>NC_135572.1:314595130-317095130 GCF_965152235.1 Eretmochelys imbricata
GTTAGTCTCAGAGTAACAGCCGTGTTAGTCTGTATTTGCATAAAGAAAAGGAGTACTTGTGGCACCTTAGAGACTAACCAATTTATTTGAGCATAAGCTCACGAAAGCTTATGCTCAAATAAATTGGTTAGTCTCTAAGGTGCCACAAGTACTCCTTTTCTTTTTGTGTTAGTCTGTATCCACAAAAACAACAAGGAGTCCGGTGTCCAGTAGCACCTTAAAGACTAACAGATTTATTTGGGCATATGCTTTCGTGGGTAAAAAACCACTTCTTCAGATGCAACTGATACATGCTCTGATATATGTCACTACTCCACTATGCCTACCAGTCATTGGCTCCATCAGTGCGGATGCCAATACATTGTGACCAGATGATATCATGTTGACTTATGAAACTGTCAAGCGACTGGAAAATCTCTTCAGCTGTTCTGGTAGGCAGCGACTGGCAAACAAAATATCCTCCTGTATTGCACCTTCATAAATGTACCACATGTACACCAGAAAGTGAGCTAAGCCTGCTACATCTGTGGATTCGTCCAGCTACAGAGCAAAATACTGTCTGCTAGTGACACGGTTCACTAATAGAGTTAGGACATAATTGGCCATATCATCAATTCAATGTGACACTGTTTTGATAATGGCACAATTGAATTAATTTTTGGGTCTTCTCTCCAAGCATAGTGCTGACCATGTCTGCAGCTGCAGGTAGTATTAGTTCCTCTGCTATTGTGTGAAATTTTCCTGACTTCACAACTCTGTAACTCACTAAGTTTGATGTTTCAAGGGCCTTACTATTACCATCATCAGGAGAGCACAGAACTTTCTTGCTCGCCATTAGCTGCGCCTGTGTCCACCTGAAAAACTCTGTCCTTGTGTTCATGTTTTGTTCCTTAAGTGTCTGTATAGAATAGATATTTTTATGCTGTTATTTGACAGGACTTCACCACGTAACACACACTGCGACTGAGGGTATTCACTGGTCCAGTCCAAGTGAACCCCATTTTGATATACTTTTTGTCATATTTAAGTCTTTTATATAGATTCTGTTTTGTCCCTGGTGTCAACATTTCACTTCTCAGGCTGAGATCCTCATGCTGAGTCAGTACAGTAGAACCTCAGAGTTACAAACCCCAGAGTTATGAACTGACCAGTCAATCACACACACCATTTGGAACCAGAAGTACACCATCAGGCAGCAACAGAGACCATAATAATAATAATAATAATATAATTAATAATACAGTACAGTATTGTGTTAAACATAAATTACTAAAAAATAAAGGGAAAGCAGCATTTTTCTTCTGCATAGTAAAGTTTCAAAGCTGTATTAAGTCCATGTTCAGTAGTAAACTTTTGAAAAAACAACCATAATGTTTTGTTCAGAGTTATGAACAACCTCAATTCCCGAAGTGTTCATAACTCTGAGGTTCTACTGTAGATGTCTCACCAGTAATTTCAGCAAGTGCACTGGTACTGGCAAGACACACTTCATCACTTTGCTGCTCATCACTGATACTTTCTGTTCTTCTTAACACTACCTATCTTTAGCCACCTGTCCACATTTCTCTGCTGTGTACAGATATAGTTATAGTGCGACATATACAATTGAAAAACCCCCTAAGTATTGAGTTAGACTGGACAGTTGCAGGGTGAGTGGAGGTGAAGGCTCTGTATGTCACCATTTCTGTGTATCTGTGTTCTCACTGGCACATCTTGAAGTAAATTAACTACCATATTTTATATAATAAATTTGCACAGATTTTTAAAGCTTCATCTGAGCAGCATAGTATGAAAACGCAATAAATAAAATCCACCAATAAACAATTTCTCCTGTGTAACCCCCAGAGATGTCTCGTGTACCCCCTAGGATACGTATACCGCTGTTTGGGAACTCCTGCTCCACAGTTAAGGTTTAAAACCAATTTCCAGTGTAAAACCTTATTTTAGCCACCCTATAACTTTGGCTTGGAAAATTGACTTGATCTGAAAATTGCTAGGTTTACTCTTGAAGACAAAGGAGACTGTTTCTGCAAACTCATTTTGACTTAAAAGTAATTCAAAGTACTTTGAATTGCAATTTTGGCTTTTATATATCATCTGTCTCCCTCTTGCTCAAAAACGGCATGTTATTACCCCTGCATACTTTCCATAGAGTCAAAACACCTTTAAGACTCGTGTGTTTATTATACTTAAGCAACTAGAATGTAATTAAACCAAGTTAATTTCATGATGGACAAATTTGGACCCAATCCTGCTCCTATGAATGTCAACAGGAGTTTCTTGCCATGAGATATCAGTGTGAGCAGGATCAGATACTAATGATGAATTTTAAAAGCTGATTTTTTTAATGGGTGCAAAAGGTTGTTACGTGATCCACCTGGGGACAGATGCATGTTTAGGGACCAAGGCAAATTTCAAAAATAGTGCAAGATACTGAGTGCCCTGAATGCTGAGCACTTAAGGAAGGTCACTCCAATGCATATTCAAGGGACTGGCCTCTCATCAAGATTTTTCAAAAGTGTTCAGAGACCCTTACATGCTCAGTCGACTGCTTAGTGTACTCAGTTGTACAGGAGGCACAGACCACTCAGCTACCAGCCTCTCATGGGTTGCTCTGGATGCCTCACACCCTGATTTAAAAAAAGCCCAATGCAGAGGAGCGCGCATAAGAGAGAACCTAAGGGTGGCACAGAGAGCAAGCAATAGTTATGGGCCTTTGAGAATCAGATATAGCCAGAGGGTTAGCAGGCAAATTGCAGGGAACAGGACAGCAGAGGCAGGTGCGGGGCACCTTGATCACCTGGATCAATCAGTCCTTCAGCCCTCATATAGATTGCGCCGATCACAACACGTCTTCCATTATTCTCTTATCCTGGTCTTCCTTCTCCATGTGCGGCCATGCCTTTTCACGTTAAAATCTTCCCATCTCTTTGGATGTTGGCTGAGTGGTCATTTCAGTTCTCGTGGGTACTACTTGGCAAAAGCTGCAGTCCATCGATTGTCAGTGAGACTAGCTATATGCCCAGCCCATCGCATTTTACTGTACCTGCTTTCAGCAATGACATCCTGTACTCCACTCTGCTGTCTGATCACTTCATTGGGGACTTGGTCATGGATTGAAATCCCCAGAATTCTTCTTTCCATCGCCCTCTCCATGACAGACAGTTGTTGCTCCTCTATCTTTGTCAGTGCCTATGTTTTGCTGCCATACAACATTGACGGCAGTACTGTTGAGCTGAAAAGATTGGTGCGTGTTGCCAGTACCCCTTGAACACAGAACAGTGCAGGGTAGGACCCCCAACCCACTCCACTCCCAGCTGGTATCCATGTGGTGTCCCTCCCTGCCCCCCCCAATCATATAAAGGAGGAGCCAGACATGGACTGAAGCTGGCAGAGCAGGTGCAGCAAGCATTTCTGAGTAGGGATTGAAGTATACAGACTGCTTTTTGCAGTTTTCACTGAGTATTCTCTCCCCTGTGCTGACTGGCTGTTTGATCAACCTCTTCTGCCCCCTAAACTCCAGTCTCCAAGCCCTCCTGCCCTCTCGTTCAGTCTTGTCTTCCCTCCTGCCTCCCTCTCTTTCTACCTAGCTCATCTGCTCGTAACTTGACTCTTCCAAAAGGATTTAAATAAAACAAAAGCAAAAAAAAAAAAAAAACCACACACACAAAAAAAACCCCTGTGGCACAAACATGACATTTCCAGCTATGGTGTTGTTCACTATGCACTGTCCTCCTATCCTTTGTCTAGCTTGTCTATTTCGATTGTTCGCTCCTTGGGGTGCATGGCCCTGTCCTTAGTTGGCACAGTACTGCAATAAATATGAGAAAATAATAATATTACCTAATATATTCATTCTTATATCCACATGTATTTAATATCTGTCTATAAAGTAAAACTTGAACTTTGAATTGTTCATTAATGGTTTTGAATACTGAATCTGATACATTTGAATTGGTGAGTGCCTTAAGCTGGTGTAATATAACCCAGGATGTACTGAATAAAAGATTTTCTCAAGGGTACTGGTAACTGTGCAAGGTATGGTAATGCCTGCAATGCACCAAATGGAGTTGTTAAGTCATTTTCTATGCTGAGAGAACCATTTTACAGTCAGGCAAATGTGAAAGACTAAGCAATATAGGTCCAAATCTTGGAGACCCATTCCCTCTTTCTTCCAGGCTCTCGTTAGTTCGCTGTGTTAGAGGCTTACCTGTCTTTGCTCCCCTGCCTTCCTTCCAAACAAAACTCAGAATGCTTTTATTTAAGCATTTAAAGGTAGCAGGAGAAAATATCATAGGTAACATTCCCATTAAGTATGTTTGTTTCCTATGTTCATATTTGTAGTTTCAGTGCAGCTCAATAGACAGGGGTCGTTCAAATTATTTTCATAATTTAAAAAGATCATCTCAAATAACATCACAAAATTTTACTTCTTGATACATGATTTCTGTCCATGTTGGATGGAAAAATGTTGGCACTGAGTGGAAACTGGTCTTTCTCGCTATGTCCATTAAATTAAATGGGGTCCAATTAACATTATGTAAATGTCCAAATTTCATGATTAGATTAAAAAATAGAGGAATAGATGTAGACTGCTTCTAACATATCACTATACCATCAAAATAAATGTTTATTTATACCACTATAAATGAGTAGAATTAAGCCCAATGTATATGTTCTTAAACTATGTTAGATTAAATTTTAGGAACAATGAAAATAATACTGAGAATCACTATGAAATTGATATCTTGTTAGTTTGTATTTTGTTGTTCTGACTTACCGATCATATTTATCCAATCCCACAGTGCTCTTAATAACCCTGGACAGGGTAAAGATTATTACAGTGGGACACTGAAGAGTTATTTGGTTAAGCAAAAATGCGGAATGGTGAAAGTCTCTGCATGGTCCTACCTGCATTAATTTTTGAAATTGTACTATTTGCCTATACAAAAAAACAAAACAAGAAAAATGTTATATTTTAACACTTAGGCTGTGTACTTGGTGGGAGTATGTGCTCTTTTTGAGGGTCGCACAGAGGTTTTTGGGGGCCCAGGGTAAAATCTGAAACTGAGGCCTCCCACCCTTCCAAAAAACAGGGGTGCAAAAAACTCTGAGGTGAGGCCCTGGGGAGGCTGGAGAGTGAGCCTGCCCCAGAGTCACCCTACTGTAGTGACTCCTGTCCCACAAGTCTGGGCCTGGCTCCCCACTTCAGACATTGCGACCTGGCACATGGGGTCACAGCACCAGACCTGAATGGCTGTTGGTGCTGTCAGCATTTCTATCACATAGATATGGTAACAAAGACTGGGGCCTCATTATGGTAGGCAGTGCAGAAACACAGTAAGAGACAGTCCCTGCCCCCAAAAGATTTTGCACTCTAATTATCCAATAGATAAAGGATGAAAGGAAGGTAGCATTATGCCCATTATACAGGTGAAGAACTGAGGCACAGAGACCAAAGGCTAGATTGTTGAAGGCATTTAGATGCCTGCAGAGGGGTGTCGAGTGGGATTTTCAAGAGGGCCTAGGTGCCTAACTCCCATTAAAATCATTTGGAGTTAGGCTCCTAGATGCTTTTGAAAATCCCATTAGACACCCACTTGCGTCTTTGGGCACCTAAATGTCTTCAACAATCTGGATCTGAGTGACTTTGCTAAAATCACATAGGAAACTTATGGCAGGGCCAGAAATTGACCCAAGGACTACTGAGTCCCAATTCAGTGCCTTTGTCACAAGACCATCCTTTTTAAAAATTCGTATGTGTTGATGTTTCCTCATATGTGGGCATACAAGGGACAGGAACTAGGAAAGTGCACAAACCTCTTATTCCTATTAGAACTATGTAGGGCTAGATTATGACTGGAGCCACAGCTCTGAGTAGCTAGTGGAGGGGAGCAGCACCTTCCAGGAAGATACTATCTCTCTGGTACTACTCCTTTACATGGGGCTGCACAGATGGAGAAGACCGTCTGCTACAGTGTGCCGACCCCACTCTGCAGACCAGCATGGAAGGTGGGCACTTTCCTGACCTAGTCTTCTGCCCTCACTTCCCTCTTCACCCACTCTTTGGCAGCTAGGAGGAGTAGGAACAAGCAACCTCTCAACATCCAAAAATGCAGGGACTGTAACTGTGGTAAACCTCTGAGTAGCCATCCAAAAGGGAGCTTCTAGTTCTCTCCCTCTGGGCAGTGACAACTGAGTCTGGCCTTAGAGTGCCATTAACCTGGACAACTTACTTACAAGAGATACACAAGCCGGTGTAAATCATACTGTAGATAACCTCATACAAAGGCACAACAGTATGCATTACAGGTGAAAACTGAATCCAACTCCAAATTCCCATTTATTTGTTAAAATACTGCCTGGGCTCATTCTATTCTGCAGCCCTAACTTCATAACAACCTACCCCTAATGTGCTTTTCCAGACTACTTGTCCCTTCTTAACTCTTGGTTCCCCTCCCGTTTACTGTTCAGGGTTCATAATCACTCTTGCACTTCATAAGTCCTATAGGGAATCTTCCCCATCCTGCTCCAAGAGTAACGTCCCTTCTTTAAATCACTCCTTAAAAGCTTTCTTTTCTCTTTAGCACAGGATTGACTATGTCTGTAAAAGCATTTTGTGATCCCATGTATGAAGGGCACTATATAGAAATACATTGTACCGTGTCTGAAATGATATTTATTACTTGACTAGTTTGCCACACAACTGAACAGTAGTGCAGGGCCTGAGTTGTGTGGAGGTGGCACATTACAGAGATTAACAGCAAGGTGTCAGGTTGTGTGTGCGTTTGAAACGCAAGAATACTACTAATAGGGTGCTAAGTCAATGCACAATTAGAAGGCTCGGCTTGGAAGCTGATATAGCCAACTGTATTAAAAATTGAACTCTCTTCTTCTATGCTTCATGAACACTTTGTCCCTCTGGATTTCTCCCACTGAATTTAATAAGGGCTAACTTTTCCATATTCTGTAACTTCAGTAGCAATGTAATGGACATATTTTGTCAGATAAGCCCATAATCAAACCAGGTTGGCATACTTTAATATTTTTGGATTTAAATAATATTTCCCAGCTTGACTCCAAATTATGTTTCTGCAGAATGGATATCTTGCAAAAGTTCCAAGTAACATCATCATGTACATCAGAGGGAAAAGAGCAGAATCATGCAACCAGAAATAAAAAACACAAAGCAATTCAGTGTCCAGTAATGGAGTAAAATTCATGGGAAAATTTCTCCTACAAGAGAACTACAAGTAGTTCTCCAGTCCAATATTTTGCTCTTCCTACATCTACCAAATTTTTATTATTCCTCTGTGATGCAGTGTTATGTTGCAACATTCTAGCAAGAGTTCTTACATTAAAAACAAATTTTCTGTGTATATGCTGTGCACATAAATTAGACCAAAATGTGCAGCTTGCATCTGTCAGGTACCCATGTGTCATGGTGATGAATAATGGTATAAGACTCACTGAAATTAATAGGAGTCTTTCCACTGGCTTCAGTGGGTATTGGATCAGGTCCTAAATGCTGAAATAATTACACAGTTGTGAGTGGGAGACGTGGACATCAAGAGAGTACATGATATCAGAGCAGAGAGATTCCAGATGAGAGGTTCTCTCTTTAGCAATCCCTGTGACAGACAGGGCAATATCTTGGACAAACCTTATTGAATTAAGTTTATGTATCATTGTGGGCCAGGGATTGTATGTAATTTCATGGGAGAGCAGGACCATAGCCTTCTAGAAACTAAGAACAGTGAGAGGTGATTAGGCATATGCACTCAGGTTGTAACTCCACCAAAGAGCTACCACTGCCTGGAGAGAGGCTCTCATATACTGGTCCAAACTGAATTCTCCAGGGACCAAGAGACAAAGAAAGGACTTTTGGTTAAATAGCTTGAGTTAAGATTGACTCTGCCTTCGGTCTGATCCAACCTTCTGTCCCAAGGACCCCCCAGTCCTTCCTTGGAATGGTAAGAAGGACTTGGCCCAGGCTGTGGGCTGGTTCTGAGCCAAGGTGGTTTTGAACTGGTAAGCACAGAGAAAACCCTTGCTGTGATTTGAAGAACTGCTCACTAGTCAGAGCCACTGTTGGAGTTTCAATGATCTCTGGTAAGTTTATTAGCATGCATGTGTAACCTACACCAAGGAAAGTAAGTCAAGTCACTTAGCAACTCTGCGCTATAGAATTCCTCTGACAAAGTATTTGCAGAGACCAGTAATTCATATTCTTGCAAGAGACTACAGCTGTTATTTTCTATAGGAATCCTCTAAATACTAAAAGTAGAAAATTATAATAGGAGTTACTTTCTTGCTTTTTTCTTCTGGAATCCAGTGCCAGCCTCTTCCATAAGACACTCTCTCTCACTTCTCACTCACTCTCACACACACTTAGCAATTTCAAATCTTTTTACTGACTAACACTCCAAAGACAAACCATCACAGCACAGTATTTACAATGAACCCCAGCTAGACTAACATCACCAATTAGAGATTTGCTGTTTTTCATTTAAAATGAAACAAAACCTGCACAGAGCCTAAGCCTTAAATATATATATATTTAAATCTCACAAAATAAGTACAGGAATTGGGACTTCTGACAATTGGAGATCTTCTGATTTCACATAGGCTTACCCGGGTTTTATACTGGCAATTAGATAAAACATTTAGTTGTACCACATAACCAGTTGTTTCTGCATCCACAATATTGATCACAAACACAGCTTTAAATAAGAAAATCAGACAATTACTTTAGCTGCTAGGCTCACACACTCTGGTTCAATGACGTAATGCAGCTCACATTTGGCCTCCAGTCTTCGATTCCTCCTTATGGTGTTTTCCAAGTCTCAAACCACTGACTTCTGTAAAATTACAGGAAACTGTATTGAAATCCAACCCACAGGTTCAGTCTGAGTTACCCCTGGCAGCTCTATCTTCTCCCCGCACAAATTTGCACAAATACAAGTGTCCTACTTACTAAATTCTAAGCTTTCTTCTTAGAACAACAGAGTAAGAAAGCAGACTTTTAGGCAAGTGGCAAACATCACTGTCCCCTTAACTATAACCCACGGTGTATGTGTATCTGCATGTATTCTCTTTATCTGTATCTATCTATATCTCTGTAAAATAAAATAAAATAATTTTTCTTCTTGAGAAGCAGGGCTTGACAGATACCTTAACACAGGGGTGGGCAAACTTTTTGGCCCAAGGGCCACATCTGGGTGAGGAAATTGTATGCAGGGCTGGGGTAGGGGGTGGGAGGGAGTGTGGGGTGTGGGAGGGGGTGCGATGTGCAGAAAGGGGCTCAGGGCAAGGGATTGGGGCAGAGGAGGGGTGTGGGGTGTATGAGGGGCTCAGGGAAGGGGGTTGAGGTGCAGGAGGGGTGCGGGGTGCAGCAGGGGGGCTCAGGACAGGGAGCTGGGGTGCAGGAGGGGTGCAAGGTGCAGGCAGGAGGCTTATGGCAGGGAGTTGGGGGACAGGGTGCAGGAGGAGTTTGGGCTCCAGCCCGGCACCACTTACCTAAAGCGGCTCTGGGGTGGCAGCGGCATGCACCGAGGCCAGGGCAGGCTCCCTGCCTCCCTGCCCTGGCCCACAGACCGCGCCACTCTGGGAAGCGGCAGGCACCATGTTCCTGCGCGGCCCCTGGGGGAGGGGGGACACAGGGCTCTGAGAGCTGCCCTTGCCGCACCTCCAGGTACCTCCCCCAAAGCTCCCGTTGGCCACGGTTCTCCATTCCCGGCCAATGGGAGCTGTGGGGGGGCGGTGCCTGGAGGCAAGGGCAGCGCATAAGAGTGGCACAGGGCCTGTGGCACCACAGGGGGCAATCCCGCAGGTTGGATCCAAAGCCCTGAGGGGCCGGATCCGGCCTGCGGGCCGTAGTTTGCCCACCCCTGCCTTAACATATAACTGCTGCAGACCAATAAGGTCCAACTAACCTATACAATTATAGGAAACTGCATTGAGATCCAACGCATTGATTCAGTTTGGGATATTCCTGGTAGCTCTGTCTTCTCCTTGCTGGGCTGGTCAGGATCTGACTGGTGCCCAGAATGGTTGCCAGTTTCGTATTACTCATCGGTCAGCAGCTGCCAGCTCCTAAAGAAGGGGGTATGTGTGTACATGCAGGAATGCCTGTCCTTAATGAAACCTTCAACTCTAGCTTCAGAACAACTACTGAGCATGTTTAACAGCTTCCTGCACTCCCTCTAGTGTGCTGAAAAAGCAACGACTTGTTTGCAGTCATTCAAATCTGTATACTGCCACCTTGTCTTGGAATCATAGGACTGGAAGGCACCTCAAGAGGTCATCTAGTCCAGCCCCCTGCACTCATGGCAGGACTATGTAATAACTAGATCATTCCTGACAGATGTTTGTCTAACCTGTTCTTAAAAACCTCCAATGATGGGGATTCCACAACCTCCCTAGGTAATTTGTTCCAAATGTTTCCATATCAACTCAGAGCACGTAGAAATAGCAGTTATAATTTCACCAGTGAAATTTTTGGCTGCATACCAAACAATAAGGGGGGAAAAGAGAGAAAAGGGGATTACATGTATAGGTTCTAGTTATTATTATTTCAATGTTTTTTCTGCATTGTTTTTACGATACAAATAAACAGACTTGCTTAGAAAGAGCTTTGTGGTAACATAACTGTGGTCATTACACTGTTTACCATCCCTGAGATGAAAAGTAAAGCAGGCCTGTTTAGGCAGTCTGACTTTGTTGGGGAATTCACAGTGTAGGCAGACTGAAAATACCTTAGTCAGCAGGGAGAGAGATGTGTGTCTCCACCTGATAGGTGACTGCTGGGTAGCAGGAAGCCTAAAAGTGGGTGCCCTTGCTGGACCGTAGAGGGGGAATCCAGTTATAGTTGCCCTGAACTAGAACTGGCTGAAATTTTTTCATCAACACTTTTTTTTCTATGACTTTTTTCAGAAAATGGAAATTTTCACAATATTTGTTTTCATAGAAAGTTTTCAGGTTATTTAAAAAAATTCGAAAACCACAACTCAAAAATTTCAGTGAAAACCTGAAAGAGTCTATGAAAATTCTTCATTAAAATGTAAATTGAAGATTTTCCTCATTTTTTTTTGCAGACAATAAAATCCATCTTTGGATATCTATTCTTTAAATCCTGTAAGTCCTGAAATTAAGACTGCAGCATCCTTACTTGTGACCAAAGTACTCATATTATGGTGATGAGGGGAATGTGAGTCACAAGATAGGGAAACTTTCTATTGTCCTATATAAGTTTTATGTTCCTTAAGCACTGAAATGGGTGTTGCAACGTCAGACTTCTAACAAGTTTGGGATCTGGACTGTGTTGACAAATTCTAATTATGCCTCTTCCCGTGCCAGCTTCTCAAGCCCAGAACTTGCATTTGGGCTCTCTCTCTTTGATGCCCTGGTGGCTGTGACTCTTTAGCTGCTAATGCTTTCCACGGAATCGCTTTAACACACAGCAGCACTTGCTGCCTGTACATGACAGTGAATTGATAGGCCTCCTTTATGAGTTTCTCAGCCATCAGCTGTAATCTATCTTGAGGTTTTTTTGGCAGCTGTGAGTACCCCCCAAATGACCAAGTCATCTTTTATTTATTCCATCTGTTCTATAAGTGTTCACAACCAGGATCAAACACACACAGTGTGTAGCACCAGTGTGATATTGCTGTCAAAGAGGAATGAATTCTTGGAGATGAGCTGGTAGGTGTGATGTTACATAGATGCCTGCCTGAGCCTCTCTCTAGCTGGCTCCTCTGCCCTTCTACAACTGGCATGCTATTTTGTGAAGGGGCACAATGCCATTCTAACAGATGGACATGAATGTACGTAGCTGAGAGAACATGTTTGGTTGTCAAATGTGTTTGTTGCAAGCAGCATTCCCAGCCAGAAATATTGTTTCAACCATTCATCCTGAGCTTCTGTACTTGTGGGAAGAGTGACAGGCCAATCAGAGCTGCATTAACTTCCAAAAGATTTTTTTAAAGTTTGCATTTCCTGCTAACGTGAGATTTTTGGCTCTGGAGAATTAACAGTTGTATTTCTTAGAGGGGAGGTATGGGGCAGGAGTAGTATAACTAAGGCTATGACTACACTACAGACCTCACAGCGCCCAGGTGTACTGCAGCAGCTACGCTGCTGTAAGGTCTTCTCATGGGTGACTTTAATTTTCCTGATATCTGCTGGGAGAGCAATACAGTGGTGCATAGCAATCCAGGAAGTTTTTGGAAAGCGTAGGGGACAATTTCCTGGTGCAAGTGCTAGAGGAGCCAACTAGGGGGGCAGCTTTTCTTGACCTGCTGCTCACAAACCGGGAAGAATTAGTAGGGGAAGCAAAAGTGGATGGGAATCTGGGAGGCAGTGACCATGAGTTGGTTGAGTTCAAGATCCTGACACAGGGAAGAAAGGTAAGCAGCAGGATACGGACCCTGGACTTCAGGAAAGCAGACTTCACTCCCTCAGGGAACGGATGGGTAGGATCCCCTGGGGGACTAACATGAAGGGGAAAGGAGTCCAGGAGAGCTGGCTGTATTTCAAGGAATCCCTGTTGAGGTTACAGGGACAAACCATCCCGATGACTCGAAAGAATAGTAAATACGGCAGGCGACCAGCTTGGCTTAACGGTGAAATCCTAGCGGATCTTAAACATAAAAAAGAAGCTTACAAGAAGTGGAAGATTGGACAAATGACCAGGGAAGAGTATAAAAATATTGCTTGGGCATGTAGGAATGAAATCAGGAGGGCCAAATCGCACCTGGAGCTGCAGCTAGCAAGAGATGTCAAGAGTAACAAGAAGGGTTTCTTCAGGTATGTTGGCAACAGGAAGAAAGCCAAGGAAAGCGTGGGCCCCTTATGAATGAGGGAGGCAACCTAGTGACAGAGGATGTGGAAAAAGCTAATGTACTCAATGCTTTTTTTGCCTCTGTCTTCACTATACAAGGTCAGCTCCCAGACTGCTGCACTGGCCATCACAACATGGGGAGTAGATGGCCAGCCCTCTGTGGAGAAAGAGGTGGTTAGGGACTATTTAGAAAAGCTGGACGTGCACAAGTCCATGGGGCCGGACGAGTTGCATCCGAGAGTGCTAAAGGAATTGGCGGCTGTGATTGCAGAGCCATTGGCCATTATCTTTGAAAGCTCGTGGTGAACGGGGGAAGTCCCAGATGACTGGAAAAAGGCTAATGTAGTGCCAATCTTTAAAAAAGGGAAGAAGGAGGATCCTGGGAACTACAGGCCAGTCAGACTCACCTCAGTCCCTGGAAAAATCATGGAGCAGGTCCTCAAAGAATCAATCCTGAAGCACTTACATGAGAGGAAAGTGATCAGGAACAGTCAGCATGGATTCACCAAGGGAAGGTCATGCCTGACTAATCTAATCGCCTTCTATGATGAGATTACTGGTTCTGTGGATGAAGGGAAAGCAGTGGATGTATTGTTTCTTGACTTTAGTAAAGCTTTTGACACGGTCTCCCACAGTATTCTTGTCAGCAAGTTAAAGAAGTATGGGCGGGATGAATGCACTATAAGATGGGTAGAAAGTTGGCTAGATTGTCAGGCTCAACGGGTAGTGATCAATGGCTCTATGTCTAGTTGGCAGCTGGTGTCAAGTGGAGTGCCCCAGGGGTCGGTTCCGGGGCCGGTTTTGTTCAATATCTTCATAAATGATCTGGAGGATGGTGTGGATTGCACTCTCAGCAAATTTGCGGATGATACTAAACTGGGAGGAGTGGTAGATACGCTGGAGGGCAGGGATAGGATACAGAGGGACCTAGACAAATTGGAGGATTGGGCCAAAAGAAATCTGATGAGGTTCAATAAGGATAAGTGCAGGGTCCTGCACTTAGGACGGAAGAACCCAATGCACAGCTACAGGTTAGGGACCGAATGGCTAGGCAGCAGTTCTGCGGAAAAGGACCTAGGGGTGACAGTGGACGAGAAGCTGGATATGAGTCAGCAGTGTGCCCTTGTTGCCAAGAAGGCCAATGGCATTTTGGGATGTATAAGTAGGAGCATAGCGAGCAGATCGAGGGACGTGATCGTCCCCCTCTATTCGACATTGGTGAAGCCTCATCTGGAGTACTGTGTCCAGTTTTGGGCCCCACACTACAAGAAGGATGTGGATAAATTGGAGAGAGTCCAGCGAAGGGCAACAAAAATGATTAGGGGTCTGGAACACATGACTTATGAGGAGAGACTGAGGGAACTGGGATTGTTTAGTCTCCAGAAGAGAAGAATGAGGGGGGATTTGATAGCTGCTTTCAACTACCTGAGAGGTGGTTCCAGAGAGGATGGTTCTAGACTATTCTCAGTGGTAGAAGAGGACAGGACAAGGAGTAATGGTCTCAAGTTGCAGTGGGGGAGGTTTAGGTTGGATATTAGGAAAAACTTTTTCACTAGGAGGGTGGTGAAACACTGGAATGCGTTACCTAGGGAGGTGGTAGAATTTCCTTCCTTAGAAGTTTTTAAGGTCAGGCTTGACAAAGCCCTGGCTGGGATGATTTAATTGGGGATTGGTCCTGCTTTGAGCAGGGGGTTGGACTAGATGACCTCCTGAGGTCCCTTCCAACCCTGATATTCTATGATTCTATGATTCTATGTAGCCGCTCTATGCTGGCAGGAGAGAACTCTCCAGTAGGCATAATTAACCATACGCAATGAGCAGCGGTGGCTATGTCGGTGGGAGAGCATCTCCGGCCAACTTAGTGCTGTCCACACCAGCGCTTTTGTTGATGAAACTTATGTCAGGGGTGTGTTTTATTTTTCACACCCAGACTGATGAAAGTTTTACTGACAAAAGTGCTAGGGTAGAGAAAGCCTTAGTCTTCAGCTACCTGGGTCTATTGCTAAAAGACTTCTGTGAAGCAGACTCCTAAAATGTCTCAGTGTAGGCACCAAGCTACATTGAACAGGTAAGAAGATGGTGAGGAAGCCTGTTCCATTGTAACATTTCACCTGAATAGAGACCATGGTCATTATAGAGAAAATCATAAAATTTTATTACATTTTTACTTTTGTATCTTGGACTCAATTAGCTGTATTTAGC
The DNA here is from genome assembly GCF_965152235.1 of Eretmochelys imbricata. NCBI lineage: Eukaryota > Metazoa > Chordata > Testudines > Cheloniidae > Eretmochelys > Eretmochelys imbricata. The sequence goes on from NC_135572.1 coordinate 314,610,174, forward strand.
GAAAGCTGGAATCTGGCTTATTTAGTGACATATCACAAGACATGCATTAATCAGTATTTTAAACTGTTTTTCCATCTCTGCTCCACCAGAGAATGAGTCACAGAAATAAAACTTCTGTTTGCTCCTATTAGACTGCACATGCTGAATAATTAGCTCTAAATGTTACGATTCTCTTACATGAAATACTTAATCTGTGAATTTTGCTACAAAGTGTTGCCCTACGTGATATTAAACAAGATGGTTTGCTATATTGATTAGATGTGGGTTGAAAAGTTGCTCCTGCTAGGTGTTAATGTCTTGGATATTTCCTGTAACCTATTTATTTCAGTTTGCTGACATATTTATTTCTGAGCTGTGGAAAATCTATTGGAAGTTTACAGCTAAACTGCATGTTAACCAACCTTGCGCATATCCTGTGATAATCTTCCCCCCCAATCAGAGTCTCTATCTCTCCTCCTCCTCCCGCTCCTTTTTCCCAGGATCTTTTTGAAGAAGGTTTTAAAATGAGGTAGTGATGTGTGGGACAGAAGATCATTGTCCCATAGTGAGTAATTTGTCCTTAGAATCAGATTCCAGAATAAGGCTAAATATAGTCCCTCTTACTCACAGATGATTGTTTTATTGCTTTCAACACTTCTTATCCAAAAGAAACAATGTTATGTTGTTCAATGGTCAGAGTATGTCCACTTTGCACAGAGTATTTTCCTGTGACAAATTAGCAGGCACATAATTAATGAGGGTGCCCATAATAAAATGTTGGTAACGATTTTTTAACCTGAGCATCTTTATTATGGAAAGAATACTTGTGTATTGCTGCAAATGTGTTTAAGTAAGAAGATTCATTCCTTTCAACCTGTTAATAGCCTCTCCAACTGGTTACTCAGTTAAATATTGAAGTCCAAAAATATTTTGGCATCTGTTATAGAAAGACAGCAGTCCATAGCTTTTACCTTTTAGATGACCCTAAAAGTAAATAAATACTAGGTTATTTTTGATCCTGGGTAAAACCTTAGGGTCCAGTACAGCAAGGTATTTGGCACATGCCTAATTTTGAGAATGTGAGTACTCCCATTGAAGCTACCAGAAGCTGGGAGTGGACAATTTGATAATTGCCCTGTTCTGTTCATTCCCTTTGATGCATCTGGCATTGGCCACTGTTGGAAGACAGGATAGTGGGCTAGATGGACCATTGGTCTGACCCAGTATAACTGTTCTTATGTTCTTAAGTTAATGGGACTACTTTTACTTAAAATTAGGCACATGCTTCACCACCTTGATGAATCAAAGATATTGTCATAAATATGAATCTCAATATTTTTGACTGATATTATTGTTCTTGAATTCTGGAGTCATGAGGGCTAGTCAACATTTCTAGATCTTACTTTCCTAACTCAACCAATAGGCTGTAATGTTTTGAGTTATAGACAGGCACATGAACCCTGTTCTCCTAGCACAGTAGTTCTCAAACTGGGAGTCCTGACCCAAAATGGGGTCATGAGACTATTGTGCGGGGCGGGGTTGCAAGAGCAGTGGTTGCTGTCTGGGTGCCCAGCTCTGAAGGCAGCACCGCCACCAGCAGCAGCGTAGAAGTAAGGGTGGCATGGTATGGGGTGGGGGTGGGGGGGGAAGGGGTCATCACAGCCTGAAATATTTTCAAAGGGGGTCCCAGCAAAAAAAGTTTGAGAACCCCTGTCCTAACATCTGGAGACCTGACTGAGAACTTCTCAGTGGCTTCCATCTCTCAACCTTTGAGGTGCTAGGGAAGCCAGACAGCTCTGATAAAAATGCCCCTGCCTCCTGTTCTCCATTTACATGCATCCTACCATAGGCTCTGAGCACTACTAATCTTAGCTGTTTTCTAGTTTAAAAGACTCATGGCCTTCTGTCTTCCTTTCTTACATGCCCTTTGAACTTTGACCTCCTTCCTCTTCCTTGCACTTAAAGTATGAGTTTTCCCCCAGTTTCATTCCAAAATCAAAATTACTTTTTTTAAAAAATAGTGCACATTTTCCACTCAAAAACAGTTCCTTTCAATGAAGAGCCCATGCTCAAGGGGAAAAAAAGGTGAAGTTTGAAAAGAAAGGGAGAAATTTGCAATGAAAGCATGTGAAAATTCATGCTACAGGTTTTTGATGCAAAAAGCCCAGTTCACAAAATGTCACAAATAAACTATATTTAGGAGGTGCTAAGAAATCACTAAACATTTCATCAAACCGCTCTCCTTGGAATGCCCTTTGCAGTCAGAAAAAAGGAACAGCCATGGACTCATTGTTATGAAGTGATTTCTTTCCATTGGAATAAATAGCCACTCATGCCACAGCTGGAAAAAAATAACAACCTAGTTGGTACTAGAAAAGGGGATCCTGCAGGCAGTTTCTTTTCACAGGCCTGCAGAAGCTAATGCAGTATTTAAAATTATACACAAAACTGTCTTTGAACATTATCACCCTGCAAAGTCTTGGGCTTGTGTCTGCCTTATCAGAAGCCAGTTGTCCTCTTGTTTTTATATCTTCTCCATTACATTTGCAGCAGTGACAATAATCTCCTAAATTCAGGCATAAAACCAGCTTGAGTGCCTTTTGTGAATCACTCCAAGCCCCGTGCAAACACGGGCTCATCTAAATGAGTTTAGATATTAGATCTCTGTCTAGAAATTAGTGACATATTGGAAAATAAAAATGACTGTCTGTGTCCTTTTATTAGGGAATCAAATGATTCAGGACACCTAAGAAGAAAAGTCAATATTTGAGTCAATCCAACACTGATTTTAATTATTCTTGCCTTTGGTTTCAGTGGACCTGATTCTGTTCTGGTGTATGAGGAGTTACACCATTAAAATCAAAGAAGTTGCTCAGGTTTGAGGTTAAAATCAGGCCCCAGATCTGTAAAATCTGGGACCCTATTCTCCCCCCGTACAGGGACAGGAAACAGAAAGTCCTGGCAATTCTCCTAGTAGGGTGGGGTTTGCTTCTCTGTGGGAGAAGCCGAGGATACCCATAATCTGTGAATGACCCAAGTTCTGTGAGAATCTTCCTGCTCTGGTGCCCCAGCCAACAGCAACATACTCTCCAGCAGCCATAGTTTCAGCACTGCCATGACACTGACTACTCCTTGAATCCACTCTAAAGGGGTGTAGACACTGGAAGATCCTACTTGGCTTCCTTGTCCCATGCTCTGCTGCCTTTCGTCTGCAGAGCATGAAGCCCATGGGATTCCCCCAGGTCTTCTGTGGGGTTGGAGATGAAGGGCAGAACAACACCCCCTTATACAGGTGAGGGACCCTCCTCCATTCACAGACAAAGAAAGAAGCACAGGGTCTTCAGTTTGCAAGATTGAGTCCACCCAGCAATTCTCCCCCCCCGCCTCTGTTTTCAATCCCCCCTAAATTGCTAGTACTTCGAAAATTCCAGCTGGGGACAGGAATTGCAACAAAAAAATAAAATTCAAAATCTTTAACCACTTTGTCAAATCTTGGCCTTTCAACAACGCCTGCCTATGGAACTGATAACATAAACATTGATCACATATCCTCATGCTCACTGCCAATGCACGCACTACATTGCAAATGACCAATGCCAGGAAGTAGAAACTCTATTGTCCTTCTCTTTGGAGTACTACTGTCTCAGCGTATCTAACTTTGGCTTTCATTAGAAAACGTTAATTGATTGTGAAGCTCTAACTGAAACATAACTATAGATCTGAACAGATCATAACTTTGGTGAACTTGGGATCTGGATTTAAACTTCACAGCTGTCTCTATCCCAGTGTTAACCCCAAGGAGCTTACCTTGATGGCTGGCTCTCTGTGCTTGTAACCCAGGGGGAGGCACTGTCCCTGGGAGGAAGAGAGGCCAAGGGCAGATTCAGAGTCTGCTAGACAGCCTAGAGCAGTGGTTCCCAAACTTGCTCTGCCGCTTGTGCAGGGAAAGCCCCTGGCGGGCCGGGCCGGTTTGTTTATCTGCCGTGTCTGCAGGTTCGGTCGATGGGGGCTGTGGGAAGCGGCGCGGGCTGAGGGACGTACTGGCCACCGCTTCCAGCGCCTCCCATTGGCCTGGAGCAGCGAACCGTGGCCACTGGGAGCCACGATCGGCCAAGGCTGCGGACGCGGCAAGTAAACAAACTGGCCCGGCCTGCCAGGGGCTTTCCCTGCACAAGCGGCAGAACAACTTTGGGAACCACTGGTCTAGAGGATGAGAGGAGAAGCACCATTTTGAGCAACAGGGGCCCCTGTTAGCTATGGGGAGGATAGGAGGGTGCCTGGATGGCCATCAGCCCCACTGCTCAGATGAGGGACAGTGCCTGAGAGAAAGGAAGAGGGCAGAGTCAAATGATTGACAAGTAAAACCCTGGGAAGAAGAGCTAGCCTGACCAAAAGGAAGCCCCTAGGAGCATTGGAGAGGAGAGAAGCCATTTTGGAGGGGTCTGGAGCCCGTCACTGAAAGTGCAGGAATTGCTGTGGGTAGGGTTACCAACTTTCTAATCGCACAAAAGCAAACTCTCCTGTCCTGCCCCTTCTTGGAGGCCCCACCCGCACTTGCTCCATTCCCCCTCCCTCTGTTGCTCGCTCTCCCCACCATCACTCACTTTCACTGGGCTGGAACACGGGTTTGGAGTGTGGGAGGGGGGTGAGGGCTCCAGCTGGGGCTAAAGGCTCTGGGGTGGGGCCGGGGATGTGGGATTTGGGGTGCGGGAGAGGGCTCTGGGCTGGGATAGGGGGTTGGGGTGCAGGTGGGCTATGGGAACTGGGCCGGGGGTGGGGGCTCCAGGTGGGGACAGAAATGAGGGGTTTGGGGTCCCAGCAGCGCTTACCACAACTCCCAGGAAGTGGCCACCAGATCCGTGCAGCATCTAGGTGCATGGGTGGCCAGGGAGGCTCTGCGCACTGCACTCATGCCCACAGGCACTGCCCCTGCAGCTCCCATTGGTCGCGGTTCCCGGCCAATGGGAGCGGCAGAGCTGGCACTAGTCACCCATGTGTCTAGGGGCTGCAAGGACCTGGCGGCCACTTCCGGGAGCCCCTTGGAGCTAGAACAGGCAGGAAACCTACCTTAGCCCCAGGTCCCTGCCGACCAGACTTTTAATGTGTTTACTCTCTCCTGCTGCTCTGTTGGAGTTAGTTAGCGGGTGCACCTTGCTCTACCCAAAGACCACCGGAGCTTCATAAAGCAGTGGCTCTTATTTGATGCTCTCACAAAGAGCCGGGTGGGATAGCTGTTATCTGGTATCCCCTATGAACCCTGGGGAAGAGGTACTTGGCTCAAGGAGTGTGTGCATGTTTATATGAAGCAAGTCACTGCTCACCACACAGTTTTTAGGAGCAAATCCTGTAGGACCCAGATCTCAAGCAAACCCACAAGGGTTTGCCCAGCTAAAGCTTTAAATATTTTGTCCCAAACTTTATTTTCCTGGTACGAGAAAGTTTATATTGAAAGGAGAATAAAAGACCTCAGCCTTACTGTTTCTAAAATATGCCTTGTTAAATGTGTGTTTTCAATTTTCCATCTGATTAATTTCAGTAAGGGAGGCAAGTAGCAGGATGAAACCAAACCATAAAGCACTGTGTAACCAAAGGTCACTTTGCCCTCCTTGTGTCTCCTACAGTTCTGGAAAATGTTTCCCTATAGGCTACTTGGATGGCGTGCTTGGGCTTGCCTCAGGGTTTGTTTGGGCCTACGAAGTCAGAATATTTTATTTTGGGTTTGTCATGCATTTGGGAATACTACAATTGCCTCTGGTATTTAATCTGATCCAAGAACAGACTAAGAAGGTTTCCAGTAAACTGTTAGTGATTTTAAATACTCCACTGCTGAATGAATAAATGGAAGTTTTCAGCAACTTTTTTTTAATATTATAAAATTGGTTAGAAAATTTTTCCTGGACTTTCACTTATGCTACCACATGCAGTTACAGGATTGTCACTGTAGAAGGACGTTCACTTCAGCAGAGGACAGCTCTATTTATGTTTCTTCCCTGGAGTTGAGGAGGATACCTTTTCTGCTTTGGCACATTAGAATTGCCACACCAGCTCAGACCAGTGGTCCATCAAATTTACAACAAGTCTCTGATCCTAGCCAGGACCAGATGTTTTGAAGTAGTTATAAGAATTCCTGTGGCAATGAGTTCCCAGAGTTAATCGTGTGTTGTATTTAAAAAACAACCTAAAACAAAAGCTTTCTTTTACCTGTTTGCCTTTTTATTCTTTGAATTTCATTGCTCCTCACTTTGTTATTGCGTTATATAAACATGTGTGTGCCTAATTTATATTCTCTATACCATTCATTATTATAGGAGGGCTGATAGTGCCACCAATTATGAAGGTTGGATTGCACATCCCATAATAAGACCTCGTTTTAATTGCTTTATTACTTTGCCAAATTTTAACAGTTTGGGCAGAAATTCTACTTGGAGGTATCTGCCTCAGCCAGTGTTTTTGAAATTTCAGCCAAAACAATTTAGCTATTGCTGAGAACAAGACTAGGAAAAAATACATTGTTTTGCCCAATTTGAAAATTCTGGTGGTCTTTTCATTGAAATGCTCTAGCTCTTCTATGCTCTAGAGCAGGGACTTGATGTTTGGTGGAAGGAGGTGGTGGTTAAGAATGTGCCTTTTGTTGTCACTGAAAATCCATCCAAATTTGGCCAAGTTGTTAGCCTTTGAAAAACTGCAGTTTGCACATGCTCATTAGAGACTTCATAGAGTTTAACAGCTAAAATCTCAGAATCTTCTAACCTCACTAAGCATTTTTGAGCCTTGCACAGCTTATAGTGCTGACCAGATTGCACATACACCATTCCTGTGAAGTGTCTGAACACAATCCATCCCCTCAGAGCATCTGGGACTGTTTAACTTTTGTTTCTGCTTAAAATATTGTTGAATTTGAGTCTGGAAACTGAAAAAGTTTCATTTTCTATTTTTGGTTTTTGTATTCTCAAGTGTTGCCCCGCACTCCCTTTTTTGCTTTTGGAGCTAAGTTTAAAAAGTGTGTAAAAGTGGGGAAAAAACTACTTTCACACAATTTCCTGCTGTTTTTAATGTGAAAATAGTCACAATGTGAAAAATGGGTTTTTCCTCACTTTCACATATTTCACTATTTTTCCAATTTTTCCAGCTGACCTGCACTGACACACTTTTTTCATATTTTCCCTAACATACTATTTAAAAATCAGTTTAACAAGTGACAGATGTTAGTCACATTGCTTAATGCACTACTAGAAGGCAGTAAAAAGATGCTATGATGCAGTGTGTAGCATAAGAACCTATACAGAATAAAGTGGGACCAGAAACACTAAAATGCCTTAATGATACTCATATCATTATTGGATGGCATTGCTACAGAGCAGAGTTAAGGTTGTTTGGGTACCTTTACTGTTCATTTCTATAGCTTAACATAATTGGATTTCTTTTAAGTATAGCCATAACTCTGAATTTCCTGGTTTTGAAAAGCTTGGTTTGGGGATAATTGGGTAAATTCTTGGTTTTGTCTTTTTTTTTTTTTTGGCCCTTAAATTATTGATATGTACTTCCTCTGCCCACCGATGCAGTGAAAAATAAACTCAAAATGGCCACTCTTACAATTCTGTTGTGAAATATCAATTCCAAATTTTGACATTTTCTTCATTCCAAATGAAATATTTTGACTTTTTTAGAAGAGTTTTCAAAGTAAAACTGACCAAATTTTCCATTTTGCAGGAAATTTCAACATTGCATTCTGATGAGGTCTTCTCTCTAGAAATGCATTAAAGATTGTGAGGTGCTCAAATACTAAGGTGATGGAGCCATATAAGTACCTTAGATAGAAAGATATTTAATTAATTTTGAATGTAACAAACAGAGCTCTGCTTATGACGTCTTGGTTATTTGAATAATGGATTTTTCAGTTTGCTGGCAATTCTGAAAAAAATTTAAAAATTTGCTTTGGGTTAAACCAAAATTGAAGTTTTTTGAAATTTTCAGCAGATGAAAAGTAAAAAAGAAAAAAGTTCTTTCAGACTGAACAAAATGTTTTGTTTTAAAAAATCAATACATTTTGTTTCAATTTTGATCATTTTAAAATAGTTTTGTTTTGTTCTTTAAAATTCCTGTAATTTTTGAAATGGTAAGTTGTTCTGAATAAAAAAAAATTGAAGCATTTTGTTTCAAAAATGTTGAAACAAAACATATTGGATTTTCTCAGAAATTTTAAAATCCCTTCTTCCCCTGCCCCACCCACACCTTTCTTTTTCCCCTCCCTTGAGGGGTCCCCTTGTCCACTGCCCTCGTCTCTTTGCCTCTCAGGGGGCAAAGAGGTGTGAGCGGTCGGCTAGGGGTCGGAGTAAGAGCAGGACACAAGAGTGGGGCCTTGTGGTAGAGTGTGGGTGGGGCCACGTCCAGGATGCCCTTTCGGCAATGGCACTCCAAAGACAGCAGGCTGATGGCGCACTTCCAAAGGGAGGTGCGCTGCAGCCTGGTAGCCTCCTCTGGCCTATTGTACCCGCTGCCATGACTGGCTTTATAGACTGTGGTTGACTGAACCCGCACCTCCTCCCAGTCAGAGATGCTAAGGGGAGGCCTGTTTGTGTGATGTTCTGCTTTTGGGGTTGAATAAACTGGATCCCTGATGGGATGCTGTTCAATATATAAGCTTCAGTGGATATATTTTAGACACAAAAAATCCTGCATCTTGTGGTCCCGTCGATCTCTATGGTTCTATGATTCTATTAAAACCCTGATTTGGGGAAACTCAGGCAGGGATGCAATGGCAGTGCTACACTGGGATGCTGGGGGCACTTCAAGGATGAGGGCCCCTATTATAGGAAACCGACACAGATTTGTGAAATGTTTGTGAGGCCAAATCTGTTTTTCTGTGAAAGAAAGTTTGGGCCAAAATTTTTCACCCACCTCTAGTCGCAAGTGATCTTTGGCTCACTAAAAACAAAGAGAATGACATGGAAGTTTTTGAGAAAACTCATGTTTTTTTACCGCATTATATATAGAATTGTTGGGAACACTGGGGCATGGCCACTAGGTAACTCGAGGGGATGGAAGACCATGAGTGTCGATGAAGCCCCCTCGCGCTAGGCCCCAGTGTCCTGGGCCCCCCTCCTGCCTGGAGGCACTCGCAGCAGCTCTGCGTGCTAGGCCCAAGTGTCCTTGGCCCCCCCGCCTGGAGGCACACACAGCAGTTATGCTGAGAATCTGCAACAGTATGTTGCAGAGTCAGACTGCCTGAAACTAAGCAAGGCCAAACAGGGGAGATATGGAAGAACAATGCTGAATAAAGCAGCTTTATGTATAGTTTAACAAATGATACAGAGAATCAGGGAACTAGCTGGAACTGGATTGGCTGGCTATATGGATACTTGGAGCAGCTTACTATTGGATAAGTATGCTGGGAAAAAGGATGTATAAAAGCCTGTGTAACTTCCTGCTTTGTTGTACAGGATTTGAGATTCAAATCTCCCTGTACCTTTTTGAAGCTTCAAATAAACTTTTCTGCTTCTCCACCCCGTTGTGATTATTGGGTGCAGCACACCGGGTAACGAACCACTCAAGCTGTTGTTCAGCCTCTCGGCACTGGGTGCCGGCAACAGAATTATTATGAGTTCAAATCTCACTTATGGGTATTTAACGTTCCCTATCAGGGTCCACTTCTGCATTTCTTGCATACCCAACCTCCCACTGATGCCATAGAAATGGTGCTCATGTTAGTCTGGCAGACAAGGAATAAACTAAACTAACTAACTAAATAAATACCTTGGACTAACTTAAAAGAAGCTGTTGAGAATCTCTCACTCATCAGGCAATGGGAATAAATACTCCTTGTTTACCTCATGCCAGTTTCTGTTCAAGTTTTAGTTGCTGATAATTGAGATTATGTTACAGACTGTGTGACTATGTAGTCATTCTTCTTTCTTTAGTGCTGGTTTGGTATGTTCCCCTAATAGTTTTCTGAAGCTCTTCAAGCAAGGAGTTCTATATCATGCCTAGGATCATTGCATATTTTTAGCCTTTCACGTCAGAGGAGATATAACAAAATAGTTTTTGGAAGAAGGAAGAGTGTTCTTCCCATTCTCCCTATATTTGATCCCAAACACATTATTTCTTTCACATCCAAAATTGCTGATGTAAATGGTTTAGTTCATAGTACATGGTGTATTAAATCTTGTGGTGGAAGTAATATGGGATTTTATGTAAATCACTAGTAGGTGGCAACGTAAACTGCATTCTCTGCAGTCCCCTTGAACAGCAGTTATGCACAAGTATATTGCCTTGTATGCACAGTTTTCTACCACTTTTCTACCAAAATTTATCCAGAGAAAATATAGCTGCATTAATTATTTCATGTCATGTATTTCCAGGGATAAGTTTTTGACCACTTCTAATATTGCTGCCATCTGAGACAAGTGCTCACAAATCATTATTTCTTATTAGGCACCTCTGAATATTCACTCTTTTCAAGATCTCTGAGATTTTTTTATGCTGTCTGCATCTTTCAAGCTCTTGCATTTATATATTGATATAGCACGGATCTGACTGTCTTGGCATGCTGGTGTAAATCAACAATAATTCTGTTTAAATCAATTGTTCTACCTGAGTATAACACTTATGTAAGGGATGGAAGAATCAACCCCATATTTATCTGATTTACTCTTTAGGAGGGAAATGGAAGACGAGCAGGCTTATTGTAAATTAAATTTTGTATTCATTGTTTACATGTGATGTTTACATGTTTACTAATGATGAGAACAGGCTTTCTGCCTACTTCACATTGCGGACCACACTGTGAAAGCAAAGGGGCTGTATTGTAATTAGTATCTTGCTGCAGAAATATGTGTTATATCCAAACCTTGCCTCTCCCTATGGAAATATATCTAATTGGTGGAGCATCATTAATGAACATTGCACTTATGCAGCCCTCAGCCACTAGATGCTGCTGTTGCTCACAAGCCAGCTTCCCTAAAACTCAGTATTTGTCCTTACTGGTCACATACTGTTGTCATGATGGAATCAGTCCGCAATCATTCCCTGCAGCAATAGAAATGGGATGGTAGAAAAAACCCCTACATTTTAAAATGAAATTATTTTAACCCCTAGGGAAAATTATACCTATGGTGGTGCACCAAAACATGTAAGGATGGAAGCAAACTAAAACTGAACATTCAGAATGCTCCTCTACTTAGTGCTGAAAACATTATATTGGCAGGGAAAAGGCAACCACAACATTTTAGTCGATCAGAGTGGCTACAAGATACTAACGCGAAGGCTCATTGATGGCACTGGGCTAATCCAGGTGAGATGGCAGAATTTTTAGGAGTTTTGCTATTTTCAGAAAAGGTTACCAAATAATTATAAAAACATTATATGGTCCCAGGGCCAGACACTATAATAAAGGGGTGATGTGGAAGTAATTGACAGTAAAAGAAATATAGTGGGGTTGTAATTTTGCCTTAAAACGGTTATGAAATTGTACAGTGTCCTTTACATTGCAGTTCAGAGCTGTGCAATTGCTTTCAGCACACCATACCACTAGAGTTCCTTAAAGTTGATGAAGTTCAGGGAGCAGTAGGGGAAGGTCATTTAATTTGTCACCTGTGTCATTCTCAGACTAGAGAAGCACTAATTTCCCAGGCCAGTGGCGAGAAGATTAAAAAGCAGAAGTAATGTAGGAGGAAATATACAGACTTGGCAAGAGAAAGCACTAAAGTAAGTGTGGGGGGCGGCAACTCTGTCACTTCAGCTACTGTGGAGAGACAGAGAATTTCTCTCCTTAGCCCAGTGGGCAGAAGAGTGCAGACTTGGCTGGAGAATGCATCAACAATATAAATGAGCATGGCTGCAGTGCAGAGAGGTGCAATAACTATGCTGGTTCTTAAAATGAGCTGGTAGATGTTTTATATATATTTTTTAATTTTAATGGCACTAGGTACACATTGCAGAAGGATTCTAAATAAAACAGAAAACTACAGAGACAATAAAGGAATAAAATGAAAATGAGGAAAAAACGTAGTAAATTTGTCAGCATTATTGTAGTTAAGGATTCTTGCATAAATAGTATTCACATGACCCAATCCTGCAAACACTTACTACTGGATTAGGGGTTAATCCTGCAAAAATCTGCACATGTGAACTCATGTATGAAGTTAAGTATGTATGTCTTTGCAGGATTGGGGTTTTTAACACTTATTGTCATGAGTATTCCCACCGAAGTTAATACGGCTAATCTCACTACAAGGCATTACCCTCCACCAGCAAATGTTCAAAGGACTGGATTCATACTGTAAGTAAATGATGTATCAGCCAATCAATGATGGGTAGGTTGTGTGGACATCAGAGGCAGCTGATTTAATTAATTAATTAAAAAACTTAAAATCATCAAGAAACATTAAGTTATACGATAGCTATATTGGTAACCATCTTCCCTTAACCCCTTCTCTCTTTTTAATTGTTATATTCACTTGGGTCATGCTTCAGATAAGTTCTTTGGGGCAGGGACTGTGTCTGTCTATGTGTTTGTACAACACAAAGCATAATGGGGCCCTGATCCTGATCAGGGCCTATAGATTATCCTACTGTATTACAAATAATTGATTATAATTGCCAATAATACCCCCAACATTACAGCATAGCCCATAAAAGTTTGTGTGCTCTCTGCACCGTAATGCTCAGTGGCTCTTAGCCATGATCTCTTTACAGATGTTTGGTTGTATGGCCATTGGATCCATCATGGTAGGCCAGGTGCAGGCTCCAAAAATGAATATCCATAGGGTGAAATCCTGGCCCCATTTAAGTCATTGGCAAAACTCCCATTAACTTTAGAGGGGTCAGGATGCCAAGAAACCCAAGCAACAGCATCATAAGCCTGTTCTCCAACATTACTCTTCCAACTTTGTTCCCCCCGCCCCACCACAAGGTGCAGCTGGGCAAAGTGACTAGTGATTTGGGGTGCCTCAATTTTGAAGTGCAAAACCTGACCCTCTTCGAAGGGGCTGATTTTCAGAAACCGGTGAGTCCCTTACCCCCGTCACTGAAAACTAGGCTCCTTTAAGGTGTCTCAAAACCGAGGCACTCAAGACCACCAGTCACTACTGAAAATTTAAATTGATGAATGACTCATGTTGTGGCGTCTCTGCTCTTCTGGTGTTTAGCAGTTTGCTACAGAACAGTAGCTAGCTTGCTTTCACTCACAGGGATGAAGGGATACTCAAGGATTTACTAGAAAAGGTTTATAGATGGATCCTGGGAGCATATGTCAATATGATCAAACTTCTATGAAGAGAATGTGCTACTAATTCAGTGTCTCCTATCCAGAGCACTCTTCTTTTCCCTTGGGTTCCTGTATGGGAAAATGTTTGTTCTCACATGAAACAAAGGTGAAACTAGTGGGAGGGTGGCATTAACGGGTAGCCCATGATTTGTCTTCTCAACCTGTCCCATGGCTGGTTGTAGATGCGCTGCAGCATCATCATTATCCACTGCTCTAAATGCTTAGTGCTATAACATGGCACTCCAACACAGCAAGATATGAATACCCTTCAGACTTGTCAGAACAACAGACACCTAAGAGCCATGTTTAAAACTGGTTTTTAGAGTTACGGCTTTCCTTAGTACAGGACATGGGTGTCAGACTGCTGTCATGATCAACAGACTCATTCAGTGCTCACATAAATGTAAGATTCAGCACTGCCAGCAGCAGCTGATGTAGCATTCCAGAGCTGTACACCCTGAGCCTTTTGCTAAAGGAAATGGACTAGGATTATGTGATCTGAGTTTTTCTCTTTTCATGCAAGAGCGAAACCGGCTAAGATTAGCTTCTTTGTAGACAGGGAAAGAGAAACTAACTGGGATTGTGCAAAGATTCATGGTCTCACAGAGAGCTGGAGAAAAGTACTTCCACTGTCTGGTAGGGGCCAAAGAAGTAGGTGGAGGAGGCCCAAAAGTTAAAATAGGTATGAAAATAGAAGAGAAAAAAAGGGAGGGAAAGTGCCCAAAAGCCAGAGGGCAGAAGAGTGATAAAATAAAGAGAGAGAGAGAGAGAGAGAGAGAGAGAGAGAGAGAGAGAGAAGGAAAAAAGACCCACAGAAAAATAAAAAAAGGATGTGGAGATGGAAAAAGAGAAGCGCAAAGAGAAGGAAGGAGGAGAAATGCACAAACCAAGGTGGGGAAGGCAGAGGGAAAAAGGATAGGAGAAACACAGAGCAGAAACAGCTGTGACCTTGAAGCTGCTAAGCATTAGGTGTTCATGGAATTATGCTGTATTACCCCATTTATTTTACAATCAGTAAGGGCAGTGCCTTGCTGGTCTCAGCACTGAATGAGGGGAAGGAGGACACAAGAAACACCCCCATCCTTCCCCTGTGCTGAAGTGCAATCCCTGTGTTCTTTACACCAAACAGGGGGACAAGGAGGTAGGTCAATGGCCCCACCACACTTCAACACTGTCCGTGCAGGGAGCAGCATGCAGTACCCCCTGAAATGGTGAAGCAGTATTCTGGCAGTATGCTTGGGAAGTGAGATCAGGGTGGAATCCTGTCTCTAGGAGAATTCCTCCTGGAGCTTGCCAGTGGAGGTGCAGAGAGGCACTACTCCCAGCATAGTGCCATGCCTTACAGTTGAGCCCTAAGGGCTTGATTCTCAATTGTTTTGCCCCTTGTGTGGTCACTTGTGCAGAGTGGGTGTAAAATGCTGCCATTCCGATTACACTCCCCACACAAGAGCAAAAGTAAAAGGTGCAAGGCTTTGGGGACTAAACTGTTAAGAGCTCTTTACTGTTAAGAGCTCTTTGGGGACTAAACTGTCACTAAACTGTTCAGAGCTCTTTACTGAGAGATGTTGATTACTGACAATTTCTATTGCAGATGAATCCTTTGTTCTAGAAAGTTAGAACTTGATAATCATTTCTGATCTTGTGACTTCCCCTAGGCAGTGTCACACTGACCCCATCTCAGACTGGGGGTTTCCTTTGATCTCCATATTGGCCTTTTCCAATTGGCCTTTGTTCCAGATATAAAAGCTTGGAAAGCGGATTGATCCTTTGATCAAATCCAGTCTTTGAACTTTAGTAATTATCTTTGATCTAGCAACCATTGGCAGAGATAATCTTGCCTTCTTGGCTTTGGCAGTGATCCTCTCTACATTCCAATCGTGGTTTGCTGGCAGACAATTTTCAGTTCTGGTTCCATTCCCTGTGGCTAGGCTTTTGTGTGAAACTGGTATTTTCTTGTGAGTATTTCCAGGTTAAGGAGAATGGAGCCAGACAAAAGGCAGAGAAAACTTCATGGTGAGACACTAAAGAAAGACAGAGCTTTAATGGTACCTTTGGCACCATCTCAGTGTACTGGGAAATATTAGCTGGGTAATTTTGCAAGCCTGTTCAGGCAGAGTGCTGCAAAGAGTTTATACAGAGCCCACAAAAAATAGATCATGATTTAAAATTGCTTGTTTATGGTTCTAGCTGTTGCTTATTTTTATTTTCCTGTGATTTATCAAGAAGATAGCATAGAAATGTGAGGAAATTGCTTATGAGATAAATAACATCTGGACAGAAAAAGAGGTGGATGATTTCAGAGTCAAGCATAAGCCCACTAGTGGAAAGAATCTCACCTGAAAGATGGCACCTGCAGTGGAAAAGTGGCTCAAAATATAATGCTGGGACAGTGTTCCAGCACGGACTCAGAGGGAACCATGCTGCCGGCTCAATCATGAGCAACATTTTGGTCAGCACCTGTTCACGGATGAGTTTTTCTCCTTGTACTATAAGTGAATGGAGCCCTGGTTTCCAAGAAGGAAAAGATAGCTGCTCATCTAACTGAAACACCGCTTGTGATCTGTATTTCAAAGGGCATGTGTATCTTGGGGGATTTATTTCTTAGATGAACCAATAATAATTTCTGAAGTTACAGTCCTGAAGTCCAATTTACGCCATCAAACTAGGTCTTTATCCAGTATGAACTTCTGAGAGTATAACTGCCGAACATTGGCCTGTACCTGTAAAATAGCATAATACATGAATTACTTAAAATGCAGTATACATTTTACTATTCAGTTTTCCATGAATATCATAATCTTTGACTTTTTCTAGTTATGTAATATTTAGCCAGTGGGACCTTCTTGTCTTTGCTACTGTTTTGCCTGTAGTAACAGTCTTTTGCTTTGTTTTATTAGTAATTGCATTTGCCGTATTTAATCTTCATGATTAGCTCTACTTCATGATCGCGTGACTGTTTCTCCCCACTTTTTGACCAATGTGTACTACTTTTGAGGTGCTGGAGGAAGGAATGAGCTGGATAAAACTCCCTCTTCTTGAATACTATACAGGCTAAGCTTTTCAAAACTGATGGGGGATTTTCAGTTCCCTAATTATTGCGTGTCCAACTTGACGTTTGTCTGACTTGTGTGATTTTCTGAAAGTGCTGAGCACCCATTCACTGAAAATTAGTCTCGTTTGCAGTGTTTCAAAATTGGGCTCCCTAAAATTAGAGCAGGCAAATTAGGCCACAGGACATGTGAAAATTAACTCATGGCAGCTTTGATTCTGACCTCAGTCGCACCACTGTAAATCAGGACTAGCTATTGAAGCAATGGCAGGGGTGTTAGCCATGATGTCCTGAGCCTAATAAGGCAATTACATTCTACCTAGATAACCCCTCCCTCTATTTGCAGCGGATGGAGCTATTTTCAATTTTCTTCCCTGTATTATTGTGCAATGTTGCAAAGAGCTTTTTAAAAGCTATCACCATCCACCCAGGAGACAACTGCATTTCATTAACAGGCCAGTTGAAGTAAAGCTGCCTCCCTTTGAGAAGTCATTCAGAGGTGGTGGAAGCAATAACCTCCCAATAGGAGTTATGGGGGCAAACAACTTAATCAGTTTTAAGAGACAGTTGGACAAGTTTATGAGTGCAATAGTGTGATGGGGTTACTTGCGATGGTAGGTGGAGGGCTCAACAGTCCTGGGGCTCACTTCTGGTTTATGTCTTTATGTTCCTAAAAGCTCATGCTTCAAGCCTTCAGCCAGCCACCTACAGGGGTCAGGAGGTGATCCCCCTCCCAATATATTGTGTTTTTTTTTCTCCTTCCTCTGATGCATCAGGGATGGGCACAGCTGGAGACTGGACACTGTACAGGGTGAGCTGATGCTCTGAGATGGCACCAAGCATTATCTCTCAGAGGTGTTTAGCTGTCTGGTTCTTGTTCACATGCTCAGGGTCTAACTAATTGCCACATGAGGGGGCAGAATGGAATTTTCCACTAGGTCAGACTGGCAGTGACCTAGGGAGTTTTTCACTTGCCTCTGCAATGTGTGGGTGTGGATCATTTGATAGGATTATCTCACTTAATCATTTCCCTGCCATTGTGCCAGGCAGGGGACTGGGGGGAGAACTTGGGCACTGGTGTACCTCATTCCTTTCTGTTCTCTCCCTGGCACTGTAACAGGGTGGCTTGCCTGTAGGCTGGAGGAACCTGGGGCTGAGTCAGCCTTAATTACAAGTTTAGCCACATCTGACAGGAATCAGGTGATTCCTATATAAAAGGCTGCAGGGGAGTGGTGTAGCTGAGAATGCCAGAGACAGTAAGAAAGCTCATGAGACTGGAGGGAATGGTGAACTGTGGCCACTGGGAGCTGTGGGGGGACCATGCCTTTGGACTTTAGTCCAACATCAGCAAATCATGTGGCTTGCGGGCTGTAGGTTGCCCACTACTGGACTAGATGACCTGGTGGTCCCTTTTGGCCTTAAACTCTATGGGCAGAGTGGGGAATGTATCTGTAGAGGTAATCAGAAAAGTAATAAATGGAGACTTCCAGTTAAGCAGGAAGGGGTGGTTGAAATCTATGCTACGACCCATTGAGGGCTGTGATGACCAAGGGCGGGGGGTGAGGAATCTATATTAGTCAGGATATTCAAGCTGTTGTTGTGACAGAGTTCTCAGTGAGCACAAAGCAGACAGCATTCCAAATCATGAAGTACTGTGACATAAGCAGTAATAGCCCAGTAGCATTTAGGCCTGTCTCTGGGGGATAGGGCTCCAGCAGCTGCAGTCTGCTTCACAAAAGCAGACTGACTCCCTTAGGAAACTGATGGGCAGGATCCCCTGGGAGGTTAATATGAGGGGGAAAGGCCCGGAGAGCTGGCTGTATTTTAAAGAAGCCTTATTGAGGGTGCAGGAACAAACCATCCGGATGTGCAAAAAGAATAGCAAATATGGCAGGTGACCAGCTTGGCCTAACAGAGAAATCTTCGGTGAACTTAAAGACAAAAAGGAAGCTTACAAGAAGTGGAAACTTTGACAGATGACTAGGGAGGAATATAAAAATATTGCTCAAGCATGCAGGGGTGTAATCAGAGAGGCCAAAACACAACTTGAGTTGCAGCTAAGGGTAATAAGAAGGGTTTCTACAGGTATGTTAACAACAAGAAAAAGGTCAGGGAAAGTGTGGGACCTTAATGAATGGGGGAAGCAACGTAGTGACAGATGATGTGGAAGACCCTGAAGTACTCAATGTTTTTTTTTGTCTCGGTCTTCATAGACAAGGTCAGCTGCCACACTGCTGTCCTGGGCAACACAGTATGGGGGGGAGGTGAGCAGCCCTCAGTGGTGAAAGAACAGGTTAAGGACTATTTAGAAAAGCTCGACATGCACAAGTCCATGGGTCCAGATCTAATGCATCTGAGGGTGCTGAGGGAATTGGCTGATGTGATTGCAGAGCCATTGGCCATTATCTTTGAAAACTCATGGCAATCAGGGGAGGTCCCAGGCAATTGGAAAAAGGCAAATATAGTGCCCATCTTTAAAAAAGGGAAGAAGGAGAACCTGGGGAACTACAGACTGGTCAGCCTCATCTCAGTCCCTGGAAAAAGCATGGAGCAGGTCCTCAAGAAAACCATTTTGAAGCACTTGGAAAAAAGGAAGGTGAGCAGGAACAGTCAACATGGATTCACCAAAGGCAAGTCATGCCTGACCAACCTGATTGCCTTCCATGATGAGATAAGTGGCTCTGTGGATATGGGGAAAGCAGTGGACTTGATATATCTTGACTTTAGTAAAGCTTATGATACGGTCTCCCACAGTATTCTTGCCAGCAAGTTAAAAAAATATGGACTGAATCAATGGACTATAAGGTGGATAGAAAGCTGGCTAGATTGTCAGGTTCAGTGGGTAGTGATCAACGGCTCAATGTCTAGTTGGCAACCACTATCAAGCGGTGTA
The DNA here is from genome assembly GCF_965152235.1 of Eretmochelys imbricata. Taxonomy (NCBI): domain Eukaryota; kingdom Metazoa; phylum Chordata; order Testudines; family Cheloniidae; genus Eretmochelys; species Eretmochelys imbricata. Next base: position 314,629,359 of record NC_135572.1, read on the forward strand.
CTCCAGGGATTGGTCCTGGGGATGGTTTTGGTCAGCATCTTTATTAATGATCTAGATGTTGGGATGGATAGTACTCTCAGCAAGTTCGCAGATGACACTAAACTCGGGGGAGAGGTAGATATGCTGGAGGGTAGGGATAGGGTCCCGAGTGACCTAGACAAATTAGAGGATAGGGCCAAAAGAAAGCTGATGAGGTTCAACAAGGACAAGCACAGAGTCCTGCATTTAGGACGGAAGAATCCCATGCACCACTAGAGGCTGGGGACCGACTGGCTAAGCAGCAGTTCTGCAGAAAAGGACCTAGGGGTTACAGTGGACGAGAAGCTGAATATGAGTCAGCAGCGTGCCCTTGTTGCCAAGAAGGCTAACGGCATATTGGGCAGCATTAGTAGAAGCCTGGCCACCATATTGAGGGAAGTGATTATTCCTCTCTATTCGGCACTGGTGAGGCCACATCTGGAGTATTGCATCCAGTTTTGGGCCCCCCACTACAGAAAGGATATGGAAAAATTGGAAAGAGTTCAGTGGAGGGCAACGAAAATGATCAGGGGGTTGGGGCACATGACTTACGAGGAGAGGCTGAGGGAACTGGGCTTGTTTAGTGTGCAGAAGGGTGAGGGGGAATTTGATAGCAGGCCTCTACTACCTGAAGGAGAGTTCCAAAGGGGATGGAGCTTGGCTGTTCTCAGTGGTGGCACATGACAGAACAAGGAGGAATGGTCTCAAGTTGCAGTGGGGGAGGTCTAAGTTGGATATTAGGAAACACTATTTCACTAGGAGGGTGGTGAAGCACTGGAATGAGTTACCGGGGGGTGGTGGAATCTCCTTCCTTAGAGGTTTTTAAGGCCTGGCTTGACAAAGCTGTGGCTGCAATGATTTAGTTGGTGTTGGTCCTGCTTTGAGCAGGGAGTTGGACTAGATGACCTCCTGAGATCTCTTCCAACCCTAATATTCTATGATTCTATGTTTCTATGTTGAGGTGCACAGTATTGTCTGAAGTGACTAAACTGCTCTCTGCACTGTATGTTTAGCTTTTGTTTGTTGGGTAACTTCAGATCCTGAGATGATGAAGAAGAAGAAGATGATGATGATTAGCCATTGTGCTAGGGACCATACAAATACAATAAATAGATGTTACCTGCCCTAAATATAAGATATGACTTTGACTGCAAAAACTGGGAAAGATTATGCAATTCTTAATCGGGCAGTCCCCGTTTTGGGATTAATACTTCAGGGTTTTTTGCCACCAGATGTGGGCCAGAAATGAGGAGTTCAGGGTGCAGGAGGATGCTCTGGGCTGGGAGGAGGGATTCGGAGGGCCGGATGGGGATCAGGGCTGGGGCAGGGGCACGGGAGGGGATTGGAGTTGCAGGCTGTGGATGGCACTTACCTCTGGCAGCTCCCAGAAGCAGCGGCATATCCCTCTCTGGCTCCTACATGAAGGCACAGCCAGGCAGCTCTGTGTGTTGCCGAATCCACAGGCGCTGCCCCCACAGCTCACACTGGAAGCGGTTCCTGGCCAATGGGAGCTGCGGAACTGGCACTTGGGGCGGGGGCAATGCATGGAGCCCCCTGGCTGCTCCTTCGCCTAGGAGCTAGAGTGGGGACATGATGCTGCTCCCTGCCTTAGCCCTGCTGCGCTGCTGACCGGACTTTTAACGGCCCCGTCAGCAGTGCTGATTGGAGCCACCAGGGTCCCTTTTCGACCAGGTATTCCAATCGAAAACCAGACACCTGGCAGTTCTAGCCCTACTCCACGCTGATTAGGCCTCAACTGGAGTTTTGTGTCCACTTCTGGGTACAACGTTTCAGGAAAGATGTGGACAAATTGGAGAAAGTCCAGAGAAGAACAATAAAAATGATTAAAGGTCTAGAAAACATGATTTACGAGGGAAGACTGAAAAATTGAGTTTGTTTAGTCTGGAGAAGAGAAGACTGAGAGGGGATATAACATTTTCAAATAGATAAAAGGTTGTTACAAGGAAGAGGGAGAAAAATTGTTCTCCTTAACCTCTGAGTTAAGGAAGGGCGGTTTAGGTTGGACATTAGGAAAAATTTCCTAACTGTCAGGGTGGTTAAGCACTGGAATAAATTGCCCAGGGAGGTCGTGAAATCTCCATCATTGGAGATTTTTAAGATCAGGTTAGACAAACACCTGTCAGGGATGGTCTAGATAATATCTAGTCCTACCATGGGTGTAGGGGACTGGACTAGATGACCCCTCAAGGTCCCTTCAAGTCCTACAATTCTATGAGTTCAAAATGCTTACTTGTCTATCGACTCTGCTAGGAGCAGTATCCCCCTTCCCTTCCACAAAGGGGAAAGAATGGTTCGAACTCAGGCACCCGGCACAATGGAGTCCCAATCTGATCAGGGCATTTGTGCGTCACTGCAATATAAATGTTTACCAGCAGGACTTTGTACAGCATTCACAACTAGTTGACTCCTGTAGTAATCAAGGATTTAGCCCATACTATTTTTTCTTTATCATAATGGACATACAAATTCTTGTTCTGGCACTGCAAAGTAAAATTCAGGTTTGATAACAAAACCTACTGGAGCAGAACATTCCATGTTTCCGTGAAGTCTTCATTCACTTTTGAACAACTGACATTTTGGCTTCTGATTTGACACATGCAATTTTGCTTTCAGTGTTCACATATTGTCTGTACTTTTGACAAGTAACAGTGTATATTAAACTGTTGTTACGTTATAAAACAATGACAATATATTTAAAAGGAACAGAAAACTCTGCATTAATTAGGTAGTATTTTTCTGTTCCTGGCAGCTTTCTGGGAATGGAAATGTAAGTATCTGAGGGGTTCATTGCAATGGAAATTGAAATGATGGCATTTTGCTATTCTCCAAGCTGGGACAGCTGGGGCAGAATAAGTCATTGCGACAAGTTTGTGACTGAGCCAGTACTAGAACTGTCTGTATTGTCTCTTTAAAGGGCAGCTCTACAATGAAAATCAACTGTGAAAATGGCTTTGTGGGGATCTATGTTTGGTTCACAATGATTCCAGATCAAATGAGTTCAGTTCATAAAAGTAAACATTTTTCTGTCAGCCCTGCAAACTAACCACAGGTACTTTACTTCTTGCTCATCATCAGCTGTAACAAACTTTCTGCTGGGCAAGTTATGCCTTTAGGTACAACCCCATTCTCTTTAAGTTCTGCTGTCAGTGACCAATATGAAAACCACTGCTTTCAACAGGCTTGCACATCTGTAACTGACTGGCCCTTTGTAAACAACTGTTTTGATGATTCACAATAAGGAATAGGATGCAGCTCCGTCTCTCTCTCTCAGATATGTTTGATCTGCAAGGCTAAAGGAGCAAAAGCAGTAAAAATATAGTTTGCCACTACAATGGGCAGATGTGACCATGAATACCAGCAGGGAACAGAAGTGAATAATAAAAAGGTGCCATTTTCAAACAGTCACTTTTCTGAGCAGAACTGCCCATTGATGTAACTGGTATGTGAATGGCTGTTTGATTTCTGGATGCTCTTCAGACACTATCACTTTCAAAGGGAAATCTCTCCTTACAGTTTAAATGGCATCTCCTTATCATAGGATTAATCCACTTGGACTCATTAATGGAGCGTGAATTTTAGTGACTAACAAAATCTTTGTAACCTTCAAGCTGCTCCCCCTCCATCCTTTACATTTCCTGCTCCCCATCTCATACACTGCTGTGTTTACACTTGCAGCTGAGGATGTGATTCCCAGCACACACACTCACATACTCGCACAAGCTTTCACCAAGCTAGCATGCTGAAAGTAGGAGTGTAACTGAGGTAGGACAGGCAGCAGTGAGCAGAGGCACAGGCTATCTGTGCCCAGGATAAAGGTGCCTGAATGTCATGTCTATATACTTGGCACAGCGGCCTGTGCTGCCATTCCTGTTGCCCACGCTACCCTGGCTGCTCTACGAGCTAGCAAAAGAGAGCTAGCTACATGGGATGGAAATGACAACTTCTAGTTCCCATTGTAGACATAGTCAGAGATATTAGTCCCACATAACTCCTACTGCAAACACCCCTGCCTCCTGATGACAGATGGGTTCTAACCCGAGACTGAGCACTTCATAAAGTTACTACAGAAGTTACATGTCTCCCTCTGTTTAGTAAAATATTAGTGAAAATATAGGGATGAAATGTAAGAAATGGGTCACACCAGATGCTGGAAGGCAGAGGAAGAGGGAAAGCACTAGGGAAAGGAAGGCTGGAAAAAGGAGGGGAAGGATCAGGAGGAGCAAGGGATTAAGAGATTGAGATGGAGGAGAGAGACACAATTTCCTTTCCTGATTTTCCCTAAGAGCCTGATGAGAAGGATAGAGAGAAATGAAGAATGAAAAAAGTAATGAATGTTGTTAGAAAGAGACTGAGCAAAATCACGCCTGAAGCAGCAAGATGAAAGTGAAAGGAAAGAACAAGGTGGAGCGAAGGAAGCTGGGGTGGGAGCGGGGGAGGGGGGGAGAAGGAAGAATAAAAATGAGTCTGCTCTAATAAGTTGCCTGTGTTGCAGTGCAGTGAGCTAATTCACAGCTCTATGCTGGAGATTTTGGTCCCCTCAGCCAAAGCCCACAGCCACTTCAGGAAGTACCTTTAGTGGGATCAGGCTGTGGAACGGGCTTCTGAGTATTCTAGATAGTGTTTAGCTTGTTGTGGGAAAAGAATAAAACAATCCTAGAGGGCATCACAATGGGGAAGGGCAGAGGGAGCCACACAAGGGAGCAGTGAGGGTGATACAAAGTAGTAAGAATTGGAAACAGAAAGGGAAGGCTCGACAAGGCAAAGAAGGGGAGAGGGAGTCTATTCCATTGCTTGTTCTTTAAAAATGTGAGTGTGAAAAAGTTGTCAAAAAAAAAAGATGCATTGTGTTTGACTTTTATGCAGACACATGGGACTTCTGCTGTGAGGAACACATGTGGAGCTTCTACTTCCTTTGAAGAGAAAGTGTGCTCTTCTTCTGCACCAGGCTCTGCTTAGCTAGGGTACTCTGTCCTATCATTGCTGGGTATTTGGCCAATGGGGGTCAATCAATGACTTATCTCAGTTTTGAGGGAATGAAAAAATAGTGATTATAGTGATTTGTCCCATGCTGTTATATACTTGGAAGTTAGCACATATATTATTTTCCCTCACAGCTCAGGGAAGCTAAGATTCCATCCAACCCTGCCGTAAATATTTTAGAATAACAAGTATATGCATATCTTCCTTCATCTTCTTTATAGTTTTTTCCCTTATGGAAGGACATTTATCATAATGTAATAATAAAAGGTTTCTATGGTAAGAAGTATTGAAGTTCATGCTAAGTAGGTTTTATTTTTTTACATTAGGTTTTGGAAATGAAAACAAACACATCAGTGATTTTATGTCGTTCTCTGCAAGACAGGAAAGAAATGTGCAATTAACACTGCCAGTAGTTTTAAAAGCCTCTTTTCTAACAAGAAAAACAAGTAATAAAACCCAACTGCTCAATTTCTTATGAACTAATGCATATCCAGTTTTAAGGTTTTCTGGCATAATTTTTAATCATTAAAAGAATTCAGACCCTGCAGCAATGAACAGCTCCAACACCTTTATGATACCAGGACTCAGCTGCACTCAACATCCTTCATGTAGCAGCAATATGAAATGTGTTCAAGTTTTTTCCCCCCTCAGTATTGTTTTAATTTCTTTCTATCTCATCTCCCTCCAAATTATTTTCAGGCTAAAAATAACAGTATTTACTACAACTGTATATTAACAGGCTAGAGTCGCCATAGATCAAGTTTTCTGCTATTGCTATTTTAATGTGCTCTTTGACCAAGAAGGATTTTAAAATGTTAGCAAAATGTATTTAATGAAGACTAGTATAGGTATAAAATAAGTGCTATGTATGGTGAAAATTGCAACCTCATATACAAATAAACAAACAACCCCTTCCCCCCAGCAACCCACCAAAAATAAAACCATCCGCAAACAGGATTTTGTTTAAGTGTCTCAAATACTGTATTGTAAAAATGCAACTTTTGAAAATGAACATTAGAGATCTACTTATTAAAAAGGCATGCTCCATTTGCAGAGGTCTCCCTCACGCTTTCATGAAATGAGAAAGAGAACATACCAGAAAAATGAAAGGTCCCCCTTTTTCACTATACATTAAACTCTCCTCAGCAATAATATAAATCTCTCTGAAGTACTATGGCTGCTTGAGGTAGACAGTTGACATAGGGAAACAGTTTATTGAAAAAGGAAGATGTTTTTCTTAGAAGAGGAAAAATAAAAATATCTGTAATACAAAGCTACAAGACAGTGAACCCCAAATGAACACAAATGGCAGCCAGTTGCCTTCTACAGACTCCTAGACATGTAATGCTGCAGCAGTCAGAAAACAAAATCCCAGCAATCACAAATAATTGTATGCAACACACTGGGACCAAGGATGAGAATGAAGGGTCAGATGGAAGGGGAGGCTGGTGGACCTAAAGAAAGAGGATAGCAAGGTGCGAATGCTAAACATTCTGGTTGAGGAAATGGCTGAGTGGAAGATCAGGTGTCAGTATTGAGTGGCTTTGGCAAGGGTATGTCAGGTCAGGCAATGCTCTATACATCCTAGGACATCCAGATGACAATAGATACCTTCCAAAGTGGAAAGGAAGAAGATTGGTGCTATGTGAATGAGCTTCCCATAAGATGTTATGAGACCTGGGAAGTCAAATTACTGTAATGAAGATATCTGGGAGAGGGGACCCATGCTAAATTCTTCCTTTTGGGTTAGACCTCCTTAATGCTTCTCTTACATGATAACAATTATCGGCTGGAAAGACCAATATGCTATATATGGTTGTTAATCATTTGTGTATTATATCAGTGACTTTTCTAGTCAAAGTAATGACATACAAACTGCTTATTATAGTGGATTCATTGTTTGTGTGCCAAGACTTCATTATATGTTTCTCTGTATTTGCAAGAGCCTTCATACTGCCCCTTTTTTTCATGCTCATCAGCCAGGGGAACATTGGCAGCCATCTCCTCTTCAGTTCCTTAGCTGGAGCAACAGCTGTTGCTGAAGTGTTTATGAACACAGAGTTTTCAGCCACAGAACTCTGCAGCAAAACTTCCCTATAAAAACGGTAAAGCTCCATTCTGAGTTGCATGAAAGTCCATGGAAATGCATAGGAGCAATTTGGGACTTCTACTCTTCTTTGCTTCGGAGTAAAATCTTCTCCCCTTTCCATATAGGCAGAGGTCCCCAGATGTACTGAAATGTGGTTCTGCTGTGTGTGGCTTGTGCCACAGGAAAGGGGCAGAAGTAGAGTCATGCTGTGGAGCACAGGTTTTTAGGGGTTCCCTGTACATTATCGCACAGGGAGTATTGGGACATGTGTGAAGGACAGGAGAGGACTGGGGATGAGGCTGATGTGGAGTTCCATGAGGCATTACAGCAGCTCAGCCAGGGAGGAGACCATGGTGCATCACAGGAAATGTAGTCTGCCCAGGAAGCTCATCCCCCAGAGGAGAAATGGGGCATAAATAACCCACACTACAACTAGCATGAAGCTTTACCTATTTCAAATCATCGGTTCTCAGCTGAAAATTTTTGAGTTTTTTTTTGCTGAAAAATCTAAATTTTCCATGGACTAGCCCTCCCCCTCCACAATTCCACAGTTTCCCCACCAGCTCTAATCCATTCATATAGCAGAGAAGATCTGCACTGCACAACCAAGCTGATCAGTCGCTTGCTGGTTCCCAGGAGTTGGGACCTTTGCCAGAACATCGCTATGACAGAGCTCTCAGTGATTGAGATCCCCTCTCTAGTACCCCATGTACTAACCTGAACATAGAATTATAGAATATCAGGGTTGGAAGGGACCTCAGGAGGTCATCTAGTCCAACCCCCCGCTCAAAGCAGGACCAATCCCCAATTAAATCATCCCAGCCAGGGCTTTGTCAAGCCTGACTTTAAAAACTTCTAAGGAAGGAGATTCTACCACCTCCCTACGTAACGCATTCCAGTGTTTCACCACCCTCCTAGTGAAAAAGTTTTTCCTAATATCCAACCTAAACCTCCCCCACTGCAACTTGAGACCATTATTCCTTGTTCTGTCATCTGCTACCACTGAGAACAGTCTAGAGCCATCCTCTTTGAAACCCCCTTTAAAACATCAAAGAGATGGTGATGTCACATTGTCATACAATCTGGCTGTGGCACAGATCTGCACCCAGGCCTGTCCAGTCCCCTGTTGAGATTGGAAGAGCCTGTGTTTACTTGCTCTCTGAATTTCTCCTTCCTAGTCCCTTAAATCTGCTGATGTAGAGAACTGAGGAGATGCTGTAGGCTGCATTTGTATGTGTAGGATTGCTCTGTGCAGGATCCTTGTCAGTAGACAACTCTAACCATAGAGAAATAGCTTAGAGCTTAGTCCCCAAACCCACCCAATGGGCATAGATTTGGAGCTGTGGCTAGAATGGCTGTCATTCTAGCCATCTAACCCGAGCCATGGGGACGTGGAGTAGTAACCAACCAGGGAGTCAAGGGGCAGGGTGTAGTGAAAGCTAGGCATTCAGGAAGGGTCAGCAGCACACCCAGATTATCCTTTGGCTACTGTTTGGAAGCTGTCAGGTCCCTTTCCCAGTGCAGGGCCAGCAATCCAACCACAGCCCTCATCCAGCCCAGGGCTAGGAGCAGCTTCAAGAAGCCACCAGAGTTACATAGATGGTAGTTCAGGGGTTAATTCAAGAGCTAATCAAGAACATAGCAATTCTTCTGTTCATGAAGCTCATTCTGTTCTGCAGCCTTGTCGGATTGGTTATCAGGATATCTGCAGCCATTTGTGTAAATAAAGTGATATGTATGATCTGAGGAATGAGAAAAGGAGTACTTGTGGCACCTTAGAGGCTAACCAATTTATTTGAGCATAAGCTTTCGTGAGCTACAGCTCACTTCATCGGATGCATACTGTGGAAAGTATAGAAGATCTTTTTATAGACACAAAGCATGAAAAAATGGGTGTTTACCACTACAAAAGGTTTTCTCTCCCCCCACCCCACTCTCCTGCTGGTAATAGCTTATCTAAAGTGATCACTCTCTTTACAAAGTGTATGATAATCAAGATGGGCCATTTTCAGCACAAATCCAGGTTTTCTCCCCCCCCCCACACAAACCCACTCTCCTGTTGGTAATAGCTTATCTAAAGTGATCACAACCAATTTCCCCTTGTTTTTTCCTACCCCCCCCCCCAGACGTTCTTGTTAACCCTGGATTTGTGCTGGAAATGGCCCACCTTGATTATCATACACATTGTAAGGAGAGTGATCACTTTAGATAAGCTATTACCAGAAGAAGAGTGGGGTGTGGGGAGAGAAAACCTTTTGTAGTGGTAAACACCCATTTTTTCATGCTTTGTGTGTATAAAAAGATTTTCTATACTTTCCACAGTATGCATCCGATGAAGTGAGCTGTAGCTCACGAAAGCTTATGCTCAAATAAATTGGTTAGTCTCTAAGGTGCCACAAGTACTCCTTTTCTTTTTGCGAATACAGACTAACACGGCTGTTACTCTGAAACCGATCTGAGGAATGGAAAACCTGTCTTATGAAAGGAGACTCAAAGAGCTTGGCTTCTTTAGCCTAACCAAAAGAAGGCTGAGGGGAGATATGATTGCTCTCTATAAATATATCAGAGGGATACATACCAGGGAGGGAGAGGAATTATTTAAGCTCAGTACCAATGTGGAAACAAGAACAAATGGATATGAACTGGCTATCAGGAAGTTTAGACTTGAAATTAGATGAAGGTTTCTAACAACCAGAGGAGTGAAGTTCTGGAACAGCCTTCCAAGGGGAACAGTGGGGCAAAAGACATATCTGGCTTCAAGACTAAGCTTGATAAGTTTATGGAGGGGATGGTATGATGGGATAGCCTAATTCTGGCAATTAATTGATCTTTGACTATTAGCAGTAAATATGCCCAGTGGCCTATGATGGGATGTTAGATGGGATGGGATCTGAGTTACTACAGAGAATTCTTTCCTGGGTGTCTGACTGGTGAGTCTTGCCCACATGCTCAGGGTTTAGCTGATTGCCCTATTTGGGGTCGGGAAGGAATTTTCCTCCAGGGCAGATTGGCAGAGGCCCTGGGGGTTTTTCGCCTTCTTCTGCAGTGTAGGGCATGGGTCACTTGCTGGAGGATTCTCTGCACCTTGAAGTCTTTAAACCACGATTTGAGGACTTCAGTAGCTCAGACATAGGTTAGGGTTTTATTACAGGAGTGGGTGGGTGAGATTCTGTGGCTTGTGTTGTGCAGGAGGTCAGACTAGATGATCATAATGGTTCCTTCTGACCTTAAAGTCTATGAATCTATGAGTATTAATCAAATATGTAGATGAGGACAGCAAGATGTATGCATAAAATCTCCAGATTTCTAAATTATCAGCCTTGGTGAACATATTTTAATGTTAACCACAGATAATCACATATCTGCATAAAAAGCATATGCAATCCTAATTATTGTAACTTCCAGTCTCCATTGTATATCATGAACAAACTCGTCCAGAAGTGAATTCCAGTTTCTTCTATTACTTTAATTCTCTCAAAGATAGCTCTCAAAAAGTCCTCACAAATATAAACTATAAAAATAACAGATCATACCAAACTTTCCCAACATGTTTTATGCACATCTCTAGTTCCGGTCATTGTAAGTCACCAAGAGTATCGTAGCATTACAAAATAGCAGGGAAATTGTTTGAGAAAGCTCTTCCCAGAATATTATATTTTTAAACATAGCACAATTATTGCAGATTGCCACACACTAAAGTATGCCCAGAACAGACAAAACACATTTTTATTTTTATGGAGATTAGAATAATCTACTAAATTGATATTTCATTGAACCAAATGGTCTATTAGTTTAAACCTTCTGCCAATGTGGACTGTCAAGATTCCTTCCCCATTCTGAACTCTAGGGTACAGAGGTGGGGACCTGCATGAAAGACGCCATAAGCTTATTCTTACCAGCTTAGGTTAAAACTTCCCCAAGGTACAAACTTTCACCTTTTGTCCTTGGACCTTATGCTGCCACCACCAAAGTGTTACACAAAGAACAGGAAAGAGCCCACTTGGAAACGTCTTTCCCCCCAAAATCCCCCCAAGTCCTACACCCCCTTTCCTGGGGAAGGCTTGATAAAAATCCTCACCAATTTGCATAGGTGAACACAGACCCAAACCCTTGGATCTTAAGAACAATGAAAAAGCAATCAGGTTCTTAAAAGAAGAATTTTAATTAAAGAAAAAGTAAAAGAATCACCTCTGTAAAATCAGGATGGTAAATACCTTACAGGGTAATCAGATTCAAAACATAGAGAATCCCTCTAGGCAAAAAATTAAGTTACAAAAAGACACAAAAACAGGAATATACATTCCATTCAGCACAACCTATTTTACCAGCAATTTTAACAAAACAGAAATCTAACGCTTATCTAGCTAGATTACTTACTAAGTTCTAAGACTCCATTCCTTTTCTGTTCCCAGCAAAAGCATCACACAGCCAGACCCTTTGCCCCCCCCCACTCCAGCTTTGAAAGTATCTTGTTTCCTCATTGGTCATTTTGGGTCAGGTGCCAGCGAGGTTACCATAGTTTCTTAACCCTTTACAGATGAAAGGGTGTTGCCTCTGGCCAGGAGGGATTTTATAGCACTGTATACAGAAAGGTGGTTACCCTTCCCTTTATATTTATGACATGGACAGATGTTCATTCTCTTTCTCTCTCACATGCTTGCGCACACAGTGGTTTCTGTATAATATGCACTACCCTACCTGGTAGTTACTGCAGCACACTGACCATTGTGCTAGAGCACAGCCTCTATCCAATTAGATCACTCTTACCCTTCACATAATGCTATGCTATAGCAGAGAAGATTTTCTTCGCAAATAATTTGAGTTCTTTTAGCGATTAGAGCAAGTACAATGGATTTTAATTGTCCTTAAAGCGGGTTGTCATTAGGCTTGAAGTGCAGTTTATTTCTCCTAAAGTACAATACAATTGTGATACAGTTGGATAGATCCTATAAAATACCAAACTGCTATAAAGCCTTCTCTGTGCCAAAATGAAGACCATGCCATTCTCCTATTCTTCTTATGCAATAAATGGCACTGATTTTTAATGTACAGTAGCAAATATCTCTTAAAAGGGAGTTGAGTAAAAGGAATTATATGGATATTTTGTATAGAGGAAAGAATAATAGCTTGAAGGAATAACTCCAGTGACGGGTAGTTTTTTATGAAGTTGGTTGTCATCCACAAGCAGGCTGATAGACTTTTGAATAGCTAACTTGTAACTATATAAGTTAGACTTTTGAACATAGAATGAAACTGAAGGCATCCCTTTGTGATAAACACAGTTGGGTGGAAACATACTCCATGTGTAGCTATTTTATTACTGAAACTACTAACCATGCTTTGTGTATTCATCAGTCTTTCTCATCCTGTTAACTCTGATTCCTGGGTTGATAAGATGAGGTTTTGACTTCAGAGGGACTTAAGCACATATTTTAAGTATGTGCTTAAGTGCTGTCCTGAATAGGAGTGCTCAGCTGCAATGGAACATATTCTTGACATCTGAACACAAGGCCTAACTTCCTTGAAACATGCAGAGAGACAAGGTAGGTAAGGTAGTATCTTTTATTGGACCAATTTAAACATGCATGAAGTTGACAGACAACACAGGCAAGTTAGTAGTCTGATTAAGATGGAAATTATAGTTCATGTTGGGCAAGAATTCAGGAATTCAAATTTTTAAAAGATGTAATCAGGGAAAGATTTGTGTTGAGTTTCACATTGATCACCACCCTGTTGCTCATTCAGCTAGAGGTTCTCTACTGTGTTCTAATATGCCATATGTAAACAACTTCTGACAGCTGCTATTTCCTTTACATTCAGCCAAACAATGGTTTTGGTAGTCAAGAACCAAATTACAACTATATTAGGGAAAAGTTTGTTTTTAAAGGCATTTTTAAAGGTGTTAGTTATATTTTGCCACAAACATATCTCTGAAATGATTGTTCCTCCAAAAAGTATTCAAAACTAATCATTTGCCAGTATCCTCTGTTAGCATGGAATACTCTGATATATGATTTTGTTTGGGAGAATTTCTATTATTTTATATTGTTTTAATCTCTCAATCATTTTTGATAATTTGATCGGTTTTGAGTTTGTATGTATTTTTGTTAATATTAATGTGGGATTTTTGTGGATAACTGTTGAAAACAAAGGAAATTAAAAAAACATTTTAAATATGTTCACAATCACACAGACATCTCTCAGTTGTTTAGTTTATGCAAATTCAAGAGCAAAGTGCTACAGAGAGTGTTTTCCAGTAACTCATTATAAAACCACTTTGCATTTACATAGTTCCTTCCATCAAAGGATCTCAAACTACTTAACAAATATTAATTAAACCTTACAACCCCTCATGAGTCTACCTCTTAAAAGAGTATCACCACATTTTGTAGAACACCATAAGTTGTATGAACAATGGCTGTAATGGAGGGACAAGAAGGATAAAGTGGGGATATTTATAGCCTAGGGAGGTTGTGGATGCGCCTTCATTGCAGGCTTTCAAAAGGAGACTGAATAGCCATCTGCCGTGCATGGATTAGACCCAACAAATTCTGAAACTTGGCATGGGGTTAGACTAGATGACCCTTGCGGTCCCTTCTAACTCTATGATTTAGTGGGCAATGGAGAATATAATGATGGGAAAGTAATGTTCCTGAATGTATCCCTTATTTCAGAGGAGGTCGCTGTCCCTTACTGTCCTTTATTTTAAGGTCTGTATCTCCATATTGTGATATTGGTATCATATCCATTTTACAGATAGGTAAATGGGGTTATAGTGGATCACAAATGAAATATGAGTTAACAGTTTAACACTGTTGCAAAAAAAGCAAACAGTGTTCTAAGTAAGACACAAGAAGTAATTCTTCTGCTCTACTTCACGCTGATTAGGCCTCACCTGGATATTGTGTCCAATTCTGGGCACCACATTTCAGGAAAGATGTAGACAAATTGGAGAAAATCCAGAGGAGAGCAATAGAAATGATTAAAGGTCTAGAAAAAAATGACACTCTTCAGTTGACACATTGACTCAGTAGCAGAGCTGGCATCCGGCATCCCACTGTCACATCCTTTAACCATTACACACCATCCCCTGCCTTTCTTAAATATTCAAAGACCTGGCTTAAGTTTTGGTGCATAATTTGAACTATAAACTAAGCATATGTAAAAAATAGATTCAGACTTGTAAACTTGTTTTTTCACTCTCCTGTATATGTACAGTGGTCTTTGTGCTTTTGGGGCCAAATTCGGACTGCTTCTACTTAAGAGCATTGGGGAGAGGGTATAGGGAAACCTTTGCCTCCTACTGCACCTGAACAAGTGTCAGCCACATTATTGAATCAAATGCTGCCTGCGCACAAAAGGGAGCTAACATGACAGGTGGTGCGATACATCCCAAAGGCATCATGAACGGGAGTGTAAGCAGGTGGGGCTCATCCGTTAGCTGGGGAAGGTGAAATCATGCTCCTAACAGTGGCATAAAATAGTCTCAGTGTTCATCAGGCTCTTGACTCCAAAGCTTCTAGCTGAAGCCCCTCACCCTCAAACTGTTTCTTCCTCCCTACAGGTATCCTCCTCTCAGGCCTGTCATCTGAGAAGTGTAGAGCAATTTCCCCTCTCTGGTCCTTACTTGACCCTGGATCTCTCCTGTCTCCCCTCTCCTAAGAGGTCAGAAGCCCTGCATGTGATTTCTTGTGGGGCACATGCCTAGTAGCAAATATGTGGCTTAAAACTATGGCTCCCAGTTTTAAAGGGTTCAAGGACTGTAATAGGTGCATTGAAGGGCAGGCAGCCACCTTAAAGCCCAGTGCCCTGTTAAACGAGTGTTTGGGACTATGGTAATAGTGCCACCATCCTTGTGAACTGTCAGTGCCCGGAGGCTGGCCCTGTTGAGGTGAAGACAGTGTAGTTTTCTAAAGGTGTAGTAAGTGCTTGGAGACATTGCACCTGCTTCTGCCCTGTGCAGGCATAATGCCTCCAGCCATTCTTGGCTCCTACCCTTCCATAATCCTGCATTATGAAAGTGTCTGTTTACACAAGCCATAACTGAGCCCTGAGACGCCAAAACATGGAAATGCCAAACTGTATACTCAACTGTGCCCTTTATGTATACACAACTCAGGGCATCATTTGGAAGTAGGGCAGTCAACTAATTGCAGTTAACTCATGCAATTAATGCAAAACAAATAAACTAGATGAAAAAATCAGTTGTGATTATTTGCAATTTTAATTGCACCATTAAACAATAATAGAATACCAATCGACATTTATTATAAATATTTTCGGATGTTTTTCTACATTTTAGAATGTATTGATTTTAATTACAACACAGAATACAAAGTGTATAGTGCTCACTTTATATTATAATTTTTAATACAAATACTTGCACTGTAAAAAAGATAAATAGTATTTTTCAATTCACCTCATTCAAGTACTGTAGTGCAATCCCTTTATTGTGAAAGTGAAACTTACAAATGTAGAATTATCTTTTGTTACATACCTGCACTCAAAAACAAACCAATGTAAAACTTTAGAGTCTACAAGTCCACTCAGTCCTCCTTCTTGTTCAGTCAATTGCTTAGACAAACACATTTGTTTGCATTTACGGGAGATAATGCTGCCCACTTCTTATTTACAGTGTCACCTGTAAGTGAGAACAGGCATTCACATGGCACTGCTGTAGCTGGTGTTGCAAGATATTTATATGCCAGATATGCTAAATATTCATATGCCCCTTCATGCTTTGACTTGTACCGTGAAAATATTTGTCATCAAAAATAAAAATTAGAGCTGTCAATTAATCGCAGTTAACACATACGATTAACTCAAAACAAATTAAGGCTTTTTAAAAAATGAGCATTAATCGCACACCAGAGGGCTGTGCTCAGGGGGGAGCCGGTGCCTGCCTCTGGAAGGGGTGCCACTTTTCCCGCTGCCCTGCTCCAGTTTCCTCCCCCAACCATGGAACTGCCCAGCCAAGCTGCTCCGGACCCGGAGACTGCATCCTGTCTGCTGTGCAGAGCGGGGGCCAGGGGTTTATGTCAATGTGGCCCCCTCCTGCGTACTCGGCTGCTGCTGAGCTGGGGCTGGGGAACATGGGGGAGCCTCTCAGCGGTTGCTGCTGCTAGCTCAGGAGTGAGTGCTGCCGACAGCAGCTGTCGCTGGCTGAAAAAGCATTCCGGCTCCTGAGTGCTCTGCTCAAAGAGACAGTGCTCCCCCAACACACACACACACACACACACACACACACACACACATTCTTCCCCTAACACACACACATGCATGCACACACACTTCTCCCTAATACCACACTCTTCCCCCAAAACACACTCATTTTGCCCAACACACACACTCTTCCCCCAACACACACACACACACATTCTTACTCCCAACACACACACACTTCCTCCCCAGCACCAAAACTATTTAAATAAATGGTATTCTATTATTGTTTACCAATGTGATTAAAACTGAAGTTAATCACGACTATTTTTTGTAATCTCACAATTAATCGTGATTAACTTTTTAAAATCGCTTGTCAGCACTATTTAGCCTTTTTCATTGATCACCTTTTAAAGAACTCAGACATTCATTAGATATTGCAAATTAATGTATTGTTTACAACTATCCAAAGCAGCAGCATTTTCATGTTTATTTTACATTGCTCCTTCTTCAATGAATGCCAGCGACAAACAGTAGAACTATACAAATAAGCAGCCATTAGCTTGTTTTCAAGTATGAATATGAAAATAATTACTTCTGCCATAAATCTTGCAGTCCATATGGATAAGGTACAATACTGGCACTGATATGTACAGGTCCATCTGGCCAGAGCCTCATTTTACTGCATAAGGTAAAGCTTTCTTAATTCAACCATCTGTCTGAAGGACTGTTTATTGCCCAAAAAGTGTAATTAGAACAAGGCAATATGTATAGCATACACATATCTCATGCAATTCCAGGACAATGGTGTAAAGAGGTTCAAAATACTGCATTAGAGTATTTATTTTTATATTTGTTTTTCCCCTTATAGTCTCATAGCCAATGAATGTGTCATTTTACCTGTGGACTATTGTGAGTTACACAATTGTTACAGCAAAAGGTCCAAAGAATACATACATATTGAACAGTAGAAATACAGGCAAGAGGCCTGATTTGCATTTTATCCTGCACAGTTCAGGAGTAACTCTGCCGAAGTCAACAGAGTAACAGCAGTGTAGAATCAGGCCCTTAATGTGCAGTTGTCATGGATTGTCTGTTCATGCTTATAGAGAGGGGGATTGGAAGCTTCTGGTACTGGCTGTACTAAGATTTCCTGTATGTCCTTGGAACAAATCATTTGAGGCCAAATTTTCAAATGGATTGCTAATTTTGGCAACCCCAATTAATGGACAGTTTGAAAATTTGGCCGTTAGCCCCTCATTTGAGTGAGATGCAGGGCTGTGAGGTATATTTTCTCATATCTGTACATCGGCTTGAGGTCCTCTGATGATAAATGTCATATAAGCGCAAATTATTTTAAAATATCCATCACGTTGGATAATATGTAGAGATACAGTTGAGCAAATAATAATAATAATTATTGTAGAGATACAGTTGAACAAATAAGTAATAATAATAATAATAATTAATAATAAACTCCAAGGCCTGGAAATACAGGTTTGACACTTAGCGGGGGATAGCTGCCAACCAGACTGAATATGGAGGACACAGATAAACTGAAAATTATTATGAATGGTATAAAGAAGGCCTCAGAGGAGCTTAGCTGGACTACACACAGTTTGCCTGGCAGGTTATGCTGTATGGTGACGGGCCAGCCCAGGTTTATATCATGTAACTGTCCAAACAACCCAAGAAAACTGGAGATCATTGTCGACAAAAAGTGAAATGGACTTGTAGTGCATATCAAGAAGTAATCCAACGTTGGATTTTGGCAAAACTGGAAGAGAGAGGTGGAGGAAATGAATACTCCAACACTGGATGGAGAGAAACAGCAAGAACACAGAGAAAGAAGAAGTTATAAAGAAGTCAAAGAAGAAGTGAAGAAATAATAGGATAGGCAAATAAGAGCAACCCGAAGGACAAAACTCAACTAGAAAAAGTTGATTTGAGCCATTAATATGTGGCTGATACCAGCAGTATGGTATGCTACTGGAGTGGTCAAATGGAATCAAGAGGAAAAGAAAAATTTGATATCCAAACAGGAAAGTTTCTGGCGATGCATAAAGTAATGAATATCAATGAAGAAGTGGACAGGATGTACATCTGGTGATATGATCGAGGAGAAGGCCTGCTATCTGTGGAGGAAGCAATTGACAATGGATAATTTCACATCAGAATATATGAGGAGTCAGCCAGAGTAAAAGATCATCTGGTCACAACAACAAGCAATGGGTGTGCATGCATTCCAACCCAAGAAAGGACAAAACAAGTCACCAAAGAAAGACTTGAAAAATTAACATAGAAATCAATGCATGGGCAGCAGTGGAGAGAGATCAAACCCGTTAGTGATCAAAGATTAAGAGACTCATGGCTTGTAGAAGGATATCTCAAAAAGGAGACAGAGAGCCTCATTATGAGAGCACAAGAGAAGTCTTTAAGGCTTAACCTCGTTTAAAACAAAATTTACCAACAGAATCCTCCCCAAACTGCAGAAAGTGTTCCAAAATGGAGGAGCACATGTTTAGCGCCTGCAGGAGCCTGGCTGGGAAAGAATATCTGAACAGACATAATGAGGTCACCAAGTATCTGCATTGGAGCCTATGTGGCAAATACAGATTTAAGGAAACTATGCGATATTACAACCACCGAACTGAAAGCTCCTTAGAGAATGAACAGCCTAAAATTTTACGGGATCTGGCAATTGTCACAGACTGAACAATGTAGGCAAACAGGATGGACATAGTTAAAGAAAAGAAGACAAGACCATGTTAATTGATATTGCCATACCAGTAGACAGAAACTTAAAAAAGGAACAAAAAGAGATGATTGCAAACTAAGAAGAACTCTGCCACAAAGTGGAATGATTGTGTAAAACTAGAACAAAGATAATCCCAGTGATTATTGGAGCACTTGGAATGATCCCTAAGGGTATGAATGAGCAGCTCAAGAACACTTGAGGAGTACAAGACATCATGATCCTTTAGAACAGTGTTTCTCAATGAGTGATCCATGAACCGGCGCCGGTCGCTGAGATCTTCCTGTTACCTGTCAGATCTGTGTTCTTGGGGAACCAGGGCACAGTACCCAGCCTGTCTGATTCACGAATGGAGAACAGAGATTCCAAGGCAAGAACCACACAGGGACCAGAAAAGCAGGAAAGCACTGCATGATGGATGATCTCTGCTCCAGATAGTAATAAATCCTTCATTGGTATCGAAAATAGTGAAGCTCCCTAATTGCATTGTGATCTCCCTCCAAGGAACACGGCCCAAAGCCAGGAATGATCAGCTCCCATGACTAGCCTGAACAAAACAACTTTGGTATACTCCCTTGTTTACACATAAACAAATCTAGTGTTCTCCCTTGAACCATTGTTGTTTCTCTACAGAAACCCCTACCCATGCTCAAGTAAGTGTTCTGATGCCTGGATCCAAAATCTGCATCAGTTCCATTGGGACGTCATCTTCTCCTGACTGATCATGCTGGGGGCTCTGCCTGTCTCCAGCACTCCGGACCCTCAGCTACCACCACCCTCAGCTACCACAACCCACTCCGGACCCTCAGGTCCCCCAATCGATTCAAGCTTCACGAAGTGGTGAGAACCCATCTCTGTCTCTCTCTAAGTATAGCCTTCTGACCCTGACTTTTGTGATCCATTATAGTTTTCTAAACCTGACTTTTATAATCAAGTTTAAGTTAGAGTTAATATTATAACTGTTTTGTTTGTTTGGCTCCCCTATGGTTATTACCAGGCAATAAATAACTTTCATGATTAAGCTGGTTGCTTTTCTCGCTCTCGTGGGTGTTTTTTAGTTTCTTCATTCGCTCTATAGCAAAGCTTCTCGTACCTAAGCTAAAAGATCCCTGCAGCCCCCCAAAATCCTGTGGGGTTTGCTCATCAAGTGGGTTACTACCTGTGACAAAGTTCCTGCTCTACCTTGGTGGGTCTTGTGCTTATTGGAGGATTTGTTCGCCTTGGAGCTTCACGGCAGCCCTCAGCTTGGCCGTTTTTCTGAACCCACAGTCCAGGTCGACTCCTCCTGTGTCTGACCAGGAGTTGGGAGGATTTCGGGGGAATTCGGGCCCACCCTCTACTCCGGGTTCCAGCCCAGGGCCCTGTGGAATGCAGCTGTCTAGAGTGCCTCCTGGAACAGCTGTGCGGCAGCTACAACTCCCTGGGCTACTTCCCCATGGCCTCCTCCCAACACCTTCTTTATCTTCACCATAGGACCTTCCTCCTGGTGTCTGATAATGCTTGTACACCTCAGTCCTCCAACAGTCTGCGTTCTCACTCTCAGCTCCTAGTGCCTCTTGCTCCCAGCTCCTCACACGCGCACCAGAAGCTGAAGTGAGCTCCTTTTTAAAACCCAGGTACCCTGATTAGCCTGCCTTAATTGATTCTAACAGCTTCTTGATTGGCCGCAGGTGTCCTAATCTGCCTGTCTTAATTGTCTCCAGAACGTTCCTGATTGTTCTGGAACCTTCCCTGTTACCTTACCCAGGGAAAAGGGACCTATTTAGCCTGGGGCTAATATATCTGCCTTCTATTACTCTCCTATAGCCATCTGGCCTGACCCTGTCACATACCAGAACAATTGTAACGTGAAAGTGTGGATAGAGACGTGCTGAACCTGGGACATATGAGGGTGGCAGCTTGGAAGTGTTGCTTGACCCAGCCTACTGAGTCCAGGGACATATAAGGGGTCTGCTTGGGAGTGCTGATTAACCTGGTCCTCTCAGATGCGCTCTGTTAATGTGGGTGTGTGTGTTCATCTGAGTCTAGGACTGGAAGAGCCCAGCCCTGGGGAACCTAGGTCCTGCAGGATAGCTCCATTGGGAGGGAAATTGCAGAAGGGTAAAGTAGAGCTCTGAATGAGAACATGAGTAACACAAGCAGTACATTGATAGAAGTACAGAACCTGCTGTCCCCCAGAAGAGTAACCCTAATAAATTAGCATACCCCAAAGTAATGGGCAAAGCTGGTAACATTCTTGACACAGTTTAGGGAGGCAGCAAGCCAGTCCCAAGTATCAAAAAGCTTGAGAAACGTTGACCTAGAAGACAGTGCTCTTATGCACTGGGAGAATTTTAGGAATAATCAAAGAAAAAAATGCTGATCCAATACAAAATGATAAGACTCAATGAGGGAGAAAAGACAATAACAGAAAATGTGGAAATGGCAAAAGTGCTAAATTATTTTTTTGTTTCAGTTTTCACCAAAAAGTTTAGTAGCGATTGGATATCTAGCACAGTGAACTCCAGAGAAAATGAGGTAGGAGCTGAGGCTAAAATAGGGAAAGAAAAAGTTAAAAATTACTTAGACAAGTTAGATGTCTTCAAGTTGAAAAACATCCTAGAATAATCAAGGAGCTGACTGAGGAGACATCTGAGCCATTAGCGATTATCTTAAAAACTTATGGAAGACAGGAGCGGTTCCACAGGACTGGAAGAGGGCAAATATAGTGCCAATCTATAAAAAGAGGAATAAGGACAACCCGGGGAACTACTGACCACTCAGCTTAACTTCAGTACCCAGAAAGATAATGAGCAAATAATCAAGCAATGTATTTGCAAACACCTAGAAGATAATAAGGCGATAAATAACACTCAATACGGATTTGTCAAGAACAAATCATGTCAAACCAATTTAATGCTTTCATTAACAGGGTAACAAGCCTTGTGGATGGGGGAAAGTGGTAGATGTGGTCGATCTTGACTTTAGTAAGGCTTTTTATATTGTTTCACATGAGCTTCTCATAAACAAACTAGGGAAATACAACCTATGAAGATACGATAAGGGGGGTGCATAACTGCTTGGAAAACCATTCCCAGTATCTTCTTCAATGATTTAGCCAATGGCATAGAGAGTACACTTATAAAGTTTACAGATGATACCAAGCTGGGAGGGGTTGCAAGTGCTTTGGAGAATAGGATTAAAATTCAAAATGATCTGGACAAACTAAATAAATGGCCTGAATAGGAAGAAAATCAATAAGGACAAACGCAAAGTACTCCACTTAGGAATGAACAATCAACTGTACACACAAAAAATGGGAAATGACTGCCTAGGAAGGAGTACTGCAGAAAGGGATCTGGGGTTATAGTGGATCACAAATGAAATATGAGTTAACAGTTTAACAGTGTTGCAAAAAAAGCGAACAGTGTTCTCAGCGAGACACAAGAAGTAATTCTTCCGCTCTACTTCATGTTAATTAGGCCTCAACTGGAGTATTGTGTCCAGTTCTGGGCACCACATTTCAGGAAAGATGTAGACAAATTGGAGAAAGTCCAGAGGAGAGCAACAGAAACGATTAAAGGTCTAGAAAACACGATCTAAGAGGAAAGATTGGAAAAAATGGGTTTGTTTAATCCAGAGAAGAAAAGACTGAGAAGGAACATAACACTTTTCAAGTACATAAAAGATTGTTACAAGGAGGAGGGAGAAAGACTGTTCTCTTTGACTTCTGAGGATAGGACAAGAAGCAATGAGCTTAACTTGCAGCAAGGGAGCAAATGCAATTTTTTTGTATTTAAAATTAAATCAAAGAAAAAATGTTTAGAATAAAAAATTGAATTTTTTATCCTCAAAAATCTCAGAATGGTTTAATTGATTGAAACCAGTAGCTTGAAAAAAATTATCCTTTCTGGCCAAATGTATACCCATTTTTATTATGTTGCTAAAGTAACAGGCATGTTCCAAAATCCATGGCCAAGGAGTTTATAATAATAATATCTACTGAACTTTAATTATTCCACTGCCAAAAGTAGCTTTTGCCACTTCAGTAAATACTGCATGAGTGATGACCAGCTAACTAGAGAGGAATGGGTGATCACTAATCAGCCTTGTGTAGTATTTTGTCTCTTCAACCACACCAGCGTACCAATGAATAGGGTAGTGATACCAAAATATGGATAACAGATGAAGTAAGAGTGTGTTTGATACTAGAAAATATCTTTATGTTTCTCGGTTCAGGTAGTTTTTGTTAATAATTATGTTTAATCAGCCAATTCTAAAGGCAGAAGATGTTTAAATGTGAAGGGGGATGGAAGAAGTATTTAAGAATTTTGAACATTGGATTTGAGTGCTGTAACTAATATATCATTTATCAGGTGTTGGGTGCAAAAGGTCTGAACTTTATTTATCATGACAACATTGCTAGTTTTAAATGGAAGCTATCACAAATTCAGAATCAGCTATGCATTAATCATGGGGCACTGGGGTTTAATGTCTATGCAAAACCCATCACATCTGTCCTCTCATCTGCTCTATACATGAGTCATTGGTTTTTCCAATTTATGAAATGAAAAAACCCATTAATGTTTTGCAGTCAGACAATACGTAAATATTAAAAGTCCTTTAAAAACCATCTCAACTACTTCTACCAGAATATCCCCATTATTTACAGGTTATTTGAGAGAAGCTGCTACAGGAAACTCATGAAATTTCTGTCAGCTAAAAAACAACTGTTATGTGAATGGAAAATGATGAAATTTCCCTGGGGGACTAAGACAATTTAGAAATAGAGTTGCACTGAATACCAAGATTGACAAATGAGAAGAAACATCTTATATTCTAGCCAATTTCTACAGATAACAGCATCCCAACATCAAAGTCCCATATAATGAATTAATACAGATTTTGTCACCAAGTAAATAAGAGCAAAGTACCATCTTGAAGAGCTTTATCTGCTTAAAATGGCATTAAGAATCCATCATTAAACTCTGATATCCACTATCCACTACAAGAACAGCTTTTTAAATCAACACCAATAAAAAGAGAGACATTACATTTATATTTAAGAATCAATATATACCTAATTTAAGGTATAACATAATTAATGTATATTATTTTTATAATGACCTAATGAAAAATTCCCCTGAGGTAAAATTTCCAAACAAAAAATACTGTTGATCCAGAGTTGAAAATACATATCTTAAAAGCAAGTAGAAACTCGGTAGAATGTAGTAATTTGAAAAACTAAAGGTTTAAATATCAGGAAATTGAGGTTGATTCAAAAAACAAACTTAACTCCACTTCTACATGCCACTACTCTGTGCAGTGTCTACTGAATGCAGATATGGGCCAATGCACTTCTCAAATGTTTTATAGTCTTAACAGTGAAAAAAAGATTATTTCATGTGCACGTTAACTCCCACCTGTAATGTTCCACCACAGACTCTTGGGTGCTTAATCATTCATCTTACAGTATCTCTGAGAGATGGAAAAATCCTGTGAAGGTTCTTGTAGCAATGTATATATTGGGAGCTTTTAGGGCTGGGTGCAGAGAAAATGTTAAACAAATAGGCTTTTCCAGCACAATTTGCAAATATTTTGAACTTGACTAACGGATCTAGCAGAGTTTAATGTGTCAATAGCATGGGAGAGTCTTGTGATAGATTTCTCTGTCTGAGGGAATGGGCAACCAGAGCTATTTGGCTTACAGTGATAGACTCAAGGAGCTCAATCTATTTAGTTTAACAAAGAGAAGTTGAAGGAGTCTGATTACAGTCTGTGAGTACCTGCATGGGGAACAAATATTTGATAATGGGCTCTTTAGTCTAGCAGAGAAATGTATAACAGAAGTCTAGCTTCAGAAGCTGAAAGTATAAAGCTAGACAAATTCAGAAAGGAACTAAGGCATACATTTTTAACAGTGAAGGTAATTAACTATTGGAACAATTTACCAATGGTCATGGTGCATTCTCCATCACTTAAAATTTTAAATCAAGATTGGATGTTTTTTTCTAAAAGCTATGCTATAGGAATTATTTTGGGTGCTTTCTATGGCCTGTGTAATACGGGAGGTCAGACCAGATGCTCACAATGGTTCCTTCAGGCCTTGGAATCTATGAATCTGTGAATCACTTGTACCTAAGGTACCATTAATGTTGAGCTCAGTAATCAGTTCCTTTTTATCTGTCCAGAAGAGTGCTAATACAGACCGCCCCCCCCCATGTTGGAAGCAATGCTCTTTGAGTTAGGAAATTGTCATCTATAATATAAAATTGAGACTTTCCAAGGATGTTTTAGCAAGAGGCTGCATGAGGCCTCCAGCATATGTCACTCAAATTGAAATCCCCCTAATCACACAGCTTTTTCCCCCTGTAGTTGTGTAAGGAGCCAGACATTCTGTTCCCTAGTATGATTCAGTGCTCTGTAGCAGACACCAGTTAATACCCCATCTTGTGCTTTATCTATTAGGACACTGATTGATAAGCATTCTAGATCATTTTCCTCTGAGTTGTCAGTGACGTGGAAATTTGTAATACCATTTCTGACATGTTGTGCCATACCCTCTCCCCTTTTGCCCACTCAATCCTACCTAAATATGTTATAACCATTGATTTTAACATTCCAATCACTTGAATCCTCCCGTCAGGTACAGTAATATCAACTAGATTGAATATATACTCATAAATGAGCAATCCCAATTCCTCTTGGTTGTTACCTACGCTCCTAGCATTGGTGTATAGGCACCTAACTTGGATTGCTGCATGAGGGTGTGAGCAAGGTGAGATTGCAGGTGTGATGCCCTCTGTGGTATTGATCATAGTAATGAGCTGGGACCCCAAGAAAGGGCTCATCTCTTCTGCCCAGTAAAGCTGAGTGCCTGGAATGGACCTCAAACCCGAACCACATATGTGGGAAATGGAAAATACTATGAGTCTCCACAGCAAATGGAATGCAATTATTAAGGGATAGTGTGTTCAGTTGATCTGCCTAATTTGGTGTTTTACTTCCAAATTCCAAATAAATATTTGAAGAGGTCAAAATAATACCCATTCCTAAATTTGTTATCCTGGTAACAGTGGAAAGTCAGCCAAAATTCAGGGATGAAGCCATTAAACTGATCCCTGATTTTATAGTTTACATTGCCAAATTGAGGTTTTATCTACAGTCTCTTTTAAAATGGACACTTGTTCTTCTTGTACATATGCATGAACAATTTCATGAGGTGACTAAGCACATTAACCAAGTTTTAAAACCAGTTGGTTGGTGGGAACAATTAAATACTATTGGAACTTATCTTGTTTTAGAGATTAGCTTTAAGGCATTATGAATGGTGCAAGCTATTTTTATTATAGTAATGGTTATAATGTGTTGCAAAATGTAATGTATGTTGGGAGACTGGCAATTGAAACAGGAAAGGACACAGATGCTAAGCTACATGATCCCAACTCCCTAAATCTATGGAGTGAAGCCATCAATAAATCGTGAGCTCCAAGGCAGGGAGTATTGGAAAATATCATAATTATGGGTTTGGACAGGCTGGATGATATTTATGCTAACCTGGCTGGCCTTGGCCTAGTCTTTGCTTGACATGGGGGTTGCCTTTCTGACTTGTCCTTATGTAAACTTGCTGAATGATGCTTACAGCTGCTGTGTACGATAAAGGTGATGTTTTAAACACAGCATCTACTCAAGTTGGAGGATATTACACAGATCAGAGGAAATTATCAGGATAACAGAGACACAGAATGTACTCCTAAAAGGCAATTAAAGAAAAACAGGAAAGTCCCTATGCTGAGTAAGGGGAAATGGCCTATTCAGCATGCATCGTCAGCGTGCGGTCAATGCAAATAAACGAAACAGAAAAGAGATAATATGATAACATGAAAATAGTGTGGACAGCTATTTTTATGTAAACTGAAGTCTGCACATATGTAATGTATGAGTTATATAAGATGCATAATACTTAATGCTGATTAGAAAAGAACTACTGAATATGTAATTTGTATGTGCAAATATATGTGAGATGTGAGAGACTAAACAGAGCATCATAGGATAAAACCATCGTGACCTGCCTATGCTCCAGAAGAATGTAACTGGTCGTTATCTTTTTCCGTTTATCTGTTGTTCATTGCTTTTATAGAACTGTAACGGCAACGTATGCTTTTGGTTCAAATAAAGGTCTGGATTAATAAACCTGTGTGTCTTGGCTCAGTGTGTAAACGAATTCACCTGGAAACGAATATAAATTTCACTGGAACCCAGAGAAGTGTTCAAAGGTTCAGATTAATATACAGGAGTCACTGTGCTTCATATCTGAGTCACAAATCCTTCTCTGCTTTGTCCTTGCTCCAAGGTGGTGGTGGAGAGGAGAAAAGTAATTTGCCTGTGGGGTATACCAGCAACAAATTGCAAACCCCCTTCACCCCCCATCAGCTACGTTAGCCACTTTGGAGCCAAGACTTTGTCCATTCCCTATCCATCTGCCTTGGGAGGGGGAAAGGACAGACTTCTTACTGGGGTAAAAATAATATTAAACTCTTACCAGTACACCGTACCAACCTGACTGGCCTACTTTTACCCCTGCTTCTTACTTCCCCTTGCTCCCCTAAATGGGAGCATAGTCCAAGTCACAATCCACAGTGAATAATTCCAACATTTTCAGCCAATCATATAAACAATAGTCATAAGCACTAGAGCTCACCTAGAACAATATAGAACAAGTCTGAAGTTTTTGGAGTAAGTTATTTTTGAATTATGACTTCACCAAGAATGGTAAGAGATTTTTGATAAGGTGAAAATATCCCCCATCCCGCAAAGATCAAGATTTTAAAAATGATTTGTCAGATTAACCTCAAACATTTTTTCAAAACATGCTTTTCTGGGGAGAGACCAAACTGAAAGAACTTTTTATTAGTAAGTGAGAAGGGGTGCACGTAGGGGGACCAGATGTCCTGATTTTATAGGGACAGTCCCAATTTTTGGGTCTTTTTCTTATGTAGGCCCCTACTACCCCCCCCTCCCGGTCCCGATTTTTCACACTTGGTGTCTGGCCATCCTAGGTGCATGCAATGGTGCAAGTAAAATCCATTTCCTACTGGTATGGGGGTGGGGAGTAGCTGAGGGGAGGTATGTGACCTCTCCACGTGACCCTCCATGTGACTCCTCCCCCCACCACCCCCAGCCCAGGGCACTCACGCTCTCCCCGTCCACTCCCCATGATCCACCCTGCCCCCCCTTACTTGGGGAGAGGGGGGCTCTGTCCTCCCGCTGCCCCGGAGACTTTGAGCGGAATGTGGGGCTGCTGCTGGGCACCCTCCCGCCCCCGCCAGCGGCTCCTCCGGCGTGTCTCTACCGCCCCCGACCCTGCCCCCTGCCCTTCCACGCAGCTGCGTCGGTACAGCAGCCCTGCCAGATGGGCTGCCGGCGTCCTGCTTCTTTCCCCGTGCTGGTTCCTAGGACAGGGCTCTCGCGGGAACCCCAGCAGGGAAGGTTTCAGAGTAACAGCCGTGTTAGTCTGTATTCGCAAAAAGAAAAGCAGGGAAGGGAACCGAACCCCCAGCCCTGCCCCCTGCCTTTGGGCAGATCTGCGTCTCCATCTGTGCAGGAGGAGCCGCCGTGAGGGAGGGGAGGGCGGGGCTGCGAGTTCTGCTCCTTTCCCTTCTGGGCGGAGCAGCGGGGAGCGGAGCCGAAAGCCGGCAATTGTACCGCCCCCAGCCCTGTCCTCCGGCGGGGCTGCTGGACTGCTCCCCTCCTTGCTGCAGTTCCAGAGAGCCCTGCGGTGAAGCGGGTACCGAGTCCTGCCTGCAGATACCCGCCTCCATGGGTAGAAATTTGTATCCGCGCAGGGCTATGCATGCTTTTGGAAGTGACTCTGGGTGTTCAGTTGAGCAAAGTCTAGTTGATGTCAGATGCTCAGAAAAATCCAGTTAAGTACGTAGAGACCAA
Organism: Eretmochelys imbricata; assembly: GCF_965152235.1. Classification (NCBI taxonomy): domain Eukaryota; kingdom Metazoa; phylum Chordata; order Testudines; family Cheloniidae; genus Eretmochelys; species Eretmochelys imbricata. Next base: position 314,658,305 of record NC_135572.1, read on the forward strand.
GGAGTCAAAACTTCTCCTTTCCATGATGAGGCACATATAGTTTCATGAATTTAAACTTTTATTTGTACCTTTAGCCTATCTGAAAAAGAATTAAATCTTTTCCATTCCAAAGAATTTTAATTATATCTCTTATCCAAAACATTTCAGGAACATAAAGAATATTCAGATGAACAGGTGTCATTTGACAAGATAGAGCAACAAATGCATGTATTCGCATCTCAGCATAGAACCCAACAAATCAGATTCTGCCACTTTCACACTTTGGTGAGTAGTAATTTACTTCAAGAGTAGCTCCAATGAGATACTTCCCACTACTCCTGGAGTATAGTATTATTCAACAAGAGAAAGGATGGCAGGATCTGGCTTACAGTAAGGTCCAGCTGTATTTTGTATCAAGCAGAGAGTGTCATGGCTGTTGACCATAGTCTCCTACTTGAGTTGTTTTCTCTGTTAGAACAGCTGGGGGAGCCAATTCTGGAGTTGAGGGTTGTTTACATTAAACGCACAGCCAACATTGTCCAGTGGTTTGAATCTTGGATCTGTTAACGCAAGCATTTCAGTTGACATGAACTGCCGTGACAAGCTCACGGGTTGAAAGACATTTCTCAGGAACCTAGGACCCAAATTATTTAGTGATTTATAGTTTTCAGAGTAGAGATCTAGTATGCTGTATTTGGCTAACTCTGCCAAGCAGGTGAGCAGCTGCATTCTTTCTACTGTAATTTCCGAGTGGTCTTTGAATGTGGACCCAAACAGTACACATCACAGTAATGAAGTCTAGAAGTCACAAAGGCATGAATCATAGTGGTAAGATCTAGCTCTAAGAATAAATGTCTAAACAGATGTAGTTGTAAAATGATGCTTTGGGTCCCTGGTGCCACATGTACTAACAGATGTCACTGAGAATCCAGCAGCACCCTAACTTGAAAACTTCTTAAATGAAAAAAGAATAGGAAGGACAATCACCGCACTTTCCCTTAACACACTATCAGTGCCTCCATTATGTCCAAACTAAGCTTCTGCCAGCTTGCCTTTATCTAAGTATTGCTCTCCACCAGGCTCTAGGAAAGCAAAGATGCTGTGCCATCTGGGATTGATGTAAAAGAGGAATAGAACTAGGGTGACCAGATGGCAAGAGTGAAAAATCGGGCCAGGGAGTTGGGGGCAATAGGAACCCATATAAAAAAAGGCCCCAAATATAGGGACTGTCCCTATAAAATCGGGACATCTGGTCACCCTAAATAGAACTGTGTGCCATGCGCATCTTGATAGAACTACAGCTCAAATTGTTTTATTATTATCCTCAGCATGACACACAGGAGGGGCAATCAAAATCAGCCTGGCAGAACATGCATGAAAACTGTCTCTAGACAGATAAGCCATGGATCAAAGTCACATTCTCTGATCTCCTGGGGCCAAATCCTGCTCCCATTGAAATCAAAAGGAGTTTTGCTATTCAGTTCAATGGGAACAGGTTTTGATATTTGTAGAGGAAAGACCAAAACCACTCAAGCAAGGGCTATGTTGCCTACCACAGATATCAAAGGCTGCTGACTCATGTGAGAAAGTCAGCAGACATTTGATCTTTGTCCATTGCAAGGGAGAGATCAGCAATCAATGAGGCTAGAACAGTCTCTATACCATATCCAATTCATAAGACCATCTGCAAAGGATCAAAGAAATATGAAGACTCAAGATTACCTTCATAGAATCATAGAATATCAGGGTTGGAAGGGACCTCAGGAGGTCATCTAGTCCAACCCCTGCTCAAAGCAGGACCAATCCCCAACTAAATCATCCAAGCCAGGGCTTTGTCAAGCCTGATCTTAAAAACCCCAAAGGAAGGAGATTCCACCACCTCCCTAGGTAACGCATTCCAGTGTTTCACCACCCTCCTAGTGAAAAAGTTTTTCCTAATATCCAGCCTAAACCTCCCCCCACTGCAACTTGAGATCATTACTCCTTGTTCTGTCATCTGCTACCACTGAGAACAGTCTAGATCTATCCTCTTTGGAACCTCCTTTCAGGTAGTTGAAAGCAGCTATCAAATCCCACCTCATTCTTCTCTTCTGCAGACTAAACAATCCCAGTTCCCTCAGTCTCTCCTCATAAGTCATGTGTTCCAGTCCCCTAATCATTTTTGTTGCCCTCCGCTGGATGCTTTCCAAATTGTCCTCATCCTTCTTGTAGTGTGGGGCCCAAAACTGGACACACTACTTCAGATGAGGCCTCACCAATATCGAATAGAGGAGAATGATCACATCCCTTGATCTGCTGGCAATGCCCCTACTTACACAGCCCAAAATGCTGTTAGCCTTCTTGGCAACAAGAATACTATGGGAGACCGTATCAAAAGCTTTGCTGAAGTCAAGGAATAACACGTCCACTGTTTTTCCCTCATCCACAGAGCCAGTTATCTCGTCATAGAAGGCAATTAGATTAGTCAGGCATGACTTGCCTTTGGTGAATCCATGCTGACTGCTCCTGATCACTTTCCTCTCCTCTAAGTGCTTCAGAATTGATTCCTTGAGGACCTGCTCTATGATTTTTCCAGGGACTTAGGTGAGGCTGACTGGCCTGTAGTTCCCCGAATCCTCCTTCTTCCCTTTTTTAAAGATGGGCACTACATTAGCCTTTTTCCAGTCATCCGAGACCTCCCCCGATCACCATGAGTTTTCAAAGATAATGGCCAATGGCTCTGCAATCACATCCGCCAATTCCTTAGCACTCTTGAATGCAGCGCATCCGGCCCCAGGGCCTTGTGCTCGTCCAGCTTTTCTAAATAGTCCTGAACCATTTCTTTCTCCACAGAGAGCTGGTCACCTCATCCCCATGCTGTGCTGCTCAGTGCAGTAGTCTGGGAGCTGACCTTGTTCATGAAGACAGAGGCAAAAAAAAGCGTTGAGTACATTAGCTTTTTCCATATCTTCTCTCACTAGGTTGTCTCCCTCATTCAGTAAGGGGCCCACACTTTCCTTGACTTTTTTCTTGTTGCTAACATACCTGAAGAAACCCTTCTTGTTACTCTTAACATCTCTTGCTAGCTGCAACTCCAAGTGTGATTTGGCCTTCCTGATTTCACTCCTACATGCCTAAGCAATATTTTTATACTCCTCCCTGGTCATTTGTCCAGTCTTCCACTTGTAAGCTTCTTTTTTGTGTTCAAGATAGCAAGGATTTCACTGTTAAGCCAAGCTGGTCGCCTCCCATATTTACTATTCTTTCTATACATCAGGATGTTTTTTCCTGTAACCTCAATAAGTTAAACCTCAATTCCTTAAAGTTGTCTAACCAACACCTTCATTCTCAAGTGTCCCTAAAAAGGGAAGATTAGAGACAGGGTGAAAACTGACAACATTGAAATGATTTCTTGAGCAGAAGCCTAACTGCCATTTATTCGAGGGAAGATGGTATGTTGTGTTCCCACAGCAGGGAAACACTAATCCCAACCAACATTGGATCTAATATCTCCAGGAGGGACATGGGTCAAATTTGCAGGTCATAAACTAATGTCCTTTCTGAACCTTCAAAACTGTAGAAAATGCAGAAACTGGCCAAATTTGTACCAGAGAAGAAAAGCTGCCTTTGTCCCTTCCAGTCACAGTTCTGTGGATACTGGTGGGAAGGCTGCCTGTCTTGATGATTAGCGGAAGTGGAATGCAGGAGCCAGACAGTTCATTTGTCTGACTTGTACTCCCCTGGGGTAATTCACTGACAAGGAGTAGGTTTTGTTTGCTTCTCCTGTAGGATGACCTTTCCGTATCCTGCTAAAAAATATGTCTAGCCTGTTACTAATAATACTGTAGATTATTAAAACTGAAAGAAATGTCCAAACAAAAGGTAAGATTGAGCCTATCAAGTGAAGGTCTCAATTTGCAGGAGCACAGAGCTAAAGTGTCCCAGCACCCTCTGGCTCCAGTGCTAGTGAGGAGCACAGCTGCTGAGACACCCCTTCAGAAAGTGCAGCTTAGCCAGATGGGATGCCAACAAGGAGACGATCCTGGGCTGTAATTGTGGCTAATCCCTGTGGGTATGAAAAAGGTTAAGGGAGGCTCTTGTGCCATGTTCCGTGATCATCAACACAAAAACCTCAGGGTCTCAATAGCTATCTAACTACAGTACTAGTTACATCAATTGACAGTGATTCAAATAGCTAATTCAATTAGTCAATTAAATAAAGTAATTTTCAAATTTATGACAGAAACTTACTAAATCAAAGACACTTCCACAGTCAGTGAGTAGTAGGCCTGATCCTGTTGCTTTGCTTGCTCTCATCATGTCATGCCCTCAGTGGAATGGGCCACCTGAAGTCCCTTGCTCAGCCATGATTTAACATATGCAGCAGGATTCCACTCAGTGTTGGGAGGTCCAACGACTGAAATAAAAAGTAGATCCGCCACAGGACGAGTGCTCAGTGCAGTCCGTTTATCCGTGATTATGTTGTTCATAACGCTGAAGCCTCGTTTGCAGTCAGCTGCAAGAGTGTCTACAGTGAGGATGAATTTCTTTAATTTCTCCAGAAATTCCAAGTGTGTTCTATGGTGACTGACCTTCAGAGTTTCACACAGTGCATGAATTTCAGTTTCTCCAAACCACGGATTTTCTGCATGTTGTGGCCATGTTTCAGGTTTCAGAACAGAGACATTCTCCATCAGGTTGTGGTAAACCATTTAACTGCTTTCTGCTGTGCTTTGATTAGCTTTGTTAGTGGCGGTGGTGAATAACTTGCACCTCATGTTGTCAGCTACGTCCTGAATGAATTTGATGGATTAATTGTGGGACTTTTCCTGGTGCCTGTCAATTTTGTGTTCTTGAATGTCATAGCCTGTTCGGCTTGCCGTGCCTGTTCAGTGTGCAATCCAGGGATTCTATGTAGGCTCTCAATTCTCTGCAAAGACATTTTCATCAGGTTGTCTGCTTTGGGGATCATCAGTTCTCTGTCTTGTAAGACTTCAGACAAATTCTTGAACTCAGTTAGGACATCTAACATTAATGATAGATTTTTCACAATCTTGACTGTGCATAGTTTTGAATGGAGACCTTGGAATTTTGCTCATTCCCTTCTACCCCTTGATTGGTCCTGTGAGGCTTTCTTGAAATGTTTAGTTAATACTGGGTAAGTCTGCCAGACTGCATTGACAGCTCTCCAGGTTCAAGCTACCCATCATACACTAAAAACTGCTGATTTTTTAAAGTACGCATGTGCATGTGCACTGAGCTCATGGGCGTTTTTTGGTGACTGATTGTAAAGTGAGTATAAGCTGTTCAAAAATGCCCTGAAATTGTTTGTGCCCCAAGTAATATCCAGTGCTTGATCAACCACCAGTTCAAGTCTATGGTTAAGGCAATGCCACAGAATGAGATTTGGGAAGTCTTTCTATAAGAGTTTGCCCACTCCAGCTTTGACTCCTAGCATGACATTTGCACCATCACTGCAAAAACTGACAAAGACCTCATTCAATAATTCCATAATGAATCCATAGCATTGTAAACATTTGATTATGTCTCGCTTTATGTTCTCAGCTGATGCACTGTCTAACTCATTGAAATCCAAAGGAAATGCTACTGGATTCATAACACTGTCAACACTGGCTTTTAAAAAAAATTATAAGAGTAGATTTTTTTAGCAAGAGTAGTAGATTCGTCAACTAGTATAGTGATTTTGGATTTGGTTTCAATTATCTGCGAGACAATTTTTTTCTTCATTTCTGTAGAGACATGCTCTATGATATCACTGCAGACAGTTCTGCTTTGAAGCAATCGCCCCATCTCAACCCCATTCACTTGCGGCAGGTCACTCAAGCTCTCATGGTCAGTATATGGCCAATTCATTTTTGAGATGTAGTAAGCTGTCCTGAACACACGAGCAGTGGTTTCAAATGCTGCTTCTTTACTTTTTGCATTGATGTTTATCACAATGTTTTCTTAGCTGTTTCTAGAATTTCTGTAGCTTCAGTGTGAGCAGCTGAATTTTTGTGTTTGTTAATTTTTTTCGAAGTGTTGTGAGCTGTTTCTTTATTTTTCCCAAAAGATGAAATCTGACATTCAGCCCATTGAGAAGCGATATTCATGCCTTGAGCAAAGAAAAGCTTTAAATTGGAAACGCGTCTACATGTTCTACACCCCAGCTTTCCACTGGAAGCAAACAGCCAATCATTTTCCCTTTTGAATTCATTAAATTGAACCCTCGACCACACAGTTGGGTATTGCTTTTCATCAGTAGGATTACCCTGGGATTCAGCAGACCTCTCGCCCTCCACAGGCTGTAGATTTGGTCTTTCTGTGACTTTGTGCAGTGTCAGTGACTCATTTGTGGTTTTTTTAGAGGCCCTACTTTCTCCACATCCATCCTCTGCTTTACACTTGAACATTTGTATAATGTTTGTTGCACTGACATCGTGATCGACCCTTATTAACCACTTAATAAAAACCTAACTAGCTAGCTAAATTTGGTTTCTCAATTTAACCATCTTCAATTTCACTACCTGCCCATATTTTTTATTTTCACGCCATGCAACAGCAGCATAGATGCATTACCATGACAATTAGGATTCTAAATCAAGTGTAACTTACACACACACACAGATGACACAGATAATGTAGGCTGTGTCTCGCTTGCTCCTTATGAGGGCACACTTGACACACCTAAATAATGGATTTGATTTGATAAACTGTATATCTGTAAAAAAGTTGTGTAAACATAGTGACCAGAGTTGTCTATAAACTTATAAAGAATATACTTATATATAGGCTCTGATAGCAACTAGATTTGCATTTTTAATGCATCGGGCGAAGGCACTCTTGCAATTCTAAAACAATTCGGGAACCAAAGGATTATTGTCAACTGACGATATCGTCGTCCCCGCATGGTAACTGCTGACTCAGTCCCCCAGTCAGTTACCGTCTATCCCTGTACTCAACTGCAAGGCTCTCATGGGAACCCCAGTGGCAAAAGGAGCAGAACGTGGGGCTGCCGCTCCCAGCCACCTTGTTGCATTCTGAGTGAGGTTGCTTAAAAATGCTTTAAGCACAGCGGCAGGCAGCAGGGTAAGAGTAATCCACTGTGGTCTAGTCTGCACTGACTGAAGCTGCGTTAGGTAGGCTTAGAGTGAAATGTGTTGTGGAGCTACCTAGGGGAAATGCAGCTGCTTTAGCTGTCTGGAGGCTGAGAGTTCGAGTCCTGCTGCTGGGATTGTGAATTTAGCTGGCTGAAAGGAGCTGGCTGGGCATCCTTGGGCCTCCAAGGATCCAGCGCCCCATGCCGGCAGCGTCTCCTGTCTGGGTTGGGGTCTGTACAATTTAGAGTGAAATTTGTTATGGACTTACCTAGGGGAAATGCAGCTGCTTTAGCTTTCTGGAGGCTGAGAGTTCGAGTCCTGGTGCTGGGATTGTGAATTTAGCCAGCTGAAAGCAGTTGGCTGGGCAACCTTGCGGTGAACTCCTCTGGCACGGCTGTACCATCCTCAGCCCCGGCCCCTGCCCTTCTATGCAGCTGCTTATCCTCTGTCTGTACAGCAGCAGCAACAGAGGAGCTGCCGGGGTTCTGCTCCTTTCCCCGCTGCAGTTCTCGACTCTCCTTGGAATCAGAGCGGGGAAAGGAGCAGAACCCCCAGCCCTACCCCCTGCTCTTCATGGAACTGCATCTCCATCCTCTGCCTGTGTACGACAGCAGCAGCCCTGCCAGAGGACAGGGCAGGGCGGGGCTGGGGGCGGTACAGCCACTGGAGAAGCTGCCAGTGTTCTGCTCCTTTCACCTCTTCCCCTCCCAGACCAATGGTCCATCTAGCCCAGTATCCTGTCTTCCAACACTGGCCAGTTCCAGGTGCTTCAGAGGCAATAAACAGAACAGGGAAATTATTGAGTCACCCAGACCCTGTCATCCAGTCCTAGCTGCTGGCAGTCATAGAATGATAGAATCATAGACTTTAAGGTCAGAAGGGACCATTATGACCATCTTGTCTGACCTCCTGCACAACGCAGGCCACAGAATCTCACCCACCCACTCCTGTAACAAACCCCAACCTATGTCTGAGCTATTGAAGTCCTCAAATCATGGTTTAAAGACTTCAAGGTGCAGAGAATCCTCCAGCAAGTGACCCATGCCCCACGCTGCAAAGGAAGGTGAAAACCCCCCAGGGCCTCTGCCAATCTGCTCTGGAGGAAAATTCCTTCCTGACCCCAAATATGGCAATCAGCTGAACCCTGAGCATGTGGGCAAGATTCACCAGCCAGATTCCCAGGAAAGAATTCTCTGTAGTAATTCAGATCTATCCCATCTAACATTCCATCACAGGCCATTGGGCCTATTTACCATGAATAGTTAAAGATCAATTAATTGCCAAAATCATGTTACCCCATCATACCATCTCCTCCATAAACTTATCGAGTTTAATCTTGAAGCCAGATAGGTCTTTTGCCCGCACTGCTTCTCTTGGAAGGCTGTTCCAGAACTTCACTCCTCTGGTTGTTAGAAAACTTTGTCTAATTTCAAATCTATACTTCCTGATGGCCAGTTTATAGCCATTTGTTCTTGTGTCCACATTGGTACTGAGCTTAAATAATTCTTCTCCCTCCCTGGTATTTATCCCTCTGATATATTTATAGAGAGCAATCATATCTCCCCTCAGCCTTCTTGTGGTTAGGCTAAACAAGCCAAGATCTTTGAGTTTTCTTTCATTTTCAATTCCTCGGATCATCCTAGTAGCCCTTCTCTGTACCTGTTCAGTTTGAATTCATCTCTCTTAAATATGGGAGACCAGAACTGCACACAATATTCCAGATGAGGTCTCAGCAGTGCCTTGTATAACGGTACTAACACCTCCTTATCTCTACTGGAAATACCTCTCCTGATGCATCCCAAGATTGCATTAGCTTTTTTCACGGCAATATCACATTGGCGGCTCATAGTCTTCCTGTGATCAACCAATACTCCAAGGTCCTTCTCCTCCTCTGTTACTTCCAAGTGATGTGACCCTAGTTTATAAAAAAAATTCTTGTTATTAATCCCTAAATGCATGACCTTGCACTTTTCACTATTAAATTTCATCCTATTACTATTACTCCAGTTTACAAGGTCATCCAGATCTTCCTGTATGATATCCCAATCCTTCTCTGTATTGGCAATGCCTCCCAGCTTTGTGTCATCTACAAACTTTATTAGCACATTCACACTTTTTGTGCCAAGGTCAGTAATAAAAAGATTAAATAAGATTGGTCCCCAAACCAATCCCTGAGGAACTCCACTAGTAACCTCCTTCCAGCCTGACAGTTCACCTTTCAATGTGACCCATTGTAGTCTCCCCTTTAACCAGTTCCTTATGCACCTTTCAATTTTCATATTGATCCCCATCTTTTCCAATTTAGCTAATAATTCTCCATGTGGAACCGTATCAAATGCCTTACTGAAATTGAGGTAAATTAGATCCACTGCATTCCCTTTGTCTAAAAATTCTGTTACCTTCTCAAAGAAGGAGATAAGTTTGGTTTGACAGTCAGAGGCTTAGGGACACTCAGAGCATGTGGTTGTATCCATGATCATCTTGACTAATAGCCACTGATGGACCTATCTTCCATGAACTTATCTAATTCCTTTTTTGAACCCAGTTACTCTTTTGGCTTTCATCACATCCCTTAGCAACAAGTTCCACAGGTTGACTGTGCATTGTGTGAAGAAGTACTTCCTTTTGTTTGTTTTAAACCAGCTGCCTGTTAATTTCATTGGGTTACCCCGGTTCATATTTTATGTGAAGGGGTAAATAACACAGCCCTATTCACTGTCTCCACACCGTTGGTGATTGTATAGACCTCTATCATATCACTCCCTTAGTCGTCTCTTTTCCAAGATGAACAGCCTGAGCCTTTTTAATCTCTCCTCATATGGAAGCTGTTCCATACCCCTAATAATTTTTGTTGCCCCTGTCTGTACTTTTTCCAATTCTAATATATATTTTCTGAGATGGGGTGACCAAAACTGCATGAAGTATTCAAGGTATGGCATACCATGGATTTATATAGTGGTATTATGATATTTTTTGTCTCATTATCCATCCCTTTCCTAACATTCTGTTAGATTTTTTGGCTGCCAGTGCACATGGAGTGCATATTTTCAGAGAACTATCCACAATGACTCCAAGATCTCTTTCTTGAGTGCTAACAGCTAATTTAGACCCCATCACTGTGTATATATAAGTGGGATTATGTTTTCTAATGTGCATTACTTTGCATTTATCAACATTTAATTTCATCTGCCAATGTGCCGCCCAGTCACCCAGTTTTGTGAGACCCTTTTGTAACTCTTCGCAGCTAGCTTGGGACTTAACTGTCTAGAGTAATTTTGTATCATCTGCAAACTTTGCCACCTCACTGTTCATCCCCTTTTCCAGATCATTTATGAATATGGTGAATAGCACTGGTCCCAGTATAGAGCATTGAGGGACCCTGCTATTAACCCCTCTCCATTGTGAAAACTGACCATTTATTGTTACCCTTTGTTTGCTATCTTTTAACCAGTGACTGACCAATGCGAAAACCTTCCCTCTTATCCCATGACTGCTTACTTTGCTTAGAGCCTTTGGTGTCAGACCTTGTCAAAGGCTTTTTGAAAGGCCAAGTACTGTGTTTCAACTGTATTACTCTTGTCCATATGTTTGTTGACATCCTCTGAGAACTCTAATAGTTTGCTGAGGCATGATTTCCCTTTACAGAAGCCATGTTGACTCTTCCCCAATGTATTGTGTTCATCTATGTGTTGGATAATTCTGTTCTTTACTATGGTAAAGAACAGATTAGTAAAAATACTACTGAGCACTTACAAGTTTCTGTTTATCTTCAAGGCTTGTTGAAAACATTAATTAATTATTTTAAGATTTATGTGAGCCACTCTGAGCAGAATCAGATGGGTTTTATATAGTTAAAGCTTCAAAGAATTTACGCCTAAATCACAATTTGTTTCATCACAACAATTTCCAAGAAACTATATGTAGGTGGTAGAGTACCAGAAGCTTCCTTTGACCTGGGATGTCTTTTCTAGTAGCAGCTACAATAATACTCATCAACAATTAAAATAAAATGCAAAGCTAAAAATATGTTTGTGATTTGCTTGCAAAAGCATTGACTGGAAAACAGAAAGTGAATGAGAAAAGGTAATGAGTACAGCCCATCTCAGCAACCAATCATGCTGTGAGTTCCATTATAGTGAATGAGGTCTTGGATTCTGTCCAGATGGTCATGATCCCAGAGTTAACCAGGAGTACTGGGAGTAAACTGTACTTAAAATAAACAAATGGTGTGAAAAGAGAACTAGCTCTCTAAATCAAATGCAAGTGTAAAGTTTTGTTTCAGTCAATTGCCGACCAAAATTGAGATGATAATTTATTTAGCACGGCAGGATTTGTTCCTGACCATTTGCCATTACTAGGTTTGCTGCTACCTACATGATAGTTTTAGGTAGGACCATTTTAAGCAACCATGAATAATATTACTTACTCAGAGACATATTGGGCTACATGTTTTAAAGATGAGCAACCATTTAAAAGGAATGAGGAGTTTTCCTTAAAAACCAGTGGCACATTTTAGCCCCAGTTTATTAATCCTTATGATTTTAGCTGGAGAACTAGTACTCAAGTTATTAATCTCAATTCAGGAATTAGTGAATGAAATTCTATGGCCTGCATTATGATAGATCATCACAGTGGTCTCTTCTGGTTTAAAATCTATGGATCTATGACATCTATATTTAAGGTTGCCCTGGTTTTTCCTTTCTAACCATTTATTTGCAGTAGCTCTTACGTTTTTGAAATCTTCATCTTTCATGCTGAAATTTTCCAGGTTTGGTATGTGCCTGAATGTGAATAATTTTGGGAAATCTGACCTAAAAAATCCAGCCATTTTGGGGTACAAGGAGAGTGAAAAGATATTTTTTCCATGTTCTAAAAAAATATAAATTTTGCTGTGACGTTATAGTTAACAGATCTAGCTCCAAAGCAGCCATCTGTAGAAAGCATGAAAACAGTCTTCACTGAGCATCAGTGCCTTTGAGTTTGTAAGTAGTTCTGATTTGCTGTTATGAGCCTATTAAAATGGAATTTCGCACATCTGCAGTGCAAAATGACATTTGAGCAATGTTCAGAATGAAGTTAGGCCATAAGGATGGTTGAACTTTTCCCATTAAACCACTTTTCCATAGAAAATTGGAGTTTTGCTTAAACAAAACTTTTCATAGAAAGTGTCTGTTTTTCTCAGAAAATATCTCCACTGCTACAGTGATCAATACCCCCACGACACACCTTCCAAGATCCGTGGATCCTACAGATGCCTATCGCAACATGAGGTGTATCTCATCCAGTGCACCAAGTGCCAGAACAAAAACTATGTGGGGAAAACCAGACAATCACTATGCTTTTGAATGAACTCACACAGAAAAATGATAAAAGATAAAAACACCATAACACCCCTGGGAGAACACTTGTCACAAAAAAAAAAAATAAAAAAAATCATCACTCCATATCTGACCTCTCAGCTCTTGTCCTCAAAGGAAACCCCCACGACACCTTCAGAAGATAAGCCTGGGAGTTTAAATGCATAACTTGGCTAGACACTAAAAAATCATGGTCTTAATAAAGACACTGGATTTGTGGTTTATTACAGGAATTTGTAATCCATTAATCCCTCTTTTTTGTCCTGTGACTGCAGGGATGCTAATGGACCACTTCACCTTGAATGGTCCCTTAGTATATGTGTTAACTATTTATGCTAAACAATCTGTTTAACCTTGTATTTAGCTGTGACACTCACAATACCTTTCCCAGACCAGAAGGAGAGCTCTGTGTAGCTCAAAAACTTGTCTTTTTCATCAACAGAAGTTGGTCAAATAAAAGATATTACCTCACCCAGCTTGTTTTTCTAATGTCCTGCTACCAACATGGCTACAACAACATTGCAAACATTGTCCTTAAGTCCATTAGATCTTTGCGTTACAAAATATGACATGATAATATCTAGGCTGAAGCATCATGGAGCCAATGTTAAATTATATCAGAAACAATGAACTTTTGATTTTCATGGAGACAGCAAATTGGCAGGTCAATAAGACTTGTGAGAATGAGGGTCACCCAATCATTTATGCTGTGCTTTAGTAAATCCAGTCATGGCTCTCACTCTCTTTATATCATCAACCTGCTTCTTAACACTCAAATGATATACATTTGTAATGTCACCAGATTATATTCAAGCTATCTTCATTTTATTTTTGAAAAACAAGTTTATACAATAACCTCTTATTTCTGTGGAATTAAAGTGAATTCTGTTACTGTATGTTAGTAAGTAACAATGAATCTGAAATAGGTTTCGATATACAATGGCAACTAGTATGCTTGGTAGGTACTGAAATCATTGGTTAAAATCCTACGTTGTCATGTTCTATGTATTGGACCTTCTGGTGGGGACTACAAGAGTATCAATCTAGAACTATTCTGAGGAACATGCAGAGTTTTCATCTGGGTTTTCAAGTCTTCTCAAGCTTTAGTCTTGCTCAGGAAACTTTACAAGGTCAGAGTAACCAACATACACTGATAGGAGCAAGGCTTACAATCTAAGCAGCCAATAGAAACCTTGACAGTTGGGTGACCAGATCGCAACAGTAAAATATCAGGACCTATTGGGGCACCGTCAGCCCCACCAACACTCCATCCCCACTCTGCCCTAGCCCCCACCCCTGCTCCACCGCAACCCCCAGCCCTCCACACTCGGCCCCTCTGCCGCTGCATCCCACCTCACTGTCTCCCGACCGCTGCTCACCCGCCTCCTCACTCCCCCACCTGCTGCGAGACCCCCCCTGTGGGCTGCTGGCTCATCACTCACCTCATCACTCCCCTGCCAGACTCCCCACCACTGCAGTGAGACAATACAAGTGATTAATTATGATAATCCCTTGAATGGGCTTTGGGTCAGGCCCATAGAGAGTCCTGACTTTCCGCTAAAACACCGTTCCCTTCCCCTCCCCCTTAGCCATGTCCCCTCTTGGTGTCCTTGAGCTCCAGATGGATTTGAGCAGGCTATATTGTTTCTAAATCACAATATACCCTAGATGCATAATCATGTTAGCAGGTTACTACCTGCGATCCCAAAGGAAGACTGTGTGTGTATCAGGATTTGACCCTAAATATCTTGAGTTAATCGCACAAGCAAAACCCACAGAGCAAATCCCTTCTGCCAACAGTCACACCCCAGCCTGTGCCCTGAGGTCAGGGCAGTGTGTTAAAAATATTTACCTTCACCGGGGAGGACTTTCTAGGAGTCTGTAATGACCCCTCCACTTGTAACTTCTGAGCTCACCCCTTTGATATGATAATGTGTCTTTCATCCCAAATCCCGCGCTCCGCCTAGGTTGGGGAATCAACTGGAGGCTGAGGAAGCATCCATCCGTGAAATTTCAGATTCGACCCTCATTTACACCAGTGCAAATCGGGAGTGATGCCACTGAGGCCAGGGCAGTAACCAGAGCACACTTGGAGCCATCCCTCTGGAATGGAGCATTCAGAAGGAGACAGCAGGAGTTTGCTTGTCAGTGGTGATCACGGAGTCACCTGTTGCAGTAAAATAATTCTGGGGAGGCTGATTTCTGAAAACTATGGCTCCCTTTAGAGCAGACGCGTGTGCCCAGAGAGGCAGCATCTGGAGGCCCACTGGAGGTGTTGAGGCCATGCGATTTGTGCACCTTTGGGAATGGCTGTGGTCGGGGCACTGGGGCAGTGAGGCTGCCAAGTGCTAAGTCAGGTGCATGCCCCCCAGGTGCAGCCCCTGCTCACCAGTGAGGATAAGTGACCTGGGCAGCAGCTTAGCAGCGCTCAGCCCTGGCCTGCCCTGGGCGGAATGAGCACGTGCAGAGCTCCAGCAGCAGCCACGGCAGCCCTGTCCCTGGCATGGCTGGGCACCTCCTTTCCCTGGCTCCACTGGCCTGCACACAATCTGTGAATACAGGGAAATAATCACTTCCCTCCATCCGCTGGCAAAGCTCCTACTAATGCAGCCGAATACACCATTAGCCTTCTTGGAAACAAGGGCACACTGTTGACTCATATCCAGCTTCTCGTCTATTGTAATCCTCAGATCCTTTTCTGCAGAATTGCTGCTTAGCCAGTCGGTCCCCAGCCTGTAGCAGTACATGGGATTCTTCCGTCCTAAGTGCAGGACTCTGCATTTGTCCTTGTTGAACCTCATCAGTTTTCTTTTGGCCCAATCCTCCAATTTGTCTACGTCACTCTGGACCCTATCTCTACAGTATATCTACCTCTCCCCACAGCTTAATGTCATCCCTGAACTTGCTGAGGGTGCAATCCATCCCATCATCCAGATCATTAATGAAGATGTTGAACCAGGGAGATTGAAGTGTTCTCCTACTGGCTTTTGTATGTTACCATTCCTGATGTCCAATTTGTGTCCATTTATCCTTTTACATAGAGACTGTCTGGTTTGGCCAATGTACGTGGCAGAGGGCAGCAAGTGCACTCCTCGTGCATACCTGGAAATTCTGGGCGGGTGCCTCCCAGAGCTCCTTCTGGAGTGGTCTGAGCCTATACACTCCTGAATATGGGTGAGTGCCGTGGCAGAACAACAGAGCCTTCAGCAAGTTCCAGGAAAGTATTTCAGATCATTAGTAAGGAGGTTCACTTGAGGGGTACCAGTATCTTATTAAACAAAACAGCTACATATGTTTTTAGGCTTGACCAAAAATTGACATGCCCTGAAGGGGTTGAGGAGAGGCAGGAAATCAAGAGACAGAGAAAATTATACTATGATTTAGTTTTCTTCTCCACGTTAATATTTTTCTTACCTTTTTTTCAATCAGTTTTTGTGTTAAGAAACCTATTTATCCTCCTGTAAAGTGGTAATTTAATTTCATCTAACAAGTTTACTTTGTAGGGAGAGCTGCTATGGTTCCCTTGATAAAACTAATAATCATCCTGGAGTGAAGCTCAGCGTCATGTTTAAAATAGGTTGTATAATAAATAGAGAAAATAATAGAATATAGATTTCACAGTTAAAGGATCATCCCTTTAATTAGGAAGACTTAATACCCTTAGATAATGGGTGACAAAGAGAAAGGGAACAAACCACATATAACAAACCAAATAGCTTCTAAATCTGTATAGCCAAGCTTTTTGGCTGATTTATTTCTTCTCCAACCCTCTATGTTATGTTAAGCAAGTCACAGACTTCCTGCAGACTACAAGCTTTCTTGGAAACTTATTTTATTGCTGTCCTATATTTCCACTTTTATATTGATTCTGAGCCATCTTTTAAAAATTGGCTATATAACATATACACTATAATTGCCAGACAGCAGGGGGCTGAAATTCTCAGCCTTCTAAGTACAGCCTTCATGACTGTGCTGTACTAACAAAATACCCAATGATCCTATACAATCAAATCCGTCTAGTACCCAAAAAGAGTAGGTTAGGTTGTAAGTACTTTCATTAAATGCCTGAAGCATGTATGTCTGATATATAGAAAGATTTCGGAAGAAATGATAACTAATATTTAGTAGAGCTGAGCCAATAGTTGTATTTGAATAGATTGTGAATTTTTCAACTTTGTTAATTGTGACTCACAGATTTCTTTAGAGAATAATTTTTAATCTGTAAATGGATCACAAAAAGTTCATTGTGAATATTCTGTTCATTATGTAGACTAGTTTCAAGAAAGTCACATGATATTGTTTCTGTTCCTAGATTGGTTAGCAATACAGCATTGATTGTGCAAAATGTAATCAAATGTACAATTTGAATATTGTTTCAGCAAATATTTGGGCATCCCAGCTTAAAATTTAATCACGAACATTCATGCAAACAAACCACAGGCACTGAATGTTTGCAGAAAGTGAATGAGAAAGGTCTGAGAACAGAGTCAAACTGAAAATTACTTGTGAATTTGAATGAATATTTTTAACATTTTTACTGCAATATTCACTTTGATCTAACTTTTAATAAGTTTGTCAACGCGTGCGAATGTTGTACAATGGTGACCGCTTTCAGCTGTGGTTAACATATAGTATCTCACTATCTTGCAGTGCTCATTCATAGGGCATGTTGGCTTTTCTTGCTTTAACAGTTTAAGACAGGAAGAACTTTTTCTGTTTAAATAGTTCCATGATTGAAAACCAGTATAGCTTACTAATTATTACAGACACAGAATTGAGTCAGAATGTTTACGTGCCTTCAACTACTTCCATGACATACATTTGTGGCACTTTTGCAATGCAAATGTGTGTTAGGCTTGCAACCCTGAGTTGTGTTTCATGGATGTGGTGCAGTGGTTTAGTAGCTTTATGTTGATTTACAATATATATCTTGTAGGAAAACTGATTCAAGATTTTTTAAACTGTCTAAGATACAGCTGAGCTTCCCTTTTCCCATGTATGCAGTATAAGTCAGTACCTCAACTGGTGTAGCTCTGCCAGATAAGCATCTGGTCCCATTTTTTAGTAAGCAATTTTTTATTTGGCATATTTATGTAACAATTAGGTTTTTAAAAGTTGTTTGCGCAGCATGTAGCTTTGCTGTCACCAGGGCAAAATAAGGAGGGATTCATGATTCCTACAGCCCCCCACATTGCTCCAAGCGAGGAATTAAACAGCTACTAGTATAGTCCAGTCTATACCAGTAGCAATTTACTTCCCCTCTGCAATTGCTCAGCTGACCTGCTCAACATGTTAAAGGCGGTGGGGCCAAGGCTATTCCAACTCCAGACCCACCTGAGTGGGAGGGTGTGACAGTGTGTACCCCTATGTTTACCCCTTTTACAAGATTATGTAAATTTTGTACAAAGCATACTGTGTAAGGGAGTTCAAAAACTCCTGATTAGCTAATCATTATTGTTCTGGTAAAATATGTGTAGCAACATTATATGTAAAGATCTAAGATTCCACTGTATAATGTTACCAAGACATGTTCCAACATATCCTGGCAGGTAGTCTCAGACAAGTTCCCCAGAGACAAAAGGTTAGCCAGTGCCTCAGCCAGGTGCCAATGAGACCAAATGAACCAGCACCTGATGAAGTGGCCACTCTTCAGCAGAAGAGAGGGTGTGGGAGGAGGATATGGCTCGGTCATAGGGAGGACACTGGCTGCTGGTTATTTCTGGCAGCAGACAGTGGTGCACTGCTACTCCCAACCCACCCACCCCAGTGATGAAGAATCATTATGCAGCCCTGGGAACGAAAGATGAGGAATCACCCCCAAAGGTGGAGGAGGAGAAGCCACGTACACCCAAGGCTGGGAGGATCGCAGTCACAACTCCCAGGAGGAAATGAAGGGAGTGGTGGGTGGTGGTTGGTGACTCTCTTCTGAGGAAGACAGAGGCACCAATCTGGCAGCCTGACATGGCATCCCGGGAGTTATGCTGGCTGACAGGAACCATATCCGAGACATTACGGAGGGATTGTCGAAGATCATCCAGCCCTCTGACTACTACCCCATGCTACTCACCCATGTGGGTACTAATCATACTGTGAGATATGACCCTGAGCAGAATAGAAGTGACTACAGGGCTCTGGGAGTAAGGGTGAAGGAGTTGGGGGCATAGGCAGTGTTCTTTTTGATCCTTCTGGTCAAGGGTGGGTGCCCAGGCTGAGGCAGATGCATCCTGGAGATGAATGCCTGGATGCGAGGATGGTGTCACCAGGTGAATGATAATTGGGAATCATTTAAGAACACCTTAGAGATTCCCCAAAAGCCACAATCGCACAACTGAGAAATCCGACCATACTGAAGAAGCAATGGGCTTAAATTGCAGCAAGGGCCGTTTAGGTTGGATGTCAGGAAAAACTTCCTACCTGTCAGGTGTTTAACCACTGGAATAAATTGTCCAGGGAGGCCGTGGAGCCTCCATTATTGGAGATTTTAAAGATCAGGTTAGACAAACACCTGTCAGGGATGGTCTAGATAATACTTAGTCCTGCCTCGAGTGCAGGGGACTGGACTAGAGGATCCCTCGAGGTCCCTTCCAGTCCTATGATTCTGTGATTCTAGACCAGTGATATGCACCCTCTGTGTGCTCACTGCTATACACGACACACATAAAAAACAGTCCCTCTACCCAAAAATGTCTGGGATCAGGTAATGGAGCTGCATGATAAGTTGGATTGGACTATATTGTATCTAAGTACATTAGCAACAGAACATAGTCTCACTTTCACCTTAAGTACAGTAGGGTGGTTGGATGGTGGTTGTGTGTTTATTATGCAGTATATTCATACCAATACACTCTACACATGGGTAATGTAGGACACTTATTTATTACTAACTTTGGAGAAAAGTAGTTGAACAATCTTGCACCTCAGGCATCATAAACAGAAAAATATTTATAAAATGCCATAAGGTTAAAAGGACAATGAGGCTTACTCACTATAATGCAAATGATGATCATGGAGGGAAGCATGGAAAGTCTTTTTAAGAGGTTAGTACAAGTACACTCTTTAAGCACCATTAATTTTTAATATGGGCTTGAAAGGCAAATCAAAATGACTGAATAGAAGTATACAAAAGGTTCAACAAGAGCCCTGCACTCAGAGCAATGCGGGGGGAGGGGCGGTTGTAACTAGGCACACTAAAATTTGGGAGCCCTAAGCTTGCAATTCACACAACCTGCCTTGCAGACATTCCCAGCCCTCAGCTGCCCTTCCACTGAGTCCCTGAGAATACGCTTCATGTGATTTTGGGTGAGCTAGATGCTGTCCCATTTCAATATTTTACCTGGTGTCTTGTGGGGACCCTGGGTTGTTGGTTCTACTATCTGTCATCTCATTTTTATACCATCCCCAGGAATGAATGTGCCATGTTCCCTTTCCTGCCTGAAGCCAGAAGTGATTTCCTGTGCATGAAGTGCAAGTTGGTGGTTGTGCTGGAGGAAAAGATTTTGGATTGCAGGGGGAAGTTGAGACACTACTGAGAATCAGAGAATGTGACGTGTTCTTAGCCAGGTTAGGGAAACACTACTATCTCAGATTCAAGGAAGAATGGAGCTGGGCACTAAGGAACTGGAGAGAGAGGAAGTCAGAGAGGAGGCCTGGCAGTTTGTAATCTCCAGAGGCAAGAGGTCACTGTGGTATTCTGCACAGCTGGAGACAGATGAGAATAGGCAGGAGAGAAGGAGAAGCAGGAGGAATTCCTCTCAGCTAGAAGTTTCAAATAGATACAAGGTCCTCAGCATGGAAACTACGGAAGATACTTCTCAGAATCCAGCAAGTCTAAGGGAATGGAGAGTTGTGTGGAACACATATGGACGGCAGCTCGGCCCAACGTGTAAGAAAACCAAAGAGTTTTGTCTGCAAAGAGTATTACAACTGTCCAAGGAAGACTGATGATCCTTATTAGAGATTCAATACTCTGAAGACTCAAAAGAACATTCTGCCAGAGAGAGGCAGACAACAGGACAGTATGCTGCCTTCCTGAACCTAAGACATGAGATGTCACTCTAAGACTAGATAGGCTTCTGAAGTTGACTGGCAAGGATCCACTGATGATGATTCATATTGGCATTAATGACCCTGCATCATGGGATAGCTCACTGATAATAGATGACTTCAAGGAATTCAGAAGTGTACTGAAGAAGAAGGATGTCCAAGTGATGTTCTCTGAGATCTTCCTGTCCCATGAATGAAGGAAGACAGAAGGCAGAAAATTCTGGAAGTGAACCGCTGGCTAGGTAAATGGTGTAGGATGGAGAGTTTTGGTTTAGTGGAATATTGGTCCACTCTGTGGAGAGAGAGGGCCGTATAGTTTGGGTGGCCTCCGCCTCAGTAAAAGGGGAACCAGTCTCCTTAGGGACAGGCTGGCTAAAGTAGTCATGAGGGCTTTAAAGTAATAGCAAAAGGGGAGGGTAAAAAGAGGGAAGATATGAGCAATCAGCACAAAATTGAGATGTTGAGAAAAAAATTAATCAAGAAACCAAAGGACATGAACAGAAGAACTTTTTTAATTGCCTATACACCAATACTGGGAGTCTGGGTAACAAATAAGAGGAATTGGAATCACTCATTTATGAGCATAAATTCAGTTTAGTTGGCATTATTGAAACCTGGTTGGATGATTTGCACAACTGGAATGTTAAAATCAATTATTATAACTTACTTAGGATGGATCGAGTGGGCAAAAGGGGAGGAGGAGTAGAACTCTATGTCAAAAATTGCATAACCTGTTTCCAAGTCACTGATAACTCGGAAGAAAATAATCTTGAATGTTTATGGTTAATGTCCTAACAGATAAAGCAAAAGATAGGGTATTAGCTGGTGTCTGCTACAGGCCACCAAATGACACTAGGGAACAGGATGATGGGCTCCTTATGCACCTATTGATAATGTGTAGGAAAAAAACTCCTGTGTGATTGTGGGGGATTTCAATTTGAGTGACATATGCTAGAGGTCTCATACTGCCAGTGCTAAAAGTTCCTTGGAATTTCTAAACATTATAGATGACAATTTCCTAACACAAAAAAATGTTTTAGCCAAAATGGGGGAATTCTTTATTAGACCATGTCTTGACAGATAAAGAAGAACTGATCACAGAACTAAAAATTAATGGCAGCTTAGGTACCAGTGATTATAACTTGATCACATTTGTAATGTGCAAGCAGAATAAAGTCCAGACTAATAATATATATGCTTGGTGTTTTAATAGGGCCAGTTTTTAAAGCTGAAAACAATTACGTACCAAATCGCCTGGAAGAAAGAATTTAATCAGAAAAAATGTGAACGATAACTGGGATAATTTAAGAGTACCTTACTAGATTCCCCCAAAAGCCACAATCCCACAACTGAGAAATCAAGCCCCACTGGTTTAAAAACTCACCTGGTTTTGAGGGGACGTGAAGGCAGCTATAAAAATATAATATGTATAACAAATGGAAGAAAGAGGAAGCTGACATAATTAATATAAATCAGAAGTCAGGAATTGTAGAAAATTGAGAAGGGAAGCAAAAACAAACAGGGTGAAAACTATGGCCAGCAGAGTTAAGGACAATAAGAAGTTTTAAAAATATATTAGAAAAAAAAGAATCCTAACAACTGTATTGGTCCATTTCTAGATAGAAATGGTAGCATTGTCGGTAATAATACAGAAAAGGCAGAAATATTCAATACATATTTCTGTTCTGTATTTGGGAGGAAAACAGATGATATAGCCTCATTCATATGATGATGGTAACACTCTTTCCATACCACTAGTATCTCTGAAGGATGTTAAACTGAAGCTACTCAGGTTAGACATTTTAAAATCAGCAAGTCCAGATAACATGCCTTCAAGGGTTCTAAAAGAGCTGGCTGATGAGCTCTCTGGACTGTTACTGTTAATTTTCATAAGTCTTGGAGCACTGTGGAAGTTCCAGGAGACTGGAAGAAGGCTAACGTTGTACCAATTTTTAAAAATGGTAAATGGGATGACCTGGGTAATTATGGCCTCTTAGCCTGACATTGATCCTGGACAAGATAATGGAGCAGCTGATACGGAACTCGAGTAATAAACAGTTAAAAGAAGGCAATGTAATTAATGCAAATCAGCATGGGTTAATGGAAAATAAATCCTGTCATACTAACTTGATATCTTTTTATGGTGAGATTTCAAGGTTGGTTGATAAAGGTAACAGTGTTGATGTAATATAGTTAGACTTCTGTAAGGCATTTGATTTAGTACTGCACAACATTTTGATTAAAAAATTAGAATGATGTAAAACAAATATTGTACACATTATATTGATTAAAAACAGGCTAACTGATAGATCTCAAAATGTAATTGTAAACGGGTAATTGTCATCGAATGGGTCTGTTTCTAATAGGGGCCCACAGGAATCGGTTCTTGGCTCTAAGGTCTTTAACATTTTTATCAATGACCTGGAAGAAAACATAAAATCATCAATGATAAAATTTGCAGATGTCACAAAATTTGGGGGCGTGGTAAATAATGAGGAGGACAGGTCACTGATTCAGAGTGAATATGCTTTGTTAAATTGGGTGCAAGCAAACAACATGTTTTTTAATATGGCTAAATGTAAATGTATACATCTAGGAACAAAGAATGTAGGCCATACTTACAGGATGGGGGAGTCTACCTGGGAAGCAGTGACTCTGAAAAAGATTTTGGGATTGTGGTGGATGTTCAGCCAAACTTGAGCTCCCAGTGTGACATTATGGTGAGAAGAGCTAATGCCATCCCAGGACACATAAACAGGAGAATCTCAAGTAGTAGTAGAGAGGTTATTTTACCTCTATATTTGGCACTGGTGTGACTGATGCTGGAATACTATGTCAGTTCTGTTGCTCACAATTTACAAAAGGATGTGTATAAATTGGAGGGGATTCAGAGAAGAGCCACAAAAAAGATTATGCTCCACAGGGAACAAAATATTTAATAATGGGCTCTTCAATCTTGCAGAGAAAGGTATAACATGATCCAGTTTGCTGGAAGTTGAAGCTAGACAAATTCAGATTGGCAATAAGGCACAAATTGTTAATGGTGAGAGTAATTAACCATTGGAACAATTTACCAACTGTCATGGTGGATTCTCCATCACTGACAATTTTAAAGTCATGACTGGATGTTTTTCTAAAAGATCTGCTCTAGGTATTATTTTGGGGACATTCTATGGCCTGTGTTATACGGGAGGTCAGACTAGATGATCACAATGGTCCCTGCTGGGCATGGAATCTATGAAAACCAGTGTGATATATAAATTCTGAGTATCTGAGCTCTATCATCTGTCTTCTTAGGTGACACCCATAAAGCTTAGCAAGCAATTTCTGGGTTTTTTTTAAATCAGGTGCTACTGCCCTTGTCATTTAGTGAAATTATGCTCCAAACAGGTCATTTCCTGACACCCTCCCAAGACCTTTGTTGGACTGGGGAACAGTGGCATTATATGGAGACTCCTCAGAAAAGGGAAGATGTGGGGAGAGTAACCATTACTCAAAGAGACCTTGGTGAAGGAGGCACTGGAATTTAGTGCAATTGATCAAAATTATTTTGGAAAAGAAACTACAAATTAAGGAACTATTCCTGCTCCTTGTAAATCTTTTGGAACTTTTTGCCATGAACAAGAAAAAGCTCTATCCATTGTAGTTGGATCATACTATAGAAGTTCTGTATTAAAATCACAAATGAGTTTGATTCCCCATAGTTTAAATTCCAGGGTATTACTAATTAAGAGGTCTCTTGGTTTTTGGTACTGTTTCTCTCCCTCTATGTGTGAAACTTGCAAGATGCTAATTGTGTTAGTACATTCTAAGACAGAGTCTGTTCTCAAAGCAATTCTTTGTAACAACAACTACTCACACAGAGAGAGACTCAAAGCAATACTCTGTAACAATAGAAACAGCACCCAGAGACTCCCCGCCCTTTTGTTGTATTCATCTTGCTTTGTTAACAATTGTGATTAAAATAGAGATAGAGGATGTATGTGGATGGATGCTTGGTGTGGATAATAACTGAATGATCAGGGAGGTGCCAGCCTAAGAATCCAGTGTCCATCGGTTGAAGAAGGTGTCAAGTGGAAATAATCAGAGGACCCCCGGAGGGCAGACTGGAATCCACCCAACAGCCTCAAGAATGGGAGAACCAAAGAACAAGATAACATCCGGCAGCACGGAGCCGTCAGGAATGTGGTATCTGCTGATTGATTCAGCAACAGCATGATGAAGCAATTCCCATAGACTGGCATAGGAAGAAATTCCTATAAAAATGGACTCTAGAAAGTGAGAACTTTGGGGTCTGATTCTGCAAACCAACTTCCAGGAGCATCAGATGTGCATCTGACAAGGCCCTGCTCCCTCCTCATGTCCAGGCCACCTGGCCAGTGGCTTGGCATGAGCAACTCTAAGGCTGGTAACTATGATAACAACCTTGCAGAACCTGTGTCTGTGTGTGTGTGTGTGTGTGAATGAATGTGTGAATAAATATGAGATTGAATGGAATGTTATAGTTATAACTAACTGCTTACTATGATTCTTTCTGTATTCACAATAAATGTGGTATTTTGCCTTTTCCCCTTTAATAAGATCCTGCTGGTTTTTATTTTATTGGTATAACATTGTAGGCCACATTTTACCCTGCATCCTTGACTTACTTATATGCCGTGCTTAATTTGTAATGAAGGAGGTGCTGGGGCTCAAGCATTTTTTTTACTTTCATAACTGACACGGCAAACCCAGAGGTGCTGGGGTAATGAACTGCCAAGTCTAGAGGTGCCAGGGCTCAGCCCAAGCAAGCTCTGGCATAAATTAAGCACTGCTTTTACGTGTATGTGGGTGTTGTTTATCTAGCGAAAAGTATTGACCCAAGAAGTTGGAATTGTCTGCCAATATTTTTTCATCAATACACTTTTTTTTTCACCAATTAGTATTCCCAGATCTGTATCTAGCTTCCAGTTTAGTTCTCTGTAAACATCTGGTGAAGTAGGCTCCTTGAGCTGTGGAGAGCATGCTTGGTATGGGACTCAATGGTTACAAGGGAGTGATCAAAATCACATCCTTAAAAATAAAAATTTGAAGTGTATATGTGGGGTGTTGTTGTATAGAGATAGGAAAGAGAGGGCATTATCATAGAAATGTAGGGCTGGAAGAGACCTTAAGAGGTCATGTAATCCAGCCCCCTGCACTGAGTCAGGACTCAGCATACCTAGACCATCCATGACAGGTGTTTGTCCAACCTCCTTTGGAAGCCTATTCCAGTGCTTAACTATCCTTATAGTTAGAATGTTTTTCCTGATATCTAAACTAAAACTCCCTTGCTGCAGATTAAGCCCATTACATCTTGTTCTATTTTCAGTGGAAATGAAGCACAATCACTGTTCTCTTTATAACGACCATTAACATATTTGAAGACTGTTGTCCTCTCCCCCCATCAGTCTTCTTTTCTCAAGACTAATCATACCTAGTTTTTTTAACCTTTCCTCATAGATCAGGTTTTCTAAATCTTTCATCATTTTTGTTGCTTTCCTCTGGACTCTCTCCAGTTTGTTCACATCTTTCTTAAAGTGTGGCATCCAGAACTGGACATAGTATTCTGGCTAGAGCAGCACAATTATCTCCCATGTCTTCAACAGGACTTGCCTGTTAATATACCCCAGAATGATATTAGCCTTTTTCACACTTGCATCACAATGTTGACTCATATACAATTTGTGTTCCGCTAAAACCCACAAATCCTTTTCAGCTGTACTACTGCCTAACCAGTTATTCCCCATTTTGTAGTTGTGCATTTGATTTTTTCTTACTAAGTGTAGTACTTTGAAATTGTCTTTATTGAATTTCATCTTGTTGATTTCACACCAGTTCTACAGTTTATCAAGATCATTCTGAACTCTAATGCTGTCTTCCAAAGTTGTAGCAACCCCTCCCAGCTTGGTGTCAATCACAAATTTAAAAGCAATTATAAACCTCCACTCCACTATCCAAGTCATTAATGAAAATATTGAATAGTACTGGACCCAGGACAGATCCTGGTGGCACCCCACTAGATACATGCCTCCAGTTTGACAGTCAACCATTGGTAATTACTGTTTGAGCATGGTGTTTTTTAACTGGTTGTACACTCAACGCATATTAATTCCATCTAGACCACATTTCCCTAGTTTGTTTATAAGCATATCATGTGGAACTGTGCTAAAAGTCTTACTCTAATCAGAACATACACATTTACAGCTTCCCCCCATCCACTCGGCCAGTAACCCCGTCAAAGAAGAAAATTAGGTTGGTCTGGCAAGGTTAGTTTATGATAAATCCATGCTGGCTATTACTTATGACTCTCTTTTCCTCTAGGTGCTTACAAATTGATTGTTTAATAATTTGTTCAAGTATTTTTCCAGGTATTGAAGTTGGGCTGACTGGTCTTCTTCAGTCCTCTGGTACCTCCCCCTTCCTCCATGAGTTTTCAAAGAAAGAGCTAACTGTTCTGAGATTGCTTCAACTAGTTCCTCAAGTACAGTAGGATGAATTTCATTAGGGTCTGCTGTCTTAATAAATTGAACTATTTAAATATTCTTTAATCTGTTCTTCCCCTAGTTTGGATTGAAGTGGAGGAGCTGCAAAGAGCATGGTGGGCAGATCAGTTTTATGAGTGTTAACACAATTAGCATGCAATCAGTAAACCAGTCTGGTGTCCATTCTCCAGAAGGAGAACAGGTGTTGGTTTTCGTGTTGGTAAGGCAGGCAGTTCTGTGGCCCTACTGCTGAACATCTTGGCAATCATAAACTCCAAGGTCCCTTTTGATTCCAGCTGATGGTGTGTGGTGTGGAGAAAAAAGTGTCTGGTTCATCCCTCGGAGCTGGGTGGGCTCCACATCACCTCTAGTGTGGGGTTATGAAAATGCATGATTGAGCTCTGTACGTCCAGCATAAGGTGTAACTGGCCTTGAGATCTAACACAAACCTTCCCTGTCTCCAGCAAGCTTCTCTTTGTTGATTCACAGGTAGTAGCTGGAAGACATTCAGGCCCATAACAACAACACTGTGCAGCCTGCTTGCTCATCGGAAATGGTCAACAAACAGTATCCTGCTACAGAATATACTGCAGAAGTGCACATAGAATCATAGAATCATAGAATCATAGAATATCAGGGTTGGAAGGGACCCCTGAAGGTCATCTAGTCCAACCCCCTGCTCGAAGCAGGACCAATTCCCAGTTAAACCATCCCAGCCAGGGCTTTGTCAAGCCTGACCTTAAAAACTTCCAAGGAAGGAGATTCCACCACCTCCCTAGGCAACGCATTCCAGTGTTTCACCACCCTCTTAGTGAAAAAGTTTTTCCTAATATCCAATCTAAACCTCCCCCACTGCAACTTGAGGCCATTACTCCTCGTTCTGTCATCTGCTACCATTGAGAACAGTCTAGAGCCATCCTCTTTGGAACCCCCTTTCAGGTAGTTGAAAGCAGCTATCAAATCCCCCCTCATTCTTCTCTTCTGCAGGCTAAACAATCCCAGCTCCCTCAGCCTCTCCTCATAAGTCATGTGTTCTAGACCCCTAATCATTTTTGTTGCCCTTCGCTGGACTCTCTCCAATTTATCCACATCCTTCTTGTAGTGTGGGGCCCAAAACTGGACACAGTACTCCAGATGAGGCCTCACCAATGTCGAATAGAGGGGGACGATCACGTCCCTCGATCTGCTCGCTATGCCCCTACTTATACATCCCAAAATGCCATTGGCCTTCTTGGCAACAAGGGCACACTGCTGACTCATATCCAGCTTCTCGTCCACTGTCACCCCTAGGTCCTTTTCCGCAGAACTGCTGCCTAGCCATTCGGTCCCTAGTCTGTAGCGGTGCATTGGATTCTTCCGTCCTAAGTGCAGGACCCTGCACTTATCCTTATTGAACCTCATCAGATTTCTTTTGGCCCAATCCTCCAATTTGTCTAGGTCCTTCTGTATCCTATCCCTCCCCTCCAGCGTATCTACCACTCCTCCCAGTTTAGTATCGTCCGCAAATTTGCTGAGAGTGCAATCCACACCATCCTCCAGATCATTTATGAAGATATTGAACAAAACCGGCCCCAGGACCGACCCCTGGGGCACTCCACTTGACACCGGCTGCCAACTAGACATGGAGCCATTGATCACTACCCGTTGAGCCCGACAATCTAGCCAGCTTTCTACCCACCCTACAGTGCATTCATCCAGCCCATACTTCCTTAACTTGCTGACAAGAATACTGTGGGAGACCGTGTCAAAAGCTTTGCTAAAGTCAAGAAACAATACATCCACTGCTTTCCCTTCATCCACAGAACCAGTAATCTCATGATAAAAGGCGATTAGATTAGTCAGGCATGACCTTCCCTTGGTGAATCCATGCTGGCTGTTCCTGATCACTTTCCTCTCATGCAAGTACTTCAAGATTGATTCTTTGAGGACCTGCTCCATGATTTTTCCAGGGACTGAGGTGAGGCTGACTGGCCTGTAGTTCCCAGGATCCTCCTTCTTCCCTTTTTTAAAGATTGGCACTACATTAGCCTTTTTCCAGTCATCCGGGACTTCCCCGGTTCGCCACGAGTTTTCAAAGATAATGGCCAATGGCTCTGCAATCACAGCCGCCAATTCCTTCAGCACTCTCGGATGCAACTCGTCCGGCCCCATGGACTTGTGCACGTCCAGCTTTTCTAAATAGTCCCTAACCACCTCTATCTCCACAGAGGGCTGGCCATCTCTTCCCCATTTTGTGATGCCCAGCGTAGCAGTCTGGGAGCTGACCTTGTTAGTGAAAACAGAGGCAAAAAAAGCATTGAGTACATTAGCTTTTTCCACATCCTCTGTCACTAGGTTGCCTCCCTCATTCAGTAAGGGGCCCACACTTTCCTTGGCTTTCTTCTTGTTGCCAACATACCTGAAGAAACCCTTCTTGTTACTCTTGACATCTCTCGCTAGCTGCAGCTCCAGGTGCGATTTGGCCCTCCTAATTTCATTCCTACATGCCCGAGCAATATTTTTATACTCTTCCCTGGTCATATGTCCAACCTTCCACTTCTTGTAAGCTTCTTTTTTATGTTTAAGATCCGCTAGGATTTCACCATTAAGCCAAGCTGGTCGCCTGCCATATTTACTATTCTTTCGACTCATCGGGATGGTTTGTCCCTGTAACCTCAACAGGGATTCCTTGAAATACAGCCAGCTCTCCTGGACTCCTTTCCCCTTCAAGTTAGTCCCCCAGGGGATCCTGGCCATCCGTTCCCTGAGGGAGTCGAAGTCTGCTTTCCTGAAGTCCAGGGTCCGTATCCTGCTGCTTACCTTTCTTCCCTGCGTCAGGATCCTGAACTCAACCAACTCATGGTCACTGCCTCCCAGATTCCCATCCACTTTTGCTTCCCCCACTAATTCTACCCGGTTTGTGAGCAGCAGGTCAAGAAAAGCACCCCCCCTAGTTGGCTCCTCTAGCACTTGCACCAGGAAATTGTCCCCTACGCTTTCCAAAAACTTCCTGGATTGTCTATGCACCGCAGTATTGCTTCCCCAGCAGATATCAGGAAAATTAAAGTCACCCATGAGAATCAGGGCATGCGATCTAGTAGCTTCCGTGAGCTGCCAGAAGAAAGCCTCATCTACCTCATCCCCCTGGTCCGGTGGTCTATAGCAGACTCCCACCACTACATCACTCTTGTTGCACACACTTCTAAACTTAATCCAGAGACACTCAGGTTTTTCTACAGTTTCGTACCGGAGCTCTGAGCAGTCATACTGCTCCCTTACATACAGTGCTACTCCCCCACCTTTTCTGCCCTGCCTGTCCTTCCTGAACAGTTTATAACCATCCATGACAGTACTCCAGTCATGTGAGTTATCCCACCAAGTCTCTGTGATTCCAATCACATCATAGTTCCTTGACATCACCAGGACCTCCAGTTCTCCCTGCTTGTTTCCAAGGCTTTGTGCATTCGTATATAAGCACTTGAGATAACCTGTTGATCGCCCCTCATTCCCAGTATGAGGCAGGAGCCCTCCCCTCACAGACATTTCTGCCTGTGCTTCCTCCCGGTATCCCTCTTTCCCACTTACCTCAGGGCTTTGGTCTCCTTCCCCCGGTGAACCTAGTTTAAAGCCCTCCTCACTAGGTTAGCCAGCCTGCTGGCAAAGATGCTCTTCCCTCTCTTCGTAAGATGGAGCCCGTCTCTGCCCAGCACTCCTTCTTCATGGAACACCATCCCATGGTCAAAGAATCCAAAGCCTTCTCTCCGACACCACCTGCGTAGCCATTCGTTGACTTCACGATTCGACGGTCCCTACCCAGGCCTTTTCCTTCCACGGGGAGGATGGACGAGAACACCACTTGCGCCTCAAACTCCTTTATCCTTCTTCCCAGAGCCACGTAGTCCGCAGTGATCCGCTCAAGGTCATTCTTGGCAGTATCATTGGTGCCCACGTGGAGAAGCAGGAAGGGGTAGCGATCCGAGGGCTTGATGAGTCTCGGCAGTCTCTCCGTCACATCGCGAATCTTAGCCCCCGGCAAGCAGCAGACTTCTCGGTTTTCCCGGTCAGGGCGGCAGATAGATGACTCAGTCCCCCGGAGGAGAGAGTCCCCGACCACCACCACCCGCCTTCTCCTCTTGGGAGTGGTGGTCGTGGAACCCCCAACGGCCCAACCCCCCAAACCCCCAACATCTTATCTCCCTACAAGTTAGCACCCTCAGTGAGTAAGAGGGGCACCTTTATCACTACATGATGTGCTTATTTTCATAGATTAAACACACACCTGTTTTGTTGCTGCTATTATTAGTTAAATCATAAAAAGTAAATACTCTGGGGTAGAAATATACTCCAGCTCCGAATTTCTCTTTGCACATATTGTACAGAGTGGTTTTTTTTTTGTTTATTCACATTTATTTGAAAATAACTAATGATCTTGAACCCTTTCTAGTCACGATGTAGACTGGAAATATTCGCTTTCAGAGAAACAGTATGAACACACATCAGATTTTTATTTCTGAAACAAGAAAACCTGTCTCAGTTCACCTCATGCATAGACTTAATGCACTCTACAACAATAAAGTAGCTGTTGATTATTGTTTTGCACAGTTGTGGCAGCCTCATTAGTTTCACTACCTAGATTGAAGTAGTTTCCTGCCGAATTTAAAATGTAGGTCATTCAAAGGACTTATGTTGCTAGTTCAGCCTGCAGGAATTTAATCCTCACCTGTATCCAGCAGTTTATAAACATACTAAGTCAATTCTTTATACTCCACCCAAAAGCAGAAATTCACAATGGGCATAAATTATGTATGTCATTCCGGTAACAGCAGTTAAGCTACTGCTGGTAGGTACATGTGACTAAAATAAATGAACCCAACATTTACTGCACAGGTACTTTTTCAACGATCTATTCTGGAACAGCGTATATAGGATTGATGTGGGTATAGGTAGTGTCAGCTGAGCAAATCACGTTAAATCATCATCCTTTACTTTGTATTCTTAGCAGACAATGGGCTTGATCCAAAGCCCATTGACGTCAATGGGTGTCTTTCCACTGACTTCAATGAACTTTTGATCAGGCTCAGTGTTATCTTTGGGTAGGGACAGAAAGTAGAAATCCAGTTGAGCTTGGAATAGGAGGATAAACAAATATGTAGGGAGTAATTTCTTCTGGACCCTAGCTGATAATTATTTTCTGCCCTGAAGACTGAGGACTGTGAGTTCTGAAAATTTTATCTTACCTTAGTAAATACTGCCAGTGTAGTTACACTAGCTAAATGTCTACAGATGTCTCATCATTTTATGTGCTGCTCTCTCTTTCTGTCATCAGAATTGTCCGTAGCACCCGTCACCGTAGTATCCAAGTGCTCATAGATGCTGTTTCTCTTTTGATTCATTCTCTGTCAATGAAAAGCACTCCTCAGTTGTCAAAAGCTTAAGAGCAAACATTCATATAGTTTAAATAATTGAAGTACTACTCCTTGAAGTTCATTTTAATGCACTTTTGTTTTTTTCTGCATTAGACAATAATAACTTTTCAGCCTTCATCAAGACATCTGTGTTGATGAGTGGCTTATGAAGCGTCCTCTTAATCTTGTTTTGAACTTACCTAATGGCTTCAAAAGGAGATGGCATGCTTTCCTTCCATTTGAAATCTATGTATGAACAGTCTGTTATACAAAACAGCTAAGACAATGGAACACAAATGATTCATTCCAATGTTCATTCTGATAGATACAACAGACTATGAACTGACCTTGTCATAAAAAAGAATTTGTAAAAAACAAAGGTCTCCTTGCATCAAACAAATGATGAATAGGGTCTTTAGACAACAGTTGTGGTATAGTTAATGGTCTCAGAATAAAAAGTTAAACAAACGTGTGTCTAGTGCTATGTGAACTGGAAAATGGTTACTTGAGGTAATTACTTGTTTAATTTCCTTACACTTGCATAACAAGAACATTTTTTAGTAAATTATTACCCCTACGAATCTGGGAGTTTAGACCACAACAAATAAACCCACTTATTTTGTACTAGAGATTAGAGGAGATCTCTATAGATGCTGAAAAGCTTTCTTGTTTTTTTATTCTCTCAGGGTTTGATCTTGCATCATTACCGTTAAGGGAATATTGCCACTGACTTCAGCTGGAGCAACAGCAGACTCTCAATGAATATATCAGTGTGATATTGAAAAAACAGTAATGAAAGAAAATAGTAAAAAAGAAGAGGCCCAGCAAAATCAAGGTCCTGTCAAGCATATAGTTTAATAAAGTTAGCAAGCCAAATTCTGCCCTCCTTTCCACTTCTGCATTTCTCATTAGAAGCATTCCAAAGCATGCCCACAACTCCAAA
Source organism: Eretmochelys imbricata (assembly GCF_965152235.1). Lineage (NCBI taxonomy): Eukaryota > Metazoa > Chordata > Testudines > Cheloniidae > Eretmochelys > Eretmochelys imbricata. The sequence goes on from NC_135572.1 coordinate 314,691,593, forward strand.
AAGGAGAAGGACACGTGTGTCATTTCCTCAAGTTTGTTTACGCCCTTGGACGAAAGCATGCGATTCCGTGGGTATTATTGACTGTATTGGGGTTGCGCAATTTCATTGAGGGCACCACATTTGTGTACTGGAAATTTATTATGTGAGCTGGTCGGAAAAATTCCGCAAAACAATTTGAATATGTTTTGATCAACTGCATTATTTATCAGTATTTTCTTGCAATTAACCATAATTCACTGTATTTTTAAGGAATAAAAAATCTTTAATTTCAGAAAATATATTTTGATTCCTAATTCACCCTTCACATATTCTGCATTAGAGCATCCTAGAATCTCAGTATAAAAAAGACAAGGAACATACAAGCTACATAAAATATATTTGACACATACAATGTATAAATCAAAGCTAAATGGAAAAGATAAATGTTTTATAGAATGCCTGATCTAGAGGAATTGCTGGCATGACAGCCAAATGGAAAGGCATCACACTAGCTTGGGGCCAGATATCCTTTACCTAGAAATTGCACAGGGTATTGAGGTTATAGCAAGTAAGGAATCAGAGCCAATTCCTTCTCTGGATAACAGGTAGCCATAGTGAATGCTTAAATAACAGGACAACAGGGGAATTTTGAATTAAGGACTTAACCAAGCTTGTTGATACTTTCCAGACAGATAATAAATCAAAGATAAAGGAGCCAGGAAGGCTTATCAACAGACAGTTTACCACAATCCAAATGTGAGGTAACCAAAGCACAAACAATGCACTGTGGAAGAGGTTTGAGGAGCTGGGCCAGTGGAGTAGTCATTTACTGAAAAGGAAGAGCTGTAGGAAGTTACTCTGGTTCATCAAGGCTGAAATCTGATGTCACCACACAGCAGTACCTATGGGGTGCCCACCAAATCCACTTCTTGCTTAATTCTAACCCCAGAAGTCTCTAGGTTCTCAGTCACTTGGAAGGGATATGGAGACCAGTTTGCATGACTTCAGGGGAAGAGAAGCTTTTTGGCTAGACTGGAAATTCCCAGTTTTCTTCTGTGTTGCAGTTTTTCCTACTTCAGCAAAATGAAATGAGAAGCTGAGGTGGTAACTTTATTGCTGTCAGCTTGAAAATTCTGAGCACAGAAGCCAATCAAAACAGAGATACTACGGTAACCAGAGTGGAGTGACTTGAATATTTTCAGCATGGTTAATGAGAAATAATCATAGAGTGATTTTCTTAATCCTAGTTTTAATAATGGACTGCCAGCCAATCAGAATAAAGGAGTTTTCATGATGTTTGGATATTAAAGTAATAATACTATAAAAAGAAAAGGAGTACTTGTGGCACCTTAGAAACTAACCAATTTATTCGAGCATGAGCTTTCGTGAGCTACAGCTCACTTCATCGGATGCATACCGTGGAAACTGCAGCAGACTTTATATATACACAGAGAATATGAAACAATACCTCCTCCCACCCCACTGTCCTGCTGGTAATAGCTTATCTAAAGTGATCATCAGGTTAGGCCACTTGGCCGCCAGGCATGGGTGATATGTAGTTGCACTGCTCCAGAAAACTCCTGGAGATCCCTATTGCTTAGGGAAATTGCACACTGCTATATCCATTCATGAGGGGCAGCAAACTACCCCCAGCACAGCCAATCAGCTCTGCTTGCTGATATGTACAGAATGCAGAGCCATGACTCCTCTTACTTTCCATGTCAAGGGGTGTAGGAGGGAGTGATCCATGTGCTCCCTCAAACACAAGGTCTGGATTTCTGTTTGGCCTTTTCATCAGCCACACAAAGAAGAAAAGGTTACTACCTCCCTCACACCATGCATCTACACAGAGACTGGAACTAGAGTAGTCACCCTGAAGTCATCAGTCGAAGACAAGCGAATGTCCCACAGGTGTAAAGAGTAATTATGTAAATAAAGTTTGCATGATTGGGCCCTTAAGGCCAAATCCTGTGTGGTATGTTGTATTCTTAAGTCCTAGTAAAGTTAATGGGAATTGAGGATGCTCAGCACTTCTCATAAAGCAACCAGACCCAATTCTAGGAGGTTAGTACATGCCTAAGTGCTTTGCTAAATTGGGGCCTCAGTGCCTGGCCAGTCTGGGCTCTTAATCTGTACTGCATTTTCCTTTTAACCTTTCCATCTCACACAGCTCTCTCTCCTGATCAAACCACAGTTACTGATTAGCCAAAATCTGTAACACAAGTAGCTTCTATTGATTTTTGTATAATGGTTCTGAGGAAAGAATGCCCGCTGACACATGAAAAATGCAGGACAATGAAAATAGTTAACAAGAAAAATATAGCACAATATACATTTCCATCTGTGTGTGTAGTTGAAGCCTGAGATAATACCCATATTATCAGATATTTGATTGTTTTCCCTACAAAAAGATTGTGCAAAATTTCCTTGGAGGTTTCACAATAGCAATGATAACTTTAGCAACTATGCATAACAGACATAGTTTTATTTTCCTCCAAAGATTTACTATCATGCTTCAGGCTACATTGCAGCTTTCAAAAGTTCTGTGCAAAGAGTGCCTCCAAAGCATTGCCTTTTTTGAGCATTTTGTGTCTTTGAAATATTTTTAGAATTATTAAATTGATCAATTATTCCTCCTCCCTCTGCATATGAATTTTAAAAGGGGTGGAGGGATTGTGTGCCCCCTTGCTCCAAGACTAATTGTGTTGATTTTGAAGGCATGTAAAAGTGAATTATATCTGGCAATCAGAGATGAAAGGAACACATACACCCAATTATTTATAGATCTTAGCTATCGGACCAAATAATTGTATAGCTTAATTTAAGCCTCTTCCTCTCATCCCCAAGTTGCTTAGCCTAGGGAATTGAACCTTAAAGTTCTGTTCTGTTCATTTCTGTTCTCCATTTAAACTATCAGGATTTGGAACCCTGTGCTACCAAGAGTCCACTGGCTATATAATGAAACACATCCATCTGCTGTCGGAATTTTATGCAACCGCATTGTAAATATATGGAAAATAAACACACCTAACCCCCAACCACTCTTAGAAATGTCTGAAAAGCAGTGTTTTTAAGCTAACATATTATGCTAATTTTTACACCATAACTGCTTGTGTGTTGAAGGATCAGGATAGAAGGCAATTTATTTTATTTTGGTAATTTATTCATAGCATTAGTGAGTTACATGTGAAGCCATGTCTTTCCTTCCACCCTCCTAGTGTGAAAGGCCAGTTGATTTGCAAAATGTTGTCCAGGTTAGGCAAATGCAGTTTGTTATTACTACTAGAGTTCCACTTCTACCCCTACCTGCCCACTTCTTTCCCTCCTGCATGTGAAGTGGTGTAGCAACCTGGACACAGTTGCTCTCCACTCTCCACGCCCTCCCAGTAGGTTCTGGTGATGAGGGTAGCCCACACAGAGGTTAAAGGCAGCTCCTTATTCTCCATTGCTCTCCTGTGCAGATACACAGCAGGGCTCATCGCCAAGTTCTTAATTAGTAGAGATTCAACAATCCCAAAGAGATATAGTCTATCATTAATATTATACCACAGATCTCCATTTAGATGCCACAATCAATTCGTATATTGAAGTTTATCATGCCGTTTTCAATAAGAGACTCCCTGCTTGAGGGCCTGACCCACAGCACACTGAAGTCAATGGAAGTCTTTTATAAACTTTTATGGGCTCTGGGTCAGGCCCTTAACAGCTCCACCTTTATCATGCAAGCTGTAATGGAAAGTAATTCAATTTAAAAGCAGCTATGGCTTCTAAAAAAAGATACTTGGTATTTCTGACAAATTATGTCTGTGTTGTGATGAAGTCTAGCAGGTAATACACATATCAACACCTAGCTATGCTTTAATTTCAGTTCTTTCCCTCCCTACTCTGGAGACAGTCAGCAGACACACATTTTAATGTCAAGCTACTTCTTCTCTCCCACATCAGTGGATAGCAGAGGTTAAAGGATTCCTGCACAAAAGAAAACAGTATACATCTTCTCAGGTTATTTTGGCAGCCTGAGCAGCTGCTGCTTAAAATATAGATCAAAACTTGTTCTTCTGAGACAAGTCCACAGAGATGGCTTTTCCAGAGACATGACCAATATGGCAGCTATTCTCCCCTGGATAGCAACTGTATGCACAGTTTCTATAAGCCTGGGAGAACCTACCAGTGGGAAAGCTCAATCATAGTAATTTTGACTGTGAGTAACACACTAAAATGATTTGAAAATCCCAGTACATTATCTCTAAGTTTTTCAATTCCAGCTACACACTTCAGAAGTGCACTGACCTAAAAGTACAGTACTAGCGATGCAGTCCCAATCTGAATGCTATTCTGGACTTATGCTAACATTTTACACTGTTCAGGGAATAAAAAAATAAAGCTCAGACCTTCCAAACCACATTCAGAAGTAGCACTCCTGTATCCTGTTAACCTATGGTAGGCATCATTTGCCAGTAAAATTCAGAATATTCATGTTGCTGAAAGTCAGTTCTCAACAACTACTAACACTCTAAAGACTTCTAGCCTCACAAAAAAATTCTTAAGATACCTGGAAGTCTCTAGAGCCAGATTTATCCACTCTCTGTTGACTTAAAATCAAAGTAATACAACATTTTCTCTGTTTGTTATCACTTTCCAATACTCTGGACCATGGACTGGAAGTTGTTTTTATTTATTTGAAATGTCAAATACCCCTAAGAGATTTTTCCATATAGATAGTAAATTTATAGACTATATATAAAATACATATATTTATTGATTATTAGCATTTCTTTAAATTTGTAAATAAAAAAGTACCTATCCCCAACTCGAGATGCCTTTTATAGTAATTGACTTAATTAATACACATACAATCTCAGTAATTTGTCCCCCATACATAGTAACGTCAGGAATCAAAAATACCCTATTATTATGTCGAGTTTACATGCTGGGAAAATCTCTTAGGGATTTTTAACATTTCAAATAAACAAAAAGAATTAACAATACTCTGGACAGATTTCAGTGTTCATTCTGGCCATGAAGTACATATCACCACACAACTCTTAGTTACTCATACTATCTTCCAGTTCCTTGTTATTTTCCTCAGCTTCATGGAATCTCCTTCAGTCTTGACCATGTTCTTATGTATGCAGAGTAGATGTCTTTGTTTCTTGCCTACTGAGTTCTGTTCCTACCTCTCAGATTGCATTTGCTTCATCGCTACTATACCATAACCATACTTCAAAAGCAACCCGTAAGATCTTTTCATTTTTCAATCTACATTCACCCTCTTTTTCATCTTCCTTCTATCTAACACCCACTCCCATGGCACAGAGACTGGGATGCGAAAAGATCAGAGACTTCTGGTGTTGTTATTGAATCTACCAGTTGCCTTTGAATTCTATTGATCATGAGGTATTATTGACTCATTAGCTGATTCTAGTAGGACCCAGCAGAGCTTGTCTTGAATGGTTTAGTTATTTTCTTTTCTGACTGAAAAATCCCAGGGCAGTTTGGGGTTACTGGTCTTCCTTCCCAAGGGCACTGTCTAGTGGGGTTCCACAAGGCACCAGCTTTTCTCCCCTCTGTTCACTATGTACATAGGACCATTAAAAGGGATAGTGAAAAGGCATGGGTGATTCCCAGCTTTATGTCTCTTTCACCCTCAGTCCAGTGCATGCAGTCAAGTATCCTGTTTAAGATTGGGGCATGGACAAGCACTAACTGGGTGCAGTTCAATTTGAATAAGCCTGGTGTGATGTTGGTGGGCTAGGGAGAGCAACTGGCAGATATGCCAACAATTATATTGGCCCTGTTGGGTTAGGGTGTATGTTTGCCATCTGTCAGTTGAGTTTTCAGTTTAGGGATTATGATTAGTTCATCAGCTGCTGCTGGATGGTCAGGTAGCCGCAGTGGACAAGACCACTTTATATGATTTGCACCTTGCCAGGAGATTGACAATTTATTTCAGATGGAGGCTTGCTTCCATAATTCATTCCTTTGTAAGCTTAAAATTACATTGCTGCATGTGCTATATAGTAACTCTCTTTAGAAACTGAGTTTGATGCAGAATGGGGTTTGTCCTGGCCATGTGGGAATTACACTAAGTGCTCTGTGATCTGCATTCACGGCCTGTGGGTTCCCAAGTAGAGTTTGATATCTATAGCCCTAAATGACCTGGCATCCAGTAATTTGAGAGACTGCCTCTTTTCCTGGGACAGACTGCCACATCTGCAATCTGTGGAAGCATTCAAACTAGAGCTTCCTTGATTTAGAAAAGAAAGAAGGATCTTCTAGCAGAGCGTTCTCCATGACGGTGCTGCGACGTTGGAGCTCAGTCCTTCCTCCGTACGTAGCCTGAACTGATTGACCTTCAAGAAACACTGGACAGCTCTTCTGTTTTCTAAGGCTTTAAGGCTGGAGGAAGTGTCTGAGGGCTGAAATGCCTGAAGAGCAAAGGATAGGCACTTTCCCCTCTTAATTATTCATATATCTAAATAGATAATAATGAATAAATAATTTTTGATGCTCCCTTATTTGCATGTGGCTTTTTGTTGTTCAAGAAGTCTTATCAGCAATCTTATTTGCTTGTATTTAAATTGTCTTGTTCAGCAGTTTTGGAACAGTTTAAATATCTGTTTTAAAATAAAAAAATTTGGTTGGCTTTGGGAACTTCCTGCAACACTCCATTTGACAACGGGAGCTGAGCTTGTACATTCTGCTAGCTTGATAATGAGTCTATTTTCATGGATATACATTTATTACTTATTCAGTTTTCCCAAATTCGGCACTATGTTTAAAAAGCATAAGTGAATTTAACTTGCATGAAATGTACTAGATTGGCAGCCTTGGATATTAAAATCTCTTATCCACAGCAGGGACAGTGTTGCTGCAAGTGTATCTATCCTGCACTTTAACACTGACCAGCAAGGATAACTCTTAAGAGTAATGTTGCTGGCACCCAGTGCCAAGAGGCTAAACAACAGCTGAAGTTGGTTTGTTACCCGGTGTGCTACACCCAATAATCACAACAGGGTGGAGAAGCAGAAAAGTTTATTTGAAGCTTCAAATAGGTACAGGGAGATTTGAATCTCAAATCCTGTACCCAGAGCAGGAAGTTACACAGGCTTTTATACATCCTTTTTCCCAGCATACTTATCCAATAGCAAGCTGCCCCAAGTATCCATATAGCCAGCCAATCCAGTTCCCAGCTAGTTCCCTGGTTCTCTGTATCATTTATTAAACTATACATAAAGCTGCTTTATTCAGCATTGTTCTTCCATATCTCCCCTGTTTGGCCTTGCTTAGTTTCAGGCAGTCTGACTCTGCAACATATTGTTGCAGATTCTCATCATAACTGCTGTGTGTGCCTCCAGGGTGGGGGGGGGCAAGGACACTTGGGCCTAATACGCAGAGCTGCTGCGAGTGCCTCCAGGCGGGGGGGGGGGGGGGGGGGATGTGGCAAGGACACCTGGGCCTAGTGCAAGGGGGCTTCATCGACACTTGTGGTCTTCCATCCCCTCGAGTTACCTAGTGGCCATGCCCCAGTGTCCCCAACAGTAATATGATAAGTGCTCCATGTAAAAGAAGAAGCCATTTGCAGTGCTTACATGTTCTTGCATGCCATCTACTAGCACCATAAGTATTTACATATATACAAACCTTTCATTTAGAGAGCACTCCTAGAACATAAGAGGCAAAATGAGTGTTTGGCCTTTCTGTTGATAGTGCAGAAAAAGTGCCAGTTATGATATATGCACCTGCCTATGCGGAAATGAAATAAGGGTAGTGACTCCTTTAAGACAGGTCAAATACACTCATATCAGATGGCCACTGGTCTGGATTAGAGCATATGGCATGACTATTTTGTTATTATTAATATTATTCTGCACATAGTATGAGGCAGTCTGTCCCCCAAAGAATTTTCAATCTAAAAAGAAAAGACAGATAGAGGGGGTGAAAAAAATAAATATTATTATTCTCATTTTACAGATAGGGAATTGAGGGACAGAAAAATTAAACAATTTGCCCAAGGAAATCTATGGCAGAGCCAAGAACTGAGCCTTGATCTCATGAGTCAAAGTCCAGTCCTTAAGCACAAGAGCAGTCTTCTCCTCTGACCCTAGAGATCAAAGTCTTTGTATTCCATTTCTAATACCCTGAGCCTTGCCATCTCCCTGAACAGTACATTTTGAAAAGTGCTACATATCATTTCAGGAGTTGGTAAATATCTACCTCTTTTAGTAAGTCCTACCCGCTGCATAGTGGAACTATGAATAACTCCTTGTGGAACTACGAATAACTCCCAGAATAACTCCTTGAAAATATTGGGCAATGTAGTAGTAATAGCAAAAAGGAACTAAGAAATCATGAATTTTGCTTACTAATCAAGAGAGTTGGCCTTTAGCCATCATGCCACTTCATCATCATCCTGTGCCTAGAAATCATACATTGGCAACAAGGAGATTAGTGATGGGTACCCTCAAGCCCTTTCACCCCCCTCTGCGGAAGAGCTGCGAAAGAAAATAAAGGAAATTAGCTGTTGCTACCAACTAATCAAACAACATTGTCAAACCTCTTAGAACACCAAAAATCCAATCCTGTTCTTAAAAAAGGTAAATTTTATTAGAAACAAAAAGGAAGAAAATACATCTGGAACTTAGGCTTTTGCTAGATTTTAAAAGAGCAATTCCAAAAATTAAGTACCAAGAATAGCTTTCTTGGGGTCCATCTTAAAATTACAAGCAAACAAAAACACCTGGGGTACACAGAGGAGATCCACAAGCCAAAATAAAGAAATAAACCTGACCGCGTCTATTTAAACATTCCCTGTCCAATGATTTCTTCTAGGTATGGAAGTTGAATTTTCATAACTGACTCAAGCCTTACACAGGATTCCTGCTTATAGCATTGCTGCTCCGTGTCTCCTTCTCTGGAGAACAACTGAAAAAGGGGAAGTTTTTCCCTCATTTTAAAAAGTTCTAGCCCTCCTATGGGCTCTTTTGGTCAGGTGCCCACTCCTTTTCTTTTACTTGCGGAACTTTGTTAGCCCTTTACAGATAAAGCAAGCAGAGAACAGCCACCAAGAGGGGCTTTATAGCAACTGTCTATCTGGGTGTTCATAAAAGGGAGCTACTCCCCACTTCATTTATCACAGTAATCATTAAGGCTAACATAATTCTGGGGTACATTAACAGAAGTGTTCTATGTAAGACAGAGGAGGTAGTTGTCCCGCTCTACTTGGCATAGGGGAGGCCCCTGCTGGAGTACTGTGTCCAAGTCTGAGCACTACAATTTAGGAAGGATGTGGACAAATTGGAAAGAGTCCAGAGGAGAGCAACAGAAATGATAAAAGGTTTAGAAAACCTGACTTCTGAGGACAGGTTGGAAAAACTGTGCATGTTTCGTCTTAAGACAAGAAGATTAAGGAGCAACCTGATAACAGTTTTCCAATAAGTTAAGAGCTGTCATAAAGAGGAAGGTGATCAATTGTTCTCCATGTCCATTGAAGATAGGATAAGAAGTAATGGGTTTAATCTGCAGGAAGGGAGATAGATTTAGGTTAGATATTAGGAAAAACTTTCTAATTTAAGGTAGTTAAGCTATGGAATAAGATTCCAAGAGAGGTTGTGGAGTCCCCATACTGGAAGCTTTTAACAACAAGTTGAACAAACATCTGTCAGGGATGGTCTAGATTTATTTGGTCCTGCCACAGCACAGCTGGCTGGACTTGATGACTTCTCGAGGTTCCTTCCAGCCCAACATTTCTATGATTCTGTGATTAAAATTGGTTATGTGACTGTATGATTGGCCACTGCCTGGGCCAGTGCATACTCATTTTACACGTCTGGAAAGTAAGCATAAAATACCACCATTGTGATTTGCACCACTTTGCACAGGTGTAAATGACTACATAAGGTGGAAGGCAATGGACAATCAGGTTCCCTCAGCCAGTTCTTCATTGCAACAAAGGAGAGTAGGGCAGTATAGGTTTTCCCCAGTCCTGGAGCCACTCTGTACTAGGTTGTTCCCTTAGTGCATGTTAGATTAGGTGAAAGGCTAAACAGGTGATATGAAAGGGTGCAGGGGAGATTTGGCTGTGGATTCTATGCTTGGAGCTGAGGAGTGAGGATTTAAAAGGGTGCTACAGAAATTCCAGGCTGTCCAAGAATCCCCATACAAAAGGGAAAGCCTCCAAGCAATTGACATGGCATGGGAAGGACCACTTCATGCTAAAGAAGCAGAACAAAGAGACCACAGTGAGTCCAAGGAGCAGGGCCAATATCTTTATAAGCAACTTGAAAACAGATCACCTTCTATTGATCTTAAACCACATTTAACACAAAAAAATGCATCTTAGCCTTAGTATTGCTTCTTTCAATTGAACCCTTGTATTTATGAGTGATTAAAGTGCCTTTTTGTATTTGAACAATAATCTCTATAAACTGTAGATAATAAATTTATATAATTTATTACCAAACAGAACAGGATAAAAAAGGGTTCTGGGGAATCTGTCAAGTATATGCCGTCTAAAGAGGAAGGTTTATGTGTGTGTGTGTGTTTAAATTTGATTTATAACTTATTCTTTTGCTGCTGAATTTCTACTGTATCTGCTGTGTTGTCATCCCCTGTTAACGCTCTGTTGAAATCAATAGACAATTAGACGGTTGAGACATACGGTGTACAAGAGAATGGACCCAATTTTGCTGCCCTTAACATTAGAAAATATAACAGGGCATAGTCACAAGACAGCAAAAAATGGATGGACTGAACAGCTTGCATCAATCCTGAAACATTACACTGTTATGTTTAGAACAAAAACATATTTAAAAACTTGTGTTATTTTTAGATATTCCAAAATCTTTTATAGGAGCTTGGAAAGGTAGCATTTCCCTTCTGCACTATTATACTATTCCTCATGATCCAGTAAAGATCCATTACAGGAACAAGATACAAATCTATAAGGTCATAAAATCTGATTTCATTTTGTCTCCTTTTCAAGTTGACTGGGATATTTTTCTTTTGGAGAAGACAACTTCTCAGCTGAGCTAAGTTTCTGGTCACTTTCTGTGCAACCTAGTCCCCTGATTCATTTTACTTTAAAACTCTGATTCTGATAAATGCTTAGGCTTAACCTATTTGAGGATAAATAAGACTTCTCATTCCAAACCCTTACTAACTTGAGACTCCCTAGCCTGTAATACTGAGAAATGGGGGTGTGTTTCCATCCCAGGCAGGGATTTATTATAGAAATCTGCAAAGTGAATGGAAAGCAGCCCCCAGAGTATATAATCACCACTTGTGAGCTTCCTCTGTGAGTTATTAAGAATAAAATGATTAGGTTAGTGACTGTGTGCTATGAACAATTGTTCACTTAATCATGCATAGCCTGTTTTAGGGGTGTGAATAGGTCTTGTTGTTGAATTAAATACTTTGCATAAAAAATTCATTAGGAAAGCATCCTGATGGAGTATTATGGGATAATAATTTCAGTGTTAGAAATGAGAATTTTGTTACATAAAACAAAACAACCCTTTGGCATGTAGGAGTCCACAATAAGCAAGACGGCTGCAACAATCTTGTTTTTGGTTATCTACTTTTTATTGCTGGAGCAATGCTATAGTTAAAGGAAGGCACTAACTCATCCTGTTAGCTCTGCCCCATTATCTTACATACTTCATGTTGGAACTGGAAATACCTTCAAATAGAAATTTATATGGTAGCATTAAATAACTTCAAACTCATTGTGTTTCTTGAAGAATGAACTGTTCATATACAGTTTATATTTAATAGCCTGCAGAAATATTCTGAAGAGCCAAAATTGGGTGTGGGGCTGATGTCTTTTATAGTTCCTGTAGTTGAAATGAAAGTTCTGAAGAACAACCCCAAAAAGTTCTGTTAAACACACTACATTTTATGGTATAAAGGTTTGTAAGCTGTATTGATCAAAACTATTCTGGCAGCAGAAATGGAACAACAAGTAACAACCAAGTGCTTCCACACAACCAAATAATGGCATAGAGTCATAAATGAAAAGCAAGACAAAGCGGCCCTAAGAGATCACATAAAATGTGGTATTGCAGAATATTAAATCCGCTGCAGATAAACCAGTAGCATATGAACAAAATTAAAACAGACAGTCTGAGGCTGCAAGCTGGGAAACATTCATTTGTTTCTCACTAATGTTTCCCTAATGGATAGTTCCAATGCATGGTGGGGATTTATTTTTAAATTATGATTATTTCACAACTAACTGACTGGCTTTCCTGTCCAGTCCAACTGACATAAGGAATATGGTACTTGGAAGATGGAATTTTTTGAGAAAGAGAACTTTTGTGGAATCACTCTGAAAGACAGCTTCAGGTTGAGATTTGTGTCTTGTTTTTACCTTGGACAACTATTTGGATCACAGAAATTCTTTAAACAGAATTATTGTAAGGATAGTCAGTTCTCTGGGCTTCTGAGACTGAAAGTGTCTGAGACAACAGTGAGTCCCCAATCTGGGAGTGAGTTCTATGCAGCTTGACCCCTGTGGTCCTGTGGAGCCCCAGTGACTTTAATAAGGCTCTCTGCACATGCAGGCATCCGCCCATCTGGAGCTTAGGGCAAGACAAGGGCCCAAAGATGGATTAATTTTATGATCCCCAAACAGTGCACCAGTCAATTGTGCAAATGGAACCTGAGGATGGGTATGTCTTCAGAATAAATGAGGTGGGGCAATTTACTAACAATACCATGGTACTGAAAAACAAAGCCCTAGCAAAATAATCTTAGGCCCTGCAAAGATGTAGATATATGCTTAACTTTATACAGTTATCACAATAATGATTTGCAGTGCAGTAGCACTTGGGAGCCCGAGTCATGATCAGAGCCCCATTGTGGTAGGCCCCTGTACAAACACTTAAGGAACTTAGAAGACTAAGTATTTAAGAACTGGGGTTTGCATAAACTCTTGGTAAATTAATATGTAACAGCAGAACATATTTAACTAGGCATAAGGCTCACAACTTACAAATGAAGGCCTTGATTCTCTATTGAGAGCCATGTAAGTGCTCCTCTGGGCCTTCATGGAGCCCCATTGACTGCAGGAAGTCACATGCAAGGCTCTCAGTGAAGGATCAGGGCCTGAATAAAGGTAAAAATATGTTGATTTTATGCTTGGAGAGACTCTCCAGTCCAGCTAGCCCATACTGTGCCTTATGGCTGGTGGATCTCACTATTAAATAGGACTAAATAAGACTGTGGCTATTTAATAGATTTCTTTCCCCATTAGATATGAGCAAATGGGAAAATATTTTTACAAGATCCATCTACTGATTACTCATATAAAATGTAGACCCCAAATCCATTTTCTAGATTTATTATTGTCTGCCAAAACTGATTTGGGGAAAAAACATGCTATTAACCTCAGGTATAGTTAGCAATTTTCCATCTCATTACACAAACCTTGTCTCTTATTACAGTGAAATACATTTAAATGAATACCTGTTAAATGAACAGATCTGTACAAGGCATACAATTTTTCCATCCATCTATCCCAAACATATATAGGACTGTAGTAAAGCCTTTGCAAATTCATACCTGACAAATAAATGTGTTAAAAGATTAGCTGTCAGTGCACCACAGAGTGAAATATAAACGAGATTGGACCTGTTAGTGTAACAGACCTGTTAAGTGAATATATATTTCTGAATACTGAACCAAAACAGCCTTTCTGGACACCACATGGCCATATTATAGCCCTGATTCTGCAAGGTCCTGAGTTACTCCAGGAGGCACTCTGCATCTTGCAAGATCAGGTGTTCAAAATGTTTGTGTTTGTGTAAAATGGCTATAGTAGCATTCATGCAAGTAGAGGGACTATTAACACTGGATACAACATAGTTTGATGCAAGACATGCTACAGTTCTTCCTGCCTAGCTCTGTCACTGCACATCAGTCCTGACCTCCATCACCTGTGAAATTGCAGACTTGGATCTCTCTTGAGAACAGACAATCACAGCAAACTGTGTGTTGAATGTGATTTGGCAGAAGGTCCACAATAGACCAGGATACGGCCACTAAGCTAATTTCTCCTTTGACCCAAACTGGGATTTACACTCCAGAGTCCAGAGGTGAAAGATAATGCATTAATGCCTGTCTCACTCAATGCCAAAATCTGTGCCCAAAGCAACACACTTGAGTTTCTGTTTGGGTATATGTATGTGTGTGTGACTTTGTTATCAGACATATTGATGGGTTGACATGAGAGAGGGGAAACATAGAACACCCAAGGAGTACTTTTGACAGTGATTTTTTAAAATCTTTGATCATTTTATTAATTATTATTATTATTAGGTATTAGAGAAGTCAGGAAGAAGGAAAAATAACTTTAGATGCTGTTTATTGGACCAAAGCTTTTCTAAAAGATACATTCTCCAGTTCAAACTAGAATTAATTCAGGCAAGTCCTATGGTCTGTTGTTATACAGTAGGTCAGATTAGATCACAATGGTCCCTGGTGGCTTTATAATCTATGTACCTATGAACTGAAACAACAGCAGATCAGAGTGGTTTTCACAAAACAATTTTTTGTTTGTTGAGTATTTTGCAAAGAAAGTCACTGCTCCAAGGAGCTTGCAGTATGGTACTTCTGTGGAACAGAGTGTGTTTGACATTAGCCAGGGAGAATGAAAAATGTTGCAGTTCTAAATTCTAATGATTCTTGGACAAGTTGGACAAATTAATCCCACACTCACCTGATCATGTTAGATCATCATTCATGTTTTTTGTTTCCACAAATATTATAATAAAACTGTAGTACACCTCTAGTTATTTATGTAAAGCTACAAGATAACATCCAGTTATTATCTTACATTGAAAATGACCACATGAAACAGACAACATTTAGGAAATTGAAATTAGCCTCTTGCCCTATACAGTAAAGATTATGGCTTCAGGTCTGCTACTTTCCCTAGGAGGCTGATACTTTCTATTTTCAGTTCAAAGTATGGAGTGATTCATGACTGATGTCACCAATGTGGAGGTTTGCTCCTATGGCTTCCAGTGCCACTCAACGCCCTGCCTCTTTACTATTCACTTATTGCTACAGAATATTTTATCATGCATTAGATTTTGTACCATATCACATTCCTTCAGTCCAAACACCTAAACGGATGAAAGACAAAAATCAAGACACCCAAGGACACACCCAAGGATGCTGTAGACTAAAATACATGTTAGTGATAGCTATAAATCTGCATCTTTGCCCTGATCTACAATCCCTTTGTGCTTTTGTCTTAGATTCAGGTGGACAAATTAACTTTCCTCTGCCACTTCTGATATTGTTTGGGGTTTTTTTGAACTGGAGGCCATGCAGTCTTCTTATAGCGGATGGCATGATGCCAACAAGGCACTCTTCCCTGTTGTGGTCTGCTGGATGCAGCCTTTTTTTCAGGGGGTGAATGATATACACATGTAGTTTCCACAGGAAAGCTAAAGGCTGGGCTTGGGATAGAGATAGCTGAATGCAAATACCCTTGAAGAGTGAGGTTTGCCTGTGCCTTGATAACCCAAAGGAACTTAACTAAAGTAAAAAAGAAAAAAGATTAATAGACATGCATATCTAACACAGATCGAAAACAAATCAGTGTCTATTTCAATATAGAAATTGTCCAGATCAATCAATATGAAAGTTAGGGAGATGAGTTTAGAGCAAAAGGTGACACAAAACTGGTTACAAAGAACTTCTGAGTTTTAATCCTGGCTTTGAGAGAACCTCCCTTTGACACCTCAAACTATCTGCCTTTGTTTCCTCAGCTACATAATAAGCATAGTAATACTAAAAGCATTGGAATCATTCCCCATGATTGTTGTGAGTAGAATTAATTACCTCATCTGCCTTGTCTCTCTTAATGTTTGCAAAACAGTTAATGCAGAATACCATTGTTTTATGAGATCTGTGGTTATTCTACCTCCAGATTATATGCACAGCGCTGTCCTGTGTGGTGGACAAATAACTCCAGAGGAGTTGCCAGATCTTCCTATTCAGGGATTCAAACATAGTGGCCACAGTTTTAAAGTCACATTCAAAAATAACCACTATTCTAATACTGAAATAACATGCAGTAGCTACAGCTAATAGAAGGCATTTTATAAAGAAAGTTTATTAACAGAACCCTTACTTGTTCCCCATAGCATATCTGAACACAGACAGCCCTTTCTAAATGATTGTGATTGATCTGAATGGGGAAACCAACATCTTGAATTCCCTGCATGTGGGATTTTTATATGTCCCGTTTGAACCCAAGAAATCCAGGCTGCTTTCCCTGTGTAAGTATTTAAGACACCCCCTTGTTCCCAGAAATACCTACCAATCCCCCACCAAAAAAAAAAAAAAAAGAGAGAGAGAAATAATAGTACTAATCAAAATCAAAATCAAAATCCCTGCCCCAACTAGAGATTTGATCCTTGAAAAGAGAAATGCCAGAAACTCCATGAAATCTGCTAGGGACTTTGATATTGCTATTGACTTTACACAGATGATGCTCAGGTCCTATGGTGATGTGTAACAGTATAAACCTTAGACAGATAGATTAGATAAGATCTGATGTTTAATATGGTAGCAGTGGACAGTGTCTATTTAGATCCATTCACCTCCCTTTTGGACCAATGTACCATTCCCTCAGTTACTTGGCACATCTTAGGAAACTTGCTGAGTAAATGAGGGAATGGTACATTGTCCAAAAGGGAGCAGATCTAAATGGACATAGTCCACTTCTGCCATATAAAAATTCTAGAAGTGACAGTATCCCAATGAAAACTGTTACATCACAATTTTGTTTAAATTATTGAAAAGTCCTAGACACATAATATCCTGTAAGTGCAAATAAAGTCAGATAGGAAGAATGATGTGCACAACTCTTTATCGAAGGAAGGGCTGAAACTCACTATAAACCTCTCCATACCCATAAGAGCACCAGCTATTCTGAGATCTTCTAAGGGAGGATCCATATCAGCTGCAATACTTAGGAAAAAAAGGAAGTAAAAATGGGAGTTTTGTTTTTAATTCTGAATTTTCTGACATTTGCAAGTGCAAGCCAGACTTGAAAATTGTTTCAACATTGTTAATGTCAGCACATTTCCTTTATGGTTAGACTTCTGAGACTACATCCTCAGGTGCAATCTGTCCTCTTTATGGCGCCCATCTAGTGTAAAGTTGATGGATTCCATCTGGAAATGGCCAGAGAAACATTCCCTTTGCCGAGGGGAACTCCACGCTGGAATAGAACTCTCAGAGCTTGCTTCTGTGCCATTCTCTATCCCCCATCCCAGCATTGTGTGTGGCAGAAACAGAGTACAGATCCACTGAGCCAATTCTCCAGTTGCATAAATTAGAACATCCCCCTTGGCTTCTCTAACTAGTAGTGGGGCCAGGAAGCTTAGAATCAGAGATCAGCTCCCTGATGCCCACCCACACAGCCTCTGTGCTGAGCAGAGCTCAGGCACAGAGGAGTAGCAGTCTCTGCTGACTAGAATAGGCAGGGACTGGAAGATGGAAAAACATAATGGTGGGCTTGGAAACAAAAGCATTGGAAGTGTTGCCATATAAGCTATCTTTGGCTGATTTCAGATCGAACACCCCATTTAGATGAATGAGGAAATCTACATCTCTGTTCAGACCTGATTCTGAGTAGTGGTTTGGGTAGCACTTCTTCATATAAATGATCCTATTTATGTCAAAGGGAGCAAGACTCGGGGAAGCTGTTGAAGAAGGCTTGGGAAAGGGGAGCAGAAACATGGGATTGCTGGAGTAGGTCACGGGGAGAGCATCAAGGGGTGTGTGGAGGGGAGATTCTGGAGAGGGCCTGGTGGTGGGAGAACAGAGGGACTGAAAGGAAAGGTTGTTATTCCAGGAGTTGAGAGGGAAAAGTGGGACTTCACAGAAGGAAGCCTTTCCACTCCTCCCCTTTCTTGTGCATGCATCTCATGTACATTTGAGGTGGAATTTTGCAGACACACACGGAAAGGGTCAGTAATCAAATATGGACCAGAAAAGAATTGTGATGTTTAAACATTGCATGATTTTAAAGCAAATCTCACAGGAGAAAGGGATGTGCATGTTGGGGATCGGTCTGTCTTACAATTTTTGGGCTCTCATGGTTGACAATACCAAATATGGAGGATATAATTCTGGGTTTAGCCCTTCAGGGGTCCCTTGGGCTTTCACTTCATCAGAGGCAGATTATTCTGTAACATGGTTGCAGAATCATGACCTAAAAGGGAGGAGAAAGCATGTATGTAGGGCACAGAATAACTTCCATTCTAAGCCAAAAAGTACAACTTCCAAAATAGATGGAGAGCTACAGCAAAACTGGAAAAATCTTAATTGTATCTTGAGTTTAAAAAAGAAAAAGGCACATTAAGGCCCTGTGGGCTGTTGCCTCAGTGCGTCAATGACTCCTTTGGCCAGACAGGTCACTGCACAGAGTCTATGTGGGTCGGCAGGGCGATCAGTTGCCTTTCTTGTCTGAGTCTCTCTAGTCCTATTTTGGAGGCAAGGACATTAATTTCTGTCCCACTGTGGTGTACAGTCTTCCTCTTATGTTTGGCAGGGCTTATCTGGTCCTTGCCCTCAAGGGTCCTGGAACCCCCTTTATTCTTGAGTTCCTGTGAAGGAGTACGTAGGGTAGCCCAGGCCCACCCATTCCATTGGGTTTCAGCTCAGGGCCCTTAAGCCAGGAAGACAGAATCAGTTTTCAACAATTCTCCTGCTGTTCCCTGAGCTCCTTCCTACCTTCCTTGGTTCTACTGGCTTCTGCAGCCTGTGCCTCTGGTCATCCCTTTTTTGGGTTGTTGTCACTCTGGGGTGGCTTCTTACCAGCTTGCTGGCAGGACCTTCTTTCTCTGGCCTGCTTTCTCCTCTGGCAGCTGCCCTGTCCCTCTGCCTCTCAGCTCTTTTATTCTTCCAGCTGCTGTGAGGCTGCCAATCAGTATTGGCCACCAGTTCCTGCATTAATCAGCATGGGGCACATAAACTCCATGACAGGTCCAATATGAAACAAATGGGGGTCTGTGCAACGAACCACTTCTCTAGTCTTTTAAAACGTGTTTCCCTTTCCCATATACTCAACGGTATTAATGTCCTTTAGGGGATAATGATCTGAAAAATTGCAGCTAAAGAGATTTTCAGATACAAGAGTATAAAAACATCACAAGTAGTATGTAAGCTTTTTCCTTTCTCAGTCTCTCTCTGTCTCTCTCCCTCCCCCTTTCCTCCAAGTTTCAGTACTTAATATGAACATTTTTTTCTAATACAGGAAAATATGTTTTAAAACATAAACCTTATTTTTAGTCCTGAGCAAATTTTTACTGCCAGGTTATCAATCGCCAGGAGCAGGGAATTGTGATGGAAACACTGAGAGACCCCTAGCTATTTAGTTCAGTTAGCGGTCACTGATCAGTGAATGTATGCGCACACACATACGTTAAAATAAATGTAGTCAAGCAGAATAAAATAAATTTCTGAAGACCCAAAGCTGAGTTAAGCTTTCGAAGTAAAAAGTCAGTTTGATTCAGGGATCAGACCATCCACTGCCTGAAGAAAAATGTTTGTACCATATATTATATTTCCTCAGTACCTACTGCCTGATTTGCAATGTGGAAACTCTAGTAACGCAGTAGAGAAGAGGTGCATTAAGACAAAAAAGGCAACAAAATATTTATTAATTTATGCATTTGCATTCTCTGCAGCCTGAAATTAAATCTTCCTAGACAGAAACCTTCAGAGTGCACACAGTGCCCCAGTTTATCAAGGCACATAAACACATGATTAACTCTGTCTCTATTTCTGATCAAAGCCACTTTGGCACATGCTTAACTTTAATCATGGCTTACATGCTTTGATTCATAGATTCATAGATATTTAGGTCAGAAGGGACCATTATGATCATCTAGTCTGACCTCCTGCACAACGCAGGCCACAGAATTTCACCCACCACTCTTACAAAAAAAAAAAAAAAAAAAAAAAAAAAAAGTAGGGATGAACTTAGGCATATGCATAATGTTAAGTAAATGCTTAAATGCTTTGCTGAATAGTGGCCTATTTGCCTGATCCAAAGCCCACTGTAAATGAAATCTTTTCTATTAACTTCAATTGGCTGTGTCTGAAGACCTTATGTAGCAACTTTACTGGACTTTGTAAATACCCAGTTGTTTTAGAAATACATTAGATTTTGCACTGTAGCTTCATACATCTCACAGTTTCATTTTTGTTTGTTCTTGTATGCATTCCTATTTGTTACCAATGACATTACAATGTGTAAAATTACATCTCCAATAAGAAACTGAAAGGCATTTCATGTAAGAAGAATAAATAATATTTGATTTAATTTCAAAGAAAGTTTGTCACTTTCTTTGCACAGACAAAACTAATTTACCTACTGAATGAATTGTTCTTGGTGAAGTGTCCAAATGATGTTATGTAAAACCAGGATGACCACGAGGAATGCTCTTTCTCAGAGAGTAGTGAAGACATGCTAGTTTCATACCAGTTTCAGGAACTTGCCCCGTATTCTGTAAGATTTCACAATTGTACATATTCTTGAGGGTTGTCATTTACACTGACAATATTTGTCTGGGGTGACACAATACCTAAAAAGAGAGAGAACGTTTTTTCATTATCTCAGTAAAATGGTGATGTTAAACTGACCTCACTACCTGAACTTACTTTACTGTGAATATTGTCTTTTCCCTAGGAATAACCCTTCTCTTTCTCCTTTGTCTTGGATCAAGGCATCCCAGTGGTGTATAACAAAAGAGTTCCAAAACATGGAATATTTTTCCTCTACCTAGGAATTGTAACAAAAAGCATTGTCCAAGGAATGTTAATCTTGAGCACTCCACAATTAGGAAATGCCAGAGTTTATATGGGAATAGCACTGCTAGAAATGCTGATTTATTAGGATCCTGATCCAACTCCCACTGAACTCAATGCAAGTCTTTCCATTGACTTGAATGGTAGATGTATCAATCAGGTCCTAGCATTGTAACTTCAGTGAACCTGCAGCATGAAACCTTTGAAGTACTATTTTCCAAAAGCAAAGGGATAGTGTGGAAACAGATGCATCAAGGGTAATAATATATCTGTGGATGTCTAAGGACAACCAGAACAGGCAGAGGCATGGTGTCCCGTAGTTCTTGGGGAATGCACAGATGTGATAACACCTCATGGTATTTCAGAGAAAGTTAGGGCCTAAATCCCAAGGCTCAAGCCAACCCTCAAGGAGGGTAATTGAGTCACACAGGCTTCACCCTGTAAGAGCTAAGGAATGGAGTTGTGGAGTAATTGGGGGTTGTTAGCAACCAGTATAAGTTAGAGAAGGAAAGCGGGTTCTTCCAGTGGCATAGATCTGGCTCTCAGGCTCCTATACAACCCCTCTTTGCTGCTGCCATGGTCTTGTAGGGGCCCTGACAAAGATGTTGCAACATTGTGCTGATCCCTGACTGTGATTTTGGCCCCTGGGGGCTGTTAGCAGCTGGTGTAAGTTAGAGCAACCCTCAGGCTGGCTAACCCTGAACTAACCTCAACCTTTTTGCCTAATCTAGACATACCCCATGGAGTGAGGTAGTGAAGAGGGTTAAATGGGCTGTGCATCCCTAAAAAATCCACCCTGACACTCATACAGGAGATCAATAGCAGAAGCTACAACCCTTGGGCTACAGAAAGCTCTGTGGCCTCAGTGCATCTGTAGAGGAGTTGGAAGGAAGGGTGCAGTGAAACAGTTCTCATTTGCATGAGCCCTTTCCACCCTAAAAACCCACAACTGTCTGCATCTCGAGTGTGAGGCATGCAGCAGTGATGTCTTTAGCCTCTTGAGGCTGGACTATTGCAATCCGCTGTTCTTAGGGCTGCACTTTAAGATTACTCAGAAACCACTTATTGCAGAATGTGACTGCTTACCTTGTAAGCGGGGTTGGGGAAAAGGGTGGGGGTGGGAAACCCAATGTGAGCACGTAATTCCTGTGCTCTGCACTGCCTCCCAGTTCACTTCTGGATGGAATCCAAGGTGCTGATTATCATTCATAAAACCTGAA
The DNA here is from genome assembly GCF_965152235.1 of Eretmochelys imbricata. Classification (NCBI taxonomy): domain Eukaryota; kingdom Metazoa; phylum Chordata; order Testudines; family Cheloniidae; genus Eretmochelys; species Eretmochelys imbricata. The sequence goes on from NC_135572.1 coordinate 314,713,627, forward strand.
TGACGTGGGACCTGGCTAGGATAGAGATCACCCACCTCCCCATGCCTCTTTGTGGCAGCTGTACTCAATCTGAAATCACTTTGGCTTATTCTATCACTGTGATTATATTAGCATTTAGAGGCCCCAGCTATGTAAGATATAGTCTGTTGAAGACCCTCTACATCGATGCTAAATCCCATCAATTTGTGTACTCCACCTCCCCGAGAAGCGCAAGGAAAGTCGGCGGGAAAACATCTCCTGTCGACACAGCACAGAGTAGACACAGTGGTAAGTGGATCTAACTATGTCAACCTGAGTTACGTTATTCATGGAACTGAAGTTGAGTAACTTAGATTGATTTACCGTGATAGTGTAGACCAGGCCCTAGTCTGCTCTATAAAATGGGCATTATAGTCCTATCCTGCCTCGCAGAGATGTTGTGAAAATAAATGTATTAAAGATTGTTAGGTAATGGGGGCCATATAAGAACCTAAGACAGATACATAAAATTACAGTATAAATAGAGAAGAGACTGTATTACTTATCTGGTTTGTGCCAGCTGTTGGCCACGTTTTTTTAATTTCTGGAATGTGCTCAGACTTTGTGTGATAGAGATGGGTAAAATATAAAGACACTAAATAAATAAAATGGTGTCATAGAAGTAGCTGTAGTTGAAGCTGCCTTTTGCCAAATTAATCAGATCAGATGTACACTAGGAGTGCTCTGTCAGTATAACTATACTATAGCAATATACTATACCAGCAAAGAGCTCCTAGTGCAGACACAGAAAAATAAGCTACCCCAGTCTACAGGAGGGGCTTTTGCCAGCACATGCCAGTCACAGATCACACTTCATCACACCCTGGATCAACATAGCTATGCCAGCAAAAGTTTGTAGTGTAGACCTGGCCTAAATTTAAATAGACAGAATGACATACATGTAGGCTATTCACAAAGGCGACAATTAGTTAAGCATGTGCTAATATGCTTTGCTGGATAGGGACGAGTTTAGTCATGTGTTTAAAGGCAAACACAGTCTTAAGCGCTTTGCTGAATCAGGGCAAAAATACGTTATTCTAAAGTAAAATTCCTATAGCTGTTTTAAGTGGCAAAGTTAATTAGAGCTCATCTTGTGCTACCCCTCTATAGTCAGTGTTTTTAAATGAATAATCAACAATTATCTTTTGAACCCCTTTGGCCAGTATTGAGATCAGTGTATCTAATCATCTAATGTCAAATCTTCATTTTTTGTTTGATAAATTTTCTGCTTATAAATTCAGTTTCATATTCACAGTACACCATTTTTCAATAAGAAAGCCCTGTGAAATCTTTCAAATTAAATCTAAAACAAACTGGGTAATGTACACTACCACCTGCCTGAATATGAAGTAAGAGTTCAATGTCTTAATAGGATATGGGACTGAAAATACAGAGTGTTCTTTGTGACATTTAATTTACTCTAACAGCACTTTTAACAAATGTAAAGGAAATAGTCCAAATCTTAGATAAAGAATAGCCCAACTCCATTAAGAGAGTGAATCCTATATCTGTCATACACCAATGTAAAATTGTCTCTGACCTGAACAGACTTTGGAATATCATGTATTTTCTGGTATGAATTCCCTAGGTATCTAATCTAAGTGAGTAACTTCACTCCACACTTGTCCCTCCTACCCATTTTCCCCCTGCTCTGTCCCGCAAACCTTCTCCTCTTCAATGTCCCCTCTTCCTTCACCTTTCTTCCTGTCAGCTGATCCCTTCCTAACCAACCTCCCTACCATCAAAATAATAAAAAAGAAAAGAAAAGAAAAGAAAAAGAATTGTGGAACTAACATGACCTTTGCTGCCATCAGATTGTTCATTCTTGTGTGTTATATACCTTCCCCTGTCCGGTGTCTGTCTTGTGCATTTACACTATAAGCTCTTTGGGGCAGGGACCATTTACTAATCTGTGATATATGCCATCATGTGCCAGCAATGCCCCTCTGCCATGGTCAAACTGGACAGTCTCTACGTAAAAGAATAAATGGACACAAATCAGATGTCAAGAATTATAACATTCAAAAACCAGTCGGAGAACACTTCAATCTCTCTGGTCACTCAATTACAGACCTAAAAGTGGCAATACTTCAACAAAAAAAACTTCAAAACCAGACTCCAATGAGAGACTGATGAATTGGAATTAATTTGCAAACTGGATACAATTAACTTAGGCTTGAATAGAGACTGGGAATGGATGGGTCATTACACAAAGTAAAACTATTTCCCCTTGTTTATTCCCCACCCCAACCCCCACTGTTCCTCAGACGTTCTTGTCAACTGCTGGAAATGGCCCACCTTGATTATCATGACAAAAGGTTCTCCCCCCACCAGCTCTCCTGCTGGTAATAGCTCACCTTAAGTGATCACTCTGGTTACAGTGTGTATGGTAACACCCATTGTTTCATGTTCTCTATGTATATAAATCTCCCCACTGTATTTTCCACTGAATGCATCCGATGAAGTGAGCTGTAGCTCATGAAAGCTTATGCTCAGATAAAATTGTTAGTCTCTAGTAAAAAGTAAAGGAGTACTTGTGGCACCTTAATCTGTGTTTGTAGAGTGCCTAGCACAATGGGGCCCCATTCTTGGTTGGCCTTGGGAAGTACCGCAATAAACATGATTAATAATAATAAAGATGTATCTTCTGGGATCTTCCAAGGCAAAGTTACACCATGAAGATATTTGTGCTGAGGCAAAATACAGCAGAACTTCAAGTTACGAACACCTCAGGAATGGAGGTTGTTCAAAACTCTGAACAAAACGTTATGGTTGTTCTTTCAAAAGTTTATAACTGAACATTGACTTAATACAGCTTTGAAACCTTATTACGCAGAAGAAAAATACTGCTTTTAATGATCTTAATTTAAATGAAACAAGCACAGAAGCAGTTTCTTTACCTTGTCAAATCTTTTATTTTTAATTTTCCTTTTTTTTAGTAGTTTAAATTTAACCCAATATGGTACTGTATTTTTTTTTTTTGTCTCTGCTGCTGCCGGATTGCATACTTCTGGTTCAAAATAGGTATATGGTTGACTGGTCAGTTTGTAACTCTGGTGTTCATAACTCTGAGGTTCTACTGTAAAAGACATTTAAGAATCTATTTTACCTGTTTACTGTGGTTTCCCTCACTGGCATCTGTCTACAAGCATGTGGAACTCCATCCATGACAATTAATTATGTGTATGTGTTGTTGTAGCATTGTATGTTACTCCTCTAGGAGCAGGGGGATGCTAATGTAATTCCTCTGGTTACCAACCCTTTGCTGCCACCCCCTGGAGACATTAGTATATCCTAGTTCAAACTGGATTCTCTAGGGACCAGTAGACAAAGAAAAGATTTTTGGATAAATAGCCTGGTTTTAAACAGGTTCAGGGCCTTCTTCCAGCTCTACCAAACAGAGAGGACCTCTGGTCCATGGAGGGCCCCAATCCTTAGGGAAGGCTTAGAAGGACTGGGCATACAGAAACCCCATAAGACTGGGTGCTTGTTCTGAGCTGAAGCTGTGATGAACTTGAACCCATAAGGAAACCCCTTGGATGGGGTTTTGAAGGACTGCTTGTGTCAGAGCCTATGTTAGGGTTGGAGTGATCTCTGTTAAATTTATTAGAATGTGTGTAGGTTCTTTTGTTATTTTAATATGTTTTCTCTGTAGTGCGTTCACCTTAAGAATAAAATAGGCTTGCATAGGAACTGGTAATTTATAACTGTTAATCTCTGTTAAACTGTTAATCTCTGAAGAGAAGGCAAGATAATTTTACTTAGGCAGCCTGTCTTCGCAGGGAATAGCACAGTGAAGGCAGGGAACTGTTCAGTGTGGAGATACCTTGGTTAGAAGTGAAAGAGACATGTGTCTCCACCCAAGAAAGGTAATAGCCAGTGAAGCCAGAAGCTTAGAGTGGGTGCTCTTGCTAAACGATAGAGGGGGAATACAGGGCCAGTTGCCCTCAACTGGGACAGCATATATCCAAAGGACACATTAGTTCATCTTAGTGTTCTTCAGACTATGCTCATTACCTGTTGTGAGGAACTATTGTGGAGTGGGTTATTTTTAATTGATTATTGTATGAGATTAATAGTTGGGGGAGAAGTTACTTTTTATGGGGTTTGAGTATGGAAATAGCTTCCATTTCTATTGGTTCACAGTTGTCATGTGGCATTTTACGAATTTCTCTACTTCGCATTGTAAGGTTGTAGTTAATTTGATACTGCTTCGTGGCAGTATCTTCCACTGCAGAGCTCACTCTTTGAAATAATTTCTTTCTTGTCATTTAGTTTTGAGGGTTTTGTTGTTTATAATGAGAAAATAGCACTGAGTGAATTGCATACTGAGAGGTGCTGTATCAAAATAGCTGACTGACACCATGAAAAGAGTCCCTCGAGCCCTATTCGCACCTCTTTGCCTTCTCCCCCTCCATCCCATCACATATGTGTTCAGAAGGGAAAAGATGGGATGGGAACTTTTTACTCTAATTGTCTTGCCCCTCAAAACTGTAGTCTAGAACTGATCAAAAATAGGAAAAATATGAAAAAGTTGCCCATTTTTCACCATAATTTTGAATTTTATATTCAAATTTTTATTTCATGTTCATATTCCATTTCAGCTGGAACAGGTGCAGAGAAGGACTATGATGATGATAGGGGAATAGAGAACCTATTTTACAAGAGGAGACTAAAAAGCTTGTCTTATTTAGCCTAGCAAAATGAGAGCTGAGAAGGGCAATGATTAAGGTTGAGCGTCTGCCACGGAGGTCACAGAAGTCACGGATCCCGTGACTTTCCAGGGCCTCCGTAACTTCCACAGCTGCAGCTACCGGCTGACCCCTCTGCGGCTGACCCCAGGGCTGCCCAAACAAATGACCATGGGGCCAGCTGCTGGGGGCAGTCCTGGGGCTAGCCCCTTGGGTGGCTGCTGGGGCAGATCAATGGCCAGTCACTTGGGCGGCTGCTGGGGCAGACCTTGGGGCCAGCTGTACTGGCCGCTGCTGGAGTGGCCCTGGGCAGCTGGCCCTGGGCCACCTGAGCAGCAGCCAGTGCCGCTAGCTTGGGGGCCACCGTAGCAGCAGCGGTCCCAGAGCAGCAGTGGCCCCCCAGGGCTGCCCCAGAGGCCTTTGGAGCAGCGGTCCCCGGGACCTCGGAGCAGCAGGCGGTTGGGAGCAGTCAGCCCCTGCTGCCAGTGCAGGAGCTAGCTGTTGGCACCTGGGACACCCCAGAGCAGCAGTGTCCCGGGGCCCCTTACAGCAACAGTGCCCCCAGGTCCCAGGAGTTGCTAAGTTTTAGTCAGGGGTATTTATAGTACAAGTCATGGACAGGTCATGGGCTGTGAATTTTTGTTTATTGCCCATGACCTGTCCATGACTTTTACTAAAAATACCCGTGACTAAGTCTTAGCCTTAACTATGATTGCTCTCTACAAATACATGAGGGGTGTTTACACCAGAGAAAGAGAAGAGTTATTTAAGCTAAAGGCAAGAATAAGTGGGTATAAACATTCCATGAATAAATTTAGCCTGGAAATTAGAAGAAGGTTTCTCAGAGTCAGAGGAGTGAGATTCTGGAACAGACTCTCAAAAGGAATTGCGGGGGCAAACAATCTAATTAATTTTAAGCTAGAGCTGGATAAATTTCTGAATTGGATTGCATAATAGTGTTGCCTATGGTGATCAGGAGGTGTGTTTGGCAGTTCTTGGAGTCCCTTCCAGTTCATGTCTTATGTTCCTAAAATCTAATACCTTAGGGCTTCAGACGGTCAATTGTAGGGGTCAAGAAGGGAATTCTCCCACCCGTTGAGGTATTCCTCCCCGCCCCCTTCTCTGAAGCATCCCATCATGGCTGAGGATGGGACATGGTATGGGGTGGGCCAGCGTGTTGAGGTGGTACAGATGCTTGACTGGAGGGTCTTATAAAGAAATGTATAATGAACTGTGTTAAATAAATGTATATTAAATAATGTCAGAGAAGTAGATATTATATATTTAACAGTGCTATCAGAAAACATAAAAGGGAATTTTTCTGCTTTCTGTATGTCTTGTTCACACGGCTCTCCAAACTCTACTAAAACAACTTCAAAGGTTATAAAAATCAGAAAACTGCTTTTGTGTTTTATTTGCACCAAATTTTTGGTCTGTGTAGATAACAGGGCAAAAGCAAACCAGAGAAACGTGTGATTTAGTGGCCAGGTGTAGAGCCCTCCGGTAAGACAGGCTAGGGAAGATGGACACTGACTGGACAGAGTCAGCTAGCAACTTAAAGGCCACAAGAAGCAGATGAGTAAGAATAAGGCCACTGTTGTAAGAAATAATGGAACATATGTAAGCAATGAAAAGACAGCTGGATTGAGTAAGGAGGAAGGTAGGAATGGTTAAAAAAGGTAGCTAAGGAGGTATCAATTAGTCTTTTAGCGGGAGAAGTAACAATGTATGAGAAGGATTTGGGGTTAGTTATGATGATGAGTGTACGAGAATATAATTAGAAGAGAATGTTTATAGATGAGGTAGTTTTGCTAATTTGTGCCTGTATGTTACAAGACAAGGTATAAAGGACGTGTGTTTAACCAATGGGGGTTGGTGCAATACAGGGCACTTTCCAGATCGGACCAGCATGAAGCTGATGATGACAGAAACAGCCTACCTGTGCCCCGGACCCGGTTACTGATCACTGCTATACCCAGCAGCCTTGCTTTAGGCTTACTTAAGCTGGTGATATCAAAACCACAAATTTTCTTGTTCAAGCTTTAAACTAGCTACATTTAGTAATTGATGTGGACTATGCTTTTCACCCAACAGTCTCGCCCACCTATGCAGGGTCTAACTGATCACTGAATATGGGTTTGGGAAGGAATTTCCCTCCAGGTCAGATTGGCAGAGATCTTGGGTTTTTTTGCCTTCCTCTGCAGTATGTGGGTGCAGGACACTTGCCAAGATTATATGGGTATATCCCACTTAATGAATTCCCTGCCACTGCAGGGACCTCAGGCATTGAGGAACCTTGGTCCCTCCTGTTCTCTGCCTGTGGTACATAATAGTTTTCTCCTGAGGACAGTAATACTTTGGTCTGATTCTGGTTGTTGGACTTCATGTGGAGGTGGCTGGGTGGTGTTTAGTGGCCCACGCCATACAGGAGGTCAGACTAGATGATCTGGTTGTCTCTATGACTGATAAGTCCCATAGCTGGTTGAAAAATTGGATGAACTATTTGTGAAAATTTTTCTGAAAAATGAATCCCCTTTTCCAAGCAAAAAATGAAATTTAGAATATTTTGACCAGTTCTGCAAGTCTGTGGAGACTCTTTGTGATTACAGCCTCAGATGTAATGTAATGGCTAGGAGTGTTGTCCATATACCGCTTAATCTGTTACAATTGTGCCCTTATCCTAAATAAGGCATAAGTTCAGATCTATGTAGAGAAGACACAGAATCATGTGTTGCTTTTACAGGCTTTTCCTTTGGGAGGAGTGTTTTAGTCCAATAAATGGGCTAAGATATGAATGATAGTTAACACTTTGCCTTTATTACCTACCTGCTTGCTGCCTGGCTGTTGTTACAGATCTATTTTATAATGTAACATCTCTCTCTCTCTCTTTTTCTTTTTTCAAAGATAATTAATTACTATAAAGAGCTCAGTATTAAAATAAATAGTTGAGGTTTGTCTGTTTTTATATTTTTCTTTTCTACAATAGGTAGAAAATAGGCTGCTAACTGCAGGGTGTTGACTTAGCTTCTGTGACCACTTCCCTGTGCTTCAGATACAAATGAAATGATGAATACAGTTTCTATTAAGCAGAAACCCCATGAAATTGGTAGTTACAGATTCCAGCAGTTAGTTTGGTGGAGTGTTAATGATTAGTTACTTGTCTGACACCATATTACTCTTGATAAAAACCACTTTCTCAAGCATTAGTGTCTAAGGTAAGCATCAGGCTTCCTTTTCTTTTTAAAGTGATGTTGATATTATAAAACCAAACTCCAATGGAACTGCAAATTCTGTGGGTTTTTTGCCAATAGAATGATATGCTGTATTTGTCTTGAAAATACTTAATTGCTGCATTTGTACTTTTACAGGTGGGCTGCTGAATGAAACACAGAGTACTATTGCTGAACAACGTATAACAAAGGATTTGAGCAATAAATTACTGTATTTGCTCCAACCATGTATAAAGGCAATGTTTTTTCCCATCACTGTGTTCATTCAGCAGTTTTCCTGTGGCCAAAAGGTATTTTTACACAGAAAAAAGAAAAGAGAGTGATCTATTAGAAGAAGATTCCATTGGTTATGTGCAATCGTGATCATTATCACCCATAGGAATGAAATAATGCTGCTCTCATATTACGTTTATTAAAAAAACTTTATTTATTTATTTATTTAGGATAGAGAGTGTTAGAGTTTTCAGACCTCAAGCTCAGTGCTTGAATCTTGTTTGGGGAATGAGGAATGACTTGCCGCTTCTGCAGGTCTAATGCTTGCCTCAGCAAGTTTCTCAAGAGTCCACTGGCAGAATCACATTAACAGAGGTCACAGAAGATGCTGCTCCTGACAGTATGTATTACAACAGAGACTCATCATTGTTGAAGCCATAATTTTTATTAACATTACTCACAATCGGTAAGTGTCAAGAGCATTCAGGTCTAACCCTTCCTCCTCCTCAGATTTCTGCCAGTTCTCTTATCTCCAGGGTTTCACAGACAAACTGACCTGCTAAATTAGAACAGAGAAGTCTAGTAGATTTATTTAATTTTGAAAGCCTTGTTGGCAGAGTCTTTACACTTTGTCATGAAATAACTTCTACATCCAAAGTGCATCTCGATGTGATGCTATTGTGCCCATCAGTTTGTACCACGAGCAGGATTCCCTTCCACAAACACAAAAGCTCTATTTTATTAATTGCCAGTTTGATAATTTTTTCTACAACATAATGACTGAACATGAAGTGAAGGATTCTGATTTGTTGATTTTTCTGTCTGCCACTCAGAATTTATTATTGTCAAATCTGTGAATGCTGGATAATAAGAATATTTTGCACTGTAGTACTTCCTTCCAAGGATCTCAATGTATAATACAGCACAGACAGTAAGAACTGGATTCTTTGCTCTGCTAAATTGACTTAAACTACCTAGACATGGGTAAGGGAGACCTCCCCCTGCACAGGGCAGCTTTCTGCTGCAGGCTGGGGGCATGGAAAGGCATGGCAGAGGAGAATTAGAGAAGGACATGACCGAGCTGTGATCTCCACTGGCATACAGACAGTGGGACACCTTATTCCACGGTATGCATCCGATGAAGTGAGCTGTAGCTCACGAAAGCTCATGCTCAGATAAATTGGTTAGTCTCTAAGGTGCCACAAGTACTCCTTTTCTTTCTTAGGCCAATGGTAAATTAAAGCTACTGACACTGGCATGAGATAGTACAGGATTAGGAAGCCCAAATTAGTTTGCTGCTAACCTTCTCTCCAATCAGGTGAGGTGAAGAATCTGGACCTAATAATTTTAGGGCAAAGCCTGTTCCCATTTACTTCCATAAGCTTTTAATCAAGCCCTTAGCCTCACAACAGCATTATAAGTCAGGAAAACATTGCATTATCCCATTTTAACAGATGAAGAAACAGCAGTATGGAAAGTTACAGTGACTTATCCAGGTTCACACCGGAAGTGTGCGGTGGTGCTGCACATTAGAACCGAACTCTCCTGAATCCTAGCTCTGTGCCCCAAGCACCACAGCCTCCTTCTTCGGACGACTTATGCTGAAGTGTGAATTTCAGTATTTCCTTGGCATTCTACTCAGTGTGTTTCGTTAATATTCAAAAAAGCCACCTCTTCGATGTCTTTGGGAAAAACAAAAACTCTAGAGTACATTATACTAAAATAAAAAATAAATTATCCTTAAGATTAAAGCAGACTGGGAGAATTAAATTCTCGTTGCTCGCTGCCAACTTGAGAACTTTCACAATGACCAATTTTTATGTTAAATTTTGATATTTTTCCTAAATCCTCTGTTGCTACTGTCGAAACTAAGTAAATCTCAATAGAAATTATACACCTTTTGGGCCACGAAGGATTCAGTGCCTTGGATGGCATAATGTGATGGAGTCAAAACCCCATCATGGGCTGGACAGAAGTTAGTTGTCAATTAATTATGGTTCGGGTGCAATAGATGTACTTAATTAGGAGCTTCTCAAGCAGAGGGGTGAGACTGGCAGGCATCAGGTGACAACTTAATGGACACCTGGGCCCAATAAAAGTGGAGAGAATTTATTCTGAAGGGAGGAATCACAGGAACTTCTGTGAAGGAGCTTGGAAGAGAGACAGAGACCTCAGAGAGACCCATTCTGAGGTTATGTCTACACTGCAATTAGACACCTGTGGCTGGCCCGTGCCAGCTGGCTCAGGCTTGCAGGATACATGCTAAGGGGCTGTTTAATTGCAGTGTAGACATTCAGGCTTAGGCTACCGCCCGAGTTCTGGGACCCTCCCACCACACAGAATACTGAACATTTATACAGCAATTCAACAGCTCCTTGGCCTTAGGGTGACCATATGTCCCGTTTTGGCCAGGACAGTCCCTTTTTTAAGCCCTATCCTAACTGTCCTGACTTTTTTTTCCAAAAGAAGACATTTGGCCCATTTTCTCTTGCCAACTTGATCAGTTGGGAAAAGCAAACAGGACCAATGCTCACTTTTGTCAAAAAAGTGGGGTGCGGTACGGTGCAGAGGGGTTGAAGAGAGATGCCAGCCCAGGGCTGGGGTGGGGGGGAGCAATGTTCCAGCATGTGGGGCCCCTGCAGAGTTCCAGTGACTGGGCAATAGCTTCACGCGGGGAGGTGAGCACATGGTTTCAGCAACCAGGCAACAACATGGGGAGGGGGTCAGGGGGCTTGGGCAAGTGGCTGGGGATGTCCCATTTTCTCTTTGGGAAATATAGTCACCCTACAAGTTAGCCTGAGCCCTGTGAGCCCAAGTCAGCTGGCATGGGGCAGCATGTGTTTTCAGACTCCTGATCTGCAGGTGGTGCCAGAGAGGCAGATTCCTGCAACATCATGCCCTGATGCTAAGGGAGTGCTCTAATGCAGTGCTACTCAAAGTGGTGGTCCACGGATCAGTGCCAGCCTGCGAGCCATCGGTTGCTGGTCTGCGCACACATTGGAAAAAAAAATTGCCGGTCCCCCACATCAGATAGCTTGAGAAGCACTGCTCTAATGGACAGTGTGCATCAAAACACATTAACTTCAACTTTTATCAGGTAGATTAAGCTTCTGATGATGGGTTTCATAAATTACAAATTACAGCATAACAGCAATTTTGCCTGGAAGAGATAATGTTAATTAAAAATCTGATTCTTTCAAAATGTTTAAGCATTACCTTTCATATGGTCCAAAAGTCTTTACTGAGCACATAAAAGCAACAATATATACTCCGTTTTTTAGTCATTATTTAAGTTACTGAGTCACTGAACCTGTCTGTTTCCATTTCTGTAAATACTACAGTATATGACCTACCTTGACCAATACATTTTACAAGCTAGAGCCAACCATTAAACTTGTGAAATGGCTTTGCCAATACATCTTGTACAAAAAGCTAATAAGTAAAAAAGGGTTTTCCTATCAGCTGTCGTAGCATTTATTGCCATGATTAATACAAGCAATGGAATTTTTGACTTTTCAAAGAACTGATAACTGAACAGAAACATTGATCCTAAGGAAATGCAAAGATTTACATCTAGCTTATACCACTGTCTGGATTTACATCTAGCTTATACCACTGTCTGGAGTTTCCATGAAAAATGCGCTTAATAGCTATATGATTGATTGCTTTGATAAAAGACACTAGAAATGCGGGGGAAACAAATATTAATATAACTTATTAAAAATGCAGACTGAAAAAAGCATGCAGGCTATGCACGATACAGTGGTGATGAATCTTCTTTGCAGAACATAAGGAATAAGTGTAGCCTAATCTAGAGTTTTGTACCACCGGCTATGTCTCTATATCTAAGAATTATCTCAGATAAAAATAACCTTACTCTTCTCTTACCAGAATTATTTTATTAATAATCACTAAGTATCTAGAACACAGTAAAACTCATGTTCAGAAATACATATATAAAATTTTCCAAATAAGGTGCATTCCACCCTTTTACCTTAAAACTCCAGGCTTTGAAAAGTACATACACACAAATATGCACCCCTCCAACAGCTGCTGAAAAGAGAGATTTCATTAGTATTCAGGAGCTGCTGTGTTTTGAGAATGCTGGTGCCCTGCATCTAGTTTAATTCTGTATTATTATTAGACAGAGATTTTTTTTTAATTTAGGAGCATCAACTGGAAAGAGTTGGATAATTATAGTAATCTCCAGTAGAAGATCATGCCTATTCACTGCTGAAAAATGGCCATCTATTTATCAATTATCAACTATTCTGTCTTTCTAATCTAGAATTAATTTGTGCCCTGTTTCTATTATTTATAATTTTCTGTGTCATCAACTGCTCGGCAGATTAACAATACCTCTCTTCTTTCAGGGAGTACTTATTATGGGAGAGCTTTTTTATTCATCACACTTTTTAATGAGGTTATTAATAATTACATCTTATTACATCTGTTGAAACATAATTTATTTTTTAATTACTAGACACATTTCTGAGTTTTATATATTTGTATGTGTATGCACTGCTGATCTGAGTTGTTTACATCACAGAAAGCTAACAGTAATGCAATTTACACTACAAAACAGTTATTGTACTATTGTTTTTAGTAGAGTTAATACATTATATGAAGGTAGGACATTATGATCCTCTGATCATTGATCAATAGTACTTTACAGTTGTGATTCAGTAAATTTACTATATTAGGAATTAATATAAAGTCCACTGAAGTTAATGGAGAAACCCCCATTGTTTACAGTGGATGGTGGATCAGGCCCTTAACGTATTTGATAATTATATTTTCTCTATTTCATAAATAAAGGTAAAATCTTTTAAGACAGTCTTCAGTGAAGGACCAGTTGACAAGAATATGGCTGCATAGCTACTTTGGGATGGGTAATCATCATAAGATGCAGAGTTTGTGTTTAGTTCAGACAAATATACAAAAGTCTGGATACTTTTCCCACCTGTTAGTTTAGCAAAGATGGGCTAGACATTTAGGGCTTGTAGCGGGGTCTTATTGGACAAACCTGGGAAGTGGGTGGGCACAAGCCCACCCACTGCTAAAGGCCCCTCCCCCAGCCTAGCGGGAGGGACCACTAGACCCAGGGACCAACTGATTATGGGGGACAACTAATGAAAAACAGGGATCAGAGTGAAGGTCAGAGGTTCAAAATGAGGATACCGGATGGGGACACTGAGCAGAGAACCCCAGAGAGCGCCCACTGCTCCTCAAAGCTGTCGAGGGAGCCAGCGGACGCTGCCCAGTGGAACTCTGCCCGGATGCGTGAAACTAGGGAGGAACGGAAATAGGCCCTGCAGTCGCAGAGCACCCCCTCGTCTAACATCCTCCTGGTATTATAGATGGAGACTTTGGCCAGAGCCAGGAGGAGGTTGACGAGGAGGTCTCACGACTTCGTGGGGTCACGGATAGGGTGTGCAAAAAGGAACAAGTGTGGGGAAAAGTGCAGCCAGAACCTCAACAAGAGGTTCTGGAGGAGCCGGAATAGGGGCTGCAACCTGGCACATTCGAGACAGGCGTGCACCAGGTTCTCCCTCACGCCGCAAAAGGGGCAGGCCTCAGATGTAGGGGTGAACCACGCCAGGTGCATGCCCATGCTCACGGCTCCATGAAGGAGCGACCAACTAATGTTCCCAGCGTGCTGTGGGACCAAGGTGGAATAAAGGCTGGCCCACTGGGCCTCCTCACCTTCTCTAGGTGGAAGATAGTCCCACCATTTGGTGTCAGGGAGGGACACGAGGGTGAGGAAATGCAATGTATGGAGCACGAGCGTGTACAGATGGTTTCTGGGCGCGGTTCGAAAGCGGACCGGCTGCAGGGTGCGCAGCTGGCTCGGAGTGTGGGAGCAGGGAGGCCGGGGGGGGGGGTTCGTGGAACAGGGGCCCAAGAAAAATGTCCAGAGGGCCAGGGGAGAGGGGTGGGTGGGGAACGCCCTCTCACAGGGCTCGCCGCAGGAAAGCGAGAGAATCGGGTGACAAGGTGGCCTTCACCTCCTGGAGTACGCGCCTAAGGGTCGGAAGGGTGGAAAGCCCCATGCGTCATCCGAGCACGCGGGGCTCCACCCAATCCCCCCTGCCTGTAGTCCAGGAGGTCTACGACTCTGGTGGTTTCTGCCAGGACCAACCTCCGACACACTGAGGGAGACTCCGCCACCTGCACATGGAGATCAAAGTTGTGTAGCAGGGGCTCCGTGAGGAGGTCCACTCCCTCGGTGGCCACAAATGACCTGGTCACCAAAAAAAGCTTCCAGGTCCAGAGGAGGTCCTGGTAGAAGACCGGCAGCTCAGAGAGGTCTCGCAGAAGGCCTCTCAGATGGAGAAAAAAGAGCTGCCGTTCATATTGGAGCTCTCGGAGGTGGCGGAGGAAGGCGTGCGCCAACGTGCTCCACGCTGGACTACCTGCATCATAAAGGAGCCTCTGCAGGGCCTGGAGGCGGAAGACATGGACCTGGCTGCGCAAGCAAACCAGGCCCTGTCCTCCCTCCTCCAGGGGAAGACTCAGAGCCCCTGCAGAGACCCAGTGCAGCCCCGGCCAGAAGAACTCCAGAGCCAAAGATGGGCTAGACATTTAGGGCTTGTAGCGGGGTCTTATTGGAAAACCTGGGAAGTGGGTTAAAAGCCAGCCCTGGGAGAGAGCCAGGGCTGAGGCCAAGAAAAGCTAGGCTGCCACATTGTTTCTCTCTGTTATTAAAAGGCTTTTTGCTACACTCAGACTATGTACTTGCGAGAGGGGAAGTATTGCCTCTTGGAGGCGCCCAGCGGGGGTGGTATATATTTGTCCCAGGTCACTGGGTGGGGGCTCGAGCTGGTTTGCATTGTGTTATTGGAATGGATCCCCAAAAATGTAACCCTTCTGCCCGTCAGAGTTGGCAGCAACAAGGGCCGGGTTCAATATCTAGGGGATCCATTTTAATAACAGAGAGAAACAATGTGGCATTATGTTGGGGAAACACCACCAACAGGATTCATAACACAACTTATGAGCAAAAAACCCACCCCAAGCAAATTGGGGCATGCCCCTTTCCCTTTGGTTCTTGAGTCCAGCAACCCCAAATCACCCAAAGTCCCAAAAATCCAATGACCCAAAAGTCTTTATCCCTGGTCAGGGCAGCCCCAGAGTTCGAAAGTTTATCTGCGAAGCTTTACCTCCCAACCTGGGTGGAGACGGGACGGGGGTAAGAGGCACCTTACATGATCTGAAGCTGACCGCCCTACAGCTCCATAGGCCTTCGCTTCGCTCTGCCAGCCGCCCCACGAACTCCTTCGCTCCGTGGCCCACAAGCAGCTCCCGCCGTCCTACGAACTGCTCCACCAGCCTGTCCACAAGGCACTCCAGCCGTCCCGCAAACTGCTCCACAATATATCTTCAGGCTCCCCCACTACTTAACACAACACTCAGTGATTTCAGCTCTTAGTCAGTTCAGCTCTTTGGTGAATTCAGCTTGTAGTAGGGGAGCCTCAGTGCTGGTGCACCATTAGTCCAAAGTGAGCTCAGCAGCCTGTAACTAGACTCCTAATGGAATCAAAATTAGTTCTGATATTCCACAGTGGAGAGAGGAGGAAGTGCAATTAGCATGTAAGCCCCTCACCAAGGAGCCCATGCCACCAAGTCTTAATACTTGTCCCCAGCCTCTCTCAATTCACAGAGTTTTAAAACCATGACCCTTGCCTAGCGAGTGCTACTTAGTTGATGGTGAGTCCCTCCATCATAACAAAAGGCCAAGTACAGTTCCAAGCACAGTTCCCATAATCAGGGTAATAACAATTTATTCTTCCTGCCCCAATAACAGAGACACTGGGGATCCCACAGCAGCCAAAGTGACCATTTGGGCAGCTATGGCCTTATTCTAGGCGGGGTGCAAATGAGATCGGCCCCTGAAGTTCTTTTCCACAACTTGCCACACCTCGCCACCAGATATCAGGGTGGAGCTCATCCTGACACTGCTTACACACACATTTGATGTCATATCTGTAAAATACGGCCTTCTAACTGCAAACAACTATGAAATATACATAGTAAGAAGAATTAAATCTCTAACCCCACCTTTTATGTTAATAAGTATATATATAGATGTCAATTTGAAATTGGGCAGTGTGCTTCTTTAAAAACCTTTCCAACTGCCTTAGGTAGCTAAATAACTTTAACCCATATTTTCAGTATTCTCTTGGTATCCTCTGTACGGGGAACACTGTGAATTATGATTCTGAGGTAAGATTATCTAGTCATTTGTGGCAATATTAGAAAGTGTTAAGGGCAACCTGTCTAGTTGGTTATGTAGCTAAGAGGAATGAAGGTTTAGACAAAATGCAGAACTGGGGTATATCAAGCAAAGAGAATATTTATGAACAAGAAAGAAAGTATCAGACTAAATTAGATGCTTCACTTAAGCTAATTAAGATCAGGTAACATTCCTTTTTACTAAATTCTACTCTATTGTAAATAATCTAATACAATTCTCCATAAATTACCTGAGATCCAGTTAAATTTGGCCCTAGGCAAATATGGGAAAATATTACTTTAAAGTGAGTAGAAAATATAATAAATAGCATTTAATAAAATAGAAAATGTAAATACCAATGGGACCATGTAATTAGCAGATAAGGTTTTAAATTATACGGTAGGTTAACAAGTGAGCCATATCTTTTCAGATTATAATTTTATGCAAAATAAAAACAAAAGATATCTAACAAGCACAATAAAAGCAGCAACAAAATTATTAGGCAGAAGGCAGTCAGGGTCTACTCCAGAGTCCACTGAAGTCAGTGGAAGTCTATGCATTGACTTCAGTGTGGTTTGAATCAGGCCCTCAATTAGAATTATGATATAAAAATTCAACTCTTAGTTTTAATAAGTGTCTATAATTTGTATTTTAGATACACCTCTTTTACACATTTTAAGATGCTCTGGTTTATATTTAGAATACACCCTAATTATACCCAGGATAGCCAACCAATATTTTTTCAAATTATTTGTGGATCTACTCTTAAAAAAACCCCTCTCTTGCTGTGTTTAAAAATTCAGCACTTTTGAGTGATCTAGGTGGAAACATGTGACTACAATTGTTCACAGTGCAAAGTGCTTAGGGGCCGGGGTTTAGCTTCACATACCTTAAAAATAGCTAAATGTGTTTTCCAGTAAAATTCACCTTTCAGCTAAGACCAAGCACAGAAAAATTCAATCCAAAAGGAGAATCACTCATGCAGGTTTTTTTTTGTTTTTTGTTTGTTTTTAAAAGGGCAAGGGGTGTGTGTGAAAATAGGGTTACTATTGAAACTATTTTGCCATCTTATCTGTAGCACTTAATGGCATGTTTACTGCTATTGTGAGATCATTATCAAAGGGAGGCCATTGCTCAGCATTACATTCCAAAATAAGATTTCTTTCCATATTCAGTTTGAATTTTTCAGACCCTGCTACCCGGGACCCACTGCCATACTGGGGGAAGGAATACAAGCCAGAATAGGGAAAGAACAGGTTAAAGAATATTTAGAAAAGATAGATGGGAACTGTGGGTGGCTGTGCCTGCAGACGGTGAATGTAAACAAACTGTCCTGGGGCCTGCCAACGGATTACCCTGACAGATTACCCGCAGGTTGCCCACCACTGCTTTAAACTATTGTTCAAGTGCTCCTTTCAGGAGGTTTCATTAAAGACGCACTTTTGTTAATTAGAATATTTGGCTTCTCATTGCCCAGGATATTAAATTGAACCCATTACTGCTCACTGAAGAGGAAACTGAGGCAGGCCTCAGCAGAGCCACCCTACAGGGCAGGCACACTCTGTTTTTTTGTTTTTGTTCTCTTTTTAAAAAAGAGCTCCATTAACGTCAAGACCAGACTTGAAGGATCAGGGCCTAATCTGTAGGTAGGACTCTTGGTTGGTTGCCAATCAGTTTTCCAGAGTACAAGTTGCTCCTTATTAGTATGTTCAGCAGCCCAATATCAGGACTCATATCCTAGTCTCAAAAGGAAAACAGGAGCAATTCCATCTCAGAGATTACACCCAGAAAGAAAGATAGTCTTAAAACAAGCTTTCTGGAGCTAAGTCAATTCCTAAAATTAGATATTTAGTCTTTTCAATAAAACAGAGGTACTTTAATCTTCAGGTTTGCCCATCTTCTGGACAAAAAATAAACTAATAACCAGAAGTATTTTCTGGCCAGAATAACTCAAGTTTCTTTTTAATGTTATCACTTTTTTTAAAAAAAAATTAAAGATGAAAATATTTTGAGGAAATCCTGTGACTGGCCTTAAAAATTATTTACTTATAAAGGATTTTAGTGCTTGTCCAGCTGGTGTTTGTGCTTTGACTGTACTTAGGGGTGTTCCATCTCTTCTGGAAGATGTTCTGCATTGTTTTGGAACATGTACCTTAATTTCCCCAGGTGATTCTTCACTAGCGAATGGATTGTAAATGGAAGACACTGGAGAGTGTTTGCTATTTGCACAAATGGAAGGTGATTAAATGAAAAGTAAGAGTAGTCCTTTCTTGTTTCTGGTGTATTTCAGCTTTTTTATACAGAGAAACTGAACAAATGTTAACTCCATTCTGGATGGATGCCATTCTGATCATGAGTAAACTGATTTTTTTTGAAATTTTTGTTGGGCCAACCTATTGACATAAAGGTAGAGTTCTGAGCTGCCTTGTGGAGTATATATGTTTGATTTCAACACTCCCTTGAGTCAAGAAGCACAGCAGTCAGTTAAAGAAGTAATATATTTAGCCTCACAATCCTTAAAAGTTCCTAAGACAAGAACAAGACCACCAAATAATTTCTTCTTATGAAATACTGGAGGAAAGGATATGAACCCAGGTCCTGAGAAAAGTAAAGTCCATTAACAATGTGGTGACATACGCACCAAAGAAGAGCAGCTGATTTTCAAAGGGGCACCTTTCCTTGAGGATTCACTGGAACCTACTAACACTTTCTAGCAGAGGGTTGCCCCAGCATGATTTTATGGGGTTGGGGTTTCAGTGCTTTCTATAACTGAGAAATGTCTTATATGTGTAAATAGTTAATAGATAAGGTGCCAGTAGATGGTGTTCAAGAATATATAGGCTACTTTCTGAATTTTTTTAGGACCAATAAAGCTTGTGCACTGCAAACGCTTCCTCTGTGCTGCTCTTAGTATCAGCTCTTAACAGTCTTCATTAGAGATGCACAAGTCTCTCCATAATTCAGGTTAAAGTTAGTTTTCAGTTATTATAAATCTGCTTTTGACTCCCTGCTGTCAACCAAGCCTTTCACTTAGACTACAGATTAACCCTGTTACTAACTGTATCTGAATTATTGAAACCAATGGGCTTCTTGAGGGGCACACAGCTTTGGTGCATTCGTCAGAAAATACACATGTATGCTAGGCATGCTCCAGGTCACTCACAGGCTATTAGCTTTAGGTGTGTATTGAGACAAGAAGACTTTAAGGTTTTAGAGTTTCTAGGTATGGGCAGTTGACGGGAGGAAGAGAGGTTAACTGGATTGAAGCAATATGATCTAGTTGGCTGAGCTCAGGGCCTGAAGATGTGATTTTTCTGAGCTCCATTTTCAGGGTTATCACTGCCTCAGTGTGTGGCTGAGATCATTTGTATTTCAACATTACCTTCTATCAGAGGATTTCATAGCACCTAATAAATATCATTTGAGCCTCAAGGCACTCCTATGAAAGTACAGCAGGTAAGCACTCTTATTCCTACTTTTCTGATGGTGAAAGTTAGTTTTAGGAGATACTAATTTGTTCACAGTAACACACACAATGAGTAGCAGGACACTGATCTCCTGATTCCCACTCCTTTGTCTAATCCACTATGTCACACTACATTCCTGTAACCTCTCTGTAAAATGTGATCAAGCTACTGACTTGTCTACCTTTCAAGGTGGCCTGAGAATTAGGTAATGGTTGAATAGCACTTTGGAGGTATAAAGTGCTATGTTATGGAATCTTTCCATAGTGAAAGTTGTGGCTAATTTTCTGTTTAAAGCAAGATATTGGTTTCTCCCTCTGTCTCTGGATAGATATCTTACATGCCAGAAGCTCTGGGTACACAGGGGACAGAGAAAATTGTTTCAGTGACTTTAACTGTACATTTCTATACTAGCTGTAGTGCTTGGGATTTTCTGAGTGACTTAAGTTTGAATTTTTTGGCTTTACCGATTTTTTAATATATAAATTACTGCTAAGGAGAATTTCCTTGAAGTTAAGTTTTTCAACATAATTTCCATTTTAATTGATTTTGTGTGGAGAATGTTAATACGTATTGGATAACCAAAATAAACAAGGTTTTGTTCCAAGTGCTACTAATAAGCACCTAAATACAATAAAACTTATTACAGATAATTTCCTCTATATTTTTGGGAACCTTCAGTCTATCCATACTGCCATATGGAAATGTAGGGCTGGAGGGACCTTGAGAAGTCATCAAGCCTAGTCAGCTGCACTGTGGCAGGACAAAGTAAACGTAGACCATCCCTCACATGTGTTTGTCCAACTTGTTTTTACAAACCTCCAGTGATGGGGATTCCACAACCTACCTTGGAAGCCTATTTCAGAGTTTCACTACCCTTATAATTTGAAAGTTTTTCAAAATATCTAACCCAGATCTCATTGGTGCTGACTATGTCTTGTCCTATTTTAACCCACGCTTGCTTGGTCTGGCACTCTGTCCCTCTCTAGTAGCAGCTATACCAGCTAGCGATTAATGAGTCTGCTACAGCCTTGGCTAAGAGACAGGCTTCTTTTAGCTCATACAGTAGAGGCTCATATGTTAAGCTCCAAAGGTCCCAGGTTTGATCCTGGCCACTGATGATAGGGGTCTGTCAGCATTACGTTACTTTCAGTAAACATGGAGAACAATTGATCACTGTCCCCTTTATAACAGCTGTGCCCGCAAAGGCCAGGGGCGGGGTGGTGGGGAGATACCAGTGAAAGGAGGACACCCAGGCCTAAGAATAGTAAACAATACTTTATTGAAGGAAGGAAGGAAGGAAGGAAGGAAGGAAGGAAGGAAGAACTTATGCTCCAATCTGTGTGGGGAGCCCCTAGGACGCACGGAGGGGTTGCAGGGGACTCTGGCCGTTCGGGACAGCTGACCAGGCATGACTCCGTGGGGGGGGGAGTCCTCTGTGGCGCTATATTCTCCGTGCTTATCTTGGGGTTACATGGGGTCAACAGCTGGTTACATTCTTATATGTATGATTTATGCTTATTACATAAACTAACTTGTTTACAGACAAAAATATACTGAGCTATGCTGCAATATCTTTTGGCAGGGTCTGTCGGACAAAGTTTATTGAAACTGCCTGCATCCTCCGCTTACATCCAGTCACATACTCAGTCCACACTTAGCTCCTCGCCAATCTTCTGCAACCTTGCCCCTACAACAGCCCTTAACATATTTGAAGACTTTTATCAGGTCTCCCCTCAGTTGTCTTTTCTCAAGATTAAACATGCCCAGCATTTAAACCATTTCTCATAAAAGATTTAAAAATCCTGACCTAGCTTTTTGTTACTCTTCTCTGGACTCTCTCCATCTTGTCCATATCTTTCCCATAGTGTGCTGCCCAGAACTGGACACAGTACTCCAGCTGAAGCTTCACCAGCACTGAGTAAAGTGGGACAATTTCCTCCCATGTCTTACATACGACACTCTAGTTAATTCACTTTAGGATTATATTTGCCTTTTTCACAGCTGCATCATATTGTTGACACATATTCAATTCATCATCCACTATAACCCCAAAATCCTTTTCAGCAGCACTAACCCCTAGCCAGTTATTCCCCATTTTGTGGATGTGCATTTAATTTTCTTCCTTCATAAGTGAAATATTTTGCTTTTATCTTTATTGAATTTCGTCTTGTTCATTTCAGACCATGCCTCCAATTTGTCAAGGTTGTTTTGAACTCTAACCCTATCCTCCAAAGTGCTTGCAACCCTTCCCATATTAGTGTCATCTGCAAGTTTTATAAGCATTCTCTCCATTCCATTGGCCAAACCATTAATGAAAATATTGAATAATACCAGGCCCAGGACCCCTGTGGGACTCCACTAAATATACTTTTCCAGTTTGACAATTTATCATTGCTAACAACTCTTTGACTATGGTCTTTCAACCACCTCATAGTAATTTCATCTAGATCACATTTCCATAGTTTGCTTATGAGAATGTCATGTGGGATTGTGTCAAAAGCCCCACTAAAATCAAGATATACATATCTACTCCTTCCCCGCATCCAGTAGTCCAGTAACCCTGTCAAATTAGGTTGGTTAGGAAAGATTTGTTCATCTTTGTCTATGCTGGCTATTTGTTATGCCTATTATCTTCCAAATGCTTACAAATTGATTGTCTAATAATTTGTTCCAGTATCTTTCTAGGTACTGAAGTTAGGCTGACTGGTCTATAATTCCCCACGTCCTGTTCGATCATTGCTTAGGCTATGAGTTGAAAGTATTTCTTTGAGGTAGCTGCCTCTACCATCTCATTTCATGGACCTTAATGGTGGATGATTATTCCACAGGATTACTATCACACAATGAAGTATGTGTGGGTCGATTCTTCTGTGTATTTTATTGCAGGATTGGGGCCTAAAATAGTAACTCTGCAGAAGCACTCCCTACTTAGAGAGAGTCACTTTTTCCCCTGCTCCATTTTGTACAGAGAATGCCATCTCCCATCATGTTGTACATTATCTATCGTACATGTCTGCATGTTCTTCTCACTCTAGCCTGAATCGTCCTCCTTCCACCCTCTTATTCTTTGTTAAATTTAAACTCGTTAGATTGCCTCTTGTTTTGTGTTGTATAGTGCTTAGCATAATGGGATTTCAATTCTAAAGTGGAGCATGTAGGCACTATTGCAATGCAAATAACAACAATCCACTAAGTTTCCTAGTACACCCTCATTCTCACAAAGAACAATTTTGAGAGGGTAGGAGACAAGCTATTATGTATCCTTCTTGTGCAAAGGTACTTTATGTGAGAAATAAACAGCTTCTTTCCATCCATACAACCACAGGGGACCATATGCATTACTTCCATACTGCTGCTACCTTGGGGAGCTGAAGGACTTGAGTCACTCAGGACTTGAACTCAGATAATTTTTTTTACCATAGAGATTGAAGCATAAACTCCACTCCTGATTACAAGGTCAATTTCATGGATAGGGTATTCTCCCCTCTGGTAATGCATATTTTAAAAAAAGGAAATAAGTAAATAGCCTGTTTTAGGAACAGTAACAATTGTAAAGCCATTGCTTGCAATGTATTAATAAATGGTGGTTGTTAATTTCAGGGAATAATTACTTACACACATTCATAGCCCTGAACTACCAGTTAATATTTAATTGTAGTCAGTAATGCAGCAATAAAATTAATTTGCTTTTCAGGCATAAGAACAGAATAAAGGTATAACGTATTTTTATTTTCTAAGATGGAAGTTTAGGGAAATCTGATAGGCTAGTAATTAAGAACTACTAAACCTGTCCTTTAAAGCTATTCAAGACTTCCAGCAAGATACCAGCTATTCATTTTAAATGGAAGAGAATAATGTCCTATAACTGCTCTTCCATTGAGGCAAGTTATAGTTTCAAGGCTTGTTCCTTTATTGCACTCCAAGTAAACAAGTTGAAATTGGTTCAAATACTATTTGACATTTCTCTGTGTTATGCTTCAAGAGGCCTATGATCTGAAAATCTGGACCTAGCATTGGACAGACATGGAAGCAGTGATACTTCAAGAACAAATAACTTCTATTAAAAAAATGATGTGATGTTATATATAGCTTTGCATCAGTGTTAGGCTTAGGGCTTCTTGGAAGGTGATCCATAGTACAGAAAAGTGCAGAAAGAGTTTGCTGGTAATGAGGTAAGTGACAAATTTAGAAAAAGCTTTGTAGTTTTGAAATACAGCTTCTCTTCCCCAACACACACACACTCCTATTATTGATTCAACTAAGCGCAAGCGTCCGAGAGAAAAAATCTCCAGTGGTGTGCATTGGATTATGCAACCTGCAATAGGGGAAAAAAGTACTCGTATACTAACTACATTTTTTAGGGAATAGTCTCAGTGCACTATATATCTCCCCTGATAAAGACTTGATGGCTGAGGATTTTTGGTTTTGATTATTTTTTTTAACTGAAGTGTCAGACATAAGAAGGTGGGCAAAGTTATTGTCAGGTCACACAGGAAACGAATAGCTGGTTCAGATTAGAATCCAGAATGTTCGGGGCTCCTGAATAAAACCCATCATGCCCTGTCATGTTCCCAACGTAAGACTGAACATCAGGTACTTGCACTCTGCTGCCTTGACATAATGGATCATCTAGAAAAATGTGCAGCCAATGGCCAGGCCTGAGGAATAGTACAGATGGTGTTAATACACTGACTACACTAGAAGGCAGCGGGGTGGGAAATGCACCAAGTAAACATCTCTGCTACAGTGACTGATTTGATGATATGGTACATGATGAAAAATGGCTTTAAAAATAGCACTAGTTACAGTCCTGAACTGATCTAAAAATCAAAACGAACTTGATTTACACCTAAAGATATAGAATGAAAATGTCAAACCACGAAAGTCGGTATGTCAAACGGCTGAGAAATGAAGACTGTCAGACATCCTAAGTAAATGTTGTCCTGACCTGGCTTGTTAATGACAGCCAGATAGCACAAACACACTCAGATATCAAGAAAGAGGAAAATAAGGGCAATGTAGAGGGTAATGTAACAGCCTCAACTTACTGTGAGACAGATAATAGCATTACTGTGAAGCTGATGCTCTTTGGCTGTTCAAGGCCCATAGCTGCTCTATTTCAGGCTGTGAGCATCTCAGAAGATTTTTATTTAACAATAAGCAAGATTTTATGGACCTATTAGATAGATTTCCAAAGATTATTCAGGTGCTTTAGGAAGCAGAGTGAGTGATTTAGTTGGTGGACATTTCCCTCTCCAATCAGTATTCCCCATACTCTAGACTGATGTTAGGAGGTATTCTCTGTTGGATGAGATATATACCCAAGTTCCTGATCACTTGCAGTCATGAAGCGTTTTGCATGAGAAGGGGTGTTACTCTAGCGTTCTCATCAAAGTCTAACTTGGTGCTTATAGTCTGCTTACCTTAAATTCACTGTAATTTTAACTGGGTAAAATATTCGTCACTGTTCATTGTAGTGCTATGGAGTCGCTACTGCTTTCTATTCAAAGTGGTTGCATTTCTATGTTTAGAAACTATTGCCTCCTTGAACCTGAGTGGTTAGTCGAAGTCTGGGGCCCTGTGGGTGTTCCAGTTAGGGGTAAAAAATGGTGGTAGTCAGGTATTTCTTTGATTAGTTTTGTTTATTTATGAAGAATGTGCAAAGTCCTGTGCTTCTGAATGCAAAAGGAACCAAATAACAGAAAACAGCTTTTGCTCAGAGCAGCAGGAGCACCCTTTTCATGGTGCACCCAGGACCCCAAAACCTCTCCTCAGCTTTCTTCCAGAGTCAGTGACTTCTTCAGGCTCTCTCATTGTCTTTCTTTACTTGTCTTTTCTCTTAGATGGGGTTTATGCTTACAGTTAAGTGTGAACTCACTCTTCAATTAACACATCACTCTCAATCCCATAACAAGGTTTCACCCAGCCCACAACAATATTATTTGAGCACCTTGGGATATTTGGATGAAAGATTTTATATAAATGTCAGTTATTAATCAGATTAAGGCTTCAGATAACCGAATGTCACATGAGTAGTAACATTAGACACTTTTGCCTCCAGAACATGGAAGATTTGACTTGAGCTAACAGCCTTATATTTCATCTTAAAATAATACACTTCATAGGTCAACAGGGAGTAATGCACTATATAAGCTATAAGGTAGTGATCACTGCAAGTCTTAACGGCTTGATTCTGAATCTTCCCCTCCCCCCATCACATCTCTCTATTTTTGCCATGGATTTCTGTGCAGCTGCTTGAATATGTACTTGAAACATGATTCCATCATTGTCAGAAGTGAAGTATGGGACCATGATCTGCCCCTAACAGAGGTGTATTAGGAAAAATAAAACTCAAAAGGATCAGTGAATCTAATCACTCAAGATTCTGAATATTTATTGGATTCCTTGCTTTGGAAATATGAGCAGAAAGAAATCCTGTGAAATAAGGCTTTCATGCAAAATTTCCACAACTTCCAGGTTAGCCTAGATTTGAAATATCATGAAGACAACCTCCTTTATGGCAGGCAAAAGTGTGAAAGATACAATCCAATCAGAGGTGCTGGGAGTAGGGGTGCTGGGGGTGCGGCAGCACCCCCTGGCTTGAAGTGGTTTCCACCTGATGCAGGTTTTACAGTTTTGTGCAAGGCTTTCATAACCCCCATTGTACAAGTTGTTCCAGCACCCCTGAATCCAATCTTGGCATATGGAAGGACTGCAAACTCCAATGGGCTTTAATGTCCGTCTTGCCTATAGAATAACTACAATGATCAGTCCCTTAAAATTTGTACTTTATTTACTTTTTTGCATCTTACATTGGTATGTGTTACGCACATGAAATTTTTTAATATCTCTAGGCCCCTGACCTCCCATCTATTTTTCAGCTTTTCTTTTCTTTCAGAGTTGGTCCTTATCTCGTATTTCAGTTTCTTATCTCATGACTCATATAATTCTCATTACATTGCTGGTTCTGAAAGCAGTGAGAAATCTGTCAGGAACGGATGTAAATTAGACATAATAGAGGAACATTTAAGATTTATTTTAGCAATCAGTGTGATATTAAAGAGATAAGGATGAAAAAGAGAATGCTTGTTTAATAGAGAGTGAGATAATACAGAGCAAAGCACAGAACACTATGTGAGGACGATCTATTCCTCCTGCTCAGATTAGCGTGTTCAATCAAACCTTTACCACCTATAACGTTGTGCCAGATCTGACTGTTTTTTAAAAATGGAAAGCCGAGATTTGGATTTATGAAAATCCTGTAGAGCTGTTAACATTACTATTTATTCAGCACCATTTATGTGCATAATTCTAATAAAAAAGCAAGTAAAAGGCACAGATTCTACCCCCAAGATTTTACATTGAGAATCACATGGGCAGGCCTCTGATGTCAGTGGGTCTCCACACGGGGTGAGAATTTTGCTAGGCTGAGCAATTTGCAAGGTTAACTAAATAGAAATATAACATGATGAGTAACGTCAACAGTCAAGGGAAGACAAAGGAAGCACAAAGAACATGGTTGTTGGAGTTTCTCTCTCATGTGCACGCATGCGCACACCCCCCCCCAACCCTCTCTTGATGTTTATTTTTATAAGAATATTTTGTTCATTAATTACAGTTGTAAATTTCTGCCCATTCCCACATTCTATTTACTTGTGTGCAGCACTGATGTGGTGGGGATAAAGGTGGCACAAGGGTACATGAAAGTCCAGGAGGAGAAGTGAGATGAAGGTGAAGAGCAGTGGAGAGATGAGGGATGAGCAAAAGGCAAAGGTGAAACGAAAGGACAATCCCAGGTAGCATATTTAGACTGTCTTGGCAGCAAGGATTCAGTGAGCTATAAATCAAATGGCAAATCCATTAACAGCAAAGGCAATTCAAGGAACAAATGAATCATTAAGGAACATATGAAGTGTGTGGGCTTAAGAAGCAAACCTTGAATATGCATAACATGTTTTTAGAGTTACAAGGCAGTACACACTGGGGGATGGCATTGGCCATAAATGTAAAATAACTTTAGTGGAAACCTTTTAAATAGAAAGAAAGGGAGTACTAGTGGCACCTTAGAGACTAACAAATTTATTTGAGCATAAGCTTTCGTGAGCTACAGCTCACTTCATCGGATGCATTCAGTGGAAAATACAGTGGGGAGATTTATATACACAGAGAACATGAAACAATGGGTGTTACCATAAACACTGTAATGAGAGTGATCAGGTAAGGTGAGCTATTACCAGCAGGAGAGCAGGGGTGGGGGGTGGGGAAACCTTTTGTAGTGATAATCAAGGTGGGCCATTTCCAGCAGTTGACAAGAATGTCTGAGGAACGGTGGGGGAGGAGGGGAATAAACATGGGGAAATAGTTTTACTTTGTGTAATGACCCATCCACTCCCAGTCTTTATTCAAGCCTAAATTAATTGTATCCAGTTTGCAAATTAATTCCAATTCAGCAGTCTCTCATTGGAGTCTGCTTTTGAAGTTTTTTTGTTGTTCCTCTCTTCTCTCCCAGCTGGTACCATATGGTGGAGACTACTGTTCCTAACTAAGCTCTACTGTTCTAAAAGAGAGAAACCATACAAAGTCTTATCATGTACTTCCCAAGTATTCTGTCTCTAGCTTCTAATATCAGTTGGATGGTGTCCCATGTATTGCCCAGCAATGCATTACTAATTTTGGATGCTAGGCTGAATGGATGGAGGATACAGAAATCCACTGCTGGGATTTAAAATACCAGTTAGGTTGTACTAAAAGAGTTAAATGGATTTTACGGCTAATGAATCATGCTATAAGGCGATGCAGTGAAGAAAAGCATGGATCATCTAATTCAGCAGATGAGCTGTATCAGGGGATATGAAATAGCGTATAGTGCAAAATAGCAACAAATCTGATGTCCAATATTTATCATTTTACATGGAGGGCAGGAGAGCTGAGTAGTTACGTCTGAAATCTGGGCATAGATGAATATGTGGTTTTGGTCACAGCTGGCCCTGAGTTTTGGCTTTATTTTCCAGTTAGTGCAAGAAGCTCAAATGATGACATCTCTGTCACACATTGAGTCAGCAACTTGCAGGATTACAACCCAGATTCTACCTGGCTGGCAGTCCTTTTAATATGTTATCATAAACCAATCCTACCAGCTCTCTTAATTTATTTTCTCTTCTCTGAACTTCCTTCCTTCCTTAACTTGTTTTCTATACTGCCTACCAGATGGCACTGAACATATGATAAATAATATTCTGTAAGGTGTTAGTACATCCTGTGCTCTAACCTAGAAAGGTTAAGTGACTTGCCAATCGATATAGTGAGACTCATTGGTAGAGGTTGAAATAGAAACCAGATCTCCTGACTCCCAGTCCCATTTTCTAACCACTAAACACCAATCCCTTCCCCTTTAAAAAAATCTTGTCTCATAAATAATCACTTCAACTCCTAATAGTTCATGTTGCTCCTCTTTGAATTCACACCAGGTAGTTGACTTGTATCTAGTATTAAGGTGACCAGAATCCAAGTACTTCAAACTGTAAGCATCCTCAGTCAGCCATCGATCATGCCCAAACTGTCCCCATAATTTAAGTGCAAAGAAAGAAGCTAAGTGAGCAGAGGTGAATTCAACCCTACATTAAGGATAATGTTGCTAGACACCCAGTTATTCCTGTCTAGTTTCTTACCATGCAGACCATCTCTGAGAACATGAACAAGTTGATAGGTTCTTTTTAAGTTGATAGGTTTTTTCATTTAGCTCCACAAAAGTTTTAAATTTATATTTTTCATTTTTCTTTAGCCCTTAAAATGTTTTCAGCTTTGTAACTGCACTAGAATAAAAGAAAAGGAGTACTTGTGGCACCTTAGAGACTAACCAATTTATTTGAGCATAAGCTTTCTACTCTGAAACCTGCACTAGAATATTACACTTTAAATGACTAATGCAGTTCCCTAGGCTGGGAGTGCCTCTCAGGCATCCAAGTATAAATTTCTAGGGGAAATAAGACTGCCAAATAGTGTTCTCACCTTCAGAGTTTCACATCTAATTCCCTAGGCAGCACTCCACTGAAAATCTCCCTCCTACGCACCATGCCACTCCTAGAATTACACAGAGCCTTCAATCCCGTGTTTAGAAAAAGAAATCTGTCTTTCACGGGGTGCCTCAAATATTAAATGCATAAAAAATTTCTTTGAACTCTGAAGGCCTGAAATATTCCATGCTAAACAATGTTTTCACAGTGAAGAGCCACTCCAAAGCATTCAATTCCCAACCAACACTTCTTCCAATCTCTGCTCTCCAGGACAGTTATTTCCCAAATCTTCTGATCCATTTTTGAGTCGTTTCTACCTTCCCCTGTCATAGGGGATTCCAACAGCACAGTAATTAACATGAAGCAGTCTTCATGGAACTGAAGATACATATGTATACTTCCACTTCCAGACGTGCTGCAGGAAATATACAGACACTTTCCTCTTTAAGAAAAATACAAATTGGCCTCTAATAAGGATGACAGCGTCTCTCTAAAAGCCATTGGTGTTTACTTGGAAAATGTATTCAAGCTACAGCACAGGAAGAATCTTTGTTTTTCATTATATATGTATTCTGATTTGCTCTTGCACCATAAGTATGGTGCTCGTCCTAGTTTTGTGTCTGTCACTGTGGAATTTATGTTCCATAACATTGGTGTTGTACACGTTATACAACTTGTGGTCTAGAAGTGTGTTTCACACTTTTGCCTGCCATAAAGGAGGTTGTCTTCATGATATTTCAAATCTAGGCTAACCTGGAAGTTGTGGGAATTTTACATGAAAGCCTTATTTCACAGGATTTCTTTCTGCCCATATTTCCAAAGCAAGGAATCCAATAAATATTCAGAATCTTGGGTGATTAGAGGCACTGATCCTTGTGAGGCATTTCTGTGGACAAGGACTTCATTTATGTGTGGTGGTCTGAACATCTGCATGAGTAGACCCTTTTTTTCCTACCTCCATTTTACTACCATTTAGGTTTATCTGTCTATCTGTCACAAGTGTCAGTAAGCACCCATTGACCTCTGTGACATGGATTGTGCAACACTTGACTAGTCTGTCAACCTCACCGATTCAGTCAGCTGTTCCCCTTTCTAACATCCACCATCTAAAGCAGTGGGACTTACTGAATTAGTAAGCATTGTAAGACTGGGCCTGTGGGCCCTAATCCTGCAAAGAGCTGCCCCTACGCAAACCCCTGTACCTCTGTGGAACCCCATCCAAGTGAATGTGGCTCTGTGTGGACACAGGATTCCGTGGAGCTCCATGCGGAACTGGGTTCTTATTTTGTCTTCTGCCCTAGTAGTTCCCCGTTTAGATTTACACCCTT
The DNA here is from genome assembly GCF_965152235.1 of Eretmochelys imbricata. NCBI lineage: Eukaryota > Metazoa > Chordata > Testudines > Cheloniidae > Eretmochelys > Eretmochelys imbricata. The sequence continues at coordinate 314,744,823 of NC_135572.1, forward strand.
GAAAATTAGTACTAAACTCACCTGTGTAACTTACACTCTTTGTGTGCCTATCCTTCTGCTTAGCCCATTATGCATTATATCAGTGGCAGCAATGTCTAATAGGGTAAATTCTCCCCCCAAAACTAGAGACCAAGCTAAAGTCCACAACAGAGATGACTACAGCCCTGCCAATGTCTGATCATGGCGGTGCAGAACGTGGCAAAAAATAACCAGAGAAAGAGGACACTTGCTTATGACCTTAACTTTCACCCTTTATGGGGCAAAGGAACTTGAATAGAATTACCACAGGCAGGGATTTGTCCAGAGATTTGGAAGTTTTAGTTACTTGCACTTTCATTGTTTAAAATATCTGTGAAGTGTTAAAATCCCAATTTAAAAAAAGCATCCAAAGAAAAATTAACATTATAAAATGAAACTGCATTTACTCTAAAATGTTCTCACTAATTTGCAATTCCTCATAAACCTCCCATTGAAGAGAACACAAAGGTTCCTTTTCAGACTAAAGGGCCAGACTCTGTGCTCTGGGGCTAGCTCCGGCACTGGCAGTCTCCTCATGGTCACCTATGGGGGGCTCTGAAGCCCAAAATCACCATAGCACTCCATCCTCTCACCTGCCTCTTTGCAGGAGACTGTGAAAGGAAATAGCATAGGGCAGAGGTCCCCAAACTGTGGGGCACAGCAGGGGGGCTCAGAGGAAACTTCGGGCAGGCATGTCAGACCCCAGGCCAACCCCCCTGAGGGGTGCAGAGGTAGCACTACCCAGCCCCTCCCCACCCCCAGCTCTGCTCCAGTCCTGATCACAGCCGCATCCCTGGCTCCCGGCCCCAGCCTCGGCGTCTGGCCATGGCTCAGTTCCTGGCCCAGGGCAGAGGCTGGGGACGGGGGCAGGAGCAGAGCCACACCTGGCTGCTGGCCCAGCTGCTGGCCCCCACAACAAACTGGCTGCAGCTCTGCTCCTGCCCCCAGCCTCAGCCCCAGCAGCTGCATTCCCAGCCCCATCCCAGCTCCGGCTCCCTTACCACTGTCCACACCACACCTCCCGAGCTGCTGCCCCAGCTCGGGGGGAATGGACAGAGAGGAGTAAGAGGGGGGCGTGACCCACAAAAGTTTGGGGACCACTAGCATAGGACCACATACACAGGCTCCATGCAGCTCCTGCACTGGGGAAATTCTCCCAAGGATGTTGCAAGCTCCTTAAATACCCAGAATGGCATGTAGGGGGCTGGGGCCAGAATCTGGCTCAAATAATTGACTGGCCTTGTATTTCAGCACAAATGTGGTGTAAGACGCTCAATAGACAGGCGGGTCTGAATATTAATTTGAACACACCCAACTATCTTTCCCAGAAGTAACATAAAATGGGATATTCCAACAGTGTTTAGTTCTTTTAACCATGCTAGCTTTTTAGGTCATATGTTTCTACTCTTTAATGTGCACATTAATTTCTCTGTAATTTGAAACTGGTTTTCCGATACTTTAGCTACTAAATAACACTTAAACCAAAATTCTGTAACCTTTATTCAGCAAGGATATCAGCTTGATGTTCTTAGAGTCCATTTTATCCCCATTTATGCAAAACATCATCAAAATCTTTTTGAAAGACCATAATTACATATTTGTTCTTTTTTTGCTGCGAGATTGCTATATTTTCATAAAATTATGTCATAAGCTATCCCTCCCTGGGGATCATTGATAATTTAAAGAGGCAATTTGCCTCTTTAACCTCATCCTGTGAAATCGGATCTAATAGAGCTATGGACTCTGAAACAAGAACTCTAGGGAACTGGATGTCATCCAAACAAGTCTTAATTCGGGTAACGTCAATATTTTTTCCCATAAAAGCTTACTACAAAAATCAGTAACATGACTAGGGAATACTCTGTGTGTGTGTGTGTGATGTTAAACCATTACCAGATTATTGTACATCTTAATGACTAGCTTACTTGACACATATTTTAAAAAATAATTATAGAAATTGGAAAGATGTTCTGAGGTGGTCCCTTTAAAACATGCTTCAAAGATCTTCATCTGCTAGATTGGAGCATATTTATTAAAAGCTGTAGTATTTGTCTTTTCTCTTTGCAAGTCAGCTGAAGCCTATTCAGCTTCAAATTTAAATGGTACATTGCATTCTTTTTTACAACAGCTAACTACATTTATGGTTAATGCTGATGTTGTTAGCATGGTCCTCCTGATCACTAGGGATGATTATTTTCCAAGAACCCACAACTTGGAGTTGGGGGGAGGAGGAAGTTAATATTATGATTTGGCTAGAATGATTCCCAGAATAAAATCCCTCTCTACACTGGCCAGGGAAATCATGCTAGCAGCTTCTATCTAAAAAGTTGCTTCCGGCACCGTTGCAGCAGTTTTGTTGAAAAGGGATTAAATAATATTCTTAAAACCAGATCTTATGTCTGTCTTTTTGCACTTCCCCATGATATGGGGAGGGGGGAGAGGAGAGGAAGAGTAGTTCTGCTACTATGAATCATAAAAAGCAACTTTCGTTCTAGTAGTATTAAGCCATCAGGGAGTTCAGGCAATCCAAACTGCAGTTCAGTCTGCAGCTTAATTCTGAACATTTTTATTAGAATATTCTGTGTCTAAAAATAAAACGCCAAAAGTGGACCATAGAAACTAGAGACAAAAGATCCGCTAGAAATATGAGGTCACCTGGTCCTCTCCTGGGGCCAACTTTGTCTAGTCTAGTTTTATTTCTCTTTTTCTTCTGAAGAGACAGAATTCCTTATATATAATTTATCTGTTCTGCTGCTAACATTCCTTTTACATTCAGAAAAACTATGATGTGCATTAAGGCATTTGGTAGATTCCTCTCAAGGAGGTCTACAATATTTGAACACAAAACTTAGAAACTGAGCATCAGAACTTATACTTCTAGTCTTGCTTTATTAATCATGTTAATTAATTAATAGTAACCAGGAAATGTCATTAGCTAATTGTGATGGTAGGGTGAATTCAGTGCACTTGTTTACTTTATAGCCGCTCCACTTTCTAAAAACCCAACTTAACCAAAACTGCAGAGTTTTCTATTCAATGACTATTAACGTAAATGTTTTAATACATTTAATTACACTGCTAATTATAGGATGCACTTGTGATCTAAAGAACCCCTCACTGCTAACTGGCAAACGGTTCATTCCTCTGTAACAGCAACTCCTGTCAGGCCTGACAAACTCACTACACCCAACACACTCTTTTCATAGTACTCATCTAAAAACTGTCTTGTAAGGTAACAAATAAAAGCCAATGACACACTGGTTATTAATATCATTTTGAAATGTATGTACTGACACTACATGAGGAATTATGTTTACCTACTGATATTATGCTTTAAAGTCTGTAACCAAACAAAGGGAGAAAGAGGTTTTCTTCCAGACTGGAGGAAAGGTAGCTATTTCTCTGTCATAAGTAAATTAAGCATTGTGAGCCAAATACAATGGGAGCTACATTTGCAGGTGAAGTAAATCAGGAAATACAAGTTAACGTGGGGATGAGATGGCAAAATGGCAACAGAACACTGGAGAACAAGCAGCAGGAATGCATTTCAATTATAATGGGGGCTGTAAGGACAACACCCCATTATTCATTTAACTGAGGAACATACCGAGGTGGTGGGTGTGATTCATAATAATCTGGATCCTGGTTTGACTGAAAACCAGCAAGTTTTGCAGAATCTTTGAGGGTGAGAAACTAATTTAAATTAACAGGTTTCTAGCCTGTTAAGTTTTGGTCTCGCAAAAGTATGTTTTGTTTCTATTTGTAACCAATTCACTTTCCGCCATCCTTGCTCAGTATCACTTACATTTCTGCTCTTTATTAATACACTTATCCTTGTTTTATTATAAATATGGCTCAAGGTTGTGGCATCAAGCAAGGTGTGACCTCTCAGTTCAATTGAACAAACTGGTGTGTACACTGTCTCTTTGGAGACAGCAAATTTGGTAATTTCTGTGAGTGTCCAGAGATGGGGGTTGGATGCTACAATGGTACGCTCTTCAAAGAGGGTCAGGGGCTGGAGTATGCCAAGTGTTAACCTGCAAGGCAAAATGAAGGCTGGTAGAGCTTTTGAGATGATTGGCTGACAGACTGGGGTAGTAAGGATCTGACACCCATTTAGCAGCAACAAGTCTCTCTCTCTCGCTGGCGCAGTGGAGTTACACAGTGACTCACAATCCTGAACACCCTGAGAAAGCATCACGGCTCTATACTACTGTTACTCCATGCAGTTTGCTGGGGTTAATAGTTCTCAGCACATGGGCTTTCCTGCTAAGAGTTGCAGCTATTCTGCTCTTCCCATATTGCTAAATGAATGGATGTCCTGCTAAGAATTCCTTTAGATGGTAAGGAGTCAGAGTGGTTCCCAGAATGGAAGAGATTGAGAACCATTGCCTTTCCTAATCTCTGAATTAGAGAGCCAGTTTGTTCCTTCCTCAATTTAGGTCAACATAATTTTGTAAATAGTGTATACTTGGCCTTACTGATTTCATGTTGTGATACAGGTAGGAGCACACAGGCCTGTGTGTTGGCAACAGAAGTAAATGGTTTTTAGAAATGACTGGAAGTGACACCAGTGAGACAATGCTCATGCCAGTGTAGTGAGACAGTGATAATTCTTAGAGTCTTTTAACACATGACTCCTCTCCTTCTTAACGTCAGAAATACCTTTCCTGAATCATTATCATATATATTTTATATTCAGAACTTCTAACGTATGTTAAAATTAGAAAGTATGGGGTCTGATTATTAAATGCAAGAGGAAGACAGAGTAGACTACTTAATTCGCTGAGTCTGCTGAGAGGGTATGCTGCCGAATATTCAGCGGGTTTTCTATTAATGTGCTGTGAACAATGCTATCAAAGACTTGAGTGGATCTTGTTCCTTTGTTATCATTATTAATTATTTGTATGACAGTAGCACCCAAGAGTCAGTCAGATCAGGCCTGTATTACACAGGGCCCTCTGCAACCAAATAATAAGAGACAGTCCCTGAGGGAAAAAACTATCTAGTTCAGAACCTTGACCCTTGAGTGACTCAGTAGAACTCATCAGTGGTGCAGAGATCTGCCTGTAGTGGAGTCAATTATAGAAGCATGGCATAAATTAAGACAAGACATAACAAGTAACAAATGGAGGAGTGAATGAGGTTAACAGGTGCCAGAACACTTGGCTATTTAGACTAACTCTAGGCATGATTTTGGTATCCACTTATTTCACTCCAGTTAGGCAGACCACTCAGCCATCAGTACAGGCTGACTCTACCTAGTTCTATTATTTCTGGATCTTTTCATACATTATGGTAAACAGCATGCTCCCCAAATCAACAAGCATTTCACTAGTAATGAATCCCTTAAGACTTTTTTTGATTACCCCGTAAGGCAGATTCTGACTTCAGGTACATTATCAATTTAGCTTTATAGATTCTTTCCAAAATGAATGAAATTTTGTTGTTTTTCACCCATTTTTCTAATAGGATTATGCTTCTTTACATTATTCCACTATCACTGGTTTGCAAGTGCTCTGTTTAGAATCCTCTGCAAATGTCATTAATATGCTGTTTCCCTATGTCTTCCAAAACGTGAATGAAAAGGTTACGTAAGAATGGATCTAACACCAATCCTTGATATATTCAAGAGATTTCACTCAGAACAATACACTTCCATTTATAAGGACTTGTGTTTATAGTTCTTGAGCCACTAGTCATTCCATGTGACAGTAATCTCATCCAACCCAATTTAAAATGATTTGTTGGATGTAATTTTTGTGAGGCACTGTATCAAAAGTTTTACAAAAATCTATTTATACTCGACTGTTTCCTTCATCAACTAATGTTTATAATTCTATTAAAGCCATCAAGTTTACCTTGCATTTTTATTCTTCAAAAACCCATGCTGTGTATTGTTCACGGTGAGCCTCCACATATTTGTTGACATTATTTGTTAATCATAGAATCATAGAAGATTAGGGTTGGAAGAGACCTCAGGAAGTCATGTAGCCCTACCCCCTGCTCAAAGCAGGACCAATCCCCAACTAAATCATCCCAGCCAGGGCTTTGTCAAGCCGGGCCTTAAAAACCTCTAAGGCTGGAGATTCCACCACCTCCCTAGGTAACCGATTCCAGGGTTTCGCCACCCTCCTAGTGAAATAGTTTTACCTAATATCTAACCTAGACCTCCCCCACTGCAACTTGAGACCATTGTTCCTTGTTCTGTCATCTGCCACCACTGAGAACAGTGTCTTTTAGGTCAGGCAGTAGAGGCTTATACATTAAGCTCCAGAGGTCCCAGGTTTGATCCAACCTGACAACAACTGGGGTCTGTCAGCATGACAATTACACTTCTGATAGCACTAGTTTGATTCGATAATTCCACATGGGGCTTGATTTACCTTGGATTACTGTGTTATACGTGATTAAGTAGTATGTCTAAGGTACTGATTCTGCAGAGCCTAATAGACTTCTGCAAATCCTTTCTTATGCAACTCATCCTTACTCCTTTACCTGCACTCACCTCAATCCTTGACTTCAAACTTCATGGACCCAAGTCCAGAACATCTGGGCTCATCCTACTCTGAACCTTTCGTCAGCTTGATGAAGCCTAGATGAAACCATGTTATTTCCCAGTTCTGATTTATTGCCCAACTGTATTTGGTTTTGTTAAGGATTCATCTAGGTTTCTAAAAGTTGATGAATGTGTAATTATATTTTTGCATCCTTTGAAAGCCTTGAGAAAGTACTGAGAATAGGGAGGTTAACAATTCCAATTTCATTTTAATGAGATATCTCAGTCTTGAGAAACTGTTGAGATAAGGAGAGAAATAACTACAAAATAAATTAGAAAAAGCAGAGATGTAACTCAGAAAACAGGGAGTTACATGCCACTTTTCCAGTGAAAGGCCTGGGAAATATGCTGTGGTAGATAAATTGAAGAACAGTCAAAGGGAAAGATCTCATCTTTTTCTCCTGACTTTCTATTTTTGTAAATCAGCAATCATCATTAAAGAGCTGCGCGGGGATCACTCTTTGGTTCCAGGATCAGACTGTGGCTACACAAAGCACAATGCTGTGCAGTAAAGCTGGCCAAGCTGCTGCTGAGCCAGGCCTGCCCTTGCATTCCAAAGTGGATGTCCTATCAGAGGTGAAAAGGAGACTTCAGGACCTCGTTTGCTCTTGTAATTTGATGTCAATATTTTAACAAAGGGTTCCCACAAAAACTTCTCAGTTTGCCTGGGATAAGCCTTGTGTCCTACGCTGCATGTGTTTTCAAGGAAGATGAGTGAGGAACAAGGTAATTCATTTGTTTTCCATTTTAAATAAAAACTCTTTCAAAACCAGAACCAAGGAAAGTGACAGCACCAATTAGCAAAACATTTTTATGAAATACATTTGCTGGATGTATTTATACTTTCCCCTCTGAAAACAGCACTGAGCATATTATGAACTGACCAGTAGATGCTCCATGGTTAAGGCTGACACTGCATTCAATTTTCAGCAGCCCTCTCTTCCACCGACATCCCGCAGCAGAAGCTGAACCCCCTGAAATTCCACATGCATCTCACAGTGCTGAACTTTTCTGGGAAGTTCAGAAGAAAAAAAATCAGAAAAGTTTTAAAATCATGGGCAAAATATCTTCTTGTTAACGTCTTTAAAAATGACTTTTGGTTCATTATGTCCTGATTGGTTTGGGTTGACTTACAAACTGCAAATTCAATGATTTAATGATTTCTAGATGAAAAGTGCCTTGTGGTTGTTTTTTTTGTTTTGGGGTATGGGGGATGTGACAAGAAATAATGTAGTAGTGAGCACTGTTGTTAATGCCTGTGTAATAGTTTAAGATCATTGATTTCAACTGAACAATGCTGATTTACACTATCCTAGGACCCAGCCCTAAGGGACTGAATTTTAAAGAGTAGATAATACTCTGTTCTCCTTCACCAACCATTACTCTTATCCCACCCAGCCTTCCAGCCTCTCTCCCCCCTTGCAAAAGTCTGCAGGAGAAGAGTCCCAATAGATTTGTGAGAGCTGCACTCCCCTCCTTTCCAACCCATTTAAATTTTTAGTGTTCAGTTTAACACTGGGAAATTCCCAAACAAAGAAATGTGTTCTGCTTGTGTAGTTTGAAACAAGGGTGGAGGAAAAAACCTGGGGGGTCGCTGATTATATTCTCTGCATGAAAATGTGTTGAAAATACCCACCATTTGGTACAAAGTGATCCATCACAGAAGCAAAATATTTGCTCTTCAGAAGAATATGAGTCTCATGGGTAAATCATCTCAGGTAGGGATGATTTAGCAATTACCATAGAGGGGCAAACAGGAACATCATGTATTTTTAGTTTGATTGTAGAATTATAACAAGAGGCCCTCCAGCATGCATCACTACTCTCTGGGCAAGTAAGTGCAACTAAGAAAACGGGCTCTCAATTCCAACTGGAAGTGATATAACATGGGGATGTGAAGAGAAGGTGGGAGCTTAACTTTCTGATCTGCAGCTTCTAGTACCTGACTATCTGTTGCCCTAGAAACACAGTTCTCTTTGATATTACCAGCTTCCTTAAGAGCTTTAAAAGCTTGTCTCAGGCTACTGCTGCTGGATTCTGTGCTTCTATAACAATGATTGGATGCAATGCAATGCTGTTGCAAAAAAAGTGAATGCAATTTTGGGTTGCATTAACAGAGGCATAGCATGCAAATCATGGAAGGTGATAGTACCAGTCTACTCAGTGTTGGTTATGCCTCAGCTGGAGTACTGAGTCCAATTTTGGTCACCAATGTATAGCAAGGATGTAGAGAAACTGGAAGGGATCCAGAGGCAAGTGACAAAGATGATCAAAAGGATGGAATGCAAGTCATGTGAGCAATGGCTGAAGGAACTGGGTATGTTTAATTTGGAGAGTAAGAGGGGGGACATGATGATAATCTTCAAATACTTGAAAGGCTACCCTAAAAAAGATGGAGAAAAGTTTTTTCTCTTGCCACAGAGTGCAGGACCAGAGGCAGTGGGTTCAAACTACAGCATAGGAGATTTAGATTAAATCTCTGGAAAAACTTCCTAACTGTAAGAAAACTAGGACAATGGAACAAATTGCCTAGGGAAGTTGAGGAAGCTCCTTCACTGAAGGTTTTCAAGAAGAGGCTGGATAGTCATCTGTCTTAGATGGTTTAGACACAACAAATCCTGCATCCTGGAAGGGCTTAGACTAGATGACTTTTCTGGTCCCTTCTAAAGCTATGGTTCTATGTTCTGTGTCAGCTGAGTAAAAGTGACTTATTTTGGATTTTATTTATTGGTGTGGGGGTAATGGCCTGAACATTTTAGGTTTGTTATTGGTGAACATTTGTTTGTTGTTCAGTAGCAGTTGTAGTGCTAAAGCAGAAAGGGATATTGACTATGATTATATTTACATGTTGTTATGCGGATCCTACTCCCACTTAAAATTATCAGTGGATTATTCATGAAAGTACGTACTGTTAACGTTCTCTGTTAGATTAATTATTTAGGGTTATAAGCTGCTCTGCTGTACATGGTTTGTTTGACAATAAAGCTATTTAATTGATTTAGAATTAGAAAAAAATTCATATTTTAGCAACTATAGTGACTTCAGCAGTACAAGACAGATTCTGAGGGGCCTCTCCTTGCATCCCCACCACTAAACCAGCACTAGTTCTTTGGGGTCACCTGTAGAATCCTTTAATGAAGATGGGAAGATGTTTCCACTCAAAATTCAGTAGTAGAAATTCAATAACCAAATGTTCAAATAAATATAGGGTTTTACTGACGCATCAAATATTAATATATTTACTGCAGTTACTTTAGAATACACTTCCTTGCACTTAGATTTAGCAAATCAAATGCAGAGGTGATGTAAAGGTGGGATAGTACGCACCATGCGAAATGATTTAACTGGAGAGTGTTTAACTAAGGGAGTCAAAGCTGGTGAAGCGTGCATGTTGAAGGGGCCAGAAGGTCAGTGTAACAAACACAGACAGTCTTTAATTCCTCACGGCACAGTCAATCTGGGGAACACTTTGCCAGAGGATGTTGTGAATGCCAAGACTATAACAGGGTTCAAAACAGAACTAGATAAATTCATGGAGAATAGGTCCATCAAATGGCTATTAGCCAGGATGGACAGGGATGGTGTCCCTAGCCTCTGTTTGCCAGAAGCTGGGAATGGGAGACAGGGCATGGATCACTTGATGATTACCTGTTCCGTTCATTTCCTCCGAAGCAGCTGGCATCAGCCACTGTCGGAAGACAGGATACTGGGCTAAATGAACCATTGGTCTGATCCAGTATGGCTGTTCTTATGTTCTTATGATTCACCACTGCATAGGGACTAAAGGGAAGAGGCTTGTACCTCATTGATTCTGAAGAATACTGTAACTTGTACTTGGACACCTATGGATCTTGGAATCATCTCTACCATTCCTACTGCTGTCCCCATCCCACCCCAGAAAACCTCCCGTGGAGCCTTGTCATACCACCAAACAAAGGCTGCAGTGCTGGTAGGGTGAGTTAGTCCTAAAGAGCCAGCTTTTAAAGCTTACTCAAATGGAAGAATTAACAGTCATCAACCAGATTCTGTCCTCAGACCTTGTAGAACCCCATCGACACAATCTCATACATTGATCGGATCACCTAACTCAGAAGAAAAATGAGTACATTTGCCATAGGTTACATCAGATGATGGAAATAATGCTGCCATTGCATAGTCAAATTGTATTTGAAAGGCATTCTAGACTTTGGTTAAGGTGCTTTTCCTCCTTCTCTGTGTTTTTAAAAAACATATTTTAACTTTCCAAACTTCTTTGAGATTTAGTTCAGGAGCTGCTGAAGTCTGCTTCAAAAATTATGAGAAAATCCCTAAAAAATACTTTGCCACATTTTTGGTTTCATCTAATTGAGACAAGATTTTAAAATTTGGAACACAATTTACCGAGAGATTATTTTATGATAAAGGATGTCTTTCCAGATTGACCACAGAAGACAACAAATCATCAGAGATGCTTTATGGCATTGCTCCCAGAAATAAAGCATATGGACACTTAAACCAAGATATACTATCTGTGCAGTTATCAAATTAAATGTAAGGGAAATATTCTATGATGCAGCATTACAAAATAAAACTGGTACTCATTTCTGCTAGACTGCCCTAATTTCCACCCTTTGCTTTTGTGAATTCCTACATGCACAGTGATAGCCATCTGTAACGTAACCTCAGCTTTATAATTATTGGGTGTTTCATGAGCCCCACTGGCATAGTACAGCCAGAATGACAAAAGGGAAGATTAGTGTTGAGAGCTGTATCTCTAGTTAATCATGCTATCTGGGTCAAGGTTTATCTGGTTTGGCCCAAAGAAGCAAAAGTCTCTAGCCACATTTGTTCCATGCACTTTTACAAGCAGCAAGCATAATCCATACCAGCTATCTCCTTCCCCACTGAAAGCAAAACCTCATCACACTAAGCAATTAATTAATTAATTTTAAAAAATACCATTGCAAAATTCCTGAAATCCATAGTTATTTAATTAAAATTGTTTGATTAGCACTGCTGGGTACTGATGCTAGAGATAATTTGTCTCCGGGTGTCAGATGGTACATCTACTCTGCAATTAAAAACCCTCAGCTGGCTTGTGCCAGCTGACTCAGGCTTGTGGGGTTGTTTAATTGCAGTGTAGACATTCGGGCTTGTGCTGCAGCCCAAGCTCTGGGATCCTCCCACCTCACAGGGTCCTAGAGCTGAAGCTCCAGCCTGAGCCCAAATGTCTGCACTGCAATTAAACAGCCCCTTAGCCCGAGGGGCTGCATGAGCCAACTGCAGATTTTTAATTGCAGTGTAGACATGCCCTAGAAGGCTTTGTCTTTGCACCCAGGAAGGAAATATGGTTTTATACCCACAACCCCAGTGAAACTCTGAACTTACACAGTAATAAAACATATTTTCCTGTAAACCATCTTCATGAATATTCTATAGTATTTATTTATTGTATGTTTTTTGATGTATATTTAAAGTGTCCTTCCATTCCTCTGGGCCTTCTAATTAACATAAACAAAACTAAGACCAGACATGTAGACAGACTGTACAGTATATTTGCTCCATATAATATCTATCATATCTCCACACTTAACCATCCCCTAGCGCTCAAACCACCTCTCTTGTACCAACTTAGAAACATGACATCAATAGGCTAGATCTTCCTCTCTGCATCTCCAGGTTGCAGGGGCTCAGATCTGATGGATTAATGTCATGGTGTGATAGCCCCACTGCATTGTTCCCCTGATCACACAACCCTTTTGCGCATAGTCCTTGAGGATGAAGCTCAACAGATGGAGAAAGCTTGGGAGAAGGCCAATCTTTGTGGCTTTCCCCTTCCAGTAAATAGCCAAGTAACACAATACTGACTGTAAGTATGATTCCACCTGCTTTCTCCCACACAGAATTATTTTTTTCCACTCTGAAGGCGGTGGAGGGGATGTTTAAAGCCACCAGGGCTCTTCATGAGTGAATAGATCCTGCAAGAGCCATGTTACCGTGGAAACCAGGAGTGCTAAGGTGGTGTGTAAAGGCCCAGCGACTCTGCATTGATGTCCTTCTCTTCTGCAGACCTTCAGAAATCCATGAGGATCTTGGCAGATCAGTGGTTTCAGGGAGCTAAACCCTGTTTGCTTCTGCCTTGAATGTTAGATGGAAGAAAATTTGTGTGAGTAGAATTTCATGGATTTTCCAATTACCTATGTAGCTTCTTGCCACTTAGGAAACAAACTGGCCCCAAGTTCCTGGACATCGTTCTTTTTCAGTTGTGCATAGGCTTTCAACGTTAGTTTCTGAATGTTTCCCCCTATATTTTTTTGAAATTCTATTAGAATCAGAATCTAAAAGTTCTGTTGCCTATGTGAAGATGACTGAACATAAGAAGACCGTTTGTCTCCTTCTCATAAGAACATAAGAACGGCCATACTGGGTCAGACCAAAGGTCCATCTAGCCCAGTAGCCTGTCTTCCAACAGTGGCCAATGCCAAGTGCCCCAGAGGGAATGAACAGAACAGATAATCATCAAAAGATCCATGCCCTGTCGCCCATTCCCAGCTTCTGGCAAACAGAGGCTAGGGACACCATCCCTGCCCATCCTGGCTAATAGCCATTGACGGACCTATCCTCCATGATCCTCATCCCTCACCCACATTCAATTCTCCTCAACTTCCCCCTCCAAGTCGGACTCTTTTACTTTTCTTTGACCCTCATCTCTCTCTCCTGATCATCAATTCCTTTTTTTTGAATGCCAGCAGTTCCGCCACCTTTTATGCTATTCCATTAGAGGGGAGGTTCAGGTTTAGCAGTGTAGGGAGCAGGGTGGCTTCCCTCCAAACCAGAGGGTAAAGAGCCACCCTCTCTGCCTGAGTGGGCGGGGCCAGACCAAGCTTATGCCAATCCTTGAAGGGGTGGGGTGGGACAGGAAGCACAAAGGGCGGGGCCCTTTGCCCAGTGAGGAGAGGACCAGCGGGGGAGACAGACAAAGGCTGCTCGCTGCTCCCTCGCGATCCTGCTGCTGACCCAGGGGAGGCCCTGGGCCAGGAGGAACCTGACTGGGAGGAAGTCCTGTGGCGACCAGGACTGCCAGCCGCTGTGTACCCGGAGGACCTGGAGGGGCCCGGCTGTAGCCCAGGCCAGCGTGAGTCCGACACAGAGGGGGAGCTGGAGCTGCCAGCAGCGGAATACCTGGACGAGCTGGAGGAACTGGAGAGACCCGCCTTAGAGACCGGGTAGAAAGTAGCCCAGGGGCAGAACTGCACTGTGGGGTGGATGTATTTGGTCAGCGGGAGCGGATGGCCCCCGCTGACCGAGCGGTGGGACCTTTGGGTTCCGCCACTGTCAGGGCCCTGGGCTGGAACGCAGTGGAGTTGGGTGGGCCTGCGTTCCCCTACCCCGGCCAACCTGCCTTGGGTAGCAGAACTGTGCACTACAAACCCATATCGGCGCCCCCCTGCCCGCGGGGCGCGCTGCGGACTCGTGCCGGGGCCCCCCTGCCCGCGGGGCGCGCTGCGGACTCGTGCCGGGGCCCCCCTGCCCGCGGGGCGCGCTGCGGACTCGTGCCGGGGCCCCCCTGCCCGCGGGGCGCGCTGCGGACTCGTGCCGGGGCCCCCCTGCCCGCGGGGCGCGCTGCGGACTCGTGCCGGGGCCCCCCTGCCCGCGGGGCGCGCTGCGGACTCGTGCCGGGGCCCCCCCTGCCCGCGGGGCGCGCTGCGGACTCGTGCCGGGGCCCCCCCTGCCCGCGGGGCGCGCTGCGGACTCGTGCTGGGGCCCCCCTGCCCGCGGGGCGCGCTGCGGACTCGTGCCGGGGCTCCCCTGCCCGCGGGGCGCGCTGCGGACTCGTGCCGACGCCCCCCCCTGCCCGCGGGGCGCGCTGCGGACTCGTGCCAGGGCTCCCCTGCCCGCGGGGCGCGCTGCGGACTCGTGCCGGGGCCCCCCTGCCCGCGGGGCGCGCTGCAGACTCGTGCCGGGGCCCCCCTGCCCGCGGGGCGCGCTGCGGACTCGTGCCAGGGCTCCCCTGCCCGCGGGGCGCGCTGCGGACTCGTGCCGGGGCCCCCCCTGCCCGCGGGGCGCGCTGCGGACTCGTCCCGGGGCCCCCCCCTGCCCGCGGGGCGCGCTGCGGACTCGTCCCAACGCCCCCCCTGCCCGCGGGGCGCGCTGCGGACTCGTGCCGACGCCCCCCCTGCCCACGGGGCGCGCTGCGGACTCGTCCCGACGCCCCCCCTGCCCGCGGGGCGCGCTGCGGACTCGTCCCGACGCCCCCCCTGCCCGCGGGGCGCGCTGCGGACTCGTGCCGATGCCCCCCCTGCCCGCGGGGCGCGCTGCGGACTCGTGCCGGGGCCCCCCTGCCCGCGGGGCGCGCTGCGGACTCGTGCCGACGCCCCCCCTGCCCGCGGGGCGCGCTGCGGACTCGTCCCGGGGCCCCCCCCTGCCCGCGGGGCGCGCTGCGGACTCGTCCCAACGCCCCCCCTGCCCGCGGGGCGCGCTGCGGACTCGTGCCGACGCCCCCCCTGCCCACGGGGCGCGCTGCGGACTCGTCCCGACGCCCCCCCTGCCCGCGGGGCGCGCTGCGGACTCGTCCCGACGCCCCCCCTGCCCGCGGGGCGCGCTGCGGACTCGTGCCGATGCCCCCCCTGCCCGCGGGGCGCGCTGCGGACTCGTGCCGGGGCCCCCCTGCCCGCGGGGCGCGCTGCGGACTCGTCCCGACGCCCCCCCTGCCCGCGGGGCGCGCTGCGGACTCGTCCCGGCGCCCCCCCCTGCCCGCGGGGCGCGCTGCGGACTCGTGCCGACGCCCCCCCTGCCCGCGGGGCGCGATGCGGACTCGTGCCGGCCCCCCCCGCCCGCGGGGTGCGCTGCGGACTCGTGCCGACGCCCCCCCTGCCCGCGGGGCGCGCTGCGGACTCGTGCCGGGGCCCCCCCTGCCCGCGGGGCGCGCTGCGGACTCGTGCCGGGGCCCCCCCTGCCCGCGGGGCGCGCTGCGGACTCGTCCCGGCGCCCCCCCTGCCCACGGGGCGCGCTGCGGACTCGTGCCGGGGCCCCCCCTGCCCACGGGGCGCGCTGCGGACTCGTCCCGGCGCCCCCCCTGCCCGCGGGGCGCGCTGCGGACTCGTGCCGACGCCCCCCCTGCCCGCGGGGCGCGCTGCGGACTCGTGCCGGGGCCCCCCCTGCCCGCGGGGCGCGCTGCGGACTCGTCCCGGCGCCCCCCCTGCCCGCGGGGCGCGCTGCGGACTCGTGCCGGGGCCCCCCCTGCCCGCGGGGCGCGCTGCGGACTCGTCCCGGCGCCCCCCCTGCCCGCGGGGCGCGCTGCGGACTCGTCCCGGCGCCCCCCCTGCCCGCGGGGCGCGCTGCGGACTCGTGCCGACGCCCCCCCTGCCCGCGGGGCGCGCTGCGGACTCGTCCCGGCGCCCCCCCTGCCCGCGGGGCGCGCTGCGGACTCGTGCCGACGCCCCCCCTGCCCGCGGGGCGCGCTGCGGACTCGTGCTGACGCCCCCCCTGCCCGCGGGGCGCGCTGCGGACTCGTGCCGGGGCCCCCGTGCCCGCAGGGCGCACTGCGGACTCGTGCCGACGCGCCCCCTGCCCGCGGGGCGCGCTGCGGACTCGTGCCAGGGCTCCCCTGCCCGCGGGGCGCGCTGCGGACTCGTGCCGGGGCCCCCCCTGCCCGCGGGGCGCGCTGCGGACTCGTCCCGGGGCCCCCCCCTGCCCGCGGGGCGCGCTGCGGACTCGTCCCAACGCCCCCCCTGCCCGCGGGGCGCGCTGCGGACTCGTGCCGACGCCCCCCCTGCCCACGGGGCGCGCTGCGGACTCGTGCCGACGCCCCCCCTGCCCGCGGGGCGCGCTGCGGACTCGTCCCGACGCCCCCCCTGCCCGCGGGGCGCGCTGCGGACTCGTGCCGATGCCCCCCCTGCCCGCGGGGCGCGCTGCGGACTCGTGCCGGGGCCCCCCTGCCCGTGGGGCGCGCTGCGGACTCGTGCCGACGCCCCCCCGCCCGCGGGGCGCGCTGCGGACTCGTGCCGGGGCCCCCCTGCCCGCGGGGCGCGCTGCGGACTCGTGCCGGGGCCCCCCCTGCCCGCGGGGCGCGCTGCGGACTCGTCCCGGCGCCCCCCCTGCCCGCGGGGCGCGCTGCGGACTCGTGCCGGGGCCCCCCCTGCCCGCGGGGCGCGCTGCGGACTCGTCCCGGCGCCCCCCCTGCCCGCGGGGCGCGCTGCGGACTCGTGCCGACGCCCCCCCTGCCCGCGGGGCGCGCTGCGGACTCGTGCCGGGGCCCCCCCTGCCCGCGGGGCGCGCTGCGGACTCGTCCCGGCGCCCCCCCTGCCCGCGGGGCGCGCTGCGGACTCGTGCCGGGGCCCCCCCTGCCCGCGGGGCGCGCTGCGGACTCGTCCCGGCGCCCCCCCTGCCCGCGGGGCGCGCTGCGGACTCGTCCCGGCGCCCCCCCTGCCCGCGGGGCGCGCTGCGGACTCGTGCCGACGCCCCCCCTGCCCGCGGGGCGCGCTGCGGACTCGTGCCGGCCCCCCCCGCCCGCGGGGTGCGCTGCGGACTCGTGCCGACGCCCCCCCTGCCCGCGGGGCGCGCTGCGGACTCGTGCCGGGGCCCCCGTGCCCGCAGGGCGCACTGCGGACTCGTGCCGACGCGCCCCCTGCCCGTGGGGCGCGCTGCGGAGTCGTGCCGGGGCCCCCCCCCCGCCCGCGGGGCGCGCTGCGGACTCATGCCGACGCCCCCCCCGCCCGCGGGGCGCGCTGCGGACTCGTCCCGACGCCCCCCCCGCCCGCGGGGCGCGCTGCGGACTCGTCCCGACGCCCCCCCTGCCCGTGGGGCGCGCTGCGGACTCGTGCCGGGGCCCCCAGTGCCCGCGGGGCGCGCTGCGGACTCGTGCCGACGCCCCCCCCCGCCCGCGGGGCGCGCTGCGGACTCATGCCAGGGCCCCCCTGCCTGCTAATTCCCCAGTGCCCGAAAGGTGTGACTAAGGCCCACCAGTGGGACCATAGCTCTCCATCGCCCCCTAGGGGCTCGGAGGACTGATTGAAACCTGTCACAAGCAGTCTTTTTGCAGAGCACTTCAGGTGGTCTGCAGAGTGGTGATGCATAATGGTGGTCCATCTATGAAGCTTCTAGCAGTGATGCTTCCTACTGGCTTTCGCTAATTTTAGCATTTAACTCTTTCAGGGTTTCCAGAAGTTTTTGTGCAGCCAAAGTTAAAATAACAACCACCATTCTGTAACCTTCACAGCTGCTTCATGTATTACAGGTTTGCAAATTAATTTGGAATAAATTAGTTCATGATGAAATATGTGGATGATACCAAATCTGAAGGGGGTAACAAATAAATGCACAGACGCAGACTGTAAAGTGGCCTGACATGGAGAGATTAGACCAGTAGAGACTGCAGATAAGGAAAACAGTGTAAGAAATGTATAGTGATGCGGGGATCAATTTTGATATCATGAATACCACTATGGTATTCAGTGGTTACCCAAGGTTTCCAAATATAAATGATTTGCAGAATTTTATATGCTAGAAGCCACTTTTGCTTGCACTGCTGCAAATGAAAAAGGGGTGGGTCTTTTGGATTGATTACAGAAAAGGAGATATTGTCATAACAGATTTGCATAGTCACAATAAATGGAGATAAAGAGAGGATGTTCTAGCAGTTGTATTAATAAACACACTCCTGGGGCTTTTATTTTTTTCCCTATAAACCTTATTCTGATGCAGAAAACTGTAAAGATGAGAATGTGAGTCTATTCATATTGAGTGTCTGAAATTCAGTCTTTTCTGCAAATGCTGAAGGGTGAAGACAGAACTAGTCAGAGCCTCAAACTGCACAAAAGTGAATAGTATTTTTAGTCTGTATCTCTTGGAAAAACCTGTGTTTTGAATATCTCTGGTCTGTATTTACATAAATCATTCTATTTATGATAAGAAACCTGGTGTTAGGAAAGCTTTATGCAAAGAAACTTTTTCCACCTATGCTAAGTAATATGTTAGGGTTTATCTCTGTGCCCAGTAGATATGGCTGTATTAGATAACTCTTAAATTAGAATAGCTGGAGATATATATATATTTATCATTTTGCAAGAACAGATGCTTTGTAAATTCCTTGACAAAAAAAAAATTGGCAGATGATTAGTAGGTAAAACAATGCTGGGGAGGTTTAGAATCTGGTACTTTCTATAAATGGATGATGGACCTTGCAAAGCTTGTGCAGACGCTTTATTTCCTAGTAAAAATAATACACTGGAATGTAGTTTATAAATACATAATTTGGGAGGCAGAGATCAGATTAACTAAGAGTTTTAGTTAAGAAGGATTCTTTTGGCTAAATTAATACCCATATCTGGGAACATAATCTCAATGCAAATAACAATTTTTCCAGTACATGAGATTTGTATATATGAGTTTTCCAAAGAAATCAAACCAAAGAAACATGTTTTACAGGCCCCTCTCCTGAAGCCTCTACAATCTGTCTGCTCAACACTTCTCCATATTACAGTGCTGAAAGCTCCAGTAGACATTCAAAGAGGGTGCAGTACTATAGCTTCTTTAAGCCTAGGCTTGTGGCTCAAATGCGTTTCTGTAAACCCAGCTAATGAGGCAAAACAACTCAGCACATAACAAGCTGATTGTACCTTGAGTGTCATGCCACTGTCAGATACGCTGAGACACCAGAGCCTTTATTTCAGTGCAGCTACAGAGAATTGAACTGTACAGGCCAAACCTGGTACTCACAGAATCCAGCAGATTTTTGCCTGCTGAGTTTTGCCTGCTGAGTTGGCCTATAGCCTCGTTTACAAAGCCACAGTCTTACAGGAGAAGAAACACCAAATAAAATGGATCATACAGAAACTCTTATTATTATTAAAACTTTCCAGTCAACTTATTGCTGCTGCAGACTGATAAAAATAAGTTTAAGAAAACTTACAAGCACACATTCTTATCAATCATGGCCTTATCAGAAGTCATAATAATATGTACCATGAGCTTTCTCAGTGTGTGAGACCTGGAGCAAACCACTTGGTGTCTCCTTTGGGTCTCTGTCTTGTTTTTCCTTATCAAGCACAATCTGCCCTCCTCTCTCTGGAAGTCTGGAAGGCTGACTTCATTTTTGTCTGTCTTAGTCTGTATACTACAACAGATGTTCAGATTCTACTGAGATGGGCCCCAATTTAAGAACCTGAGTAAATAGCTGTTGCATTTAAAGTACTGCATTGTGTTTGCATACATGAAAACAGCGCATATGTCGATCAGTAAATAACATTATGAGCATCAGCAAACCTTTCAATCCCTCCTGCCAGGAAATCTAAAGTCTAAATTGATGGGTATGCCCAGTGATTAAAAGAGATCTGACATCTTGGAAGTCAGTGTTTTCATTCATTGCTCCCCATTAAGCTCAGACATGGATGCTTCAGCATCCATTCATGTTGCTCTTTCTGCTAAACCAGTTATCTAAAGATCCACTCATTTCTTTCTCTCTTGCATACTCTGTATAGATACATACACACAAAATATAGGAGCAAGTCTTGTCATTTTTGTTTAATTGCCAAACCCTTACATAGCAGCATTCCCAGCTTTTTATCATCTCTGGTGGTCTAGGAGACTTCGTTGCATTCTGGTGGATAATAACCCGGCCTCAATTATTCTCCCCTTCGTCACTTCTCAGCTGGACTACAGCATCTGGGCATGAAACCTTCAGCGTTTAGGAAACTCTAACTAGTACAGAACGCTGCAGCATATTTCCTAAGCAACACAGGCCATGGAGAGCACATCAAACCTATTCTCTGCTTTCTACACCGGCTTCTCTTAGGATATCAAGTCAAATTCAAGGTCTCAGTCCTTATTGTCAAAGTGTGCCATGGACTGGGTCCAGGATATCTAAAAGGCTACCTGAAGCTCCAGGGTGAAGACTATGTGTGACAGCTTTACTCTTCTGGCACAATGGAACCCTCTTCAATAAAGGTCAAAGCTCATCTTTGCAGGAGATAGGAATCTGAGACAGTGGAATGAACTCCCTCAGAAACTAAGGACCATCACAAACCTCACCACCTTCCACTCCAAGTGCAAGGCACATGTCTTTGACCTCGCCTTCTCTAACAAATATATAGCAACATAAATATTAAAAACAAAACTGAACAACAACAACTCAAATGTTTTACTGCAGATTGTGAAGTAGCTGGGATGAGAAGCAGAACCTCCAAATCAGAGGTCATGGTCCTCTATTGGAAGAAAGTGGACTGCTTTCTCCAGGTGAGGGGGGCAGAAGCTGTCCTTAGTGGACTAGTTCAAGTATCTAGGGGTCTTGTTCACGAGTGATGGCAAGTGGAAGCGCGAGATCAACTGGGAGATTGGTGAAGTGGCAGCAGTGATGCGGGTGCTGTACTGATTCATGATGGTGAAGCGGGAGCTGAGTTCTCAGATGAAGCTCTAAGTTTACAGGTCATTCTACATCCCCATCCTCACCTATGGTCATGAACTTTGGGTAATGATGGAAAGGACGAGATCGCAGGTACAAGTGGCAGAAATGAGGTTTCTCCATAGGGTGGCTGGCCTTACTCTTTGAGATAGGGTGAGGAGCTCAGCTATATGGGAGGGCCTCAGAGTACAGCCGCTACTCCTCCAGATTGACAGGAGCCAGTTGAGGTGTTTCGGGGACCTAATAAGGATGCCCCCTGAGAGGCTTCCTTTGAAACATTACCAGAAACATCCCATGGGGCGGAGGCCCCGAGGCCGACCCAGGTCATGCTGGAGGGATTATATCTCCCAGCTGGTCTGGGAACCTAGGGAATCCCCCAGGGGGAGCTGGAATCTGTTGCAAAGGAAAAGGAGGTCTGGTCCTCCCTACTCTCCATGCTGCTGCCGCGACCCACTAGGAAAAGCAGCATGAAGGAGAAGAACCTACCAAAACATGAAGCTTCCCTGCATACACTCCCCCCTCTGGGCAGTGGATCAGAGACCAAACAACATGTGATAAATATGTAGTTCCGCTGTTTAATGCACTACTGGAAAGTGCTCAGATACTATGGACATGAATGTGGTGTACTAACCTATATAGAACTAGAATAGAATATCCAGAGTATTGTATAGTAAACACAGTATAGCTGTCTATGATTGACTTTTGCAGGATTAATATAGCTACATATTTAACAAAAGATAAAAGTGTTTTTGCAAATGTATCCTTCTAAAATATATACTCTAGCTCAACAAGAAGATATAGGATTGTTAGAGATGAAATTAAATGGTCTGTGTTGCACAGGATCTTAGATTACATGATCATAAAGATCCCTTCTGGCTTTAAAATGTACAAATCTATGTACATCCTTGAAAATCTCTTTGAAAATAAGCAAGATACAGTTAGATCAATGGGCTTCCTTAGTTACTCCCAGAAAAGCAAAGCTATAACAAACTTAAATATCCACTCACTTTAGACATGATATATTGGTTTGTAGGCTTCCTTTCACATTGAAAGTGTTCAAAAATGCTAAGTTTTTATGACCTGTCTTTGGAGAATGGTAATATTGTATCATGCAATAAATACTGTGTATATAAAAAAAGTTTAAATCCATGTGATCTCTACTTTATTCAGGTTCTTATTGCATTTCCATTACCATGGTATCTGAACACTTTGTATTAAGCGATGTGACTAGCAACTGTCATGTGTGCAATAGCCTGCAGTGGCTTTTACAATCCTATAGTTAACGTCTGTTAAATGCCTTATATACTGTCATATCAGCAACATAAAGTATTAGCTTTTGCTGATTATCTTTGAGTTCCTTACAGACTTAATGGTATTTCTACTTAAGACTACTTTTATATTCTAGAAAGGCTGGCAATTTATCAAATTAGTCAAAATCTGATATTAGTCTTATGTTACGCATGACAACTACTGTGCTGCCTTTGCTACATTTATTTCCTGCATGACTCAGCCTTGCCAGAACTTATACTCCAATATTTTACTTGACTAATATCCTGTCTCAGTGCAGCAATACAGGAGCATCTTATGTAAATTTCATCGCAGAACAAAGCCACATGAAGTTAAGAAGTGTTTAGCTACTGGCTCAGCGGAGGTGTTTTTAAAAGTTTCAGTAATCAGTCACCCCATGTGTGCAGAAAAGACAAACGTTTAGACTATGATCGCAAAAAGAAAAGGAGTACTTGTGGCACCTTAGAGACTAACCAATTTATTTGAGCATAAGCTCCTTAGAGACTAACCAATTTATTTGAGCATAAGCTTTCGTGATCGAAAGCTTATGCTCAAATAAATTGGTTAGTCTCTAAGGTGCCACAAGTACTCCTTTTCTTTTTGCGAACACAGACTAACACGGCTGTTACTCTGAAACCTGTCATTAGACTATGTTGTCACATCATTTTCTAGAAGTGATTCTTGGCATTTTCAAAGCCATGCTCCATAACTGTATTTATACACTCTTTCCTGTAAGTAAATACACCCAGTGTGTGTGTCACTACTTAGGCAGTCAAAGAAACCTCTGTGTATATCTGAAATAAACTTTGGTTATAGATTAGAAAGAATGAGTTTCCTCAAGGGTTCCAGCTTTGAATACACACACATTCTCGCCAAACTCAGGGTAGCATGAATGTAATGCATCAAAGGATAAAAAGAGAAGAAATTTGTCAATTGCTAAAAGCCTGGTTGAGCAGTAAACAAGAATATTAATTTGTATAAAGAAATTTGATGTGATTGGTATTATTGAAACTTGATGGGGTTATTTGCATGACTGGAATGTCAAAATCACTGGATACAACTTATTTAGGAAAGTGAGTGGGCAGAAAGAGAGGACAGTAGAACTGTACATTACACATACCATTACCTGATTTAGAATTACCAATAATTCAGGGCAGGATCTGGAATGCTTAAAGATCAATGTCGTTACTGATAAGTCACAAGATGGGATACTAGTGGTGGTCTTCCATACCCCGCCAATCGGACAAGGGAACAGAGTGTCTCCCTAAATATCTATCTATAATATGTAGGGGAAAAAATGGGGAAATTTCAGTCAGGGGAACATCAGCTGGAGGTGTCATGCTGCCAGTGGCAAAAACTCTTGGGTGTGTCTAAAAATTATAGATGACAATTCTCTAATATTGAAATATTGAAACCAATTCAGGGTAATTTTAGATCAGGCCTCATTCTGATAGATAATGATGAATTGATCATTGAACTAAAATTGATGATTGCTTAGGTGCAAATGAACACAACCTAATTTCATTTTCTATGTGTGAATAGAATATAGTTTTGTACAGTCATATTTGGTGCTTTAAGAAGGACAGTTTCACAAAGCTGAAAACAAGCATGAGCAAAGTTGAGTGGAAGGAAATATTTTAAACATTAAAATGTGAATATTAATTGGGAATTGTTTAAGAATGCTTTATTAGATGCCCAACTAACCACAATTCGGCAATCATGTAAAAATAATTCTTCTGTTAAACAACATCCTGCTTCAGAGGGAAGATAAAAGAAGCAATAATAAATAATTATGTGTATATAAATGAATGATTGGAAAATGGAGAAGCTGAAAGCAATGAATACAAAATCACCAGTTAGGAAATGCAGACAATTAATAGGGGAAGTGAAAAACTCTATGGCTATTAACATTAAGGATAATAAGAAGGAACTCTTTAAATGTATCAGGAACAAACAAAATGTGGGGATATACTACATATAAGTCTGATACCAGATAAGGATGGTCAAATTATCAATCATGATGCAGAAAAGGGAGAAGTATTCAGTATATATTTGTTATGTATTTGGAAAGAAGCAAGATGATGTATCTATATCTTATGTATTACAGTGGTAATGAAATACTTCCTACTCCATCAGTAACCATGGAGGATGTTAGACAGCAACTTTCAAACATGTAAAAATTTGTAGGATCTGGTAACTTGCACCCAAGAGTGTTAAAAGAATTGGCCAAAGAGAGCACTATGCCTGAACCATTAATGCTGATTTTTAACAAATCTTGGAATACTGGGTAAATCCCAGAAAGCTAGAAAAAAACCTAATATTGTACCAATATTTTAATAAAGAGTACACAGGATGATCCAGGAAACTAGACACCAGTTAGTCTGACACCAACTCCAGGCAAAATAATGGAAAACCTGGTATGGGTTATTATTTACTATTATTTATTAACTTCTTATACTTAGCTTGTAAGCTCTTTGTGTCAGGGAGTGTCTTTTTGTTCTGTGTTTATACAGTTCCTAGCACAATGAGGTTCTAGTCTCTGAGTAGGTCTTCTAGGCACTATGGCAATATAAATAATAATTTATCTCTCTAAATAAAAGCAAAGTCTTTGCTTTGAGTCAGCTGCCTCTTTGCTTCCATTTTGCCATATTTTGAACTGTCTGCATATAAATAAGGTAATATGTTGATGTCAAATTTTGACAGTAGGTAACACAACGAAATGCCAGAATTTATTTTCCTTGATCATTATTTTTTAATCTTTCACCTCTATGAACCTCCATATAAATACATTTTAACTTGTATATTTCTTTTTTAAATGCATTCTTCAGTGGAATTGTTAGGGCATAAGGGCTAAAGATTAGGTGAAGCTGCAGCAGCATTATCTGGATAAATTAGAAGAATGGTGGGAAAGGATTACAATGAGATTTAAGTAGGATATACATAGTTCTTTTTACAAAAAGAAAAGGAGTACTTGTGGCACCTTAGAGACTAACCAATTTATTTGAGCATGAGCTTTCGTGAGCTACAGCTCACTTCTTCGGATGCATACCGTGGAAACTGCAGCAGACTTTATATACACACAGAGAATATGAAACAATACCTCCTCCCACCATGAAAAAACTTGTACAGATACAGACAGACATCATCTTCCTTTCCAAATGCAAACAGATGGACATCGTACCAAAAGGACTGAAGGTAAAAAATCCATTACAATCTACATACCACACAGACTATGCTGACAGCTTGTGCCACACACTCTCAAAGAAACTGCGGAATCACCTGATCAACATCCTCTACAGCAAACAGGGAAAGATTAAGAATGAGCTCTCAAAAATGGATACTCTCATAAAAACCCAACCTTCCAAACAAACTTCCTCGTGGCTGGACTTTACTAAAACTAGACAAGCCATTTACAACACACACTTTGCTTCTCTACAAAAGAAAAAGGATACTAAACTATCTAAACTACTACATGCTACAAGGGGCCACAGCAATGGTTCCCTCAACCCACCTAGCAATATTGTTAACCTATCCAACTATACTCTCAGCCCAGCAGAAGCAGCTGTTCTATCTCGGGGCCTCTCCTTCTGCCCCTCCACCCCCACGAACATGATACAGTTCTGTGGTGACCTAGAATCCTATTTTCGACGTCTCCGACTCAAGGACTATTTCCAAAATACCTCTGAACAACATACTAATCCACAGAGGTCTCCCTACCAACACTACAGAAAGAGGAATTCTAGGTGGACTCCTCCTGAAGGTCGAAACAGCAGACTGGACTTCTACATAGAGTGCTTCCGCCGACGTGCACGGGCTGAGATTGTGGAAAAGCAGCATCACTTGGCCCATAACCTCAGCCATGCGGAACGCAATGCCATCCACAGCCTCAGAAACAACTCTGACATCATAATCAAAAAGGCTGACAAAGGAGGTGCTGTTGTCATCATGAATAGGTCGGAATATGAACAAGAGGCTGCTCGGCAGCTCTCCAACACGAGTTTCTACAAGCCATTACCCTATGATTCCACTGAGAGTTACCAAAAGCAACTACAGCATTTGCTCAAGAAACTTCCTGAAAAAGCACAAGATCAAATCCGCACAGACACACCCCTGGAACCCCGACCTGGGATATTCTATCTACTACCCAAGATCCATAAACCTGGAAATCCTGGGTGCCCCATCATCTCAGGCATTGGCACCCTGACAGCAGGATTGTCTGGCTATGTAGACTCCCTCCTCAGGCCCTACGCTACCAGCACTCCCAGCTACCTTCGAGACACCACTGACTTCCTGAGGAAACTTCAATCCATCGGTGATCTTCCTGATAACACCATCCTGGCCACTATGGATGTAGAAGCCCTCTACACCAACATTCCACACAAAGATGGACTACAAGCCGTCAAGAACACTATCCCCGATAATGTCACGGCTAACCTGGTGGCTGAACTTTGTGACTTTGTCCTTACCCATAACTATTTTACATTTGGGGACAATGTATACCTTCAGATCAGCGGCACTGCTATGGGTACCCGCATGGCCCCACAGTATGCCAACATTTTTATGGCTGATTTAGAACAACGCTTCCTCAGCTCTCGTCCCCTAAAGCCCCTACTCTACTTGCGCTATATTGATGACATCTTCATCATCTGGACCCATGGAAAAGAAGCCCTTGAGGAATTCCACCATGATTTCAACAATTTCCATCCCACCATCAACCTCAGCCTGGTCCAGTCCACACAAGAGATCCACTTCCTGGACACTACAGTGCTAATAAACAATGGTCACATAAACACCACCCTATACCAGAAACCTACTGACCGCTATTCCTACCTGCATGCCTCCAGCTTTCACCCTGACCACACCACACGATCCATCGTCTACAGCCAAGCTCTGCGATACAACCGCATTTACTCCAACCCCTCAGACAGAGACAAACACCTACAAGATCTCTGTCAAGCTTTCTTACAACTACAATACCCACCTGCAGAAGTAAAGAAACAGATTGATAGAGCCAGAAGAGTTCCCAGAAGTTACCTACTACAGGACAGGCCTAACAAAGAAAATAACAGAACGCCACTAGCCGTCACCTTCAGCCCCCAACTAAAACCCCTCCAACGCATTATTAAGGATCTACAACCTATCCTAAAGGATGACCCAACACTCTCACAAATCTTGGGAGACAGGCCAGTCCTTGCCTACAGGCAGCCCCGCAACCTGAAGCAAATACTCACCAACAACCACGTACCACACAACAGAACCACTAACCCAGGAACTTATCCTTGCAACAAAGCCCGTTGCCAACTGTGCCCACATATCTATTCAGGGGACACCATCACAGGGCCTAATAACTTCAGCCACACTATCAGAGGCTCGTTCACCTGCACATCCACCAATGTGATATATGCCATCATGTGCCAGCAATGCCCCTCTGCCATTTACATTGGTCAAACTGGACAGTCTCTACGTAAAAGAATAAATGGACACAAATCAGATGTCAAGAATTATAACATTCAGAAACCAGTCGGAGAACACTTCAATCTCTCTGGTCACGCAATCACAGACATGAAGTTCGCTATCTTAAAACAAAAAAACTTCAAATCCAGACTCCAGCGAGAAACTGCTGAATTGGAATTCATTTGCAAATTGGATACTATTAATTTAGGCTTAAATAGAGACTGGGAGTGGCTAAGTCATTATGCAAGGTAGCCTATTTCCCCTTGTTTTTTCCTACCCCCCCCCCCCGATGTTCTGGTTTAACTTGGATTTAAACTTGGAGAGTGGTTAGTTTGGATGAGCTATTACCAGCAGGAGAGTGAGTTTGTGTGTGTATGGGGGTGGGGGGGATGTGAGAAAACCTGGATTTGTGCTGGAAATGGCCCACCTTGATTATCATGCACATTGTAGGGAGAGTGGTCACTTTGGATGAGCTATTACCAGCAGGATAGTGAGTTTGTGTGTGTGGTTTTTGGGAGGGGGGTGAGGGGGTGAGAGAACCTGGATTTGTGCAGGAAATGGCCCAACTTGATTATCATGCACACTGTGTAGAGAGTTGTCACTTTGGATGGGCTATCACCAGCAGGAGAGTGAATTTGTGTGCGGGGGTGGAGGGTGAGAAAACCTGGATTTGTGCTGGAAATGGCCCAACTTGATGATCACTTTAGATAAGCTACTACCAGCAGGACAGTGGGGTGGGAGGAGGTATTGTTTCATATTCTCTGTGTGTATATAAAGTCTGCTGCAGTTTCCACGGTATGCATCCGAAGAAGTGAGCTATAGCTCACGAAAGCTCATGCTCAAATAAATTGGTTAGTCTCTAAGGTGCCACAAGTACTCCTTTTCTTTTTGCAAATACAGACTAACACGGCTGTTACTCTGAAACCTGTCATAGTTCTTTTTGTAATCTGCTTTTTCTATTTTTTTTTACATGTGGACTGTTTTGAATGATTTCTTCTCTTTGATTATTACTATTCTTCTAAAGCAATCTGTACACACCTTGTTGGAAAAAGTGAATAGAAATATTTTAAAAAACCCACAACCCAAAAAAGATTTGAATTCATTGCTTTGAAAAACAAGATACTTCCATTCATATTGCCAGACAATATGTTTAAAATTTGTTTAAAATTTGTGGGAATTTAGAATATTAATTTTGCCCATCAGAGGTCTTCCACAGATTTCTGGTAATAAATACTGTACCTAGAAGGACTTAGAGATGAAAAATGTAACCTGTTCATCTTTAGTTAATATTAAGAATGCAAAACTTCATAAAAGCCAAATATAATTTACTATATTTTGCTTTTTCAGTGAAAAGAAAGAAAGGATTTTTCTGCATTTCATCTCTAAATGGCTCCATAATAGGTCACCAATTTTATTACATCTGCTGGAGTGATTAGTTGTGAGCATAAAGAATAGTATGAAGAATAGTTTACATTTTCATGAAATACCCCAGATTATCCATTAAATTTAGTTCAGGATTACTGGATTTAGTGCAGCAGGGACAATTTGGGACTCTGGTCCTTCAGGGGATGTGCTTCAATGTAGGCCTGCAGTTGCTGGGAAGCATTTTGGAGGTAATTGTCCTCTGTTTGATTGACCATGACCTCTTTAGATATTTTAAGATGTTCTAGGTAGATTTCAGGACAGACTCTGATTTAGGGCACTAATTCCCTTATTTGGTTCTTGTGAAGAGGTCAAATCCTGTCCTCTTTGCCCATCATTTTAGATCAATTGGAAGCCATCACTGCAAATTAAATTTCACCACATTTCCTGCCTCCTATATGAGCTTTTCTAATTTAGGAAAGAATTTTCCATGAGTAAAAAGTTCCTCACTGTGTTTTGACTTCAATGGCCTTTGGCCCTTAAATTCCAACAGATACAATGGGAACCCAGCTGCAGGACCAATGTGTTCATATGTGGGTAAAACTAATGGGACTAGAGCTTGCCTATACCTTAAGTGGTGCTCTGCCCATTATAGGATGGGCACCCACTGAAAATCAATGAACCAGAGGAAAGCGTATAATATGAAACAACATCGGATATTAACCATGGTGTTCTGTGCCCTCTGATACATTATCTCCGAGAACAGTGTACAATATGCAAATGTGTAGAAAGAGGCGAAGTGCATTCAAGGAAAATTCAGTCAGTACCAATGAGTGGGAAACGTCAAAGGGAAGAATTTTAAACATACAGGTGAGTTTTTGATCAATTTTTTTTATGACAATTTAGAAAGATCTTCTAGATATTATCTTAGTCTTTTGACTGGCTTCTATTCCCACTGAAGGAGAGAGTTTTGCCATTACCCTTAAGGTAAGCAGAATTCAGGCCCTTTCCAATTTTAATGGGTGGACATACCAAGTGCACAATGAGGGACAATTTTCTGGATACTGTGGATTATCTATCTGTAGTCCTACTCATGGAAATTTTTTTAAAATCTGTAGTGTACATCCTTGTATTAACTTTCCCATCATCCTTTTGCCTGACCCTTCAAATAAAAATGCAATTACATATCACTGAGAAATAGTCTACTTTATGATAAAAGATTTGATTCTTTTTTATAAATACGATGCAGATGCCAGCAATTTTCTGCAGTGTGTGACAAAGTCAAGAGCTAGCAAGATATGACGCTTCCCTGCTGCTGTTCATCTGAATACTGAAGAGCTTCCATAATTCATCCATTTTGCACCTTTATGTTTAATCTTTTCTTTAACTGAATTTTTATTGATTTCCATTTTTTAAAACATGAGCATACATAAAAAAATACACAGTCAAGAATAATTCAATTCTTCCTCTCAATCAGCAATATGAATCTTAAACTGCATGTCATTTTTTTTAATAAAAGCATGCAGTCCATTCTTAACCAAACTTTCCTATATTTAAAATTTTTTACAAATGGTGATTCTCCTGCATCCCACTGCGTAAAAATGATTCTATCACAGTGACTCATACTGTGTCTTCCTTTTGGTTTTCAGAACCTTCCGGCCAAACTATCTGATTCAAATGTATGGACTTCTGCTGCACTGAAATCCTTAAATCTGCCTTTTCAGTAAATCATAATAGCTACTGCAACAATAAATGAGGAAAGCTAGTTGAATAGAGTGAAAGTCAGCTGGTAATGTAGGAATACTTTATAAAGAAGGTTAGGAAAATATCTATCAGTTAGGAGTAATGATTTTAAGGATTAGGCTCTTATTTGAATGCTGCTTTGTGCCCTGCTGCTTTGTGGGTGTGCAGGGGCTGGGAGAAAAAGGTTTAGGAAAGCCACACCCATCTGCCCCCACAAAGCAGTAGGAAAAAATGCAATCTCTACATGCCCCAAGGCACCGAGATATTTCCCGCTTTGTGCCTCATGAGATACAAGACTCCAAAGGATTGTGGGAAGGGTGGGGAAGAGATAGGGACATGTCTCTGACACCCAATTCCTGACTGGCCGTTGAGGGAGAGCAGCAGTGGACGTACTCTGTGTGCTGGGGAACTCCAACAGGAATGGTCCCTGGGGCAGAATGCGGGTGGAGCAAATCTTGAGGCACTGCACCATCCCCAGCACAGGCTGTGACCATCAGCAGTAGTATTATTGTCTGCAGCACTACTCATCAGAGAGTGAGACTACTCACACTAGTACAAAAATTTCAGGATCGGGCCCTTATCTAGTGCTTTGTTTTTCCCTTATGTGCTTACGATAATGTAAATGTATTTGCCTAATGGTTTTAGGGTGAAAAGTTACTCCATTATTTCCTAGCTGATGACTGTACCAGTGTGTGCAGTCGCCTTGCTGAAACAAGACACACTCTTTTAGATAAACATACTCCAAATGGTTACAAAATATTTGTTATATCAGTGTCAAGGTGCAATTTCCATAATAATACTTGTATTTTGCATGTTGTGAGTGAAGATGCAGGCTGATGTCACCTCATAAGACAGACAGGTTCATTCACTGTAATGTTTGTTCCACCTCCATTATCTGCAGAACCTCAGGCACATAGTTCACCATGTGGATAATATCTCAGAACCAAGCAAGGGCTGTCATATCTGGTATGTTTGACTGTTTACAGAAATTGCCCAGGGAAAAGGGTCTTATTCGTACAGTTAATAAGACTGACTTGTTCTCTGATTATCAGATGCAAACATTCTAATGGTTTCTTTTCAGTTTTGTTATATCACAGTTACAGATGGGAAGGTAATTTGATGAATACCAGCTAAACCTACGTGGCACATAGTCAATTCTGACACATACAGTTTTAACACATGCAGGCTACTCTGACTGACATAATCCTAAATGGCATCTGTTTGGGGGCTTTACTTTTTGGCTTTCAGTCAGGCGTGAAATAGAAGCTCTTAGAAAAGATTAAATATTGCCTCCTTGCATTTACATCTATAGCCAAAAACATCTTAGGTCAGTTGCAACACATTTCTTAACAGTCCCCTACTTGCACTGAAGTTCAGTGGAAAAACAACCCAAAACCAAAAAAAGAGCATCACTTACAAGGCATGTCATTTCTGCTAGGCCACTGAAAACATTCTGAAACTGCCAAACCTGCAGTAAAACAGCTTGTCCAATAGTTTCTCACTACTTAATTATCAGTGACTCAACAATAGTCTTTCATTTTCATTGTGTCACTCCTAGCAACTCCCTGGGCTCCATATGACCAATTAGTGACAAGGCAGTGAAGGTACTTCAGCTATCTTGGTTTAGAACAGAGCTGAGCTTTCACTTAGGAGTGTTAACAGCCTTCTAATTAGATTTTTTTTCTATACTTAAGCTGGATTCTGTAAGAGATCCCAGAGGTTTAAGAGTAGAGGAATCATTTTACCAGTATTACAACTTTACTCTTTATCCAGGCTTGCTTTTAACGGCCTTCTGTTATGCTGTGCTGCTTCCTTCATCTTCATTAATGTAATACCAAATATCAGGGACCATATTTTAATTATAGTATTGCATTTATTTCATTGTTATACAGTGTCTTGGCAGTAAAAACTGATACACATTTTTCATGTGTCCTTTCACTGTGTGGTGCAAAGAGAACAAAATGAAAAAAAGGTCACACAAATGGAGTGGAGTATGGGGAGAGAAGAAAGAGCACGTGGTAATGAAGAAAAAAATGCCCTTTCTGCCCCTGCTCCCTTCTATACGCACACACACACGCACTGTGCACCCCATCCATCCTGTGACTGAAGGAAGAGCAATGCAAGAATAAGCACTGCATGGATTTGAGAAACAGCTGGTGGGTATTTCATTAAGGAAATAGACAAAAATGAGGCTAGATCATCATCATAAGTGACAGCAGCTTATGCTCTGTGGCCTTCACTCACCCTCAAGAGTGGTGACTTATGTGCACTTGTGCAGAGAATCAATAACAGAATGACAGAGAGAGTCTAAGCAGTCAACTGCCTATGGCCTGAGACATGAAGCTTCCCCAAAGTTCGGCCAGCTCCCCTCCCCATTTTATCCCCGCTAAAGGCTAAATGTCAGAGCCTTTTCTGGCTACTTCATAGTATATTATTTGATAAGCCTCAGGACTGGAGTAGCTTCCATGGTTCTTTTGCTCCCAACTGTGGGGACTAATGGCACAGTGGAGACTCCATTGCCTTTCCCCAAAGAGCTACTACTCACTATCCTGCAGGGCATCTCAGTTTCCAGTGGCCAGGTCCCTGAAATCCTGACACTAATGTTCAGTACAACCATGTGGTTGCTTTGTCTTGTACTTCACCCTTGAGAGACTGGAGTCAGATTTACAGATGCCTGAGTAATACAGGAGGAAAAACTCTTCACTACAGCAAGAGCAATATGGCCAGGTGACATAGATACAGAGCAACAAAGAAAGGAAAATTGCATGTATATGAAATACAGGCAAAATATCTAATTACAAAGAAGATTAAATCACCAGACACTGAGTCTGAAATATAATAATCAATACTATTAAACAATTGCAGTATTAACAGGTTCATGAGTCTGACAAGGGCTCAAAAATGTGGGCCTCTTTGGGTACCTGTTGTCTCTGATAACATTTTCCTTCATATAACTGTAATATAGTAGCTAAAACATCTATAATTTTGGAATTTTCACAACCACCCTGAAATTCTCAGATTCCCAGTGGTTCATTCCGGAACCTTAATTTGCTCCATGGACTTAGCATTCAGCAGGGATATCTAACGCTGTTTTATTTATGTGGCAGCCCAGCTAAAAGAAACTAAAGTTCCATTAATTGGCCCCATCTTCCTTTCTACTATGCACTGCTGTGGGGAGCAAAAGCTGGTAAAACAATGCCCAAACCATGCTACACCCTCCCTAATATTTTCCTGACACCATGGATATATGCCTTTGCGTCATC
Organism: Eretmochelys imbricata; assembly: GCF_965152235.1. Taxonomy (NCBI): domain Eukaryota; kingdom Metazoa; phylum Chordata; order Testudines; family Cheloniidae; genus Eretmochelys; species Eretmochelys imbricata. The sequence goes on from NC_135572.1 coordinate 314,778,886, forward strand.
TCCACAGGGGACAAGCTTGCAGGGACAGGGCCGTGGGTAGTGGAGTTGTGGAACAGCTGCTCTGCAAGTCACACTCTTTGGGGCTATTGAAACTTGAAGTATCTTCCTTTGCACCTTCTCTCCTACCGGAAGAGGGTAAGACAAAGGCACTCAGAATTAGTCAAGGAGCCATGGTGCTGGGGGTATAAAGGAAAAAGAGGAGGAGTCTAGGCAGAAAGATGAAACTCCAAAACTCCACAAGGATGGCCTATATGTTCCAGCGAATCTGATCCCATCACAGGCAGAACTAGGGTGCCCCTGCGTATGCCCACTGACCACTCCACACAGAAGGTAAAATGCCATTTACAGTCTTAGATGTTAAGGCCAAAAGGGACCATCATGATTATCTAGCTTATAACCATTCCTTCAGAAGCTAATCCAATGGCTAAATGACCTCTGTGTCGGGGCAAGGCCAGATGGCTACAGAAAAGTAGTGGGAGATAGATATATTAGCTCCAGGCTAAAAAATCCCTGGTACCAGGATAAGTGAAATGGCAGCTGCTCCAGGTCAATTAAGACACCTGGGGCCAATTAAGAACTTTCCAGAAGGCAGGGAGAAGGCTAGCTTGATTGGGACACCTGAAGCCAATCAGGGGCTGGCTGAAACTAGTTAAAAGCCTCTCATTTAGTCAGGTGGGTGTGCATGTCAGGAGCTGTGGGAGGAAGTTGCGCTGTTGGAGAGGCTGAGTAGTTCACACCATATCAGGCACAAGGAAGGAGGCCCTGAGGTAAGGGTGAAGTGGAGCTTGAGGAAGTGAGGGCTGCTGTGGGGGAAGTAGCCCAGGGAATTGTACATGTAATGTTTCTAAAAGGTCAGCTACCATAGCTGATGCTATTAGGGTCCCAGGGAATTGTACATGTAATGTTTCTAAAAGGTCAGCTACCATAGCTGAAGCCCAGAGTAGAGGGTGGGCCCGGGCTCCCCCCCCACCTTTACCCCCTGATTAATCACTGAGCCTGGGAGACAACAGAGACTGTGCAAGGAAGGATAACTTCTCCTCACCTCCCTCACTGGCTTATGATGAAAATGGCTCAGTAGACTGTGACCCTTGTCTCTAGAGAGAGAAGGGTTACGTGCAGGGTCACAGTGAGCCTCTGAGGCTAGCAAAATCCGCCAGGAAACGTGGGACCCACGGAGGCAAGGACAGAGCTTTGTCACACCTCAGTGACAAAATCTTGCTTCTGATTTCCAGTTTGAATTGGTATAGCTTCAACTTCCAGACATAGGTTTATCTGCTGGATTACACAGCACTCTGGTAATCATGGGTATGTACTAACAGGCTGTGATCAAGTTATGTATTAAACTTTTTTGACAAAGTAATTAGAATGAGCTCATTAAGTCAATAAATCTTGTTTTCCAAAGCTTGAATCATTCTTGCAGCTTTTCTCTGAACTCTCTACAGGTTTTCAAAATCTGATTAAAAGTGTAGACATCAGAACCGGACACAGTATTGCCGGACAATGGTGTATACAATTGTAATATCACTTTCCTGTTCTAATTGATACTCCTCTGTTTATACAGTGAAAGATGACATTACATCTTTTAAGCAACCACACTTAACTGGGAGATCATGTTCACTTGGCTAGCCACCATGATCCCTTAGGTCCTTTCATGACTTTCCAGGCTACACTCCCCCATGCTGTAAGTGTGATCTACACTTTTAGTTCCTAGATTTATGATCTTGCATTTGGGTGTATTAAAATGTAATGTGGTTTCACCGTTTTCAATTTACCAAGTGATCTAGACTGCTCTGCATAAGTGTCCTTTCTCCATCATTATTTAGCACTCTGCCAGTCTTCGTTATCTGCAAATTTTATCAGCAGTGGTTTAATATTTTCTTCCAGATCATTCATAAATGTGTTTAATAGGATTGGATTGAAAGCGGATCTCTGCAGAATGCCACAAGAAACTGTCCCTCTTGTTGTTGATCACATTTTGAGATAGATAAATTAGCCAGTGTTTAGCAGCAGAAACTATGTTGGTGGGAGAAGCTCACCTGATGACATAGCGCTGTCCACACTGGCTATTATGTCAGTGTAACTTATGTTGCTTGGGGGGGCTATTTATTCACACTCCTGAGTGACATAAATTATAGTGTAGACATAGCCTAGGTCAAACACCTTACAGAAGTTTAAGTATATTGTCAAGCTCAAAGTCATAGAAGTTTAGATGCATGTTCTATCTATTTGATGATTTATTTATGAAACAGAGGCAATGAATAAGCATACTAAAATAAAGCATTTATTTCTATAACTGTTTTGAAAATGCCTCTATTTACATATGTGTGAGTGAATACAAAACAAAATGTATGTTGGAGAGTATTTGTGAATATACATTTGTGTGTGTGTTTATAAATACACATATGAATGCATATATATTATAGCTATCAAATGTTGTATGACTAACAGCAGTGCAGCGACAGAATTTAGATTAATGTTATATATCTTAACCTTTATTAGAAGATTCAGTGGCCTTCATTTACATAAAAGGCCACAGCACCATTTATAAACTGCAACCTGAGATTTTAATAATCTGATTTTATGTAACATTTCATTGATGTCATTGGAGCTATATGTGCTTTCATCTTAAACACACGAGGAACTATTATCTGCAGTTGCAAATGCTTTTGGAAAAAAACACAACACAACCCTTTATTGAAGAGTGATTATCAAGTGCTATGCAGAATTAAAATGGTAAAGATCATATAATCACAAAATGTGGTATTATTATCTAATGATGCATCAAATGAGATACTAATATTTGTATCTCCTTTTCATAATTATTTTACATAATTACCATTAATTAAAAGCTTTTAAGTAATTTATAGTGCTGACAATGATACCTGAAGTAAAGATCTGAGATAGTTGTTGTGTACATTTAGCACAGTAAAATTAATTCTGTGTTGGAAACGTTGAAGCTGAGTTGTGAGCAGTTTCATGCGATTTACATAAACAATCATAAGCACCTCTGCACAAATTGCAAAAGGTTTTATGAACAACTTGAGAAACACAACAACGTTTGCAAACAGTGCCAGAGGGGCTAAAGTAATTAAATTAATGACTTTTTGACAAATTATACTAATTTCTCAAAGTGAAACATTAAAAATGCTAGCTTACAACTATAAAACTGTACTGGATGTACTTTCCTAATGGGTACGTCATACTGTGGAACAAACTGTTCTTAGATGGTTTCATTTTAACCATTGGTCTGTTCTGTTTTAAGGATACACAGAAGGAGGAGATGCATCCTTGGCTTTAATACAATCTAACTTCTTTCATTATTTTTGCAATTTCATCTTTGAGCCAAATCTGTGCACATAAGGAGAGTCAAGTTAGAAAAATATACATTTCAGTTATAAAAAAGGGTGATATCTATTAAAACAATATTAGAAAAGGATTAGCCAGAGCTGGATGGGTTCCCAATCTACATTTATAAAATATGCCTTGAATTATTAGGTTGGCTCGGATTCTGCAAACTTTCATGCAAATGGTTATCTTTACTCATGTAAGCAGTCTCAAGGAATTCAATGGGACTGCTCACATGAGTAAAGATAAGTATGGATATACAGATCAGGGATGTAAAGAGATAAAATATTATTCTAAGCATGGGAAATTACCCAATATCCTAAATGTGTTCCCAATTTCTGTCCATGAAAACCTGCCTGCCATCCTGAATTATGTGAATCATATAGGCCAATAGTTCTATAAAATGCAGACCAAATTATTGGCTAAAATACTGGACACTAATCATCCAGCCCAGCTGGATTTATGGAAGGCCTTGTGCTAGTTAGCTCCATGGCTATAACTACAGTCATTCTTCATACTAAAACCCAGCATATGAAAAGATGGGAGTTGCCTTACCAAGTGGAGGGTCAATGCTAACGAGCCACTTTAATTAGGTGGAAGTGGGCTATTCTCAACAGTTGACAAGAAGAGGCGGATAACACTTTTGTAGTGCTAATGAGGCCAATGTAATCAAGGTGGCTCATTTCAAACAGGTAAGGAGGTATGAGTATCAGCAGGGGGAAATTAGTTTTTGGAGTGACCCATCCACTCCCAGTCTTTATTCAGTCCTAATTTGATGGTGTCCAGTTTGCAAATTAATTCCAGTTCTGCAGTTTCTCGTTGGAGTCTGTTTTTGGCCATATACATGGCCAAAGCGGACAGCCTCTACGCAAAGGAATAAATGGACACAAATCTGACATCAAGAATTATAACATTCAAAAACCAGTAGGAGAACACTTCAATCTTCCTGGACACTCAATAACAGACTTAAAAGTGGCAATTATTTAACAAAAAAACTTCAAAAACAGACTCCAATGCAGAACTGGAATTAATTTGCAAACTGGACACCATCAAATTATGCCTGAATAAAGACTGAGGGTGGATGGGTCACTACAAAAACTAATTTCTCTCTGCTGATACTCACACCTTCTTGTTAACTGTTTGAAATGGGCCACCTTGATTACATTGGCCTCATTAGCATTACAAAAGTGATTTCCACCCCTTCTGGTCAACTGTTGAGAATAGCCCACTCCCACCTTAATTAAGTTGGCTTATTAGCACTGACCCCCCCCACCAGTTGGTAAGGCAACTCCCATCTTTTCATATGCTGTGCATTTATACCTCTCTACTGTATTTTCCACTCCATGCATCTGATGAAGAGGGTTTTAGCCCACAAAAGCTTATGCCCAAATAAATTTGTTAGTCCCTAAGGTGCCACAAGGACTCCTCGTTGTTTTTGCTGATATAGACTAACATGGCTACCATTCTGAAAGCATTATTCACGCTGTTTCACTATAGAAAGCATGACCATTGATGCAGTAAAAATCCTAAAGAAAGATCCCCAAACTAACATTTTTCAGGAAAGCTTCAGTTGGCACATGGCCAAGTTATCTTTCCACCCTTAATACCAATAGAAAGTTATATACAAGAGATTTCTCATGAAATTAAATACCCAAATATACAATTCTAACACTCTTAAAACCATTTATTCCCCATAGAAGGGTAACGGATCTGTCCCAAAGGGTGGGGGACAGAAGCCCTCTCCAATGTCTACAAATTCTGTTTAGCAGCACACATGCAGGCCTGTATACCCTATTTAATTAGGATAAGATTACATTAGCTTCTAGAACTGAAAACTCCGCAACCCAGCATGTCTCTCTGGTAGAACTGTTACACAACATTGTGGGAAAAAGAAGAGTCTAAGCTATGTGGCTATATAATTACTTTAACTAAATGCAATTTGGACTGGAGCTTTATGTAAGAGAAGAAGGCAAATGTACATTTGGCTCAGTGTCTACTCTTATGATTCTTATTTCATCCAGAAATGCGAGATGAGTTACAGAAAAAAAGACCACAGATGTTCTATTGATTTAAAATATAGAACCTCACCACATATTTGTGAAAAATACATAGAGTCTGATTTGATCTAAGAAAAATTGATTAAAGGTTCAAAATGTACAATTTTATTACTGGGCGCTAATTAGAAACTTTTTTTAAAAAACTTTTTTAAGAAATTATAGAACTAAACTTTACAAGAGAATTTGGGGACCAAGACAACAATATATAAAAACCTACACTCCACTGATCTCTTTTCAATATTTGTGTGTCTCTTGGGTAAAATAAAATTGACCTGTTACAAAAAACAGAAATAAATGGTCCACTAAATATAAAGTAGGACATGTGATGCCAGACAAAAACATTATCTCACTGTATCAGATATTAATGATGTACTATAACTTGCTTCATATACAATAGTCTTCCTTAAAGGAAGGACATTGCTAAATTGCCACTGTTCTAAAATCCATGAAGACACATGCACACAATTACAGTCAGGTTTTCACTATGTTGGAACATGGTAAGTGCCCTATCGAACATTACAAAAGTACCATTAGCAACACATCCTAAAAATCTTGGGACAGCTCCTGAGCTCTTTTCTCAGCTCAGTGGCAAAGCTCCCACTGACTTGAACTGACTTGTGTAAAGAACGATTCAAAACTGAATCCAGATCAGTCCCTCTTGTGAAGAATTTTATTGTCAAGGGCTCATTGGAGAAGAGTCTCTCCTAAATGGTTAAATCTCCCTTGAGGGGTGAGATTTCTCCCCTCCCCAAAGAAAAGTCTGCCCCCAAAGTCTGTAAAATTCTGGACTCCAGTTTCAAATTCCATGTCCCTTCAAATTGGTGGGATGTTTATGATGTGGAATTGACATCCTTTAATGTCAATGGCTGCATCTGATTAATTGGCTTATAATACAGTATACTGCCCCTTGTCAATATCACAATGGAATGCTACTAGTAAAATCCCATGATACATTTTTAAACTTGTTTCATATTCTCCAAGGGTCAAGACCCCCAATTCAGATGTATGCTGGTGGAGGGCACTGATCTAAAACACTAAAGGGTCTTAATTCTGCTAAGGATTATGAACCCAAAGTTCTTCGACTGGTATTACATCTCCATTATTCAATCCCAGTGCTTGAATTGAGATGATGAGAGGATTGTTAAAATAAGTGGAATTAAAGTGACGATGAACCTTGAATGTTATAAGTGAAACTGTACACAAAATATAAGATCTAGGTAAACATTTTGAAAGTGATTAAGTCCCATTTTCAAAGTGACTTAGGCACCTAAGATCCTAATCCTGATTGACTTTCAATTAGTTTTATACTCCTAAAAGTGTAAATCACTCTTGATAATGGGCTTTGGGCTTCTAAATCACTTTGGTGCTTTTGACAATTTTATTCTCAATTCATAACCAATGAAAGGAATGTAAAGCCTCAATGCGTTAAAAACATCTGGAATAAGGAAGTATCCCATCACCAGAGTTTGGTACAAATTGTACTCCTTATGGAGCTCTGCTAGGGTGATTATTATAATATGGGGGACAAGAATAAATTAATTTAATTTCAGCATAGATCACTACATCAAGCTAGGGCAACTGAAGTCAAAGCCTAAGGCATTTTTCAGGGGCCAGAAATATGCTCTAATTACAGATATGCAGTGTTCAGCATGAACATTAATTCACAGGAACAGAATTCTAGGAGGAGCTAAGCACCAGCATTTCTGCTGAAATAAAAAAAAGTTTTCTACTGATTTAGTTGAACAAGAAAAATGATTCAACAACTGAAAGAATGAAACAGAAGGGTCGGTGAAGGAAAGCAAACAATATATTTAGCACTTCTTTTCTCCCTGCTCTGAGCACTGTATGGTGTTCGAAGGACAGGAATGAGTTTATACTGCAGCCATACTAGTTTTTTCACAGCATATATAAAATTACATCTAAAAACAACTGTGATGATTGTAAAGTCAAGTACACAAAAGTTAGGGAATGCCACAATTAAGATTGTCAATGCAATTTTAATTCAGCCCCCTTGTGCGGATGCAGACTTTCATTACATGAACATGTTTTGTTTTCCACGGAACCCCTGCTTCAATCATTGCCCAGGGTGGGTAGTGTTCAATAAATGGGTATTCAATATTTCTTTTTATCTTCATCATGTAATGTATAGCCCCATGTATTTTTTACTGCACAGCATCCAAACTCTGCTTGAACACAGAATTATTAATTTCCTTGTGCCATTTCTATGGTTCCTTCATCACAGTGTCTTAGTTCTCTACAGAGATTAGTAAACTGATCTTCACAACACCCCTCAGGGGAGCTGGTATTATTACTCCCATTTTACACATGGGGACATGCGGAAAACCAAAAGCCAAAATTCTCAGATGTATCAACTAATTTGAGGAGCCCAATTTGAGATGGCGAGGGCCTGATTTTGCAGAATATTTAGCATTTTATAGAACTGCTTATGTGCAGAGCAGAGCTCCCATTGGTGTCAATTGCAGCTGTATGTGCTCTGCACGTGAGCAAATTAGACCCCACGGGTATTAAGCTGAGCACCAGAAAATGAGGAACACACAGTGGCAAAAATTTTAGTTGAAGTGGCTTGCCCTGCTTCATATACACATTCTGTGGCAGGGATAGAACCCCATTCTTCAGAGCAGCATTTAGTTGCCTTAACAGAGGGTCTGTCTCCAATGCAAAGGAAAACCCATGGCATCGAGGCTCAGAGCCCAGGTCAGTTGACTTGGGCTCATGGAGCTCAGGCTTCAGGGCTAAAAATAGTAGGATAGACATTCCTGCTAGGGCTGGAGCCTGGACTATGAACCCCACCAAGTGTGGAGGGTCTCACAACCTGATCTCCAGCCTGAGCAGGAATATCTACACTGCTATTTTTGGCCGGCAGCCCGAGTCATACAAGCTCGAGCCAATTGACCCAGACTCTCAGACTTGGTGCTGCAAGTTTTTCTTTGCAGTGTAGACATACTCCAAAAGACTATCCTTTCTCTTCTTGCAGTCTTCTGCCTCATTCACTTCACACCTTCCAACTTCTGCAACAAGTGAGTAAGGGGTGATGCAGACCACAGCCTCCTTCATTATATAACCCTGATTCATCCCAAGAGCACATCCATCCTGGGTACTGAATCAGGCAGGGGTCCTGTGGAAAGAACAGTATGTGATCATGTAGTTAAAGGATGCATCATAGAATACATATGGACAAAGGTGCTGAATTAAGGTTACATGGACAACCTTAATTCTGGCATTTCCTAATTTTTAATACTAATTCCCACCCTATGCAATCTTCTGCCTCCCTCAGCTTCTGCCCTGTCCCCAATTCTGGCTCTGGTCCCAGCTGCCTTTCCCTTCCCCCCACCCAGTCTCCCCTTTCAGGGCTTCAGGAGCTGAGCAGAACTTTCTCTACAAATGCTCCTCTCAGCTGCTTCCCCTCCACCCACCCTGCATCTCTTCCTCCCTCTCCCCTTACACCTTATTCCCCACCACTCTGCATTCCTCCTTCCTTGCTTCCTCTTTCCTATCCACACTGCCTTGATGCCATCAGGAGGTAGCATTGAAAGGACAGGAAAGAATCTTCCTGGTCTTAGTTCCAGTGCCCAGCACCACAGAGGTGCCCGGCATCCAGGAGGAGCAATTGCAGAGGCAGTCCTACTCAGCAGCTGCAGCCCTTGGTTGGTGTGTGCTCAGTTACTCTGTGAGGATGGCTCATGCACAGTTCAATCAGCATGAGAGCTGTGACAGGATGGAGCATGCTCAGTGCAGATGGAATCTTTCAATAATTTAGCCACAAACATCTAACAAGTTTCTACTGAGCATGTACAAAGTAAGCTTTTTGGAGGCTTATAACTTGGATGAATTTTCACAGGGATGGTAAAAGACACATTTGGTGACCTTGCCAAATTTCAAGCCCTTGCTCCAAAGCACAGAGAGATCAGCTTCTCAATAAAATGGTTGTAAGATTTTTTTATCATGTTAACATGTGCAAAACAGCCTATTTTCCCCAACCTCATTCTTGAAAATGCCCAAACTGTATTAGCAGCAACTTTAAATAAATAAATAATGGCCCTGGCAGACATCTGGCATGGAACATTTCAGCCCTGACAATTTAAGGTTAGCAAAGTTATGTGCAACTGAAAACAGGAGCTTAAAATAGAAAGTGTCAGGCAACCATAAGTACAGGTCTCTCTACCTGCCCCACATATAATCACTCTGATGATCATCAAATGCATGAAAGTAGACATCCAGGAGAAGTACCAAATTTTAGAGAATTTTATTATGTCGTCCCCAAAAAGAGCATTGCAGCACTGAAATAGTAGTAACACTTTGGTAAAGTGAGGTGAAATTGAATGTCATCAGGAGAGCAATTATTCTTTACTAGCATGATCTATGCCAAAAAAATCCCATCAGATTCCTTTAATCTAAAAAGAAACTTTGTCACATCATGACAAATACTAGCTTAAACAAAATTAAACTGATAAAGCAAGAAAAAGGTCACTATGCTGTAGCTGTATGATGCAGACCTTAAGAGTTTTCAATGCAGTAGTCGGGAAAACTCAACCAACCTCTCTCATTCAAATCAAGTTCCTCATTTTGCATGTCGTATTTAGGTGAGACATCTCCTTAACTATTTGTGTGATTAAGGCCTGCAGAAATGGACCCTGTGTTTATTCAGACTGGAGCTGGAGCATTATGATGATTTGCAAAAGCTTTGGAGGGAGGAACATAATAAAAATGGATGATTATTTGACAGACCACTTGAAGGTAAAGAAAATTGGATGAGCAAAGGAAGCAGCGGCTACTTGTCTGAAGCGTTGTGGGAATGCACCCAGATGTTATTAATAACTGATAAAAATAACAAGATTTAAAACTTCTTCCCATCCCAGAAGATGGTTCATAGGCCACCATTGACCTTAACAAGTTGTCTAGTACAGCCCTGAACTACTGAGAGAGTAACCTATTCAGAATTAGTCTGAAGTAACAGGATACGATGTTTAAATCACTGACATCAAAAGTCCCAAGGCAATAATAGGAGGCAAGACATGCACCACTTTGTGTTAAGTGGTGTCCTGACAACTTTTGTTTTTTTATTGCAATGGTTGGAAAAATGTTGCCAGGTCACTAAATTAGGTTGTGAAACTAATGCTTCAGGGTTCAGACAGTGATAACTATGAGATTCTTCCCCAAATCCTTAATGGGCTGTAGCAAAATGCTGCAGGGGAACAGTGATGTGTCTGTCTTTAAAAAGCCTTCTCATCATGAGATGTGTGATATCTTCAGATATCACAGTGACCTTTGCCTCCTGTAGCCATTCATTGTTGCTCAGCAGACTGTGATGTGGGCAAGTTTAATAAATAAGGCCTTCTTTTCTTCAGACACCGAAGTGTGGTGACTAACAAGTGTGTACAAATCATGGCAAAATAGTGTAGGTTCATTACCTTCATAAACTTCTTATGGCCTCTGTCTGGCTAGTTATTAAACACAGGCATCTGCAGCTGTTCACTCTAAACAGTCACCAATAAATTACAACTCAGCCACAAATTTAATCACCACTGTCAATGCAAAAATAAATGATATAAAACAGTTTGCTCCCCAACTCCCAAGAAATCATTGTCTTATTCTGGATTAGATGAATCCATTAAAAGTAAAAAACTGTCTGACCTTTTAATGGTGCCAGTGAGTGATCAAGCAATGAAAGAGATGATGATGTTATCATTAGGACATGTGCCTGACAAATGTTCTCTGCTACACACACACTTTCAGGATATGACATTTTCCAACATCAGTAACTGACTATAATTTTTCTACTCATTTTGTTGTCTTTTCTGCTGTAACAACTATTGAAATAGGTCAGTGTAACATTCTGGGGTGCAACCCAGTGAGAGGTTATGTCACTGTCTGTCCTGATGCCTGAAATGCTTTGTTGCTGTGGCTCATAGCCAGGACACTGACAGCCAGCAGACAAGCATGCACTGAGAGTCTGTGTACTAAGCAGCTCTGGCTCAACACTCTGATTCCAGCAGATTACTTGTTACACCCCCACCCGCATTCTGGTATCCATCAGACTTGATTACTACTGACCAAGAGACTCCAACACGCTCCCAGTCCTGAATTTTCCCAAACTGTGTGCTCTGCAATGTCCAACTCTTTCCTGGGCCATTCAGAGGAATAATAAGGTTTGTTTGCTCCTTTAAAGAGAGTCAGTACCCAGCAGCTTGCAACATTAACTGGAGTTAACAATCACATGAATTCAAATACAGCACTGGGTTGGTATGATTAAAAGTAAAACAAGTTTATTAACAAAAGGAGATAGGATTTTAAGTAATACCAAATAGAAGGAATAAAGTTAGAGTTATGAACCAACAGAAGTAAAATACATTTTCTAAGGCTAAAATCTTAACAAGCTATTGTCTAGGTGTCAGGTAAGATTCTTACCACACACTTCTTGCAGAAAGATGTCTGACCACCTCTCTGGTCAGGATATCTCCTCAAAGACAAAGTGCTTGGATTCTTTGTTTTTCTAGGTGAAAAGATAACTTGGGGTTCTTTGCCCCTCTCTTTTATAGTCCAGTGAATCTTTGAAATGGATCTGTCTGAAGGTTACCCCCCAAAATAAAGTTCATTGAAGCTGTAAGGAAGGAGACATGGAGTCTGGCGGTGAAGGAAATTCCATGCTGGTTTCCTCTCTTCTCGGTATTTGCTGAAATGCAGACTGATCTGTTTCTGCCTGTGACAGAGTGCCGGGAACTGACAGCTGTATCAGCACTCTGCTTACTTAAACACCAATCCAGAGTGGATCTGATGGGCCTAATTAGTGGATTAGAATGGGCTGGGGGACGACTAACAAGCATACTGGCCTATTAACACAGGAGGTATAAGAAGGCACAAGAAGGAAGTACAGGAGAGAGAGGCAGGCTAGCAGAGTGAGAACCAGGAAGGATCTCTGGGTAGAGAGATCCCTTCCTTCTCCTCTTATCTCCCCAGCAGAGAACTGAGGAGAAACCGAAACTTTAAACAATGTGGTGTATGGATCAGTAAGGTAGTGGAAGGGCAAATATAAATAATCTGCACTATGGTGTTTAACAATGGAAGGTCTTTCAGTCTGTAGACAGTGCAGAAGACACGAGTGGGATGTTGCCCTGTCAAACTACTTTTTCCTATGCAAGTGAATGGGCACTTGACATGTGATTGCTGATTGATGACACCAGGCTGGAGTGAGTGGTTTGTCCTTTGACTGGGAGAAACCTGCTTATTCACTCCCCAGAAACACAGCTTACTTTCACATTTCCTTCATATTTGTATGGGCCCTTGGGCATTTACTGTAAATACACCACACCAGGATACTAATGATCAGTGTGTTATTTGTTTTCTAATGATACCTTACGTGATACATATCAGATACAGTTTTTAACATTAATGAATTGGGGTACAATTCACTACCAGATACCAGTGAGATCCTGAAATTCACTATAAGATACCAGTGAGCCCCTGGCCCTCTTGGACTTGGATGCTGTTAGGGTCACAGACAGTATTAGGAATGCTATCCCTGAACATGTCTCTGAATCAGTGGATATTGTGTAAACCATATAAAACACAATGACATTTTAAAATTCGCAGGTTTCCTAAAGCAACAAAGCTGTTAGGGAGAAGCTGATTAAGTGCGGAAGCATTAAACTTTTAATGATGTCTCATTGATACCCTGCATAATTGTTGCTATATTCAGTGGCTGTCTCCGTAAGTGCTCCTTCATTATTCAACAAGCTAAGGTACTTTGTGAATGCCGTCAAAATCAATTACAGTTGGGCTACTTTGGGGGGCCAATGAGGCAGAGAATTAACCTCCAACTAATTTCCAAAGTCATTTACCTGCTGATAGCTTAGCAGATTTACTTTCATAGGCACTGTACATTATGGAGCATTTAAAAAATAAAGTATGCAATAAGGTGGGAGAAAAGGATCAGCTCCGCTGCGATGGAGACTTTTGGGGCAATTATTATTACAGAAGCAGTCTAGATATGTGCTGCAAGTTGAAGGTTTTAGGCCAAGAAGTCACCCATAACAATTAATCTGCCAGTTGTTGTTTTGTTCACCTTTTAAAAAACCTACACCAATGATTGGCTTAGCTGAAAACATGTATAATTACTTACGAGACATGATGATCCTGTAATTTAATGCATCCTTTACTGTTCATACTAGAATTGAACTAGTTCAAACAAATATGCTAATTCAGATTATATAGAAGAAGAGAAAATATGAGTTAGAGAACCACTTAAAAATGCTTTGTTTCTATTGGCGTTCATAAGGCTTCCTTGGGCAATAATTTCTGTCATTTCATTCATCTTAATGTGAACATCTTGGAGGAAAGAACAAGGTTATAATCCAAGAAGGCAATCTTCTTTCTCTTCCCTGAAGGAGCTGACTACACAATCTGTGAAACATCAGTGACATTTAGACAAATGACTCAATAATACTCTTAGGAAACATTTTTTTCATTAAGAATTTCTATTAAAAAACACACACAGAGTGTCACTGGCCAGCTGTCAGATTGGCAGCAGCTGAATTTGGGGCAGAAACACGTGTCTGAGGTTAGCAGAATGACCTCTCATGCCCTAGGTAATTGCAATCCGTGTGAGTCAGAAAACTACTGGTTATTATACATGAGCACTCCTGCCAGCTGATTCTTAGAGCAACATTAGAAATGAACTTGGTGGAGATTATTTATCAGCACTGCTATGCAGAGTATGTGTACCGTGTTCATGGACTGGAGGTGAGAGATGATGCAACCTAATACATTTATATTAATAAATATATAAATAAAATGTTATGTGTATTCAGGATCTACTGAAATCATCTCTAGACTAGGGTCAGTACCTATAAGGTACAGAACTTACACTCATTTACCTGGGGGTACCACATGAAATACTGCACATATATTAACATTTCTTACCTACAACTTTGTTCCTAACGAAAAATTAGTTTAAAAAATGTATGATGGACAATATTTCAATAATGCAGTAAACAGAGGAAAGAAGATGCTTTATATATTAGATAATGGATTCTTATTTCAAATAGTAGATAGAGATAAAACGGGTAATAGAGAACTACAAAGATACTTTTATTCTATTCATATTCCATGAATATCAATGAAGTACGAGTCATACTTGTGTGAACTGGGGTCATTTTACCTGAATAGCAGGTATTATAGTAGGTATATACATACAGATACATACCAAGAGATGGATCTCTCAAGAAATTTACAATCTAAATTGACAAGACAGTCAAAGGGTGGGAGGAGAATTTAGGTGTAAGATCTGAGTTTAGTTAAACTCTGTGCATTGTGTACGGTTTAGTAGAGAGTTCACGTGATCCAGAAGCCCTGCATCCATATGATTGATTGTCCAAAGTTTCACTAGGAAGCCATCTAGAAAAGATCACTCATATCTAACAGTAAAAAAATGTTGCTTCCATTGCTGACAGAAGGTTCACAGGGTTCAAAACATTTCAGGAAAAAAAACCCAACCCTGTTCGATTTATTTCCATGTTTAAATAGAAAATAGGAGAGTTTTGCGTGGTTTGGGGTTTTGTTGTGAAAGATACACACAGCTCTATTAAAATAGGGAGTTTTAATAGTGCTCCTTTGAAGGTGTTGAGCACCCTCAACTCCTATTGTATTCTCTGGGAGGTGAGGGCACTCAGCCCTTGGCAGATCAGATTGACAGACATAGGACTATACAGAAGGAAACTAGAAGTGCTACTTATCACAGGTACACATCTGTCTCCTCCATGGTCTCCTAAAGGACCCATGCCTCCAGGCGTCCTTTAGGTCTCATGCCTCCAGGCGTCACTTCTCTGTGGGTGGGACTCATGCCCCTCTCTCTCCAGATTAGGGATTTAGGCTTGCAGTCCCCCTGCAGTTCACTGTGACTATCCCAGCAGGTCTGTCCAGCACCTGTGGTTCACTCGCTCTCTCTCAAGGGAGGAGGATAATGGTTACTACTGACCAGCTATCTTTCTCAAACTGCATAGTCCATTTATTTTAGCACAAAAGCATTACAAAGAATAGATATAATACATTAAACAGTCTGCATGTATGGCTTACAAGGTGTCAGCTATCTTCCACATGGAGACTCTGTCAGAATCCAGTCCTGCAAACCCCTCCAGAAGGGGTTTGCCCTCTTGGTTTCAATCTCACGTCAGCTGCAGATAAGGGTCTCTCAGTCAGTTCTAGCCAGCCCTTTAGATCACAAGTTTTTTCTTCCTCTCCTGTGTCTCTTGAAACCAGTGTGAATAATTCCCCTCAGGGGGTGGGATTTCTCTGGAATTGTTTATCTGTCCCAAGGTCTGCATTAATTATCCCAACTGATTTTCATTCTTGCGGTAACCTTGGGAACCTCCCATCACCCATGGAGCTAGAATATGATCCCTAGCTCACAAAAATACATAGAATTAGGGTAACCAGATGCCCTGATATTCAGGGTTTTGTCTTATATAAGCGCCTATTGCCCCTACCCAATCTTCTGATTTTTCACACTTGCTATCTGGTCACCCTAAGTATAACATTTGCAGATACAAAAATGTATGATTAATCTCTGGTCCTACAGCATCTGGCACATCTCAATATACTTCCAAAGTCTCACATCTGTTACACTACTAAAAACAAACAAACATTTTTTCCCCGTATTTATACACTTTGTCCCTTATTTATTCTAATGAAACTATTTTGCTCTTCAGTGTGGAATACTACGAAAAATTATTGAAGAACTTTCATCAAATTCTACTTTGGGGGGAGAGAGAAAGAATAACTAAGGGTCAGATGCTATCACCCTCATACTGAACTATTCATGGGGTAAGGTACTATTCCAGGGTGAAAACTAGAACTTACTGTAATCAATGCAAGTTTTGCAGTTGGTTTCACTGAGGTCTGGATTTCACCCAGAATGAATAAGAGATGTAGAGTATGGCTCTGTATAAATTAGTTCTTACTGTACTTTGTTATAGCTGTGCAAATTTTGTGAAAAATAAATCTGAGAAGAGGCATTCTCCTTTTTCTGATAGAGAGTAGTACTGGGGGAAAGAGTACACTTTTCTCAGACTTGTGCAATGTCTTAATTTTATTTGAGAAAAAAAATGTTTTCCCTCATGTTCTAGTATAAAATGAGGTCCTCCATCTCACTGTCTTAAAGGTGTCAGATGGACTGGTTATAGTTATCCTTATTCTACAACAAAATAACCAGAACTTATGCAATTATTCATAAAACACTATGGAAGGATAACTCTAACACTGTGCTATTTAAATGAAGAATGTAGTCACATATAGACACCAAAAGAATGAGCACTCACACATTGCTTATCAGGCTGCTTGAGTTTTACAGTTTCAGCGTGAGAAGGATTATTTCATTATAAAAATATTAAAAATAAAACTTGCCAAACAACTGAATTTACAATTTCCTCTGAAAACATCACAACCTGTGGCTGTGTCACTTGCACATTAAGAAAAGTAAAGCTTCTTTCATTAGTGGAAGTAGTTCTACTTGAAGCCAACCTGCAAAATACAATATTATTTGAAAAAAAGTATTCTGGGCACTTATAGTTTCTTCCGTGAGATGCTCTCAAAGCACTTTACAATTGTGAATGAGCATCATTGCTCCCTTTTGCAGTCAGGAAGGATTGGTTAACTGAACTCAGCCTATTTATCCAAGAGAAAGTTGAGCGTTGACTTGATCATGGTCTACAGGTATCTATATGGAAAAGAAATTTCTGACAGTAGATGGCTCTTTAACCTAGCAGAAAAATGTATAAGATCGAGTGGCCAGAAGCTGAAGCTAGACAAATTCAGTTTAGAAACAGGGTACACATTTTTAACAGTGAAGATCATTAATTATTGGTGCAACCTAATTGGGGACAGGATGGATTAACCATCACTTGAAGACTTCAGTAAAGATTGAACGTTTTTCTGAAAGAGATGCTGTAGCTCAAACAGAAGTTATGGGCTTGATGCACGTGGATGATACTGGCTGAGTTTCTCTGGCCTGCGTAGTGTAGATATCAGACAAGATCATCATAGTGGTCCCTTCTCATCTTAAAATCCATGAATGGAGTTTCCCAAGGTCACAAATTGAGTCAGGATAATACCCAAGGCTTCTCTTGACCCTTGCCCTGCTCTAGCTACCAAGCCTGCTCCCTCCTGAGGGAGTGACCACTGCTGCAGCAGGCTACATAGTGTGGAACAGAGCCACCCAAAACTTTCCCGTTTCCATGAGCTGTACTCGATGATGTATGAGACCCTGGCCATCCAGAGTCCCTGGCCCAGCTGGCTAGAGTGACAGCTAAATCAAAACAAGATACAACAAAACTTTAACTTTCATCGGATGCATAGAGTATGCATCTGATGAAGTGAGCTGTAGCTCACGAAAGCTTATGCTCAAATAAATTGGTTAGTCTTTAAGGTGCCACAAGTACTCCTTTTCTTTTTGTAGATACTATAAGTGGCTGTTGAAGGGGTGGGTTGCAGAGTTGCCTTGTAGTTGGGGGTTGGGGTTGTAGCGGGCTTGCCTTGTGCGGGGGGGCGGTTGCCAGTTTTTTTGCATTTCAACAGTAGTAACACTACTGCCCCCTCCCCAGCACAACCTCTCCTCCCAGGCCTGTCTCCACTAGGCCACTCACCAACATTCTATGCCCCCCAGCCATACCGCAGCCCTACTCCAGGCCTAACTTGCTCCATTCTGCCCTTACAGCTCCATCCCAAGTCCCAGTCCCACCACCCCATCCTTATCCCCCCCAACCTCATCTGAAATCAGCCTGCAGCAGCAGCAACCTCTTCCCCTCCCCACCCCACTGTCCTATTTGCCTCTCCAAATTGTGTGGGTGGAAAAGGTTTAGGGGGTGAAATAGCTTATCCAAGTGTTTTATTAGTCTAGGGGGATGGGCTGAATGTTAATGATCAGAGCATGGTGGGTTTAAGATGACTTTGGGGACATGCACTGCAGTCATTTTGTGCTGCTTTGTGTAATTTATTTAAATGATAATACCTATTCAGCAAATGTGCAAATTAGGACATTACATCATTTGCATACAATCTCCAGCCTTAGCATGGAGGAGTGAGTCAGCCTCATATTTACAGTTAGGAACCTGCTACTCATGAGAATGTCTCAAAAACCCATATTTGTCAGCTGGTTTCAGGTGACTATATTTTAAGAAGATTAAACATTTGAAGATGAGCTGATAGAGCCAAAGCTGGTTTGAAGTTATAAAGCAGACCTTACTGGGCATGTGCTGGATGGACTGATTTCTTTCTGGGGCCAAAGGGCTGGTCCAGTCTACCTAGCTACCTGTGCATATCAAGCTACTGGACTTTGCGTTTCTGCCTGTCTCCATTCCTGCTTGGGATGTCCTATATGACGCCTGATAGTCACAACTCACTTGCTTCAGTTACAGCCTACTTTGGTTCATTCCTCTCCCAGGTGCTGACTTACATCCAGGTAGGCTGAGAACCCCATGCTTCTTTCTGGGCTGTATCTGTTATTTCCTTCTCAACTCCTGCCCGGAACTTGCACAGTTCCAAGACAGCACATGAGCCAGAAGCAATTGACAAACTCACTGAACTGAAATTCTGCTAAAGCAAGAGGCCTTTTCGGAAGCTGAAGATGTAATAGAGATACTAATCCCAGAACATTCAAGGACTTCTAGGGTTACTTTTACAAAGGGATACTTAGTTTTTCTAATTAAAAAAGAAATCACATTTGAATTGTTTTAAGTTTTAAGAGGACATTTGCGCCTGCTCCTATGTTTTTAGGAATCATTTTGCCTGTCCTTTGTGAATACAGAGCATAAAGGGAAAGATGACAATTCCGTATATTGACTCAAACAAAAATATAGAATATTCTATCAGTAGCTCTTCACCATTAAGACAATCTACAAAGGAGGATGGAAATATCCCTCAGCGTGGAGAAGATGTAGCCACTGCTGCATTAGCCAAACTGGACTATTTCTGAGAAGAAGCATTCATGTTATGTGGTGTGGCTATGGCTTGTGAAAATAACCATTTCTTATTTCACTGGTTCAGAAAAAGTCAGATTAATTTCTCCAAATACTCATCAAGTCAGAAGAAAACCAAACAAACTGGTAAAAGGTGTCTTTACAAAATGTTAATCCCTGTTCACTCTTTCATGGAAACATATATTCTTAACAACGAACGAACATAGTTTTAATGATATATGGCTTTGGAAATAACCCCACCGAAGATAAAGCTATGCAAATTTGAGCACAGAAATTATATTTTTAATTGTGTCTATGATCTCTAGATGCAATGGAGATAAGCACATTAAAGATACCCAAACTAAAGAAATGCATGGGAAAGTGAGATTTTAAACATATGTAGCATATGCATCTATAGAAGAAATATTGTATCTGAATAGGACCTTTCATTCAAAAGGATTAAAAAAGTACATTTCAACTATATATAGTACTGTACCAGCAAACAGGACAACGGCGGAACATGGAAGAGAGGCAGTTTTGCCTGTCTCCAAACTAAAAACCTAGTGTTATAAGAAAGTTCCATGAAATCTTTAATGTCTGCATAGAACCGAGTTTTGAAGTTTAATTCCACTCTGAAATGTGAAAATGGCATCTTCATAGTCCTCAGATCTGCTCCCTGTGTGTGTGTGTACACCATCGTCTGTTTACTTCAATGACAAATAAGGTTTTACTTCATTTCACTCCTTGTATCCCTACATAGCCAACAAAGTGAAGTGAGTGAAATGGATTCTATTCCTTGTGTTTCATCAATAAAATTGCTTAGTAATTTGAAATTAAAGGGGTAATCAGTTATACATGTACATTGCAACTCCATGGAAGGGAATGTTTTAGTATTTAGTATTAGTATTTAGTATTTAGTATTAATTACTGGTGCTGATGCTCAAGAAGGAAAGAACCGTGCTTGATTCTCACATAACATGCAGGTTTTACCAAAATGACAATTAAAAAACCCAAAGATTGGTTTACTTGTAAGCATAACTAACTTTGTTTGATCTAGAGTTCAGTGAGACAATAAATACAGAACCCCATCAAATCATTTTTGTAGTCATTTTTTCAGAAGAGAGCCACACTTTAAAGTCTCAGGTACAGTAAACCCCACAAACCTCAATTTGATTATTTGAAAATAATTAATTCCCTGCTGGATTGTGAGCCTCTGCTTCTAGGAATAGCAGGATTTACAACCTGAGGTTTAGGCCATTGAGAGTATGTCCACAGTGCAATTAAAACCCCCCAGCTGGCCCATGCCAGCTGACTCAGGCTTGCAGGGCTCTGGCTCAGGGGCTGCTTAATTGTCATGGAGACATACAGGCCCGGGCTGCAGCTCAGGCTCTAGGAACCTGTGAGGTGGGAGAGTCCCAGAACTCAGGCTGCCTGAGCCTGAACATCTGCACTGCAATTAAACAGCTCCTTAGTCTGAGGCCTGTGAGCCCGAGTCAGCTGGCAGGGGCCAAACACTGGTGTCTAATTGCTTTGTAGACACACTGAAGTCATCTCCTGCAGTTGGGGCGGTTTGCCTGGATGGCAGGTCTGATACAAACAATGACTAGATTGCCTTGACTGACTTTAATATAGTCAGTGACCATGTTGCAGTGCTTCTCCAACTGAGCTTTTTAGGGAACAGATTAATTTGAGCATTTTACTGAGATAATTCTTTATACAGGCGAACCTGAGAAATGGCATTTTTTTCTGTTGTAACTAAAAGCAGCTATTGCATGTCTTAAGTGTAAAAATAGCAAGAGTTTATTTCAGACATGCCCTAATACTGTTACTGATGGATAAAATTGTTTACTGCCAGAAAATGTTGAATGGCTCCATTCATTATTCCTAAAGTTTATCAGCAGGACAGATTTATAATGGCAGGAGTCAAGAACTGCTCTGTGCCACGAGGATCTAATATTTATGAGGCTATCAACATTTTTTCTAGTTTCTTCTTTTCTAATTAGAAGCAATTGAAGTGAAAAACCTAATTCATAATGTAGGCGTTACACCGCACCATTATATGTTAAGTGCAGACACATATGTTTTTTAAAATATTCTTAAATATAACAATTACCAACGGTCTCTAAAAAGTTTGTAATTCCAGTGGAGTAGAACAGAAAAATATGTTACGGGAGTTAAGTGAAAGCTCAGAATGTCAGTAGGATAAATAAAGTAGTAATTGCCAGTTGAATACAGTTGCTTAAGTCCAGATATGAAGATGACCACAAAATGTCCACGCTGTCATGCTATTCCTTTCTTTTTTTCACTTTTACCACAATCTGCTCAGTGTCGATGTAATATTATTATTAGCCATTATTCAGGGTATGGCAGACAGCCAAGAAAGCACTCAGTGGTATTTCCTGTTCACCTGTCCATTCATGGCTAGCAGAGTGGATAGCTGATATCCCTAAACAAGATAATTCATCTTCCACTGAGTCCCATCTGTGTGAAATTTGTGTGTCACCTTACCAGTCTAAATGGTAAACAAGACTATCTTGGATGATGCTGTTCTTTCTGTTGTGTTCATTTATAGCCTTGAAATAATACTGTGTTCTGTGTCTCTTAAATAAGGCCCCAGGAGGTATAACTAGAATTCCTTGTTTAGTATTTATAGCATTTTTA
The DNA here is from genome assembly GCF_965152235.1 of Eretmochelys imbricata. Lineage (NCBI taxonomy): Eukaryota > Metazoa > Chordata > Testudines > Cheloniidae > Eretmochelys > Eretmochelys imbricata. Next base: position 314,800,913 of record NC_135572.1, read on the forward strand.
AAAATTCATTAATGTTTCCCTTTAAGGACTATTTAGTTCACTTTAATCCTTTTTTCTGAACAATGTGATATTCTTACCTTAATTATTATTATTTTGAAAGTATTACTCAGAAATATTTTTTGTGATGACAGTATATATGCGAATCTTGGTAATAACATTGCAAGCACTGATACACAGTGCCTGCTGGATCATTAAGACTCTGCAGAATGATAAATAATTGCCACTGTGGTTATTTATTGCAGTAACAAGTATGGTACTGGCTTGAAACAAGGCCCGGTTTCCTGTGAACATTAGGATTTCTGTAGAAAAAGATTTATGTAGTAGTCTTCTTGGATTAAACTATTTGCTATTTGAAGTAATTACTTCATTTTTCTTCCAGTTTTTTTTTTGTTTACTCTCATCAGTGTTTCATATACAGTTGATATAAACTTCCTTTTTTTGCATTATATTACAATCAGGACAGCAAAAAGACATTATTTTAACAATAAAATAATGTTATATCTAGAAGTTCATAGATGATCCTGAGGCATTTCAATGATATTATACTGATCTTTCTTTTCTATACAAAAAATGTTCTTGTTGTTAATGCACTGTCTGGAGATATTAGATCTGAGTTCAATTCCTGGCTCTGGCACACAATTCTGGTAGGGCCTCAGGCAAGTCCTGAGGTGTACCTCAGTCTCCCATCTGTAAAATGGAGTGCTAATGCTTCCTTTATTTAGATTGTTTAAGTTTTTGCAACAGGAATTGCCCCTTATTTTATATATTGCCTGTTCAACTATCTATTCATGGCTTGAAAAGGAGATAGCTGATATCCATAAACAAGATAATTCATTATCCACTGAGTCTGTTTACTTTGAAATTGCTTACTAGTCCAGATGGTAAACATGAATATCTTGGATGAATATCTTGGTACATTGTCTAGCACAAAAGTCTTAATCTTCATTGATGCCTCTAGGGATTGCTGTAATAAAAACTGAACAAAAATAGTATTTTATGTATGAACGAGATGAAAAATATGTAGCTGTTCACTTATAAAAGAAATCCTGTAGGAATGTAACGCTCTCCTTCACCTGTTCCAGCCTTCCTCTCCCTTTACCCATAACCCATCATTTGCCACTTCTCTCCTTGCTGTGGTCAGGAGTAAAAAGAAAAATGTAAAACAGTTGTTTAAACAGCTGTGCTGGTGCAATGAGCATGAGGCTATCTATCCCACAACTGCAATGCACAGTGGACTCTATGCCACATAGAACATTTCCTTGAGGGAAGGAAGCTCTGTGTGTATAGTGGGCTGGAGGCAGTGATACGAGGATCCTGGAAGTGGAAAGGAAGTGTTACAGGTGGGGAGACATTACCAGAGTACAGAATGCAAGCTTTAGCTCAGTACTTTATAAAAAAGTGAACTGTAGAAGAGAACCAGTTGGAACATTTTGCAACTACAATATGAAGGCAGGAGAGATCTTTAAATGAGCTTCCAACACTACGAAAAAATTCTGACACCAGTTCTTCATTTCTCTGAATTAAGCCTAAATTATACACTTAAGATTCACTTCTCTGAAATATGTAGGTGTGCACTACTGTGTATCTTGGAAGATGCATTTGAGAGGAAGGTCAAATGCTTCATGTTAGGGTGTGCATGATTTCCAATTTTGAACTATTTTAGAGGCAGGAAATCATACCAGTGAACATTGAATTAAACATGTAATTCCTATTAAAATCTTGTTCCCTGTGGACATTGGCTTGATAATTTACTTCAGCATCAAATTTAGTGCATGCAATCCAGTTCTCAGAATGTATCATTTTTTCTCACAAATAATGATAACCATTGCCCTGAATATAAACTGGCTGCCTTAGCTAGGAGTTATCACTATCCTAAATGGGCCCAGGAGCACGTTTCACAAACCATTATAGGGAGAAAGAACCGTTTACAGTTTTTGCATCACATTTTTTAAGTTGTTTCAGTTTCATTGTACTAGTTAATGTGGCAAAACACAATATATTGTAACTGCTATAACTTAAGGGGATGTAAAAATGTGGTGTGTGGTTTTTTTAACTTCAATTATTTCTGCTGTTTATAGTTTTTTGGGGTGTGATTTTTCTTTTATTTATATTTTTACAGGTGGTATTGGGATAAAAAGATAAATAGCTACATAAATATTCAGGAGCTGAGCCTCCTATCCAGATTCCAGCCAGCCAAATGCTTAAGCATCTATTCCTCAAAGGTTGGCTCAGATAGTGGCTGGCATGTCCTTTCCTGCAAATCTTAAAAACAGTGTAAAACTGCTAATAGAGGAAATGTTATTTCTTCCCATGGAAAGCCCAACAATGGGCTTGACACTCTGGGTAGCTTCCATACAGTAGGACCACCAGTCACACTTAAAAGCAAACAAATTATATTTTATTTAACCTCCTAGGCATTACAATTCTTGAATTACTAGGAGGTGAATTATTCAGCTATTCACAAGTATTGTGCATTATTAAGCTGTACAACAGCAGCATATAAAATGCACCTTATGAAAGAAAATGAAAGCCCCCTAAGCAGTGTTCTGCAATTCTGGGAGACCAGAAACATTTCAGTGAATGAATGCTCTCTTCATGACAATCACACAGTAAAACAGTTTGTTTATTGCTTCCTGCAGATACTGTATCTGCTGTTCCAATTCTATCCAGAAACTATTCAGGTGAGAGAAGAGATAAGAAAAGTTGCAGGAGCCAGATGCTTTGGGTGTTCTGTACAATGGTAGGAAACAGGAAAGGGAGGGGGATAGGAAAAGATAGATAAGGTTTAACACTAGCGTAGGAGCAATACAACAGGTTCACTTGGGTGGAAATTACTTCGTCTGACCTTCACTTAGCAATACAGGACTAATGTAACAGTGTTTGAGGCATTTTCTTATTTGTCCCAGTAAACAATTAGTCTTGTAAAAGTAGAACAACTTTGTGCACCTGCTTGCATCAAGTTGCAGGATTAGGGCCTTAACATTAAGGAGCCCATTTTCATATGGGTCCTCACAACTTCTATCTCTGTATTTTTAGCGCACCAGCCACCAGGACTAAAGTATAACCTGTAGGGACAGTTGTGTATTTGTGGAGATGTAGAAACACACCAACACAGAGGAATCGCTCCCTCAGCTACACCTCTTCATGGGGTGCATCTCCCCCTCAATCTGCCATGTGGCTAATCAGCTCTACTGATTTGTGTGAAGGAAGTGAAGTCTTGGGCCTGCTTCCACCTTCCTCCCCCCCACTTTCTCCCTACTCCCTTAGGAATGCCTTGTGAAGTGCTTAATTTGTAATAAAGGAGGTACAAGCAATTTTTTTTACTTTCATAACTGATGTGGCAAGCCCAGAGGTGCAATGGCTCAGCCCTGGCAAACTTTGACACAAATTAAGCACTGGCCGTGTGCCTTCTGAAGATAAGGTGCAGTCCCTGTGCACTGAACACGGGGACTAGAATTCTGCTTGTCTCTTATGTGGGCTGTCTAAGAGAGTGGTGTGAGAAGTGAAAAGAGTCTTTGCACCTTCTCCCCCTGGTGTGCAGGATGACTGTCATACCCCAGGTATCTATTATGCATTTATTTTCAGTCCTCCAGAGATGCTAGATGCCTTTTAAAAGAGAAAATCCCTGTCCCAAAGCATTGGCAGTTTAAATTTAGGACAAGGTGCAATAAATCAGAGTGACAAAACATAGGGTATGACTTGGGGGAAATAGGACAAGTGTTACATGTGATTGCATGGGGTTGTCAGGTGCACATCTTTTAGCAGCATTAAAATATACTGTGATGGCAGGAGTCACTAGATGGCATTATTACACACAGTCTTACAAGTTTTTTTTTCTTTTTTCAAGCATGAAAGCAAGTTTTTAGCCTCTGCAGAAATGGTGTATTGTTGTTAGTTTTGTTATGCAGTCGTGTTTGGAAAGACGCTGTGGCAGGCAGCAGAGTTTATGTTCTGCTTTATTCTCTATATTTGGAGACAGTTTTTAGGACAGAGGAACTTCCTGGGAGCCACATGGTGATGTGTGAGCTGAGATTTCTGGAGTGGGAAATGGCTGCATGCTGGTTCTGACTGACTCTTCCATAATGGGGGTATATGCGCAAGTGTAACTCTTCTGCCAGGTGGTATCGGCAGCAACAATATCTGCATGGCTCATGTCTAAGCATCTGTCTAACGTGAAATCGCCTTCCCCAAGCAGCTGCTCCTGCAGGTGGTGATCCCAAGTGCTGCACACTATCCTGTCCCAAGGAGTCTGTCAAGTCCCCCAAATTGCATGTAGTAGCCAGTATGCGTAAGGCTGTGACTGAGGGGGTCTATCCCTTCTCCTTCAGATTGGGCACGAGTGAAAATCCTGTGTCGCTGTGCAGTTTCACTCTGTTTTGGGGAGGAATAGTTCCACAGGGCTCCTAGCCTAGGACTGCTGTGAGGCTTGAAGTAGTGGTGAGCTTCAGAGTGCTGCAGCCCGCTCTGCCTTGGTCCCCGGTAAGGTAAAAAGAACAGTTTTATCTTCTTGCTGTTCTCATCCTCCTGCATGGCCAGGTCTATATGCAGCTGGAACTCCTCCCTCCTTCAGGTCCACCACTGGGCTAAGCTTGTGTCTGCAAAACCTAGGGCTCGGGGGTGGGGCTCCAGACTGAGTTCCTCGCTGATGCTGCCAGGTGCTATGCTACAGGGAACTCACAGCTCAGAAGCTGCCACCATGTTTCGTCAACAAAGAGCGAAGCGAAAGGCAGGTTAAGTTGAACAAGTGGAACTTTATGAAACCCTGTGAACTTTTCTGTCCCTGTGGCTGAGTTACTTCCAGCCTAACTCTACCCATTCCTGGTGTCCTGTCAATAAGACCCCCTCCAACAGGAGGATGGGAAGGGAGATGTTGCTGTGATAAAATGGCTGAGATTCTCCATGGGCCAGGATCAGTGAAGGGCTGGCTTTGGCCCCAGAGCCGGCCCTAGACCAAATGGTACCCCAGGTGAGGAGCGTCTTTGGCTCTCCCCCCCATTTGTTAAACTTTTGAATACCTTATTTTTATTGCATTTGTAGCCCATTTCATGACTTTTGATGCACGATTTGCATGCACGATTCATCTGTGACATAAGATGATAAATTTGCATGCTAGGATCTGTAAATCTGTATTTATTCATGACATATATAAGCAAATAAAAATTTTGTTCCCTCTAAGCTTATAGAACTTTTTAATTTTAAGAATAACCGAAATGTACTAACATCAAGAAATTGAACTGTGCACCAGCATTGGATGGACCAGTGTTAAATAGTGTTACAGGAGGTTAGAATGTTAACCCTAGTCCTTTAGTCCAAAAGGTCGCTTTTCTCACCTTTTCCCTTGCGAACTGAAGCACAGCATCGGAGTGATCCAAAGACTGGCCAATGGTATTTTGCTGTGATAATATAACAAGCAATGTCAGTCTCCTGTCAGCCATCATCAGTTGAAGATATCTTCTAATTAGCCTGAGCTTCAAAAAGCTGCGTTCACCGAACGTGGCTGTGATCAGCAGCGTGAGCAGAATCCTCCAAGCTATCCACGCATTAGGAAAAAAGTGTCCTTCAGCTCTGCATCATGAATAGACTAGAGAACATGGAATGGACAGTGCTTCTCCTGTTGCAAAATGTGATAGATGTTGTCCAATTTGACATAGAGGTCTTTATCATTGACGTCCAAACATTCCCCATGTTTCAGTGTCTCGTGAAGTTCTCTACAATAGTTTAAGAGTGTCTTCCAGTCTGCCGGCAGCTTACTAAGTTCATACAACCCCTGCGCCCAGGTTTTTTCATGGTGCTTCATTATCCAAACCTTTCTTCGATGGATACTTAAGCAGTGTTAACAAGCGAGCAAAAAAACTTCTTGAATTTTTCTTCCAAGCTTCCCTTCACCTCATCTCTGCCCTTGTAACTAAGCTGTCTCTTCTTCCAATGAATAAGAGTTTCCTTGAAGACAGGCTCAACTCCTAAGTTTTCCACCATTTCTTTGGCAGCAGTGATGGCATCTTCAAATCTGTTGTTTCTGTAGGCCACTACAAAATCAAGGCAGCTTCTCATCAAAGTAGCAGCAGTTGTGATGTCCATCAACTGAGTTTGTAATACCTTGCTTGCAACTTTTACTTGGAATAGGATATTGTGCCAAACTGCAGTTGAGACCAGAAATTTGAAGTCAGAAATTTGCATCTTGTGTCAGATTCCAGACTCAGCTTTACTCGACTGTGCCAGTTACATGAGGGCATCGTAAGCCTAGTCACTTGGCATCTCATTGGCCTTATGCTATTGTCCTAAATATAAAGAGAAGGGTAAACACCTTTAAATCCCTCCTGGCCAGAGGAAAAAACCCTTTCACCTGTAAAGGGTTAAGAAGCTTGGACAACCTCGCTGGCACCTGACCAAAATGACCAATGAGGAGAGAAGATACTTTCAAAGCTGGAGGGGGAGGTGCAAAAGGTTCTCTCTGTCTGTGCTTTTGCTTTTGCCGGGACCAGAGCAGGAATGCAGGTCAGAACTCCTGTAAAGGGTTAATAAGCAATCTAGTTAGATATGTGTTAGATTCTGTTTTGTTTAAATGGCTGATAAAATAAGTTGTGCTGAATGGAACGTATATTCCTGTTTTTGTGTCTTTTTGTAACTTAAGGTTTTGCCTAGAGGGATTCTCTATGTTTTGAATCCGATTACCTTGTAAGGTATTTACCATCCTGATTTTACAGAGGTGATTCTTTTACTTTTTCTTTAATTAAAATTCTTCTTTTAAGAATCTGATTGCTTTTTCCTTGTTCTTAAGATCCAAGGGTTTGGGTCTGTGTTCACCTATGCAAATTGGTGAGGATTTTTATCAAGCCTTCCCCAGGAAAGGGAGTGTAGGGCTTGGGGGGAGGGGGATTTTGGGGGGAAAGACATTTCCAAGTGGGCTCTTTCCCTGTTATATCTGTTAGATGCTTGGTGGTGGCAGCAATAAAGTCCAGGGACAAAAGGTAAAGTAGTTTGTACCTTGGGGAAGATTTAACCTAAGCTGGTAAAAATAAGCTTAGGGGGTTTTTCATGCAGGTCCCCACATCTGTACCCTAGAGTTCAGAGTGGGGAAGGAACCTTGACAGCTATCAATTTGGCTCTCCCAGCAAGTGTCACTTAGTGGCTTCATGGTCAGATTTGTAACATTGTCTGTGAGGATCTTCCACCTGATAGTTGATGCTGAAAACAGGACGTATATCCTTTGCAGTACTCTGAAGAGAGATACTGAATCTAAAGAAGATGCTGCTGCATCTGACACAACCAGGGTGAGGGAATGGCATGAAGAAAGCTCTTGGATTCAGCACATTGTGGATGCCACTGTTTCTTCCCTTCATGTTTGTGCCATTGTTGCTGCCTGGGCCACAGCAGTCCTGAAGCTTTATTTTATTCTCATTCAAAATGTTCATAAACAGTTCTTTTCCACTAGAATTGTCCACAGACTGGAAACAGATAGTGTTCCTTTACTTGGATACAGCCATCCTCAACATCAACATCTTACTGTAAATGACATCTTTTCACTGTGACTAATTTCAGGAGTTCAGTCCATTAGTATAGTGTAGTACTTTGCTTTGCCGAGCTGCATCAATATGTTATCAAGCACCTTCCTTGACATAAGGCCGATCAATTTGTTTTGAATTGTTTTGCTGCAGTAATGGTCCACTGCTTCTTTACAAACTATTCGACATCTGTGCTCATGCATGACATCATCGTATTTCCCAAGGAACTCTACCAAACCAAGGAAATTACCATTATGTTCAGTGAACAACTTACCCGATGAGCACAGGAAAGCCAAATTATTCTTTGCAAGGAAGAGGGTAATTGAGATTAGATGCTTGAGCATGTTCCTCCAATGGGTGTCTACATTAATAATTCACTGATTTTCTGCATCTAGGCATTTATTCAGCTTGAGCCTGGACTCAACCTCCATCTATTTGAAGTAGACCATAAAATGACTAGGTGACTTTTCATGTTGCTTCAGAGCATCAGCTAAGTCATGCCAGTAACTGTACCTGGAAAGCACAAGCAATGGTTTGGCATTCTTGTAAAATATTTTGCAACAAAAACAGAACACTTTGATTTTGAGTAAACTAGCCAATGTCAACTCAGTTTCTCACCATCCTCTTTCACAATTTGACTTTTAGAAGTGTCGCTTCTGCTCATTTACTGGAAACATCATATCCTCAGTTTTGCCCAGCCAGTTCAAAATTGTACAATCGATATTGGCGGAATTTAGAATCGCCATCCATAAAGCAGGATCTGATGTGTCAATTTGTAGTGTACAATTTTTCTCACTGCTGTTTCTATCATCATGCAAGGCTGATTCTTCTTTATTGTTTCTCTCCTTTTCATGTAAACCAGATTTTTCTTTATCATCTCTCTCCTTTATGCCACCAGGGAAACTGGATGATTCGCCATCACTTTCCTCACATTTCCTTTCCTTATCTTCAGGTAAATCTGCTAATTCTTTAGTACTAGGACTTCCATCATTTACGTGTCACTCCTCAATTTCTTCTGCACTGAGATGATTGCTACTGCCTAAAGCCCAAGCTATGTTGTTCTGTTTCAGATATTTTCCCATCAAATTTGCCCCTTGCTGCAAAGAAGATTGCAATTGAACCTTTTGCTTCTTGTACTGAGCTCCTGAAGGCTTCTTCTATTTTTATTTTCTATGGGGGAAACATACAGTATATTAAGGAGAGCAAAAATCTATGTTCCACAGTCTTAGAAAGTCATCAAACATTACATGTAAAGAATGTCAAAAGAAGTAACAATATTTCTTTTATATTGTTGTGTAGATAGGGGTTCTGCCATCTCATTAAATACGTCCTTTATTAATTGCTACTTACACTTTTCAAATATTAAAACACAAGTACACTTTCACAATTACACAATGAAACAAGGTTCACAATATCGCAGCTGGGCTTCACTTCACTTAACTCATTCTTATATCTCACTGACTGACTAACGACACCCTGGCCAAGGATTCAAGGTTCAAGGAAAATGTAGATCTCATAAAGTCTGGAAGGTTCCATGAGATTCTACAAGGGTCCAGAACATTCTAGGCAGCTAGTGAAAAATGAATCCACATTTTACTTCAAACATTCCATTTTCTCTTTTGTTGCTAACAGGAAAAAACCCCCTCAAGCCTGGCACCCACCCAAGCCCAGCACCCCAGGCAGTTCCTTGGGTCACCTGCCCCTAAATCCAGCCCTGTTTGGCCCAGAAGTGAATCCTCTTGTGTAAGCCACTAGAGGTTTCAAAAGAGACAGACATCCATGGGTTGGGACTTCCTGGGCTTCAACGTGCCCTCCAGAACTCTGTTTACTATCTCAACTGGAGTCCAAACACTCAACCACCAATGCCATGGATAGCTTCCTCCTAGCGGGTGGCCACATTGCATGGGGCCCAAGACTCAGAACTACTGAATAACTGGGGTGAAGTTGGACTGTGCTGGCTGCAGACATCTGGGCAGCAGGTGGTCCTGGCTTGCACTCTGCACCTCTCTGGAGTGCTGCCTTCAGCTGTAGGCTCATTTACTGATCCATTCCAGTCCCCAGGGAACAAGGGCACTGGGGTCTCAATCTTGCTCATGGTCCCCTCCAAAACAAATCTCTTAATAAAGAACTTTCCTAAGAGTGCTGCTGTTTCCTTCTCAGTAGCTCCCTTTAATTCCAGACCTGTCCCGCAAAATATCACCCTTCTGCACGTGGAGTTGGCAGGAAAAAGGACCAGATTCAATATCTAGGGATTCCTCTTGAAATTACCAAACAAAAAAGTCTTAAGCCCCCACTGAAAAGCCTAGAAATACTAAATACCCCTCCTGGGCACCTCTTGAGAGGCAATACTTCTCCAATCACAAACACTGAGTCAGTGTATAACAAAAGAAAGCTTATTAGGAAAAGAGGGTGTGATGGGTTGTCACCCCAGGATGCTATCTGGAACTGGGGTACCACCAAGCCCTCTGACTCACCAGCCTTGGCTCCCTCTCACCCTGTGCTGCTGTGACAAACTGTAGATTGCTCCTAGTTCTACACTCCCACCAACATTCACACAGGCAGTGACACACACCTGGCTGCAGTTACATGCAGTCTCCGACCAGTCACTGCATGGATCAACAATAGAGAGGCTGTAGCCAAGCTAAAACCCAGCTCCCAAACCTAAGACCCCAGAATTGTACTGTCCTGCCCTGGTCAAAACCCTGACCAGTATGAATTTATTACTCAGTTCGCCCCTCCCTCAATGTGGAGAGGAATATGCAACAAGCCTATATTAATCAAGCTGAGATTTTCCCCCAGACACTTCACTCAAAGGCACACTGGTTTAGATAAAGCAAAACACAAGTTTATTAACTACAAATGATAGATTTTAAATGATTATAAGCGAGGCTAAGATTTAGTCACAGGTATTTTTGGTAAGTCATGGACAGGTCACTGGCAATAAATAAAAATTCATGGCCTGTGACCTGTCCATGACTTGTACTAAAAATACCCCTGACTAAATCTCTACTTCTGTGGTGCTGCTGCTCTCGGGGGCCCCTACTGGAGGGATCTGCTCCAGTGCTGGGGGTTGACTGCCCCCTGGCCACTGCTCCTGGGGAAAGCTCTCTGGATGGCCTCCAGGAGCTCCGGCTGCTGCTCCAGGTGCCTTGAGACTGCTGCTCCAGGTGCCCTGGAACCGCTACTGCTCGGACGGTCCCCAGGGCACCCCATGACTGCTGCTCGGGTGCTCCCTGGAGCCAGCCACAATGGCCGCTGTCCCAGCGGTCCCCCGAGTCAGCTTCCCGGGGCTGCCTGAGCAGCAGCTGGTGCGGCTGGTCCTGGGGCAGCCCCTGATACCGCTACTTATGCTCCCTGGGGCCACCCGCGGTACTGCTTCTTGGGTGGTTCCTAGGACTAGCTGCACTGGCTGCTGCTTGTATGATCCCTGGAGCCAGCTGCCCAGGGCCACCCGAGCAGTGGCTGGTGCAGCTGGCTCCAGGGTGGCCACTACGATCACTGCTCGGGCACTTCCTGGGGCCGCCCCCAGGACCACTGCTCAGGCAGTCCATGGGACCAGCCATCCCGGCTGCTGCTTGGGCGGTCCATGGAGCCTGATGACCCCGGGCCTCCTGAGCAGCGGCCAGTGCAGCTGGCCCCGGGAACCGTTGGAGCAGCGGGTCCCGAGTCACTTCAGCGGCAGTTGGTGTGGCTGGCCATGGGGAACTGGAGCAGCTGGCCCTGGAGCCAGCTGCTCAGGTGGCCCTGAAGTAAGCCACAGAAGTCATGGAGGTCATGGAAAGTCAAGGAAACTGTAACTTACATGATCTCTGTGAAAGAATCTCAGTCCTAATTATAAGTGATAGCAAATAGATCAAAGCAGATTACCCAGGAAATAAGCAAAACCGCAAACTAAGGCTAAAGTACTAGAAAGATTGTATATAAATTAGCAATCTGTCACCCGAGCTGATGATACAAGCAGTCCACCACATTTTCCATACACAGGCTAGAAATCCTTTTAGCCTGGGACCAGCATTTCCCCCAGTTCAGTCTTTGGTCCTCAGGTGTTTTCAGGTGTATCCTTGTGCGAGAATTGAGGCAACTAGATGATGTCATACCCCACCTTATATAGCTTAAATATAGGGCAGGAACTCTTTGTTCCAAAAACAGTTCCCACCCAGTTTGTGGAAAAATTCAGGTACCCAAAATGGAGTCCAGTATCATGTGGTCTGGTCACACACTCTTGCTGAGTCACAGCAGCCATTCTTATAGGCGAGCTGAAAGGTTACAGGAAGCTAAACTCTTCCATTGCCCATTGTCTTTGTTGATGAGTCATTAGCACAGTTTGGCTTCTTCATGGTTTTACCTGAAAGGCTAGCTGTGGGTGTGAGTAAGCACATTTGAAATACAGATCCATAGTCAACATTCATAACTTCAGATACAAAAATGATACATGCATACAAATAGGATAATCATATTCAGCAAATCATAACTTTTCCAATGATACCTAACATGTCCTAACTTGTGCAAAATGTATCATAATTATGCCATAATCATATCACACTAATATTACTATTATGTATATGGGGTGTAGTGTCACAGAGGGAACACTGCATTAATTTGGGAAAACCTAGTAACAATGACTCAAATGTATGCAAACACTAACTAAAACACCCACCCACAGTATTTTGGGCAGTGTTCTTTGCCTCAGTTTCCCACCTTGAAGTGTGAACATCGAATGGACAGATATCCCTTTAACATGTCACTCCCCCTTTCCCTTCACTGTACCCTGCTCATGGTCAGCTGCCTGAAGTCAATGAAGTCCCAGTATCTAGGGATGCATTCAGGTGGGTTCATCTCCAGCCTCTGGTGGGGTGGGAGAGTGATGCCACCATCTCTCTGCCTGCCACTGCCGCTGTCACTTCTGCTTGCAGCTGTAGCCACCATCTCTGCTGCTCTTCTACATCCTTGGTCTGGTCCGGTCTTATTGCACCATGACCATCTAGCCCAGCTATTAGTAATCAGAGTTCTAGGATTTCCTGGGTTTGGGGCATCTTTGGTGCTGATGCTTCATCTCTCACTCTGCTGCCTTTAGCTGTGATGAGGTTATACCATGTAGCCTAGTTCCTACTGATTTCACTGGGTAGCAGGGGACCCCATTGCTCCTGCCTCCTCTTGCACTGCCTTTCACCAGAACAGCATCCCAACACTAGGTCTGAGGCTCAACTCCCTATATGAATTTATCAATCATTTCAGCTCTAGTGGTCACTGAGAAGACACAAGGCCATTCAGTTCAGTCTAATCAGCTCTATCTTGAAACACTGGAGGGGGAAGGTCAAATGGCATCTAGAACCCTAAAACAGAGTGTTCACACTTGTTCCCACCATTTCTGCGTTTCACTTGGATTCACTTCACTACATTGCAATGCCTAACTTTTAGGAGCCTAGAAAAGTCACTGGAAAACACTGCCATCCACAAAGCCTGAGCTGGGCATCTAGGCTCCCTGTACAATGACTGGCACCTTAGAATGAGATCCACAAAAGCCAACATGATATGTGGAGAGCTGCCTAAACTAGCCAGTGTGAGACTCCAACAAGAGGAATGTGTCCTAAGCCATGATGTCGTGGTATCCCTCTATGGGGCGGGAACTCCAGTTATTAGAAAGAGACAGGTAATAGTTATGGGGGATTCAATCATTAGAAACATGGTAGCATTCTCTGAAATGCTTCCAGTTCCATGCGCAGGGCCAGTTAAACAGGCACAACTGCAAGGTCTCAATGTGTGGATGAGGCAATGGTGTAGGAAGGAGAGGTTTAGATTTATTAGGAACTGGGGAAACTTTTGGGAAAGGGGGAGCCTATATAGGAAGGATGGGCTCTACCTAAACCAAAATGGAACCAGATTGTTGGCACTTACAATTATAAAGGACATAGAGCCGTTTTTAAACGAAGGGCTGGGGAAAAGCTGACGGGTGCAGAGCAGCATGTGGTTCGGACAGAGGCATTCCTTAGAGGAGGATCTATTAATGGAGAGTTATTTATTCCTTCTCATAACACCAGACCTAGGAGTCGCCAAATGAAATTAATAGGCAGTAGGTTTAAAACAAACAAAAGGAAGTATTTTTTTCACACAACACACAGTCAACCTGTAGACCTCCTTGCCTCCTTGAGGATGTTGTGAAGGCCAAGACTATAACAGGGTTCAAAAAAGAACTAGATAAGTTCATGGAAGATAGGTCTATCAATGGCTATTAGCCAAGATGGGAAGGGATGGTGTCCCTAGCCTCTGTTTGCCAGAAGCTGGGAATGGGAGACAGAGGATGGATCACTTGATGATTACGTGTTCTGTTAATTCCCTTTGGGACACCTGGCATTGGCCATTGTCGGAAGACAAGATACTGGGCTAGATGGACCTTTGGTCTGACCAAGTATGGCCGTTCTTATGTTCTTATGAAACCCCACCCCATCACAAAGATAGGCACCTCAGTCCAGGCTGTGGGTGGGATCTATCTCTGCTAGCAATGCACAAACCAAGGGAAGATAAGCTTTCACCTGCCTAACTCATGTGCAGGGCCAGCACTTGTAGGTGAGCTCCAAGATTGCTTAACTCCACACAAAAAAAACAGCTGGGGGAAAAAGGAGAAGGGTCTTCCTTAATACCATCAGCCCAGAGGGAACTGTGATGCTTCCTGGGGGTACCCAGGGATGTGAAATACCTCACTACTACTGCCCTTAGAGTGAAGAAATCTTGCCCATGCCTGGAGTGAGCCTTTTCACCAACACCACCAGCCTGTGGCATCACAAGCTCTGCCTTCCAGGCCTCTGCAGGCCCCATTCTCTCTTTACAGGTTAACAATAGGCATACTCCAACCTCAAGTCCTCTGCATGTCTCCCTGTAGTGTGCAGCCTCGGTGCACTGGACACCCACAACATTCCCAGATCCTCTGTTCCCAAAGGAGCAGTACACAATAACTTACTGATTACACCATAGAACACAACTCTGCTTAACACACAGCACTTAGGTTTGTTTATAGAGAAGGGAAGTATATGTTTATTTGACAAAAAACAGAGATTCAAATGACAGCCCACAGGGATATTGGAATCAAAGGCTTATATATAAAATAAAATGATAACATGTATAATAGAGCCTAAACTTAACTAATAAGACATTGTCATGTCATAAGAGCAAAATCTCACCCCAGATCCTTCCAATATGTTACCGTCTGGCTTGGCTGTAGGGTGACCAGATATCCCTATTTTATAGGGATAGTCCCGATTTTTGGGTCTTTTTCTTACATTGACTCCTATTACCCCCCACCCCCTGTCCCGATTTTTCACATTTGCTGTCTGGTCACCCTATTTGGCTGTGATCTTCCATTCATGAAACAAGCCCCTCAGTGAAAGATTCAGAATTTGTCTCTGTCTCTACAGTTATTGTCCAAAAATCCATTGTCTCCAGGATTTGCCCTGCTGCTTGTGTTTTCTAAGATCTAAGGTCTCCACTGGAGACTTTATGGTCACTTGATTAGCATTTTCTCAGACTGTAAATGGGTGCTCATTGCGAGCCACATAATACTCAATTTACATGGAGACATACAATTAGATAAAATCTCTTGCCCAAAAGAAACTTTTTCTGATGAACAACCCAAAGTCACATACCTTAAGAACAAAAAGAAAAGGAGTACTTGTGGCACCTTAGAGACTAACCAGTTTATTTGAGCATGAGCTTTCGTGAGCTACAGCTCACTTCATCAGATAAAACCATACCTTAAGAACATAATTTTCAGTATATATATACTTAACTCCTTACATATTATCTGTACATGCATATTGCAAATGATTATGAGGACCAGTAGAACACAGGCTTTCATCACAGACCTTACATGACACACTTTGGTGAACTAGATGTAGATACTGTACCTGGGGATCCCTGTAACTTTATGAACCCCTGTGTCTTCTGTAAGTTAGTCCCAAGAGGTCTTTTGGTCACAGAAACTCACTGGGGATGTGGGAGACGACTGGTTCAAGTCCCACCCCACTGCCCGATGAGAAGAAGGGATCTGAATAGAGATCTGCCACATCTGAGATGAGTACTCTATTTACTAGACTATGGAATATTCTGATGTGTGTCTCTCTCCTATTGAAGTTCCATTTTAATTGAATAATTTAATATTAATTGGGCCAGAGAAAATGAGAATCACTCTATAGTCCAATAGTTAGAGCACTCACCTGAGAGGTGGCATATCCCTGAGATAGGCACCTGGACACTTAGAGTGATGCAGCCGTGCCCATGCCCAGAGGCAGAAACAAAGGCACTGTGAGGCAGTGTGTCAGAGCAACAGCAACCCTTCCGGCCAAGCATGGCAAACACCTTGGGCTCACATAGCCTAGCAGGGCTGTCAGTCTATTCCTAGAGCCCAGGAATCTGAAAACCCTTTCTTCACTCCCAAGAGCACCAGGCGGTTGGTAGGGGAACCCAGGCCCACCCACTTCACTGGGTTCCAGCTCTGGGCCCTCAAGCTAGATAAGCAGGATCAGGGTTCTTCAACTCTGACTGTGCCCTGAGCTCCTTCCTACCTCCCCCTGGGTCTCTGCAGGCTCTCCAGCTTGTCAGTTAGTTCGGCCCCTTCTGGGCTGTTGTCTCTGAGTGGCTCTTTAGTAACTTACTGGCAGAAGCTCCTTCTGGGCTGTTGTCTCTGAGTGGCTCTTTAGTAACTTACTGGCAGAAGCTCCTTTCTCCAGCCTGCTGTTTCCTCTGGTAGCAACCCCACCCTTCTGCTTCCAGCCCTTTTATCCTCCCAGCTGCTGTGAGGCTGCCAGTCAGCAGTGGCCAGCAATGCCTGTAAGCAAGGGTGAGGTACATAAACCCCGTGACAGACACCCATAGGGCTAGGCAGCAGCTGAGTGGGGATTTTGTGGCTGAGCAGGACTTAAAAGCCTAAAGTACTTTTGTGGATCAAGGCCCTGGCCTCATTAGTTTAAGAGTGCTGGAAGGAGTGGGATCTAGCAGTGAGAACACAGGCTAGAGACTAAGGACATTATTAAGTCTGTGGCGGTTCAGTGATGAGACAGCACACAGCTTTATGCAAGCAAGCAGGCTGGTCAGCGGAGATGGGCTGTTCTGCCCCCCGCCTTCCACCTTCTCCTTTTATTATATTTCTCCCCCTAAGCATTACACACTGCTACACAAAGGAATGTATGACGTTGATTCATATACTTAGTTACCATCCTTTAACTACTACAATCCTGGTTCTCAGGCCTTGAGCCCAGGCTAAGAAAGCCTCCCACAGTTGCTGTCCAAACAATCAAGTTCTCATGGTTCATATCTAGCCCTTGTCCTTGGATAGAGCAATGTGTGCATTGCTTCTAGGAAACAGTCAGGGTGTGCCCCGCCTGCTTCCAGGTGGAATAGCTAGACATTAACCCTTCATAAGTCCTAGTCATTGTTTTGCCACTGTTTTGATGTGTGATCGTGGGCAAATCTTCTGCTTCCTTTACTCCCAGTTTACCCCTCCGTTAAATGATAACTATTAAGTAATAAAGTCTTAGTCCTGCAAGGTGCTGAGGATACATGTGAAGTGATGATGAGCACACTTAACTTCCCTTGACTAAGTGGGTGTTGAGGATGTTTACCACTTTGCAGAATCAGCCCATAAATCATTTCTTTAATTACTGCTCTCCCAGTGGCCTCTGGGGCCACCCCGGGTCACTGCTCTGGCTGCCCCCAGGCCTGCTGCTGCTTGGGTGCTCCCCAGGGCTGCCCCTGGGATCGCTGCTTGGGTGCTCCCCAGGGCCAGCTGCACCAGCTGCTGCCTGGGGCCGCCAGAGCAGAAGCTGGTGTGGATGGCCTCGGGGCCACCCAAGCAGCAGCTGATGTGGCTGGCTCCAGGGCCGCTCCAGCAGGAGCCCTGGGGCCAGCTGCTTGGATGACCCTGGGGTCAGGCACACTGGCTGCTGAAGCTGCAGAAGTCATGGAGGTTGTGAAAAGTCACGGAATCTGAGACCTCTGTGACAGCATTGCAACCTTAACCATATTTAATGGTCATAGGACACAGTCTTGCACTCACTGATCATTTCTTTGAAATGATTTCTTGTTTAGACATTTTTATTTTGTATTGTTATATAACACAAACTAATCAAAAAGTCAAAATCAAAATGATCAACCCAAAACAATTTTTTTAAAAAATTTTCTTCGTGGATAATTTTAAAAATTTTGATTTTTGCTTTGATTCACGTTGAAGCCAGATTTTGAAGTCTTGATAGCTTTTGCAAAACCAAACTTTTGACCTTCATGGGCTTAGTGTTTTTTCTGGTCACACATATCCTGGCTTCATTTTTTTCTCAAGATTTCATTTTTTTTTATTATCACTGCTTCTTTTTAACAATATAATATCAAGCAACAAATAACTCTCATCACGGAGCTATCACGTTGTAACTAACACTGGAAAAAATAAATTAAAGGAAATGTATTCAGAAATTAAAGTAATTACTGGGGAGAAGCAATATAAAAATGATTATGTAGAGGTACAATTAAGTTGTTTTGTATATGCAGCTCTTCAGTGAATAATAATTACCCATTCTATTTTATTCTTATTTAAAAGGCAAACAAACTTTTTTTTTTAAATAAAGGAACATTTACATGAATAAAACATTTCCATTTTTATGTGAGAGGGAAAGTGATGGTAAAAATGATTGCTGTCAATTATCAATTTGCTATTATGGATAAAACTGATGATTCCAGGATACAAATGCTTTGAAGTATAAAGTAAATAGGATATTGACTTCTTGTCACTGGTTTTGTGACAGGCATCTTGAATAATGTAAAGACAGAAATGCTTCCATAACCACCCTGTGCTCCAGAGCTAGCAATCTCTATTATTGAGAGATGACCAAAGTAACTTAGCTACATTCTCTCAAAAATTTGTTCTGTATCCAGAATTGCTCAAGGGCTCTGGAGAAAACTCAGGCTAAAAGAACATGAACCAAAATAATTAGGCTGGCTATCATTCCTTCATTGACAGGTGAGCTGAGTATTAGAAATTATATACTGAAGCCCAAAAGATTTGGTCTCATCTATACTTGCACCACAGACTGATCTATTAGTTTGACATAGTATATCCTCCATATCAGGGTACAGGCTCCAAGAAAGATGCACAGAATTATAGTATTAATATTATACCAAAAATTTGGATTAGGGCTAGTCCAACAGTTTCTGAGTAAACACAAGATTCTGTCACACAGAGCATCTGACTTTAAGTCCTTCCTTAATCAGTCATGGACACAGGCTGGCTGGGAGTTCCTCCCATCATTTGCTGGTAATTACATCTGGCTGACACTAGAGGCACCATCCAGATGTCCTCCTCTGGAGATACAGTTGGTCTAACATGGGGTCTTTGTACTGTATAGGGAAGTAAAGAGTGGGAAAATTGAGGAAACCTGAAGTCCCCCACCTTCAAAAAATGACGTAAGTTGCAACTTGTTACCATCATTGTCATGAGAATGGATTTCTTTGTGACATTTTTCTGTTCTCATTATATTCTCTGTCACAAAAATTGGATTCATACCTCATGCGTTTTGCAAAAGAAAACCAGCTATAAATGGATGTCCAATATCCAGATAATCTAAGTACTGACAGCTGAACACACTAATGTGGTACATCAGATCACTGTCTTCCACACATTCTGATGGATATTAACATTGAAATGCCTTGTTCTGGTAATAGAGATTATAGCAATCACAGGATATAATATGCTATCCTGGAATCCACTCATATGACAGTGATTGTAATGAAAATGAACAGTGCCCACATTTAAAATCCAACCTTCACTACAACTAGAAAAAGGAAATTTTGGGATCCACCCAAGGTTGCCTGAAACAGTTTTCTGTTGGTCCCAGCATACATCAAAATTAATGAAACCACAATGGATGACATTTTATGTTTTCCCAACAATGCCAAGTTAGGTCATGTGAGGTGTCATTGGAAAAGTTATGATTTGCTGAATATGATTATCCTATTTGTATGCATGTATCATTTTTGTATCTGAAGTTATGAATGTTGACTCCCAACAATAATAAAATAATATAATAATAATAAATATAATTGAGGCCACATCCAGAATGCCAGAAAGATCTTATTTGTAACTGCAAAGATGATAGTGATGTCCACAATGCCATAATGAAAAGAATAATTGCAGAAACATCAGATTCTCATTATATAACACAACCTTTAATTTTTCTTTCTTCTCTTATTATTATTACCTGTGTGCAGATATTTAGACCTATTGAAGTCATTGAAAACATTGAAAGCAGGATTTGGCCAGCAGTGATTGCAGTTCATAAGCAGCAAAGCTCCCCTACATGTACTACTGCCCATGTTGATCTGGTCCTATTTATTTCCTTCAAGTCTAAGCAATTTATACTTGGTGTCTGCATATATTGTTGTTATCCCCACCCAATAGGGTTGCTGAGTGCTGTGGCTTGTCAAACCTTTCTTGATACTCAGTAGGAAGCCAGATGTGCCATGACTTGAAGAAGGCAAATGTTGAAAGCAATTCACCTGCTAAGCCCTAAGGATTCTAGCACCTTATGGGTTTCCATATACACTCAGAGGCACAGTTCAAACAAAATAATAATTTACTAAGGCTGGCAGAATAGTTGCCAATACCCCAGGCTCTATTGGCTTACCAGTTATATTTAACAGAATAGTTTCTAGCTTGACCTTTATGGGACACTAAAGATGGTTAAGGTTTCTTCAGTCTAGTACCTGAGATGTCTCTCTTAGTTCATTCCTCTGCCATAGATAATTAGGTATTTCTGCCAGTCCTCAGGAGCATCTCTTTGGAACCTTAAATTTAACAAGGCCGAAAGTTAACATCTTCCAACACCTTCCCTACTCCCCACATTCTTTGTCACCATTACCAACACTACCATCCTTCTTGTCATGCAGGCCCCAAACCTGGGGAGGGGGGCTCATCTTCAATTTTTTCTTCTCCCTTGTCACATATATTTAGGGTCTGTCTTTTATCATCTATCCACTAGAAACTAGACTGAGTGCACCAGATTATTTCATATACACTGTCAAACAGATACTCTATATCTTATATAAAAATTAATTGCCTTTTCTCATTACTGACCTGTGACCTTAGAGGTGAAAGATGCTGTATCCCATTACCAATTCTCTGAGTTTTCCAGCTTCCTTACCAACCCTGATATTTTGATAATATTTGATAGTATTTGTCAGAGGACAAATTTTGCTTTCTCTTACATTCATGTAACCCCAGTAAAGTTAGTTGGGTTCCTTGAGTGTATATGAGAGCAGAATCTGGCCAAGTGTTTCATAACTAACAGATAACTTCATATACATATTTCCAAGTAACTGATGCTTTAGTCACATTATCTGTGACGATTTATCTTAAAGTCCTTTCCATTTTCAATCTATTTTTAGCCAGGAAGGGTAATAGAAATAATTTTATGTTGCTCTATCAAGAACAGATTCATGGGATGCAGCATTATGTCTGGCTCAGGTTAGAGTTGAAAAAGAAGTAAGACTACTGTCAAATCTTCATTGATTATATGACAATAATATTTTGCTTAGTAGCAGCTTTGCACAAAATGAAGCAGATAGATCAAGTATTCTGGAACTGTAATGATAAACTCATAAACAACCTGTGCAACCAAAGCAAGACACAGAAGTGTGGAACAGTGCAAGTAAACCAGAGCAATCAGTCTCTGTGATAGTTCATATTAAGTCAGATGCTAATTTGTTCTGACTTCTAACATCTTCCTGTCACACAAGACGTGCTCTGTCAATATTTTATTTACATTATTTGAATTACTGAGCTTTGGAGGAAAAATTCAGCCAACCCATGAAAATGTATTGACATATCTCTGTTTTAAGCTAATTGTATGCTTGTTAATGTTTAATTCAGCTATTCATATAATTAAAATAATTTAGGGTCAAGTTGATTTCAGTGGGAGTTTTTCATGATACTCAAAATTGTGACTTTTAAAATTTGATGCAAAAGCTTTTGATTCAGTGAGTGAATGTTGTTAGGATATAGATATTCAGGTCTGTCTGTAAAGGCCTATACGCTAAGAATTTAGGTGTATTCTTATCACTTGGCTAGTTATAGAGGTGTACAAGAAAGAATCAAAATCACTGTCTGCTGGTGTAAGAGCCTTCTTTTACTGTGACAGAGGCAGCCATAAGCTGGGAAGCAAAGGGTCACGTCCTCACATTCCAACCTAGTCACATTGAAATAAGGTGCTATGGGGCTGTTAGGAATATAGTCCTGTCCTGATAATGCCTATCGCCTCCAGAGAAAGGGAAGTGCCTAGAAGATGTAAAAGGAAACTTAGTTTGCTATTACCAGCAGGAGAGTGGGGTGGGGGGAGAGAAAACCTTTTGTAGTGATAATCACCCATTTTTTCATGGTTTGTGTGTATAAAAATGTCTTCTGTATTTTCCAAGGATGCATCCGATGAAGTGAGCTGTAGCTCACGAAAGCTTATGCTCAAATAAATTGGTTAGTTTCTAAGGTGCCACAAGTACTCCTTTTAGTTTGATAGCATCCTGTCTGGCAAGAACTCACTTATCAATTGCTGGGTTGTGAAATCCTCATTTCTGTGTTGATGAAGTGAGCTGTAGCTCACGAAAGCTTATGCTCAAATAAATTGGTTAGTCTCTAAGGTACCACTAGTACTCCTTTTCTTTTTGTTCTATCACTGTAGTCCCCATTTCCCTATTGTTTGTCTGCATAATTTCTGTCTGGTTCTGTGATTGTTCCTGTCTGCTGTATAATTAATTTTGCTGGGTGTAAACTAATTAAGGTGGTGGGATATAATTGGTTAAATAATCATGTTACAATATGTTAGGATTGGTTAGTTAAATTTCAGTAAAATGATAGGTTAAGGTATAGCTAAGCAGAACTCAAGTTTTGCTATATAGTCTGCGGTCAATCAGGAATTAAGGAGGGAGGAATTGGAACAGAGAATGGGGGTGGGGAAATTGGAATCATGTTTTGCTAAGGGGGGAAATGGGAACAGGGAATGGGGGTGGGGAAATTGGAATCATGTTTAGCTAAGGGCCTGAATGGGAACAGGGCCACAGGTAAGGCTCTGTGGTGTCAGAGCTGGGAAGGGGGACACTCAGGAAGGAAACTGGAATCATGCTTGCTGGAAGTTCACCCCAGTAAACATCGAATTGTTTGCACCTTTGGACTTCGGGTATTGTT
Organism: Eretmochelys imbricata; assembly: GCF_965152235.1. NCBI lineage: Eukaryota > Metazoa > Chordata > Testudines > Cheloniidae > Eretmochelys > Eretmochelys imbricata. The sequence continues at coordinate 314,823,626 of NC_135572.1, forward strand.
GCTCTCTGTTCGTGCAAGAAGGACCAGGGAAGTAAGTGGGTGAAGGAATAAGCCCCCTAACAAATGTTATCCCTAGAGACAGTATGGTCCAGTGCACTGAACACAGATCTGAGAACCATGAATTCAGGTGATTTCCGTTTTCACCTCTGTCACAGTATTCTGTGTATAATTTCTACAGTCTCATATTTTGTCATCTAATATGGGGGATGGAAAATTGGTGATTTTCTTTTCCTTTTGCAATTTTTTCATCAATATATTTCAGATAACTTTACACCATCCCAAATTTAATATTTTTGCTAAATTTTCATGAGACTTAAAACTGACATTTTTAATTTGATGCAAAAGCTTTTGATTCAGTGGGTGACTGTTTTCCTTAGAAGCAGCCTTGTCTTGTGGACTGAACACAAGTCTGAGAGCCACTGATTGGTCTTTATAACACTTAATTTATAGAACAATTTACAAACATCATTTTGTTGTGCCCGGTGAGGTACTGTGATGAGGTGACTACCCCATACTCACCCTGCAGGGTTTAATGCAGGCCAGATGGGCCAATTAACCGATTAGGCAGCTGATTAAGGAGGCTCAGCTGGGCAGGAATAGGAGGGACCTATAAAACGCAGAGCTGAAAACAGAAGGGTTTGCTGGGAAAAGGCAAATACTCCCAGGAGAAAGGGAGGAGTGAGTGGAGACTACAGTAACTTCTTGGGAAGAGGGAGGAGGTTTGGGGAACTGGTAGGCTCAGGAGGAAAAGGGAAAGCATCCCAGGGATAGAGCAGTGAGGCCAGAGAGAAGGACTAGACTGCTAATTTGAGGGTCTCTGGGCTGGAAACCAGAGAAGAGGGCAGGCCTGGGTTCCCTTACCAGTCACTGGGGGAGTGGCACAGAGGCAGTAAGGGAAAGGACTGACTAGGACTATTAAGGAGCTAAACTCCCCCAGAAGAGCACAGACAGTAACAGGGCTGGAGGGCTGAGTCACAAAGTGGATATTGGAAAGAACAGGAGTACTTGTGGCACATTAGAGACTAACAAATTTATTTGAGCATTAGCTTTTGTGGGCTAAAGCCCACTTCATCACTGCATGCATCTGATTGTGCGTGTGTATGTATATATATACATATATATATATATATATATACACATATATATATATATATATATATATATATATATATACACAGAGAACATGAAAAAATGGGGGTTGCCATACCAACTTTTAAAGAGACCAATAAATTAAGGTGGGCTATTATCAGCAGGAGGAAACAAAACTTTTGTAGTGATAATCAGGATGGCCCATTTCAAACAGTTGAGAAGAAGGTGTGAGTAATAGTAGGGGGAAAATTAGCATGGGCAAATACTTTGTAATGACTCATCCACTCCCAGTCTTTATCCAAGTCTTTATTTATTGGACACTGGTTTCTGAGGCTGAGAGAGGGGCTGCAGGCAGACAGCAGCAACAGAGTGACTGTGTGCAAACTGCGGATTGGGGGTGGAGGAGGTGTTGGCCTCGAGCTAATCTCCAGAGTACTAGGAGGGGGCACCAGTCTGGCAGTGAATGGTGTACCCTGAGACAGGTACATTAAGAAAATATCATGATCTTTGTTTTGCCTGTGAGGAATTTCAGGATGATAGATGGTATATGTGGATCTAGCAGAGAAGGGGCTAGAAACACAGCTGTTTGCTGGACTCAGTTTATTGTTCTGGTTACAAAACTGAAAACAAGAAAGTAAGGCTTTGAACAGGGGAGGGAGAGAGTGCTCAAACATTTAAAGGGAGAGGACATCACAATCCTTCACCCTACTGGAAAAAATTTTCCAAATATACATTATTGTTTACATGTGTAGCCATGTATCTGTGGGTCACAACTGACAATACCAAATTCAGGACCAACTACTGAGAAATAAGGCAGATACATCACAAAATTGGTGGTTACTCTTCCATAAGATATACCAAACCAGCAACAAAAATAAATTTCTGGCCAACACGAAGTCAGGAAAGCTTTTCCCTTAGGTATTCCAGTCTTTGCATCACCACCAAAAACACTGGATTTAAAGATGAGTGGTTCTTTACAGCCAGTCTCATCAAATAATAGGTTCTTCTGATCCCCAAAGGACCAGCCACACACCCAGGTCAACATGTAACTTAGATCTTATCCAAAAATCATGCTGATGCCAATCCTTTAGTATCTAAGATCTAAAGGTTTATTCATAGAAAGAAAGAAAGGTGAGAGTTAAAATTGGTTAAAGAAATCAAATACATACAGTAATTACCAAGTTCTCTGTTCAGGCTTGTAGCAATGATAGAATAAACTGCTGGTTTAAGTCAAGTCTCTGGTTGCTTCCAAATCATTGGAAGGATCTCAGTCCCTTGGTTAGAATGCTCCCATTAGTATAAGTCCATAGTCCAGAGGTTTGAGCAGGAAAAAGACAAAATGGAGGTGTTTCTAGGGCCTCTTATAGCTTTTTGCCATGTGGAGGGAAACCAATTCTTTCAAACAAAGCTCTCAGCACAACTAGTGGAAAATGAAAGGTGACGAGAGTGTTTGGAGTCACATGTCCATGCATGATTCCACTTAGACATAGTAGGAAGCTATTACCTATACCCCCAGACAGAATGTTCACAGGACAGTCCATTCAGTGTAGATGGGCATCTTCCTTTGTCAGTTAAGTGTCCTTTTGATGAGTCACTTAATTTGAATAGTCCCTCCAAGATGTGCTGGCTAACTACCTTGTGGGTGTTACCCCAGGAGCAAATATTTGAAATCCAAGTATAGAGCCAATACTCATAGCTTCAAATACAAAAATGATACATGCATACAAATTGCATAATCATATTCAGCTGATCATAACCTTTCCATAGACACCTTACTTGACAACCATCACACAAGATTTGTTGCAAATATATAACTGGCTGCACCAATGATCTATACAGTCAAATTTTATTCAGATAACATCACAACATGATTAACGAAGAACACTATATAATCTAACTAAAAGTTGCTGGTGGATAACCACAGACTCTCAAGTTGCCCTGTAATAGAAACTCACTAATTAAACTACTTATAAGTTCAGGTGCACAACTGGTTTTCACAGTCTCTTGGGATAATGTGGTGACAGTGGAGCAGCAGTGTCCTGAACAAGGAACAGTCAATGCTAAGGAATAAGTTGGATCTGGTACCAAAGTTTCTCCCATCAAGTTGTTGAAATTAGGAGTTTTAACCGAAAGAGGTCTTCAATTGAAGGATCAGAAAGTCCTATTGGAACAACCCTGGACTCTTGTACTAGTCAAAGCTATGACTGGTTCATATGCAATTTCTATAAAATACTATTAGATAGTTTTACCATGAACAAAACAGGTTCTATGCATTTTCCTAGTTCACCAGGAACCAGTTTCATTCCTCAACCATAGTTGTGAGTACATACTAAATCTCCAACTTGAAAAGAATAATGATGAGTCTCATGTCATCAATCAATTTGCATACTTGGGATTTGGCTACACATGAGGCAATACATCTTCAAGAAAATAGTTGCATCCAACTCCTGGGTGGTAGCATGAGGTGTGTTTCTGTAGACAAGGAAGAAATTGTCCCATTTCTGCTGATGCCTCAGTAGACAAGTTAGCTTTTAAAACATGCTTAAGTATTTGTACAAGTGGAGCGGAGTGTATGTGCTGAATTCCGTTTGAAGCTAGGAACCTCAAACTCTTCACAACAGAATTGAGGTCCACTGTCACGCACCAACTCTGATAGAACACTAAATTGGCTAAACAAGTTCAAAGATGTCTAATGGTTTCGGTGGCTGTAGTAGAAGTTATTCTGAAAATGACTGGCCATTTGAATAACATCTATGACCAGAAACATAACATTCTAAGGGTCTGTCAAAGTCCACGTGAATACGTATCTGAGGCCACAGCCAAAGGTGTAGATGAGCTGTGACAGGATCACGCTGAATTTGCTGACACATAGTACAGCACTTTGCCTTCCTCTGAACATATTTGTCTATCACTGGCCACCAGATATGAGCTGTGGCCTTCAACCATACAATGCCAAAATGATCTTTGTGAAGAGATTCCTAAACCTGAATGTGAGTGATTTCAGAATGATCACTCACATTCACCAGCAAATTGAAAGAGAACACTATGTCCAAAGTTTCTGGGGGTTGATGAGAGCTTGGACGTGGCAGGTGTAACAGCCCATCAGCATCGTTGTGCTGAGTCCCCCTATGGAATTGAATAGTACAGGAATGAGCTCAATGTAATGCCCATCATTGCATATAAGGAGCAACTAATGATGGAATTCCATATTTCAGTCCCAAGATTGAAAGTAATGGGCAATTATACATCAGCAAGTTAAAATATTTACCTACAGATGAGTATGGAACTTCTGAATTCCAAGGATAATGCTGAGAGCTTGGTTTTTCCATGCCATTAGACAAAATGTTGGAAAGAACTTCAACTACTCCATGTGGTGAAGCATCACATGCCAGTTGCAATGGTAGCACAGTATCAGTGTGCATAAGAACTTCAGCTGATGTCAACAGTTTGTTTCCTTAAACACACAATCACACTCTTTAGTCCAATTCCATTTTTAATTTGCTTGTAAGAGTTCATGTAAAGGTTCCAATACGGTCACAAGTTTAGGCAGAAATTTACTGTAGTGGTTACATTCATTCTTAGGACTGCTTAACTGTAACATGTTCTCTGGTGGAGCACTTGAAGAACTACTTTCTCATTTTCTGATGATTTCCTTAAGCCCGTGGCATCAATTACGTGTCCAAGGTATTCAAATGCAAGTTTGAAAAACTTACATTCGTCTTGATGTATTCTCAGTGCATGGTCTTCCAAAGGTTTCAAAACAGTGTCCAGATTTTGAAGATGATCCTCTTGACTCTTTCTGGCAACAAGGATGTCATCCAAATAGCATTGAACTCCATTCAGTCCCTTCAAGGTCTCATGCATGGTTTTCTGGAACAGGGCAGGTGCCAAAAGGCAACCTGTTGTAACAAAATAAAGCTTTTTGAGTGTTGATTGATTGTGAGATATTTGCAAGATGCCAGATAAAGCTCCATTTGTAGGTATCTAATTTACTGAAACACTGTCCCCCACTAAGAGTAGCAAACAAATCTTTAATACAAGGTAGTGGATGCTCATCTGTACATAAAACTGGATTCAGCATTTGTAATGGGGTATACAAACCCCACATTGGGCAACAAGGGGGTTAAGGAACTACTCTGAGCCCAGCCAGATTTGTCCCGCCACACCTGTAGCAAATTCACCAACTGGAGGAGGAGATAAAAGGCAGGGGAGCAGCTCATTTGGTGGCAGCCTAGGGAAGACAGACCTATGACCTGCAGTAGAGGAGAGTGGAAAGACGTCAGAATGTCTCCCTGAGCTGCCCAAAGGCATCTCCCGAAGGGAAGGGAAGGTCTGCTACAGAGACAGCCTAAGAGGGAAGCATTCACCTCTCCCCCTCATATGAACTCTGGATTTGGTTATTCCCCTTTATTTTTTTCTTTGGACCCCCCTAGTGGGGGAAAGTCCTCGGACTGAGCTGGCCCAGAAGGGTGGGACATACTGCAGGAGGAGGCAGTTTCTGCCTGAGAGAGAGAAAAGGGGACTTTGCTACTCGCAGCCACCAGAAGGAGCCCTGTGGTGAGCAGACAACCCTCATGCTGCCTCAACCCAGATGATGACCTTGGAAAAATCACAAGGGGTGGGGGTAGTGGGGGGAGGGGATAGGAAGTGGACCATGGACTGTTTTGGTTGCTTTGCCCTGCCTAGAGGCTGCAGTTTGCTTACTGCTTTGCCCTGCCCAGAGGGCTAATTCCCCAAATATTGCTGCCTGCCCCAGCCAGGAGGCTGCAGGGCTCTAGACTAGTTGGTTTTTTTGCCCCAGCTGAGAGGCTATAGGGCTCCAGACTGTTGGCTTGTTTTGCCTGCCTGGAGACTACAGACTATTTGCCTAAGTGACCCAGTCAGGGGACCGGGACCCACTTGGCTGAAATCCCCTGCTGGGGGGATGGGATCCTGACAGGGTGACAGAGTGTACCAAACCAGCACTGGGCTGATGGGGGCACCCTAGGTCAACACAGGGCCCCTGTCAAGGTTGTAATGTTTCTTTTTCACCTTAAAGAAGTTTCAGTTGTTTGCTGGTGCCTCCTGTGGTTTTCCATTGATAGTTTTGGGAGATACAAGGCTGGTCAATGAATTGAGCCTTGCTTTACCTCACTGGCTAGTTATGGAGGAGTGACAACTTCCTCTTGCTTGGATGCAGCATCCCCAAAGCCTGTTTTCTCTTGGTAAGCAATTTCTACTCCAAGTCCATAAAGCATACATTCAATATAAAAACATTGTTCCTTAAATATTACCCATGTACAATATTACGCACATATGTACATCTCATAATGATTATGGGTCTTGACAAGTTCTGAACTTTTGATAAATACCTCACATGATATCTCCATGGATAAATACACTGCAAAATATGAGTTTGGGTATAATGAGTTTGTCAGGTCTGAAGTGAGAGCTATTTCCAAAGCACTGAGGACCCATTGCCCCAGGACATCTGTGTCACAGATGGGGTGAATTTATTCATAGGGTCAGCTAAAATATCTCAGAGATGGACAGTCTTTGAGGAGCTGTGGATAAGATATAGAAAGGATAACCCAATTTGTACACTAGTGAGTTATGTTAGGAAGGGATAAGTTTGAGGAACAGCAACAGAGGGGAAACTTAAAATTACTTTAATTCCTTGATTTCTTACTGCTCCTAGTCAAACTGTTAGACTAGCTAGGTAAAGAAGACATGGTGAACATTGTTTTTATTCAATTTAGCTGGAGTAGGAGGAGATATTGCAAAAAAGCAATACTTCACGTTGTGTTTTTATACTTACAATCAGAGTAAACATCAAGCATAATGAGCTGTGGGTTCAAATTGATGATTGGCCTGTCATTTTCTTCAGCAACCAAAACTGGTAACTTCAACATTCCAACTCTTTGGTGCAGGAGCTTCAGTCACCACAAGCAGTAACGAATTTTGCATTAACATTTTGCATCAGAGACTCTTATTCATAGGTTAAAAGGCTTTACACGCAGAAATCTACAGACAATTATTTTGCATAGCAGAAAAATTTGGATTTGAATATTATCTATCCACTTAAAGTAATTTGTTGTCAAATTCAAAAATTGCTATTCAAAAGCAACGAATAGATTTTTTTTCTCTAATAAGTTCATTCCATTTGTTGATGTTTTGCCTTTTTTCCAGTACTGATTACAGCCAGCTGTATGCACCAAAACATTTTGTCCTCCGTTATTTTTTGAGTAATAACTTGTTGATTTTTTTTCTTTCTTTTTAATTGAGGAAGCTGAATGCATACACTCACAAACTGCTAACACTGAGCTTATGAACGTGGAGTGCTACCCCTGAACTTTGTTCATTTTGCATTAGGATCCCCTAGGAAGATGGAGGAGGCTCCCTGCACTCACAAACAAGAAAATATGCCAGAGTATGTCAATAACATCTAGAATCAACTTATTTACAAACCTTCCAGTCATATTTTTCAAATACAACTTAGTTTTTACTCAGTCAAAGGAAGAAACAGATTCTTTATCATGACCTAGCTGCTTAAGACTATGGAGTTATATTACTTGACTTTAAGGAATGATCCTTATCCTATTGATGCCAATTGAAATAGGACTAAAAGTCTCATAATTACCAAGCCCCTCCCTTAACTATCCATTTAACTCACTGCATTGGAATTACTTTCAGACTTTAAAGGTCAATGCACATATTTTTTTATATGCCCTACAGATGGAAGAAAAATATCTTCAATGTTCATACTGCCTAAAATTAGCTACCTAAATAAGAGGCCTGAAGTGAGATTCTCTACAGCACCTTTAACAAGCCCAGTACAAAACTCATGGCCCAAAGGGATGGGGGGGCGCTAAAGTGAATTTAAGTACACCTTTTTGTGCCCTCCCAATCCTTGGCTGCTCCTGACTGGAGAGGCCCCCAGTGAATCTTAGCCCTGGTCTACACTAGGACTTTAGATCGAATTTAGCAGCATTAAATCGATGTAAACCTGCACCCGTCCACACGATGAAGCCCTTTATTTCGACTTAAAGGGCTCTTAAAATCGATTTCCTTACTCCACCCCTGACAAGTGGATTAGCGCTTAAATCGGCCTTGCTGGCTCGAATTTGGGATACTGTGGACACAATTCGACGGTATTGGCCTCCGGGAGCTATCCCAGAGTGCTCCATTGTGACCGCTCTGGACAGCACTCTCAACTCAGATGCACTGGCCAGGTAGACAGGAAAAGAACCGCGAACTTTTGAATCTCATTTCCTGTTTGTACAGCGTGGCAAGCTGCAGGTGACCATGATGAGCTCATCAGCAGAGGTGACCATGATGGAGTCCCAGAATCACAAAAGAGCTCCAGCATGGACCGAACGGGAGGTACGGGATCTGATCGCTGTTTGGGGAGAGGAATCCGTGCTATTAGAACTCTGTTCCAGTTTTCGAAATGCCAAAACCTTTGTCAAAATCTCCCAGGGCATGAAGGACAGAGGCCATAACAGGGACCCGAAGCAGTGCCGTGTGAAACTGAAGGAGCTGAGGCAAGCCTACCAGAAAACCAGAGAGGCGAACGGCTGCTCCGGGTCAGAGCCCCAAACATGCCGCTTCTATGATGAGCTGCATGCCATTTTAGGGGGTTCAGCCACCACTACCCCAGCCGTGTTGTTTGACTCCTTCAATGGAGATGGAGGCAATACGGAAGCAGGTTTTGGGGACGAAGAAGATGATGATGAGGAGGAGTAGGTTGTAGATAGCTCACAGCAAGCAAGCGGAGAAACCGGTTTTCCCGACAGCCAGGAACTGTTTCTCACCCTGGACCTGGAGCCAGTACTCCCCGAACCCACCCAAGGCTGCTTCCTGGACCCAGCAGGCGGAGAAGGGACCTCCGGTGAGTGTACCTTTTAAAATACTATACATGGTTTAAAAGCAAGCATGTGAAAGGATTACTTTGCCCTGGCATTCGCGGCTCTCCTGGATGTACTCCCAAAGCCTTTGCAAAAGGTTTCTGGGGAGGGCAGCCTTATTGCGTCCTTCATGGTAGGACACTTTACCACTCCAGGCCAGTAACACGTTCTCGGGAATCATTGTACAACAAAGCATTGCAGTGTATGTTTGCTGGCGTTCAATCCGTTCTTTATCTCTCTGTGTTATCCTCAGGAGAGTGAGATATAATTCATGGTCACCTGGTTGAAATAGAGTGCTTTTCTTCAGGGGACACTCAGAGGAGCCCATTCCTGCTGGGCTGTTTGCCTGTGGCTAAATAGAAATGTTCCCCGCTGTTAGCCACAGGGAGGGGGGAAGTTTGAGGGGGTAGCCACGCGGTGGGGGAGGCAAAATACGACCTTGTAACGAAAGCACATGTGCTATGTATGTAATGTTAACAGCAAGGTTTACCCTGAAAGAGTGTAGCCACTGTTTTATAAAATGTGTCTTTTTAAATACCGCTGTCCCTTTTTTTTTCTCCACCAGCTGCATGTGTTTCAATGATCACAGGATCTTCTCCTTCCCAGAGGCTAGTGAAGCTTAGAAAGAAAAAAAACGCACTCGCGATGAAATGTTCTCCAAGCTCATGCTGTCCTCTCACACTGACAGAGAACAGACGAATGCGTGGAGGCAAATAATGTCAGAGTGCAGGAAAGCACAAAATGACCGGGAGGAGAGGTGGCGGGCTGAAGAGAGTAAGTGGCGGGCTAAAGACAGGGCTGAAGCTCAAATGTGGCGGCAGCGTGATGAGAGGAGGCAGGATTCAATGCTGAGGCTGCTGGAGGACCAAACCAGTATGCTCCCGTGTATGGTTGAGCTGCAGCAAAGGCAGCTGGAGCACAGACTGCCACTGCAGCCCCTGTGTAACCAACCGCCCTCCTCCCCAAGTTCCATAGCCTCCACACCCAGACGCCCAAGAACACGGTGGGGGGGCCTCCGGCCAACCAGCCACTCCGCCACAGAGGATTGCCCAAAAAAAAGAAGGCTGGCATTCAATAAATTTTAAAGTTGTAAACTTTTAAAGTGCTGTGTGGCATTTTCCTTCCTTCCTCCACTACCCCTCCTGGGCTACCTTGGTAGTCATCCCCCTATTTGTGTGATGAATGAATAAAGAATGAATGAATGTGAAGCAACAATGACTTTATTGCCTCTGCAAGCGGTGATCGAAGGGAGGAGGGGAGGGTGGTGAGCTTACAGGGAAGTAGAGTGAACCAAGGGGCGGGGGGTTTCAGCAAGGAGAAACAAACAGAACTTTCACACCGTAGCCTGGCCAGTCATGAAACTGGTTTTCAAAGCTTCTCTGATGCGTACCGCGCCCTCCTGTGCTCTTCTAACTGCCCTGGTGTCTGGCTGCGTGTAACCAGCAGCCAGGCGATTTGCCTCAACCTCCCACCCCGCCATAAACGTCTCCCCCTTACTCTCACAGATATTGTGGAGCACACAGCAAGCAGTAATAGCAGTGGGAATACTGGTTTCGCTGAGGTCTAAGCGAGTCAGTAAACTGCGCCAGCGTGCCTTTAAACGTCCAAATGCACATTCTGCCACCATTCTGCACTTGCTCAGCCTGTAGTTGAACAGCTCTTGACTACTGTCCAGGCTGCCTGTGTACGGCTTCATGAGCCATGGCATTAAGGGGTAGGCTGGGTCCCCAAGGATACATATAGGCATTTCAACAACCCCAACAGTTATTTTCTGGTCTGGGAATAAAGTCCCTTCCTGCAGCTTTTGAAACAGACCAGAGTTCCTGAAGATGCGAGCGTCATGTACCTTTCCCGGCCATCCCACGTTGATGTTGGTGAAACGTCCCTTGTGATCCACCAGAGCTTGCAGCACTATTGAAAAGTACCCCTTGCGGTTTATGTACTCAGCGGCTTGGTGCTCCGGTGCCAAAATAGGGATATGGGTTCCGTCTATGGCCCCACCACAGTTAGGGAATCCCATTGCAGCAAAGCCATCCACTATGACCTGCACATTTCCCAGGGTCACTACCCTTGATATCAGCAGATCTTTGATTGCGTGGGCTACTTGCATCACAGCAGCCCCAACAGTAGATTTGCCCACTCCAAATTGATTCCCAACTGACCGGTAGCTGTCTGGCGTTGCAAGCTTCCACAGAGCTATCGCCACTCGCTTCTCAACTGTGAGGGCTGCTCTCATCTTGGTATTCATGCGCCTCAGGGCAGGGGAAAGCAAGTCACAAAGTTCCATGAAAGTGCCCTTACGCATGCAAAAGTTTCGCAGCCACTGGGAATCGTCCCAGACCTGCAACACTATGCGGTCCCACCAGTCTGTGCTTGTTTCCCGAGCCCAGAATCGGCGTTCCACAGCATGAACCTGCCCCATTAGCACCATGATGCATGCATTGGCAGGGCCCATGCTTTCAGAGAAATCTGTGTCCATGTCCTGATCACTCACGTGACCGCGCTGACATCGCCTCCTCGCCCGGTATTGCTTTGCCAGGTTCTGGTGCTGCATATACTGCTGGATAATGTGTGTGGTGTTTAATGTGCTCCTAATTGCCAAAGTGAGCTGAGCGGCCTCCATGCTTGCCTTGGTATGGCGTCCGCACAGAAAAAAGGTGCGGAATGATTGTCTGCCGTTGCTCTGACGGAGGGAGGGGCGACTGACGACACGGCTTACAGGGTTGGCTTCAGGGAGCTCAAATCAACAAAGGGGGTGTCTTTACATCAAGGAGTATTTCAGGCAGGACTTCAGGGAGGGTTCCAATAAGAAATGGTGCACCTAAGTTATTGTTCTTATTGGAACAAGGAGGTTAGCCTGGCCTCTGATTGATACATGGCTAGATTTACCTCGCTGCACCTTCTCTGTGAGTGACTGCAGTGTGACCTAGAGGAATGAGTCCCCTAGACGGGGGAGGGGAGGAAGCAAATGAATACAGAACAAATCTGGTCTATTTCTATCTATTTCTTGTTTTGATCCACTCCATCTATCTTTTACATCTTTGGCTGGCAGCAGACGGTGCAGAAGGACTGCATGCCATCCACATCTCATGGCTGCTCAGCAGAAGATGGTACAGTACGACTGCTAGCCATCCTCATCTCTTGCCTGCCCGGCAGAAGATGGTACAGTACGACTGCTAGCAATCCGTATCGCCTGCCTGCTCACCATAAGACGGTTCAATAGGACTGACTGCAGGACTAAAGAGAATGACCTGGTCAAGTCACTCCAAATTTAGTCCCTGCGCCCATGTCTGCCCAGGCGCTCCCAGCCAACGTGGCCAGGAGCACCTCGGACATGACGATGACGGCTACCAGTCGTACTGTACCGTCTGCTGCCACAAGGCAAGGGGTTGCTGCTACTGTGTAGCAATGCCGTACCGCGTCTGCCAGCACCCAGGAGACACAGGGTGACGGTTACCTGAGCGGGCTCCATGCTTGCCGTGGTATGGCGTCTGCACAGGTAACTCAGGAAAAAAGGCGCAAAACGATTGTCTGCCCTTGCAGACAATGGAGGGAGGGAGGGAACGGGGGCCTGACGATATGTACCCAGAACCACCCGCAACAATGTTTTAGCCCCATCAGGCATTGGGATCTCAACCCAGAATTCCAATGGGCAGCAGAGACTGCGGGAACTGTGGGATAGCTATCCACAGTGCAATGCTCCGGAAGTCAACTCTAGCCTCGGTACTGTGGAAGCACTCCGCCGAGTTAATGCACTTAATGCACTTAGAGCATTTTCTGTGGGGACACACACACTCGAATATATAAAACCGATTTCTAAAAAAACGACTTCTATAAATTCGACCTTATTCCGTAGTGTAGACATACCCTTAGACAGCTCTGGCAACTTGTCTTCCCCAGCAGCCCTATGGCTACCCTATGAGTTATAGCACTGCCCAGAATCTCCATAGTGCTGCTTTCCTGACATGCCCCATTCACCCCCTAGCCCTGCCCACATCAGAACCCCAACAGAAGGGCTTTGGAGGGGCTCTTCAGATGGCAGCTCTTATGACTGTCCTTCACAGTGTCTGTGCTGTGGGAGTAAGTCCCAGACAAACACAGGCCATTTAGAGCTCCTTTACACCACCCAGGCCACTTTGCCTGGCATAAAAGGGCCAGAGCAGGAGTCAGAATCTCATTCCTGATTTTAAGGTGCTAAGCACTGAACACAGTAAAGTAACTGGGAACTGTGGGTGATCAGCACCCCTGAAAATGAAAACCTTATTTAGGTGTCTAAGTAATCGAGCTGGTCAGGAAATGTATTTTATTGTCTGCAAAAAACTTTGAATGAAAATGAATTTTTTTGCTGAATTTTTTCATGAATTGGTTTTAAGTTTTAGTTTTTCAATGAAAACCCAAAACAATATTATGAAAACTGCCTTTTTTTCAAGAAAATGTGTCTTGTTAAAAAAGGCATTTTCATTTAAAAAATAAAGTGAAATTTTAGATTTAGGAGCCTAGGTTTAGGCACCCAATTTTTAAAACTTTGGCCTGTAAATATATGGGCCAAGATTTTCTAAAATAAAATAAAATTCCCCTGATATACTTCAGAAGCACCTGATTTTCAGAAAGTATTGAGCATCCATCTTCTAAGGATCAGGCCCTTTTAATATCTCTCAAGATGGCCACCCACAAATTGAGATACTTAAGTCACTATTTACTTTTTGAAATCTTGATCATTTATGTATATACATTCTATTAGGTTCTTATACTGCTCTCATCACTGTAATATCTGAACGTTGTCCAGAAATGCATTAAGTGACACGACAAAATGTATCACGTGGTTTATTCTTATCCTTTTCTTATTCTATTCTACACTTATACTTTCCCCTGGGAAAAACTGTGTGTTCAGTATAGTATTTTGGTAGGGTTATTTATTTTTACATTTTTGTTTATGTATACACTGCTGTGATCTTATATTCGAGAAGACCGCTTCAAAGTGTGCCCTGCACTTAGAACAGAAAGTGAAGTTTGTTATAGTCCTTGATTCCTGTGGGAGTTTAGTGTGGCCTCAGACTGGCCCTCAAGAAAGCTTTGTCTCCAGCAAAGATGAGGTTTACTTTTGGGTAGAAAGTTTCATTGTGCCTCAGGAGAGGATTTTTTGGCCATGGTCTTCATCCCAGAGTTTTTGGGGATCTTTTAGATATCTTGAGTCCAGGCCATTATAGTATAAACACCAGCAATTGGAAAAGTATATGCAGTGATACATGAAAAAATGCATACAACATTATATTGCTGTTATGTTACCAGAAAAATAAATAATTTACATCTGTAAACTGTTTAATTCCATCCCAAAGCACCATGGAGACAAAAGTTTGAAAAATCTGATAGATTCAGAAAAATGAATGGAATGTGAGAGAACTGAATTTACCTCAAGCAGTGAACTTGTGAAGGATAAGGATATTATTTCAGTTAGGCTTAACATAAGTGAATGGACTGCACTCTGAGAAACAAATGTGGCTCATTTTCTCCAGCACCTCAATAATAGGTGAGAAACACAGGTCAAATGCAGGGAGCTCTGATATTATTACTATTTTGACCAAATACAAAACATGTTTGCTAAAGGGTTAGATCCTGTAGACCTCACTCAGACAAAGCTCCCAATAACTTGAGAGCAAAGTCCAAAATGAGCTACCAGCAGGATGGTGCAAATTTTTGGTCTTAGATTTCAGCATCAATAGGGTATTAATGAGCTGGCTGAAAGTTGAAAATCCCACACTGAGCTCTTGTCATGAAGTATGGGGGAGACAAGGCCCTGCACCCCACCCACTTCCTGCAATTCATCTGACTCTCAGCCAGCCATTAAAGCAGAAGGTTTATTAGATGACAGCAACACAGTACAAAACAGGGCTTGCAGGTACAGACAACAGTCAGTCAGGTCCATACTGGGGAGCAGGGAGCTTGGACTCCAGCCCCGGGTCTCCCTCCATTTCCCCAGCCAGCTCCAAAACTGAAACCCGCTCCAGCAGTCTCTTGCAGGCACACCCTCCAGCTCCTCCTCCAGCCTTTGTCCAGTTTCCCAGGCAGAAGGTGTCACCTGGCCCCAGCCCCCTCCTGGCTTAGGTTACATGCTCAGGTATCCTCCCTCAAGTGAAGTCACATCCTGATATCCTATCACCAATGCAGACAGCACCTGCAAAACTCCCCGGCAACATCCCCAGGTCAATCCTCCCCACTCCCTACTCCATCACAGCTCTTCAGTTGCTTTCTCATATGGTCTCAACAATCAGAAAAATGCTTCCAAAAGACAGCAGCTTCAGATACCTACTGGTGTCAACTTATTCCATTTGCCTGGCATTAAATACATGTTGTTGCTCTGGTACCTTTTACAGCATATGAAAGGAAGACTTTCCACTGTGTTGCAAGATTTGTTGATTGTCTTTGACATTAATCTGACCCCCATAAAAATTTAGTTAAAACTTTAGCTAAATTTCAGAGTAGCAGCTGTGTTAGTCTGTATCTGCAAAGAAAAAAGGAGGACTTGTGGCACCTTAGAGACTAACAAATTTATTTGAGCATAAGCGTAAAGCAACTTTAGTTAAGTTTGCTCAGGTGCATTTCCTATCAATGCTGTCATTAATCAATACATTTCTGTGACTAATTCTTACCAAAGGTGCTGTAAGTAGGGTGACCAGATGTCCCGATTTTATAGGGACAATCCTGATTTTTGGGTCTCTTCCTTATATAGGCTCCTATTACCTCCCCACCCCCATCCTGATTTTTCACACTTGCTGTCAGGTCACCCTAGCTGTAAAGAAGATGCTGACCCACTAATTGACCAGAATAGGAAATCTACAGAAATTTTACTGGATATAAAATAAATAATAGCTCTTGCAGCAAGGGGAAGCTCCACCCAGTCTCTTCATCGTAGACTTCCTCTTGTACCAGTTGGCCATTAGGATAGGAACATCCTAAAGCCTGATCTTTGATCAGTCTATGGATTGATATGCTGTACAATTTAGCAAGACCCAGCCCACAATCCAGACAACACCTTATTCTCATAAAACATTTATTAATTTCTATGTGCATTAGAAATAAAATGAGCTGGATATTCAGCAACATTGTTTTCCCTCTTTTCGCTGTGGAAAAGAATGCATGATTGGACAGTGTCATGTTTTGGCAGCTGAATTACCAAGTTCCTGAAATAAGAAAAAAAAATGGAGGGAAGGTTGGAGACATGGTATAAATTGCAGAGAATGCATTCCTCTATTAACATCTATGGCGTTTCTATGATTTTTCCAGCTCTAAATTTTGCAATGATTTTCGATGGAAGCAGGGTTTGGCTCTGTACAATAGAATTTTGTATAAGTGAGTCCCTTAGCAGTCCAGTACGCCTTCAAAAATGCTGCTTAGTGTGTGGCAAGGGACAGAGACCTGGGGTAGAACCAGGTGTGAATTGCCATAGGTCTACTGAAATTAATGGAGCTATGACAATTTACATCAGCTGAAGACCTGTCTCCTGATATTCATAGCGACAATCAGGATGGAAAGTTCAAGACAACTATTGTCAGTAAGACCATAGTTTCATTTGCCCATGTGCTATAAATGTGTTGTCTCAAATTACCTTTGAGAGAGATATGTACATTTAGAAGAAACTGAGAATAGTTAAGATATTAGCAGCATAGGGTTATAAAAGCAAAAATGATCAAACTGTTTCTTGAATTCAATGTCCGTTCATAAACAGCAAATCTCTGTAAAATAAAAGTCTAAAGTATGCATCAGTTGTCAGAAAGGTGAGATAAATCAATAGCCTTCAACACTGAAAGCATAGATTACATATTTTAATTGAAGCACAAATCAGGCAGATAGGGGAAATACTTTTTAAATCTTTACACTTTTAAAGATTAACATTTTTATGCCTTCCATAAAATTTAGTTGTTAAATTGTGCATGCAACTGATGTTACTGTCATTTTTATGCAAACTTATGCCTAAGCATCTGATTGTCCCTGTAAATGGGGACATCTAAATACTATAATGTAAGAATAGAGGGAAGGCTGAGGACCCTTTAACAATGTGGCTCCTTTTTATGCTTTCTACTTTTCAAGGCAGTAGTTTTAATATGCAGTACTGACGGCTAAATATATGTTACACAAGCAGTGTTCCTACCCCATTTAGTAAGCAGGGATTTGGGAACAGTTTGAAAAAGAAATGTTAATGGAGCTTTCACATTAGCTGATGAAATGCAATATGAAAGATGTGGTGTCTCCTTTTAACTACCTGTGCAAGTAGGGAACCTGAACCAGATGCATATGAAATTATTCTTGCTTCTAAACATTTCCAGCCACCAGTAAAGAAAGAACAAAAGACTTAGTGATTAGTGAGGCTACTAATCTCTTAATGACAAAGGAAGCTTTATCCTGATTTGTTTGTTTGTTTACTTATTGTAAGTATTCTATTACTAGTACAATTCCATTGAGCTTACAGTATGATTTAACATTGTGTGAACTCTTTTTTTGAAAGGTTTCTATAAAACAAGTTCTGCAGCATTATAAATGGCCCATCTCTGGTTCAACTTTATGCATAATTCAGAACCATTAGCACAGATTGAGAACCAGGTCACTTCTTCATTAATGCTTTAACAGAACCCTAGTGGACTGTATTCTTCTTTTGAACAGATGATCAGGGGGCTCTATATTAGATACAGACAGGAGGAATCTGATGAGAGGAAGTTTACATAAGCTTCCAAACAAGCTAAATTTTCCAGGGGAAAGCACCTCAGTGTTTCGCATACCTACCTGCCTTATTTTGATACGCAGAATATTTACTATTGGTGACAGTATGCAGGTTGCAACTCCTATTATTACATTTGCTTGACACTTTCCCTTACAAGACTTAGTTTTCAGTTGCTTATAACTTTGCGCTGCAATTTTTCATGATTGGTTCTACCTACGGTGGATTTTTTAAAAAGAAAATTTCAGTAAAAATGGGTCAGCTGTTTCTCAGACTGAGGTATGGGGAAAATACCTTGATTTGTCCATGTTTAAAAAGGTTATTCATGTTTGAAGCAGGAACATGAAATTTGGCCTGGGGGAAGAGAGTGGTGTTAGGGATCAGCCTTTTTTCAGGAAAATTCAACCAAATTTGGCCAAGTTGTGAGCCTCAGAAAATTGCTGTTTGCATATGATCAGTTGAGACTTGTCAGTGTGGCAACTAAATTCTATAAAGATTCCATCTGCACTGAGCATGATCCATCCTGCTACAGCTTCTATGGACTGACCAAACCGTGCATGATCCATCCCCTCACAGAGTGACTCTGCATCCCCCATGCTGCAGTGACTGACCAGTGTTTTCCCTGTGATTGCTCCTCCTGGCAACCAGGCCTGTGATGCTAGGTACAGGAACTGAGAGCAAAGGGACTGTCCTGTGCTCTCAGTGACTCCCTGCTGTCAGTGAGAAGGTTAAGAAGGAAACAACCTGGTTCAAATCCACAAGTTGAAGATCTGGCCTGGGCTGGATAGGGACTGGGTAAAGGATGGGACTGGGACATGGAGCCAAGGAGGAGAAGGGGGAACTGATATGGGACTAATGAAGAGCATGGGAGGGACTGAGATGTGAAGCCAAAGGGGTTGGGTGGGGGATTGGGGACTGGGCTAAGGACAGGTGACAGGGCAGAAGGGTCCAGGCTTGAGGTGGGGACAGAAGGTCTGTAACCACCACAGCACACTCCCCTCAGCAACTGGAGTAGAACCCAGGATTCCTAAGTCTGAACATTCCTCTGCTGTGAAACCCAATGGCCAACTGTGTGCCTCATTTTCCTCTAGTGGTGAGCCCACATAGAGGATAACCTACTACTATCAGTTCTCCATTAGCTCAAGTCATAGAGGTCTATGCTGTGGATCTAAAGTTTCTGAACATGTTACTGACCCGTGGAGGGCGGGGGTCAGTATGGTTCCATAAGATAGGATTTTTTTCAATTTACTTTTTTTAAACTTAGAAATTACATCAAAAATAATTTAAATAATAATATTATGAAGACAAGCACTCAGAAGTTAGGAAATGCCAGAACTGAGACAGCCTTAGAGTTTTGTAAAGTTTTCAAATGAATGATGCCTTTGGTTTCATTGGGAGTATTTGCATGAGCAAAATTAGCAAGATCTGGCTTTGAATGTTACACAGATATGGTGGAACAAATTAATCCCTGGAGTAAACCCACTGAAGTTCATCTTGAAGATTCATCAAGGATGAATATGGTTCATTTGTGTGTGTGTGTGAGATTAATTTTCCTCTTTTATGAATGCATTGTAAACAAAATCTGTAATGCTTAATGCCTGAAACCTGGCAAACTGGAGCAAAATAGTATATTTGCTGTATATAATTTTAGTCTTTAAAAAAAAAACTTCATTAAAACATCAAGGGCCAAAGATTGCTTTATACACACAAGAAGACCAAACAGGATTTGGCCCATCATTATGGAGTTATTGGCTAGGGACCCTTTCCTCCCCCACTGAAATACACAGGAACAGGATTGGGCCTTCCATCAAACATCTAAAAATACCATATACAGACGTAAGTCCAAGTGATCATTAACAGAGTCTGATCTAGTACAGCTTGAACCTCCTTTTAAGCCCTTTACTATGTAAATTATACTGTCTTAGACTCCAGATTCCCTTAGACTTTGTAGGGTCATCTGCTCTTTCATTTATGCCAGATTTTCAGCCATCCACAATACACCCTGGTCTCTTCCAGTTCCTGGTTACCTAGCCCAGACCCATGGCCTATAGAGTGTATCACAGATCTGCTTGGGTGCCCCCTGCAGGGCACCCACCAGACTGCTGTTAAAAGATCCAGCCACTGGGTCCCTGGGTCCTTTAAGCCACTGTCCCATTCTTGAGATCCCTAGACACACTTTTGGGGCACAGACGGTTCATCTAGCATCCAGAAATAAAATGAGATTGATATTCAGCAAAATTGTTTTCACTGTCTTGTCACCACATCCAAAGAACTAGAAGCTGCTGTTCACTTGTCTAGCCCCTATTCCCAGTGCTGACCCTTAAGACTCCCCCATCACTTAAGCCTCATCTGCACCTAAAACTTAGCTATGTCACGCAGGGATGTCAGACAGATTCCCCCATTCCTCACTGTGAGGAAGGCTGGTCCACTAGCTAAGAAGTTGGCTTGGGTCTCAGATTTGTGTTCAATGCTTAGGTCTTCCACAGACTTCCTGTGTGGTCTTGGGCAAGCTGTTTTACAGATGGAAAATTGAGGAACCTAAGTACCTTTAAAAATCTGACAGTAGTCTCTCTGTACCTCGTTTTCCCATCTGTAAAATGGGGATACTAGAATTTCCCTACATTACAAGGTGTTGTGAAGAGAAATACATTTGAGATTGTGAAGCACTTGGGTACTATGGTAATGGGGTCTATATAAGCTGCCTTTCTGTAACAGAAGTTCTGGCTATCACTGCTCCCTTTGTGTATCGTTCTTAGACCAGCTGAGCAACACCTCCCACTCTCAGCTGTGTGGATGCATTTTCCTTCTTATCTGAAAATGGTGATACACTAAAGCATTTGAAAGGAACTAAAGTTTCCACATTCCTGGTGATACGTTTCCATTTGTAAAGGGGAAAGATATTTCAAAACTTTATTTCAAGACAACATCCATCTCCAAGCTTTCATTTTAAAATTACTCTGCAACACAGAGTAATCTTAAAATCTCCCCAAAATGTGGACTTCTTTATTTCTAAAAGAATTCAGTGTTAGTAATCATGTTTTTTTTCAGAAAATCATTCAGTGTTGGGAAACAGGGATCTATTGAGATGGAGATGTCACACAAGCAGTGTTCAGTCACAGCATGTGGCATCTCTGCCTTTGCCTAAGCAGAACACAAGATAACATGGCACAGGTAATTGTAAGATAACAAGAACATACATCTTTCTTCCTCAGAAACCCCATCTCCATTTGGATTGAAGTCATTTTTTTTATCACTCATTTTAATTTGAGGTTCAGAAGATGGAAGATTGCTTCGTGGGCTTTAAAGCACAGTCACCTTCATGTCACTTTTTCTTGGTGAATGTTACAATATCAGACTGTTGTTTTCCTATCACCTTTCAGATTTATTTCCTAATCACTGCTATTCTGTGAAGGTATCATGCTGTCATTTCAGTACAGAAAAAAATAATAATAAAAGTGGCCAAGGGATAATTTATTGAAAGCTATCCTTCCAGTTACCCTCTTGTAATCTCTTTTCCAGAGCCACTACCCCCTCTCCTTATTTGATTATATTTTCATTTGTTCACTCTTGTCATGTTTGTCCTCAAAGATGTATTTTAGGAATCTGTTCCAAAGGTTTATTTCCAAATGACTTTACCCTTCCCCCTACTCACTATTTAGCTTCATTTCCACTCCACAATGTACATGGTGTAGACATCAATGTATTGCTCATAGATTATGTTTAACGTTAATGGGACAATTGTCACTCTGGAGGATTTCCTTATGGTTTTGCTTGTCAGGTAAGACTGACACTCCCTGAATCATTGCTTTTAGTATCTTTGACAGGAGAAGTACCCAATTTATCTCTTACCACAGGCCCCTTTCTTGAAGTCTTTGGAAAGCTTAGTGGCATATATCTTTCTTAAATGATATCTTTATTCAATTTATTTCCAGTTATACACTGTTGTCTTGGAATTGCTTTTTGGCACTGATATACTACTAAGGTAGGAAATAAAGTGGCCCATAGCCTTTATACAGTGGCCACTAAATGTTTTTTTCCTGGAGCAGTTTGTTCTGCATATATATGTGTATATATTTATGACTGATACCTGCTGGCAGTTCTGTATACACTATATGGTACCCTACTAACAGCAGCAAAAGCATTGGCAGCATATTCTTTAAATTCTCCTGGCAATTTTTGTTTGCCAAAATGGAAAGCCTAATAACTACTGGAGTGGCAATGGATGTTTTCTATTATTTTGTTTTATTTCTTTGCAATTTAGACTTATTGGAGGAAGGCAAGAAAGGGGAGAAAATAACCAAAATGGGGTGTAATCTTTGCCGTCTGGAACATGCATTACTTTCCTTATTTTTTTCTCTTGTATTTTACAACAAATAGACATTGTCGGGCCCTGAATCTGTTTTTTCTGCTGTTTCCCCTGAGTTATCTTTTCTTGTATCTCTCTATCTATCATTTTTTTCATAAAAGTCCCTTTATATCCAGGGCCTGTTGCATTTACAGTTCTCTATGGCACATACATTTTTCTGGGGAAGCTAATTCCATTAATCATTTTTCTTTCTGCAATATCTGTGATCCTGATACTTCTCCCTTACTCCTTCCTCACATAGACACCTTAACCTCTTCTTCTCATACAGCATCCTAAAACAAAATCATACACTGCACAATGTTATACTCTTGAGAATTGCTCTTTAGCTTTATTACCTTATAGTTAATATTTTTAAGTGTGAACTGAAGAACAGGTGGTAGAAGGAGAGAGATGATAAAGGAACATACCATTTTAGCAAAAAGAAAAGGAGTACTTGTGGCACCTTAGAGACTAACCAATTTATTTGAGCATGAGCTTTCGTGAGCTACAGCTCACTTCATCGGATGAAGTGATCCATGATGCATCCGATGCATCCGATGAAGTGAGCTGTAGCTCACGAAAGCTCATGCTCAAATAAATTGGTTAGTCTCTAAGGTGCCACAAGTACTCCTTTTCTTTTTGCGAATACAGACTAACACGGCTGTTACTCTGAAACATACCATTTTAGGGGCAAGATTGTGGCTTTGAGCCACTGTCGGTGTTGAAAAAGGATGAACGAGGAGACGCTGCCCATTGGCTTCCAGAAGCAGGTACAATGCCTACAGAGCACTGGAACAGCATGATTCTGAGCCTTAGGACAGGGTGTGTTCCTTCCACACTGGACCAACTATGTTGTCAATGTGGAGACGGTAGGCCAATGCTGTATTTCTCGACTCAGAGTTCAAGACTGGGATTGTCCCTTGCAGGGATGTACATTCTCCCAGCCTGCCCCCTCTAGAGCACTGGGTAGAAACAGGCACAATCTAGTTCAGTGTGTACAGTATCTGTGATGTATTTAGGGGCTTTCTTTGCTTCTCCTGCCTTAAAAAGAGACGGTATTGGTGCTTTGAGTAAACTTCTACAGAGGAAGTCAGGAACACACATTTATTAAAGCCACATGTGTATGCATTATCTAAAAAACATTACAGTAGCATGTAGCTGTGGTACTGTGTCTGAGATGGATGATTGTGCGTGTCAAATATCTGACGTTCCAAGTTACACAGGGAAAAACACCTGTTATAAAACTACAGCACACTGTTCAAATTGGGCTGTCATTCAATAAGCCTTTGGTCAAAATCATTGCTGTCTTGTGGGTTAACCTTTTTCGCTAAAGGCATGAGCGCCAATAAAAAAAAACAACACAAAAACAAACCAAAAAACCCCAACCAAGCAAGAAAACTTGGCTGCCCTTGATTTTGGGGGCCCTTGTGTAGTATTCAGCCCAAAAGTTATAGCATGATATTCCTCAGCCACCATGCAATCTGACTGGCCCCCGAGTGCAAACTGGTCCCTGCCTGGCTGGGTGTGTGAAACTGACAACTGCAGGGATTGCTACATGGAATGTAAGGGGACTGACTCAACTTGGGAAGCTAGCCACTATATGTAGAGGAATGGAAAGCCTAGACATTACAATAATGGATCTAAATGAGATATCCAGAGAAAAAGCATTGGAGATTATGGAAATTAGCAAATGCTAGTCAGATCTTATGAAAAGAGATTCCATTTGCAGGACCTATTTTAAGAGGTTCAGTGGGCAAAGCACGTTTACAGGCACTGGAAGGAAAAGTTGCAGAAGAACATGAGGCAGAAAAAGACCTTGGATGGATGATGTGGTATCTTGAGTTGTTCAAAAGGATAATTCATCCACAAAATGATTAGCGGAGGAATGGGCTACCATGGTTGCAAACATCCAGTGATGGAGATGCCACCTAAGAAGAAGAAACAATTTTAAAAAGTCATCGGACCTGGATCCTGGGTTTCTCACTGAGTGCTCTGACCACCAGGCTGTGAATCATTCTCACACTTGCATGCTCTTGCTCTTGCTCTTTTTGTGGCCTAATGAGTCTTTTATTTATTCACAGTTCAACAGCTTCAACAGGGAGACTGAAGGAGCCCCTATATCATAGCCCACTTGTTAGAGCACTCTCCTGAGAGGTAGTAGATCCCTGTTCAAATCCCCTCATGTGGAGTGGGGACTTGAACTGTGTGTCTCCCACATTCCAGGTGAGGGAGGTGGTTTCCCTCCCCGCTAAAACAGGGTTTCCAAGAAAAGGTTGACAGCTGAGAATCCCAAGCCTGGATTTAGGCACCCATCTGGGGCCTTTAGGCATGGAACTAAGGAGCATAGTATTTAATCTGGCTCTGTATAGAGAACAGCAAGAAGATGTTTAGAATGGTGTGTATTTTGGGCTTTATTTCAATGAAGTGAATGGAAAGACTGCCAGTGATGTCAATGGCCTCTGGGTCAGGCCCGGTGTTTACAAACATCCCACAGTAGGGGAATATTTTTCTATAGGTTTATCCTGCCTATTCACAGTGTAGCATGGGAAGTAGCCTTTCTCTGTATACTGTAACTTTAACTAGTCTCTCATGCATATGTCAAATATCCTTTTTATTAAGTATAACACATTAACACTATTTGATATTTAGAAAACAAACAAGTGGAGCAGAGAATTAAATCAACATATTACAACTTACTATTGTAACTCTAAGCAAAGCATTTTATCTGAAATTAAGATTGATTCAGCAAACAATTGTTGGAAGATACGTTGGACTCCTCATAGGAAAGGAGGAATAAATGAAAATGATGATTTCTGAAATTGCAATTTAGCAATAAGTATTGTAATACATATGCTGGGGAATATGGTTCAGTAACATAAATGAATTAGTAAATCTCAAGAGTTTCTTTTAAATTAGTTGAAAGAATGGATACTTGTTAGAATGTATGGTCTCTGGTTTCAGATAGTATGAAATTAATGTAAAATATTGTATGTCCAGTATGTTACTTAAAAATACAAAACTTCTGTATGGCAATATAATTTAGCATTAGCCTACAATTTTCAGACCTCTCCTTCCTTCTTTTTGGTACAATTGTATTTATGGTTTTGTTATGAATTTCTGTATTGATACTAACCGTGTTTAGGTATATCATCTTAGCCATTTGATTTTACAGGGAAATCTAAAATAAGTTACACATTTTAGGAATGGAAAGTTGTAGTCCAGGTAACAATGCAGAGCATACACTTCACACCTCTTTATAAAGACTGGCTTTCTAGTTTTATAGTACACATATTGGAAATATTTTCTGTTTGGTGTTATGTTAATATAAAGAATGAATACTGAAGAAATAACTGAACACATTTCATAATTCCACCTTCAGTGTTTACCTCATTACTGGCTTCAATAACTTATTCATTCAGTGAAACACTTCCCTGCCATTGCAGGGGCTTCAGGCACTCATGCACCTCAGTCCATTTTATTTTCTGTCTGTAGCAAATAATGTGGTCTGTAATACTTTGGCTGTTGGGTTTAGTGTGTGGGTAGTGGGTGGCGTTGCTGGCCTGTGATATAAAGGAGGTCAAACTAGATGATTCAGGAGGTCCCTTCCGGCCTTAATCTCTGACTCAAACCATTCCTGAGATGGCCTTCCCCAGCCAACATCATCAGTTTTGGGGGTTGTGCTGGGCAGCTTGTTCCCACTAAAGCAAGGGTTGTATTGTCTTAATCCTGTCTGCATGGATATTCTGCCATTGGGGAAGTGCCATGAGTTATACTGGCAGAATCCAGTGTAACCTCCGGCACAATCAGGCCATCAGTTAGGTGAATAAGCTATACTAGGTCCCCGCAGTTTCTACGCAACTAAAAGAAACCTCCTCTGAGTGAGGTTTGCGGGGAGCAAGAGCTAGTGCGGTTGCATATGGCAGTAAGGAATCAGTACAGAATGTGCTGACGTGGGAATTAAGGGAGCAAGGTAAGAGTTGCCAGGGCCCTTTACAGATGTCCTTGACCTCTACTGGATATCTCAACATATATAGCTTACGAATAAACCACAAGTTAGTGCCATTGAATTTGTGTGAATTCCTTACTTCCTGGAGTGAATTATTGGGCAGAAATTGCAATTCCAAACTTGACTGAGGGGAGAACAGAGACAATGGTGATTTTCCTCCTTGATTTGATAAATATAAAAGACATGTTTTCACATTTTCAGTCTGGGATGCATATGGATACCTGAACAGCACTAATTAGATCTACTTGTAGGTTTAGTCACATACACTTTTCATATTCAGTTCCCTCCTATAGCCTATTCACCACTCTCCTTCTTTGTCTCTATTAATATCTGACTTCTCAGGTTTTTGCCCAATTTATTGTAAACAAATTTGCTATTTGCAGAAAACTTAGCCCAACGTTTTTCTTTCCTGTGTTTTTTCTCTGTCACTGTCTTCATGTTTCCTTTCTCCTCTTCTTTTCCTTACGTTCCTTTACGTTCTGATGAGGTCTCCCTTCTTCTTATCCTGGCATGTCATACCACTTGTTCTTTCAACTATTTGCCTACTTATAGCTCTTCCTTTGTCCTTCCTGTCATCTGTTGTCCTAGTCTGCCCCAGACTATGCCTCCCTTATCTGTCTCCATTCTTCCTTCAAAACTTCTCTTCTCTCCCTTATTCTTAACCTCCCTTCCCCATTGATCTAGCGCTGTTCTAATCATCACTCCATTTCCCTCCTTGCATTCCTGTATAGAAATCTTGGAGCAGGCTGCCTATTCTCCCTTACTTTACTCAGCATTCTATTTTTGATTTTTCCAGTCCATTTTTAGTTTGGTCATTCTACTGAGACAGCCCTCACTGGGGTTATTAATGATTTGCTTGTGGCTAAATCCAAAAGTCTCACTTCTATTCTTATCCCACTTGACTTATCAGCTGCTTTTGACACTGTGGATCACTCTTTTCCTTCATTGCCTCAGCATGTATGGATTTTCTGACTCTCTCTTAAAGGTCGTTCATCTTCTCAAAGTCTTCTGACCATAATTCATTCTTCTTTTCACTTTCCGAATATTGTCCTATCCCCCCTCCCTTTGAGCTCCAATTCTTTGGACGTCTCCACTCCTCATTTTAAATTCTCTAGCAAATTATTTCATTTAATCATTTAATAGAGGATTCATTGTTGTGGCTGAGTATAATTAATGTGTTATGGATATGTTTAGGTAAAACAGGATCACAGAAGTATAAGGTTGGGATGAGTGTGCAGTAGGTATGTAAGCAAAGTAAGTTTGTAATGCAAGGCCTACAGGTTGAGGCCTGTAAGATTTCAGCTAGCCATACTAGGCTTTAGGCCTAAGGAGGGTTGACATAAGTAGGTGCCCAGGAATAACCCTGTACCAGTAAAGTTAGAAGATTACTGTAAAGAATGTGCCAATGGGTGATATTTGGAAAAAATGTCACAATGTATCCATCTAGACTGCAAGACACCTGACTGTAACATCACAAGAAATTCTGCAGTAACCACGGGTTACCACGGAGACTTGTTTACATAGGTTATCCTCTGAGTCTCATTAGCATATATGAAAAGTGGAGCACCCCAAAGTTTATGGGGTGTGGATGTGCAAATTAGGAAGAAGGGGTAGACACCCTTCTGCATATGTCTGAGTCTTAGTAGGCATAAGCATAACTCAGGATATAAGGTGGTTGCCAGACTGTGCTTGGGGTGGGGGGAGAAGAAACACATGGGGAAATGTCGGGATGACAACCACAGGTAGTGATGATGATGACAAGGATAATGACTGACACTCCAGCATCCCCCAGAAGGAGATATGGGTGATGCTGGTCATAGTGCAAAGTGTTTAGCTTTATCTATCTGCTGCTGCATTTTTAGTATTTATGGGATTGTCTATCTGCTTAGTGAATTTATTAAAGAAACTAGTAATAAACTGGAATTGTTTCTCATGTTCTCCTAGGGCCTCTTAACAATAATAATAAGCCTGATGCTGTAGCCCTCAGGGGACTGAATCTTTAATCAATGCAGTCTAAGAGATCAATTAATAATCAATACACCAATCCATTAATAAGGCTACAATTTCAGAGAATCATAGAATATCAGGGTTGGAAGGGACCTCAGAGGTCATCTAGTCTAACCCCCTGCTCAAAGCAGGACCAATCCCCGATTTTTGCCCCATCCCTAAACGGCCCCCTCAGGGATTGAACTCACAACCCTTGGTTTAGCAGGCCAATGCTCAAACCACTGAGCTATCCCTCCCTTCTCATACTTTCCTGTCTCTTACTCTTCTTCTTGCAAGTCCAACGTTTTGACCCCTCTCTAGTCCACCAGTTGTTGACTAGCTTTTGTTGTTTGTTTATTTTTATTGGCTTATTGCTTTGTCCTTCTATTACTCTTTCCCCAGCACATTAGATGGATCAATTAGGCTGTATAAAGAAATAATGTAGTTTCATGTGCAAAGATTTTATTTACACATATGAAGGAGATAACTGTACGTGCAAACAGGTATTTGCAAGCACACACACCCATTTGTTTGATCTGGTGGGAAAATGCCAGTGAAAGTCAAAACAACTTGGAGACTGAAGAATGTAAGAGGGAGCACAGGGAACTGAGCAGACAGAGCCAAAGGCAGACTAGACAAGAGCAAATACATAAGGGTAAAGTGCATGGAACTTGAGACTCACAAAGAGTAGTAATAATTGTACATTCACTGTGATCAGACTTACCAAAAATTTTCTCTCACAATTTTCAAACAAAGTAAAAAAATCACGATGGCAGAGTTCTCACTGAAGGTAATATCAAAAGTCAATCTGCATGCCCCAGCAGAGTCACTCACAATACTGAAAGCTGGAAAGTAGACTACAGAGCCAGAGCCGTCCATCCTTTGAGAGGAAGTGGTGGGTGATATTATGAACATGAAGCCTGGGAAAGCACCAAGGTTAGATAACGTGCCAGCAGAATTTTTAAGAGATTGGAGACCACAGTATTAGTCTTGTGGAAAATTTTCAGTGGTGTATGGAGGACTAGAAATTGGCCAGAGGACTGGACAAAAGTAAGGTTTCTGCCCTTCTCTAATAAAGGAAACATAACACAATAGAGTAACAATCACACCATCTCCCTGATATCGCATGTAAGCAAAGTTCTGCTCTCCATAATCCAGGATTGCAAGAAGTGAATGACAGAAGCATAACTACCACCACAGGTTTTGGAGAGGGTTGAGGCACATGTGATCAAGTCACAAAAATTCATCACATCATTGAAAAATGCAAGGAGTACAATCACACACTGATCATGTGTTTCATTGACAACTTGAAAGTGTTGATATCATACAAAATGAGCACCTTTGGAGAATACTAGCAGACATGAGGATTCCAAAGCATCTCGCTGAACAAATCACAAGTAAATAACAGACCACAATGTGAATATTAACAAGCAACAGCAAGTGGTTTTCCACTGGTGTGAGACCAAGGTTTATTCTATTCCCAAGCCTTTTCAACATATAAACAGAATTTATTATGAGACAAGCCCTGTAAGGTTTTGACAATGTGGAAGGAGCTGGGATATCCATTGCTGGACACCTCTTATCTGCCCTCAAATATGCTGATAGCGTGACTCTCTTTGCCACAACAACCAATGCAATGCAACAAATATTAGACTCTGTAAAAACGGTCAGTGAGGAATCTGGACTATTGCTGAATGTGCTGAAAATGAAATGCATGCATGTTAACACGATTACAAGGATAACAGGATGCAAGCAGACATCATGATTAATGGTCAAGTTGTAGAGGCAGCTTGTGAATTCAATTTTCTGGGATCATACATATGCAACCAAGGAAGCTGTTCCAAAGATATCTGAAGAAGACAGGAATGGCTCACTCAGCCATTGCTTCTCTTATGAAAGTTTGCAAAAACTAAGGCATCTTAAAATGTAACACGGTTTGACTGGTGAAAAGCGTTTTTTTTTCCCCCATGGCAACTTGTGGATGTGAATCCTGGGGACTTAATGCTGCTGACAAGAAGAAAAATGAAGCCTTTGAGATGTGGTGCTGGTGAAGATTCTTCCATATCCTGATGAAAAAGACAAATGTTTCTGTTAGGATCTGCTTCTGTCCAGTAATATTTCTGCTATCAGAAATCTGCACTGTGGTCATACTGGTCACATCAGGAATAGAGATGGAAATAACCCCAGAAAAGTTATGAAAGGAATGACAGTGGGTCATTGTGGTAGGGGATGATCAAGGTGATATATAGATGGTGGCAGATCACTAGGAAGTCAGCTGCTGAGTGCTTGAAGCTGGCAGTGGATCGAGAAGGCTTATGAAAATTCTTTGACGTCACCAATAACAGACATGAAAACATGGATTTTACTTATTTACACCCATTTATGTCCGTGATATCATGCAATCAGTGCACACACTTACAGGTTTTTCAGGGACAATTACCATCATGCACACTTTTTCAATCACATGACTCTTAATTGCCCATATGTTCTATGAGGTCTGTGTGTTCTGGCCACATAAGAGTCCTTTCTGTGCTACTTGCATTACAGTGGTGTACCTGATTCTACAGTTAGGCTGGGGTAGGGACTTTGTTTTGTCCTGATATATGTATTGGATTACAGATAAGCAAGAACCTTTAAACTTTTAATTTGATATTTGCTTGCATAAAAATTGAATTATCTTTGTCTGTCTTTATGCAGAGTTTGCCGGAAACCGTAAATTGTAAGGGTGTATTAGAGATTCAGACTTAAAGGGATTTTCCCATCCATTGGCAATTTAAGCAAGCTTTTAATGTTGCTTTTAACATATTAGTAATGAATGCAATAGGTGAAAATGCTCCTCCATCTGATATTTAACTTCAAAAAATATTATTCAGCACAAAGGTATGCAATAGGTTTAAAAGCCATGCATAGTTTTCCTCCTTGGGGTGCTTAATTTTGGAATTCATACCTATTTGTACAAAGGAAGAGATTTGCTCTTTCATCTGTGCACTAATTTGCATCAATTTATATAAAGAACTACAGATATTCATATTCCCATCCCTTCATATGAGAGAAGTTTCTCATCAGTTTCACAGAGGTATTTTGCTATAGCATAAAAAAAGATGAAATAGCTTTTAGTGAACACGGCCCTTTTATTGTTTCTTGACAGGTTGACAGAGCCTGCAATGCACATACTGTAAGCAGCAAAACCAGAGGCTACAAATCTTTGGCTGATCTTACTTTCAATGAAGTCAACGGCAAACCTCCTCAATGGCAGCAGGATATTGAGTCTAGTTTTCTATCTATATTCTCCTTAACAATGGTAGCCTTTGTGGCAGCAACCTCCTGTGTTCAATGCAGAACTAGGCCAGTTGAAGGGTTCTCCAACAAGAGCCGGCTATGTCATAAAGCAAGACCTATGAGGTTTCACAGTCTTTTGTATGTATGAGGTATGGTTTCAGGGTCATGGAATTTAATCAAAAGTACAATACTTGTTATCAGAGTGAAAAAACAGCTATGTCAAGATCTATGTAAGAGCTCCAAAAGCTCTCTTGATGTTTTACTCCTGCTGTAAATTGAGCCTCTAGGCCCCCACAGCTGCCATGTGGATCTTTTACTTGGTGTTTTTGACCTGTGGTGTAAGGGATTCTTTCTATCCTCAAGGCTTTTGTATTGGTTGCTTTAGTGTTAAAAGCACAGCTGAGCAAGAAAATTAGTAGCTGGGAATTCAACTGTTAGTATTAATGTAAGGTCTGAATTTTGAATGAGTTCTGAATGTGAGTTGGAGGAAGTCACACATGGAATCTTTTTATTTATTTAGATTTATAAAAGACAAAATAAGTTGCTTTTTTCCCCACAGGCAAAAGAGTGCTTGCATCTTAAAAGCTCTGAATAGTACCATATGCTCAACTGCAAGTTTTACTTGTCAGAGTCTAACATCTGTCTTTCTGTTCTGTGTTTGTACAGTGCCTACCACAAGGGGAAGGGGGGTTTTAGTTCAGGACTTGGGTTCCTAGCCTCTACATTGATACAAATTATAAATAGTAATAGTTTACCACATAGAATTTTGAAGCAATTGACTCAGTAACAGCCATGAGTGTGAAGCCCTCTTGTAAAGCTTCTTTTTAAAGGATAAGATCCTAGTTTCCAGAAACGGACTGAGTGTGACAACTTTATGGAAAGTTCCATTCTCTTCTGTCATACAATTGAATGGATCATGGAATATGATGGAAGAGATCATCATCATACATTTACTATTGTTTTATAGAGTCTACTTTTTACAAAGTAGCAACTGCTGAGGTTTCCATAATTTCCCTTATGTTAGGAGAAGATTAACAGATACTGTTAGGAAGAAGTTTTTTCTGATATCTAAACTATATTTACCTTTTCTTAATTTCATTCAATCACTTCTAATAATATCATCTTCTAATTCCTCTCCTTTGTTCGTATTTATGCCATCCAAGGATCTGTAGAATGCCATACATATATAAGTCCTTTAATTTTTTATTACTTTTCCCTGAACTTCCTTTATTGTATCTGTTTCTGGTAACAAGGAGCCCAGAACTGAATGTAATATTCCAACTATGGTCACAGGAGAGGAGAAATGTACAGAAGAATGACATGATGCCTCCTTGTATGCAGCCCAGAATTGCATTTATGTCATGTCACATTACAATTTATATTGATGATGATGTGAAATTATTACTTCTTAATACAGGTCCTCATCAATTTTCCAGTCAAGCTTTTATTCCAATTGCATGTTCTGGCACTGTCATTGGCAGTTCAACCAAAAGCAATTCTCAGGTTAGAGAATTTATATATTTGAACAATTATTTAATTGTTGAAGTGACAATTCAGTTGAAAATTGCCTTCCTGGACAATGCTAACTTATAGCTAACACTTCGTTTCTTTCGTACATGCACACACAATGTCACACATATCTGTTCATGATTATTCAAAGCTGCTTCTACTTTCACTGGAAATTCCCTTTATGTAGTTAGAAACTTCAGTTCATTTCAAGGTAGACGAGCTCAAGCTATAGTCTTGTTTCACCATATTCTTGCTTTAGAAACTTAAAAGAAAATTAGTTTGCACTGTGCTTATATGTGATATGTTTTTGGTGGTCAGCCAAAGACTCCAGTTCTGAGTCTCCCATCCTATGCACATGCTTTTGACTTGTGAGAAGTGATTTATTAAAGATTTAGGTTTCTCATATTGAGTTTTGATGGATAGTCCATTTGCTGGTTCCCTTTTCAAAAAGCTAATGTGAATCAATTGGTACAAGCCTTGTGGAGGGGGGGAAGCAGTAGATGTGATATATCTTGATTTTAGTAATGGTTTTGATACCATCTCGCATGACCTTCTCATAAACAAACTAGGGAAATGCAACCTAGATGGAGATACTTTAAGGTGGGTGTAAAACTGGTTGGAAAACCATTCCCAGAGAATAGTTATCAGTGGTTAACAGGCACACTGGAAGGACATAACGAGTGGGGTCCCGCAGGGATCAGTTCTGGGTCCGGTTTTGTTCAATATCTTCATCAATTATTTAGATAATGGCATAGAGAGTAAACTTATAAGGTTTGCTGATGAAACCAAGCTGGGAGGGGTTGTAAGTGCTCAAAATGATCTGAACAAACTGGAGAAATGGTCTGAAGTAACTAGAATGAAATCCAATAAGGACAAATACAGAGTAATCCACTTAAGAAGGAACAATCAGTTGCACACATACAAAATGGAAAATGACTGCCTAGAAAGGAGTACTGCAGAAAGGGATCTGGGGGTCAGAGTGGACCACAAGCTAAATATGAGTCAGTGTAACACTGTTACAAAAAAAGCTAACATCATTCTGGGATGTATTAGCAGGAGTGTTGTAAGCAAGATACAAGAAGTAATACTTCTGCTCTACTCTGCACTGATTAGGCCTCAACTGGAGCATTTTGTCCAGTATGGGGAGTCACATTTCAGGAAAGATGTGGACAAATTAGAGAGAGTCCAGAGAAGAGCGACAAAAATTATTAAAGGTCTAGAAAATATATGGGAAGATTGAAAAATTTGGAAAAAGAAAAGGAGTACTTGTGGCACCTTAGAGACTAACCAATTTATTTGAGCATAAGCTTTCGTGAGCTACAGCTCACTTCATCGGATGCATACTGTGGAAAGTGTAGAAGATCTTATTATATACACACAAAGCATGAAAAAATACCTCCTCCCACCCCACTCTCCTGCTGGTAATAGCTTATCTAAAGTGATCACTCTCCTTACAATGTGTATGGATTTGTTTTGGATTGTATGTGTATGGATTTGGGTTTGTTTAGTCTGTAGAAGAGTGAGAGGGGACATGATAACCATTTTCAAGTACATAAAAGGTTGTTACAAGGAGAACGGAGAAAACTTGTTTTTCTTCTCCTCTGAGGATAGAACAAGAAGTAATGGGCTTGAATTGCAACAAGGGAGGCTTAGGTTGGACATTAGGAAAAACTTCCTAACTGTCAGGGTGGTTAAGCACTAGAATAAATTGCCTAGGGAAATTGTGGAATCTCAATCATTGGAGATTTTAAGAGCAGTTTAGACAAACATCTGTCAGGAATGGTCTAGATAATACTTAGTCCTGCTATGAGTGCAGGGGACTGGACTAGATGACCTCTCAAGGTCCCTTCCAGTCCTTACACTTCCTACAAAGAGATGAGGTGATCCAGTAGCTTCATTTATAACTTTTCACAGGCCAATGAGAAAGTAGGATGACTTCTCTGTGCTTTTGTATTTGCACACCATTATTGTGTTTCGTTCCCGGAAGCATGTTTGAGCTAACTAGCACTAAAAAGCATGTGTGAACGCCTTGGGACATCCCAACCCTCATTTAAATGATTTAAGCAGCAGATAAAAATACCTGCTCAGGCCATTTTCTTGGACTCTTGTTTTGCCATACACAGCTCTGCAGTCTTTGCAAAACTTGTATATGCAGCGTGGAATAATTTCCTTTGCACAACTCTGAGTTCCTTTTAATATTCCAGTTTCTTATTTTTTTTTCTTTTGCAAACTGCATTTTGAAGTTTTCTGGTCTTTACATAAAGTAATTTTGAGTCATCTCTACTCCTACACAGATCAGGTCAACACCAGCAGGACACCATTGCACAAGTCTAACCTCTGTATCAGTACTACTTATTCGTAGTTAGCCTTTGATTAATGTGCTTGATTCATTTCACATATGTACTTGTGCAATTTTGCAAGCCCCTGTGGGCATTCAGCTTCACATGGCATGCTTTGTTTGGGATTACTCATACAATACCTTTATTCATTATTCAAGTATACTCATGCATCGAAGTTTATCAGCTATTTCATAACCTTCGTACTATTTAAAATGAGCAGACACTGTTATGGTGCCTTGTGGTTACCGTCCCCTACAGTGTTCTTACAATTACTTTTGTCATTCCACATGTTCTTTTTCAGGTTCATACTGTTTTTACAGAGTTAGGCCAATCTTTTCAAAAAGAGGAACTTAAAGCTGGGCTCCTGACACGGGTGAAAGTAATATAAAATTCTTACCGGTATGGGGGCCTGGAGCGGGCTCCCAGAAGGGGCAGGGCCTTGGGTGGAAGGGTGAGGCTGGGGGGGGTCAGCCTCCCCCAGCCAGCCCATTCATGTTGCCTGGCCTGCACTGCCCGGGGCTCCGGCAGCAGTTTAAAAGGGCCTGGGGCTCCGGCCACTGCCAGCCCCAGGGCAGTTGTCCCTTTTGCAACATATTGCACTAGTCAAGATATTTTTCTGGAGGGGACTGGCTTTCAGTCCCATTGAAAGACCATCCTGGAGGAACTCAAGGATACGTTTGAAATTGGTCTTGCTTTACTGTTCCAACAATAACACCAGAATCTGAATTGAATTCATTATACCCTGTAGACTGCATTTGTGGATTTTTCAGGAAGACAGAAGTGTATTGACAAACTTTCTGAGTAACCTGTGGATACTACTGAAGTAAAAAAATAATAAAAATTTATAAGTCACTAAAGTAGCTCAGTATAGCGGAAATGGACAGACTGTTATTACTGTGGGGTATCTGTATCCTTTAAGCTGAATTTCAGATGGCTGGTTAACTCTCTGATTCTCATGCAGGGGCTTGTCAATTGTCAGTGGCATGTAAAGCCCTTCTATATAGACCTCACAATTAAACATTTTGAAAATCAAACTTAAGGACTGTGATGTTAGGAGAGAAAATGATCTACTGGAGGAATTCTCTTATCAAGTTGTTTGCAGAATCAAAAAGTTTGAGAACTACTGTGTTAATTAACTGATACAATGAATGCATAAAGAAAATTATCTTATTTTCTGTTGGCTCCATTTCCTAACGACCCCAATTAGACCTCCCAATAATACATCTCCTTGATAAAAAAATAAATGAATAAAATCCTTCTTTATGGCTGTTGAACAACTAATTTCTCAGTTAAAACTTTAATGAAAATGTATACTGTGCAATGGCAGGAGGAAGACATGGAAAAGTACAGAGTGTATTTTTGCTAGTTAGCTCCCTTATAGTATGAAATATGTGTACATTTACAGTACTATACCTTTAGACACCATGTAACTCACTTACCTGAACTCTGTTTTTTGCAAAACCTTTTCACTATCTTTTTTTTAAAAAAGGGAGCTAACAGACCTTTGTATTTGCTTACTTTTCCCCCAGATTGTAGTAATGTGGCATCTACTTTGCTAGATAGCTGTAAGGATACCACTTACATCCTTTCATGCACTTTTTGCCCCCCTCTGATGCTGGACAGTCTCTTTGGCCTTTATTGTTGCTAGGAGGAAGAATGATTACTGGTGTGAGAATCCTTACAGGAGTCCAGCTAATTGGTAGGGCCCCAGATCCACAAAGACACTTTAGTGCCTAAGTCCTAGTTTTAGGATCCCCTGCAATCCACAAAACTCCTGCTCAGCTGCCATCTAAGCTCACTCAGCACCTAAATTTCCTTTATAAAAAAATCCCACCACACCTACATTACTGCCTCCGAAAGGTTGTGTACTGCTGCCTTACTCGAAGCACACAGGCACGTAAGCCGCCTGACTCCAGGAGAACGGTTCCCAATCCGTGGATGGCAAGCAGAGAGATGCACCTCCCCACAACCTAGACTTGGGCATCTATCTCCCTGAGAGTGGCAGGGCTTAGCACCCTCCCTTCTTGTTAGCACCTCCCACTGGCTAATTTAGGTGGCTCATTACCTAATATGCTGATTTTGTGGATCACATTCTTAAGCACCTACCTCTCCCCATTCATTGTATAGGGAGACTAGGCACCTAACTAAGGCTTTGTTGCTCTCTTTCCTGTGATTTTCTAGGCACCTAGAAGCTGCCATTGCAACGCTCAGTGTTGCAACACATAAGTCCCTTTGCGGATCCAATTCTAATTTCCTTTGCAGTGTTTCATGGAGCACAGCCCCTTTATAGGAGGACAGCCAGCTCAGACCTCTCTCTTTATGCCTGGTAATACAAGGGTATTCAAGAACACATTCTCCATCTCATGTTTACAGGTGGCTCTAGGAAAGAACATTTCTTCATCCCCTTTTATTAAACTTGATTAGTTTATGACCACAAGAGATAGGATAAAGCTATTCATTGATTGGATGTTGCTTCTAAGCATCAACAGATGTGATCATAAGCAATCAAATATTTGGCCTTAATTTGGCATTGTTTCTAAACAAATGTTTTCTAATATGCAAGATGGCATGGTAGAAACCACTAAATTTCTGACATTTGCTGTAGATCCTTCAGGATTTTCATTCTCTCAGGCTCAGGCCAGATGACATATGCATTGTAACAGAGTTTGCTACAGTATCATGTAGACCTTGCAAACCCTCTCTGCAGGATTCCCCAAGGACAGAGTACTCTTTGCTGTTTTTAATGTACAGTATTTTCTGCAT
Organism: Eretmochelys imbricata; assembly: GCF_965152235.1. Lineage (NCBI taxonomy): Eukaryota > Metazoa > Chordata > Testudines > Cheloniidae > Eretmochelys > Eretmochelys imbricata. The sequence continues at coordinate 314,861,538 of NC_135572.1, forward strand.
TTGCTGCCTTCTAACTCCATCATGGGCTGGCATCTATGCCCTCATTGAAATTGACATAACACCTTGTGAGTGGGCAGAATGCCACACTAACAGATGGGCATGAATGCAGTCATGCTAGTGGCCAAGTTATGTGCATCAATTTTGATTAGCATGGGCAGGAGTTCTGAAAAAGCAGTCGGTGTAGAGTTTGTGCCTTTTATTACAAAATGAGCCATCATTGCTACAGCTGAAAGCCACAACTTTGAAAATCCCAGAATAGCTTGTGTGGCCATGTAAGGTTAGTTTTTCTGCTCTGGTGAATCAGAATTATAATGAGAGAGATAAGAGTCTCTTCAAATCTTTGGACACTTCCAGAGGTTGTCATGATGCTTAGGAAGAGTGTTTCATGTGGCCTGCAAAATTTGTGAACCCCACAAGTCCATAGAATGGTTTTCCTCATTACAGCCCTGATAATCAATCTGGCATTTAAAAAAAACCTCATATTTGTTTCCTTTTGAAAAACTCAAGCCACAGTATCATTTTTTCCTAGATGGCAGGTTCTACAGATTGTTTAATATCTATGGCATTTTTTTCCTAAATAGATTTAATACTCACAATATTTAATTGTATCTTCTGCTCGTCCTGTTTTTAATGACAAACAATAAAATTGTAATAAGGGTTTTTGAAATCAGTATCTGTTAACCAGGAAGTCTATTTTTGCATATAATTGTGGATGAGGGACCATTGAGAAAGTTATTGCGTATGGTGTTTGTCTCTATTCAAAGATTTATGCTTTATGGGCACCCACAGGGGTACATTATACTGTGAATTATTTTAATCTAGAACAGCTAAGCCTGAACTGTCAAAATAAACTTTGTTTTCAAAGACGAGGTTTTATTCAAAACACATTGCATACTGGGAATGACCTTTATGCTCAATTTTGGTGTTTTAACTTCACATTGCCGGTTCTTTGCTTCACTAAACAGGTATGATCTGTACCAGCAGTTTTATTTTTATAATTGTAATATATAGAGTAAAAAAATATGCTAGAGAAGTGTCTTTTGAGCTGTTATGATAAACAATGTCTTGAAACTAGCTTTAGGCAACTTTACTATTTTGGAAACAAAAGGGAAGTAAAAACTCTGCCTCTTTTAATTATGGTAAAACTGGAAATTGTAGATAAATATCTAAATCCGCAGTCATTTTTTCAGCAACATTAAGATGATTAATCAGTCCATTATCATGATGGAGCATGAAAGCACAGTAGAATATTGTCATTTGTACTTCCTCCTATTGTCTTTGAGAGCCTTTATCTCAAAAGGTGGAAGCTGGCCAATGAGGAGGCTTTTAGAAGCAGATTTAATGCTACATTATTGATATGTCTCAAAGTGACATGCATGCATTAGTCAATGATATTTCAAGTTCTAATGAAAGTTTATTATTAGTTATCTAACTACCAGTTAGGGCCCAGTCTTGTGTTCCTTGTTCACCCTCTCATTGACTTCATCTTCCCTTTTTTTGGATCAGGCTCTCAAAATTAATTATTGGTTTTTCTTTGATTGGGTAACTTTTAATATTGCTTCAGAGTGTTGAGAAGATTCTTAAACAGTGAAAATGTTTCTTTAATTCTTTAACTTGTAGCTGAACTAATTAACAAATCACATAATTATTATAGCCACAATGGCAATTTTATATTAGGTCCAGGTATTAGTGTATTGAACCGTGTATGGAATTCAAGATATGAGAATAATTAGGGGAATTTCATTAGAAGAGGATCTAACATACTAGCTATATTATTCAAATATTTTATAGCTGTTTCTCAAAGTTTTAAAGAGAAACAGCTAGACTTAATCAGTTTTATATATGGAGAGGCTCAGGTCTGATCACCCTTAACTCCCCGTGTAGTACTGAAGTCAATGGGAGATGAGTGCTCTGCATCTTACAGGCTTAGCCTCTTATTAGGACAAACTGCAGTTAAAAAGCTAATACATTTGTGAACTGCATATGTTACAAAAGCAACCTTGTTTCTAAAAAATAAGCTTTATAATAATCATCAAAAGGAAAATGGAATCAGTGGGAAAATGAAGAATTTAATTCCAGAATTCTCTGTATACAGCAGCTGTTAGAAGCCACTGCAGAAAAATCAAATAACCCCTATTTTTTTATAAAACCACGCAAATTGACAGACCCTGTTAACAAAGAAACCACAACAGTGCCACAAAAGTCCCATATGATGAGCTGCAACCAAAAATAACAAACACCATTTCTGGGGAAGATCTTTAATGAAAAAGCCAATGAGTTAGCATAATGCATTTCAAGAAGGCAGACTTTAGCAAAATCAGGGAGCTAGTACGTAAGATCCCATGGGAAGCAAGTCTAAGGAGAAAAACAATTCAAGAGACTTGGCAGTTTTTCAAAGAGATTATTAAGGGCAAAAGAGCAAACTACCCCACTGTGTAGGAAAGATAGGAAGTATGACACGAGGCCATCCTGGCTTAACCAGGAGATCTTCAATGATCTGAAACTCAAAAGAGTCCTACAAAAAGTAGAAACTAGGTCAAATTACAAAGGGTGAATATAAACAAATAACACCAGTATGTAGGGACAAAATTAGAAAGGCCAAAGCACAAAATAAGATTAAATTATCCGGAGACAAAGTGTAACAAGAAAACATTCTACAAATACATTTGAATCAAAAGGAAGACAAAGGAGAGGGTAGGCCCATTACTCAATGGGGAGGGGGAGGCGACAATAACAATAATTCAATAAGGACAAATGCAAAGTACTTAGGAAGGAACAATCAGCTGCACACACACAAAATAGGAAATGACTGCCTAAGAAGCAGTACTGCGGAAAGGGATCTAGGGGGTCATAGTGGATCACAAGCTAAATGAGTCATCTATGTAATACTGTTGTTAAAAAAAACAAACATCATTCTGGGATGTATTAGCAGGAGTGTTGTAAGCAAGACATGAAAAGTAATTCTTGTACTCCACTGTACGCTGATAAGGCCTCAGCTGGAGTATTGTGTCCAGTTCTGGGCACCACATTTCAGGAAAGATGTGGACAAATTCGAGAAAGTCCAGAGAAGAGCAACAAAAATGGTTAAGGGTATAGAAAACATGATGGAAAAGAGGAAAGATTGAAAAAAATGGGTTTATTTAGTCTGAAGAGAAGACTGCAGGGGGACATAAGTTTTCAAATACATAAAAGGTTGTTACAAGGAGAAGGCTGAAAAATTGTTTTTCTTAACCTCTGAGGATAGGACAAGAAGCAATGGGCTTAAATTACAGCAAAGGAAGTTTCTTGACTGTCAGTGTTGTTAAGAACTGGAACAAATTGCTGAGGGAGGTTGTGGAATCCCCATCACTGGAGGTTTTTAAGAACAGGTTAGACAAACACCTGTCAGGAATGGTCTAGTTATTACAAAGTCCTGCCTTGAGTGCAGGGGGATGGACTAGCTGACTTTTTGAGGTCCCTTCCACGCCTACACTTCTGAGTCCATGATTAAAATCCACTTTTCCCTTAACTTGCCGTTGCTGCTTCTATTTCATGAGAACGCAAAAACTGAAAACCAGAGAAAAAATTACTAGTTTATTAATAAACTAGACAAATAAAAACATCAATGTTGTTACTAATGCACAAAGATTTGTTATTTCTTATCCACACACACACACACACACACACACACACACACACACACACACTCAATTCAGTCAGGAAAATAGCTTTACTGTAAAATAGTGATTTTAGTTAGGCTGGAGAGTAAGGCCCAGATCCTGTTCTTATTTAAGTGAGTAGAATTTTGCCACTGTCTCCAATAGCAACAGGAATTGGCTCTTAATGAGTCTAATGATCCTTTCTCAGATTATTATAACACAATAGTCTAAATCTAGGACATAGAATGTCGGCCATACTTACACGGTAGGGAACTCTATCCTGTGAAGCAATGACCTTGAAAAAAGATTTGGGGGTCACGGTGGATAATAGACTGAACAGAAGCTTCCAGAGCGATACTTGGCCAAAAGCGCTAATGCAATCCTTGGATGCATAAAAAGGGGAATCTCAAGAGGAGTGCAACAGTTATGTTACTCTGTATGTGGCACTAGTGCAACCTCAATACTGTGTCCAGTTCTGGGGTCCACAATTCAAGAAGGATGTTGATAAATTGGAAAGGGTTCAGAGAAGAGCCACAATAGTGATAAAAAGGATTAGAAAACATGTTTTATGGTGATAAACTCAAGAAGCTCAATCCATTTATTTTAACAAAGAGAAGGTTAATGGATGACTGGATTACAATCTACCTGGGGAACAAGTTTAATAATGGGCAATTCCTCTGTTTTTCTTTGGTTCAGTTTCAGCCAGCTGTTGTTCATCCATGAGCTGATCTTGTCCAAAGACTGGGACATCTTTGTGGTAGTGGTGTGGTCATATGTGATGAAGGATAAATAGTTGTGTACCACCTGCATACTTCTGGGACTTGAATCCATGTTGTCCGACCAGTTCACCTACTGGTTGTATGTAGATATTGAAAAGGACTGAAGAGAGAATTGATCCTTGTGCAAATCTTCAGGTGAGGAGTCTAGTGGTGGAGATGCTGTTTCCCATAGTTATTTTTGCCTCCCTCCAGGAAGGACTCAAACCATTTTCCTGTGTTACCCTGGACTCCCACAGTCTCTCTCAGGCAAGACAGCAGTATCTCATGGTCAACAGTGTCAAATGTTGCAGAGGTCCAGGAGGATGAGAACAGATTTCTATCCTCTATCAACTGACAGGAGATCATCCATCTGTGCCACTAAAACAGTTTCAGTTCCATGTTCTGGCTTGAATCCAAACTGTGCTGGGTCTAAAATGTTAGTTTCAGTTAGATGAGCTTGAAGTTGGTGTTTTCCTAGCTTCTCTGTGGACTTGGTCAGAACACACTATATTGCTCTAGTGTGACTTGGAATATTATATCACATTATCATATCAAGTACTTCATTACTTAATGAATTGACAAGATGGAGGGAATTCAGAAAAGAGGAACAAAAAGGATTAGGGGCCTAGAGGGACTGACTGGTGTGAGAAGATAAAATAATTAAATATAATAGCTTGGTTAAGTGACAAATGTGGGGGATGTATGATACTGTCTACAGCTATTTGAAAGCATAAACACCGAGGAGGAAGAGAAGCGACATAGCATAATGAAAGGGGGGTATGTAGGAATAAGGGGATGAATTTTAGAAAGGGGGGAAATTAAGCTTCTCAGAAAGAACCTCTTGACAATGGTATATTTGCCTAGATCATTTCATAAGAGAAGTAATGAAGCTTCATCATTTGGCAGATGGAAAAAAATAGACTGGCCCAGCCAGTGGTTGAAGTACAGTAGGAAACAATCCTGCACTGGCAGGAAGTTGGGCTAACAAGACTTCATCTTTTAACTAGGGCTGTTAAGGGATTAAAAAGCAAATGATTAATCATGCTGTTAAACAATAATGGATTACAATTTAAATATTTTGGATGTTTTCTAAATTTTCAAATTGATTTCATTTACAACACAATACAAAATGTACAATACTCTATTTTTATTACAAATAATTTCATTGTAAGAAACAAAATAGTATTTCATTTCCCCCATTACAAGTACTGTAGTGCAATCTCTATATCATGAAAATCACACTTACAAAATGTAGAATTATGTAAAAAAGAAACACCTGGACTCAAAAACAAAACAATGTAAAATGTTAGAGCCTACAAGTCCACTCAGTCCTATTTCTTGCTCAGACAAAGTTTATATTTGCAAGAGATAATGCTGCCTGCTTCTTGTTTACAATGTCACTTGAAAGTGAGAACAGGTGTTCACATGGCATTGTTGTAGCTGGAGTCGCAAGATATTTATGTGCTAAATGCGCTAAAGATTCATATGTCCCTTCATGCTTCAACCATTCCAGAGGACATGCGTCCATGCTGATAACTGGTTCTGCTCGATAAATACCTAAAGCAGTGCGGACCGATGCATGTTCAGTTTCATCATTTCAGTCAGATGCCAGCAGCAGAAGATTGATTTTCTTTTTTGGTGGTTCGAGTTCTATAGTTTCTGCATTGGAGTGTTGCTCTTTTAAGACTTTTGAACGCATGCTCCACACCTCGTCCCTCTCAGATTTTGGAAGGCACTTCAGATTCTTAAACCTTGGGTCAACTGCTGCATCTATCTTTAGAAATCTTACGTTGGTACCTTCTTTGCGTTTTGTCAAATCTTCAGTGAAAGTGTACTTAAAATGAACAACATGTGCTGGGTCATCATCCAAGACTGCTATAACATGAAATATATGGCAGAATATGGATAGAACAGAGCAGAGGACATACAATTCTCCCCCACAGAGTTCAGTCACAAATTTATTTAATGCATTCTTTTTTTAACGAGTGTCATCAGCATGGAAGCATGTCCTCTGGAATGATGGCTGAAGCATGAAGGGGCCTACGAATGTTTAGCATATCTGGCACATAAATACCTTGCAACGCCAGCTACAAAAGTGCCATGCAAATGCCTGTTCTCACTTTCTGGTGATATTGTAAATAAGTGGGCAGCATTATCTCTCGTAAATGTAAACAAACTTGTTTGTGTTAGCAATTGGCTGAACAAGAAGTAGGACTGAGTGGACTTGTAGGCTCTAAAGTTTTACATTGTTTTGTTTGAGTGCAATTATGTACTAAAAATCTACATTTGTAAATTGCAATTTCACAATAAAGACATTTCACTACATTACTTGTAATGGGGGAACCAAATACTATCTTTTGTTTATCATTTTTACAGTGCAAATATTTGTAATTGAAAATAAGTGAACACTGTACACTTTGTTATAACTGAAATCAATATATTTGAAAATGTAGAAAAGCATCCAAAATATTTAATTTCAAATGGTATTCTATTGTTTAACAGTGCAATTAATTTGAGTTAATTATGTGAGGTAACTGCAATTAATTGACAGCCCTGTCATGAATAGTATTACCTCTACAGAAGCAGGACACAAAGAAGGACACAGGAAAAGTCAAAACTTGACTTAATAGTTAAACATTTTAATTTGAAAGGACTCTATAATACTTTGTTTATAATTAATTAAAAAGATGGGCAAATAAAAGTGAAAGCAATGCTGTTTCACCAAGGTTACCTATTATAGTAACAAAATCAAAATCAACTGAAATATATTTTTGCCTTAATTGTTGGAATCCTGTCACTTTATATCCATTTAAATTAAATAACAAGCTTTTATCAATATGCTGCCTCAGAAGCATCACAAATTTCATAGAAATTGGCATGATTTGTATTCTATAGTAAAACTCCTCCATCCTTTAGGTTAGAAATGTAATAGTTTTTTTTTTTTTTTTATTCAACTGTATAAGGCTCTGCTCCTGTTCCCATTCAAGTGCATGGTAAAACTCCACCAATATCATTGGGGCAGGTTCAGAAGATAACACCCTAATAGCTGGTGTGAATGAGGGATAGATAAAACACTGTGAAAACCAAGAATTGGCCAAACTTCATACTGCAATTAAATCTTTCAAGGCAAGTGCCCTTCTTTTTCGGCTCAAAACTATTTATCAGATGCAGTTAGTAAAGAATAATTTTCTTCTAAAGCTGAAAATAATTAGAACAGTAACAGGGTGCACTCACCTCTTGTGAGTGCCCCCTTGGCCGAGTGCATACCTGTGCGTGCACACACACACCCACACACACACTCTCTCTCTCTCTCTCTGATTGGCCCTTCTTTGGGGACAATGTCTTCACCCTTTTGGGGCTTCCGGGCTACAGCTCTCCAGCTGGGTTACTATAGTTCAGTTCCCCCTCTGGTGTGCTTTGCTGTCCAGGCCACTTCCCGCAGTGTTCTGTAGATAGCAGCTATCTGCTGTGTCCCTTTATCAAAGTCATGCTGCTGCTCTAATCCCCTGAGCCACTTCCCCGCCACCTTGTACTGTCTTCACCCTTAACTCAGGGCCAGATGGAGTCTCCAGCAACCAGCTCAGGTCTCCTTCTTGCTCTCCCTGGCTTCTGGCAGCACTACCTTATCCAAGATCCTGTAGCTCTGTCAACCATCCACACTCCTTCAGCTCCAGCAAGGAACTAAACTCCCTATGGCCCTGCAGCTCTTCTTGTAATAGACTGCTGGACCCTGATTGGCTGCATCCCACCCAGCCACTCTAGGCAGCTTGGAAGACCCTCTCCACTGCCTTTTTTGGGAGCAGGGTGTGGCAGGGCCATGAGGCCACAGCAGGGGGCCTCAGAGAGTCTGGTATACCCCATCACATACCTCCCCCCACAGAAAAGATTGGGTTCGGGGCATCTTTCCGAAAACTGCGTCTACCCCTGTTCAGGAGAAGAAATCTGCATTTCCCGATGGGAGCCTGAATGAGGCCCAATTGTGAAGGGATAAAGTTCCAACGTCAGATACCATTGTGTAATCTGGGGATAAGTCTTTCATGGGTTGCATCCACTTCAAAGGAGCGTGATCTGGGAGGAATTGGAATGGGGCTCCCAATAGGTAGTAACGCAGCATCACCACTGCCCAGCAGATAGCCAAGCACTCTCGCTCTATGGTTGAGTACTTACTGTCCTGCCGCAGAACTTTTTTACTCAGAAAGAGGATTGGGACAGTACAGCCCCCAAGACTACAGTGGACACATCTGTGTGCACATTAAATGGTGAGGCAAAGTTGGGGCATCGGAGCACTGGCTGGTAGGGATATTAGAGGAGCCTGCCCTGAACCCTTTGGTGCAACCTGCTGACAGCCTGGACAGGACACACAGAAATTAGTGGCCTCCTTATATATTCCCTGCCAGAAGAACCGAACCAATAAGCAGGCTAATGTTTTTCTTCAGCCAATACCAGGAGTTGGTAGCAGGCCTCCCTTGTTTTTGGGTCAAGGTCGACTTGATAGAGCATGTCATTCTTTAGTTCAAAATGAGGAAATTGGGCAGCTTAGGCCTCCTGGGTAACCATCCCCCCCGTCAATCACCACTATCCGCGCATACGACTGTGTAAATGTCCTCTTCCTTTTGCCAACATATGAAATCATAGGTCTGGGTTAAATGGGCTAAGTCTATGTCTGGAGGACAAACCTCCTGGAGAGGTTCTCCTGGCTCAGAAGGCGCTTCTCCCCCTTCAGACTGGGTATTGTCCATCTGCTGAGATGGTCTCCCCAGCCAGATGGGTCTGTAACCAGGCCCTCCCTTCTTCTCAGCATTGCCTTCGGGACTTCCTAATCCTCTGGGTTTGGGCAGACCCCTCCAAAAAGTCAGATTTCAGTACTGGACATATCCAGTTTTTGGGGTATCTGTTGCCTCTGGATCATCATGCGGCCCAAGCTTGGCCAATGGTATCCCCCGCCCAGAGTTCAACTGGTTTGAGGATGGTGAGCTAGTTAGTTGCTGCAACAATGCCTGCTGGAATTGCTGGTGCTGCTGGAGCTGAAGCATCTCCAGGAGTACAGCCGGCTGTTGAGCAGCCCACTGTATCTCATGTTGCACTTCAACTAGTGCCCTCTGGGTTTCAGCAGTGCTCTGCTGCTGTTGGGTCAGCAGCCTTACTAACTCCTCCATTGTCCTCTTATTTCAGGGGTCGGTCCTGAATCCCCACTTCTGGTCCCAGTGTAACTGGGTGCGCTCACGTCTTGTGAGTGCCCCCTTGTCCGAGCACCTGCACACTCTCACACGAGCTCTCTCTCTGATTGGCCCTCTTTTGGAGATAATGTCTTCACCCTCTTTGGGCTTTCGGACTACAGCTCTGCAGCTGGGTCACTGTATAGTTCAGTTCCCCCCTCTGTGGTGGCTCACTGTCCAGGCCACTTCCCACAGTGGCTAAAGAGGTTGGGGGATCGGGGGGGACATCTGGGCCTACCCACTACTCATCTACTACTGTAGATAGCAGCTATCTGTCCCTTCATCTAAGTCACGCTGCTGCTCTAATTCCCTGGGCCACTTCCCCGCTACCCTGTGCTGGCTTCACCCTTAACTCAGGCCTCTTCCAGATGGAGACCCCGCAACCAGCTCAGGGCTCCTTCTCATTCTCCCTGGCTTCTGGCAGCACTACCTTATCCAAGGTCCTGTAGCTCTGTCAGCCATTCATCCACACTCCTTCAGCTCCAGCAAGGAACTGAACTCCCTATGGTCCTGCAGCTCTTCTTATACTAGGCTGTTGGGCCCTGAGTGGCTGTATCCCCCCCACAGCCACTCTAGGCAGCTTGGAGGACCCTCCCCACTGCCCTTTTTTGGGGCAGGGCCACGAGGCCTCTGGCAGGGGACCTCAGAGAGTCTGGTATACCCCATTGCAAACAGAAAGACAGTTTTATCTTTAAACTACTTTTTCTGTTTTGCAAGAGGGGGTATTCTTGGAAACTTTTCCAGCCACTGCTTCCTGCTGAAGTTTTAAGGAAAGAGTACATGTATCCATACATTTTTCCCACTCTCTTTTTTTTCCGTATGATCTATTTTAACAAGTATTAATATTTAACAACAAATTATTGATCTAGGATGTGTTATTTGCCTATATCAGGTTATCGTCTAGCCTTGAGGAAGGTATTGATTCACATGGTTTATTAGATGTCATCTAGAGGAGTTGGGATTTGTTCTTCTGGACTAAGTACCTTGATCAGTTTCAGCCGTACAGGATCACAAGGTGCAGTAACATCCAGCAACAATAGCGGGTGCTTTCCAATATCTTTTCTATTGACTGGATCTCTTACAAAACAAGAGAGCCTGAGATCTCTTGGGCTACATCTATATCAGACTTGTTTGGACTTTTAAGTTCTCTGTATGGTCATTCTGCAAAATTCACAATCTCCTCATGTTGTAGTCCTGCTTAGCCACCTCACTGACATTCAGGCTTACTCCTAGCATTTTGTGAGCCTCTGTCTTTCCTCGTGCATACTTGTTATCCTATGGGACTGCAAAGTGATGTCTGTAGGTAATCAGACTTTCCCCTCACATTTTATAGAAACCGTGGTGCTGATGTAGCACCCCTGATAAATATAGCTGCTGGAACTAGGGGTGCTGCATCCCTTGGATTGACATGGATTCCATTATATACAGGGTTTACAGTTTGGTTCAATGGCTGTCAGCACTCCCACTATACAAATTGTTCCACCACCCCTGCTGATAAATAAATAGGCCTACCATGTCCTGTGAACTTTTATGCAGTTTGTAATTGTATCAGCTTTAATTTCTATGACACTGATGTGAATGGGACTATATGCCTGACTAAATGCTATGTAATTCACAGAGTTTAAGGCCAGCGGTGTCCAATAGAAATTTGATGCTAGCCACACTGCTAGCCACACTTGTGGTTTTGAATTTTTTCTTATCAGCCACATTATAAAAAAGCCACATGCATTAGCCACAATTCAATACCCTATTAGCCACATGTGGCTAGTGGCGAACGTATTGGACACCACTGCATTAGATCATGGCCCTTAATTTTCACCTAATTTACTCTGATTTGTCCCAATACCAGTGTTTGACTAAAGGATGACTTGTTTGGCTAGGGCATAACTTCCAGAAAGGCATTCAATCTTGAAATGAAAACATCAAGGAATGAAGCACTGCCCTTGGTGGTTTGTTCCAATGGTTAATCACCCTCACAATTAGATTTTTGGGCTTTGTTTCCACTTTGAGTTTGTCTGGATTCAGCTTCCAGCCTGGGTCCTTCATATGTCTTTACCCACTAGATTAGAGAGCCAGTAGTATTAGTGGTTACTATTTTCTCTCTATGAAGTCACCTCTCAATCTTTTTTTCTTTTAAATAAACTGAACAGATTGATCTACATATTGCAGATTTATTTTTCTCACTGCAAAGCATTTTCTCCAGCCTTCAAAATATTTTGTGGCTTTTCCCCGCACCCGCTCTAATTTTTTAACATCCTTTTAAAAAAATGTCTGCAGAACTATATGCAGTATTCTAGTATCTGTCTTATTAATGCCATATTCAAAAGCAAAATCACTTCTCTACTGTTATGTATTATTCCCCTGTTTATACATCTAAGGGTCACATTTGCTCTTTTTGCCACAGCGTCAAACTGGGAGCTCGTATTCAGGTGCATATCCAGTATGACCTCTGTCAAGGTTCCTTCCCCACTCTGAACTCTAGGGTACAGATGTGGGGACCTGCATGAAAGACCCCCTAAGCTTATTCTTACCAGCTTAGGTTAAAAACTTCCTCAAGGTACAAACTTTGCCTTGTCCTTGAACCCTATGCTGCCACCACCAAGCGTGTTAAACAAAGAACAGGGAAAGCGCCCACTTGGAGATATCTTCCCCCAAAATATCTCCCCAAGCCCTACACTCCCTTTCCTGGGGAAGACTTGATAAAAATCCTCACCAATTTCTACAGGTGAACACAGACGCAAGCCCTTGGATCTTAAGAACAATGAAAAACCAATCAGGTTCTTAAAAGAAGAATTTTAATTAAAGAAAAAGTACAAGAATCACCTCTGTAAAATCAGGATGGTAAATACCCTACAGTGTAATCAGATTCAAAACATAAAAAATCCCTCTAGGCAAAACCTTAAGTTACAAAAAGACACAAAAACAGGAATATACATTCCATTCAGCACAACTTATTTTACCAGCCATTAAACAAAAGGAAATCTAACACATTTCTTGCTAAACTACTGACTAACCTTTTACAGGAGTTCTGAGCTGCATTCCTGATCTGTTCCCAGCAAAAGCATCACACAGACAGACAGACCATTTGTTCCCGCCCCCCCGCCGCATCCAGCTTTGAAAGTATCTTCTCTCCTAATTGGTCATTTTGGTCAGGTGTCAGCGAGGTTATCTTAGCTTCTTAAGCCTTTAAAGGTGAAAGGGTTTTGCCTCTGGCCAGGAGGGATTTTATAGCACTGTATACAGAAAGGTGGTAATCCTTCCCTTTATATTTATGACAACCTCTAGATCCTTTTCAGAGACATTGGTTTCCACGATATATTCCCCCATTCTGTAGTTATGGCCTGCATTCCTTGTTCCTAGATGTATGACTTTGCATTTGGCTGTATTCAAATGTATTTTCTTTGAATAGACCCAGCTTACCAAGTGATCCAGATCACTCTGTATGACTGCCCTCTCCTGATCATTATTTATAATTTTAGAGTCATCTGCAAATTTTATCAGCAGTGATTTTATGTAACATCCAGATCAATGAGGAAATTGTTTAATAGCAGAAAGCCTAGTCCCGGTAGAACTGCCCTGGGAACACGATGCTGACCACTACTTTTTCAGATCTGTCAGGCTGAGTAAGATTTTTAGAAACTGGCCTTATGATTTTATAAATATGGTAGATTAAATCTATCTGGATTTCAGTAAAGCATTTGATGCAGTTCCACATGGGAAATTATTAGTTAAATTGGAGAAGATGGGCATTAATATGACAATAGAAAGCTGGGTAAAGAACTGGTTAAGGGGAGACTATAGTGGGTCATGCTGAAGGGTGAACTGTCAGGCTGGAGGAAGATTACTAGTGGAGTTCAAGGGTCAGTCTTGGGACTAACATTTATTTAACATTTTCATTCATGACTTTGGCACAAAAAGTGAGAATTTATTAATAAAATTTGCAGATGACAAAGGTGGGAGGTATTGCCAATACAGAGAAGGACCAGAATATCATAGAAGATCTGATGACCTTAAAAACCTGAATAATAGAAATAGAATAAAATTTAATAGTGCAAAGTCATGCACTTAGGGACTAACAACAAGAATTTTTGTTATAAGCTAGGGACATATCTGTTGGAAGGACAGAGGAGGAGTAAGACATGGGTGTATTGGTTGATTACAGAATGACCATGAATCACCAATATGATGCAGCCATGTAAAAGGCCACTACAATCATAGGCAGCATCGGGCGATGTGTTTCCAGTAGAGATATTGAAGTGTTGTTACCATTATACAAGGCACTGGTGAGACATCATCTGGAATACTGTGTGCAATTCTGGCCTCCCATGTTGAAGAAAGATGAATTCAAACTGGAACAGGTGCAGAGAAAGACTACCGGGATGCTCAGAGGAATGGAAAGCCTGCTTTACTAGAGGAGATTTAAGGAACTTTGTTTAGTTAGCCTAACAAAATGGAGGGTGAGGGCAGATACGATTGCTCTCTATAAATACATCAGAGGGATAAACGCCAGGGAGGGAGAGGAATTATTTAACTTAAGGCCAATGCTGGCACAAGAACACATAGATATAACTGGCCATCAATAAATTTAGGATTTAAATTAGATGAAGGTTTCTAACCATCAGAGGAGTGAAGTTCTGGAACAGCCTTCCAAGGGAAATAGTGGGGGCAAAAAAATGAACTTGTTTTAAGACTAAGCTTGATATGTTTATGGAGGGGATGGTACGATGAGAGTGCCTCCAATGGTATATGCCCCATCCACAACTGCTATTAGCAAATATATCCAATGGCCAGAGATGGAAAACTAGAGAGGGATAGATCTGAGTTACTTCAGCAAATTCTTTCCCAGGTGTCTGACTGGTGGATCTTGCCCACATGCTCAGGGTCTAACTGATTGGCATATTTGGGGTCAGGAAGGAATTTTCCTCCTGGTCAGATTGGCAAAGATCTTAGGGGTTTTTTGCCTTCCTCTGCAGCATGGGGCACATGCCATTTGCTGGTTTGAAATAGAGTAAATGGTAGATTCTTTGTAACTTGAAGTCTTTAAATTAAGATTTGAGGACTTCAGTAACTTTGCCTGAGGTTATGGGTCTACTACAGGAGGAGTGGATGAGGTTCTGTGACATGCAATGTGCATTATGATTATGATGGTCCCTTCTTGCCTCAAAGTCTATGATTTAAAAAAAAAGTCATACATGTTGTCAAGAACAGGAAAAGCAGACTGGCTATTTATGGTTAGTGCTGTAGCAGGGAGTTTGACTTTAGGGCTAGAGACGTGGCTGACAGTTAAAAGGAAGAAATGCTGATGTTATAAAGATCATCATCAAATTTAATCACATTAGCTGATGCAGTTACATTTTCACAGCCTGACAACATTTTTGTGTCTGCTCAATATGAAATGCTACTTTCTATAGCCAAAATGATCAGCTTTTGAAATTTGCTGGTGTGATGTTTGAAAAGCCATGCTTTCAGGTTTAGTATGGAACAGGTTTATAGCTGACAGAGTGAACGGCGATAATGACTGCTTGTACAAACAGGTTGTAAATTTCATCTTGTCAAATCGTCCAGTTTGACAGATGTGTGTTCACTGCTGTAAAATTTTTCATAGGGATTTCATTTTTTTAACTTGAAAAAATAGTGTGTTGCCATTTGGGATTTTGCTATTTGACTAAGTTTTTTGTTTGGGTTTATTTTTGTAATTTACAGTAACTTTTCTTTTCGGTTGGATGCTTTTCCCACAAATGATTTCTTTCCATATAAGTATAATATTTGAGATCCAATGTAATGAGAAAGTTCTTGTCAGGGCCAGATTCTGAATAAAATCCTGTTCCTTCTGCTGCCTGACTGAGACCTTTAAAATGCAATAAAATTAATAATAGATGACAAATAATGAATAACGAGTAGTGAATGTTCTTGTTCACATATAGATTCCTTGTTAGCATGTTTGTTTGCAGAACAGCCATTCCTCAAACACTTTCTACCATTCACAGTGATGGGTTTTCATTCAGACCAATATTTGGGAAATGACTGTTCCTCACAGAAATATGAAAATAAAGAATCAATGTGTAAATCAGAATTAATTTCTCTCATCTTTAAATTTTTTCAGTCATCCACTCCCAGAGCAGGAGTACTACCAAGTGACTACTGAGTTATGACCAATAATAAAAAATTCAAAGAACAAGATTCTGCAACCTTACTCCTGTTGAGTAGGCATCTAATTCCTCAAGCAGACCATTTGTTTTCAGTTAGCCTACCTCACTATGAGTAAGGGTATTAGAATTTGGCCCAAAGTGAACAGTTTGCAAACAAAGTCAAGAGTACAAAGTACTTGTAGCAAAATTCTGATGGTTTTATTCATGATGAGTAGAACTTCACTCCATGATTAGTCCTGTTAAAATCAGTGGTTCTTTTCATGAATTGAGGTGCTAAACATGAGTAAAGGTGGTACAATCTGATTCTTGATGAGTACTTATGAATAAAATAATACGCTCAGAGAAAACCAGGATCAGTCTGAAAACCGGAAAAAAGGGCTAACATTTGGCTAATTCATTTATGACAAACAGTTCCACCAGAACAAATGTGTATGTCTGAAGAGTAGCTTTTCAGTAGTAAGGTTATTGAATGGCTCCACATGTCAGTGGGCTTCTGCACAGGTGGCTATTTAGACGTGCCTTGAAGAATCAGGACCTTAGATTACAAGGGAAAAAGCAACCATCTGGGTAAATCATCGTCATTGGGAAGAAACAGACCCAGCAGGAATTAACCGAAAGACCGAGGAGAATAACTCACAGTTCCCAGAACATTGTCCTACAAAAGGCCTGAGTATTGGAGGGTTATCCCTGTGACAGCCCTAAAAAGGCAGGACTGACAGAGATTCTGATATAACCTTGATGTTAAAATCAAAATATGTATCTTGAGGCTTCCAGGGGGCTGTAAATATTTGTTTGAGAGACTGGATATTTTTTCATTTCACTTTTTCATAATAAATGTCTTGTTTGTTTGAACCTGTTCACTGCTGCCTCCTTTCATCAGCATGGTTAAATACTGATCAGTAGTAGATCCTGATGTCTGTTTCACTGAGTAATGATTTCTTAAGTAGTGGCCAGAGTGGTATGGGGCACAAGGTGGTAGATAGTGCTTCACAGGGGAGGTAGGGACAATATCAGAATTCAGAAATTCTTTACTCTTTATTGCTAGTGAAGAAGGGCATGGATCAGAGGCACAGTGGTGGCAGCTCACTTTTGCTGTAGACATCTAGGCTCCCTGAAATCTATAATACTATTAATGCATCTATTTTCACTCAGTTGGACACATTCCATCAATTTAGAAAACAAAGCTGAACCCAAACATCTATCTGTGAAAGGTTAAGTTTGAATTTACATCAGTTACTAAATATATCAATTACTTTTCTGTCTCCCTCCAATACACAGAGATAATATAACGTCTACATACGAGAGAGAATGGATAAAATCTGAAATGGCTGCTAAGCAGTAACTTTCCCAAAGCCTTTCTTAAAGTGTAGTAGGAAACAAAATAAAGGTGTTAGTCGATCAGAAAATGTGTTCACAAAAATCCCAATATAAGGTGAAATAATATGGTTTTCAATAGAGTGACACATGTAAAGCTTTAGCTGTAGTGTCTTCTGAAACAGCATAGGAATGACACCAGCTGGTTTTTAAAGATGATGGCTTCTTAAACAAGGAATAAATCGGGGGAAAAAAAATCACTGAACTGGCCGTTGAGAATGAATAACTGTAGAAACGCCAACATGGAAAGATAAGAACCTACTAAATGAGTTCAGCAGTAAACAAGAATGCTGATTTCAACAACAAAAAGGACGTGAATTCTACATTTTAATGTGTCTAAAAAGAATATTGCAGTTGAAGGGTTTTTTTTCCCTGTCCTATCCTCTGAAAACTGAAGAAATTGTTGTATACCATTGAAAGGTAGGTCTCCTGGGGATAAAGTTGACTAATCATTTAACTTCAGAAAGAGTAAAGTTAATGTAATTTTTGCAGATTAACTCACACAAGTGTAGTATTTATTACTAGCTTTATTTTGTTGCAGCACTAGTAACTTTCTGTTACTGGGAGGGAATCGTTCATAAAAAATGGTTAAATGGCAAACAAAGCCTGACAGGAATTAGCAGTCTGGCCAGCAGCACACTTTGAATTCTGCTCAGGAAGTCACAGTAACACAGCATGGTGTGTTTGTGCCCTTGTGAATATAAGACAGAGTATTTCTACTGCTGGAAGGATACATGTGCTTTTAATGCTTTCCACTTAGTTACCCTGATACAAAAAGCTAGTTTCCCTACAAAATACATCTGCAGAGTACAGTGTTAGCTTGATGGCAAAATGAAGCTAGGACGATAAGAAAATCAAGGCACAGTTTCATGAACATATTCTGTGTCAAAATACAGACTCTCTTCTAGAGTGTATTTGTAGCAAAATACTCTCGATCTTTTGTGCTGTCTTATTCTATGCTTGAACTGGGGCGGGTGGCGGGGGGAAGGTTGATAGCTTTCCTCTCACACTCAGATTTTGTAATTTTCCCCCTGGCTTTTGAAATTTTTTCCCAACCAGCAGTGATGAGAAATGGGTATACGCTATTAGAACTCACACCTATATTCTAATTTGAGCACTGCTCAGATGATCATTTTCCCAAATGTATAAGCAAAAAGGATGCAACAATGAGCTCAGAATTAGTGACCTCAAACACGGCTTGGATTCCAAAAGGATCCAAGCCACATTTCTTTCCAGGGGTATGCAATTTGTGGTTTGGGTGGACCCTTAAGTTAGCAATATCCTGTACTTGTTGTTGATAAGCTTCATTCTTATCCACAAGGAGCACTGAAAAAGTCATTGGCCTTAAAGTCTTATGGTAACTGATGCCTATGCTAACTGCTTAAGCTAATGTTTTACAGGATACAGGTCTGTAGGTTCCTTGTGTTAGTGCTAAGTAAAATAAAATGCTAAAGCTAGATCTATTGGATACTCTGCATAACAATTAGATTTGCTGATATGCTGATGAGGTTTCTATTAAGGTTTGCATTAAAGCACAAGTTTCATGAAGTTAGGTGCATATTGCTTTTCGATATCCATCGCAGATGGAAATGTTTGCCAAATGGAGTATGTGATCAATGGTATTGTAGGCTATGCAAAAGGGGCAAAGAGTACTGGAGGCTTTTCCTTTAATATCTTATTTCCATGATTTCATGATGTATGAGGTGTTCCCTAAGGCAGCCTTAATTCTCTAACCAAAGTTTTATAATATGGTTTTTAACATCAGATGAAAATGTTCATTTTAAACAAATGTGCTTCTGTTCTGAAAAGAGGCCATGTAAAAATAGCCCCACTCCACCAATTTGCTCTTTGGGTATATCTAGATTTATAGCTGCTCATTGCTTTTCTACTTCTAAATCTTGACAAAGCTGCAGAAACAACATAACTGTGTAGAAATGAGATAGATTCTGCTCAATTCATCATCAACAATAGGGTCACACAGCAATGGAGGGCAGAACATAGTTTGTAGACTAATTTCTGGGTTCTGAACAAGACAGAAAGAACTCAGCTTGACGTTCAGATCCTAGGTTGAGTGTATAGAGCAGGGGTGAGCCCTGAGCCTGAAAGGAGCCAGAATTTACCAATATACATTGCCAAAAAGCCACAATAATACTTCAGCAGCCCCCTATCAGCTCCCACCCCCGCTCCTAGTGCCTCCTGCCACCAGCAGCCCCGCCGATCAGTGTCTCCCCCTCCCTCCCTGCACCTCCTGATCAGCTGTTTTGTGGTGTGCAGGAGACTCTGGGGGGGAGGAGCGAGGGCACAGCAGACTCAGGGGAGGGGGCGGGAAGGGGTGGAGTGGGGGCAGGGCCTGTGGCAGAGCCAGGGGTTGAGCAGCGAGCACTCCCCGGCACACTGGAATGTTGGCACCTGTAGCTCCAGCCCCGGAGTTGGTGCCTGTACAAGGAGCCGCGTTTTAACTTCTGAAGAGCCGCATGTGGCTCCGGAGCTAGCATTTAAGAAAAAAAAATCTTTTACTTGTAAAAGGCCAGATTACGATATCATTTTACACATTGAATAGGTCCTTACTGTACAATTAATTCCTACTGAAATCAGTTGTGCTGCTCATGCAGCAAGGTACTGCTCAATCTAATCCAAAATGAACAAACTTGCTGTAGAAGCCATTGAGACACAACAAAAATGGAACTCCTCAGTGCCATTTTTCACTTTCCAGAGTTTAATAGCTCTTTTAAACAAATTCCTTCCATTTGCTTAGACCAGTGACCCTGAGGTACAGACAGTTTGAAGCACTCCTCAAGTGAACACATCGCAAAATGTAGACAATTTTGACCAGGACTGTTTGGTACAGGGATGTCAATTTGGAATTGGGTGGATGTTGAGAAAATGCATAGACACATCAGTTGTGTTGCAGAAGGATGCAAACCAAGTGATTAATCCAGTATTACAGGGGATAATGGGATTGTCACAGGAAGAAAGGTTTACGGTCTATAACATGCATAACATAACCGATTGATTCAATAAGACTCAGTTTAAAATCAACCAACTGGTCAACCTAAACACTGATCATCAAAGGGACCAATATATGGGAAAGGAAATAATTTGGTCTGTGTATGGAGAATATGTCATAAATACCATCATTAATTTTTAGCATTGCAATTTTTAGAATTAGGAAAGGTCCCAGATTTAATGGAAGATGAACAATTGTTAAATTGGTATTGTCCACTATTTTTTCAGAACCATGGAAATGAGAGATCCATTTGTTTGCATTCATGTCCACAATTATCACTATGAGCAATGCAGCATATGGGATCTGTGACACCTTACCCTAATTGAGATACTTGTTATTTAACTAAAAATCATACGGTAGCAAGTCCTTGTTTGTGTCATTCAGTCTCCTTGCCTGTGTTTGACCCAAATAAGGATGTATATAGCCAGCTGGCTGCTGTCCATTCCATAGGGCACCTCAAAGACAATTTCTACAAGGAATGCATCAGCATGCCTTCCTTGGTAGTCTATCACAGAGCAACCCAAACCTGGAAAATCCCACAGAGGATCTGTTGCTCTGAAAAGGGGCATCAGTACACTTGTAGATGTATTGTGTTTGAGGTGAATACCACATTGTGTGGAGTGCAGGGACAGGATCAACTACACAACCAATTCTCTTCATGCCTGGTCAGGCTGACGAAATCCAAGACACCAATGGAGAGGGTGACCTATGATGAAAATGGCCGGTATTGTCTGGTAACCAACCATCAAAAATATCTGTATGGTCAATTGGAGTGTCAGGTCACAGGTCCAACTTTCTGTTTTACACCCCAAAACCATACCTTAATAGGGCACATAATGATTTATCCTGTCCCTATTTTTGAAAACGCAACTATTATTATGTCTGACCCAACTTATCAGGACCGAACTGTCCAAAGCATACTAACAATTCTTATTTATATTCCCCCACTAAATTTACAGTTAAAACAATTAATGGAGCAAAAGACAAACACATTATACAAATTACCAATAACATCAATGAGGCAGGGTAATCTAATTCTCATTTGATGGATGGAGGTGATGAGGTCCTAACAGCATTCTTATGAATAGAAATTGGATTAAAGGGATGGATTGTTATTCAAGGAATTGCAATAAGGATTATTTTCATTGTGTTGGGGTGCATGCAGTGTAAAATCAGGAGATTAAGTAGGAAAGGTCAAGTGATTCAACAACAACAATGTAGGAAGATAGCAGATGATTAATTTGGCCAATATGTAATCATGAGGCCTACAGCAGAGATATATCAGGTACTGGAGCATCCCTGAGATGCAGTTATAACTACACAACCAGAATCAATCCATCAGGTCTCTCAACCGCCATGTCAGGAGCCTGAGATTGGGTCTGGAACCGTCCTTTCGGTAATCAACCAGCTATATTGTAATGTTGTGGTGGGGTTGATTAGAAATCACCCCATCAAAGAGGGGATTTGTAGTCCGTAAAGCTAGCTTCAGCATTCTATTTTACTCAGCAAGAAACCTAAGGCCTTAAGTAGTTAGCATATGACACAAATTAGTATAAGGCTTTGAGGCCTACAACCTTTGCAATAGAAAAATAGCCTGACAGTTACCCTGAGTTTGGGGAACTGGGAATAGTGTGCTTAAAGAGGAGAGTTTATGCATAACAATACTAGATAATGACAATAACATTGAACTGATACCAGGCTTGGATATTTTAGGATAAAATGTTGGCAAACGCTTAACCGTGAACAAGCCTTGACAAAGAATTGACATATATGATAATTTTGTTGAAATTGTTAATATACTAACCAATAGGATAAGGATACCCCAACATTATTAGAGTGAGGAAGTTAGATATTGATGAAGGAGGCTGGGCATTTGAATGAATATTCATGAGAGGCCCCACAATAGGCAAGATCACCGTGTAAGGTGTGTGTATCGGGAGGAAGAGGAGGGAAAGAGGTTGTTGATTGATTCCGGATGTTGATTGCTCATTTCACTTGTTTGGTAGCAGCATTGTACTGCTTCCCTTAATAGTTGCAGCTGCATTCCCTGGGCTGCTTCCCATTCAGTCCTATCACCTTCACCCATTACCTTAGGGTTACAGTTCTTGGGTTCTCTCTGTCTTATCCCTGCTTGAGCAGGGTCTCTCCTAAGCCTCTTTGCCTGGAGAGTTTCTCAGTCTTCTAACCCTTCCTCACCCTTCTAGACCCAGCCATCTGTGATGCTGTATGATTGAAGATGACCATTTGTATTATTGCTGATACCACCGTTATACAATTGCAACAACTCTCATACAAAGTGTATCATGTTGGGTGTCAATGGAAAAGGTACAATCCGTCAAGTATGATTATCCTGGTTAAATCCACTTATCATCTTTGTATCTAAAGTTATGAATATTGCTATGTATTTGTAACTCAAATGTGTGTGTTCTTGGGATGACACCCACAAAGTACCTTACATCCAGTCTTGCCAGCCACTGTGAATGGACTCTTCAAATTTGATGGGCCATTAAGAAGAATCAGCTCTCCAGATAGCTCTTCCTCAGGATGCTTCAGACAGCAAGAAGCCAAAGGCCACCGCTGTGATTCAACAAAACATGTAAGGACATGTGATGTGGACATGTGACCTCAGACTCCATCTTTGTCAGTAACTTTCCGTAACCAGGGGCTACGGGAATTGTTTGGGACAGTAACTTTCCATGCATATGGCAGAGGATATAAAAGACACCTGAAACATCTCCATTTTGTCTCATTCCTGCTCCAATTCTCTGGACTGTGGATTGACAACTAAAAGGAGTATTTTGAACTGTGGTCTGAGGACCTTCCAATCTTTTGGAAGTTACCAGAGAGACTTTTGCAAGCCAGCAGTCTATTCCATCTCTGCTATGGTCCTGATCTATGAACAATGAAAATTACTTGTATGTTGTAATTCTTTAACCATTCAATAAGTTTCTTCTTTTCTTTTATTAATAAATCTTTAGTTGGTTTTACTACAGATTGGCTGACAGTGTGATATTTGGGTAAGATCTGAGCTATATATTGACCTGGGTAAGTGTCTGATCCTTTGGGATTGGTAGAAACTCAGATATGGTGAACTGGGTTTTCAGTAACCTCTCACTATATTACACGAGTTTGCCTGGATGGGAACCAAGGGCTGGAATGCCGAAAGGGGACTGTGTTTGGTTTCTTGTTAATCAGTGTGGTGCTATAGAAGCTCTTTTGCTATTTATTTGGTTAATCTAATTATAAGATAAACCATCAATTTGGGGGGATTGTCTGCCCTGTTTCTTGCAGTCTGCCCTGAGCATGGCATTCTTAATGTGACCCATCCCAGGCACCTGGTCAGAGCAGCAAATGATCTGCTCAGGCCCTGTAGGTCCTTTTATCTGAGCCTGCTGATTTATGATAGGCTGCAGAGAAGCAGTCATTCTGGTCAGGTCTGGAGGGCCCACCTTAACTGCTCCTTTCCTGTGATGGGGTATGGTATGATCAGGAGGCCTCCAGAAGAGAGCTTCAAAGGGCTGGATACACCCCATCACAGAGTCTGATGTCAGAATTTGGTCTTTTATGTAACCAACTCCTCCAGGAATGTCTACACCGCAGCTGGGAGCGTGCATCCCAACTCACACAGACAGACATGGCTTTGCTCACCCTACTGTGCTAAAAATAGCAATGTAGCTGGGGGTAGCATGGGCAGCAGCTTGGGCTAGATACCTCAGTACAAAACTGCTCAGACCCCCCCTAAGTACAAACTTGGGCAGCTAGCCTGAGCCCAGTCACCGCCCAAGCTATCCCTGACTACGCTGCTGTTTTTATCACGCTAGCCTGAGCAGAACTAGCATGTATCTGTACACTGAAGCTTATCTGCAGTGTAGATGTACCCTTCATTATGAAATGGCAGCTGCTTAATAACAGCTAGAAGATCTGCACACATCAAATATCTGCTAACTGACCTGTATGGGCAATGACAAAGCGAACAGATGGGCTGCCCTGGCAGGATCCCAGATGGCCCATTTGGAGAAAAATACTTCCTTGCTGTGAACAGACCTAAAGTTCTGGAAGGTTACATAACTTATACTTACTTGATAGGGGTAAAGGAAATTATCACATTTGTGAAGGGTATTCAACTGCAAAGAAGTAGCGTCATCAACATGTGGCAGTTGTAGGCTGTTGAGCTTCGTAAGACATTTACCTCATCACTTCTGAGGAAAAGCAATATGAATTGTGCTCAGGCCTGTGGTCTTTTGAAACTCTTGCAACACGTGAAACTGAATTGTGTTTGTGTAATTATTATTTAGGTAATGGCTTGAGACTTTGTGTGGAAATTGTCCACCCCAACTGACACTAAATATGTATGTACATGTAAAACTATAATATATACATATATTTCTAATGTTACAAAGCCAAGCACTGCAGCATTAGGAAATGCCAGAATGCCCAGGCCATGAGATGGAGGCTTATTTTTTAATGTCTGTGCAGAAGCATATAACACTAAAGACAAGCATTTTGTCAGTGCTAAATATAGTAGATGCTTCCGAACCTGCAATACCCTGAACAATGAGGACTAAAGACAACTCACTCATGATTGAAAGATATTTACATGTGATTTTTTTGTGCAATTCTCATAACTTGGTGAAATTCCTTATGCCTTTTAAGTTGCCTGAATAGTATCTGTTTTCTCAAAAAACATACATGGTATTTTCCATTGGCTGTAACACTGTTGATTATTTAAGCAGAGAAAATCAGCATTTGCTGTTGTAATGGCAAACTAAAGCTAAACCCCTTATAATTCCAGCAGCTGTTTGCAGTTAAACAGGGTGTGCAACTGGGAAAACAATCTAAAGAAAAAAATATCAAGGCAGGGATGCTGCAAGGCTTAGAGCCATAGACCCTCTCACTACTGTCCCCAGTCTCCAATCTTCTTCCCTCCCCACCCCACCACAAAAAGTACCACTACACAGACCTCTTTGGTTATTTCAGTATTTCTAATCAACATTCGTTTATAGTGTTTCTTTTCATAGAATCATAGAAGATTAGGGTTGGAAGAGACTTCAGGAGGTCATCTAGTCCAACACCCTGCTAAAAGCAGGACCAACCCCAACTAAAACAT
Source organism: Eretmochelys imbricata (assembly GCF_965152235.1). Classification (NCBI taxonomy): domain Eukaryota; kingdom Metazoa; phylum Chordata; order Testudines; family Cheloniidae; genus Eretmochelys; species Eretmochelys imbricata. The sequence goes on from NC_135572.1 coordinate 314,886,787, forward strand.
CCCAACCAGGGCTTTCTCAAGCCAAGCCTTAAAAACTTCTAAGGATGGAGATTCCACCACCTCCCTAGGTAGCCTATTCCAGTGCTTTACCACCCTCCTAGTGAAATAGTTTTTCCTAATATTGAAACTAGACCTCTCCCACTGCAATTTGAAACCATTGCTCCTTGTTCTGTCATCTGGCACCACTGAGAACAGCCTAGCTCCATCCTCTTTGGAACCCCCCTTCAGGTAGCTGAAGGCTGCTATCAAATCCCCCTTCACTCTTCTCTCTCCAGACTAAATAAGCCCAGTTCCCTCAGCCTCTCCTCATAAATCATGTGTCCGAGCCCCCTAATAATTTTTGTTGCCCTCTACCGGACTCTCTCCAGTTTGCCCACATCCTTTCTGTAGTGCGGGCCCCAAAACCGGATGCAATACTCCAGATGTGGCTTCACCAGTGCTGAATAGAGGGGAATAATCACTTTCTTTGATCTGCTGGCAATGTTTCTACTAATGCAGTCCAATATGGCATTAGCCTTCTTGGCAACAAGGGCACACTGTTGGCTCATATCTAGCTTCTCATCCACTGTTCCCCAGGTCCTTTTCTGCAGAACTGCCACTTAGCCAGTTGGTCCCCAGCCTGTAGCAGTGCATGGGATTCTTCTGTCCTAAGTGCAGGACTCTGCACTTGTCCTTGTTGAACCTCATCAGATTTCTTTTGGCCCAATCCTCCAATTTGTCTAGGTCACTCAGTGTATCTACCTCTCCCCCCAGCTTAGTGTCATCCACGAACTTGCTGGGGGTGCAATCCATCCCATCATCCAGATCATTGAAGATGTTGAACAAAACCGGCCGCAGAACCAACCCCTGGGGCACTCTGCTTAATACCGGCTGCCAACTAGACATCGAGCCATTGATCACTACCCATTGAGCTCGACGATCTACCCAGCGTTCTATCCACCTTATAGTCCATTTATCCAATCCATACTTCTTTAACTTGCTGGCAAATTTAAATATAGCAAGGCATCCTGAAGTCCCCATCTCCCAAAACAAAATCCTATCTGGGTCCCCGTGTCAGAGATGAAATGGTTAAATCAAGTCTAAAATTCATAGAACATGTTAAAATGAGTTTGCCATAAGCATATATTTATATCATGTATTAAGCACAAATACAACATTTGCACAAAATAATTTAAGTTATTTATGTTTTCTGGATCACTCACTTTAGCTTTTGATTATGAAGTCTGAAATGAAATAAGATCTTTGAAACATCAAATGATTGCTAGTGGCTGTGTTACTTTCTGGGAAAATTAAATGAGTAAAGCTATCTCCTCAACATGCTGACCAAACAAAAATATAATATTGATAAATTTTGCAGTAAAACCTCCCAGATTAAAAAAAAAAAAATCTGTGTATGGGTTTGTGTCACATTTTCCACCCCATAAAGCTAGTGTTCTTTATAGGGCTACTGTATCTAGCTGCATTTTAGCAGATAAATCTACAACTGATAAAGCCTAATAATTTTAATGAGTGATGAGGTTATGTTTTTTTAAAAGCCACCAAGCATTTGTTTGAATTAAAAGACTCCAATTTTATTGTTTTATGTTCTTGTTTCTTGGTCTTTGATCCAGAATATTAATAATTTGAACAGCATAAAAATCTGCTCAATTACTTTTTCATATTTATGCTGAGAGTCTAAACAGGAAGCCTATCCTGCCAGCAGAATGTACTGAACAATTGTTACCACTTGTGGGACAAATCCTACCTATTACAGCTCCTGTCTTAATACTTAGAGCCAGGTCCTGGTTTATGGTGATTTATGTCAGATTCCCTTACCTCTAAACAACTCCATGAGTTGCAACTACAGAACAGGCTCAGGGCCCTTTTTCACTGACCTGTTCAGGCTCTGATTAGCATACTGTAGGACCCACTTACATGATGGAAATTGGCTACTTCCCATAGGTCAGGCTTTGGCCTTAAGTCCTTACTTAAAAAAGTCCTGCAACTTTAAAGCAAGAGGACTTGTTCTAGAGCAAGGGCTTCTGGAATAGGGGCAGTAATGGCAAGGGAATGAGAAAACCAGACAATGAGTGAAATCAGGCAGCAGAGAAAGCATCACAATGTTGCATGTCCTGGAACGTTAAATTAAAGGAGATAAAGAGACAAAGGTTACTGAATGACCTTCCCCAGAGAGTCCCCAGAAGGAAATATACCACATTCTTCCTCTCTCCATTTGCCATCTTCCCTCAGCAATCAATTCTTTTTAAACAACCTCACTTCTGCATAACCACGATGCCTCCAAGCCCTGCCAACACTTTGATTTAGAACAGTGGTGGGCAACCTGCAGCCCACATGCGGCCCATCAGGGTAATCTGCTGGCAGGCCGCGAGACAGTTTGTTTACATTGACCATCCACAAGCACCACTTCCCACAGCTCCCAGTGGCCGCAGTTTGCCATGCCCAGCCAATGGGAGCTGTGGGAAGTGGTGGCCAGCTCGTGCCACTTCCCGCAACTCCCATTGGTTGGGAACAGTGAACCGTGGCCACTGGGAGCTGCGGGCAGCCATGCCTTCAGATGGTCAATGTAAACAAAGTGTCTCAAGGCCCACCAGCAGATTACCCTGACTGACAGCAGGTTGCCCACCACTGATTTAGAATCTCTCATGAAATCTTCTTCCAGCCCCAGCCCTCATCCTTTTTGCTCAGAATCTTGTTAATTCTTTTTCTGAAAACAAGCTTGATGCTGTCTAGCAGGAAACTTTATCCTCTTTCCTGCCCTTCACCACCTTCAGTTTTTAACTATGAACCTTCTATCATGCAGACGATTTCCTGTAATTAGATAATTCCCACTTGTCTTCCACCAGGGACTTTCCTTATTATTTTCAAAACCTTCCTTTTTCCATTAAACCTTCCTTTACTGGTTTCCTCATCAATGATCTCTGTACACTCATCCATTTTTAATCTTGTCTGTGGTAGATCATAAACTATGCAGGACATCAGACCATGGGTAAAATTTTCAAATGTGCCTATCTGATTTAGGAACCTAAAACGCATTGATTTCCAGAGACTCAGGTTCCTAAGTCATAGAATCATAGGCTGGGAAGGCACCTTGAGAGGTCATCTAGTCCTGTCCCCTACACTCATGGCAGGACTAAGTATTATTTAGACCGTTCCTGACAGGTGTTTGTCTTACCTGCTCTTAAAAATCTCCAATGATGGAGATTCCAAAACCTTCCTAGGCAATTTGAGTGCGTAACCACACTGACAGCTAGGAAGTTTTTCCCAATGTCCAACCTAAACCTCCCTTGCTCAGTTTAAGCCCATTGCTTCTTGTCCTATCCTCATGGGTTAAGAAGAACAATTTTTCTCCCTCCTCCTTGTAACAACCTTTTATGTACTGTTATCATGTCCCATCTCAGTCTTCTCTTTTCCAGACTAAACAAACATTTTTGTTCAATCTTCCCTCATAGGTAATGTTTTCTAGACCTTTAATGATTTTTGTTGCTCTTCTCTGGACTTTCTCCAATTTGTCCACATCCTTCCTGAAATGTGGCACCCAGAACAGGACACAATACTCCAGTTGCAGCCTAATCAGTGCAGAGTAGAACGCAAGAATTACTTCTCGTGTCTTGCTTACAACACTCCTGCTAATACATCCCAGAAGGACATTCACTGTTTTTGCAACAGTGTTATTCTGTTGACTCATATTTAGCTTGTGATCCACTATGACCCCCAGATCCCTTTCTACAGTACTCCTTCCTAGGCAGTCATTTTCCATTTTTTATGTGTGCAACTGATTGTTCCTTCCTAAGTGGAGCGCTTTGCATTTGTCCTTATTGAATTTCATCCTATTTACTTCAGACCATTTCTCCAGTTTGTCCAGATCACTTTGAATTTTAATCCTATTCTCCAAAGCACTTGCAACCCCTCTCAGCTTGGTATCGTCTGCAAATTCTATAAGCGTACTCTCTATGCCATTATCTAAATCATTGATGAAAATGTTGAACAGAACCAGACACAGAACTGATCCCTGCAGGACCCCACTCATTATATCCTTCCAGCATGTCTAGGAACCACTGATAATTATTCTGTCAGAACAGTTTTTCAAACAGTTAGGTACCTCTTACAGTAGCTCCATCTAGGTTGCATTTCCCTAGTTTGTTTATGAGAAGGTCATGTGAAACAGTATCAAAAGCTTTACTAAAGGCAAGATATACCACATCTACTGCTTCCCCTCTGTCCACAATGCTTGTTACCCTGTCAAAGAAAGCTATCAGGTTGGTTTGATACAATTTGTTCTTGACAAATCCATGCTGACTGTTAATTATCACCTTATTATCTTCTAGATGTTTGAAAATTGATTGCTTAATTATTTGCTCCATTATCTTTCCGGGTACAGAAGTTAAGCTGACTGACCTGAAATTCCCTAGGTTGTCCTTATTTCCTTTTTTATAGATTGGCACTATTTTTGCCCTTTTCCAGTCTTTTGGAATCTCCCATGTTCCATGACTTTTCAAAGATAATCGCCAATGGCTCAGATATCTCCTCAGTCAGCTCCATGAGTATTCTAGGATGCATTTCATCAAGCCCTGGTGACTTGAAGACATCTGACTTGTCTAAATAATTTTTAACTTGCTCTTTCCCTATTTTAGCCTCTGATCCTACCTCATTTTCACTGGCATTCACTATGTTAGATGTCCAATCACCACCAACCTTCTTGGTGAACATAAGAATGGCTATACTGGGTCAGACCAAAGGTCCATCTCGTCCAATATCCTGTCTTCCAACCATGGCCAATGCCAGGTGCTCCATAAGGAATGAACAGAACAGGTAATCATCAAGTGATCCATCCCCTGTTGCCCATTCCCAGCTTCTGGCAAACAGAGGCTAGGAGCACCATCCCTGTCCATCCTGGCTAATAGCCACTGATGAACCTACTCTCCATGAACTTATCTAGTTCTTTTTTGAACCCTGTTATAGTCTTGGCCTTCACAACAGCCTCTGGCAAAGAATTCCACAGGTTGACTGTGCGTTGTGTGAAGAAATACTTCCTTTTGTTTGTTTTAAATCTGCTGCCTATTAATTTCACGTGGTGACCCCTAGTTCTTGTTCTATAAGAAGGAGTAAGTAACACTTCCTTATTTACATTCTCTACACCAGTCATGATTTTATAGACCTCAATCATATCCTGCCTTAGTCGTCTCTTTTCCAAACCAAAAAGGCCCAGTCTTATTAATCTCTCCTCATACGGAAGCTGTTCCATACCCCTAATAATTTTTGTTGCCCTTTTCTGAACCCTTTTCAATTCCAATATATCTTTTTTGAGATGGAGCAACCACATCTGCACACAGTATTCAAGATGTGGGCGTACCATGGATTTATATAGAGGCAATATGATATTTTCTGTCCTGTTATCTATCCCTTTCTTAATGATTCCCAATATTCTGTTATCTTTTTTAACTGCCGCTGCACATTGAGCGGATGTTTTCAGAGAACTATCCACGATGACGCCAAGAACTCTTTCCACGTGGGGACAGCTAATTTAGACCCCATCATTTTATGTGTATAGTTGGGATTCCAACGTGCATCACTTTGCATTTATCAACATTGAATTTCATCTGCCATTTTGTTGCCCAGTCACCCAGTTTTGAGAGATCCTTTTGTAGCTCTTCGCAGTTTGCCTGGGACTTAACTATCTTGAGTAATTTTGTATCATATCCAAATTTGGCCACCTCACTGTTTACCCCTTTTTCCAGATCATTTATGAATATGTTACATAGGACTGGTCCCAGTACAGACCCCTGGGGGACACCGTTATTTACCTCTCTCCATTCTGAAAACTGACCATTTATGCCTACTTTTTGTTTCCTATCTTTTAACCAGTTACCAATCCATGAGAAGACCTTCCCTCTTATCCCATGACAGCTTACTTTATTTAAGAGCCTTCAGTGAGGGACCTTGTCAAAGGCTTTCTGAAAATCTAAGTACACTATATCCACTGGATCCCCCTTGTCCACATGCTTGTTGACCCTCTCCAAGAATTATAGTAGATTGGTGAGGCGTGATTTCCCTTTACAAAAAACATGTTGACTTTTCCCCAACAAAATATGTTCATCTATATGTCTGACAATTTTGTTCTTTACTATAGTTTCAACTAGTTTGCCTGGTACTGAAGTTGGGCTTACTGGCCTGTAATTGCCGGGATCACCTCTGGAGCCCTTTTTAAAAATTGGTGTCACATTATCTATCTTCCAGTCATTTGATACAGAAGCTGATTTAAATGATAGGTTACAGACTACTGTAAAAAGAAAAGGAGTACTTGTGGCACCTTAGATACTAACCAATTTATTTGAGCATAAGCTTTCGTGAGCTACAGCTCACTTCATGGATGCATTCAGTGGAACATACAGTGGGGAGATTTATATTTTATTAGTCTCTAAGGTGCCACAAGTACTCCTTTTCTTTTTGTGAATACAGACTAACATGGCTGCTACTCTGAGACTACAGTAAGTAGTTCTGCAATTTCACATTTGAGTTCCTTCAGAACTCTTGGGTGAATACTATCTGGTCCTGGTGACTTATTACTGTTTAGTTTACCGATTTGTTCCAAAACCACCTCTGACACCTCAATCTGCGACAGTTCCTCAGATTTGTCACCTAAAAAGAGTGGCTTAGGTTTGGGAATCTCCCTCAGATCCTCCGCCATGAAGACCGATGCAAAGAATTCATTTAGTTTCTCCGCAAGGGCCTTATCATCCTTGAGTGCTCCTTTATCACCTCGATCGTCCAGTGGCCCCACTGGTTGTTTAGCAGGCTTCCCGCTTCTGATGCACCTAAAAAAATTTTTGATATTACTTTTTGTGTCTTTGGCTAGCTGTTCTTCACATTCTTTTCTGGCCTTCCTAATTATATTTTCACACTTCACTTGCCAGAGTTTATGCTCCTTTCTATTTTCCTCACTAGGATTTAACTTCCACTTTTTAAAGGATACCTTTTTGCCTCTCACTGCTTCTTTTACTTTGTTGTTTAGCCCTGCTGGCACTTTTTTGGTTCTCTTATTATGTTTTTTAATTTGGGTTATACATTTAAGCTGAGCTTCTATTATGGTGTCTTTAAAATGTTTTCATGCAACTTGCAGAGATTTCACTTTTGGCACTGTAGCTTTTAATTTCTGTTTAACTAACCTCCTCATTTTTGTGTAGTCCCCCTTTCTGAAATTAAATGCTACAGTGCTGGGCTGTTGTGGTGTTTTTCCTGCCACAGGAATGTTAAATTTAATTATATTATGGTCACTATTACCAAGCAGTCCAGCTATATTCACCTCTTGCATCAGATCCTGTGCTCCACTTAGTACTAAATCAATAATTGCCTCTCCTTTTGTGAGTTCCAGGACCAGTTGCTCCAAGAAGCAGTCATTTAAGGTGTCAAGAAACTTCATCTCTGCATCCAGTCCTGAGGTGAAATGTACCCATTCAATATGGGGATCGTAGTAATCCCCCATTATTATTGAGTTTTTTATTTTAATAGCCTCTCTAATCTCCCTGAGCATTTTACAGTCACTATCACCATCCTCGTCAGGTGGTCGGTAATGTATCCCTAGTACTATCTTCTTAGAGCATGTAATTATTATCCATAGAGATTCTATCGTACAGTTTGGTTCATTTAAGATTTTTACTTCATTTGATTCTAAGCTTTCTTTCACATATTGTGCCAGTCCCACGAGCATGATATATTTTGTACCCTGCTATTACTATGTCCCATTGATTATCCCCATTCCACCGAGTTTCTGTGACGCCTATTATATCAATATCCTCATTTAATACAAGGCACTCTAGTTCACCCATCTTATTATTTAGACTTCTACCATTAATATATAAGAACTTTAAAACCTTGTCACTTTTTAGCTGTCTGCCTTTACCTGATGTAATTGAATGGGATTCTTTTTCATTTGACTATTTCTGATCAGATCCTATCTGTATTTTATCATTTTCCATCCTCTCCTCCTTACTAGGACATAGAGCAGTGGTTCTCAAACTTTTTTTTTCACAGACCACTTGAAAATTGCTGAGGGTCTCAGCAGACCATTTAATGATCTTTCCAAATGTTATTTGTACTGTTAGCTAACTATTGTAAAGCGCTTTGGATAAAAGCACTATATTAAATAACAATTTTTGTTCTACAAATAAAAGCACACGACTCATATTTTAATATCAGTAGTCTTACCTTTCTAATGCGATGGATGTCCCCTTTCTCCCCCACTGCGGCAACCCCTGAGCTGGGGCTGGGGCTGGAAAGGAGGAGGGTTTCTCCCACTCTCCCCCACTGTGGCAGCCCCCGAGCTGCGGCTGGGAAGGAGTGGCGTCTTTCTCCCACCACAGCAGCCACAGAGCTGAGACTGGGAAGGAAGGCCATCTCTCCCCAGCAGCCGCAAGCCTGGAGCTGGGGAAAGTTGCCTTTCTCTGGCCGCTGCAGCCCTGCACATCCCAAATTCCCCCACCCCCTCTTTTCACCCCACTGCCCCCTCCCACCTATCACCTATTGCCCCCAGGGCCACAACCTCACCTTACATGTGTGTCTTCTCCAGGATCCAAGCACCTAATTAGTGGAGCCATGGCTGTGTGGCTCCACTAATTAGGTGAGCGGTCCTTCATTCTCTCATGGTGTGACCCCCCCAGGTACACACCTTAGAGGGAACTATCCACAGATCACCTGAATGGAGCGCGCAGACCAGTTGTGGTCTGCGGATCACAGTTTGAGAACCTCTGACATAGAGAATCTCCATTAATAGATTCTCCCCATAGGGATGTCTCTGTTTGAACCACGTGCTCTTCTGCACCTGTCGGCTTTCCCCCAGCCCTTATTTTAAAAACTGCTCTATGACCTTTTTAATTTTAAGTGCCATCAATCTGGTTCCATTTTGGTTTAGGTTGAGCCCATCTCTCCTGTATAGGCTCCCCCTTTCCCAAAAGTTTCCTCAGTTCTTAATAAATCTAAACCTCTTCTCTCTACATCATCATCTCATCCACACATTGAGACCTTGCAGTTTTGCCTGTCTAACTGGCCCTACGTGTGGAACTGGAAGCATTTCAGAGAATGTTACCAGGGAGGTCCTGGACTTCAATCTCTTACCTAGCAGCCTAAATTTGGCCTCCAGGACCTCTCTCCTATCCTTACCTATATCACTGGTACCTATGTGTACCACGACTACAAGTTCCTCCCCAGCACTACACATACATTTATCTAGATGTCTCAAGAGATCCGCAACCTTCGCACCAGGCAGGAAAGTCACCATGTGGTTCTCCCGGTCATCGCAAACCCAGCTGTCTATGTTTCTAATGATCAAATCCCCCATAACTAATACCTGTCTCTTCCTAATAACTGGAGTTTCCTCCCCCAGAGAGGTATCCTCAGTGCGAGAGGATACCATAACATCATCTGGAAAGAGGGTCCCAACTATGGGATCATTTCCCTCTGCTCTCATTGGAGGTTTTCCTTCCCTGAGACTTTTATCCTCCTCAACAGCACAAAGGCTGTCCGACCGGGGGGTGGGACCATTATTCAGTGTCCCAGAAAGTCTCATCTATGTACCTCTCTGTCTCCCTTAGCTCCTCCAATTCAGCCACTCTGGTCCCCAAAGCCCATACATGGTCTCTGAGGGCGAGGAGCTCCTTGCACCGAATGCACACAAATGCCACCTGCCCATAGGGCAGGTAATCATACATGCTGCATTGGGTGCAATAAACAGGATAGCCTCCACTCTGTTTCTCGCCTTCTGCCAGCACAATCTTTTTACCCCTGAATCTTATTCCTTTGTCACTGTTTTGTTTTTATCAGGGTTTTATTTTGGCTTTAAGTGATGTCCTTGAGGATGATCTTTTTCTGGGCCTTGTCGGTGACAGCTGCTGGCTGTTAGTACTGGGGATGGCGCAGTTCATGGCAACTTCCCCTAGGCACAGTGCGATGGCTTTCACCAAGCGGTTCTGGATGGCACAGCTACCAGGCTCTGGAGTGGGGCTTCTAACTGCATGGGACATGGGGCAGGGTCATGTTGGAGTAGCCGCACTTCCTGCAATTCTTGTCTCGGTTCCCATGGTGGACGACTACATTGAGTGGGACGCAGTTGAGCCGGGCACAGTGGATGAACCATCAGGCGCTGAAATGGGCGAAGCTGCCCCCGGCAAGGAAGTGGTTGCGGGAGTCCAACTTGCTGGTCAACTGAAAGGTTTTACCCTGGTCTGGTTTACGCTTCAGTGTTTCCACATACAGTGAGTGGACGGCAGCCTTCAAGGTCCTGTCTAGCATGTCCCTGGCACTCGGGGTGATGTTGGTGTTGTTGTTGGACCTGATCTGTTGCACTAGGACTCCCAGCTCCTGGCGCTCCTCGCACCACTCCCAGCGGCAGCCAACGTGCTTCCCCAGGTGACACATGGTGCTGTGAGCGCAGGATCACAGTGAAGCGATGTCATCCATGTCCCGTCCGAATTCGCCATCCAGGGAGCTGCTCAGGAAGGTGGCAATGTCTTGGTTGGAGGGGGGGTCTGCCGATCCACTTCTTTATCACATCATGCAGGGCATTCGATGCAATGTTCCTTACCGTGGCATCAGGACAAGTCAGTGGGAGGAAGGCGTGGGTGATCACCGCAATATTGAACAGGTAGCCCATGTGGAGGACATTGGCACCGCCGTGCCTGTGGGTGATGTAGACCAGCTCATTGCTGGCTCTCTGGCGAAAGAACAGCCACTTCTTCACCAGCTGCTGGACGATCTTGTCTTCCTTGTTGAGGGGCACCTTCACCACAGCGGATCCCCATAGGGCGAAGAAGATGTGGGGGATCAGGAAGGTGTTCAGGGTGTTTATCTTTTGCCACGGTGCCAGCAGGGAGGCATCGATCTTGGCGGCATCCTGCAAGATCTCCCTGATGGTGTTCTCGGGTGTCTGCCAGACACGGAAACCCGTCGGCGTGCCAAGGTGCTGGTATGCCTGCCCCCTGCCAGGGGGATGACGGGCTCGCCTTGGATCTGGAGCCCCATTGCCTGCACCAAGTTCCTTTTGCTGCCATCAGTATGGAGAGTGTGCACTTCTTTTCACTGAAGCGGAGCCCCATCCAGTCGGAAGCTCAACTGATGGCATCTAGAATGCCCTGGTGGCTCTCTGGGTCGTCTGCGGTGAGGACCAGGTCGTCCACATAAACCAGGACGCTCACCCTCTCACCGTGGAGGTTGAAGTCATCTGTGCCACTGGAGATCGCTCACAGCAATGGCTCCATGGTGAGGTTAAAGATGATGTGGCTGAGGGGACAGCCCTGCTTTACTCCGCTCCGGATAGGGATCTCGGTGGTCTCCTCTTTGACCGAGTGGATGGTGGTGCTGCATCCCTTGTACAGCTCTTCGATCACATGAAGGAAGTTCTCTGGCATCCCAAACTCCTGGAGCGTGGCAAAGATGTGGTGGTGAGGAATGGACCACGCTACCGCACACTGCTTCCGCGCACTTCTGGCTGTTTGGATGGTGGATTGGAGGATGAAGTTGTGTTTGTAGCAGCCCTTGCAGGACATGAAGCTTTTCTGGATGGAGCTGATGGCTCCCCCACTCACCGACCATTCCGTGATCCCTGACGCCAGGCAGCTGGCATACAGCTTGTACATTGGGGAGCACAGGGAGATGGGCCTCCAGTTGCTGGGGTTGTCCCGCTCGCCCTTCTTGTACACCAGCACTGTCATGGCCTTCTTCCAGGAGCTGGGAGTCCGGCTTGCACTGGTTGAAGAGCGTGGCGAGGATCAGGCAGCCAGGGTCTTGCTTTTTCAGGAGGCTGTAGGGGATGCCATCTTTCACAGGAGATGTGTTTTTTGTTTTTGAGAGTACGGCCATCCCTTCCTTGGGCATAAAGTCAGTCTCCAGGACACCTGCATCGTCGACACGGGGCAGGGGCCGAAGCACCCTCGGCGGTGCGTGTCATTCCGGGCTATATGGTTGAATACATCGTTGAAGTAGCTGTGGAGATACTCAGTTCGGATCATGTAGTAGGATGAGGGCCTGTCTAGGATCTCCCTCATGACCTTGGAGCGATTCACCCAGTACAGCTTTTGGATCCTGGAAGCTGCTGCTGGATCGTAACAGTGGCTGGAGTTTCTACTTCTGGCTCCCCTAGTGGTGGTGGTGTCGTTCAGAGCAGGCGTTCTGTGGGCAGACGGGGAGTTCTCCTGGTTCAAACTCCTCCTGGAAGTGATTTCCGTAGACAGCTCTCAGATGAGCCTGTCTTCGAGGAGGTCGAAGTAATCAAAGGAAGTTGCCGCTTGTAGCTCCTTGGTCCAGGCAGTTTGCCACAGCATGGCAGCCTTCACCATGGCCACTGGTCCTCAGGGTCCTTGACCTCGTCCAGTGCAGGCTTTGAGCCTGCTGTGTGGTGGGCCTGCCATCTCTCTCGTGGGTCAGGATTCCCTTCGGTTGGATGCTGGGATGGGATCTCTGGTGGGATAGTGGCATTGCTGGTGGTCGGAAAGATGCAGTCTGGCTTGGGTGTTGCTGGGACATCGCCGGTCCTTCTACGAGTGGCTGATGCCTGGGCGGTTGCTACTGGAGCGTGAAATCTCCTATAGGCAGTGTCCCGCAGGATGGACTTGGGGGCCATGCTGGTCCTGGTGCTTTGGTGTGGTGGCGGGGCTGGCTCCTCTGATGGCTGGAGTTGGCAGGGTGGTCTGAGGCATTGCACTGGCTCCTCTGATGGCTGGAGTGGGCAGGGTGGTCTGAGGCATGGTGCTGGCTCCTCTGATGGCTGGAGTGGGCAGGGTGGTCTGAGGCATGGCACTGGCTCCTCTGATGGCTGGAGTTGGCAGGGCGGTCTGAGGAGTGGTGCTGGCTCCTCTGATGGCTGGAGTTGGCAGGGCGGTCTGAGGCATGGTGCTGGCTCCTCTGATGGCTGGAGTGGGCAGGGTGGTCTGAGGCATGGTGCTGGCTCCTCTGATGGCTGGAGTGGGCAGGGTGGTCTGAGGCATGGCACTGGCTCCTCTGATGGCTGGAGTTGGCAGGGCGGTCTGAGGCATGGTGCTGGCTCCTCTGATGGCTGGAGTGGGCAGGGTGGTCTGAGGCATGGTGCTGGCTCCTCTGATGGCTGGAGTTGGCAGGGCGGTCTGAGGCATGGCGCTGGCTCCTCTGATGGCTGGAGTGGGCAGGGCGGTCTGAGGCATGGCGCTGGCTCCTCTGATGGCTGGAGTGGGCAGGGTGGTCTGAGGCATGGCGCTGGCTCCTCTGATGGCTGGAGTTGGCAGGGCGGTCTGAGGCATGGCGCTGGCTCCTCTGATGGCTGGAGTGGGCAGGGCGGTCTGAGGCATGGCGCTGGCTCCTCTGATGGCTGGAGTGGGCAGGGTGGTCTGAGGCATGGCGCTGGCTCCTCTGATGGCTGGAGTGGGCAGGGTGGTCTGAGGCATGGCACTGGCTCCTCCAATAGTGGGAGTGGGCAGGGCGGTCTGAGGAGTGGTGCTGGCTCCTGTGGTGGCTGGAGTGCACAGGGCTGTCCAAGGGGTGGTGCTAGCCCTTCTGGTGACAGGATCTCGATCAGCTATGCGCGGTGGGGCACTGATCCTTCTAGAGACGGGGATGTGCTGGACAGGTGGCGAGGCAACACTGAGTCATCTCAGCATGGAGATCTTCTTGGCGATATGCAAGGGTGAGACGTGCCTCCTGCTGGTGAGGACCTGGGTGATGTTTCCCGATGCAGCAGGTACCATCCCGATTGCATCATCCCATTCCCCTTGCCTGGCAGCGGGGGCAGGCTTTTTGATGGCAGCTTGCGAGGTCGGCTTTCTTCATTGAGACTCAGGAGCATCGAACCGGTGTGCAGCAGGAGGGCTGGGAGCTGGGGCGGGAGACTGTGTTGTTCCCTTGAGGCATTTCTTACAGGCGACTTCATGCATCTTGCATTGCTTCTGGGTCTCGAAGGGCACAGCTGAAGGTGACCCGCTTGCTGTGGCATCTCTTCAGGTGCCTGGTGATGCCACCGAAGAGATGGAAGATTCGGCGCGAGGAGCAGATGGGGCAAATGACCACGTCCGCAGTGAGGGGATACTGCAGATAGATGGTGTCCTCATTACCTTGCAGCAGGGGGTTCCAGCAGCATTGGCGGTATCGCTGGCTGGTTCTCCCTGGTGTGGAAGGGTGGGGTTGAGAGGTCCGGCTGGGCAGGTGTCTGGCAAGTCCTGAGGTCCCTCTGAGTGGTTTCTGAGGCTGGACAGGCATCCGGCAAAGCGCTGGTGATCCTCTGGGTGCTTCCTTGCAAACTCCCATGTTCATTGGTTCCCCTTGGTCACTTAGCCTCTGGCTTTTAAGTCCTTTTTCTCTAGGTCAGTCCTACCCCCTCGTTAATCACACTGGGGGAGGGTGATCACAAGGCTGATTGAGACTGATCAAAGATGATCCAGGGAACAGAAGCTCAAACAGTGCCCAGACATACAATCCCAATTGACCCTGTAACTGAAATAACCTGTAAGAGAAACAAAAATACCAACAGCCAAGCAAACTCACTCACTCCGAGATTAATATTCGCACCTTGTTCATTCAGCAGGAGGATCTCCTTCTCCCCGTATCAAACTCCGATGTTTGTGGTCCCGTGTTCGCTTGGAGACTTTTGAAAATTTTAAATTTGTAAAACACCATGGACATTTATATACATTCTTAGTGATAGTAATAAGATTAATAATGCATACAACAACATCCTTCAACTATCTCTCTAATTTAAACCCCAAACTTTCTAGAATGTTTATACAGAACTGAAACAAGATACCACATAGATAAATACTTCATTTCAGTAAAGAGGAGGAAGGCTATTTCTAGCAAAAACTAGACTTGCCTGCATCATTCTTTCAACCTTTGTTTGCTTGTTGTGTGTTTTAATCTTTATTAATTTATTTATTTTACTTCTGACTGCTCATTTGTAGGGCAAAGTCTCTTTGATGTTGGGCTGTTAGATTAAGCGAAACAATGCATTCCTTATATGCTAATATCTAAATCCTGAGTCAACAAGAATACCTTTCCTCAGGAAAATAGATAATTAAATTACCCTTTCCTCAAATAAACAGAGTTTTTGATCAAGTCAGGCTTCCTGCAAAAGCCTTTGATATGACTAGTGCATTGTCTCATACTAAGCTTTCAATGTCATTAATGAATCCTCATACTAAAGAGACTTTCTGATGGAGTTTATTTGGCTTATTGTTCAGTATGGATTTATGGATGACTGTTTATTAAAGATATGAAGGTCTGTCACAATAACAATGTGACTCAGCATCAGGTACCTTTTCTTTCTTTCTTTCTTTCTTTCTTTCTTTCTTTCTTTCTTTCTTTCTTGAGTGAATTTAGTGCTTATTAAAAGGGACAGATTATAGCACTGGAGACTGAAGTCCTCTATTTAAAGAACAATATCAAAACCGGCTTCCCCAGCAATGTGTCTCATTCTTGACCAAATGAGTATCTGGATTTTTTTTTTTTTTTTTTGCGGGGGGACAAGATAGTAGATAGTTGCTACTTCATAAGGGTATAAAAATCAGTGCTCTTCTTTCTCTCCGAATTCTTTCTTGGGGCAAGGTGGAAGGTGGGTGTCTGCAAATCTGTTCTTTAGATACTTCTTTCCATTTATTAGGAGATCATATTGTTGGGACGGTGTCAAATTATTGTGAATTGTTGTGATTGATATGAATGAACGTGGTGAATGTGAGTTTGGTATGGCTTGGTACGTCTGAATTTACTAGAGGATTCTGGGAGCAGGATTATCTTAGTATCAGGTAGTTGATATGGAAATTTTCTGAGAGTGCTGAGATTGCACTTGAATGGTTAATTGAGACTATCTGTGTGTGTTTCAGTATGAAACTTTGGAACATATCAGCCGATGACCAGCTCACCAAGTAAAGAAAATGCAAAAACATGCCATCAGTGAGCTTGGCGCAAGCTGACCTGGGTCAAATTGACCCTTTTGGATAACACCACGCTAAGAGCTCAGGTGAATGATTGATGAGAGGGTAAACATTGACTTTGGTTTGTGTCTGTTTGCAGCCCCGTTCTAAAATATTAATTAGAAAAACCAGTGATAAAACGCCCACAGGGCATATTTTTGGGACATGTGATTCCTTTGAGAACAAAAGGTATGAATGCCAAGCAGAGTGAGTGAGTTAGTTAGTTCCCCAATTAACATCTGAAAAGGTCTGTGATGCTGTAAGACAGAGGGTCTCAGGGTAGCCAAGACCCTGCTACAAGGCACTTTTGTAGGACTTTTGAACTGTGTAAGGCCAACACAGTTACTGAGGGTTTACGCTTGGGGAATTGAGGCTTATTAGGGAGACACATTATATAATCTTTCACTGCTTTTGTGATTCTTTGTCGAATAAACAGCTGTTCATTGAGCAAATTGAATCCGAATTTTCACTGGTACCGGTAACAATCTGCCTAGCTGTGGACCATTAAAGATCAGTTTTGACATTGGTAGCAGAGGATGGTTACCGTGCTAGTGAACTGCTCAGCCAAGCTGAAATGTTGTTTTGAGACATTGTACTGTACCAGGAAACTGAATATAGCTTGGAGCCAGAATATTGAGAGAGCGGGAAACACACAGCACTAATACAACCCCGCATACCTATTTTCAAGTCTGTGATGTTCTGCAAGTGCAAGCAAGGCGGGTCCACCTCGGAGGACAAGGGGGATGTCCCGAAGCCTTTGGGTCTTGCTAATAAGTCCCTATTAAGACATGTGTTGGATGGATCACTTGGTGATTACCTGTTCTGTTCATTCCCTCTGGGGCACCTGGAATTGGCCATTGTCGGAAGACAGGATGCTGGGCTAGATGGACCTTTGGTCTGACACAATATGGCCATTCTTATGTTCTGATGTGTTTAAAAGCTTGGGATCAGACCCATGGCTGGATGATGCTATCCCAATACTGTATAAGAAAGGTTTAGACTATCTGTTGTCAGGGTATCAAAAGGGTTACACTTCTAAGGAGCAAATGATGAATGCTGGTTTTTGGGCTATGTATCATGCAGTAAATAAGCCTGTAAAAGAGCACGATGCCTGGGAACAGGAATTGGAAAAACTAAAATTGCAAAATGAAAACCTGAAATGTGACTTGCAACTGCTGAAGCACAGAATGTAACTAATGCTCAGTAGGTAACAGCTTTAACGCAGACATGTAAGGACTTGAAGGAGAGAATAAATTACAGGTGGAAGAGGAAGAGGAGCCACTTCCAGGGCCTCTGGTAGCCCAGCCAGCAGTGGTAGTGCAGATGCTCAGTCTCCATGGCAAATACAATAGGAAGTAATTCGTCCTCTGACTGGAATTAAAAAACAGACTAAACCATTGGATTCTTTGACTAAGAAAACGTGTTTGTCTTGGGCTGCTGGGATACATGGTTAGAAAACATCTAGATCTTGGAAATTTAAGAGAATTGATAATAACGTGTGCTGGGCCTACGGAAGGAACTGCATTGTTGGCAGAAATTGAGGCAGTATTAAGCAAAGATGACAGAAAAGGTGCTATACAGAAAATAACCAGATATTTTCTGACCCCACCTGGATTAAGAAGGTCAGTTTTGTTGATGCATCAGGAGGAAAGGGAATCTCTTATGACTTACTGTACTAGATTGTTGTTGGTATGCTCTCTGGCTGATATTGAGGAGAAACACGTGACAGATTTAATCTGTGATGGTTTAAGGGAACCTATTAAGGTGTTCCTAGGCTCTTGGATGGGTTTAGATCAAGCTGGATTGATGAAAGTGGCTCGGGAAGCAGAAAGGGTAGTAAATGGAACAAGTAGTTCTTCTCAGAAAGTGATTAGTGAGGGGTGGTCCAGGGCTTACTGGAAGGGGCCTTCTGTGAGAAGGTATTGGAAGAGGGAGAAGAGTGGAGTTTGGAACGTATTGAATTTGGAACTGCTAGACAAATCTTCAGAGGCTGGTTACTGCTGACCTTTGCAAACCAAACTACAGGATTCAGGTCACAAACTCACCAGGATCTGGATAGACCCCATAGAAGGTCTGATCACTATTTATAAATCCAAAATCTGAGCTAACTTGTAGGTTAAAATGCTTTTATGGAACCTGATTGTAATTTCAGAGGTTCACCAACCTGACACACAAATGAATTCATAATGATGATGATGATAATATATAGCTCTTTTCATTGGTAGACCGCAAAGCACTTTACAGAGGAGGTAAGGACTATTATCCCCATTTTACAGATGGGGAAACTGAGGCACATAGCTGTGCTTTGTCCAAGGTCACCTAGCAGGCCAGTGAAGAGCTCAGAATAGAACCCAGGTCTCCCAAGTCCGAGTGCTTTTCCATTAGGCCTCACTGCATCCTTCACATACTTGTAATGCCATTCAATTACTTTTAGCCCAAGGGCAAAATAAGAACTACTAAATTAAAATGTTACAGTTAGGATTTACCGGCAAGAACTGTAAATATGCTTTACGTTTTGTAAATCTCTTTTCTGATTTATGAATCAATGTAATGGGACAAAAGCAGCTGTGGCCTAACTCCAGTGAAATTCACTGAGGTCAGAGATTAATTTGGCCAGTGATTTCAAAGTTAATTAGGTAAATTTGGTGCTAATTATAGAATTATCAGGTGGCTTAAGACCAAACTCTGACCCTGACATGGGTGTGGGAGAGGGTGCAAGGAGCCTCTGGAATTGAGGTGAGCACAGTGCCATGAAGGGGGCCAAGAGGAGATGAGCTCTGCACAGACACAGGTCAGGTCATCCCTTCCCATCCCACTCCTCCCCTGCGGCTGGAAGCAGCTCCAGTCCCTTCCCTCCCACACAGTACTGAAAGGCTGCTGTTGGCCATATTCTGGTATGAACCCTGGCAGAAATAAGTGTGGGGGGGTTCATGTGACCCTGCATGCCCCCGATGTGTTGCCTCGGGAAGATATGGTGCCAGGCACCAGGAGAGGCGGGTCCGTCCCCAGTGGCCCAGCCAGGCATGGAGGGCAGAAAGTGCCAGGCAGGGCGTTGCAGTCACTCCCTCCCACTGTGTGAGAGAGGTGTGTGGGGGAGTGTGTGTGCCACCTCTCCCTGTGTGAATCCTAAAGCCTTAAAGATAAGAAGGTAAATAAAAAGAATCCAACTACTCAGTATTTCTTTTTAACAGGGGACTCAGTCAACTTGATGTTAATTTGATCGTTTGTACTGCATAGTTCTGCTTTATTGCCACTAAACTCACTTGAATATAAGTAAATTTACCAGGTGACCCATATTCAGCATAGGAAAATATCATCATCCTAGTCCTACCTAATATACTATATCCGGTCTATGTGGTTTTTTTAACATATGCTCATTATGCCATGACGGTTTTTATATGGATCACACAGATATTAAGTTTCCTTTCCTCCCATTACATATGATTTCTTTTTTTTAATTATGGGACAGATAGTTGACTAGTGGGTTTGCATTTTGTTTTGAAGGCAGTGGAATTCATAGCCAATCTAATGTGTTCCAAAAGAGAGTATCCGTGGCAACCTCCCTAGGCAATTTATTCCAGTGCTTAATACCTCTGACAGTTAGGAAGTTTTTCCTAATGTCCAACCTAAACTTCTCTTGCTGCAATTTAAGCCCATTGCTTCTTGTCCTATCCTCAGAGGTTATGAAGAACATTTTTTTCTCCCTCCTCCCTGTAACAACCTTTTATGTGCTTGAAAACTGTTATCATGTCCCCTCTCAGTCTTCTCTTCTCCAGACTAAACAAACCCAATTTTTTCAATCTTCCCTCATAGGTAATGTTTTCTAGACCTTTAATCATTTTTGTTGCTCTTCTCTGGACTTTTTCCAATTTGTCCACATCTTTCCTGAAATGTGGCACCCAGAACAGGACACAATACTCCAGTTGAGGCCTAATCAGCGTGGAGTAGAGCGGAAGAATGACTTCTCATGTCTTGCTTACAATATTCCGGCTAATACATCCCAGAATGATGATTGCTTTTTTTTGCAACAGTGTTACACGGTTGACTCATATTTAGCTTGTGATCCACTATGACCCCCAGATCCCTTTCCGCAGTACTCCTTCTGAGGCAGTCATTTCCCATTGTATGTGTGCAACTGATTGTTCCTTCCTAAGTGGAATACTTTGCATTTGTCCTTTTTGAATTTCATCCTATTTACTTCAGACTATTTCTCCAGTTTGTCCAGATCATTTTGTATGCTAATCCTATCCTCCAAATCACTTGCAGTCCTTCCCAGCTTGGTATCGTCTGCAAACTTTATAAGTGTACTCTCTATGCCATTGTCTAAATAACTGATGAAGGTACTGAACCAAACCGGACCCAGAACTGATCCTTGTGAGACCCCACTTGTTATGCCCTTCCAGCATGACCTTGAACCACTGATAACTACTCTCTGGGAATGATTTTCAACTAGTTATGAACCCATTTCACAGTAGCTCCATCTAGGTTGTATTTCCCTAGTTTGTTTATGAGAAGGTCATGAGAGACAGTATCAAAAAGCCTTATTAAAGTCAAGATATAGTACATCTACCGCTTCCCCCTATCCACAGGGCTTGTTACCCTGTCAAAGAAAGCTATCAGGTTGGTTTGACACAATTTGTTCTCGACAAACGCATGCTGACTGTTATGTACCACCTCATTATCTTCTAGGTGTTTGCAAATTTATTTCTTAATTATTTGCTCCATTATCTTTCCAGGTACAGAAGTTAAGCTGACTGGTCTGTAATTCCCTGGGAATGTGGAACTTTGGTTTCCACTTTAACTATGATGCTACTTGAAAGACATTTGTTCAATTTTAAAATGAGGGTTACACTGGGATGATTAATATTGCATAACTTGGACACACATGTAAGTATGAAAGGGGATAATTTTTATGAATTTGCTGCAAGGCCAGTTAGATTTTAAAGCTGAAGTCTATTGCCAATTGGATAAGTGTTATAAGCAATATAGAAGTTAATCTGATAGGGTCACTCCTTTTTACTGAGTCCAGAGAGTGTTAGTCTACTAATTTTAATTCTGGGTTTTTTTTCACGTCAACTTTTAACTTGAATAGTATTTCTCAAATCAGGATACTTGGTTATTCTTAACTAACCAACAATTTATTAATTCACGCAGAACCACATTAGTATACATCAAAAGTTTACAAATCAAGTGTAGACACAACCAATGTCAAGAATGGAAAAAAAGGGTAAACAGTGAGGTGACAAAATTTGCAAATGATACAAAACTACTTAAGATAGTTAAGTCCAAAGCAGACTGTGAAGAGTTACAAAGGGATCTCACTAAACTGGGTGACTAGGCAACTATATGTATAAAATGGATGGGGTCTAAATTAGCTGTTACCACTCAAAAAAGAGATCCTGAAGTCATTGTTTTCTCTGAAAACATCCACTCAATGTGCAGCGGTAGTCAAAAAGCTAACAGAATGTTAGGAATCATTAGGAAAGGGATAGATAATAAGACAGAAAATATCATATTGCCTCTGTATAAATATATGATTTTGCCTCTGTATAAATAAATATGCCCACAGCTTGAATACTGCATGCAGATCTGGTCACCTCACCTCAAAAAAGATATATTGGAATTGGAAAAATTACAGAAAAAGGCAACAAAAAAAGATTAGGGGCATGGAACAGCTTCTGTAAGAAGAGAGATTAATATGACTGGGACTTTTCAGCTTGGAAAAGAGATGACTAAGGGGGGATATGAGAGAGGTCTATAAAATCATGACAGGTGCGGAGAAAGTAAATAAGGAAGTGTTATTTACTCCTCATAACACAAGAACTGGGGGTCACCCAATGAAATTAATAGGCAACAGGTTTAAAACAAACAAAAGGAAGTATTTCTTCACAAAACCACAGTTAACCTGTGGAACTTTTTGCCAGAGGATGTTGTGAAGGCCAAGACTATAACAGGGTTCAAAAAAGAACCAGACAAGTTCACGGAGGATAGGTCCATCAATGGCTATTAGCCAGGATGTGCAGGGATGGTGTCCCTATCCTCTGTTTGCCAGAGGCTGGGAATGGGCAACAGGGGATGGATCACTTGATGATTGCCCTGTTCTGTTCATTCCCTCTGAAGCACCTGGCATTGGACACTGTCAGAAGACAGGATACTGGACTGGATGGGCCATTGATCTGACCCAGTATGGCCGTTCTTATGTTCTTAATGTTCTAGGTAATACTGTTGACCTGAATTTATAGGCTAGTTTATTATAGCTCACCACTGATCTGATCAGAAGACATTTTAGGTTTTTGTCCCAATTCAGGCTACAGGGATAGAGAATACAGAGAGCTCAATATCATGAGAGGACTTTTGGGGTGTATGGCGAGGACACTTATACTGAGCACAATACCAACTTATTAAGATCTTTATTACAATGAATGAAAGAAGCACAAATAGTATAAAACACAGAGTCGCAAAGAAGTAATACAATTCTATGACCCCTAGAGGTAACATTTCTATTCTAAAAGACTACTTAAGCTAGCATACTCATACGCTTCCCTGAAGACCTGGTAGTAGGAGACAGAGGACCAGCCTCATCTCTGGCATGCCCGAGGAACTGATGGTCCAGGCTTTTCCCAGTGTTAAGTAGCTAGGCTGTATTGTGATGCTGAGCTGATAGCTTGATAGAAGATAAGAAAAAATGACCCTCCTGCATGGTCCGGTACTGTCCACTGCAGGAATCTAGGCCCAACCTACCATACCCATATCTTATTTCCTCACCCACATAAATCTTCTGGTACACTTATTCTATAGGTTAACATATTATGACATATGCTTATATGTATTAATATTGATTATTTAATTCCTGAAACCGTTACTGTTGGCCTAACTCATGACTTCCATGTCTGTGGTGTGCCCTGTGGTTACCGGTCTGCTCGAGACCTAAGGTAAAGCAATTCAGTTCTTTGATCGGTTCCCTATTCACTTCTCCAAAGTAAAGCGTAGGCCATTTATTTATGCCAAAGGTTGCAAACACTCACACTAACTTGCTCTAGCAAATCATACAGGATACAGGCCTGTAGGTTACTTGCATTATAGCCAACTATATTATTATGGATAGCTCTTATGAATACCGTAAACTGGCATTCAACATAAACAAGAAATCAAGAAAATACTATGATTCACTAATCATAAGACATAATGACAAAATAATATGAATCAAACCAAAAGAAAACATATTATGCAATATAGCAAGCTAGCAAATTAGCCTTATGGGCTACAGTACTGAAGAAACCAACGCTGTCTTGCAAGCAATTGTCAAGGGTTGAGGCTCAGCAGTTACACCAATTTACGGTGCAAATCACCAAGATTTCTGATTACATTTACTTATGATAATCAATTATTTAATATTTAAGACACTTATCACCCTACCAGAATTTCTCCAAAGAGGAAGGATGTACTTAACATTTGGGTCCCTGCTATTTCAATGGATTGGTCCAAAATTCACAAATTTTGGAATATCAAAAGCAATTGCTTAAAATTATGGTTCAAATCTCTCTTAGGTCAATATAAAGGAGTTAAAATCTAAAATATGATTACTGGAGGTCTCACTAGAGTGTAGCCTTAACAAGATAACCTACAGTTATTTATGTTAAAGACTAGAAGGGGAAATTCAGTTTTTGAAATGGAATCTCACCTCTTTTTCATATCCTTTTAACCCTGGGATGGGGGAGAGTCATTTCCAGGAGGCTGGTATGGGCATCAGTGTCACTTAGGATTCTGAAGCTTCTTGTTGGGTTCAATCATCTCTGGGGTCCCACATGGTGACCTCAGTTTTATATACCCTGATTTCAGGGGTCATTGGAGGGAGCTACCCTCTGGTTTGTATTGGACACATGTCAACTGAGTACTCAGATTTCACCTCTCTGTTTTTCTGCTGCTTCCATCAGTATCCAATATACGGTGTTGATGTATAACAAATTTCTTAAAGCCTTATTGAAGGCTTTTTAATCTTTGATTCATTTCAAGGATTGTATTTCAATATTAGCTCACATTGTTAATTGGAATTTCCTCCCTTTTAAACAATTTCTTTTAATAATTCAAAGTTATACCCTGGTTTATATCTTTCAACATTCTTTCTTCCTTGTGCCATGAAATTCCTTTTACTTCTAGAGTACAGTAATTATTTACAATGAAAACCAACAAAACCCCTTATAGTTTTCCAACTTTGATGAACACACTTCAAACATTCTTTGATTTTACGTAAGCATTTCATGTTATTTAGGGCTTGCAACAGAACAAGAGACACTATCCACATATAGAGAGATCTTACTAACAAGGCAAATAAAAGTATAGTTTATCATTTGAGATGAAAAACATATTGATGGGGCAAAACAGATTATCCATGGTATATTTGATTTACAAGGAAAACAGATGTATAGTTTATAATTTGCTGTGAAAACATAGGGTTTGGATTTCTTGGGGTAAACTTGCTCTATTTGACCTTCAATCTTACAGCAAGTTATTTCTAGTTTGGTTAACTCACACATTCCCCACTCATCTCTTGATTCACTTACAATGTGCAATAGACCATTTTGCATAGGAAATCAGGGTATTACCCTTGCCTGGTAATGTTTTGGACTTCTTTTTAGCTATTTTGGGAGGGAGAAATAGGTTTTATCAATATGCAAATTATGAGAGTTTTTGTCTAAGTGACTTAACAGTCATCTCATTTAGCCATTTTAGTTTCTAGTCTTGGGGAGTGGAACTCCCTACCTTGGCTGATCTGTGTATCCTTCAACAGAGTGTCTCACATGATATGAATCATTGTTTTATTGTCTTTACGTCCTAGGTGGATCCTGTTATGAGATAAATAGCTTTTTATATTTTGAGAGCCTGGAGAAATTACTAATTATTAATCATTCAAGGCATATTTGTTCCCTATGCTGCTTATATAACCCATAAACCTGCTGGGTGTGGTGTTCTGTCTCATGTAGTGGCACCAAGACCACTTTGAGATTAATGAGTATGCTACAGCCTACCTAACAACCACATGGCTTTTAGCTCATGCAGTAGAGGCTCATGCACTAAACTACAGAGGTCCCAGGTTCAATCCCACCTGCCGATGATCGGGGTTTGTCAGTGTTACAAGTGAGGGGTCCTCTGGGATATCAACTGAGAAGTCTCTGAAGCTTGGGATGCCCTTCCTCAGCTATGGAAAGTATGTAACTCACACACCTCCTGTGAGTGGTGCTCTTTCCCATGTAGTGGCACTGAGATCACTTAGAAATTAATAAAAGGAGGACTTGTGGCACCTTAGAGACTAACACGTTTATTTGAGCATAAGCTTTCGTGAGCTACAGCATCCGACGAAGTGAGCTGTAGCTCACGAAAGCTTATGCTCAAATAAATTTGTTAGTCTCTAAGGTGCCACAAGTCCTCCTTTTCTTTTTACAGATACAGACTAACACGGCTGCTACTCTGAAACCTTAGAAATTAATGAGTCTTCTGCAGCCTTAGCTAACAGCCAGTTGGCTTTTATCTCATGCAACAGAGGCTTATGCCCTAAGCTTCAGCGGTCCCAGGTTCGATCCTGCCTGCCAATGACTGGGGTTTGTCGGTGTTAGACTTACACACATCATTCAGCTTGAATTCTTTCTTCAAATTCCAATTACCTGGGATGGAAGTACTATTTCTCATTATTGTCACCCACAGTTCAGGTTGCCACCTACACGTCTGCATTTACATATCAGGAAGATCTAAATAAAGCCTGCTTGACTTTCACTTACTCCATCTGCTATAACTATTAGGCCAAAGTCATTCCTGCCATAACTAAATTCATACCAACGATGTTACACCAGAGATAAGTTTGGCCCACTCTTGCTATGTAATTAAGTATTACAGAAAATCAAGATGTGTATTTTTCGTTTCTCTGTGAAACATCTTTTTTATTTCCCTTTCGTTCCTTTTTTTAAATGTAAGAATTTTAAGTAGTACACATTTCTTAAAATGAGTAAACAATTATTTTAAAAAAGAACTGAGGTCTGGGTACACAGCTATGCTGAAGTTAAGCATGTTGCAACTCATATGCCCATGTTAATAATGGATCAGTATCATGATTGATTATTAATAGGAACATAAGGACCTACATTTATTTTGAAGGATTAAAAAAAGAACAAAGCCAATTAGCTGAAACAAACTAATAAGTTCCCACTGGAAGTAAAAGTATACATATTTATTAATTAAATATTTCTAATTAATAATAATTTAAGGGTACATCTGGGTAATGTCACAGCACCTGGCATTGCCATAACTTCAGTGGGAGTTAAGCAATTGTGTACAGTTTTTGTTGAATAAGGGCCATAGTGACTTAGGCCTCAGTACTACAAACACTTTATATATAAATTTTAGCACATGAGTAGGCCTACTGAAATTACTGTAGTTTTGTACATGTTTATAGTGAAGTATGTGCCTAAGCATTTGGAGGATAGCTGCCTTGTACTATATTTGACTGTAAATTTGCCATGATGTTGCTCTCTATTATTTTTATAATTTGAAAGTAATTAATGGGACTTGCCATTGTGATTTGATTGTGAATTGTGGTCTTTAGTTCATCTGTATTGTATGTCTTTACTTTATTCCAGAACATATTTTGGATATTTGTTTGCCTGATCAGTTGTCAGTCAAAAGCTGGTTTAAAGCTGTTACAGAAACAAGTTATAGAACGTTAGCCCTATTAAAGACTGACAGAGGATTTCCCATGCTCTGGTTCAGGAATACCTGTACCCACACGTTTAAATCCACCATTATTAGGTCAGAACTTTAAAGCATGTCTTCAAGTCTGCTTGATTTCAATGGGACTTAAGCACATGCTTAAATGCTGTGACAAATGTGGGGATGTTTGATGGTAAACATGGATCTGTATACCAAAAATGTAGTTTATAGATAGGATTTCTGAGGTGGTGTGTGTTGGAATGTTGGGGGAGCAGACGGCTTCAACATACTCCTCCACAGTTGCTGGACCAATGATTACAAATCCTTAAGGTTGAATGGGTCTGACTGAAATAATGGAGCTACCACCACGGGGCCATTCTCTTAGATGGCCTGGTTGGTTGACTGGGAAAAAACAATCGGAGGCAAAAGGAAGACATCACCTCTGGGCCCTGTAACACAAACTACTGATCACTATGGTATTTGGGGGACAGAGGCATGGTGGTAGGTTTTTGGTTTTGTTTTTTTGAGAAAAGCTAGTTTCCTTGAAGGGGGAAAAAAATAGACTGGGAAATAAATCACTGGAAGACAAATTGGGATGAAGCTGGGTATCTGCAGCTTGGTGGCTTCCTGGAAGGATGTAAGCTGGATCCATTCTACTTGTGCAACTCAAGAGGGAAGCCTGTTTAATGTAGCTTATTGTGAAGCACAAGATTAGATGAGACTAAATACACATGTAGGCTGTTTGTTGTTTGAATTCATTTTCACTAACGTTTTGTCTGTTTGCTAATAAACACACTTGGATTTAACTAGACTGTTGGTTGCTGTATCACTTGTCACAAGTCCCCAAGGCAAGATCAAGCAAGTGCCTGAACCCCATCAGGCCCGTGCGTCAATAATTGGTTGGCATAATAGGGTGCTGCATCCAAATCCTAATCTAAGAGTGAGAGACTTGCAAGATGCCACTCCACATTGTTAAGGACAAGAGGCCTATTACCTGAGGTGGTATACTCAGAGAGACCAGAAAGGGAACATAACTAGCACCATAAACATGACAAATGGTATCCAGAATAGGATATCCGGAATAGGATATCTGGGACAAATGGTATCCAGAATAGGATATCCGGACAAATGGTCTCTGGAATAGGGACTGAATCAGGGCCTTAAGTGTTACAATACTGACATACTGTGTTTCAGTTTACCTGTATTATTCATCAGGTTTTCTTTATATATTTAAAGTTTTATCATGTATCACTAACTCAATGGTGCTTTGCATTAATTTTTGAAGAGGGCCAAGAACAGCTCCTAAAATTTCCTTAAAATAAAATAATTTTATTTGGAGTAATTCATTCAACTCAAGGTCCCCTTTTTCTAGAGCTGTACACACTACACCGAAATAGCATAAATTTGTGCCAAATCATATAGATGAAAATAGGCAACAGAGGGCATTTTGAAAGCTGAGGCAAACTGCCAGGCTGTGAGGCATACCAGATGCATATCAGCCCACTCAATAACTGCAAAAAGATTTGGCCAGCAAAGGAATGGAAATGCAACATAACCCAACATGGCACATTGCTGTACCAATATAGTTGATCAGAAGCAATGCAGATTTCATTGGTGAAAAAGACTTTTAAAATTTCTAGTATGTTTCTAAAAACAATCAAATTAGTTCCTGCTTACCTGAATATACACAGGAAGTTAAATAGAAGAAATTTTAGAACATTGCTTGTTTTGTAGGATTCCATTTTGCTGCTGTAGCCTGTGCTATATTATTCCTCACATCAGAAGGGTCATTTAAATCATTTAGTAATCCACAGCTGGCTATCAAGGGGCTTGATCCTAGTCCTTTTGATGTTAATGGTAGTTTTGCCACTGAAGATTAATGAAAACTATATCTGGCCTTAAAAAATGTCACTCTCCTTCTAGTCTTGTGCTTGTATATGGTGATTAAAAGAGAGAACACACAAACAACCTAAAAATATTTCTTTTGGTGATACCACTTGAAAGCCCTTAATTCAGAGCTATAGAACACACTTTGTGGTTCAGTGTAGTCTGGCAGATGTTATCAGTTTTGTTTTGGGAGCACAACACTTACTCTTACTAAATTATTACAATAAGCCAATCTGAGGTGGTTAATAGTGACCTTGGGGTACAGAAAGAATGAATCTTGCTAGCAAAATATACAAATGATAAAATGAAAGGTTTGCTTTGCTAGTCTCTGATGCCTGCTTAGTGGAAGTTAGGGCCAATGGCAACCAAATTTCAAACCATTATTGTACTTTGTTAAAATATTTTAATGATATCAAGCTAAACATAAATGAAGAGAGAATACTGTAGACTTTCTTCCCTGTTGTTGTGAGCAAAGCAAAATTCTAATCAGAGTACTTATGAGGGAGAAAAGATACACAGGGCCAGATGGATGGGCAATCTCTATCAAGAGTAATATAACCCTGTCATTAGCTGAATGGCAGCCAATAAAAATTTACTGTCTTTATGTGGCAAAGAAGCTCTAATTTATTCTTGGTTTCTGATTAATGCTCTGTGAATGGCTCTTTGGCCACTGTGTGTTTTGATCATATGTGGCCATGGGGACCCAACTGTTTGATGGACTTACATTGGATCTCATTAGGAACTGGTGACAGTCTTTATGTGCAAAATAGACATAGAAACAAAAATCTTCATAAACAAACAAACTAAAAGGATGTCAATGGAAAATGGGTTTCCCAATAGCAATGGCAATCACTGAACATAAGTAACTTAGCTTCCCTTCTAATAAAAAAAATGTTGGATAAGTGATGGAAATTAGGTCTTCCAAGTAGCTAGACACAGACCATTGCTCAACAAAAGGCATTTCAGGCCTCAACATATAATCATGCATCTGCCAAGTACACCTTCTGACTGGCTTCAGTGCAAACACATATAAGGGGGAAGGACAAAAGGAGATTGCTGAAGAACATCAGCAAGAGAAGAAGGAAGTAAATAAATAGTAGCAAAACAGAACTCCAGTTACCACTGTCCACAGTAACTGCACTGCCCTTCAGGAAAAACAAAATTGTGCTAATAGAAGTATGTTCTTTTAAGCTGATTTATTTCCTTTAGAGTCTTTTCAAGCAAACTAGATGAAAGTAGTAACTGTTTAATTTTCCATAAAGAGCTTACAGTGTCTACTTAAGCAATGGAGAAGCAAGTAGTAACAAATTCTTTAAGTCATAGCAAAGTTTATATTTCTGAAAATAGTATGATAAATTATTCTAGTACTTAATCATTCTTGTAGCTCTTTTCTGAACCCTCTACAATTTAATCAACATTTCTTCTTGAATGGTGGGACCAGAAGTAGAAAATTAAAATTGTTGGTCATATCTGCAAATATTGAACAAGTTGCAGTTGCCTGCGAAAATGAAAATAAATATTGACAAAATTGTTCATGCAGTGTTGACACAATTACCCCAGTTCTACATCCCATGCTCATGTAGACTAGGATTGTCTGACTTCCTCTTGAAGTCAATGGAATTGTTGTGTGCATAAGCCCTACTCAGTGTGAGAATAAGGCCTTGGCTACACTTGCAAGTTAGAGCGCATTAAATCAGCCCCAGGCGCCCTAACTCCTGAGGTGTCCATACTGGCAAGGCACTTAGAGCGCCTGGACTCTGCAGCTGGAGTGCTCCTGGTAATCCACCCCCATGAGAAGCATAGTGCTTGCTGCGCCCTGGCTGAAATGCCCGGGTGTCAGTGTGGACAACGTGTTGCATTACTGCACTGTGGCCTCCGGAAATGTCCCATAATCTCCTGAAGTCAAGTGGCCACTCTGGTCATTGTTTTGAACTCAGCTGCAGGCATGCGGATATCCCCTTAAGCACTGTGGGCCTGACCCTACTCCATTAGGACACTGAAGCCTGCAGCAACTTGACACAGGCATAGATTGGGGGAATCTCAAATATGTACAACAGTATTGCAATGAGTTTGCTACTTTGGTCTCTTTACCAGTTTTCCACAATATGTTGGTTATAATTCATCTTAAAGGGTTTTTCTTGGGATTGTTTATTTTTACCTCTATCACTTTGTATTAGCATTTCATTTTATTTAACAAAACTATAAAATCCTTTTAAATTAATATGCATTATATATATATGACCTCTGTCCTCATCCTCAGAAGAAACCTGGACTACTTCAAAAGAATAGCATGGGAACTTAAATTCATAACATCTGCTGGACACTAAGAAGCATGGATTTAACCCAGACACTGGTGTTATGGCTCAGTACAACAATTTCTAATGTACCCTACTGCCTGTGAACCCTTAATTGCCCACTTCAGATTAAGTGTTCTCCTACAGCAAGTGTGAACCCCTTATGCTTGACTATCTGTCCTACCCTTGTATTTAACTTGGGCATGATGATTTACCTTCTCCAGACCTGAGAAGAGCTCTGAGAAGCTCAAAAGCTTGTCCCTTCTATCTCGCCTACCTTGTCTCTTTCATATTTTGGGACCAACACAGCTACAACAACATTGCAAACAACTTAGAAAACATAATAGTGTTGATGCAAAGATGCAAAAGAAGTTTTAAAAAGTCTAAGGTGTAAGCATCAACCCCTACTAGAAGCCAAAAAAATAAACAAATCTCAGAATTAGAAATTAGAGATTAGATCATCCAGGCCAATTCTCTGCCAATGAAGGATTGTTCATTATAGTGTATTTTCTATAATTTTGTCCAGTCTAGTTTTATATATACCAAATGTAGTAGAAAGAGACAGCCTGAAACATGAGGCCTGAATTAAAGTAGTAGTCAGGCCCTGCTAATATAAAGCAGTTAGCCAAAGTCAGGCTGTGAGCAGAAGCCAGGCTCTGCCTGTGTGCAAGTTCACAGCACCTGGCAAGAACAGGGCTGGCATTACAAAAACACACCCATTCCTGAAGTGCTAAGCACAGGACAGTCACGCAAACACATTTCAGAAGGGTGGTACCAAAACGCCCCTGATACCAAGTATGGTACAAACACACTCCCCAAAGATAATAGGAACATGTTGACCTCTTCTAAAGATAAGGTCAGGATGACAGTATGATGGATAGAGATGTTTTGATCGAATCAACATGTACAAGGGAATGATAACTAACTACTTCAGAGGGACAATATGTAACTTGTTTGTATCAGTGTATAAAGAGGGGTCTCAGAGGGAGGTCTTTAGCTAGCCAAGGAGGGAATGGAAAGTCCTGCCATTCACTGAGCTGAGTCCATTGTTATGGGCATACATGTGCTAGTGTAACTGTAGACATCGATCCGGGGAGGTAAGACCATGCTTTATGGACAATAAACCTGGCCAGGTGCCTTTGATACAAATCAAGTCTTGTGGTCCTTGTGGACAGTTCAACTGAGGTCTGCTGTGTCAGCTATCTGCAGAGAATTGGAACAGTATACACTAGGAAGACACACGCTGCCAACAACTAACTACAAATTTTATTTAATCAGATTTTCAAGCCAAGAAAAATCAAGGCAAGAAATCCCAGAGTATACTGCCACATATCTTCTGAGTATAGGCCCAGTAGAAGAATGGTCATTAGACAGGACTGAATGCACTAGGAAGAGCTCAGCCTACAGAGAGCCTCACTGTCTTCAGTTAGGCCCCTGCAGAGTCCATTGAGGGATATGGGACTACATGTCTTTTTTGACCATTGGCCCAGATCCTGAAAGGTACTTAGACATTGCTCTGCTTAGCATTGCAATGCCTCACCCAGAGATGGCCTGCTGCCCAGTGGAATTTTCAGTCCTGACCTTGGCACCCAGGCTTCCTCTACAATTTATGGGGAGCTTCATGTGCACAAGGAAGGGATTTTCAAAAATAAATACATAAATAAAAAGGTCAGCTGAGTGGAACCACTGCTCATGTATGTCTGGGGAATCGGATGTCAGCACCTTTTAAATCAGTATCTAGTGTCAGGCAGGGCTGCGTCTTGGCCCCTGCACTCTTTTGTCGGGCAATGGATTTCATAATGCAGCATTCTGTCAGGTCCATAGGCATTAAGATTGGTGATCTCTTGCTCAGACTTTGGCTATGCTAATGATGTTGTTCTTCTAGTACACAGTCCCAATGGGTTTCGTGAGGCACTCCAGCAAATGGAGGAGTCAGATAAGATTGACCACCATGTTTCGTGGTCAAAGATAAAGCTGCAAAATCTAGAACCAGGTCCACCCATGACTCCAATCTCTTTGAATAACGAAACTGTTGAAGCAGTCTGCAGCTCTTGCTATTTGGGTTCTATACTCACCAGTTCCTCCAACTCTCACATGGAGGTTCTCCATCAGATTGGCATTGCAGCATCTCCTAAGGGTCATTTACAGTGAATATGGAATCCCCATCATCTCAGCACGAGAACCGAGCTGTATCCTCCATGTACTGTTGTGTGGCTGCAAAACATGGACATTACACTGCTCAGACTGGGCAAAATTGGACGCTTTCCACATAAAATGCCAACGTCATATATTGGGCATAAAGTGGAATGACTTCATCTGTTGCAAGAATGCCACAAAACATTCCAGCAAATGCCATTTTCCAGGGGGCTTGTAATATCCGGGATAAAATTCCACGAACTGAGGTGTGGAGGTGGCCCAGAGGCAGACCCCCCTACTACATGGGTTCTTCAGGTCTGTTCCAATGTTGGCCTCTTGGGCCATCAAACCCTTGTGGTCACACAGAAACGAACCAAATGGAGAATGATCACTACGTCCCACTGTCTGGCTAAGTGTTGAAGAAGAGAAGAAGCTGAGTGGGGAGCCACCTAAACTAGCCAAGAATGAAATGCTGAGGAGAGGGATACAGAGAACTTAAGCTGGTGGGCCAAAGATAGATGCCTCCCTCCACTTGAAATCCATAGTTGCAAACCCTCCCCTGGAGTTAGGCACTTAAGCCAGGTCAATTGCTTAGGTAGCCCATGCTGCAGCAGCTGAAACAGATGCTCTCTCTCTCTGCCCCCGCCCATCTCCTGCTCACACTTGCCATCTCTCTAAAACTTGTTCTACACTTCCCTGTGCCCCAGCTGTGGAGGCATTCTGCTGCCTCTTCACCTACCAGTGGCCTGCCACCAGATACAGAAGCCAGCAGGTAACCCTCCTGATGTGAGTCTGGCAGGTAAGAGGTGTTAGGTGTGCTCTGAGAATGCCTACAGGATCAGGTCCATCTTGTGAGACAGGTGTTCCCCTGCCGAGTTTGAGAATTCTGCTTCAGGGTCTCTGGGACTTCAACTTGTGCTAGTGTTCTGAACGTCTGATCAGCTGTGGGATGGCATCAGCACTTAGGTGGATTTACAAATGCCAACCAGAGGAAACATAGGTGCCTAGGGGAGTTAGGAGCCTATGGGCTTGGACATCAGCTAAATGACAGCTTTGAAAAGTCATCGGTTCCTGTATGATGGATTTAGGTGCCTACATACTTTTAAGGATCTGTGCCATGTGACTAAAGCAAGAGGAAGATGTTGATAAGTTTTCACCCTCTTTAATTCTCCAGAAGGGGGATCAGCTTTGCGGCACAGAGCAGGTGTTCTCAACCTTCTTCTTTCTGAGGTCCCCCCCAACATGCTATAAAAACTCGATGGCAAACCTGTGCCACAACAGCTATGTTTCTGCATATAAAAGCAAAGGTGCTGGAACTTGGGGTGCTGGAACTTGGGGTGCTGCCTCATGCCCTGGCTTGCCACGGTTTCCATCATATCCAGGGTTTACAGTTTGGTTCAATGGCTCTCAGCACCCCCACTATACAAATTGTTCCAGCGGCCCTGTATAAAAGTCAGGGCCAGCATTAGAGGGTAGCAAGAAGGGCAATTACCTGGGACCCCATGCCACAGGGGGGCCCTGCGAAGCCAAACTGCTCAGGTGTCAGCTCCAGCTATCTGTTGCTCAGACAGAAGTGAATGACAGATCAACTTTCACAGACAAGGAAGCAGACAATTAAAGATGCAGGATTATGGTATAGAATTAGGATCTTGTGTTAATGTACAAATCATTAAACGTTAGGAAATGCAACAACAAATAGGTTAAGTAATTTTAACACCTTAATCATGGTCTTGGGCTACAAGCAGCTTACTATGATGTAAGCTTCATCTTAGTGAGAGCAAATTGATTTTGGAACTTTACCAGATCATTTAGAGAATTTGTTTTCATCAGTAGTCCCTGATTTCATCTAATACTCACTATGTGATCCAAGCTGTCAAGGATTTGAATCTAGAGTGAGTTCAGCACACATAAGTAATCCTGATCAAAGCAGAATGTCAGTTGGCTTTGTTAAGTACTAACTATTTTCTCCAGAGGTAATGTGACAAAGCTATTCATTAATAATGCTAAGTCTCAAGCAGGACAGGCTAATGGTGGTTAAAAGATAGTCAAATATTTAGTAATTGGATGTCCTCCAAGATTTTAGTTTCAAGGTGGATTCTACTGGAGCTGAGGCTGTACAGGAACAGAACAGTTAGTCATCCAGAATGGAAACAGAATGGCAACTCCTCCTAATATATATAAGCTAAGGGCTATTATAGTTGTATTTTGTTTACATGTGTTCTCTCAATGATGCAGTTAGTAATAAGAGAAATGGAGGCGGTCAGTACAGTACTCCCAACGTTAAGCCTAAATTAAAATATAATAAGTTGCCAGTCCATCTGTTTCCATGGTCTCTGCTGCTGAATGGCAGATGGGTTGTCCTGAGAATGATAAAAATGCTAAGAATAACATTGTAACTGCCGCTTACAAAATTAAAATGAAAGTACGTAAAAGTGCAGGATTTATGTAATTATTGAAGAGAAGGCATAACTGGAGGTCAGAATGTGAAGCTCAGTGGAGAATAGTTTTCCAGAATAATTAAAGGTGCTCTCAGCTCAGAGAGTTACCAGACTATTTGGAATTAGAAGGTCTGAACTGGCTCACCTTTCACTTTGCGTAGTCATTGGCATCTGTTCACATGCTACACAACGTACAAAGCACTGGAGCATCAAGCCTTTGGTGTGAGAATAGGGCTATATACATTTTTGTTGTATTATTCTAACTTAGTAGAAAGAATACAAGGAGATTAAGTTCTGGTAAAGACCTAAAACTTAGGTCAACCTAGCTACATTACTCTGGGCTGTGAAAAATTTCACACCCTTTGTACCACAGTTAGGTTGACCTAACCCCACTGTAGACAGAATTCTTCTTCCATCGATCTAACTACTGCCTCTCAAGGAGATGGATCTACTACTGCGGTGAAAAAAGCCTGCCATTGCAGTAGTAAGGGTCTCTGCTACGGCGGCATAGCTGCGGTGTTGCAGTTGTAGAGCCTGTAGTGTAGACATACCCTAAGTTTCTTTATGGTCTTTCTCCCTTGCTTAAATTGTGCCCTGTGAGTTTTTAGGTGAACTTTATCTGTTCAATCACTTCATCTCCAGTATTTGTGGAATCGAGTTTTTCAACAGGAAACGTCTTATGTTCTTTGAAGGAGAAAAGGGAATATTTTTTCTGTGAACTATACTGACTACTGTTCCAGATAGGCCTTAGATATACTGTAAGGCAGCTTCTAAAGCTAACAAGAGAAGAAAATGAGCTGAATGGAGTTCAGTGGAAGAGTTTTACAAGAAGCACTATATTTTTTTCACCTCTAGATATTTTTGTTAACTTAAAGGTTTGAGTGAATATACGGGGGGTTTGAAGAATTGAGTGGATTGTGACGTTTTGAAGATTGAGTCACCCTAGTGCACTTTGGAGAAAACATACAATATGCCAAAAGATGAAAAAGCCAATCAGATAATCAAGGCCAAAGCAACTAATAGGAAGAGGCAATAGGAGAATAATAAAAATGATCCACTTTCTGATTGCTAAATGTTTCCTAATGTGCCTTAGAGGTTACACTATAGGGAAGTTTTTGATGTATTTTATTAGAAATATGTATGTGTCTATGGACTGCTTGCAATTTGTCTGTGGACGATTATACTTTGAGTGGGTTTAAACCAGTCAGAATTAAATAACAGTTTTTAGAAATCCACTTGACAACTTCTGTTTTGGGTCCAATTCTGCTAACCTTTCGTTCAAGGAGCTTTCATTTATGTTAGTGGGAGTTCTGGGTACTGTGTGTTTGCAAGATCAAATTCCTATGGGGGAATTATTTTTACTAGTTTACTCACTGAAAACTAATCAAAAATTTGGTGGAATGGATGCAATGTACAATAAAAAATATCGGAGCTGTAACGAGACTGGGTCTGAGAATGTTGTATGTTCTGCATATAAAAAACACTATTGGTTGATGAATTATTCATACAAAAGCTTCCCAAGAAGTCCCTGTTACAACACATGGAGGATAACAGCAAGGAAAGGAAAAGAGAGATACAGAGAATGACTGAAGTGACATTGGATGATGATAAAAGTTGGCAAGGGACAATGGCTCTGAACTAATTTCTTTGTAAAACGCTTAATGCTCTTTCTTGTTTCCCCCCACAATTCCATCCTAGCTGTCTTGGATATTTTGAGGACTACTTGACACATATGGGGCCAGAAGAGAGAAGCAGAAAGGAGATAGGATGAAAGACAGAACCATTAAAAAAAAGCGGGGAATTGACTGGTTCTTGTAAATTATAACCATCCAATGTCATCTGAGCAATGAAGAAAAATACAGGAAACTGCTACCATCACCTATTATGCAGCTGCCTTCTTGAGAAGTTTATAAATGAATAAAATAACTTGGGGCACATCAACTAGGTTAAGACTAGAACATTAATCTAGATTAAATGAACTATGAATGAATAAAAATAACTGGGGGCACAGCATCACCGTCAATTATGTGAAAGTTATGCAAATGCATACAAAATATCAGCTAGGAACACATCCCAAACTTCATTCATTATAAATTATTTTAAATTAGGAAAGTGGACTGTCAGATTTGGGCAACTTTAATTTTCTTTCAGCACAGAAGTATTCAGTTCTAGACCTATTCAAAACCTAGTGGGTTTGAGTCACAAACATTTGATGTCAGCATTTTTTCCCCAGTGTGAGTAGGTTTGCCCCTCCCTAAGCTCTGCTTTGAACTTTGCAGTTGTATGAACTCAGAATGATATTCTTGAATTTGAAAATGTTCCCACTGCCAGTAACAAGTCACAGTTCCCTCCCAGGTCTATACCTGGGTCAGCCCAGCCACTATTCAGAGCAGATTGGTAAGTTACAACCTAGCACACAGTCATTTCTGTAAATTGTGCATCCCCGGTACAGGAACTGGAAAGGCCTATCATATGAAGCTACATTTATGGCAATCAGCAAACTCATTTAAATATTAGCCACCCCCCTGTCAATGATCTGTACAATCCAAGTTATGGAACTAATTATTTTTTCAGTTTTTTCAGGCACTGTGTCATGCGGGATACATCAGCCCAACATGCATCCAGCATCCAAGGCCTTCCAGTGCTGGCACTCTCTCAGCTATGTTCTTCTCCAAAGTAGCAGCTCCTCCCCTAGTTTAATTCTAATGGCCAAAAGTGAACTCAGAACTACTGGCATGCTAACTGTGAAGACTGTGTGAAACGTGAGGTAGTATTGGAAGCTTTTCTTCGCAGCTGGAAGGAGTTTGGGTTTCTGAAATGTAATTATATGATGGCTTTTCAATCAAATTTATAAACATGATCCTCTGAGGGAAATGCATACTTGTGTTTTGACATCTTGTCCCTTCTACTCCCACTTGGCCATGTGTCACCAAAACAAAGATTTACAAGGATTAATAATACACATCTTTGTTGGAATTGCTTTGGAGAGGGGGAAATGGATCAGTGTTTACCCAGGCCAGCATTCATAATGGAAGATGGTGCTTAGCCAACATCAAAGCCCCTGTTGAAGAGGTTTATTGTTTAATTAAAAAAATGAGTGTTGAAATACCTGGTTCTTAACTGCAAATAATCAGACTTTAAGGAGACATATTCGTGGGGATTTTTGTCTTATTTGTCTTCTTCTCCTTTGAAGCACTCTAATTTTATTCCTATAGATTGCAGTGCTGTTTAATAATGAGTGCAGTGCTGATCACTTTGTGTTTTCCTCCTTTTGTTATATGCAACAAACAAACAGCAGATGATTCTATTGATCAGCCAATGCACATTTTGTAGAATCAAT
This sequence comes from Eretmochelys imbricata, assembly GCF_965152235.1. Lineage (NCBI taxonomy): Eukaryota > Metazoa > Chordata > Testudines > Cheloniidae > Eretmochelys > Eretmochelys imbricata. The sequence goes on from NC_135572.1 coordinate 314,925,497, forward strand.
TTGGCTCTCTCCAAAAGCCAGATGCCTTTGTGGTTTAATCCAGAATTAATCCTACAAAACACAGAAGTAAAATATTAACCCAAGAAGCAGTTCATTCTGTCTTTGTCAACAGGCATTCCAAAAGCTCCTGTCATCACTGTATATAACTACTGTACTATTTGGTTTGGTTTTTGTTCTACCTATGGGCAGGCTGCCAGGTTTTAATTGCATTTTGAGTACTTGGGAGAATACTTTGCCTAAGAGGTGAATCTTACAGCACAACCTGAAAATGGCAAGGTTTAGACTCTTCCCAGTCTTCCTCAGGAGCACTGTTGAGATAGCGCTACTTCTGACTCTCTTACACTTGTACCTCAACTCTGTTAAATGTAGTGTTTTTGATGATCATTGCACTGACGGTGGGTTCCAGAGGGAAAGGTAAGGTTCATGCAGGCCTTTTCTATTAAGGGCTTTGTAGATCAGTATCAGAATTTATAGCAGATTGATGAGTAAATGGGAAGATAGTATAGGTTTCACAAAACCCTGATGCTGGTATTATGCATTCGTCTCAGGATTTTTTGTGAATAAGAATGAACTGACCAGGGAAATATCCTAAGAGAGTAAAGAATCTTTCTATAGGATCACAGAGCTATCTGAATTCCATTTTCATAAATGATTGTTTACATTTTCAATAAATTCATGCTACTCTTTAGTTAACTCTGCTAAAGGTTTAGAAAATAAAGATTCTGAGCAAATTCTGTTTTCATTTACACCCAGGCAACTCAGCTAAAATCAACTTCAATAGATGGAGAACTAGTAATAATTTCACTTTAAAAAATAATGTCTGTTATACCTGTGACTAACCAGGCCAGGCCAGAAATGCCTCCATTTTCAAGAGCAACAATTTAATAAAACCACGAAGGCCAACCCTTTGAAAAGTGGCCTTTGCTTTGGGAAGTCTTCATTTTGGGTGTAGTGAGGCAGTGTGGCCTCCCTCCAAGCTCAGGTGGGCAGAGTCAGGCTGGGCTTGCCCCTCCCACCAGAAGTTGAGAGGCAGGACAGGAAATACAAAAGGTGGAGCCTCCAGCTCAGTTGGAGCCAAGCCAGGGAAGGAGACAGGTGTATCTTGCTCACTGCAGGCCGCTGACTCTGTTGCCGAACCAGATGACACCCTGACCCCAGAGGAGACCAAGTTCGCAAAGGAGCAGCTGGGACTGCCACTGGCTGTCTATCCCGAGGAGATGGAGGACACCCATGGGGCTGAGGTACCAAATAAAGGGGTTGTAGGCTGTGGCCCAGGGACACTAGACTACAGTCTGGTTGTGTAGTTGCCTGAATCCAGGTCACCCGTGTTTTGGCCCTGGGCTGAGACCTGGGTGGAGTAGGGTGGGCCCAGTCCTCATACCCCCTGCTGCCAATCCCACCCCTGGGGTGGCAGCCTCCCCACCATATGCTAAAAGGCCTTTGTTTGTCTGCTGTCTGCCAGACCTTGGATGACAGGCTGTATGGTGCTCTGCCCTGTCTGAGGCCTGAGCTTATAGACTATTTACTAGCTCATCCCTGCCTGACAGCGAGAGCCCATAGACTGATCATTAGCCCTACCCTGGCTGAGAGCCAGAGTCCATAGCCTGCTTATTTGCTCTGCCCTTCCTGAGGGCCCAAACCCACAAACTGTTTGGTGCTCCGCTCCACCAAGAGGGTTTGGGCGCTAGCACCTGATTTGCTAATTCCCCTGATACTAGGCAGTGACCCTGGTGACATAGTGAGGCAGTGTGGCTTCCCTCTGACCCAAACGGGGAGGGATGACCACCACCACACTACAGGGGTGTTTACCTCAAGTGCGATTTTAGAAACACCAAGCACTCATATATCCAGCTGAAGTTACCCAAAATCAATGGCTACCTTTGAAAATTTTGGCTTCAGTGAGATGCCATGCAAACACAGAGTTGTGCCTATATGCAGTCAGTTGCAGGAGTTGGGCTGAATCTATGAAAATGTCTTCAGTGGCGTAGGAAATAGGAATACTTTCATAAACCATTTAGTTTGCAAGGCAAACAAGAACAGGTCACATTGCTTAAGAAATCAAGAACAAAGCATATCCAATAATATCCTATAAACTCAGGTACAGAGCATTGTTATCACAACAATCCTCTGTCTCACTGTCTCTTTATTGACCATTGTGAGACTGATGACAATCACATATTAGGTTTATAAAACTCTTCCCCAGCCTAGGGAATGTCCTGGGAGGAACATTCTCTTTAGTATCATCTCATTTTGCTGCTTCCATGTCAGATGCTGGAGTCAGCATCTTCTCCTAATGTGAGGGTTCACTCAACATTCTCCAGTCCATTCAGTTTTCAATAAGAAGAGTAATAAGGAGTAAAATAATAAGGAAAACAGGACTATCTCCCTGAGTCCAGACTCCAGCTTCCTAAGGAGGGCGTGTGATGCATTCGGTCACTGAGACACCCCCCCCCCCCGGGACTGTCACTTGATGTGCTGAGACTAGCTTATCTGGCTCAACAAGGCAGCGTTCTGAAGGCCCAAACTGGCAGAGAAAATGGGCTCAGAGGTAATCTGCTGCAACACAGACCCAGGGACTGACCCACGCACCCAAAGCTGCAGACTTAACTGAAAATGGCTTAGCAACTGCGCCTGTCTGTAGCACCAAGATACCCAGCTCCCAATAGGATCCAAATCCGAAATAAATCCATTTTACTCTGTATTAAGCTTGTACAGGGTAAACTCATGAGTTGTCCACCCTCTATAACATTGATAGAGAGATATGCACAGCTGTTTGCTGCCCCAGGTATTAATTACTTACTCTGGGTTAATTAATAAGCAAAAGCGATTTTAGTAAATATAAAAAGTAGGATTTATGTGGTTCCAAGTAATAACAGACAGAAAAAAGTAAGTTACCAAGCAAAATAAAACAAAATACGTAAGTCTAAGCCTAATATAGTAGGAAACTGAATACAGGTAAATCTCACCCTCAGAGATGTCCCAATAAGATTCTTTCACAGACTAGACTCCTTCCTAGTCTGGGCCCAATCCTTTTCAGACTAACGTGACTTATGGCCTGGGTCCAGCAATCACACACCCTATAGTCACAGTCCTTTGTTCCAGTTTCTTTCAGGCATCTCTTTGGGTAGGAGAGGCCATCTCTTGAGCCAGCTGAAGACAAAATGGAGAGGCTTCCAGGGCCTTTTATATTCTCTCTCTTGTGGGCAGAAGCTCCTTTGTTCTTCTGTGCAAAATCACAGCAACAAGATGGAGTTTGTAGCCACCTGGGCAAGCTGAATGATTCAGCTTTTTGCAGGCCGACGCCATTGTTTACATGTTAGTTTGAATGTTCCCAGGAAAGCTCAGATGTGGATTGGCCTCTCCCAAAATCCATTGTCAGTTAAGTGTTTCTTGATTGGGCATTTACTGAGAATAGTCTTTTCTCAAGAAGCTGACCAAATGTTTCACTGAAGCTACTTAGAATCAAACACATTGAGATATAAGTACATAGCCAATATTCATAGCTTCAAATACAAAAATTATACACACATATAGACAGCATAATCATAACCACAGACATCATAATCATAACCAACAAATTACAAACTTTCTATAGACACCTTACTTGACCTCCTTTGTACAAGATTTGGTGCAACTATAGCACCTTGGTTGCAACAATGATCTATACAGTCACAGTTCATGTCAATGATATCACAGGGAGATGGTGGAGAAAACTCTATGGATGAAATCCAGATCCCATTGAAGTCAATGGCAAGACTCCAATAGGCTTCAATGGGACCTGAATGTTTTTCTCACCCTTTTAAACAGTGCCCCATTGCAGTTCTGTTACTCACTGGCTAATTTCCAGCAGCTGAGAAATATTTTCTTTAGCTAAGCTTTTTGATTTTGTTAGAAATGTTTTAACCCTCAACTGGTGCCTTTAAAAAAGCTTTGCCTAGAATAACCAACTGGACCCACAGCCTTCTGGCCAGCATCAAGGAAGCAAGGACACTTAATGCTATCAGCAAGTATTTCATATTAAACACATTATTGAGGATCTACAATCTATCCTGAAGGATGACCCAACACTCTCACAAATCTTGGGAGACAGGCCAGTCCTTGCCTACAGACAGCCCCCAAACCTGAAGCAAATACTCACCAGCAACCACATACCACACAACAGAACCACTAACCCAGGTACCTATCCTTGCAACAAAGCCCGTTGCCAACTGTGCCCACATATCTATTCAGGGGACACCATCACAGGGCTTAATAACATCAGCCACACTATCAGAGGCTCGTTCACCTGCACATCCACCAATGTGATATATGCCATCATGTGCCAGCAATGCCCCTCTGCCATGTACATTGGTCAGACTGGACAGTCTCTTCGTAAAAGAATAAATGGACACAAATCAGATGTCAAGAATTATAACATTAACAAACCAGTCGGAGAACACTTCAATCTCTCTGGTCATGCCATTACAGACATGAAAGTTCCGATATTACAACAAAAAAACTTCAAATCCAGACTCCAGCGAGAGACTGTTGAAGTGGAATTCATTTGCAAATTGGATACAATTAACTTAGGCTTGAATAGAGACTGGGAGTGGCTAAATCATTATGCAAGGTAACCTATTTCCCCTTGTTTTTTCCTACGCCGCCCCCCCGCCCCCAGACGTTCTTGTTAAACCCTGCATTTGTGCTGGAAATGGCCCACATTGATTATCATACACATTGTAAGGAGAGTGATCACTTTAGATAAGCTATTACCAGCAGAAGAGTGGGTTTGTGTGTGGGGGGTGTGGGGGAGAAAACCTGGATTTGTGCTGGAAATGGTCCAACTTGATTATCATACACATTGTAGGGAGAGTGATCACTTTAGATAAGCTATTACCAGCAGCAGAGTGGGGTGGGGGGACGTATTTTTTCATGCTTTGTGTGTATAAAACGATCTTCTACACTTTCCACAGTATGCATCCGATGAAGTGAGCTGTAGCTCATGAAAGCTTATGCTCAAATAAATTGGTTAGTCTCTAAGGTGCCACAAGTACTCCTTTTCTTTTTGCGACTACAGACTAACACGGCTGTTACTCTGAAACCTGTCATTATGCAAGGCACTGCATTTAGCCGTTTGGAGTGGAAATCTATCAACTGCATGAAAAAACTTGTACAGATACAGACGGACATCATCTTCCTTTCCTAATGCAAACAGATGGACATCGTACCAAAAGGACTGAAGGTAAAAAATCCATTACAATCTACATACCACACAGACTATGCTGACAGCTTGTGCCACACGCTCTCAAAGAAACTGCAGAACCACCTGATCAACATCCTCTACAGCAAACAGGGAAAGATTAAGAATGAGCTCTCAAAAATGGATACTCTCATAAAAAACCAACCTTCCACACAAACTTCCTCGTAGCTGGACTTTACTAAAACTAGACAAGCCATTTACAACACACACTTCGCTTCTCTACAAAAGAAAAAGGACACTAAACTTTCTAAACTACTACATGCCACAAGGGAACACAGCAATGGTTCCCTCAACTCACCCAGCAATATTGTTAACCTATCCAACTATACTCTTAGCCCAGCAGAAGCAGCTGTCCTATCTCGGGGCCTCTCCTTCTGCCTCTCCACCCCCACAAACATGATGCAGTTCTGTGGTGACCTAGAATCCTATTTTCGACATCTCCAACTCAAGGAATATTTCCAACATACCTCTGAACAACATATTAATTCACAGAGACCTCCCCACCAACACTACAAAAAGAAGGATTCTAGGTGGACTCCTCCTGAAGGTCGAAACAGCAGACTGGACTTCTACATAGAGTGCTTCCACCGACATGCACGGGCTGAAATTGTGGAAAAGCAGCATCACTTGCCCCATAACCTCAGCCGTGTGGAACACAATGCCATCCACAGCCTCAGAAACAACATGGACATCATAATCAAAAAGGCTGACAAAGTAGGTGCTGTTGTCATCATGAATAGGTCGGAATATGAACAAGAGGCTGCTCGGCAGCTCTCCAACACCACTTTCTACAAGCCATTACCCTCTGATCCCACTGAGGGTTACCAAAAGAAACTACAGCATTTGCTCAAGAAACTCCCTGAAAAAGCACAAGATCAAATCCGCACAGACACACCCCTGGAACCCTGACCTGGGATATTCTATCTACTACCCAAGATCCATAAACCTGGAAATCCTGGGTGCCCCATCATCTCAGGCATTGACACCCTGACAGCAGAATTGTCTGGCTATGTAGACTCCCTCCTCAAGCCCTACACTACCAGCACTCCCAGCTACCTTCGAGACACCACTGACTTCCTGAGGAAACTACAATCCATCGGGATCTTCCTGATAACACCATCCTGGCCACTATGGATGTAGAAGCCCTCTACACCAACATTCCACACAAAGATGGACTACAAGCCGTCAAGAACACTATCCCCGATAATGTCACGGCTAACCTGGTGGCTGAACTTTGTGACTTTGTCCTTACCCATAACTATTTTACATTTGGGGACAATGTATACCTTCAAATCAGCGGCACTGCTATAGGTGCCCGCATGGCCCCACAGTATGCCAACATTTTTATGGCTGATTTAGAACAACGCTTCCTCAGCTCTCGTCCCCTAAAGCCCCTACTCTACTTGCGCTATATTGATGACATCTTCATCATCTGGACCCATGGAAAAGAAGCCCTTGAGGAATTCCACCATGATTTCAACAATTTCCATCCCACCATCAACCTCAGCCTGGTCCAGTCCACACAAGAGATCCACTTCCTGGACACTACAGTGCTAATAAACGATGGTCACATAAACACCACCCTATACCAGAAACCTACTGACCGCTATTCCTACCTACATGCCTTCAGCTTTCACCCTGACCACACCACACGATCCATCGTCTACAGCCAAGCTCTGCGATACAACCACATTTGCTCCAACCCCTCAGACAGAGACCAACACCTACAAGATCTCTATCAAGCATTCTTACAACTACAATACCCACCTGCGGAAGTGAAGAAACAGATTGATAGAGACAGAAGAGTTCCCAGAAGTCACCTACTATAGGACTGGCCTAACAAAGAAAATAACAGAACGCCACTAGCCGTCACCTTCAGCCCCCAACTAAAACCCCTCCAACGCATTATTAAGGATCTACAACCTATCCTGAAGGATGACCCAACACTCTCACAAATCTTGGGAGACAGGCCAGTCCATGCCTACAGACAGCCCCCAAACCTGAAGCAAATACTCACCAGCAACCACATACCACACAACAGAACCACTAACCTTGCAACAAAGCCCGTTGCCAACTGTGCCCACATATCTATTCAGGGGACACCATCACAGGGCCTAATAACATCAGCCACACTATCAGAGGCTCGTTCACCTGCACATCCACCAATGTGATATACGCCATCATGTGCCAGCAATGCCCCTCTGCCATGTACATTGGTCAGACTGGACAGTCTCTACGTAAAAAAATAAATGGACACAAATCAGATGTCAAGAATTATAACATTCATAAACCAGTCGGAGAACACTTCAATCTCTCTGGTCACGCGATTACAGACATGAAAGTTGCGATATTACAACAAAAAAACTTCAAATCCAGACTCCAGTGAGAGACTGTTGAAGTGGAATTCATTTGCAAATTGGATACAATTAACTTAGGCTTGAATAGAGACTGGGAGTGGCCAAGTCATTATGCAAGGTAACCTATTTCCCCTTGTTTTTTCCTACGCCGCCCCCCTGCCCCCAGACTTTCTTGTTAAACCCTGCATTTGTGCTGGAAATGGCCCACATTGATTATCATACACATTGTAAGGAGAGTGATCACTTTAGATAAGCTATTACCAGCAGGAGAGTGGGGTGGGGGGATGTATTTTTTTCATGCTTTCTGTGTATAAAAAGATCTTCTACATTTTCCACAGTATGCATCCGATGAAGTGAGCTGTAGCTCACGAAAGCTTATGCTCAAATAAATTGGTTAGTCTCTAAGGTGCCACAAGTACTCCTTTTCTTTTTGCGACTACAGACTAACACGGCTGTTACTCTGAAACCAGTGCTTAAGCACTTACAATACTAGAGACCACTAGAAAAACCCATGTGGATAATACACAGCTCTAGAATACATCACAAAAAACTACCCTTTGCCCTTCAGATTCCCCCTGTGATATGATACATCATCAATTTCCTACTTGAAAGTAGTTTTGCCAAAAAAAGTTCTGGTTCATAGGAAAATTTGGAGTATACAGGCCTGAACCATGAGCCATTGAAGGCAGTGAGAAATTCCTGAGTTAACTGGCTCTTGTAAACAGTTACACTGTGGAACACTGAACTTTCCAGGAAAACTTCAGATTGTCCAGCTGGCCAAGGCTATCCACAATTGTGCAATTTAGCAGAAGATATGTCGTATATCTGTGTCAGCCACTTTCTATTATGCCAGTCTAGAAATACTCCGTATGACAATGGAATTGACGCCAGAGGAAATAGCACTCCAGTGCTGAGGGATCAAACAGCTAAACCTTGAGGCCACGTTTAGAAATATACTTCTCATTGTTCATGATTTTTCAACTTCCATGTGCAGAGTTATCCAAAATCAGCAGAAGAGTGTAAGTCCATCTCCACTAGCACTGTAATTATTTAAATTAAATGCCTATCTAATAGCTTAATATGCCAAATTTCTCTTTTTAGACAATATTATATATCTTAGGTGACTTTGTATTCTTTGCATTTATGCAAACTATGAACTAGACTGTCAGCGTACTTTTCACATATTCCAAACCTCAGTGTGTAAACTTATTAGCAGGTGAACTCTGTGGAATCCCTGTTTGTGTATGCAGAACCTTCCAAAAGTGATGCCAAATATAAACAGTGTACTAGGATAAATGGAAAGTTGGTATAGGTCTTTAACTAGATAAGGTGCTACAAAAGCAGGGGTTCCCAAATTTTTTTTCCCCTGGGACCCACCTGTGAAGCTGCAATATGCACTTTGGCCCTCTATTAACACATCATCAGGGAGAGGGGCCCCGCAGGAGGTGGTATTTGGCGGTGTTGGAGGGGTGTGTGTACTAGGAGAGGGTATTTGGAGGGTGCTGGAGGGGGTGCCTGGTGAGGGACGGTGTTGTGCTCCCTGTCATGGTGGCAGAGCAGCTGGCACAGACCTGGGACGTACAACCAGCCTGGGAGTCAGCATCTCCCTATGGGCCTCTCTCACTATCCAAGGCACGGAGGTGGAGCCTGGCCATGTTACCCTCCCTGGGTAAGTCCCCTCAGTAGGACAGGTGGCTCAACTGAGAGCGTTTGGCAGCTCTCCTTACTGCTGTGTACCCTCCAGCCTCCCCCAGCTACCCTGGGAGCCGCTGCCTCTAGGGGCCAGCCCCTTATTCTTGCCCTCTGCCCACCACCTGGCAGCTCCACTTCACCATCTGCTGCCCTACAGGGACACTGAGCAGGGGTCATTGCTGCCTGCCACTCCACCAACATATACAATTTGGCCCCCCCAACTCTGCCTACGGCGGACCACCTGGGACTGTGTCGCAGCCCACCTTTGGGCCACAGTCCGCAGTTTGGGAACCCCTGCTATAAATAATTGGGGTATGTGTCTCTGTACTCTGAAAAACAGAAGGCACAAACTAGATAACAGAAGACAAAAAAGGTCTGTAATAATGGGGGTCTTTTCTTTTTGATGTTAACTGATAGGGTATAAAAAGAGGTCAAATGAGATCATACCCTTAGAGTTGCAAAGATATAAACTGCAAGCCTGATACCCAGATTGGGTAAAGTATTAACCCACTCAGTCTGTGCTGATTTGTCTATGTCTGTTAAAAACTGATTGAGCGTGGTTATCTGATGTCTCACTGATTAGTAATAAAAATTGAACCCCTAAGACCTTTCAAGCAAAAAAACAAAAACAAAATCTCTCAGAGGGTAAGAAAAACCCATTCTGACTCAAGGAACTACCTCCTAGATATTCTGCTGGTACCTTGGGACAGGTAAGGGTACTAGGATTATGGCAGAAACTAAGTCACCAAGGTTTGAGAGCTTTCCCTCACGTCCCTCAGTACCTGATCTACCTTGGAAAGAAACACATCCCAAAATGATGTTCTGCGTGTTGTTCTTTCTCAAAGTGCACCCAGAGGCAGCATGAGGTGAGACTGAAATTTTTCCTGTTGGAGAAATTGATGTAGGCCTCCTCAAACTCAGAGAGAACTTCAACAAAGCCTCAGTCATGTCAGTTTATCTTTCTTGGACCAATGGAGCCATATTACCACTCTGAGCTTCCAGTACACTTCGTCTCAGAGAACCCATTTATCCATCACTACATCGACATTAACGTGAGAGAGGAAAGAAAGAAGCACAATTCTAAAGATGAGCCTAGGAACAGGTCACCATCCCTGACACCTAACAAGAAACAGAAAGGTCAGCATGATTTATCTTAGGTTCATACCTCAAAGGTAAATAAGACTGATAAAACCCATCTGAGCACACTGGTATCAATGTATAAGGCAGCATATATGACACCTTCAAAATCCACAGACAGCGTGACCCCCAGCAACAACCTCTGCACTAATTCCTTGGTACCCGGGGTGCCCACACCAAGTGCATCTATTATTGTAGCAGTTCCTCCCACCACAGCAACCTCTGAATCACCCGCTATCTTGGTACCTACTATTTCAGTATGTAAAACTATACAGTTCCAACTGATTTATCAGTGAGCCTGGTACCAGAGTCTCCTCTTTTGGGAAGACTTAGATAGGCAATTCCTTAGAGAAGTTATACTTCATTTCCTCCTTTTCTGCTGAACAAAACAGAGAATCATCTCTTGCATGTCTAACATTCCTGGGTCACTCAATGGGAATCAGGGAGGGATTTCACAGAAGAGTCAATGATGGGTAATGGAAAGGGATCGAAACCTCACAGGGATCACCCAACCTGGTACACGTTCACATTCTCTTTCCCCCCTATAAGCCTCAGCCTTACAGGACTCCCTCGGGTACATAACCTTACTCCAAGAAGCCAGCTATGTTGACTGTATCTACAGCTAGTTTGTCTTGTCCAAAAAGACAGATCAAGCCACCTCAAATGCTCCACTTGGTCCAGCCCAAACTACTTGAGAGGTAACAGATAGAATGAAGAATAACATCAGCCTCAAGAGGAAACACATCCAATCCCTGATGCGCTATCCTCATGCTCTCCTGACAAAGTGATGAATCTACTTACATCAGCCTCAGTGGATGATTTAAGGTTTTCCAAGATTTGATAAAACCTATGTTGGAAATCTTAGACTTCCCCTAAAAGTTGTCCTGGAAAAACCGCACAAGATCTAGGATATTTTAAACTAATCCATACCAGGGAGACTAGCCATGCTAGTTAATGACTGTATACTGCAGTGCTTCTCAAGCTATCTGATGTGGGGGACCAGCAATTTTTTTCCCAGTGTGTGCGCAGACTGGCAGACGATGGCTCATGGACCAGCACTGGTCCGCGGATCACCAGTTTGAGTAGCACTGGTCTATTGGACACTTTTAGCTCCATCTGGTTCACACCTACTTCTATCTCAGACACATCAAAAAGAGCAGACTGGAGGTATCAGCTCCCTATTTTTCTCATCCTTGTGATGTTAAGAACAGCCCAAAACAAACGAATGTTGTTTCCCCACCTGAGAGTTACTTCCAAAGTGCTTTGAAAGACAATGTGAATGTATTTACATATCACCATCAAGCTAACAAGGTGTGGGGAGGCAAACCTCCCACTGTCACAGGGGGGGAGGAAATTATCAATCTCATGTTTAATGTTCAATCAACTGCACCAGCGGGGCAGGAACTAAATAATTTTGCATTTTAGCAGATGGCCAGAGTGGGATAAGAAGAAGCAGCAGAACACTTCCTCTGAGACTGACTCTGTGCTGCATACCTTACAGCTAGAAATGGACTTTTATCTGGAGGTATCCAGATGAATCAATTTAAATGGACTACAAAAGAAAGGGGTACAGAATACAAAACTATCTATCTTTCACCTAAGAAGACAAAGTTACCAGCCTTTGGACTTTGTGGGACAGATCCTGAGCCAGGAGTTCGGTCACCCATCTTGACGGAAACATGTGGTGAGGGTTTTACTTTGAACCAAGTCCAGCTTGTTAAGTGTTAGTTACTAGAAAGCATTTTATCTTTATTTCTCTTGTAACCATTCTGACTTTAATCCTTATACTTGTACTCACGTAAAAGCTCTCTCTCTTTGGAATTAAGTAAATGTGTTATTTTTAGTTCAAACCAATCCAGCGCTGTGCTTGAATCAAACTGTTTGGTAATTCCAGTTAGATTAACAAACTCTTGGATTTTGGATCTTTAAAAGAACAACAAACCTTCACATTCCTCTGATTGTTCCAGGACAGGGCTTAACATTTCACAACATTTTGGGGGGAAATTAAGGGCTAGCAAGAGCATGGAGTCACCTTACCAGTTGTTAAAGCAAGGCTGGTGGAGACCAGTGGAAGTCCATGGTATTGCAGGCAGGCTCCTGGATCCAAACCATTGGACCAGGCTGTCTAGTAAATAGACAAAAGTGCACACTTGTTGCTGACTGTGGGCATCCCTGGCAGAGAGCTACAGCAGCAAAGCTTTAAGGCACTTAAGGGTTACAGAGTAAGAGGTGACATAACTCTTCACCGGTCTGTATTGCACCCAGAACATAACAATATCACACCAGGCTTTCTTGTAGCGGCAGCAGTACAGGAGCAAACAAAGCAAGGGAAAATTGGACCTTTTAGGATAGATGATTTTTTTTTGCAAGCCTAGAGTGGCAAATTATCAGGCCCATCTCTCTAAATACAGTTTTTTGAATTGTGAGAAGTGGTCTCAATTCATTAATAAACTCTCCACTGAGCACCAAGAGGTGTGAGGTCCTTAATAGCTTAAGGTCAACTGCCTGTCTAGGGGTGAAAGTGAGGTGGTACGGGCCAGCACGGCATACCGGTAAAAAGTGGCTGCCGGTACCGGCCCCTACCACCTCACTTTAAAACACTGCCAGGGCAGCGCTTTAACATCCCTGCTGCTTTTGCGCAGGGCCGCCGACGGGGGAGGGCAAAAGGGCAGCGACGTTAAAGCGCTGCCATGGCAGTGATTTAAGCAAGGTCCTTAAGGGCTGCTGCGACAAAGGACCCTGCTTAAAGTGCTGCCGCAGCAGTGCTTTATCGTTGCTGCCCCTTGTGCCCCGCCCCCCCCCCGGCTGCCAACGGGGGGTGGGGGGGGAAGGAAGGAGCAGCTGCCATGGGGCCAGCGATTTGAAAGGGCCCCAGGCTCCAGCCACTGCTGAGGTAGCGGCAGCAGCGGCCGGAGCCCAGGGCCCTTTAAATCGCTGCTGGAGCCCCTGGCAGCACAGACTAGGCAGTCTGGAAGGGCTGGCTGTGGGACGCTGACCCCCAGCCCTGCCCCTTCTGCCCAAGGCCCCTCCCCTTCTGGCCCCCGTACTGGTAAATTTTCAATTTTACTTTCACCCCTGTGCCTGCCCATACCTCCAGACCTCTCGGCAGACTGTGCTGATCATATGACATCAAGACATGAACAGTACCCACTGCCATAGCCATGAGGAGATAGCCATTGCTTCTGTTCTCTGGAATCCCTAGGGAGGTTCAGGCAACAATTTAGGATCTCCTATTTGAGGGTAACAAACTCTTCAGCAGCAGGACAGAAAACCCTCCAAACCCTAAAGGATTCAAGAGCAACTCCATAATCGTTGGGGCTCTACATACCAATCCATAGGAAACAGCCACATGTCATATTTTAGAGAGCACTTCTTAATCAGAGTTTATAGTCAATCACAGAGGCCTTTAGAGCTGCTGAGAAAGAGGCAGAAATTCCATCCAGGGCAACCCAGTGCCTCTTCCTTGACTGCCCCACAGTCTGGGACTTCCACCAGGGAGCAGATTTGATGCCAATAATGAGAACATGCTAGGGCCACCAGGAGTCATTTTTGTGTTTGTTTGCTAAAAAAAGGTTTTTTTAAAGGTAGAAATCAAACAGGATCAAGTGTTACTCAGTAAGTCAACAAGCGGGGCCAAACTCAAACATTACCCCGCCACAGTAACTGTAAACTGTATTCTATTAGGTGCTAACGGAGAGTTCAACTACATTAGTTACATTTATTCCCTTGAAAAATGCAATGCTTATTTTATTTCAATTTTTATTTCTACTTCATGTAATAATTGTTTTCCTTCCTTATATTCTGAAAGAATTTTGTTCTACTGACTGTCAGTGATCCATCCGGCTGAACACAGCTACTGCTTGATTGGTATTTCAGTTTAAACCGAATTTTACTATTTGAAATTTTGTTCTGTTAATGACTGCAAATTGTTGTTGGATTACACTCACATAACTGGGGCCGGGGGTGGCGTGGGGGGGGGCGGGTAGTCCAAAACAGTTGGAATCCTTCTAAAGGTTGTTTTAACAGAAGTCTGTTTTCACCCTATGTGAGCCGCTTTAACGGCGTGAAAATAGATATTTCTATTTTGCATAACTGCCTCTGACTTGCTAGGTGATTTTTTTTAATAGCAATTAGGCTATGTAATATTGCAAAACTGAAAGGCACAGCTCTTGTTATGTAAAGCTTTATCTTTTGTAACATTGAAGATCTTCTGGAAAGTTAATAATGACTCACAAATTGATGCGAAATACATAGTCTAGGCTTCTCCCCCTTCACAGTTTGTGGATTTGCAGATTGTAATTAAACCCTGAACTTTCTTTTAGTTTCCCACTAGAGTACCTCATCATTTGCTGTGCTACTTCGACACAATTACCATTTCTGCTGGCTTCCCAATATCACCCTGTCCCTCAGGAAATGCTCGGTGTGTACAAAGGCATAAGCTTCAAAGAACAAACTAGATCTGGAAACATCACCACAACCACTACTTTTTACTGTATTACTGTATTACTCCAGAGTCTTGCAGAATACTAATACTGACTCAGTGGTGTAATGAATAATTAAACACAATTGGCATTGTTTCATTTTCCTAATGTCTTCAAATCACATTCACAGCAGAAAGACAAGTATTGCAGAAACTACGGGCTTTGAAGGGCCAGTATCATGAATACTAGTTGAAAATTACATGCTAAAAATGTGACATCAGAAATGACTCCCAAATTTACAGGACAGAATTAATCTGCATATGTTTTTAGACAGTATAAGTATTTTGGTTTCTTCTATATATAGGTGATATATTTTAGCTGGTTGCTTGGCAACACTATTTTTAGATGCACAAGAACTGAGCATCTTTGCAAATTAATCTTAGAGACATTGATGCTGAAACCTTTTCAAACAGCCTCTTTTCATAATATTGAAATACAAAATTAATGTAATAGCAATTTTGTCATCATTTGAAATGATGAGAAGAATTAAAAAAACAAAACAAAAACACTTACTTTATAAACCTGCTCTGGGGCATCATTATGTGCATGTCACAACATATCAAAATTTAAAAGTGCAGAAACTGTGAAAACAGTTGAGGGTCATCTGATAAGACTTACTTATTGTGCTGAAACAGCTGCCTCGGATTTCTAAACACACTAATGAATCAAATTTGTATGTGTAATTTTTTTTATTAAAAATGTGGCTAAAATGTATTCCTAAATGTAAAATCACTGGCCACTGTATGTTTATAAAATTGGTTTATTTTTAAAAACAGGAATTTATTACTCTCCGGAGCTACTGGAAAATCAAATCAAAAGTTGATTGAAAGTTTTCAGTGGAACAGTTTTCCATCAGAAAATGCAGCTTAGTCAAGTCAAAACATTTCACTGGAACATGTCAATTTTAACAAAATGTTAGATGGGAGAGTGTAAAAATGAATATTTTCAACTTACTCATTTTGATATAAAAATATTATATTATACTATTATTTGATATATTAAAATATTATAATATTTGACATTATTGAAACAAAATATTTGACCTTATCAATGAAATGTTATGAAGTTTGCAAATCAAAATTTTTCAGAATTTCCATTCTGTAAAATTATTTGAAAATTTCTGAAGTCAGAAATTCCACTTTCAGACTAGGTGTACTTGTAAAATAATGCACAAAAATTAAAAAAATCATTAGAACAAGTAGAATTATATTTTAGTTCAGAAATAAAATTGCCATATCTGAACTAGAGAAGTGCAAACCTTTGACAACTTTGCTAACTAGAGTTAAGATTGCTCAAGAGAATTTCCTATCAATGTAATCACTAAAAATTAAGATGTATTGGAGCATAAGCTTTCGTGGGTGAATACGCATCCGACGAAGTGGGTATTCACCCACGAAAGCTTATGCTCCAATATGTCTGTTAGTCTATAAGGTACCACAGGACTCTTTGCCGCTTTTACAGACCCAGACTAACACGGCTACCCCTCTGATACTTAAAAATTAAGAAAATCCCTAGCTGAAGCAACATTAACACCCAGATACACCTTAACACAGACACATAACATCAAAAGCCACTCATCTCACTTCTACAACAAACTCCTTTTCACTTCCAACCTATATCCCCTACAAAGCACACATCTGAGTCCCCTGTGTTGGTGTTCTCATTCTTTTCAGGTGGATGGCCCCTTATTCAAAGTCAAAAATGTTTGCACCTCCTTTACTTTTATAATATATGTAAATATCTATACATTAAGGTTGTCAATCGCAGTTAACTCAAAAAAATTAATCACTATTAATCACAGTCTTAATCGCACTGTTAAACAATAGAATACTGATTGAAATTTATTAAATATTTTGAATGTTTTTCTACATTTCCATATTTATTGTATTCTGTGTTGTAATTGAAATCAAAATGTATATTATTTTTCTTACAAATATTTGACTGTAAAAATGATAAACAAAAGAAATAGTATTTTTCAATTCATCTCATACAAGTACTATAGTGCAATCTTTGTCGTGAAAGTGAAACTTACAAATGTAGATTTTTTTTGTTACATAACTACACTCAAAAATAAAATGATGTAAAACTTCAGAGCCTACAAGTCCACTAAGTCTTACTTCTTGTTCAGCCAATCACTCAGACAAACAAGTTTGTTTACATTTACAGGAGATAATGCTGCCCTCTTTTTATTTACAATGTCACCAGAAAGTGAGAACAGGCATTTTGCATGGCACGTTTTTAGCCGGCATTGCAAGGTATTTACATGCCAGATATGCTAAATATTTGTAGGCCCCTTCATGTTTTAGCCATCGTTCCAGAGGACATGCTTCCATGCTGATGATGTGCGTTAAAAAAAGAATATATTAATGAAATTTGTGACTGAACTCCTTGGGGAGAATTGTATGTCCCCTGCTCTGTTTTATCCACGCGCTGCCATATATTTCATGTTAAAACAGTCTCAGATGATGACTCAGCACACGTTGTTCATTTTAAGAACACTTTCACTGCAGTTTTGACAAAATGCAAAGAAGGTACTAATGTGAGATTTCTAAAGATAGCTACAGCACTCAACCTTAGGTTTAAGAATCTGAATAGCTTTCCAAAATCTGAGAGGGATGAGGTATAGGGCATGCTTTCAGAAGTCTTAAAAGAGCAACACTCTGATGCGGAAATTACAGAACCCGAACCACCAAAAAAGAAAATTATTGTTTAATAGTGCGATTAATTGCACGACTAATTTTTTTATCGCTTGACAGCACCAATATATATCATATATATATGATAATCCTGTATCATTTATTTGTGTGTGTGTTTTGAGAGGCTGACAGAGAATACTGGGGCAGAAGGTTAAGGGTATGAGGGGAGTGAAGGTGCATGTGATATTTTCTCAGTTTTGGGCTAATAACATTTTTAATGCCTCATCATTTCCAGGTTTACTTTTATGATTTCCCATAAGGGGTCATGATCCAGCAGTTGAGCAACACTGTTATAAATTATATTCAGTGTGCACGCACACATGTACAACCTTCATGCCAACTTTGGAGACTTTACTGTTATGGCATTGCTAGTCATCACCTCACAGAATCAAAGAAATGTAAGACTGGAAGGGACCTCGACAGGTCATATAGTCCAGGCCTCTGTACTGAGGCAGGACTAAGTACTATCTAGACCATCCCTGACAGGAGTTTGTGTGACCTGCTCTTAAAAAATTCCAGAGATGGAGATTCCAAAGTCTCCCTAAGTAATTTGTCAAAATGCCTAACTACCCTGACAGTTAGGAAGTTTTTTTCTAATGTCTAACCTGAATCTCCCTTGCTGCAATTTAAGTCCACTACTTCTTTTGCTGTCCTCACTGGTTAAGAACAATTTATCACCCTCCTCTTTCTAACAAACTTTTATGTACTTGAAGACTGTTATGTCCCCTCTCAGTCTTCTCTTCCCAGACTGAACAAACCTAATTGTATCAAACTTTGTTCATAGGTCATGGTTTCTGCACCTGCAGTCAGTTTTGTTGCTCTCCTCTGGACTTCTCTTTATTCATATCTTTCCCAATGTGTGGTACCCAGAACTGGATACAGTACTATCAGTGCTGAGTAGAGTGGAAGAATTACTTCTTGTGTCTTGCTTACAACACTCCTGCTATTACATCCCAAAATGATGTTCGCTTTTTTTGGAACAGTATTACATTGTTGACTTATATTTAGTTTGTGATACCCATTAGCTCCCAAATTCTTTTCTGTAGTACTCTTTCCTAGGCAGTCATTTCTCATCTTGTATTTGTACAATTGATTATTCCTTCCCAAGTGTAGTAATTTGCATTTGTCCTGTTTGTCAATATACTTTTGAATTCTAATTCTGTCCTCCAAAGTGCTTGCAACCCTCCTAGTATGGTATCATTAGCAAACTTTACAAATGTATACTCTATGGCAGTGGTGGGCAACCTGTGGCCCGCGGGCCACATGCGGCCCATCAGGGTAATCTGATTGCGGGCCGCAAGACATTTTGCTGACATTGACCATCCACAGGCACAGCCCCCTACACATCCCTGTAGCCCGCTGCTTCCCCCAGCTCCCATTGGCCAGGAATAGCAAACTGCAGCCACTGGGAGCACTGGGGGGCCATGTCTGAGGATGGCCAATGTCAACAAAATGTCTCGTGGCCCCCAAACAGATTACCCTGATGGGCCGCATGTGGCCCGCGGGCCGCAGGTTGCCCACCACTGCTCTATGCCATTATTTAAATGATTTAGGAAGATATTCAATAGAACCAGCCCCAGGAGAGATCCCTGCCGGACCCCACTTGATATGCCCTTCAAGCTCAATTGTGAGCCATTTACAACTACGCTCTGAGTATGGTTTTCCAACCAGTCGTGCACCCATGTTCATCTAAGCTATATTTCTCTACTTTGTTTTTGAAATGGCCATGTGAAACAGTATCAAGACTTACTAAAGTTGAGATATACCACATCTACTGCTTCCCCCCATCCACAAGGCTTGTTATCCTGTCAAAGGAGGATACAGGGTTGGTTTGACATGCTTTGTACTTGATAAATCTATATTGACTTTTATTTTTCACCTTATTTTCTTCTAGGTGCTTACAAATTGATTATTTGATTATTGTCCCATTATCTTTCCAGGTACTAAAGTTAAGCTGACTGGTCTCTAATTCCCTGAGCTGTCCTTATTCCTCTTTTTTATAGATCGGTACTATATTTTCCCTTTCCACTCCTCTGGGATGTCTCCCATACTCCACAAGTTCTCAAAGATAATTGCTAAGATCTCTGCAGCCAGTTCCTCAAGTATTCTAGGAATATATCAGGCCCTACTGAATTGAAGATGTCTGACTTGTCTGCATAAATCTTAACTTGTTCTTTTCCCATTTTAGCCTCAGACCTTACCCCATTTACAGTGACGTTCACTATGCTAGTCATCCAGTCAGTGCTAACTTTTCTGGTGAACACCAAAGAAAAAAAAGGCATTTAACACTTCGGTCATTGCTGAAATTTTTGTTATTGTCTTTCCCTACTCATTGAGTAATGGGCCTACCCTGCTCTTATTCTTCCTCTTGCTTCTCACATATTTGTAAAACATTTTCTTGTTACCCTTTATGTCTCTAGGTAATTTAAATTCATTTTGTGTCTTGGCCTTTCTAATTTTGTGTTGTTTTTTAATACGTTAATCCTTCATAATTTGAGATAGTTTCCACTTTTTTTGTATGACTCATTTTTGAGTTTCAGGTCATTAAATTAAGGTTCTGTTACAAGTTTTCAGTTAAACAGGAGTTCTAAGGCTTTATTTTCTAGAAGTCTTATTAAAATGGCAATTAATGTATAAAGTAAACTTTGAGCACTGTTTGAACCTTTAATAATTGTTTGATGAAAAACTGTTTGATACAGAAAGAATAATGAGTTCCAGAATTATCCTTTTTTGATGTTCTTCACTGGATTATCTCACCTTTTGTTCCGGCATTCTTTGCAAGAAAAATAAAGCACCCTGAAATCTGTGATGGCATCCACAGGCTACTCTTCATGTGTTCATTCATACAATATCAGTTATGTATAGGCATTGTTCATCTGTGTCATTATTTTTAACTTGTACCTCCATAACTGAGAAAACATGCACTAAGCCAAACCTGCCTTAATAAGGCTGCTCACAGTAAAATGTCAAAGAGATCTTTACAAAATACCCCTGTAGCCTAGGGGAAAGCTCCCTGAGATAGGAAACAGGTGACAATGACTTCAAATTTTATCTGTACTAACTATGGTGTATATTCCCCTTCATCTATTATTGTTATTGTTGATAAAGGCTATGGACCCCAGTTTTAGAAGGCAGTCAAGTATGAGTTGCCAACACATTTTACAAATAAGTCAATAGATAAGCACAGTCAGCAATAAAACCTAGAACTCTAACACAGTAGTGCCAATCTTAGCTACTCAATTACACTGTACTTCATAGTAAAAGCACTTTAGTTAGCCTAGTTCTAACCACTAGACCACACTTATCTCCCAGAACTAAGCATAAAACGAAGAATTTCTTATCTCCAGTGTGCTACTGCTGTCTAGCAAACAGTTGTCTAATTAATGGGGAATGGTTGTGTCAAATCCTCCAATTTCATCAAAATCATGTGCAGCATAAAACTTTAACAATGACCTCAGATGGTCTTGGATAAACAGGTAACATATCTGACTGTCATACATCCCCTACATTTGGCAATTTAGTCTGCCTTAAGCAGTGTTGGAGTGTTTTATCAACAGGATTGTAGGGAATTGGAAAGCGGCAAGACATGCAGAAGACTTTCCTCTTAACTTTTATTTCTATGCTTTTCAGGTTTTGAGTTGTTGAGCTGTGTCCTCCCAATGGAATGTTAACTATCACCAAACAAAGTTAGACAAGTTTTAATTTGAAAAATCTGTAATCTTATTACCTCCTAAATGATTCTGTAATTGGAGAGAGAGGTTATGCATGAGTGTGCAACCTTGATGTTTCAGGAGAACAGGAGCCGGTTGAATAGGGAAAGGTGGGGGTGATAAGGATGGAAGAAGGATATGGTGGGGGCATGAGGGTGCTGCATGATTGTATTCAGAGAAATATGTAAGGTGCTGGGCAGAAGGTTGGAAGGGGCAAGAAGAGACCAAGAGGAGGGCAGTGGTATGGGGAAACAGGGACTTGTAGATGTCAGAGGGCAACAGAAGCATAGGTAGGAGATGTGAGGAGTACTAAGCAGGAAGGTAAGTGGCAGCAAAGTTACACAGGACTGGTAGGGAAACAGGGGACATGAGAGGGGAGAGTGGACTAGGGGTTGAGGAGCCAGGGTGATGAAGACAGCAGAGGGATATTGTGCATGGGACATGGAAGTTGCTGGGTGATGGTACAGAGGGATCACAAGGTGCATGAGTTTGGGGAGATGACAGGGGCAGATAAAGGGAGCCAAAGAAACATTAGACAATTTGGAAACCTTTTTACCATTTTAAGGCTTTTAATCTAAATAAATACCCACAGGAGAGCTCAAGGAGGGATCTGAAGTCGGACAAAGTGGTGGCTCTGTGGATTTGTATAAGGAGTTCTTTCCATGCATAAGAGACAGCATGGGACAATGCGTGAAGGTGTTTGTTTGAAAATCTGCCAAATGGTCAGTAAAGGCTGGTATTGTTGTGAAATGATAGATGAGGGCAGGAATAGAAAATGGAGGGCTTTAAAAGTGAATACAAATAGTTTGTGATTGGTGAAGTGAAGGGGAGAGTCAGAGGAGGAATGCAAAAGGGGGGCTGATGTAGTTAGAGGGATAATCTAGGACAATGAACTCTGCAGCAGTGGACGGATTGAGTGAATTTAACTGGAGCAAGATGGTATTTGTCAAGCCCAGAGAGAAGAAGTCTGCAGTAGTCAAGCCATGAGATGATGAGGGCTTAACTCATATAGAATCATAGAATATTAGGGTTGGAAAAGACCTCAGGAGGTCATCTAGTCCAATCCCCTGCTCAAAGCAGGACCAACCCCAACTAAATCATCCCAGCCAGGGCTTTGTCAAGCCAGGACTTAAAATCCTTTAAGGATGGAGATTCCACTACCTCCCTAGGTAACCCATTCCAGTGCTTCACCACTCTCCTAGTGAAATAGAGTTTCCTAATATCCAACCTAGACCTCCCCCACTGAAACTTGAGACCATTTTTCCTTGTTCTGTCATCTGCCACCACTGAGAACAGCCTAGCTCCATCCTCTTTGGAACTTCCCTTCAGGTAGTTGAAAGCTGCTATCAAATTCCCCCCCCCCACACACACACACATTCTTCTCTTTGCAGACTAAATAACCCCAGTTCCCTCAGCCTCTCCTCATAAGTCATGTGTCCCAACCCCCTAATCATTTTGTTGCCCTCCACTGGACACTCTCCAATTTGTCTACATCCCTTCTGTAGTGGGGGAACCAAAACTGGACACACTACTCCAGGTGTGGCCTCACTAGTGCAAATTGAGGGGAATAATCACGTCCCTCAATCTGCTGGCAATGCTCCTACTAATACAGCCCAATATGCCGTTGGCCTTCTTGGCAACAAAGGCACACTGCTGACTCACATCCAGCTTCTCGTCCACTGTAATCCCCAGATCCTTTTCTGCAGAACTGCTGCTTAGCCAGTCGGTCCCCAGCCTGTAGCAGTGCATGGGATTCTTCCATCCTAAGTGCAGGACTCTGCACTTCTCCCTGTTGAACCTCATCAGACTTTTTTTGGCCCAATCCTCCAATTTGTCTAGGTCACTCTGGACCCTATCCCTACCCTCCAGCGTATCTACCTCTCCCTCCACTTTGTGTCATCTGCAAACTCTCTGAGGGTGCAATTCAGCCCATCATCCAGATCATTAATAAAGATGTTGAACAAAACCGGCCACAAGACTGACCACTGGGGCACTCCGCTTGATACCGGCTGCCAGCTAGACATCGAGCCATTGATCACTACCTGTTGAGCCCAACAATCTAGCCAGTTTTCTAACCACCTAATTCAACTTTGATTTTCAAACAAAAACTTTTTATACCTCTTCCATCTGTCTCTGTGTGGATGTGGGTATGCTAGATCATAATTTAGCAGTCCTTTCTTCTTTACTCTACCATGTAGTTCGAATAGTTACTATTCACTTGGATAATCAAGTTTTTTGTTGGACTATGATATAGTAAGTCCTGTTTAATTTCACTCTTGCAGAATACAGAACTACCTTGTGCTGTAATTTTCTGAGTTTTCACAAACTGAGTAAAGCTGGACTGGTTCATTTCATTACTCGTACTGTAAACGTGCAAACTACAGCTAAGGGCTGCAGGAAGAGGTGTTTCAGATTTAGTAGGTGGCACTCTTTCCAAAGAGTTTCTATTAAGACAATTTGCAGCATGGTGATACAGGGCACTGTTCTACCAGAAGTGTCATCTTGTGGAGGATATGTAAAACTGTAGCTGACAGCTTTAGCCATTAAAACTCCTATAGGACTTTTCACAAGGGAAGAGATGGTATCCCTAGCATCTTGCCACATTCAGACTTTACTAATTACTTTCTGCCTATCTAATTTCATCCTGCATTTTCAGTTGGATATGGTTGCCTTAATTCCTTGGCCTAATCTATGGTAGGAAACACAAAATGTATGCATGCATTTCCATCCAAGAGTAACAGATGAAAAGATACATTTACATAGATCATACATTAGTTTTGCAAAGTTCTCCGGATTCTTTAGGATGAAAAATACTATAAAGTATAAACATAAAGTATCATCGCTCCACTATGATTCATGTGTAAGCACCAGAGCCCCTAGCTATCTGGTGTGACTTCTGCATTTTGTGAGTATTTGCTGACATACAGTTTCCAATGGGCAGGGACAGGAGCTTCTAATCACTGTCCCTTAGGTACAAGGAAGCAGCCATTAAATCTAGGTAGGGCAGATAGATTATAAATGAAACAGTCCTGTGCTGGAAGTACTATGGCACTCCACTATTCCAAAGGAAGCTCCAGGAGGTACCATCCCTCTCTCAGCACAAGGAGGCTGCACTTTGCACAGTCCCATGGCCCTACCAGCAAACCCGCCTCAGGGTGGTCAGTGTCATGGGTGTAGATGGAGGAATATAACACAATCTCCTACCAAGGAAAGAGACTTCCATATGCCTGGCTCTTAACCTGTGGTCAGGTGATCAACCTGCAAAGCAAGGCCTAGAAAGGAGTATGTTTTCTGAGGGAGACCCTGCATTATATTCAACAGCTTGAAATTATAGTCTCACTCCTGTTAGGCTGTAGAAGATTATTCCTTTTCCAAGACTGCTGAAGGGACACTGCCTACTTTACTGCATGCCTACGTAATTTTTATAATATGGGAACAGAAGAGTCAGCCAGCTACAAAAACTCATTTCGCTATCACTCAGGTCAGACTTGTTCTAGGGTCCAATAGGTTAAAAGGAAAAAAAAATATCCATTAAGCTACACAGTCACTCGAATGACTAATTCAGCATTTCAATAAACTCTATTTAAACTAGAATTAAAAATAAAACACTTTGAGATAGAGTACATGTCTTATGCACAAAGGAGTCCGGAGACAATGGAATTACAGAAGTTATCAGTATGTCAAACTAAAGCAGAAAAGAAATAAGTTTTCATTAAAAAAAGGTGACACAATGATACATTCTGTTCCAAACATCGCTCTTCCCTCTACACATATATCTAGAATAGCTAGAAACGTCAATTCAGAACAGTTGCTGCTTAAGATAATGAAGCATTTTGCACACTGCTGGTCATCTTCTGTGACATGCAAACATGTTTTGAAGATCAGAAACTGAAGGCAATAAGTAGCACTTCAATAACATTCCAGTCACTTGATCCAGCAAACAGGCTGTTACGACACTTTGTATAAATATTGTTTGGCCTTGCATTCCTACTTGACTAAAGTACTCCAGTAAACTGTGCCTCATGGCCCTGCAGTATGGGTCTCAATATTCCATAGGTGTAATATGAACATTGCCAGTTGAAACTCAACAACTACAAAAAACAAGTTTCAGAGTAACAGCCGTGTTAGTCTGTATCCACAAAAAGAATAGGAGGACTTGTGGCACCTTAGAGACTAACACAGTTATTTGAGCATAAGCTTTCGTGAGCTACAGCCTACTTCATCGGATGCATGCAGTGGAAAATACAGTAGGACGATTTTATATACACAGAGAACATGAAACAATGGGTGTTACCATACACATTATAACGAGAGTGATCAGTTAAGGTGAGCTATTACCAGCAGGAGAGAAAAAAAACCTTTTGTAGTGATAATCAAGGTGGGCCACTTCCAGCAGTTGACAAGAACATGTGAGGAACAGTAGGGGGGAAAAATAAACATGGAGAAATAGTTTTACTTTGTGTAATGACACATCCACTCCCAGTCTTTATTCAAGCCGAATTTAATGGAGTCCAGTTTCCAAACTAATTGCAATTCAGCAGTCTCTCGTTGGAGTCTGTTTTTGGAGTTTTTTTGTTGTAATATTGCGATTTTTAGGTCTGTAATCGAGTGACGAGAGAGATTGAAGTGTTCTCCGACTGGTTTTTGAATGTTATAATTCTTGACATCTGATTTGTGTCCATTTATTTTTTGACCTAGAGAGTGTCCGGTTTGGCCAATGTACATGGCAGAGGGGCATTGCTGGCACATGATGGCATATATCACATTGGTAGATGTGCAGGTGAACGAGCCTCTGATAGTGCGGCTGATGTGATTAGGCCCTATGATGGTGTCGGAGGGACCAGAGAAGCAGCCCAGAGAGAGCAGACCCTGTGCTGGGAGCAGAGCTGGAGCCAGCGATGAGCTGCCAGAATCTTAACAACCGGTTCCCTCCTCACCCCACAAGGGGGTCGTTGCTCACCCCCGCTCCCCGGGACTCCTGCCCCACCCAACCCGCCACGTTCCTTGACACCCCCACCAGGGACCCCTGCCCCATCCACCCCCTTCCCCGTCCCCTGACTGTCCCCAGAACCAGGCAGGAGGGTCTCGTGGGCCACCGTAGTGTGTGCCCACCCCACCCCTAAGAGCCGGAGGGACTTGCTGGGGGGCAGGGTGGGGAGTCCCAGCAGTTCTTACCTTGGGCAGCTCCCAGGAAACATCCGGCAGGTCCCTCTGGCTCCTAGGGGCGGGGGAGCGTAGCTAAGGGGGGAGCAGGGAGAGTGGCCGCTCCCCCCACTGATCCCGACTCCGTGGGTGCTCTGGGGCTGGAACACCCACGGGGAAAATTTGGTGGGTGCAGAGCACCCACCAGCAGCTCCCCGCCCTGCGCCCAGCTCCAGCTCACCTCACCTCCACTCCACCTCCGCCCCTGAATGCGCCGCCCTGCTCTGCTTCTCCGTGCCCCTCTCCAGCTTCCCGCAAATCAGCTGTTCGGCAGGAAGCCTGGGAGGGCTGAGAAGCAGGCGGCGGCTTAGCGCTCAGGCCGAGGGTGACAGAGGTGAGCTGGGGTGGGGAGCGGTGCCCCTGCACGACCCCCCCCCCCCCGGGTTACCTACTGCAGCGCGGGCGGCCCTCCTCGCGCCCCAGCTCACCTCCGCCTCCCTGGCCCTGAGCAGGAAGCCGCAGCCTGCTTCTCAGCCCGCCCTGGCTTCCTACTGAACAGCTGATCCGTGGGAAGCCAGGGAGTGGGTGGGCGCACGGGGCAGAGAAGCAGAGCGGGGCAGCGCATTCAGAGGAGGAGGCGGAGCACAGGTGAGCTGGGGCCGGGGGTGGGGAGCTGCCGGTGGGTGCTCTGCACCCACCAAATGTTCCCCTTGGGTGTTCCAGCCCTGGAGCATCCATGGAGTTGGTGCCTAAGGTGCCACTTTTGGCCAGTTAAATTTAGAAGCCCTTTTAGAACCGGTTGTCCCTCACGGAACAACCGCTTCTAAAAGGGCTTCTAAATTTAACAACCGGTTCTAGCGAACCGGTGTGAACCAGCTCCAGCTCACCACTGGCTGCAGCCCCAAAGCCAGAGGCACAGCCCAGAGAGAGCAGACTTGCCCTGGGAGGAGAGCTGCAGCAACCAGAGCCAGAGGGGCCAGAAAAGCAGCTCAGGAAGCAGGTCAGTGCTGGGAGCAGAGTCACAGAAGCAGCCTGCAGAGCAGACCTGTCCTGGGAGCAGAGCTGCAGCAACCAGAGCCAGAGGGGCCACAGAAGCAGCCCAGGGAGCTGGAGGCAGAGCAGCAGCCGTGCTGAGGTAGAGTGGAGCTGGAGCTAAGATAGAGTGGAGCTGGGGCTGGAGCTGGCCGGAGCCTGGTGTTGTGAGCAGCTGGGGAGAGCAAGGGGGGACCCTGGGCTGTGGGCCCAACACAAGGAGACGCCTCAGCCAGGAGGCTCTGCAGGCCAGTCTTGGAGGAGGATTGGTAACCCTGACAGGGTGAGGGCAACACTGGGAAGAAGGGCCCTGCCACCTAGAGCCTGTGGCCACCACCAGAGCGAGTGTCCAACCCGCAGCATTCCTGCAGCAAAGTCAGGGCCTGAGAAGAAGGCCTGGGACTTACAAGGAACAGACTGTGAAATGCCCTGACATTTCAGAGACACTGTTTGTGATGTTCCCTGCCACAGAGCGGGTTGATGTGTTTCCTTTAACCTTTCCCATTTTTCCTTACTCTTCTTAAAATTAATTGTTGATTAAATAACTTGCATTTGCTTTAACTTGTATGTAATGGTCAGTGGGTCAGAGAAGTGCCCAGTGCAGAGAGAGTACCCCGGAGTGGGGAAACCCTAGCCCCTGTCCTAGGTGACCACAGCAGGGTTGGGGGTCGAGCCCCCCAGGAATCCTGGGCCCAGCCTTGTTGGGGTTACGAGGACTCTGCCAGACAGGAGAGTGGAAGGGGAGTCCTCAAGGGCAGGGAGGCCACTGGGTAAAGGAAATGGGAGCGAGGACTCAGATCCTTTCGCTAGCCCATTTCACCGGGGTAGTGCAGAAGCCAGGAAAGTTCCCCACAATAGCGGAACTATTTCCCCGCTTACATTTAGCAACTGCTTACTTTTCCAAGTGACACTTTCCATCCACTAATAAAATATTACAATATTAGTAACTCAGGATTAAAGATATAAGTAGGTAATAGCAGCACCTGGGTGCTGTTAGCTCTAGGTTATAATAATATTGTGTACATCAACCCCTATTACACCACCTCTACGCCCAAGTGAAACTAACACAAATAATTTTTTCTTTCTTCGCCTTCATGACCTCTCTGTCTCCTAACCTTGCAGGATGCCATGTCTGATAAAATGTTTGTCAGGAGTATTTAGGAATGTTTAAATTCCTATTCCATAAAATACTCAAAGACTTTGTTTCAGAGTGATAGCCGTGTTTGTCTGTATCAGCAAAAAGAATGAGGAGTACTTGTGGCACCTTAAAGACTAACAAATTTATTTGAGCATAAGCTTTTGTGGGCTAAAACCCACTTCATCAGATGCATGCAGTGGAAAATACAGTAGGAAAATATATATATATATACACAGAGAACGTTATAGTGGATATGACAACACCCATTTTTTCACATTCTCTGTGTATATATATATATTTTCCTACTGTATTTTCCACTGCATGCATCTGATGAAGTGGGTTTTAGCCCACGAAAGCTTATGCTCAAATAAATTTGTTAGTCTCTAAGGTACCACAAGCACTCCTCGTTCTTTTCAAAGACTTTGTTGTTTCTAGATACTGTGCAGTAGTTACATTTAAGTATACCCATAAATAAAAAGAAAAGGAGCCTCTTGCACATCATCTAGAGCAGGGGTTTTCAAACTGGGGTCGGGACCCCACAGGGGGTCGCAGGGTTATTACATGATGGGTCGTGAGCTGTCAGCCTCCACCCCAAACCTGCTTTGCCTTCAGCATTTATAATGGTGTTAAATATATGAAAAAGTGTTTTTCATTTATAAGGGGGGGTCCAACTCAGAGGCTTGGTATATGAAAGGGGTCACCAGTACAAAAGTTTGAGAACCACTAATCTAGAGCCTTGAGAAGGACTCTGAACATTTGATGATGTATGGGTTTTCCCTAGTTATACCATTATCCCTCAACAAATCTGCCAAATCTCTGAAGAGAGTTCAGGTAAAGATCCTAGTAACCCCTTAAGGATGGAGAAGAATGTTACTCTCGCCAGCTATGATACAGTGATAAATTGGACTAACCATCGATATGGTATAAAAATAATAAATATTGTAAAACTAGAATTACATGTTCATTCTAGCAGGACAGATAAGGCCGAGGTCAAAACAATGATAAAGTTTCATAAATTTGCTCAGTCCTAGGTCTATTGATTCCCACATGAATTGCTCTCATCCCACTGATAAGAGGAAATCTGAACAATTCTAGCTATTTTTTTAAAATTTTCCCTTAACTTTAGTGGAAATAATGTGAAACAAGGCACTGGACAGAAAGATAGCAGTGTAATTACAGACACATAACTTGTCTTAAGGGTCGTAATAAGCATTATATTTTGAAATACTAAAATAATAATAAAAATAAATCAGTAACTTTATTATTAGCCCTGAATCAGATCACTTCTTGAAATAACCAAAAGACAATATGCGAACATTTAAGGATCTGTAGCAGAAATTAAAAACATCACAGTTATGAGAAAAAGGTGAAAGATCACCTGTTAGAATGCCTCCCCTTTTTCTTATATAACTGTGGTCATTATTTGAGTGCTCTAAGAAGAGTCAAGGTCTGAACAATCCTTTATTATCAGGGAGTTAGAGTACATGATCTTCAGTACAGACCATATTAGGGGTTAGACTAGATGATACTCAAAGATGTTCTAAGTGGTACCAGCTTGTAACAAACCCCTAAGGGCTGCAGGTGATCTGGGACAATTTTTATAGTGGAGGTGCTGATGATGGAAACCAATTAAACCATGTATCTGGTGTTTGCTATTACTACTTCAAACCAGGGGGTGTGGCAGCACCCCAGCACCCCTAGTTCCATCACAGCTGAAGGGCTGTTATGCAGTTGGGGAATCACCGCTCCTATTTAATCCCTTAAGCAAAGGCTGGATTTTGAGAGGGTTGGTGAGAGCTGGCGATGCTAGCTTTATGCCTTTTAGGGTTTCCTCCACAAATGGTTACCCTCAGATGACTACTTTAGGACATCTTGAAGTCCCCTTTTGAGCCATCAGAGCAGCAGAAAGAGGACTTAGCAGGGCCAAGATCCTGGCCCAGTAACACTTTTCCATCCCTGTTCCACCATAATTATTTTAAATCTTATGCTTTGTTACTATATTAAAATTATATAGCTTTATGGAGTTTAGTTTAGATGGCTAATTAACAAGGGCTTGTAATACTTGAGCCATGGATTTGCAGCTTATCCCCAGGGAGGTGAAATTCCACTTTTATCTAATTAGATGTAAAAAAGGGATAAGTGGTCAAACCTCTCTGCTAGTAAAATTTCTCTTCTGCTAGTAAAATTGTCACTCCAACCTTCAAAATACCATGGCTAACTCCTGACATGCATATGTTGTCAGTTGCCTTGCAATCAAACAGACCCTAGATATAATTACCAAGTTTCTATCTTTACAGAGAAACAGCATATATGTAAATAACAATACAATTTAATATTGATGAAGGTGATGGGTTTATATAAATACAGAAATTTAAATAATTAACTACCACTAGAATGTGTTTTTGTTTACCTACTTTGGAATTTTAATTAATAGGAATGCCATTTATTCACTAAGATTCTAAAACGAAAAGAAGTCCACTTGTTCTGCTGAATCCAATCAGTTGATTCTAAACCAACATACTTATAATTAGAACATGATTAAATGAATGTAGATTTTAGCATCTCTCAAATTCATTGCACAGCATGATTACACCTCCTTTCTTAGCCACTTTTAACCATGCAAATAGGATACATATTAAAAAAGGAAGAAATAAAAAGGCCATTAAAGTCTGCCTATTTATATTATATTTATTTAAATAGTAAGTAAAGATTAAAAGCCTGAATAAGATATAAAATGCCAACACTGTGAATTAGTATTACATCATTACTATTAAGCATACTAGGGAAATGTGTTCTGGAACACATGAAATAACTATAAGGTGGGTGCACAACTGATTGAAAAACTGTGCTTAAAGAGGAGTTATCAACAGCTCACTGTCAAATGGAAGGAGATATCAGTGGGGTCCCACAGCAGACTGTCCTGGGTCCAGTCCAGTACTATTCAAGACTTTCATTAATGACTTGGATAATGGAGTGGAGAGGATTCTTATAAAATCTGCAGATGACTCCAACCTGGGAGAGGCTGCAAACACTTTGGAGGGCAGGATTAGAATTCAAAATGACCTTGATAAATTGGGGAATTGGTCTGAAATCAAGATAAAAAATCAATAGACAATTGCAAAGAACTACACTTAGGAAGGAAAATTAAAATGTATGAATACAAAATGGGGAAAAACTGGCTAGGCAGTAGCACTACTGAATGGGAGCTATATAATGGATCACAAATTGAATATGAGTCAGCAATGGAATGCAGGTACAAAAAAGGAAGATATCATTCTGGGATGTATTAACAGGAGTGTCATATGTAAGACACAGGAGATAATTGTCCCACTTTACTCAGCACTGGTGAGGCTTCAGCTGGAGTACTGTGTCCAGTTTGGAGTGCCACACTTTAGGAAAGATGTGGACAAAGTGCAGAAAGTCCAGAAGCGGGCAACAAAAATTATAAAAACGGAGATGAAGGTGGGTCGGTACAACATTACTGATAAGAAGTGGCTGCCGGTTCCGGCCCATACACAGCCCACGTTAAAGCGCTTTAACGTCGCTGCCCCTTGTGCGCCCCCTAGGGCTGCCGATTGGAGGGGGGGGCAAAAGGGGCAGCTGCCCCGGGGCTCGGAAATTTAAAAGGGCCCAGGGCTCCAGATGCTGCCGACGCTACCCCCCCCAGGTCTTTGAATTGCCACCGGAGCCCCAGGCGACGCGGGCCGGGCAGAGTGGAAGGGCTGGATGGGGGAGGCAGACCCACAGCCCTGCCCCTTCCACCCAAGCCAGGCTCCCATACCGGTAAGTATTTTATCTTACTTTCACCCCTGGATAAAAGGTTTAGAAAACCTGACCTATAAGGAAAGGGTTAAAAAAGGGGGCATGTTTAACCTTTAGAAAAAAAGACTGAGTGGGGACTTGACAACTCTTCAAGTCTTTAAATATGTTATGGGCTATTATAAGGAGGATAGTGATCAATTGTTCCCCATGTCCACTGCAGGTAGGACAAAATGTAATTAATCAGCTTAATCAAGGGAGATTAAGGTTAGATATTAGGACCTTTTTCTAATTATTAGGGTAGTTAATACTGGAATATGTTATCAAGGGAGGTTGTTGAGTTCCTGTCTTTGGAGGTTTATAAGAAAAGGTTGAACAATGATATGTCAGGGATGGTGTGACCTGAAGGGCACCCCAATTCCAGCTGGCACACTGTTGTTATGATATATATCCAAAAGGGGGAATGTAATAGATCATTGGAAAACTAATTACTCACTGATCATTAATATTCTTGCTTTACATAAGTATGGTAAACTCATAAGAGGACTTTATAGATATGTGCTGGAAATATGTTCTTAAAATGTATTTTGCAAGCAGTGCGTAAGCCACACCTTTTCCAGACAAAGGAATGTGGTTCTGCAAGTGTAGCCAATCATAAAGAAAAGCACATGTACATGCAAGATAAACAAAGCCATCAGGAGAACACGTGAGGGAAGATGATCACTCAACAATCTTGATAGAGGATGGAAATTGCACCCACAGGAAGCCTTCCTGCCTCTTGAACAAAGGTCAATGAATTCTGGGAAGACATAAGTAGAGAGAAAAAGGCATTTTGAAATCCTTCACCTGAGAAGACAAAGGGACTGAACACTTTGAGATGTGTCAAGGGTCCTTGCCAGAGATTCAGGTTAGCCATTTTGGAAAAAAGACTTGGTGAGAAACAATTATTTGAACAAGAGATGCAAGTTTGTTAAATCACGTTTTAGTCTTATAAGCATATTTTTACTTTTGTTGCTTATAACCCTTTCTATTTTTGTTCTCTTGGTGTCACTTAAACTTAAGATTTTTGTTTAAAACTTGTTTTACTTTTACTATAAACCAAATCATTTCTTTGATTAAAACAGAGTCTTTGTTAACCTCTGTTAAGGTAATAAGCTGCTGGGTACTGTCTCTTTAAGGAAGCAGCAAACTTAATAATAACCTTGGTGAGTCTTCCATGAGAGAGCTGTGCACTGCAGAGAGACATCTGTGAGGCTGTCAGGATTTGGGGTTCACTGATTGTTACCTGCTAGGCAAGGTTTAGATGAGCAGAGTTGTGAAGAGTTTGCTGGCAAGGCACACAAGCTGGTGTGTCAAGGAGCGGATACATAGCTTAGCAGCAGAAAAACTTTCAACTGCTGAGACTGAGAGGGGTACCACAGTAACTCAACTCTCAGCAGATGGTAACAGATGGTCTAGATTTTCTTGGTCCTGCTTCAGTGCATTGGGCTGGACTAGATAACCTCTCAAGGTCCCTTCCAGCCCTCCATTTCTATGATTCTGTTATGACTACTTTTTATGCAGGTAATTTTATAGGCCATTCATGTTTGCTTTGGCTAATGAGCTGCAACAGAGCTGTCTCCATAGAAAGATGAATTCATATTTTGGGCAAAACTGCTAAACAAATTCAGTTGGGCAACCTTGGCTAAAACAATAATTTTAGAAAAAGAAAAAAGTTCTCTAAATTCACATGGTTTGTCGACCTTCAGAGATTCATTAAAATCCTTTCCTTAGAAGTTTACTCTTCTTATTAGTGCAACATCCAGTATAAGTCGTGGTCTTTATTAAATTAACAATGTGAAAGATGATTCACCAGAATTTTGCTTTGACCATACTTGCTCTTCTTCTTATTTTTTCACAAAAAAATGTTCCAGCAAAGCTTTGCTTGCATGCATGTGCAAGGAAAGCAAATTTGGGGCTCAAACATGAGATTTGTTTAATCAATAAACAAAGTTCCTTTTGTTATTACACAAAATCAGAAGTCATTAATAGAGGTTAGGTCATCCAGGAAGGGACTGGACACACTATGTTGTTGTCAACATGCTTGATCACACAGCTCAACTGTCAGTTCACAAATACTGATTACTGAATAAAATTTGTATCAACGGTTCATGAGCCATTGTTACACTCTCAAATCAAGGTGATGTTTAAAACAGGAATACTTTATTGCAACTCTTTAAAGAATCCTATAATATTGCCAACCCAAAATGTTTGAAAATCATGAGTCAGGCCACAAAAAAAGCATGAGATTATCTTAAAAACCATGGGAATTTTTAAAAAAGCAATACATTTTCAATTCTTTCTATTTCCCTTATGGTTTTTTGGACCTTTAGGTCACCCTCAGGTCATATTTTCAAGCCTTTCTCTGCAGTCATGAGGGCTCAAAACTTTTGTGGTTTAATGAAAGTTGAGATTTTCTGAAGTAACATGACTTCAGGAGCTGGGGCTTTAAGAACAACAGATATGAGAGTTGACAATGCAGCCAGCAAGACAGCCCATAGCTGAAGGGTTTGCTGAAACTCAAAACCCTTCTGTCACCACACCCTGCTTACAATAGCGGTGTACTACTGACCATTCAGCAGAATTTTGAACTTTACAGCGACAAT
The DNA here is from genome assembly GCF_965152235.1 of Eretmochelys imbricata. Classification (NCBI taxonomy): domain Eukaryota; kingdom Metazoa; phylum Chordata; order Testudines; family Cheloniidae; genus Eretmochelys; species Eretmochelys imbricata. The sequence continues at coordinate 314,960,525 of NC_135572.1, forward strand.
CTGTGGTGATATAGGTCTGACATTCTAACATGTTCTGTATTAAAGATATATTATTTTTTAAAAATGATATATTTAAACATGTGCATCATGGTGCAAAACCGATTTTGTTCTGGGATTAACAGAGCTAAAACAAGGAGCTTCCCCAGTGCTGATACTGGAAGTGATCACAACCTTGTGATGCTAAACTTTTGGCTGCGGCTAAGGAAAATCGTCAGGCCAAAGTTCACCAGAACCAAGTTTGACTTAGAAAGACTCAGAGACTGAAACATTGCAGAGTCATTCTAAGCAATGACCTGTGGAAAATTTGCCCCGCTGCTTGCTCTAGAGGAAGATGTAGAAAAAATGACCAACAATTTCAATGCTGTAATGAATGAGGCAGCAATGGACATCCTCGGGAAACACCATAAGAAGACAAAACTATGGGTCACTATTGAAATACTACAGATGTCTGACATTAGAAGAGAACTCAAGAGAGACAAGAACTGCACTGAGGGAGCTGATAAATACAGAGCGATTGGCAGAAATATCACAAAAGGAATGAGGATGGCCAAGGAGATATGGATTGAAAAACAATGCTCTACAATTTAAGAGTGTATCAATAATAAAAATAGAAAACAAGACTTCCAGGTTGTAGAAGATCTGACGAAGGAAAGATAGACCAAAGCTAATGCAATTCAAGACAAAGAAGGGAACCGTCTTACAGAAGAAAGGGACATCATCAATAGGTGGACAAACTACTCCTCTGATCTATACAACCACTAGACAAATGGAGATACTAGCGTCCTAGACAGCCCAGATTCAACAGAGGAGGATGACTTTCCAATACTGCATGAAGAAGTGGAGACAGCTGTGAAATCACTCAAGAACGGAAAGGCTACAGGTATTGAAAACATCCCAGCCAAACTGACGAAATTCGGAGGACAAACAGTAAAATGTACTCAACAAGATCTGCAACAAGAAATGGAAAACGGGTGAGTGACCCTTCACGTGGACAAAGTCACTAATTATCACTCTGCCAAAGAAAGGGAACCTACAATTGTGCCAAAATTACCAGACCATAAGCTTAATTAGCCAGCCCAGCAAAGTGATGTTGAAAGCCATATCGAACAGATTGAAGCCACAAGCAGAGAATATCATTGCTGAAGAACAGGCTGGCTTTCGTGCTGGAAGACGTACCACAGAACAGATTTTCAACCTGTGTGTTCTATGTGAGAAATACTTACAACACCAGCAGGACATCTACCACGTCTTTGTTGGCTTCAAGAAGGCATTTGACAGAGTATGCCACGAAGCTCTCAGGGCAACCATGAAGTACAATTTTGGTCATAAGCTTATTCTTACCATTAAACAACTGTAGGCCAAGGCCAGCAGTGCAGTTCTCATCAGCGGCACAATAGGAGAGTGGTTTCGCACCACTGTTGGAGTCTGGCAAGGCTGCCTTCTTTCGCACACACTGTTCAACATCTACTTGGAGCGCATAATGACTGATGCCCTAGAAGATCACATATGCACAGTCAGCATTGGGGGGGCAAACATCTCAAATCTGTAGTTCACTGATGACATTGACAGCTTGGCAGGTAGCGAAGATGAACTTCCCAACTTTGTGAAATGATTGGATAAAACTTCCACAAAATACAGCATGGAAATCAGTGCAGAGAAAATTAAGCTGATGACAAACAAACGTGACAGGGTCAACTCACATATCACTATCAGTGGACAAGAGCTGGAGGCAGTGAAACAGTTCAAGTATTTGGGAGTAATCACAGAATCATAGAATATCAGGGTTGGAAGGGACCTCAGGAGGTCATCTACTCCAACCCCTGCTCAAAGCAGGACCAATCCCCAACTAAATCATCCCAGCCAGGGCTTTGTCAAGCCTGACCTTAAAAATATCTAAGGAAGGAGATTCCACCACCTCCCTAGGTAACGCATTCCAGTGTTTCACGACCCTCCTACTGAAAAAGTTTTTCCTAATATCCAATCTAAACCTCCCCCACTGTAACTTGAGACCATTACTCCTTATTCTGTCATCAGCTACCACAGAGAACAGTCTAAATCCATCCTCTTTGGAACCCCCTTTCAGGTAGTTGAAAGCAGCTATCAAATCCCCCCTCATTCTTCTCTTCCGCAGGCTAAACAATCCCAGTTCCCTCAGCCTCTCCTCATAAGTCATGTGTTCCAGTCCCCTAATCATTTTTGTTGCCCTCCACTGGACGTTTTCCAATTTTTCCACATCCTTCTTGTAGTGTGGGGCCCAAAACTGGACACAGTACTCCAGATGAGGCCTCACCAATGTTGAATAGAGGGGAACGATCCCGTCCCTTGATCCGCTGGTGATGCCCCTACTTATACATCCCAAAATGCCATTGGTCTTCTTGGCAACAAGGGCACACTGTTGACTCATATCCAGCTTCTCGTCCACTGTAACCCCTAGGTCCTTTTCTGCAGAACGGCTGCCGAGCTATTTGGTCCCTAGTCTGTAGCAGTGCATGGGATTCTTCCATCCTAAGTGCAGGACTCTGCACTTGTCTTGTTGAACCTCATCAGATTTCTTTTGGCCCAATCCTCTAATTTGTCTAGGGCCCTCTGTATCCTATCCCTACCATGCAGAGTATCTACCTCTCCTCCCAGTTTAGTGTCATCTGCAAACTTGCTGAAGGTGCGATCCACACCATCCTCCAGATCATTTATGAAGATATTGAACAAAACCGGCCCCAGAACTGACCCTTGGGGCACTCCACTTCATACCGGCTGCCAACTAGACATGAGGCCATTGATCACTACCCGTTGAGCCTGACAATCTAGCCAGCTTTCTATCCACCTTATAGTCCATTCATCCAGCCCATACGTCTTTAACTTGCTGGCAAGAGTACTGTGGGAGACCATGTCAAAAGCTTTGCTAAAGTCAAGGAACAACACGTCCACTGCTTTCCCCTCATCCACAGAGCCAGTTATCTCATCATAGAAGGCAATTAGATTAGTGAGGCATGACTTGCCCTTGGTGAATCCATGCTGACTGTTCCTGATCACTTTCCTCTCCTCTAAGTGCTTCAGAATTGATTCCTTGAAGACCTGCTCCATGATTTTTCCAGGGACTTCATCACTGATGAAGGATGAAGGATCAAAGGCAGAAATTCTGGCAAGAACTGCGCAAACAATAGCAGCAGTGGCAAAGCTAAAGCCAATTTCGAGGAATAAGACCATCTCCCTGGAATCCAAACTGAAACTGCTGCATGCATTGGTCATCTCAATTTTTCTGTATACATGTGAGACATGGTCCCTTACAGCAGAACCTGAACAGAAAATACAGGTAGTAGAGATGAGATACTTCCATAAATTCCTGGGAATCTCCTACTTTGACTACATCACTAATGAAGAGGTCTACAACATCATCACCCAATACGCTGGGTCATATGAAGACCTCCTCATGATCATGAAGAAGCGCAAGCTGAAGTGGTATGGCCATGAAACAAGATCATCTGGACTATCCAAGATCATCCTCCAAGGGACAGTATAGAGGAAGAGAAAAAGCAGTAGACAGAAGAAGAGATGGATTAACAACATAAAAGAGTGGACTTCGCAGAGACTCAAGCACTGAAACACAAATGTCAGGGGTGGGTGGAGACAGTTGGTTGATTACTCATCAGTGATGGCGCCCAACGACCAGTGCAGTTATGGGAGTGATGATGATGATGTGCAGTGTAACTTTTGAATACTACAAAATTTGCACAAAATGTTTCTCAAACAATTTTGACTAGGGGACAAATCTAAAAGTTGAATTTATTCAGATAATTCACAAAGAGGTAAGGTGGTAAAATTTAAATTCCTTATTGCATGGAGATTGCCCAGCTCTAGACTTTATAAAGTTAATTCAAATGCGGAGGATCATGGTTGTTTTTTTCAAGTCAGCCTATTGTAGCAGATGCATTGTTAATGAGGTGTAATTAAGCATAGTTTTGCTTGTAATGACTTAAAGGCTTACCAAGACTTAGACCTTGTCTACACTACAGAGTTTTGTCAACAGAAATTATGCTGCTTTAACTAAAGTATTTTAATTAAACTGCTGCTGCATGTCAACACTATGCTCCTTGGGTTGGCACAGCACATCCACACTAGCAGCTCTTGCATCAACACATAGAGCAGTGCACTGTGGGTAGCTTTTCCATTGTGCGACTGGCCACAGGATGCTTTTGGAAGGGTTTGCAATGCTTCATGGGGCAGGTACAGCATCACATGTTACAGATTTCTCTATCCCGTCATTCCATGTCTATCCTACTAGATTGCCAGCCACTTTTCAACTGAAGTGTGCATTGGGAGAGGGATGTGAGAGTGTGTGGGGGAGAGACAGTGTATGAGTTGGGGAAGTGTGTGTATTGGAGGAGAGTGAGTGTGTCGGTTTGCTGTCTCTTTAAGTTCAGACAGCAGCCTGACTAACCAACTCTGAAATAGGGGGAGCACATCAACCTCCGGGTCAGCACAGCACAGCAGTCTCTCTTCGTCACTCCCTCCCCCACCCCCCACTCTGCCTGCCTGCCTTTGGTTCTGTGATTCCCTCTGAGTTCTCCCACAGCCTCCTCAGCTGCCAGGAGTGGCAATTATGTGAGCTCATCCAAACTCATCCTCAGCAATTATGCGAGCGCTCCAAACTCAGGAATGTCAAAGCTTTGGGGAGCTTTGAAAGGGGAGGGGTGCATGCCTATGTAGCTAGATGCAGGGCAGCCGAGTTCATCAGCCCCTGCCTCTCTCCCTGGCTCTGCACAGCACATCAGTCCCCCATCTCCCCGCTCGCAGAAGCAGCCTGCCTGCCACTGTGTTATTCCTAGTTCGGGGGCAGCAGGAGGATTCCACATTAATGCTTTGCTCTTCGCTGCCAGAGCTGAGCGGCACGCTCAGCTGTCAGAACTTGCCAGAGCTTTGAAAGGGGAGGGGTGCATGCCTGCAGGGCAGCTGAGTTCAAAACAGTGAACAGAGCGGTCACTGTGGGCCTTGTGGGATACTGGCGGAGGCCAGTTCTGGTGATATAACAAACTGCAGTGTCTACACTGTCGCTTTGTTGCTTTAACTTTGCCGCAAAAAAGCTCTATGCCTCTCATCAAGGTGGTTTTATTTTGTTGGCAAAACAGCAGAGTTTTGCTGCCTTTTGCTGACAAAACTGTGCAGTATACACAAGGCCTCACTCCCTTATTATCATATAACTGTAAGCAGAGACAGGGTGGGCTCCACCCTGACATCTGGTGGTGAGGTGTGGCAAGTTGTGGAAAAGAACTTCAGGGGCTGATCTCATTTGCATAGGCACACCCACCCCGCCTAGAATGAGGCCATAACTGCCCAAATGGTCACTTTGGCTGCTGTGGGATCCCCAGTGTCTCTGTTATTGGGGCGGGAAGAATAAATTGTTAGTACCCTGATTATGGGAACTGTGCTTGGAACTGTACTTGGCCTTTTTGTTATGATGGAGGACTCACCATCAACTGAGTAGCACTCGCTAGGCAAGGGACATGGGTTTCAAAACTCTGTGAATTGAGAGAGACTTGAGACAGGTATTAGTGCCTGGTGGTGTAGGCCCCTTTGTGAGGGCCTGAAGCACCAATTGCACCTCTGTCTCTCTCCACTGTGGAATGTCAGAGCTAATTTTGGGTCTATTAAGAGTTTTGTTACAGGTACTGTGCTGAATTCACTTCAGCCTTATGGTGCACCAGCACTAAGGCTCCCATTACTATGAGCTGAAATCACTGAGAGCTGAAATCACTGAGCACTGTGTCAAGTAGTGGGGAGCCGGAAGATCTAGTGTGCAGCGGAGCTGTTCGTGAGACGGCGAGCTGAGCGGAGCCGGTCGTGAGACAGCGGTGTGTTCGTGAGACGGCGAGCTGAGCGGAGCTGGTCGTGAGACAGCGGTGTGTTCGTGAGACGGCGAGCTGAGCGGAGCTGGTCGTGAGTCAGCGGTGTGTTCGTGAGACGGCGAGCGGAGCTGGTCGTGAGTCAGCGGTGTGTTCGTGAGACGGCGAGCGGAGCTGGTCGTGAGTCGGCGAGCTGAGCGGAGCCGGTCGTGAGACGGCGAGCTGTGCAGAGCGGAGCCGGTCGTGGTGGAGCGGAGCAGAGCCCTGTGGGGCAGTCAGCTTCAGGACACGTAAGGTGCCCCTTACCTCTTCCTCCCCCCCCGCCCCGAGGCACATTCCGGCCAGACTGGGGAGTAACACTCTGCAGATGAACTTTTGAACTCCGGGGCTGGACTTTTTTGGACTTTGGGTGATTTGTGGATTGCTGGACTCAAGAGACGTTTGGGTTCTGGGACTCAAGGGCCTAAGGAAAAGGATGTGGCCCAATTTTTCTGGGGTGGGTCGGTGTTCATGGTTTGGTTAATGAACACTAGTTGTGGTGTTTCCCCAATTTAATGCTGATGTTGTTTACCTCATGTTATTAAAGATTCTCTACTACACCGAGACGCCGTGCTTGCGAGAGGGGAAGTATTGCCTCCTTGAGGCGCCCAGGGGGTGTGTAAGATTTTCCCAGGTCACTGGGTGGGGGCTCGAGCCAGTTTTGCATTTGCTTTAATGAGAGGGAACCCCTGTGTACTGAACCCGGCCCTTGCTGCTATCAACTTGGCCTGGCAGAAGGGTTACATTTTTGGGGGCTCGTCCGGGATCGAGACTGGGTCAGTACCCCTCGCAAGCACATCTTAGGTGAGTCATTAAATTGGGAAAACCCAGAATCTGGTTGTTGTTGTTTTGATCTGTTATATTTGGGAAAGAAATTACAGTTTGTATAATGGCCCTACATTTGCTAGAGGATTGGTGCAGGGGGATGAATATTAACCCTAGGAACTGTGTCCTGGTGACCAGGGTGCCAGAGGCATTCGATGAAGGCTCAATAGAGCCTGCCTTAAGGGCATCCACTGAGTACCTGAGTAAGTGTAAAATGCATGGGCGCATGTTTGTGAGGGAGGACGGAGATTTTGCTGTACTGTGTGAGCTGCCGTCGGCTGTGGACCCTCTACAGGTTCCAGGCACGATAGCAGTGGAAGATGGTGAGTGGAAGGTAATAACTACTGGGAGCCAGCCCTCACCAGCTCCTGCATCTGAAGTGGAGTTTTTAAAGAAAATGTCAGCCTTTTTGGGGAAAGAGGGGAAGACCTTGGCTGATATGCCGGGTCTGTTGGGCCTTGACCCAGGAGTCCCAACCCGGGAGGCTGCTCCATCACCTGATGAGTGGGTGAAGGCTTTGGGGCAAGCATTAGAGAAGGTTGTGCCACCCCACCCTGAGTCAAGCCCCTATCGTAAACTGAGGTTGTTTTCTGGGGGTCCCACCCCAATACCTGGGGAGGAAGCATTTGAACCCTGGCTGGAACACACCACTGAAATGCTGCAGGAGTGGGCAGTACCTGATGCTGAAAAGAGAAGGCGCCTAGTAGAGTGCCTCAGGGGGCCAGCCCTAGATGTGATTCGCACCCTGAAGCTCAGTAACCCTGGGGTCAAGGTAAAGGACTGCCTAGAGGCCCTTGATCATGCCTTTGGGAGAACCGAGGGCTCAGAGGATGTTTATTGCAAGTTCCTCAATGCCAGGCAACAAAAGGGAGAGAAAGTTTCTGCCTACATACAGAGGTTGGAGAAATTATTACAGAGAGCCATCATGAGGGGAGCAGTAGCGGTTGAGCAAATGGACCGGACTAGATTGGCTCAGATTGTGAGGGGAATTCAATATCAGAACCCAATCCTTCTCCACCTTCGATTAAGGGAGCGCCAAGACAATCCACCGGGTTACTCTCGACTGATAAAAGAGGTCCGAGAGGAGGAAGAGAGGCAGGCAGCTGGTGAGGTTTGGGAGGTTCAGCCACACCAGGCAACTGCCACAACATCCATACGAACGCCCAAGGCGCTGATGGTGAATCCTCAAGAGGAACTTACCCAACGAGTGCAGGTCCTGACACAGAAAGTGGCTGAACTAGAGAATACTATCGATTCAGCAAAGACTTCAGCGTACAAGGAACCCCCCATTACCACGGTCCAGAAGACTACATTTAGAACCTCTGCCCCACCCCGGCAACCTGGGAAAGGGCAATCCTTCTTCTGCTACCGGTGTGGCCAGGATGGGCACATTGCTGCCAGGTGTCAGAATGCAGAGAATCCCCCGCTAGTATACCAAAAGCTGAGGACCACCTGGGGAAAGTCGGGAAACGGCCCCAGGGCCTGGGAAGGGAGCTGCCTAGGCCTGCAGGGTTTGGAGGCTCCCCTGCGAAGAATCATGCCACCCGAATCCCACCAGGATTGATAGGACCTCGAGCTGAGGTCACTGTAAAGGTTGAAGGGACAGAATGTAGAGCAGTGCTTGACACGGGATCCCAAGTGACTACCATATTCCAGTCTTTCTACCAACAGATGCTTATGCATCTGCCTATACAGCCCTTGACAGGGCTTGGCCTGTGTGGTCTCAGCATGGATGAATACCCGTATCAGGGGTATGTCATTGTACACCTGGAATTCCCAGAAGAGATCGCTGGGGTAAGACAGGAGGTGGACACTGCAGCTTTAATATGCCCTGACCCTAAAGGTGTCTCTGATGCGTCCGTGCTGATAGGGACCAACTCCAGCCTCTTTAAGGTACTTGCAGATTACTGCAGACAGCGAGCAGGGGACCAATACCTGAATACCTTAGTGATACACACACATTGTGCCGCAGCCTACAGAAAAATTGAGGACGCAAAAAGAGTGATGCCTGATTTGCCGGTGGGAGCACTGAGGTACGCAGGCCCGGTCCCCTTAGTGGTGCCTGCAATGACAGAAAAGGAGGTGATTGTCATGAGTACCTGCCTGAAAGGCAATAAGAGAACATTAGCAGTGGTAGAGCAGCCGACCGAGGGAGGGCTCCCTGAAGGAGTGCTGGTTCTTAGTGGAGTCATAACCCTACCTGCTGAAGCCCAGGAAGAGGTGACTATACTGATTGCTAATGGAACAAGTCGTGATATTTTTGTGAGGCGAGGACAAAAGATAGCAGACCTCTTTGAGCCTGAGTCGATTGTAAAACCCCAGTGTGAAACTCAAGTTCCGACAATAGACCCAGCAAAGTTTGACTTTGGAGATTCACCAGTGTCCGAGGACTGGAAAGATCGCCTGAGGAAGAAACTTTGTGAAAGATCCAAGGTGTTCTCACTGCATGAGTGGGATGTGGGATGTGCAAAAGGAGTAGAGCACAATATCAGACTACATGACTCTCGACCTTTCAGGGAGAGATCTAGGAAGATTGCCCTCTCTGAGATGGAAGATGTGCGACATCATCTTCAGGAGCTGGCTGCGAATGGCATCATTACAGAGTCCCGCAGCCCATACGCCTCACCCATTGTGGTAGTCCGCAAAAAGAATGAGAAAATCCGGATGTGTATTGACTACCGCACCCTAAACAGCCGTACTGTGGTCGACCAGTACACTATGCCTCGAGTGCAAGATGCCTTAGACTGTTTGCTGGGAAGCCAGTGGTTCTCTGTGTTGGATCTTAGAAGTGGGTACTACCAGATCCCTCTGGGAGAAGAAGATAAGGAGAAGACAGCCTTCATCTGCCCCTTAGGGTTTTATCAGTTCGAACGCATGCCCCAAGGGATTTCTGGAGCACCTGCCACCTTTCAACGTCTCATGGAGAGAGTTGTGGGAGACATGAATTTACTGCAAGTGTTAGTTTATTTGGATGACCTGATTGTGTTTGGAAGAACCTTAGAGGAGCATGAAGAAAGACTTCTTAAAGTGCTTGATAGGTTGGAGGATTATGGTCTGAAGCTTTCAATTGACAAATGCCAGTTCTGCAGAACCTCAGTGAAGTATGTGGGTCACATCGTATCCCAAGAGGGTGTGAGTACTGATCCTGATAAAATAGAAGCACTCACTACATGGCCACGTCCAAGTAACTATAGAGAACTCAAGACCTTTCTTGGATTTAGTGGCTACTACCGCAGGTTTGTGAAAAACTATGCTACGATTGTAAAGCCTCTGAATAATCTTACCAGGGGACATCAGTCCAGCAAGAACAAATCTAAGGCCAAGAATAAGGGGAGGTTCCCAAAGCCTCCTGTGCAGAGAAACTATGGCCCATTTGCACCATTTGGGCCACGGTGGGATGAGAGATGTGAAAGGGCTTTTCGAGAAATCATTACTTGCCTAACTCATGCTCCAGTCCTAGTTTTTGCTGACCCAAGCAAACCATTTATCCTGCATACTGATGCCAGTTTGGAGGGTCTGGGAGCAGTCCTGTACCAGGAAGTGGAAGGCAAACATAAACCTGTAGCCTTTGCCAGCCGAGGATTGTCTGATAGTGAAACTCGTTATCCCACCCACAAGCTGGAATTCTTGGCCTTGAAATGGGCCATCACTGAGAAATTTCGAGACTACTTGTATGGTGCTCAGTTCCAGGTGTGGACAGACAACAATCCACTGACTTATGTGTTAACAAGCGCTAAGCTGGATGCTACAGGGCAGAGATGGGTGGCCGCCTTGGCTAGCTATGAGTTTAGCATTCAGTACCGATCAGGGAGAAGCAATGTAGATGCAGATGCATTGTCCAGGCGTCCGCAGGCTCCAGAAGTTGCTGTGATACCCACAGATGGAGTGAGAGCTATTTGCAGTGTGAGTCGTCGAGAGCCAGAGGCCTGTGAGAGCCTTCAGGGATGTATTGCAGAAGCTTTGGGCCTGCCCTCTGAATGCATGCCTTCTGCTTCAGTGAACTATATTGCATTGGACCAATCTCCTTTGCCCATGCTCAATGCGGCTGACTGGCAAGAAGCCCAGCGGCAAGATATTGACATTCGTGATACACTACTTGCCAAAAGGGAGGGGCGAAGCCCAGCTGCGGTTGTCCCACCTAACCCGGAAGGTAAACTACTATTGAGAGAATGGACCAAATTAAAACTGATTCAGGGAGTGCTACACCGAATGACCACCGACTCTTTACAAAAGCAACGAGCACAACTAGTACTGCCAAAAAAGTACAGAGCCCTGGCCATGAGGGCCCTGCATGATGACTTTGGGCATTTAGGGATGGAGAGGACCCTGGAACTTATTCCAGTAGTAGTAGGTTCTATTGGCCCCGAATGGCTGAAGATGTTCGCAGGAAATGTGAGACTTGCGCTCGATGTGTTCAAAGGAAAACTCTGCCCACGAGGGCTGCATATCTCAAGAACATCACCAGCAACAAACCTTTGGAATTGGTATGCATTGATTTCTTGTCTGTAGAGGTAGACAAGAGGAATGTTGGAAACATTCTAGTAGTGACTGACCATTTTACACGGTATGCACAAGCATATCCCACACGTGATCAGAGGGCCACCACCGTTGCTCGAGTATTGTGGGACAAATATTTCTCAGTCTATGGATTCCCGGCTCGGATACACTCTGATCAGGGGCGGGATTTTGAGAGTCACCTTCTGAAGGAGGTGCTGAAGATAGCAGGAATTAAAAAGTCTAGGACAACGCCTTATCACCCCCAAGGTGATCCTCAGCCAGAGAGGTTCAATCGAACCCTATTAGATATGTTGGGAACTTTGCGACCAGAGCAGAAGGCAACCTGGAGCCAGCATGTCGCATTTCTGGTGCATGCCTACAATGCCACAAAGAACGATGCTACGGGAGTCACCCCATATCTCTTGATGTTTGGGCGAGAACCAAGATTACCCATAGACTTGTGCTTTGGTGTATCAGAGGATGGAGATAGCTATGAAACTCATCAGCAATATGTATCCCGACTAAGAGAAAAGCTGCGGGATGCTTATCGCTTAGCTACCGCTGCGGCTCGGAAGAACGCAGACCGCAACAAACATCGATATGATGCTAGAGTGCGTTCGCAGGAGCTCCAGCCGGGGGACAGAGTCCTGCTGCGAAATTTGGGTATTGCTGGCAAACACAAGATAGCTGACAGATGGAAGGCAATACCTTACCTGGTGATGGAAAAGCTGGGAGATCTGCCGGTCTACAAGATCAAACCTGAAGACAGTCCAGGGCAAATAAAGACGGTGCATAGAAACCTTTTGCTCCCTGTGGGGGAATTGGTAAGCACCCCTTATGAGATGGGCCATGACAGGGCAGCCGGGCAGAACAGAAGTGCTAGACCAAAGCTGCCATCCAACACAGACAGTGGGCCCCCTGCAGCTAACTTACCCCTATTCTGCACATCTGAGAGTGAGTCTGAGGAGGAAGACACAACCCTGGTGTATCCTGGGATGGAAACAAGATTTCAGTCTCGACCAGCTGAACCAAATGAGAGTTCTCCCTTTTCCACCCTAAACCCAATGGCGGAATTATTTAGGCCCATTTCTGACACCCCTGTGCCGCTGATGAGACCCCCGTGTGATGACACACACAGGTTATTGGCCAGTGGAGACACACAGGTAGCGGATGTCCTGGGCACCTTGGACCCTCCAGCGTTAGAACTAGGAGTGCAGGGGCCTACACCAGTAGCCGAGGGACCCTCCAGGGAAGCCTCTCCATCCGTCACTCAAGAGGACGTTCCCCCTACCTCGGCAACAGAGATTCTCAATAGACGAGACAGGGTGATAAGACCAGTGAAACGGTTAACTTATGATGCACCTGGGGTGACTAGTGAGGAGCCAATACATTTAGCACACAGGATTGTGGAAGCCAAAGTGGGCTTTCTGAGGCCCTTTGGAGGAAACCAATGAGTTGGTATAAAGGGAGTATGATTTGTCGGGACGCCAAATTCTCGGCTGGGGGGAGGATGTAAGCAGAGACAGGGTGGGCTCCACCCTGACATCTGGTGGTGAGGTGTGGCAAGTTGTGGAAAAGAACTTCAGGGGCTGATCTCATTTGCATAGGCACACCCACCCCGCCTAGAATGAGGCCATAACTGCCCAAATGGTCACTTTGGCTGCTGTGGGATCCCCAGTGTCTCTGTTATTGGGGCGGGAAGAATAAATTGTTAGTACCCTGATTATGGGAACTGTGCTTGGAACTGTACTTGGCCTTTTTGTTATGATGGAGGACTCACCATCAACTGAGTAGCACTCGCTAGGCAAGGGACATGGGTTTCAAAACTCTGTGAATTGAGAGAGACTTGAGACAGGTATTAGTGCCTGGTGGTGTAGGCCCCTTTGTGAGGGCCTGAAGCACCAATTGCACCTCTGTCTCTCTCCACTGTGGAATGTCAGAGCTAATTTTGGGTCTATTAAGAGTTTTGTTACAGGTACTGTGCTGAATTCACTTCAGCCTTATGGTGCACCAGCACTAAGGCTCCCACTACTATGAGCTGAAATCACTGAGAGCTGAAATCACTGAGCACTGTGTCAAGTAGTGGGGAGCCGGAAGATCTAGTGTGCAGCGGAGCTGTTCGTGAGACGGCGAGCTGAGCGGAGCCGGTCGTGAGACAGCGGTGTGTTCGTGAGACGGCGAGCTGAGCGGAGCCGGTCGTGAGACAGCGGTGTGTTCGTGAGACGGCGAGCTGAGCGGAGCTGGTCGTGAGACAGCGGTGTGTTCGTGAGACGGCGAGCGGAGCTGGTCGTGAGTCAGCGGTGTGTTCGTGAGACGGCGGTGTGTTCGTGAGACGGCGAGCTGAGCGGAGCCGGTCGTGAGACGGCGAGCTGTGCAGAGCGGAGCCGGTCGTGGTGGAGCGGAGCAGAGCCCTGTGGGGCAGTCAGCTTCAGGACACGTAAGGTGCCCCTTACCTCTTCCCCCCCCCCCCCGCCCCAAGGCACATTCCGGCCAGACTGGGGAGTAACACTCTGCAGATGAACTTTTGAACTCCGGGGCTGGACTTTTTTGGACTTTGGGTGATTTGTGGATTGCTGGACTCAAGAGACGTTTGGGTTCTGGGACTCAAGGGCCTAAGGGAAAGGATGTGGCCCAATTTTTCTGGGGTGGGTCGGTGTTCATGGTTTGGTTAATGAACACTAGTTGTGGTGTTTCCCCAATTTAATGCTGATGTTGTTTACCTCATGTTATTAAAGATTCTCTACTACACCGAGACGCCGTGCTTGCGAGAGGGGAAGTATTGCCTCCTTGAGGCGCCCAGGGGGTGTGTAAGATTTTCCCAGGTCACTGGGTGGGGGCTCGAGCCAGTTTTGCATTTGCTTTAATGAGAGGGAACCCCTGTGTACTGAACCCGGCCCTTGCTGCTATCAACTTGGCCTGGCAGAAGGGTTACATAACTATAAGGGAAATCCTTGCACATTAAATATCTGTTTTGTCAGTGTAGGAAAAGTTTTACTGTTGAATGTTGCTTTTTCTTATACACAGATGCAATCTGTTTGTGAGAGGACACAGAAGGAACACCTCAGTCCTTGATGGAATGATTATTCAATAGTATCACTAATCTGGTCATGTTGGCATTCAACTCTATTTAAAACAGACAGTTCTTGAGGCATGGATCTTTTGCCACTTAAGGTTAATTTTCTTCAATATGCTATTTCCTCATGAAGATATCTAATTGTTTCTATGGGGATCTTAGAGTTTTGCCTCAACTGGCTTGCCTGGGAGGCTGCTCCACACTTTTATAATTCTCTGTTTGAAACACATTTCTCAACATCTGTTTAAATCTTATTTTTCTTTATTTGCTCTTTAACCTCTTTGTCCTACTTTAGCTGTATTAGATGAAAGTAATATCATACTCTTGATTATTATTATCCGAGCTAAAAATAAACAGGGCTTTTACAATATCTTCTCTTTGTATTAATACCGTATGTCTTAAGTTATTTTTTTTTACCATCTCCTTTGTTTTATAGTTTTAGTTATGTATAAAACCTTAGCTTAAGTTGGGGGGGAAGGGAAAACAACACCTCTCTGCATAATCCAGATACTCAGTGAAAGTTCCACATTTAGATCTACAAGTAATTCCCTTTTACTGTTTTCTAGTTCCAGTTCAGTTTCATTCAATTTATATTTATATTATTTTTCAAAAAAAATATATTACTTTACTGTTGTCAAAAACTTGTAATTGCACTTGATAACTCAGTCCAGTTTTTCAGCACATTCACATTACAGATGAAATGGGCCAGAACAGTCTGCATTCACCAGCATTTTGCAAACTATGGAGAAATGTATTCGTGTATAACTTTTGTGTTTTGGTAGTTTTGCCAGAAAGAAGTAATGTAAGCAATCGTTATATAGAAGCTGAACTTTGGTTCACAAGCATTTAACAAAGTCAAAAGTCCTACATCACTAGGTGCAGATATTACATTGCCTAGTTCCTGATTCTGCCACTCTTCCCGCTGATGCAATTTTGAACGAATGCTGCAATGCTTTCTTAGGTAGCACTTCATTCACTTGTCTTTCAGATGACATGGAAAACCAAGGCCCTGATCACTGGTGGTCATTAACAGATCCCATAAACTTCTTGCAAGAGTAGGGATGTTAAGTAGCGTGCAATTCTCAGAGCTAGAATTTAATTACCTACAATTTCAGCTAGATAAGTCATCTTCATTTCTCATAAAAATTGTAGTGTGGTGTCATTGGTGTAAGATGGCTGTCACATTCCACCTCTGAAGTGGTTATATTTCACAGGGAGTGAATGATCCCAATTTACCCAAAACACTTTGGGATCCTTCTGGCTTAAAGGCATTATATAAAAGTATTGTATTATTAATTTATTGATCTATTTGTAAGGGGACTGTTGCCGCCTTACTAACATTCAGTGGGGGTGTTTTAGTTGCTAGCTCCCAGTACTAAAAAGGGGGAAGGGTCGATGGGGAATCAGGACTCTGAGACTGACAGCCCCCAGGAACAATGGGGAGCGGCCAATGCTCCAGGTCAGCCTGAATGACAGGGCAAGCAGGCTAATCAAGGAGTCAGGAGGCCAGGGAGGTCCCGTCCTCCATGTGAGCTGGAATTGCCTTGGTCAGACAGGGTGGGGCCGACCTAAGGAGAAAGTAGGGGCCCAAGCTAAGCTGGGGAGCAGATCCAGAGGGGCCAGAAAAGCAGCCCATGAAGCAGGTCAATGCTGGGAGCAGAGTCACAGAAGCAGCCTGCAGAGCAGACCTGTCCTGGGAGCAGAGCTGCAGCAACCAGAGCCAGAGGGGCCAGAGAAGCAGCCCAGGGAGCTGGAGGCAGAGCAGCATCAGTGCAGAGACAGAGTGGTGGAGCTGGGGCTGGAGCAGTCTGGAGCTGGGTGCGGTGAGCACCTGGGGAGACCGAGGGGGACCCTGGGCAGCGGGCCCAGCGCAGGGAGACGCCTCAGCCAAGAGGTTCTGCAGGCCAGGCTTGGATCCTAACCCCGACAGGGCGGGGACGACACTGGGAAGAAGGGTCCTACCACTTAGAGCCTGAGAGCGTGTGGCCACCGCCAGAGCAAGGGTCCAACCCACAGCATCCCTGCAGCAAAGCCAGGGCCTGAGAAGAAGGCCTGGGACTTACAAGGAACAGACTGTGAACTGCCCTGACATTCCAGAGACACTCTTTGTGATGTTCCCTGCCACAGAGCAGGTTGATGTGTTGCCTTTAACCTTTCCCATTTTTCCTTACTCTTCTTAAAATTAATTGTTGATTAAATAACTTGCCTTTGCTTTAACTTGTATGTAAGGGTCCGTGGGTCAGAGAAGTGCCCAGTGCCGGAGTGGGGACACCCTAGCCCCTGTCCTAGGTGACCACAGCAGGATTGGGGGTCGAGCCCCCCAGGAATCCTGGGCCCAGCCTTGTTAGGTTTACAAGGACTCTGCCAGACAGGAGAGTGGAAGGGGAGTCCTCAAGGGCAGGGAGGCCACTGGGTAAAGGAAGTGGGAGCAAGGACTCAGATCCTTTTGCTAGCCCACTTCACCGGGGTAGTGCAGAAGCCAGGAAAGTTCCCCACAATAGTGGAACTATTCCCCCGCTTACATAATCATCTTATTTTACTACATCATCTGATCTGATTAGCATGGAAATGGAAGCCTTCAGTTTACCTACAGAACAGGTACAATAGGGCATCCACAGTAGTGCAAGCTTCCGCCATGCTATGCTACAGATGGGACTGAATTAGAGGGAGCAGCTAGTTCAGTCTTCATGCTAATTAAACAAGAACAAAATAATTGCCATAAAAGAAGAGACCAATAACCCATTTAGTCTGTTATCTTTCACCGCCAGCCAATGTTCTTGGATGGCTAGACGCTTAAGAGGAGAGTGTAAAGTTTTATAGGGTCTCTTTATGGTCCTCACCTCCTGAATACCTGACAGTCTTTAAAGTTGAGGGCACTCGGCATCTTGCAGGATGGAGCCTTATGAAACCACACAGTAAACTGTTCCTATATGGCATTTTTGTATTATGGGGGAGAAGGATGAAAGACACTAAGCCAATTTCCCATGAGAGAGCTAAGTGTAGAGAGGAGATGGGCAATGTTGTGGAGGAACTCAAGGAGAGCTGAGTCCTGCAGTTGTGGAGAGAGGAACTATTGTCAGAACTTTGGTTTTGCTACACTGTATACCAGATCAGGAAATGGAAATAGTCCTCTTCTGGTGTGAAGCTAACATGGATTATAAGATCTTTAGGTCAGGGAATGTCTACTGCTCTGTATCAGTATAGTGCCTTGCACAACAGGACCCCTTCTTGTTTGTTCCTCAGACATGACTATAAAAACCATTGTTATTAAATAAATAACAGCATCTTCAGAGCATTTTAAATCTAGATCCTGCAGTATTCTGGAGGGGTTCAGATTTATAGGGCATTAGTATTAGTTCACACCTAAAATACTAGGAAGACTCAAATAATTATTAAAAAAGAAGCAACAGAGCTTTAACCTTCATTGTTAGGTAAGTGCTGATTATGAGAGGAATCTTGAAAAGAATAAAGCATGTCTGACATGTGGCTATTTGAGCTAATGTTATATAAGAACAATCTTAAGCTAAGGGAATCCTATGTATTAATGGAATTAGGCAGAATTTCTTTATTGAGAAGTGTTGACATGTGGTATAAATCACCAAGGGCAGCAGGAAAAGCAACCAGTATACACAGTTTTAAAGATGAGTTAGAAAAGTAGTTGGGGGGAAACTGATTTTTCACAGTAGAAAGTAGATTTGCTAAATTATAACCAGGGACAGAGATAGAGTAGGTGGGCTTTCTGGCTGGCTGTATTTACATGTTACAACATCCTGTGTTCCCTTTTCTGTCCCTATAGCACTGAAGGTCAGACAGATATTTAGTATTTATCAGGTAATCATTTAATCTCTCAGGATCTGCTGAGCCTTTCAGAACTGGAAATATCATTCTCTGTAATGTACATATAAGCCCCCCAATACAACAGTATATGAGAGTTCTGCTCAGTGTCTGCTCAAGTTAAAGGTCTCCACTTTTGTTTGCTTGCTTTAATACATTTCTGCTGAACACTGTAGTTTAATTTAGGTACAATATGTAAATGACAGATACTTCCTCTTCTGGTAGAGTAAGTAGCTACCACTGTTGTGTTAGTAAATGTACCCACAGTATTGTTCTGTCTACTCCAGTCAAAGGCAACTCTGAATCTAACTGAGATATATTTTTGTATGGAGCAGTGTAGTTCAGTAGGTTAAGATTTCAAGTTGAAGAGATACCATTTTACTCTGTGCTTTGGTGGGCCTGTCCCCCAGCTTGACGGGGAAAAGAAAAGTCAGCCAAGCCCAGCTCCATTTTAGCCTTGGAAGCAGGCTCTTTACTTTTTCTTCCACACAAACTCAAAAAATACGCAAGAGTAACAAAAGTGATAGACCTGACATGGACTAATACAGCAGGGTCCTCCTCCTTTCCCTCGCTCCCCCAGTAGCTCAAGGGCCATATTCGTCCTTCCTCAGGGAACCACAGGGCCTACCTGCTCTGCTGCAGCCTTCTGCTGCTGCGGAAAATGTTCGTCTCCTAGCAACTCCACCACAGAGCTAGGTCTGTTATATCTGGACACAGCATAGACACAGACACAGAGGAGCTCCTTTAAGCACAGCTACCTGTCATGGAAACTTATTATTCTGGTTGCAAATGTGAAACCAACATGAAATTGAGGCTTTCCACTGGGGAGAGGGAGAGTGCTGAAACATTTAAAGGGACAGGACATCACATACTTCCACCCTACTTTAAAAAACTTTCCAAATATATATACACATTATTGTGGACTACCACAGACTCTCAAGTTGCAAGGGATTATTCTGCCCTGGAATAGCACTAACTAAACAACTTATAAGTTCAAATGCACAACTGGTTTTTGCACTCTTTTAGGATAACATGGCAATGGGGGTGCAGCAGTTTTCTGAAGAATAGGAACAGTTGGTGGTAAGGAATCAAATTGATTTGATACCAAAGTTTCTCCCAACAAGTTGTTGAAATTAGGAGTTGCAATGGAAGGAGGTTCAGCTGTGGGAACAGAAAGTCCTACTGGAACTTCACCAAACTCCAATATTTGTCAAGGTTGCAACTGCTCCATATGTCATTTCCATAAAATATCATTGGATAGTTTTACCGCAAACAAAACAGATCCCATGCATTTTACAAATTCACCAGGTACCCATAGTTGTGAGTCCACACTAAGTCTCAGACTTTAAAAAGAAAGATGACAAGTCTCACATTGATCCATTTGCACAGTTTAGGATTTAGCTGCATGTGATGCAATAACAGGATGTAGCACATCCCAACAGGAGGCAAAAAAAAAAAATTAAAATTGACTCCTGGGTAGTAGCACATGGTGTGTTCCTGTAGACAAGCAAGAATTGTCCAATTTCTGCTGATGAGTAAAAAATAGACTTGTTACTTTTTAAGGCATGCTTAAGTGTTTATACAAAGTGTACAGCTAGTCTGTTTGTAGCAGGATGGCATGGAGCAAAGCATTTGTGCTGAGTTCCTTCTGACGCTAGGAACCTCTGAAATTCTTCACAACAGAATTGATGTCCATTGTCACTCATCAACCGTACTGGTAAAGCAAACTAGCTAAACAAGGTACAAAGATGTCAAATGATCTTGGTAGCTGTAGAAAAAGCCATTCTGAAAACTTCTGGCAATTTCAAATGGGTCTCAACTCTGAGCAAAGACATAGTCTTCTTAAAGTCTGGCAAAGTCTACATGAACACATGTCCAAGAAGTCTGAGGCCATGACAAAGGGTGTTGATAAGCTGGGCCAGGATCATGCTGAATTTGCTAACATGTAGTACTTCACTTTACCTTCATCTCAATGTCTGTGTTGATTCTCGTTCACCAGACATGACTCGGGCTGTCGCCTTCATCAGTACAACGCCAAAATGACCTTTTGTGAAGAGCTTCCAAAACCTGAGACTGAAGTGATTTTGAAATGATTGTTTGTGTTCCCCATAAGATGCAAATGTGATTCATAGATGTGTCATGTCAATGTGACATGAATTGTGTGAACTGGAGATTCTTCTGACCTCACACTGTACCCTATAGTGCCATTCCTTTCACAAGAGAAAGCACATCATCCTTAGCAGTTCATATTATTATGTCTGTGCTAGTGCTGGGTAACCTACCCATCAAACTGAGATAGAACACTTGGTCTGAAGTTTCTTTGGCATGGCAGGCATGACAGCCCATCAGGATTGGCATCCTGAGTCCCTTTTCAAAATTGAATAGTATAGGAATGAGCTGAAAGTAGCAATGCCCATTGTTGCATATGAGCAGCAGCTAATGATGGAATTCCATGTTTCAGTCCAAAAATTGAAATTAACAGGAAATAATCAATTAACAAGGCAAAACATCTACCATACAGATAGGTATGGAACTTCTGCATTCCGAAGATAATGCAGGGAGCTTCTCGCTCTATTTTGTGCATAATTCTTCTCAGGCATGGTGACTGTGAAGCAAAGGCAATTGATTTCTCCATGCCATTCGGAAAAATCTGGTAAATTGCACCACTCCATATGGTAAAGCATCACAAGACAATTACAATGGTAGTGAAGCATCAAAGTGCATAAGAACTTCAGCTGGTGTCAAGAGTTTCTCTGCTTCCTTAAATGCACACTCACAATCTTTAGTTCATTTCAATTTTTACTTTGCTTGTAACAGTTCATGTAAAGGTGCCAATACCGTCGCCAGACTAGGCAGAAATTTACTGTAGTACTTAAGCAGTCCTAAGTATGACTGTGACTGTGACATATGCTCTGGTGGTGGCACTCCAACAAGTGCCTTCTCTTTCTCTGGTGATTTCCTTAACCCAGTGACATCAATTACATGCCTAATGTATTCAGCTGAAGTTTTGAAAAACTCATGTTTGTCTCAAACATTCTAAGACAGCATCCAAATTTTGAAGATGATCCTCTTGATCCTTTCCTGTAATAAGGATTTCATCCAAATAGCATTGAACTCCATTAAGTCCCTTCAGGTCTCATCCATAGCTTTCTGGGACAGAGAAGGTGGTGATAGGATATCGAAAGGCAACTTGTTGTAACAAAATAAGCCTTTTCTGGGTGTTGATTGTGAGATATTTGCAAGATGCCAGATCAAGCTCCATTTGTAGGTCTGCACTGAGCAAATCCAGTTTGCTGAAACATTGTCCTCCACTAAAAGTAGCAAATACATCTTTAATAGGAGGTAGTGGATACTGGTCTGCACATAAAATTGGATTCAGCATCACTTGGAAATCTCTACAAATATGGACTGACCAATCCTTGTTGATGATGAGTATGATGGGTGTAGGCCACTCATGAGAAACCAGTGACAGGACTTTGATGTTCACTACATGGTCCAAATCAGCTTTCTCTCTTAACCTTTACTCCAGTCTGCACCCCTTTTGTTCTCAAAATATGTTCTCGCACCCCTTATCAAAAATCGTTGAAGTAGGTCATTTCTTTAAACCTAGATATATTTTTATTTGTATATTACAGTAATCATTAAAAATGTATAATGTTAATAAATACATAGGTTTGATGAAACAAAGTAGTTGTACTTACGTGCCTGTGCTTAACTTGTGTTTTCGATGATTTACCTTGTAAAATAATCTGGCTTTTCTCGCACACCCAGAAAGGGCATCTCACACCCCCAGGGGGTGTGTGCACCCCAGGTTAAGAACCACTGCCCTAGAGGCTTCAGAGCAAACGGTGCACCTCTGTGTTTGAACTATTTTGGTTGGCTTTCAGACTTAACAGTCAGTTTCACTGACACATGGCTCATCTGTCCAAGCTCTTTTTCAAAAGCTTTGGAATGTCTGTCCAGTATTTCTTGAAGACTTTGAGGTGCTCTTGTGATTGCCTTGATCTTGGTCCAATTCATCTTGAGCTTCTTAAGCCAAGATCTGCCAAACAATGGTGGATACTTCCCTTCAATCACATACAAGGGTTCATATAGTTTAACTTTCACCTGGAGTATCCCTTTTGGGACCAACTTTTCCCTGGTATAAGTCTTCAGAACCACAGAGGTTTCTTTCAGAGGAATTTGTGACAAAGTTTGATGATAGGTAGATGCAAAAATCAGTGAAACAGCAGCTCCTAGATCAAGCTCTGTTCTTGTAGGAACTCTTTCAATCAAGGTGTGACCCACATGCTCTCTCTGACTCTAGTTTGCAATAACATGTGCAGTGCTAGGTCTTGATCAGTGTCACTAAAGCACTTGTCTTTTTTCCACATTACAAATTTCCAACTTCCATCCTTTCTTAGGTCCAGTCTTCACAGATGTCTTCTTGGATGGACAGTTACTCTGTGTTGCTGGTTGTTGAACTATGTAGCAGATTACAGCAATGTGTCCTTTCTTATGGCACTTTCTGCAATGACCTGGCATGCCCAGCAATCCTTCTCAGCATGTGCAGTTTGTGCACAATGGCCACATGGAAATTCCTTACATTCACATAGTCCTATGTCTTGCCAATTCACAAAATGAACTGAACTTCTCAGTTCACACTAAATTCCAGAGAATCCATCTCTGTGGTTTCAATTACAACTGCTACTTCAACAAGCTTCTTGAATATAAACGCTGATACAACTAGTAACTTCTTCCAGACCTGGTCATGGCATAATTCAGAAAATAACTGGTCATGTAGGCCATCACTTAGACATTGTCAGTTTGGACAAACATTGACAACTTCCTTAGAGCAGCAATAAACTGTCCAACTGATTCTTCACTTCCCTGATGTCGCTGATGGAACTGATATCATTCCTCTATCATCAGTGGGATAGGAGAAAAACGTTCCTGCTTTGCTGCAGTAATTGCAGCATACATGGCAATTCCAGGGTTGGATACAACAGGTCACACAATAGTCCATAGGCCTTCAGACCCTATTGCCAGCAAGGTTGAAACTGGTTGTCCATCAGGAATGGTGTTGCAAGTTATAAATGCTCAAGACATTCGAGGTACACCACACTTAGTCATAGATGTCATTGAATTCACCAGCATTGCTCACAAATGTTGCCATTTTCTTTGCTTTCCTATTAGGCTTCATGCCTCCTACTCATCTTCTCTGCCACAAGGAAATATTTTTGTTACTCCCCTGTCTGCACTCAATATACCTCTTCTGGCTGTGTGCCAACACTGCAGACTGCATAATCATTCCTTTGGCTGTATTTGACCTCCCTCTGCTGGCAATAGAACCCTCAGTGCAAGCTAAGCGGTTTGCCTGCCTGCTTGCATGTGGTCAGTCAAGATGGCTGCTTGCTTTCCCCTCATTGCTTTGTCTCTGTAGCAGCTACGCAGCAACGGCAGTAAACTCCTCCTTACTAATTTGTCTGCAGTAGCTCCAGATAGCAGCTGATTCCTTTGTTCTGCTTTTAATTGCCAATTCTCCATCTCTAGCTGGCTGGTTCATGCTGTCCCAGCAGCAGTCCGTCACCTTGTGCCTTTAGGTGAACTATCCTCCTCATTTATGGTATTATCAGAGGTGAAAGTAAGCCGGGACGCCGTGGTGCGGTGTACCGGCAAGAGCCAGTGCACCGTACTGGGGCAGCCCGGCTTCCCCAGGGGGCAATTTAAAGAGCCTGGGGCTCCCAGCAGTGGCTGGAGCCCCAGGCCCTTTAAATTGCCTCCAGAGCCCCACTGCTGGAGCCCTGGGGTAGCGGCTGCAGGGCTCCGGCAGCTATTTAAAGGGCCTGGGGCTCCCCTGCTTCTACCGCCCGGGCCCTTTAAATAGCCACTGGAGCCCAGCCACGACTACTCCAGGGCTCCGGCAGCTATTTAAAGGACCGGGGTGGTAGAAGCAGGGGAGCCGCGGGCCCTTTAAATAGCCCCCGGAGCCCCGGGCTGCTGCTGCTACCCCGTTGAGGGGGCACTTACCTTACAGGGTGGGCTGGGGCTGGTTTTGACCCCCTCAACCCCACCCCTTCCACCCTAGGCCCTGCCCCTTCCGGGGGCCAGAGCTAGCCCCAGAGTTCCGGTAAGTCACTCGACTTACTTTCACCCCTGGGTATTATTGGCTTACTTTTTCCTTCTTGTTCAGGCAGAGGCAGCACTGGACTCTTGTGGGATGGAAATCCTTCACTTCCAAATGTTATATTTGGACCCAGCAGAGAAGACGATATACACAGAGGAGATCTTTTAAGCACATCTAGCTGCCATGGGGGGTGGGGGAAGGGGGGAGTAGAGTGCTCCAACATTTAAAGGGACAGGACATTAAAGGGTCACCACTTATATCTTCCATGTTGGAATCAGAGCCAATCATTACTGCTGCTTAGCTGGTTCCCAACACCTGCCTGCTGAACTTCTCCTTATGTCAGGGTTTGCTGCTGCCTGGCTCTGCAGGCCCTGCAGTCATACCACCCTGCTGCACTCTCAATAGATAGAAATGTCTCAACACAGGAAAAAACCCACATATTTAAATGATATATTCAAGGAACACTATTCTAGCATAAGCATAGCTCTGTTTTAGAATTTCCTTTTCCACATATGATTATGTTTAAGTTTCCTTTAAAAATAATTATTAGTATACTTTTTATCTGCACTCTTGTCAATATATTTTGTGTTTTTAAAGCTAATTCAGAGATTTCACAATGAGTATTTAGAACTAAATGGTGGGGTTAATGGTGTTACAGTTCTGCATGTTCTTGTTATATATTAACCGTGTATTCTGTATTGAACAAAACACTAAAGACAGTCCTTGCCTTGAAGAGTCTATAATCTTAGACTTCAAGCACATACTTGAGTGCTTTCATGAATTGGAGCTTTAAAGATGATACAGAGAAGATATGAAATACTGAAAAAGCCAGAAGAGGAAAATATGTACCTTGAACACAAGTTTGACTGCCACAATGGGAACACAGTTGTTGTATCACTCTTACAGAAAGCCCAGTCTGGACTCCCCTCTTAAGCCAGAGAGCTTTCCATATGCAGAGAGAGGGGTAATTTATTAATTGTTAGAAATGGTACAGAATTACTGTGTAACCCTATTTTACCCAAAAGTCAATTAGGAGGTCTTATTCACACTTTGCATCTTATTAACACTGATTTACCTGTAGTGGTGCCATTCTCTTGTATCACAGAGCCCGAAGATACTAATTTTAATAGTTTCCCAGTAGCTATTTGCATTTACATATTATTCACCAACTTGTTTGTGATAATTTATCAGGACTGGATGACATCTGGCTTGTAGTTGAATTATGCTTTTGAAATGAGATCTATAACTGCGGTTACTAGATTCACATACTGAAATCTAAGCCTGGATTCCCACAGAGAACTAGTCAATATATATATATATATATATATATAGTGTAACCCAATTCTGAACATTATTTGCAGATTATGTTGTGGCTTTTCTATAATGATGCCAGGAAGTGGTTGTTAATAAAACAAATAATCATCCTTATCTGCAATTTCTGAGGTAGATATGGTTACTGATCTCAAGAGTTATCATTTCTGAGTCTCTTCTGACAGTAGAAAGTATTTGGTAGCTTTAATTTCCCGCTTGACAAAACTAGACTTTTTAAAAAGAGTAATAAGCAGATCAGTAATAATTGACCAAACATAAGCCTACAGCCATAGGGATTCAAAAGGAATCACATATAGACACAGTTTGACCATGTGAGGGAATGGTCCCATAGAAGCATGGCACATCAGCACCACTGCAGGGAAGTCAATTGGAGCTGAAGGCCATCACTGTTTAGCAGGAGGCATTAATCCCCTTACAAGATCATAGAATCATAGAATCATAGAATCATAGAATATCAGGGTTGGAAGGGACCCCTGAAGGTCATCTAGTCCAACCCCCTGCTCGAAGCAGGACCAATTCCCAGTTAAATCATCCCAGCCAGGGCTTTGTCAAGCCTGACCTTAAAAACTTCCAAGGAAGGAGATTCCACCACCTCCCTAGGCAACGCATTCCAGTGTTTCACCACCCTCTTAGTGAAAAAGTTTTTCCTAATATCCAATCTAAACCTCCCCCACTGCAACTTGAGGCCATTACTCCTCGTTCTGTCATCTGCTACCATTGAGAACAGTCTAGAGCCATCCTCTTTGGAACCCCCTTTCAGGTAGTTGAAAGCAGCTATCAAATCCCCCCTCATTCTTCTCTTCTGCAGGCTAAACAATCCCAGCTCCCTCAGCCTCTCCTCATAAGTCATGTGTTCTAGACCCCTAATCATTTTTGTTGCCCTTCGCTGGACTCTTTCCAATTTATCCACATCCTTCTTGTAGTGTGGGGCCCAAAACTGGACACAGTACTCCAGATGAGGCCTCACCAATGTCGAATAGAGGGGGACGATCACGTCCCTCGATCTGCTCGCTATGCCCCTACTTATACAGCCCAAAATGCCATTGGCCTTCTTGGCAACAAGGGCACACTGCTGACTCATATCCAGCTTCTCGTCCACTGTCACCCCTAGGTCCTTTTCCGCAGAACTGCTGCCTAGCCATTCGGTCCCTAGTCTGTAGCGGTGCATTGGATTCTTCCGTCCTAAGTGCAGGACCCTGCACTTATCCTTATTGAACCTCATCAGATTTCTTTTGGCCCAATCCTCCAATTTGTCTAGGTCCTTCTGTATCCTATCGCTCCCCTCCAGCGTATCTACCACTCCTCCCAGTTTAGTATCGTCCGCAAATTTGCTGAGAGTGCAATCCACACCATCCTCCAGATCATTTATGAAGATATTGAACAAAACCGGCCCCAGGACCGACCCCTGGGGCACTCCACTTGACACCGGCTGCCAACTAGACATGGAGCCATTGATCACTACCCGTTGAGCCCGACAATCTAGCCAGCTTTCTACCCACCTTATAGTGCATTCATCC
Source organism: Eretmochelys imbricata (assembly GCF_965152235.1). Classification (NCBI taxonomy): domain Eukaryota; kingdom Metazoa; phylum Chordata; order Testudines; family Cheloniidae; genus Eretmochelys; species Eretmochelys imbricata. The sequence continues at coordinate 314,987,585 of NC_135572.1, forward strand.
AGCCCATACTTCCTTAACTTGCTGACAAGAATACTGTGGGAGACCGTGTCAAAAGCTTTGCTAAAGTCAAGAAACAATACATCCACTGCTTTCCCTTCATCCACAGAACCAGTAATCTCATGATAAAAGGCGATTAGATTAGTCAGGCATGACCTTCCCTTGGTGAATCCATGCTGGCTGTTCCTGATCACTTTCCTCTCATGCAAGTACTTCAAGATTGATTCTTTGAGGACCTGCTCCATGATTTTTCCAGGGACTGAGGTGAGGCTGACTGGCCTGTAGTTCCCAGGATCCTCCTTCTTCCCTTTTTTAAAGATTGGCACTACATTAGCCTTTTTCCAGTCATCCGGGACTTCCCCGGTTCGCCACGAGTTTTCAAAGATAACGGCCAATGGCTCTGCAATCACAGCCGCCAATTCCTTCAGCACTCTCGGATGCAACTCGTCCGGCCCCATGGACTTGTGCACGTCCAGCTTTTCTAAATAGTCCCTAACCACCTCTATCTCCACAGAGGGCTGGCCATCTCTTCCCCATTTTGTGATGCCCAGCGCAGCAGTCTGGGAGCTGACCTTGTTAGTGAAAACAGAGGCAAAAAAAGCATTGAGTACATTAGCTTTTTCCACATCCTCCGTCACTAGGTTGCCTCCCTCATTCAGTAAGGGGCCCACACTTTCCTTGGCTTTCTTCTTGTTGCCAACATACCTGAAGAAACCCTTCTTGTTACTCTTGACATCTCTCGCTAGCTGCAGCTCCAGGTGCGATTTGGCCCTCCTGATTTCATTCCTACATGCCCGAGCAATATTTTTATACTCTTTCCTGGTCATATGTCCAACCTTCCACTTCTTGTAAGCTTCTTTTTTATGTTTAAGATCCGCTAGGATTTCACCGTTAAGCCAAGCTGGTCGCCTGCCATATTTACTATTCTTTCGACTCATTGGGATGGTTTGTCCCTGTAACCTCAACAGGGATTCCTTGAAATACAGATCAAGTCCTAATTTATTATTTAAAGGGGAATTGCAACAGAGGTTCACCCAAAGGGTCATCCAACTGTGGTACTGCCTTAATTTATCTTCTCTAACAATCAAAACACCAACACTAGTGCAAATTAACTCTCTCCTTCCTACCACTAGTGTAGTCTTATAAAAATAATCAGCAAAGCCAAGTCTTCCAGCTCTCTACCTTGAGCTCTATTAATCTATTCAATTCAAAATGAGTTTCAACAGCCATGCAGCCCTCCATCAAGGCTTTCCCCCGTTATAGCCCTTCCCAGATGAGGCTTAATTCCCTCTGGTGATCTGCTCTCTGCAGCTCTCCCAGCTGAGGCTCTCTGTCCCAGCAGGCTCCTAATTCTACTCCTACTCCCTTCAGATTTCTTTCCATAGGCCTTCCTCCTGGGAACCATGAAGAATCCTCTCCACCCTGATATTTCTGGAGTCTCTTCCTAACTGAACACAAGCTACCCTTATATTTCCCAACAGACCTCTTTACTCAATCAACAGACTCCCCATAACTCACTAATGCCTAATCTCTAGGCTTCCCCTCATACCTTCTAGTCATGTCATTAAACTGCTCTTGTGTCATGTTGCAGAAATAGTGTTCAAAATAATCTCCCACCTCCACAACAACGCCCCCCCCCTCAGGATTTTCATGAAGCTTTTTGTTCTGAAATGCCTGAATGTTACAAAATCACTTAAATCTGTCAGGTAGCTATGAGTATCATGACCTGTAGCTATTTTAAGAACATTTTGGAAAGCTAATAGCACTAGATGACTATGTAAAGATTTTTGAAATGGAATTCCATTTCATGCAAAATTCATTAAGTACATTGCTGAAATATCTGTTGGACTTTTCAATAGTAATGCTCCTTGGGGGATTAAGATATGTTCATGGAAAGCAAAACAAACAAACAAAAACTGGCCAGACAAATAGGAAATAATTTTCTGAATCAAAACTATGACAAAATCATGGAGTGTATGAGGAGAACAGTTGTATCAGCCCCAATTCACAGGTATGTGCATGAAAACATATAGAAATGCACTAATTCATTATTGAATATTTCTTTTCAACACACCTGCTACAAAGTCATGTGCACTGAAAGAACTTCATTTTCAATTACTTTGAAGACCCTTTTCAAAGTATCTCCATCCTGCAATGAAATCTTTTGCTGTGAGATATTTAAAATATATAATTTCTCTCAATTAGATATTTGCAATTCAGTAGGTCAGAGCATGAATTTGTTCCCACAAGAAGATATATTTTATGAAACAAACATCTGTGTCTTTAGGATTACATTTTTTATTTGTACTGTAATCTGTAAAACTTCAGATCAGGAACTTTTGTATTTAGGTGAGAGGATATTCTAACAAACCAAATTCTATTTATTTGCACAGGTAAGCTTTTGAAAATTGGGCTTCTGATACAATTCTCATTTTCATTACACTTTTAATATCCCAGATATTGATCTTACGTGTTCAGGTCTGTTTGATAATATACAGAATTGAAGGATGTCTATGTAATTCTCTTTGTCCCAGATTGGTGTAGCTTTACCCATACAAATCACAAATTCATTTAAAAAATAGTCACTAATACCTACAATAGTAAGAGAAGGCACAATCTTGATTCCTCAGAAGTTCCTACAATCACACGATATGCATAAGGAAACTAAGCTTTTACACAGTCTGCTAGCTGTAGCAAGAAAGAAGGAATTAACAATAACTACCACATAGCATGTATAAAATGCTACCATAATTATAGTAAAAAAGCAGAGGAGAATCAGGCCCCAAAATTATGGATACCAGATCCTTAGCTGGTATGAATTGCCACAGGTCCATTGATTTCAATGGAACCACATCAGTTTACACCAGCTGAGGTTCTAGCCCATTATATTGGCCAATTTCTCTTCTGAACAGAGCTCTGCTTGGTTCAAGAAAGGGAGATGTCATTGAAATAGTTGCACATATGGCCCCAGCAAACTTAGAACTGTTACCAGGCAGCTCTAAGATGCACCACTGTTGAAAGATCCATAATGGAATCCACACCAGGAGAGGATAGATGTGAAGAGGCAGAGCTCCACTCCATCTTACTGTGCTGAGTAGGAAGGGTGCAGAGGAGCCTGCCTGCAGCATAGATGCACCAGAAGCAAATCCATCATCTAGAAGAATTCTCAGCTGGGCATTCAAGACTGTAACCGGCCTTTAGAGTCTAGTCTATATTTATGTAATATTATATATTTTTGGTTTATGTGATTAAAAATAATTAAAAACTCTTAGGGCCCTCCTATTCTGATGAGATTTGCATGCCATATCACATAAGCCCAGTTTTCTCATAATTTATTCATTTCAATTCATAATTTAAATAGGAAAGTTGTAGAACGTGACTCTCCAGTCTAAGTTATGCAAAATTCAGTATTGTCCAGCATTCATATTTTTCTTACTTCTCTGAAACAGGAAAATGAAACAAAAGCAGAGGAAAATGAAAGGAGGGGAGGCTCTCTCCAAGAAAAACAAAGGATCATGATTTTGTAACTAAAGGACAGCTTTTAAAAAGAAGGGCATACATTTTCAAAAATATGCTGCTTCCCATTTCACCTGAAAAATACTGCATTTGTACATGAAAGCAGACACAAATGCATGAAAAAATAGTATCTGTAAATGAAAACCACATACAAGTTAGTCGCACAGTCCCCTAATTTGTATGTACAATTGTCTTTGTGTACGAATGCTATGTTTGCAGTAACAATCTAGCAGAAACTGTTGACATATCTGGAAATGTCATGAATAACCCTATAATAATGAATGATAAGAGTATGGAAAACAGTGTATGGTATAGAGAAGGCACATCAGAAACATCTATCCACCTCTTCTCTTACTACAAGAATAAAAAATATTCAATGAAACTGAATGATGGGAAATTCAAAACTGATAAGATTTTCACACACATCATAATTAATCTGTGGTATTCATTACCTCAAAATGTCACTGAGATCCAGGGTAAGATTTACAAAGATGCTGAAAATACAGTTACATGGCTCGTGGGATTGATAAAAAGCACCTAAAGCAGGTTAGGTACCTAACTCCCTTCACTTCACTGGGAGTTAGGCACTTAACCTGCTTAAGTGCTTTTGTGAATCTCACTAGGTGCCTATTTGCATCTTTAGGTACCTAAATACCTTTGTAAATCTGGTTCCAAGATCTTAGCAGGATTTCTTAAATTCAAGAAAGGATTTAACATTTATATAGATAACAAACATATAAAGAATTATAATAGTAAATATTAACAATAAAACATAACAAGAACAAAAAAGCATTTTCAAAGGAATAGAACCTGCCTATATCAAGGCATAAATCAGCCTCTAAAACTGGGAGGAAGGAGGATGCTTTTCCTGGGAGCTGGTAATTCCAGAACTAGCTTATGGAGAACTTAGCTCCCCCGATACTTAAGAAGCAGCTGCTACTCTCCACTGTCACAGACAGGATGATGGTGTAGGTGGACCAGTGGTCTGATCCAGCTACCCCTTTGGTTTGTATGATAAAAGCAGTATTTGAAAGTGGTACCAAACCAACCTATTTATTTTGTAATGCTAGACTTCTCACAAATGAAGTCTCTGGGCCATTCCATTATCGTATCATCTTCACTTTCGCATGTCAGATTTTTTTTTTTACCATTTTGAAGGAATATGCAGGAGAGATGACTGAACATTAATTTTTCAGAAGTGTTTAATGTCGGTGCTGCATGATGGCAGATGAATTCAGTTATTTTTAAGCTAATGCATATTTGAAAAAATAGTCTAAAATTTTTATCTGTGCTTGAGGGCTCTGAGAGACTTATTCTGTGAGATGCTGAGTGCTTCTGAAAGAGTGAAGAACCCTAAATGTCTCCTGCAGAGTTAAGGGCACTTATGGTAGTCCCTCAGCGCCTCATCAAGCTCTGAACTTGCAAGTTCCCCGTAGGAAAAAAACTGAGTGACCCTAGTTCAAAGAAGCCTGCCCAGTGTGTAGTAGCAGTTAAGAAAGCAAACAGGCTCCTAGGATGTATTAAAGGGATTGGAAGAACAACAAATAAAATCCTGTTATAAAAAACAGTGGTGTGACTGTCGGTGGCCTGTGTGCACCAGTCAGTTACATAGGCAGGAGCTAAGTAGCAGAGTTGGAGCTGAGTTAGGTTCAGATACCAGGAAGTCAAGGTTAGGAACCAAGTTGCTGGCAGGAAGCAAGTAGTAGAATCGGGGAAGAACTAGGGACAGAAACAGAGTCTAGGGTCAACAGCAAGGCAAGCAGAACCAAGCAGGAGCAGAAGCAAGCAGGCATCTGTGTCATTGCTCAGACAACTCCCCATGAGGGCTTCCTAGTTTACATACCAGTAGGAGCCCATGAGTGGGTACATCCTATGGGGTGGTAAGTCCTGCAGTGTCTAACTTCACACGGTCTTCCAGCAGAACCCCAGACTAAACTTCCAATAGTGATGAAGAAATGTCAGTGGCCCAGAACCCCCATGGTCCCATGTTCTAGTCCCCAGGTTCTTATAGTGAGCTAGGCTGGTATACTCAGTCCTAGTTGGGCAGTGCCCCATCTCAAGAAAAATAACTGTGGAAAGTGAAATTCCAGAGGAGACTAATGAAAACAGAAAAATTATATGGCAGGATTTGCATAAAATCAGACACTGCAAAGAATAGGGGCTCAAATCTGGCTTCAATGTGTTTCTATATGGTGTATGCATAGCCAGTTTAACTGGCCATTACCAGAGGGATAAAGCAGTGTAGGTGACTCTTCAGCACTTCCCTGTGCATCCTCTGTCATAAAAGCATATTAAGGGCAGGTCTGAGAGTGGAAGGGGTGGGACGAATGTACAGTCTGGGTATTCTGAGAGTATGTCTACACTGCACTCAGGCTGTTTGATTGTAGCAGATGGAGGCATATCCAAGCTAGCTTGGGCACTAATAGGAATGAAGCCATAGAAGCATGGACTGTATATACCTGCCTGCAACCCTGGGTTCTTACTCAGCTATTATATATCAGACGAACCCCTACAAGGCTCCCCTAACTTATGCTGCAGGCTAGACCAGCCCCAAATCTCAGAGCTGCATAAAATAATCTTTCCATCTCCCTACCCTGGGCTGTGCCTCCTCCATTCCTTGGACATAGCAAATATTAATTATTGAAGCACGGGTGGGTAGGTGGGATACTGAAGTAGATGGACCTAAAGTCTGATCTTCTGGCAGCTCTTACTTTTTTATGTACTTGGGGGTGTGATATAGCATGATCCTAGGTTTTTTGCATGGTGAAATTGATTGAATCCTTTATGAATTCAACTTTTTCCTGAAGACTGCTATGCAGGTGGCACCTAGAGATGCTGAATATAGTACAAGCAGTCCCATCATCTTCAGATTGGTACATTCCCATTGTAAGGCCAAAAATTGAATTCCTATCCCATTTGTTATGTAAACATAACTGTTTTTCAAATTCAAATTTTTAATAGCTTACATGTGCTGAAAACAGATTTAGTAAGTACCATACTGGGAAGCTGTATTAGTGATCCAAGACTTTTTGATAGAATTTCAGTTGAGTTTAGTTTCTAAATGTTTCTGAGAAGCTTGTTATGGCTTTAAATGAGATCTGTTGCTAGTAGCAACTGTTTCAGTAATTGTAAAATCTGTAAAAGTGACAGGACTATTTAAGCCTCTTAAAAATTTATAGATTATTAGATTTAATTAATATATTCAAATATGAGAATTCATTAATGATTTACAATCTGAATTAATATTTTCCACACATGTATAGTTTGTATTAAAATAGCATATACAATACTCTGAATAGCCCTAGAATGCGCTGTTTGTCTACAATGTTATAGTGACTTAACATGTTACTGTATTATTCACCAAGATTAAAACCTGGCTTCGGTAGGTCACAGATGAAATTAATGTGAAAGGCTCAACATAGTTCCCAGTTGACAGTTGAAGATTAAGGTGTACTGGCATAGTTACAGTCTGAAGGAAGCTTGCAATACATGCATTATGTCTCACTCTATCTAAAATTATTATAGCCAACATTACACAATTTAATCACTTTTATTATAAACTACCTTGCCCATCCCAGTAAATAAAGTTAATCTTGGTTGTATTTCCTTCGTAGTAATTATGTTTTTAAAGTGTTAAAATAATATATTAAGAAGTAATAGAATTAAGTAATATCTGCAAACTTCTTTGAGATCACCAAATAAAAGGATCTTAATAAAAGCAAAATTGTTGTTTTTATAATAATGTAGAAAATGTGGATAAGAATCCGAATACTTTTTCTGCACACAATACATATATTTATGTGTACTAGTGATGAGTGAAATACTTGTAATGAAATTTCAAGGTGTTTTCATTTCACTATAAAAGCAAATATGGGACAGTTTTTCTAAAAAAAAATCCATATTTCACTGAAAACCGGCCTCTTTAACAATGAAAGCTAAATTTTAAGAAAAAAATTAGCATATACTTAGAAAAAGGTGACTGTGGAACTCAAAGGGCATGATCACCACCTACCATAAATTTCTCTGGAGGGAATTGGAGGAATATGCAGCCGTGACCCAACACAGCATGCCATCTCTGAACCTGCAGGTTCCCAGAGATTTGTAAAGATCTCTTTGAAAGTCTGCCAGAGACCCCAGGCCATATGCAGTAAAGCCCTGTCTTCAGGGTCTCCCTCCCCCATTCTGGGTCTAGGTTAGAGACTTTCTGTACTCTGAAGCCCCTTAAAGGGGACAGAGGGCTTTACAACAGCATGTAAGTTAGACCATTTTTGACTATCTTAGACTCAGTGGGATAAAGTCACAAGTGATGTGTAAGGGAGTGCAAAATACTGTATCTTACATGCTCAGGGGGCCAGAAGAAGGTCTATGTTACACTATTTTAGACTCAGCTCTGAAATTTGCCTAAACTTTCCTAGTAATTCAGTCCAAACAACAAATATAGCTGAATTAGAACATGTAATGAAAGAGGACCCTAACATAATAGGTATTACTGAAACATGGTAGAATGATGAAAATTAATGACATTGGGTATAACTGTCTATAAGCCAAACAGATAGATTTAGGTCATAGAAGTGTGAATATAGCATTATACCTAAAATATCCCATAGAATGTTATGAGATAAAACATCTAATTGGAGAGGCCCATACATCACATCTGTTTGTACACAAATCACAAGTCTACACATATACTAGTTGAGTTACTGCTCTCGCCTCTAGGCCTGGAAAAGGACATTGAGTGCTCAGTGTTGAGGAAGGTTTAAGAAGGGTACTAAATCTAATAAAACAGCAATGATGGCTTTAAGGCCAGAAGGCACCACAAGATCATGTAGTCTGGTCTCCTGTATATCACAGGTCACCATCACCATCCAGCACCCACACACTAAACCCAACAACCGAAATTAGACCAGAGTATTACAGCACACAGGAGACTAGATTATTAATGGCATAGGCAGAGAATAGGAAGGACCCAGGTGACTTCAACTACCTGCATATACACTAATGAAACAAAACAGGGGACAAAGTTTAGAGAGGCAGTTTCTCAACACTTTAAATGTTTTTTTTAGGCACCACCAGTCTACAGCACACAAGAAGCTATTCTTGATTTATTCCTAAGTAACACACAGTAGTCAGTGCAAGAATAACTTTAGTTGAGAGGTTTTATGATATAGCACTGCAGCTAAGCACTGCCTCTGTGAGCTCGTGGCAGAATCTTTTTAAGATCCTTATTTTTTGATAATTCCCCCCCCCCAATCGATCAAACTACAGAAATAGCTTACTAAATCTCTATGGAATCTTTTTCTGGAGCACTAACGCAGACTTGCTAAATCTGATATAAAAATTCACATTTCTCAAAGAATGGAAGCAGACCACGAAGACTGCCAAGCTAGCAGAGTCTGCAAAACCCAGTGATCCAGCCACCAAGAGTCAAACAAGAAATTACCTTAAAACTTGACCACAGTTATGGACAGTAAGTTTTCAGAATTCAAAAAGTCCTTGCAATCCTTCTAGGACTGACTCACTGAAAGGGTAGACATATTTCAAAACTGCAGTGGAGCAAAGAGGAGCAGCATCAATCAGCACAAAAAATGACAGACGCCCATCTGCAGGTCCCTGGAAACAAAGCCACCCATCTGAGGGATGAATATTAAAATACTGAAAATAAAGTTGCTACCTCAATATATGATGCCTGGGTCTCCCTAAAGGAGTGTAAAAGCCTGATAGATCTTTCCCCTGAGTAGATCCTCTACTCCTGAGGACATACTGCACCAAAAAATTAAAAATTCTGTGCACAATATTTTAAAATTCTGCAAAATTACACAAATTTTATTTGTCAAATAAATGTGAAGGCTCCAGCATGGCATTGGGGAGCACAGGCCTCTGGCTGCACAGAGGTGGGAGATCACTGTGCAGCTCCTCCCTGGGACCCGGACTCAGCAGTGAGGCTTCACCCAACCCTGACACAGCGCAAGGACTGGGCCTGCCCAAGAAACACCCCATGGCCCTGTCCCTCTGTGTGGGCAGGCAGACTCAACAAGGCAGGATCCAAGTGTGGAGGGGCTTAGTGTGGGGGGATCCAGGTGTGGTTTGAGAGGGTTCTGTGTGGGATAATTTGGGTGTGGGCGGCTCAGTGGGGGATCCAGGTGCAGGGGGGATCTGGATGCACCAGGGCTTGTTGCAGGGTTCTGGGTGCAATGGTAATGGGACTCTGCAAGGGGTCCAGGTGAAGGTGGTTGGGGCTTAGTGGGGAGGTGTCTGGGTGTAAGGGAGATGTAGCTTCGCTGGGGGTCTGGGTGTGGGAGGCTCAGTGGGGAGTCCAGATGCTGGGGAGAGTCGGGCTCAGGGGTGGGAATCCAGGTGCAACTGGTTGAGGCTTGGTGGGGTGGGGATCCAGGTGCAGGTGGCTTGTCAGGGTGGTCCAGATGCAGGGGGAGTGGGAGGTTATCAGTGAAGTTCTAAGTGCAGGGGGGTGAGGCTTGGCAGGAGGGTCTGGGCATGACGGGGTCTGGATGCACAGTGGTTGTGCAGATGTGGGAGCAGCTCCCTGTACAGGGATCCCTCCCCCTGAAGCTAAGGAATGATGGGTGCACAAAGTGGGGCAGGGGAGTTTGCAGTGCTTCCTGCAGTTGGGGGAGAAATCTTCGGGAGGATCTGACACAGCCCCGATGCCGTGCGGGGAAGAGGAAGTCCCATCTTCCTGCCCAGCTGGGACTAGCAGCTGAGCCTGGCGCAGGGTAGGAGCCACCAGCCTGGTCTTCCTCAGTCCCGCCTCCTGCCCCACAGTAATTTACCTCTCTGCCGGCTGCCCTGGGCACCCAAAACATACTGCTGGGGAGGGCTGCATGACCGCTCTTGTGGCTTCCCTTTGCTTCCCCATAAGAAAGTCATTTTTCTGTGGGGAAGCAAAGAAATCTGCGGGAGACATAAATTCCGTGCGTATACATGCACAATATTCCTCGAGGAGTAATAATCAAATGACTGGATATACATGTGAAAAGGAAAAAGGTTTAAAATATATAAGGCTTATCAGGCTCCAAGCACAGGTGCAAGAATGACTTTCATCTCGACTTGTAACTATCCAGCTACTCCACTTTGAAGGTAGGCAGCATACTTTACAGGTTGTGAAGAATAGGGGAGATCTTTTTTTACTCAAATGGGTTATTTTTCAGGATTTTTATGCCCTTTTTCCATAGACAAGAACAGTGTTCAATCCAGTAAGGAAACTACTCAGTAATCAGAGTATTAAATATATTACTTTATAGCCCATGATTCTGAATATTTAGAAGAGCACATATTTTTATTTTTAAAAACCCCTGCAGAAACTTTGAAATTTGCAAAGACTCAAGAGCAGAAAACTTTCAAAATCTTTTTTGTTTTAAAGTAATGCTGGTATGCAATTCAAATGGCGATACAATTTGGTATGTGCTTACTGTCAAAAACTATATGTTAATTAATAGGGAACATCTTCTATAAGAATTTTATGGAAACCTAACCTTTGATTGTCCTGTTTGCAAGCAGTTCGTGTTTGCAATATAGTCCACATACCATAATAATTCAAGGGTTCCAGTTCTCTATGGCTGCAAATAACAAATTACTAATAGGCCATTGACTTCAGGGGAATTAGTCACATGAGTAAAGTTACACATGTGAAGTGCTTTCCTCGAGTGGGGCCACAGTACTCAGCATCTTGCAGATCTGAGAGGTATATCTATAATTTTAATGGGAGAAAATAATAGCACAGATAAAAGGCAATGGACATTTAATTTTTAGTTGTACAGCAATATCTGTTCTCCTTCAGAAATTCCTAGTGCAACACAAGTACAGAAGGGACTAAACCTCTATTCCAGTCAGTCTACACTGGGCACAGGACATGAGGGAGACAAAATGGCTATATGCTACCTCATGGTTCCCTGATCCTGGGCTCAGATGGTGGGCCAATAAATCCCTTAGAGCAGTTACTTTAAATTGTGCCACAAGTACTCCTTTTTTAAAATTGTGCTTGACCACTTCTGTCCAACCATCTCCTCATGGGCAGATTATTCTATAATCATCCCCGATAGGGTTCCTTGCACCTTCCTGTGAAGCATTTGGCATTTTCCATTGCCAGAGATAGGGTACTGAACTTGATGGACCATTGGTCTGCTCCAGACGGACAATTCCCATGTTAGTAAAAGTAAGTACCATAGAATACAAGCCTCCTTTAGAAATTTTGCTTGTAATGTTTGGACAGATAAGGTTGAAACAGAAGCATATTAATTGACTGAATATAAAAAAAGTCTGTAAAATTAAACATTTTCTGGCCTGTTAGCACTAAGATTTTTCATCATGCTTTTGCCTATTCTTCTGTGACAAATAACGGTAGTTCTCATTTGAAATCTCATTCTCATTACTGACATCGTATCAGGTGGTTAAAGGAAACAGCTGGGGGAAGAAAAGCTTGTATTACATTTACATTCAGACTATTACCAGGGATGCACGAATGCACAGCGCCTTAGGGCTAATTTCTGCAGCAATGTTAACTAAATTCTGAGCCAGGTTTATGAAATTTTCCTGACAATTTCACAGCAGTAAAAGCTGCATTATTTATAACAGCAGGAAATAGAATACCTGTATTTTAAGAGATTTTTTATTTGCTTTTATAAATCACACAGTGAAAGCTGGGTTGTACTAACAGGAAAATATCTATAACATCTAATATTTTCTATGGAGTCTCACAAAAATAGTGTACACTTTTATTCTTATGGCAAGACGATGTAGCAAACCATATTGCTGGAGGCAACACACACTTTCTCTTTCCATTAGCAATCATAAAGTGTTTCACATACATACATACATTGTGTGTGTTTGTGTGAGTTCTACTGTATACTCTTTGTCTATATTACAACTGGTCAAAAACATTTAGATGGAACAAGTTTCCATGTTGAAATCAAAACTTTTCATGGGACTGTGTTGATTTTGAAACAATACATTTTGACTTTCTCATTTCTTTTCAGTAATGGCAAAACATTTTGATTCTTCATTATCATTTCATTTTCTTCAACTTTTATAGCTTCTATATTCTTGATTTTAATATATATATTTAATATTTTATCATCTTTTGATATTATTGAATTAAACATTTTTACCTAATCAAAATGAAACTTGTCAGCATTGTCAAAATCAAATGAGTTGGCATTTTGAAACACAATATTTTGTTTTGTTGTAAATTTCAACTATTCACCCTGAGTCAGACTGTTTTTTTTTTTAATTTAGAATTTTCCTCATATTGCTTGTAAAAACTTGAACTATTAATGTGAGTAAGGACAACTTGTATTACTAAGTATTTTAGGAATGTTCACATTTTTGCCAGCTGACTTGGGCAGTATTGCGAACCCCAAGCATTCAAAAAGCTTGAGTGAGACCCCAGAAATAATGAGATTGACTTCAAAATCATAAAAGCTTTTAAAACAATAAATTTGCCTCCTGGTTTCTAAGCATTTAGGGTTCACATTTTCCAGCTTTCCTCTGCAATTGTGAAGACTCGAAAATTACTATTTTGAAATGAAAGCTAAAATTCTCCCCATGTTATATGGTTCCAGGATTCTTGCTGTAAGAAAAAACATCATGAGTCACAATAAAACCACAAGCGTGGAAGCACTTTTCAGCCAGGTTGATGTAACACCAGGAGGTGTTGGCATTTGCTCTTGTACTATGAGCAATGATTGGTTAGTAAGGCTATGTCTACACTTGCATGATTCCCTGGGTACTTGGCCATGTACTGCTAGCTCAGCACTCTCACTGACTGTCCACATATGCCAACCTGGGCATGGGTACACAGTATACACAAGCATAGGCCCTTACCCACACGGCCCCTTTTTGGTACATGGTGGCAGCATTACCATTTCAGGAGCAGTCTCCCAGAGTCCTGTGAGTCACGGGAGTCACTCTGGGAACTGCCTTGTTTTCTGTTACTGCTGGCACTGTACGCCAGCTTTGCACATTTGGCGACAGCAGCTCCTGGTTACTTCTCCATTCTGCCAAACTGCACTGGAGACATGGAGCACGTATATAATGATGTGCTTCTGCTCCTACTCCTTCTTGCTGGACAAATGGGTATGTGGTGCAGTACCAGTACTGGATGGAATGAATGCAGAAAAATGTAAGATGCCAAAGACAGCTGACCCAGAGGAGGAATATAAATCCACTGCGGTGCCAAGGAATGCCTATGGGCGGACTATCACTTCTGGTCCTGGAGAACCAGCACTGTGTGATGGGACTGCATCATATTGGAAACCTGGGATGATGACCAGGGCTGAAGAACTTGAGAATGAGGAAGCAGACCTTCATAGAGTTGTGTGAGGAGCTTGGACCAACCCTCCATTTCAGAGACCACTCAATTTCAGAAACCCACAGCGGTGCAGAAATGTGTGGCTATTGCCCTTTGGAAGCTGGCAACACCTCACTGCGGTTGATCATTGGTGACCTGGCATGCAATGATCCTGGCAGGGTTGAGCAGGGGGTTGTGAGTCTCCTCAGAATTTGTACTCGAAGCCCTGGAGAGCACTTGGTCAAACTCATTGTAGCATGGACATGTGCTAAGTCCCCGCCTGGAGCATCTGTTGGAGTCCTTCACCATCTAGTATACGAACCTGAGATTCTTCATGCGTGGTTGGCACTGGGGCAGAGTTTGGTGGATGCCTGCCTCCTCCAGCCACAGTGAAATCTCCCAGTACAGGTGTATGATCTTGCTGGTATCGATGAAGTCATAGAGGACAGTGCACTCTGACCACAAATTGATCAGCACCCTAGTGTACTCCAGAGACCAGGCAGCACCTCTGTCAACATGATCAATAATCACTGTTGCTGATCAACAGATTTCATGAAAGAACTGATATTAAGGGCTCAGTGCAGGTCTCTACTACTACTGGCAATGGGGGTGGGGCAGGGGTCAGGCAGCAAAGGAATCAATCCATGGCTGGAATGGCCCTGGAGGACTATCAATAATCACAAACTAGTACACGTCTCTTATGCAAATCCACACTGCACTGCAGGATGGGTTCAGGGCCATGCCATGGCACAGGTGGATACATATCCATTATGTGTGCTAGCTTTTGCACACTAGACTGTCCTCTAGGAATGCGTTCCAGGGCTTCAGATGTGGACAATAAGGGGGTTATGGTTCAACAACACACATGTATCTGGATACAGTCACAAGTGTAGAGGCACCCTAACAGTGTATGATTTACCATCCCTATGCCCTTAGTTATTTTGTGTGTCTGTACTGTGTTTTTTCCTGTTTGTCTACTCTCTGTGCAGTATTGAGGACTGTGTTGGTATTGTAAGCACTCACTTTAAGAGTGTGTGTTGAGGGAGGGGATGTTACACTGAATCATAGAATCATAGAATATCAGGATTGGAAGGGACCTCAGGAGGTCATCTAGTCCAACCCCCTGCTCACAGCAGGACCAATCCCCAACTAAATCATCCCAGCCAGGGCTTTGTCAAGCCTGACCTTAAAAACTTGTAAGGAAGGAGATTCCACTACCTCCCTAGGTAACGCATTCCAGTGTTTCACCACCCTCCTAGTGAAAAAGTTTTTCCTAATATCCAACCTAAACCTCCCCCACTGCAACTTGAGATCATTACTCCTTGTCCTGTCATCTGCTACCACTGAGAACAGTCTAGATCCATCCTCTTTGGAACCCCCTTTCAGGTAGATGAAAGCAGCTATCAAATCCCCCCTTATTCTTCTCTTCCGCAGACTAAACAATCCCAGTTCCCTCAGCCTCTCCTCATAAGTCATGTGTTCCAGTCCCCTAATCATTTTTGTTGCCCTCCACTGGACGTTTTCCAATTTTTCCACATCCTTCTTGTAGTGTGGGGCCCAAAACTGGACACAGTACTCCAGATGAGGCCTCACCAATGTCCAATAGAGGGGAACGATCACGTCCCTCGATCTGCTGGCGATGCCCCTACTTATACATCCCAAAATGCAATTGGCCTTCTTGGCAACAAGGGCACACTGTTGACTCATATCCAGCTTCTCGTCCACTGTAACCCCTAGGTCCTTTTCTGCAGAACTGCTGCCTAGCCATTCGGTCCCTAGTCTGTAGCGGTGCATGGGATTCTTCCATCCTAAGTGCAGGACTCTGCACTTGTCCTTGTTGATCCTCATCAGATTTCTTTTGGCCCAATCCTCTAATTTGTCCAGGGCCCTCTGTATCCTATCCCTACCCTCCAGCGTATCTACCTCTCCTCCCAGTTTAGTGTGCAATCCACTCCATCCTCCAGATCATTTATGAAGATATTGAACAAAACCGGCCCCAGGACCGACCCTTGGGGCACTCCACTTGATACTGGCTACCAACTAGACATGGAGCCATTGATCACTACCGGTTGAGCCCGACAATCTAGCCAACTTTTTATCCACCTTATAGTCCATTCATCCAGCCCATACTTCTTTAACTTGCTGGCAAGAATACTGTGGGAGACCGTGTCAAAATCTTTGCTAAAGTCAAGAAACAACATGTCCACTGCTTTTCCCTCATCCACAGAGCCAGTTATCTCGTCATAGAAGGCAATTAGATTAGTCAGGCATGACTTGCCCTTGGTGAATCCATGCTGACTGTTCCTGATCACTTTCCTCTCCTCTAAGTGCTTCAGAATTGATTCCTTGAGGACCTGCTCCATGATTTTTCCAGGGACTGAGGTGAGGCTGACTGGCCTGTAGTTCCCAGGATCCTCCTTCTTCCCTTTTTTAAAGATGGGCACTACATTAACCTTTTTCCAGTCGTCTGGGACTTCCCCAATCGCCATGAGTTTTCAAAGATAATGGCCAATGGCTCTGCAATCACATCCGCCAACTCCTTTAGCACTCTCGGATGCAATGCATCCGGCCCCCTGAACTTGTGCTCGTCCAGCTTTTCTAAATAGTCCCGAACCACGTCTTTCTTCACAGAGGGCTGGTCACCTGCTCCCCATGCTGGGCTGCCCAGTGCAGTAGTCTGGGAGCTGACCTTGTTTGTGAAGACAGAGGCAAAAAAAGCATTGAGTACATTAGCTTTTTCCACATCCTCTGCAACTAGGTTGCCTCCCTCATTCAGTAAGGGGCCCACACTTTCCTTGACTTTCTTCTTGTTGCTAACATACCTGAAGAAACCCTTCTTGTTACTCTTAACATCTCTTGCTAGCTGCAACTCCAGGTGTGATTTGGCCTTCCTGATTTCACTCCTGCATGCCCAAGCAATATTTTTATACTCTTTCCTAGTCATTTGTCCAATCTTCCACTTCTTATAAGCTTCTTTTTTGTGTTTAAGATCAGCAAGGATTTCACTGTTAAGCCACGCTGGTCGCCTGCCATATTTACTATTCTTTCTGCACATCAGGATGGTTTGTCCCTATAACCTCAATAAGGATTCTTTAAAATACAGCCAGCTGTCCTGGACTCCTTTCCCCCTCATGTTATTCTCCCAGGGGACCCTGCCCATCAGTTCCCTGAGGGAGTCAAAGTCTGTTTTTCTGAAGTCCAGGGTCCGTATTCTGCTGCTCTCCTTTCTTCCCTGTGTCAGGATCCTGAACTCGACCATCTCATGCCTCCCAGGTTCCCATCCACTTTTTCTTCCCCAACTAATTCTTCCCGGTTTGTGAGCAGCAGGTCAAGAAGAGCTCTGCCTCTAGTTGGTTCCTCCAGCACTTGCACCAGGAAATTGTCCCCTACACTTTCCAAAAACTTCCTGGATTGTCTGTGCACCGCTGTATTGCTCTCCCAGCAGATATCAGGGTGATTGAAGTCTCCCATGAGAACCAGGGCCTGCTTGCAGGCTAGCTGGTACTGTAGCAAAGTGTGGAATTGGAATGGAGTCAGCCTGGAAAAAGCCAGCTTAAAGCAAGATAGGGTGAGTTTGTGTCTTAAAGCCTTGGGGAGAAGCCTGTTTTTTCTCTTTGTTTTTGAGTTCTTATGTGTTATCATTCTGAATTTTAAGAAGTAAAACAGTGTTATGTTGCAAACTTCCAGCAAGAATATTTATGTTTTTATCTAATTTTTGTGTGTGTGCCCTGAACATAACACTTTCTTACTTTAGAAGTCTCAGTAATTTAATCCTTTCTTCATATAGAAATTTTCATGCTTCACATCACTTTTGTGTCCCATCTTGAACCACCTCTATTTCCATTACATCTGTTTTAAGTTAGCAGGACAGGCATTGTACATAGCTGGCCATGTTGACCAGGTATTTTTCCTGAATTATGACAGCAATGTATGTGAACAGTTCAAATTATATCTTTCAATGTACACTACCTTGTTTGTATCAGCACTGAATTTCATCTGCTATTAAGCTGCTCATTCACATAGCTTTCATAGGTCTCTCTGAAGTTCCTTACAGTCTCCTCTAGTCTTGACTAAGCTAAATAATGTATGTCATATGCAAATTTTACTGTCTCACTGTTCATTGCCTTTTGCAGATCACTCCAGATACAGAAGCTCAGGGCACTCCATTGTTAACCTTTCACCAAGTTGAATATTGGCAATTTATTCCACTCCTTTATCTGTTTCTTAGCCAGTTTCTAATACGTGATAATACTAAGACATCTAACCTCATGGCTAATTAGTTTTCTTTGTAACCTCTTGTGAGGGATTTAGACAGGGTTTTCAGCAAAATAAATTATATCAATCAGTGTTCCTATATCCACTATTTTACTGATGTGCTCAAAATAGATTTTAGAGGAATGGCTTTCATTTACAGAAGCCTAGCTGTCTTGTCCTGTCATATTATATTTATCAAAGTGTTCAATAATTCTATTTTTACTAGCAGTTTCAAACAATATACCTGATATTCCTGGTAGGCAATTCCCCTGCTCACCTCTTGCAATGTTTTTTTTAAAAAAAGTGGTACATTTGCTACTCTACAGTTCTCTGGGTTGTTTTCAATGTGAAATTGCTTAGAATCATAGGTTTAGAAGGGACCCCAAGGGTCAGAAAGGGACCCCAAGGGTCAAATTACCAGTTCTTTTGTTTGCAGCTCAGCCATAAATTTATTTGGTATGTTGCCATTTTTAGATTAAAAAAATCCATGGAGAACTTGCACTAAGCCTGTTTTTCATCAGTGGTGACCTAAATGTTGTTCAGGAATGGATGATGGCCAAAATTAGAAAATCATCCACATGGGAATGCATATAAATTATGAAAGCAGTCTTTGCAGATTTGCTCAATAATTTGCTAAAAGGACTCTTGTTTTAGGAACGTTATAAATCATATGTATGTGAGGCAGTCTTATGGCTCATATTACTGAGGTTTATATTGCGTACTGTGGTGACAACCACGTTAAAGTTAAACAGGAGAACTTGTTTTTTATTTAAAACACTACCTGTAGGACAACTGTCACTGAAAAGGAGGTTTGTAAATTTCAAAGAAACTGAGAGTTTTATCTTGGTCAATTCCTACCTATTGTTTGCTTTACAGTATCTCTGTAAGTAATCATTTACTGTTTTTTTCTGACATATATACAACAAGAACTATTACCATTTTTCAAGTGGTTTCTTGTACACTCATCCTCATTTTCAAGGAACAATGTACGGAGTAATATTGTTGACAGATTTTTTTCCCCTCTTTTTCAGTGAATTTAGTGCTCCTGATCTTGCAGACATATTGACATGGAAGACTCAAAACCTCTCTTAATCTAAAGAATAGCGATAGCAGAGGCAGCAGCTTTATAAACTTCTCCACACTGCTCAAGTGACATACGTCACTATCAATTTGGATGGGGTATGTCAAGAGGGACAAGTGTAGCTGTTTGCATGTCCATTCAGTCCCTTAGCCTCTCTATGGAAGAGGCCAAGAAATTATACATTGTGGTGATAGTTTTTACGGATGTGGACACCACTGCAGGGGATCACAACTTCTAAGTCATTTCAGAGAGGACATCAAAAAGTCATCAGAAGGGCAGATTTAGGTTGCTACCTGCAAAGTCTGGATCTGAACCAGTGACCTGAAAATGAGAAGTTTTGTACCTTTCTTGGAGAGGAAGAATAGTCCAGGGAGTTGGTTATTAGCCTGGGACTCAGGAGAACCAGGTTTAATTCCTTATTCTTCCACAACTTCCTATGTGATCCTAGTCAAATCACTCAGGCCCAGATTCACAAAGGAACTTTGGCACCTAACTCCAATTGTTTTCTAGTCTGGCCAAGCTGCACTTTTCATGAGGTCAGAGGATTGATTTCAGTGGGAGTTAGACCTAAAAAACCTTTGTGAATCAAGACTGACTCTCTGTTCCTCAGGTCCTCATCTGTGTTTTGGAAATAACAATAGTTCCCTACCTCACATTACCTAACAGATTTTGATGCATTCAGTTGCTAATGTAAAGGGAGCCATATAAATACATAGAATAGACAGACCACCTCCTGTCACACTATCCCTTTACCAGTCTCTTGACGCAATATTGGTTCCAACCTATTTTCACCTCAGTCACTCAGCTTATCTATAATGAATTTCTCCTCTGTTGTATGTTTAAGCACTGTGGGTTGTCAACGGTTGGACAAAAATTGGAGAAATTGCAGAAGAATGGCCCAAAGTTGCTTAAGAACTTCACATAGCCTGCGGTCCCCTGGTGAGGGAGATCTCTGATGGCATCTGTTGGGAAGCCTGGGGTGTTCACTGAAGGGCCCAGGCCTCATTTACCTTTCAGTTTTGTGATGGTTTGAGGCTGTGATGTAGTGTATACTCCACACAAGCCTGAAGGAGTTAAAGTGGCTAGGTGCGCCAATTAACCACGTAGGCTGCACCTGGAGGAGCAGCGAGGGAGCAAGGAGGACTAATTAGAGATGAGAGTAGAAGAGGTTGCAGAGGGAGGTGCTGTGGTCACTCTCAGGGTGAGAGAAGGCAAAGGAGGAAGTAACCCAGGGATACAGCAGTCAGGGGTGCTGGAACAATTTGTATATGTGGGGTGCTGAGAGCTATTGAACCAAACTGTAAACCCTGGATATGATGGAAACCACTTCAAGCCAGGGGTATAGAAGCATCCCCAGAACAGCTAGTTCCAGCACCTATGATAGCAGTAAGGTTTAGGACTGTGCAGACCTTGACTGCTTGTTGAAGAATCCTTGGGCTGGAACCCAATGTAGAGGGCAGGCCTGGGTTGCCCTACTAGCCACTGGGGAAGTGGCAGCTTTAAAGGCCAGTAAAAGACTGCCTGGGACAATGGGTCCCAAAACACTTTGCCACATACACCCCCCAAAAGAGGAAAACTACAGTGACCTGGCTGAAGGGCCAATCCACAAATTGGGAGCAGTCCAGTCCTGGGAGAGTGAGATGGAGAGAGAGATGGAGTGAGCACCCACAGGAAGTGGTGTCAGACTGGCAGAGCTAATTCCCAGACATGGACAGCAGAAGGCACTCCAGCAGTGAGTAGAGCACCCTGTGATGGGTCCATTTTGATTAAAATTCAGGTCAATTTTGAATTTGGGGGCAAGACAATTGCAATTGTACTTGTTGGGAAATGCAAGGACAAGACACTGACATTGAATGTGCCTGGCGTCACCCTGACTGAGACTGCTGTTGGGATCAGTTGCTTAAGGAAGCCTGGAAAGAGCTAAGGGAGAGAGGTGGGGAAAGACTCCTAACTGCTGCTGGGAGTGCCTCTCTGGTGGTGAGAACTCTGTCAGGTACCGCTGATCACTTCTTAAGGGCTGAGACTGCTGAACAATGGACTGTGGCAACTACAAGGCAGAGGCAACAGTTTGGTGGCAATGGATGGCCAGAGCCGGAGTTCCAAGGTGATGGATTGAGTGGTAGTAGCAATAGCTTCTCTGAGGTGACAGGTGGCTCAGAGAGGTGATGGCGGCACCTTTGAAGGGACAAAAGATGCAGAGCTAAGCATCCTGGGCTGAAGACACAAAGAAAGCAGCAATCTATGAAAGGGACTCTGGTGCTGGCCTCCATTAAAGTTGAAATCACCTCAGCTTGATCAGGTAGTAAAGCCCCTGAATTTCATCACTTGCTTGTTTCTCCTTTAAGCAGATACCAGCCAGTTTTGCTTCATTTTCAAGCTTCTTTTCATCTGCCTGAACTTGCAGGCAGAGTATTCTGCAGTTGCCTTTTGTTCTCGAGTCTGAGTCATGGTCACTGATCCTTTAACTCTTACAACTCCCAATATAAAATTTGAATAGCATGGGGTTCTGGTCCAAAGCTTAATTGACCTGATTCTGTGGTTCCTAACTAGACTACACCAAATATCACTTTGTCCTAATGGGCCAGATTCAGGACAAACTGCTGAGAAATAGGACAGACTCACCCCAAACTGATGGTTATTCTATCATTAGATGTACCAAGCCAGTAACAAATGTAAACTTCTGTCTCACCACATTGGTTAACAAGAAGTCAAAAATGCAGTGTCCTTAGAGATCCCAGCCCTTATCTCACCACCCAAACATTGGATTCTATTATGAGTGGTTACTGAAAACAAGTTTAATCATATTTAGGGTCCTAAGTGATCAGCCACTTAGGCAGGTCAATATATAACTCAGATCTTACCCAATAATCACACTGCTGTCAATCCTTTAGTAACTGAAATATAAAGGTTTATTTATAAAAGAAAAGAAGAAGAGAGTTAAACGGCTAATACATCATATACAGATAATAATTGCAATGTCCTTATATCAGGTTTGTCGCAGTGATGTTATAGACTGCTGGCTGTACAGTCTCTCTGGTAACTTCCAAAAGATTGGAAGGTCCTCAGTCCATTGCTCAATATGCTTCTTTTAGTTGTAGAATCCTTAGCGTTGAACTAGATGACCTCCTGAGGTCTCTTCCAACCCTAATCTTCTATGGTTCTATGACTTCTTCTCCTGAGGACAGCAAACTGAGTGGGGAGGTGGGAAGTGGCCAGAATGCATGCGCCAACGGCCAAAGCAGGCCTGCAGTTTGGACTACTGGCAAAAGTTCCTGGCTGGGGGGGGGGCGGAAAGGGAAGAGTCTTACATCATAGAATGGTAATGAGTTAAGTGCTGATTTTTCCCAAATTCATTCTGTTGTTGTTCCCTCTGTAAAATTCCCTTTGTTGTAACCCTTGGACTCAGTGCGTGCAAGTTGGAAAGAATTTGCCATCAGAGGCACCCAGGGTGCTGCGTATAGTTTCACAAGTTTCTGGGTGGGGGCTTGACCTGGGAACCCCTAGAAACGGCCAGCTCCAGGCACCAGCTTTCCAAGCAGGTGCTTGGGGCGGCATTCCGAATGGGGCGGCAGTCTGTGTCCTGCTGCGGCAATTGGGCGGCAGCTCTGCTGCTCTTCTTGCCGCCGTGGCTTTCGGCCGCAGCTCCGCTGCTATTGCAGCGGCAGCAATTCGGTGGTGACTGCTTGGAGCGGCAAAATTGGTAGAACCGCCCCTGCCTAGAAAATTCGTCCTTTTTGCTGCTGACAACACATGGCAGAAGGGTTCATATAGGGAGAATAAAAAACTTTACATAACTATAGACTATGATAAGACTATGAGATATATATAGATATATATATATATATGTATATATAAATAAAACTAAACTAGATAATCAGAATGGTTCTGCTTCCATCTCATTACCCTAGGATGTGTCCCACATCATACAAAAAGATACAGTTTTAATACATTAAATAATATAATGATCAATAAGAATATATTATTATTGCAGAACTTCGCACACCTTAAATCAGATAATTTTCTCTGTTTAAGTTTCAGTGTAAGAGACCTGGGGCCAGATCCTGGACACCACTCTGGAATGTTTGTGCTGTTCTTGTCTCATAAAATCATCAGATTCAGTCCCCTGAAGATTCCCCCTGCCTTAGGGAATCTTTGAGTAACATAGAGCCACCATAGTAGCTCCTATGTCATGCCCCATTTGCAGCTTCTGTTGCAGAGAATCTTACCAAAGGAACAGATGTATGACTGGAGATGAGCCCTAGCTACCTTGTGTGGTCAGGCAGCTGCTCTAACTTGTGCTGTGGGACAGGACAGTATAAGGCTGGCTCCAGGAGCAAAGGGAACTTAACAGTGGTTTAAAGCCATCTTTGGCTTCTCTGGTCTCTTGACAAGTGCAGTTTGGCCAGACCAGAGGATCTAGGCTATGAACTAGAACACAGTGGGCCTGATTCTCTTTTCACTTGCTCAGGTGTAAATAAGAAGCAGTTCATTGAGTTACACAGTTGAAACAAACCATGTAAATGTGATCAGAATTGGCTCACTGATTTCAGCAGAATTAATATTAAATGACCTGACTGTTTCATATACTTGCATAATAGTGCTTTGTAAAACTGCCATTTAGCGTTAGACACAGGCATAACTGTAAATGTGTCAGTCCAGAAAACAATGATTAAAACCACAAAGCCTAAAGAGTTTGTATGTGATGCCCTTTTATAGAGAACAAAATCAGAGGTGGGCCAAGATCAGAAAAAAAGGTTGATCTGTCAGTTTTAGAGGAGTAAATATACAGTATTCTTGGCTGTTTGAGGGCAGACAGTATAATTCATGTGTGGCCAGATATTGGGCCTAATTTATCCTTGGAATGAATGGAACTCTGTTGAAGTCAGTGAAATTGACCCAGGTTGAATCTGATCCTGTGTGTATCTGGTATGGCTATCTGACTACTATGTTCAGAGGTAGCCAAGGCTGGAAGTCTGTCATGTAACTAACAGCCTGGCTGGAAAACCTCAGTTCTCCTGTAAGGCCTATCAATATTTATTATCCTAGTTACCTTCTTACAATTTCATAGAATCATAGAATCATAGAATCATAGAATATCAGGGTTGGAAGGGACCCCTGAAGGTCATCTAGTCCAACCCCCTGCTCGAAGCAGGACCAATTCCCAGTTAAATCATCCCAGCCAGGGCTTTGTCAAGCCTGACCTTAAAAACCTCTAAGGAAGGAGATTCTACCACCTCCCTAGGTAACGCATTCCAGTGTTTCACCACCCTCTTAGTGAAAAAGTTTTTCCTAATATCCAATCTAAACCTCCCCCACTGCAATCTCACCATGATGAAGAGAATATTGTAATGCATGGATTACTTATCAAATACATATGCATGCTGTACACACAACAGTCTCAGCCTGTGCATTACACATGTCTGGCTTAGGGTTTAAGGTCTTTGGCAATAGACTTTGCCATCACTGATATGAAAGAAAACAATCAGCAAATAATAAAGACCTTCTTTTCCATTGTGTGCTTGCATTCAGACCAGCTGCCTTTGAAGGTGGAATGCAGTGACACCTGTCTTTTAATCAGGTAGGTTTTCAGAGTACGACAAATGGAAAGGTTGCCAAAAGAGAGATGATATGCCTATAAAATACTGCAAAAGGAATTAATGCCAAACAATTTAAAAGGGCACAAGAAATACATGAGTGTGGAAGGCCCTAAATGCAGCAGATCTGCTCTGGTTCCACTGTGAAGAGATCACCCAGGAAACTCCTCCAACCCTATAGACTGTAGAACTCTGCTCTGCAGTGCCTCTCTTCATGACAATTGGGGACCAGTGTGTTTGTGATGATAGGCAGGATCCCCAGCTGCAATCAGGAACTCCAGCTATTTATGGGCTGCACTAGTAGTCATGGAGAGTTCAGTGGCAATTCATTTGGGGGTTTTCCTTTCCCTCTGCCCAGTCTTATCAAATCCACAATTTAATGCTTATTTGGGCCAACCATACTTCCTGTTCTTTGGTACCAAACACCATTACAAATGCTTTGTCTCCCCCAAACACTTTCTGCCCTTTCTGATGGAATGTTTATATTGCTAAATGGTGGAAGAAAGTGTCATTACCTTTTTAAAGTAGTACATTTTGTTCTGTGTACAGCATTTACGCCTTCCACTTGGTGCTTAACACCTGAGCACAATGAGCTGCCAACAAATCTGGAGTAGATATGAAAGGAGCATAAGTATCATGGTTTCTCAGGCTAAAACCCCACTGCTTTTCTGCTTTTCAAACTAGAGCCCTAAATGTTTCCTTGGTATGGGCCCGATCCCACCAGAGTCTGAGCACTTCCTACCTGAATGCCCTCAGCTCCAAATGACTTCAGTAAGATTTGAAGCTCTTCAGCACTTTCCGAAGGTGCTCAGCTCAGGTTCAGGTCTGATGTGAATATTGCTTCCCCCCTCATGATAAGGACAGCATAACATCCTTGATGTTCTTCCTTTAATCACACGATGTCTGGACGATGATTTTCACTCTTTGATCCCTCATTCATTATCTACTAAATGGATTTCCTTTATGTTGCTGCATTTAAAAAAAAAATCAGAGTACCTTCGGGGAAACTCAGTTTTAACTAATCTTTTCTCTCCAACTTTCATCTCTAAATTTTAATGGCAATCGGTTTGATTCTTTTCAAACTGCAATCTTATATTAAACTTCCACTCTTGCTAACCTAATTGATCATTTAACTCTGCTACATGTGAAAAAGTTTTATATTCATTTAAAATTAATCTCCAAATATTAAAAGCATCCAGAAGGAAGCCAGAATAGAGATGACACAATTCTAGACCTGGGGTATCTTGGAAACATTTGGAGTAGGGCTGTCAAGCGATTAAAAAAATTAATTGAGATTAATTGCATGGTTTATACAATTGTGCAATTAATAACACTATTAAACAATAATAGAATACCATTTATATAAATATGTTTGGATGTTTTCTACATTAAAAAATATACTGATTTCAATTACAACACAGAATACAAAGTGTAACGTGCTCACTTTATATTTATTTTTATTACAAGTATTTGCACTGTAAAAAACCAAAATAGTATTTTTCAATTCACCTAAGTACTGTAGTGCAATCTCTTTATCATGAAAGTTGAATTTACAAATGTGGAATTATGTATAAAAAAACCTGCATTCAAAAATAAAACAATGTAAAATTTTAGGGCCTGCAAGTCTATTCAGTCCCACTTCTTGTTCAGCCAATCGCTCAGACAAACAAGTTTGTTTACATTTGTAGGAGATAATGCTGCCCGCTTCTTATTTACAATGTCACCTGAAAGTGAGAACAGGCATTTGCATAGCACTGTTGTAGCTGGTGTTGCAAGATATTTACGTACCAGATTCTCTAAAGATTCATATATCCCTTCAAGCACCATTCCAGGGGACATTTGTCTATGCTAATGATGGGTTCTGCTTGATAATGATCCAAAGCAATGTGGACCAATGCATGTTCATTCTCATTATCCGAGTAAGATGCCACCAGCAGAAGGCTGATTTTCTTTTTTTGGTGGTTCGGTTTTGGTAGTTCCACATCAGAGTGTTGCTCTTTTAAGACTTCTGAAAGCATGCTCCACGGCCTCAGCCCTCTCAGATTTTGGATAGCACTTCAGATTCTTAAAACTTGGGTCAAGTACTGTAGCTATCTTTAGATATCTCACATTGGTACCTTCTTTGCGTTTTGTCAAATCTTCAGTGAAAGTGTTCCTAAAATGAACAATATGTGATGGGTCATCATTCAAGACTGCTGTAACATGAAATATATGGCAGAAGGCAGGTAAAACAGAGCAGGGGACATTCAATTCTCCCCCAATGAGTTCAGTCCCTAATTTAATTAACACATTATTTTTTTAACAAGCATCACCAGCATGGAAGCATGTCCTCTGGAATGGAGGCCGAAGCATGAATGTTTAGCATATCTGACACGTAAATACCTTGCAATACCCGCTACAAAAGTGCCATGCTAATGCCTGTCCTCCCTTTCTGGTGACATTGTAAATAAGAAGAGGGCAGCATTATCTCCTCTAAATGTAAACAAACTTGTTTGTTTTAGCGATTGGCTGAACAAGAAGTAGGACTGAGTGGACTTGTAGGCTCTGAAGTTTTACATTGTTTTGTTTTTGAGTGCAGTCATGCAACAAGAAAAAATCTACATTTGTAAGTTGCATTTTCATGACAAAGAGATTGCACTACAGTACTTGTATGAGGTTAATTGAAAAATATTATTTCTTTATCATTTTTATAGTGCAAATATTTGTAATAAAATATAATATATATTTTGATTTCATTTACAACACACAATACAATATATATGAAAATGTAGAAAAACATCCAAAATATTTAATAAATTTCAATTGGTATTCTATTGTTTAACAGTGTGATTAATACTGCGATTAATTGCGATTAATTTTTAAATCAAGATTTTTTTTTTAGTTAATCGCATGAGTTAACTCTGATTAATCGACAGCCCTAATTTGGAGTTGAACACTTGGGAACATTGATAATACAAAGATGACATTTCTGCCTTGGCTTATTTTTCCAGCCTTATTCCCTGAGGCAAATTCTGCCCTGAAGATTTGTGCTATACTGTCTTTTTAGGTCCAATCCTGCAGTGATCAAAAAGGCTCACAGTATGTTAGGAACTAATAGGAAGGTGATAAAAACAAGACAGAAAATATCATAATGGTACTATATAAATGCCTGGTGTGCCCACAACTAGAATACTGAATCCACTTCTGGACTCCCCATCTCCAAAAGGATATAGTAGAACTGGAAAAGGTTCAGAGAAGGGCAACAAAGATGATCCAGGGTATGGACCAAATTCCATATAAAGAGAGACGAAATAGATTAGGGCTGTTCAGCTGAGAAAGAGGCAACTAAGGGGAGATATGATAGAGGTCTATAAAATCATGACTGGTGTGGAAAAGGTGAATGGCCAAAAGTATAACCTGGTTAAAAAATGGATAAGTTCATGTAGGATAGCTCCATCACTGGCTGTTAGCCAAGATGGTCAGAGAGACAAACCCATTCTTGGGGTGACCCTAAGTCTCTGGGTACCAGAAGTCAGGAGTGGAAGACAGGGTGAATCACTCCATAATTACCCTGTTCTGTACACTTCCCGCAAAGCTCTGGTATGGGCCACTCTTGGAGACAGGATACTGGGCAAGGTGGATCATGGTCTCACCCAGTATGTGCAAAAAGAAAAGGAGTACTTGTGGCAACTTAGAGACTAACAATTTAGTATGGCAGCTGTTATATTTTCCACTGCCTTTCATGCTGTGGAGTAATTTGTACCTGTGTAAAAGGAATATAAATTACAGCTGACTGAAACATGTGGAGACGGGGAGGGGAAGTTTTGGAAAATATTAATAACTTTTTTATTCTCATTTATTCATCAAAATGTTAAAATTTGTCCCTCGACTCTAGTGAAAATGTTCCCACATCAGAACTGCTAAGGCATTGTGCTGCTTTGCCAGGGCAAAGCAGACTCTAAACCAGCTTAACTGGCTACCTGGAGTGAAATAATCACTGAGTGGCACTAAGCCACTGCATGGGACTTAGCCAGAGAAAATGGAATGTGGCTGATATACAAACTGCTCTTCAGTGACCCCCTCACCACTGGAATGGCCTTTAAAGTTGCCTTAAAGCTGGCTTAACAATACATCAGAGGGTCATCTAAGAATAGTGGTTCCCATGCTACTCACTCTCTGTCGCCAGTGGCTTAGAGGCAAATGTGTATTTCCAGGGCTTCCATATGCCATGCTGACCCCTGACAGCTGCTTAGGCTGTGCTGATTTATGCTGGGGGAAGGTCCAGTGCACAGACTTCTGCAACCTGTCCTCCCCATCTCATTGTGTGCTTTTCACCATAGCCAAGGAAAGAGGCACTTTCATAGGTCTAAATGGCTAAGGCACAAGGCAGTAGAAAATCAGAACCATTGTCTGCACAGAACCTTGACTGGCATCTCAGTGGTTCAATTCAAAAATCAACCCAAAACAAAGCAAGGAAAAACAAAATCAAGAAATGACATCTATAAAAGCAAAGAAGCTTCTGTGCAGGTTGTCCAGGAATTATTTGGAAGTTTAAAGAAATAAAAATATGAGAAAAAGTGCCCCCAAATTTAGAAGATTAGTTGCTTTATATACTAGTCTTGTTACAAAAGTATTAATTAGTAGAAACAATTTGCTAATTGTTTTTTATGGTACTCATATAGTACTCATAGTAGATAAATTATAAGGTTCCTCTTATAGCTTTTAAAATTGCTAACAGAAAGGGCCTCTGCTCTATCTGAAATGACCTCTCTGAATCTTATGGTCAGGTACAGTATCTGTACTTTGTATGCTATTGAGAGAGCTGGACAAATATTTTGCATACATAGTGTATGAAAGATTTCATGACCTTCTTTATTTGTGAATAGCCTTTGGATAGATTTCAAGTTTTTCTAATATGTTTGTTACTTACAGTTATGTGCAAAAAATGTCTGGAAATAAGTTTAATTCATAGCGAGTGTTTGCAAATAGGTGCAAGGATTAGAGTATTGGTGGATTTGGGTCAGGAAAAGAGTTCCTGGCATGTGTCACAATTTAGCAAGGTACTTAAGCATGTGCTTAACTTTAAGTGCATGAATAGTCACTTTGAAATCAGATAGAACTACTGACATGGTTAAAGATAGGTATGTGCTGAAGTACCTTCAGGGCCACAGGGAGTGGAGGAAGGTATTGATAAGAGCTGAGGAAGGACAAAGAAAGAGGATTAAACTAGATTGGACAAAGCAGTGGGAAATGTATAAAAAAGCAACAATCGTGCATTGGCAGGGAGATGGAATGAGTGGACTTTTATTGAATCCATTAGCTCAATTACCATTTTGTATGTTTTTTTTAATTACTCCATACACCTAAAGCTTTCAAAAGCATATTTTTTTAAAAATAGGTAGCAGAGATCCAGCAATATTGAGAATTTGTATGATGCAAAGTTCTTACCCACCCACCAGCAATTACAGATCGATTCTTCATCCTGGAGTAAAAGCTCTCCCTGCAGGACACTTGCCAGGCTGCTATGAGGGGATCAAAACTCTGAATCCCACATCTCCTGAACTTGCTGGGGCTGGGTAGAACTGAGGCGTCATCCCTGGCTTTGCGCGTTGAGGCCTGCACTCAAAGTGCAGACCTCATGTCTGACACCACTCTAGACAATGGAGACCCCACAGTACAATTGCCTATGGTAGGCCCTGAAACTAGTGTCATCTGCCCCAAAACCTCCCCAGCAGCTCTTGTACCTTTGCCCAGAGCCCTGCCAAAGGTGTAAGCCTTCTGGTTTTCGTCTACGTCTGCAGGGGTGCAAGGTAGCAAGAGCCAATAAACACAGGCTTAGCAAATTATTCTTTACTGAAGATAAAGCACAAGAGAGTACAGGGTCATTTAGAAAACAACAAGCTGTGTATTATTTGAATAAGAAGTACAGTCCATGTGAGCCAGCTTCCCTCTATATTTTAAATACTCCTCACACATGTCCCACAAATTATTTTAATCTAGAAGGTGAATAGTCCTCTTCAGAGTCTCTAGGGCCTTTAACTGGTTTCAGCTGATGAAAAATCTATTGCAAATGTGCTTTCAAAGTGGAGGAGTGGGAGTTCCTAGCTTATGTCAATATTACTGGGTAGCTGGTACAAGATCAATAGGATACCAGCACTGCAGGGAAAGGTTCTGAAACACAATGGTAAAAGATAACACTAAGGCAAAAATTTTCAAAAGAAACCTCTGATTTTTGGGTGCCTAAACAGTTGGGTGCCCAGCTTGAGAAAATATAGTCCTGATGTTCAGAGATGCTGAGCATCCACAGCTCCCATTGGCTTTATTGGAGTTGTGGATGTTCAACCCTTCTGAAAATCAGGCCCCTGAATTGCCTAAAAAGGGACACCTAGGAAACCGTGCCAGGTGTCCTAGGTGGCCTGGAAGTATCCCACCCTCAGTTAAGTCCAATGGGCAAATGATTATTGCTTATTAATGATCCGGAGGATGGTGTGGATTGTCGGGCTCAATGATCCCGTGATCAATGGCTCCATGTCTAGTTGGTAGCCAGTATCAAGTGGAGTGCCCCAAGGGTCGGTCCTCGGCCCTGTTTTGTTCAATATCTTCATAAATGATCTGGAGGATGGTGTGGATTGCACCCTCAGCAAGTTTGCAGATGACACTAAACTGGGAGGAGAGGTAGATAGACTGGTGAGTAGGGATAGGATACAGAGGGCCCTAGACAAATTAGAGGATTGGGCCAAAAGAAATCTGATGAGGATCAACAAGGACAAGTGCAGAGTCCTGCACTTAGGATGGAAGAATCCCATGCACCGCTACAGACTAGGGACCGAATGGCTAGGCAGCAGTTCTGTAGACAAGGACCTAGGGGTTACAGTGGACAAGAAGCTGAATATGAGTCAACAGTGTGCCCTTGTTGCCAAGAAGGCCAATGGCATTTTGGGATGTATAAGTAGAGGCATTGCCAGCAGATCGAGGGACGTGATCGTTCCCCTCTATTCGACATTGGTGAGGCCTCATCTGGAGTACTGTGTCCAGTTTTGGGCCCCACACTACAAGAAGGATGTGGAAAAATTGGAAAGCGTCCAGTGGAGGGCAACAAAAATGATTAGGGGACTGGAACACATGACTTATGAGGAGAGGCTGAGGGAACTGGGATTGTTTAGTCTGCCGAAGAGAAGAATGAGGGGGGATTTGATAGCTGCTTTCAACTACCTGAAAGGGGGTTCCAAAGAGGATGGATCTAGACTGTTCTCAGTGGTAGCAGATGACTGAACAAGGAGTAATGGTCTCAAGTTGCAGTGAGGTAGGCTTAGGTTGGATATTAGGAAAACTTTTTCACTAGGAGGGTGGTGAAGCACTGGAATGTGTTACCTAGGGAGGTGGTGGAATCTCCTTCCTTAGAAGTTTTTAAGTCAGGCTTGACAAAGCCCTGGCTGGGATGATTTAGTTGGGGATTGGTCCTGCTTTGAGCAGGGGGTTGGACTAGATGACCTCCTGAGGTCCCTTCCAACCCTGATATTCTATGATTCTATGATTCTATGATACTCTGCAGGGCTTATGACTACACAATATGATTTTTAAAAGATCTAGGATGTAATAAATCTCCTATTCCCTTTTCACTCTCATTTTGTGCCCTGAATGATTAGTGCTGTGGGAAAAGAAAACAGATGGAGGAGGAGCGTGTCTGGCACACTATGCATGACTGTTCCAGAGCAGCAATTTCTTAGCACAAGATAGATTTCTCTATATTTTTGACCCGTATTCCTGATTTCAGAGCTTTAAGCCTGTAAAAATGTATTAATGATTTTAAAAGGAAGCAACCAGCGTTGATACAGAAAAATAATGTGTTTATGGTTATGAAGTATAAAGGGCTGTCGGGAAGGATATATAGAACCATGTAGGATTTTCTCAACATTGAAAAATGCATTAATGTACAAATAATACCAGAGGAAAGGTTCAAAATTTCCAACTATGTTAGAGTCATATATGGAGTAATCCCATGGAAGTGCAGTGTAGAACCTCTGTCTGATTTTATTACAGTCAAACACAACTTTTTGAAACAGGATTGCAGGAGCTAAAAATATTGCTGGGAAGAAATAGACTGGGTTCAGTTCTGGTCTCACATGCCACAGTTCTTATTCTGGTGTAAATACAGTGACTTCACTGGTACAGTCAGATCAGAATCAGCCCCCAAAAGTACTTTTGACAGAAAGCTTTTTGAAAAATGTAATAAATCTCATAAAACAACTGAAAGTTTGTGACTGGGTTTGAACTCCAGGTTATACCATTATGGATTAAAACCCTTAGCCTCATTGAGATAGCTACTTAAAAGTGGATAGCAACTCAGACAAAAGCCTTGAATCAAAACATGCTTTAACTTTGGGGATGTGTAGCTCTGTATCCAACTTTACAGCTTGGACCCATCTCAACTAACAGTCTAGTTCCAAAGCTACCAGGAAAATAATCCTGATATAATCAGGGTCTGCATTAGCTCTCCTCTGACATTTCGTGATGAGCTGGGGAAGAAGACTTCATGAACTGACCTTGTTTGCGTAGACATGCTTACTCTGCCTAGGTGCACAGCATGATGGGGCTGCTTTGCCCAAATGATCACTTTTCAGTGGTGTTGGGTTGCAAGTCACTTTGTTATTGGGTGCAGGGGAAACAAAATATTATTGTCTTTGTGTGAATTAAGGGCAGCAGAGCTGTGCTTGGCATGCCATGATTGAGGGATTCACCCTCAACTGAACTGCGCCTGCTAAGCAGGGGGTAGGATGCCAAAGCTGAGTGGAGATGAGAGGGTAGGGACAGATGTTTTTACCTGGTGGTGTGAGTCCTACCTAAGGACACCATTTGACCCTCCCCCTCCCCACTGTGTAATGACAGAGCTAATTAAGACTCAATTGAGAGTCATTTGTTGTAGATCACTAGAGCTGAAATCACTGATAACCAGATCTAAGGGCTTGTCTACACTACTGGCTGGATCAATGGGCAGCAATCAATCCGGGGGGGGGGGTCGATTTATCATGCCTAGTATAGATGCAATAAATTGACCGACGATCACTGTAGCGTCGACTCCGGTACTCCACCTCAACGAGAAGCGCAAGGGGAATTGATGGGAGAGCATCTCCTGTCGACATACCGCAGTGAAAACACCAAGGTAAGTAGATCTAAGTACATCAACTTCAGCTATGATATTCACGTAGCTGAAGTTGCGTAACTTAGATCAATTCCCCCACTACACCCCAGTAGTGTAGACCAGCCCTTAGATTTAGACCTGTGATGGGACAGTATCTCTGGTGAAAGAGACTGCCCAGCCTGCCCTAGCAGTGAGGCTCCCCCATTAACAGTTAAAATCACTGAGGACTGAAATCACTAAGAGCTGTGTTAATTTGTGGGACCTCAAGACACCCCAGCAGTCATAGTAGGGAAGGCAGTGTCAGAGAAAATGAGTGGAGCAACCAACAGCAGAGTAAACAAGTTGAGGCATAGTGACTGATGGGGGCATGAGCTGAGGTGCCTCTCCCCACCCCCCGGGCAGGAGATGAACTCATATGAATGTACCTCTGAACTCTGGATCTTCGCTAACCAAGGACAACAATGGAGTGGGATTTGGTAGAGGGAGAGGGTGTGATAGATTTATGTTACCAATCTGCCTGGGGCATCAGGTGATCAGGCTGAGGCCGCAGGATCTTTAGGGGAGGAGATGAAGGAGCACATCAAGTGACTAAGTTTAAAGCTTTATTAATAAAATAACAGTGGTGAGTGCTGGGTTCTCCCAAGGAAGGAAGAAAGCGTTAGTGCCCGAGCCCTCACCCACTTTCATACTCACACACGCACAACCCAGGGCTAGCCAAGCCTGGGTGTAACATAAGAAGAAGAGGGGGAAGGGTGGACGAGAGTTCTGTCCTGTGCACAGGTCGTCCAGGGTCTGCTGTTGATCTCCGACTTGCTTTGACTCTTGAGAGGACTTTTAAGCCCTGGGTTCTTCTGGGGACGTTCCGTTCAGTGGCCAATGTCCCCAGTGCTGTTTGTACCAGTCCACACTGGCTTTCCGCGGCTTCAGGGACGCAAGACTGTTGTTCTCCCACTTGCTGACCTTTGCCATCTCGCTCGTTTTTCGCAGCCCCTGCAGTTCTGTTCAGCAATTCTCCTTTCTCACTGCTGGTCGGGCTCCCATCTTTCTTGGCAGGTATCAGAGAATCTGTTGTGTGCAGCAGCCTTGGGCTGGAGTCAGCTTCTTATCTTCGGACCTAGCTGGAGTGTCAAGTTAACCCGTTTTTTTCTCCTTTCCTCCCCCTTCAGCCTCTTGCAACCTGCAAAGGAATCTTTCACTCCACACTCACACCTTCAACCCTTCCTGAGATCCTTTCCAATGCATATAAAAGCATTAGCAATATAAAATGCTGGTGCTTACCCAGGGGACCCCCGGCGGGGGAGGGGGGACAGTTATATTGTGACGGGGAAAGGACACATTGAAGGAACTTTTGTTTGTTGGACTTTCTCACTGCAAAGTGAGAACCTGAAGCAAAGGACACTGCCCAGCATGCTCATGGTCATATGGTTTTGAATCATGTTTGTGATGTTTTCCCAAATTAATGCCTGGTTACTTTCCCTTTTTATTAAAAGTTTATTTTCTACACACAGACTCTCTGCTTGCGAGAGAAGTATTGCCTCTTATAGACGCCCAGGGATGCTGTGTAATTTTCCCAGGTTACTGGGTGGGGGCTCGAATTGGTTCTGTGTTGTATTGTTAAAAAGGAACCCCTAGATATTGAACCTGGCCCTTGTTGCTGCCGGCTTCACCTGGCAGAAGGGTTACACTTAGGACACAGCAATCACTTCAATCCCTAACATTCAGTTGGCCTTATTCTCATCTCAATTCTGCTAGTTTTAAAGGGGTATAAATCCACTGATTTAAACAGGTGTAAGAGGAAGAGAATCAGGACAAATGAAAATATATGTAGAATATGAAAAACTCAAAGTGGCATACAATTTCAGGCAAATTAGAAGTATTTTATTTGAATTCGTCACCTTTCCTGGAATTTTGTTTTTAAGTAACTGAGGCATAAGTCATTAAATAAGGTACGGGGAAACAGGACTGGAAACTAAGAACATATATGCATAATTACTGTGTTTGTTTGCGGGGTTTTTTGGGGCAGGGGGAGGGGAGTTTAGTACATGGTAAACCATGTCAGGTCATCACAATTTTGAGAACCAAAATAAATATTAGCCTTGTTATAAAATTTACTCCAAATCTCTCTCTCTCTCTCTCTCTCTTTTTTTTTTTTGTTTGGTCTTTGGTCACTGTTAGGGCTTGTCTACACTGGCAATTTACAGGGCTGCAACTTTCTCGCTCAGGGGTGTGAACCCCCCCAAGCACAGCAAGTTTCAGCATCGTAACGTACCAGTGTAGACAGTGCCCCCTCAGCGCTGGGAGCTACGCCCCTCGTGGAGGTGGGTTTTTTAGAGCGCTGGGAGAGCTCTCTCCCAGCACTGCGTGGCAACCACACAAGGCATGTTAAAGTGCTGCCGCGGCAGGTCTGCCACGGCCGCGCGTTAGCATTGCCAGTGTAGACTAGCCCTTACAGTAGAAGAAATAGAATTGTGAAGGTCTGAGCTAAAATAGTTCAGTGACACAGAGCCAGAAAGGGTTACACAGCTAGCAGGCTAATTGACCCAGATTCAACCTTTAGAGACATATTAGTACATACTAGTTGTGTTTTTGTGTGCTTACATAGATATTGTTAGAGGTTGACAATGTAACCAAATGGTTCCTGTATGTGGCTATATTCTGTTAATTCAGAGATCAGAAGGAGATGTTAACATTTAGATGAACTGTGAATAATGTCATTGTCTTCATTTCTCTTTGAAGTACGTAGTAAACTACCTGTAAATGACGGGAGATGGGCAGTTGCTTTATGCTAATCCATGTAGCTAATTACCAGTGATGCTTAGGAAATAGGAGGTTACTTCAAAGTCACAATGCTGCATGCTGTCAAGAGGCTGGTAGAGGAATATAAAAAGAACTCTTGGGCCCTGATCCTGTTATCTCAGATCTGCTTAAGCATCATCAGGGAAAGATTGAGTTGCAAAACTGAGGTCTCCAGTTCCATTCTGGATCGCTCTGATATTGGACATTGGACTATAGTCTGATGAACTGATTCTAGAAGGAACTCTTTACAACTCTAAAGCTCACCATCTCTACTATAACAAGGAGTTCTTGTGGCACCTTAGAGACTAACGAATTTATTTGGGCATAAGCTTCCATGGGCTAGAACCCTCTTCATCAGATGCATGGAGTGGAAAATACAGTAGCAGGTATATATACATAGTACATGAAAAGATGGGAGTTTCCTTACCAAGTGGGGGGTCAGTCTAACAAGACAATTCAATTAACAGTAGAATACCGAGGGAGGAAAAATCACTTTTCAAAAACCAGTAGGAGAACACTTCAATCTCCCTGGTTACTCAATAACAGACTTAGAAGTGGAAATTCTTCAACAAAAAAATATCAAAAACAGACTCCAACAAGACACTGCGAACTGGAATTAATTTGTAAACCGGCACCATCAAATTAGGCCTAAATAAAGACTGGGAGTGGATGGGTCATTACAAAAACTAATTTCCCCCTACTGTTACTCACACTTTCTTGTCAACTGTTTGAAATGGGCCACCTTCATTACCACTACAAAAGTTATTTTTTTCTCCCTTGGTATTCTACTGTTAATTGAATTGTCTCATTAGACTGACCCCCCACTTGGTAAGGAAACTCCCATCTTTTCATGTACTGTGTATATATACCTGCTACTGTATTTTCCACTCCATGCATCTGATGAAGTGGGTTCTAGCCCACAAAAGCTTATGCCCAAATAAATTTGTTAGTTTCTAAGGTGTCACAAGGACTCCTCATTGTTTTTGCTGATACAGACTAACACGGCTACCACTCTGAAACCCATCTCTACTATGAAACTGACCTAAGAACTTTATTCATATCTGTATGTATAATGATCTTTTAACCAATACTCTCTCTCTTTCTTTTCTTTTTAATAAATCTTAGTTTAGTTAATGAGAATTGGCTGTGTGTATTTGGGTAAGATCTCAAATATTAATTTACCTGGAGGGTAATATGTCTGATCCTTTGGGATTGGTAGAACTTTTAATATGATGAACAAGGTTTTCAGTAATCCTCATCATATTTGACTTGGCTGTCTGGGTGGGAGCCCAAGGCTGGGTTGCTTTAAGGGAACTGTATTTTTTGCCTCTGGGGAACCAGTAAGGTATTGTAAAAGCTGTTTTGTTGCTGTCTTGGTGAATCTAACTATTAGAAATAATCACTAGTTTTGGAGATTGTCCACCCCATTCTTTGCAGTTTGCCCTGACTGAGCAATCTCAGCATGGCCCCCCAGGAACCCAATCACAAGTATCTTTGCAACTGTGAGGTAATTGTGACTGGCCCATAGCTATAGGCGCCAACTTTTCAATGTGCCGGGGGGGGGGGGGGGGGGGGGGCTCACTGCTCAACCTCTGGCTCTGCTCTCACTTCACCTCTTCTTGCCCCCTCCCCTGAGCCTGCAGTGTCCTCGCTCCTCCCCCCTCCCTCCCAGAGCCTCCTGCACGCCATGAAACAGCTGATTGGGAGGTGCAGGGAGGGAGGGGGAGGTGCTGATCGGCAGGGCTGCCGGTGGGTGAGAAGCACTGCGAGCGGGGTGGGGGAGCTAACGGGGGGGGGGCTAATGACGTATTACTGTGGCTCTTTGGCAATGTACATTAGTAAATTTTGGCTCCTTCTCAGGCTCAGGTTGGCCACCCCTGTTCTAACATCTCCAAAATGAACAATAGTTAAACTACTTAATACTATAATTATCTAATGTTAAATGCAAATATGGTAAAAAAAACCCTAAAGTTTAAATGAAAGTCTTATTGAAAATGAAAGGATGCTAGCCAAAAGATCCCAAGCTTGCAACCTAAAGGCTTTAACAATTTTTTTTTTGTAATTTTTTTTTAAATGTATGGTGAAATGCTGAGTACCACAGCTGTTGTAAGAGAAATGACCAAAATGTTTGAAATACCTGAGCTCTTCATTTCTTATTTGTTATGAACATTACTCTGAACAGTTTGGTAATGAAGCATGATGAAAATACTAGAAAAGCATGACCCAAAGCAATGCAATTTTTGAAAATCCAAGCAGAAGAAATTTAAGGACATTTGCTGTTCATATAAGACCTTTGTTCCCTTTTTCCTGGCACACTATACAAGTGGATAGAATGTGAAAAACCACAAACAAGTTGCTCTCCAGGGACATCCTGAATGAATGGCTTATGCAGTCCCCAAAGATAATTTTGAACTAAATTTATTTGAGAAAGAAATTATCTAAACTCTGAAACCTTTTCAGATTGTTTGAAGACTACAATGGGCAGCCTTCCTTTTAAGGGTAGATAACAGTAGCCAAAAATAAAGTAGCAATACTTTGCAGGAAAAGATATCTGCTTCATCAGCACAACATCATAACAATTTAATCATACTTGTCAATGTGGTTCTAGACAAAATCCATCAAGTCTGGAAGGATCTCACCGCAAAATTAGAAATGTGTCACATGTCTGAAATCTGTTAACTGCATCTGAGAAAATGTTGACAGTATTGCACATACCTGACAGTATCATGTGCTGATACTGACAATGAGTGAGAGAAAAAAAAACACATTGAAAAAGGTATTTGTGATAGATCTAGAGAAAAAAATTATGACTTATAATCCACCTACTTGCTTCAAGAAAGAGATTCTGTTAGTAACACCATAGATCTCCTCCATATTAACCAAGTGGAAGATGCACATATCAAAGTCTTAACTGGCTGAGTATATTTTCTACTTTCTCCCAAACAGAAAAGGGAAATTGGGTAGATATGTGAGAAGAAGAAGGGTTTCTGGCTCTATAGCTGATACAAAGTTAGAACTCAATCCTATTTGCCTTACTCATGTGGTCAACCCCCCTGTATTCAATAGGACCATGCATATTCAATAGGCAGGCAGGATTTGGCCTTTCATTTGGTCAAGGACAAATTCCAGAGCAGACACACAGTATACATGCCCTAAAAGAATAAGTTGCATTTATAATCATGGACAGTCCTCACAATCAGCCCCAAGTTCCAAACTTTTATCACTGTAGAATCAATGGGCACAAATGAGGAGAAGGATACACCCCCAGAGGGCATTTGGAGTAAACTCTTATGGATAGTTTCCGAGAACATTGGCATAGTCAGAAGTGATATGCATATTAATAGTCCTCTCACAGGATTTGCCATACCTACTCATGAGAAATACACCTGGAAGGACTGCCACACCTACTAATGTAAGCTAGCTCATGTATCTGGTTTTGTAAACATGACCACAGAGAGACTATATGCCAGGGACCATATCTCTTTGACTATTGATTTCATTCAGTGTCACATATTGTTGCTCAAAACAAAATCCTCCACAATATAAAGTAGGGTGTCAAGGTTCCCCCCCCCACTCTGAACTCTAGGGTACAGATGTGGGGACCTGCATGAAAAACCTCCTGAGCTTATCTTTACCAGCTTAGGTCAAAAACTTCCCCAAGGTACAAAATATTCCCCCCGTTGTCCTTGGACTGGCCGCTACCACCACCAAACTAATACTGGTTACTGGGGAAGAGCTGTTTGGACGCGTCCTTCCCCCCAAAATACTTCCCAAAACCTTGCACCCCACTTCCTGGACAAGGTTTGGTAAAAAGCCTCACCAATTTGCATAGGTGACCACAGACCCAAACCCTTGGATCTGAGAACAATGAAAAAGCATTCAGTTTTCTTACAAGAAGACTTTTAATAAAAATAGAAGTAAATAGAAATAAAGAAATCCCCCCTGTAAAATCAGGATGGTAGATATCTTACAGGGTAATTAGATTCAAAAACATAGAGAACCCCTCTAGGCAAAACCTTAAGTTACAAAAAAGATACACAGACAGAAATAGTTATTCTATTCAGCACAATTCTTTTCTCAGCCATTTAAAGAAATCATAATCTAACACATACCTAGCTAGATTACTTACTAAAAGTTCTAAGACTCCATTCCTGGTCTATCCCTGGCAAAGACCAGCATACAGACAGACACAGACCCTTTATTTCTCTCCCTCCTCCCAGCTTTTGAAAGTATCTTGTCTCCTCATTGGTCATTTTGGTCAGGTGCCAGCGAGGTTACCTTTAGCTTCTTAACCCTTTACAGGTGAGAGGAGCTTTCCCCTGGCCAGGAGGGATTTCAAAGGGGTTTACTCTTCCCTTTATATTTATGACACGCCCCCCAAATCTCAGCTAGGGTGAAACACTGGCTGGGATTTCTTCCGGGAGCTCTAGGAAAAACAGAGTTAATAAGACACATGCATCTCTAAATATACTACCAAGTACATAAAGACTAACAATATTTTCCACATCTCAAGGACGATTTTAACCAGTTGATTCTGGGAAACTTTCACAGGAGAGTGCATCAGCCACTTTGTTAGAAGCTCCTGAGATGTGTTGGATGTCGAAATCAAAATCTTGGAGAGCTAAACTCCACCGAAGAAGTTTTTTGTTAGTTTCTTTGACGGTGTGAAGCCACTT
Source organism: Eretmochelys imbricata (assembly GCF_965152235.1). Classification (NCBI taxonomy): domain Eukaryota; kingdom Metazoa; phylum Chordata; order Testudines; family Cheloniidae; genus Eretmochelys; species Eretmochelys imbricata. The sequence goes on from NC_135572.1 coordinate 315,028,920, forward strand.
CAGTGCAGCATGGTCGGTTTGCAGGTGGAAATGCCGTCCCCAAACATATGGGCGTAGCTTTTCCAGAGCGTAGACAATGGCATAACATTCTTTTTCAGTGACTGACCAGTTGTTTTCCCTCTCAGACAGTTTTTTGCTGAGAAACACTACAGGGTGGAATTCTTGATCAGGTCCTTTCTGCATTAAAACTGCTCCCACACCACGCTCGGATGCATCTGTGGTTACTAGGAACGGTTTGTCAAAGTCTGGGGCCCTTAGTACAGGGTCAGACATGAGTGTCGCTTTAAGCTTGTTAAAGGCCTTCTGACACTTTCCGGTCCACTGAACAGCATTTGGCTGTTTCTTTTTGGTTAGGTCTGTCAGTGGGGCAGCGATTTGGCTGTAGTGCGGTACAAATCGTCTGTAATAACCGGCCAAGCCTAAGAAGGATTTAACCTGTTTCTTTGACTTTGGGACAGGCCACTTTTGGATAGCATCCACTTTGGCCTGTAGGGGGCTGATAGTTCCTTGACCCACCTGGTGTTCAAGGTAAGTCACTCTGTTTAGGCCTATTTGACACTTCTTAGCCTTAACAGTTAGTCCTGCCTCCCTTATGTGCTCAGGGACTCTGTATAGATGTTCCAGGTGGTCTGCCCAGGAATCCGAAAATATGGCCACGTCGTCAAGGTAGGCGACTGCATATTCTCCTAATCCCGCTAGGAGACCATCTACAAGTCTTTGGAAAGTGGCGGGTGCATTTCGCAGCCCGAAAGGGAGTACATTAAATTCATACTGCCCGAGATGCGTGATGAAGGCTGACCTTTCCTTGGCAGATTCATCTAGCGGTACCTGCCAGTACCCCTTGGTTAAGTCCAAGGTAGAGATGAACTGGGCCCGTCCCAGTTTCTCTAATAGTTCATCTGTGCGTGGCATTGGATAGTTGTCTGGGCGAGTTACAGCATTTAGCTTACGGTAGTCCACGCAAAAACGTATTTCCCCATCTGGTTTGGGAACTAGAACCACTGGAGATGCCCATGCACTTTCAGAGGGGCGGATTACACCCATCTGTAACATATCCTGGATCTCCCGTTCTATAGCAGTTTTAGCTTGAGGAGACACCCGGTAAGGTTGAACCCTAATTGGGTGAGCATTACCTGTGTCAATGGAGTGGTATGCCCGTTCAGTCAGTCCTGGGGTGGCTGAGAACATTGGCGCGTAGCTAGTGCACAGCTCCTGGATCTGCTGTCGCTGCATACGCCCAAGGGTCATGGAGAGGTTCACCTCTTCCACACCACCAGCACATTTCCCTTCGTAGTAGACACCTTCAGGCCACTCAGCATCGTCTCCTCCCTGGGCTGTAAAATGACAAACCTTTAATTCTCTGGAATAAAAGGGCTTTAGAGAATTAATATGGTACACCTTAGGCTTTCGGTTGGAGGTGGGGAATGCTATGAGATAATTAACAGCTCCCAGGCGCTCCTGGACCGTGAATGGCCCTTCCCACGATGCTTCCATTTTATGGGCCTGGAGCGCCTTTAAGACCATGACCTGGTCTCCTACTTTGAAGGAACGCTCTCTGGCATGTTTATCATACCAGGCTTTTTGCTCTTTTTGAGCATCCTGTAAGTTTTCTCTAGCAAGGGCTAAAGAGGTTCGGAGGGTGTTTTGTAGGTTGGTTACAAAGTCCAGAATGTTAGTTCCTGGAGAAGGTGTAAATCCCTCCCATTGCTGCTTCACCAACTGCAATGGCCCCTTCACCTCACGGCCATATACAAGTTCAAATGGGGAAAACCCTAAACTGGGATGTGGTACAGCTCTGTAGGCAAAAAGCAACTGCTGCAACACTAGGTCCCAATCATTGGAGTGCTCATTTACAAATTTACGTATCATGGCCCCCAAAGTTCCATTAAACTTCTCCACCATGCCATTTGTTTGATGGTGGTAAGGAGTGGCAACCAAGTGATTTACCCCATGAGCTTCCCAAAGGTTTTTCATGGTTCCTGCCAGGAAATTAGTCCCTGCATCTGTGAGGATGTCGGAGGGCCAACCTACCCTGGCAAAAATGTCTGCTAGTGCCTGGCACACACTTTTAGCCCTGGTGTTGCTTAGAGCTACTGCTTCCGGCCATCGGGTGGCAAAATCCATGAAAGTCAGTATGTACTGCTTTCCTCTGGGTGTCTTTTCCGGAAAAGGACCCAGAATATCCACAGCTACTCGCTGAAATGGAACTTCAATGATGGGGAGTGGCTGGAGAGGGGCTTTGACCTGGTCTTGGGGTTTTCCCACTCTTTGGCACACCTCACAAGACTGGACATAGGTAGAAACATCCTTGCCCATTCCCTCCCAGTGGAATGACCCCCCCAAACGGTCTTTGGTCCTGTTCACCCCAGCATGGCCACTAGGGTGATCGTGGGCTAAGTTCAAGAGCTTGGCCCGGTATTTAGTTGGAACTACCAACTGTCTCTGAGGATGCCAGTCTTCCTGGTGTCCACCAGAAAGAGTTTCCTTGTATAAAAGTCCTCTTTCTACAACAAACCTGGATCAATTAGAAGAGCTGAGAGGCGGTGGGTTGCTCCGTGCCGCTGTCCAAGCTCTCTGGAGGCTTTCATCTGCTTCCTGTTCGGTCTGGAACTGTTCCCTTGATGCTGGAGACATCAGTTCCTCATTGGATTGTGGATCTAGGCTTGGTCCCTCTGGAAGCGATATTGGGGATGGAGCTGTTTCTGTTGACTGTGAACCGCTCTCCGCTGGTGCACTATGTTGGGATTCAGGCTCCGGCTGAGCCTCTTGTGTAGGGTTATCGGCTGCTGCCAGTTCAGGTTCAGTGGGGCCCTCTGGTGTTGAGGTTGCAAGTACTGGATTCAGTGCTGGCACGGGGTCTGGTGTTGGTTGTTTGGCTGGTTCCGGTTCTGGGACTGGTTCCGTCTGGGTCTCTGGGACTGGATCCACTACTGCTGTTGCAGACATTGGCCTGGGGTCCGGGTCCATCACCTCTGACTGGGTCCTGATAGAAGTTTCCGGAACAGAGCTAGGCCTCACGGCTTGTTTAGCCCGGCTGCGGGTGACCGTTCCCACCCTCTTGGCCTGCTTCACATGATTGGCCAAGTCTTCCCCCAACAGCATGGGGATGGGATAATCATCATAGACTGCAAAAGTCCATGTTCCTGACCAGCCCTTGTACTGGACAGGCAACTTGGCTGTAGGCAAATTGAAAGAGTTGGACTTGAAGGGTTGAATCGTCACTTGGATCTCTGGGTTGATTAAATTGGGGTCCACTAAGGAAGCATGGATAGCTGACACTTGTGCTCCGGTGTCCCTCCACGCGGTGACCTTCTTTCCGCCCACACTCACAGTTTCCCTCCGCTCCAAGGGTATCTGGGAGGTATCTGGGCCTGTGGACCTCTGGTGTGATTCCGGTGCAATGAACTGTAATCTGTTGGGGTTCTTGGGGCAGTTGGCCTTTACATGCCCCAGCTCGTTACACTTAAAACATCGTCCAGCTGACGGGTCACTGGGGCGAGGAGGGTTGCTGGAGAACGGGGTGGTGGGACGATAAGGGGTCTGGAGGGTTCTTTGGGAGGTAGGTGGGGCTTTGGGCGGCCCCTGGTAATAGGGTGTGGTCTGGGGTGGTCCCTTCTGGTCTCCGCTCCAACTGCGACCAGTTTTCTTCTTCTCTGCCACCTCCACCCATCTAGCTCCAATCTCTCCTGCCTCAATTACAGTTTTGGGTTTCCCATCTAGGATGTATCTTTCTATTTCCTCAGGAACACCCTCTAAGAATTGTTCCATTTGCATTAGGAAGGGCAAATTTACTGGAGATTCAACACTTGCTCCTGATATCCAGGCATCCCAATGTTTCACAATGTGGTAGGCATGTCGGGTAAATGACATGTCTGGTTTCCACCTTAGGGCTCTGAACCTCCGACGAGACTGCTCGGGTGTTATCCCCATTCTGACTCTCGCCTTGGATTTAAACAGTTCATACTTGTTCATGTGTTCTTTAGGCATTTCAGCTGCCACCTCAGCTAAGGGTCCACTGAGCTGCGGCCTCAGCTCTACCATGTATTGGTCAGTAGAGATGTTGTACCCAAGGCAGGCCCTTTCGAAGTTTTCTAGGAAGGCCTCAGTATCATCGCCTGCCTTGTAGGTGGGGAACTTTCTGGGATGGGAAGTGGTACTTGGAGAAGGAGTACTAGGGTTTGTTGGGATATTCTGCTGAGCCTTTATTTTCTCCATCTCCTCCACATACTTCCTCTCTTTTTCCTTCTCCTCCAGTTCTTTGTCCCTCGCTTCCACAGCTCTCCTGTGAGCAGCCGCTTGGTGTTGTTCTGCCTCCCTTTCTTGTTCCTTCTTCAGCCGCATGAGTTCTATCTGTCTTTCATGTTCCCTTTGTCTTTCCTCAGCCTGAAATTTGGCTAATTCCAGCTGTAGTCGAGCTGAGGATTTGGTCATTCTAACCTCTCTGTTTTTAACTAACTTTACACCCGAGGTTTAGAAATAAACAAACAAAACTTGGCTATAAAATTTTGCTGTGCTGGAATAGAATACCTATTCTCTGATAGTGATTGTCAGCCTACAGAAAAAGACAATTCCCTTGTCTCTGCTCTGGGCCCAAATTAAAGCAAAAAACCTCCAACTACTTGGAAACCTGCTTACCCAGCCCAAAGAAAAAAAAATTCCTTTTCAAACCTGTGCTCCTTGTAAAACAAAAAAAATCAAAATCCAAAAAAAAAAAACCCTGCCACTTTTGTTTCCAGGCAAATGGGTAGAGCACACCCCCCCTATTTACTTTTAGGAAGAAAAGATAAAAAAAACTCTGGGTTGGAAGACTGTGAATTTCCCTGCAGGAGTTAAATACCCTGCCTCCAGGCAAAGAAAACCTGCAATACACAAAGATAATCCCCTTTTGTCTCTGCTTGGCCACAAAGCAGAGAAAAACCAACCTGCTTTCAGTTTCAACTGCTTTCTGGACTTCCTTTCCAAAGGAAAAAATAATTTCTTTTTAAAAATCTGTATTTCTAGTTCAAAAAATCTCAACTGGATCTCAAAATGATTTCAGGTTAATCCCACCGCTATGCCACCATGTCAAGGTTCCCCCCCCCACTCTGAACTCTAGGGTACAGATGTGGGGACCTGCATGAAAAACCTCCTGAGCTTATCTTTACCAGCTTAGGTCAAAAACTTCCCCAAGGTACAAAATATTCCCCCCGTTGTCCTTGGACTGGCCGCTACCACCACCAAACTAATACTGGTTACTGGGGAAGAGCTGTTTGGACGCGTCCTTCCCCCCAAAATACTTCCCAAAACCTTGCACCCCACTTCCTGGACAAGGTTTGGTAAAAAGCCTCACCAATTTGCATAGGTGACCACAGACCCAAACCCTTGGATCTGAGAACAATGAAAAAGCATTCAGTTTTCTTACAAGAAGACTTTTAATAAAAATAGAAGTAAATAGAAATAAAGAAATCCCCCCTGTAAAATCAGGATGGTAGATATCTTACAGGGTAATTAGATTCAAAAACATAGAGAACCCCTCTAGGCAAAACCTTAAGTTACAAAAAAGATACACAGACAGAAATAGTTATTCTATTCAGCACAATTCTTTTCTCAGCCATTTAAAGAAATCATAATCTAACACATACCTAGCTAGATTACTTACTAAAAGTTCTAAGACTCCATTCCTGGTCTATCCCTGGCAAAGACCAGCATACAGACAGACACAGACCCTTTGTTTCTCTCCCTCCTCCCAGCTTTTGAAAGTATCTTGTCTCCTCATTGGTCATTTTGGTCAGGTGCCAGCGAGGTTACCTTTAGCTTCTTAACCCTTTACAGGTGAGAGGAGCTTTCCCCTGGCCAGGAGGGATTTCAAAGGGGTTTACTCTTCCCTTTATATTTATGACATAGGGCATTACTGTAGGAGAATGGAATCTCAGGTTCATTTCACCCATTGCTAGATGCAGGAAAAGCAATAGGATAATCATATAAGAATGTATATCAATTTAGTTTTAAATACACATCAAGTTTGATTAATGCAGTGGCCCATTTTACATTGAGAGCACTTGTGAATACATCTGAAGTATATAAACATACAAATGCCTCACAAAAAAATTCAACTCAAAACTTCTAATATTTTATACTTTGACTCCTCAAATCACACTTAGCGTAGACAAAGATTTATCACCTGCACTTCATCACTATTTAAAAACAATCAGTTTTTATACTACCAGGCATGTAAATACCCTCTTTTTTACACCAATTATTATAACCCCTTGCTGGACTGTGATTGGCAGCGTGGCAAACCAGTATGGATTTGCATATTTTAGTATATAACTCAGTATATTCCTATATAGTTCACCAAGCATAAGATGTACACCCTTTAGGATAAAAAATTGTCTTAAAGAAGCTTGCCTTCTTGGCTATGTCTAGCAGGATAAACACATTGTCCTAATGTGTAGCTCTTAACAAGACTGTGAATTTACTGCACTACTCACTCTCTCTATGGAGAGGTCTTATGGGATTAGGTATTTCAATTTCAATTTTTAAAAATTGCTGGTTACTAATGCCACATAAGGAAACTTAAGTGTTTGCTGAGGAGAATCTCAACAGGCAAAGGATGTGCTTTGTATAAGTCAAATAGACTAATCAAGCAGTGCTTTATAAAAGTCTTTATAAAAGACACTGCAGAGTATTTGACTTCATGGAAAGCAGAGGCAAGGTGTTTCCAAATGAGTGATTGTGCATTTAACAGTGAAATTCATGCCCATTGTCATGCTGTCTGTAGTAGCTCACAGCTGCGAGTGCCAATCTCAGGGCAGACTGTCAGAAAACAGTGCAGACACCCCAAACTGGTGGTATATTCTATAATTAGACTTTACCAAGACAGTAACAACTGTACCCTCCTAGATTATTATATTAATCTTACATTGGAGTCACAAACAGTCCCCCTTAGGCTCTCCAGCACAGCTTGCCACCCAGACAAACTTGAGAAAGTGATGAAAGGTTATTAAAACCAAAAATCACCACACATTAGGTCATTAGTGACTGCCAAATGGGCAGTCACTTACCCCCAACCAAGTCATTGGATATTCTTGGTCTCGCACCAAAGACAATGCTGTACCCAATTTTTCTAGTAAACTAAATAAAGATTTATTAGTTAAGAAAACAAAATGAGATTTATTGAAAGGTTAAAGCAGGTAAAACACATTACAGGTGAATCAGAGTTTGTAAATCCAAATGGTAACAGAGGTGTAGTAATCTGCTGGTTTTTCATAAGCCTCTCTGGGTTAACCAAAATGGCTTTGGGGCTTTCTGTCCTATTGCTCAGTATTCCCTCATCAGAATCTTTCAGTCCAGAGATAAAGAATCGCTCCCAGGGTTCATTCTTTTAGCTGTCTCCCCGGGAAAGCTGTCTGGCACGTGTTCCCATCACAGCATGGATCTGTAGATTTCCCATTGTTGAACACAATGACCCATGCTTTGAAGTTAGCATGCTTTTTATTTACAGTTCTAAGGCTTCAATCCCGCTTAATGAGCAATTCAATTACAGAGACATACATAATGTATTAGTTACAGCCATCCAGACAATCTTTCATTAGTTTTCATGAACAATGTGATAGCCAGAAATAATCCTTCATTAGTTTTCATGCAGTTCTACACATTGAGTAAGTTCTCATCTAAAAACTTTGATCTAGGGCTGATATATATATAATGTAAATTTTAATATACAACATTCAACAGGTTACAGATAAATGAAGACAATACCATCACATTTCCTTTGAATTATGCCAACACATAAGTGAATTGGCCTGATCACATTACAATGCCTTTTGACCCTCCTTTGATTTCAATTAGCATGTGAGTGAATTAGTCTGCTGCCTTGGCCTGAGCTGGAGACCTACTAGACAACAGCTCACCCATCTCTCCCTTCAATCCTTAGTGGGATTTCCCAAGTAGTCTGAAAAAGCAAATTTCAGTGCATTTTCCCCTGACCTTCCTTCCGCCCAAAAGTAAGCATCTCTTTATTATGTGTTTGTAGAGGGCCTACCACAGTGGTGCAGTGATCCAAGAGGAGGACCTCTACTCTACATGCTACCATAATACAAAATGTATATTATTAATTGCTGTTACTACTATTTTTAGTACAGGAATAATTTAAATCAAGGCTCAAAAGTGGTCCCAAGACTCCTTAAGAAATCTGATAAAAGTACTGTCTTCATTTTCGCACATTTTGCATACAGTGAAGACAGAGCTTCTAAAGGAAGATGTTTGTGCTGCTACCTAAAAGGCATGTAGAGATCAAGTATGCTCAGACACAAGCAAACATTACAAGAACAATATAAAAATGTGCATAATCCAAACCTGCAGCTTTGAATACTGTATCTCCAAACTTTATTGAAGTATAGATCAAAATTTGGTGGTTGGCCCTATGACAGCCATAACCCTGGACATAATATTCATGAACTTTTGAGTATTTTAAATAAGGAAATGGATCAAAAATTTGTGGCCTTACTTAAAGGCAAGTCTGCAAATGGAAGAAAATAAAGGTCTTATGCACCTCTGAAGCCAGTTGGTATTTCACCATTGATTTATGTAGGAGAAGGATCAAGCGCTAAACCGCTAAAAAGTTAAAAGTCTTACTCCCCATCCTTCAATATTTTACTCATGCAATCTACCACATCTATATTTGAAACATTGAATCATTAACTGATGCTTTTTAGGGTTGTGGCTTTGTTTAATCATCCTGTGCCTTTAATGTAAATCTCTGTGCTCAAAGGAATTTTTAGTCAATAAAAGGAGCCATCAAGATGCACATTAAGTCCTTGACATGATCTTTCCCTTTGTTTCCCATAATTCTCCCAGCTCCTTTTTGGTGCTCAATGGAGCACAGCAGCTTCCAGTTTTTGTGTGAGCAGTGACAGGTGTATATGTGTGGGAATGACTCCTTGCACCCTCTACAATAACTGTGCACCCAAGTAATAGTCAGACAGACTGTCCCACAATGGCATAATACTGATGGTACTAATCATGGCATAAAGCATTAAAGTCAGCAGGAGATTCCTTGGGACGTGGGCCCACCTTTTTTTCAGTCATGTACACATATGGTGGAGTATAACTAATAAACAATCACTGCTTGCAAGTTCAGTTGTAAAGTAATCAGCTAGTGAACTACAGGAAAATGAATAATCCCACCCACTTTTCCTTCCGATCTAATAACTGACTGTTTAAAATTAAAAATACCTGTCCCCAGCCTGAAACATTACAGTATTTCAACTTTCAGCCTGATGTGGAACAGTACAGCAAGCAAATGCTGCAGACAAGCATCTTCATTCAGAAACCATGCTTTCTATTACTGTGAATGTAATTATTCCCCCTTGGCTGAAATCAAATGGATTTCGTCAGAAGGATGGCTATTAAAGGAAAGTGATTTCTCTGAATAACTGAAGGCTAGATGCTCAGCTGATGTAAATTGTTGGTGTCTGGTTCCCATTTATAGTAGCTGAGAATCTGGTTCACTATGTTAAAGGTGCAGCTACCATTCCAAAGGAGAGCGTTATCTAATTAGGACAGCTTCTAAATGGAGACATACAGTTAGAATAATGATATAAAGAGAAGACATGAACTCAGCCTTAGGAAGTGGTGCTAGTGGATCTAATCCTGGTGACTGTGGCCTTGTCTACACTGGCAGTGGCATGTAGGGTACGTGTAGCTACATGCTGCAGTGAAAAGCAGGCTGCATCCACACTACAGCATGTAGCTACACGTGGAAGTGAAAGGCTTTGGCAGGTGGAAGGCAGTGGGGAGCTACCAGAGCCTTCCCCGTTGCCTTCTCCCTGCCAGAGCCTTTCCCTACAGCAGTGAAAGGCTCCAGCAGTGGGGAGGTAGCAGGATGTATGTAGAGAGCCATGTCGGGGACATTTCTTAAGATTTTGGCGTGTCTTTACTCCCCTCACCTAAGCAGCGCCTCACCATCTACACTGCTATTTATACCTGTGCTGGGGGTGGGGGAGACCACAGTGTATGTACTCTACATGCCACCACAAGGAATGTAGACATATGTTCTGAGATCAGTGGCAAAGTAGTTTCCATTGACTTCAAAGGAAGCAGCATTGGGTCCATAATTTGTAGGGAATAATTTCAGAGTTGCATATAAATAAACCCATAGTTCCTAGTAAAATAATTACTGCTGACACTCACATTTTGGAATCTTACAATGGAAGATGCTGTTCTGATGGCTTAAAGGTCTTATTGGCATAGATGAGTAGCCCATGAGGAACAAGTAAGAGTTTTCCTAGTCAGACTTTTTCTATGCCACAGTGTTGATCAGGTGACTGGTAGTTCATCAATTTTTCATTCTGGTCCTGGGTGATTATGCAGCCTATAATGTTTGGAAGACTTAAATTTTAATAATGCATCAAATTAATTGTAGGAAATATGGGAATATAGAGAGTTAACCAGGAATGTGTTAATTTAGTGAAAAACTCTCATTATGTTTTGTGACCTTGTGGGCAACTCTTGCCTGTATAAAAACAGATTTTCATAACATTGAAAATATCTGAAACAAGAAAAAACTGTTGATTATATCAGAGGAGGTACTTTTAAAAATTGCAAGTGATTGATAATTAACATGCTGTCACAAAAGCAAACCTTCACAAAGGAATGATTTGTTGTTTTATTCTTAGAAGGGAAATGCAAGATGAATTATGAAGTCAGTAGAAGCAATACAAGAAAAATTGCTTCAGAATAGCTTATTAATAATTAATAAACATTTTTCCTTTTCTAAACTATGGCTGCGTACTGGTGAGTTGAATCAGTGTGGACAGATCCGGTAATTGTTTAGTCACACACTTTAGGAAGTTTCACACTTTCACTCTTGAAATCTCACTTCAACCTTTAGGCCAAACCTCTGCTTCCACTGAAGACAGTATGAGTTTGGTATTCATTTTAAATGATCAAGGCCTTTATCTGGCTATTCTTGATGTCCCAGCTAAACTCTCTCATTCTTTTTACTATCCCATGAAATCAATCAGGAACCTTCTTCTACGTGTTAGTCCCAGCTCCAAACTGAAACTTGGCTGCCATCGTATATCCACAAAAGTAGGAATATGGACTCTGAAGCTCAGCTACTGAACAAAGATTTGCTGAGTTGAGCCGGAAAGGTATATAGGTATTTATCAAGGAATTTGCATTTGACGTAAGATTTTGATTTGCAAATAAAATCCTACTTGATAAATCTGATTAAGTATATCAATCCTGATGAATTTGTATAATAATTCGGCTTTTTTTCAAGTCACTTATGTAAAAAAAGGATCAAAGGTCAAAGCAAGTAGAAGCTGCATCAATGGGTTCAAGTCTCAATTACTTCAAATTTGTGTTGCAGTATTAATAAAGATAACAGAGAAGAAGGAACAGTGTGGCCATCACTACAAGAAAAAGAACTTGCAGAAGCAGCCAGGCTTAATAGGATATTTTAACAAGATATTGAGTGAACTACAAATCAACATTGATGTTGCTCATCAAAAGTTGTACAGCTGGTTGAAAGAACAGGTGGTGACATTGTAGTCAGTGTTCTCCGAAAGATAATTTATAAAGATAGGACATTTTTTTGATGTAATATATAGCTGCACAAATTTCCATTTCACCCTACACACCATCAAACCACTTAGGTTCTTTGTTCCCAATGAACACCACAATTCCTCTGAGTTTCTCAGAAACTCATCAACATTCTATAAGACAAAGATGCACAAGTGAAATACATGGAAATGTGATACATCCTAGATAAACAGTTTACTCCAATTATTATCAATATCATCATTTTACACTTCCCATTAAATAAAGACTTATATTTGTGGTTTATTTTACTATGGTGCAGAGAATGTGCTAGGTGCTATATAGACATATATGAACTACATTTTTTGCTTCCAAATTGCTTACAATATAAAAAGTACAGAAAATCAATGTTTGTTCAAAACCTGCATTTCAATAGGCAGATACGTCTAGTGCCATGATCAGTTGATACATAGTTTGAGTTTCAAAGGTTACCCTAGATATGATTTGATAATATGCCATTTTCATTAATATTATCAGAGGTTTAAATTTCCATTACGTGGTTTAGACCTGATGGTTTAGCCAGGATGGGCAGGGATGGTGTCCCTAGCCTCCATTTGCCAGAAGCTGGGAATGAGCGACAGGGGATGGATCACTTGGTGATTGCCTGTTCTGTTCATTCCCTCTGGGGCACCTGGCACTGGCCACTGTCAGAAGACAGGATACTGGGCTAGATGGACCTTTGCTCTAACCCAGTAGGACCATTCTTATGTTCTTATATGGTAATAATCAAGTACCATTTGATGGTACAGTATTTAGAAAGACATCTTATTTTCATTTTCCACATTTTCTCAAAAGCCATAGTTAATGAGAAACGATTCACCATTCGTTTGCACATAGATTTGTCTCATAATGAAAACTGATGTCTGACACTAATCCAATAGATGGATTTAAACATTTAGCAAGTTCTGTTTTTCCAATACATCCTTGTTAATGTACCTTTGATTGTATTTTTTCTCACCTGATGTTGTGGATCAGATTCTCACCTGGTATGAGTCTGTGTTGCTTTATTGAATTAAATGGAGCAAGACCAGTTTACACCAGCTTTGGCCCTGTTACTACAAAAGGCACAAGGACTTGTTTCAAGTCTCTCTATAACATTTGACCTTTCCCCATTGCTATGGTAAATATTGTTTCAAATAACTTACAAATATTGCACTTTGTACTTAGACCTGGACAGTCAGCAATCATACTATGGACTCCCAAAGCTCTCAGACAGAAGGCAGAAACAAGAGCTCTTTGACTAGTTTCAAAGTGCTCACCTCTGTCATCAGACTGTCCCAGAAGAATGGTAAAATGAGTACAAAAGGTATTCCCAAATGGCTACTACAGCCTGTTGGAGACAGCAGAGGTCAAGTATGAGTTGTGACCTGCAAATTGTCTGAAAGTTGACAAGCCAATACTAGAGATGGGCTGGCCCAATAGTATTCAGATCCAAACGGGCCACTTTAATATACACTTTCAAACGCTTTCTGACAACTCCTTGGTTTGTGTTATAGCAACAAAGGCTGACTCAGACATGGTTAGAGCAGATCTTAGTAGCTCTAGACATAGGTTATTATATGGGGGCACACCTCACACTACCTAATGCGTGACTCCTGAATATGGCTGCATGAGTTAAAATAAATCTGATATATTATTGACTGAATTATTAGCCCTTCTTTAACCGCAGTTGCATATGCAGCAAAGTCTTCAAGGAGGAGAGATTGTTGTTCTGCATATAAGGATGAGTTTAAAGAAAGGAGGTAAACCAGCAAACTTCTGGGTACTGGTTATTTATACTGAATCACAGGAAATTTATCGTCATAAGAGGTCTCCCTCCAAATTGTAAGTAAGGACTGTACACCAATCCACTTTCTTCCAGAGGAATAAGCTTTGCTAGTAGCATCCTGAAGGTGAATATTAGCCAGGATTTCATACAAAAGGACTAAGTTAGATGTGTTTAATCCTCCCGTCTGTGTTCAGTTATTGAAATAGTGAGTTTTCCTCCTCTTTAAATAATTTAAAACATCCAAGAAGGATACAACACCATGGGAAATCATAAGGATGTTAAGCCCACTAGATTTTTAAGTGAAATGAATTATATAGGGTCTGCTATTTGATTCTCAAACAAACAAAAAACTATACAGGGGATGGATTTTTCAGGGGAAAGTGAGGATGGGGAATTGAAAAGTAGGCTTATAATAGCTTCAACCTGAACTGTGGCAGCTGCTCCATAATAATAAATAGTGCTTAGAAAAGAAGGCCTAGAGGATTGATCCTGGGTCAAAAGGCTATGAAAACTCTCATGTTAAGGATCAGAAACACACTTTATATTTTTCCCCAGAGCAATGATGAAGCCTAGTCAAGTGGTTTATTTGCCATCCCAAATCTTCAAAGTGGTTTTTGGACTGTATTAAATCTAAAATCTTTAAACATGATTCCAAGCCTCATTAAAATTGTTAAAAGTAATAACTCACAGATTCCTATATTGGCAAATTTAGGGCTGATCAATGCTTTTCAAAGCAAACTATGTCAATTGCATGTTCAGTGGGGAGGGGTTTTACATTGATTGAAGGTGACAAAATCTGGTATTCAAAGTCTGCAATCAAAATGTTAATATCCTAGTTGATATTTTAATAACTTCATTTTCTCAAGAGAAATCAAAAGTCCTCCTAAATCTAAAAGACCTTCAGATTTCAGGCAAGTGAACTATGAATTCATTATGCCATTAAATTCCATTGAGTTCCTAGGATTCCTAATAAGTTGCAAACGTTAGAGGGAATATTTATTTAACAGATATGCTACTACTCCTCCAGACTAGTTGTTCTGCTGCATCAGAGTTCTTGTAACATTTCATTCATAGGCGCTGACTCTGTGGGTGCTCCAGAGCTGGAGCACCCACGGAAAAAAATTGTGGATGCCCAGTACCTACTAGTGGTCCCCTTCTCCTTTTCCCCCACCAGCGCCTCCTGGCAGCTGGTGGGCCCCACTGATCAGCTCCTCCACCCCATCCCGGGCCTCCGACCTGTCCAAGATCAACTGTTCAGCGGCTTGCAGGAGGCACCGGCGGGGAGGGAGAGGAGCGGGGCAGGAAGAGGTGGGGGAGGGAACAGAATGGGGCAGGAAGAGGCAGCGCAGGGGCAGAGTTGGTCGACATCCCCAGATGCAGGGGAGTGGAAAGTATGGGACCAGCCCCTTCCAGCTGCTGGGATGCTGCTCTGCAGCCTAGCGACTGCCTGAGAAAGCCTGGCTGGGGAGGTGGCTTCTGTTCCTTGCCCAGGGTCAGGTGCCGGGGACCAGAGGTGAGCAAACAGGAAGTCCCCTCCCCCCAGCACATTTCTAGCTTGCTCAGCTGTGGTCCCTGGCAGCCAAGCCTGGGCAGGAAGCAGAAGCCACCTCCCCAGCCAGGCTCTCTCAGGCAGCTGCTGGGCTGAAGATCAGTGGCCAGGAGGGGCCGGCGTTAGAAATGGCTCTCTCCCTCTCCCTGTCTGAGCTCTCTCCCGCCAGGAAGAGCAGTGGATTGTGCTGGGGGGGGGTCAGGGGCAGCGGTAGGACAGAGAGCCCCCCCTAATAGGTAATGTGCGGTGGGGAGAGTACAGTGGCCCTGGGCTGGGCACTGGGGGAGGGTTGGCCAATGGGTCACGTGACCTCCCCTTTAGCTCGTGCCCCCCCAGTATGGGGAGGCTCCAGTTGTCTATGGGGCATCTTCAGGGAAGGGGGAAGAATTGGGTGGGAAGTGGTGGAGTGGGGGCATAGCAGGGGTGGGAAGAGGTGGGGCGAGGTGGGGCAAGGTGGGGGTTTGGCGGAAGGGATGGAGTGGGGACGGGGCCTGAGATGGAGCGGGGGTCAAGCAGCCCCCGGGAAATCAGGAAGTCGGCGCCTATGATTCCATTGATATCACAATGGAACAAAACAGATATATCAGTTACCATGGCCTAGAGAGCACTGCAGACACATTTTGTCTTTTGTAATGTATGTGTATACAGACAGTAAGGTTTAGAAAGATGCCTATATATTACACCCATTATAGGGAGTCCAAAGAAATTTAGAACCATTAATAAGTTACAGTCTCATGATGCCTCTGTGAGGTAGAACTTAAGTTTTATTATCCTCATCTTCCAGGCATGTCTTTTACCCACATCTTTCCACAATATGAGGCTTATCTACTGGAAATGAGATTGCTCAGTTTCTGTTAGTCCTGACATCTAATGGCCATTACTTGTCTGTTGAGTATTGCATAGTCTGGCCACCATATGCGTGAGAGATACCTGACAGGCTCTGGATGGCTGATCCCTGGCTCTTCATCCATGGAGATTGGTACCTGACACCTGCATCCTGAAAGGATGTCCTAAAATAGAGTCCAAAACAAACTTGCATTATTCTCTGGCTCCCTCCCTCCCACCTCAATTTTTGGAGAAAGAAAGAGAGAGATTGCTCAGGCAGATGGGAACCCACGTTTCCATGCCATGCCTATTTTTGAACTTTGTCTGTGACAGTAACCAGCTTGATCATAAACATTGGAACTGTTAACTGTCTCAAGGTCTTTTCAATAAATTAGCTCAAATCTTTGGCCTTTGGTGGGCAAGCATATGCAGGTTCTCCCTGGGAGCAGAATCATGGCAGTATATATCTCTAAGAAAGGAAAGGCCATTCCTTTCAGATACAGCTTGGCAAATTCTTCTCTTTTGTCAAAACTACTAGTTTTGTCAGCCATTCACATTCCAGGAAAGAAAAGCTCAATATCAGATAGCTTGTCCTCTTGTCCACCTCATGGGAGGAGGCACATCAGGTGAAGACTGATTAATCTCATGGGGTCTTCCTAACCATCTTTTACTATTGTTTTTAAAACTGAAAAATAAAAGTATTGGGACCAAATTCTGCCCTCAGTTACCGTAGGCAGGCAGAATCCTATTAAAATGCAGGGGCTGCACCAGTGCAGACTTCCATATCCAAAACATAACATTACTCCTAAACTGGGGAAAAACTGGATTTGTTTCTGTAACCCGTGCTTTGCATATCTGTGTCTAAATATACCCGGAAGTTCCTTCTGGCCATCAGTCAAGATTCAAAACTGGAGGATCAACCACTCTGGCAAGTTCCCCTTGCAGAGTTTGACCCCCATTATTCCATCCTGGGTCAATACTCTCTACAATATGTAGAGTGGTCCAACCTCCAAAGCTACAGTGACCCTGAACTCCACTCCAAATCAGAGCCAAGTGCAGAGACTGAGCTGTGCCCCCAGGATGCAAATCACCTCAGACGGAGCAGGGACGATGTGGGTGTGACGCTGGCAGACCACGTCATGGCAGAGTGTATTCAGGCCAATTGACTTGTGTATTAGTATAGATCAAAGCAACTGTTAAATGTATAAGTGTTTTGGGTGTTTGAACTTCATAAAACTAATGAGATGTTACATGCATTGTTTTTACTTATCTGTGTCCTGTCAAAATGTAATAGCAAACATTTACACTGCAAATACCCCTGTAACTAAATAACTCCTCAGACATAAAAGAAGCCTTGTGGAATGCTAGTGAAGGATTTTATTTTAAAAAGTGCTAATTTCAAAGCAAAGGGCCATTGTACGTATGATGACCAGAGGTCAGAAATTCAAAGTGCATTGCTTACTCACTGTCATCAGAGGAAAAGTCCACATGGACAGAGACACTGTCAGCTTGTCTTCTGGTGAGAAGATATAAGAATGGATTAAAAAAAAGATCCTGGATCTCTGGACTGTTTGGACTCTCACAGAGAAGTGTACCAGATGCAAAGCAGAGATCCACAAAGACAACCCGGGTACCCTGAAAGACTTTTGGGAAACTGGCAGTTTATTATATCACTGCCACCATTTGGTATTACGAACTGTGATTCACCTGTACATATATTTTACCTGTATTTTAACCTTTCAATACCTTTCATTCTTTTTTCTTAGCTAATAAACCTTTCATTAGTTTACTATAGAATTGGCTGTCAACATTGTCTTTGGTGTAAGATCCAGAGTACCAATTGATAAGGGGTAGGTGACTGGTCTCTTGGGACTGGGAGCAACCTGATGTGGTGTGATTTTTGGTTTAAGTGACCGTTATTACAAAGTCCAGTTTGTCAGGGTGGCAAGATAGACTGGAGTGTTTAAGGGGACTGTCTATGACTCCCTGGTGAGACTGGTATAGTGATCCAGAAATTCACATCTGATACTGGCTCATCTAATCTAATTATAGAACACACCAACAGCTCTGCCCTGTTTCTGACAGTCTGCTCTGAGGTAGGTACTCAGAGTTGTGAGCCACTCCAGACAGTGTAACAGTGGGATCAAAGCCGGCCATCCCCAGGCTGGGCTCCTGGCACAGACACCTGCGCAGCAGGAAGCTGAGAGACAAACTGCGGTCCATGAGATAGAATCCCACCCGGAAATCAACCTGGGGCTACCTAGCACTGCACCCAGTTTGGATGGCACATTAAGTAACTACATTGCTATCCCTCCAGGGCAGAAGCATTTTCTGTATTTTTGTCTTTAAAGTGCCTGCTCTCCCAGAGGAAACTTTTCTCAAGTTTCACAAAAACAAACAAAAGCCACAACCCTTTAATTTTGAATTGTTTTTGCCCAATATTTTAGTGAAATAAAACCACAAAACATATATTTTTATCTACACAGAAGCCAGAACTGTGCAAATAACAGCCATGCCTTTGTGAAAGTCATTCTTGCTCTGCTCTAGGACTACCAAAAGAAATTGTAAGAAAATGCACAACATGAAGTCATCCAGAATGAAACAGAACTCAAACATTATAACTTCCAATTGCTACTCTAAATCTAGAGTCCTTGAGCCTATGAAACAGATTCTAATCTTGCCAATGTCTTTGTAGTACTTGTACTAACTAGGGCTAAACCAGAGTTGGAGTCAATGAAAGCTGTGCACGCTCTGTACCTAGGAAAAACCAGGCCATCTAACTATTGATTTATGTTCTGTTTCCGCACAGACTAATGCATGTGCTTAATTTTGTGTATTGTGAGTAATGAGTACTGAAGGCAACAGATGAAATCCGGGGCCCCATTAAAGTCAATGGCAAAACTCCCATTGACTTCAATAGGATCAAGAGTACATCCATTGTAACTACTCGCAGTGCATAAAGTTAAGTATTCATGTAGACCTTTGCAGGATCATCGGGACATTAAAATGGTAATTTTAGACTTCTACATTTGAAAATTTTGGCCTAGGATTTGGATAAAACAAGAATAAAAGTGATTGAAAAATGATGAAAGTAAGTACTCTAGAGTAAACACTTTACCTAAACATTTGAATGGTGCAAATTTGCTAGTTCTTGAAATTAGGTATACTGCTGTGGATGGATAATTAGATATAACCAATTAGCAAATTAGTGATCAAAGAACCTAACAAAAATGAAAGAAGGTGCACTTGACAAATTATAGTAAACCAGCAACTCAGTAAAACAAATCTACAAAGCTAAATCTTTAGGACATATTTTTAAATATCATTTTAACAAATATTAAGTTCTTGAAGCATGGATTCCATGCCTTTTTATTTACAATCCTGATTTCTGAATTGCTGTTTTGTTCATTGCAGACATCATACCTGGAATTTGCGATGTTCTGTGCCTGTTTCTCTATGTGTGATTGTGACATGATGGACTAGGTCTGGAGGCCTCGTGGCCCTGCCTTACCCCAGCCCAGAAAAGATCAGAGGAGAAGTCCCACCGGCAGCCTAGAGTGGCTGCAGGGAAGCAGCCAATCAGAGGGGCTGGTGAAGCAATCAATCAAGGGCCAGAAGAGCCATAAAAAGGAAGTAGCAGAGGCAGAGCAGTCCATTGCTGCCTGAAGTGTTAAGAGGGAGGACTGGGAGCCTTGGAAAGCAGCAGGACCGTATACAGCTCACTGCAGGCAGGACTGAGCCCATGGATGGCTGTTGAAGACTGGGTGCCTGGCTGGCTGGAAGAGCAGCAAGACCATGGACAGGTCCGTGTGGGCAGGCTGAGCCTAGGGGACTGAGCCCAGAACCTAGCCAGACCAGCAGAGGGTACTGCTGGTCTGATTGAAGACTGAGCCCAGGGAGGGCTGCCAAAAGGACACCAACTGAGGGTACCAAGATGGGCCCCTGTTGGGCTGTTAAAGAAGGCAATGCCTCTGTAGGAGAAGCCTTCGTGCTACGGTCCCATACCAGGGCCATGAGACAGAACCAGAAACTGTATAGGACAGTGTGTGTGACTCGGCCAGAGGGCTGTGTCACTGAAGACCCGCCGAAAGAACCATCAGCCGGGGGCCGGGAGCAAACTTGAGAGGCAGGTGCTGTCCTGTTTTAAGAACTGAAAGAAGAACAGGCTCATGTCTAACCAGAAAGGGGGCTTACTTACGAGAGGCAGATGCTGACACCGTTATAGTGATAAACATGAAAAATACAGGGTACTCAATTTCTTGCAGATGTTAGGAAGTGCATGTATCAGATCTGATTCTAAGGTCATTTTCCTCCTCCCCCTGAATTTTTCACTTTCCTATGTAATGGCCACATTGCTCGGAAATAGCTACTGTGCATTTCTTTTGCTATATCGCCTGGTGAGGGGCACATGTACTGCATACTAATTCAAGAACTGGTTGTCCCTGGTATTGAATGAATAATCTATTGCTTTTTCACTCCCATTGGAAATGCAAAAATGTTTTACTCATGTTTTCTGCTAGATAAGAAGCATTTTGTTTTCAAATACATTTCCACCTTTTTTATCTATCACTTTTTTCAAGTACCAATGTAAAGGAAGATTTTACCATTAGATATTGCAGAATTTCCAGTAAGACTAATGTGCTTTTAACAATACACTGTTTACTAACAGAAAATCAAAATACACAATAACAATATACAAAGTGATATATTACAGCCAATACATATAGTCAGGCACTCTCATTTTTTTCCCACAGAAAAACCCCTTTTCCCATATCAAAGCAACTCTAGCACCTTCCTATCTAGCGACATGGGAAAGTCAAGGCAGTCATTATCCAAAGACTGAGAATCCATGCATACATACACATCTATAGATGTGAATTCATTGACAGCAGCAGGAGACTGAAGAACTTCACTCTCTTGGGCATCATTCTTCTGAGCTGCCTTTGCAGACTGTCATCTCTGTAGCCAATCTCTGATAACAACTTGAGATATCCCAAGTGCCCCAACACTTGGACATTCCCCTTCACCACAAACGGATGCAGGGTGAAGGTGCAGACTACAATAACTTTCCTAAAATCCTAACTTTAGTCTCCTAACGTGGTGCTCAGACACACTCAGGGCAGGCAGGCAGCCCTGGACTAGTAGCCAGAGCTGTGGTGCCATGCTGACTGAGTTTACCTCAGGAGCTGGAGGGCCAACTCAGCCTGGTTGGATGGGGAGTTTTCCCAGCAAAACTCTATAAACTGGGAGTTCCTTTGAAGAGGGAAAGGACCAAGTTGAGGGCTATTGCTGCCAGGTACCCAGAGCCAGTTCTCAGGGGGAACCCTGCATGCAGGCCTGGGACTCACCAGCTCACCCACAGCAAGTCCTGCCCTTTCAGTGTCTAGCTTCAGACCCCCCCCAAAATGGATTATCCCCTCTCCAATGCTCCCGGGGCAGGCATCACACTTCCTATTGGTCAGGTTAACTCTTCTTTCTGGGTCTTTTCTTGACAGTCATTTGACTCTGCTCCCCTCCTTTCTCTCAGTCACTGCCCCTCCTCTGAGCAGGGGGCAGGCACCCTCCTGTCCTTCCCAGAGCCAACAGGGTCCCCATCACTCTACCAGGGTCCCCATTCTCAACCAGGGGTACACATAGTTCCAGTGGGTATGTCAACTCATCTAGATCAGTGTTCCCCAACATTGGAGCTGGGGGTCGCAGATGGGTTTAGCGGGGTCACAAGTGCAGGGCTGGCATTAGGGGATGGCAAGCAGGGCAATTGCCTGGGGCCCCATGCCACAGGGGGCCCCACAAAGCTGTTACATGCATCAGCCCTGCATTGCAGGGCTCAGGCTTCAGGGGTACAGTAGTCTGGAAAGGTTGAGATTCACTGCTCTAAGTAGTCTCTCCTCTCTCTGTCTTGGTTGTCTAGCATACTCTGAGTCTGCCCTTGGCCACTTTTCCTCCCATGGATAGTGCCTCCTCCTGTGTTACACACACACACAGAGCCCCAGGAACCTAGGTAAGCTCCTTGCATGTTACGTATGTAAAGGAGCCATAAGGAGATGCAATAATATGCAAGAGAAGGCAGGAGGGGAGTTACTGTGACTGATGCCTTCTTCCACCTTCTCATCATGTCAATTACGCCATCTGATACTACTTTAGACATGAGCAGATTTGCCGTAAGTACTAATACGGGAATCTGACTTGCACAGTTGGCCCTGACTTGTAAGTCTAAGAGAATCTAAATAAGACAAGGAGGGCTTGTCTACATGAAGACTGTGTGGTAAGCTGGGAAGTGAATCTACAGTGCACTAATGTGCTGTGCACTAAATTGTAGTGTGAATCCTAATACAGCACACTAAAAGCTCTGTAGTGTGCTTTGTGTTTCAAATATCAGTACATCAAAGCTTGCTGCGGAATATAGTCCGCATGGTGACTTACTCTTGACATTCACACCCTGGCTTGCTGTGTACTAATGGTATATCTACATAGCAGCCGGGAAATGTAATTTATAGCTCAGGTAGATGTACGTATGCTAGCTCTACTCAAGCTAGTACCAAAAATTAGTATGGCTGTGGTGGTGGCTCAGGCCAGACACCTGAATATATACCCAGGAGTTGGCTGAAACTATACTCAAGTGACTAACCTGAGATGCCACCCACACCACTGTGGCCACACTACTATTTTGGGGTGTTAGCATGTGTATGTCTACCCAAATTAGGAATTACATCTTCTAGCTGCTGTGCAGATGTATGCTAAGTCTGCATGTAGACAAGCCCAAAGGTCTAAATTAACCTAGAGTCTACATTGGTATAACCCACACATAAGATGAAATGGAAATACATGAGTATTATGCCAACTTTCTCAGAATTATTCAGGGACCCTTAAATTCATCTCTGTATGTAATTAATGCATTATTTTTCATTTTGTACTTGAAGTGTTGCTTGTTTGCTGAAATTGGTACCAACATGGAGAGAGAGGGTTTTTTCTTTTTCTTCTTGGAACAAAAATGGGGAAGTCAGTGTGGAGAAAGGACTGCACCATTTTTAGCTTTGGCCCAGAAGGGCTAATCCATCACTGCATGCATGTAACTATGATAACTTGTCACAATTTCATTAGGCAGGGATTATATTTCCTAGTTAGAAAACATGAGCTCTTATACCTTTTTCTTTTAAAAAGCAAGAGATAGCACAGGGACAAAGGAGGTGCTGACAAAGGAGGTGCTGTTGTCATCATGAATAGGCCGGAATATGAACAAGAGGCTGCTCGGCAGCTCTCCAACACCACTTTCTACAAGCCATTACCCTCTGATCCCACTGAGAGTTACCAAAAGCAACTACAGCATTTGCTCAAGAAACTCCCTGAAAAAGCACAAGATCAAATCCGCACAGACACACCCCTGGAACCCCGACCTGGGATATTCTATCTACTACCCAAGATCCATAAACCTGGAAATCCTGGACGCCCCATCATCTGAGGCATTGGCACCCTGACAGCAGGACTGTCTGGCTATGTAGACTCCCTCCTCAGGCCCTACGCTACCAGCACTCCCAGCTACCATCGAGACACCACTGACTTCCTGAGGAAACTACAATCCATTGGTGATCTTCCTGATAACACCATCCTGGCCACTATGGATGTAGAAGCCCTCTACACCAACATTTCACACAAAGATGGACTACAAGCCGTCAAGAACACTATCCCCGATAATGTCACGGCTAACCTGGTGGCTGAACTTTGTGACTTTGTCCTTACTCATAACTATTTTACATTTGGAGACAATGTATACCTTCAGATCAGCGGCACTGCTATGGATACTCACATGGCCCCACAGTATGCCAACATTTTTATGGCTGACTTAGAACAACGCTTCCTCAGCTCTCGTCCCCTAATGCCCCTAATCTCCTTGCGCTATATTGATGACATCTTCATCATCTGGACCCATGGAAAAGAAGCCCTTGAGGAATTCCACCATGATTTCAACAATTTCCATTCCACCATCAACCTCAGCCTGGTCCAGTCCACACAAGAGATCCACTTCCTGGACACTACAGTACTAATAAACGATGGTCACATAAACACCACCCTATACCGGAAACCTACTGACCGCTATTCCTACCTACATGCCTCCAGCTTTCACCCTGACCACACCACACGATCTATCGTCTACAGCCAAGCTCTGCGATGCAACCGCATTTGCTCCAACCCCTCAGACAGAGACAAACACCTACAAGATCTCTATCAAACATTCTTACAACTACAATACCCACCTGCGGAAGTGAAGAAACAGATTGATAGAGCCAGAAGAGTTCCCAGAAGTCACCTACTACAGGACAGGCCTAACAAAGAAAATAACAGAACGCCACTAGCCGTCACCTTCAGCCCCCAACTAAAACCCCTCCAATGCATTATTAAGGATCTACAACCTATCCTGAAGGATGACCCAACATTCTCACAAATCTTGGGAAACAGGCCAGTCCTTGCCTACAGACAGCTCCCCAACCTGAAGCAAATACTCAGCAGCAACCACATACCACACAACAGAACCACTAACCCAGGAACCTATCCGTGTAACAAAGCCCGTTGCCAACTGTGCCCACATATCTATTCAGGGGACACCATCACAGGCCCTAATAACATCAGCCACACTATCAGAGGCTCGTTCACCTGCACATCCACCAATGTGATATATGCCATCATGTGCCAGCAATGCCCCTCTGCCATGTTCATTGGTCAAACTAGACAGCCTCTACATAAAAGAATAAATGGACACAAATCGGATGTCAAGAATTATAACATTCATAAACCAGTCGGAGAACACTTCAATCTCTCTGGTCACGCGATTACAGACATGAAAGTTGCAATATTACAACAAAAAAACTTCAAATCCAGACTCCATTGAGAAACTGTTGAACTGGAATTCATTTGCAAATTGGATACAATTAACTTAGGCTTGAATAGAGACTGGGAGTGGCTAAGTCATTATGCAAGGTAACCTATTTCCCCTTGTTTCCCCCCCCACACCCAGACGTTCTTGTTAAATCCTGGATTTGTGCTGGAAATGGCCCAACTTGATTATCATACACATTGTAAGGAGAGTGATCACTTCAGATAAGCTATTACCAGCAGGAGAGTGGGGTGGGGGGAGGTATTTTTTCATGCTTTGTGTGTATAAAAAGATCTTCTACACTTTCCGCAGTATGCATCCGATGAAGTGAGCTGTAGCTCATGAAAGCTTATGCTCACATAAATTGGTTAGTCTCTAAGGTGCCACAAGTACTCCTTTTCTTTTTGCGAATACAGACTAACACAGCTCTTACTCTGAAACCTAGCACAGGGATGGAGTCTCTCTGATTGCACTGCCAGTTCAAACAAATGTGGTATGTTGGTAAAGTCTTTAGGCTGAATTGACAGCATTCACTTGTCAACAAATTGCTGAATCCAAAGTGTTTACAATATATTTTTAATGAAATTGTTTGTTTCTATTGAAATGTTATACATGTCAATTTCAAAAGTAATAGCTCAAAATTGTCACTTATAGCAAATGGTTTTCAACAGATTTAGCCCTGTTTTTCTTTCTGAAAGGTTTCATAATATTAAGTTAGTATAAAAATGTAGACACTCACCTATGCTTTTATTAATTATTTAGCACAGAGAGTGGGAAAAGTGACTTCCTTGAATATCACTTTCACTTTATAATTATGAAAATAGCAAAATTAACTAAATGTGTGTGAAATAAACAGTCAAATGCTGACAAAAGTTTAATAGTTAAGTGCCCCAGTGTTCACTTTAATGTTGTGTGTTATAAGGCCTCAAAATATTTTAGCAAGAGTAATGCTGAGATATAATCGCACAAAAACATTCATAATTACAAAACAATTCTTAACTCTAATTCTTAAACTGTAGTAATTGATCCTACAGTGAGATTTATTCTATAATCATGGAAGCCAATGGCATTTACAACTAGAATAAATTTAAGTAAATGAAGAGGAAAATTATATTCTGTGTAACATTTAGCTCATTACAGGCTTAAACAACTATGCCAATCCATGTTCATCAATATAAGTTACGATGCTCACGGACATAATTAAATAAAAATGTTATCATCAAGAAACAGTCCATGTTACACAAGCATAGAAATTGTTACATTATAACTGATTTACTTTTCTTAAGGGTTTATTGGCAGTGCTCTAGAATACAGATAGCAGACACTAACATGGCAGACTCTTTTGTGTTTTTTCCTCTAGATGTATAAATATGTGAAATTATAGCCTTTACTCACTGCTGAGTCTGCTGCTGTGTCTTACTCCTTGCAATGTCGATATTGCTTTAGTAAGCTACTACGTAGTTCCATTTTGTTGGTCAGCTAAGGATCTCAAATTTTAATTGCTTAATACTTTGAGACTCCTGACAGAGATATGAATGCTTTCTTTCAGAACATCGTAACTGTAAATTGTCTCATTGACAGTAAGTTTCAAGTGTGATAGGAAAAAAGCAGATAGAAATCATATGTTACATAGTAAGATAGGAATCAAATAGAGTAAATGTAGATGCTACATTAGAAAAGATAATTAATCTCCATATAAGAAATAGGGTCAGGTTCTATTCTGCACCAGAACTCTGCTCAGCATGGGATGAGCAGCATATTTTAAGATTCACATCAAGCCCTTGGGTGCTGCCACACAGCTCTGACTTCTACCTCTGGCATAGAATCTTTGAGGTTTAGAGTTCCACCTTGCCCCCAGCCACAATGAGGGGGCAGGACCGGAGTAAGACCTTAGAGGCCCTAAGCACTGAAAAGATTATGGTGCCCCCCCCATATGTAATTCAAAATAAAAACAATACTATACCATAAAATCAAATTTTATTTTTCGAAATGACACAAAACTTACATGTATGCTGAAATTAAAATAGCTTCTTTCTAGATTTTCTGATTGCAAAATTCTGGAAAAGTTCATCAAAACTGACTCGACGAAGCATGTCCGCTTCCATACACAACAGGGAAAGTGAATCAAGTCTGTCCTGACACATTGTTGTTCTCTGACGGTTTTTTATTCTTTTCAGCTGAGAAAAAGAGCGTTCTGCGGAGCAGTTAGTAATAATCAATGTTAGAAAAATACATAGTGCGATCTCTACATTTGGAAATACACATTGTATTCTGTCTTTCAGTATTTGTGTCATGAAGATCAATGTGACTGAATTTCATTTTTCCTGTTTCATTAAACTTTGTGCACATATAACAGTGGAACTGCCATACTTCTACACAGAGATTCACATTCAAGTCAACAGGGTATGAATCAACTAGCTTTTGGGAACTTTGTGAATAGAAAAGAAAATCTACTTGACACTACTTTGTACACTTCACCTCTCCTCTTCATATGAGCTTCAAGTATATCAGTTATAGCGTAGTAAGTAGATACGTGAAATTTGTCTCTAGGATTCAATGCTGTTTCTATTGCACTGATATCATTAGCTTGTTTTTTCCTGATTTGCTTGCGGAACTGGGCTTCTTTGTAGTTAGTATCAGGCAAGATGTCTTTTGATGTGTCTTCAAATCTTTCGAAATCCTTCCTCAAAGTGTATAAGTGCCACCAGGGGAGTTCTCTGCTGGCCATTTGTGGACCGCAATATTGCCTGCTGCAAGTGGTCAGAAATCCTGACTCAAGCACCAAAAAAAGTCAGGAGTTGTTTTACAAACTAATACTTTTGTAGTTCTTTTTATTTTCCATTTTTTGTATTTTTGGAGTCAATGTTTTACAGAATTTTTCAGCAGCTATGAGGGCTAGAAACTTGCCTTTTTATACTGACAGCTGAGATTCTGATATATTCACAAGATCCTGGAGCTGAGGCTTTAAAAAAACTCACCAAGGGCTAGATCTACAAAAGGATTTAGACACCTAAAGCGGCAGTTAGGCACCTATTAGAGTCCCCAGTCTATAGACTCTAAGTCTGTTAGAGTCCCCAGGCATCTAAATTTCCACCATTAAAATCTCCAGGTGCCTATGTTTCTGCTGTATTAGATATGTATTGGTGCAAGGGAAATGGAATTTGGATCTCCCGTTTCTTAGGTGCATGCTCCAGCCACTGGGCTTTCAAGCGATTTGTGTACTCTCATTGGCCAAATATATATTTAATAAATAGCAGCACAGCTTCAACAGGAATATCTGCCTTAGAATAACCCCTAACCCACTGGTTAGGGCCCTCTCCTAGGGGAGGGAAAGCCAAGTTCAAATCTCTACTCTGAAGAAGGGGGAACTGACTCTGTCTCCCCCACATCTGCTGTGAGTGCTCTAACCACTGAGCTAAAAGTAATAAGGGGGAAAGCTTTCTCCTCCTCTGGTGGTTTTTGCAAGAAATGTTCTAGGCTCACTCCAGGATAGGGCTCAGAGCTGTAAACCAAAAAGGAGATAGGTACCTAAATTCCTTTGAAGGATGGGACTGAGGCCACACCTGTCTCCTTGGCATTTCCTACAGGCTAGCTAAGGGAGCTTCCTACTCAGCATCCTTGACTTTTGTGGATCCCACTCTTAGGCACCCAACCTGTGGGGGCAAGATGCCTAAATCCCTTTGTGAATGTAGCCCCAAATATCATGAGATTTGCAATAAAATCACAAGAGATGGCAACACTGGATGATGATTTCAAGCCCCATTGAACCTTCTGAGTAGCATAACAGGACTTTATCTCCCTAGAATATCTGGCCCAAATTGCGGGAGCAAGGCCCATGAATGGTGCCTAATTACTTCATATTATGTATAGGCAATACATAATATAGCAAAATATAAAGGTTTTGAAGTTAGGATGGCAGCATTACTGACAAATATCAAAGCCAGTGGTCACATATGCAAGTTGCCATTCATCTGAGTGACAATAAAACACTGTACAACAGCATACATGACTTACATCCCACATATTCTACAAACTATTTTAGAAATATTTTAGAGCACTGTTCTCCTGAGACTTCAGCCACACCCAGCCTGGAGGAATAAGTGCTAATTTAGGGATTTGTATCCCTCCTCTCCCAAAAATGCAACAGGGTCTTACTTGAAGTTCTGGTCCCTCTTTAATTGTAATTACAGTACAGAATCAGCTGCGGTATTTTTTATGGACGCTTTGCTACCCAGAATTCAATGCTGAATTACTTAGAAACATTCATTATTTTGATTTGTCTACCATTGTATAACAACATTAATAAGAAAAAACAGAAATAAAGTATGCTAAATGACTAAATCATTAATTAACTTTTTGTACTACACTACACTTAAAAATATGTAATTAGTGCTATAGTTTTTACAGTATTTTGGTTGCTAAGATCTTTTCAGCAGAACTTAGCAACAAACTCAATTCAGGGGTAAGTAACAGATATAAGTCATAAGGGTCTAACACTCAAGAGGGCTGAGAACAGAGACTGGACTTTATTTCATTGTTCCAGTCTCTAATATGGATCAGGGTTACAAAAGGTAAATCCTCCTGTTGCATGACCTCAACCACTACTGACAGAGTGCACCATAGAAATCAATATGAATAAATTATTTTAAAACTGGTGTTGAAATGGGAACACTAAGTTGCTGAAAATGATGATGGACACTTTAAACCTTTCAAAAATCAGAGCAGCATAAAATCACGAAGAGTCAGCAGGCTTTCAACAATCTTCATCCTGGTTCCCATAAAACTTACAGAGTATATAACCCTGGATAGTTCATAAGGGGCCTGCCTTCTGTCTAGTCATTTTAAACACAGACAGGTACCTTTAAAACGACAGCTAGTGAAGCTATCTAGTATTCTCTTCACTCTTTTGGGGTTGGGAGTCCAGAGAGCCTTAAATAGCATGATACATTCCTGAGGGACACTAATGCACTTTTTTTAACAGGAGTTTTAAATCATGGTTGTACTGTACAACTGGCAGACGCCACACGTGACAATGTAATGGGAACTGCAAATGTAATAAGCATTCGTGAAAGTATAATAGATTAAGAATACTGAATTAAGAACCCTTTTTATTCAAAATATCTAGTAAAGCCAAGTCTGCAATCTTTAGAAGAGCGATGATTAAGAGGATATCTCACTGTCATACAAAATTCTACAAGGAACACAGTTACATGTATCTAATATAGCACAAGAGTGAAGAAAGGACAGGGACTAAAGAATTTTAAAAGTAATTCTTTCCTCAAAAATGTAGCTGATTGGGGGAAAAAATCAAAAGCAATAATAGGATGATGTGGGATCTAGCTATATAACCAGTCACCACGGGGGTAGTATTTTAATTCTTGCATATGCAGCACATATAGAAAACAAAGTGAACAGGTCAATAGTTGTAACAAACATTTCAGAGACAAACTTCTTTTTAGTTGCTTCATGAAACTTAAAATATTATTTGAGTTTTGTATTCAAATAGCCAAATGACATCATCACCACTAAAGTCAACGAACAGACATATGTACTCAACTCAAAATTTTCTTTACTGGAACTCAAGTTTTTTTTTAATGTTCAAGGCTGGGAAGCATGTGAAGTAAATCTATATTAATACATAGATTGAGATCCTCTAAAATCTAGCCTTTAAAATAAGCCGTGCCTTCAACTACTAAGGTCCAACCTGTTTGTTATAGCCAAAAAAAGGCCCCCCCCAATGCTGTATAATTTCATAGACATAGCATCATTAACATTCAGTCACCTCTGGGTTGGAAGGCCGCAGTTAAGTCCCATTTCACAAAACTACTTAAATATGTGTGTACCTCTAAGCATGCACTTAGTTCCCATTGACCTCAGGCCATGTATGAAGTTATACACATGGTTCAGCACTTTCATAACTTTCTTGATTCAAGGTTTGGAAGAGAAAGATTTGCCCATGAACATACATTCAGGAATTTGTTCCAATAATTGTCATGGGACACAGGTCCACTTACAACAGACAAGATGTCAACTTTTAATGTCTCCCACTAGTTTTCTTTAGTACTGTGGCTTGTAATAATAGTCACATTGGTACTTAAAAAAGGGCATTTTATCTGTGAATCCCTGTAACATTCCTTAAAAACACAAAGTTAATGGATTTCCATTTAGCTTGCAAAATAGTAAGAAGGCTATGAAATCATCGCATTATTAGTCTACTTTTGTGTCCTGTTATGAGTTTGTCTTTACAAGAAGTTGTTACACTTCTTGTGACAGTCACATAATGTATTTTAGTTACTAATTTAACCCAGGTCTCTTCATTGCACACTGTAATAAATTCCAATTGACCTATGATTATTCTGAGCTGGAAATCATATTTTTAAAAACTATTGCTTTATTTTTAGATCTGTGGTTGTCTGGATTTCAGTCATCTGCTGCCTTAACTGAATTTAATAGGCATGGATGCATAAATATTTGAAATTCTCCAGTGGAGGCAGTTGTCAGGTATTGATTTCATTGCTTTTAAGAAACTGTCACACAGTAGACTAAGAGGATCCAGTACTCTAGTAAAACAATCCTTATGATGTCAGTAGTTCTGCAGATTAGTTTGACAATAACCTGCTCATCTCCCTTTTAAAAAAGTTAGTTCAAGAGGACTCCAGTAGAGTTAGTCTAACATAAGCAATATAGTATTTCACTAAAATGGTATTAAGATTATAATTTCTGTGTCCATATAGCTATAATGCTGAAATTCTATGGCTGTGTTGTAACAATGAAAATGCCTTGACTTCCCCCGTGTTTTGCACACACTAACGTCACAACTTCCTAGAGACATGAAATGTCATTTATGTAATATGATGGCCCTAACTTAAAACTTTCCAAAACTAAAGGGAAAGGTCTAACTTTAAGAGACAGAACAGAATTCAGGAGGTAAGACTGTGGTTCCATCTTGTTTTTGTCAGGCCATCTGTAACTTGTTATATTGCAACTAGGTAATGCTGGCGTTTCAGCACATTGGCACTTACACCGATATGACCCAGTGGTATAAGATAAGAAAGAAATATTCTCTAAATTATTCTCTCTATGTCTCTATTCTGATTGAATTCATCATCAACTCCCTGTCATTCTAGCCTGTACCCAGGGGGTCAGCTTTGACTACCTTCTTTCCTTTAGCCATCCAGGCCCTATCCAAATCTTGTTGCTGCTTCATTTACAACATTTATCCCTTTCCCTCTATCCACCTCTTATCCAGCCCTTCAACATCCCCTTACTTAATCACTCTACCCTCATTCTCACTGGTCTTTTCAACCTCCACTTTAGCTCTCTCTAGTTCAAAAATAACACAGTGCCAAACCCTGCTACTGATACCTCCTCACCCCACTGCATGAAGTTCAAAATTTGTGTGAGTATCATCAAGGCCTTACTGAATTTTGTTCCTCCCAGATAAGCTGGCCATATCTCTTATGTCAATTTGGCCCAGCCAGAGATGCAGGCTTTGATATCCTACTTCTTCATTTATCCCACAACCATCTCCACAACTTCCATCGCATCCCATCCGAATGGAGCGCCTTTCCTCAGTTAGTCTGCAAAGCTAGTACACAATTTAAATTCCTCCTCAAGACCCACTTCTTAGACAATGACTACAAGAATTATCTGATACAAATCTTCTACTTGCTTTAACTGACAAGTTCACTGTGCATTTATCTGGAGAGGAGGAGTCACCTGTCCAGACAGAAGGGTTAAAGACACTGGAATAGAAGCTGAGAGAAAAGAGCAGAGAGATTATGCTGGAGAACACACAGATACTGTCCTTGCAGTTACACTGGTGTAACTGAGAGCAGAAAATGGCCTAGGAAATCCAGGCACTGAAAGGAGGACTTTGCTACCTGGTTACATTTGCAGCTGAATTTCAGTTCACAGAGGTTGGTGAAAACTTCTCTCTCTTTTTTTTTTTTAAATTTCACTTAATGTAGTTTCACATGCTCAAGTTTTGCCTTTAAGTTCAAAGTAACCCGCAAACACTAGAAAAAATTCAGATCAAATCCATCTGAATTCATCCAAAACTGGAAAAAAGTTCATATGAAACTCAGTCTGGACATGCTAGCAAAATCAGGACAAGATCTCTGAAGGAATTGGGAACCTCACTGAACCTGGCCTGGTTTTAGATCTGTGACAAAGTTCCATAATCAGGTGAATTTCACTTAGTTTTTGGTTCCCCCTATAAACATTGAAACACCTCTAATTAAATCTCTTCTAGTGTCTAAGTACCCGCTGGTAGACACAACTGCAGTGTACTTAAAACATTGTTAAAAATCGCAACTGTGGTAGGATCTCCATGAAGATGAATAAGTTTTCTATTTAAATATAGCAGAGGTAGGAGGAAACTGAGGTAGTTGGGGCTTGAGGAGATGATGGTCCATACCTCTGTGCAGTGGGTGCCTCCCATCACATGCTTGGCCCCAGGGAGACCTTCACCAATCAAAACCCCTGAGCCCCTCTTTAGGAAAATTCTGGTTGTGCCCTCTGGCAATAGCTCTAATCACTGT
This sequence comes from Eretmochelys imbricata, assembly GCF_965152235.1. Lineage (NCBI taxonomy): Eukaryota > Metazoa > Chordata > Testudines > Cheloniidae > Eretmochelys > Eretmochelys imbricata. The sequence continues at coordinate 315,062,060 of NC_135572.1, forward strand.
TCCCAAGTAATTATTTTTCTACCATCAATTACATTCCTCCCCCCTAGAACTTACTCCCTAGCATCTCTACTCTATGTACCCAGAATTACTAGTTTCTTGAGCATCCTTTCTGTGTCTAGAAAATCAGATCAAACCGTCCTGAATAGTCCAGGTTCAATCCTGCCAAAGCTTCCCTTGTTGACTTTAGGGGGGCTATAAGGAGCCACTTAGCATGCATATTGTTGTAGAATAAGTATCCAAATGGATAAAGGTTTGCAGGATCAGGCCACCTGTTTGGAGACTAGTTTATGTTATACTTGACACAGCATTTGATACAGGGCTAGTTTCTGGCTGTGTAAGAGGCTGCTGGAAGCTGCACCATTCCAGGAGTAATGCAGAAGAGGAACTGTGGTTTCCCCTTTCTTCATGGGGACTGGAATTTGCTGCTGGTCTATATCAACAGCTAATTCTGACACAGCCTGCACCAACTCAATTTTGCTAGTTGGCACATCGGATATTGGGGCAGATCTCTCCCTGCTTGGATGTCATGCTGTATAGCCCATGTGCCTTCACCCAAGGACAGGAAACTCTCACATGACTGGACATCCCCCTTCTCTTCTCTGCATGGTCAGATGAGGGCCAGGCTGATATGGCCTAATAGTGCTTTGGTTTGGTTCAACTAAGCATGCAAAGATTCTGGTGCTTAATGACCCTCTCTGACCTGGAATTAAGGGAGGACATATTTTAAGATAAGGGTCTCTCATATGCTTTCCAATATTACTTGACTCTGACAAAGGAGAAAACCCCAACTGGAGAATAGTCTTTCCCGCAGTATTGTGGCATACCTAGTTGAAACCGCCAAGTGCTGGATATGTGATAGTGGGGGGGAGGGGAATGTTATCTCAAAATAGGGTTGGATTTTGATAGAGTGCAGAGAGAGTGTTTGACGAATTCTTATTGTTTTTCTCTTATCCCTTCTGATGAAAAAAATTAATACTGAACAGTGTTGTATTGTGTTGGTCAAAGTGTAGGTTACCTACAGTAGGTCTATATTTGTGATATTGAAACAGCAGTTTAGTAAAATACTAGTGTAATTTGCTACTTGTACTTACATCAACTATATATTAGCAGGTTTCAGAGTAACAGCCGTGTTAGTCTGTATTCGCAAAAAGAAAAGGAGTACTTGTGGCACCTTAGAGACTAACCAATTTATTTGAGCATGAGCTTTCATGAGCTACAGCTCACTTCATCGGATGCATCATATATGCATATATTAGCAGTGGAGCATTTATAATATAAGATCTCTGTTTCTTTCACTTACACATCAAAAATTTCCACCAAGCTCTTCACCTTGCTAATACAATGAACTGTCTGTTTTGTACTAAGTCTGTTGTACTGCCTATTTCATATAAGACTATGTAGTTCAAACTCATATAATTTCAATAGATATGCTGCTATTCCTCATGAAGTCAAAGTGAGCTTTGCCATCAATTTAAGGTTGACAGCAAACTTATTCTTTCAATGTGTCACCACTGGAGCCTATATTTGGTGCAATCCAAATTATTGGCAGGCAGTTTTCTGAATTACAGACAGAAGAAAAACTCTTGATATTTTCTAAAATGTACTGACAAGGGAAAAGAAAGTTGGAGCTTGCCAGAGTTCTCTAGATATTACAAGTAGAACATTCTTTTTTAGTAAGGAAAGGCAAACATTGTTGATTATTCTTAGAATGCAGCTGTTAAAATACTTGTGAACTTGCAAAGGGTGCTACACTCATGTGAATGCTAAATAGGTCAAGAATCATTCTGCCTTCAGCATCTCTTATAGCTTTAACTTTGTTTTTTGAGTCCTAATTGTTACACATTAATTTTAAAATTCTTCTTTGACAAATAAGGACAAGCTGAAGTATTTGGTGGAAATTTTCTAAAACTCACTAATACTATATAAAATAGTTCTTAATGGACAGTGCATAGTCATGTAGGGTTTGATTAGTGCATGATGCAAGTACATAGAGCTCAGTAACTCTAAAGTTATTTTAAACTGAGAAGCCAGCTTGATGATAAAATGTCTACATTTAAATGTAGAGATATTAAATTATTTAAACTATCCTGACCACAGGCAAGTTTGACAATAATTTTTTGAATGCTTCATGTCCAATTCTAAAATATGGGTTAACGTTCAGGGATTTTCAAGAATAGACTCCTAGTTGCCATCCATATGGCTTTCAAGTAACAAGTAGAGATGTGGGAACTTTATGGTGATTTCATCCCAATAAGATGGAAATGCTTTGCTTGGTCTTTAAGGGCTAGCTCCACAAAGGAATTTCGATGTCTAACTGCCACTTTAGATGACTAAATCCAAAGTTTAGATGCTCAAAACCCCTGTGCAGCTACTGCCCAAAGTCTCTAGAACATGGACTTGAATCTGGGCCTCTCACATGAGTGCCCAAACCATGGGGATATAGAGTTATTCTCAGACTGTGCTTGGCTCAATGACTATTTAGTATTTTATAGAAAGTTGAACTTGAATAGGAGAGACTGAGAATGCCACCATAGCCTAGTGATTAGGCAAAAAAGTCTACATGAAACTGCCCCTTTAGCCTAGTGCACTCACCTGAAAGGTTGGAGAACCAGGTTCCAATGCCGGCTCTGTCTCAGGGGAGGATTTGAATCTCCGTCTCCCACATCCTGTGTGAGTGCTCTAGCCACTGGACTAAAGTTACAAGGGGGCTGCTGTCTCACTTTCTTTGTGAGAAAGGGCCTAATCACCTAATTCCAGGAGGGGGGGTTCACAACTGCGAGGTGACTCCTTCTGGCCCAGACTTAGGTGTCTAACTCACTTTGGTGGGTGGGGCTTAGGCCACACTCCTCTCCCCAGCATTTCCTAATGGCTAGTTTTAGGTGGCTCCCTGCGCAGCTTGCTGGCTTTTGTGAATCCCATTCTTAGGCACCCAACTCTCCCCATGCACTGTACTGGGGACTAAAGTCAGGGTTGTGGATTCCACTAGGTGACGGGGTGCCTACATGTCAGGCAATGCAATGCTGAGTGTAAGTCCCCTTTGTAGATCTAACCCTAAATGCCTTCTTTCATTTCCTTTCCTTACTGCGGAAAGGAACAGCTTCCAAAGAGCAGGGAGGACAGAGAAATCTTAGAAAGGTTGAACAGGATTCAATGGAATGAGATTCAAACTGAATTCGTACAAACCATGTGCGGAAAAATAATCCACAGCACATATATTTAACCATATGGAATCACCTAGAAAGGAGTAATGCTGAAACCATGGTAATAATAGACAGTTTACATATTTGTTTGCAGTGTGATATGACAGTAAAAGAAGCCAATAAGGTTCTGAGCTCCTTAATTAAAGTCATCACATCATAGACCAGGCAGGTTATGTTCTTCTCTACACATTTTCAATGAGCCTTCACCTATAATACATCCTCCAGTTCTGGACATCACCGTATCAGAATGATGTAGACAAACCTGAGGGAGTTCAGAGAAGAAGAGAACAAGAGGTTTTGCTGCATTCATTTTCTCAGAAAGACTTCTTAGCTCATCAATTTTAAAAACATCTGTTTCGTAATCAAAAGACACAATGAACCAACATTTTGTAGCTATCTGGCTGCTTCTTCAGGCCAGGGCTTCTGGTATTTGACAGCTGTTTAGTTTTTTAACCTCCTATTACCATCATTCTATAATATGTCACTAAGTTAACCTTAAAATTACTAAACAGGCATCAATTAGCCCATTATAGATTTCAAACACAGAAAAGGGCAAACATGCAAAATTACATCAAAGCTGATCACCATTTTATTGAGTGGGAGGTAGGTGCTACCATAAATAGCTACACAGTGCAGAAAACACAACACACTAATAGTCAAAATATATTTTCAGACTGCAATTAATTCAACTTAATACAGTTTAGAGGAAGTTTTTGATTGCCAGCGTGACCACTTATAAGCATTTTATTGTAAAAATCTTTAAAAAATTCTCTACATATGGCAAAATTGACCAAATTTCCTTACTTCCCAATAAAAAATAATAGTCTGCAGCAACCGATGATAGCTGATCTGAGCATGTCACATTTGCCATAAAGCAGAATTTATGTTACAAATGATTTAAACAATTTTGTAAGCCCTGCATCTTTAAAAATCGACTAAGCGAGTTTCAGGATGAGCCCTCCAACCAAAATAATTACAGTACCTTGACTAAGCAAGAATGTTCAGGAGAGCACAAAAAGCTTTGGAGGAAGATACTTATTTGTAGTAATAAAATGCAAATGTGACACAGGAAAATAGAAACATAAGTTGTCTAGCCACAGCAATGAACACAATCTTGAATAAATGCAATGACAATGCCCTGGGAACACCATGGTATGATAATAAGCCAGGCCCACCAAGGAAACCTTGAAAAGTATGACAAGGCTGTAAGAGGTAAAGACAACATATTGTGGGAAAGACAGCTCAATTTAATAGATCCATGCATTGTCACAACTTGGCTTACAACTCTATCTTTCTAGGTGACCCCATTACTGTGTTATGTGAATGTGGCATATCATTCCTAGAAATAATTTACATAAAAATGAGAACTCTCTGATTTGCTATCCAGTTGCTCCATCATGTTGCTGAAGATGGTTCTGAGGAGCTGTGATGCTGTATGATTGAAACAGTTATATCATTAATATTGCCACTGCTAGTCAATTGCAACAAATCTTGTACAAAGTATATCATGTAAGGTGTCAATGGAAAAGTTATGATTTGCTAAATGATTATCCTATTTGTATGCATATATCATTTTGTATCTAAACTTATGAATATTGACTATGTGCCAGTATTTCAAATGTGTTTGTTCCTGCAGCAACACCCACCAGGTAGTTTACATCCAGTCCCGCCAGCATATTGTGAATTCAAGTTGATGGCTCATTAATTAACACAATGGGCTATAGAAGAAGCTTATCCCTTCCTAGTGAGCCTTCCTGTGGAAGTTTTAGCCAGCATACGGGTAATGGCTGCTCCTATGACTAATCAAAGCATGCAAGGACTTGCTCATGTGACCCTGAACTCCATCTTGTGCCTGTAATTTTCCACAAACTAAGAGTGAGAGCATTCCTTCCACATGGGACAAAATATAAAAGGCCCTGAACCCATCTCCATTTTGCCTCTTTCCTGCTGTGATCTCTGGACTATGGACTTACACTAAGAGGAGCATTGAACCAATGGACTGAGGACCTTCCAATCTTTTGGAAGTTACCAGAGACTTTATAAGCCAGCAGTTTATTCCCTCACTGCTTCAAACCTTACAGAAGAATTTTGCAATGAGTGTATGTATATGATGCCTTACCCATTTTAACACTCTCCTTATTCTTTTCTATTGTAAATAAACCTTTGGATATTAGATACCAAAGTATTGGCAACAGCATAATTATTGGGTAAGATCTGAGTAATATATGGACCTGGGCATGTGGTTGATCTTTATTTGATTAATTGGTTTTCAATAACCACTCATCATAAAGTCTTGTGTCTTGGTGGTGAAACAATGACTGGAATGTCTAATGAGACTGCAGTTTTGACTTCTTGTCAGTGTGGTGAGACAGACATTTACTTTTGTTTCTGACTTGGTATATCTTATGATAAAATAACAACCAGTTTGGAGGTGAGTCTGCCCTATTTCTCAGCAGTTTGTCCTAAATTTGGCACCCTCAGCTGTGACTGTCTCAGGCACGGTGACAGGAGCATCTCTGCAGGAAGGACAGGAGCCTTTAAGGTATCTACAGAAGGACAGAGACTTATTACACAGGCACTCAACAGTGACAATGTAAATCTATTCTGACTTTCCATATTGATGCCTAGAGGTGGTCAAAATATTCACCGCAAATAATGTTAATTGCAAAGCTTGCCCTTTTTTCTGCCTGTGTATTCTTATTTCTTAAAGAAATTCTTATTTCTGAGATCGTATTTGATTCTATTTATCAAATGGTTTGTCTGAACAATATTCCAAATATTCAGTAATTGTTCATTTGGACTCTTTGCTACTCAGTATTTGTTACTGGTGAGGAGTAATGTGACCTTAGTCACATGGCCTTTTTTTCTGCTCCCTGATAGAATGAGTATAGCTTTTAAGATATAAGATTGAAATTGTATGCTGAATAACAAATAGAGAATAAGATTTGAAAGAGACAAACTTTACAAAAAAAAGTAATTTGTTCTAAAACTCATGGAACTTTCAGAATTCATGAACATTTCCAGATACCTGGTGGTCACAAGTCATCAGGAAGGCAGCCTATTCATTTGTAGGGGTATTCACAAATCTGTTATTAGACTACTGGTAGCTCCACTATGTGCTCGTATTATTTTCCTAGCTAACATCAAGGTGTAGGCCTTTCATCTGTACTCCAAATATGCATATAATTAAGTCTTTTCATTCATTTCCAATTGAGTCATTGATTTCAAATTATAAATCCAAAAAGCCTATTTCTGCTCTGGTCTTTATTACCTATTACATGCTTTTTAAATTATGGTACATGATCTATTGCAACTGGAACTGCAATTGGGACACCAAGTGTGTCAAACTATTAAAATGACATGATATTGGGGATTTTAGATCATTATTTCTCAAGCATTTTATGCTCCTATATTCTTTCACATCCTAGAAGTATTCCCAATATATTTTGAATCACATACACATTTTATTACATGAAGTACATATTCACTATGACAATTCACACAAAATTTAATATGAATATTTCCCCCCACAATTGAGAATGATAGAATATATCCCCTGTAATCCCATTATTTCATTATTCACAATCTCTACATGGCTAAAATCTTGGCTAAAGTACTTCGGGCTAGCTCAGCAAACTTTTTTTCTTTCCTCTTCCTAATTACTTTGGGGTTTTGTTGGGAGGCTCAAGCCTTCAAGCGACTCTTTTAATGTTCATGATTTTACAGATAATTTTTGAGTGTGCAATACCTAGATTTCTTGTATTTCTAGAGTCCAGAGAACAACAAAAATGATTCAGGGACCCAGTCAGATGGCAATGGTTAAAAACGAAACAGCACAGAAAGTGTTACATTCTGTTAACAATGAACAAGTAAAACGGTAACAGCCGAAAACTACTCTTTCTGTCTCTCTCTCTGTGATTCACTGTAGCATCTGCCCAAGACCCTTCCCAGGCACCCTTCTATTTGGCTTCTGGACAGAGTTTTAAACAGTACACATACTATCAGAATCTGGAGGGAGTGACTTATGCAAAAAAGATTAAAGAGATGCCAAATTGTGGAGGGTTGTTATAACACTCTGAACTGCTTGGAATAAACTTATTTGATGGCTTTCACCCTTTTTCTGTCTGCTAATTCATGACAATTTTTTTTTAAGTATCTGGCATTCAAAATTCAGGCTATTTTGGTTGAACTTATGGCATATTTCTGTTAACTGATTGGATGAGAATAACTCAGGTTTCCAGTGTGAAAACTCATGCTTACATGCTCCAAATGCCTTTTCATAGTGGCCTACACCCCAGCTCCCTGTCAGTGAGTTAAACAGGAAATCACATTTCATAAAATTGACTTTACAAAAAAGGAGCTGATGGGTCTGATTTACATGGAAAGATTAAAGAGATAAATATGTAAATCTTGGCTAATGTATTAGCCATTAGCTTCCTAAGCCAGAGCCATCTGTCACTGAGTATGAGAAAACAAAAAGGGGAACTATTCAAGGGTTAATGGAAAAGATATTCTACTTCACTGAAACTAATATCAACCCCCCAATATAAAGCTAAAAGGAAAACCAACTGCAGCCATTAAGATCCTTTAGGAACCCTGGCATACAAAACAATAGTGGCCTCTACCCCAGACACAGGCACATATTGCCACCCAAAACAGAGGCACATGCCAGGCACATGTGGGCAGAGGGGTTTTGTTGTCTGTTATTTTGTAAAGGATTGTATGTCAGAAGAAAGATCAGAGAAACTGAAAGAGAAGGAGAAAGGAATTACCAGACATGGCAACAGAAGCACTAGTAGTGCAATACAAGCAAAAAGGTAAGACAGAGCTGAGCATGGCTGAAAGAGGCTTGGAGCTCTGAGGAAAGAAAGTATCTCCTGTTTGATTCCTTCTGTGTTCAAGGAAATAGGACTTCATACAGTCTTTGCATCCAAAATACTGGACGCCAATTTCTCTTCCTATTGGAAACAACTTTGGTTAACAGTTTGGGTCAAAAATGGGGTAACTATTTCTTAAACCATTCTGAGGGTCCTCTGGATCCAGAAGAAGTAAGCAGTACTTGCTGATAGTGGACAGCATTTTGGATCAAGTGAGAGGCTTGTAAGTATGGCTAATTGTACAAGGGTATAGCACTAGCTGGTGTTGAAATGAATGAGGAACTACCCAACTCTAGTCTAGTTTGTGTGTTCATGGGTCGAGTGGGTGATCCCATACTTCCTTCTGCATGGAATAAGGTAAAATGGTAAGTTGTTTTTAATGTTTAAACAATATGCCAAAAACAAAGAGAGAGAGAGAAGGAGAGAGAGAGAGCTATGAGTGGGAAAACAGATTTTGGCCAATCAGTCTCCCCCTTTCCATACTAACATAGTGGAACCAAGGGACTATAAAGTAGATCCCTAGGAACTAAGACAGTCAGTTCAGTTCAGTAGTTGGGGCTGTGTAGACTTTGGTTTGGTCAGGTTCATGTTTGCAGTGATAGTATTAAAAATGAACATTGCTCAATCCAGGTAACTTTCTTCCTCCTTTTGCAGGTTATGGAAACTAACACTAGCCAAGGAGAAACAAGTAGAGGGATGAATTCTCACCTCAGGCAATGGACTGAAAGCAGAACTGCTTTGTAGAGTCTACTCCAGTCAAGGTTCCTTCCACACTCTGAACTCTATGGTACAGATGAGGGGACCTGTATGAAAACCCCCCTAAGCTTATTTTTACCAGTTTAGGTTAAAACTTCCCCAAGGTACAAACTATTTTACCTTTTGTCCGTGGACTTTATTGCTGCCACCACCAAGCGTCTAACAAATATAACGGGGAAAGAGCCCACTTGGAAATCTCTTTCCCCGCAAAATCCCCCCAAGCCCTACACCCCCTTTCCTGGGGAAGGCTTGATAAAAATCCTCACCAATTTGCATAGGTGAACACAGACCCAAACCCTTGAATCTTAAGAACAAGGAAAAAGCAATCAGGTTCTTAAAAGAAGAATTTTAATTAAAGAAAAAGTAAGAGAATCACCTCTGTAAAATCAGGATGGTAAATACCTTACAGGGTAATCAGATTCAAAACATAGAGAATCCCTCTAGGCAAAACCTTAAGTTACAAAAAGGCACAAAAACAGGAATATACATTCCATTCAGCACAGCTTATTTTATCAGCCATTTAAACAAAACAGAATCTAACACATATCTAACTAGATTGCTTATTAACCCTTTACAGGAGTTCTGACCTGCATTCCTGCTCTGGTCCTGGCAAAAGACGTACACAGAGAGAACCCTTTGTTTCCCCACCCCCTCCAGCTTTGAAAGTATCTTGTCTCCTCATTGGTCATTTTGATCTGGTGCCAGTGAGGTTATCTTTAGCTTCTTAACCCTTTACAGGTGAAAGGGTTTTGCCTCTGGCCAGGGATTTAAAGGTGGTTAGCCTTCCCTTTATTTCTGACAACTCCAGCTTTGTGTCTATTGTAGCATCCATGGCTCCTATTCCCTTTTCAGAGCGATGGAGTAGAAGAACCACACCCTGCCGCTCCATTGGCCTTTCCACACCCTCCCACATCTGAATGTCTCATTGTCCTGGGAGTGTATATTACATGCTCTAACCCCCTAATCCAGCTCTCTCTTGCTCAGTGGAAGTGCTCTAGTTCCTTTCCTGGGGATCATCTGCACCTATAAGGATAGGGCTTTGGTGTCCTTTTATACTTAAAATAGAAGATACCAAGGAACTGCAATCACTGCAGTGTGACAAATGTTGAGTTTTCAGTGATACGCACTGTAATATAACAGTGAGATAAATTAATTTCAATAAAAGTTTCCACTGTCCATATAATCCAAAGGATACTTCCAAGCAATTTGTGATACTATTAACATACTCCTATCTAAATTGACAGTGTCTCCTTTTAGCTGAAACCAGTCTGCTGGATGTTTCAGCATTTCACACCATCCTCCATTAAAAAGGAGAGATTCTATTTGCTGGATTATTAGTATCTCTCTTGCTAATAACAACAAAGAATTTCACAAACACTAGGAATGTAAAATAAATACATCTCATGTGGCTGGATTGTCCCCTCCCCTGGAAGAACCCATGGGTTGGGCCATAGGAAAAAAACTCTGAGTCTTTCCAGATTGGTCAATTATGAGGCTGGTTCTTCTCTCTGGAGCAAGCAGAAGGTTTGGCCTCCAAAACTAAGTTTTTTCCATATCTCCCAAATGCATGACAATGTGCTACAGGTTCAGGGTTACCTGTGGTAAGCCATGCTAACACGGATTCCTCCAGCTGCTGCTGCCCCTGAAACATACTCCTTCAAAGGTGGCAGTACAGCACAGAGAGGTCTCTACACGTTGTACTAACTTTTCTGCAGAAACTCTGCTTGTTTCTCGGTAGACAAGGCAGTTAGAATAACTGGCCCTCATCCCTGATGCTCCCTCTTCCAAGCTATGAATGTCTGACCTCATAAAATATGTTCTAGATAATATCGTGGAAAGTGGCATTTGGATTTTGCTTATATGTATACATGAATAGGGGCAGATCCTTCTGTATGGGGGGAGGTGATTATAGCTGGTTGCAGATTTCAGAGGGATAATTCATCTCACAGTTACCAGAGGATAATTCAGTGGGACTTACAAATTTGGGGGTTGGGATGGTTACAGAATTTATTTACCCTATTATGGCTTTTTATGGCTATTTATATACATAGAGAACATGAAACAATGGGTGTTACCATACACACTGTAAAGAGAGTGATCACTTAAGATGAGCTATTACTATTACTCTCGTGACAGTGTGTATGGTAACACCCATTATTTCATGTTCTCTATGTATATAAATCTCCCCACTGTATTTTCCACTGAATACATCCGATGAAGTGAGCTGTAGCTCAGGAAAGCTTATGCTCAAATAAATTTGTTAGTCTCTAAGGTGCCACAAGTACTCCTTTTCTTTTTACAGAATACAAAGTGTACAGTACTCACTTTATATTTATTTTTATTACAAATATTTACACTGTAAAAAAAGACCTAGTATATTTCAATTCACCTAATACAAGTACTGTAGTGCAATCTCTTTATCATGAAAGTTGAACTTACAAATGTAGAATTATGTACAAAAATAGCTGCATTAAAAAATGAAACAATGTACAACTTTAGAACCTACAAGTCCACACATTCCTACTTCAGCCAATCTCTCAGACAAACAAGTTTGGTTGCAATTTGCAGGAGATAATGCTGCCCACATCTTGTTTACAATGTCACCTGAAAGTGAGAACAGGCGTTCGCATGGCACTGTTGTAGCTGGCATCGCAAGATATTTACATGCTAGATGTGCAAAAGATTCATATGTCCCTTCATGCTTCAACCACTGTTCCAGAAGACATGCATCCATGCTGATGATGGGTTCTGCTCGATAACAATCCAAAGCAGAGCAGACCGATGCATGTTCATTTTCATCATCTGAGTCAGATGCCACCAGCAGAAGGTTGATTTTTTTTTTCAGGTTCTGCAGTTTCTGCATTGGAGCGTTGGTCTTTTAAGACATCTGAAAGCATTCTCCACACCTCGGCCCTCTCAGCTGGAAGGCACTTCAGATTCTTAAACCTTGGGTCGAGTTATCCTTAGAAATCAAACATTGGTACCTTCTTTGCTTTTTGTCAAATCTGCTGTGAAAGTGTTCTTAAAATGAACTTGTGCTGGGTCATCTTCCAAAACTGCTATAACATGAAATATAAGGCAGAATGCAGGAGACACACAATTCTTCCCCAAGGAGTTCAGTCCCAAATTTAATTAACGCATTATTTTTTAATAAGCGCCATCAGCATAGAAGCTTGTTCTCTAGTATAGTCGCCAAAGCATGAAGGGGCATATGAATGTTTAGCATATCTGGAACGTAAATACCTTGCAATGCCAGCTACAAAAGTGCCATGCGAACGTCTATTCTCACTTTCAGGTGATATTGTAAATAAGAAGCAGTCAGCAGTATCTCCCATAAATGTAAACAAACTTGTTTGTCTTAGCAATTGGCTGAACAAGAAGCAGGACTGAGTGGACTTAGGCTCTAAAGTTCCATATTGTTTTGTTTTTGAGTGCAGTCATGCAACAACAAAAAATCTTCATTTGTAAATTACACTTTCATGATAAAGAGATTGCACTACAGTACTTGTATGAGGTGAATTGAAAATGCTATTTCTTTTGTTTATCATTTTTACAGTGCAAATATTTGTAATAAAAAGTAATAATATAAAGTGAGCAGTGAGCACTGTACACTTTGTATTCTGTATTGTAATAGAAATCAATATATTTTGAAAATGTAGAAAAACAGCCAAAAATATTTAATACGTTTCAGTTGGTATTCTATTATTTAACAGTGCGATTAATCACAATTTATTTTTTTAATCTCAGTTAATTTTTTTGAGTTAATTGAGTGAGTTAACTGTGATTAATCGACAGCCCTACTTTATTTCCATTTTATTTAATTTGTTCTTTACTGTTTATGATAATGCAATTTTCTTAAATACTCAGTAATGGCAATTTACTAGTATGAAAAAGGGATTAATTCATTGCTTCTGCTCAAATGCCAGATTATAAACCATATGTGCAAACACTCAATGCCCTGCATACATGGAGCGTTACATGCAGCTCAAATACTGTAAAATGAAGTAAATTAATGTTCTTCTGATGTGTGATGCCATGAATGCAATATAACAGTGCAGTGTTCAAATAAATTGGTATCAAAGTCTTCTTTAAGGCCTTTTTTGTTTCTCTCCCTACTAAGGACAGGATCATTTGTTTTGCTCAGTACAAAATCCACCAGAATAACCAAAGAGTTTGTAGATTTAGAACAGATCATAAAAGTTTAGCAGTTTGAATTCTCTGTGGTTCTGGCAAAATGTGATACTGTTGATGTGTAGTCACTGTCATAATTTTAAAACACTCTTTTGTATGAGTAGCCATTAGCATCAGTTTGTATTGACCCCTGCCATGTGACAGGAATATAACATTTTGTAAAACTGGTTTATGTCATGTGACTGGGGCTAAAAGATGATCTGTTTCTTCTGAGCACTCCTGTGTAACACCTGCATTACATGCTGTCAGCAGCAAACAGAAATCTTTGGCAAGATAGAGCAACTTAAGCCCAATTTCAGGTAGGGCATCTGTGGAGAACTGGAGGTGGTGGCTGAATTATTTCCAAGTTTTCCAGGAAGCAAGTGATACTAAAAAGAAATCTGAGTAAAAGCCCACAGTGCATTCAAATAGGAGCATGAAATGGACTGCAAACTGTTACACAGAGCAATTGTGTCAAAGATATTTGTAATATCACACAATAATGTAATGTACGAAAGGCAGACTTTCTTTATAAGAAACTAGAGCTGGCTGAATTTCCCCTCAGAGTATTGAAAAATTGGCTTTGTTCAAAACTTCAATTTTTGTGACATGTTATCAAAATGTTCAATTTTTTATTACTTGTAATCGATATTTTATAGAATATTCAGAATTTTTTTTTGTTTACTAAACAACACCAGCTCTACGTGAAACCAGCTGCAAGGTGAAATTATAAACCATTGTGTTACAGACCTACATAATAAAGATAAAATATGGGAATCCAAAATGTTAGCAACTAACTAATTATATGTAATTTGTAAATCACAACATTTCATGAAGTCCAAACCTTAAAAGTTTCCAGAGTTTTCCCCAAACCACCATGCTTTCCACTTCCTACTGTCTTTAAATTGACCACCCTGCACTGCACTGCTAGCATCGGTTTTCTGCACTCAATTCTTTTTTAATCCTCTGGCAAGACTTTTCTCTTGTTTTTAGTACTTCTTGGCTAAGTTCACATAGGCACATAGTATAATAAACATCACAGGTGAAATCTTGGCTCCGTTGACTTCGGTAAGGAAGGATATTACTCTAGACTTACAAAGGATCACGTTACTGCCTTCAAAAGGAAAGTAATATTGTGTTTTTCCATTGTTTAAGCATTTTGCAGAAAGACAATGAAGTATATAAACCATTGTACAATGGAAATGTACATGCTTTGTACATTAGTTTTTACTGAGTCTTAATTTGAAACGATTGACCCGTATGTGGTTCAAAGTCATATAATAGAAAAAGCAGAATCTATCTTACTACTTTTTCTATTTCAATACATTATAAAGGATAGAATTTTAGCACCTTAGTTTAATTTACACTCAAATCTTGAAGTTTGGGCTAAACTGTGGCTCATAAAAATTATTGCCATCAATAGAAATTTTGTTTGAATAATGACCGTAGGATATGGCCCTTCAATTTAAATTTGATTGAAGGCCTCTATAAGTAAAGAATTTAGCTTTCCCATTTACTGAGAAGTGTTTGCCCTAAATATATTTTTGGACATTTATTTTGGATAGTTAAAAACACTGAGGAAGGTTCTCCCCGAATGACTTTGGTATAAATCTGGAATACATCCTTTCAGATCAGTGGAGTTACTTCAGATTTACAAGGTTGCTTTAATCATTGTCTCAAAAACTATGGTATTAAAGTGCATACTACATATTTTAAAATCAGTATTGCTAATAAAATAATGGATTGATTTTTCCCTAAAACTTTTGTAGAGCCCTGCAGCAGGAAGGTCTGATGACCAGCAGCCCTAATGGTCAGGTCATGGCCTTATGCCCCAGCTGCAGCCTCAATCACCACCACATGCTCACATTGCTTCCCCAGAAGGTCTGTCTCCACAGAGGAGCAGGAGTATGGGGGACTCAAGCCCACCCACTCCACCAGGTCCTGACCCAGGGACCTAGGAGTTTATCAAAGCTTTCAGCCCAGTTACTGAGCTACTCCCAATTTCGTTTTTCCCTGGTCACTTCCTACCAGCCTGGAGCTACTCAGTTTGGGTAACGGTCACTGGCTTAGCAGATTCGCCTCAATCTCATAGTGTCCCATTCAGTCAATCTTTATCAGGGCTTTTAATGCCAAAAGAAGGGGGGAAGAGGGAGCAGGAATCCAAGTCCCTGCTGCTAATGCAGACCTCACACACTAGTGCCACATACAACTCATTCTCCCTTTTTCTGGTTTACCAGTATCCTTTTAAACTGTTTCTCCACTGGGAATGTGCCTTGCCCCAGTTGAGGGGAAGGGCCTCCCTAGCCCAGTTTTGCTCTACTCCCAATCCTGGGTCAGTGTGGGGCTAGTAGATCTCATCACAAGCCTCAAGAAAGGTTCCATGCTGTAACCTAGACTCAGAATTAAATTGTTATATGCACAAAATATCAAGATAATCAGTGGATTATGGCACTGCTGATCTACATTTTGTTTTCCAGCTTCCTGTAACTTAGTTTCTTATGTATTGGTTTTTGAGAGAAAATTTTGGATGTAATTAAGCTCAAGTTTTTAGTATAGATGGTACATTTAATATCCTTGCAATTTATCTAATTCAGCTTCCTTCTGTTCTCTGAACTCCAGCATTCCTCTCTATAGACAAATCAGAGGATGAAGATGGTTAAGCCAGTTGTTGGCAAGGGAAGAAAATGAAGGTAACTAACTATATGAAGTATATGAGCTGCTGAATGTTTACCAATTGAATCTATTCTGGTTGATTTCCATCTTCTATCAGATAAATCAGATAATCTTCAATCAGATAATATCACTAATTTATAATATAAGAATACATAGGAGTGGAGTTTTCCTGTCTCTGATTGAAAAAATGCTTTGGAGCAGAAAGGAATCAACTATAAATCCCTTTGATATGTGTTCAGTTTGCAAGTTATTAAAAAATCTAAATAGAAGAAGGATTTACAATCTAAATAGACTCCAAGTTTAATTTCTTTGATTTTGTTTCCTGTTTGAAAGAGGATTATATTCAACCACTCTTCTCTAAAACGGTTACATTGGAAATGGGCCTGGACTGGAATTGTGGTTCTAGAAATCTAAACAGCTCCTATTCCCCAAAACTGTTGTGAAGTTCCAAATCTGAACCTGAACTTTGAATTGTAACCAGCCACAGTTACAGTCAGCTGGATGGCAATGCAGAACTAGGAAAACAGATTAAAGGAATCTGAATCCTACCCATCTAGAATGTCCTCCTAAGAGAACCCAGCACATGGGGGAAAGTACTATGCTAAATAAAGGTCAGTTGTACTTTATTTTTTTTAAAAAATGGTACCTTTTGTCATTAAAATACCAGCAGTTCTTTGGCTGGATTCTTTCATTCTCTGAAATATATTGATCTCAGCAACCTGAGAATTCCCCAGCACAACCAATTTGGAGACGGCCCCTTTGTAAAAATCTAAAATTGGTGAACTTCCTCAGGATAAGCTGGAGCAACCAGGGAATTCATATCACCCAGCTGCTCAATAAAGACTGTTATGTGTTTTATATTCCTGTCTTTAAAACATGATTCTTGGCTCATCTCTCTCATACACACACACATATATCTATCTGGCACAGTATATACTATATTGTACTTCTGGGACTGGATTTGGAGCCAGATTAACAAGATTTTAATTCCCCCCCCGGTATCTAAATTGGTAACAGACAGCTGATACAAAATAACAGATTGCTTTAAATTGGAGTAGTCATTACAGATTGCATTGCTTACATTTTATTCTGTTGCTAGCTATTATCACATGATTTAATGTATTTTGTCAAAATGACATACTAGTAATATGGCTGAAACACCAGGATGTCATAGTGTGACACTGAGCCAGAGAGGATTAAGCAACCAGCAGGCTAAGTGACCTTTAAGAACATATTAGAGAAGTATTGAAATCATAAATGGGGCCATTTGTTGTAGATCATTATCGATGCCATGTTATTTAGACTAAATTATTTGAAATGTAAACCTCTATTATCAGAGAATTAGAAGTAGATACGTATTTGTCTGTGTTTATCTAGATCTGTTAAAAGTTTATACATTTTATCTAATAAATAAAGAATTCTAGGGCCTGATCTTTTTTATCTGAGCTCTGTCAGGGCAAGTTCAAACTGCAAGACTGAGGTCTCCAGGCCTATGCTGGAATATCCTTGCAAATTCTCATGGAAGAATTTGAACAAACTCTACACACGGACTGCCTATTGGACTATAACTTTTGTAAAAGTCCTTCTGGAATCAATTAAAAATCAGCAACCTTGCCATCTCTCAAATGAAACTGACATAAGAACTTTATTCATATCTGTATGTGTAATGATCTTTAAACCACAGAAACTCTTATTTTTTTAAAATAAATGTTAGATTAGTGAATAAGAATTGGCTATAAATGTGTATTTGGGTAAAATCTGAAATATTCATTGACCTGGTGGGTAATGTGCCAATCTCCTGGGATCAATAGAACTTTACATATGCTGAATAAGATTTTAAGTAATCCTCATTATATTTGAATGGGCTGTCCGGGTGGGAGCCAAGGCTGGGCTGCTTAAAGGGAATTGTACGTTTTGCTTCTGAGAAACTAGTAAGGCATTGCAGAAGCTGTTTTGTTACTGGCTTGGTGAATCTAATTATAAGAACAAACCACCTGTTTTGGGGATTGTCTGCCGCATTCTTGCTGTTTGCCCTAATTGAGCACTCTCAGTGTGGACCCTCCAGCAACCACAATCACACATAGGAACACAGAAACTGCCATCCTCCCCATTTGTCCTTCTCCAGCATCCTGTCTGACAGTGGCCACTCTTAGATGACTCTGAAAAATGCAAGAAACCCCACAGCGAACAAGTACAGAATAAACAGCACATAGGAGAAGTTTCATCCTGACTCCCAACAGAAAGTGGTTGGCTTATGCTCTGAAATATATATATATCATTTATATATATATAAATGAATCCTATTTAATATAAATGTTGATGTTCACAGTCATTAGAAATATAAATGGCTACTCTTTATTGAACCCTACTAAACTCTTGGACTCAGTGATATCTAGTGATGAGTTCCATGCTTGGTTTCATCATGTAACCATCCCACACATACACTTCATCAGTTTTAAATGTGCAGTCTCTCAGTTTCCCTAAATATTCCTTTGTATGAGGGGGTAAATAGAAGCACTGAGTTTACTTCTTCTATATATCACCTGAATGATTGGGATTACCTTAAAATGGGTACCCACTGGAGATTCGTAAATCTCAAATTGTTCTCTCTATTTAGCCAGGTAAACCTTATCTGACCATTTTTGAATCCAAACTAAGCCACACACCTCTCCTTTTCCATTTACTCACATTTCCTTCCACCAGTCTCCAATTCCCTGGTACCTTCTGATTGCTGTTCTTGGGCATTCATCTAGACATCACTTCCAATGTACACTGTGCTATCTGGAAGGTGACTGAGCATACACTATTCCACTGTTGGATATTCCTGGAGGGCCAGGAAGCAGGACCACTTCCTAAAGCACCTACCACATTGTTGTACTATGCCAGTAAATAAATAGACACAAACAGAGCTGGTTAAAAGAAGGAAATTTTTTGGGAAAATTTTTGAAATTCTCCATGATACGGAATTTTTGAAAAAATGCATTTTAGGAGAACCCAAATGGAATTTTTTTTGAAAAGTTCCAGGCAGTCAGGGAGCCAGATGGGCAGCTGAGGAGCCTGACAGTCTGAGGAGGCAGCCAGCCTGCCTGGTTTCGATCAAAAAATTCTCATTTCTCGTTTTGATTCCATTGAATTACCATTTCCCACCAGAAAAATCTTCAGTTGAAAATTTTTAAACGTTCTCTAGTCATGAATAATAATAATAGAGGGGACAAATTCCCTCTTCCCACAGACAACCCCAGGATAGAGTACCACAAGGAAGATATCACAATGAGGTTTATGCTTGCAGAATTTTCCCCAGCTTTTCTTATTTTACCCAGTTTGTTCATCCTTAGTATCCACCACCTGCACTTTCATCAACAGAAGACAGTAGTATGTGGAAGGCTTCAAACTATCTATACAAATTACTTATGCTTCATGAATTGTCTAGTAGGACGGGGTTGCACACTAATTCAGTCACATAGTGATGATCCTTTCCTTCTGACGTCTTCTTCATGCCATACCACAGGTTCTTTGGAAATCAGAAATTAAGATGGGTCCTAAATCTTGGTCTCCTTTACCTTAGCACAGAGTAATTGCAAAATACTCTTGTTTAGCACAATTTGTTTCGGTAGCCCGCTCAGAGGGCCATAGTTCAAGCTGCATATTCAATTGGAGGACTCTTAAATTCCTAGTCATTTGTTTCTAATCCTGACAAGTTGCAGAGCATGAGTGTTCATTCCTTGTTGGAAGGAGTGATGAATGTTGCCCGACAATGACTCATTCAGTCAATTAAGAAATGGTGTTGATGCAACACATCATGCGGATTACCAGAGGTTAAGCAAGTAAAAAGGAGGAAAGTCTAGGTCTCATTAAGAATGTAGATGACTCATATCCTCCCCCACAAGAGATTTATTTTTAAAGCAGAAGTAATGTAAAAATTATATTTTTGTCCCAATAAATCTGTATTAGATACACAAGGTGTTTTTTCAGACTAACCAACTTACTGAGGCAGTACTGTTGGGCAGTGAGTGAATGACAGTCTGAGCAGAGGTATTTAAATACAGTGCAGCATGCCAATCCAAATCCAGTAATGAACCTCTAAGCTAGCCGCTATCTACTTTTGTGCATTTTGATAGGCTGTGTTCCCAGAACTCCACACTGTTTAGGGGGGAAAAAGGGCAATATCATATATAGCTGTTCAGTCACACTTGATCACATCTTTTTAATAACTAACTGAAGCTTGACCTGACTTTGATGTTTATAGGCTAACTAAATGGCATAATACTAAGTTGAAAAGCAGCAAGCAGGCAGAAAAAGCAGACCAAACTTTGTTATAGAATGGATAGTTCATTTTCATTTGGTGTGTGCTTTCCCATAATATTATTTTCTATTCTAGCAAGTATAGAGGTGGAACTACTCATTTATTTCTCCTTAAATTGAGATTAGGTTTATCGGTATGAGCGGTCGCTGGATCATGCAGCAATTCTGTTACTAAATTTATAGCAAGAAGACAGATTTTTTAGTACTAATGAATTTTCCTTATTAATGACTTTAAGGTACACTGAAATATTAGCCTATAAGTGGAGACATAGGAAATGATGCACACAGTGTCATTTTTCTCTTTCTGCTCCTCATTATTACATATTTTAAACAGTCTGCAGTTTGTATAAAGCTAGGATGCAAACTCCCAATTTTTCTAAAAGGAAAAGGGGTATAAACCCTTTAATAAGACCCAAGAGCCAGATTCACTAGTATTGGAATAAGGAAGTATAAACACTTCCCTGTTCCAGATAGGGCTCTTGCCTGCTAGCGAGTATCTATCCTGCAAGAGAAAAGAGGGTGTTACCACCAACTTTGTTGCTTGACTTTTGCACCAGGAGAGCACCTTTAATTTCCTGCTGGGATGCCAAAGGAGTCCTGCTGATGGACAGTGTTTAGATCATGAGCTAAATAAAAGCCACCCTAGTCATGATGATTGGTGTTCCCTTCCCAGTCAGAGCCATGCACTTTTTGAACTTTCCTGTGCCTAATCAGAGCTTTCTGGTGGAGGGGAGGTTTTGTCTGTTTTCTGCCATGATATTTTTATTCCAGGGACTTCTGGCTTAGGTGCCCAGAGACCTAGGTGCAAACATAAACCTAGATTGAATCTGGCCATTTTAAACACTAGGGCACAGATCCACAATGGGACTTAAGTGTTGCAACACTCAGCGTCATGGTGCCTACCTTTTAAGTGCCTAGAAAATCACAGGAACAACACTGTGATCCACAAAGCCTGAGTTAGGTACCTGCCACTGAAATGCAGAATCATTCTCTCTCTCTGGCCCAATGACTGCTCCACTGTGGATAAATTCTCAAATAGTCATTGAGAGAGACAGAGAGAGATTCTGTAGTCCAGAATCATTCTCTCTCTCTGGCCCAATGACTGCTCCACTGTGGATAAATTCTTAAATAGTCATTGAGAGATAGAGATTCTGTAGTCCAGTGGTTAGAGCACACTTGGGAAACCCAGTCCCCCTGTCCCAATCACTCTTCCTTTGTTTATCCACAGTGGAACAGTTTCAACGAGAGAGTGAGGGAGCCTCACATCAGACTAATCCATAGTTCAGTGATAAGAGCATTCACCTGACTGTTGGGAAACCCATGCTTGTTTAAATATTTTCTCCCACTCTGGCAAAGAGGGGGGGAATTGAACCTGGGTCTCCCACATCCCAGATGAGTGCTCTAACTCCTGGGCTAAAAGTTATAAGATGGGCACTAACCAGCACTTCTTCCTTCTCTGGCCAGATTTTGGCTGTGAGGCAGCAGTGGGCATCCCCAGAAGCAGAAACTTAGATGTCAAGGGAACATTTACTGAAATTTAGGCACCGAGTGAGGTTAGGCAGCTACAGGGCTCAGTGGGGGTTTTGTGGATCACAGTGGAGCCTAAAACTGGGACTTAACTCAAGTCTCAGATTTAGGCACCTAAAGTCTGGGGTTTAGGCACCTAAATACATTTGTGGATCAGGGCCTAGGTCCTGGCAGTTAAAAACCCATGTCCAATAGCACACTTATCCTACATGTGAAGCACACATTGGGGATTCTCCCTGAAGCAAAATATCTGAATTCAAGGCCGGGCTTTATTACAAGCCATGCAGCTACCTCAGGCAATATTGTTAGCAAAAATTTAGCCAAAATCATTCAGAAAGGACCTTGCAGGATGCCTGAACCTCATAGACTGCATAGGTCAACTAGTAACACTGGCTTCCCACTAGAAAAGATCCTAGGGGAAAAACCTTGATCCAAACACCCCTAAACCTTGAGTGAGTTTGGAACTGACCAGGACCTTTGTGATGCTATCTCATTTCTGTGTTTCCTATAGCTGGACTACAAATTAGTGTATCATAAGTCAACAGAAAGGAAAAAAAAATAAATACAGAACGGAGTATAGTATGGTTGCTTTTTTACTAAGATGACTGCAAGCATACCACAAATGAGCATCAAATCTGACAGCTGGGTAATTTTAATTTCAGTATAATTAATACCTTGGGGAAAACAGGAAAAATATGGTAAATGGCTTCTATCATAAGCAGATCTACTGTGCATGTAGCTTTCTTCAGAAAGTTAACACGCGCTGGTATGAGTACTGAGGTTGTAGAGCTAAAATCTGAATTACTCTGTTACAATTAAGTAATCCCTTTGGAAATGAAATAGGAATAAGGGGAAGACAACCACTGTGAGACATTTTTCTAAGGAAACCAAAATGAATTAATAGGTCTTCAACATTTCAAAATTAAACCCAAGTGAATTGCGGTTGTGGGAGCTGGTAGGAGATGTTTTGTAGTATTGTCTCATTTTACCAGAATGAAATAAAAGATTCCATGCCTTAATTAAGTTAAATGCTGATACGATACGGCTGCAGAGATACACAGGATCTCATCTAACAATTCCCCTGTTTACTCTAATTTGGATGCTTAATAAGATAAAGGGAATGTCAGTTACTAGCACCCAGAACACTGTAACCATGAGGTTTGTTCCACAAAGTGCCAAAAGCTTGCAACTCAGTAAACAGTGATTAAAAAGCATAATAATATGTCTAATAAGGAAACAATCCCATTTAAAATGTGCTCTCAGTTACAGTAATACATTAACTTGTATGTGATAATGGGCCATTATGCCTGATTCACTGAAGGATAATAAGTAGATGCTTTTTCTTTCAAAATATAGATGAATAAATGTCACATACATTCACATTTATCTTTTTGAGTTGTATCATATAGTTCCAAAGATAATAGCCGACATTATGATTAAGGTCTCACCTAGGGACAAGTGCTGCCACATGCAGAATAAACAGGAAGTTCAGCTCCCAGCCTCAACAGTTCTTGTAAGGTTTCTCGGTGTCTTGACATGACCCTATTCCTTTTGTCCAAATTCTGATTTCACAGGGCAGGGCTGCAAGGGCTTTCCTGCTATCTGTTGCCCCTAGAATTCCCCTGTTTGGGGGTATCCAAACTATGGATTGTGAAAACACCTATGATTCTGTCAGTATTAGGAAAGCATTCCAGTGGATTTGTGGGGACATAGCAAGTCCCTCTCATCCCAAAACACTTCCCTCCAACAGAATAAATAGCCTTTCCTACAGAGATGCTATCTCTGGATCTGTGGGTGGGGGAAATTATACCCCAGAGGTTCCCTGTTTTTTTTTTTTCTGTGTTCTCTTAGGTCTGTCAAGTTTTCACCTCCTTCATCTGTGCAGCTTTTTGCCCTAATTTTTGAAGACCGAATCTTGAAATTCTTATTCAGGTTTTATGCAGTCAGGCAAAATGTCTAGTGACTCAGATGGGCCAAATCCTTATTCAGTTGTTACTCAGGTAATCCTTTATTGAACTCAACAGGAATATTGCCTGAGTAAATGCCTTGGGAGGTGCCTTTATATTTCTAGAAAAATTGAATTTCTTAAATAATGAAAATTATGTTATATCCATACTGCATAATACTGTCACTTCACATGTGTACTCCATGGGGCCTACAAAATCCTGCATAGTTTAGGCCTACAAATCAGCTGCTATTCATGATCATGTTGTTGGATTCCCTCCTCAGGCAAGGCTCAAATAATCTTTTTCAAACAAATGGGAAGCTTTTGGCAGGTTTAATAGTGCTGCACAGGCTTCAGTAAGTTTGCCACTTTTGGGTTCCTTTCTTTTGAAGAACAGGTTGTTTGTGGCACTTATCAGGGAGAACAGCATCCGAGGGTGCTAAAGGAGTTGGCAGATGCGATTGCAGAGCCATTGGCCATTATCTTTGAAAAAACTCATGGTGATCGGGCGAGGTCCCGGATGACTGGAAAAAGGCTAAAGTAGTGCCCATCTTTAAAAAAGGGAAGAAGGAGAATCCAAGGAACTACAGGCCAGTCAGCCTCACCTCAGTCCCTGGAAAAATCATGGAGCAGGTCCTCAAGGAATCAATTTTGAAGCATTTAGAGGAGAGCAAAGTGATCAGGAACAGTCAGCATGGATTCACCAAGGACAAGTCATGCCTGACTAACATAATTGCCTTCTGTGATGAGATAACTGGCTCTGTGGATGAGGGGAAAGCAGTGGACATGTTATTCCTTGACCTTAGCAAAGCTTTTGATATGGTCTCCCACAGTATTCTTGCCAACAAGTTAAAGAAGTATGGGCTGGATGAATGGACTATAAGGTGGATAGAAAGCTGGCTAGATCGTCGGGCTCAATGGGTAGAGATCAATGGCTCCATGTCTAGTCGGCAGCCGGTATCAAGCAGAGTGCCCCAAGGGTCGGTCCTGGAGCTGGTTTTGTTCAACATCTTCATTAATGATCTGGAGGATGGCGTGGATTGCACCCTTAGCAAGTTTGCAGATTACACTAAACTGGGAGGAGTGGTAGACATGCTGGAGGGTAGGGATAGGATACAGAGGGCCCTAGACAAATTAGAGGATTGGGCCAAAAGAAATCTGATGAGGTTCAACAAGGACAAGTGCAGAGTCCTGCACTTAGGAAGGAAGAATCCCACGCACTGCTACAGAGTAGGGACTGAGTGGCGAGGCAGCAGTTCTGCAGAAAAGGACCTAGGGGTTAGGGTGGACAAGAAGCTGGATATGAGTCAACAGTGTGCCCTTGTTGTCAAGAAGGCTAATGGCATTTTTAGCTGTATAAGTAGAAGCATTTCCAGCAGATTGAGGGACGTGATCATTCCCCTCTATTTGGCATTGGTGAGGCCTCATCTCGAGTACTGTGTCTAGTTTTGGGCCCCCCACTACAAGAAGGATGTGAAAATATTGGAAAGAGTCCAGCAGAGGGCAACAAAAATGATTAGGGGACTGGAACACATGACTTATGAGGAGAGGCTGAGGGAATTGGGATTATTTAGTCTGCAGAAGAGAAGAATGAGGGGAGATTTGATAGCTGCTTTCAGCTACCTGAAAGGGGGTTCCAAAGAGGATGGATCTAGAGTGTTCTCGGTGGTACCAGATGACAGAACGAGGAGTAATAATCTCAAGTTGCAGTGGGGTAGGCTTAGGCTGGATATTAGGAAAACTTTTTCACTAGGATGGTGGTGAAGCACTGGAATGGGTTACCTAGGGAGGTGGTGGAATCTCCTTCCTTAGAGGTTTTTGAGGTCAGGCTTGACAAAGCCCTGGCTGGGATGATTTAGTTTGGGATTAGGTCCTGCTTTGAGCAGGGGGTTGGACTAGATGACCTCTTGAGGTCCCTTCCAACCCTGATATTCCATGATTCTATGATCCTAACAGGAGTTTCAAAAGCTATCTCCTCCACGACCAGAGGAGCTAACGAACAGGAGCAGCTAACAGGGGTGTTTTTTGAGGGAGTTGTCCAGGTGAAGGACAAGTGACTACATGATCCTTGGGGTGAGTTTGTTTGTTTGTTTGCTGCTTGATTGTAGTATATAGTGGGATCTGTTTGTCAGGAGGGTAGGGGGGAAGGGGTCATGTGCTGAGCCCAAGGCTGAGAGCTTCTTAACAAGGCTTTGATCCCTAAGATATTTATCCTTAACCAGGGGATGAGCTACTCAAGGAGAACAAGGGTTTAATAAACCAGCTCCTAAAAGTAACCAGAGGAGCTAGCAACCAGGAGTAGCTAACCAGGGAGTTTTGTGAGGGAGCATGAAAGCCAGCTACACCTGATTAACATTTTCTAAACATAGGGGAATACCAAAAAGCCACCACCACCAAAAAACAAAAAAGCAAGTTAAAAAAAAAGCTGCAGGAGTAAAAAGAATGCAGTCTGAAGTCCAGCAGCAGAGTGGGGAGTTTATTGCACTGAATGCAGCATGTACGATTATTCACCTTGTGGGCAGGTGGCATATATGGGCATTTGGTGCAAGGAGATAATGGCCCTCAGAGACCGTGTATGGGCTCTGGAAACCAGAGAGGCTGAACTGGAGGAGCTGTGCTGTTGAGGAGGATGAAAGTCTTGGGGAAAGAGGACATCAAACTGAAACAGAGTGAAATGATCCCATAGCTGGGACCCTCCTTCCAAATGATGTCATGGTAGCCTCTCGCACTGAAGATACCTCTCCAGGAAGGGAATCCCAGTTATTAGGTAATATTAATGAGGGATTCAATCATTAGAAATACAGGGAGCTGGGTTTGTCATGACCGGAAGAATCACATGGTGAATTGCCTCCTGGGTGTGAAGGCTGCAGATTTCTCGAGACATCCAGAAAGGCTTATGTGCAGTGCTGGCGAGGAGCTGGTAGTCTTGGTATATGTGGGTACCAGTGGCATAGGGAAAGATAGGAAAGAGGTCATGGAGGCCAAATTTAGGCTGATAGGTAAGAGATTGAAGTCCAGAACTGCCATTTTCTGAAATGCTTCCAGTTCTACATGCAGAGCCAGCTAGGCAGGAAGAACTGCAGGGTCTCAATGCATGGATGAGACGGTGGTATAGAGAGGAAGGTTTTAGGTTTATTAGGAACTGGGAAACATTTCAGGAAAGGGGAAGTCCATAAAGGAAGGATGGGCTCCACCTAAACCAAAATGGACCCAGATTGCTGGCATGTACAATTTAAAAAATGGTAGAGGATTTTTTAAACTAAGGGTTGGGGGAAAGATGACAGGTGCAAAAGAGCACATGGTTTGACAGAGACATCCCTAAGGGGAGGAACTATTAATGGGGGTTCTCTATATTCTAATAAGGAGGACACAATGGAAGTAGATAAAGTACAGGAAGGAACTGGAGAGAAAGAGTCAAATGAAAAGGAATCCGATTCAATTATATCACATAATGGCAGAAAGCTAAAAAGTGACACATTTTATAAGTGCTTTTATACAAATGCTAGAAGTCTAAATACTAAGATGGATAAAGTTGAGTGTCTGGCATTAAATTAGGATATTGATATAACAGGCATCATAGAAACTTGGTGGAATGATAATACCACGGTACAAAATATATAGGAATGACAATGTAGGTTGTGCTGGTGGTGGAGTGATGCTATATGTGCAAGAAAGCACAGAGTCAAATAGAGCAAAAATCTCAGGTAAATCAAACTGTACAATGGAATGTCTATGGACAGAAATGCCATGGTTTAATAATAAGAATATAGCAGTAGGAATATACTACTGAACACCTGACCAGGATTGTGATGGTGATTGTGAAATGCTCTGGGAGACTAGAGAGGTGACAAAAATTGAAAACTCAATAGTAATGGAGGATTTCTACTATTCCCATATTGACTGGGTACATGTCACCTCAGGATGGGATGCAGGAATGAAGTTATCTATCATGAATAACTGTTTCTTGGAGCAGCTAGTCCTAGAACCCACAAAGGGACAGGCAATTCTTGATTTAGTCCTAAGTGGAGCACAGGATCTGATACAAGAGGTGAATTTAGCTGAAATGCTTGGTAATAACGACCATAACAATCAAATTTAACATCCTTGTGGGGGGGGGGGACACCAAAGAAGCCCACTGCGGTAGCATTTAACTTCAGAAGGGGGAACTACCCAAAAATGAGGAAGCTAGTTAAATGGAAATTAATTTAGAGTTACTGTTACAAAAGTGAAATGCCTGCAAGCTTCAAACTATTTAAAAACACCATAATAAAGGCGCAAATTAAATGTGTACCCCAAATCAAAAAACATAGTAAGAGGACCAAAACATTACCGCCTTGGCTAAACAACGAAGTAAAAGAAGTGGTTAGAGGTAAAAAGGCATCCTTTAAAAATTGGAAGTTAGATCCTACTGAGAAAAATAGAATGGAGCATAAACTCTGGCAAGTCAAGTGTAAAAGTATAATTAGGCAGACCAAAGAGAATTTGAAGAGCAACTAGTCAAAGACTCAAAAACTAACAATTTTTTTAAGTGCATCAGAAGCAGGAAGCCTGCCAAACAGTCAGTGGGGCTGCTGGATGATTGGACATTGTGGAGAAGCTAACTGAATTCTTTGCATCAGTTTCACAGCAGAGGATGTGGGGGAGATTCCTGCACCTGAACCATTCTTTTTAGGTGACAAATCTGAGGAACTGTCCCAGATTGAGGTGCCAGTTGAGGAGGTTTTGGAATAAACTGGTAAATTAAACAGGATAAGTCACCAGGGCCAGATGGTATTCACCCAAGAGTTCTGAAGGAACTCAGATAAGAAACTGCAGAGCTACTAACTGTGGTATGTAAACTTTAAATCAGTTTCTGGATCAGATGACTGGAGGATAGCTAATATAATACCAATTTTTAAAGAAGGCTCCAGAGGCAAGCGTGACAACTACAGGCCAGTGAGACTAATGTCAATACCAGGCAAATTGTTTGAAACTATAGTAAGGTACAGAATTATCAGACACATAGATGCAGACAACTTATTGGGGAAGAGTCAACACAGCTTCTATAAAGGGAAATCATGCCTTGCCAAATTATTAGAATTCTTTGAGGGGCATCAGCAAACGTGGACAAGGGTGATCCAGTGGATATAGTGTACTTTGACTTTCAGAAAGCCTTTGACCAGGCCCCTCATCTCACCCTCTTAAGCAAAGAAAGAAGTCATGGGATAAGAGGGAAGTTCCTCTCATGGATCAGTAACTGGTTAAAAGACAGGAAACAGAGGTAGGAATAAATGGTCAGTTTTAAGAATGGAGAGATGTAAATAATGGTGTCCCCCAGGGATCTGCACTGGGACCACTGCTGTTCAACATATTCATAAATAATCTGGGAAAAGGGGCAAATAGTAATGTGGCAACATTTACAGATGATACAAAACTTCTTAAAATAGTTAAGTCCAAAGTGAAGAGTTACAAAGGGATCTTACTAAACTGGGTAATAAGGCAACTAAATGGCAGAAGAAATTCAATATTGATAAATGCAAAGTAGTGCACATTGGAAAATCCCACATAATCCCAAGTAAACATACAAAATGAGGGGATCTAAATTAGCTGTTACCACTCAAGAAAGAGATCTTGGAGTCATTTTATATAGTTCTCTGAAAACATCCACTTAATATGCAGCGGCAGTCGAAAAAGTGAACAAAATGTTAGAAACCATTAGAAAAGGGATACAGTTAGACATAAAATATCATAATGCCACTATTTAAATCCATGGTATCTCACACCTTAAATAATGTGTGCAGTTTTGGTCACCCCATCTTAAAAATATATATTAGAATTGGAAAAGATACAGAGAAGGGCCACAAAAATGATTAAGGGTATGTAACAGCTTCCATATGAGAAGAGATTAAAAAAGCTGGGACTTTTCAGCTTGGAAAAGAGACAACTAAGAGGGGATATCACAGAAGCCTCTAAAATTGTGCATGCTATGGAGAAAGTGAATAAGGAAGTGTTATTTACTCCTTCTCATAAGACAAGAACGAGGGGTCACCCAATGAAATTAATAAGCAGCAGGTTTAAAAAAGAAAAAAGGAAGTACTTCACACAATGCACAATAAAGCTGTGGAACTAATAGCCAGCGGATGTTGTGAAGGCTAAAAGTATCCAGGATTAAAAAAAGAATTAGGTATGTTTATGGAGGATAGGTCCATCAATGTCTATTAACCAAGCTAGTCAGGGCTGCAACCCCATGCTCTGGGTGTCCCTAGCCTCTGATTGCCAGAAAATGGGCATGGACAAGCAGGGCTGTATCACTCAATGGTTGCCTGTCCTGTTCATTCCCTTTGAAGCAGAGGGCAGGGGCCACTCTCCGAAAACAGGATCCTGGTCTAGATGGACAGTTGGGCTAACCCAGTGTGGCCGTTCTTATGTTCACTTTTAAAGTTTTGCTTTTGCTTGAAAAGATCTTTTCATCACAGATGGGAGGCCATACTGGGGGCAGTTTAACTAACTGTTTAAGTGCCTTCTCGGAGCTTAAAATATTAATAATAATAATAAATACCACTTCTTATTTCTAAAAATTTAAGGTATGCAAATCCATAGGAAAGTACCATAGGAAACTACTCCAGTAGGCGTAGTGGGGGGAAACAACCTAACTAGTTTTAAGATGGAGTTTACTAAATTTCTGAACAAGATTATATGATGGGGTTGCCCATGGGCAGAGATTAGGAGGGGTATGGGTGGGCATTGCCCCCCCCCCACAACTGGATACAACGCAGAGGCAACATGTGGGGCGGACAACAAGATTTCTCCCTTGTAGTTGGTCCTGCTTCCTCGTGCAGAGGAAAGTTGGAGGGGGAGGGGTGACACCAGGAGCTCTGTGCCTGCTGGGCAGTTTCCCCCATGTGGTCTCCGTGAGGGGAGGGCAGGAAAGCAGCTCCTGATAACTCACCAAACAACCCACATGGAGAAACTGACTGGCAGGCACAGAAGCTGGCATTGCTGCTTGTCCCCTCCCCAGCCCCTAGGGGGCAGAGAGGAACATTTGGGGAGGGTGACAATGGGGGATGTCAGGAGCTCTGTGCCTGCCGGGGCTGTGCGGGGGGGAAGGTTGTGGGGGGAGGAAGAGGACCAAGGGACTTCCTCTGTGGGGAGCCACCAGGGTTGGTTGAGACCCACCTGCAGGAACCTCCCCAGCTCCAGGAAGATCTGCTGTCCCACCCCACTTCCTGCCCCCATCACTCCTCAGCTGCGGGGAGCAGGAGTCACTGTATGGGTAACTGCTGCCCCATCCACCCAACCCCCATGCATCTGGACCCCCCCACCCGCAGAACCTCCCCACTGAGTCTCCCACACCTGCACTGCCACCTCGTCAAGCCTCACCCCATGCATCCAGATGCCCCACAACCAAACCCCTCACCAAGCCAACCCCCCCACCTAAATCCCCAACCCGCTGAGTCCCCACCACCTCTGACCCCCCCCTCCCCCCGCAAATATAGAAGTGAAACTGTGCCTAATGGTTCCTGTTGTGGCAGAGAACTGGACTCAGTGACCCTTTTTCAGTCCTATTGTCCAGTCCTTCCCAGTCCTATGGTTTTGTGTACTTTAAGGCAATAGAATTAAGCATTGGAAAATTATCTCCTCATTACCCTTTGCCCTAGCTCCTCCAGAAATGCAGAAACCTATAAGCTATGACCTATGTGAAGAACATGGGAAAACAGATAAGCATGCTTCTTTCTCTTTGAAAAGTCAGAGACTGCTCAGGCAGGGATTAAAAAAAAATACAGCAGCATTCTCTCCCCTAAGCCTTCATATGTTTGTACCTCGTGAAGAAAAACACTTGCAGGACATGTTAATGAATGGTTTCAGAGTAACAGCCGTGTTAGTCTGTATTCGCAAAAAGAAAAGGAGTACTTGTGGCACCTTAGAGACTAACCAATTTATTTGAGCATGAGCTTTCGTGAGCTACAGCTCACTTCATCGGATGCATACCATGGAAACTGCAGCAGATATTATATGCACACAGAGATCATGAAACAATACCTCCTCCCACCCCACTGTCCTGCTGGTAATAGCTTATCTAAAGTGATCATCAAGTTGGGCCATTTCCAGCACAAATCCAGGTTTTCTCACCCTCCACCCCCCTACACACAAACTCACTCTCCTGCTGGTAATAGCCCATCCAAAGTGACAACTCTCTTCACAATGTGCATGATAATCAAGGTGGGCCATTTCCTGCACAAATCCAGGTTCTCTCCCCCCCTCCCCCCCTCCAAAAACCACACGCAGAAACTCAGTCTCCTGCTGGCAATAGCTCATCCAAACTGACCACTCTCCAAGTTTAAATCCAAGTTTAACCAGAACGTCGGGGGGGGGGGGGGGGATAGGAAAAAACAAGGGGAAATAGGCTACCTTGCATAATGACCTAGCCACTCCCAGTCTCTATTCAAGCCTAAATTAATAGTGTCCAATTTGCAAATGAATTCCAATTCAGCAGTTTCTCGCTGGAGTCTGGATTTGAAGTTTTTTTGTTTTAAGATAGCGACCTTCATGTCTGTGATTGCGTGACCAGAGAGATTGAAGTGTTCTCCGACTGGTTTATGAATGTTATAATTCTTGACATCTGATTTGTGTCCATTTATTCTTTTACGTAGAGACTGTCCAGTCTGACCAATGTAAATGGCAGAGGGGCATTGCTGGCACATGATGGCATATATCACATTGGTGGATGTGCAGGTGAACGAGCCTCTGATAGTGTGGCTGACGTTATTAGGCCCTGTGATGGTGTTCCCTGAATAGGTATGTGGGCACAGTTGGCAACAGGCTTTGTTGCAAGGATAAGTTCCTGGGTTAGTGGTTCTGTTGTGTGGTATGTGGTTGCTGGTGAGTATTTGCTTCAGGTTGCGGGGCTGTCTGTAGGCAAGGACTGGCCTGTCTCCCAAGATTTGTGAGAGTGTTGGGTCATCCTTCAGGATAGGTTGTAGATCCTTAATAATGCGTTGGAGGGGTTTTAGTTGGGGGCTGGTCGCTATCTTAAAACAAAAAAACTTCAA
This sequence comes from Eretmochelys imbricata, assembly GCF_965152235.1. Classification (NCBI taxonomy): domain Eukaryota; kingdom Metazoa; phylum Chordata; order Testudines; family Cheloniidae; genus Eretmochelys; species Eretmochelys imbricata. The sequence goes on from NC_135572.1 coordinate 315,094,539, forward strand.
ATCCAGACTCCAGCGAGAAACTGCTGAATTGGAATTCATTTGCAAATTGGACATTATTAATTTAGGCTTAAATAGAGACTGGGAGTGGCTAAGTCATTATGCAAGGTAGCCTATTTCCCCTAGTTTTTTCCTATCCCCCCCCCGACGTTCTGGTTAAACTTGGATTTAAACTTGGAGAGTGGTCAGTTTGGATGAGTTATTGCCAGCAGGAGAGTGAGTTTGTGTGTGTGTGTGTGTGTCCCCCGGGGAGGGGGAAAGGGGGGGCGGTGAGAGAGCCTGGATTTGTGCTGGACATGGCCCACCTTGATTACCATGCACATTGTAGGGAGAGTGGTCACTTTGGATGAGCTATTACCAGCAGGAGAGTGAGTTTGTGTGTGTATGGGGGTGGGGGGGTGAGAAAACCTGGATTTGTGCTGGAAATGGCCCACCTTGATTATCATGCACATTGTAGGGAGAGTGGTCACTTTGGATGAGCTATTACCAGCAGGAGAGTGAGTTTGTGTGTGTGGTTTTTTGAGGGGGGTGAGGGGGTGAGAGAACCTGGATTTGTGCAGGAAATGGCCCACCTTGATTATCATGCACATTGTGAAGAGAGTTGTCACTTTGGATGGGCTATTACCAGCAGGAGAGTGAGTTTGTGTATAGGGGGGGTGGAGGGTGAGAAAACCTGGATTTGTGCTGGAAATGGCCCAACTTGATGATCACTTTAGATAAGCTATTACCAGCAGGACAGTGGGGTGGGAGGAGGTATTGTTTCATGATCTCTGTGTGTATATAATATCTGCTGCAGTTTCCATGGTATGCATCCGATGAAGTGAGCTGTAGCTCACGAAAGCTCATGCTCAAATAAATTGGTTAGTCTCTAAGGTGCCACAAGTACTCCTTTTCTTTTTATGTTAATGAATAATGATCAAATTTACTCCTCTCTAAACACTCCAAAAATGCTAGATGTTTTCTTCAGGCGAAAGATCAAATTTTTCCCTAGAGTTGGAACATTTTCCTACCCTACATACCCTCTTCTCTCAGTACATCAGGTGGAAATGTACCATTCACATATCTTTATGAATCAAATCCTTCCCTGGTGCTCCTCTATTGACTTCAGTGACACCCAAGAAGAATTCATCAAAATATTTCTAATTCAGAAACCATTCTATTAATTTATAATCAAAATTACAGTGTCCTATATGGTCATTTAAATCAATATACTTAGGTTTACATTGGAATATGATCTGTTCATACTGCATCATTATGTTACATAAACACTGATGCGGCTTTTCCCCATGGAAAAGATAATGGTAACTGGCACAGAACAAGTGACACAAAGTATCTGTATTTATCACAGCTTTAAGCACTAAAATGTAATAATCTATATTTTGTGATGCATATTAACATCATTACACTTTGGTTGTGTGGTTGGGCTCAAGACCCAAAGGCTGAGTGGCACAATTAACCCAAGCAGTGGAAATATACTTTATCACACATGACAAGAGTGCTATAGTGTTTACTTTTGTTTCTTTTTAACACTTTAAAAAAATTACAGTATGTGAAGTCCTATGCTGATTTAAATGCCTTCTGAAAACACACAGAAGTCAACAGGTGTAAACTAGTATCAAATTTGTCCAATTATAGAGTGAGTACTCCAAAAACTAGACAACCAGACTTAGCCTGTTCCTGAAAGAGAATCTAAAGGACTGAGGCAGCGAAAAGGAAGTAACCTAGGGGGAAAACAAACACAGAGTTTGGGGTCCAATCTGAGGCCTCACTATTTTGTTTACGGGCAAGGCTAGAATGCCCAGTAAAAAGAACCCTGGAGGTGGGGAAGTTTATGTGGACTATGTTACGGATCCCTCAGGTGGAGAGAGATGCAAACAGGAGAGTTTCCTGGAGCAACCATATTTGAATAAATCTTCTGGATAGTCTGCTTTTGACAGGTGCCAGTACCAGCAGCAGTGACAGCATAAACAACAACATTCCCACAGAACCGTGTAGATCCAACAATGCCAGCAGGAGACACAGCTAACAGCTCAGGATTCACAGCAGAAGATGCAAGTAGCATCATAGGTGTGACAGTGGGAGGCCCAACAAGTGAACACCAGCAGGAGGTGCTACTGGTGGACTGACAGTAGAATCACCAATTTCAAGAGTGTCTCCTGCAACAGCTCACCAAGTGGCCCGTAGAGGTGATCTTTGGACCTACAGGACACAGCCTTAGGTATGCAGGACTCCAGAGAGGGCTTTTAGTTTTGGGCTTAGAATAGAACTGCCACCACATCCACCCAGGAGGCTTCAGAGGGAAACCTCCTCATTGTGTAGGACTAAGATTGATCTCTCAGAAGAGGAAGGGTGAGAGTTCCCCTTTGTTTGTGAAAGACCATTACAGCTAGCTCCAGGAGGGAGGAAAAGAGTTAGAGGATCAACACACAGCATTGAGGGAGAGTTTGTGATCCAAGGAGAGAAAAATCAGGCAAAGATTTTGCTTTCATTGAGATGTTTTTACTTGGACTTTCATTATCTTGGAAGGGGTGGAGTCTGTAGTTTGACTGGACTACTAAATAAACTTACCAGCGCATGAAAAAAGCTAGTATAATTCTGGCATGTTTTAATAGGTGTGTATGTAAGACACAGGAGGTAATTGACCCACTCTACTCAGCACTGGCAAGGCCTCATTTGGAATATTGTGTCCAGTTCTGGGGGCCACACTTTAGGAAAGATGTGGACAAATTAGATGGAGTCCAGGGGAGAGCAACAAAAATGATCAATCGGTTAGAAAACCTAACCTATGAGGAAAGGTTAAAAAATGGGGCATGTTTAGTCTTGAGAAAAGAAGATTGAGGGGGGATTTGATAACAGTCTTCAAATATGTTAAGGGCTTTTATAAAGAGGACTCTGATCAATAGTTCTCCGTGTACACTGAAGGTGGGACAAGAAGTAATGGACTTAATCTGCAGCAAGAGAGATTTAGGTTAGATATTAGGGAAAAAATTCTATCTATAAGGGAAGATGAGCTCTGGAATAGGCTTCCAAGAAAGGTTGTGGAATCCCCACCATTGGAGATTTTTAAAGAACAGATTGGATAAACACCTGGCAGGGGTGGTCTAGGTTTATTTGATCCTGCCTCAGCACAGGCGGCCGGATTTGATGACTTTTTAAGGTCCCCTCCAGCCCATTTCTATAATTCTATGGAAAATTGTGGACACTGCAGTCCCATAGCAAAGTAAGGCATCTCCTGACAGACAGCATTAGGGTAACAACTGAGAGCAAAATCTGACCCTTCTTCTAAAGGGTAAATTAAACCTTTGATAATTAATTCATTCCTTAATAGTAAGGCACATTTGATAGCTTTTAAATTCATTCTAGCTCAATAAAACAGTAAGTGGCTTTTTGTGTAGTTGTGTGTTAGAACTCTTCTAAAGAGTCAACTGATTCTGTTTGCTGGATTTGAACATTCACCTGTGTACAAGCTTCATTTGTACTATTCATCTGTACTATTTCAGTTTATCCCTTTTGAATTTTTTATTTTTTACACCTTTGATTATTCACCTGATTTGTATTAAAGTATGGTAAGAAAGGTGACTGTAAAATTAACAGCTTGCCATATACATTTATTCTCCAGAAATGATTTTCACATCAAATTTGTTTATTTTAAATTTAAAAACACTATATTTTCAACTGCTGGCACTAGAAGCTCACCTTGCTATGTGACCATCAAGCTGCGCCTTTCTGCTTCATACACCATTGCCAGTCATCACCAACAATAGTAATTACAAAATCAAAATTCTGGTTCATGACAGTTTGGCTGTAAAATTATTCCAGAATGTGACATACTGAATATTGCCATTACCCAGGACCATGGCCCTAATCCTGAAAACTCTTACTGTTGACTGATCATAGTTCTTTCTCTTTGGATATTTCTGGTGCTTTTTGTTCCTCCCTCCTGATTTCCAAAGCATAAATGCATTGTCCGGGATTGCAAAATCACTTCCATCACCACAGCTGCACGTCTTCAAGGTTGGCTCCAGGATTTGCAAGGATCTGAAAGGAGGAAAGAAAATTGCAAGAGTCACCTTGATACAAATTTAAGTGCATATCCAGTGTTTTCACAGACCACATAGTGACATGCAGAAACTCAATCAGATTAAACAAATCACATCTTTTGTTGAATGAAAACAATATTCTTCAGTTCCACAAACATGACGCAGCTGAAACACTGCACAGTACTGGAACATTCTCATGCAAGGTTAAGAAGAACATGTGGTCATAGCCTACCTTTCTGGAAATTCGGTCATGAGTAAACTGAGGACAGTCCAAAGAAGTTGCAATATCATTTTCAATCCAAAGCAGTACTAATGTTGATAGATGTTCATGTGACATGGATGAATGAAGGTATGTTTTCATCAACTCTAGGTGGTAAAATCTATGGTCTGCAGATGCTACAGTCACAAGAATTGTCAGTAATATTCTCACTGCAGTATAACAATTTGGAGATATGCCATAGTATGTTTATACTGGTAATTAGAATAGTCATTTATATTCATTATTCTCTTCTGATATATCTGTCAGGGTAGTTAAGTAGTGGAATAAATTGCCTAGGGAAGTTGTGGAATCCCCATCATTGGAGATTTTTAAGAGCAGGTTAGACAAACACCTGTCAGAGATATTCTAGGTCAGTGGTTCTCAATCCATGGCCTAATTAGCGCACAGCTGCGGCCCAAAATTTGCCTCTCTGGTCTGGCAGGGGGCAGGGCTGGCTGAGGGGGAGACAGCATCTTGCAGCCTGCACCCACATCCGTGCCAGCAGGGGGCAGGTGAATGCCGCAGGGGGTGGGAAGAGTGGATCTGTGGGTAGGTTTGGGGGAGGGGAGACTCTGGGCAGTGAGGGGGCACTGGGAACTGGGGTTTTGCCGTGGTGCTGCAGCACCCCCTGGTTTTAGGTGGGGCTCCCCTCCTGTTCCCCCTTCTTGGGTCCTGGCTGCAAGCCTGCGCTGGGTCCTTCGCTCCTGGCCCAGTGCGGGGGGACCCGGCTGCCCATCCACATGCTGCAGCACTCGGGGCCTGGCTGCCCATCCCCACACAGTGGCACTTGGGGTTGGATGTGGCTGCCGGCCGCTACCCATTCCTGCCTGGTGGGGTCCTGCGGTACAGCCTCCGCTCTGCCTTGTGGGGTCCTGCAATCCGGCCACTGACCGGTCCCGTGGTCTAGCTGCTCTCAGCCCCACACAGTGAGGTCCCGCAGTCCGGCTGCCTGGCCCCACATGGTGGGTCCAGGTCCCAGCTGCCCAGCCCATGCCCAGGGCTCTGCTCCTGCCCCACTCTGGGTGGGAGCGCTTGGCATAGGGGACAGTGGGCAGTTTGTGGGGGCAGGGTTGTGGTTCTCAACCTGTGGCCCACGTAATATATTGTGGGTTGCAAATGCAGCCAACAATGATAAAAAGGTTGAGAACCACTTGTCTAGATAATATTTAGTCCTGCCTTGACTTCAGCAGACTGGACTAGAAGACTTCTCAGGGTCCCCTCCAGTCCTACAATTCTATGACTTTAAGTAGTTCTTGAAAAAGTTCAATAGAATAATTATCAACTTTGTCACCATCATCTTCATCCATCTTTCTGTGACTTAGATAGATACACTTTCTGATACGTTAGCTTTCCTCTGCAAATGTAATTGCATCTCTATCTTTGAAACACAAATGGTAACTAAAGAGTATAATCAACATTTTATGAAAAATCAAAAGTTATACAGCATTCTCTCAGTTGTCCAAATTATTCACGAGAAGATAAGGCAGTGTGCAGTTTAGAAAGGGGAGAAACAGAATGTATATGTTATAAAAACTTAATCTTTGCTCTGTCAGTAAAAATGGTGTTTGTGCTGAAAAATGGTCAAATGTCAATAAAACGATTTCTTCCTTGCACAAAGTCTAATTTTTCATGTTTGTGTACCAAGTGAAAATTTAACAATTTCACGTTTAAAAAAAAATCACCAGGTAGCAAAATGCCACCTGTTTGTTGCTAAAAGATACCTTTCATTTTCCTCAGTAGGGAACATAGAACCCCAAGGGTCATTTTTTTTTGAGAAAGCACAGGAGAAAACTTGTTTTTTTCACCTGTGGTCACACAGCCTTAATCTTGTTGCACCTACAAGCTCTCTGTGAGAGGTTCCTGAGGATCCTGGAAATGCTTGCCTTATATTCCATTGTCAGAGAGAGTTTTCTTCCAGAAGGCCAATGCTTGCAAACTCTTGCATACTTTGTTCTTCATAATTATAGCATTGTTGTTTCTACTGCTAGTAAAAAGTTATGTGGAGGGAAAAATAATACAAAACTCTGCAGCTCCAATGGAGACACAGAATACAAGCATTACATTCCCTATTTCACTTAGTCCATGGGACAAATGGGTGGGAGGCTGGATCTAAAAAGATCCAGGAGATCAAGCCCCAACTCCACAGATCAGATCTAGCTACTCAGACTCATTAGCAATGCTCCTCATGAGGTTCGCCTTGTCTTTGTAATGCAGGTATTGAAACTGTGTTTATTAATGCTGTATGTGAAAACCTTGGAATCCAATTGTGGAAGCACAGTAGGACTAGTAGCCATTGGCTGCAGGCTCCCTGATGCAGTTGATGAAAGTGAACTTTTTGGACAGTATTAACTACCTTGCTGTTTTCCCTGTGGTTTGTCTGCAGTCTTGGGGGTGGGGAAGCATCTTGTTTAACTCCTTCTCCCACTATAGGATTTTACGAGAGCTTTCTCAGTGGAGTTCACACCCTGAGGGTTAACATATAGGCCAATGCCAGTAAAAATACCACACAGAAAACTGTTCCATATTCTAGAAGTCATCAGCCCTGAAGAGTTTGCCAATTATATCGGTATTGATTAAAATGCTATTTTGGAACAAATAATTAGTTACCAGAGAAATTCCTATGAGTCTTTCATCCATAAATAACAATATAAAACTTCAGACTCTGTCTGGATTGTCAGCATGCTGCCATGGTACCACACAGAACAAAAACTGTTCCATTTGACTGAGTGTATTTCTAGGCTGGTTTCAAGAGAAGGACAATGAGTGATCTAACATTAAATGAAGCTCTTACACTTTCTTGCAAAATTGCTCTACATCGCTGGATTAGGTGGGAGTTTCTGAATTTAATGTCAGACCCATATCAAGGAAACCTAGTGAGACCTCATTCTTTTTTATGTATTAATTCAGTTCCATAATGACAATAAAGTGCTCCAGGCACTGTATTTCGGGTCTGATATTGTACTTCATAGGAGGTTAAAATCACTTGGGCTAATGTTTAATTCTGCCACCCAAGGTGTGCTGTAATCAGCCAAAAATGCACAGCTTTTCATGTCTAATTGCTTTTGAAATATGATTATTCTCAGTAGGTGTTATTCAAGTGCTGTTTAAATATCACAAATATGCTTCTTGGAAAATTAGCTTCATTGCTTATCTATTACCGTATCATAAAACACAAAATTACTTGTAGGAATTTACACCAAACTGCATATTCTCACATGAGAACACTTGAAATTAGAAGCTACACTAATTTTCATAGTTCGAGGATAAGTAAGGAACCACTGAACTTTTTGTAAGGAGCTGATTAATTATTTTTGTACACAAACTGATTAAAATTCTATTTTTTCAAGTAATTTTCATCTTGAGTGCATTTAATTAGTACGTTGGGTATGAAGAAGGATTTTTAAAACAATTTGAATTAAGGCAAGGAAACATTTAAAATGAAACATTTTGCTATTACCATCATACAAATGAGGTTATTCTAAACTAAATAACTAATTACATAAAAATAAAAATGATGCTGTTTTCAGTACTGATAGGTTGTGTTGCCCTATTTGACCTGAGCAATTAGCCAACATTTTCCTTTTTTCCATTAGAATGAGAAATCAGTGTTATGAGTTAGATTTATTCTCAGTGAAATCTTATCTACAATATCCTGTTTTTCTTTAGTATCATAGAAACAAACAACAACAGTCCGTTTCCCTGCTCAGAAATCCCCAGCTCTGCCACTCCAGAAATCTCTGTGCCCAAAAAGCTCTGCCTCTCTGCCCCTTCTCAGGGTCACCCTCACAACTGCTTTTCCAGAGTTTTCTGCCCTCAGCACACATACAGCCTGCAAACTAATATCCTAGTCCCTGTGTTGGCAACCAGGAAATACCCTCAGTCCACATAGTTGAACACTGCTCTACGATGGAAATTAGTTCTTGGGCAGTAGCGTCATTGTTTGCTGATGTGTTTTTACTTCAAAAGTGGATTGATTACTCCTTCTGTTGATACTGAAGGAGGGTGCTTTGCACCTCCAAAAAAGTCTGAGATTGACTTTGGATTGAAGACAGCCCTGCTAGCACGCATTAGCTCCTTACAGCATGGTTGGATGCATTCACAAATCTATCTAGTAGGTAAATATGTCACTTCTGGAATTTTGTCTACATCAGATAACTATCTATTGAGATTCCTAAAACTCAAATGTGCTAAAATAAAAATGGTAAAAGCTCCCTTAAAAGTACATTTTGTTTATACAGAGACTTATCTTAAAGATTTGAGAAAAATCTCAATGCCATGTAAGCGGCAAACTCTTATTCATGAGAATAATCTTTCTCATATTAATACTTCCATTAAACTAAGTTATCAGGCTGTAAAACTTGAGAGTCCTGCCCAATGAGGTTTGCATTTTGCTACTTTATGGCCGCGGTGAAAAATGTAGGAGTGGAGTGTGGGGGTGGGCACATTTGCACAAGTTCCTCTTCTTAAAGCAGTGCTTCTTTAACTGATATTACAGTAATAGGCCCAAATCCTGCAATGGGACTATATGGGTACATCCTTATGACCACGCATATATGACATCAGGATTGGGGCCTATGTCTAGTAATTTTAGGACACCATTTCTAGAAGTGGGGTTATGGGTGAACATAAAATAATATTCAACCCAAACATTAAATAACACAAGTCTTTACCCATAACTTCAAGTGAGCCCAATCCGAGCACATTTTGAGGTTCAACATGTAGACATAACTCTTCATCTCATGCCTTTCTTTACTGGATTGCTTGGTTCATATCGGACAACAACAGAAGTGCAACAAACTTGTGATTAAGGCTACTCTCACAGTATCTCTGCCCCAAAAAGAAGTACTGAAAGGGTTTATTTGCACAGGTCCTTTCAAAATTCTCCCATCATTTCACCCAGAAATTCCATATCTGGAGCATGTAGTTCTGGCGTCATACACTCTAACACTATGGCTGGAGTACTGCAGTTTTAACCCCTATATATAGTGAAGTAAAATTGATTCTGAAGAATCTACAGTCATGTTAAAAAGCAAAAGAACAAAACTGGCTCCAGTTTGGCGTGGTGACAGTCTTGTTATACACCAGATATTACAACCCTCAAGCATAATTCATGGATTTATAGGAAGGGGAAGATCTTTCAAGACCTCACAGCTCTGATGATTTTGCCTATTTTTCTCCATGACAGCATGAGTTACCATCTGCAGCAAATCATTTGACAGAGCTAAGTGATGAACACGGTTTTTCTGTGTGTTTAAACACCTTACACAGCATCAGCACAAACAAAATCATTTGTAGTGGTCTTCTGTTTCAAACAAAACTAGCCTCATATGCCAATGAAAAGTTGTTAATATAATGCTGACTGTGCCTGATTGAAGGAAGAGAAAGGGAGGGAAGAGAGGGAGAGATGACTCACGGTCCAAAGATTTTTTAGGAGGGGTGGCTAGGAGATAAATATGAATAATCCACCAACTGAATTTGGAGGGGGGATGAAATGCTGCACTATCCCAGGATTAATTTGAGACTGAGATTGAGAATCTGACATTAAGAAAGGGGAATATCTGGAGAGGTAGCAAAGGATTGTTTCAAATGGAGTATTGTAAAACAAAATGCATGGTAGCCCTGAGAAGAGGCAGGGAGACAGCTAAACCTTCACCTATGACAAGCCTTCTGTCTACCCAGAGGTTTGATGTAACCTTAGACAACAATATGGCGCTTTGCAAGTCAATATCATTTATATTGTTTTTCTATCTGTTTTCCAAGTTCAATAAATTTAGTTTTATATAAGCTAAATTTCAATAAGTGACAGTTCTGAAATATTTGTACCATGATCCTTCAACCAGAATTGCAACCAGGGTGGTTTAGGTTGGATATTAGGGAAAACTTTCTAACTGTCAGGATGGTTACGCACTGGAATAAATTGCCTAGGGCGGTTGTGGAATCATCATCATTGGAGATTTTCAAGAGCAGGTTAGACAAACACCTGTCAGGGTTGGTCTGGATAATACTTAGTCCTGCCATGAGTGCAGGGGGCTGGACTAGGTGACCTCTCGATGTCCCTTCCAGTCCTATGGTTCTATCTGTAAATGATGCTTTTTATACTATTGACAGAAAACTGAAATTACATGCAAAATAGGCAATGACTGGGCTTCTCCTCCCTGTGATATGTATGATAGTGCATGCACATATCTGGTGCTCTCATTAACACTGATGGGACTGAAGCTGCTCCAAGGGAGAATATACCTGGCTTCTGCACTACCCCAGTGAAGTGGGCTAGCAAAAGGGTCTGAGTCCTTGCTCCCATTTCCTTTACCCAGAGGCCTCCCTGCCCTGGAGGGCTCCCCTTCCACTCTCCTGTCTGGCAGAGTCCTCGTAACCCCAACAAGGCTGGGGCCAGGATTCCTGGGGGGCTCAACCCCAACCCTGCTGCGATCAACTAGGGCAGGGGCTAGGGTGTCCCAACTCCGGGGTACTCTCTCTGCACTGGGCACTTCCCTGACCCACTGATCGTTACGTTCAATTTAAAGCAAAAGCAAATGCAAGTTATTTAATCAACAATTAATTTAAAAAAGAGTAAGGAAAAATGGGAAAGGTTAAAGGAAAACAGACCACCCCACCCTGTGGCAGGGAACATCACAAACAGTGTCTCTGGAATGTCAGGGCAATTCACAGTCTGTCCCTTATAGGTCCCAGGCCTCCTTCTCAGGCCCTGGCTGTGCTGCAGAGATACTGCAGGTTGGACACTTGCTCTGGTGGTGGCCACACACCTCCAGGCTTGGGGTGGTGGGACCCTTCTTCCCAGCATCAGCCCCCGTTGGGTTAAGATCCCCCTCCCAGTCTGGCCTGCAAGGACCCTTGGCTGGGAGTGTCTGTCTGCACTGGGCCCTTTGCCCAGGGTCCCCCCTTGGCTGGCCCCAATTGCTCACCACACCTGGCTCCAGCTCCAGCCCCAGCCCAGCTCCACTCTTTCTAACTCCGTCTCCACTCTGCCTCAGCACTGATGCTGCTGCTCCGCATCAAAGCCCCCTGAGCTGCTTCTCTGGCTCTGTGGCTGCAGCCCTGCTCCCAGCACAGGATCTGCTCTCCCTGGGCTGTGTCTTTGGCTCTGTGGCTGCAGCCCTGCTCCCAGCACAGGATCTGCTCTCCCTGGGCTGTGTCTTTGGCTCTGAGGCTGCAGCCCTGCTCCCAGCACAGGATCTGCTCTCCCTGGGCTGTGTCTTTGGCTCTGTGGCTGCAGTCCTGTTCCCAGCACAGGATCTGCTCTCCCTGGGCTGTGTCTTTGGCTCTGAGGCTGCAGCCCTGCTCCATAGCTCAGCTTGGGCCCCTGTTTTCTCCTTAGCTGGGCCCCACCCTGTCTGACCCAGGCAATTCCAGCTCACACGGAGGACGGGACCCACCCTGGCCTCCTGACTCCCTGATTAGCCTGCCCGCCCTGTCAATCAGGCTGACCTGGAGCATTGGCCTCTCCCCATTGTTCCTGGGACTGTCAGTCTGAGGGTCCTGATTTCCCATCAACCCTTCCCTTTCTTTTGGTACTGGGAGGTAGCCAACCAAAACATCCCCACTGAGTCTCAGTAAGGGGACAACAGTCCCCTTATATATGTGATATTGAAGGGTCACTCAGCCAGGACATGAATGTTTTGGCCACTTACCTTCATAAGTAGAGACTTATATTAAGTCTAACATGGTGGCCACAACCTTTCATCTGAAAAACCATTTGGCCAATCAACCCCTTACAGTCTGTTCTGAAGATCAACAACTCCCTTTCCAGCCAAAAATCACTTATTTAGGAGTCAAATTGGACCACAGTCTGACACACAATCATAGAAATGTAGGACTGAAGAGACCCCTGCACTGAGGCAGGACAAAGTATTATTTAAACCATTCCTGACAGCTGTTTATCTGACCTGTTCTTAAAAACTTCCAGTGATGGAGATTCCTTGTAAGGAATCATTACAAAGCTTGTGATCTACTGAGTGTGTTCATCCTATTTGTTTGCATGTATTATTCCTATGTCTGGAGTTAAGAGAATAAGATATAAACTTGTATTACTGATGTAAACATATTAAGTGGAAGCCATTAAGCGTGCTTCAGAATCAATGAACTGTAAATGGGTTTGTTTACCTGCAAGCCTTCCTGTGTACATGTCAGCCAGCTCCTAGGTAATGAAAAAGGAGGGCTTACAGTGACATGTAATCATGTCACCTGAACTGGAATCCATCTTAAACCTGGTGCTTTTCCATTTAGAAGGAGGGGTGGAGATCCAGAGAGACCAAAGCTTCCAGCCTTGTGCCAAAGCTATGAAAGGGGGTGGAACAGAACAAAGGAGGTCCCAGACATGAGAAATCCCCTGCTTTTCACCTAAGATGTCTGTTGGAACTAACAAGGCTGTACCGGGGAAAGGATTGGGCCCAGACTAGGAAGAAGTCTAGTCTGTGAAAAAAGCTTACTGGAACATCTCTGAGGGTGAGATTTTACCTGTAAACAGTTTCTTAATGTATTAGGCTTAGACTTGCATGTTTTTGCTTTATTTTGCTTGATGACTTACTTTGTTCTGTCTGTTATTACTTGAAACCACTTAAATCCTACTTTTTATACTTAATAAAATCACTTTTGTTTATTATTAACCCAGAGTAAGTGATTAATACCCGGGGGAGCAAACAGCTGTGTATATCTCTCTATCAGTGTAATAAAGGGCAGACAATTTATGAGTTTACCCCATTTATTTGGGGTTTGGATCCCATTGGGAGCTGAGTGTATGGGTGCTGGAGACAGGTAATCTGCTGAGTTGTTTTCGGTTAAGCCTGCAGCTTTGGGAGCATGGACCAGACCTGGGTCTGTGTCGGGGCAGGCTAGCATGTTTGGCTCAACAAGGCAGGGTTCTGGAGACCCAAGCTGGCAGGGAAAACAGGCTCAGAGGTAATCTCAGCATGTCAGGTGACAGTCCCAAGGGAGTCTCTGTGACCAAATCCGTCACATAAACAAACTCATTTTTTCCATCTTTCCTTGTAGGTCATGTTTTCTAGAACTTAAATCATTTTTACTCTCCTCTGGACTTTCCTAATGTGCAATGCCCAGAACTGGACACAATATTCCAGCTGAGGCCTTATCAGTACTGAGTAGAGATGAAGATTTACTTCTCATGGCTTGCTTACCACACTCCTGCTAATATATCCCGGATTGATGTTCACTTTTTTTGTAACACTATTATATTGTTGACTCATATTCAGTTTGTGATCCATTATAACCTCAGGATCCTTTTCTGCAGTACTCCTAGGCAGTCATTTCCCATTTTGTATTTGTGTAATATTTTGCATGTGTCCTTTCTGAATTTCATCCTGTTTGTTTCAGACCATTTCTCCAGTTTGTCAAGATCATTTTGAATTCTAATCCTATCCTCCAAAGCACTTGCAACACCTCCCATCTTGGTATAATCTAGGAACTTTATAAGTGTACTCTCTGTGCCATTATCCAAATCACGTATGAAGGTATTGAATAGAACCAGACCCACAACAGATCCCTGTGGGATCCCACTCAATATGCCCTTCCAGCTCAGTTGCGAACCATTGATAACTACTTTCTGAGTACAGTTTTCCAATCAGTTCTGCATCTACCTTACAGTAGGTTCATCAAATTTATATTTCCCTAGTTTCTTTATGAGAAAGTTATGTGAGACAGTATCAGAAACCTTTCTAAAATTGAGATATATCACATCTACTACATCCCCCCATCAACAATATCCCCTGTCAAATAAGGATATTACATTGGTTCGACATTATTTGTTCATTCATGTTCACTGTTACTTATCACCTTATTATCTTCTAGGTGCTTACAAATTAGTTCTTTGATTTGCTTCATTTTCTTTCTAGATAGTAATGTTAAAATGACTAGTCTATAATTCCCTGGGTTGTCCTGATTCCCCTTTTTATAGATGCCATCTCCGGTTCTCTGTGAGTTCTCAAAGATAATCGCCACTGGCTCAGAGATCTCTTCAGCCAGTTCCTTAAGTATTCTAGAATATATTTCATCAGGCCCTGACAACTTGAAGTCATCTAACTTGCCTAAATAATTCTTAACTTGTTCTTTTACTATTTTAGCTTCAGATCCTACCCCATTTACACTAATGTTCACTATATTAGTTTTCCAATCACTGCTAACTTTTTTGGTGATATCTGAAACAAAAAGGACATTTAACACTTCAACCACTGCTGCATTTTCTGTCATTGTCTTTTCCTCCTCATTGAATAATGGGTTTACCTGTCCTTGGTCTTCCTCTTGCTTCTTGTGTATTTGTGAACGGTATACTTGTTGCCCTTTATGTCCCTAGCTAGTTTAATCTCACTTTTTGCCTTGGTCTTTCTAATTTTGTCTCTATATGCTTGTGTTGTAATTCATAATTTTACATAATTGACACTTTTTTGTATGACTACCGGTCCCATTTAGAGCACTGAGAGAAAAAGATGATCTCACACACTGCCTTGATCCAAAAGCTAGCATCAAGGGGAGAAGAGGAAAATGTTCTACAAACAAGCCTGAGTCCTGGCACTGGTATTTGCTGCAGTTGAATATTGTGCAGCAGTTCGGAGAGAAGTCAGCATATGCATCTCATTGATTCAGAGCTGAATACAGTCACACATATTATTACTGCTTGTATTAGTCACATATTACCATCTAATTCAGGGGTTCTCAAACTTCATTGCACCACCACACCCTTCTGACAACAAAAGTTGCTACATGACCCCAGGAGGGGGGACTGAAGCCTGAGACCACTCAAGCTCTGCCGCCCCAGGTGTGTGTGTGTGCGGGGATCAAAGCCAAAGCCCCACTGCCCTGGGGAGGGGAAGCCAAAGCTCAAGGGCTTCAGCCACAGGCAGGGGGCCTGTAATCTGAGCCCCACTCAGAATAAAAAGGCTTTGGTCCCAGACAGTGGAGCGCCGGCTTTGGCTTTGGCCCCAGGCCCCAGCAATTCAAAGCCAGCCCTGGCAACCCCATTAAAAAGGGGTCACAGCCCACTTCGGAGTCCTGACCCACAGTTTGAGAACTGTTGATCTAATTTATATGTGTTGGCTTATAGCTCCCCTGAAACTTCGACAAGATGACATTGTTGTACCAATAAAATAAAAACCAGCAGGATCTTATTAAAGGGAAAAAGGCAAAATACCACATTTATTGTGAATACAGAAAGAATCATAGTAAGCAGTTAGTTCTAGTTATAACATTCCATTCAATCTCATATTTATTCACACATTCATTCATACAAACACACACACATACACACACACACACACACACACACACAGGTTCTGCAAGGTTGTTATCATAGTTACCAGCCTTAGAGTTGCTCATGCCAAGCCACTGGCCAGGTGGCCTGGACATGAGGAGGGAGCAGGGCCTTGTCAGATGCTCATCTGATGCTCCTGGAAGTTGGTTTGCAGAATCAGACCCCCCAAAGTTCTCATTTTTTAGAGTCTATTTTTATAGGAATTTCTTCCTATGCCAGTCTATGGGAATTGCTGCTTCATGCTGTTGCTGAATCAATCAGCAGATAGCACATTCCTGACGGCTCCAAGATGTTATCTTGTTCTTTGGTTCTCCCATTCTTGAGGCTGTTGGGTGGATTCCAGTCTGCCCTCCGGGGGGGTTCTCTGGTTATTTCCACTTGACGCCTTCTTCAGCCGATGGACACTGGATTCTTAGGCTGGCACCTCCCTGATCATTCAGTTATTATCCATACCAAGCATCCATCCACATACATCCTCTATCTCTATTTTAATCACAATTGTTAATACAACAAAAGGGTGGGGAGTCTCTGGGTGCTGTTTCTGTTGTTAGAGTATTGCTTTGAGTCTCTCTCTCTGTGAATTGCTTTGAGAATAGACTCTGTCTTAGAATGTACTAACGCAATTAGCAGCTTGCAAGTTTCACACATAGAGGGAGAGAAACAGTACCAAAAACCAAGAGACCTCTTAATTAGTAATACCCTGGAATTTGAACTATGGGGAATCAAACTCATTTGTGATTTTAATACAGAACTTCTTTAATATGATCCAACAACATCACCCCTTAAACCTGCATGGATGGCTAGGACAGATGAAAACAACCTGATACACAAAAGGTTGGAAATGTTTCCAATAGGTGCAAGTAAGCAATGCACACATCCCACAAGATCTGCCCACTTCCAGAAGAAAATACCTTCACCTGTAGTTCCTGACAACTTGCCATGATTGAGTTTGTGACATCCTTTTGCGGAGGCATTCATGTCCATTGCTTCCAGTCCAGTGCTAATTTCAGATGAACAGCGGCATATCAGGGCCGACAGTTATGTCCTCATAGCGGGACAGCAAGAGAGACAGGTTTGGTGACAGGATTTTAGAAGCCCTAACTTATATCCACCTGTAAGCAATCTGGGACACAGATCCTGGACTAGGTTAACAGGTTGCTGACTAGAATGCTAGAGTGGCTGCAACAATGCAGAAATTTGGCTTAGTATAATCTTCACAGTGTGATTTTTGAAGCAGCAATGCAGATGGTCAAACGTGGTGAAAGAATGCACAGTTAGAAGATTGGAGTGTGGGCTGCAAAACCTTGCTACCCTGAGTGATGCAGCAGTTATATATCTGAACAATCTACATATTGACTTGTGATATCCACCACCACAAACTTCAGTTAGTACTGTCTGTAATTTTTTGAATTAGTCATTCTGAAGTAAAATTTTCCTATGGGCTGCATTATGCTGTCATTGTACGATATTAAATTGAGTCTACTCTGTAATGGGTATGTTCAAGTTCATTTCACCCTGGGGAATCACACTGCAAGAGGCTCTGCTATCGAACTGAAAACACACAGATGTTTCCCTGTTAACACTGTTGTATGCACAGAGATTTTTATTACCCCTTGTTGCTTTCCTATCCTTTTAGTTTTCTTGAACCTGACTCACGGAGAAAGTCACGTCATCACCACTGTCTGAAGTGCCATTTCCCTCTTGTAGAAGTCTGACTGAATCTGGGATCTTCCACTGCTCTTGCACACACTTCTAATATGGTTCAACTTGCCACATTTCTTACAATGCTGTCCTAGTGCAGGACACTTCTCCTTTACCCACTCATGCTGTCTCCCACAGTAAATGTATCTCACTATGGGTATGGAACCCTGGCCACCTGCTCTCTGTGCTGTTGTCTCACTGTACGTGCATCTGCTGATGTTGTCCCTCCTAGGGCTTTTCTTCCTTTCTCTTGAGTCTTCTGCTGCATGCACAGTGACAAGATAGCAAGTGTGAAAAACGAGAACAGGGATGGAGATGGGAGTAAATAGTGTCCTATATAAGGCAAAGTCCTGAATATTGGGATGGTCCCACATAATATCGGGATGGCTGGTCACCATAGCTGCATGCCCCATGTCTAAGCATCTGTCTAATGTGAGATCACCTTCCCAGAGCAGCTGCTCCTACATGTGGTGATCCCAAGTGCCACAGACTACCCTGTCCCAAATCAGGGAGTCTGTCAAATCCCCAAAATGGCATGTAGCACCCAGTGTGCATAATGCTATAATATAGGAGTCTATCTCCTCCCCTTTGGATTGGTCTCTAGTGAAAAACCTGTTTTGCTTTGGGGAGGAACAGTTCTCTAGATCAGTACTTCTCAAGCTATCTGATGTGGGGGACCGGCAATTTTTTTTTCCAATGTGCGCGCAGACCAGCAGCCGATGGCTTGCGGACTAGCACCAGTCCACGGACCCACCACTTCGAGTAGCACTGCTCTAGAGGGCTCCTCAGAAATCTGTGAGGCTTGAGGCAGTGGTGAGCCTCAGAGTGCTGCAGACCTCTGTCCTATTCTTCAATAAGGTAAAATAATAGCTTTACTTTCCTTCTGTTGTCATCCTCCTGCATGGTCAGGTCTGTGTACAGCTTGAACTCCTCCTTCCACTGGCTCCATCCCTGGGCTAGGTTTGTGTTTGCAGAAATCTAGGGCTCTGGGAGACTTCTGACCAAGCTCCAGGACTCACACTGCCAGCTGCTGCATTTCAGAGAACTCACAGCTCAGACATTGTCATCATGGTTCATTCAGAAAGAATGAAGCTGAATGCAGGCTAAGTTGAAAAAGTGAAACTTTATTAAACCCTGTGCACTGCTCTTCCAGCATAACTTTCTGCATTCCCAGTTTCTCTGATCTGGGCTGTCCTCAGGCATACGCAGGATACGCGGCTGCGTAGGGCACCCAAAAATTTGGGGCACCCCTGGGTCTTAGTGTCCACCCACCCGCCTAGTGATGAGCTGCTAGAAGCTGAAGAACCGGTTCCTTCTGTCGCTCCGGGTCTTCGGCAGCACTGAAGGGCCTGTCACCGAAGTGCCGCTGAAGACCCGGAGCGACTGAAGGACCCGCTGCCGAAGTGCAGCCGAAGGACCGCGCAGGGCCGCCAGGTGAGTAGAAATTCTCAGGGGAGCCTCCCCAGCCGACAGCTCAGGCGAGACAGACAGGACGGTCCCGCGGGCCGCATGTGGCCCACAGGCCAGAGTTTGCCAAATCCCTTTAACAACCGTTTCTAAACGGGCTTCAAAATTTAACAACCGGTTTGCGTGAACCGGTGCGAACTGGCTCCAGCTCACCACTGCACCTGCCTCTTCCTATCCCTGTTCTAACCCTTCCTGCAGGCTCCTACCACAGGTGGCTGCTGCAGCCTGGTGAATCTTCCTCCAGAGGAAAGGAATACTTGTGGCACCTTAGAGATCTAGTAACTTAAAAGTGAAAAAGCCTCCAGCCTGCCAGACCTATTAGCACAACACTGAAACTGTTAAAGAGCCATTCAAGTAGTAATGAAGCCATTTAACAGGCATTTGCCAACTTCCAGGTATATACTGTCAGTTTCTGAATTTACTGACCAAAACAGTTGTGCATGAGCAATATTTACTCAGAACATGGTAATCTACAGGACCTTAGTTTAAAATTTGCTTTAAAAATATTTCATTAGTGTGTTGGTGCAGATTATAAAATCGCATCTCTAAAAAATCCTTGCACAGACTTTTAGATGCACAATCTGAGTATTCATCTTTAGCCTTAAATGCTTGGATATTCAGACATATAGTTTTTGAAATAAATTCTTCAAAAGACCCCCCTTATTTAAAATACTCATGCAAGTCCGGGCTGCTGTCGGGCATAGGGGCACCAGTTTAATAATATCGCATTGGGCCCCATAAATCCTAAGGACGGCCCTGTCCCTGATGTCCCATCAATAACAGTCCCTCCAGGGAACATTGGCCCTGACTACAGTTCCACTGATAATGACAGGGATCCTATAATGGCTACCCCTCTTAGACAGCATTGTGAAGTTTTGGGGTTCACCCAGGCCAGTAAGGGGTTTGGTCACTGTCTGCCTTGTAATCCTGTTGTCTTGTGGCTGTGCAACTTTGGTCCAGAACTCTGACCCCAACAGCCTGCCAGAAGCCCAGAAGCCTTACCCTGGCTTTGGTCAACCTGGTTACTCCTTGTGCACTGACCTTAGTATCCTTCCAGCCGTGAGTTTGCCTCAAAATCATCCTACTGCAGGGATCATTCCTTTTCACTGGACCTTCACAGAGAAAGTGTTAGGTTCGCAGCTTTTACAAAGACAGTAAAACGTTCCAATCTGTTAGCTTCCTAGAAGCACAACCTTACTGAACTTACAAAGCACTGATGATTTATAATGAAAATAAAACAAGTTTATTACGAAAAAGAGATTTTTTTAAGTGAGCTCAAGTACAAGGGATAAAAGCAAAAATGGCTACAAACTAAAAAAAAAAAAGAACATAATTCTGGCACATATCCATAATTGTTTATACACACACTGTACATTCACCACACAAGCATTTGAATGATCAGTGAGTTATTAGTTTTCCAGTGATATCTTAAATGGCACCTTTTGGATAAATATGACACCAGTGTCAGGTGTAGTGAGCATGTCAGGCCTGACAAGAGTTGCTGACACAGAGTAGTGAACCACCAATGGGCTTCTGTGTCACACCTCCCCTCTCCCCCGACATTGACACAGTAGGATTATCCACTGGCTACTCTGCAGGCATCAATTCAAAGTCCCGCCAATCCCACAGACTAAGGGGCACCTTTCCCTCTCCTTAACTTCCATATTATCCCAGTGGTTACTTTACACCTACCTGTGTTACCCAGCCTGTAAAGAGCTCTGTCACCTGCAAAAGCAGGAAACCAGATCTTTTACCACCCTGAGTCTTCCCTGCTCCCAGTGGAGTTCTGGCCTAGAGCTACCCTTAGCTGTGCCAGAGTCTCTCTGCACTCCGCAGTTTTTGGGTCACAGAACTTTCCAGATGTGCCTCAGCTTCCCTGCTTTCAGTGATGTTCTGGCCCACAGCATTCCTAGCTGTGCCAGAGGCTCACCATGACCCTGTATTTGCACTTTACACAAAATTGCTATGAATTTGTAAAAAGTGTCTTGTGAGGTTTCATATGAAAGCTAATAAAATGCTGGTTATTACTATCATTGTAAAAACTATGTGTTAAGCTTATATGTGAAGTTATGAATTCCCTCTGTATGATTTTACCATAGCATATTTAAGACAAGAGAGCCTAGATAAAGGTGATTAACAGGTCTGTCTTAGACAAAAGAATGTGGGTTTAACTCAATTTACATATAGCAGTAAAGAAAGCGTCAAGTTAAACCAGCCTAAACTCGAGAGACAGAGAATTAACATGGCTCCTACATCACAGAGAGATATAAGAGACTGAATCCCCAGGAGGCCTTCCTGAATTGTAAGACCAAGACATTCCTTTAAGAAATAAGGATAGATAAGAAACAAAGATAGATTCCCTCTTCCTCCTTCACCTTAAGAGATAAAGAAACCAAGCAATTTGATCTCTGTGATGGGTCCTGGGCAGGGTGGCCAGAAAAAAGGTTAAAGGAGACTGTGGGTAAAAGAAACGATCCTGAACAAAGATGGTATCTTAGACTTTCAGCCATGTATTTTCAATTGTATTTGCTTATAACCATCTCTGCCTTTATATCTTGTACCTGGTATCACTTAATGAATGCTCTTTTGTTAATGAAATGGTTTTACTTTTAATCTAAACCAACCACGTGCTATGTTTGAACTGAAGTGATTGCTAACTCCAGTTACAGTAATAAACTGTGCTTTTGTGTCTTTAAAGGAGCAACGAACCTTATTATTTCTCTGAGTGTACCAGGAGAGGGTTGGAGACTGCAGGGCAGATGGCTATAGCGAAAATTTGGACTGCAAGTGCATTTGGGTCACCCTTAAAGTAGTAACCAAGGCTGGTGGAAACCAGGGTGGGGCTGTTGTGTTGCATGCAGACTGATGGGGTCAGCCTGCTGACCCAGGGCTGCGCAGCACACAGACACTCAGGGAACTGTATGCTTGTCTGCTGGCTGTTGGTGTCCAGGCTGAGAGTCACAGCAGCAGAATATTTAAGTCACCCAGGGCAGGGCAGGTAGTGACACAACATCTCACTGATCCGGGCTGAAGTCCCAGTCATGACAAGCATACTGTACCAACCTCCATCATACGCCACCCCTACCAAACAGGAGCCATTTACCCAATGCCCGCTGGAAGCTGTGGTGGGTGAGAAAGATCCCAGAAGTCCAGATGCAGGATATGACCTCCCCCACCCTTCCCCACAACCTGAGCATGAGGAAGAAAGGGTTGGGGGAAAGAGAAGAAAGAAAAAGCATCCCCCCCACTGAAAGAAAAGTGGGGAAGGAGAGAAAGGAGAGGGGGTACATGTTCTACTGTCTCAACTGTAGAGATCTACCCGCCTGTCCAGGCCCAGGTGGTATCTCTACTGCTCATGGTGCTATCAAAGCCATACCCCCACTAGCAAAGTGGGCATTTCCCTCACTGATCACTTTCTCTGTAGTCCTTTTTCTCGCTTAATTATAGCCTGTACATTTTCTGGAGTAGGGACCACGACTTCCTCAGTGTTTCTACACTGATGAGCACAATGAGACCACCTCACCATCTTCCCTGAGACTTTTGGGTACTTCCACAGTACGAATCATTAATAACAATATAATGTCAGCTGTAGGAGCAAGCAGTCTTATTTGAACAGATGTCTAGTTATTTATGTTGGCACTGCAAACTCTGCGTAGGGCTTTCATTATCCCAAACTGATAACAGAATTCACTAAATTTTTATATTCACTCACTTTTATATACATAAGTGTAACCCCCAACCCTTCCTTCCGGGGTTACTTGGGAGCAGGCAACACTCCCCTGTGTGCATGGGTGCCTGATGATGTCAATTGTAAAGGAAATCCTGAGTATCCCAGTGGTGATATTGGATAGCTGGGAATCCTCTTCCTACCCCTCACATATAAAGGAAATTAATCTTGGTGGTGCCTCCACCTGGCTGGGCCCTGTGCACACTCACTGGAAAGCCTGGGGGGCCTCCAGAAGTAAACCTGAGCTAATCCATGTAATGCATCTAACTCAAAATTACCAACTATCAACAATATACAACCACTATATATTTAGATTAGAGTTAATACACTTTCACTTACCAATTTAAAAAAAACTGATATAACAGATTGAGATTAATTCAAATGTCCCAACCAATATAAATCAGCAGGAGGCACATCAATAAATCAATTAATAAATGCAGTTTACAGTAGTAAATGAAACTTAACCCACTTACATTTACACTGGCACCATTTACCCCACACCTGCGTTTATACTCCTCTGAATTTCAGAGTTCTAAATGCTTGCATTGGCACGCATCAAGATCTTGAAACTGGAGATTGTACTCTGTTGGTTCAGTAGAACAGTCCAGTCCAGCCCAGGGAAAAGGGGCAGAGCAATTCTAATTTGGGATTATTCCAAGCTGCACAACCCCTGTGTAGATGGGAGCTGTTTTAACCAGAGGTCACTTAACTCTGGATCCTGGATTGACAATAAGACTTTGCCATCTCTTCTCAGACCTCTTGCAGTCTTTTTGCTGTCCCTCTTCCCTAGCAAGCACTTTCCCAAACAACAAAAGGGGTGATTCCGCACATTGCCTTCACTGTAGACCCACCTCAATCAGCTCTGGGCACAGCAACCGTCTGTGCCCTGACTCCAGTGAAACCCAGCAATAGCCTCTGTGGCTCCCTGCTTGGTCAAAGTTCCAGTAGTTTCTCAGCAGTAGCTCCTGGCTTGGACAGAGCTCCACAAAGTAACCTCAGCTCCCTACCAACATGGAGCCCACCACATACTCTCCCTGTATCCTCTGGAAACAGAAGTCTCTCTTTCCCAAGGCACCACAGGAGATGTAGTCTCCAGGCTCGACTGCAGCACTCAGGATCTTCCTGACTGGAACATTCCTAATTAAGTTTAGAGGCCCCTCTAGTAGAGGATACCTACATATTCATGTACATCCCTGCTTAAAACTGAAGTAGGAAGCCTGCCGGGAGCTTGAAAGGTTTCTAGGGAGATACTCTGCAGTAAACCAAAGACAGAGAAAAAAAGAGGAAGTAGGTTTACAGATAATATACCCTTTTCCTTATTCTAATACATTTCTTTGTTCAGTTTTAAAAGACAGCAACTCGTTCTGTTTCATTTCTTTACTATTGTTACATTCAAAATTCAACAATGATGATCTTCCTTCCTTTTTGGGAACAAACCCATTACAGAATATGAGAGCTTTGAACTCTCTTTGAGAGGGACTGTGCAGAGAGCACAGTGATTTTCCCTTCAGTTTCAAAGCATATTATCCGGCTGGAACTGTACACAATAATCTATGTACTCACCTTGAACTCTGTCTCTAGAAATTCCTCAAGCAACTTTCTGCATCTAAAACCACAGGGATCTGATACCGTGGTTCTGTCTAATCTGTTATATAAGGGACACATCAGCAAAATTATAATCCTATCTGGAACACAGCTCAGAAAAAAAATTGCTGCTTTGCACTTTTCAACCCATTATAGTAATAAGTAACGATGGGGGGGAGAGTCTGAAGCTTATCCAAATTATTATATCCTTCTTAGCCCTCTGAAGATGAACACCCTCTGAGTGTGTTGCCAACTCTTGAGCCCCAGCTGCTGGAGTCATGTGAAAATATGAGGCTATCAGGTTTTACTTAACAAATAAATACATTTCTGGCTCCCATGGTTGCAGAGAAAAGGTTGGGCATTTGAACCTGAGATGGCTCAAAAAAACAGAAAACAAATAAAAAATAATGAAAACCTTATTTTTACATACATATGTCAGGTTTTTTATGTCAACCTATGATATTTTGTTGCTTTGATACATGGTGTTAGATCACTTGAATGATGAGTTGACAATACTGCTATAGATCTTGGGCAAAAGATTAGGTCCTAAGCAGGAACCGTATAGACTGAGTGTACTGGAGTCTTTCAGGCCACAGCGGTAGTCATAACTGGAACATACTTAGACATTATATATTTTCATATGTGATGAAGTACTACTGACATCAAATGCCAAATTCATCCTCAGCATCAGCAGGTTCTGCCCCCTTTGGATAAAATGACTATTGCACAAACCAATGTCAGAGCTACATTTGATCCAAAATTATATGTTTTAAATCAATAAATACTGTTCATTTTTCTAAAGTGTCCACAAATATAATGTAGTTCAGAAGTCTGCTTTGGCAAGTGGGAAATCAAACTCTGAGTGGCACCTATCCCCTTTAAATCTTATCTTGCTAGAAGCTTGTCGGACTGCAGAACTATAGCAAAGTATATTTCTTCTATCAAATAAACAATGATTATGTGAAACACTGTTTTCTGTTTATCTTTAGTTTCAAAAAAGTAATTACGGAGCAGCTGTAAGCTCAGAATTCTTTGAAGAACGATACAATTTTTCAGAGTAACAGCCGTGTTAGTCTGTATTCGCAAAAAGAAAAGGAGTCCTTGTGGCACCTTAGAGACTAACCAATTTATTTGAGCATGAGCTTTCGTGAGCTACAGCTCACTTCATCAGATGCATACCGTGGAAACTGCAGCAGACTTTATATATACACAGAGAATATGAAACAATACCTCCTCCCACCCCACTGTCTTGCTGGTAATAGCTTATCTAAAGTGAGCAACAGGTTAGGCCATTTCCAGCACAAATCCAGGTTTTCTCACCCTCCACCCCCCCACACAAATTCACTCTCCTGCTGGTGATAGCCCATCCAAAGTGACAACTCTTTACACAATGTGCATGATAATGAAGTTAGGCCATTTCCTGCACAAATCCAGGTTCTCTCACTCCCTCACCCCCCTCCAAAAATCCACCCCCATACACACACAGACTCACTCTCCTGCTGGTAATAGCTCATCCAAACTGACCACTCTCGAAGTTTAAAACCAAGTTAAACCAGAACATCGGGGGGGGGGGTAGGAAAAAACAAGAGGAAATAGGCTACCTTGCATAATGACTTAGCCACTCCCAGTCTCTATTTAAGCCTAAATTAATAGTATCCAATTTGCAAATGAATTCCAATTCAGCAGTTTCTCGCTGGAGTCTGGATTTGAAGTTTCTTTGTTTTAAGATAGCGACCTTCATGTCTGTGATTGCGTGACCAGAGAGATTGAAGTGTTCTCCGACTGGTTTATGAATGTTATAATTCTTGACATCTGATTTGTGTCCATTTATTCTTTTACGTAGAGACTGTCCAGTTTGACCAATGTACATGGCAGAGGGGCATTGCTGGCACATGATGGCATAAATCACATTGGTGGATGTGCAGGTGAACGAGCCTCTGATAGTGTGGCTGATGTTATTAGGCCCTGTGATGGTGTCCCCTGAATAGATATGTGGGCACAATTGGCAACGGGCTTTGTTGCAAGGATAAGTTCCTGGGTTAGTGGTTCTGTTGTGTGGTATGTGGTTGTTGGTGAGTATTTGCTTCAGGTTGCGGGGCTGTCTGTAGGCAAGGACTGGCCTGTCTCCCAAGATTTGTGAGAGTGTTGGGTCATCCTTTAGGATAGGTTGTAGATCCTTAATAATGCGTTGGAGGGGTTTTAGTTGGGGGCTGAAGGTGACGGCTAGTGGAGTTCTGTTATTTTCTTTGTTAGGCCTGTCCTGTAGTAGGTAACTTCTGGGAACTCTTCTGGCTCTATCAATCTGTTTCTTTACTTCCGCAGGTGGGTATTGTAGTTGTAAGAAAGCTTGACAGAGATCTTGTAGGTGTTTGTCTCTGTCTGAGGGGTTGGAGCAAATGCGGTTGTATCGCAGAGCTTGGCTGTAGACGATGGATCGTGTGGTGTGGTCAGGGTGAAAGCTGGAGGCATGCAGGTAGGAATAGCGGTCAGTAGGTTTCCGGTATAGGGTGGTGTTTATGTGACCATTGTTTATTAGCACTGTAGTGTCCAGAAAATGGATCTCTTGTGTGGACTGGACCAGGCTGAGGTTGGTGGTGGGATGGAAATTGTTGAAATCATGGTGGAATTCTTCAAGGGCTTCTTTTCCATGGGTCCAGATGATGAAGATGTCATCAATATAGCGCAAGTAGAGTAGGGGCTTTAGGGGACGAGAGCTGAGGAAGCGTTGTTCTAAATCAGCCATAAAAATGTTGGCATACTGTGGGGCCATGCGGGTACCCCCCAGATGTTCTGGTTTAACTTGGTTTTAAACTTCGAGAGTGGTCAGTTTGGATGAGCTATTACCAGCAGGAGAGTGAGTCTGTGTGTGTATGGGGGTGGATTTTTGGAGGGGGGTGAGGGAGTGAGAGAACCTGGATTTGTGCAGGAAATGGCCTAACTTCATTATCATGCACATTGTGTAAAGAGTTGTCACTTTGGATGGGCTATCACCAGCAGGAGAGTGAATTTGTGTGGGGGAGTGGAGGGTGAGAAAACCTGGATTTGTGCTGGAAATGGCCTAACCTGTTGCTCACTTTAGATAAGCTATTACCAGCAGGACAGTGGGGTGGGAGGAGGTATTGTTTCATATTCTCTGTGTATATATAAAGTCTGCTGCAGTTTCCACGGAATGCATCTGATGAAGTGAGCTGTAGCTCACGAAAGCTCATGCTCAAATAAATTGGTTAGTCTCTAAGGTGCCACAAGGACTCCTTTTCTTTTTGCGGATACAATTTTTCTTTATTTAATGCACTCTGCAGTATTATTATCCAATATGTGGCAATATGTAAAGCAGGCATTCATACGAAATGTAAAAGTAGGTAGTTCACTAATCAGGAGTTCATTTCAGGATTCAGATTTAGATTTCAGGGTGGATAAAGTGCTAGCAAATGGCTATAAGAATATTAGGATAAGGTAGTAGGCTAGATTTGATTCAGATGTCAATTTTAACTGCCAGAAAACTTTTTTTTAAAAAAAATCTCTAACATTTAAAATAACTTAACTTTTGTTCTGTAACTTGTCAATACAAATCCAGCTTTTTCCTTGAGGAAGTTGTCACTTTCTTTTTGGAAAAAGAAAAGGAGTACTTGTGGCACCTTAGAGACTAACCAATTTATTTGAGCATAAGCTTTAGCTCACGAAAGCTTATGCTCAAATAAATTGGTTAGTCTCTAAGGTGCCACAAGTACTCCTTTTCTTTTTGCGAATACAGACTAACACGGCTGTTACTCTGAAACCTTTCTTTTTGGACTAGTTGGAAAACAAAGAAACTTAAATCCATCATCTTATTGTGTAATATAAATTAGAAGCAGAAATCCTCTACGTTTTTACCATGTATCTTTGAGTCATAGACTGAGCAATAAGAATTTATTTATTTTTATAAAAATAAATGAATGAAGGTTTTGAAACAGAGAAGGCATCATTAATGGACTGTGCAAATGTGTAAGGGCAAAACACTTTCATCTTTCTTTTGTAATGAAAGCAGAGTGGGGTTCAAACAAAGGTTCAGATGGTGTATCCTCCATAATGCTCTCTACTAGGGATGTTGCAAAGCCCCTGGAACTCCAGCGAGGACGATCACAATCAAAACTCCCCAGTTTATATGGGGAGTGAGCGTGCTATGCCATCCACTTGAAGGTACAGCATGCCCCATCTCTCCAAGCAAGGGGAGGAAGGGTCATGGCTGTCTCTTCCCCACCTCTCCCAGCCTCTTCTGGGTGGTTTGAACACCAGGGTGATAGAAGCTGCCTCTTGATCCCCAACTACACATGTAGGAACAGGATTTAATCCCTTTTTAATGGGCCTGATCCAAAGCCTACTGACATATTTAGAAAGATGCCCATTAACTTCAATGGGATAAGATTAGATCAGAGATATAGTGGGGCAATATTGTATTCAGACTTAAAGGTGAGGGTGAGGAGCTTGAATTTAATGCCATAAAAGACAAGATGCAGGTGAAGGGATTAACAGAATATGATACGTGGTCAGACTGGTGAGACAAGTAGTGCTATCTATACATATATTATTGTATCTGTACTATCACCAACTGCTGTGGAATCCAGGCACGGTGACTTCAGTGGTGGCTTAAAGGAGCCTCTAAGGAAGAAAGAAGTCAGAAGCATGGCACCCAGAAAGGAGAAGGACACAATGATAAAGGCAAGAGATGACCACAGAATGGACAAGAGTGTTAACTGTTGGAATGGAGAGAAAAGGCTAGCTTTTAATGATATTGTTGATGAAAAGACAACAACAAAATTTAGCAAGAGACTGGATATGATGGCAGAAATGTGTTGAAAATAACAGAAGGGATGGACAACAGAGGAAAGTGGAGAAGGTTTAGGAAGGTAGATGAGAGAGATTAGAAGGGAAAATGTTGCATTTAGGACCATTTACATCTGAAATCATGGTGGGACATCCAAGCGCAGATGTCTGAGAGACATTTGAAAACACAAGACTAAACAGAAGAGTGGAGATTGAGTATGAAGGATTTGAATTTGTTCTGTGACTTTTCTGGAAGCTTTAGGGTTATTGTTGTTTATTCTATGGAATCTCAAACACAGTTCACTGTGAAAATTCTATAGTATTAGATAGTATTAGAAAATTGAGCTGTGTTGTTTAGATGTGATTGGTCACCAAAGTCCTAATATATTCTGTCTGATCCCTGATTAGAGAAGCATGATTCTTGTAATGAGTGGGGGAGCCTACAGAAAACTAGCAAGGCTTTGAATCTGTCACGGAGAAAAGCCAGTATGGGAAGTGATAGCTTAGAAAAGTAGAGGGAATTTTCAGAAGATTTCCAACTTTTTCCTTTCTCAGCCACATGGGCCTTGCCCCAAGCATCATGTCTGCAATAATTAGGTTAGATTTTTTTAGTGGATGAAGAGTTTATATATAATTTCTCTCATCACATTCATGCAAAAAGTGATAGTATTGTGTGTGTACATACAATCTTATGTGATTCCTGTAGTTCCCTTTATGACAGAGGTCTAGGGAGGAGTTTGGGGAATCCTGCCCTCTGCTATGTGAAGGGGTTTATTGTCCCAGGTAAAATATATCCACGGAAACGTAAAACCTGCTTTTTCCAAATATCCATCTGAGAGAAACTCAACTGCTTCAACACTTATGGGAAACAAACACAAAAGGGGGCACGAGCACAAGTGTAACTAATTCATTTTTAAGTTCGAGTGAATACTTGCAGAAATGATCTTGAGATAGTCACCCAGCTCTAGTGGCTGGGATACAATGCATGCCGGAAGAGATAGAAGCAGACATCCTGTCAGCACTATTTCTCATCAAGTTGCAAACCAAGTGGGAGGCTTATTCAACAGCCAGTGGAATCTTCAGTAGCAATTCTGACACATTTCCAGTAAAAGACTTTTTTCTCCCCATGAGTTTGTTTATTTATTTATTTATTTATTTATTTATTTTATACAACAAAGACTTTTCAAGAACACTAGTCCTGTATTGCTCAGCTATACTACATGACAGCTCAGAATAACAAGAACAATTTTTTTATTCCATGTCACAAAACTACAAGTGTTATAGTCCCATCTAGATTGGCAGGCATGCAAAGCCATTTTTTCCTCCCCAGAATACACAAAGAATTTCAATTGCCATCACCAGTGTTAACAAAAACCATTTTTATCCATTTTTATTTCGGGCCAGTTTCTGATACCTTTACTCAAAGTGAGTAGCAAACATGCAATTAGCCCCATTGAAATATGACATCTGAAAATAGATCACGTTGAAAACTCACTAGATTTTGTAATCTTTATTCATTAAGAGTAGCACTTACTCACATGAGTATTCCCAATAAGGGACTTGTTTAAATTTTAAAAACTAATTTTAATGCTTTGCAAAGCTAGCATTTTCACACTATGAAATTCTTCATACTTCTGATGCAAATCAAATCTCAAAAAGTCAGAACCCAGGAAAATATCATTAAGACCCCAAAGTGAACTGGGTGTCTTACAAGGGAATTAATTAGTATCAAACAGCTAGATTCTACTGAAGCATGACTAATGAGTTCTGTGCAAGTGGCATAAATAAGTGCTATTTCCTTATTTCAGAGTGTATTTCTATCAAACAAGCTATGATTATTTAAAAACAATGAGAATTTTCTGTTTATACTCTGGACTTTTAAAAATCAATTAAATTGTTGCCGAAAGAAACAGAAAACAGAATTATTTTTCAGAAAAATAGGGTTTCTGTTGATTCACTAGAAGCTACAGTAGTCTGTAGCAATATTTTGACAGTTCATTACCAGCCTGACATTTAATATATTAGTGTAATCTTTCCCCATTGCAACACACTGTAATCAATGTCAAGCAGCTAAAATCTTAAATTATTTTTTCCTCTGTTTACAAAAAAGTAAGGCAAGTTTCTCTTTTGTCACAACACATTCCAGTAGCTTTCCTTGGCATCTTCACATCCTGATTAGTGAAAGAAATAATTACAAATGTTATTTGTATTCAAGCTAGGTAGATTAAGCCTACCTCAGGTATCTCTACACCCCCTGATTACAGTGTAGACATGTCCTGAGAAGTGTACTTCACTATGTACTTCACATTAGAACTCACCTCTGACTTGAAACCTGAATCATTTAGGGCCTGATTTTCCAAAGCATGGAACACCCAAAAATCTAACTGAAGTCAATGGAAGGAAGAGTGACCTACATCTTTACAAGCCCTACTGTACTCACTGAGACCCTGTGGGACCCTCACCCATCATCCCCAAATGAACTAACTACAACTATATCTAGTGACTTTAAAAATAAACTTTTTAGGGTCTACACAATACAATTACAGTTAAATTATTGCATTTCCACAGCAGTGAACAAATGTTTGGCTTCAAGTAATTATTCATTTATTATATGTACAAATCTAAATCCATATTAACACAAATCACCAACTGTTACTCTCATACATGCACAAACATCAGAAAATAATCATTTTAGTGATATAGAAAAGCATACAATACTGTATAATTGAAATCTTTGCTCAATTGCTGGCAATCAACTGTTGTTATAGCCTTGGTTTTTACATAGCACATTATGTCAAATGGCCTGTGATTGTTATAGCTTTTGTGGATATTAAAGTTATTTTCTAAATTTCTGTCTAAACCTCTGTTTTCACATGGCCATAACTTTTTAAAAAATTCAGTTACAGGGCCTACATTTTCCATATTTGCTTGCAGCTCAAAGGTAACTTTTAGAAAATCCCCACAGCTGTTTTCTAGTTATGGGAGTGTGGGGGGAAATAGAAATTAAAAAAATATTTTTCCTCAGTGATAACTCAAAAATGACAAGAAATGTGGCAAGTCCTCAATGGGGCATAGTCTCCTAGCTAAGAGTCCTATGCTCCCCCACCACCACTTCCTTCTGTTGCACGGGGGAGCCAACAATCATGGATTTGGTCAAGGGAGTGCAAAAGATGACACAACTGGCTCTGTGGCATCCTTCCTTCCTTTTAATGATGTCTAAACCTCTCCTCAGAGGCTTGATGGGCATCAATGTGGGGTGGAGATACAGAAAGGACAAGAGTGAGGGTATGGGTGTGGTCATGCTCTGTGGGATTCTCTGTTCCCAGCCTCCTGCAAAGTAAATCAGTAGAAGCAGAGCTGCCCTGGATTCCCTTCTGTGACATACACCTCATCTAAAGGATCACAGAGGTCAACTGCAGTCTGGGAGCCCCTGGCAGTATAGCTGGACTTGTGATGTCAGCCAGGTCTGGACAGTGGTGTGCCAGAATAGCAATGTGAAAGCAAAGAGTAGAGTCAGTGTGAACGCATTTCTCTTTGCCTACACTATATCCTACAAGATCCATGTGCAGTTGGGGGTAAGTGGGAATCCTTGTTTTGGGAAGCAGAACTTCTGGTGGCATTCATGGGAGCCATGCAGTCCCTCCAGCAGGAAATCTCATGTAGGTCAGCATGAGGCCCATAATTTGGGGAAAAAATACAATTCAGAAGATAAAATCCTTTGACCACCCATCTCCAAAGTGCACTCAGTGGTATCTGCTAACATTCTAACACAGCCAAATGAAGACCTGCCTTTTTGTGGATTTACTAAGCAATCCAGGAGACATGCACATTCACCTTGTCTAGCCTGATGGTGAAGGCTGCTAATCTCAGGATGCTGTGAGACATCTGACTTTGCATTTGAAACACACACAACAAAATCCTTCAAAAAGTCTGCTTAAATATGATATCTAGGAAAAAAAAATAACAGGCATTAAATAACTGAGGATCCTGCAGTGTCAATGCCTCTTTTCAGAATTTGCTGCATTGCATAATATTACTGCAAAATCTTAGCTTTCAGTTAGTAAATGTAGCTTTTTCTGCGCTATTTCTGGTTCTGCCATGAATTTCCTTTGTTACTTTGGGAAGGTCACATTCATATAATCTCTCTGTGCGCTAGTGTTTACAATGAAGATAATAATACATCCTTCTTCACGGGTATGTTGTGAGGCATATAGGCCCAAATCTGCTTCTACTGAAGTCAATGTCAAAACTTCCATCGTCTTCAGTGGGAATAGGTTTGCTTCTAAGTCATTCATGGTTGTGCCACAAAAGGCTTTGAGATCCTTCCCAGAAGGGGCTATAAAAGTGCACAGAATTGTTTATTAGACTGTTAAATCACAAATATAATATATGTGCAAAGTGAATTAATTAATTAATCTCTCAATAATAAATCATGTCAAACCTAAAGCAAGAAAAACAATCAAATGCACAGCCACAAAATGCGGAATAACTGGTTAGGCGGTAGTAGTGCTGCAAAGGATCTGGGGGTTACAGTGGATCTCAAATTGACTCTGAGTCAACAACGTGATGCAGTTGCAAAAAAGGCGAATATCATTCTGGGGTGTATTAATGGGAGTGTTGTACATAAGGCATGGAAGGTAATTTTTCTGATCTACTCAGTCTTGCTGAGGCGTCAGGTGCACGACTGTATCAATTTCTGGGCACTACACTTCAAGACAGATGTGGACAAATTGGAAAGAGTCCAGAGAAGAGCAACAATAACGATAAAAGGTTTAAAAAACCTGACCTATGAGGAAAGGTTAACAAAATTTACCATGTTGAGTCTTTATGTAACCTCCCCTTCCCTCCCTGGGTAACTCGGCAGCAGGCAACATTCACCTGTATGCCTGGATGCCTGATGTTGTCCACAGTAAACGAGATCCTGAGTATCCCAGTGGTGATGTTGGATAGGCAGGAATCCTCTATCCATCCCTCTGCTACAGTCCGTTTACTTACAAGGAAATTAATCTTGGTGGTGCCTTCACCTGGCTGGGCCCTGTACACACACACTAGCATGCCTGGGGGGCCGCCAGGAATAAACCTGAGTTAATCTATGTAATGGGTCTAACTCCAAAGTATAACCTCTTCCAGTGGTTCCCAAACTTGGTTCACGGCTTATTCAGGGTAAGCCCCTGGCAGGTCGCAAGACACTTTGTTTACCTAGAGCATCTGCAGGTACAGCCACTTGCAGCTCCCTGTGGCTGCGGTTCACCGTTCCCAGACAATTGGAGCTGTGGGAAGCAGTGGCCCGGCCCACACCGCTTCCCACAGCTCCTATTGGCTGGGAATAGCAAACCACGGCCATTGGGAGCTGCGAGTGGCCGTACCTGTGGACGATCAGGTAAACAAAGCATGTCACGGCT
This sequence comes from Eretmochelys imbricata, assembly GCF_965152235.1. NCBI lineage: Eukaryota > Metazoa > Chordata > Testudines > Cheloniidae > Eretmochelys > Eretmochelys imbricata. The sequence goes on from NC_135572.1 coordinate 315,128,794, forward strand.
CACCGGGGGCTTACCCTGAACAAACCATGAATCATGTCTGGAAACCCTTCCTCTACACAAACAACACACTCAGATTAGAGTTAACCCACCTTTACTTAACACATACAAATATAACGGACTGAGATTAATTAAAATGTCACAACCACTTTAAGTAAGTAGGGGGCACTTCAATAAATCAAATTAATAAATGCAGTATATATTTACACTGGTACCATTTCCTCCACCCCAAGCGTGCACTCCTCTTCATTTCAGAGTTCTAGACACTTGTGTGGAGGCAGCTGAAGAACATGAAGCTGGGGCCAGCACTCTGTTGGTCCTGTAAAGCTGCCCAGCCAAGTCAACAAGGGGCAGAGTGATTCTAATTTGGGATCAATCCAAGCTGCACAACCCCCCCGAAGATGGGAGTTATTATAACCACAAGTATCAGAGGGTAGCCATGTTAGTCTGTATCCACAAAAACAATAAGGAATCCGGTGGCACCTTAAAGACTAACAGATTTATTTGGGCATAAGCTTTTGTGGGCTAGAACCCATTTCATCGGATGCATCATTATAACCACAGGTCAGTAACCCTGGATCCTGGTTAGAAAATGAGACCATTTTTTCTCTTCTGACTTAAGGAAACCAGGTCAAGTCACTATCCCCCTTCCCTAGAAAGTATTTTCCCAAACGAAAAGGTGATGGTTTCTCATACTGCCGTCACTGCAAGTCAACATCAGTCAGTTCTGGTCATAGCAGAGTCTTTGACCTGGCTCTGATGAAGCCCAGCAATAGCTGCCTTGGCGCCCTGATTGACTGAAGCCCCAGCAGTTTCTCAACGGCAGCTCCTGGCTTTCTAGCAGCAACATACTAGTAGGTCCTGGCTCAGACTGAGCTCCACAAAGCAACCTCCCTAGTCTGGTAACACAGTCTCAGCTCCCAAGTCAGAACAGGGCACCAAAGCAGCAGACTGGTGTCCTGCTTGGACAGAGTTCAGACACGACTCCCAGCCACACAGCAGCTACACTTTTTTTTTAAGTCCCCACAAAATGGAATCCACCACATGGTACCTCTCCTGGCAGAACTAGTCTCTTCTAAATCCTGGAAGTGACAGATTCCCGTCCCCAAGGTATCAGGGGAGTTGTAGTGTTTGTCATGCTCTTGTACCAGCTATGGACTGGCTACAGAGCTTACTTTTAAGCAAGATACACACCAGGTGTGTTTGTCAAAAGATCCTTTAATGCTCTGACATCCCTGACTTAGGTTAACTTAAATAAGGCATTTTACATATAGTGCCACCTAATGGCTGAAAAGTATAATACAGTTTACCATTACATTACATCTCCCCATGTAGGTTTACAATATTTACACTAATCACACTGTCTTTGAAGTTCAGTATATATCAGTCTGCTAAGTGTCTCTGAATCATACTGGTTTTCTAATTACATAACATAAATTCATAACAACTTGGCCATCTGGCTGTGCATTAGTCGCAACAACTGTCTTTGGTTGGTTTGGAATCTTTGAGTCTTCTTATTGTTGTTCTGTACCCACCATCTGTGGAGTTTGCTCTGTTGATTGTTCTTTCTGAGGAACAAACTGTAGATGTCAACAGTTTCTAGTGAATTCTCCACTGTTGGTTGCAATCACATATGATCTGGGCACTGAATTCTTTTTCTTTATGACAGCTGGAGTTGGCCATCCTTTTCTCCATCCAATTTGACATGAACATGGTCACCCCCAGGTTCTAGACCTGGCAGTTCTCCAACTGAGCAATGTCTGTTGTTAAAGTGTTCATAAGCTGTTTAAGCCTTTTTATCCAACTTGGCTGCTCTCTTTATGTCTGGCTATTTTGGAGATAGATTTTTTTCCAAAACTGGAGCAGTAGTTCTGAGTTATTTCCCCATCAGTAGTTGTGCTGGACTATATCCAGTAGCTGCGTTGGTGATGATCTGTAACTCAGAAGAATAAGAAATGGATCTTCCTGCTGTAGGGTTTTCTTGGCTGTCTGTGCAGCTCTCTCTGCCTCTCCACTCACTTGAGGTTAACGTGGGCTGCCAATAATATGATCAAAATCATATTCTATTTGGAATGACTTAAATTCTGTTGCATTGAACTGTGGTGCATTGTCCATCACAAGTTGTTCTGGAATACTGAAATGAGCAAAAGTGCACTTCAGTTTCTCGATAACACTGCAACATGTTATGTTTTTCAAGTATATGATTTCTATATACCAGGAAAAATAGTCCACTATGAGCAATAATCATGTCCTCTGAATTCACATAAATCAACAGCTAGTCTCTTCCCAGGTCTGTATGGTAGAGGTGTTTATACACTGTGTGGTTCAGTGTTGTCTTTTAACTGACTTGTACTGGATCACCTCTTAAAAAGCCCAGTATCATCAATTCCTCCATCAAGTTCTTCCACCTTTCTCACTAGGCCCATCATGGCTGCCACACTGTAACTGAGGAGGTTATTGGTCTTTGATCCTTTGATCAGATGCACTCTGAATGCAAAGCTTTTGTCCTTGTAAGTGGTTTATGTGCTGAACTGGCCCATGCAGGTGAGAATACCTCCAAGGCTAGTCACAGCTGTGCAGGTGATTTCAGCACTGGGAAGGGTTGAAGGTAAGTGTAAGTCCCTTCTGAGATGACAGTGACATCAGCTCCTGAGTCAATTTTAAAATCAAAAGTCTTGCCATGAATATTCAATTTCAGTCTCCAGGCAGGTTCTGTGTCATGACAAGTGATAGATCCCAGAAACAATGGCTTTTGATTGTGTGCAATATAAGGCAACTCTCTGATTCCTCTGGGGCTGCAAACAGCTCCACAATGGCCATATTTTGTGCATTTATTATACCTTTTTTCCTCTGGCTGGACATGCATCTTCTTTTGAGATATGACTTTTTCCACACCTTGGACATGTACGCTGGAATTTGTCCCTCTTAGCCTCAGGGGTCCTATGTTAATGACTGTTAACAGTCATGCTGAGTCTATTTACTGCTTCCAAACTAGGTTCTTGTTTTTCAAGTTTGATAAGTTGCTCTTGGTTCTGCTGTCTCACCAACTCAGACTGCTTTGCTATTTGAATAGCTGAGTCTAGGGTTAAGTATGTTTTCAGTTGTAGCTGCTGTGAAAAGTTTGTTTCTGTTAACCTAATAACCAGCCTGTATCTGATCTTTTCATGTTTTGTAATCCTAAAATCACAGTTTTCAGCCAATGCATGCAGAGCTCTTGCAAAACATTCAACATTTTCCCCTGGTTCTTGAATTCTCTGAAACAAACATGCTCTTCCATAATCACATTCCTCTGAGGTATAAAGTATGCATCAAATATAGTTAGAAACCTTTCATTCTCATCTTTGTGGCTGGCTTCAGTAAAGACAATGGATATAAAGATATATTCTGCTTGTTTTCCCATAGTATGTTAAATTAAAGAAGTTATCTGTATATCTCCAGTTTTTTTGCGGAGCTTGTTTGAAATTAAAAATCTTGCAAAATACTTCTTCCAGTCTGTCCATGGTGAAACTTTGTCAAAACTGAAGTTCCCTGGAGCATTGGAGAGTGGCATGTTGATGAGATCCTGCAACTTTTGTTGCATTGTTCCTTTTGTTTGTAACCTTTGTTGCTGTTTTCCTTCTGTTTCTGTTCTCCTCTGACACTAATCCCACTATCAAAACCATGTCATATTCCTATACCACATATGAATTGGCTACAAGGTGTTCATCATAAAATCTTTTAATCCTCTGGTAGGTCTGGCTAAGGTTCGTTAAATAAAATATTTTATACATAGTACCACTAGTGTCTGAATAGTATAATACAGTTTAGCATGCCATTACAGTCTCCAAGGCTGGAAGCAGCACTCATGGTCTTCCCAACTGGAACACTTCCAATTAAGTTCAGAGGTTCCTCTAATAGGGGATGCCGACACATAGAAAAGAAAACTGAGTGAGGACCTGATAACAGTCTTCAAATATATTAAGGGATGTTATAAAGATGACTATGATTAATTGTTCTACCTGTCCATTGACAAGAAATAACTGGCATATTCTGAAGCACGGGAGGTTAAGGTTAGATATTAGGAAACACTTTCTAACTATAAGGGTAGTTAAATTCTGGACTTGGCCTCCAAGGGAGGTTGTGGAATCCCCATCATTAGAGGTTTTTAAGAACAGGCTAGACAAACGCCCGTCAGGGATGGTCTAGGTTTACTTGGTCCTGCCTCCGTGCAAGTGGCTGGACATGATGACCTCTCTTTCAGGCCCTACATTCCTATTGTTCTAGGATTCTATTATTTTACTGTGGGGGAGCTTATCTTTTATATTTCCTAACTTTTGTCCCTTGAAATTCATAACTATAACGTTGTATTACTGCAGCTTTTTGCAGCATACTATAGCAATGAGCTAAGCTGCTAACTATACGTGCTATATTAAGACACTGATACACGTTTTAAGGTAAAGTACCAAACAGCATCTCCAAGAGAATGAAAGATGTTCTTTCTAATATTTTTGTAATGTTATTCAGGATGAAGTGTTTCAGAAGCACTGTGGCAGGGTATTAAATTTAAAAGAATACAGAAGTAATGCAAGAGAGAGAATATAGGAATAGCACAGTATGATCACATAGCAACCAAGAAAGAATTGTGATTTTAAAAAGCAGAATACAATGCAAAGAAAAAATATAAGATTTTTATGCAAAATACCAATGTTAGAAATAATTACATACAAGAGCAGCAGAATGAAATACATTTGTTAGACATTTGGAAGGGAAAATATTAAGGAAAAACAAGACTGAAGTGAATACAGAAAGGATAAGAAGTAAATGTGACCATAGGAAAATTAATATTAATGTTTTCCTTCACCATCCAACATATTAGGTGGATACATTCAGTTTTGCCAGCTGCTAAACTCCATGGTTTCTGAGAGTCTGGATGCCACATATGATTCACTCTCAGTAATAGAGAAAAACATCCCTGTGCAAACAGTCAGACATATTAGTGAATGGAAACAGGCAATGTGTGCATTCTTCCTGTCTCTGGTCATAGACTCATGAGACTCTGGCATCTTCATTTTAAATACATCTGTTCTAAGTGCTGTTCTTGATGTATAATTCACAATAGATTAATAGACTGGTTTACATATACATTTCAAATGAGCTTGAAGATGTGCCAGTTGTGCTTATTTGCAAACAGAATTACTACATCTTCTCCACACTAGAACACTGAGTACAGATTATGAAAAAAATATCCATTGCTTTTGGGTACTTACTCCACCCCTTGTCAGATATACCTGTTTGACCAAATGCTTTGTAATTTAATTCCCAGAAACACTGTGTCTGAAAGGTGGTAATTCCTGGAAACATATTTCAAGGCAAAGCAAATCAATGATTTCATTGCTGAAATCAAATTTCTGATAGTACAGTATTTCCTTCCAGAGCCATATGTCCATGAATGATAATAGAGAAAAGGAGATATGGCATCATACTGCAGGTGATGCAGTAAGTAGTAAAATTAAATATTAACCCTTACACTTAGACAACACAACTCCATGACCCCATAACCCATATTTTGGGTACCAGTAATCTCACTCATTTTGATATTAGAAATAGGTTTATGACATACTATAGTGATGAGAAAAGTATTAAAATATAGGCAGACAGAATTAGAGGTGGGAAAAAACATTAATTTGTTCAGGAAATTTGTGACAAAATTATTTGCAATCATATTCTGAGCCATTATATGATCTCAGTAATGTGTTTTATTGAAATGAACATGAGCTGGTGGTTTTAACATATCAGATCATATAACAATTCGGTATTATGCATGTTTTAATGCAAAAATGTCTTGCTATAAAAATACTGAAATATCAAAAGTAGCGTTTAAAGCCATCACTAATGCATGAAAACAAACCTTCAAATTGGCCTTTTCTAGAATAAGAAATCTGAGCATCTCAGATAATTAGAACAAATAAAAAGCAGAAACCTTGCATTTTGTTTTCAAATTGATCTGTGAATGTTTTGTACTGTACTAGTCTTAAACAAGAATGGTATCTGCAGAAAAGGAATTGTACTGGGATCAGTGTACAGCTTAAATTAGAAGTCTGAAAAGGGTTCAGTATTCTAAAAATATTGTATATTAATACAATTATGCTGATATTTAGGTACAGCATGTTTTCTATTTTGCGAGACCTACTACAAGCTCATTATTTCCACTATATTAATAACTAGAGCAGTAGGCTACTATGGTAACATGTTCAGTATCTTTAGGACAGAAGTCATCATTACTGCATGATGAAAGAATTCGCGTTCATTGTTTAAATTAAATGAAATCCCCTTCAGATTAATTTCTATGATATATGTACATATGATCTATGTGTAGCAGCATCAAGATGACACGCTGGTATTTGTGCCATCAAACACAATTGGGTAACACTCTTGTAAGACATATTCCCAGGAATCTTATACAACAGTTCTACAGCCTCTGATTTATTTTAAGTTAGTAGTCACCGCATTTTTGTTATTGTTTTGCTCATTTGCATTTTCTAAAGACAACCATCATGCAGAACTGTTGTAATGGACCATTCCATAGGCCCTACAAACATGTGACCAGGATTATTCAACAGTAAGACACCTTCAAAATGCATTTTAGCAAAATCAGAACGCTTTTGAAAACTGAGGAGAGAGAATATTGCAGGAAATTATATAGAAACGTTATAAAGTTAGATTGTTTCTTGTGCTTGCGTGGATGAGCCGAAGGAAGTGGGGAGTGGTAGGTGGGTGCCAAGAAAAGGTCAGATAAAATTGTGTTCCCTATCCTAAATAGAGCACATGGATTGATTGCTCCTTCCTAGTACACCAGGGGATGCCAATGATCCCAAAGGCAATGGGAAAAGGGTGAGGAAAAGGTGAGGTCATGGCTCTTTCACCAACCATCTGAACTAGCTAGGCACAAAGAGGCAATCACACTGCATTATTGTTCTAATGCTTTGGATAATGGCATGGAGAGTTAGCATATAAAATAATGTAGATATAAAAGCTGTGAGGGGTTGCAAGCGCTTTGGAGGGCAGGATTAGAATTCCAAATTATGCCGACAAATTGCAAAATTGGTCTAAAATCAGTAAGATGAAATTCATTAAAGATGAGCAAAGTACTAAACTTAGGAAGGAAAAATCAAATATACAAATACAAAATGGGGAATAACTGGCTAGGCTGTTATGAACTGCTGAAAAGGATCTTGGCGTTACAGTGGATCTCAAATTGACTATGAGTCAACAATGTGATGCAGTTGCAAAAAAGGCTAATATCATTCTGGGTTGTATTAACAGGAGTGTTGTAGGTAAGGAATGGAAGGTAATTGTCCCAATTTACTAAGTCTTGTTGAGGCCTCAGCTGCAGCACTGGATGAATTTCTGGGCACCACACTTCAAGACAGATGTGGACAAACTGGAAAGGGTCAAGAGCAACAAAAATGATCAGAGGTTTATAAAACTCTCTATGCCATTATCTAAACCACTGATGAAGATGTTGAACAGAACCAGACCCAGAACTGATCCCTGCGGGACCCCACTCATCATGCCCTTCCAGCTTGACTGTGAACCTCTGATAACTACTCTCTGGTAATGATTTTCCAACCAGTTATGCACCCACCTCCTAGTTGCTCCATCTAGGTTGTATTTCTCTAGTTTGTTTGTGAGGAGATCATGGGAGATAGTATCAAAAACACTATTAAAGTCAAGATATACCACAGCTACTGCTTCCTCACTATCCATGAGTCTTGTTACCCTGCCAAAAAAGATATTAGGTTTGACACGATTTGCTTTTGACAAGTCCATGGTGACTGTTATTTATCACTTTCTCAGTGTCTGCAAACTGATTGCTTAATTATTTGTTCCATTGTCTTTCCAGGTACTGAAGGGACAGGACTAAGCTACTGTGTGTAGCAGGGTAAGTGACACAATCAGGAATAGAACCTAGGTCTCCTGAGGCCAAGGCACCACATGGCCCATTACATCGCACTACCTCTCACTAGTAGAGGGTCATTTATATCACTGATGAACTTGACCCAGCTTGCCAGAATTTAATATCACCCTATACACATAAATCAGGGCATAAATCCCCAGCAGCAAAAAGTGTACAATTGTACTTACCTTGGATAGCAAGGGTGACTCCAACACTGTGTTTTTATCATGTACATCAATGAGAGCAAGGTCAGATCCTAAGCCAGGAATCTCACTATTATCAATTGATTTCAAGTGATAATGTAAAAAGAAAAAAAATCGAACAATAATAGTCTTGTATTGATGTTTTGGAACAGCTTTTTTTATCTGTTACAGAGGACATTTTTCTGGCTGTGATTTTGCATATTAGCAATATTCTACCACTTGAATTACTCCCTGTAAAATTCCAGCCATCCATTAATATGCTAAGCTTTTCTAAGATATTACATAGGAAAAACATTACATATTAATTCTGTACTCCATTACCTTAAGTCCCTCACATTCAGTTTATTAATATTGGAACTATTTTGATGGAAATCCTCATATTCAATATCCTAGTGAAAATAAAGAGATTTTTAAAAATAGCATTCATATTACTGTGGTCATCCTTAAACTTTCAATTGCCATAGATTACTATTTATTTAATTACATTTACAATAATAAAAAGACACCTATCCCAGGCTGTATGTACTCTAACATCATTGGATGTTGCAACAACCCAATAAATATAATTCCAACAGTGGGATAGTAACCATTTCAAACAGGAACTCAGACACATATCTACAAAACCTCCATTCCTTCATTATTCTGGGACAGATTCCCTCAGCCCTCTCCAGTAACCCTATTGACCATGCCTTTTGCAGCATTCCAGGAAGGTAAACAAATAGAGGTTATTGCTCTAAGTTCCTAAAAATAAGCTCAATGTTAATATTAATAAGTATTATTAAATATTACATATTAATTTAATATTAATACTAAGTTGTTGCCTGAGTATTTGCAGTATTCCTGAAGTTCTTCCTCTAGTAAGCACAGGAATGTACAGGAAATAGTGCTATTACTGAGGTATTTTGATCTATTCACCTGATATTTTTTTTTAGGCTGGCCACTCTATGCTGATCATGGAAGCCAGCAGGAAGTAAAATATGATATGAAATGCATTTACTTCACACATAATCAACAGATACTTTGGAATGTTTATAAAACCTTTTTTATCACATGCAAAAATGGATTAGCCCTTGATAAGGACTGTTTGCAAAATTGTCATTTCTGGTACAGAATTAAGCGAACAGAGATCTCAAAACTCACAAAAAATATTATGCTCAAAGGTACCACGAGGAGTTAATAAAATATTTAGCATGTGAAGCCCATTTCAAACTCAACCTAATATAATTTTTTGAGATTTAAGCGGGTGTTTATAAAGTTCATATCAAGAAGACTGATGAAGTAAACACACACAGAATACCTATTAGCTGTGTCATGTTTCATTCATCTTTGTGAAGACATTACTGGACAGATTATATTCTATTTAAATCTCTTCAGTTCACAAAGCAAAATCAGAAGCCAAATGCTTGTAATAATTTAACTTGCTTCCTGGTTGATTGCATCTATTACATGTGAACCAGACCCCCAGAATATTAAAGTAGGTGAGAAAAGAAGCAACTTAATCCAGAATAATTATGATAGTCTTAATGTCCTCCTGGTATTTCTTGGATGAAATCTTTCCATCAACTACACTGACAGATGCAGACAAAAGTAAAATGATAGTAGCTTAATGCAGAAAAATGTTATAGTGATCATTTTCATGATGTCAAATGTGCCATCTTAAACTTCTTTGATCAGAGATTGCTAACATGTGTTACATTTTGATATTTAATTCTTTTGCCCTTTGTCCTGCCACAACCCATTACCAAGACCGTTTGTACTGCAACACCATAGAAATGTATTTGGACTCCCTTGAGTAGCCATTCACAACCTTTGATTTCACACACTATCAGGTTTAGATCAGATATATTTCCCTGAGCGTATGGCTGCCTTTTTGATAGATAACTCCTGCCTTGAAAAGTCCTCATCCCTGAATCAAAGCCTGACAGCTGGGCAAGAGCCAGTTATTTTTTTTTACATTTGTCACAGGAAGAAATTCAGGGTCACTTGTCAAAGCACCTTTCCTCTGGGCAAAGAATGGCTGGCCAGAAGCTTTCCACTGTGAAAGGATTGTTTAAAGCCATTTAATACTGATGTTTGGGGGAATGTACAGTAGAGGTGGTTTGGATGGTTGTACTGGAATAAAAACAATAGAAAAACAAGAGGTTTTTACAAAATATTTAATTTAAAAAGTCAGCAAGCAATTTCCGACACCAATGTTTTAGCATTCAGTTATTTAAAAGGCAGCATAACCATTTGACCTAGAGTTTCCATACTCTCCAGATAGATACCCTTTTTCCCCTCCCCCAAGGGCTATATCAGCCTTTGCTAGGGTGACCAGATAGCAAGTGTGAAAAATCAGGACGGGGGTGGGGGTAATAAGGGCCTATATAAGAAAAAGCCCCAAATATCGGGACTGTCCCTTTAAAATCGGGACATCTGGTCACCCTAATCCTTGCCCACACAAAAGCAGAGAAAACATACATTGCCACAAAAGTGACATATTAACCTTATGAGATTTGGGGGCACAGAAAGAGCAGGGTCTAAGGTATATGGACTTCCTATAGAATGATACACAAGTCTCTTCTGTACACTCTACTGGACTTTCTTTCTCTCTAGCAACACAGCTGCCTGTGTTGCAATTTTGCCATTGATCCTTCAGTCTTCCACTTTGCATGCCTACCCTTTCCAAGGTAGTGGTGATTTGAACCCAGATGAGCAGTTAATGCTCCAAGGAGTAGGATAATCTTTCACAATTAGGAATTCCACACAAAATGCACCAGTTTGGTCAGGGGACAAGCCAACTAGAGCGATTGTACTCCTTTACATCTTCACCCTCTGGGATGGCCACATTCTCATTTTCTGCAGAATCCCAGTTGCATTTGGTTACTTTGAGGGGCAAGCAAGAATGCTATTCAGCTACCGTTCCCCTCATTTTGAACTTGTGTATTTAACATGGGTTTTCTTCCAGGTACAGCATGGCAAAGGGAAAGGGTAATTTGACTTCAACATCAGAGTCCCCAGGAATTATTAATGGGTATGACTCTAATAACAACCACAAGCTGGGGTTCTGTAAATGCAACAAAAAAATATCTACTGGTCACCTGAAAAGTCTGATGTTTTAAAAGTGTTGTTCTTGATACCTAAGGAAAATACCTTATGTAGTGTTGTCCAAAATAATGGATCCCTAGTACTCAGCAGCACTACCAATAAGTGAGCCTTGGATTTTTTTCCCTTTTCCCAACAAGTGTTTCTTGTCTGTAGTCAGAGTCAAATCTGCTTGCAGAGCAAATACAGCCAATATAGAATGAACTGGATTCTATTCCTTCTCATCATCAACATAATAGTTTAATAACTTCCAGTAAGTTACAGATAATCAAAACCCTGGAAGACAATACATATGAACAGCTGTCATTGAGGGCATACTTTACCATCAGGCCAGAACCTTAATTACTGGTGATGATGCATGAGAAGGGAAGAATCCAGTTTGTCTCTTTGTCAACTGGGGATATTTGATATGGAAGTCACTGACAATATACTTGGAACCCCATGATGCCATTTTTATGTCACTTCTTAGAGTAAAACGGCATTTTAAAATTGTCAGCTCATAGGAGAAGATACCACAAATGAAATCTCCCATTGAGATCAATACAGCCAAGATTTCTTCCCAGGTCTCTTAGTTGTCTGTGAAAGGACACGGTGATGATAAACACAAGATAATTTATCTTTTTGTATTTGTTGTTTTAATATTATAGCATTCATCTAAAAATGAAATAGTTTACAACAGATTGCATAACCATAATGTTATACTTAATATAAACTTACATATTCAAGGAAATCATAATCAATCATTGGGTATAGTTAATGCAACCTATGTTATGTTCTTTGCATAAAGATGACCTAAATGGAGACCTCGGAAATCTCTAGGCAAATGGGATCACTTAAAGACACAGTGGCAGTACAAAATATTAAAGTTCTTGCTTTTCAAAGTCTGTTTCAATCAAAATTTTAATGTTATTTTAAAGAAGTTTTCTTTTATCCAATATATTAGCACATCCACAACCTAGTTTTGTGTTCCCCAAGCATCAGTACTATTTATAAATGCATAACATATGAAATGAGGATTAGCATAAAAATACTTCTCAATGTCCTTAAGGAAAAAAATAACACAATTGGATTGATTTGAGTTTTGCTATCACATTTATTAAAATGAGTATCATTTGTGAAAATAGTGTTGCATATTTATTTGGTCCAGGTCACACTGCCTAAAAGAATGTGTTTTGGGGCATCTTTTCATTTATCATATTTCTTGTTTAAAACTCAGGGCAATATGTTATCAACCTTACCAGTTCTAAATAATTATCACTACCTTTAAGACATATATAATTGAAATTGGGGTGAAGTAGGAACATTCTTCAAGTACAGGTAATTCTGCCATAATGAACTTAGCTCATTCATTCACATCTCCACGCTTTAACACTTGGGGATGGAGGGAATGTGCACTGGAGCAGGCCAATTTTAAGTGTCTCTAGAGTTCTCCTTTGCTTTCTGTCTTTACTAGAGTTATTGTATAGACTTTTAAAGATGTTAACTCTGTGATCCTATATGCAGACAAGGTAGAAATATCTTTGTTTGGAATAATGGATGATTTTCCCTCCTTTTAAACTTGAATATTCTTTGTATCTTCAGATGGTGCAGCATCCTTAGCTCACTAACATGTAGTCATTCCAGACCTTTTTGGGACAAAATACCAGTTCACCAGATATCACAGTTAACCACACTCTTCTCTTCTCTTGCATGCTATCTAGTCATTGACTTCCATTTCCACTCTGACAACAATGTCAGCCTTTACTGTCCCTTAGTCCAGTTTTTCCTCAAACACCTTTGTGCTTTCTCCCATGTTTCCCCATAAGCATCTGAAAAACCACTAAATTGTCCTTCTTTAATTTGTCCCTAAAACTCCCTTCTGCCATGATGCCTTCAAAACACTTGACAAAGGCTAGCCAGCTGGTGTGCTTTAGCCAGTGCTTGTTATGTTAACTATAATTATTTTAATGCTATGTTATGTTATGCTCCCCTAGTCTTTTTTTTTTTTTTTTTGCATCCACTTGTTGTCTTTCATCATAAATTTAGACTGTAAATTTTCTGGGGGCAGGGACCATCTTTTCATCATATGTATATGCAGGGGCCTGATCCAAACCCCACTGAAGTCAACAGAAAGATTCCCATTGACTTCAATAGGCTTTGGGTCAAGGCTATAGTGCTTAGCACATGGGCCCAAGATCCCATATTCGGGCTTTGAGGCAGTATTACAATACAAATAAATAATAATATCTTACAGTCATGATACCATCCAGGGTAAGTCCCTAACCTGTTGGCACACATTAGGATTTTTAATAGCCAAAGTACATTGAAGGTTATGCTACATAGGAATGCAAGGGGCTCCTGGGTCATTGAGTTCAGTTCCATGCTATCACAGGCAAGCCTGTCATATAACAACATTCATAAACATATTAAGATCCATCTTAAAACTAGTTAGGTTGTTTGCCTCTACTACTCCTATTGGAAGGCTTTTCTGGAAGTTCAGTTCTCTGATCATTAGAAACCTTCTTCTAATTTCCAACCTAAATTTATTCATGACCATTTTATACACATTTGTTCTTGTGCCAACATTTTTATTTAGCTTAAATACCACTTCCTCTTCCTTTGTGTTTACCCCACTGATATATTCATAAATATCACTCATATCCCTTCTCATTTTGTTAGGCTAAACAAGCCAAGCTCCTTTAGGCACTCCGTTTCCCTAATCAACCAATAGCCCTTCTCTGCACCTGTTCCACTTTGAATTCATCTTTCTTGACCATAGATGACGAGAACTGTACACGGCATTCCAGATGAAGTCTTACCAGTGCCTTGTGCAATGGCGTTAATACTTCTCTATCTCTACTGGAAATACTTTGTCTGATATATCCTACATACATTGCATTTACTTTTTTCACAGCCACATTACATTGGTAGCTCACAGTCATCCTGTGATCAACTAATGCATGCCCCCAGGTCTTTCTCTTTCTCTGTCATTTCCAATTAATGAATCCCCAATGTATAGCAGAAATTTTTGTTATTAATCCATAAGTACATGACTTACACTTTGTACTGTTTCATTCATCCTATTTCTATTATTCCAGTCCTCTAGGTCTAATATTCTGATCCTCCACTATATTGATGGTGCCTCCCAACTTGCAGTGGTGGTGCACTGAAAGGGAGTCTTCCAGAAGTTGGACCCCTTGCATGGACTCCTGAAGTCCTGCCCCTCCACCTCTGCAGTAGACTGTCACTAGTTCTATTGTGTGAACCTCAAAATTGTCTCTTTGTGGTGTTTTGTAAGGAAGCCTAATATTAAAGCTACAAATAATGTATTAATTGATGACAGCTGATGAAACAGTAAAATCAATCAAGAACATTTATGCTAGTAAAAGCATTGAGTTCATTTCACTAACTGTAGGGTTATCCTAGTTGTCGTTCATGAATATTTAGGCAACTGACAGGTGTTAGTGGCATCCTTCACAAATCAGGAACATGTACCAAATTTGAGCCCAAATAAACGTTCATCTGAAAACTCATACCAATGAAAGGCATTATTCATTATTTGTTATTCTCCTGTTTAAAATGTTTCAGTTATCCAATCAAAGAGAAGAAATAATACTACATACAACCAGTCCATAGTCAAACATTTTTCATCCAAACTCTTCAGGGAACATTTAGAAATATTGATTACATAGGAAAATCAGGATCAGTTCATAGATAATTTGGTAACAGTTGGTGGTGATTATAACCAATATTAATTATTGTTCACCAGCTCTATTATCAAATTTATTACACTGGATTTAGTTCCTGTCTTGCAACTCATTCTAACTTTACTGATTCAGGAGACAAAACTGAGACAAGAAGTGAAATACTTCACTTGAAAGTCAGTTGTCACTTGCAAACACTGTCCTTCCAAAAGACAGGCGTGCAGGTTGGAAGCATAGTCATATTTTCATCACCTTTGCTGTGGTTATTAAGAACATTGCTGAATTATATTTTTCCTGAATGTTCCCATCCTATAGTCTGTATTTTTTCTATTTAGGACTCATTTCTTCATCTCCTGTCACATCTGTTATCAAGCTCTGCCTAGTTTCTGAAACAGTGCCTCTGGTACTGAAATTTAGAGATGGATCCAAGCCCATCTTTTGGCTTAAATTTCAAACACCTTCATTTTGCAGGATGATGAGATAGGAGTTTTGACTTGGCCATCATAGAGACATCAGTAAGTTGCAAATGCCACCTACCCGCACCAACAGGTGGTGGAACTTGATGGGGTCAACATTAAAATGGTGATGGTCCCAGTAGCAAGGGAGAGAGACACTCACCAAGGGACAATAGGTAGCTCCTCCCCCTGGGAGTTGTTGACACCCATTGGCCAGCTGGAGGAGATGGGTGCTGATTGGACAGCATTCCCCAGCTCCAAGAATTTAGGCCACCACAGAGCCATACAGAGCCTCTTTCAGCTCCATTCCAGCAGCCCACCCTACCCACCCAAAATAGGAATGGGACCCCAGCCTGGCAAATGCTGTGGGTCTAGCTGATTGCCTATTTAGAGGGACAGGAAGGAATTCTTTCCTCTGATGGACCAATTGGCAGAGGACCAGGAAGTTTTCTGACTTCCTTGCAGCACCTTCAAGCCACAGTGAGTTGAGTAGCAATGCGTTTAGTGCCTACCTGAGGTTCTTGGTGCAGAGCTGTTCGCTGCAACTTGAGGCCGGTTTCCATGTGATTCAGAGAATAAAATGAATGGTTCCCAGAGAGAAAAGGCCTGGGATTTCACTGCTGGGCTTTGGGATCATGTGGTAGGGTGAGACCTTGTGGCCCTCGCAGGCTGCGGTCCCCACCCTGCTGCACCCTCTGCCCCCTCATTGAAGGGAGGATGCCAAGAGTCAGAGAGAGATGAAGGTTGGGGAGAGCCTAACCCATTTCATGGGTTATATGGTAAAGATCCTTGTAACCCTGGTGCCAATTAATGGGTTATACAGTAAGGAGCCCTGTAACCCCTGCACTGGAACCAATTAAATGGCTGATATATGAGAGTATGGGTGATAGGTGGGTTGCACCCCTGCCCTGTGTTAAAGTTTAATAAAAGTTGCAGCCTGCATATGTCAGTCTTCATTTTGCTGCGGAGTCCACATCAAAAGTTGGATCTAAAATATTTCTTTTAATCTGGGATTGAGCCCATCTCTACCGAAAACCTTCAGTATTCTCCTTAACTAGCATATACTTTTCCTTTGAAAACCGACTCTATCAAAATGGAATACCAGAGTTCTATATTTATAGTGTGTCAATGATTTTCAGATCAAATTTTTTCCATTTTCAAGTAAATTAATCTTTTTTCTCACTACCAACCCTGCAAATTTAGCATTTGAAAAATCAAGCAGAGTTCTTTTCTAGCCATCCATCATCCCAGCAAAAGGTTCTGCAGGCCCAACTCTGTTCTCTTTCATAGCTACATACTGAAAGCTAACAGGGTCATGAAGGTGTCACTGACTACATAATCTGTAGGTAGTGATGTTGCACAGGTGTCACTGAGCTCCTCCTTTACTCTTCAGAACCTTTATTACAAGTGATATAAAGAACTCAGCTTGACCTTTACAGGACAGAGTGAGTTTGCAGGGCTGGCAATTACTCATCTCCCTTTTCTTGTAAATGGAGCATTTTTAATTTTGACACATTAAACCCTCAATGTCATTTTTACAGTCACTATCCAGATTAGAATCATGCTGCAGTGTAACATGTATATGGGCCAAGTTGATTTCTTTGAACTTCATCCAACAGTTTGTCAGAGTTTAAACAATCCCATCCAGCCAAAATATCTCCGTAAGTTTCTGCTCACCAGAAGCTACCGTACATATTTTCCACCTTTGATTTGTTCCTGCTGTCCCCACCCTGAAGCTCTTTGTTATGGTCAAAATGGCAGGGAAGAGACTACATATAGTTTGGAAAGACACTGGAGAAGACAGTGTTGATGATAGGGGAGAAGAGATTTTGGTGCTGGTTGTAAAGGATAAAATAAATCACAAGTTTCATCTAAATTGAAATGATTTTCCCAGGGTGTTGATGGTGGTTTTATGTAGCTGGGAGGGAAAGAAAAGGGGAAACATATTTTGGTATTTACATTGCAAACATTCCTGTCTTTTTATTCTGTGACAGTGGAGTAGAAGGGGTAGTGTTTTTGAATATTAGCAAAGTTTCTCCCATCTGCAGAGCTTTGACAGTAAGTTTAGGAGAACTCACCGCTCTGTTCAAAAAGTCAAACCCAGAAATCCTTTCCCAAAACATTACACAAAACATGTAATATCTAGAACAAATTACAGTACTCTTTATTCAGTTACTGACATCCAGAATTTGCATAAAAGATTGAATAATATTTGACACTGAAGATTTAGCTGTCATACTGGAGGACATAGGGGTCAGAAAAGAACAATAGTGTAGCAGGTCCCATTAAGAATTTTTTAGTACTGTATGAGACATATGATTTAAGAACTTTGAAAGTAGTGACAGACAAACATCAAAAGCTTTAGCGGTCAGCTGGTTTCAGATAACCATCCAAAGCTTCAATCCAGACTAATCAAATCTTTATGGATACAAAACAAGGACAGACATCTCAAAAGAAAAGGCTTTTTCAGAAGGTTTTGCAGCAGTTCTGTTTCCAGGCCTGTTTGGAAATATTGTAATAAATGAACAAATCTCGCAAAGATTTGTAAAATCCTACTTGCACAGCCACCTCTGGCAAATAAAATATATATTCATATAAAACATCAATAGTTTGTTCATTATCATGAACATCACCATGATAAAAGGGTAAGTAAGTAGAATGTTTGTGCTTGCACAGTTGAATGTTCGTGATAATTTGTAAGAATCTCACAGTATCTCAGCACTTCTGGGTACTGGTTTTTTTTAAGCTGGTATTCACGTACCCGTCAACATTTTGTGACAAAAAGGTAACTATTTACATTAGCTTACACTTATATAAAGTGTTGACTGATTTAGCAAGGGATTTTCTTCCTGCTCCTTGTTGTGGGAGAGGGTTACAAAATGCAAATGTCAGATAATTAATTCTGTGCCTCCATCAATTCATTATGATTCCACCACCATCACCCCCAACCTTTGTTCCCTAACATAACTCTTTGTAGCACCCCACTTTGCCTCCTAATGTAAGGGGACTGTTGCCCCCTTACTAACATTCAGTGGGGGTGTTTTAGTTGCTAGCTCCCCATACTAAAAAGGGCGAAGGGTCGATGGGGAATCAGGACCCTGTGACTGACAGCCCCCAGGAAAAATGGGGAGAGGCCAATGCTCCAGGTCAGCCTGAATGACAGGGCAGGCAGGCTAATCAGGGAGTCAGGAGGCCAGGGAGGTCCCGTCCTCCGTGTGAGCTGGATTTGCCTGGGTCAGACAGAGTGGGGCCAAGCTAAGGAGAAAGCAGGGGCCCGAGCTGAGCTGGGGAACAGAGCTGGGCCAGAAGAGGCCCTGGAGGTTTTTCGCCTTCCTCTGTAGCATGGGGCATGGGTCACTTGCTGGAGGATTCTCTGCTCCTTGAGGTCTTTAAACTACAATTTGAGGACTTCAGTAGCACAGATATAGGTGTGAGGTTTTTTTTGTAGGAGTGGTGGGTGAAATTCTGTGGCCTGCGTTGTGCAGGAGGTCAGACTAGATGATCATAATGGTCCCTTCTGACCTAAATATCTATGAATCTATGAATCCGGAGGGACCAGAAAAGCAGCCAAGAGAGAGCAGACCCTGTCCTGGGAGCAGAGCTGCAGCCCCATAGCCAGAGGCACAGCCCAGAGAGAGCAGACTTGCCCTGGGAGGAAAGCTGCAGCAATCAGAGCCAGAGGGGCCAGAGAAGCAGCCAAGGAAGCAGGTCAGTGCTGGGAGCAGAGTCACAGAAGCAGCCTGCAGAGCAGACCTGTCCTGGGAGCAGAGCTGCAGCAACCAGAGCCAGAGGGGACAAAGAAGCAGCCAGGGAGCTGGAGGCAGAGCAGCAGCAGTGCAGAGACAGAGTGATGGAGCTGGGGCTGGAGCAGTCCGGAGCTGGGTGCGGTGAGCAGCGGGTGAGACCGAGGGGGACCCTGGGCAGCGGGCCCAGCACAGGGAGACGCCTCAGCCAAGAGGCTCTGCAGGCCAGGCTTGGATCGTAACCCCGACAGGGCGGGGGCAAAACTAGGAAGAAGGGTCCTACCACTTAGAGACTGAGAGCGTGTGGCCACCACCAGAGCGAGTGTCCAACCCGCAGCATCCCTGCAGCAAAGCCAGGGCCTGAGAAGGAGGCCTGGGACCTATAAGGGACAGACTGTGAACTGCCCTGACGTTCCAGAGACACTGTTTGTGATGTTCCCTGCCACAGAGCGGGTTGATGTGTTTCCTTTAACCTTTCCCATTTTTCCTTATTCTTTTTAAAATTAATTGTTGATTAAATAACTTGCATTTGCTTTAAATTGTATGTAATGATCAGTGGGTCATACAAGTGCCCAGTGCAGAGAGAGTACCCCGGAGTGGGGACACCCTAGCCCCTGTCCTAGGTGACCACAGCAGGGTTGGGGATCGAGGCCCCCCAGGAATCCTGGGCCCAGCCTTGTTGGGGTTATGAGGACTCTGCCAGACAGGAGAGTGGAAAGGAAGTCCTCAAGGGCAGAGAGGCCACTGGGTAAAGGAAGTGGGAGCGAGGACTCAGATCCTTTCGCTACCCCACTTCATCAGGGTAGTACAGAAGCCAGGAAAGTTCCCCACAATAGCGGGAATATTCCCCCGCTTATTCTAGGCCTGCTCTGCTCCTTGCTTTCCTTCCCTCATGAGAAAAATGCAGCAGCTCGGGCGAGATCTAGAGGTTCTTCCCCTCCTCAGGTCTGTGCTAGGGGGGCATGAGGAGACAGAGAGGGAAGAACACTAAATCCGGCAGAGAACAGCAGCCCTCTGGGCAGCTCAGAGAACACAGCTCTGAGTGCTTCAGTAACAGGCCTGGCCCTTTGTGTACAGGGGAGAGGGAGGGCAAAGCTTGCTTCACATGCTGAAAGAGGAAGCAGCATGTACAGCTGCACACAGGGCTGGCCTTATGATGGACGATGTGGGCAATCGCCTAGGGTGCCGTGGCAAGGGGGGCACCATAGTCAACCCTCCCCACCACACACACACACACACAGTCAACCTAAGGCTCCTTTAACCACTGAGCGCTGGGTCCAGAGCCAGGGAGAAGCAGGGATGGGGGCACCCTGGCCAGGGGCTCCTACCATGTGCTGGGCTCCAGATGCTAGTCCCAGCTGGGCTGGAGGGGAATGGGACTTCCTCTTCCCTTGTATGGGCCGCTCCCGGGGCTAGGTCAGACCCACCTCTGGGAACCACCCCCAGCTGCGGGAAGCTCCACCCCACACACACTTCCTGCTCCCATCACTGTCCTGCTGAGGGAGAGGCGTCACTGTATGGTGAGCTGTTTCCCCTCCTCCCCATTTGCCCAACCCCTGTGCATCCTGACTTAAAGGGCACCATTTTCCCCTAAGGACAGCCCTAGTTGCACAGATTGGTAGCTGCCTTTCCCCAAGAGGTAGGATAATGAGTATTTCCTGGTAGAATGATAACCTTTCCCCCAGTGACACAGGAGGATCCAAAAGCCCTGCAGTTTATGATGAAAACTATAGCATTGGCAGCTCTGTCTGTGCTCAGCAGAAGCACATGGATAAGACAAAATCACATTACCCAACCGTTCAGAAACCTTATTATTTAGTGCATTGCCACATGTGAGACCTGAGTTTGTCTCCAGAACTCCTGTATCATCTGGGCGAACTGCTGTCAAAACAAGTAAGTACTTTGGAACCAGGGAGAGCTTTAGTTCCCTCCACTGGTCGATATCTGAAAAAGATACTTAGAGTCCCCAGAAGGGATGTTTCAGACATCCATTTTTCTTTACTGGAGGAAGGGTCACCACCATGAAGCACCTGTGAGAGAAGAGGAGAGTCTAAAAGAGGCTGGAGACCCTAGGATTTCTTTTTTAAAATTTCTACTTTAACAAAAAATACCCATTGCATGCTGTATACTTTATTTCCAGCCATTGCTGATTTCTAAAATATCTGAGGGAGAGTCAAAATTCTCTTTCTTTTAATCAAGCCCTTTTTGCTCACTAATTCTGGTCACAATCCCGTGACTGTGACATCACAATTCACTGCTGTTGAAATGCCATCACTAACTTAATTAGGCAAGAGGAATTATAAAATGGGAACCTTTCCTTTATAGTCAAGTACTGTGTCTTGATAAATAAGCAATGACCAGAAAGGAAATCCTGAGAGCAGAACTGGGTTTAAGAAACAGATTTGTTTTAAAAGAAAAAAATGGCCTGAGTTCATAACTGTGTTTGTGCTTTCTAACCTACTGCTTTTTTAGAATGTTTCAGCATGGCTTTTTTTCAAATTTTTAAAAATGTTATCATTTCAATTAAAACTTAATTCCTGGATTAATGGAACTGGAAAAATAAAAGAAATTAAAAAAGAGAAGTTGAAAATAAAAGATGCTCTTATCAGTTTATCAGAGTAGCAATTTTTCTTTCAATTACCTGGCTTCTGAACAGCAAGACAACACAACACCAGCAGATTAGTTAGATAAGGGAGAATGAAGATGAAAAAACTGTAAATGGGACTCATATAGTCATACAAAAAGGAATTGGGCAGCGACACAGAACGAACAAACCATCTGAGAAAAATAAAAGATAACGAATAGCCTTGTCTAAGACTGGATTAAACTATTAGGCTATATAGATTTATGCACAGGGTCTCACCTTTGGAAGTCACATCCGGAAAATTCTATTCGATTCTAGGCGAAGAAAAGCCTGAAAACACGACCTGAGTGTAGCTGATGTTTTCTGAGTCTGCAGACAGTCTGAAGCAAGAGCTCCAAAAGTTGTGAACTTCCCCATTCATCTTTAATAACTCTGAAATCTTCTGCCACTCCATGGAAGTGAGGAAACAGCATTGGGCAGGGAAATGGTATTGGTGTGGGGTAATGGGGGAGACCCATGTAGGGTGCAGCTTGGGCCCCAATTTACCATAAAATAGCCTTGAGCCTAGTTGGATTTGCGAAAATATATTAACTATAAATGTGTATGTTTTTTTTAAATAAGAACATAAGAATAGTCATACTGGGTCAAATCAAAGGTCATTCTCGCCCAGAATCCTGTCTTCCATCAGTGGCCAATGCCAGATGCTTCAGAGGGAATGAACAGGACAGGGAATTATCCCTGTCACCCTTTCCCAGCTTCTAGCAAACAGAGGCTAGTGACACTCACAGTCTGGTGTTCCATCCCTGGCCATTCTGGTTAATAGCCATTGATGGACCTATCGTCCATGAACTTATCTAGTTTGTTTTTGAGCCCTGGTACAGTTTTGGCCTTTACAACATCCCCTGGCAATGAGTTCCACCGGTTGACTGGAAATACTTCCTTTTGTTTGTTTTAAACCTGATGACTATTAAAAATAAACTAGGAATGTTCTGTGTTTACTAAAGTTGGGGTCCACATTCCAACACAGCTGGTTATGAGGCTAAATTGTTCAGTTCTGAGGGTAAAAACTTATTTTATTTATTTATTTATTTTTGATAGTTTGACCAGTGATTGATTCTGTAACATATTTACTTAAAAACACACACAAAAGCATGGTGATGCTGAGTGTCACCATGCCTAACTTTTAGGTGCCTAGAAAATCATCGAGTACTTGTGGCACCTTAGAGACTAACCAATTTATTTGACCATAAGCTTTCGTGAGCTACAGCTCACTTCATCGGATGCATCTGATGAAGTGAGCTGTAGCTCACGAAAGCTCATGCTCAAATAAATTGGTTAGTCTCTAAGGTGCCACAAGTACTCCTTTTCTTTTTGCGAATACAGACTAACACGGCTGCTACTCTGAAACCTAGAAAATCACCGAAATTCACAAAGCCTGAGTTGGGTGCTTAGGCTCCTTATTTAATGAATGGGGAGAGACAGGTGCCTTTGAATAGGATTAGCAAAAGCCACCATGCTGGGTGGCTCCCTGCCTAATCTAGCCAAGATGAGGGGTGTGTGCTAAATCTCTCCCATCTCTTGGGGATGGGCACTTAAATCCGAGCTGCAGGGAAGCACCGTCCTCTGTTTGGGTTTCTCACCTGCAAACTCTCTCTTGGTGTTATGCATCTTTGCAAAAAGCAGGGGGAGGAGAAGGATGATCTTCCTTATAACTTTTAGCCCAGTGGTGAGGGTGCTCAGCTAGGATGTCGGAGACCCTCCGCCCAGTTCAGATTCCCCCTTCACCAGAGGAGAAGAGATTTGAACAGGGATCTGCCACCTCTCGGGTGAGTGCCCTAGCCATGTTTGCCCTCTGAGTCTTTCATTATTCAGCCACAGTGCGGCAGCTTTAACATTGGGCCAGAAAGAGTGTGTGAACACACATGAAAACGATGCTGTAGCCTGGAGATCAGAGCACACCCCTGGGAGGTAAGAGATCCAGTCTCCAGTGAAATTTTTAAATTATTAATCCAAAGGGGAACAGCTTCAACAGGAGAGACTGAGGGAGCCTCCATTTCAGAATATCCTATAACCCAATGTTAGTGCACTCCCCTGAGAGGTGGTAGAGTCCTGTTCAAAGCCCTTTTCCCTCCTCATGTTGGCAGGGCAACTAGAACTGAGTACAAGTGAGTACAAGTGATGAGGGCTAGACATTGAGTGGGGAAAGGGGGTAGAACACACTAGCAGAGTGAACAAAGTGATAGCGGCAAATGTCATGTAACACCCATTATTTTATTTATTGGATGGGTTTAGTTAGGAGGGGATCAGCTGAATGGAACAGAAGGAGATGAGGGGTCAGGGCAGGGGAGAAGAGCCAGGTGTGGAGTGAAGCTGAGGTGAAGAGACTGGGAGGGTTGAAGCAAACAACCAATCAGCACAGGGCAGAGAAAGTTCAACCATTCTACTATTTTGACTGGAATGTCCAGAGGTCCCTGCTTTGGCTGCTCCTGTTCCTACTGGCTGAGTCTCTAACTGGATCCTCTCTGGTTGGGAGGGGGTGGAGTGATATGGGATGGGCAGAAAGGAAGGCACTGCTGGGGTCCTGTTGCCCCCGGGGGTATTTCCCCTGCATTGTGCTGGATTCAGGGGGTGCTGAGGAGAGGAGTAGCTCTAGCTGGGTGCTGTTTTATTTTTTTCCCACACCAGTATAGCTGCCCCTGATTTGGCTGCTTCTTTTCCTGCTGGAATGCTGCTACTATGGTATGTGTCTTGAGCTGAGTGCTAACTCAGGGTCCAGTCCTGTGAGGTGTTGAGCCCTCACCTCCCACCAACTCAGTACATCGCTGAGCCAGGTGCCACTGTTCCTGAGATAACTTCCCATCACCCCTCATGGCCTCCTTGAGGGCAGCCCACACAGGCCTCTAGCTCCCGCCTTTCTCCCGAGAAACTGTGTTCTTCTCCCTCCACATCGGGGATTTAGGCTGCAATTCCTCCTGCAATTCACTGTGAAAACATAGCTTGTAAACCATAAATAGCTTATCCACATACCTTTCCTATCAGGTGTTACTATCTTCCACCTGGAGACGCTGTTAGGTTTCAAAGTCTTTCAGACTCTTTCTTCAGGGTCTGTCCCACAACTCAAGGCATGTCTCTAGGATTGCTTCTGTTAGAATGTTACAATCTGCTCCGAGTAAGTGGTGGCGTATAGCCATGCTGCTTCAGGAACAGACCATGTAAAGTGAACTGTGGGTGTATCTACTCCTCTCCACAAATGTAGGTGTGATTGTAGCATGGGTAGGTGTACCCGAGCTAGCTTGAATCTTATTAGTGCAGTGAAGAGAGACTTCAACATGGGCTAGCAATCCAAATATGTACCCAGGGTCCTCAGTGGGCTTGGAGTCAGGTTGCTAGCCAGCACTTAAGTCTGTGCCACCATTTCTTCTGTTGTTACCCATACGAAAGAGATTAAAGCTACCTCAGGAATGCTTGCCCTGCACTACAATTACACCTGCCCTTATGGTGTAGACATACTTGAGACTCTTGAGCCCTATTTAGGCACCTAAATAAGGGCCAGTTCTCAAAAAATCTCAGTTTCAATTTAAGGCACCTAAATAAGGACCAAAAGAAGTCACAATTCTGTCCCAGGTTCACCACTTGCTCCACAGAAGAAATAAATTTCACCAGCCCCTTTATTTTATACCTAGGTTTGAAACGATTAGAATTTTATTGCTAAATGTCTCAGTAAATGTCAATTGCACTGTACACTCACAAACAAATTTCCACTGATGATAGAAATTTAAAGAGGCAAAGTAAGAAAAAGGATGTTTGAGTTCAAAACAGTGAAAATTTGAATAGATAATAATAGAAAAAGTGTTAAAACTTATAATTTGCACAATTTTGAAAATTTAAATCCATAAAAAAATTTAAATACTTAAAAATAAACATTGATATTATTAATCAAAATCAAATACTGCCAAGCATATTTTTATACCTTTGTCATAAATCATTTTCAACCTGATTGGTGTTGGGCAGTCCTGATATAGGGCCAGATTCCCTTACTCACTTTGCATAGTATCTTACTCCATGAATGATCTCACTGACTTCAGTGAAACCACTCATGGGGTAAAATGTTACTCAACGTGTGTCTGAATCTGGCCCACAGTAACTTGCTGTAGTTTTGTTTTGTGAAAGAATATACTGAAGATGAGGTATCTGCTCTCCTTATCTAGTGCTATTCCTCCCTATCTTTTTTCTTGTTGCATCTCTTTCCCCTTTCTTCATGAAAGGGTGTTCTGCTTCTGTATCAAACCCATTCTGTGTTTTCTATAAACTAGATACTGCTCCTTTTATAGTCCTTTCTGCGGCACTATACTTTTTTCTGTTACTGAACTATCTTCATTTAAAGGCTTTATTTCAAAATACAAAGGATATGAAATAGTATAAACTATTAAAGGGAGTTCTGTGCATACAAGTGAAGAATACAATAGTCAATCTCTACCTTTCATATCCGAGAGCAGAATATTCCCCATAGTGCTGAACTTTGCAAAGTAAGAATCAAGATTTAATCCGTCTTTTCTTTCTACTCCTTCTGAAGCAATAGGCACGTTCCTAGGATCCTTCATTTTATTTCTTCTCTCTGACATTGAATTCTGGCTAGATTTTGGTAAAGTATTATGAAGGTATTATATTCCTTCATATTTTAGTAGGAAACAAATTTTCATTATAAGCCCAATTTTCAATTTCTCCCAATTTCCCTCAAAGCAAATCATTCCCTCTGGAACTCCACAACTCATCCCAGAATAGATTTTTTTCTGGAAAATCATACAATGAGTTTTAAATCGTTGGCCAGATCCTCAGCTGGTGTAAAACCATATAGCTCAAAGGCAATGGAGCCACACAAATTTACACCAATTGAGGAGTTTGCCCACAGGAGTCTTGACTGTAATTCATTTTAGAAAAGCATATTTTTTTAATTTAAAATAACTATTAACTTCTGGATTGTCTGTGTCTCTTCAACAAAAGAAATGTCTTCAAAAAAGTGAGGAGACTGTGGGTCTGATTCACCACTGCATTACTCTGGTTTTATGCTGATGTAATTCCCCCGAAGTCAGTAGAGTAACAGAGGTGAATCACACTTTGTGTGTCTCAACTGGAGATAAGAGTCATAACTATAACTCAGAATGGAATTGGCCTGGCACAGTCATCAGAAATTGCGTTAGTCTCTGGCACTTGAAGGCAAAGCTAAATCAAATTCTTGTGAACTCTGAAGGTCTCTTATAGTGTGTTACTGATATGTTGTACTGAAAATGCATTTCAGAGGAAAATATGTGTGTGTTTTAATACCAGTTTGTCATGTTGTGTGTGTTAATTAGGCCTCGTCAAAAAATTTCCATCAAAACTGTCGTTGATGGAAAATAGTTCTTTCAGCTAAATGAAATGTTTCACAAAGTGTATGGTTTCTGAAGAAAATGTCAATTTTTCATCAAAAAACAGAACGTGTGAAAATCAAAATAATTAAATTCTGAAATGCTGCCATAGAGCCTCCAGGGAGTTTTATTTGAGTGCCTCATGCTCCCATCCTTTTCTATGAATTGGGCTCCCCTGCCAGACTTAATTTCCCATGGCGCACTGAGGCCATGACTCTGCAAGATGCCTCCCTTCACCAAACAGAGAGAGACTGCGGCGTAACAAGGAAGGTGTTCTCCAACCAAGGAGCTCAGCTTCCAGAGGAGAGGGAAGCATCAGGCCCCTGAAGTAGCACTTCCATGAGGCACCACAATGGAATTTCAGAACTAAAATATTTTGGCTTTCAATTTTTCACCAAAACCAAATGTTTTCAATTGAGAAAATCAAAACCAAAAATCACACTCCCTGCACACACCACCACCATTTCTTGCCCCCTGCTAGTGTTAACGTTTGAAGATGTAATGAGACAAAGTTAAGCTTAAACGAGTAAAACTAATATCCTGGTACTGAGTGGTCAGTTGTTACATGGCAGTAGGGAATTGGCAGAATACCTTCATTTGTTTCAGGTTTTGTTTTGTTTTATTTTTGTTGAAGTGTATGACAGAAAGGATTAACATTATACAGTTAGGTGATAGCTGTGGTGACTTTTTAACACCCTTCCAGCTTTCACTATCTTTTAACAAAATCTTTTCAGAGGGAATTTCTCTTAGGGCCCAATCCTGCTCGCACTGACTTATGTGGAAACAGGACTGGGCCCTATGCCCTTCTGACCAGAATATCTGGAAAAAGAACCTCAACTTTTGATGAGTTCATCTTCAGGTTAACCTGGAATACTGTATATTGACTCTGGATATTGGTAGGTGATATGATAATTCACTGGAGAAGCGTATGAATGTTACATATCCTCATTCCTACTACCATTTTTAATATATCTTCTCTATCAGCTAGTCAAGTGTATGACTTTTGTCCTTGTGGGAGAGGCTAAATCTTGACAGAGCTTTCAGTCTCAATTTTTCTACTATTTTAGTGAAGAATATCAGTTAATTTTATCATCTACTCAGTGAAAACAACTGCTGGAATGATATTAACTTCTGCATTTTCAGGACCAGTATGAATAAATGATTTAAATATCTGCTGTATTTACTTCATTTTAATTCAAGTTGCTTTCTTCAACTTTTCCAATCAACAGTTTTCCAAAGCATTTTGGCATCTTTAATTTTGTTCATTTTTTAAAACTTGTGTTTATCTTATTTTTTTCTTCATAGCTGTTGTATGTTTTTCTCATAGGCTACACACTTTCTTTTAGGACAATATAACTTCTTGCTTTTCTGACTGCTTCTTCCTAATGTTCCAGATAACTGTTTCTTCACTGCATGTACAATACTTATTCCCATTCCAAAGCTCAAATTTTATTTGCACATAGTATATGGTGATCTCATTAACTCTCTAAATGTTTACAACTATTGAAATGTGTGCGGCATTTTTCCAAATAGAAAATACTTATGCTCATGTAAAAAGTTCTATTGAATTAGTATCTTCTAATTCACTGGACTTTATTACCTTTTAATGCGATATATTTATCAATTAATATATATTACTTTGAACCTGTGTGAAAAGGACGCCCTTTCAAAATGGATGCTTTGGAGGGTCTCAGAGGAGGGAGGAGGCTGTGAGGCCTATTGGAAGATTATGAGGATGGAGGGAAACTGTGCCAGACCATGTTGGGAATTAGAAGGTTCTGGTTTTGGTGAAGGTTCAAGGTAGTTTCATTATTCATACTAGTTTGCTTATCCCAATCCCAATATAATCTACACGGAGAACTGGCTAATGTACTTTATGCACCCATGGTTTCTTACCAGGCCTCACCCAAATGCCACAGCGTTTTGTGGATGCAAAGCTTTCTTGAACTGGATCTCAGCAAGAACCCATAACAGGCTATGGCTGGGGGTTTCTGGGTGCTAGCTGGGGGACTGATATGGTGCTTGGAGTGATACCACTAGTTTGTGTGATTCTGAAGGTTCTACGTGTCAGTGCTGAGTGGAGGTTGCTGGGTAGGTTCTTTTTCCACTTCCCAGTTCTCCTACCTTTTTCCACACCCTTCCAGAAAGCACTCAGCTGAAGAGACACGTCAGGATACTGTGGCAGCTGGCTCTCCTGCATCTTGACATGGTGCTTCCCCTGGAGCTGAGCTTGGTGTAGGAAATAGCAATGGGGTTTATTTGTGGTTGGGACAGAACACAGCAGGGATGGGATGCTGGCAGAAGTAGGAGGAGGAATGACCTTGTAAACTGGAGTAATAGTAATAGGATGAAATTTAATAGTGAGAAGTGTAAGGTCATGCATTTAGGGATTAATAACAAGAATTTTTGTTATAAGCTGGGGACGCATCAATTAGAAGTAACAGAGGAGGAGAAGGACTTTGGAGTATTGGTTGATCACAGGATGACTATGAGCCGGCAATGTGATACGGCCGTGAAAAAAGCTAATGCGGTCTTGGGATGCATCAGGTGAGGTATTTCCAGTAGAGATAAGGAGGTTTTAGTACCGTTATACAAGGCACTGGTGAGACTGTGTGCAGTTCTGGTCTGCCATGTTTAAGAAGGATAAGTTCAAACTGGAACAGGTACAGAGAAGGGCTACTAGGATGATCCGAGGAATGGAAAACTTGTCTTATGAAAGGAGACTCAAGGAGCTTGGCTTGTTTAGCCTAATCAAAAGAAGGTTGAGGGGAGATATGATTGCTCTCTATAAATATATCAGAGGGATAAATACTGGAGAGGGAGAGGAATTATTTAAGCTCAGTACCAATGTGGACACAGGAAGAAATGAATATAACTGCTCATCAGGAAGTTTAGACTTGAAATTAGACGAAAGTTTCTAACCATCATGAAGTTTTGGAATAGCCTTCCAAAGGAAGCAGTGGGGGCAAAAGACCTATCTGGCTTTAAGATTAAACTCGATAAGTGTATGGAGGAGATGGTATGATGGGATAACATGATTTTGGCACTTAATTGATCTTTAAATATTCATGGTAAATAGGCCCAAATGGCTTGTGATGGGATGTTAGATGGGGTGGGATCTGAGTTACATCAGCGAATTCTTTCCTGGGTATCCAGCTGGTGAATCTTGCCCATATGCTCAGGGTTCAGCTGATCGCCATATTTGGGGTCGGGAAGGAATTTTCCTCCAGGGCAGATTGGAAGAGGCCCTGGAGGTTTTTCACCTTCCTCTCTAACATGGGGCACTGGTCACTTGCTGGAGGATTCTCTGCACCTTGAAGTCTTTAAACCATGATTTGAGGACTTCAATACCTCAGACATAGGTGAGAGGTTTATTGCAGGAGTGGGTGAGTAGCCTGCATTGTGGCCTGCATTGTGCAGGAGGTCAGACTAGATGATCATAATGGTCCCTTCTGACCTCAATATCTATGACTCTATGAATATGAAACTTTGAGTTTCACTGCCTCTAACTTTCCTTCCTTCAGTGGCATTAACTAGTGATGAACTTGGCCCATTATGACTAGTAACTGTTGTCCACATGTTACAGTAGCCTTATGCAAGTACAGTGGCTACCATTCAAATCTTTTAATTGCCATTTAAGTAATTAACATGACTGCAGTATTCTACTATGGTACAGGTATCCTGTGATGTATATGGTAGAGAATACCATGGATATCATGGTAGTGCTAACTAGGCTGAAGGTAACACTGCAAAAAATTTAATAGGTGCCCTGTAGAAGACTCTTCCATCCAGTGACTGCACTAGTCTAGGCTAAGTTCTCTGTGAGTATAAATGACAAAACTGCATTAAAGTCAATGGAGCAGCATCTTTTTACACCAGCAGAGAATTTGGCCCATATTTATGTTCGGTGTGCTCAGAATCAAACTAGAAAATAGATATTTAAAAACACCACTGAGCCAAAAAGAGACGTTTGTTCTCACTTGAATAGAGAATGTTTAAGGGAATGTTTCTGCTTCTTTAGTGATTTGTGCTCAATTAAAACAGAAGTCCAGTATGCCTGTGGCAGATCGCTGAACAGCAAGTCATTTAGTTATTCTTATCCATGCTACATTAGTTTGCTTACAGTGTACATGGGAATCTATGTGAGAACATTTTCTGAGCTGTGAAAGGAAGTACCCCCCAGTTAAGCTAAAAAACTTTAGAACACTCTAAGGACTGAATCTTGGCTTTGCTACAAGCACTGAGCATTGTTCTCTCAATGACACACTCTGCCTCTCAATTTCCCTCTTGTGCTGGGGGAAAGTACCCAGTGCCAAGTCTATTAGTGCCTCAACATACTTCCCCAACATGCTGGGGAGTGGGTCTCAACACTTTGCCCATTCCTTTCTCCTGCATGCTCAGACACACAGGGCGATGTAGCATCTCCCTTGTGTTGCTACCAGCAGTATGGGTTGCCCATGAAGGGCAGCAACAGGCACCTTACACCCCATTCCCCTATGTGGCTACACAAGCCAGACCACAATTTGGCCTTAGATTATCTCAAGCGGCACCTGCAGGGTGCTGTGTACCCCACACTGCAACACTCAGCTTCTCTCAGTATTAGTCTCCTGTATTAGCATTTTTGTTCTAGAGAAGAAAATGTTAATTCTTAGCTACGTTTACCAAAAAGCGCAATGTCAGACCTTTAGATATTAACTAAATGGTATACATGTACCATGCTGCACTTAAAACAAACAAACAAAAACCCCAGCAGAATCTCCAAACTAGCTTGGTAGCTAGGTCATAACCTGTACAAAACACATGAACTGTGGACTTGTAAGAGGCCAGATTAATATAACAATCAATAGAAATTAAAAAGCAATAACATTCACTTGCTATCAGATTGAAAGGGAACAAATGACAATATACAGCATTATAATACAGATCTTCTTTCATATAGAGTTACTGCAGAACTACTTTATTTACCAGTTTATATCTCTACAATTTAATTTCTGGAAACAAAAACTTTTATAAAGTGATTTAGTGCTTCTGGAATGATCTGGAGCAATGTACCTACAACTCAGCACAGCTCAAGGCCAGAAAACTTCTCTTCTACCTTTGTCTTGAAAGGCAAATTCAGCCACTCTTCTCCTTATTACTACCTCTCTTCTTCCCTACTCCTTGCATGCCAAAAACATCTCTATATCCCACTGGGCTCTCTGGTGAAGTATATGGTGTGAGTCAGGGAACAGGAATGGGGAGATAAAAGTTAGGCCAAATTCTGCAATGTGTTTTAAGTCCCTCAACTTCTGTTGAAGTCGTTGGACATAGAGAGATTCCACATGTTGGAAAAGAAGATCAGCACCTCACAGGAATGGGCCCAGGAAAAAAAGATGGGGGGGCATTAAAAGTGTATGGTGGGTAAAACAACCAAGGAAAAGAGTAGAGCAGAGAACTGGTGAAAGTGAAGAGACATGGGGGGGGAGAGAGAAGGAGAAAAGAGAATGAAAATGAGAGAGGAAAAGAGGAAAAAGAGATAAATAGTAAAGAAAAAGCCAGGCCTATTCAAACTAACGTTTCATGACAGTGACAGGCAGACTGTGCTGCCTCCTGAAAGGATAACTGAGCCACTGGGAAGAGTAGGAATTATAGGCACAAGCCACCTGATCTAAGTTAGGAAAATGGAAAATTATATCTTAAAATAAAAGTAAAAAAAGAGGATGAGAGGGAGGGAGGGCACATTTTGTCCACCACTAATATGCTTCCAAATGGCATCGTTTTAAAATATAACTACTCAGAGCAAAACATAATTCCACCTGCTCCACACCCTTTGATTAATCATCACAGCCTTCAGAAAATTTACTCATTCACCTGCTCCCCTCCACCAGCTGCTGATTCATTTTGGTCTGCTGCAATGAAAATCCTCATAGATTGCTACCTGCCAAAACATTCCACAATGCCCCCACAGGGCCCTAAACAGACTCTAGACACTACTCCATCAATATAAAATATTTCTGTAAGTGTTTCTAGACCATGGGCTCTTAAGCCCTTTCTTAGTGTAGACCACATCCTAGTAGAGAACCTGTTATATAGCATCATGTCCCCTCCACGTAGTGATCTTCCTTAACTAGCTCTCCTCCCTTTTGTGATAGCATAACATTGAAAAGGAAATTAGCAATGTCTTTAAGCTATTTTAGTTTCTTTCAATGTAATTTGGCTGCTGGAAATGAGAAGAAGCTAGTACCACCTGACCAACCAGAACTCATGTTCCACAGTTTGAGATGGACTAGTCTAGAGCTCCTACAGTTGCCCCTGGGACCACTGCTCCTGTATGTGAAAGGATCTTCTGTGAAAACAGCATTTAATCCATTGTACCCCATTAATAGTAAAAGAAGGATTTTTTCTTGTTTGCTAGAATTATTTGTGGAGAGCTAACATCTTGTACATACTCATGAGGATGTTTTAAATTGTTGTTTGAATTTGATCAAATGTTCATGCCAGTTGTGTCTTTTTCAAACCCTCCTTTAATTTATACATTTTTCAATCATGTAATTCAGGGAGCAGAAACAATACCCTCTGACTTAGAAGATGAGCCATAGAATGCAAATAAGGAATTATGAACAGCTAGTACTCAAAGCACGTAATTGTCATGGCTAATAGCCAGTGAACAATCCATAGGCTAAAATTTGTGTGCATAAAACATTTGTAAAATAACTTTGGATAATGAACATACTTGTTTAAAACATAAGCCTCTTTGTAGATAATTCACATACAGAAAAAGGATAAAGCTGTGATTTTTAAGGTTTTGGAGAGGGGATTATTCAGCAAAAGAAAAAAAATGTATGATTCCACTCATGTGCTTTCTTCACTGCTAACTCCGTTTTTAATGTTCATTATTTTGTATCTTTGGGTCATAGAATAAATATAGCCACTTCCTTCTAGTGCCTATCGGTACAAAAGAAATGATGCTGGAGTTTTTTCTTTAGTTACTTGATCAAAGGGTCATTTACAAAAATTCAGGTGAGAGTGTTTGCTGTCTAAACTGTGTGTTTGAGTCAAAATTGAAAAAAGAAAAAAGTTAGCTGCTAATTAATAGAGTTAATTTTCCTTTAGCTGTTCTTTTTATTGTACATGCTCAAATTATTTCATGTACTTGTATTTATCTTGTGCCTACGTACAATCCTTTCATGGATTACTGTGAAACTGTAAGCACAGTTCTACATTCATGGTTTCATAAATATGTTCAAATATCAAAGGTGCTTTTCATTTTAAGTGGAATGAATATTGTATCCTACAAGAAACCTTTAGATATTCTCAATAGTACACAAAAGTGAAACACTGTAGTATCTTTGAAATGAAAAGCAGCTTTCTCAATAGACAGATTTCTCTTATGGAGCATTCTTAAAAGCTCTGGCACTTTAAAGTTTCTAGAGAATATATTTCTCTTCATCAACTATGAAAGGATGGATGGGGAGATTAGATTGATAAGATCGATACAGGATGGATCGATAACAGTATCATTCAGTTCTGCTGTCTGTTACACTGGGTCTATATATGGAGAAATTCCATTGAAGTCAGTGGAGTTATCCTAGATTTCTGCTGGTGTAACTGAGAGCAGAATTTGGCCTACAGAGTACAATATGCACTCTGCAGCAACTACCAAGGAGTTAAATTGTCATTTTCAAATAGTTATACTCTCTTTTCTAGAGAAACAGTGATTTAGACTTACGGCACTGATTACTCTCCGTTTTCCAGATGCGCTCTTCAGCAGTTTTGCCATTGCAGCATACTGCATTCATGCCTGTTCTCATGGTAGGGAGAAGAAGGTGAAAAGAGCCTTGTTGAACAGGAGGTAGCATGATCTTTGCTGTCACGTACCAGAAAAGAATCGGCTTCATGCTGAAAGGTCAAGGGAAAGAGCAAGGTAAGAGACCAAATATTGACAGACCTACTCAGAATCAAGTATTTGATGTAAATGCCACGATTAGCTAGCTGAGAGAGACATATATCCAATTACCGTGTGATAATCTTTCTGGCAGCGTTGTTAACATAATCATGCTGTAGTGTGGCTTCCTTTTCCTATATGTCTCTTGTACAACCTGCTACAGCATTGTTCAGAAGGACAGCATTAAGAAATCCTTCTAGGACACATTCTTTTCATGTACTTGCTGCTGCTGTGGAATAAATGAGAAAAAAATACATATGCTGTTGTGAGGCATAATGACCTCTAGGAGACATGTGCGGTAACTTGATACTATTTCTGCCTAATCAATAAGGATCAGGTGCAGGGCATTTCCTGGGGATTAGTGGATTCAAAATCTCATTAATCCCCAGAAAAAAGTTCTGTACCAAGGCCACTAGTGCTATTGCAAGCTGAAAAATGAAAGAAACAGAGGTGTGTGGATTGGGTTTTTGTACATGAAGCAGTTTCTGATGGTATGTACTTTCGAGCACACTTCTATAACATTTAACATGGAGCCAGACTTCAAAGCCACAAGGAACCACCAAATCATCTCACCAGACCTGCACACCACAGGCCCACCCAGCTACCCTGTATTGAGCCTAATCAGGATTTGACTGAAGTATTACAGCCCTCAGGAAACTAAACTATTGTGTGCTATTAGAATAGGAGAGACTGAGAACCAATGCCTGAGGCCCCTCCAGTGTCAGGGAATTGATTTGGTGAGATATGTCTGTGTGATCCCAGGAAATTACCTGTGCCCCACACTGCAGTTGAAGGCAACAAATAACTCCCAAGGTCCCTGCCAATCTGACCTGGGGGAAAATTTGATCCTGACATCACATATGGAGATCAGATAGAGCCTGAATATTGTGATAAGACCCACCAGTTAAAGCACCTGAGAAAAAGGAGTCTCTGTACCACCTTAGAGTACCACCCCATCCAATCGAGTGTCCCCTCTCCGGTCATGGCCATTCCTTATGTTTCAGAGAAAGGAGGGAAAAAATCTCAGAAATACATTAGGAAGGAAAAAATTCCTTTTTGGTCTTTTCAGGCAACCATCTGAAGACCTAAAGCGTGAGATTTAGGAATGAAAGGGACCCCCTAGGCCACCAACCTCAGCCCCCCACATCACCACAGGCAACCCCATTGTACAGTCACACTCAGAAATGTATCAAGCTCTGTCTTAAAATTAATTTGGTTATTCACCTCTACAACTCCTATTGGGTGGTTGTTCCAGAACTTCACCCCTCCAATAGTTAGAAACATCCTGTATATTAGCCAGTCATATTGCCTGTATCTCCTTGTTCTCTGTGTAACTTTGAAAAGTGGAGCAGAACCATGAATTAGTACAAATTCTTTTTCTCAGCAATAAACTTCTTCCTTGTAGTATATCATTTTGAGACACATTTTTCAGGTTTAGGCACATGCAATTGCATACATAGATTTGCATGTACATAATTTATAATTGTAAGTATATGACGTGTATGCAAACAATATTATTTGTATGCATATATGGAAATCAGGCATTTAACTTGCCATGTGTGTATGGAAATACCTGATTTGTGCATGTATAATGGGTCTTTGTGTTTATAAAGTAGGCTCATGAAAATGTATGCATACAATTGCCTGTGCCTAAATTTGAAAATCTGATCAAGTGTGACATGGGGATGGGGGGGGGAGTTCATTTCTAGGGAATAGACTGATTCATGGTCCTGAAATTGGTGAATGCAAGGGAGTGTAAGTTAGTGTAACTCCCATGCCATCCCATACTTGCACTTACACATTTGTACACCTATTTCTGCCTCTTCACCATATAAGCTGCACAAAGTGGGGTATGTCTACACTTGGAACTGGAGGTATAAATTCTAGTTTAAGGAGAAATACCCATGCTAGCTCTAATCAAACTAGTGTGCTAAAACTAGAGTATAGCCCACAAAAACATCAGGAGGGACTAGCCACCCCACGTCTGTATCCATCCAAGACACTAGACATGTACTCAGGACATGTCTGAGTACCTTGCACCGCTGTGGCTATACTCTAGTTTTAGCACAGTAGCTCACTCAAAGCTAGAGCAGGTGTGTCTTGTCAAGCTGGAATTTTACAGCTCCAGCTTGAAGTGTAGACATACCCTTAGGGTCCCCTAGACTTCAATAAGTGGGTGTAAATAGATGTGAGGACATGTAAGTTTAAAAGTATATAATTCAGTATATGTCATCTAGGGCTGTGTCTACACTACA
The DNA here is from genome assembly GCF_965152235.1 of Eretmochelys imbricata. Lineage (NCBI taxonomy): Eukaryota > Metazoa > Chordata > Testudines > Cheloniidae > Eretmochelys > Eretmochelys imbricata. Next base: position 315,166,063 of record NC_135572.1, read on the forward strand.
GTTTATGTTGGCAAAATTTATGTCACTCAGGGATGTGAATAAACCACCCCCTGAGCGACATATGTTACACCTACATAAGCGCTCGCGTGTTGGTGGGAGAGCTTCTCTTGTTGACAGAGCTTCTGCCATTCACAAAGGTGGTTTGATTATGCCGACGGGAGAGCTCTCTCCTGTCGGCATACAGCATCTTCAACAGACGCGCTGCAGTGGCTCAACTATATTGATACAGCTGCACTGCTGCAGCTCTGTATGTGTAGACTCATAGACTCATAGATATTAAGGTCAGAAGGGACCATTATGATCATCTAGTCTGACCTCCTGCACAACGCAGGCCACAGAATCTCACCCACCCACTCCTGCAATAAACCTCTCACCTATGTCTGAGCTACTGAAGTCCTCAAATCATGGTTTAAAGACTTCAAGCCCTCAGTGAGTCTAATATAGTCTTCACATCACCTCTCTTTTACTGTTCTAAACTCAAATCAGCAATTCACTCAGACTGCATATTCACACGATTTTGTGACTCCTAGATTGTAAATTGGGGCAGTTCATTCAATCGGCTAGTCTCATACTATGAGATAACTTTCAGAAAATGAAAGTGGCAGTATTTTCTATTTCATCTAAAAAAAAAGCTGCAAGTGGCTTCTGAGACATTTATCAAAACTTTAGCATTATGGAAGTACATGGTGACTTAGAGCCTATGGGTTAGATGGTTTTGGCTGACGTGTGGTCTAACGAGTGTTGCTGGGCAAAATCTGGGGGATTAATCATTTATTCACCAGAAAATGCAGTTTTGGGTCAACTAAAATTATTCACACATTTGACACAAATACCAACGCACACTCTACACTGCGATGGGGGAGGCAGTTGACAAAGGAGCCAGCTATGGCCTGATTGCTCCTCCTTTGCACCTCTTGAATGATGGGAATCTGACTCAAAATGTTATGATCGTTTTAGTCAAAGCGGGGGAGGGGGAACTCAAGAAGTAGCTCCTTAATATGTAATGTTCCTCATGCTATTGCTGTGCTGAGTGTTGCAGAAATGACCATGCTGAGGCAGAGATGTAAAATAGTGGCTTTTGACTATCTGAGTGTCCCAGTGCTGCTCTTGTAGCCAAATAACCCTTATATAGGAAGGGTCCCAGGAATTACCATAAATTGGTTGTGCTGGTGGCAGTGATGTGAAATCCACCTTGGTGAACATCTTAGTGTTATGAATGAACAAAGACACGCTCTACAGGAACAGCAATTGTATTCCAGTCACACCACAAGTACTGTGTCTGCCAGCTTCCGACATGCCCCAAATTCCTCTGAGTTTTACAGAGGCAGTATGTAATATCTTCACATGGTTCCTAATAGAAAATGCTAACTGCTGACACTACAGTGTACACATTATAACCTCAAAATAATTATTACTGAATAGGCAGTTACCTTTTTGCTGTCTCCTTGTCTGTTTCTTTCTAGCTTTATAAGGCTGTATGTAATCTTGTCTGATTATACCTTAACCTGCATTTGGGTCTCTTTTCTCTTTGCCTCTGTATCTCTCAATGTCATTTCTTTTCTCTATCTCCCTTATACAGTCCCTTCTTTCTAAATATCATATAGTGCAAGTAAAGGTTTAATGTGTTTTTATACAGATTAATTTTTTTATTTATATAGCAACCGTGATCCAAGGTTTTGGGGAAGGATAAGAGAAGGACACAGCAAGGAAGTAAACAATTATAATTAACAAACACATCAACAACTGAGGGGCCTGCGAGAGAATAACATTTTGGGTTACAAACAGAGACATTATTTCATTAGGAAAAGTAGCATGAAGAGGAAAAGAGAAAGATTTTGAAACTAGATTAAAGATAGGGAGATTCTAAAAAATGAAGAGAAGGGGAAAATATGTTCCAAAAATTTTAAATTAGAAAGAGGGGGAGTAGAACATTGATTTATTTGAGATTATGAAAGCTATTGGCACTGAACTGAGCAACAAGGACAGTCACAGCCGTGACAGCTTTACACTCTAACACAATTTTAGGCAATGTTACATACAAATGGGATCATAGGACATGTTAAGTCAGACCAGAGGTCCATCTAGTCCATTATCATACCTTCCTTTGAAGCATCACCAGATGTTTCAGAGGAAGGTGTAAGAACCTTGTAATAGACAGATGTGTGGTAATCTCCCCGCCTCCTGCTTCCTCCGCAATTGGGTCTCATCCTGATCTGTAATATTTAGAGATTGTCTTAAACCCTGAATCATGAGTAAGGTTATTCTGCCATAGGTATTTTTAGTAAAAGTCAAAGACAAGTTGTGGGCAATAAACAAAAATTCACAGAAACCTGAGACCTGTCCCTGACTTTTACTAAAAATACCCAGGGAGTGGGGACAAACAGAGCACTGCTGGGGCTTTCAGCTGCCCCAGTCCCACCCATACTCCTGCAGAAGGGATAGACCACTGCTGCTTCATCATCAGGGGAGCTGATCCAACCGCCGCCGTTGCTCTGGGGGACTGGGGACCGCTGCTCTGGTGGGCCTGGGGCTGGCCGCCAGTCAGATGTTCGATGTTCTGGCAGCCCAGGGGCTGGTCACCCAGCTTTCCAGGGGCTGCTGCTTTGGGGCTGGCTAGTGCTCTGGTGGCCCAAGGGCTGGTCAGTCAGCTTTCCGGGGGCTGCTGCTTTGGGGCTGGCTACTGCTCTGGTGGCCCAAGGGGTGGTCACTGCCTGATTTGCCTGATATATCTGTGTGATCCCAGGAAACGACCTGTGCCCCACACTGCAGTTGAAGGCTATCTGTTCTGGGGGCTGCTGCTTCGGGGCTGGCTGCTGCTCCGGCTGCCCGTGGGCTCGCCACTGGCCCTCTGTTCTGATGGGCCCCAGGGCTAACAGCTGCTCCAGCCCTGCCACAGAAGAAGTCGTGGAGGTCCCGGAAAATCATGGAAACTGTGACCTCTGTGACAGAATCGTATCCTTAATCATAAGGGTTGTTAACCCTTCCAAAATATGTATAATTAATTTTGATAACTCTGAATATTCATGATATCCACAACTATTTACAATGATTCAGTGAACTCATGATCTGGACAAAAGCACATGAACACAGTAGGGACAGCTCGCTGCAACTGCCAACAACTGGGCAAATTTAAAATATACAATCCAAAATGATGTTACAGGATTTTAACCCTATCAAAGGAGGAGAAGCAGTGTTTCTGGTGGTGGCCCGAATGTTAAACTCAGGTCTTGGAAGCCCAAGCCCTTCGAGAAATGAGTACCTTCCAACTAGCTACCGAACTGCCTGCTGATTGTACTTGGACTTATGTAGCCTGTGCCCTTTGGACAGGCCTAATGGACACTCATTCACTTAGTCATATTATTCATGTAGTAGGGGTGTTATTCATTTTAATTGTATTATTAATTGTATAAAGGGGTGCTTAAAATTATGTGCAAGCCTCTCTCCAAAAGCCATGCTTGTAAACTGAGTGGCTTACCCCCTTTTGTGACCCGCCTTCTCTCTCTCCCCATAGCATGACCGGTGGACCAAGGTATCAGGCTAACTGGAGCCAGGGCCTCCAGCCTGAGAGTCCTGCCGTCCACTGTGTGGGAAGGAGGGACACCTGGGCCCTTCTTTGAAGAGAGTGGGGGAGTGATGGGATATGTAAGGATTAAGTAGAGACCTGGGCAACCCCTGGTGTGCTGGCATGGTACTGGGGTGTAGGCACAGGCGTGCACTATTCCTTCGCTTGATAGATAAAGTGTAATCTGCCACAAAGTTCCCTTCTGCTTGTTAAGAATTGATAAGCTCTCAGCTGCATCAGGAATGTGGGGATCTAAAAGAATACCTTTTGGGTAAAGCAGCGTTATCTCCACCTCCCTTCCTTTCCCAGCTACACAAATAAGCTCGGGGTCATGGCCTCTTCCTCCCTCCCTCCCCTGCAAACTGCTGATCAAGGAAATTTGTAGCTGCAATTATTGTAAAGAAATGTATCTTCAAAGTAAAAGTTATCTGTAGAATATGCTAATGATGTAACAGTAATCAGGGGCGGGAATAATTATATTCAGTATGTAGCTGTTAATATTAATTGTATGGGCATTTGTATTACTCAGTAAGGGTTGGGGGGGGGGTTGTAGTAAATGTAGATATTTACATATTAACTTAGATAAAACGAGTGTGCTGTAACTAATTCAGTGCTTACTCGACAATTGGGTCAAGGGGAAGAAGTACCACAATAAAGAAACCCGTCTACTCAGTCCGCCTCTGGTTCCTCGTTCTCCTTCTGTAACAAGAAAGTGAATGAAGGTAGGGAAAAGGAAAGAATGACAGGAAAGAGGTTGCTAAGGGTAGTTTGGAGTGATGGCGTTCAATGTAAGAGGGATATTTTAAGCAACTGAATGGCTAGATAGAAAGCCAATAGAGTGAAAAAGAAAGGAGACGTGAATCAGCAAAGAGAAGTAAAATGAGTTGTGCTGCATTCTTTTGGGCTGACTGAAATGTGTTGAAAAAGCAGTGTGCAGTAGATCAGGTTCAAATTGAAACTGAGGAGCAAGATCACAAGCATGTAGACCACCTGCACCACAATGAAAAGGTGGGTTAGAATGCTGAAAATGGCACTTACTGGTCAACAAAATAAGAATTTTTTAAAAATTAAGAATATAAAGCAGGGGTGGGCAAACTTTTTGGCCCAAGGGCCACATCAGGGTTGCGAAAGTTATGGAGGGCCGGGTAGGGAAGACTGTGCCTCCCCAAACAGCCTGGACCCCGCCCCCTATCTACCCCCTCCCACTTCCCGCCTCCTGACTGCCCCCCTCAGAACCCCCGACCCATCCAACCCCCCCCCCGCTCCTTGTCCCCTGACCATCCCCTCCCGGGACCCCTGCCCCTAACCGCTCCCCAGAACCCCACCCCCTATCCAACCCCCTGCTCCCAGTCCCCTGACTGCCCCAACCCCATCCACATCCCCGCGCCCTGACTGCCCCCCCAGGACCCCACCCCCGTCCAACCCCCTCTGCTCCCCATCCCCTGACCACCCCCCCCCAAACCTCCTCCGCATCCAACTTCCTCCTGATCCCTTTCCCATGACTGCCCCCCAGAACCCTCTGCCCCTTATCCAACCCCTCCCCGCCCCCTTACCACGCTGCTTACAGCAGCAGGAGCTCACAGCCACACCGCCACCCTGCCCGGTGGCCCAGAGCGCTGGTGGCGCAGGGTGCTGAGGGTGCGGGGGAGGGGGACAGCAGGGGAGGAGCTGGGGGCTAGCCTCCCCGGCCAGGAGCTGAGGGGCCAGGTAGGACGGTCCCGCGGGCCGGATGTGGCCCGCGGGCCATAGTTTGCCCACCTCTGGTATAAGGAGATGGTAGCCATGCAGGGTTCCCCCCCCTTTGGAATAGCCCATTATACTTACTTTTCATGTCAGTTTCTCATTCTTTCATTCATGATTTCATTGAAAGACTTACTAGGAACGATCAAAGCCAAGAGTCATGATAATTTATGTTATAGACCATTTGGTGACTAATTAAAGATCAGCCTTTACCTACTGACTTATGTCTATCAGTTCACCTTAGCTGATTGTTTTCCTCATTACTAATTGCATGAATTATCAGCGTTCCTTTATAAACAATTAGACATTGTAATGGCTCCTTTTTCTTACTGCACCTATTTATTACTTTTCATGGTTAAGTGTCAAGGTTACATAGTTCTGGTTACAATGATTGTATTTAATCTGATGCAGGTTCAAAGCTGACCTCAATTTTGCTTAATCTTCTTAACGGTGATGAAGAGCTCTGTTTGTAAAATAGTCTTCAGTTACACACTTCCACAAAAACAATAATGGAATAGATGAAGGTAAAAGAAATTACAGCAGCTCATACCATGTCTAAACAAAGACCTACTACAATAAAAAACCTAGCCTGGCAGGGCCCAGCAAAATGATTGAAGATAAATAAGTAACTCAATATTCCTGAAAAAATAATGAGGAGTCCTTGTGGCACCTTAGAGACTAACAAATTTATTTGGGCATAAGCTTTTGTGGGCTAGAACCCACTTCATCGGATGCATGGAGTGAGAATACAGGAGCAGGTATAAATACATGAAAGGATGGGGGTTGCTTTACCAAGCGTGAGGTCAGTTTAACAAGATAAATCAGTTAACAGCAGGATACCAAGAGAGGAAAAATAACTTCTGAAGTGGTAAGAGAGTGGCCCATTACAGACAGTTGACGAGAAGGTGTGAGTAACAGTAGGGGGAAATTAGTATTGGGGAAATTAAGTTTAGGTTTTATAATAACCCAACCACTCCCAGTCTCTATTCAGGCCTAATCTGATGGTATCCAGTTTGCAAATTAATTCCAGTTCTGCAGCTTCACATTGGAGTCTGGTTTTGAAGTTAGTGGGTTCTAACCCACGAAAGCTTATGCCCAGATAAATTTGTTAGTCTCTAAGGTGCCACAAGGACTCCTCATTATTTTTTCAGGAATATTGAGTTACTTGTTTTTCATAGGTCCGTCTCAGCACTAGGAATTCTACACAAAGTTCATTTACAAAGGAGATTGACTGCTATTTTGGGACTGCATGCCAAGTTAGATAAGTTATATAAGATAAGATAAGTTATAAGTTAGATAACTAAAATAGTCTCAAAGAGTGTCAATAAACCAGACAGAGAGACAAAAAATATTCTGCAGCTATTTGTATTTGGGAAAGACATTCTTCCAAGGTTTTCCTCTCAATAATGTAGTTTCTAAGGTGCCACAAGTACTCCTTTTCTTTTTGCGATAAATAGTGTAATTGTGTGGAAAATCAAGTTAATGTCACCTTAAAGACATTAAAGATGCTGTGATAGGGATGGTACTTTGACACCTTAAACTGCACAGAAAATAGCCACTGATGGGATTCCATATAGAGTGTCAAAAAAATCCACATACAGTGTCAAATTTTCAAAAATACTTAGATACCTAAAATACTGCTAGGCACCTATTGGGATTTTCAAAGCTCTTAAGCCAGTTAGGTGCCTAATTCTGTTTAAGTGCTTTTGAAAATCCTCACTAGGCATCTAGCAGCATCTTTCAGAGCCTAAATACCTTGGAAAATCTGGCTCCCAGCCTCCAGAAAGAAAACTGGTTACAGTGCACAAGAGCTAGTACCTTGAAACAGAAGTACTCGCTGCTATGCATGAAAAACCAGGCTACCAAAGAAAATGAATCCTTTTAGCTGTCCCCAAAGAGTATATTCACATTGCAATAGGGTGCAAGCCTCACAGCCTGGGTAGACAGACCCACACTACGTCAGCTGAAGGTAGTGAACTAAAAATAGCAACGGGGCTGTTTTGGCTTGGGTGGTAGCTCAGGTTCTCAAGCCCATCTGACCCCCTGGGTATAAGCTTAAGTAGATAGCAGTGTGACTGTTGCAGGCTATTTTTAGAGCACTAAATTGAGCCAAGCTAGCATGACTCTGTTTACCTGGGCTGGGAGGTTCTCTCTGTGCTACACAAATGTAAATGCGTAGACATACCCAAAGAGATTCTTCTGGGTTCTTACTGAGGATGATGCAAAGATATATATGTCTGTCACTGATGTTAGTAAGATGCTTGAAAGTGAAACCAGTGTTAATTTGGAGAATAGAAGAACTTTCGCACCACTTGGGATACACTGCATTGATTTTTGTATTGTTGATCATCTTAAGTATGACAATCAATATTTTGACGGTGCCATGCTTTTCCTTGTTTAAAATGGTAAGCAGATAGAGTGAATAAATCCTCAACTGCCATATGCCATCCAATGACAAACAAAGGTATTGAATAGAGCTAAGTCAGAAATAGTTTCCTGTCACGCAAATATTATCAGGAGTTTGAAAAATTTTGCAGTATCAAATCAGGATGAAATGTTGAAATCTCAATTTTTTTTGTGAACCTAAAAACCTTTTGTTTTTTTATTTCAGGTTAATCAATATGATTCATTTTTATTTTCACCTTGTTATACCTGTTTCAACCTAATTAGCTTAAATTTTGAAATGAAAAGTCATTTTGGGGGCATCTAGTAAGTAAATAATGCCCTGTGTGATGTAATTAAGCTGAACTAAGCCCTGGTGTTGACACTACTAGATCAACAGAAGACTTCTTCCATCAGCCTAGCTGCAGGCATCAAGCAGCCAAAGTGGCTCTAAGTAATCTAACTGTCACAATGTTAATTTTTTTAATAAATGCTAGTAAGTAATCCCATAACAATGTATAATTTGTATAATTTTGTGGACAAATTTTAAGCAAACAGTAATTGAAAGTAAATTTCATATCAAAGGTCAAATGGTAATACTGCCTCTCAGCTATTACCTGTGAATAAACTTAAAGCTTGGCACAGCATAAAAACCATTACAAATCTGGTCTGGTGTACAAAAAGGAAAACTGAGGTACACAAGCTCATAAATTTCATAAATAAACAGTGGAATAATTCACCCTTTCTCTTTAAGGATAAAAACCTACCCTGCCTATAAAACAAAACAAAAAAAGTGTGGAAGTAATTCTTCTGTTTTTTCCTGCAGTCAGAAAAAAAAATTGTAAAAGGAAGGGGTATTTGTAAGCAATAATCTGCCCATACCAAGGGGCTGGGAAATGTTTATTTTGTTTTTCAGACACTATGGACAAGCTGGCGCCAGTGAAAGAACAACCAGAACACCATGGGTCTACTGTCACAACAAAGATTGTGTCGTGTGTTTTGTGTTGTTTGTCTTGTTATTACTGTTATTTTGGTAAATATTGTACAAGGAGGGTTAATGCATATAGCAGCAAGGTCAGTGTATAGTATAACCTGCCTGGAGAGCACGGTCTACCCAACAGGGGGAATCAAGTGATGTACCACATTCCAGTAGAACACTATCCATTCCCAATTCCTAAATGAAGAGTTCCTTACCTAGTCTTTGACCAGTTGAGGCCCAGCCTGCTGCTATTAAAAACAAAAAATGGAGTTTAAAAATGGGTTTATTGCATGCAAATAAAAGCCACAGAATGGGGAGTTAAAATGGGTATAAATAAATTCTGTTGCATGCATCTTACAAATGAACCCACAAAGAGAATAGGGAAAATAAAATGGTATACAATAAACAATAATTCAGTTAAGTAATTATTTATCCCCCCAAAATATTTAAATATGCCTCTCCAATGGCCATAAGAAAGCAGGCCCAGTGGCCTGTGCCTGAAATGAACAATTGGGTGTAATGTATAGGGGGTATAAAGTGTTCCGCTGAGAGTGTGCACAATTCTGTAATATAACACTTGAGAGTACAAGTGCACCAGCATCTGGCACAATCACACAAATCTACATTCTGCCATCGGAACTTTGGTGCATAAATGGATCGGTGGAACTCATTGCTGTGAACAGTCAAACCAGTGCATTACCCAATTCCGTACCAAGTGGTTGAGCTGGTTTGGACAATACCCCATTTCTCTGTAAATATTCAATGAACTCCTAATATGGACAAGAGTACATGAACACTGTAGGGGCAGCTCCTGGCCAAGCAACACCGAACGTAGGTCTTGGAAGCCCAGACCCTTCAAGGAATAAATGCCTTCCAACTAGCTACTAAACTGCCTACAAATTATACTTGGACTAACGTAGCCTATGCCTTCGGACAGGCCTAATGGACACTCATTCGCTTCTTGGTCGTTTTATTCTTGTTGTAGGGATGTTATTCATATTACTTGTATTATGAATCATATTCATGGGGTGTTTAAAATAAGCGCTGCCCTAGCCTCTCCCTGGAAGCCATACCTGTAAATTCAGTGGCTTACCCCTTTTGTGACCTGCCTTCTCTCTCCTCATAGTATGACCAGTGGATCAAGGTATAGGGCTAACTGGAGCCAGGGCCTCCAGCCTGAATGTCCTGCCATTCAGTGTGCAAAAAGGAAGGGCGCCTGGGCTCTTCTTTGAAAAGAGTGGGGGAGTGTTGGGATATGTAAGGGTTAAGTAGAGTCTTGGGAAACTGCTGCTGTGCTGGTATGATATTAGGGAGTGGAGTCGGGGCAGGCACTGTTTCTTCACTTAATAGATAAGTGTTCATCCCTTGCCCTCCCCTTCAGCTTGTTGGGAGTAAAGAAGTGTTGCAGCTGCATAAGAAATGTAGTTGTCTAAAGGATACCTTTGGGTAAGGAAGTGTTATCTCCCCCTCCCTTTCTATCCCAGCTACATAAACGAGAACTGCTCATGGCCCCTTCCTCCCACCCCTGAGAACTGCTGATTAAGGGAACGTATAGCAACAATCACTGCAAAGAAATGTATTTTCAAGGTAAAAATGTGTGTATAATATGTGTAATGCTGTAATCAGTCAATAGGGGAGGTTATAATCATAGCGTGGGTGTTTCTATTACTTAATAGGGGGGTTAGGGGGGTTGTTACGGATGTAGGCATTTACATAGTAACTGAAATAAAAAGAGTGTGCTGTAACTAATCCAGTGCTAATTAGACAATTGGGTCGAGGGAAACAAGTATCGCAATAAAGAAGCCCATACTCAAATCTGCCTCTGGGTCAACCTGCTCCTTCTTCTAACACTAGCTACTGCCTCTCAGAGAGGGGGATTTACTACAGTGGTGAAAAAATTCTTTCTGTCGCTGCAGTAACTATCTAATCTACAGCACTACAGTGGCATAGCTGTGCCAATGTCGCATTTATAGCATAGACATAGCTATAGTCTCATCATTATGGTGGTGTTAACACTCTTTCCATTCCACTTATATTTCTGGAGGATGTTAAACAGAGCTCCTAACATTAGACATTTTTAAATCAACTTGCATTGGAGAGTTTTAAAAGAGTTGGCTGAGTAGCTCACTGGACCATTAATGTTGATTTTCAATAAGTATTGGAGCACCGGGGAAGTTCCAGAAGACCGGAAGAAAGCTAATGTTGTGCTAGTTTCTAAAAAGGTAAATAGGATGATTCAGGTAATTATAGGCCTGCCATCCCCCTAATGGGCAAGTTAATAGAGTTGCTGATTCTGGACTCGATTAATTAAGAATTAAAGGAGCTGAATATAATTAAGGCAAATCAACATGGAATATTGTAAAATAGAGCCTGTCAAACTAACTTGATATTTTTATGAGATTTGATGATAAAGGTTATGGCATTGACATAATAGACTTGTGTTCGGCATTTGACCTTGTACCACACAATATTTTGACTAAAAAACTAAAATGATATAAAATTAACATTAAATAGATTCAAAATGTAATGGATAGGTCTCAGAAATATAACTGTGCATGGGGAATATTTCAATGTATATCTAGTGGGGTCCCACTAGCTCTTGGACCTACCCTATTTAGCATTTTTGTCTATGACCTCAAAGAAAACATAAAATAATCACTGTCAAAGTTTGCAAATGACACATAATTGGAGGATTTCAGAGTAACAGCCGTGTTAGTCTGTATTCGCAAAAAGAAAAGGAGTACTTGTGGCACCTTAGAGACTAACCAATTTATTTGAGCATGAGCTTTCGTGAGCTACAGCTCACTTCATCGGATGCATACCATGGAAACTGCAGCAGACATTATATACACACAGAGATCATGAAACAATACCTCCTCCCACCCCACTGTCCTGCTGGTAATAGCTTATCTAAAGTGACCGGGGGAAGGAGACCAAAGCCCTGAGGTAAGTGGGAAAGCGGGATACCGGGAGGAAGCACAGACAGGAATGTCTGTGAGGGGAGGGCTCCTGCCTCATACTGAGAATGAGGGGCGATCAGCAGGTTATCTCAAGTGCTTATATACGAATGCACAAAGCCTTGGAAACAAGCAGGGAGAACTGGAGGTCCTGGTGATGTCAAGGAATTATGACGTGATTGGAATAACAGAGACTTGGTGGGATAACTCACATGACTGGAGTACTGTCATGGATGGTTATAAACTGTTCAGGAAGGACAGGCAGGGCAGAAAAGGTGGGGGAGTAGCACTGTATGTAAGGGAGCAGTATGACTGCTCAGAGCTCCGGTACGATACTGCAGAAAAACCTGAGTGTCTCTGGATTAAGTTTAGAAGTGTGAGCAACAGGAGTGATGTAGTGGTGGGAGTCTGCTATAGACCACCGGACCAGGGGGATGAGGTGGATGAGGCTTTCTTCCGGCAGCTCGCGGAAGCTACTAGATCGCAGGCCCTGGTTCTCATGGGTGACTTTAATTTTCCTGATATCTGCTGGGAGAGCAGTACAGCGGTGCATAGACAATCCAGGAAGTTTTTGGAACGCGTAGGGGACAATTTCCTGGTGCAAGTGCTAGAGGAGCCAACTAGGGGGGGAGCTTTTCTTGACCTGCTGCTCACAAACCGGGAAGAATTAGTAGGGGAAGCAAAAGTGGATGGGAATCTGGGAGGCAGTGACCATGAGTTGGTTGAGTTCAAGATCCTGACACAGGGAAGAAAGATAAGCAGCAGGATACGGACCCTGGACTTCAGGAAAGCAGACTTCACTCCCTCAGGGAACGGATGGGTAGGATCCCCTGGGGGACTAACATGAAGGGGAAAGGAGTCCAGGAGAGCTGGCTGTATTTCAAGGTTACAGGGACAAACCATCCCGATGTGTCGAAAGAATAGTAAATATGGCAGGCGACCAGCTTGGCTTAACGGTGAAATCCTAGCAGATCTTAAGCATAAAAAAGAAGCTTACAAGAAGTGGAAGGTTGGACATATGACCAGGGAAGAGTATAAAAATATTGCTCGGGCATGTAGGAATGAAATTAGGAGGGCCAAATCGCACCTGGAGCTGCAGCTAGTGAGAGATGTTAGGAGTAACAAGAAGGGTTTCTTCAGGTATGTTGGCAACAAGAAGAAAGCCAAGGAAAGTGTGGGCCCCTTAATGAATGAGGGAGGCAACCTAGTGACGGAGGATGTGGAAAAAGCTAATGTACTCAATGATTTTTTTGCCTCTGTCTTCACGAACAAGGTCAGTTCCCAGACTGCTGTGCTGGGCATCACAACATGGAGAATAGATTGCCAGCCCTCTGTGGAGAAAGAGGTGGTTAGGGACTATTTAGAAAAACTGGACGTGCACAAGTCCATGGGGCCGGATGAGTTGCATCCGAGTGCTAAAGGAACTGGCGGCTGTGATTGCAGAGCCATTGGCCATTATCTTTGAAAACTCGTGGCGAACGGGGGAAGTCCCGGATGACTAGAAAAAGGCTAATGTAGTGCCAATCTTTAAAAAAGGGAAGAAGGAGGATCCTGGGAACTACAGGCCAGTAAGCCTCACTTCAGTCCCCAGAAAAATCATGGAGCAGGTCCTCAAAGAATCAATCAGGAAGCACTTACATGAGAGGAAAGTGATCAGGAACAGTCAGCATGGATTCACCAAGGGAAGGTCATGCCTGACTAATCTAATTACCTTCTATGATGAGATTACTGGTTCTGTGGATGAAGGGAAAGCAGTGGATGTATTGTTACTTGACTTTAGCAAAGCTTTTGACATGGTCTCCCACAGTATTCTTGTCAGCAAGTTAAGGAAGTATGGGCTGGATGAATGCACCATAAGGTGGGTAGAAAGTTGGCTAGATTGTCGGGCTCAATGGATAGTGATCAATGGCTCCATGTCTAGTTGGCAGCCGGTGTCAAGTGGAGTGCCCCAGGGGTCAGTCCTGGGGCCGGTTTTGTTCAATATCTTCATAAATGATCTGGAGGATGGTGTGGATTGCACTCTCAGCAAATTTGCGGATGATACTAAACTGGGAGGAGTGGTAGATACGCTGGAGGGCAGGGATAAGATACAGAGGGACCTAGACAAATTGGAGGATTGGGCCAAAAGAAATCTGATGAGGTTCAATAAGGATAAGTGCAGGGTCCTGCACTTAGGACGGAAGAACCCAATGCACAGCTACAGACTAGGGACCGAATGGCTAGGCAGCAGTTCTGCGGAAAAGGACCTAGGGGTGACAGTGGACGAGAAGCTGGATATGAGTCAGCAGTGTGCCCTTGTTGCCAAGAAGGCCAATGGCATTTTGGGATGTATAAGTAGGGGCATAGCGAGCAGATCGAGGGACGTGATCGTCCCCCTCTATTCGACATTGGTGAGGCCTCATCTGGAGTACTGTGTCCAGTTTTGGGCCCCACACTACAAGAAGGATGTGGATAAATTGGAGAGAGTCCAGCGAAGGGCAACAAAAATGATTAGGGGTCTGGAACACATGAGTTATGAGGAGAGGCTGAGGGAACTGGGATTGTTTAGTCTGCAGAAGAGAAGAATGAGGGGGGATTTGATAGCTGCTTTCAACTACCTGAGAGGTAGTTCCAGAGAGGATGGTTCTAGACTATTCTCAGTGGTGGAAGAGGACAGGACAAGGAGTAATGGTCTCAAGTTGCAGTGGGGGAGGTTCAGGTTGGATATTAGGAAAAACTTTTTCACTAGGAGGGTGGTGAAACACTGGAATGCGTTGCCTAGGGAGGTGGTGGAATCTCCTTCCTTAGAAGTTTTTAAGGTCAGGCTTGACAAAGCCCTGGCTGGGATGATTTAATTGGGTATGGGTCTTGCTTTTGAGCAGGGGGTTGGACTAGATGACCTCCTGAGGTCCCTTCCAACCCTGATATTCTATGATTCTATGATCATCAATGGTAAATAACGAAGAGGACTGGTCACTGATTCAGAGCTATCTGTATTGCTTGGTAAACTGAGTGCAAACAAACGATATGCATTTTAATATAGCTAAATGTAAATTTATTCATCTAGGATCAAAGAACATTAGCAATATGTACATGATGGGGGACTCTGTACTTGGAAGTAGTGGCTCTGAAAAAGATTTGGGATTGTGGGGAATAATCACCTGAACATGAGCTCCCAGTCTGACACTCTGGCTAAAACAGCTAATGTGATTCTGGAATACATTAATGAGAAAATCTCAAGTAGGAGTAGCAAGACTATTTTACTTCTGTATTTGGCATTGGTATGATGTCTTCTGGAACACAATGTCCAGTTCTGGTGTCCACAGTTCAAGACTGAGGTTGAGAAATTGGAGAGGGTTCAGAGAAAAGCCACAAGAAAAATTACAGGATTAGAAAACATGCCTTGTAGTGATAAGCTAAATAGATTGAGCTTCTTGAGTCTAAGAAAGATAAGGTTAAGGGGTGACTTGATTACAGTCTATCAGTATCTGCATGGTGAACAAATATTTAATCTAGATGCAGATTAAATCAATCTAGCACAGAAAGGTATAACACAATCCAGTGGCTGGCAGTTGAAGCTAGGCAAATTCAGGAAATAGGGCAGACATGAGAGTAATTAACCATTGGAACAAGTTACCAATGGTTGTGGTAGATTCTCCATCACTGACCATTTTTAAATCAAGAGTGGATGTTTTTCTAGAAGCTATGCTATAGGAATTGTTTTTGAGATGTTCTATGGCCTGCGTTATGCAGGACGTGAGACTATATGATCATCAGTGTTCTCTTCTGAACTTGGAATCTATGAATCTATTGGTCATATTCCTTCCCATCCCTACCAGTGAATTTGATGTTTAGATCAACTCTGAGGAATAATGATGATCCAACAATACAGTTGTTCAAGCAAGATGTGGAATCTTTAAAATGAGATCTATGGAAGGATTGCGTTGGTCAGTATTCATGTCACACTCTCCGTCAGTACCCGGCTCAGGCCGGGCAAGCTAATGATCCAACCAGCTGACCAAATTTGGTGATGAATCCTAGTCATGTGCCACCTGTGGCATGTTGCGCATACCCTAAGAAGAAGGCGGCAAAGGATCAGGAGAAACAGGCTAAACTGTATAATTAGCAGTTTAAGTACATACAAAAATGAACAGGAAGGCAGAGTCCTTTTAGGTACCAAGCTGAGCCTGGAAAGGTAAGGGCTGCCAATCACCTGGAATCAGCTTTGTAGCCAGCATTGAACTGCAGATACATGTAAATTGAATCCCAAACTTATGAGCTAGCCAAGAAAAGGGTGCATAGGAGTATGCTGCCAGGAAATGTGTTAACATTGCCTCTAGACTTCAAAGGCAGGAAAAGCATTTTGAAATTATCCACTTTATCAGCATATGGCTCTCAGTTAGAAGCCTCTGATGCACTCCCAGAATCACTGAAGGGTCTTCAGCAAGAAAGCGAGGCAGTAAAGATTATTGAATGGGCCCCAGAGAACTCCACTGTAGGCAACGTTGAGAGAGTTGAGAGGTAAAGTATACTAATCAGACAGCTGAACATTTTAAATTCACTAATGATAACCAGAGCAAGCATCAGTCTTTAGATTCTGACAATCTTCTGGCTAGCACTTCAGCTGATTCACCTTTGTTTCATGATTAGGACATATATTCCAGTGATCCATCAGTGGAATAGTGTAATTTGAAAAGCAGGTTTTTAGAATATTTACACTCCTTGGGGTTTATGTAATAGCTGCCCAGTGTAAAAAGGGAGCTCCTGAGGCTTTGCCAGATATGCTGTGAACACTTAAGTTGTTTCAACTTCAGATAAAGTAAAGTGTTGAAAGAAACACACACTCCTCTTCTGATGCCTGAAATAGCTCCACATACAAGCCACAACACAAAGTAGGCCAATGAAATCAAGCAGTAACTGATCTGGAAGACAAGCACACGTCAGTCATTATGCACTCATCAATAACTTATCCTCTGCTTTGGTCATTAATGTGTTTTACTGAGAAAGGAAATGCTCTCCAGGGCATTGGGATTTTCACCTACTCTTCTTAATTTACATTTGGACAACTATAACAAATGGTGCCTAAATTTAATTAACTTTGGTACCAGCACTGCATTTGTGCTGTCATTCTTCCAGCAAGTTTTGCCTCTCCGTCCTCAATATCAGCACATTTGGGAATGATGCTGCAGTCTCAGAATGTCAGATGGCAGTCTCTGTGATGTCATCCCTAGTTGAATACTTTACAGTGGTTGTACTGTAAAAATTGCATCTGAACATAGCAGCCCCCAGCTGGTGATATACTTAGTATTATGGAAATACCCTAATACCATTGCGCATACGAGGCATAGCAATACTTTCTTCAGCCTGCCTTTCTTTACTTATCACATGTTTGCCCAGGTTCAAAAGGTTATTTTATGATAAAGCACCCAGGCAATCCTCCAAGGGTAATGCATTTTTAATATTAGTATTGTTACAATGTACTTGTCCTGTCTAGACTGTAGAAATGTGAAACTAAACAGTGGCAATCCCTCTTTCACCCAAACATATTGTGATGGAAACAGCTAATTTTTCAGTCTGTGCATGACTTCCATCAGGCAACTACTCAAATTAAGATGACAAATAGGGGCTCAAAATGATAGCAGTCAATGGAAAATCTATCTGTGTGAATGACAGTGATAATAACTCAAAGGGTATTATTGTGATCAAACCTCAAGTTACTTCAGGTTTCTGCCAGTAGCTAAAGCCTTCCTTGTTAAAGTGACAACATTCATTTTTGTATAAAACTCTTCTAACCAACAGTTCCGGCATGTAGTCTACGCAATGATAACACTAAGTTTCCTTTTTCCCTCTGCATCTGACTTTATGATATATAGGTTATACTTGAAAAAAGTTATACCATGTTAAAAAAGAAAAATGAAAAAAAAACCTACTAAGAAGTTGAATGCATCTGATGAAGTGAGCTGTAGCTCACGAAAGCTTATGCTCAAATAAATTTGGTAGTCTCTAAGGTGCCACAAGTTCTCCTTTTCTTTTTGCGGATACAGACTAACACGGCTGCTAGAAAGAAAGGGAAAGATTCCTTCCAGGAAAATAAAAAATTCAGCACAAACAAATTACAGTCCACTTGGTTTATAACCTTCAAAGTAATGAGGATGCATACATTCAACCCAAGTTAAACCAGTGAAATCCATACATTTTTCCATTTGAAAGTGGTATTTATTGACACTGTACTTCTTACTAACAATCACAACAAAGCAGTTCTAAATGAGAGATCAGAGTCCGAAGCTAAGGTTTAAAGTTTTGCAAGTTTTGTTGACAGATGTAGCTGTTCTGGTAGTGAGCTGTTCATTTTAACTTGCTTATGTAATAAATCAAAGCTGTAGCACGAAATGCTGAAGTCTCTCCTCCAAAGTAGCCCATTTAGGCCTATTTGAAAATATCTTCTCATAAACAGTTAGCATGCTACTGAGAAAGACAGGAAATTAAATGTGATTGTAGTACATAGATCAGGTACATAAGTACCAACGTACAGTACTTAGCTGCATAAACCATTTATCCACACAAGAGCCATCAGGTCAGTTCCTGAGTAGAGCTAGTCAAATTTTTTTAGTCGAATAATTTATTCTCCAAAAAATGCAGTTTTGGTCAACCCGAAACTATTTGTCAATTTTTCTATGAATTTGCTGAATAGTTTTGGCCAATTTTTTTTTCAGGACTAGATTCACAAAACCACCAAAGAAGGAAGTGGGCTAGCACCCTCACATGGGAGCTGTAGGTTTGAATCTCTGCTTAGAACTTGCACGCAGTTCTCCCCCTCATCCTGGTCAGTGCCCTAACCAACAGGCTGTAAAGTATTTGGAGGTTAAGCTCTCTCAGTCTGTCCTGATGAACCTGTTCCATTTGTGTATAAATAATTAAATAGTCATTGAGTAAGACTAGAACCTGGGTGCCCCCCTGGTCCTCACCCCATAGAGTCAGTTGCTCTCACCCAATGATGATGCAAGTATTTTATATAAAATAGAATAGCTTCAATGGGAGAGACTGAAAGATATCTTATAGAAATGCCACTAATCAATAATAAACATGTTCATTGAGTAATAACAATAACAAAAGTAATAACCCTGAATCCAAGTATCTTCTATCCAGCTCAGCATCCCCAACATCCCAGAAGGTTAAGAAAGGAAAAGTGAATTCCAATGTTAAACACCACCTGCTCAGATCCTGAAAAATCCTTAGGGTGTCCCCATCTGCCTAAGTCGGGTTAATACAAATAAACTTAAAAAGTCCTTTTGAGTTGATGGAAACAGGGCTCTTGGCTCCCACTCCCCTAGTCCTTTTGTATGTACTCAGATTCCCTAACTCTGGAAAGGGTATAGGGTAGCAGCACCAATCGGCCTGCCTTGGGGTTTGTTGAGTCATGTATGCTAGGGTCGTTGTCTCCTTGTAGGAACAGGGGTGTAGGTAAATGGCCTTCCTGAGGGCAGTTCCCCTTAAGGCTTTCAGGAATTCCCTTTGGGAGCTGTAGTGCTGCCGTCTCCTCTCTCCCAGAACTGCCCAGCAAATGCTGAGAGTTTCCTACTTTTAATGCTGGGAGTTTCCTTATTCTTTCCTTGACATAATTGACAGGGCCAGAGTGGAGGGTTCAGTCTTGCCCATAAGAAGCTTTTTAACCCTTCATCATTGGTGTGGAGTTTATACCTCCCATCACACACCTTCCCCCTCAGGATTTGAGTAAGAGCTTTAGAGTCATTTGCAGGGGCTCCCCCATCACAAGAAAAAAGTCTGCATTCTGATGAGCTTGGCCAGCTCGGTGATGGACTTGGAACTTACTGGGTTGTAGTGACAAATACCAACACATTATTCAATGGTTGGTTTCCTTCATTTCGTTAAACCATTGGAGCCAGTTTGTGGTCTGTCATTAGTGAAAAGGGATTCCTTAATAGGTTGCAACGTAAGGAGTCCACAGCCCATTTCAATGCTAGGGCCTCTTCTATGATTTAATATGCTTTCTCTCTGATGAATAGCTTTCTACTCATATACAGTACTGGATGTTCTTTCCCCTTGAATTTTTCTTAAAGCACCATTCTCAGCCTCACATCTGAGGCATCAGTCCTCAGATGGAACTCTTTTGGGAAGTCTAGGTTGAAAAGGACAGGTTCTCTACATAGACATTCCTTGTGTGTCCTAAAGGCCATGTCACAGTTTTCCATTCACCATATTTTCCTGTGGTGGCCCTCTTTTATGAGGTCTGGTAAGGGTGCTGCAATGGTGGAGAACTTTGTGACAAAACATTGGTAGTACCTGACTAATTCCAGGATTTGTCGAACATATTGCTTTTTTCTTGTGGAAGGGAGAGGGCAACTTATCAAAGAGTGGATGTTGTCCATTAAGGGTCACAGCTGGCCACCTCCTATTGTGTACCCTAGGTATATATGTTTGTGGTTCCCAATCTTGCATTTCGACAGATTGTCAGTCAACCTTGCATCTGTGAGGGATGGAAGTACTGCCACTACCTGTTTCAGGTAGTCCCCCCCATGACAACAATGTCATTCAGAGAGATGGTGGCATATTGTCCAGGGGATTGCAAGATTTTATCCATCATCCTATGGAAGTTGCAGCTACACAGTGAACTCCATGGTTCCATGGCATGGTTTAGAACTGGTATAATCCAAGGGGTGTGGAGAAAGTTGGCATTTTCCTGGAGTAGTGTGTAAGGGGGATCTGCCAATAGCCTTTGGTAAGGTGAGTAGTAAATATATACTCATCTGCTCCTAAGTGTGCCAGTAACTCATCTACCATTGGCATGGGGCAGAGGTCAACTTTAGATATCACATTGACTGTGGAAGTCTATACGGAAGCATACTGTCTCATCCAGTTTAGGGACCTGTACAATGGGACTCCTCCACTCACTACAGGACACCTCTACCACTCCTAATTCTAACACTGCTTGAAGCTCCTGATGGGATACTTACATCCAATGTTTTCCAGAGTGGAGGGTGAGGTTTTTCTCTCACTTTTTCTCCTGGTACTGTTTCAGTACAATGAGAGATTAAGTGTGTCTTTCCTGGGATGGATGCAAAACTCATGAGGAACAGGTCCAGTGGATGATTAACTTGTGTCCTTTGTTTCGGTTGTAAGGTCTCCTCCATCTTTACAGACTCACAGATTTTTTTTCAGTCAGGGCCTGGTGTCCTAGTTTCGGTTCGAGAAGGCAGAGGTCAATCAAAAGACTATCTTTTTGTGGATGATAGACTGATGTTTTCAGCCTCTTAACTGTCAGTAGGTTACATAGTTCCTTCATCAATTGGGAAGTGAAATTAGAGCCTTGATCTATCAGTATTTCTTTAGGGAGTCCTGCATGAGAAAAGTTTCATGATCTTGGTTGCTATAGTGGTTGTGTTACAACTATGCCAATTACAATGGAATGGCCTTGGACTAGCTTCATCACCTCCTTCCTACATATGGTAAGAACCAGAGGTTGTGGCCTGACTTTGTTTGCATGTTTATCTCACTTGATGTGGTATGTCTGCTCACCCCAGAGTTGAAAACAAGGCCATTGACTCAGGAGTTGGGGTTCCAATGGTTCACAATGTACCATAGGGAGATAATAGAAGGCTCAGGTAAGCATGGGGTCAGCTTGCTGTTCCCACACAGTCAGTGTTTCAGGCAAGAATGCCAGTGCCAGGGTCATCAGTCTTTAGAAGGTCACCAAAATCCAGGGGTGGTGGGTTCCTGCACACTGATGGCCCTTTCACAGGGTCATACTGTTTGCCTACCCCAGTCAGTTCAGCTTGGCCCATCCTTGTCTCCAGCTGCCAAAAGGGGTTAATCTTTTTGCAGGGCTGTCTCTCACATTCTGCTAAGGTTTCTTGGAACTACTGCTAATCCCTTCATAGTATTACTGGGTAAGCTAAGGCAGGAATTAATCCAACAAGAAGGTTGGTTATACCGCCCCCCCACCATCAGTTGTATGTTCTCTGCTGGATGGGGCTCCACATCTCCATGTATACACTGGAGTATGACCGACTTCCTGCCCTCATCTTCCTGTCCAACTAATGGTTCCCTTACCAGGGTCTGTCCCACAGCTGGAGTCTACTAGCCATTGACCTTTTCCCATTGATTTGTATGGACACCACTAGCTTGGCTGGCCCTTTCTTCTGAGCTTCAGTCTTGGCAGACCATACTTACCCATAATTACATTCTGTGTAGTGGCAGTCTTGGCAGAAGTGTCCTGGCTGCACACATGAGAAGCTCTGTTTTGGGGGTGGGGTTAGTTTTTACTGCAGAAGTCCCTTGAGAGCCCCTATTTGGTCTTTCCAATGCATCTGATGATTTCACATGAGAAAGTCCCTCTCTAGGTGACGTTGATTTCCTGGGACACTGGGGCATGCCCCCATTCCTTTGCTCATATTCCTTGATGTCGCTGAGTCTGTTTCTAGGGGCTCACTCTGAAGTGATCTGTCCCCTCAATTGGTCCCAGGTTCTGCTTAGTCTGGTCTTCTTGTTCCCTGTACATTTCTCCCTGGCACTGCCAGTGGGCTACCAGAAGCCATAGAATTTCCATGAGGCAGACGAACTTGGCCAGTGTCTCTTGGTAATGTTTTAATACGCAGGCCTTTCCCTCAGCAGGTAGGATGTGCATGAACTGTTCCAACCAGTTCAGCTACTTGCACTCCTGTCTGGGCTTCTGGTTTTAGCTCGTGCCAACAGTGGCCCCCCAATGCTGGTCCTGCTTCTGGGGGTAAATCTCTTCTCGGAAGCACCAGCAGTGGATTTCCTCTGTAATGTCTGAATAGTTAAGCCATTTTGATTTTCACATAGTCCTGTACATTCTGGTGAGGAAAGGGGCCAGCAGAGAGGGCTAATATTCCTGTGGCTATCAGGCTGCCTGAGCCACCCATTCAAATGTTACGAGGAAGGGTTTGGAATCATCTTCTAGGACCTTTTTTGCTAACCAGTGTGGGCGGGGTTTTGGTCATCACTTTTGTTGGTGCCCCTATAGCTGCCCCAGTCAGCTTGAAGAAATGCAATATTTGTTGGACCTACTGCTGCCGCTGGCTTTTTTGTTGGGTGGTTATTTCTTTTAGCAGCTGTTGTTGCTGCCCCATCTGCTGCCGCTGCTGCTGTGTAGCTAATTGTTGTAGCAGCTGTTGTTGCTGCTGTTGCACTGCTTGTTGATCATAGCTTTCTGTCAGCCTTTTCAGCAGCCTGTCCAAGTCTGTCTTGCTTCGGCAGCCCGCAATTGTAAGTAACTCTGTACACACACGCACACACCCCATTACTCTTTATGTCACGGGCAATATCTTGCCCACATTCTCCACCATTGTCACAATTCTTGGACTGCTGATGAGTGCCTCCAACCACATGGATGCTGAAAAATTGCCCCTTCTGCCTAAGCAGGGGGGTCACTATGATACAAATTGAGTTAAATAGTCAATTTCAGTTGATGGGGATGGGGCTTTGGGTCCCACTCCCTAGTCCCTTTTATACTTACTCAGATTCCCTAACTCCAAAAGGGGTAGAGGGTTGTGGCACCAACTGCTTAATCAGCTCACCTTGGGGCTTGTCGAACCAACATTACCCGGCCAGTGTACCTGGGTCGTTGTCTCCTTGTAGGAACAGGGGGCTGGTAAATGGCCTTCCTGAGGGAAGTTCTTTTGAATACTTTCAGGAATTCCCTTTGGGAGCGGCAGAGCCTCTGTCTGCTGTCCCCCAGAGCTGCCCAGTAAATGCTGGGAACGTCCTATTTTTAAGCCCTTATTCTATCCTCAACATGATTGACAGGACTGGAAGGGCCTGGCCAGCCTTCCCAAAGCAGCTCTTTAACCCGTTCATCACTGGTGCAGGATGTATATATCCCATCACAGGGACAGAAGGAGAAACACTTCAATTTGAATGTTTTAAGGTTGTATTTAACAAGGAACTCTTTCCTCAAGCACTAATTGTTACATGTTGTACTGGATTTTTATGAATCATTGCCTTTGTTTTAGGAAAGAAGAAGAAAGATCTTTTTGTGTTGGTAGTTTACAGATAAATTAATAAATGACATAAACACATTGAAATTGACTTTAGAAAGTATGGTGTCCATTGTACTGTATAAAGTTTTCTTTCCAATAACCTCTTTTGAAGATGTGTATAATTTTAGCACAGATCCACTAGACATCTCCAAAGTAAATCACAAAATTATTGTCCATCTGACTCCTCATATTTGCTCTCCTTATTGCATGCACCAATGTAGAAATGCTAACATCTGTTAAACTGGCTACCTAGTCCTTGTTCCATAAATTCCCTACCAGATGTCTTAGCCTGTGAGATTTCTGATTCATTCCATAATGTACAGAAAAGTTCCTTAGTAACTGGGGAATCTTTGAGGACTTATCATAAAAGTGAATCAGTTAGAGTCCAAATTACAATTATTATGGACATTGATGTCAAGATGACAACTCTATCTTTTCGTTTGTAATTTCAAACTGGATGTTGGAAAGCTTTCCTACCTTCCTTAGTTGCAAACTTTTGTAGAAAGGAAGACAGATCTCTTGTATATTGTTCACAAAAAAGTGTCTGATCAATCATGTTAGCATTTTGAAATGGACACAAGCAAATGTGATGATCACTCTCTTACAAACCCATCTTCTTTAATGAATATAAACTACATTGATCTACATTTAAGAAATAAATGGAAGGTGACTAAACACAAAAATATGCAAAATAGTCAAACCTATTCACACCAACTTTTTGTTATTTAACAAAAACAAAACAATAAAAACAAAACAAACAAATAAATAAATAAATAATAATTTTAAAAACCCAACCCAATCACAGCTTCCTAGAATCAGGAAAATGAGAAAAGCAGAAAAATCCTTCAAGTCTACGGGACTTAATTCAGCTTTAATATAGAATCATAGAAATGTAGGGCTGGAAGGGATGCTGAGGCAGGACCAAGTAAACCTAGACCATCCTGGGCAGGAGTTCATCTGACCTGTTATTAAAAACATCCAATGATGGGGATTCCACAATAGACTTCCAAGACTTCCTACCTTCTTTAGTTGCCAACTTTTGTAGAAAGGAAGTAAGATATTTATCCTTTGTATGTTGTTCACAAGAAATATATATATTCTCTGGAAGCCTATTCCAGCACTTAACTACCCTATAGTTAGAACATTTTCCTAATATCTAACCTGAATCTACCTTGCTTCAGAATAAGCCCATTATTTTCTTGTCCTCCTTTCAGTGGACATAGAGAACAATTGATTCCCATCCCCTATGTAACAGCCTTTAATATGTTATCAAGTCTCCCCTCAGTCTTCTTTACTCAAGACTAAACATGCCCAGTTTTTTTAACCTTTCCTCGCAGGTCAAGTGTTCTAAACCTTTTATCCTTCTTTATCCTCTGGACTCTCTCCAATTTGTCCACACCTTTCCTGAAGTGTGGCACCCAGAACTGGACACAATACTCCAGCTGAGGCCTCACCAGTGCTGAGCAGAGTGGGACAATTATCTTCTATGTCTTATCTACGACACTCCCGTTAATACACCCCAGAATGAAATTAACCTTTTTCACAACTGCATCAGATTATTGACTCATAGTCACTTTATGATCCACTATAGTCCTCAGATCTTCTTCAGTAGTGCTATCATTTACCCAGTTATTCCCTATTTTGTAATTGTGTATTTGATTTATCATTCCTAAATGCAGTACTTTGCACTTGCTTTATTGAATTTCATCTTGTTGATTTTGGACCAATTCTCAAATTTGTCAAGGTCAATATGAATTGTAATCCTGTCCTCCAAAGTGCTTGCAGGCCCTCCTTACTTGGTGTCATCTACAAATTTTATAAGCTTACTCTCCACTCCATTATCCAAGTCATTAATGAAAATTTTGACTAGTACCAGATCCAGGACTGACTCCTGGAGGACTCACTAGATACACCTTCCCAGTTTGACAGCGAACCATTGATAACTATCTTTGAGAATAGTCTTTCAACTAGTTTTGCACCCACTTTGATTTAATCTATACCACATTTCCCTAGTTTGCTTATGAGAATATCATGTGGGACTGTGCCAAAAGCCTTACTAAAACCAAGATATATCACATCTACTGCTTTCCCCTATCCACTAGGCCAGTAACACTGTCAAAGAAGGTAATTAGGCTGGTTTGGCATAATTTGTTTTTGGCAAATACATGATGGCTGTCCCTTATAACCATATTAGTTTCTAGGTGCTTACAAATTTACTGTTTAACACTTTGGTCCAGTATCTTTCCAGGTATCAAAGTTAGGCTGAGTGGTCTATAATTCCCTGGGTCTTCTTTGTTCCCCTTTTTAAATATAGGTACTAAGTTTGCCCTTCTCCAGCCCTCTGGGACCTGACCCGTCCTCCATGAGTTCTCAGAAATAATTGCTAATGTTTCCAAGATTTCCTCAGCTAGTTCCTTAAGTACTATAGGATGAATTTCAACAGGCCCTGCCAATTAGAATACATCTAACTTATCTAAAAAATTCTTTAACCTTTTATTTCCCTATTCTGGGTTGTGTTCATTCCCCCTTGTTAATATTAATTGTATTGAGTATCTGGTCACCCTTTGTACCTCAGAAGCACTTAGATACCATGGTGATAGCATTATGCAAAAACCTTATATAGATATTTTTAAGCAATCTAAGTCCATTTAAAAAAGAAACTGGTTAGCACACAGACGTTCAACATTCTTTCTGTCTACATTATCGTTATTGCCTAATGTTCATAAAACTTGGGAGGGATAGTTAACATTTTAAAATTACAGTCTGGGTTACTGACTGGAATTTGGTGAATAGATGTTTACTTTCCCTCATAGGGTTCATCACAATCTGTGGATTCATTCAAAAATGTTACCAGTTTTATCCAAACAACAATTATCCAAGAATATACCTTTTTTGAGCCATCCCTTACCCTAAACAGTTAAGTGCCATGCTTGTAGTTTAAGGATATGTGTGCACTACAATATAAGACTGGATCCGTGGGACTTGAGCTTGCATGCTTGGAGTTTCTAAGCCCGAGCTTGAGCACCCACACTGATTAGTCACTCTGGGTTTACAATTTCTGGACTGGGGTTTTACACTTGCACTACTGTGTCCACACTGCACTACACAGACCAGAGTCAAACCAGCCTATCCCAGGCTTCCTAGCACCCTCCCCAGCTGTAGGCACTCTAGTCCTTTGTTCATGGTGCACTTGGGGAAAACCTGACTCTCCATCCCCCTGCACTTATCAGATATTGTCTCAGACCATCAACACATCCAGCCAACCCATGTTTTGGGTCTGCACATGCCTGTCAAATGGAGCCAGCAACATGGATGAGGCACTATTTGAAGAACTTCACCTGCATGCACTTTCAATCCTGTGCCAGAGAATGGGCAGAGCATCCATGAGATGCTGGCGGTCATTTCGGCACTGTTTTCTTACCTACCAAAGGCGACTGTCAGAGGAGGAGGAGGAAAAAGATACAGACATGGCAGACTGCAACTGGCTGATGCTGCTTATGACTCCAAGTATAGCCATTGATGCCCTCTATGTAAATTGGTGCTTCTGGAGCAGAGCCGCAAGCACAGACTGGCAACTTCACATCATCATGTAGACCTGGGATGACCAGCAGTAGGCCCTGAACTTTTGCACGAAGAGAGTGATATTTAGCTTCATGGACAGGCTGGGACACTATTCCCCATCAAATGACGTTGTCAGAAATGAAATAACTGTCCCCACATTGCCTTTGGTTTGAAACCATACCCTGGTCTATGAGGCCCTGGAAGCAAAGATTTAATTACACTCTTAGTAGGTGTAAAATGGTGGTTGAATGTGCCTTTGGCAGATTGAAATCCTCCTGGGACTGTTCACAGAAGCATTTGTATTCCAGTGTTATCAATCCTGTCCATGTTACTGTGGCTTGTTGTATTCTGTATGATCTTTTTCAAGTGAAAGTTGAGCCATTTCCTCTGGAGTGGACCCATGAGACTAATGGATGGCTGAACCAATATGCTCAAACAGAAAATGAGCCTGTCACAACTGGAGCAGGCTGCAGCTGTGGCAGAGAAATCAGAGATGCTTTGCATGCAACCATTATAAACTTGCATGGACCAATGGAAAAAGGAGAATAGTTCCAACAGCAAATGAAGTACAAACACTGCATGCTATGAGTGTGTGTGTGGTGGGAGGGGCAGTGATGGAGATGATGGCTTATACAATGGGTGGGGGAGCATAGTGCTCAGCATGCTTTTTTTACTTATGGCTGACATGAATGGTTGATATTAATTATGGATCTGGAAAGATGAATGGAGACATTTTGTCTGGATAAGACTTCCTAGTTATTCCATATCAGTTCTTTGCCTTTATTGTGTGAAAAGAACTTGTAATGTGATGCGGTGCATTGATGATAATATACTTTGTTAATGAATTCAAAGCCTTTATTCATTAAAATGACTGCAATATAAAAATGACAATATTAAAGAACTGACAGGCAGGCCAGTTGCCATGAAAAGACCAAAGGAGAAAAAAAATAAAGTACATAACACAAACATTACACCGTACAAAACAGTTAAACCAGTGCAAAAATAGAAAAGTAAAAACTTGAAATTCCCCTACTTCTAACTTTCCCCTGCCCTCTGTTCTCCTTTCCCCTTCTAATGCATGTTACATACACTTGGTGATATTATCCAGGGGTGGAGGATTGCATGGGGTACATTTGCCCAGTCCAAGTATCATTCAGTCCTGGTTGCACTGGCCACCCAACCACAGAATTGTCCTCTGGGTTCCTGGCTTTCATGGTACGGTGGTGGGTACTCAGGACAGGGTACTGGTGCTGGAGGTATGGGTGGATCCAGAGCCTATACTCTCATAGGCATTACTGCAAGCAGCCTCTCAAACAGATCTTTCTGCTGTGCTCCATCTTCCTCCTTCAATAGATGCTTCTAATCCAGAAACTGCACTGTGTGTCTCTCCTGCCACTCCGCAGCATCACTGCGCCTTCACCTTGCCATGCATCCTTTTCCCTTTGGTGCTGTAGCTGCTGGCTGGCTTTGTGTAGGATGTCCACAGTAGGGTCATTGCAGACACACTTTCTCTTTGACTGCATCATGACAGTGTGACACCCCAGGCTCCTGCTGGACTTTGGTTGGCCTGAAGAGATGGAAGAGCCTGAAGAGAATGAAACAGAACGTAATTGTCTCAGTATTTCTGCAAAGGTTCACTACTTCATCAGCAGAAGGGCCTTTGGAAGCTCAAGGCCAAAACATGATCCTTTGTAAAACTCTGCTTCAATGTATTCTGAGAGCAACAGTAAATTTCCCAGCTGCTCCTTGGATGCAACTGAGAGTTAAGCCGAGGTTAAAGAGTTCACGCACAATGGTAAGGTGACATATTAAAATGATATAATAAATGAAGACCATTTCTTTCTTATGGGGGTAGGAGGAGCATGTGGCTACAATTGATGTGATACACTACCTACGGTTTCACAATCCTTGCAAACATTCACAGTTTTTGAGGACTTAACAGTTCTTGTAGATTCCTGAATGGCAAAGGGATATTCTATCCAAGCCAGTCTGAAAAGGTTTTCATATTTATGGTGACTGAGCCACACCTCTATGAGTGGAGAGGACTGTGACCTACAGAGGAGGACCTAGAAAGTACACCATTCCCTGAAATATGGCCACCCATCTGGAATTCCTACTACTGGAAAAGTTTGCAGCAATCAGCACCTGGGATTGGATCATAATTCATGAAGGGATCAACATGCTAGTTTCCATGTGGATTACTGCCTCCCTTAAAGTTGCTGAAAGCTCTCTGCATACGTGCAGTTACCCCAATGCAGCTACACCTTACAATACCACCTGCTCGAACAACACCTATATGCAAACATACCCAACAATACAGACTCTTAATACTGCATACATGGACTGTGTACATACCACAGGGATTGCCAGATGCTAGAATAGTGAATGCATTGCCAAAATTACATACACATCCTAAGCATACTTTGACAACAAAGAACTACAGAGTGCCCTGCTTTCCCGGCACATTTCTGGACTGCATATGATCCCCTCTCATATTTTGGACAGCTGATTAGTCATCCATGCACTACAGTTTCCCACCACCCAGTACAGTTTACAGATGGCTTCTTACACTGTGGCATGGCCGCTTCAACGTGGCCCAGAGGGAAGGCAATGTAGGGCTCTTATTTTTAACACCCCATTGTTAAAAGTAACACCTTTGTAACAATGTCCGAGTATCTAGTAAAATGTTTATTATAACTGTTTTTTTAACTGTTGCTTGTACTTCCCAGTACCCATTTTGAATTCCACATGGAGGGGTGGGGGAGAGTGGCAGATGCCAAGGTGCAAGTGTGCAATCTGCAAACACAGGCTGCTACCTGTGGCTTGTAGTAAGTTGATTTGGTCGTAAACTGGAAATCCCTCCCATTCATATATTAACAACAACAGACATGGAACCAGAAACTTACCAGGCAAGTAGTTTTGAGTTGCTACTGTACGAGTTGTAAGACTTGAAGTGTTTTTTCTGTGTTAATTTAATTTTTTGGACAGCACACTATGACGCTGGTAAACCAAGTGCCAGCTCTGGCCAAGGCTGTAGGAGTTAGCTAAGAACTGACAAACTCATAACTGGAAACCAAACCAGCTCATCTGTATGTTAGTTTTGTTCAAAACAGGTATTAGTTTTATAAGAATGTAGTTAGTGTTGAGACTCTATGAAATGTTTGTAAATTGCTGCATGCATTAATTTCACTTGTAATGCCTGTATTCCCGAGCATAAGGAAATATGTAAGTTTTGTTTTCTAATTTTAAAAATGTTTGCTCTGAATTTGTGAACCCAGGCACAAAATTGTGCACTCTCATACTCATTAAGGAGGCCTATCAAAATTAAATGGGCCATTAAGAAACATCACAATACAAAGGATTGTTGAATGGCCCTATCCCATCTTGGAAGTATTACATGCAAGGGAGCTCGTCTCATGGACTGGAAGCATAAATGTAAAAAGTAAAACTGTGTCACAAGAAAATGTTTCATCTCTTTGCTGTTTGAACTCTCATAGGGTCAGAGATACGAAATTAAGGCAGAGATCCCCAGGGGTTCCCCTTGGGGCGACTCTGAAAAACATTTTGAATTGACGGTTCACTACAATTCTGTCACCCTTAGGATTTAGATTGCAACGCATTTGTGTGCGTTTGCTTGCTTTAATCTGTAAATAACTCATTTCTTTTTCCCAGTTAATAAACCTTTAGATAGTCAATCCTGCAATAAACTACAGGAGTTTGTCTTTGGTGTCAGATCTAGGGTACCAATTGCTCTGTCGTAAGAAACTGGTCTATTGGGACCAGAAGCAACCTGAACATTTTGTGATTTTTGGTGTAAGTGACCATTGATCACTAAGTCCAGCTTCCCTTGGTGGCAAGATAGTCTAGAGAGTATGAGGAGACTGTTTGTGGCTTCATGTTGAAACTGTTCTGGTGAGCCAGGAGTTCACATTTGTTACTGGGTTGGTGAAATCTAATTATAGAACATACCACCAGTCTGCCCTGATTTTGACAGTCTGCCCTCACGTAGGCGCTCGTGGTCACAAGCCGCTTCAGACAGCATGATACACACTTTACATCATCTTGGTCCAGCATTGGTAGTGTCAAAAAGTGTATGTGATTTACATCTTTGTTGTTCCAGTCAGCTTTGTGGTCAGCAAAATAAACCTGCTTATTTTCTCAGTTGTGCTTCCAACTCACCTCACCTTTTCACAAGTCATTTAAGCATACGATATTGCTCTCACCTGAACCAGAATAAACAACCAAGGAAAGAATTATTGCTCCAGCAGTGTTTTCTATTTTGTACCCTACTGGATCAATGAAACACTTGACTAGTTCCCCGGGCCTACACCTTTTAGATCTGGCTTTTACAAAGTTTGTTGACAGGTATGTAATATTAACTCAGCTATGAAAGCTCAGAGCACCTGATCTGAAAGAAAAGCATACCATACGTCTGTGTTACTTCTTCATCAGAAGCAGTGTTACTGGGCAAGATCCAAATCTCTACAGTAAGATCAGGAAGACAGCCAACTACACTCACAGGCAGTGTGTGCCAAGTGGATGGCTAAAACTTACAGCATAGATGCCAAGCAGTTTCCTCTCCTTGGCTGCTATCTAAAAGTCATCTTCCTTAGAGAAGTGGGGTGGCTCCATCCTGCTGTTCTATGGCATTTCTGGGTACCCTCCTGCCGTAGCTCATATTGTCAAGTATTTGCTTCATGCATTGGGTCATCCTATTTGAACTAAATCAAGCTGAGAGGCAGCACCTGGTGTTAAAATTTCCTGTGCATGTACTGTAAATGAGGATTTTAAACATCAAATTTAATTTCAGTGGTTTTCAATATGACTTGACCAGGAAATATATTCTAGCCAAGGAGAAGACAATCACCACATGCTACTATTAATGGTATATTTTCATATTTGTTTTATTTTTTCAGAGATGTGACAAAGGGGAAATTCTTAGATTTGTTTATACTAACTAGTCTGAAAAATTGTAGAATATGTTCTGTCTTTATTTTCAAATACAGGTCATGCAGTGAATAATCTGATTCTAGATCAGTGGTTCTCAATTGATTACACATTGTGGGCCACATATGCGACCCACAATGTGTTACGTGGGCCGCAGGCGCTGGGTGGAAGGGCAGCGGCTGTCCTGACCCCGACCCTCACCATGCGGGGCAGCCGGCTGCCCAACCCAGACCCTGTGGGGCCTGCCGGCAGATCCCCCACCCCATCACATGGGCCGGTCAACTGCCCCAATCCTGGATTCCACGGGGCTAGCCGGCTGCCCAGGACCCTGCCAAGCAGGCCGGCCGGCTGCCCTGGATCCCACCATGTAAGGCCAGCTACCCCAGACCCTTGGCTGGCAGCCCTGGAACCTCGACCCCACGGGGCTGTCAGCAGCCCCAACCCCACCATGCTGGGCGGTGGGGCAGCCTGGCTGGATCTTTCCACGCCAAGCAGTGGGGCAGCTTGGACCCCTCCATGCCATGCTGCTGAGAACCTGGCAGACCCCGGGCACACGGGCCGGCCCTCAGGACACAGCTGAGCTGGGCCGCAGCTGTGTGCTAATTGGGCCGCATAGGGTCACGGGTTGAGAACCGCTGTTCTAGATGCACATGGTCTGGCTGCAAAAATCAATGTACATGACAAAATTTTAAGGATAAGGCCTTTTCCATGTCTTTACAATGCTATGCATGTTTATGGTGCTGTACAGGGTGTGCTCTTTGTATCTTGTGCACGCACTGCACAAAACTTCAAAATTCTTCATGTCACAGGCTCAGTTCATGATTCCACCACCAATGTCCTAGCTATCTAACTTCCTACTTCAGGCTCCAACTGTCACAAGTCCTCTCTATATAAATACTATTTGATGAGAATGAAGCCAAGGAAGGGGACCACTCTGCTCAGAAGCCCAGGACAGAAGATTGCTATTCCATCCTGCTAAGCTATTGATAGAGTGGTCTGTCAATCGAACAGAATTTTTTGTGAGACCCATTCATTAGAAGGACAATCAAACAGATTCCTCCCAACAGAAAATGCTCACTCTCACTTCAACATGGAAGGAACGGACAGTCCATGATGAGCTTTATTTTCTACACATCCCATTTACAATCTCAATCTGAAAAAAAACAGGTCTAGAGAGTGGCCAGCTCGTTGTGCTGAATGAAATATCAAATGGGATATGCCCTGGTTATTGTGATAACCATAAGATCTTGTTCTAACTTTGAAGAGTCATCATCTGCATGGAATTTGAAATCACCTGGAACAAATTATCTCAGCTCCACCAGCACTGAGTCATTTTAGCGAGGAACTCTGAGGTGCATTGGGGTAGTCTCACATATCAATGTTCATCCTCCAGTTTTAACTCCATCCTGGGATTCATCTTTGGAGTGCGAGATTTCCTTTACTGTAGATCAGACATAACCAGCACAGCAAAACCACCTAATCTACCTCAATTCATGCTGAATTAATACACAGCAGAAAACATCTGGGCCAACAGGTGGCCTGTGGAGTGATCCAAAGACTTATATGCAAAGTCAGGGCCCTCGTTTATGTTCAAGTCATGTCAGGGGATGGGATGGGTGGGGCAGAGTTTCTGGGGGATCAAGGATTTCCTGCTTGGGTGCAATCATTCATGTGCAGAACTATCACTGAAGATAATGGGATCCCCTTGTCTATAGCCTTGCAAGATTGGGTCTATGATGTGGCACTTACCGCAGTGAATGCTGCCAACAACCAGGATAATGCCATTTTTGTGAAGCGAATATACACACTGAATTGTTACTGAAATATAACATCAAAGGAGAAGACCATTCCAATTCAGGCCAAAAGGCTGCAAATGTCATATCGATGTAATATAAATAAATCCTGAAAAGAATCATACTTAAACTGAAATGAAGAATTTCTTTTACTCTAATACCAAGAAAAGGAGTGCAGTAAAAATGAGTCATTCACCATCACAATAAAAATCACCCCAAGGATCTATCCTTCCTAGAGCTGTGAGATGTAAAATAATATTTTATATACATAATATGACAGTAGTAGAAAGCACCCCTCCAGAGTTAGCAACGCCATCCATTAAGATTCCACCCTGACAGTCAGGTGCTTTCGGTGTCAGATGGTACAAAACATTTATCAATGTTCAGAGGAAAAACAGGGAGACAAATATTGAGACTTTTAAAGTCATCCACACGCCATGTCTACTTGTAACATACAAACTCTCCTGAATGTTGACCGGGTTTTTGTAAATTTAGTTGATAGTTTACCTATTATTCATTACATTTCAAATTGAAAGTACTGGAGTCCACAGCTGGCAACAATACAAAGCTAAACATTCTCATGCTAATTTTCTCTAGCACAGTGATTTTCTCTGCCACTGGCAGCAAATGAATAATAATGTAACAGTGTAATGGGCAAAGGATCCTCTAAAGATAGTTGGGAGTTCATAGAAAAGGGGCATGAAGCAATGGAGAAGATGTGACAACTGCCTCCCTTCTGAATGATCAGTAAGATAGGGAGCAGAAAACGCAGCCTGAAGTAAGCTGTTGCTCCTACTATGGAAGTATCTGGGCCAAATTCAGCAGTGACACAATGGGTATAAATGTAGCTCGAATCAACTTGTTAGTCAGTAGGTGTACGAGAGTAACTCATGCATTTGTGGGGTGGAAAGTTGGGGGTGTGGGAGAGCAGGAAAACTAGTTAACAGGAAGGTATAAGTTAAAGAAGTTAAATTGTGGACACACTATCTGCAACATTCCCAGAGAAAATGTGCAGTATCTTATATACCACTGTTAGCAAAGGCCAAGGCAGGCCCCAGGCCATCCATGATTTCACAGCTTCAGAATTCACAGCCAAATTCAGAATTCTCTTGCCACAGGACTAGGGTCCAGAATCTCAGTTTTCTTTTCTTTTCCTTTCTTTAAATTGAGTTTCCAGCTCTTACAGATGTGAAGAAAGCCCTGAAAATGTGACCCCAGTGTAAACCAAAGCAGTATTGCCTGCCTGAATCTGCAGACAACCTGAAATAATCTCTTGGGGAGAAATGAACTGCTTGCTTGAAGGTTCAATGTGCTCTATGATACTATGGCTGTGGAATTACTCATTTTTCCAAAATGCCAAGAAATCATCATTATTGCTGCAGAATTCACTATTTATCTGTAGCCAGGCACCTGACGTTTCATTTTCAATCTCATTGCCCTGCTGGGACTTCCCTGAAGCTGTTTCTTGTTCTCCCATTTTCCCTAAAGCAATGGTTCTCAAACTATGGGGCAGGCCGCCCAACGGAGGCACAGGGATGTGTCAAGGGAGGCGTGAGCTGTGTGCTTTTTAAAAGAGCTCTGGCAGTCAGCCCCGGGTGGCTGGGGCTTGTGCAGAAGGGCTATGTGCACCCGGGAGGCCGGGATAAGGGGACAACCCAAGCCACACTGCCCCAGTGTGACAGCTGGACCCCCACCACCCAGGCTCTGGCTCTTCTTCCACCCATCCCTCCTCCCCACAGTCTCTGACCAGGAGGCAGCCCAGGCTCAGGCTGTCCTTCCTTATCCCCTTCCCACTACCCCTTACCTAGAGGTTGTGGGGCTCCAGCTGTCAGCCCCAGGGTGGCAGCAGCAGTGCAGAAGGATAGCAAAGGGATGCTAAGTCAGCTGTGAAAAGTGATATTGACAAATATTACTTTTCACATTGCCTCCCTTACTTCTCTGCTGCTGCTGGTGTGGTGCTGCCTTCAGAGCTGAGCACCCAGCCAGCAGCCCCTGCTCTCCACTCTGCCTTCAGAGCTGAGTGGCGGGATGTGTACTCGGGGAGAGGGCATAAACAACTACAGACACAAAGAAGGGGGCCCTGATCAAATAAGTTTGAGAGCCACTGCCCGAAAGGAGGAGTTAATTAGAGTACTTTGCATACTCCCTGAGCTGTTCTAGGGAACAGGTGGCTTACAACTAGGGAGCAAGGGAAGCCAGAAGTGGAGGCTAGCAAGCTGCACTGACTAGAGAACGGTGCAGCAGTCAGGAGCAGGGAAGATGAATTACTGCAGCTGCCCTTGTCCTCTGGCACACTTTGGAGGAAAGGAAGTTCTGAGCTGGGCTAGACAACAACATGGGAGCCAAGGCCAGGCTGCCTGAAGAGCATAGCAAAAAACCCATCTCACAAATTAATCGCTGTGTATGTTTTATGGAGGGGTGATGGAAATGAAAGGCATTTCCTGATAATAAATCAATGTTGCCATGAAATTCCGGGGATTGTTGCTGCAGAATTTGTCCCCACTGTGCCACAGAATATGTGAGCTGCTGGCTAAGCCTGGCTTTTTAATTGCTACCATCATAAATTACTCTGCCACTTGCACATGTTTTCTAACCAATTTACATTTAACGTGTAACTTTGCTCCATGCTCCTATATGTCATTATTGAATATGACTCAAGATTAAGCCCAACTGTTCACTAGCTAATGGGCCAACATCATTGCTATATAACTCCTATTGATTTCACAGGAGTTACTCCAGAGCTGAATTTGGCCCATCACCTTTATTTCATTTCAACGTGTTTTAAAATACATTGTTTTTGTGATACTACATAGCTATGTTTGTATTCATTCAGACAAATATCATGGGCTAGATTCTGGCTGTCCTTGCACAAAGGAAGAAAAGAGAATGTAGGAATCCTTTCCTCATCTCCATCCTTTGTGCAGCAACATGGATGTCAATGCTTACAGTCCCTCAGTGTAATGGCCAGCAAGACATGACATGCTAAGCGTAAGGGCATGACTAACTACTACGGTCAATGCAGAAGGGAGTGAATGCTGAGCCTCTGTAAAGAAGAGCGCATTTCCCCCCAGTATCCCTGAAGGCATCTATCTGCCTGTGCTTTACAAAGACTGAATGTCTCAACCTTTGACATTGGCGTTCCACTCTACCACACCTCAGTATGGTTCTGGCTTGTCAAAGATAGAACTGAGTTTTGTACATTTAAACAAAGGTGAGAAGGGTTTAGTATCTGAGGATATGTCTACACAGCAAGGAAAAGCCTGCAAGTAGCCTGTGCCAGTCAACTCAGGGTCATGGCGCTCAGGCTGCAGGGCTTCTGCATTACTGTGTAGACTTCAAGGCTTGGGCTGGAGCCTGAGCTCTCGGATCCTCCCACCTCACAGGGTCCTAAAGTCTGGGCTTCAGCCAAACCCAGAAGTCTACACAGCAATGAAACAGCCCCATAGCCTGAGCCCTGTGAGCCCAAGTCAGCTGGCATGGGCCAGCCACAGGTGTCTATTTGCTGTGTAGACATACCCTTAGTCAGATCTAGAAGTCAATGGAACTACTCTGGGGTAAAAGCAATGCTGGTGACATCAGAATCTGGCTCTGTATTTCTAAGTGCTTTTTCATTCATTTAATTTATTTTAAAATTACATTTGTTTCCTTACATTAATCAGTTTAATACATCGAAGCTTCCTTACAAACTCAGGGCCTGATCCTTAGGGATAGCGCACCCATGTCTCTTAGTGACTTCAGTGGGCATTGAGGGTATTCAGAATCTCTCAGGAAAAGCCCCCTCAGTTAATTAAACTTCCACCAGCCGTGTTCAGGCATCAGGCTGTATCCTAACGAGACATTCCAGAAGAGTTTTAATGTATAATAAATGGATGGACTGTTTTTATTAATAATAAAACATGAGAAATCTATTTTTTATTTTTGGTTCTCACCTATAAGCGCACAGCCATATCAAAAAGCACAGGAAATGGCTTCAATGTCCTAATTTGCCTAATACTATTATAATTATTGTTATTCATCAGCTGTCAAGTTACATACAAGAGCTATATCAGCAACAGTATCTACCGCCAATCCACTTTTACCGCACGAAAAAGTGTCCCATAATGCTCAGGGAAAAGCCCTCTTCATTTAGGATGGCAGAAAGAAAAAAAAAAGTACTATTTGTAAGGTGTTTTCTGTCAGGCTTCCTTTTAGCGAGCTGGGGTCTGAGTGTCTCTGCTTTGCAACAACTGTTGAAGAGTTGGAGTTTAGAGCCATGGCTCCTGGTAAGGCATGCAAAGAAAACATAAAGCTGCTGATCTGGAGCCATGGCTCTGACCTGGAAACACCAGCTCTCTAAAATGTTGTTGAAAAGCAGAGTTCAGATTTGATGGAGCACCTGAGGATTAACCTAAACCATGACGACACCACCCAGTGTCAGGTGAATTTGAGAGTGGAAAGGGAGTTTGCTAGGAGTATGGCCAGAGCACAATGCATCACAGCAATCTGGGCTAACTGTATGGCTGAACCAAAAGGTCACAGTACTCTTGTCTTATACAGACCAGTTCTAACCCCTGTGGTTTCTGTACTCCTCCAGAGAATGAATACCCTTTTTAATAAATGAAGTCCTTTCTACACTTGACACCTGAGGAGTCAAGGTGAAAGGGCTTTGTTCAAATCTTTCCTCAGTCAGGATCCTAGAGCCCCACTCTCTCTCCTCAGAATCAGAGAGATGCCTATCTCTTCCTCACACCTCTGTCTTTTTTCTCAATAGTGTTGTGTAGTGAGTGGTTTTACAAGTTACATGGTTTTGTTTCTGTTCTCTCACTGGAAAAGTGCACAACTACTTCTGGAATAAATACCTGAGGATATGAATTTAGGATTCAGTTTCTGAGAACACTCATACATGTCCCTTTGATATTACTTTCTGCAAACATTAATTTGAGCTAGTTGAATAGTCTCAGAAAGCAAATATGAAATACGCATGGTGCATGAGTCTGATGCATGACACATCAGCAAGTGCATTGAAAATTCTAAAAGGTATTTTGTGGCAAGTCATTTGCATTGTTCACCTGGTTCTAGTGATCAGTACAGAATATAGTGATTTTCATTTTTTTTTTTTTTTTTGGTCCTGAAATTTGAGAGAATTTAGTGCTCATATAAACAATCGTGGCCAGAATCAGGCACAGCACAGACAAGCAATGTGCAAACTTTTACAACACTGCTCTTCCATGGTGTCTCAAATATTGACTTGCATCAACCCTCCTATTCTTCCCTGTGATTGATTTGAACAGTGGCTGCTTTGCTTGCCAAGCTCTTCGGTTGTTTTGTGATGGAGATAAATTAGGGCTAGAATTAGACCAACAGGCAAATTTTGGGACCTGAGCTACTGTTTTGAAAAAGAAGAGATATTTTCTTATAGATCAAATTAGGAACATCCTTGCATGCCTCTGTACTGCCCTAATATAATGAAAACTGTGTGGTTTTGTTGTGCAATGCAGAATCCACACAAAGGTTTCCACACCCCTGGTCATTCCAGATTTAATGGTGGTGGGCAATTTGGTGAAAAATAAGTGAGTCTGCCACAAACAGCATACATGGACAATGAGCCTACAAACCCTCATGTCCCAAATCCTGTTTTTGAGAGCAGCAGACTGCCTGCTACTTCCCCTCAGAAGCTATAGTAGAAAGCAGCAGGCTGGCTTGCTAGGGTTATGTTGCATTGATTTTGATGGAATATACTTGTCCAAAGAGTCAAAGGTGTTAACATGTCTCTGTCAATGTCCAGAATTAAACAGTGTTAAACAAGGTTCGGTGTTTGTTGTAGACAGGGGTAATAACTGTCCTTTTTGGGGAAAAAGAGAATTTAGTTGAGATGGGCTGGAGCTGTTGTTGTTAAAGTCTGATCCCATTTCTTAAAAGACAAAGCACCACAGACACACATGTGGGGTTAGACAAGAAAAGCAAAGATAAAAAATGCAATTTCAGTCACTGGTATTGACTTTCACTTGCAACCTCACTGCTGAAGAAACACAAGCATGGCCTGTGTTACTAGCCATTCCAAGACCTGGCAAACTTGTACCAGCATAGAGCTGTTTTGGACTTTGCTTTTAACAAAGTCTTTCTGTTCACAGGCTTTGAGCAGGGTTGCAAAACATAGTATCTTGGCTGGCTAACCCAGACTCTTATTGAACAGAACTAAAAAAGAAGTGGGATAGGAAATAGAAGAAATAAAGCAGGGAAGGAAAAGGACACCAAGGGGGAAGCAGGGGGAATGACAAAGTCTCATATCCCAGCTGGTGTTTGGGATTCAGCTGGAGCCAGTGGAGGTGGCAATGTCATCTGAGTCCTTCTCTTGGCCTGTCTTATCAGGACCTCTCTCTCAGGATCAGGAAGACAAAGGGCCAGTGGTGTCACAGTGGATCCCAGGGTCCCAGGAGACAATGGGGATGGCAGCCATGAGGGTGAAGCTCACTTTTTCCTATTCTCCAATCTTTCAGTCAGCCAGCACCTGCTTTTATATCCATTAATTTTCCCTCCAAACTCTTTATGAGGGCCCAAGAAGGAGAATGGTGGATGAGTAGCCCAACCCCTCATTCTTTTGTCGACCAGTTAGACCTAATTTCTGACACACCAATTTTGATTAATTGATTTCAGGTCCCATATTTCTCTTGTTTACCACAGTCCTTGTTAGAACATTAGGCCATCTTGTTTAGACGAATTCAGTCTGTCTCCATGTTGCACCTTTTCACATAGACATTTATTGCTGTAGGTAATTGTGATATTTTATAAACTTTCACTTATTTTTACAGTTCAGATCACAATTAGGGTAAATTTGTGGACCCAACTGTTACAACAGTTACCATGCTTCAGAGCATATACTGGGACTAAGGATTCCCTCCCTCTGTCATTCTATACATTTACAATTAAACAAAACCATTTTCTTTCTTTTACGGGGTTGAACCCTGCATGCTGTGCATTTTATTTTCCATCGCATTCAACCCAGCAACTGACTTGTATTTTCTGTGGAGATAGCAGTAGAGCCACTCCCACAGCAATTTAGTTTGGAAACTTCCTACAGATTAAAGGGTTTCTCCTAATCTGAAGTTTGTCTCCTCTTTGATACCATGGTGTCAAGG
Source organism: Eretmochelys imbricata (assembly GCF_965152235.1). NCBI lineage: Eukaryota > Metazoa > Chordata > Testudines > Cheloniidae > Eretmochelys > Eretmochelys imbricata. Next base: position 315,207,095 of record NC_135572.1, read on the forward strand.
TTCTTTCCCCACTCTAAACTCTAGGGTACAGATGTGGGGACCTGCATGAAAGACCCCCTAAGCTTATTCTTACCAGCTTAGGTTAACTTTTATCTTTTGTCCTTGGACCTTATGCTGCCACCACCAAGAGTGTTAAACAAAAAACAGGGAAAGAGCCCACTTGAGACGTCTTCCCCCCAAAATATCCCCCCAAGCCCTACACCCCCTTTCCTGGGGAAGGCTTGATAAAAATCCTCACCAATTTGCATAGGTGAACACAGACCCAAACTCTTGGATCTTAAGAACAAGGAAAAAGCAATCAGGTTCTTAAAAGAAGAATTTTAATTAAAGAAAAAGTAAAAGAATCACCTCTGTAAAATCAGGATGGTAAATATCTTACAGGGTAAGCAGATTCAAAACAGAGAATCCCTCTAGGCAAAACCTTAAGTTACAAAAAGACACAAAAACAGGAAATTACATTCCATTCAGCACAGCTATTTTACTAGCCGTTTAAACAAAACAGAAATTTAACGCATTTCTAGCTAGATTACTTACTAAGTTCTAAGACTCTATTCCTTTTCTGTTCCCAGCAAAAACATCACACAGACAGACAGAGCCTTTGTTCACCCCCCCCCCCCGCAGCTTTGAAAGTAACTTGTCTCCTCATTGGTCATTTTGGTCAGGTGCCAGTGAGGTTATCCTAGCTTCTTAACCCTTTACAGGTGAAAGGATTTTGCCTTTGGCCAGGAGGGATTTTATAATTCTGTATACAGAAAGGTGGTTACCCTTCCCTTTATATTTATGACAATGGGTCGTTCTGGTTCCATCTGAGTATATTCATCATCTAACACAGTCCTGGAAACAGAGGAGAATAAGACAATGTATGGATTAATGGGGTGGCAGTGGACTGTGGCATCTACATGTGATGTGCTTCAGTCCATTTTCCTACATTCTCTAACACATTGTTTTGGAAGACAGCATTATCTCAAACATGATTACTTTTAAAAGTACCCTGTCTAAGTTTTACTATTTTCTCTCTCTCTCCTTTGTACATAAGACCTCAATTCTGAAAACAAACACTCGTGCACTTTCTTAATTTTAAAACACATGAACAGTCCCACAGGCATTATTGTCTGAAATTTAACCACACAAGTATTTAAGGTTAGGGCCTAAATACCAAACAAGTAAAGTAAAGTGAGCAAAACATTTAGGATTTGTAACATATATAAGTAAGCAAACCTGCATATGAAAGAAGAAAGTTTAATGGTTTTCTTAGAATCATAGAATCATAGAATATCAGGGTTGGAAGGGACCCCTGAAGGTCATCTAGTCCAACCCCCTGCTCGAAGCAGGACCAATTCCCAGTTAAATCATCCCAGCCAGGGCTTTGTCAAGCCTGACCTTAAAAACTTCCAAGGAAGGAGATTCCACCACCTCCCTAGGCAACGCATTCCAGTGTTTCACCACCCTCTTAGTGAAAAAGTTTTTCCTAATATCCAATCTAAACCTCCCCCACTGCAACTTGAGGCCATTACTCCTCGTTCTGTCATCTGCTACCATTGAGAACAGTCTAGAGCCATCCTCTTTGGAACCCCCTTTCAGGTAGTTGAAAGCAGCTATCAAATCCCCCCTCATTCTTCTCTTCTGCAGGCTAAACAATCCCAGCTCCCTCAGCCTCTCCTCATAAGTCATGTGTTCTAGACCCCTAATCATTTTTGTTGCCCTTCGCTGGACTCTCTCCAATTTATCCACATCCTTCTTGTAGTGTGGGGCCCAAAACTGGACACAGTACTCCAGATGAGGCCTCACCAATGTCGAATAGAGGGGGACGATCACGTCCCTCGATCTGCTCGCTATGCCCCTACTTATACAGCCCAAAATGCCATTGGCCTTCTTGGCAACAAGGGCACACTGCTGACTCATATCCAGCTTCTCGTCCACTGTCACCCCTAGGTCCTTTTCCGCAGAACTGCTGCCTAGCCATTCGGTCCCTAGTCTGTAGCGGTGCATTGGATTCTTCCGTCCTAAGTGCAGGACCCTGCACTTATCCTTATTGAACCTCATCAGATTTCTTTTGGCCCAATCCTCCAATTTGTCTAGGTCCTTCTGTATCCTATCCCTCCCCTCCAGCGTATCTACCACTCCTCCCAGTTTAGTATCGTCCGCAAATTTGCTGAGAGTGCAATCCACACCATCCTCCAGATCATTTATGAAGATATTGAACAAAACCGGCCCCAGGACCAACCCCTGGGGCACTCCACTTGACACCGGCTGCCAACTAGACATAGAGCCATTGATCACTACCCGTTGAGCCCGACAATCTAGCCAGCTTTCTACCCACCCTATAGTGCATTCATCCAGGCCATACTTCCTTAACTTGCTGACAAGAATACTGTGGGAGACCGTGTCAAAAGCTTTGCTAAAGTCAAGAAACAATACATCCACTGCTTTCCCTTCATCCACAGAACCAGTAATCTCATGATAAAAGGCGATTAGATTAGTCAGGCATGACCTTCCCTTGGTGAATCCATGCTGGCTGTTCCTGATCACTTTCCTCTCATGCAAGTACTTCAAGATTGATTCTTTGAGGACCTGCTCCATGATTTTTCCAGGGACTGAGGTGAGGCTGACTGGCCTGTAGTTCCCAGGATCCTCCTTCTTCCCTTTTTTAAAGATTGGCACTACATTAGCCTTTTTCCAGTCATCCGGGACTTCCCCGGTTCGCCACGAGTTTTCAAAGATAATGGCCAATGGCTCTGCAATCACAGCCGCCAATTCCTTCAGCACTCTCGGATGCAACTCGTCCGGCCCCATGGACTTGTGCACGTCCAGCTTTTCTAAATAGTCCCTAACCACCTCTATCTCCACAGAGGGCTGGCCATCTCTTCCCCATTTTGTGATGCCCAGCGTAGCAGTCTGGGAGCTGACCTTGTTAGTGAAAACAGAGGCAAAAAAAGCATTGAGTACATTAGCTTTTTCCACATCCTCTGTCACTAGGTTGCCTCCCTCATTCAGTAAGGGGCCCACACTTTCCTTGGCTTTCTTCTTGTTGCCAACATACCTGAAGAAACCCTTCTTGTTACTCTTGACATCTCTCGCTAGCTGCAGCTCCAGGTGCGATTTGGCCCTCCTGATTTCATTCCTACATGCCCGAGCAATATTTTTATACTCTTCCCTGGTCATATGTCCAACCTTCCACTTCTTGTAAGCTTCTTTTTTATGTTTAAGATCCGCTAGGATTTCACCGTTAAGCCAAGCTGGTCGCCTGCCATATTTACTATTCTTTCGACTCATTGGGATGGTTTGTCCCTGTAACCTCAACAGGGATTCCTTGAAATACAGCCAGCTCTCCTGGACTCCTTTCCCCTTCAAGTTAGTCCCCCAGGGGATCCTGGCCATCCGTTCCCTGAGGGAGTCGAAGTCTGCTTTCCTGAAGTCCAGGGTCCGTATCCTGCTGCTTACCTTTCTTCCCTGCGTCAGGATCCTGAACTCAACCAACTCATGGTCACTGCCTCCCAGATTCCCATCCACTTTTGCTTCCCCCACTAATTCTACCCGGTTTGTGAGCAGCAGGTCAAGAAAAGCGCCCCCCCTAGTTGGCTCCTCTAGCACTTGCACCAGGAAATTGTCCCCTACGCTTTCCAAAAACTTCCTGGATTGTCTATGCACCGCAGTATTGCTTCCCCAGCAGATATCAGGAAAATTAAAGTCACCCATGAGAATCAGGGCATGCGATCTAGTAGCTTCCGTGAGCTGCCGGAAGAAAGCCTCATCTACCTCATCCCCCTGGTCCGGTGGTCTATAGCAGACTCCCACCACTACATCACTCTTGTTGCACACACTTCTAAACTTAATCCAGAGACACTCAGGTTTTTCTACAGTTTCGTACCGGAGCTCTGAGCAGTCATACTGCTCCCTTACATACAGTGCTACTCCCCCACCTTTTCTGCCTTGCCTGTCCTTCCTGAACAGTTTATAACCATCCATGACAGTACTCCAGTCATGTGAGTTATCCCACCAAGTCTCTGTGATTCCAATCACATCATAGTTCCTTGACATCACCAGGACCTCCAGTTCTCCCTGCTTGTTTCCAAGGCTTTGTGCATTCGTATATAAGCACTTGAGATAACCTGTTGATCGCCCCTCATTCCCAGTATGAGGCAGGAGTCCTCCCCTCACAGACATTTCTGCCTGTGCTTCCTCCCGGTATCCCTCTTTCCCACTTACCTCAGGGCTTTGGTCTCCTTCCCCCGGTGAACCTAGTTTAAAGCCCTCCTCACTAGGTTAGCCAGCCTGCTGGCAAAGATGCTCTTCCCTCTCTTCGTAAGATGGAGCCCGTCTCTGCCCAGCACTCCTTCTTCATGGAACACCATCCCATGGTCAAAGAATCCAAAGCCTTCTCTCCGACACCACCTGCGTAGCCATTCGTTGACTTCCACGATTCGACGGTCCCTACCCAGGCCTTTTCCTTCCACGGGGAGGATGGACGAGAACACCACTTGCACCTCAAACTCCTTTATCCTTCTTCCCAGAGCCACGTAGTCCGCAGTGATCCGCTCAAGGTCATTCTTGGCAGTATCATTGGTGCCCACATGGAGAAGCAGGAAGGGGTAGCAATCCGAGGGCTTGATGAGTCTCGGCAGTCTCTCCGTCACATCGCGAATCTTAGCCCCCGGCAAGCAGCAGACTTCTCGGTTTTCCCGGTCAGGGCGGCAGATAGATGACTCAGTCCCCCGGAGGAGAGAGTCCCCGACCGCCACCACCCGCCTTCTCCTCTTGGGAGTGGTGGTCGTGGAACCCCCAACCTCAGGACATCGCATCTCATGCCTTCCAACCAGCGGAGTCTCCTTCTGCTTTCTCGCCCCAGACATATCATCTGGTCCACTCTCCGCAATGGTACCTGCGGAGAGAACATGAAAGCGGTTAGTTACCTGTGTCCGTGTTACTGGAACCCGGACATTCCGCTTACCTCTTCTGGAGGTCACATGTTGCCAAGCTTCTTCACTGGCCTCTTGGCTCCTCTGTGCAACCTGCTCTATATCTTTAGAGCTTTGTGCCCCTAGAAGCCTATCCTGAGTTTTGTCTAGAAAATCCTCAGTTTCTCGTATGCAACGCAGGGTCGTTATCTGTTGCTCCAGACCTTCAATCTTCTCTTCCAATATGGAGACCAGCTTGCACTTTGTACAGACAAAGTCGTTTCTGTCCTGTGGAAGAAAGACAAACATGGCACATCCAGTGCAGGTCACAACAGCTGAACCCCCCCCTTCCATATCACCTTCCTACTAGGAGCTTCCTCAGAGCAGTTTGCAAGACGTAAGCCTCACTGGGCTCACTCCAGGCGAACTCCCAGGCAAACTCCTGCTGTGAGCTGCTCTGCTGTCCCCGCTGCTCAGCTGGTTCGCTGCCACTCAGCTGGTTCGCGAAGCTCTTTCTATTTTTAAACAGCCAGGCTTCCCTGACGCAAACAAACAGACACCCTAATGCCCGCCCCCTGCAGGCTAGCAGCCAATCGGACACTCACTCAGGCTCTCACACTGCCCTCCCAGCAAACACGCGCTCGGATACTTCCTCAGCAAGCAAACAAACACACACTCGGATACTTACCAGTCCCAGGCAAACTCCTGCTGTGAGCTGCTCTGCTGTCCCCGCTGCTCAGCTGGTTCGCTGCCGCTCAGCTGGTTCGCGAAGCTCTTTCTTATTTAAAACAAACAATTATGCAACAGAAAGGTATCACAATTTAACAGCTGCAGTTATCTAAGTTCTGCTAACTGCAGAAATAGGATGGAAAAACTGTCCAAGAATACTTTCAATGAGCTCTATCACTGGAAAGTTATAAAAAGGTGCAATTTCAGCTCCAAACTCACTCCACTAGCTCTTAATGACAGTCATCGGTCATCATTCACATGCCCATCTGCTTGGTCTTCTGCAAATCTCAAATAGACTTTTCATTTTAGCCAGCTTAGTAGAGATATAGTGAGATCTGATAATGGAGGCCCTCTCTTATGGGAGGAGCCTGGAAGAACTTGGCTTGTTTAGTCAAAAGGAAGGCTGAGAGGGGATATGATTGCTCTCTATAAATACATGGGGGGGTGGTAAATATCAGGAGGGTGAAGAGTTATTCAAGCTAGAGGACAACATTGGCACAAGTGTAAACAGAAATAAACTGGCCACAAACAAAGTTAGGCTGGAAATTAGAAGGTTTCTGACCTTTAGGAGGGTGAGGTTCTGGAACAGCATCCCAATAGTAGTTGTGGGGGCAAACAACTTTGTTTTAAGAGAGAGCTAGACACATTTACGAATGCAATTGTATGATGGGTTTGTCTGTGACGGTAGGGGCCAGGGCTCGACAGCCATGGGATTGACTTCCAGCTAATGTCATATGTTCCTGTCACAGAGTACTGGCAGCTAGCAGGTAAGCCAGCACTCTAATCACTCTGGCACTAATTAGGTCCACTATCAGAGTGGTCTGATGGAGGACTGGGAAGTAATTATCTAATCAGGCTGGCAGGTGCTAGAGGATTTATTAGCCCATCAGCAGAGGACTGATAAAAAGGCACAGGAAGGCAGTAGGAGGAGCAGAGCTAGCTGAGCCCTTATTCAGAAAGATCTCAAAGAAGGGTGACTTTTTCCTCCACTCGGGCCCTGAGCAGAGGACTATCGATACAAGGAACACTGTAAATAATGCTTCCACAGAGAACTGAAAAGGTGTTAGAACTTAAACTGCCCAGCATGGATATTGAACCAGTGGAGTCTAAGCCATTTCCGTGGTGCAAGAAGGCAGGAATGGAACATGCCCAGCTACAGTTCCTAGAGGGTTTAAGTCGGACACCAGAAGGGGTCAGGAAGAGATTCCCCCACAACTACCCCCAAGTATATTCTGGGAGGATGCCCCCCATCTCCTTCCTCTGAAATATCAGGGCTGGTCATGGCTTGAGACAAGACTTTGGGCATCATGGCTGAGGGTTCTGAAGTGGCACCAAGCATTCTCTCTCTCTTTCTCTCTCAGGAGCTTAGCTGGCTCATTCATGCTCAGATGCCCAGATATGTAAAGGCAGAGCTCTGAAGGAGGCAGGACTATCTGAGCATTCTGTATGCTCTATTACAGGTTGCTCCAAAGTCCACTGAAGTCAAGGGGACTCTTTCTCTTGATGAGTCACTTGCCGAGATTATCTGATTCCAACTCACTTAATCATTTCCCTGCCATTGCGGAGACCTTGGGCATATGTGCACTTCAGTTTCTTCTGTTCTCTGGCTGTGGCACATCATAGTCTAGTCTCCTGTGTGTTGTAATACTTAGATCTAATTTTGGTTGTTGGGTTTAGTGTGTACATTCTGGGTGGTGTTAGTGGCCTATGATATACAAGAAGTCAGACTAGATGATCGAGTGGTCGCTTCTGGCCTTAAACTCCAACTCTAATACTTGCTAGAGACATTAATAGAACTATATTAGATCTAAGAGATACCTGAATTTATAAATTATTAGTTCAACTTGAACAATCAGACTGGGCACTTTTTACTGTGTATCCACTATATTTTTATTCTTATTTCTTGGCAGCAAAGAAATTACTGTAAGATATACTCACAGCTGCATAGTACAACACACAATGTAGTAAAAGGACAAAGATGCACAAAGATCTGGCTTTGAATTTATTAACAAAGCACATCCTTACATGCAACAGCAGAGCAATACCAACTAGAGTATATGCTAATTAAAAAAAATTCGTTGGTGATGTGAAAAAAAAATACAAGCACAGTTAAAGCAATTACTTGACTGGTTTTGATCAAAAATTCAAGTAATTACACTGAGCCTTATGTTGACAGGGACTAACACAAATGGCTCCCAACAGCTTTATTTTAGGTTAAAATTTATATTACTATCCCACATCTTGTTGGGGACTGCAGAAATACCAAATGCTTTTTGGAGGCAGTTCCACTGACTTCAGAGGACCTCTTGTCAGACCCATAATGTAGCAGAGTGAAAACATAGAAAACATGTATAGAGGCACATGTTTAGACCACTACATGGCAGATGTCTCTCATTACATAAGCATAAATCATATATGAAATCACTTTCAAAAGGGAACCAGGGATACTAAAGCTGTTAAGCTAGAAACAGATTTATAAACATATTTTGTGCATCTCAGTGGATAACAAAAGCTGAATTTTGTGTGAATACAATCTTGTGTGTGTACTAATTGCCTACAATTAGTGAAATCTTTTTGCATAGGACATCATCAATAGAAAAATTCATTTGGGACTTCAATGGACCAAGATTTCATTCCTTGTCAGATACTAAAAAGACACCCATTGTTATCTGCAGTGTTGTGTAGCCAGTCCCAGGATATTAGAGAGACAAGGTGAGTGAGGTAACAGCTTTTATTGGACCGGCTCCTTCTGGTGAGAGAGAAGACTCCGTGTAAGTTTGAAAGTTTGTCTCTCTCACCTTTCTAGACCTGAAGAAGAGCTCTGTATAGCTTGAAAGCCTTTCTCTTTGACCAACGGAAGTTGGTCCGATAACATATATTACATCACCCATCCACTGTTCTCAGCATGTAGTCACCCACATGCTCGCTACAAGAGCTGGGTGAATAATGCACAATGTGTCAATGAACAGTAGTTTGCATTTTTAAACAAATTCACTTTGTATTTTGAATTCCTTTTGTATTCATTTTTTGTGTGTCTTCTAGCAAATGAGTTTGATGTCAAGAATATTTGCTGAAACAGTGAATTTTAAAAGCTATTATTGGAAGTTATTCAGAGCAAGCAAGTTTAAAATTTCTAATCCCGACTGTTAATACCTTAGACTTGGTAGTGAGAGAGATGCTCATCCAAGCAGGGAACAGAAACATACCCTGACTTTTCTGTATCCAGTCAAAGCCTCTGGTGTTTCAAATACTTCTATCAAACTGATCAGACCAAAAATTATTCGCACAAACATCTTGGGGAATATTTCTGAATATAACAAATACATTTAATAAAATAGTGACCTACTGATGGATAATATTTGAATAGAAGAAAAGTACTGTAATCAAAATGCCTCAAGTCAGTTATTGGTTATGAATGACATTTACTCAGCTCTTTCCACTGCATGTTTACTCTAAGTAGAGCATTAATATAACTAATCTATAACTCAGGTGATAGGATTTATTGGCCAGTTACTGATTTAGTAAAACCTCAGGCTACCAGGTGCTATAGGAAATTAATGTTTAGAACCACAGCTCAACTGCTATACCACTCTGTTTGCGGTGTTGTTATAGCTGTGTTGGTCCCAGGATATTAGAGAAACAAGGTCGGGGAGGTAATATCTTTTATTGGACCAACTTCTGTTGGTCAAAGAGACAAGCTTTGGAGTTATACAGAGCTCTTCTTCACGTCTGAGAAAGCTCCTTAGGGTGTCACAGCTAAATTCAAATGAATGGTCTCTTAGAATGTTTTGCATAAGTAGTTAACACATTCTAAGAGACCATTCAAGGTGAAAAATATATTACCTCACCTACCTTTGTGTATCTAATACTACTCTTTGAAAATGTAGGAGAAAAACATCATTATCTGCCTACCTACACTCACAGGACAAAAAAGGGGACAGGGGGTAGTGAGTTACAAATTGTTGTAATAAGCTATTAATCCAGTGTCTTTGTTGTTATTTATTTCAAGATCCATGCCTATCACAACATGTGGTGTACCTCATCCAGTGCACTAAATGCCCCAACCACTGTGCGTGTGAAACCAGACCATCAGTATGGTCCCAGATGATCTCATACAAAAATACAACAGACAAAAATACCATATCACCTGTGAGTGAACACTTTTCACAAAATAATTCCTCCATATCTGACCTCTCAGTCCTTGTTCTCAAAGGAAACCTTCACAACACCTTAAAAAGACAAATTTAAGGACTTAAATTCATAACTTTGCGAGATAGTAAAAATCATGTTCATAATAAAAACACTGGCTATATGGCTTATTACAACAATCTGTAACCCACAACATCCCTGCAATCATAAGACAAAAGAGGGGGGTGAAACAGGCCACTTCACTTTAGCGCTGTACATACTACGGCTTAAGTCAATGTAAGGGTTGTAAATAAGCTACCACCCCTCCCCAAGCAATGTAAGTTACATGGGCCTAAGCATTGGCAAGGAGAGCACTATGTCAGAAGGAGAGCTTCTCCTGCCAACGTAGCTACCACTGCTTGCGGGGGCTGGAGTAATTAAGTTGACGGGAGAGATCTCTCCCATCTTGCAGCACAGGATCTCGTCCAAGAGGCGAATATAGCTGGACCACTTGGTAATACTGACCGTAATATAATTACATTTAACATCCCTGTGGCAGAGAAAACACCACAGCAGCCCAACACTGTAGCATTTAATTTCAGAAAGGGGGACTACACAAAAATGACGAAATTAGTTAAACAGAAATTAAGAGGCAAAAAGTGCACAAAGTGCAAGCTGTATGGAAACTTTGTAAAGACACCATAATAGAGGCTCAACTTAAATGTATACCACAAATTAAAAAACATAGTAAGAGAATCAAAAAAGTGCCACTGTGGCTAAACAACAAAGTAAAAGAAGCAGTGAGAGACAAAAAAGCATCCTTTAAAAAGTGGAAATTAAATCTAGTGAGGAAATTTCCTAGTGAGGAAAATAGAAAGGAGCATAAATTCTGGCAAATGAAGTGTAAAAATATAATTAGGAAGGCCAAAAAAGAACAATTAGCCAAAGACTCAAAAGTAATAGCAACATTTTGTTTTAAGTACATCAGAAGCAGGAAGCCTGCTAAATAACCACTGGACGATCAAGATGCTAAAGGAGCACTCAAGGGCAATAAAGCCATTATGGAGAAACTAAATGAATTCTTTGCATCAATTTTCATGGCTGAAGATGTGAGGGAAATTCCCAAACCTGAGCCATTCTTTTTAGGTGACAAATCTGAGGAGCTGTCAGAGATTGAGGTGTCAATAGAGGAGGTTCTTCTGTCCTGGGGTCAGAGAAGAGGAGATGAGCTGGGACAAGACAAGTCAAGCTGAGATGCCATGCTGATTCTTCAAAGTCTCCTTTTAAGGGACCCCCAAAAGGGTGGAGACAGGAAAGTGGAGTGGACAGCATAACTCATCCGCTCATGATTTTATTTATCAAATCCATTTCCATAAAGCCAAACTTAGCATAGGTATATAAACAAAAAGTAAGGATGAAGTAAGTTTAAACTTGACTCAGTCCTTGAGCCATACCAATAGTCCAAACAAAAAGGCCTAATTGATTTTCTTCATCTGGTTTTCCTGTACCTGTTTATAGCACACGCTACGGAGGGTAACGTGACCTACTTTTCATGATTAATTTTCAAGCAGGCAAAGAGTTATAGGCCCAATTGTTACAACTAAATGCCAGAATGATAGCCTTTATCGCAACTGCATCACATGCTACTATAGCCCTCAGATCCTTTTCAGCTGTACCATCCCCTAGTCAGTTATTCCCCATTTTATAGTTATGCATTTTATTTTGCCTTCCTAAGGAAGGGAGGAATTTTCTTTACTGAATTTCATCTTGTTGATTTCAGACCACTTCTCCAATTCATCAAGATCATTATGAACTCTAATCCCGTTCTCCAAAGTGCTTGCAAGCTCTCCCAGCTTGGTGCCATTTGCAGATTTTGTAAGTATATTCTCCCCTCCATTATCCGAGTCATAAATGAAAATACTGGATCCAGGACTGTCCCCTATGGGGCCCAACTAGATACACCCTCCCAGTTCATTAGTGAACCACTGATGACTATTCTTTGAGTACGGTCTTTCAATCAGTTGTGCACCCACATTCTAGTAATTACACCTAAACCACATAAGTCAGCAACTCTGTCAAAGAAAAAGAACAGGTTGGTTTGGCATGATTTGTTCCTGACAAATCCATGCTGGCTATTCCTTATAACCACATTATCCTCTAGTTGCTTACAAATTGATTGTTTAATAATTTTTTCCAATATATCTTTCCAGAAACCAAAGTTAGGCTGAGTGGTCTATAATTCCCTGGGTACTCTTTGTTCCCCTTTTTAAAGATAGGTGCTATGCTTGCCATTCTTCAGCCTGAAGATAATTACTAGCAGTTCCAAGATTGTGTCAGCTAGTTCCTTATACACTAGGATGAATTTCATCAGGTCCTGATGACTTGTATACATCTAACTTTTCTAAATATTCTTTAACCTGTTTTTTCCCTATTTTGGCTTGTGTTTCTTCCTCCTTGTTAATATAAATTGTGTTGAGGATCTGGTCATGATTAATCTTTTTAAGGAAGACTGAAGCAAAACAGGCATTAAACACCTCAGTGCTCTTGATGTCATCAGTTATTAGCTCTCCTTCCTCCCTAAGTAGAGGCCTCTCCTTCATCTTTCTCTTGCTCCGAATGTATTTAAAGAATCCCTTCTTATTGCTTTTTATATCTCTTGCTAGGTGTAACTCATTTCCTTCCTTAGCCTTTCTGATTTTGTCCCTACATGATTGTGCTATTCTTTGGTACTCCTCCTCAGCAATTCATCTAACTTTGTAGGATTCCTTTTTGATTGTCAGATCATTAAAAAGGCCTCTTGCTATTCTTCCTATCTTTCCTTCACATTGGGATAGTTTGCAGCTGTGCCTTTAAGACTGTCTCCTTGAGAAATTGCCAGCTCTCCTGAATTCCTTTATCCCTTAGATTTTCTTCCCATTGAACCTTATCTAAAACTCAGAGAACTAGTAATGTTTGCTTTTTTGAAGTCCATTGTTCTTATTCCGCTGGTCTCACTCTTTGCTTTCCTTAGGATAATGAAATGTAGCATTTCATGATCACTTTCACACAAATTGTCTTTCACCTTCAGATTCACAACTAATTCCTCCCTGTTGGTCAGAATCAAGTCTAAAATGGCTGTCCCCCTGACTCCTCTCTGCACTTTCTGAAACAAGAAGTTTTCCCCAATACATTCCAAGAATTTCTTGGACCTTGTGTTTTGCCATATTACTTTTCCAACAGATGTCTGGGTAATTAAAGTCACCCATTTCTACCAGGTCTTGTGTTTTGAATGTTCCTCTTATTTGTTCTAGAAATACCTCATCCACCTCCTCTTCCTGATTTGGTGATCTATAGTAGACCCCTACCATGGCATCATCCTAGTTTTCCCCCTTTTGTTCCCCTGAGACTCAATGATCTGCCTGCTAATTCCTTCTGTACCTCAGAACCAAATGTATATTTTTGATGTATTGTCCCACAACTTCTCTCTTTTCCCTGCCTGTCCTTACTGAACCAGCTATACCCCTCTATAACATTCTACATACATTTACATACAGCATTTTTAAGAGTTTTCTTTTTCACCCTTCTGCCTTACACTAATTTCATTGCCATAATGATCCATTTTGCCATTGTTGGTTGAAAGGCAACATTCTATGCAAGTTCTCTTCATGATATGTATTTTTCCTCTTGGTATGCTTGAAACCCCAAGCATTCAAAAACCTGAAGTCAGGCTCAAATCATGAGACTTCGGGGGGGGGGGAAATGGGGTTCTTTTTCTGAGCCTTCTGGGTTCTAAACCTGAACACTATACATGGGTCACATTTTCAAGAGTTCTCCACTACCACGAGGGTTAAAAACTTTAAAAAACAAAACAAAACAATGAAAGCTTAGATTCTCACAAAACAACATGACTTCAAGGAAACCAACAGAAGTCACGAGATTTGCAATACAATCACGAGAGCAGGCAATACTGGTGATTAACATTTTAGTCAGCCACCATGTAATATACATTTTCTTTTCAACCAAAAGCATAGCGTTCCTCTGGTGCAATTCAGGGAATGAGGCAGTCAATTACAAAGCTAGCAGCTGCAGAACCATACAGAGTGCTGACTCTCCTAGGTACAAATTATTGTTTCAGACAGTTAACTACTGCAGTGGTTCTCAACTTTTCCAGACAACTATACACCTTTCCAGAAGCTGATTTGTCTTTCGTACCCCAAGTTTCACTTCACTTAAACATTATTTGCTTATAAAAATCAGACATAAAATACAAAAGAGTTAATGCGCACTATTACTGAAAAATTGCTTACATTCTGATTTTTACCATATAAGTATAAAATAAAACCAATTGGGACATAAATATTGTACTTACATTTCAGTGTGATACTTGAGACTTTTTTTAACTTGTGAGCTTTGTCACTTGGTGGCTAGAGAGTTGTGGCTGCTGGCCACAATGTTCATGTTGTTTGCGGTGCGGGAGGACAATTTTTTTTAAATCCCACTCCCATTCCACCTCGCAATAACCACTTCCACCCACTCCTACATTGTTTGTTGAATTTTTAACCTGCTCCTGCTATTATAGCATCATGTTCTCAGGGACCGATGGGATCCCAGTCTCAATGAAGGGCTCTACAGCCTATTGTAAAACTAGGAAAATATCTAGATGAGTTGATATACCCCCTGGTATGCGTACCCCTGGTTGAGAACCACTGAACTACAGTATGAAACTAACTTAGCTGCAAACTTAGGCATCTTATATATAATAGCAAAAAAATTTCTTCATGTTTAATAGATAATATGTTGTACAAATATAGTTTGCATGCTATATATCAGTGTAATACTCTGTTTAGTAATTTTGACATCCTCTGTAAATTCATTTCCTACTCCCCATCCTAAGATTTTGCTGTTGTCCTTCTTTAACCCTTTGGTTTTATACTATTGAAAAACCATTAGACTTGTTTTTCACAATACTAGCTACAGGTATTTTAAAGTGTCTCATTGCATTCATCCTCTTTGTTAGTACACAAATTTCTTTATAGTACTCTGAATGCTGTTTTACTTCAGGCTTGCTTGTAAGTTTCAAATCATTTTACCTTTTTTCCTCCTTTTCTGGTTGATCTGTTTCACTATTTGAGAAATGGTTTATTCAAATTACAATTGCATTTTGGCATATATCTGCATAATCTCCATTCCCTTTTAAGTTTTTTCCCTTGAGAAGCTGGTTATTGCATCCAGTTTACATGTCTCTGTTCCTTCCAGTGTTTCAAAGCTAGCTTTAAAGTCCTAAGTTGTTTATAGCTACAGGGTTTTGATTATATAAGTTTTAATTATGTTGCAGAAAATCACTAGTGATTCTCCCCTTAGATCGATACACAGAGCTCTCAGTGAAGTCAATAGGAGTTGTACCCATATAATTAAGGGTAGAATTCTTCCTTAGGGACCAAATATAATGTGACTTGTAATCAATGGAGAAATTCCTATTCATTGCAATAGGCATTGGATCAGGCTTTAGAAATCTAGCTGTCCCTAAATTAATGGTTCAATAAGGAATTAGAACATCTGTCCTTTCTGATTCTGTTTTTGAAAGTTGAAGTCTCCCACAACAGAATATTTCAGTTAAAACATGCCTTCTTTACTGATATTTAACATTGCATTTCACTCTCTAACATAATGCTTGACAGACTGCAATATCATAACCCTCAATAACATTTCAGTTCTTGTGTCAAATTTATCTCTGGAAAATTCAGATAACTTCTAGTATGGAGTTTCACTCAGGATGAACTTACTCCTTTATATTTACTAGTCATAATTAACCAGTGTCTTTGTTTAACTTTTAAAAAAAAATCTACAAATAGAATTTTCACTCAAAGCATATTAAATGGTTGCCTCTTGGCTTCCTGAAGGCCATTACTGATGAGCTAAAAAGGACAGAGAAAAATATGTTGTAAGAAAAACACAGCTTAGATACTGCTTCTAGTTTTCAATACAGGTTCCTACTTTGTATTCATTTTCTCACATGGGTTAGTGAGGTGCAAGACGTCAAATGATTTCTGTATTGTTACACAATAAATCACTCATCTGCAACTGGGATTAAGAATCCTTCAGGCTCCTACAATGTTGCTTTGTCCACTAAACTATATTATCTTCCTTTAAACTTGGACGTACATTCTGCATACTTAATTATAACAGTTTAAACAAATATGAGCATTTTTTCTATATTTCAGTGTTTGATTGCATATCAGGACAGTAGTCTTAATTTAATGATTTATTTATGCTAAAACAAATTCAGAATAGCATGCTAACTAAATTAAGTAATACGCCTACTCTCACAGAAGTTGTGGCACTTATGTTCTCAAGGAGTAAAATCTCCTGATTTTTCCTATAGGAAATATACATCTCTGTCTGCATATCTGTGTATTGGGATTACAAATAACTTGAGAAATATACACTGGCACGTATTTCTCACTGGAGGAATGGAGAAACATTCCTACATTTTAATCTGCCGATAGGCTGCACTCCTTACATTTTCAATTGCATAAACCACTATGGATTTCAGTTAAGATGCAGAGAGCTGATCTGTCTAATAATGACTCGTACTGATTGTACCGCATGGCAGCCAGTGCCATGACTCATATTCTGAAATCAACATTCTTCTATCCAAGTATTTAAAAATTTCTTCCCTCCCTGCCATACTAGAAATTACTTGGCGGTGGACTAGGGATGGAATTTCTTCCCATGTTATTGAAATGTAAAAATAGGTGAATCATAGGTATTTTGCACTGCTACTCCATAGCATCTGGTACTGGCCAGGAGACAGAACACTGGGTGGATGGATCACAGTTCTGTTCCAGGGGAGCAATTCTTGTGTTCATAAAGGAGTAAAAGCTGAACATCCGATAATGGTTTTGAAGAGAACCAGACCACAGGTGCTCATGTGGGTGAAAGCTGGAATTGAAGGCCCCCAACGTTCTATTAAACTTCTCCACCAGGCCATTTGTTTGATGATGATAAGGGGTGGCCACCAAGTGATTCACCCCATGAGCTTCCCAAAGGCTTTCCATAGTTCCTGCCAGGAAATTAGTTCCTGCACCTGTGAGGATGTTGGAGGGCCAATCTACCCTGGTAAAAATATGTCTGTTAGTTTCTGGCACAAACTTTTAGCCCTAGTGTTGCTTAGAGCTACTGCTTCCAGCCATCGGGTGGCAAAATCCATGAAAGTCAGTATGTACTGCTTTCCTCTGGGTGTCTTTTTCAGAAAAGGACCCAGAATATCCACAGCTACTCTCTGAAATGGAACTTCAATGATGGGGAGTGGCTGGAGAGGGGCTTTGACTTGGACTTGGGGTTTTCCCACTCTTTGGCATACTTTACAAGACCGGACATAGGTAGAAATATCCTTGCCCATTCCCTCCCAGTGGAATGACCTCCCCAAAGGTCTTTGGTCCTGTTCACCCCAGCATGGCCACTAGGATGATCGTGGGCTAAGCTCAAGAGCTTTACCCGGTACTTAGTTGGAACTACCAACTGTCTCTGAGGATGCCAGTCTTCCTGGTGTCCACCAGAAAGAGTTTCCTTGTATAAAAGTTCTCTTTCTACAACAAACCTGGATCAATTAGAAGAGCTGAGAAGTGGTGGGTTGCTCCATGCCACCGTCCAAGCTCTCTGGAGGCTTTCATCTGCTTCCTGTTCGGTCTGGAACTGTTCCCTTGAGGCTGGAGACATCAGTTCCTCATTGGATTGTGGATCTGGGCTTGGTCCCTCTGGAAGCGATGCAGGTGATAGGGCTGTTTCCATTGACTGTGAACCACTCTCTGCTGGTGCACTATGTTGGGATTCAGGCTTCGGCTGAGTCTCTTGTGTAGGGTTATCTGCTGCTGCTGGTGCAGGTTTGGTGGGGCCCTCTGGTGTTGGGGTTGCAAGTACTGGATTCAGTGCTGGCAATGGTTCTCGTGCTGGTTGTTCCGCCAGTTCCGATTCTGAGAATGGTTCTGTCTGGGTCTCTGGGACTGGATCTACTACGGCTGTTGCTGATGTTGGCATGGGGTCTGGTTCCATCACCTCGGGTCCTGGTAGAAGTTTCCGAAATAGGGCTAGGTGTGATAGCTTGCTTAGCCTGGCTGCGGGTGACCATTCCCACCCTCTTGGCTAGCTTTCCATGATTGGCCAAGTCTTCCCCCAACAGCATGGGGATGGGATAATCATCATAGACTGCAAAAGTCCACATTCCTGACCAGCCCTTGTACTGGACCAGCAACTTGGCTGTAGGCAAGTCAAAAGAGTTTGACTTGAACGGTTGAATCGTCACTTGGATCTCTGGGTCGATTAAATTGGGGTCCACTAAGGAAGCATGGATAGCCGACACTTGTGCTCCCATGTCCCTCCACGTGGTGACCTTCTTCCCGCCCACACTCACAGTTTCCCTCTGCTCCGAGGGTATCTGTGAGGCATCTGGGCCTGAGGACCTCTGGTGTGATTCCGGTGCAATTAACTGTAATCTGTTGGGGTTCTTTGGGCAGTTGGCCTTTACATGCCCCGGCTCGTTACATTTAAAACATCGTCCAGCTGATGGGTCGCTGGGGCGAGGTGGGTTGCTGAAGAACAGTGTGGCACGATGATAAGGTGTCCGGAGTGTTCCTTGGGGTGTAGTTGAGGCCTTGGGCTGTCCCCAGTAGTAGGGTGAAGTTGGAGGTTGTCCCTTCTGGTATCCGCTCCAACTGTGACCAGTTTTTTTCTTTTCTGCCACTTCCACCCATTTGGCTCCAATCTCCCCTGCCTCGATTACAGTTTTGGGCTTCCCATCTAGGATGTATCTTTCTATTTCCTCAGGAACACCTGCTAAGAACTGCTCCATTTGCATTAGGAAGGGCAAATCTTCTGGAGATTTAACACTTGCTCCTGATATCCAGGCATCCCAATTTTTCACAGTGTGGTAGGCATGTCGGGTAAATGACATGTCTAGTTTCCACCTTTGGGCTCTGAACCACTGACAGGAATGCTTGGGTGTTAGCCCCATTCTGACTCTTGCCTGGGTTTTAAACAGTTCATACTTGTTCATGTGTTCCTGAGGCATTTCAGCTGCCACCTTGGCTAAGGATCCACTGAGCTGCGGCCTCAGCTCTACCATGTATTGGTCTGTAGAGATGCTGTACCCAAGGCAGGCCCTTTCAAAGTTTTCTAAGAAGACCTCGGTATCATCGCCTGCTTTATAGGTGGGGAACTTCCTGGGATGTGAAGCGGTACCTGGAGAAGGATTGCTCGGGTTTGTTGGTATATTCTGCTGAGCCTTTGCCTTCTCCATCTCCAGTGCATGCTTCCTCTCTTTTTCCTTCTCCTCCAGTTCTTTATCCCTTGCCTCCATAGCTCTCCTGTGGGCAGCCTCTAGGGCTTTTTCTGCCTCTTTCACTGCCTCCAGTCTGGTTAACTCCAATTTGTGTTGTGCCTTGGTTTCTGTCATGTTAGCCTCTCTGTTTTTAACTAACTTTACACCCGAGAGTTAGAAAGAAAACAACAAAACAAAACAAAAAAACGTGGCTTGTAAAATTTTGTTGTGCTGTAACCTGATAGTTATGTTCTCTGATAGTTTTTTTTTTTTAAGGATTTTTCTGTAGGCTGACAATCACTAACACCTTTGTCTCCAGGCAGATAGACAGAAAAACTCTCTAGTTGCTCTTAGCTTAAGAAAAAAAAAAGCTCTTCAGGTCTGTGAAAAACTTGTGAATTTCCCTGCAGGAGGTTAACTACCCTGCCTTGAGGTAGAGAAAACTCCAGCTCAAAAAAGACAAATCCCTT
Source organism: Eretmochelys imbricata (assembly GCF_965152235.1). Lineage (NCBI taxonomy): Eukaryota > Metazoa > Chordata > Testudines > Cheloniidae > Eretmochelys > Eretmochelys imbricata. The sequence continues at coordinate 315,226,612 of NC_135572.1, forward strand.
TTGTCTCTGCTCTGGCCCCCAGACAGAGACAAAAAAAACCCCTCTAACTGCTTTCAGTTTAAAACCTGCTTTCAAGCAGCCCAAAGGGGAAAAAAAAGTCCTTTTAAAATCTGTGCTTCTGGTTCAAAATGATCCTCAAAAAAATCTCAGATTGATCTAATAGAGAATATAAGAAGATCATTTTCCTTCCTATTCTAACCACATTACTCTCTCTCTCTTTACATCTATCTATTCTTAACCTTAATAGTCAATCACAGCTCTGCCCCTCCCTAATTATCCACTTTTGTCTCTTGATACATCGCCCTTCACACCACCAGTCTGCCAATAGGGTCAGCCTCAATTGCCCCTTGTCCATCTGTCCCGTGAACTTTGGGGGATTTATCCCATGAGGTGACTTTTGCTTAGAAATGAAAACTGAGCAGTAGGGCTCTATGCTCTTTAGACTCCCTTGTGCTGTGATACATCCTAGAAATCAACCAGCATATGATGACTAGACAGATTGATGGAGAAAGTTGATGTTTATTTACATATTTATGTAAGAAAAAACAAGTTTCAAGTGCATATGTCTAAAAAATTGTCTGTGTTCAATTCTTTTCTTTGCTTTTTGTATATTGCTTGTCATCTTAGATTAAGTTCTTTGACACAAACTATTTTTACCACTGTAACAATATAGTATCTAGCAGAACATGTCCGAGATCATGAGGCAGCATCTGGGCACTCCTGCATTAATTTTTTTAAATGCTGGGATTTCAGACTGCCAAAGTGACTTAGGAACACAAATTATATTTAAAGGCAATGGGACTTATGGTTCTAAATAACTTGTGCATTTTTTGAAAATTCGATCCTAAAATAATAATAATTTTGCTTTCTTTGTTACATCATTTTATGATCCTCATACAAAAAAAGGTCCAAACTTCTTCCACTTACATTATCCTTGGCCAAATTCTGATACCTTTGCTGACGTTGCATAATGCCTCACTCCATGAGTAGTCCCACTGAAGTCAAATGGAGTAAATGTGATTAAGGTTATGAGAATCTGGCCCTCTGTAATTAGTCCTTTTGTACTCTGTGTTTTGATAGAGTAGTGAATAACTGTAAATCAAGCAGTTATTCCTCAATGACAACTACAAGTCTTTAAACCATTAAATCCTAATCAGATGGTTTTCATACCATAAAGCCTTTCAAATATGCCTCTGAGCCTGTTTTCAAAAGCATCTCTCTTACTGTGCTTAAATCCCCAGTTTCATTCAAATTCTATTTCCCCCCTTTTTAAAAGTAAAGTTTATATGACCCAAGTCGTCTGCCAAGAAAGAAAAACAAAATGACATTCTGTAATGAATTAAAAGGGAACTGTATATGTGAAAAAGGCTGCCACTGTGCATGTCATTTACATTCACAATGGCATCTTTGCAGATGGACGAATTGTTTCTAAGAACTTCCATTTTTATTTTTTGGCTTTTCAGTTAGTAATAGTATAGACTTATTATAAACAAATACATACATAAATATTTTTGAAAAATGAATTAATTCTCTCTAGTGTATGAATTAATTTTTGTCTAGTGCAGGTCTCTTTTCTGTAACACTGTCCCTTTTAAAGTTTGAATTTGCATTCTGCCTAGACAAAATCTGAAAATTATTCCAGCTTTTATTGACATACAGAAGAATACAAAATTGAACATGATTGTTTGAAACATAGACGGCGTCTCAGCACCACAAGTACTGCAGTATTGGCAAACAAAGGTTAAGAGATGTTTTGTTGCAAGAATTAGCTTTTACAAGGTATTGTCATTCTACGGGTATTGATGCCAGTATTGTGCATATTGCAGAGAGAGATGCCAAGCAAAAATACTTGTAATCTGCTTCAATAGAAGAAGAAAGGGCCACTATGAAAAACAAAATAATATGTGCCTGATTCTGATTCTTATTCAGGCTGAATAGTCTCTTATTCTACAAGTAGTCTCACTGAAATCACTGGGACAATTTGGAGAATAAGCTATGGTTCAACATGATTAAAAGTATCAGCTTTTAAAATATGTTTACTGTAGTTTTCCTTTTTGTCTGTAAAAATAAAACATAATGTACATGGATATTTTCTTCACTGAACTGATTATGTATAGTACAGAAAAGAAATTACATACAAGACAACAATCTAAAGCTCTGAATAATGCATGTTTGAATTCCTTATTAAGTACTCAGTTAAGCTGAGCAAGACAGATTTAGTCAAACTAAAAGACTTTGAATCTGTGCAAAAATAGAGAGGATTATTAGACCTTATATTGATTAGGGCATTAGGTTATAGCTAGATTTTAAAACTTGGAATGGGAATGAGAACTGAAAAATGAGGAAAAAAGAGATAAAGGAACCTTTGGGTTTGCCTACAGAACACTACAGCAGTGTGTTCTCCTGTAGGTGCAAGTAATCCACCTGCCCAAGAGGCAGTGGCTAGGTCGACAGAAGAATTCTTCTATTGACCTTGTGTTATCTACAGTAAGGGTGAGGTTGGTATAGCTACATCTCACAGGGTGTGGATTTTTCACACCCTGAGAGAAGTAGCTATACTAATTTAAATATCCTAGTGTAGACCAGACCTTTCTTTTTTGAATCAAAGGGGAGATTGAGAATCAGAAGTTAGAATCCAAGGCCCTGATTCAGCAAGTGACTTATGCATGCATTTAACTTTGAGCATGTGCTTTCATTGCATTTATTTGAATGAAAATATGCTTGATTTCGGATGTGATTCTGTGACTGGAGGAAAGAGACAGTTCATAGGTTTCAAAAGCCCACATACAGCCTAAAGGCTTTACAACAATGACAGCACCACCACTTACAGCTGTGTCGGTACAAACACACAATTCTGAAAGTCTATATGGTCACCACTGTGAATAGGTTAGGCCATATCAAAATGGTATGCCTTGTGTTGCTCTTGAGCAGATTCTTTTGGCAACAATGGTGGGGTGGGGGAGAGAAGTAAATAAAGAGCTGGAAGATCACAGAAAAATCTGTTTCCCCAAAATAAACAATGTTTTTATTTTGTGACAGTCAACACTTATTTAAAAAACCACAGATGAGCAGCCACCAGCGTCCATTTGTGATGACTAGGTAATCCAGCTCCCCGAGAGGCAATAGCTAAGTCCTTTGTGATAGCCCAAAATAACAATCACTAAAAAAAGGAGCTGGTTTGCAGAGTCACCACATACTGAAGTTCTTGAACAGAGTTTACTGCACCAGAAGTCTAGTGCACATACACATGTAGTCCTACCATGGGTAAAGATAGCATGGGTGGTGAGACACCGCTTAGGCAAGTGGAATACAGATATGCCTGAAGGCTGAGGGCATGTACTTGTGTACATCCTCTAAATGGCTCACTATTCACCCAAGCTGTGCCTCCCATCCATGCTGCTATTTAGTCCTAGGAAGAGACTCCAGCAGTGAGGTGGCAGAAGGGAAAGGCTCTACCAACTCCCAGCTGCTGAAGCCCTTCTCTGGCTGTGGGAAAAGGCTCCCTATCGCCAGAGCCTTTCACTGACCTGTATAGCCACACACTGCAGAATGGACTTGGTGTGCTTTTCACTGTAGCACGCAGCCACGCATACACGCATGGCACAAAATTACACAGGGGTAATTAGCTTTAGCCAAATTTTCAGGTGGCTCTGCCCCTCCAGAAACGGAGCCCAACAAGGCCTCAGCTTTTACACAGGAACAAGACCCACAATGGTCTGCTCAGTCTAGACCACTGGTACCGTGTCAGAGCACTTCCCGCTTCCCCCAAAACATAGTAAGTTAAAAGAAAAGAAGTGTTCTAGTTCATTGGGACAGTATACTACACTTTGTGATCATATCACAATGTGTGACGTCATGCATTGTCTGTTTTGGAAAATAATGGTAGCTTAACTGCTTTGGATATGTATAAAAATTGCATTGTTTTGATTTTGTGATTTCATCTCCTCTGATAAACATTTATCTCCTTTTTATTCCATCCAGTATTTTTATTTAGATTTTCTATTTGTAATTCCATATTTCAAAGCTTCAATTTAAAGTCCAAGTATATCTCCATTATTAATTTAATAGTGAGTTAATTATATAGGCAATGTGGAAAGATTTATTTCAAGAATGTGTCTAATTTCCAAAGAGGATTTTCTACTTAATAAACTATATTTGAAGTGAGGCAAGCAAAATGTAGAGGGTTTTTTTTAAAATACGTTGAATAATGCAGTTTACTGTGGTAATAAGTTTAATTAAACCTGTAAAAAAAACTAAAATTAACTCTGAAGATTAGCAATGAATCTTATTGTAATGGGGCTGCCTGTCTTCATGAGACTGCCTATCACCTGAGGCAAATGCTGCACCAGGACTGTACTGCAGATAAAAATAAAAGTCTTTCCATGTTTAAAGTGTACCCTGCTGAAAAGAGTTCTGTGGATCTCTGAGAAAGCTGAGATTCACTCCTGGGAATTCAAAAGTGTCCCTCACCAGTTAATCCCACATTTATAGCCTACAATTGTCATACATTTGGCATAAAATTCAGTGTCCATTAAAGAGCTTTCAAGATGTTAGCTCACTATCAGAATGCTGGCATTTTCTTCCCTCCCAGATGCTTAGTTAAGTGTATGCATGCCTAGCATCTAAAGGGTTAAATCCAGTGCCTTTCAGGAAACAAACTATGGGTGCATCCAAAAATTGTCAACTACCAACATGGGAGTTTGTTCCAAGGTTCTAAATGTCTAAAGAGTATATGTGGCTCTAATACCTACCCGTAAGTGTATGTAATACTTATTTGTCAAGGATAAATTCTAAAAAAGTATGCAACAGGCCTACTGCACATGGAGCAATGTTTTCTATGCTAATTGTAGCTTGAGTGCCTTTTAGAAGTTCCATCCTGGAATAAATGCACAATCTCTGATTTAAATATGCTGCAAAGTGGTCTATAAATTCGAAGTTATCTTCAGGATTGTACTGGTTCTTTGCACCATGTGAAACCAATAAACTGGATACAATCCCAATTTCCACACATTTCAGGTTTAACAGAGGACAAAAATAAATTTAGTCAGTGTCATAGGATCTTGGGAAGATTTGAAAAATTTCTAGACTTAATAGGACACTTAAAATATTTTGACAGCTGTTCTATCACTTCATATTAACAGCAAATCTGTTTGCCTTCCTTCCCCTGCTCCTAATGTGGACTAATTCTAGCACAAAGAAGGTGGGACAGTGTTGGCAGTCAGAGTATAAGGAGAGTAACAAAGTAGCGAGTGAGACTATTAGACTAATCAGGAAGAGGTAATGCTGAAGTGGAAGAAAAGAAACTGAACAAAATAGTTATTTGGTAAAAAATGTGCTTGTAATATTCCAGGAAAAAAAGTTCCTGGAGGCATTTTTTCTGTTCCTTATTTAAAGATATGGAAATTGCAGTCTTGCTTTCCACACTTTTCACTAGGTAGAGTTCTGAACTAAGCACTGTATTCCTCAATAGCCTAACTTTCACAGGTGCTGAGCATCCACAACTTCCATTGAAGCCAAGGGGGACCATAGGTTCTGAGCAGCACTGAAAAAATCAGGCCACAAAATTGGGTGCCTATTAAATATGAATGACAAGGCTACCTTTTGGTCTCCAAGTCTGAAGCTGTTGGCCTCTCTCTCTCTATTTCTGTTTCTCCATTTCTACAGTGAGAATATAAAAAGTTCTCCACTTTTATAGAAGTGTTAGTAGGAATCACACAAATATAAAATCGCATTAATATAATCTTCCAGCTACTATAGTGTACTGCTGCCAGAAGTCGCTGCAAAAAGTAAACTGATGAGTCTGAGAAGTGCTACCTAGGAATTTTTTAGTAGTAAAATTACAAAAAACAACTGCCACACTTCTCCTTACACAACCCCATCACCACTTTACCAGAAGATGATTTTTATGGTCTGTATCCTGCATTCTTTATACATACAAAGCTCCCATTAACTTACATTCCCACTGATTTAAAAAGTATAAGGCTGAAGGCCTGCGAACAATGAATCCAAATTCATATCATTAAAGTCAAAGGGAATTTTAACTTCGAATCCAGTGACAGCGAGATTGGACTGAGAAGGCTAGATTGTGATGAGTTTACTTGCTGGCTTCCTCCAGAAATAGATTTACTAAGTTCAGTGGGACAACTCATGGTGTTAAGGTACCATTCAACATGACTGAAGGTACCATTCAACATGACTGAAGGTATCACAGTACAGCTCTTAGGGTACATCTGTATTGGAGCTAGGAGGTAAATGTACATGCTTTAATCAAGTACATACTTAGGGTTTTGGATAGGATTGTATTTGTGGGACTACAGTGGTACACCATGGCTACACTGCTATTTTTAGTGCACTAGCTTGATGAAAGCTAGTCTATGTACATCTTCCCAAACTGGAAATTACACTTTAGATGCAGCATAGACATGCCCTAAGGTAGCAGCCCTACTACAAAACAAGGTAAAGGTGATACAAAGCTATTCGTTTAGCAGCTACTCAACGCAGAATTTATATTTCACTCTTTGCTGCCGATCACAACCACCTCAACAAGGACATTATGTTTCACAGTCAGAACATTTGTTTTTAATATCTTGTTTATAACTGATAAGTAACTAAAGCTTGTTAATTGTGTTTGCATGAAGAGCCCCTTGCTATTCAGTCATTTGAACAGAAGCCTCAGAGCTGACAACCTGGAACCTTAATTTCCTAAATTATTTCCTTGGTTATTCTTCTGGTAACATCACTTTTCACTGATAAATTTCTAATCATTTCAGTTGTGGCTGAGATTTCTCTTCCTCTTGGAAGCTGCAGAAAATTTCCAATAATTTTCACCCTATTTCTCTTAAAATATTTTTTTTTCTTAAATTGCTTATCATCTTGGTGTGCATCCTTTTTCAGAGGATATCATATACAGATTTCCATTTTAGGGAACTACTTTGTTTTTTTCTCTGTCTTCACTTCTCAGAGTAACTAGTGATATTTATAGAACTTTGAATGGTGATATATTCATGTTACTCCTACATTGACTTGAAATGGTGCTGTACAGTAGGAATTCTTATTTGCTGTAAGATCTTCATTTTTATGAGGAGTTTGGCATTATAGTCCTATTTCACATACTTATAATCTTGTAATTGTTATAACCAGAATTAGATTTGATGGGGAATTGGAGTTAGTTCATAATCTTTTCTTTATATTGCTATTTAATAATGATTTTTCTTAATGTAATTGTTATGGTGTGAGTGTACAGATGAGCTCCAAAGAGACTGACAAAATTAGTCAGTGACTTAGGCAATTTGCAAGCACGGGTTTATTACAGTGGAAGCAGCAGTGACTACAGTCAATTTACATGAGCATTTCCATTCACTCACTCATCCTGATAAGCAGTCGTTTTGGAAAGTGACATCATTTTCTAAGCTTGGACTGTGCTTATGTGATTCCTCCTCCCCTCACCTAAACATTTGAGTAAAACCAGTTCAGCTGTAAACATGATTTTAAAAAAAACAAATACTTCCATCATAAAAAAATTCAAGATTTTTCTTTTAATAGCTCTCCAGCAGAGGTTGAAGTTTGTCAGAATAAGAGCCCTCACTGACAAGTTGTTGTCATAACCATACAGCTAAGGTAGCCTAGAATTCCTCCTTACCTGTAAGGGGCTAAGAAGCTCAAATAATCTGGTAGGCACCTGACCAAAAGGACCAATGGGGAAAGAAGATACTTTCAAATCTGGAGGTGGGGTGGGGGAGGCTTTGTTTGTGCGGTGAAACAGCAATGGGAGGGCTTTACACCTTCTCCAGGAACTAACATTCTGGACTTTGTAAACAACCAATAAAACACCCTCCGAACCTCTTTTAGCTCTTGCTAGAGAAAACCTAAAAGATAATCTAATGCACCTTGCCTTATTTACTTACTCTTTTTGCAATATTGAGACTCATTTTACAATGATTTTAGGAGAAAGTTTTCTGACTTGATGCTTCTCTGCTTCCCCAGAGAACACACAAACAAAGAGCACAAACAAAGCCTTCCCCCAGATTTGAAAGTATCTTCTTTCCCCATTGGTCCTTTTGGTCAGGTGCCAACCAGGTTATTTGACCTTCTTAACCCCTTACAGGTAAGGAGGAATTCTAGGCTACCCTTAGCTGTATGGTTAGGACAGTTTTCTTGGAGTGTTCCCAATGAAAACTGGAACAATGGCTGACAATTGGATGTACAATAGATTTTGAATGTGTTTTTGTTAAACTATGTTAATTACGGACCCTATTTTGCCTCCCTTATTTGCGTTGATCAGTACTTGACTCCAGAAGTAGTCCCATTGTGGATGCTGAAGGAAGGATTTATTGTGCATGCATGTAAGAGTACATGCAGTGCTCAATGCATGCTGGGAATGAGGCAAGGCTGAACAGCTCTTCTCTGATCCAGGTGCACTTTGTAAAGCATGCCCGTTACAGTCCTTGCTGAGCTGGTAAGTCCACAGAGGCTAAATGCTTCTCTCATTCCCACACACATAGGAAGTGCAGTGGAAGTAATCCTACATGCCAGGTATCCAAGGTCTGAGGCACAGCAAAAAGGTTTGAGGGTAGAGCTGGGCAGAAAATAGTGTTCTCATCCTACAAGAATCTGAGAATTTTTTTTAAAAAAATCCCATTCTAAGTGGGACAAAAGGAGCGGCTTGGACTCTTACTCACTTTAGAGGGCCTGCTGGGAGAGGTTATGAAAGTGAAGGAAGCTACAGTTTCACTACCACCAAGGCACCCACCAGCAGTGAGCACTACTAAAATATTGGTGTTGACCTTGAAGGGGACAAGGATGACTTGGGCATCCGGTGGATACCATTTTGGTGACTCTCAACCAGGAGCACTCTGATGGAGTTTTTCTTCCTTTCCCCACAAACCCCCCCCAGGGGCAAAAGTGAAAACACCATCTGTCCTTCCCCTCGGCTGAACCCCCTAATACAACAAGGGGCACATTATACCTCTTTGTCCTTCCTTATGGCACACCTTGCCCTTTGTGGCAAAGCTATTATCTATCTGCAAAGCCATTGTCTGATACCAAAGTTGTCTCATGCATACATAGAATCATAGAATCATAGAATATCAGGGTTGGAAGGGACCCCTGAAGGTCATCTAGTCCAACCCCCTGCTCGAAGCAGGACCAATTCCCACTTAAATCATCCCAGCCAGGGCTTTGTCAAGCCTGACCTTAAAAACCTCTAAGGAAGGAGATTCTACCACCTCCCTAGGTAACGCATTCCAGTGTTTCACCACCCTCTTAGTGACAAAGTTTTTCCTAATATCCAATCTAAACCTCCCCCACTGCAACTTGAGACCATTACTCCTCGTTCTGTCATCTGCTACCATTGAGAACAGTCTAGAGCCATCCCCTTTGGAACCCCCTTTCAGGTAGTTGAAAGCAGCTATCAAATCCCCCCTCATTCTTCTCTTCTGCAGGCTAAACAATCCCAGCTCCCTCAGCCTCTCCTCATAAGTCATGTGTTCTAGACCTCTAATCATCTTTGTTGCCCTTCGCTGGACTCTCTCCAATTTATCCACATCCTTCTTGTAGTGTGGGGCCCAAAACTGGACACAGTACTACATCAATTCAGATTAGACAGCAAACATTTTCACGAGCTAGTTAGTCATTGTGCCCAAGTACATTTCTGAACATTGCCTCTGGTTTGCACAGCTATTGCATGAGTCTGTCTGAGAAAAGAAGGTATTATACTGTTTTTAATTAAGAAAAGAACCCACTTGCATACAAAAAATGCAAATTGATATTTGAACTTCCAGAAAATGCTTCCCCTCCAGAAGAGAAAGCGATTTTTCTTCTTCAAATCTTCCACACAAATGAAAGGAAACATGTTTTCCAGTGTCCTTGTTACTTTTTCCCTTTTTGGAGAAGATAGACTCAATATAAGGAAAGGTATGTGCAAATGACTAGTGAGACTGATCTGCAGCACTGTCAAGCTAACAGTGGTACATGCTTCTGAGAGTTTTCAGGACAGCTATTTCACCTTGTTTGAGTGTAGTATAACATTAGTATTCAGCCCACACTGGAAGCAAGCAGAAAGGGCGATGTTACAGTTTCCTTTGTGCTTGTTTGTGAATTGAAGCATAAGCTGGCATTCTGCAGAAGCATAGGGGAAAATGCAAGCACCATAGTTCATAAGCCTGCTTTTCTGAGGTTCAACCAATTTTGGAATATAGCAGCTTGGGCTGTACTTAGCTCACTAGGACTTTCTGCCTTTGTTTTGCATTTGGGAGACAATTTGCCTGATTTTATGTTATTTTAAATGTAATATTAGGCAGGTGTGTCATTCCCCAGGGTACGATTTGGACTGCTGAACAGCTGTATCTCCTCACATCTCCAACCTAGGGTGCCTTTTACACCACTTTGCTATCAGAGCCATCACTCCTGGTCCTGCTCAAACACAGCCTTTAGCATGCAAAATCACTCCCAGCTGAATTACATGAATGCCCTGGCCAGCCACTCATGAATTACATACAGGGCAACACCAGCAACTTCCTAGTCACAGACCTTCCCCAGAAACGTGCAACTTGTACTGCCCAGCTCTCTCCTTCTGGAGAATACAAGCTCATAGAAAATCAGTCGTTTCATCAATGCAAAATTCTATTCACAGACCCTGCCATCTCAAGTGGAGGTTCCCAGCACTTCAATCCAAACACACACTGGTTTGGATAAAACAGTAAAATAAATTTATTAACTACAGAATGACAGATTTTAAGTGATTACAGGTAATGAGGCATAAAAGACAGAATTAGTTATAAAGAAAATAAGAGCTGAATCACAAACTAATACCTACCTTAACAAGCTAAGTGACTCCTGGGGGAATTCTGCGCCACTGCGGCACAGCAGAAAAACATCCCATGCAGATTCTCTTTGCTTCCTTGCAGAAAATGGTTTCTGTGGGGAAGAAAAGAGAAGCTGCACCAGTGCTCACTCACACCTCCCAGCTGGGAGCAGGGAGGAGGGCAGAAACAGAATTCCCCCCTCCCATTTCCCTTCTCTGCACAGAGCAGCAGGGGCTGAGTCGGATCAACCCCCAGAAACTGCCCCTGGCTGCAGGAAGCTCTGCTCCATAGGAAGTGCTTGGCATGGGTGTGTGTGTCTGGGGACAGAGGATGAGGCTCGGTGGGGTGGAGAATCTGGCTGGGGACAGAGGATGAGGCTCGGTGGGGTGGAGAATCTGGCTGCGGGGTGGTAAGGCTCAGATACATGGGGGTTGGGCAGACAAGGGGCGCAGGTCCCCATACAGTGACCCCTCACCCCACCCACACACCCAGGAGCCCCTCCCACATCAGGAGCGTCCTGCACACATAACCCCTGCTGACAAGTATTTGACAATTATTTGCTGACAAGTATTTCAAAATACTTGTCAGCAAATAATTGAAAATGGTGGGACAATGTTGTGTTATTTTCACAAATAAAATATGCAGAATTTGAAGAATTTTTAATTTTTTTGGCACAGAATTTTTAAATTTTGGCATAGAATTCCCTCATGAGTACTAAGTGAACTTAAAAGCTGAAAGGGTTCTCACCAAAAGCTTACAACAGTCTGGCTGGATTGCTTTAGTCAGGACCTCCCCACAAGTTCAATGATGCTTCCTTTGTGTTTCAAACATTGTAGCTGTCATGAGTAGAGATGAGGGGAAAGAGGTATTTTGTGTTGTGCATGTTCTCCATTCTTATACCATTTTCCCTTCTGAGGATTACCTCCAGCTGGGGTTCAGGTGACAGGCAGTCTGTTTACAGGGAAGCTTCCAGCTGTCTCATTGTCAATATGTAAAGTTCTTGCTTACACCCTTCCTCTTGCAGAAGAATGGCCCTTTAAGTAGGTGATTGTCAAACTGATTATGTTAATACCTGCCTGGGGCACCAGTGTGTCTTTGTCTCTGAAAAACTGGTTTGGGCCTGCCTTTCTAACTCTTGGAACATGTTACAGCAATGTTAAACAGTAGAATCTTATAACTTTACATACAATGCTGCCACACATTTTACCAGGACAATAACATTAGCAGATTATGAGTTTCCAAATGATACCTCACTAGGCACACTTAGTCGTGTAAAAAGGATGAATATAGGTGTAAGCAGAGTCAGGATGAACTCCGCCCTGACATCTGGTGGTGAGTTGTGGAAAGTTGTGGAAAAGAACTTCAGGGGCTGATCTCATTTGCCTAGGCACACTCACCCCGCCCAGTATGAGCCCATAGCTGCCCAAATGGTCACTTTGGCTGCTGTGGGATCCCCAGTTTCTCTGTTATTGGGGCAGGAAGAATAAATTATTATCCTAATTATGTGAATCAAGGACAGTGGAACTTTTGTTATGATGGAGGGACTCGCCATCAATTAAGTAGCACTCGCTAGGCAAGGGATATGGGTTCCAAAACTCAGTGAATTGAGAGATGTTGGAGATAGGTATTAATACCTAGTGGTATGGGCTCCTCATGTTAAGTAGCTGGGGAGGTCCTGAAGATATATTGCGGAGCAGTTTGTGGGATGGCTGGAGCGGCTCATGGGATGGCTAGTGGAGCAGTTGGTGGAGTGGAGCAGTTTGTGGGATGGCTGGAGCAGCTCATGGAAAGGCTGGCAGAGCAGAGCGATTTGTGGGTAGAGCGGAGTGGAGCCCCACGGAGAGGTGGGGTAATCGGCTTCGGACCATGTAAGGTGCCCCTTAACTCTCCCATTTCCACCCAGGTTGGGAGGTAAAACTCTGCAGATTAACTTTCGAACTCTGGGGCTGCCCTGACCAGAGACAGAGACTTTTGGGTTGCTGGACTTTTGGGACTTTGGGTGACTTTTGGGTTGCTGGACTCAAGAACCAAAGGGAAAGAACACGGCCCAATTTGCTTGGGATGGGTTTTGCTCATGGGTTGTGTTATGAATCCTGTTGGTGGTGTTTCCCCAACATAATGCCACATTGTTTCTCTCTGTGATTTAAAAGGCTTTTGCTACACTCAGACTCTGTGCTTGCAAGAGGGGAAGTATTGCCTCTTAGAGGCGCCCAGTGGGGGTGGTATATATTTGTACCAGGTCACTGGGTGGGGGCTCGAGACGGTTTTGCATTGTGTTATTGGAATGGAACCCCTAGATACTGAACCCGGCCCTTGTTGCTGCCAACTCTGATGGGCAGAAGGGTTACATAGGGTTGCAATCTGTCACAGCAGGTCGTGCTTCAGAGTCAGTTTCTCCTGAAGTTGCTCCTTGCACTTCCCCTGATGGATGGACCCTATTTCATTGATTGGTACAGAGGATGCAAAGGGCCATTGCCCCCATATCCTCCCTCACCTCTCTTTGTGGTCCGACTCCCTGGAAGTGGTGGTGGGGAAACAGGAATGAGAAGGCCCTGAGTGCCTCAGAACACAGGAACTTCTATTGTATGCTGCTCTTACACAATTACACATGGAGGAGAAACCTTGCACATCCTCATGCAGCTTCACAAAGGCCACACACAATCCAGCCCACTGATGAGGATATGCAGGTTAATGAGAGGGAGGCACAAGGATGGATTTTAAATCAAAGCTATGAGTGGTTTTTTTTTTTTTAAACTCAGCTCCTTCCTCCAGATACCAGCCATTTATTAGGATATGATACAAAATGGCCTCCATACCAAATTACCCTATTCAGCCTATTCCTGAGGACTCAGCAGAACTATCAATACCCTCACCCACCACCACAGAGGATTCCTATGCCCAGCTAATAGGCTCCACCAGTTATCTCACAGGTATCCAACTCATGTTTAGTGCTCAGAAACTCACACTCATACTGGAAACCAACCACAAGTTATGAGTTTGCAATTTAATCACAACTTTTTATTCCTGTTCTTACTCATTATTAACAAACTGGGCCTCAAGGACACTGCAAGGAAGGTAAAAAAGTCACCGTAAGTCTTCCTCAGAAGGAAAAATTCCTGACCCCCAAGAAAAATCAATCGATCAGACTCACACCATCTTGGAACCACAATTCAAGATATACCTCCATTTACAGGGCAGGGCAGCAACCACAGCCAAATGTCTGCTGCATGACCTGAGAGCTTCACAAGGTATGAAGAGAGGGCAAGAGAGACAATCAACTCTCTCTTCTCCCATAGCCAGCAGCAGCAGGGAGAGGCAGATAAATCTCTCCTCCTCCATCCCAGTTCCCATCCTGGCACAATCTCTACATATGTTACACCAGGAAGGGGAATGCCCCAGAGCAGCCAAGCTCACCCCTTCTTTCACACACTCGTTAAGGATTGATTTTCCCCTCCAACTGAGATGAGAACATTACAAGTAAATGTGTAGGCCTATATTTGTGCAGTAAATTAATCTTTGCATTTAAAAATACTAATATTCACTGTAGTAGGAAGAGGGCCTGAAATATAAGCCCATGTATTATAGGCCTGAGGCCTGGCCCAAAGTAGTCAAAACCTTGTTGACATAAAGCAAAGTTAAGTTGTGAGCAAGAGGCAGGCCCTGCTCACAGAATTCGGCAAGCATAGGGTTGATATTGTAAAAATACATATTCCTAAGAGATGCTAGGCACAAAACACTCATGCAAGCACATTCCAGAAGGGTGGTACCAGAACACCCCAATAAACACATTTCCCACAGATAACAGGAACATGCTGAGCCACCTTAAGGATAAGGTCAGGATGACAGCATGACGAACTTAGATGTTTTGATCAAACCTACAGGTACAAGGCAATGGGTGGCACCCTAATACATCAGAGGGTGGCACCCGATACGTCAAGGGTGATACGTAACTTGTTCGTATTGGTGTATAAAGATGTATCTCAGAGGCAGTGTCTTTGTCCAGCTGAGGGGGCAGTGGAAAGTCCCACCACTGACTGAGCTGCGTCCATTGTCATGGGCATACATGTACTAGTGTAACTGTAAACATTGAGCCAGGGAGCCAGAAGCGTGCTTTGCTGACAATAAACCTGACTAAGCACCTTTGCACCTTAACGGATTTTATGGTCATTGGGTGGTTCACTCTGTGCCAGCTATCTGCGCAGAGCAGGGTCAACACACAGGGAGAACACAGATACAAGTGCAGCCGAACATCTGACGACATTCACGAAGTCCAACATAATAATACCTACCACAGGTAGGCAATCTCTGTGGATGGAAACCCCATATTATTTCTTTGCTAAGATGTAGATTTTTTTACCCATGCTCCCTTTCTTGCCAAACAATGGCCAGTTAGCTGGTAATGGCCCATGGGTGTTTACACTTGGCTGAGGCATCAGCTTGTCCTTTGTCTGAGGAAGTAGTTTGGCCGCTCCCCAGACTTGGAACATATTTTTTAAGATTCCATTCTATGGTGTTACTAACTTTACGTATAGTGTTGTTACATTTTACCAAGACAATAATGACCAGTAAATTATGAGTTTTCAAATGATATCTCACAAGGCACACTCTGTACAAAGATTACTACGATACTGGACACGGGAGTATTCTGTCACAGGGGGATCCTATCCTGGAAAGCAGTGACTGAAAAAGTTTTAGGAATCTTGGAGGATAATCAGCTGAACATGAGCTCCCTGTTTCATGCTGTGGCCAAAAAAGCAAATGCAATCCTGGGATGCATGAACAGGGGAAATCTCATGTGGGAGTAAAGAAGTTATTTTACCTCTATTTGGCACTGGTAGACCCCGATGCAATATTGTGTCCAGTTCTGATGCCCACAATTCAAGAAGGATGTTGATAAATTGGAGAGTTTTCAGAGAAAAGCGACGAGAAGCTCAATCTATTTATCTTAACAAAGAGAATGTTATGGGGTGACCTGATCACAGTCTAAGTGCCTTGTAGCTACACCCCATCATGGGTGCCAGGTCATGTATGGTGAGAAGAAGGGAAAAAACTGTATAGCAGCCAGTTAGGTCCCTCGTTCGTGACCCTGACTATCAAATGTGGTAGTATGGCCTTCCTCTCAGGGCAGCGTGGCCCAATGGCCAGAGTCTATAAAGTGGCCCTGCAGTCTCTGTCCTCCCACTTCAGCAGCCTGCCCAGACTGAATTGGGCTGCTTCCTTTTATACTTTGTACTAATGTAGCTCTTAAACACTGAATGCCTGTACAGTGTACCTAAGGCTGCACCAGCCACAAGAGGGTTAACTGTACTTTCCAGGCTGATCATGCCCAGCAGAGTCAGAGGGGCAGGGCTTTCTCAGCCTGCAAAGTACAGTTAACCCTCTTGTGGCTGGTGCGGGGTAAGTACACCCCATCACATACCTACATGGGGAACATATACTACAATTACAAATATATATATATTAGGGCTGTCAAGCGATTAAAAAAATTAATTGTGATTAATTTCACTGTTAAACAATAATAGATTACCATTTATTTAAATATTTTTGGATATTTTCTACATTTTCAAATATATTGGTTTCAATTACAACACAGAATACAAATTATATAGTGCTCACTTTATATTTATTTTTATTACAAATATTTGCACTGTAAAAACCAAAAGAAATAGTATTTTTCAATTCACCTAATAGAAGTACTGTAGTGTAATCTCTTTATCATGAAAGTTGAACTTACAAATGTAGAATTATGTACAAAAAAATCTGCATTCAAAAATAAAATAAAGTCCTACTTCTTGTTCAGCCAATAGCTATAGCACTTGACCCAAGATTTAAGAATCTGAAGTGCCCTCTAAAATCTGAGAGGAATGAGGTGTGGAGCACGCTTTCCGAAGTCTTAAAAGAATGACACTCTGATGCAGAAACTACAGAACCCAAACCATCTAAAAAGAAAATCAACCTTCTGCTGGTGGCATCTGACTCAGATGATGAAAATGAACATGCGTTGGTCCACATTGCTTTGATCAGTGCTTCTGATCATTATCAAGCAGAACATGTCATCATAGAATCATAGAATATCAGGGTTGGAAGGGACCCCTGAAGGTCATCTAGTCCAACCCCCTGCTCGAAGCAGGACCAATTCCCACTTAAATCATCCCAGCCAGGGCTTTGTCAAGCCTGACCTTAAAAACCTCTAAGGAAGGAGATTCTACCACCTCCCTAGGTAACGCATTCCAGTGTTTCACCACCCTCTTAGTGACAAAGTTTTTCCTAATATCCAATCTAAACCTCCCCCACTGCAACTTGAGACCATTACTCCTCGTTCTGTCATCTGCTACCATTGAGAACAGTCTAGAGCCATCCTCTTTGGAACCCCCTTTCAGGTAGTTGAAAGCAGCTATCAAATCCCCCCTCATTCTTCTCTTCTGCAGGCTAAACAATCCCAGCTCCCTCAGCCTCTCCTCATAAGTCATGTGTTCTAGACCCCTAATCATTTTTGTTGCCCTTCGCTGGACTCTCTCCAATTTATCCACATCCTTCTTGTAGTGTGGGGCCCAAAACTGGACACAGTACTCCAGATGAGGCCTCACCAATGTTGAATAGAGGGGAACGATCACGTCCCTCGATCTGCTTGCTATGCCCCTACTTATACATCCCAAAATGCCATTGGCCATCTTGGCAACAAGGGCACACTGCTAACTCATATCCAGCTTCTCGTCCACTGTCACCCCTAGGTCCTTTTCCGCAGAACTGCTGCCTAGCCATTCGGTCCCTAGTCTGTAGCGGTGCATTGGATTCTTCCATCCTAAGTGCAGGACCCTGCACTTATCCTTATTGAACCTCATCAGATTTCTTTTGGCCCAATCCTCCAATTTGTCTAGGTCAGCATGGAAGCATGTCCTCTGGAACAGTGGCCAAAGCATGAAGAGGCATATGAAGCTTTAGTGCATGTGGCACATAAATATCTTGTGACGCCAGCTACAACACTGCATTGCAAATACCTGTACTCACTTTCAGATGACATTGTAAACAAGGAGCAGGCAGCATTATCTTCTGCAATTGTAAACAACCTTATTTGTCTTAGCAATTGGTTGAATAAGAAGTAGGACTGAGTGGACTTGTAGACTCTAAAGTTTTACATTGTTTTGTTTTTGAGTGCAGTTATATAACAAAGAAAACCAATTGAAAGTTGCACTTTCATGATAAAGAGATTGCACTCCAGTACTTGTATGACGTGAACTGAAAAATACAATTTCTTTTGTTTATCATTTGTACAGGGAAAATATTTGTAATAAAAATAATATAAAGTGAGCAGTGTACACTTTGTATTCTGTGTTGTAATTGAAACTGATGTATTTGAAAACAGCCAAAATATTTAATAAATTTCAGTTGGTATTCTATTGTTTAACAGTGTGATTAATCATGATTAATATTTTGAGTTAATCACGTGAGTGCTATTAATCGACAGCCCATATATATAAATAATGGGCTCTTCA
Organism: Eretmochelys imbricata; assembly: GCF_965152235.1. NCBI lineage: Eukaryota > Metazoa > Chordata > Testudines > Cheloniidae > Eretmochelys > Eretmochelys imbricata. The sequence goes on from NC_135572.1 coordinate 315,244,907, forward strand.
ATCTATCAAAGAAAGGTGTAACATGATCCTATGGCTAGAAGTTGAAGCTAGACAAATTCAGACTGGAAGTAGGGCATACATTTTCAATGGTGAGAATCACTGGAACAGTTTACCAAGGGGAGTAGTAGATTCTCCACCACTAACCATTTTTTAAATCAAGATTGGATGTTTTTCCTGAAAGATATGCTCTAGAAATTATTTTGCAGAAGTTCTATGGCCTGTGCTGTACAGAAGTCAAACTAGATCAGGGATGGGCAAACTTTTTGGCCCGAGGGCCACATCGGGGTTGCAAAACGGTATGGAGGGCCGGGTAGGGAAGGCTGTGCCTCCGTAAACAGCCTGACCACAGCCTGGCCCCCGCCCCCATCCACCCCCTCCCACTTCCTGCCCCCTGACTGCCCCCCTCAGAACTCCCGACCCATCCAACCCCCCCGCTCCTTGTCTCCAGACCGCCCCAACCCCTATCGACACCCCTGCCCGCTGACAGGCCCCCCAGGCCCTCCCCGACCCATCCAACCCTCCGCCCCCACACTCCTTGTTCCCTGACTGCCCCCTCCCAGGATCCCCGTCCTTAACTGCCTCTTCACGACCCCACCCCTATACAACCCCCCTGCTCCCTGTCTCCTGAACGCCCCCCCCACCAGAACCTCCGCCCCATCCAACTGCCCCCTGTCCCCTGACTCCCCCCCGGGACCTCCTGCCCCTTATCCAACCCCCCACCCCACCCCCATACCATGCTGGTGGCAGGACAGGCTTATTGGAACGTCTGGGAGGTGGGCAGGTGCAAGCCGTGCTGCCCACGTGGCAGCATACCTCCGGAGAAGGGGGGGCAGTGGGAGAGGGGCCGGGGGCGAGCCTCCCCAGGGGCCAGGCAGGATGGTCCCGCAGGGCGTAGTTTGCCCACCTCTGAACTAGATGATCACAATTGTCCCTTCTGCCTTGAAATCTATGAAGAAACTGAGATCCAAGAAATATGGGGTATTTATGAAGAGGTAAAAATGACTAGCTCAATATTTTTTCTTCCCCTACAGGACTTCCCTATCCATACTACCCTTTGATTCATTGCCAGAGAGAACTGCACTGAGTCCTGGCTTGAGGCATAGCTATGCAGGAGTAAATGAGCACAACAGCTGACATAGCAGTTTCTAATTTCAATCAAACAAAGGAAGATTCAGGATAGAACAGATAATAATGGGACTTGAGGCCTAGTGGACTAGCACAAGTATATTAACACCATGAGTAATTTCACTATATAAATTAGACTGGAAGAAGTACAATCGTTCATGTTCTTTGATTGGCTACATCCATCTAGTCAGAGAAATTCTGGATTTTAGTGTGGTTTAACAAAGAAAAGGTCTACTTTGGAGCATCATTCTACTTTCACCGAAGTCCATGGGCAAACTCCCATTAACTCCAGTAGTACAGGATCAGAGGCTTTATGTACTTGGGCAGGGGTTCCCAAACTGTGTGCCATGGCCCAAAGGTGGGCCATGACACAGTCCTGAGTGGTCCACCATGGACAGAATTTGGGGGAGACAGAGGGCATTGCCCCTCCCCTCAAAAATGTATATGTTGGTGGAGTGGCAGCCAGCAATGACCCTCACTCAGGGCTGGCGGAACCCAACACCCCTGACAGGCAGCAGACGGCGAAGCAGAGCCATGAAGTGGTGGGTAAGGAGAAGAGGCAAGCCCTGAGAAGCAAGGACTCTCAGGGTGGCTGGCGGACTTGCAGTCATTCGCACTCTGAGCTTCTGCACCACACAATCCGGGGCTGTTAGGGGTGGACGGTGGACAAGCTTGGAGTTGGAACCCTTAGCCAGCCGGGCAGGGGGTGGGCGATTGTGTCCAGAGCTGCCAGCTTGATGAGGAGGCACAGGCAGCAGGGCTCACCCCCGTGGAGCCACTGGGCCAGCCCCTTGATCCTCTCTTCCTGTGGGTATGGTGGTCAGGGGGTGTGTGGCCGGGGGAGTGCCTGAACTCAGAAACTCTTCCCTATGCAGCCCGGCCTGGGTGGCCATAGGGTGGCAGCTGCTGGCCGGGCACCCAGTTCTGAAGGTAGCACCACTGCCAGCAGCAGCGCAGAAGTAAGGATGGTCTGTATGCTGAAATATTTACCATCCGCTCATTGGTCCCACAGTGATCATAAATCAGTCACAGTGTTGCATGTATTGCCACCCTTACTTCTGCGCTGCTTCTGGTGGCAGCACATCCTTCAGAGCTAGGCACCCGGCCAGCAGCTGCCACTCTCTAGCCACTGTGGTCCAGAAACAAGGAGCAGGGTGGGTCTGGGGCGTGAGGCCAAGGAAGGGAGCTTAAGGCATTGGTGTGGGGGAGGAAGCAGGGGTTGTGGGGGATGGACTGCAGTGCCTATTGCAGCTGCACTGTTGGGCCTCAGAGTGAAAAAAGTTTGGGAACCCCTGCACTTAGAAATCATCAGACAGTGTTCACTTTTAAGAGTGGTCTATGACACAGGATGGATGAAGCATTTGTAACACATATCAATAACAGTGGTAAAATAATGTGTAAGTGTTTATAGCATGTATTCCTTAAAGATCAAAAATAGGCCTTAGGTACACTATACAGGCATTCAGTGTTTAAGAGCTACATTAGTACAATATTATAGTTGGAAATGATATGCAGAGTCAGAAAATTGGAAGGTTTCAGAGTAACAGCCGTGTTAGTCTGTATTCGCAAAAAGAAAAGGAGTACTTGTGGCACCTTAGAGACTAACCAATTTATTTGAGCATAAGCTTTCGTGAGCTACAGCTCACTTCATCGGATGCGCACTGTGGAAACTGCAGAAGACATTATATACACAGAGACCATGAAACAATACCTCCTCTCACCCCACTCTCCCGCTGGTAATAGCTTATCTAAAGTGATCACTCTCCTTACAATGTGTATGATAATCAAGTTGGGCCATTTCCAGCACAAATCCAGGTTTTCTCACCCTCCGCCCCCCCACACACAAACTCACTCTCCTGTTGGTAATAGCCCATCCAAAGTGACCACTCTCTTTACAATATGTATGATAATCAAGGTGGGCCATTTCCAGCATAAATCCAAGTTTAACCAGAACGTCTGGGGGGGGGGGGAGTAGAAAAAAACAAGGGGAAATAGGCTACCTTGCATAATGACTTAGCCACTCCCAGTCTCTATTTAAGCCTAAATTAATAGTATCCAATTTGCAAATGAATTCCAATTCAGCAGTTTCTCGCTGGAGTCTGGATTTGAAGTTTTTTTGTTGTAAGATAGCGACCTTCATGTCTGTAATTGCGTGACCAGAGAGATTGAAGTGTTCTCCGACTGGTTTATGAATGTTATAATTCTTGATATCTGATTTGTGTCCATTTATTCTTTTACGTAGAGACTGTCCAGTTTGACCAATGTACATGGCAGAGGGGCATTGCTGGCACATGATGGCATAGATCACATTGGTGGATGTGCAGGTGAACAAGCCTCTGATAGTGTGGCTGATGTTATTAGGCCCTGTGATGGTATCCCCTGAATAGATGTGGGCACAGTTGGCAACGGGCTTTGTTGCAAGGATAGGTTCCTGGGTTAGTGGTTCTGTTGTGTGGTATGTGGTTGTTGGTGAGTATTTGCTTCAGGTTGGGAGGCTGCTGTAGGCAAGGACTAGCCTGTCTCCCAAGATTTGTGAGAGTGTTGGGTCATCCTTCAGGATAGGTTGTAGATCCTTAATAATGCGTTGGAGGGGTTTTAGTTGGGGGCTGAAGGTGATGGCTAGTGGCGTTCTGCCAGCAGGAGAGTGAGTTTGTGGGGGGGGGGAGGGGGAGAAAACCTGGATTTGTGCCGGAAATGGCCCACCTTGATTATCATGCACATTGTAGGGAGAGTGGTCACTTTGGATGGGCTATTACCAGCAGGAGAGTGAGTTTGGGGGGGGGGGGGCGGAGGATGAGAAAACCTGGATATGTGCTGGAAATGGCCCAACTTGATTATCATACACATTGTAAGGAGAGTGATCACTTTAGATAAGCTATTACCAGCAGGAGAGTGGGGTGGGAGGAGGTATTGTTTCATGGTCTCTGTGTATAAATGTCTTCTGCAGTTTCCACAGTATGCATCCGATGAAGTGAGCTGTAGCTCACGAAAGCTTATGCTCAAATAAATTGGTTAGTCTCTAAGGTGCCACAAGTACTCCTTTTCTTTTTGAGAAAATTGGAAGTTATCATTCCTACTGTTTGGTAATTTAGTGAGTACACATCTTGTTTTACTAGTTAAGACTTCATATTACTATTTATATAGTACAAGACAGTCAAATTTATGCTGAAATATGTATGTTCATTGTGACTGATTTATGGTCACTGTGGGACCATAAATGAGAGCAAATTCTGGGCTGATGTACGCACCACATGATCCCACTGACTATAATGGGATTGCCAAGAGTACAGTTGGTACACAAGTTGGTTTGAATAATTTATATAATTTTTAAATTTTTAAATTGCAACCATAATGTTGCACTATGCTGGCAGTCAAATCTTTTAGTTCTTTCTCAGAATTATCTCAGGCAAAATTCCAATTGAAGTTCCAATTAAATTAAACAGAAATATGTAGAGGCATGAATAAGGACTGAGTAAGTTTCAGGATTTTCTTGTAGTTACTTTGCTTTAAATTTCTTAAGATTTTATTTTTCTTTTAAGAGAGAAGAAATGAATGGTGCTGCTGATGGTTAACTTTGCCCAGCTTTGGTCTGCAATTACTCTCCCCCTTAGTATTTGTACATTTCCATCTAAATACATATTGACTGTCACTCTATCCCATGTTAGTCACTGCTTGGGCAAGCTAAATACATGGTATAGAATAAAACCATCCCACAGGCAGCAGCAGAGGTACACCAGGAATGAAGTTGGCACTTTTAATCTTCTCATATAGTCAATCCTTTATCTCCATATTCATTTTCTGATTTTCTCTGAATTCACTAGTCCCCCCCCTATATATTTATGAAAACCTGTAATCTAAAACTATAGATAACACCACAGTCTTTATAGGTTGCTCAGCATCTACACTATTGAGTGTCTGACAAATAGAAAGATGAATATCACACACAAATTCAACAGGATCAAGAAGCTTGTTTTCTTAAAGAAAACACCCTGCCCCCTGCAAAGTAACAACTTCCCCCTTAGAAATATACACGTTTCTTTAACACAGACACTTTCTTCATGAAAGAGGCACTTTATTCGGAAACAAAATATATTGCAAGTTTAAAGTTTTGAAGAGAAGCCGCTCTTCCCCTTTTGCCTGTTAAAGTCCCACTTATTTTACACATCCACTCTATCCCAAACTAAATGTGTTAATCAGCCATTTATTACAATTTTACTTTAAAAATGCATCTTGCACCATTTACATTAGCACTGAATATGTGTTTTTCCAAATAATTTCATGGTTCCCTTCCCTTCCCTCCTGTTTCCTTCCCCCTTCCCCCCAAGAAATAAGTGCTGAATACCAGGAACACCACTTACTCGTTGGAAAAGTCATGCGATGGCTTTACCCCACCACCCTTTTATAAGTAACACTTAAAATAAATCAGTCATGACAAGCATACCAGTGGTGAGCTGGAGCCGGTTCGCACCGGTTCGCTAGAACCAGTTGTTAAATTTAGAAGCCCTTTTAGAACCGGTTGTTCTGCGAGGGACAACCGGTTCTAAAAGGGCTTCTAAATTTAACCAGCTCAAAGTGGCGCCTTAGGCACCGACTCCACGGGTGCTCCAGCCTTGGAGCACCCAAGGGGAAAATTTGGTGGGTGCAGAGCACCCACCAGTACTCCCCACCCCACCCCCGGCCCCAGCTCACCTCACCTCTGCTCCGCCTTCTCCCCTGAACACACTGCCCTGCTCTGCTTCTCCGCCCCTCCCCAGGCTGAGGGCGGCGGAGGTGAGCTGGGGCGGGGGGAGCACAAGGTGGGCCACCCGCGCCACAGCTGGTAACCCGGGGGGGGGGGCACGCAGGGGAACCGCTCCCCGCCCCAGCTCACCTCCGCCACCCTCAGCCTGAGCGGGAAGCCGTGGCCTGCTTCTCAGCCTGCCCCGGCTTCCCATTGAAAAAGCTGATTTGCGGGAAGCGGTGGGGGGGCGCAGAGAAGCAGAGCAGGGCTGTGGGTTCAAGGGTGGATGCAGAGCAGAGGTGAGGTGAGCTGGGGCCTGGCACGGGGTGGGCAGCTGCCACTGGGGGTTCTGCACCCACCAATTTTCCCTGTGGGTGCTCCAGCCCCCGAGCACCCAGGGAGTCAGCGCCTAAGAGCCACTTTTGGTGTGATCAGTGGGGGAGCGGCCGCTCCTCCACCCCTAGGAGCCAGAGGGACCTGCCAGATGCTTCCTGTGAGCTGCCCCAGGTAAGCACCGCCGGGACTTCCCACCTCGCCCCCCGGCAGGTGCCTCTGGCTCCTAGGGGTGGGGTGGGCACCCACTACGGTGGCTCACGAGACCCTTCTCCCTGGTTCTGGGGGCAATCAGGGACAGGGGAGGGGTGTGGATGGGTCAGAGGTCCTGGGGGGGGGCGTCAACGAACGCGGTGGGGTTGGATGGGGCAGGAGGCCCCGGGGGGGGGCAACGACCCCCTTGTGGTGTGAGGACAGAACATGTTAAGATTTTGGCAGCTCATCACTGAAGCATACCCTTTTTGAATAGAAACCATAAATTAGGCAACATTTCCTGGATGATCTACTGCTTTATGACTATTACTAGCTCCAAGTAGAATTTACTAGGTAAACAAAAGTATTCTATGTTTTATAATGGGAGTGATGCTATTTCCTTACTATAGTCATTGAAGAATATCAAACATCTTCTTTAACCCCTTGGATACAGCCATTTGGAAGTTATTGTTCTTTTCTCTAATGCCAGCCCCCAAACTACAATTGCATCCACATATGGAGACCAGTGCACCTGTACAGACCTCCACTGAAATCAGTGGGTCTCCATGCAGATGATGATGCAAAAAAGGTGCCACATTTTTGCATTGGTCTTGTTGCTTTTAATATCTGGCCCCTGATCAAATGCTGAAATGGACATTTTCAGTTCATACTAAAGGAAAAAACTACATATATCTGTACCAAATATCCTATAATAAAAGGCAAAATTATCTTTAAAATCCTTAATTTTTTTATTGAAGATCTCTTTGATATATACTAGAAGCAATTATTCTTCCCTTTCTCTAAGATTTGTACAATCTTATTATTTAATGTAAATTTCTTTTCTTGAGACTGTTTGCCTGTTGAATTCAAAACTGCAGCTATTGTTCCACTGTTCAAAAAAAGAGCTTTGTGAATCAGCAGTATTATCTAAATGTAGGCTTATTACTCAATTATCTTTGGAGTTAAGTCATGGAACAAAAGTTTTTTTTTTAATTACTTGCATTTTTTTTAAAATAAATCGCAGTGCGACTTTAGGGAAAGTATGAAACTTTTTTGCATATCCGTGAAAATGCCTTTTATTTTTAAAAAGTTTCCTTAAAGTTAGTTGAGACTTTTAATGGCATCCATGGGACAATTACAAGTGATGTAATTTGCTCATTTAACTAGAGTTGTGAAATTTTTTGGTCCCAATCCTACCATTTATAACATGTGAACAGACCCATGTGCCTACACAAAGTCCTGTTGACTTCAATGGTCAACTATTGTTTTCATCTCTTTTAGGTGTAGTTTTTGGTGTTTCCACCTGCAAATTCCAAGGTTAAATTTAGGTCAGATGGTCACATCAGGAGAGAATGGTCTGAGAAGAGCACCTCATGGTGCTCCAGCCTTTAAGTGTCTAATGGATTCATATCAGATTGAAGAGATCAAATATGAGATACTAAGACCTTTATAAGATAAGTATGGTTTTGATTAATAAAATAAATCAAAGTAAGTGCTGCTTTATGCCCTTTACTCACAATTCAGAGAAAGCTAATGCTGTTGGGCTGACAACAAGCCCATCTTTTCTGTAATGGGAGCCATTAAACCCCTGAGGTACCAACTCATTATCCAATTCATATCAATTAATCAGCTATCTTGGCTAAGCTGAAATAATACCTTCTTACTTTTCTACCAAAGACCTGCAGTAAAATATAAAAGCTATTATTAGGAGCAGTTTTGTCATGAAGTCTGAGCCTGAAGGCTGGATTTGTTAGTTTTTAGTTTGTATTCTATCTTGGCATTATTTAAACATTTTCCTCTGTGCTTTTTTTTTTGGAAACTCAGCATCAGCCGCAACTCTACCCATTTGTCTGTGGGTTGATAACACTCCCCAGTTACCACATGAAACTTAACTTTCCCCTATTGTGTATAATATATACATTTATGTTACTGATTGATGAATTTATTAAGCACCCATCATATGAAAGCAATATTCCAGCACCATGCTCTTAATGAGGCATGTCCGAGTGATTTAAAGGCAGATCCTTGCTATGAGTCCTGGGCTGCAAAGGGCCCCATTTTCCAGATGGCAACACACAGCTAAATGTTGGTGTCCAGCTAACTGCTGCTAGTGCACATGAGGCTCAGGGTGTTACATGAGGGGACAATGGCTCATTGGGAGGCATAGGGGGACTAGGGTTCTTGGAGGTAAGGTGTGGCTTGGGGTGGTATGCATAGGGGAAGGTGTGAGGTGCTGCAGTCTTGGCCCACAACAGAGGCTGGAGTGAAGGAGGGTTGAGTCTCTAGCACATACATGATAATGCACGATTTCCACATCCTGTTCCTGGGGAACTAAGTGTAACCAATCCCAGAGACTCCCCAGAGTACAGGGACAGCTATTGTGAGTGACCACTGTGTGGTTGTGCGTGGGAGGGGACCACAGGAGACTCTACTCTGGCCTGTGAATGTAGCTGCATACTGCAGTTAATCTCTACAGCAGTGAATCTTGGCAGAACATCAGAACAGGGATGCAACTCCACAGAAGAAAATAACATGTTCCTGGGATATATGATGCATTTGAACTAATCCACAGGGACACGCGACACAGAGGCAAAGCAGAGGGAATAATTAACAGACCAAGCCATTTAAAATAGGCACAGAACTCTGCTAGAGCACCCTTGGCGATACAACATAGTTAAAATGAAATCCCTGTGGGAGCAGAGCACAAGCTTGGGTGTGAAGAGTACAGGGAACCAACAGTGACAAGGAAAACACTCTGAAATTATTAAATGTTATACGTGATAATTTGGGTACTAAGCAGAGGGCTAATCCTATTTCCACTGAACTCAGTTGAAAAACACCACTAATTCAAAAGGATCAGCGTCAGCCTTAAACACTAATTCAGCAAAGCACTTGAGCATTTTCTTAAATTTAAACACACAAGTAATCCCATTCCTACTCAGCATAGCATTGAAACACAAGGTTAAATGCTACTGAAGTTGTACTAATATTTTATGTGTTTTATAATGAAAGTGGATATGTTAATTGATGATTTACATGCTTGATACGCAGACATGCCCATCTGTAATGCATATATGTAGATATACACTAGGACTGGAAACATTTGCTATCAGCTATTGTTACCTATATTTACCCCTTTGAAATATCTGTGAAAGTTAAATTACACTGATTATTTTTAGTAACTGGAAAGCAGAAATGTTCACCAGCAGCGGATGTCTTACAGTGCAAAAATAATGTAATGTAAACAGGAGGTTAGGCTTTTTTGTTCTATAATAAGAAAGTGCTGAAACAAGCAGTATTAAAATTTGTAAACCACTTTGAGATCCTTCAGGACAAAGGGAGCTTTATAAATGTAAGGTAGAGTGGCTTGTCCTGATTCTGGCTCACATAAATACTATGCTATATATACTAAAAGATCTTCCAAAAATGGCCTATAATGTAAGCAGTCATTTAGGAATAGAAATACACCTTTTCTTAATAAAAGTCATTTAAAAATGTATTTTGAATCAGTTAGTTATTTTGCATATCTTAAATGTGTACATATGATTGACCCATTATGCCACATAGTTTCATGTTTTAATTGTGCATTATTGATTGAACTGATAACATCTGAAAAATGCCCAGTTCTGTGGTTGCCATCCATATATGTATTTTTTTGGGACGCAAGACCTGATTCAGCAAAGTGCTTCAGCACTTGCTTAGCTAAATTTCAATACAATTTTACCACATGTTTACAGTTAAGCAGCACATGCTTAATTGCCCTGATGCATATGGATGCATTTAAGCATATGCTTAATAGCTCAGCTGAGTCAGGCTCTAAATAATCGTAGAGGTCTGATTCTGCAAAGTATCAACTACTATTGACTTTAATGGGAACCCAATATACCTGTCATACACACACAGCCCTGGTAGAATTGCCCCTCTGGTTGGACACTCCCCAGGTTGTTGTGTTTGGCACCCACACACCTTGCTGGGCCCTGTGTGCTCATTAACATTCCTGAATATGAGCAGAATCTATGGACTACCACTAGCTTGCAGTCTCTAGACATACTCTCAAGGTGCTGATCCTCTGTCTTGCATGGTCATTGGAAAGCTGAGATACCCGTGGTGTAGCTGCCTAGCTCCTGGGAGTAGGGTGACCAGATGCCCTGATTTTATAGGGACAGTCCTGATTTTTGGGTCTTTTTCTTATATAGGGTCCTATTACCCCCCAACTCCCATCCCAATTTTTCACATTTTCTGTCTGGTCACCCTACCTGGGAGTAGTAGTGACCTTTCAGTCTCTCCAGAGACTAAGTACATCCTCCCCCAGAGCTCCAGCCATGTTGGTACTCTGGATATACAGTTTAACTCTTCAGAGACATACAACAGTGACAGCAAATGGACACAGACAGACTGCATAGGATTCTAAAACAGCATTACTCCCTAGTTAGCAGCATGAGAAAGGCACAGATCTAGACAAAATAATAAACACACCTGCACACATTTCTCCAACTCAGTATTCTGGAGAATTCCTTTGGCATAGACCAGAGTCCTGTAAGGAGTCCAGAATCTTTCCTCCTCCTCCTCCTCCTCCTCCTCCTGTGCATGAAAAGCATGAAATCTGTTCTTTCTCTCAAATAGCTGCCGAGACCCTCTCTTTTATAAACCTCCACCCCTTTTGTCAGATGACTACCTAATCAGCCTCATCAGGTGATCAAAGTCCCCATCAGGTGGTCTGTTGCTTAGATAGAAGCACACCTGGGCAGACTGGTTCTTCTGGACAGTATCCAACTTTGTCCAAGGATGCGTCTCTTTGAATAGAGGACCTTAAAGATTTAACAAACCTCTACTGTGAGTCCTGTGTCATTATCCCTTGGATTGTAGCTCAACATGGAGGTAAAAAGACAGCAGAGAAGGGAAACAAGATGCAGATTCAAAATGAAGTTTACAACTTGATAAAAATACATACAGAGAGTTCATAATCTCAGAGAGAATTCTTAAATTATGTATAGACAGATTCCCCAAATCATCACAAACCTGCAGGACTGTGCCCTTCCTACAATTTGGTTGGAAAGAGCTGGAGCACACGGCCCGTACTGTAGCTCATCTTTAAACCTGACTATTTAGCATTGTTAAATATTTTGTTTCAAAAATTCCCTATGAAAGCCAAGTTTCAGTCCATAGCAACATTTTACAGTTGAATTATAACCCTGGGGAACTACAGGATTATAATGGAAGTGCTGACGCCATCTTAACTATAGTAATGTGAACATGGCACCGTAATTACTCCCATCTTTAAAGACTTGAATTGGCTGTCTGTTTCACAGAATTGATTTTACAATCTTGTTGTTACATATTTCTCTACTTCTGCTTCAAAATGTCCCTGATTACCTGAAAGAGATTCTTTATTTTTTCTATATATCTAGCATTCTGCTATTTTTCTTCTGGCTCAGCTTGATCTCTTTGCAATTAATCTTTCTACTGTTAATATTACCAAGTACTAGCTTTTATTCTCTTTGATAATGCAATACTTCAGTTGCACTAATAAATTTGTCTCTTCTCATGGCTTCAGCTGCTGCTTCACATTCCTGTGCTCCCTCTGGCTCAGGACCAGATTGTGGACCATCCTGCCCACCTGAACGAGGGAGCAAGAGGTTGTAAGGTGTTCCCTTGTTCCCCTGTGTCCACTACCAATGTCCTGGGTAACAGCATGGAGGGAAAGAACAGCCTTCATGGAGCCACTATGTCCCCTCCCAAGTACCAGGGTAGAGAGTGGTCAAAAAGATCTGGGAAATGGGCGGAGTTAAACATGCCAGCCAGAATTTGTGCTAGCATGCTGGGAAATATCAGGTATAAGCATTGTGCAGGGTACATTCCTCCCTCATCGCCATTACTCCAGGGCAGAAGGGAACTGGGAAACAGATAGTGTATCTCTGATTCATATCCTGATTCCTGGTCTGCTCCTTGGAGAATGCAGCTATATGCTGCCTGAACTAAGAGTTTCTAGCAAAGCCATGATTGGAAAGTGTAACATTCATTCTTTTGTGTTATGAATAATCTAAGATGGCCCATTTAAGTTTGTGCAGCCTTTCCTCACATCGATGAGCACGTACTCACAGAAGGAGTCGCATTAAAGATAACTGGACTTCTCTAAGTACCCACTAACATGAGTATGGCTTTTCCAGCTGAGACCTTAGTCTGGTATAGAAATATTTTTTTTCCATCTATCCTTAGCACAAAGTGATGAAGAAAAATAAAAATGACTTGTTCTTTTCTTCTGTTCTTTTCTCTGAGCATGACGTTAAAATCACCCCAAAGGCAAGTCTTTTTAAAATCTTTGCCAGTTGTTTCCTACGTTAACTGATGCATTATCATTATCATTAGATAACATAATTTCATACAGATTATTAGAACGCATTCTCTTTCTGCTTATGCTATAGGGCCAATCCAGCACCCGCTAAAGTCAATGGGAGTCTATTCATCATCTTTAATGGGAGGTGATTCAACTCCATAAACTACAACATCAGGTTACTGCTGTCCAGTGCCACATGATGTGCAAAATCACAACTTCCATCAAGTTAGGAAGGTAACATGTACTTCCATTGTAGGGTTGCTATACGCAGTGTACAAAAATGGTGGATCAGGTTTTCAGCTGAGTTAAATTAACCATTGAAGTAAATAGAGCTACGCTGATTTACACCAGCTGAGAATCTGTCCCCACAGGATTTTTTTAATAAATGTGCATTGTGCATATTATTTCCTTACACTTAACACAAAACATTTCACATGATCTCTGATAATTCGGTCACCTTTCTCCTTCCCCAGTTGTGTTCTCCACAAGCAAGTAGGTGTTTTTGTCATACTGTGCGAGGTGAGAATGAGAGCTGGCCCTTTTACTGACGGTCATGTTCCATTAGCCAGAAAGAACTTGTGCAAGCTCCTAAGCTCCAGTAAAAGTGTTTCATCTTGAAGCCAGAATGAATGTGCAGAGTTGCATACACTGACACTATGAAAAAAGCCAGTATGTACCAATACACCAGTATGGTCGAACCCAGATTTTACTGAGACCACAGGGAACTCCAATATCTTTATAAAACTGGGGATTTGGAGAGTTAGGAGTGTCAGTCCATTGGTAGACTGTGTAAGAACAGAGCTGTGGAGGAATCAGAACTTCAGTTAGTGGAAATGTCTGACATTTGGTTAACCCAGAGTTCCAGTTAAGCAAAGATTGGAAAATGAAGCTCTTTTTACACCTACCACAGGAAATGACTGTAGTACCTCTGGTATTATTATGTAGTGACTCTTGGTTAATGATGACTTTTTAATATAGGTGACTGTAATACAGTTACAAATGTAAATGTAATAACACCTCCTTTCCTTTGAGAGAAGAGAGGTGGGGGAGGGGGGGCAGATGTCCCCTGTGCCAGCTTTATAACTGACATAGTATAATTCTCTAGTGCACTGGCAGAAACACGCTGGCTGGCATATTTAGCTCCACCAACGTCTAGGCTCTTTTTTCCCCACTCTCCACCCACAACCCTGGGGGGAGAGGGGATGGACATAGAAGACAGAGAGAAATCAAGAAGTATAGTCAATATTTCTGTACGTGTTCTTTCTGGCAGTTGTGCTGAAGACTGGTGAGAAAATGTTTTGGAAAGTCTAATACCTAAACACATTTTAAGATAATGTTATTTTATTTAGTTAGAACCCCAAACTTCTAATTTTGTTAATTATCTCAGTCAGTGGCATGTTATAGTTCCAAACAGGTTAGATATTTATAACTGGTCATCATTGTGCATAGTTTAACATCTCTCTATTACTATGCATTTCTTAACTTGCAAATATTTAACATAAATTGCTTTTATAATTGTTTTAAACAGTGTAACTCCTCCTCAAATCCCACCCCCACCCACCCCACACACAGACAGCTGGGCAGAACATCTAAATAGGTGAAAAATATGTACATTGACTGTGATATTTTTAAATAGCAAAGAGAAACTTTTAGTCAATTTAAAGTCTTGGTGGCTTTGAGTTTTAATCTTTGTAATATAATACAACTATGCAGCAATTTTATATATAATACTAACATATTTGTAGATTAGTAGCAAATGTAGGGCTGCCACCTCATTCAGCAGCAGTGCACATTTTTGTGGGTATTGATTAGAAAATGTTTTATGCAGTTTATGTGGACCATAAACAATTTAGTATTCTTTTTGAAAGGCAATGCTTGATGCTGAAAGCTTATTCTATTACGGTTTAGGTTACTTTAATGTAATCTGTTTTTAATGTTCTTGATATAATTAATTTACAGGTTTAATTTCCCCTCCACTCTTTCACTTTTCATCACAATCTAAGATTTTAATAATAAAAACAGATTTTTAATTAAATGCACAGGGTAGGGACTTAACTTCTATGTGAAATAGAGTTCAGTAATTTGCCAAACCTGCTGATTCTGGAAGGATTTTATATATGTATACAATGTGTGTGTGTGTGTGTGTGTATACACACACACACACACACACAAATTGTATAATTATCCCGTGAAACTCATTGCTACAGTACATTAGGAAGGCACATAACTTCAGGTTCAATTGTGAGCTGCCTTATGAACATAAGAATATAAGAACATAAGAACCAAAGGTTCATCTAGCCCAGTATCCTGTCTTCTGACAGTGGCCAATGCCAGGTGCTTCAGAGAGAATAAACAGAACAGGTAATCATCAAGTGATCCATCCCCTGTAGCCAATTCCCAGCTTCTGGCAAACAGAGGCTGGGGACACCATCCCTGCACATCCTGGCTAATAGCCATTGATGGACCTATCCTCCATGAATTTATCTAGTTCTTTTTTTGAACCCTGTTATGGTCTTAGCCTTCACAACATCCTCCGGCAAGCAATTCCACAGGTTGACTGTGCGTTGTGTGAAGAAATCCTTCCTTATGTTTGTTTTAAACCTGCTGCTATTAATTTCATTTGGTGTCCCCTAGTTCTTGTGTTATCAGAAGGAGTAAATAACATTTCCTTATTTACTTTCTCCACAACCATCATGATTTTATAGATCTCTATCATATCCCCCCCTTGGTCTTTTTCAAGCTGAGAAGTCCCAGTCTTGTTAATCTCTCTCCATATGGAAGCTGTTCCTGCTCTGAACCTTTTCCAGTTCCAATATATCTTTTTTGAGATGAAGCACACACATCTTCACACAGTATTCAAGATGTGGGTGTACCACGGATTTATATAGAGGCAATATGATATTTTCTGTCTTATTATCTATCCCTTTCTTAATGATGCCCAACATTCTGTTATCTTTTTTGACTCCTGCTGCACATTGAGTGGATGTTTTCAGAGAACTATCCACAATGATTCTGAGATCTCTTTCTTGAGTGCTAATGGCTAATTTGTACCCCATCATTTTATTGCTATAGTTGCGATTACATTTTCCAATGTGCATTACTTTGCATTTATCAATATTGAATTTCATCTGCCATTTTGTTGCCCAGTCACCCTGTTTTGAGAGATCCTTTTGTCGCTCTTTGCAGTCTTCCTGGGACTTAACTTCTTGAGTAGTTTTGTATCATCTATAAATTTTGCCACCTCACTGTTTACCCCTATTCCCAGATCATTTATGAATATGTTGTATAGGACTGGGCCCAGTACAGACCCCTGGGGGACACCACTATTTACATCTCTCCATTCTGAAAACTGACCGTTTATTCCTACCCTTTGTTTCCTGTCTTTTAACCAGTTATCAATCCATGAGAGGACCTTCCCTCTTATCTCATGACAGCTTACTTTGCTTAAGAGCCTATGGTGAAAGACCTTGTCAGAGGGTTTCTGAAAATCTAAGTAAACTATATCCACTGGATCCCTCTTGTCCAGATGCTTGACCCCTCAAAGAATTCTAGTAGATTGGTGAGGCATGATTTCCTTTTACAAAAACCTTGTTGACTCTTCCCCCAACAACTTATGTTAATCAATGTGTCCAATAATTCTGTTCTTTACTATAGTTTCAGCCAGTTTGCCCAGTACTGAAGTTAGGCTTACTGGCCTCTAATTGCCGGGATCACCTCTGGAGCCTTTTTTATGTATCTGCGGGAATGGGTAAGCTGACATAAGGCACCCCTTTAATCCCTAGTGTAGGTTACCTGTAATCACATGCAGAAAGCACAATAGAAAAGTATGGTCACTATTCCCCTCCCTTGGATGTGGGGAGAGCCTTGAGTGGCCCCTCCCAATGCACAAGCCAGTACAGCTGAGCCAGTCTGCCAAGCATGTTAATTTGTATCAGGTATTCAGCTGGCACAGCATATTTTCTCCTTGGACCAAGATGGAAGCAGGGAACAAGACTGGGACTTTGAGATTCGCAGTCTGGTCCCTAGTCCATTCCTTGGGCAGGGCATTTATGTGCTTCTCCTTTCTCAGGGCTATGGCAAAAGCACAACTGACTCTTTAGTAACAAGAGCAGGTTCAAAAATTCTATTCATGACAACTGTTATTGACATTTTCAGAAATGTTGTTTAGCTTTAGTAGTAACTTTTGGCACATACTCCATGTTTTTTAAGGGTGGCTATAATTTCCTCTGAAGGCCACCTATTGGCCACCACTGGAGGCAGGACTATATGGTTCTATATTCTCATGCTGTATTTTCTAAACTGATACCTTGTGAGATGCTTATTGTTTTCTGAGGTTGTTGCTGTTTATACTTATCAATAATTGAATGGCCCCCTGATCCTGCAATGGGTGTGTTTTAAATATTCTTATAAGATATAAATAATAAAAAATAAATTAAAAAGGATCACATTTTGATAGCTTAAGGCCTGGTTTATACACAGCTCTTGTACTGGTATAACTATGTCAGTTGGGGGTGTGGGGTTTTGTTTGTGTGTTTGCTTGTTTGTTGTGTATGTGTGTGTTCACTGCATACAAACAGAAACGTTAAATAAAAACATAAAATACTCTTGCTAGAAGGTTGAACTGTGTCACTGCTTGATCACTTAAATTTCAGAATGAGCCATGTAAATCCCTTCTACCCCCCCGCACCTCTTACTCTAGCCTGGCTGTCTGCAAAAAATCTGGCTGCTGCTCACAGGTTTCCCTACAGTTTCCACTAGCCTGCAAGCAGGACCAAGAAATCCTATAGTATTTAAAGTGATAGTTCTTCAATTTTAATTCAGTTTTGCATACACCACATTTACCAATTTACTTTATATTGGTACAATCCTGAGTGTGGATACTATTGCACCAGTAGAAAAGTGTCTTATACCGATATAGTTCTTTTCTCTTCTTGTACAGGAATATTGGTATGAGCACCTTTATACTGATACATAAGAGGTGGTACAGCTTTTGTGTGTAGACAGGTGAACAGCACCTTAATCTATGAGTAGCCCTACTCACTTCAAAATGGGACTGCTTTTAGATTAAGGTGCTATTCAACATAAAGGTATCAGAAGCTAGCCAGAAGTGTTTTATTTTATCTTGATTATTTCAAGTCAGATCACTTTTAGAGGAATTCATTTCATTCCCCACATACAGAGAGGGTACAAAGGCAGCCTGAGATTCTCTTATGCATGCAGCAGCATCTTTCATGGAGCTGTAAACATTTGTATTAATCCCCTGTTGATTTGTGGTGACGTAATATTTTTTAAAGGGCTTTACAAAATGGAAAAGCAGAGAGCAGCTTCAGAAGGACAATAATCATATCATTCTATAGAAATACATTAATCCAAAAAATACATTTCACAAATATACATTTTTAATATAAGACATTTGTTGTCATATATAATGTTTAATTTGTAGTGCAATCAGATTCAGAAATGTTTTACGTGAGGCTAATGCTAGATAAGACATTTCTCTGCACTGTCTGGTAAATATATTTTATGAACATTCTTGTGTTACACTGTTTCTAAGGGAGGCATTTTCAGAAGCACAAATACATGATTACACAAAATCAGTCCATGATTAAATATTTTGGTATATATGAAGACTGTGTAAATATTTTTAAAACTTTGGAATAATGCAACACAACCACACGTAGACTCAATTGTAATTATAAATCAGCACCTACCAGTAGCTGAACTGAATGTAAAAATCAAATTCCAAGGTATTCCTGTCTTTGTACAAGGGGTTTAAAGCCTTTGTAAGCCTAGACTCAAATCCATGCCACAGTCCAATTATATTCCTGTATCAGAGGATTATCTTTCCAATTAAAAAGGAAAAGAAAAGAGGTCAGGGTACTTTAAAAAACATTTTAATTGATTAATCTTACACAATTCCTTCCATTAAAGAAAGCCATCTTTCTTTAATCACTACCTCTTTGTTTAAAGAGTTAACATATTACTATCTTATAGTGAAAATCTTTGTACTTGATTTTACATGTGTATTGCTGCCCTTGTTAGCTGCCACTTTATCCTGAGATAACATCACACATTTTCAAGTATCAGCTCAGCGATTTACCTTTCCTGATATCAGTATATCAAGTGGAAATGATAGCATCTATTTATTGCAAGGTGTAAAAAAGTGAAGCTCCTTATTACACCAGGTATGAAGACAGCATGTCATAAGTTGCCAAAGTATTTTCTAAAGGCTTGTTCCAAAGCTAATGGGCCTCTTTCCATTGACTTTAATGGACCCTCCCTTTAATGGCTCAGGCTCTAAAACAGAATTTTTAAATTAAAATAGTGATACTTTGTTTTGTTTTATTGCTCCTGTGATACAGAATGGCCAGAAGGCAGCAGGAGAGTGATATAGGAGAGATATGTAAGTCCCAGGACGAGGAGAAACCTTATTCCCTGTAGAGGGAAGAAAGGTTTCTATAGATTAATTAAAAGTACCTGAAGCCAATTAGAGCACCTGAAGCTAGTCACCTGATAAAAACCCCCTGCTTCAATCAGCTAGGGGAAGGAGTTGGAGCAGAGTACAGTGGAGTTGGAGCAGAGTACAGTGGAGAAGTGCTGTGGCTGGCTAGAAGACCAAGACCCTAGGTAAAGAGACACCCGGCTTGTGCAGAGAGAGAGAGGGCAGGAAGCCCCACAAGCTGAAGAGCAGGAGAGGGAAGTAGCCCAGGGCAAGGAAGCAGTAGTTCAAGTGGTTTACCACTATCCCTAGGGCCCCTGGGCTGGGACCTGGAGTAGAGGGCGTGCCTGGGTCCCTCCCTCTCCACTACCCTACTCTGGGTTACCGGTGGGATAGTAACAGGTTTCAGAGTAGCAGCCGTGTTAGTCTGTATTCACAAAAAGAAAAGGAGGACTTGTGGCACCTTAGAGACTAACCAATTTATTTGAGCATAAGCTTTTGTGAGCTACAGCTCACTTCATTGGATGCATTCTGATGAAGTGAGCTGTAGCTCACAAAAGCTTTTGCTCAAATAAATTGGTTAGTCTCTAAGGTGCCACAAGTACTCCTTTTCTTTCAGTGGGATAGTAGATACCCTAGTTCAGGGGCAGGAAACTGCGTCCTGAACGACCCTGCCCCCCCCCCCCCAAGAAGAGGACCCATCATAATCGTACCAGCAATTTGCCACACTCCCTAAAACTAGGGGTGAGTTGAAGTAATAAAATGTGAATCTGGCTGCAGATTTGAAACCCTCCAAGGTCTGGGATTCTTCAGACCTTGTTTGCTTCTTAAAGGGAATTTGGTCCACGTGCAAAATTCAGATCCTGATCTTTCTGGATTTCTAGCAGCCCATATAGTTTGGGGATGTTTAGAACAAAAGTTTTTTGTTTAAGTGAATCCATATTTTAAATATTTGTTATGTGAAAGAAATCACTAGCTTTCAAATATTCACACTAAGTAAATGAGCAAATAAAGATGAACATGATATTTTTCTGTATGAGTTCAGCTACAGGAAAGACTTTCATAAAAACTCTTTTCAGGGAGAAAATCTACAGACTCCTCTGCTAAAAAAGGGAAAAACTGCAGCATCTTAGGGCTGATCTACATTGGGAACTTACACTGGCATAGCCACATTGCTGAAGGTTGTGAAAAATGCACACCTATGAGAGACATAGTTAAGACAACCTAGTGTATAGACAGCACTAGGTTGACAGAAGAACTATTTCATCAACTTAGTTACCACCTCTTAGGGAAGTGGATTACCTCTGCCAATGGGAGAATGCCTCCCATTGGCATAGATAGTTTTATAGTGTTTTGAGTGAAGACAGCCTCTTAGGTACCATAGTGTGGACAAATCTTGGACTTTTTAATGGCAACAACTACATTGCTTTCATTTTGGGTTATTTTTTTAAAATTCCTCACAGGAGAAATCTAAGTTTATAACAGTGAAAAGCTACAGAAAATGTAAGAGCCATATTGGCAGAAGTGCTCAGTTCCCATATAGGCAGCCCAAAAAAGTGACCAAATTTACAAAAAAAGAGTTCCACACCCAGTATCTCTCATTGAAAACCAGGCCTTAAGAGACCAAGGACATAAAGTAGAAATATTTCCTGACTATACTTCAGGACTCTTTAGGCAGCATGAGAAATGTATGTATGTCAACAGCAACTACAGCACATGAGGATCAATTTCTGTGCCAGTTCTGGCTGTTTGGGGAGGTGGCTGCCAAGGTATGGAAAATGGTCCATATTTTCCAGGGGTTCTCTGGTGATGGTGATTTGTAGAGTATGAAGAGTAGTTTGAACAAGTGAGGACTGGTAGAGTACCTTGGTTTTCCTAATGTTGAAAGAGAGACCCAGGCTGCAATAGGCATCTGCAAAAAGATTTAGGGTACTTTGCAGGTCAGCCTCTGTGTGTGAAAGAATGACACAGTCCTAGGTATGCTGAAGGTCAGTGATGCCAATTCTTGTCATCTTAGATTTTGTTTGGAGACATCAGAGATTGAGGAGTTTGCCATCCATATGATACTTTGTCCCGATTCCATCAGGAAGGTGGTCAGGGATGAGAATCAGGATCACAGCAAGGTAAATGGAGAAGAATGATGCAGCAATGACACAGCCCTTCTTGACGCCAGTGCAAATGATAAATGATTCGGTCTCTGAGCCGTTGCACAGATCGGTGGCAGTCATCCCATCATGGAGTAGTCTGATGAGGGAAATGAATTTCTGTGGACAGCCAAACCTACACAGCACCTTCCATAGGGCATCATAATTGATAGAGTCAAAGGCCTTGGCTAAATCGATGAATGCCATGAACAGTTCCTAGTGTTGCTCTCTGCACATCTCCTGAATCTGTCGCGCCATGAAAATCATGTCAGTTGTGCCTTGGGATGGCTTGAAGGCACACTGTGATTCGAGGAGGAGTTCCTCAGCGAGGGGGGTTTACTAGGATCTGGGCAAGGATGTTCACTGTGATGGAGAGGAGAGAAATATCTCTGTAGTTCCCGCAGAAAAGATTTGTCCCCTTTCTTGAATATTATAACAATGTTGGTGTTCTTAAAGTCAGGTGGAATTTCTTCACAGGTCCAGATTTTGTCAAGGAGTTGGCAAAGTTTGTAATGGAGCATTGTTCCACTAGCTTTAAAAACCTCAGGCCGTCTGGGCCTGGTGCCTTGTGATTTTTTGTCTGGGTGATGGCACACTGAACTTCCTCAGAAGATGGAGGATCAGCAAGGTGTTTCATTGCCAAGTGCTGTGGAATAGACTCACTGGTGTCTTCAGGGACCATGGATTCACAGTTTAGTAGGCTCTCAAAGGACTTCATCCAGTGTTGTTTAATGATTGAATTGTCCTTGAGGAGGGTGGAGTCATCCTGGGAACATAAAGGGGTTGGGCCTTTGGAGCTTGGCCCATATGTATCTTTTTTTTTATTTGAAAGAAGCTTCTCAGGTCATCCTGGTCTATGAAACCCTGGCTCTCAGAGGCCTTCTCTTGCCACCACTTGACAGCACATCCTTTGGAAGACTACTCAAATGAGTCTTCAATGATAGGGATCTGCAAACAGGCACCAAGATCTTGGTTTACAAGGCAGTTGTCATCCCGACCCTTCTCTATGGGTGTGAGACTTGGGTAACCTACAGATTGACATCTCAAGCGGCTGGAGTGGTTCCAGCAGCACTGCCTCAGGAGGATTCTTAGGATCAGCTGGGAAGACTGACACACTAATATCAGCGTTCTCTCTGCAGCCAGCATCAGCAGTATAGAGGCACAGGTCATGAAACACCAACCCCACTAGGCTGGCCACTGTGTATGTATGCCTGACACTAGCTTCCCGAAGCAAGTCCTCTTCTCTCAGTTAAGTCAGGGAAGAAGGGCTTGCGGAGGGCAGCAGAAGTACTTCAAAGCTTTGCAAACAGGGACTGTTAACAGGGAGTTTTGAGAGGGAGTTTGGAAGGGGAGTGGGAAGGGGGCGAGGTACACTTGCCATTCTTTAAAAACTTTAAACAAAATATAATCAAAACTTCTTGATTTAAACAAAAACCCTACCATTAACCTACGTAGCTATAGGAGAAATGCAGGAGGAAGCCCAGCAGCAGAGTGGGGGCTATCCTGTTTATTGTGCTCAGTGTGGCATGTGCGATTACCTGCCCTGTGGGTGGGTGGCGTATGTGTGCATTTGGTGCAAGGAGCTCCTGGCCCTCAGAGACCATGGCTTAACAACCATGTAAAAGAAGCGGTGAGAGATAAAAAGGCATCTTTTAAAAAGTGGTAGTCAAATCCTAGTGAGGTAAATAGAATGGAGCATAAACACTGCCAAATTAAGTATAAAAATGTAATAAGAAAAGCCAAAAAGGAGCTTGAAGAACAGCTAGCCAAAAACTCAAAAGGTAATAACAAAATGTTTTTTAAGTACATCAGAAGCAGGAAGCCTGCTAAACTACCAGTGGGGCCCCTGGACGATCGAGATACAAAAGGAGCACTTAAAGATGATAAAGTCATCGCAGAGAAACTAAATGAATTCTTTGATTCAGTCTTCACGGCTGAGGATGCTGGGGAGATTCCCAAACCTGAGCCGTCTTTTGTAGGTGACAAATCTGAGGAATTGTCACAGATTGAAGTCTCACTAGAGGAGGTTTTGGAATTAATTAAGAAACTTAAGAGTAACAAGTCTAAAATAGTAACAAGTCAGATGGCATTCACCCAAGAGTTCTGAAAGAACTAAAATGTGAAATTGTGGAACTATTCTATGGTTTGTAACCTGTCCTTTAAACCAGCTACTGTACCCAATGACTGGAAGATAGCTAATGTAACGCCAATATTTAAGAAGGGCTCAAGAGGTGATTCTGGCAATTATAGACTGGTAAGTCTAACGTCAGTACTAGGCAAATTAGTTGAAATAATAGTAAAGAATAAAATTGTCAGACACCTAGAAGAGCATAAATTGTTGCCCAAAAGTCAACATGATTTCTGTAAAGGGAGAATATGTCTTACTAATCTATTAGAGTTCTTTGAGGGGGTCAACAAACATGTGGACAAGGGGGATCCAGTGGACATAGTGTACTTAGATTTCCAGAAAGCCTTTGACAAGGTCCCTCACCAAAGGCTCTTATGTAAATTAAGTTGTCATGGGGTAAGAGGGAAGATCCTTTAATGGATTGAGAACTGGTTAAAAGACAGGGAACAAAGGGTAGGAATAAATGGTAAATTTTCAGAATGGAGAGAGGTAACTAGTGGTGTTCCCCAAGGGTCAGTCCTAGGACCAATCCTATTCAACTTATTCATAAATGTTCTGGAGAAAGGGGTAAACAGTGAGGTGGCGAGGTTTGCAGACAATACTAAACTGCTCAAGATAGTTAAGACCAAAGCAGACTGTGAAGAACTTCAAAAAGATCTCACAAAATTAAGTGATTGGACAACAAAATGGCAAATGAAATTTAATGTGGATAAATGTAAAGTAATGCACATTGGAAAAAATAATCCCAACTATACATACATTCTGATGGGGGCTAATTTAACAAAAACTAATCAGGAGAAAGATCTTGGAGTCATCGTGGATAATTTTCTGAGGACGTCCAAGCAGTGTGCAGCGGCAGTCAAAAAAGCAAATGGGATGTTAGGAATCATTAAAAACGGGATAGAGAATAAGACGGAGAATATCTTATTGCCCTTATATAAATCCCTGGTATGCCCACATCTTGAATACTGCGTACAGATGTGGTCCCCTCATCTCAAAAAAGATATACTGGCATTAGAAAAGGTTCAGAAAAGGGCAACTAAAATGATTAGGGGTTTGGAATGGGTCCCATATGAGGAGAGATTAAAGAGGCTAGGACTTTTCAGCTTGGAAAAGAGGAGACTTAGTGGGGATATGATAGAGGTATATAAAATCATGAGTGGTGTGGAGAAAGTGAATAAGGAAAAATTATTTACTTCCCATAATATAAGAACTAGGGGCCACCAAACAAAATTAATGGGTAGCAGGTTTAAAACAAATAAAAGGAAGTTCTTCTTCACTCAGCGCACAATCAACCTTTGGAACTCCTTGCCTGAGGAGGTTGTGAAGGCTAGGATTATAACAGGGTTTAAAAGAGAACTAGATAAATTCATGGAGGTTAAGTCCATTCATGGCTATTAGCCAGAATTGGTAAGGAATGGCCTCTGTTTGTCAGAGGGTGGAGATGGATGGCAGGAGAGAGATCACTAGATCATTACCTGTTAAGTTCACTCCCTCTGGGGTACCTCGTATTGGCCACTGTCAGTAGACAGGACACTGGGCTGGATGGACCTTTGGTCTGACCCAGTATGACCATTCTTATGTTCTTATGTAAAGACATACTGAAAGTACACCTCTAAAAGGGAGGCATCAACCCAACAAACTGGGAGGACTCAGCGCGGAACAGAACATAGTGGCCCCACACCATACACCAAGCCACAGCTCACTTTGAGGAGAACAGATGTGCTCATGAGACAGAGAAGCAACAAAGGAGGAAAGAAAGGTCACAACAGTCCAGCCAACAAGTATGTGTGCTCCAAGATTACACCTGTCACTTCTGTGGGAAAATCTGCAGGGCACAAATTGGGCTCCTCAGCCACTTAAAAACCTACCAATGAATGCCCCTGGGCAGACATCATCCTCAGATTGAGGGATAGCTGAAGAAAACATTGGGATCAAACTTTAATTACATTATTTGGCAACAGTGGAGGGTGGGGTTGTCATTTTTTTAAATTCCAGATTGAATATTTTCTTTTATTGAAAACAAAATAATCAACTTCCTGAGTCTGAAAACAAAAGGGATGAAATGTACTCAAGATCTGCCTATCAATATGGAACACCTCCCCTCCTCGCAGACTTTGTGCACAATGCACCTACCCATTCCACATTTAAGTCCCACCTGAAAACCCACTTCTGCTGTGCTGCCGATGGGGAGTCTAGTTCATTTACACCGAATATCTCTCTATATCTATGGCTACATTTACACTGCACACTTCTTTCTGCAGTGTGTGGAGAATGTGCTTGAGTAGCCCCCTCTAACCCCCAGCACAGGTTTAAGTAGTAGTGTAGATGGTGAGGCATGATTTCGGCAAGTAGATTACTAACACACCTGAAGGGTATGTACGTACGTACCCTGTGAGGCTCTCTACTCGCCCACGCCATGTCTTCCCATCTACACTTCTACTTTCAGCCATGTAGTGTCCCACTGCCTCCCAGCTGCTGGAGCCTTTCCCAACCACAGGAAAAGACTTTGGTGAGGGAGGCAAGCAGCAGTGGAGAAAGACTCTGACACCATCCTGCTGCTGGAGCCCTTCCCCACTACAGGGAAGGATTGTGCAGCTCTCCACTGCTGAAGCCTTGCCCCACTGCAGGGAAGGACTCTGGCAGAAGAGAGGCAGAGAGAGGCTCTGCCAGCTCCCTCCTGCTACAGCCCTTCCCCACCAGAGGGAAAGACTGTATCCATCAGAGAAGTGAAGTTCTGGAGCAGCCTCCCAAAGGGAGCAGTGGGGGCAAAAAACCTAAGTGGCTTCAAGACTGAGCTTGATACGTTTATGAAGGGGATGGTATGATAAGACTGCCGACAATGTCACGTAGCCAATCTGTGACTGCTAATAGCAAATATCTCCAACAGGTGGTGATGGGACACTGCATGGGAGGGCTCTGAGGGAAAGAGAATTCTTTCCTAGCTGTTTGTCTGGTGGATCTTGTCCAAATGCTCAAAGTTTAAGTTTCAGAGTAACAGCCGTGTTAGTCTGCATTCGCAAAAAGAAAAGGAGTACTTGTGGCACCTTAGAGACTAACCAATTTATTTGAGCATAAGCTTTCGTGAGCTACAGCTCACTTCATCTGATGCATCCGATGAAGTGAGCTGTAGCTCACGAAAGCTTATGCTCAAATAAATTGGTTAGTCTCTAAGGTTTAAGTGATCATCATATATGGGGTTGGGAAAAAATTTCCCCCTGGGTCAGACTGGCAGAGCCCTGGGTTTCTTTCCCTTTCTCTGCAGCATGGGGCACGAGTCACTTGCAGGTTTAAAATAGTCTAAATGGTGGATTCTCTGTAAGTTGAAGTCTTTAAATCATGATTTGAGAACTTCAGTAACTCAGCCAGAGGCTAGGGGTCTTTTACAGGAGTGGATGGGTGAGATTCTGTGGCCTGCAGTGTACAGAAGTTCAGACAAGATGATCATGATGGTCCCTTCTGACCTTAAAGCCTCTGAGTCTAAAGACTCTGACAGCTCCCCATTGCTACTCTCAGCTGCAGATAAAGACTTCAGCAGTGGGGAAAGTCTCTGCAGGGAGAGGTTGCTGAAGCCTTTCCCCCTGACCCCCCGACAGAGCCTCTCACTCACATATGTAGTTACACGCTGCAGTGTGGATACAGTTTATTTTTCACAGATACACGATACGCTCGCGAAAGAAGTGTGTAGTGTAGATGTAGACAGATACACACACACACATACATACATATAAGATTAACAACCATACTGTGCCAAGCTAAGCACCGTCTCAACCAATCCACATTTATGATGTGTCCCTTATTCCAACCTCTGTCTCTTTGTATGTCTGTCTGGTACATTGTGAGCTCCTTGGCAGATATGATATTTTATGATTATCTGATATCATAGACTCATAGGACTGGAAGGGACCTCGAGAGGTCATCTAGTCTAGTCCCCTGCACTCATGGCAGAACTAAGTATTAGCTAGACCATCCCTGACAGGTGTTTGTCAAACCTGCTCTTAAAAATCTCCAGTGATGGAGATTTCACAACCTTCTTAGGCAATTTATTCCAGTGCTTAACCACCCTGATAGTTAGGAAGCTTTTCCTAATGTCCAACCTAAACCTGCATTGCTACAATTTAAGCTCATTGCTTCTTGTCCTGTTGTCAAAGGTTAAGGAGAATATTTTTTTTCTCCCTCCTCCTTGTAGAAACCTTTTATGCATTTGAAAACTGTTATCATGTCCCCTCTCAGTCTTCTCTTCTCCAGACTAAACAAACCTAATTTTTTCAATCTTCCCTCATAGGTCATGTTTTCTAGACCTTTAATCATTTTTGTTGCTCTTCTCTGGACTTTCTCCAATTTGTCCACATCTTTTTGGCACCCAGCACTAGATACAATACTCCAATTGAGGCCTAATCAGTGCAGAGCAGAGTGGAAGAATATGTCCTTACACCTGTCCGGAAAACAGCTAGCAAGCACGCTAGGGTTGCCACTATAAATGACACACTATGCAGCTGAGCGGTTAACAGGTTTTATTTATTTATTATTTTGTTTTAGTTATATGCTACTGAGAATTGTGAAGTGCTGTAGGCTGTCCACATCATAATGCTGTAATGACTTTTTGGTTTATATAGTCTCTTTTGTTGGTTTTATGGTGGCATCATACGATCAGATCTACTGTTTAAGCATAATAATAATAATAATCTTCATTATGTTCAAACTGAAGTTTTTTATTTTATTCTAACTTTATGATAGTAGAATTGTGTTCGTTTTTCTGCCTCAGATTAATGTGGCCCACACCATGGACTGAAGCTGCTGGTATCTCATCTTTCTGGAGGGCACCCCAGCCATGATTTTATGGGAAAGGTTTGGGTCCTGGCTTGCCTCGATGTACCTTTTCTATACAGAGACCTCATGTTACAACAGAAACCTAATTGGGGACTGTAGTAGGGCTGTGTGCCCCTTTAAGGGCCTGCGGCGCCAGGGAGCAGCAAGCCCTGGCCTAAGGAGAAGCCCAGAAAGAAGGTGTTGGGAATCAGCAGATCCAGCTAAGCAACAGCTAATGATTGGCTCTCATCCCCCATCAGAAGATGTAAGTGCGGACCCAGCTCTGTAAGAGAAGAAAGGCTAGGGTTGATAAGCACTTCCCAGAGCAGCAGCAGGCTGCCACAGGACAGGTAAGCCCTTTGGTCCCCTGGAGGCTAAGGGTGGGCTGAGAGCCTTGAGCTAGTGCGGCGATAGAGGAACCTGCAGTATTAGGTCAGGACCATCACTGGTTATTTTTCCATATGTTTGGTGTAAGAGAAGAATAAAAAAGCCTGCCCTGAAGGCTAAAACAGAGTTGAGTGTGTTTAACTGTTTTGTCCCCGAGTGGGTGGACAGGCCCAACAGACTACACAGACCCCATCAAGCTTAAAGAAAGTGAGGGTTGTTCTAATCCCCTGAAACCTGTTTGTAAATTCCTAGATGGTGATCCCAGCATTGAGTACCTATGCCTATATGTTTACTTGAGCTGATGGGAGTCTTGCCATTGACTTCAGTGGCTCTAGTTGATAATAAATGATGTTGCTCAATGGTTTGAGGCAAACTTGTGGGGAGCAAGTGGTGCCTGCTGATCGTATCTCTCAAATCTCTACTGGGCTGCTGGAAAAAAATATGTTTAAACTTATGAGCAGGGTGCACTTCAATATCCCGTGGCATGTGAACTCGACACTAGGGATGTGTCAGACTACCAGAAACCAGAAGAATTAAAATGCTCTTTCATTAGAATTTTAATAATTACTTTTAAAAAGTTATGGGGCAAAGCCCGCTCCATTATTTTAGGACCTTTCCATTTCTGTGCAATATGTTTCTCCTATTCAGAGCAGGTCTATACTTAAAACTTTGCATTGGTGCATCGGTACCAATACACTGCAGCACTTTAGTGAAGATGCTCTAAGCCAGTATTTCTCAACCTTTTTGATACCAGGGACCGGCCTGGGGCCTTCCTAAACTCTGGCAGGGAAATTTCAGGGACTGGCACTGGTCCACGGACCGGTCATTGAGACACACTGCTAAAGCCAATGTGAGAGAGCTCTCCTGTCAGTGTAGTTAATCCACCTCCCCGAGAGGCGGTAGCTATGTCCATGGGAGAAGCTCTCCCACTGACACAGCACTGTCTATTCTGGTGTAACCCTTCTGCCCGTCAGAGTTGGCAGCAACAAGGGCCGGGTTCAATATCTAGGGGATCCATTCCAATAACACAATGCAAACCGGCTCGAGCCCCCACCCAGTGACCTGGGACAAATATATACCACCCCCGCTGGGCGCCTCCAAGAGGCAATACTTCCCCTCTCGCAAGCACATAGCCTGAGTGTAGCAAAAGCCTTTTAATAACAGAGAGAAACAATGTGGCATTATGTTGGGGAAACACCACCAACAGGATTCATAACACAACCCATGAGCAAAAAAAAAACCCACCCCAGGCAAATTGGGGCATGCCCTTTTCCCTTTGGTTCTTGAGTCCAGCAACCCCAAATCACCCAAAGTCCCAAAAGTCCAATGCCCCAAAAGTCTCTGTCCCTGGTCAGGGCAGCCCCAGAGTTCGAAAGTTTATCTGCGGAGCTTTACCTCCCAACCTGGGTGGAAATGGGACAGGGATAAGAGGCACCTTACATGATCTGAAGCTGACCGCCCCATAGCTCCATAGCGGCGCTCCGCTCCGCCAGCCGCCCCACAAACTCCTTCGCTCAGCTGCGCTCCGCTCCGCCAGCCGCCCCACGAACTCCTTCGCTCCGCTGCGCTCCGCTCCGCCAGCCGCCCCACGAACTCCTTCGCTCCACTGCGCTCCGCTCCACCAGCTGCCCCACGAACTCCTTCGCTCAGCTCCACGACCCACAAGCAGCTCCTGCCATCCACACACTGCTCCGCGTTGAACTGCTTCACCAGCCGTGCCGCAAACTGCTCCACAATATATCTTCAGGCTCCCCCACTACTTAACACAACACTCAGTGATTTCAGCTCTTAGGTGAATTCAGCTTGTAGTAGGGGAGCCCCAGTGCTGGTGCACTGTCAGCTCAAAGTGAGCTCAGCAGCCTATAACTAGACTTCTAATGAAATCAAAATTAGCTCTGATATTCCACAGTGGAGAGAGGAGGAAGTGCAATTAGCATGTAAGGCCCTCACCAAGGGGCCCATACCACCAAGTATTAATACTTGTCCCCAGCCTCTCTCTATTCACACAGTTTTGGAACCCATGACCCTTGCCTAGCGAGTGCTACTTAGTTGATGGTGAATCCCTCCATCATAACAAAAGGCCACGTACAGTTCCAAGCACAGTTCCCATAATCAGGGTAATAACAATTTATTCTTCCTGCCCCAATAACAGAGACGCTGGGGATCCCACAGCAGCCAAAGTGACCATTTGAGCAGCTATGGTCTCATTCTAGGCGTGGTGGGTGTGCCTATGCAAATGACATCGGCCCCTGAAGTTCTTTTCCACAACTTGCCACACCTCACCACCAGATGTCAGGGTGGAGCTCATCCTGACACTGCTTACATCCTCCCCCCAGCCGAGACTTTGTCGTCCCGACAAATCACACCCCCTTTATACCAACTCATTGGTTTCCTCCAAAGGGCCTCAGGAAGCCCACTTTAGCTTCCACAAGCCTGTGTGCTAAATGTATTGGCTCCTCACTAGTCACCCCAGGTGCATCATAAGTTAACCGTTTCACTGGTCTTATCACCCTGTCTCGTCTATTGAGAATCTCTGTTGCCGAGGTAGGGGGAACATCCTCTTGAGTGACGGATGGAGAGGCTTCCCTGGAGGGTCCCTCGGCTACTGGTGTAGGCCCCTGCACTCCTAGTTCTAACGCTGGAGGGTCCAAGGTGCCCAGGACATCCTCTACCTGTCTGTCCCCATTGTCCAGTAACCTGTGTGTGTCATCACAGGGGGGTCTCATCAGCAGCACCGGGGTATCAGAAAGGGGCCTAAATAGTTCCGCCATTGGGTTTAGGGCGGAAGAGGGAAAACTCTCGTTTGGTTCAGCTGATCGAGACTGAAATCTTGTCTCCATCCCAGGATACACCAGGGTTGTGTCTTCCTCCTCAGACTCACTCTCAGATGTGCAGAATAGGGGTAAGTTAGCTGCAGGGGGCCCACTGTCTGTGTTGGATGGCGGCTTTGGTCTAGCACCTCTGTTCTGCCCGGCGGCCCTGCCGTGGCCCATCTCATAAGGGGTGCTTACCAATTCCCCCACAGGGAGCAAAAGGTTTCTATGCACCGTCTTTATTTGCCCTGGACCGTCTTCAGGTTTGATCTTGTAGACCGGCAGATCTCCCAGCTTTTCCATCACCAGGTAAGGTATTGCCTTCCATCTGTCAGCTATCTTGTGTTTGCCAGCAATACCCAAATTTCGCAGCAGGACTCTGTCCCCCGGCTGGAGCTCCTGCGAACGCACTCTAGCATCATATCGATGTTTGTTGCGGTCTGCGTTCTTCCGAGCCGCAGCGGTAGCTAAGCGATAAGCATCCCGCAGCTTTTCTCTTAGTCGGGATACATATTGCTGATGAGTTTCATAGCTATCTCCATCCTCTGATACACCAAAGCACAAGTCTATGGGTAATCTTGGTTCTCGCCCAAACATCAAGAGATATGGGGTGACTCCCGTAGCATCGTTCTTTGTGGCATTGTAGGCATGCACCAGAAATGCGACATGCTGGCTCCAGGTTGCCTTCTGCTCTGGTCGCAAAGTTCCCAACATATCTAATAGGGTTTGATTGAACCTCTCTGGCTGAGGATCACCTTGGGGGTGATAAGGCGTTGTCCTAGACTTTTTAATTCCTGCTATCTTCAGCACCTCCTTCAGAAGGTGACTCTCAAAATCCCGCCCCTGATCAGAGTGTATCCGAGCCGGGAATCCATAGACTGAGAAATATTTGTCCCACAATACTCGAGCAACGGTGGTGGCCCTCTGATCACGTGTGGGATATGCTTGTGCATACCGTGTAAAATGGTCAGTCACTACTAGAATGTTTCCAACATTCCTCTTGTCTACCTCTACAGACAAGAAATCAATGCATACCAACTCCAAAGGTTTGTTGCTGGTGATGTTCTTGAGATATGCAGCCCTCGTGGGCAGAGTTTTCCTTTGAACACATCGAGCGCAAGTCTCACATTTCCTGTGAACATCTTCAGCCATTCGGGGCCAATAGAACCTACTACGAATAAGTTCCAGGGTCCTCTCCATCCCTAAATGCCCAAAGTCATCATGCAGGGCCCTCATGGCCAGGGCTCTGTACTTTTTTGGCAGTACTAGTTGTGCTCGTTGTTTTTGTAAAGGGTCAGTGGTCATTCGGTGTAGCACTCCCTGAATCAGTTTTAGTTTGGTCCATTCTCTCAACAGTAGTTTACCCTCCGGGTTAGGTGGGACAACCGCAGCTGGGCTTCGCCCCTCCCTTTTGGCAAGTAGTGTATCACGAATGTCAATATCTTGCCGCTGGGCTTCTTGCCAGTCAGCCGCATTGAGCATGGGCAAAGGAGATTGGTCTAATGCAATATAGTTCACTGAAGCAGAAGGCATGCATTCAGGGGGCAGGCCCAAAGCTTCTGCAACACATCCCTGAAAGCCCTCACGGGCCTCTGGCTCTCGGCGACTTACACTGCAAATAGCTCTCACTCCATCTGTGGGTATCACAGCAACTTCTGGAGCCTGCGGACGCCTGGACAATGCATCTGCATCTACATTGCTTCTCCCTGATCGGTACTGAATGCTGAACTCATAGCTAGTCAAGGCAGCCACCCATCTCTGCCCTGTAGCATCCAGCTTAGCACTTGTTAACACATAAGTCAGTGGATTGTTGTCTGTCCACACCTGGAACTGAGCACCATACAAGTAGTCTCGAAATTTCTCAGTGATGGCCCATTTCAAGGCCAAAAATTCCAGCTTGTGGGTGGGATAGCGAGTTTCACTATCAGACAATCCTCGGCTGGCAAAGGCTACAGGTTTACATTTGCCTTCCACTTCCTGGTACAGGACTGCTCCCAGACCCTCCAAACTGGCATCAGTATGCAGGATAAATGGTTTGCTTGGGTCAGCAAAAACTAGGACTGGAGCATGAGTTAGGCAAGTAATGATTTCTCGAAAAGCCCTTTCACATCTCTCATCCCACCGTGGCCCAAATGGTGCAAAGGGGCCATTGT
Organism: Eretmochelys imbricata; assembly: GCF_965152235.1. Lineage (NCBI taxonomy): Eukaryota > Metazoa > Chordata > Testudines > Cheloniidae > Eretmochelys > Eretmochelys imbricata. The sequence goes on from NC_135572.1 coordinate 315,278,484, forward strand.
GTCTCTGCACAGGAGGCTTTGGGGACCTCCCCTTATTCTTGGACTTAGATTTGTTCTTGCTGGACTGATGTCCCCTGGTAAGATCATTCAGAGGCTTTACAATCGTAGCATAGTTTTTCACAAATCTGCGGTAGTAGCCACTAAATCCAAGAAAGGTCTTGAGTTCTCTGTAGTTACTTGGACGTGGCCATGTAGTGAGTGCTTCTATTTTATCAGGATCAGTACTCACACCTTCTTGGGACACAATGTGACCCACATACTTCACTGAGGTTCTGCAGAACTGGCATTTGTCAATTGAAAGCTTCAGACCATAATCCTCCAACCTATCAAGCACTTTAAGAAGTCTTTCTTCATGCTCCTCTAAGGTTCTTCCAAACACAATCAGGTCATCCAAATAAACTAACACTTGCAGTAAATTCATGTCTCCCACAACTTTCTCCATGAGACGTTGAAAGGTGGCAGGTGCTCCAGAAATCCCTTGGGGCATGCGTTCGAACTGATAAAACCCTAATGGGCAGATGAAGGCTGTCTTCTCCTTATCTTCTTCTCCCAGAGGGATCTGGTAGTATCCACTTCGAAGATCCAACACAGAGAACCACTGGCTTCCCAGCAAACAGTCTAAGGCATCTTGCACTCGAGGCATAGTGTACTGGTCGACCACAGTACGGCTGTTTAGGGTGCGGTAGTCAATACACATCCGGATTTTCCCATTCTTTTTGCGGACTACCACAATGGGTGAGGCGTATGGGCTGCGGGACTCTGTAATGATGCCATTCGCAGCCAGCTCCTGAAGATGATGTCGCACATCTTCCATCTCAGAGAGAGCAATCTTCCTAGATCTCTCCCTGAAAGGTCGAGAGTCATGTAGTCTGATATTGTGCTCTACTCCTTTTGCACATCCCACATCCCACTCATGCAGTGAGAACACCTTGGATCTTTCACAAAGTTTCTTCCTCAGGCGATCTTTCCAGTCCTCGGACACTGGTGAATCTCCAAAGTCAAACTTTGCTGGGTCTATTGTCGGAACTTGAGTTTCACACTGGGGTTTTACAATCGACTCAGGCTCAAAGAGGTCTGCTATCTTTTGTCCTTGCTTCACAACAACATCACGACTCGTTTCATTAGCAATCAGTATAGTCACCCTTTCCTGGGCTTCAGCAGGTAGGGTTATGACTCCACTGGGGACCAACACTCCTTCAGGGAGCTCTCCTCCCATCGGCTGCTCTATCATTGCTAACGTCCCTTTACTGCCTTTCAGACAGGTACTCATGACAAGCACTTCTTGCTCCGTCCTTGCAGGCACTACTAAGGGGGTTGTGCCCGCGTACTTCAGTGCCCCAAGCGGTAGCTCAGATGTGTCCCTTTTAGCGCTCTCAATTTTCCTATAGGCTTCAGCACAAAGCGTATGGATCATCAGGGTATTCAGGTATTGGTCCCCAGCCCGCCTTCTGCAGTAATCCGCGAGTACCTTGAAGAGACTGGAGTTGGTCCCTATCAGCACAGACACATCAGAAGTCCCTTTAGGGTCAGGGCATATTAAGGCAGCTGTGTCTACCTCTTCTCTTACCCCAGCAACCTCCTCTGGGAATTCCAGGTGCACTATGACATACCCTTGATAGGGGTATTCATCCATGCTGAGGCCACACAGGCCAAGGCCAGTCAGTGGCTGTATAGGCAGGTGCCTAAGCATCTGTTGGTAGAATGACTGAAATATAATAGTCACTTGAGATCCAGTGTCAAGCACTGCTTTACACTCCACCCCTTCGATCCTCACCGTGACCTCTGCTCGAGGCCCTATCAGTCCTGCGGGGATCCCAGCTAGACAGTCTTTTCTGGGGGAATCTTCAAATCCTGCAGACCTGGGGGGTCCCCGTCCCCAGACCCTCTGGCAGCTACCGGATCTCTCCCAACTGATCCTCAGCTTTCCATACACTAAGGAGGGGTTTTCTTCATTACGGCACTTGGCAGCACTGTGTCCATCCTGACCACATCGGTAGCAGAAGAATTGACCTTTTCCCCTTCGCCTGGGGGGGATGGTGGCTCTAAGTGCGGGCTTCTCAATCGCCACAGTTTGAGGCTTCTTATTCCTGGAAGTCTTAACTCGGTCAACGGTACTTTGCAGCTCAGCTATCCGTTCCGTCAGGACCTGCATTTGTTGGGCAAGTTCCTCTCTGGTGCTCACCATCAGTACACTGGCCGTTTGCAGTGGTGTTGTGCTGCCTGGCTCCGATGTTTGGGCTTCCCAAAACTCACTGGCAGCCTGCCTTTCTTCCTCCACTCGGACCTCTTTTATCAGCTGGGAGTAACTTGGGGGATGTTCCCGTCGTTCTCTTAGCTGGAGATGAAGTAGAATCGGGTTCTGATACTGAGTTCCTCTTACAACTTGAGCCAGTCTGGTTTGATCCATCTGCTCAGCAGTCACTGCTCCCCTCATGACAGCTCTCTGAAGCAGTCTCTCCAGTCTCTGTATGTAGGCTGAAGCCTTCTCGCCCTTTTGTTGTCGGGAATTAAGGAACTTACAGTAGCTGTCTTCAGGGCCCTCTACGCTCCCAAAGTTGTGTTCAAGGGCCTCTAGGCAGTCCTTCACACTGACCCCAGGGTCAATGAGCTTCAGGGTGCGAATCACATCTAATGCTGGGCCGCCAAGGCTCTCTATAAGGCATCTTCGCTTTTCTGCATCTGGTACGGCCCACTCTTGCAGCATTTCAGTGGTATGCTCTAACCAGGGTTCAAACTCCTCCTCCCCAGCAAATAATCTTAACTTACGACAAGAGTCTGACTCAGCATGGGGCAGCACAACCTTTTCCAATATTTGCCCCAGAGCTTTTGTCCCATCATCAGCCGAGGCTGCAGCCCCTGAGCTAGAAGCTGCTGAGCCAGGGCCCAACAAACCTGACATATTAGCCATTATACAAACAGTAATTTCCTCAAAATATAAGCACAAACAAAACAAAAAAAAATATAAATTGTTTCCCAATGTAGTGGATCACTCAACAGGTGCTTGCGAGGGGTACTGACCCAGGCTATCCCGGACGAGCCCCCAAAAATGTAACCCTTCTGCCCGTCAGAGTTGGCAGCAACAAGGGCCGGGTTCAATATCTAGGGGATCCATTCCAATAACACAATGCAAACCGGCTCGAGCCCCCACCCAGTGACCTGGGACAAATATATACCACCCCCGCTGGGCGCCTCCAAGAGGCAATACTTCCCCTCTCGCAAGCACATAGCCTGAGTGTAGCAAAAGCCTTTTAATAACAGAGAGAAACAATGTGGCATTATGTTGGGGAAACACCACCAACAGGATTCATAACACAACCCATGAGCAAAAAAAAAACCCACCCCAGGCAAATTGGGGCATGCCCTTTTCCCTTTGGTTCTTGAGTCCAGCAACCCCAAATCACCCAAAGTCCCAAAAGTCCAATGCCCCAAAAGTCTCTGTCCCTGGTCAGGGCAGCCCCAGAGTTCGAAAGTTTATCTGCGGAGCTTTACCTCCCAACCTGGGTGGAAATGGGACAGGGATAAGAGGCACCTTACATGATCTGAAGCTGACCGCCCCATAGCTCCATAGCGGCGCTCCGCTCCGCCAGCCGCCCCACAAACTCCTTCGCTCAGCTGCGCTCCGCTCCGCCAGCCGCCCCACGAACTCCTTCGCTCAGCTGCGCTCCGCTCCGCCAGCCGCCCCACGAACTCCTTCGCTCCACTGCGCTCCGCTCCACCAGCTGCCCCACGAACTCCTTCGCTCAGCTCCACGACCCACAAGCAGCTCCTGCCATCCACACACTGCTCCGCGTTGAACTGCTTCACCAGCCGTGCCGCAAACTGCTCCACAATATATCTTCAGGCTCCCCCACTACTTAACACAACACTCAGTGATTTCAGCTCTTAGGTGAATTCAGCTTGTAGTAGGGGAGCCCCAGTGCTGGTGCACTGTCAGCCCAAAGTGAGCTCAGCAGCCTATAACTAGACTTCTAATGAAATCAAAATTAGCTCTGATATTCCACAGTGGAGAGAGGAGGAAGTGCAATTAGCATGTAAGGCCCTCACCAAGGGGCCCATACCACCAAGTATTAATACTTGTCCCCAGCCTCTCTCTATTCACACAGTTTTGGAACCCATGACCCTTGCCTAGCGAGTGCTACTTAGTTGATGGTGAATCCCTCCATCATAACAAAAGGCCACGTACAGTTCCAAGCACAGTTCCCATAATCAGGGTAATAACAATTTATTCTTCCTGCCCCAATAACAGAGACGCTGGGGATCCCACAGCAGCCAAAGTGACCATTTGAGCAGCTATGGTCTCATTCTAGGCGTGGTGGGTGTGCCTATGCAAATGACATCGGCCCCTGAAGTTCTTTTCCACAACTTGCCACACCTCACCACCAGATGTCAGGGTGGAGCTCATCCTGACACTGCTTACACTGGGGTTTAGGTCGGTAAACAACGTCACTCAGGGGGTGGATTTTTCACACCCCTGAACGACATAGTTATCCTGATGTATGTCTTTAGTGTAGATCAGACTCTACCCTTTGCTGTCATCACAAAATTCATCCCTTTCCCTGGGAAAGTGAGGTGCACAACCTCTTTTGCAGCTATCGCCATTAATCAGCTCTTGGGCTATAACTGTTATAACTGTTATCCTCTCCCACTGAGACTCCCAAGTCATATAATTACTGACCTAGAATCCCAAGAACAGCCTGAAACGCTTTCTCACCCCGAGGCTGACATCCCCCAAGATCTTTCCTTAAAAAGTAACCTTTGGACACTAAGGTAGAGATTACTCTGAAATGCCCCAAATGTTGTTTTCTTTCAAGTTAATTTAGAAAACATTTTCACCATTTGGGATTAATGGAAACTTCAGTCATATGTAAATCTAAGACAGGCATATCCATTTAATTCCATGTGCAAGGACAAAAGTACAGAGTTCTTCAATGTAATTGTGGAGGGTTATCATTGTGTATGATTTGTCAAATGTCAGCATTTTGAAAATGAAATCTTGACATATGCTTCATGAACAGAGTGGTCCATGGGCCTTCGGATAAATCAAAATGCAGGTTTACTTGCTTCACCTGGGATTAAAACCTTACTTTTAAAACATTAAGCTGTCATCATAAAGGCAGACTAGAATCACTGTCCTTGATTACTGTAGTTAATACTCCACTTAATTTGCTTCAGTTCATCTTTGTTTCCCATGCTGTGTGATTAAATACTCTTGATTGCTCGTGAACTCAGACAGAGCTGCGTCATCTCCCAATGATCAGTTTCATGGGAAAGTTATTCAGCATTCAGGAGCAGCAGTTGGGAAAAAAACATTTGCCAAAGTGATCATTTTCAATTATATTTTGGCCCCTGTGAATAGGCACAACACATTCTGAAATCAAATTACAGTGCAAGTAGTATTTATTATTTACAGTGACAGCACTAAACTGGCAGATTATACTTCATAGAGACAGACTGCCCTGAAGATGTTAAAATCTAATGGTGTCACAGAGAGGGATGGACCTCTAAGGGTATGTCTACACTATGATAAGACCCACAACTGGCCCAGGTCAGATGACTTGTTCTTACGGTGCTCAGGCTGTGGGGCTAGAAAATGGCCGTGTAGACATTCAGGCTTGGGCTGGAGCCTGGGATCTGGGACCCTCCCCACTCACAAAGTCTCAGAGCCCATGCTCCAGCCCAATGCCAAATGTTTACACTGCCATTTTGTAGCCCCACAGCCCAAACCCTGTGAGCCCCAGTCAGCTGACCTGGGCCGCTCATGGCAGTGACTGCGTTGCAGCATAGACATACCCTCAGAGAGTTGTGCTTAGCCCCTACCCATGACTAATCAGCTGCTTCTCTCCTGCTGAGATAAAAGGCCAACCAGCAGCTTACTTACTGTGGAAAGCTACAGCGAGGTTCCTGCAGGAGACCCTGGGTGTGGGACAAGACCAGGAAGGGGAGCTTGCCATACCCAGTAGATGAAAGACAGCTTTGTAGGCAGCATTGAGGCAGATGCCTTAGAAGGGGCCAGGTGGTTTTTTGTTGTTGTTGTTGAACTGCTTTTTCATTTGAATCCCTTGCAAAAAGGACTGAAATACCACCACTGTGGGAGTTTCATTGAGGCACTGGCCAGTGTGTTAGCCTGCTGGCTTGTGTAAAAGTGGGAATGCTGAGCCGAGCCCTAGCTACAGCAACAAATTCAGAGTTGCAAACAATAGGTGGGAATTGGGAAGTTGGATGGATGGATGACATTTGCACAGATAAGTGGTTTCTTGACTGTTATTGCACATCTTAAAATCCTCTTCTAAGACCAAGTATCTCCACATCTAATCACTGCTGCGTTTTCTTTCACTGTCCAATCCCGCATTCCGGCTTCCTCATTCATCATCCAATCAACCTCTTTTCCCACTCCACATGGCAGCCTCAGCAATATCACTCTGCAAGCTTTCCATGCCTCCCACTAGCAGTCATACTCATCTTAATCAATCTGTCACTTATGACAGTCTTCATTTACACAGGTAACCACCAAAGATGAACCAAAATTAACAATTCTCTCGTCTTAAAATACACAAACAGGGTTTTTTAAATAAAAAAAATAGTGCTGTTTTAAAAAAAGAATGAATAATGCCAACATCTACTAGTATCAGAAATCAAATCTATTATTCCAATAGCTGATTATTACTGCTTTTGCATCATGAATCAATTTAGATGCATTGCCGGTAATAGAAACACTGGCTCAGATTCACAAAGGTTCTTAAGCATTGTGACGCTGAGTGTTGCAATGCCTGACTTTTAGGTGCCTAGAAAATCACAGGCTCATTGTGATCCACAAAGCCTGAGTCAGGCTCCTAGGCTCCCTATGCAATACATGGGGAGAGATAGGGCTCTTAGACTGTGAATCACAAAAGGCAGCATGCTAAGCAGGAAGCCACGTAAACTAGCTAGTGGGCAATGCTGATCAGAGGAGTGTGTTTTAACCTTGCCCTCTCATAGAGATAGGAATCTGCCTGCAGCTTGGATTTAGCTGCTTTTCTCTGCAAGCGATACCCAAATGGGAGCCACTCTCTTGGAGTCAGGCAGCTAAGGTGCCTAAGCTGATGCCTGTGACAATGAGTTAAGCACCTGCCTCATTCCATGCAAAATGGCCACAGGAGGAGGAGCTAATATCACCCACTGTATAACTTTTCGGCCACTGGTAAGAGCACTCATTTGGGAGCCCCATGTACAATTCCTCCCTCTGCCACAGCAGAGAGAGGATTTGAACAGGGGTCTCTCATGTCAGTGCTCTAATATCCCACTGAGCTATGGGATATTCAGATGTGGGGCTCCCTCCTGTTGAAGCTGTTCTGGTTTGGATAAATAATTAAAAAGTAACTAGAGCAGGGAGATGGGACCCGCTATCTCCCAGGTGAGTGCACTAACCAGCAGGCTACAAAGTCATTTTCATACTTTAGCTCTCTCTCTGGCCCCATGACTCTAAGTCGTGGTCTATACGGGGGGTGGGGGGGAATCTATCTAAGTTATGCAACTTCAGCTACATGAATAACGTAGCTGAAGTCGACATACTTAGATCAACTTACCTCACTGCAGGCTGTCGTTCCCCCGTCGACTCTGCCTGCGCCTCTCATGGCGCTGGAGTACAGGAGTGGACGGGAGAGCGCTCGGGAGTCGATTTAACGCATCTAGACTAGATGCGATAAATCGATCCCCGCTGGATCGATCGCTGCCCGCCGATCTGGCGGATAGTGAAAACATACCCTTAGTATCTGAAGCTATGCCAGTGTGTATAAATACTTAAAGAGTCATGGGACCAGTGAGAGAGAGGCTGTGTAGCTTGGTGTTTAGAGGCACCCATACAGGAAGTGGGAGACTGAGGGTTTGGTCCCCTGTTCCAATTGCTCTTTAATTACTTAGCCAGACGGGAATAGCTTCAACAGGAGTGATTGAGAGGCAAATATTAGACTATCCCATTGGTCGGTGGTTAGAGCTCTCCCTTTTTTCTCTCAAGAGGTAGGATTTAAACAGGGGTCTCCTTTCTCCCTGCCTAGCAGAGGGTGAAATTACACCCAGGTCTCCCATGATCTCATGTGAGTATTCTAACCACTGGGAGAAAAGTTATAAGGTAGGCACGCCCACTAATTTCTCCTCTAGACAGATTTTGAGTGAGACCTGATCGGGCCGGCAACCTACTGTATTGGGCCCTGCATGTGGGTTAACTGGCGAAAGACCTATCTTCCCCTGATTTGTGAAGTGCTCTGGGCCTTAGCCAGAAGATAGGCATCTGGATGCCTAGGGTGAGGCAGCAGAGCACATTCTCAGAGGCAGAAATTTAAGCACCTAAGGAACTTTTACCCTGAAAATTTAGGTGCCAAGTGAGTTTAGGTGCCTGTAGTGTTTAACAGGAGTTTTGTTAATCCAAACGGAGTTTACAACTAGACTAAGTACCTTTTTGAATTTGGGCTTCTGTGTCTATGAGCAAAGAGCAAATGGTTCTACTAGCAGAAAAATGATAAAATCCCATCTCTTGTGCAGCATGCAATGTCTTAAGCTATGCACCCACTGACTGTTCTCAGTGCCTGCTACAGAAAAAACATTTTCCTTGATTTTTTCCAGTGCATTCTGGAAAGAAATCATCAAAATTGAGATTGAATTTAAACAGGTTTTTTCGTAAGAGGAAAGAACCAGACATAAGTCAAAATCTCACTTTAAGCATAAGCACACACAAGAAAACCTACAGGAAAAACATGCAATTGTGCATCATGGTAGATGGTATGTTGCAGTCCTGGTTCCTCTGAAAACAGAGAGCCCCCTCTCAGGGTGGCCATGACCAGAATCCCAGAAAGAAAAAACAGGCCATGCTCAAGAGGGTCAGGAACATGTTTCATGTGTTAAGTCAAATGGTTGCCTTGACCCTTATGCATAGCCCTCTGTGCAATATACTCCTAGTGCTGGAAAGAACAGCTTGCATGAAAGGAGTTTTCTTTGAGCTGTTCACGTAGGGCATGGTCTAAGCCCCCTGAGGTCAATAGGATTTTTTCCATCGACTTTGGATTGGTCTCAAACAAGATAATCGTATATATGTGCCTGTTCATGTGTTTGCATATCCTTTTTGTTCTATGTGTAAAGGGGAGAGAATTTGTGATACTTTCCCTGCACTACCTGGAGTTTACCCCATGATCATTTGAAAAGAATAGCAGTAATACACGTTTGCATCAGCAGGTAAGTGACTTCTGTAGAAACTATGGTTATAATTATAATCCCCATATTAAACTATATGGCTGTTCAAGAATACAGGCCTAATTCTCCGTAGTGCACCCATGAAACCTGACTGCACAGATGTAACTGAAGCCAAAATTTGGCTCTATGTATTCAGAATAAACATATGTGAGTAATAATGATGATATTCTTGAATGATTAATTATAGCAGATGAAAATTCTAATACCAAGGGTTTATATCAACCTAGGCAAATTGAAAACTCAAGTTCCCTGAGCATATTCCAAGACATGTGCAACTTATTTCAAGATTTGGTTAATAATATAAAGTTTACATAAGATAAAACTGCAAACATCAGTTTTAGAATGGTGGCTTCTAATGTGAGGCAGAAAAAAAATAAGACCCATCCTTGAGACATTTCCATTATAAACTTTGGATAGGCAAATTTTCATCACCAGTCTTAACAGTGATAATGATTCCAAGAAAGCAATTTGGGTACACCAGAGTCAGATTGATAAATCACATGTTGAATGGTGACAACGATTTAATCCTAGTGATAGGTTCATGAAAAGTATATATCATTTTTGTGAGCTTCCCATAAGGAAAACAGTCCCATGACTATATTCAATACCATATGACTATTATAAAGCAGGACACTCAATCAGGTTTTCTTCCAAGAGAAGACAGAAGTTTTAATTTAGAGCAATGCTGCAAGAAGGAGGATGATCTTCTGATTAAACCCTCAGATTAGAACTCAAGAGATCCAAATTCAGTTCCAAACTCCACCACTGACTTCCTGTGAGAATTTAAGCAAGTTAATTTCTCTGTACCTCAGTTCCCCATCAGTAAAATGAGGATACTACTTCCTTTGTTTATCTTATCAGTTTTGATTGCCAACTGTTTGTGATAGGGACTGTCTCATACTATGTTCGCACAGTGTATTCTAAAAGTAAACACAATAATGGAGCCCTGGCCACTGTTGCCACTTTTTGCACTACATTGGCTTCATATTGCCTCTCATCACAACTCAATTTAGAATCACCTTGTGCCATCACAGTCTCTTTTCCCAGCAGACTCTTTGCTACCATTCAGGTGTTTATACCAGCTTGTACTGGTTAATACACCAATGAATCTGGAAGGTGTTGATACTTTGACTTTTCGATATCTGGAAATTTCTGGGTACAGTGGGTTTTCCCATAATTGGTATATTTGGTCAAATCAATATATTATTACTGGAAGATCATTTTTGTTCCAAAGGTTTGCAACAGAACATCTATCTGCAACTGAGGTACTAATTCTTTATCCTGCACTTCAAATATTGTTGCATTTTCATCAGAACCAATGAGAAGAACAGGTCCCTCAGTAAATTTAAACTAATCGTGTCTTTAACTTTTTGCATATATGCTTCCATGTTAGGACATTATGAAATCCCACATTTTCTTTACGAATCATCTCTTTCTTTGCCATAGATCTTTTTTAGCCTGACTGCTCTTTGGCACCATATAGTAATTTATAATACCTAATTTACAACACCTACTGAAAATGAGGCTCATGCTCTTCATAGCTGTTTCCATTCCTCTTCATCAGATTTTACCTCTGCATCTCTTTCCTATATCATCATGAAAGGCAGTTCTTCTGTATTAAATCTTTTCAAAGCTTTTATATAAACCTGCATACAAGCATAAAAGGAACAGTATCTGCAACAATGTTGTTGTTTTTTTCACTATGGGAAGATCTCCATTTACACGTGTCATAAATATAAAGGGAAGGGTAAACCCCTTCGAAATCCCTCCTGGCCAGGGGAAAACTCCTCTCACCTGTAAAGGGTTAAGAAGCTAAAGGTAACCTCGCTGGCACCTGACCAAAATGACCAATGAGGAGACAAGATACTTTCAAAAGCTGGGAGGAGGGAGAGAAACAAAGGGTCTCTGTCTGTCTTTATGCTGTCTTTGCAGGGGATAGACCAGGAATGGAGTCTTAGAACTTTTAAATACAGATTTTAAAAACAAAACTTTTTTTTTCCTTTGGAAAGGAAGTCCAGAAAGCAGCTGAAACTAAAAGCAGCTTGTTTTTTCTCTGCTTTGTGGCCAAGCAGAGACAAAAGGGGATTATCTTTGTGAATTGCAAGTTTTCTTTGCCTGGAGGCAGGGTACTTAACTCCTGCAGGGAAATTCAGTCTTCCAACCCAGAGTTTTTTTTTTTTCCCTAAAAGTAAATGGGGTGGGGGTATTCTACCCATTTGCCTGGAGACAAAAGTGGCAGGGGTTTTTTGGTTTTTTTTGGATTTTGATTTTTTACAAGGAGCACAAGTTTGAAAAGGAAATTTTTTTTTCCTTTGGGCTGCTGGTAAGCAGGTTTCCAAGTAGTTGGAGGTTTTTTGCTTTGATTTGGGCCCAGAGCAGAGACAAGGGAATTGTCTTTTTCTGTAGCCTCACAATCACTATCAGAGAATAGGTATTCTATTCCAGCACAGCAAAATTTTACAGCCAAGTTTTGTTTGTTTATTTCTAAACCTCGGGTGTAAAGTTAGTTAAAAACAGAGAGGTAAAGATGTCAGACACCAAGGCACTACACAAATTTGAGTTAGCCAAACTGGAGACATTGAAAGAAACCGAAAAAGCTCTAGAAGCTGCTCACAGGAGAGCAATGGAGGCAAAGGAGAAAGAAAGGGAGGCAGAGAGAGAGGCAGAACAACACCAAGCGGCTGCTCACAGGAGAGCTATGGAAGCAAGGGACAAAGAACTGGAAGAGAAGGAAAAAGAGAGGAAACATGTGGAGGAGATGGAGAAGATAAAGGCTCAGCAGAATATCCCAACAAACCCTAGCAATCCTTCTCCAGGTACCACTTCCCATCCCAGAAAGTTCCCCACCTACAAGGCAGGTGATGATACTGAGGCCTTCTTAGAAAACTTCGAAAGGGCCTGCCTTGGGTACAACATCTCTACTGACCAATACATGGTAGAGCTGAGGCCGCAGCTCAGTGGACCCTTAGCTGAGGTGGCAGCTGAAATGCCTAAAGAACACATGAACAAGTATGAACTGTTTAAATCCAAGGCGAGAGTCAGAATGGGGATAACACCCGAGCAGTCTCGTCGGAGGTTCAGAGCCCTAAGGTGGAAACCAGACATGTCATTTACCCGACATGCCTACCACATTGTGAAACATTGGGATGCCTGGATATCAGGAGCAAGTGTTGAATCTCCAGTAAATTTGCCCTTCCTAATGCAAATGGAACAATTCTTAGAGGGTATTCCTGAGGAAATAGAAAGATACATCCTAGATGGGAAGCCCAAAACTGTAATCGAGGCAGGAGAGATTGGAGCCAGATGGGTGGAGGTGGCAGAGAAGAAGAAAACTGGTCGCAGTTGGAGCGGAGACCAGAAGGGACAACCCCAGACCACACCCTATTACCGGGGGCCGCCCAAGGCCCCACCTACCTCCCAAAGAACCCTCCAGACACCTTATTGTCCTACCACCCCATTCTCCAGCAACCCTCCTTGCCCCAGTGACCCGTCAGCTGGATGATGTTTTAAATGTAACGAGCTGGGGCATGTAAAGGCCAACTGCCCCAAGAACCCCAACAGATTACAGTTCATTGCACCGGAATCACACCAGAGGTCCGCAGGCCCAGATACCTCCCAGATACCCTTGGAGCGGAGGGAAACTGTGAGTGTGGGCGGGAAGAAGGTCACCGCCTGGAGGGACACTGGAGCACAAGTGTCAGCTATCCATGCTTCCTTAGTGGACCCCAATTTAATCGACCCAGAGATCCAAGTGACGATTCAACCCTTCAAGTCCAACTCTTTCAATTTGCCTACAGCCAAGTTGCCTGTCCAGTACAAGGGCTGGTCAGGAACGTCGACTTTTGCAGTCTATGATGATTATCCCACCCCCATGCTGTTGGGGGAAGACTTGGCCAATCATGTGAAGCAGGCCAAGAGGGTGGGAACGGTCACCCGCAGCCAGGCTAAACAAGCCGTGAGGCCTAGCTCTGTTCCGGAAACTTCTATCAGGACCCGGTCAGAGGTGATGGACCCGGACCCCAGGCCAATGTCTGCAACAGTCCCAGATCCAGTGGATCCAGTCCCAGAGACCCAGACGAACAAATCCCAGAACTGGAACCAGCCGAACAACCAACACCAGACCCATTGCCAGCACTGAATCCAGTACTTGCAACCTCAACACCAGAGGGCCCCACCGAACCTGAACTGGCAGCAGCCCATAACCCTACAGAAGAGGCTCAGCCAGAGCCTGAATCCCAACATAGTGCACCAGCGGAGAGCGGTTCACAGTCAACAGAAACAGCTCCATCCCCTATATCGCTTCCAGAGGGACCAAGCCTAGGTCCACAATCCCATGAGGAACTGATGTCTCCAGCATCAAGGGAACAGTTCCAGACCGAACAGGAAGCAGATGAAAGCCTCCAGAGAGCTTGGACGGCGGCACGGAGCAACCCACCGCCTCTCAGCTCTTCTAATCGATCCAGGTTTGTTGTAGAAAGAGGACTTTTATACAAGGAAACTCTTTCTGGTGGACACCAGGAAGACTGGCATCCTCAGAGACAGTTGGTAGTTCCAACTAAATACCGGGCCAAGCTCTTGAGCTTAGCCCATGATCACCCTAGTGGCCATGCTGGGGTGAAGAGGATCAAAGACCATTTCGGGGGGGTCATTCCACTGGGAGGGAATGGGCAAGGATGTTTCTACCTATGTCCGGTCTTGTGAGGTGTGCCAAAGAGTGGCAAAACCCCAAGACCAGGTCAAAGCCCCTCTCCAGCCACTCCCCATCATTGAAGTTCCATTTCAGCGAGTAGCTGTGGATATTCTGGGTCCTTTTCCGAAAAAGACACCCAGAGGAAAGCAGTACATACTGACTTTCATGGATTTTGCCACCCGATGGCCGGAAGCAGTAGCTCTAAGCAACACCAGGGCTAAAAGTGTGTGCCAGGCACTAGCAGACATTTTTGCCAGGGTAGGTTGGCCCTCCGACATCCTCACAGATGCAGGGACTAATTTCCTGGCAGGAACTATGGAAAACCTTTGGGAAGCTCATTGGGTAAATCACTTGGTTGCCACTCCTTACCACCATCAAACAAATGGCATGGTGGAGAAGTTTAATGGGACTTTGGGGGCCATGATACATAAATTCGTAAATGAGCACTCCAATGATTGGGATCTAGTGTTGCAGCAGTTGCTCTTTGCCTACAGAGCTGTACCACACCCCAGTTTAGGGTTTTCACCATTTGAACTTGTATATGGCCGTGAGGTGAAGGGGCCATTGCAGTTGGTGAAGCAACAATGGGAGGGATTTACACCTTCTCCAGGGACTAACATTCTGGACTTTGTAACCAACCTACAAAACACCCTTCGAACCTCTTTAGCCCTTGCTAAAGAAAACTTACAGGATGCTCAAAAAGAGCAAACAGCCTGGTATGATAAACATGCCAGAGAGCGTTCCTTCAAAGTAGGGGACCAGGTCATGGTCTTAAAGGCGCTCCAGGCCCATAAAATGGAAGCACCGTGGGAAGGGCCTTTCATGGTCCAGGAGCTCCTGGGAGCTGTTAATTATCTCATAGCATTCCCCACCTCCAACCGAAAGCCTAAGGTGTACCATATTAATTCTCTAAAGCCCTTTTATTCCAGAGAATTAAAGGTTTGTCAGTTTAAAGCCCAGGGAGGAGACGACACTGAGTGGCCTGAAGGTGTCTACTACGAAGGGAAAAGTGCTGGTTGTGTGGAAGAGGTGAACCTCTCCATGACCCTTGGGCATATGCAGCGACAGCAGATCAAGGAGCTGTGCACTAGCTACACGCCAACATTCTCAGCCACCCCAGGACTAACTGAACAGGCAAACCACTCCATTGACATAGGTAATGCTCACCCAATTAGGGTCCAACCTTACCGGGTGTCTCCTCAAGCTAAAACTGCTATAGAACGGGAGATCCAGGATATGTTACAGATGGGTGTAATCCGCCCCTCTGGAAGTGCATGGGCATCTCCAGTGGTTCTAGTTCCCAAACCAGATGGGGAAATACGTTTTTGCGTGGACTACTGTAAGCTAAATGCTGTAACTCGCCCAGACAACTATCCAATGCCACGCACAGATGAACTATTAGAAAAACTGGGACGGGCCCAGTTCATCTCTACCTTGGACTTAACCAAGGGGTACTGGCAGGTACCGCTAGATGAATCTGCCAAGGAAAGGTCAGCCTTCACCACACATCTCAGGCTGTATGAATTTAATGTACTCTCTTTCGGGCTGCCAAATGTACCCGCCACCTTCCAAAGACTTGTAGATGGTCTCCTAGCGGGATTAGGAGAATATGCAGTCGCCCACCTTGACGATGTGGCCATATTTTCGGATTCCTAGGCAGACCACCTGGAACATCTACAAAAAGTCCTTGAGCGCATAAGGGAGGCAGGACTAACTGTTAAGGCTAAGAAGTGTCAAATAGGCCTAAACAGAATGACTTACCTTGGACACCAGGTGGGTCAAGGAACTATCAGCCCCTACAGGCCAAAGTGGATGCTATCCAAAAGTGGCCTGTCCCAAAGTCAAAGAAACAGGTTCAATCCTTCTTAGGCTTGGCCGGTTATTACAGACGATTTGTACCGCAATACAGCCAAATCCCCGCCCCACTGACAGACCTAACCAAAAAGAAACAGCCAAATGCTGTTCAGTGGACCGAAAAGTGTCAGAAGGCCTTTAACAAGCTTAAAGCGACACTCATGACTGACCCTGTACTAAGGGCCCCAGACTTTGACAAACCGTTCCTAGTAGCCACAGATGCGTCCAAGCGTGGTGTGGGAGCAGTTTTAATGCAGAAAGGACCTGATCAAGAATTCCACTCTGTAGTGTTTCTCAGCAAAAAACTGTCTGAGAGGGAAAGCAACTGGTCAGTCGGTGAAAAAGAATGTTACGCCATTGTCTAAGCTCTGGAAAAGCTATGCCCGTATGTTTGGGGACGGCTTTTCCACCTGCAAACCGACCATGCTGCACTGAAGTGGCTTCACACCATCAAA
This sequence comes from Eretmochelys imbricata, assembly GCF_965152235.1. NCBI lineage: Eukaryota > Metazoa > Chordata > Testudines > Cheloniidae > Eretmochelys > Eretmochelys imbricata. The sequence goes on from NC_135572.1 coordinate 315,294,702, forward strand.
GAAACTAACAAAAAACTTCTTCAGTGGAGTTTAGCTCTCCAAGATTTTGATTTGGACATCCAACACATCTCAGGAGCTTCTAACAAAGTGGCTGATGCACTCTCCCGTGAAAGTTTCCCAGAATCAACTGGTTAAGATCGTCCTTGAGATGTGGAAAATATTGTTAGTCTTTGTGTACTTGGTAGTATATTTAGAGATGCATGTGTCTTATTAACTCTGTTTTTCCTAGAGCTCCAGGAAGAAATCCCAGCCAGTGTTTCACCCTAGCTGAGATTTGGGGGGCATGTCATAAATATAAAGGGAAGGGTAAACCCCTTTGAAATCCCTCCTGGCCAGGGGAAAACTCCTCTCACCTGTAAAGGGTTAAGAAGCTAAAGGTAACCTCGCTGGCACCTGACCAAAATGACCAATGAGGAGACAAGATACTTTCAAAAGCTGGGAGGAGGGAGAGAAACAAAGGGTCTCTGTCTGTCTTTATGCTGTCTTTGACAGGGATAGACCAGGAATGGAGTCTTAGAACTTTTAGTAAGTAATCTAGCTAGGTATGCGTTAGATTATGATTTCTTTAAATGGCTGAGAAAATAATTGTGCTGAATAGAATAGCTATTTCTGTCTGTGTATCTTTTAGGTAACTTAAGGTTTTGCCTAGAGGGGTTCTCTATGTTTTGAATCTAGTTACCCTATAAGGTATCTACTATCCTGATTTTACAGTGGTGATTTCTTTACTTCTATTTACTTCTATTTCTATTAAAAGTCTTCTTGTAAGAAAACTGAATGTTGTTTTCATTGTTCTCAGATCCAAGGGTTTGGGTCTGTGGTCACCTATGCAAATTGGTGAGGCTTTTTATCCAACATTTCCCAGGAAAGCGGGGGTGCAAGTGTTGGGAGGATTGTTCATTGTTCTTAAAATCCAAGGGTCTGGGTCTGTAGTCACCTAGGCAAATTGGTGAGGCTTTTTACCAAACCTTGTCCAGGAAGTGGGGTGCAAGGTTTTGGGAAGTATTTTCGGGGGAAAGACATTTCCAAACAGCTCTTAGAATCATAGAATCATAGAATATCAGGGTTGGAAGGGACCCCTGAAGGTCATCTAGTCCAACCCCCTGCTCGAAGCAGGACCAATTCCCAGTTAAATCATCCCAGCCAGGGCTTTGTCAAGCCTGACCTTAAAAACCTCTAAGGAAGGAGATTCTACCACCTCCCTAGGTAACGCATTCCAGTGTTTCACCACCCTCTTAGTGAAAAAGTTTTTCCTAATATCCAATCTAAACCTCCCCCACTGCAACTTGAGACCATTACTCCTCGTTCTGTCATCTGCTACCATTGAGAACAGTCTAGAGCCATCCTCTTTGGAACCCCCTTTCAGGTAGTTGAAAGCAGCTATCAAATCCCCCCTCATTCTTCTCTTCTGCAGGCTAAACAATCCCAGCTCCCTCAGCCTCTCCTCATAAGTCATGTGTTCCAGACCCCTAATCATTTTTGTTGCCCTTCGCTGGACTCTCTCCAATTTATCCACATCCTTCTTGTAGTGTGGGGCCCAAAACTGGACACAGTACTCCAGATGAGGCCTCACCAATGTCGAATAGAGGGGAACGATCACGTCCCTCGATCTGCTCGCTATGCCCCTACTTATACAGCCCAAAATGCCATTGGCCTTCTTGGCAACAAGGGCACACTGCTGACTCATATCCAGCTTCTTGTCCACTGTCACCCCTAGGTCCTTTTCCGCAGAACTGCTGCCTAGCCATTCGGTCCCTAGTCTGTAGCGGTGCATTGGATTCTTCCGTCCTAAGTGCAGGACCCTGCACTTATCCTTATTGAACCTCATCAGATTTCTTTTGGCCCAATCCTCCAATTTGTCTAGGTCCTTCTGTATCCTATCCCTCCCCTCCAGCGTATCTACCACTCCTCCCAGTTTAGTATCATCTGCAAATTTGCTGAGAGTGCAATCCACACCATCCTCCAGATCATTTATGAAGATATTGAACAAAACCGGCCCCAGGACCGACCCTTGGGGCACTCCACTTGATACCGGCTGCCAACTAGACATGGAGCCATTGATCACTACCCGTTGAGCCCGACAATCTAGCCAGCTTTCTACCCACCTTATAGTGCATTCATCCAGCCCATACTTCCTTAACTTGCTGACAAGAATACTGTGGGAGACCATGTCAAAAGCTTTGCTAAAGTCAAGAAACAATACATCCACTGCTTTCCCTTCATCCACAGAACCAGTAATCTCATCATAAAAGGCGATTAGATTAGTCAGTTGGTGAATCCATGCTGGCTGTTCCTGATCACTTTCCTCTCATGCAAGTGCATCAGGATTGATTCTTTGAGGACCTGCTCCATGATTTTTCCAGGGACTGAGGTGAGGCTGACTGGCCTGTAGTTCCCAGGATCCTCCTTCTTCCCTTTTTTAAAGATTGGCACTACATTAGCCTTTTTCCAGTCATCCGGGACTTCCCCGGTTCACCACGAGTTTTCAAAGATAATGGCCAATGGCTCTGTAATCACAGCCGCCAATTCCTTCAGCACTCTCGGATGCAACTCGTCCGGCCCCATGGACTTGTGCACGTCCAGCTTTTCTAAATAGTCCCTAACCACCTCTATCTCCACAGAGGGCTGGCCATCTCTTCCCCATTTTGTGATGCCCAGCGCAGCAGTCTGGGAGCTGACCTTGTTAGTGAAAACAGAGGCAAAAAAAGCATTGAGTACATTAGCTTTTTCCACATCCTCCGTCACTAGGTTGCCTCCCTCATTCAGTAAGGGGCCCACACTTTCCTTGGCTTTCTTCTTGTTGCCAACATACCTGAAAAAACCCTTCTTGTTACTCTTGACATCTCTCGCTAGCTGCAGCTCCAGGTGCAATTTGGCCCTCCTGATTTCATTCCTACATGCCCGAGCAATATTTTTATACTCTTCCCTGGTCATATGTCCAACCTTCCACTTCTTGTAAGCTTCTTTTTTATGTTTAAGATCCGCTAGGATTTCACCATTAAGCCAAGCTGGTCGCCTGCCATATTTACTATTCTTTCGACTCATCGGGATGGTTTGTCCCTGTAACCTCAACAGGGATTCCTTGAAATACAGCCAGCTCTCCTGGACTCCTTTCCCCTTCAAGTTAGTCCCCCAGGGGATCTTCCCCAGTAACCAGTATTTGTTTGGTGGTGGTAGCGGCCAATCCAAGGACAAAGGGTGGAATATTTTGTACCTTGGGGAAGTTTTGACCTAAGCTGGTAAAGATAAGCTTAGGAGGTTTTTCATGCAGGTCCCCACATCTGTACCCTAGCGTTCAGAGTGGGGAAGGAACCTTGACAACACTCGAGTTGTTTTGCTTTGGCTGACACTTTTTACATTGTAATATTGGAAATCATGGAAACTGTATTTTTTCCTTAATCTGTTCCCCAATCCAAATTCCATTCTGAATATATCATAGTAAAGTAAAAATGTCTGCTCTTTCTTTTCCAGACTTCAAATTTCCCTTTCACAAACCTTCGATTGAAAATCACATTTTTATATATTGGCGAAAGATGAATATGGAAATAGATTTTGTTTTTTTTAAGGTGAAATCCTACATATTTATATTCATCTTAATAGTAGGGAAATGATATAAGGATACTGGCCTATCTTTTTGTCCTTTATCTTTATAACTGAAAATATGATCACTCCGTGCTCCTCATGATTATTCTATGCCCAATCAATAAGTGACCTTACATGATAGTCTCGGTAATAAAAACAAATAGTAGGCAAATCAAGAGCACCTAATTTAGCTGGCCTGTAAAGAGTTTTAGCCTGAGATTTTCAAAGCTATTCTAGACTTCTTAGGTTTTTACAGAGCGTTTGCCACCGTATTCGTGTGCCTTCCAGCAGTGCATTAAACAACATGACTACACATTTGTCACATGTTTTGTTCTTTCATCCGCTCCCCAGAGGGAGAGATGTGCACAGTGGAGTCTCTCATTTTGGTAGGCTGGTTGACTTCTGTACTATAACTACACAGCAACATGTACATTAAAAAACAAAAGAAAAAGAAAAGCTGCTTAGAAGATTTGCCGGTCTCAATCTCTTAAACATATTTGAAACTTTCATCCTTAATACATTATTTAGGCTTTTTATATTCCTGTATAAATTTAGAGATTGTATTTTAAAGTCCATGTTAAAATAAGCTTTGCATTCGAGGAAGCAAGCTCATTTTGATTGTTGTTGCCTCTTTTCATGTATCAGGTAGCTTACTCCAGCTACTTAGGTTGGAACATCAAAAGATTGTCTCTCATAGTCAGTGTTTTTGTTCCGTTCACTTTAAAATGATTAGACTGGCTCAGGTGAAGATAATACTTGCGGTCATCTTTGGATAAAAATGAAGATGAAAATGTTGATGCCAAAATATGAATGCATTTAAAAAATAAACCAATGTCATTGTTTTTGATGGGAGAGAGTTTGCCAACTTAGTAAGCTGCAAAGGTCATAATAGTATATCCCGATTTCACAAACAGTATTTTGCAAACCTGAGTTGATTATTACAGAACACTAGAGATGGACTCAAGGCATGGAATTTGCATATGCATTAAAAACTCTCCAAACATCACAGATGTTCAGAACCAATCTGCTTCAGAACCATCTCTTACAATTCTGTCCTCTGCATCATCTTTGCAGAGGCACTAAATAAACTACTTCAGTAGTCAAGGGTGCAGAATAGATTCTGATGAACAATTTGCTGTTTTCCAAACTCATAATACTTTTCTTGAGTCACACAAATATCAAATCTAGAGCCCAGTTTGAAAACACTTTAATCCACATATGTGCAAAAGGGTCATCTAGCCAGATTCAAAGACATTATCACTGATCCAACATACGACCAGCTGTTGTTTTAATCACTATTGAGGCAGTCAGTTTCTATAACATGGGAGTGAAACCAAAAATAATGGTTTTAGGTTTAATTTTGTTGAAAATCACTCACTGGAAATGAACTAGCCTTCCAGCTTAATTAGACTGTGTTCTGATGATAACCAGGTGCAAGAATGACATGCTGTAATATAACTTAGAAGTGGTATACATATGAACAGAGGAAACAACATATTTTGCTGGGCTATTAACAAAAGATGCCTAAGTTAAATCCCTCAGCACCCTTTTTTGTAATTCCTGACCAGTTGTATTTCTGTGTAGGGAATAGGATGACCAGATACCATATGTGAAAAATCGGGACGGGGGTGGGAGTAATAGGCGCCTATATAAGAAAAAGCCCTGAATATCAGGACTATCCCTATAAAATCAGGACATCTGGTCACCCTAGTAGGGAAACCTCCTTTATAAAGTTTCTCAAGCAACTTCCAAACTGTTCTTCATGTCGTTTCTAAGTCTCATCTGAGTTTTTGAAGTAGTAATTGTTAGTTGATTAAATCAAAGGCCAGAGATAAATAGAAAAAAGAACCATATACAAACACAAACCCACAAACTTTTCCTCTCATGACCTTATATCTCAGAAGGCTATGTCATATCCCAGAATCCTTTGCACTCCATGCTCCAGCCACTCTTGCAATTGATAAGGGTGGTTCTGGGTGCAGGGAGAAAGAGTGAAAGGTGCTGTTGCATTAGGGAAGGAATGCTGATGCTGGACATGGGGTAGAAGGAAGGATATTCTGGGTGAAAAGGAAAGCAAAAGATTGATAATGGTGTGGGACTACTACAGGGTGGGAATTACATTATAAATATGTAAAAAAAAATCAAGGCTAATTATATGTTAAAATGTTGGTTAGAAATCTAATATTTTTCTTTTCATAAGAATACTGTCAACTTACTATTGGCCCCAAAATGTAAGTTTCCTTAATAAAAATAAAATTTACAAAACTAATATGAATAAAAAAAAACATTTTAATGGATCTAAATAATCAGCTTGCTGTGCTATGACTCCACACTCTAAAGGATTGCGCTAATGCATGACAATCCAAAAATGAGGCTGTGAAATACTGAAATTAATCTCTCCAGTTGTACTGTCCAAGATGAGGTAAATTCACCCTCTCCCCAAATTAAAGGTGAAAAGTAAAGTGGGTTTAGTTAGTGCGATACAGCATGGCCAGAGGGCAGCAGGAGAGTGTTAGAAGGAGCCTTATTCCCTGTAGAGGGAAGAAAGTTTGCTATAGATTAATTAAAGCACCTGAAGGCAATTAGAGCACCTGAAGCCAGTCACCTGATAAAACCCCCCTGCTTCAATTGGACAGGAGGAGGAGTTGAAGCAGAGTGGACTGGTGTTAGAGCAGAGAGCAGTTTGGAGGAGTTGAAGCAGAGTGGACTGGTGTTGGAGCAGAGAGCAGTTTGGAGGGAAGCAGAGGAGAGTTTGGAGAAGTGCTGCGGTGGGCTAAGAAGACCAAGACCCTAGGTAAAGGGACACCTGGTTTGTGCAGAGGGAGGGCAGAAAGCCCCACAAGCTGAAGGGTAGGAGAGGGAAGTAGCCCAGGGGAAAGAACCGCTAGTTCAAGTAGTTTACTGCTATCTCTCAGGCCCCTGGGCTGGGACCTGGAGTAGAGGGTGGGCCTGGGTCCCTCCCTCTCCATTCCCCTCCTTTAGGACACTAGTGGGGCAGTTAATACCCCAATTCAGGGGTGAGAAACGGTGCCCTGAACCCTGCCCAAGAAGAGAAAGTGTGAGACCTGTCAAAGTAGTGCTGGCAATTTGCCACATTAGTTGTAAATTTGCTGTTTTAAGAATCCACATTGGTAGAAACTTAAGTAAGGACACTTAAAATATTTGTTCTTCATATTCCTATATTCTGCAACCCTCCACATTAGCCCCTCTGCAGTATAACTTTTATCTTCCAAAGCCCCAATTCTAATTCTGTTGCGTTGCTTTCTGTGGCATTGGTCACTCCATGCCTTGCTAATTGCAACTTCCTCAGCCTTTCATATCCAAACTACAGTTGTACATGTACATACAATATACAATATATGTACAGCACTACTGTAACTACTGCAGAATCACTCTGCTCATCTTCAAGACTGTGTCTCCATACGCCTTTCCAATCTCATCTTTTCCTGTACTCACTTGGTCTTTTCACTCAACTAGTTTGGGCCTTCTCCCAGTCCCTTATAGATGAGGAGAAAGTGGAAGTTGAGCTTCTGCTGAAACCACAGCAACTATTCTGAATAGTCTTTGCTTCTATCTTATCAATTCCCTAGATCATTTTAACATACAGTTTAAAACTCTCTTCTATGCTTCCTACAATGAGTAAAACATAGACCAGTCCCACACACTGCTGCTCACTGGTCCTGCACGTGCCTCATCTCCTGTCTCCAGCTCCACAGATGCACCTTCTGTTGCTTCTATTATTTTAACTTGTGTGTCATGACACAACTGCATACACCAACTGTTATAAAACTAAAGTGTATTGTGTCATCCACTGCTTTTATGAATATAACACAAAGCTCCTACAATGAATGTTGCAATCCATGGCAAGGTCATGCTCCCTGCAACTTCTGCAGGTCTCACTTCCAAAGCCCACCGAAATGATACTGAGAATTATTGCTAAGCCAAGTAGTGATGCCAGTAGTCAAACTGTTCTGTCTCAGCAGGCTTAGTTCCCATGTGCTGGCTAAAGCATGTGTCATTTTACAGTTCCATTTCTGATGACTTATATGGATAGATACATGAAGCCCATTGATGCATACTTACTCTAATACCTGAAACGCTTACTATAAAAAGTTAGATTATTCTAAAAATTAATACTTTCAACTGATTAATAAAATAAAAAAATCAATGATTCTTTGAAGCCACATAAACAAGCTAAATGCTCACCCCTTGCTACTAAAGAGTCATTTTGAAATTTTTTCATTTGGGGTTTTAAAAGATATTCAATTAATTAATTTCCTTAACTTTATCAAAATATCAAAAGTCTAACAATATAGATAAAAAACTAACCTGAGATACCAGCAGATATTGTCTAAATTAGTCACAACAAATTAAAAGAACAGATATATTCTAGTGTTGCTGATTCAAAGACTTGAATTTACATGCTTAGTTATAAAGAAGATCTACAGTCTTTAGTGGTAAATAATGAGGACCCTACATTACAGTAATTGCTCTGCATATTTATTGTAAACACCCAGGATGGCCTGTTTGTGCAGCAATGTGGTTGTTTTTAATTACCAGGATAGCATATTTTTCTTCTCGCAATACTGAGCCACTACTGTTCATCTTATTTTTATTATACACACTATTTTTTTCCAGTTCTGGGGTTATTAAAGGTGCTTCTTATTCATTTAAAAAAAGCCTGGAATCCCAGTGATCCAGTTAATTTTATTTTGAATCAATACCAGTATCATAATACCAGGAAAATTAAAGAGAGAAAATTTCTTTTAATAAACTTATTTTGCCCAAGGAAAACTCAAGGAGCTAAATCCTGATGTCCTCTTCTCAGGATTTATGTCTTTGATGTCACTGAAATATTTGCATGACTAAAAACTGAGTAGGGACCTCAGCAAGACATGCACCGCATAAAGTATCAAGTTTATATTTTAGATTCTGATTCCTAGAGGTCTGTTCCAAAGCCCACTGAAGTGAATGGAAGTTTTTGTATTGACTTCAATGGGTTTTGGATCAGGCACTAGATGTTCAGGCATTTGGTCAGTGCTGATGTCCACTTGTTCATTTTTGGCTAGCTCTTGTCCCCATTTCTCCTACCTCTCCGTGGCCTTGGTTCAGCAAAGCATGTAAGTGTGTGTCTTTAAATACCAGTGAGGTCACATAAAGTAAACAGTATTTAATTACATGCAGCATGGACTTCAGCAAGTGCTTATAGTTATTCAAGTGATTTGCTAAATCAAGACCTCTAATTCATTTCATTTATGACAGAGCTCCTTCACTCATGATGGCATGATGTTAAATGCCTTGCATCTGAAAGCCCTTTACCATCTCGCCACTTCCTTGTGTCCATATTATTCATGAATAGTCCCAAAATAATTTAAGACTCATTGAAGTTAGAGATAACATGACAGGGTTCACTCACTGCGATGGCACCTCCTTGTGGCCGTGTCTGGGGATTAGCTCCACTCATGTCTGCCAGCCTCTTCCTGGCACCGTGGCCCCTCTCTCTTCAGGACTCGGAGTGCTCCTTCTTCCTGACTCAGGCCTCTGGCCAGGTCACTATAGGCCTCCCTTTCCAGGGTAACACAGTGTCTCTGGACCAGCCATCCAGTTGTCATCTCCAGTGCTCCTTTGCCACTTCATAGGGGATCACAGGCCCATCTTCTACACTGAGTCCAGCCCAGGGACCCTATAACACAATCCTACCCCTTGTCTCTGTTTTCCTGGGCTTCTTCCTACCTAGCCCTCTCAGACTTCCTTTCCCCACAACTCCTCTGGGGTTGACCCTTCTTCTAGGGCTTGAACTCCAGGGCTTATTCTCCCTCCTGGATTTTCATCTCCCCTCCTCTCTGCTCCCAGAGAGTGACTGCAGACTCTCTCCCTGCAGCCTAATTCTGTTGCTTTATAATCCAGCCTACTCTTGCCCATCTGAGCCTTTTGTTCAGTTAAGCCTGTCTCTCCCTCCAGGTACAGACAGGTACCCTAATTTCCCCCTTAGGCCTACATTAATCCCTTCAGGACCCATTTGGGGTATACACTCCATCACAGATGGGCTGATTGATTTTGATGATTTTATCCCTATCTCCCTGTCCATGCTGGATTGTTTCCTGCAGTACATTTGCTAGAGTCTGGCCAGCCTAATTTTAAAAGGCTGAGCCACTGGGACTTCCACCACTTCCCTTGGCAATTGCGCATTTACTATTGCTGTTGAAGTATGTGTGTATAATAAAGCCTTGTATAATATGGCTTATGAATTACAACTGATCTCTCACACTGTTCCTCCAGCCTGCCAAAAACATGGAAAGAATCTCCGATCAAACTCTGCCAGATCAAATTATTTTTCTATTCTCTGCAGAGTCATCTTGGATAAAGAGAAGCTTTTTCTCCGTAGCAACAGAAGAAATTTCTGAAGCTAAGAAATTAACTGACATTTGAATGAAACTGGAAATCATATATTAAAATGAAGATCTAAGTGTTCGGATTTTAAGTTATTCACCCCGTGCGTAACTGAACTGTCCCTTGCTCACATTCACAGAGTTAAACTTGTTGCCAAGTTTGGGATCAGAAAGGAATTTTCCTCCAACACATTAGCAGTGACATTTTGGTATTGTTTTGCTCTTCTCTGAAGCATTGAGAAGGGGTTATCTAACATCAGTTGCACACCTTCTACAGGACCAATTTCTGGAAATTGTAGGGATTGAGCTTCAGCAGACTGTGGTGCTTCCTGGCTATTATATCTCCAAGTGTCAAAATAGTTAATAGTAGCTCTGTTCCCCAAGCCAGGCAATTCTTTAGCTTTTGCTAACACTACAGCTGGTCTTGCACTTTCCTGCTGTCAGTGAAATTAAGTTCTCTGGAGCAAGAGAGAATAGATCCTTTGCTCTTTTTAGAATTGCTCTCTTTAAAAAAAAAAAAAAAAAAATGTGGGTATCTAGTAAAAACTGCCTTATGCTATGGAAAAATCCTTCAGAGCAAGGAGAGAAGAGATAGCATTTGCTCCGGATGCAAGGCACAGCAAAATTAAAGATCAAATGAGCTCCACAGGGCCAGACTTTCTTTTCTATGGTTTGAGAGGTTTTGCATTTCTTAAATTTCCCTTCTCACACAGTATGTTAACCATAAACTCTTAAACTGATACTTTGGACTCACTTTGTTCCCATTGCCGCCACATGTGAGATACTGGCAGAGGGAAGGAGAACATGATATGAAAAGAATTGTTTCACAGTCCGATAAACACCACTAAGAGCTTTTTAACTGTAAGTGGGCACACAAGTAATTTTCCTTTTAGAATTCTTCAGCCCATTCTTGCTCAGGATTATAATTATTTTCTTCCCACTTTTGCTCATTAAGGGTCCTCCTATGTGCTGAACATCTCTTGGCATCCTAAGTACCTTCATCTCCCATTAATGTGATTGGGAATTGAGCATGTTCAGAAGCTCAGAGGAATGAGTCTTACATTTTCCTCAGGATGATTAAATTGTGCCAGGTTCATTAATTGAATGAAGTTATTGCCAATTCTGTCAGAAGAAATGGGGTAGAAATGGGTCCACAAAGTTAAATGAAGTGGTATTCCTTTGAAAGGAATGACATGAATGAACAGGTATATCAGAACAATGATCTGGGCCAAATGTTCAGATACAGATGAGCTTTTTTTAGCACAGGACCCACAGTGAGTAAAGTAGAGGGGGAGAAGAAAGGTCTGGGCCACCATTCCACTCACCTGATCCTTAGCCCAATGGGGAGCTGAACTGGCCTCTGGAAACTAGGGCTCATTCTGCCAGCCTGGGTTCACTGGAATATATTGCACTCTGGTTCTGTTCTCTCCAATGCCTGGCCACACCCCCAATGCACACAAGGGTTGAGCAGATGGAGTCGAGTCAGATATATTCACTTTACACCACTCACGGATTCCACCTATATCAGGGGAACCCTAGTTGCCCTGTTAGGCCAGCTCTCTATCCTCTCTGCATTGCTGTCTCTGGCCTCTTCTGTTCATCAGTTACTTGGTTCTGAGCCCTGTGTACTATGAAAGTAACAAACTAACCATTCCTGCTCCCATTGAAAGGATCTGTCCTTTTGCCATTGGAAGGAGCAGGATTGCGCCCCAGAGCAAGAGAAACAGGAAAAAATAAAATAAAACTGACCAAGAATGGCTGAGAATACAGCCCAAGTGTACTACTGTCCAGATTGCTTCAGGGCCATTTTCATTGCAGGAATAATTACATGTTAATAGTTTGCATGTATTTTTGTCAGATGGATCTGTCTAATCTACTGCCACATTTTCTCAACTCAAGCAAATGCCAGGACAAGGCATGTAAGAAAGAAGTTTACTCTGTCAAAAGGAGATTTCTCTAAATAAATAATTGGGGTAGATTGAGTAGATTAAGAAATATTGGGTAGATTAGGTCTCTGTAAATGGATAAAATAAAAATCCCTCAGCTCATTCTGCCAATTCTACACTGAGATGTTGATGAAATGTTTTAAATTATAAACAGATGGTTTATCAGGAAGGGTTCACCATGTAGTTATGACATATTAAAAGAGCTGTGTGGAATTCTGTTTTATGCCAGTCATTGTATGTGATAGCCATCTATCTTTCATTAACAAGGAGGATAATTTGGCTAAAATAGCAAATTGAGAGTTTTATGCTCACCTTATCCCTTTTCTATGTGCAGTTCTATGATTATCCTCAGAGTATGTGACAAGATAATGTGAAGCCATGGCAAAGATTCAGTACCTGATGACATTTAACATGATCAGTGACAAAATTAGTTCTGATTAAAAGATCATTTTAACAGCAATGGTAAAAATAAACATGTACAAAAACAGGTATTTCTCTCTTCCTCTCCCTAGCTCCAGTAATTGTTCCTAGCTTCAGTGTATGCAAATGTGCTTGTCTGATAACTGTGTTTAATAGAAGCTCAGCAAGGCAGTGCTCCCACTCCTGTTAAAGTCAAGGAGGGGAAAAAAACAATGATCAATGGTGCCAGATTGGATGCTTATTCTGTACATACTATTTCATTCTCTGCTATCTTTGTTTTGAATGTTCTGCTTCTGTTGAGTCCTTTCAACCCTACTGACATTTTTATTTGCTCATGGGGTGAAATCCTGGCTCCATTGAAGTCATCAGGAGTTTTGCCATTGACTCTAATAGGTCCAGGATTTCACCCATGATTCACATTCTCTCTTCCCATTTTAGCAACACAGCTGTGCTATATATTAAGTCAAAGTTGGTCTTTTCATTATATATACACATACCAATTTTATGGGCATTAGCTTTCCCTTTTTAAAATACAGTGAACAGAAAATGATGTAGGCAGGTTTGCCTCTTTTCCACTCACTGTGAATTGCTTTTTAAAATAGAGTAAATTGAATTTTTCATTTTTCTTGTTTCTCAATAGAATTAAATAATCCTATGGAACATAACTCATATTCCAGCCTCTCCAGCTTCTTTTCACTTTTTTAGTTCATTATTTATAACTCTCAAAATGTGTCTTTTGGGAACCCAATCCTTCCTTCCCCCTTTTGTTATTTCTGTTCCAGGCTCTCCCACTGCCTGTTTCTCTAACTTTCTCTCAGTATACCAGTAGCTCAGTAACTGCATAGTAACATAACAGTTCCTTGGTATGTGTTCTGCTATTATCCATGTCAAACTTTCTCATATGCTTAGAGAGTCAGCTAGTCTCTCTTATATAATCTCCTGGCTGAACTAGCAGAGGTAGTAGAGCTGTTTCTTTGTATAACTGGAAAAAAGCCTGTGGTTTTTAGTGAAAATTTTGAAGAGTGACTAGTATGGACAAGCATACAAAAGTTTAGGGGTGAAATCCTGGCCCCACTCAGGTAATGGCAAAACTCCCATTAATTTCACCCCAGGTTCTCACACAAAACTTACTCAGAGCTTTTAAGACCTCCCATAATCTTTCCAGGCAAGCTCTCACTGGCTGACTCCCAGCGACTTTCCCACCAGGTCTCTCATGACCCTTCAAAGTCCCTGCTTTGTTGTTTTCGTTAACTTCATCAAGGCCATCTCATCAGTAGTTATCTTCAAGACACATGTAGGAGGTCTTCCAACCACTACTCCTCACTGTGGTGACTGCTAAACAGATCTAGCAGCCTGGGGTACAGTTAGCAAATGAAATTTGTAAATACACTGGCTGATCCATACATGATCATGTAACAAAAAAACATAATTACAATTAGCGCTACTATCTACCTTCTTGGCAGAGAATGCAAGAATCAAATTGGTTTAGAGACTAAACTTCTCTCTGTAGGTTACAACTTGAGGCTGATGGCTCAGTGTAGTTAGCCTACACTTCCTCATATTGTGCTATTCCTGTTCAGTGAGTAATACATAGAGTTGGTTTTCAATAACTGCCTCTTTCAAAATAGAGATTTTTAAAGAAAAACCTTTCATGGCAAAATTTTGATGCACAAAAACTCATTGTGAATGTATTGTATTGCATCAGCTTTGACGGTGAGTGCAAAACATTTAAATTATATGCCAATTTGGAACTTCTAATTCTAATATTTATTTTACTGGAGACTATTAGGGTCTCACGTCCAATAAATCATTATTAGTCAACCTACCAAAAAAACTATTGGAACTGCATGTTTTAATAAACAGTAGCTACAAGTTAGTTTGCTGAAGCTGTAATTACAATGCACATCTGTCAGATCATTGACGTCAGTGTATCCATTCAAGAAACTATAGCTGAAGTATGCTGTTTACCCTTTACCTGAACCCTGGATTAGACTTACTGTATTTTAATATTTTTATACAGTTTTCCCATGTTACTTTACTGAGTTGTTTTACCTTCAGAGTGAGGGGAGCTAACAGCGTAACTGAGAGCAGTAGCAGACAGGAGTGTTCTTGATTAAAATTTTAATTATTTTGAAAGTACCCATAAAATCTGACTAAGTGATATCATTGTGTCACCTAAATCCAGCTCATTTTACTGTCAAAAACCCTTTATGAATCTTGTCTCTCCCATTTAATCTCTTCAATACCTCTATCTTGCTGTGTATTTTCTTTTATTTAATTTAGATGTAGGGATTATCACAACCACCATAAGACATGAAACTGTGTACTATATATCTATGAATGGATCACATCCAGCTGTGCTATAAAAGTGATACAAATTCTGCATACGTGTAGGTTGAAATCCTACCAGCTCAGGTAGTACAAACACTAGATATGAATTCTTTGTTAGGTAGACTATTACAGACTAAGGCTCTAGCTTCAATTTATATAGAAGCTAGAATTTATATTTCAGTGCTGCTGACCTAATTTTTCACTCCTTGCTCAGACAGACATCCCATTGACTTCATTGGGATATTTGCCTTAGTAGGAAATATAAAACTAGGCTTATCATATACATTTTCATACACCCCCTACTCTACTTGTGCTACACTGATGACATATTCATCATCTGGACCCATGGGAAGGAGGCCCTTGAGGAATTCCACCAGGATTTCAACAATTTCCACCCCCACCATCAACCTCAGCCTGGACCAGTCCACACAAGAGGTCCATTTCCTAGACACTACAGTGCTAATAAGCGATGGTCACATAAACACCACCCTATGCTGGAAACCTACTGACAGGTATACTTACCTACATGCCTCCAGCTTTCATCCAGACCATATCAAATGATCCATTGTCTACAGCCAAGCTCTAAGACGCAACCGCATTTGCTCCAACCCCTCAGACAGAGACAAACACCTACAAGATCTCTATCAAGCATTCTTACAACTACAATATCCACCTGCAGAAGTGAAGAAACAAATTGACAGAGCCAGAAGGGTACCCAGAAGTCACCTACTACAGGACAGGCCCAACAAAGAAAATAACAGAACGCCACTAGCCTTCAGCGCCCAACTAAAACCTCTCCAATGCATCATCAAGGATCTACAACCTATCCTGAAGGACAACCCATCACTCTCAAATCTTGGGAGACAGGCCAGTCCTTGCCTACAGATAGCCCCCCAACCTGAAGCAAATACTCACCAGCAATCACACAACAGAACCACTAACCCAGGAACCTATCCCTGCAACAAAGCCCGTTGCCAACTGTGTCCACATATCTATTCAGGGGACACCATCACAGGGCCTAATAACATCAGCCACACTATCAGAGGCTCGTTCACCTGCACATCTACCAATGTGATACATGCCATCATGTGCCAGCAATGCCCCTCTGCCATGTACATTGGTCAAACTGGACAGTCTCTACATAAAAGAATAAATGGACACAAATCAGATGTCAAGAATTATAACATTCATAAACCAGTCGGAGAACACTTCAGTTTCTCTGGTCACTCGATTACAGACCTGAAAGTCGCAATATTACAACAAAAACTTCAAAAACAGAGTCCAACGAGAGACTGCTGAATTGGAATTAATTTGCAAACTGGATACAATTAACTTAGGCTTGAATAGAGACTGGGAGTGGATGGGTCATTACACAAAGTAAAACTATTTCCCCATGTTTATTTCCCACCCCCATGCTCCACGGTTCCTCAGACTGCTGGAAATGGCCCACCTTGATTATCACTACAAAAGGTTTTCTTCCCCGCCGCCACCCCCCCCACCCTGCTCTCCTGCTGGTAATAGCTCATCTTAAGTGATCACTCTCCTTACAGTGTGTAACACCCATTTTTTTCATGTTCTGTGTGTATATAAATCTCCTCACTGTATTTTCCACTGAATGCATCTGATGAAGCAAGCTGTAGCTCACGAAAGCTTATGCTCAAATTGGTTAGTCTCTAAGATGCCACTAGTACTCCTTTTTCTTTTTTGCGAATACAGACTAACATGGCTGCTACTCTGAAACATGTGAAACTAGATTGCAATAATGAATTTTAAAATTACACATTAGATCCAGACCCATGGACCTGTGCATGTCCAGCTTTTATAAATAGTCCTTAACCTGTTCTTTCACCACTGAGGGCTGCTCACCTCCTCCCCATACTGTGCTGCCCAGGGCAGCAGAGTGGGAGCTGATCTTGTCTGTGAAGACCAAGGCAAAAATAGCATTAAGTACTTCTCCTTTTTCCACATCATCTGTCACTAGGTTGCCTCCCCCATTGAGTGAGGGTCCCACACTTTCCCTGACCACCTCCTTGTTGCTAACATACCTGTAGAAACCCTTCTTGTTACCCTTCACATCCCTTGCTAGCTGTAACTCCAATTGTGCTTTGGCCTTCCTGATTACAACCCTGCATGCTCGAGTACAAATATTATTTTTTTACTCCTCCTTAGTCATCTGTCCAAGTTTCCATTTCTTGTAAGCTTCCTTTTTGTGTTTAAGCTCACCAAAGATTTCTCTGTTAAGCCAAGCTGTTCACCTGCCATATTTGCTATTCTTTCTGCACATTGGGATGGTTTGCTCCTGTGCCCTTAATAAGGCTTCTTTAAAATACAGCCAGCTCTCCTGGACTCCTTTGCCCCTCATATTAGCCTCCCAGGGGATCCTGCCCATCAGTTCCCTGAGGGAGTCAGTATGCTTTTCTGAAGTCCAGCATCCATATTCTGCTGCTCTCCTTTCTTCCTTTATGTCAGGATCCTGAACTCAACCATCTCATGATCACTGCTCCTCAGCTTGCCACCCACTTCTACTTCCCCTACCAATTCTTCCCTGTTTGTGAGCAGCAGGTCAAGAGGAGCATGGCCCCTAGTTGGTTCCTCCAGCACTTGCACCAGGAAGTTGTCCCCAACACTCTCCAAACACTTCCTGGATTGTCTGTGCATTGCTGTATTGCTTTCCCAGCAGATGTCAGTTTTCAACTTCTGAAATACTAAGTCTCCAACACATTCCATGAACTTGTCCTGCCATATTTTTTCCAACAGATGTCTGGGTGGTTAAACTCCTCCATTACCACCAGGTACTATCCTTTACTACACAGAGGAGTTGAAGATACAGGGTCAGTTTGTATTTCCTGTGTCAAAGTCAACCTGCCAGAACTCTTTGCTTCCATCTATAACTGAAAATATTCTTGTACTTTAGATATAAGCCCTAATTGTTCTAAAGGGGTAGTCCACCTCTGTGGGGGTCTTGTTCAAATCGTTTGGATGTATACAAATCCTTAGTTGATTAAGTTTTATTACAGTGAAACTTTTACTAAAACAAGCAATTGGTGTGTGTATTTATGTAATGAAACCTAATTTTACTTTCTGTTCAAGTTATCCATAGCTTTTATCTCTCTGAGCTAATGGAACTTTAAGGATGCACTTGTACCTATATCAATGTGATGAATTAGATCCTTAGTGCATCTCAGTCCATTAAACACCGTATTATTTAGAATATCTTTTCATTCTTAGACATTTTACGCCCTTGTGATGATCTGTATTTGCAGATTCCTGTTCAGTACAAGTACAGAGTTCCCGTTCCTCTATTTCAAACTCTGCAAAGTGTTATCTGTCTTAACACTGATATTTCAGTGTAGCTGTGCCAAAACAGTTCATGTTATGTCCAGGATATGTGTGAAATCTGCTTATTTTTTTATTTTAATATTGGATGGTCACTAATATTGCTGTATAGAATACCACTGAGTAGGTTACATTAAGTTCCAGTATCGATTTTCAAATTCACTTTTAGTTCATTTATTTTGCAAAGGTCATCTGTTGGGGAAACTTGCTTTGTACATTTATGAAGAGACCAACTAAGAACTTTATCTCCATCTTTTCCCTCTGTCTATATATAAGTCTATTTTGTCTTTTTTACTTCTTTGCACTCTGTGCTGAGCATAACACACATTTGCAAAATAATTAATTTGATTGTATTCATGACACTCCCCTTTTTGCAGGACACCTTTCCATTGTCTTGAAATTACCTCCACTTTTATAGATGGATTTGAAAACAAGGTAATATTTGACGATGTTGCCTGGTTTTTATCATTCGTGTACTCTTGTATTGTGCATTTATAGCCTGGAATGTATTTTTAATTAAACATACTTCTATTTTTTCACTGTTTGTTAATACTTTCATTTCAAAGCACAGTTTTTAATAGACATACAGATATTTACTATTCTTTCAAAAGTCAAGTTCATTTCTTACACTAACCTAGCTTTTGTCTTCATCAGTTATTCCAGCGTTCATTCAGTTTCTGATTAGTCCATTTATTAACTCTTCAGATTCATATGATTTAGCGTTATGAACTAATGTAAAATAATAATGGTCTCACCTGGCCATTAGTGTTTTGGAGGGGGGTGTTGTTAAGAAAGATTAAAAATAGACTATTTTAAAAGTAATTTACTTGCATAGTTCAGTCTTTTTGAAATCTTTAATGACTTTGTAGAGGAGGTTCATGAAGTAGTCTAGTTCCCACTAAAAGGAATGCCACATTTCCATTTATTCTGAGCCTGCCACATAACTGTGTGGAGGATTTCACTTTTCAGAATTCTCTGCAATACCACTTGCCTTCATTTTCCATGTGTCAGGGTTACAAAACTGTATGCAACATCACACGGCAAGGACTCATCCAAGTGCTACTTGGGGTGAAAATAATTGCAGATATCCTCATTGTAGCTGAAGAGTACAATGATACAGAATCTGAACGAGACCATGACAGAAAACCACACACTTTTCTACAGTGGTAAAGGGACAAGAACATAAAATTCTACTCAGAAAAAAAAAAACCGTGCCTCAAACAGTCTGAGATGATATACATTGGACATCTGGTCACAACAGAGAAGAACTGAAAATGGATCCCAGCAAGGTCAAGGCAGTCAGACATACTAGCTCAAGTGGATGTAAAACACTCCTTTCATAGGAATGATCCATTTTCTGAGCCAGGTCTGTCCACACCTGTCTGTGTTTACTGGCTGGGAATGAATACACAACTCCCTACTTGATAAAAGGGTCTGACACCTGCCAGTCATATGATAACTGCCACCAGAAAGACTGTTACCATGAGCTTCCCACTGGACTAGGGGAAAAGACAGTAGTGGACTTAGTTATCTTCAGGAAAAAGCAATACTTTTTTGATTGCAGTGGACTGCGGTTTAAACTTTTGGGAGGTTGATGTCTTTCCTGATATAAGAAGCAAGTCAGTGATTGACAAACTGAAGGCCCACTTTGTAAGATATGGCATTTCGGACACTGTATTTGCCAACAATGGAACCTCATTTGCCTTGGAAGAATTAAAGGAATTTGCACACAAATGGGAGTTTGACCACCACACCCCCTCCCCAGCATGCCACAGAGTAGTAATAAGATGGAATCAGCTGAGAAAACAGCTAAGAAACTGTTACAGAAGGCTGTTTTTTCTGGTTCAGACCTTGTTATCATTTTTGGCACACAGGAATATCCCATCAGTGGGATGCCAAGACACTCCAGTGCAGGCACAGATGGGACAAAGGACCAAAATGCTGTTACCAATGAGGGGAGACCTGTGGCAGCCAGAAGGATGGAGACACTGCCAAGAGGAGATGGCCAAATATCAAAGAAAGCAGGTCGAACAATATGACAGGTCAGCCAAGAACTTCTCAGCCCTGAGACAGGCATTCCTGTGAGTATTCAGGCATTAAAGAGAAGACAACAGGAATGGACTAAAGGTATTATGAGGGGAGTGCAGTAGTACCCAGTTTGACAGTTAATACCCCTATGTTCACCCCTTTATAATACTATGTTAAATGTTGTACAAAGCATACTGTGTACGGTATTATTCGAAAACTCATGATTTGCTGACCATTATTGTCCTGGTAAAATATGTGTGGCAACATTGTATATAAAGACATAAGATTCCACTGTATGATATTACCCAGGACAGGTTCCAACATGTTCTGCAGGGCAGTCTCAAACAAGTTCCCTAGAGACAAAAGGTTAGCCAACGCCTCAGTCAGGTGTCAACGGGATCACAGGGACCGCCACCTGATTGAGTCCCATGTTGCCTCAAAGGACTGTTATTGATGGGACACCAGGATACCTAGGGTGTTAGGCTTGAAGTAACTCAGCCACATGGACAGCAGTCCAAAGGGTTTAATAATGTACCATGTGTTCAGCTTAACCTGAATTCAGTATCTCCCTTTGCTAATGAAACACTTATGAACAGCGCTCTCTGTTTTCACATGGGGAGGGACAGCCAAATCAAGTGGCTCCCAGCAACAGAAGCCAAAAAAAAGAATGGGCAGTGTGAGATCCATGGCATGTTTCCACCCAGTCCTTGATTTCTTCCTAATCTACAATGTATGAAATGCCCTTCCACAGGTCTTGGAGCTGGGGGTCAAGAGTGAAGAATGGAAGTGCACCTGCTCTTCAGACATGATCTACTGCTGGGACATCTGATTGGATACAGTTCTTCTTCAGGCAATGACATCCACATCACACCCTTTGTCCCAAGTTGGTACTGTGCCAGCCAACAGAGAAGTCAGCTGCCACAGAAGGAGGGCCATTGGGGTGAAAAGAAGAGGGACACAAGGTCTCTGGATCTTGGGAGATTATCTAGTTTTGGGAGCCAAACCTCCTTCTCATTCCCTTTTCCACCTGCAGATATCAGAAAAGACAGAAAGCTGCAAGTCACATTTCAGGAATTTCTTGGCCCCTATATGGGCAAAGCTCACAACACGGAGGGTGACGGGAATGGCCTGAGGTTTAGCGTATCAATAGATAAAGGCATTGGCATGATATTCATGGGCAATGATCCAGCCCAAGTATCACAACCCCAGCCCATATCTACTTTTTTATTTCACTATGTAAATGCAGAGAAATGCAATGTCAGCTTTCTAGATGCAAAAAGACTAATTATTTTAATATGCTCTTCATTTAAGAATACAGATTGCAATCAGAATGTACCGTATAAATTATGGTTTAAGGTTCTTTAAATAAGATATAATAAATATCAAGGAGGGAGAATCCTACCACCTTTAGTTTTTAAATGGATTATTCTTGAAGAAAAGAATTTAAGGTATTTTATTTTTTTATGGAAAAAAGATTAACAAACTCTTGAGATAAAATCTTTCTCTCATTTTCTCAATCTTTGCTTCCGTTTCACTAGGAGAAAAAATAAGTCTGTTACCTCTTGACTTTAAATGTAGAACAATCCTTTAAATCCCCATAATTCTTAAGCTTAAAGATTACAAGTCTATACAGTATTTCCTGGAAACAGATGAAAGGAAATGACAAACATGCATCCACAAGAAAGGACAAGCATTCTTTCCTTCAAATACTGAAAAGAAAAAAAAGCATAACATCTTTTTTCTTACCCTGTCTTCAAAGCACTATGGTAATAATGAACATGCATCCCAGAGAATGGTCTAAAAACTTCATGTGGAGTATATTACACAAAACATGCTAATTTTTGTGTAATTCATTCAACTGCACTTCTAAAATCCCTGTTTTGGAAAGCTACAAAATTTAAAAACAGGTCAAAGTTAATGAGTTGCTTAGAAATATAGGTGTGGAAGCCAAATATATGCTTGCTGTTGAGAGCAGTTTTCATTTTTAGGTATTATAATTTATGACCATTGGGCCAAATTCTTCTCTCGTTTACCCTACTGCAATTGAAAGCAGAATATGGCCCCTAAAGTTTTACTTTCAAAATTATCTTCAATACCCCCTGCAATATGATTTAGAAATAAACTTTGGAAATGTTCAGCTGGCTAACATGCTGCAACATTTACTAAAGTAGCTTGCTGCAGTATTACACAAAGGAAGATGTACAGATTCAGATGATAGCACTAACTTGAGATTTCTTGGCTTCTAACGTCAGCATGGCATTTGGAAGAAAGTAAATTGAAAATGATGATGGAACTGCTGTGAGGTTTAAAAACAGGACATGTGTACATTCTAATAAAAGCCATGAGGAAACCAGGACAGCCAGTTAAAAATCAAGCAGCTATAGATCACTTAGAGATATGATCATTTCTTATGGAACTTATCTAGAAGGTGCCAAAGTACAGGAGATGTGTTTGATAGTGTCAGTGTCTTCCACTGACTTTTACATAGTAGTGCAAAAAGTATACTGTACAGGCAGACTAATCTGACATCAACTTGTCCTTTGAATGAATCACTGGATTTTCCTTCACTGCTTGTTCCATCTTTACCTTGCACCTGATCAGCACTGCAGTGAAGAGGATAACCATGATGTACTGATTTCTGTTAACTGAACTATGGGTTGGTTGAAAGTTTTAAGAAATTTTTAATTTCGATGGATGTTTTCACCTAAAAAATCTAAGACATTTTCACCATTTTTCAACCAGTTCTATTGTACCCTCTCTCCATAAAACAATCCCTAATGTTCAAGGCTGTGTGTGCACGAGGGAATAGATTTTAATTGATCTGTGCATTTACAAAGTCACTGCACTATTAAATTGTAGTTCACGACTTTGTAAAGGGTTTGGGAATAACTTGAGTATGAAAGGTGAAGCCAGACTCTAGTCTTTTGTATAAAACAATGTGATACGGATTTTTGACAAAGGCTCGTTGACTCACCCTAGCCTTTCTTCTTGATTTTTTTTTTTTTTTTTTTTTTAGAACAACAATTGCAGAAGGGGTAGATATCTTCCTGGTTTAGGAGCCTTAAAAATGAAAGAGTTTGTTATGGTCATTTAATGCCTTTACCAGTGGTTCTCAACCAGGGGTATGCATGCCCGTGGTGGGGGACGCAGAGGTTTTCCAGGCAGTTCATCGACTCATCTAGATATTTGCCTAGTTTCACAACAGGCTACATAAAAAACACTAGTGAAGTCAGTACAAACTAAGATTTCATACAGAGTGTGGTGGGGTGGTGCCCCACACCCAGGCCAGATTAGGCTACAGCAGACCAGAGCGGTTGCATAGATAGGTAGCCAATCAGGGCCAGGCTAGGCCCTTTATAAAGGCTGCCCAGGTGAGAGGCAGGCAGTCTTTCTTGGGCCTTCAGAGGGTGAAGGTCTGTCTCCTGTGTGAGGAGACTAGCACGAGCAGAGCAGAGGGGAACTCCCACCCGGTACCTGCCAGGCTGTGGGTCCTGAGTAAAGGGGCCTAGCTGGTGCAAAGGGGCTGAAGGAGAAATGGCCCAGGGAGAGAGACAGACAAGAGGAGAGAAGGAGGGCAGGCAGGAAGGCTGCCACCAAAGGGTCCCTGGGTCGGGACCCAGAGTAGAGGCCTGGGTCCCCCCTTGCACTTACACCTGGCCGTTAGCAATGGCCATCACGGACTGCACCAGACCCCTGCCAAAAGTGGTTAGACTTTGGGGTGTGGTTGGCCACTGTGGCTGGGGCAAAGAGAAGAACTGCTGATAATACCCCCTCCCCCCCACAGAAGAGGGTGAGTGTGGACTCAGGGACACTGCTGGAGGGTGGTGTCCTGAAGAGGACCCCATGAGAAGGGAGCAACGTGGGTCCAGATGCCAACAGAGGGTGAGAGATGGACGGGACACCACCAGCGGAGGGCACTTCACATGGACCAAGCTAATTCCCAGAGTGACCAACAGGAGGCGACGCAGTGGTGAGTCCTAACCCCATCACACAGACAATGACTTGTTTCTACTGCTTTATATATTATATACTGAAATGTAACTAAAATATTTATATTCCAATTGATGTATTTCATATTTATATGGTAAAAATCAGAAAGTAAGCAATTTCGTAGTAATAGTGTGCTGTGACACTTTTGTATTTTTATGTCTGATTTTTGAGCAAGTAATTTTTAAGTGAGGTGTAACTTGGGGGTATGCAAGACAAATCAGATTCCTGGAAAGGTTCAAAGTCCCTGGAGTGTACAATTTTTAGATGTAGCTGCTTAATGTGGTGTGTGTGATGGATCAGTGGATGGCTGTACATATCCATATCGAGCTACAAACTCTATTTTTCTTTTGTGAATGCCATTTTGTGTGTATACTGCTCTGTGTCTTCACTGTTGCCCTTTTTCTTCCATCTTGGACTGGAATTCCAAGAAGTGTTACCAGAGGACTAAAAATGCAGAGCAATCAAAGGCTGTTAACTTAGTCTCCCATTCAGGAAAGTGAGCTAGTTGCTGCTTAGATGAAACAATTTTCCATCTATGAGCTTGTAACCAAGCAACAGACCATGTGATGAGAGACTTGAAGCCACTGAGGAGAGCCAACTGACAGTGGTACTGGAACTTTATAAAAGAGATTCTTTAACTGCCTATTTTAGAGAGGAGGACAAAGCTGTGTGGGAGAAGGAGGATCCTAGGGAGTGGTGGATTAATGCATGGGCCCCTGGGGCCCAGGCCCAGGAGCCCCAGCTAATTTAGGAGCCCACATAGGAGATCCAGAACCTGTGTAGAAGTGGGGGGGAGGGGCCACTGGGGCTGGGGAGGGGCCACTGGTGCTGGAATGGTGACCCCACCCCCTGCTCCTCCTCTTCCGCCCCACCCCCGCCCCCTGCCCAGTCCAGAAGCCAGGCCATGGTAAGAGCCACACAGGGAGCTCAGGCTGCTGTGGGGAGCCCCAGACCATCCATCTGCCCTGGGCAGGGAGCCAGGGGCCTGAGAGCAGCACCTGGTCCATGTCTCTGCCCCCGAGGGTGTACCACCCAAGGCAGGTGGAGGATTCAAGGCCCATGCTCATTGGGTGGCTCTTACTATGGCTTGGCTCTAACTTCTGGGCTGGACATGGGCTCAGGGGGTGGGGCTCTCTGGTGAGGGGAGCTAAGGCCCACCTCAGCCCCCCGCACTGGGAAGAGGCTGGTGCTTCTAGCAGGGTCTGTGCTTCAGAGCAGGGGAACTGATCACCTTGTCAGCTTCCCTGCCACAAAGCGCAGCCACTGCCCCACACCTGCCCAAGGCTACTACACCCATGTTAAAAAAGTGAGAGGGGGGGTGAGCATGCCCTCCCACCTGTTCTGGTGCCTTTGGGGGGTCCAAATGTTCTTTGTGCCCAGCGGCCAATACATCTTACTCTGCCTCTAGGAATCTGAAAGGACTGAATAAAATCCAAAGGGCTCTTTAGTGGTGAGAAAACTGAAGTAGGGTTTTGTGCTCAGGTGTGTGTTTTTCCATAGACAAAGCCAAGCACAAGAGACATACAGATCTATGAGTAATGAGTGATTTGGTTTAGAATTCCTTTTCAGAGTCTGTGTGATAGTGCTCCCTCCCCCAAAAGCCCACATGCTTCCCTCTTTCCCCAAAATCAAGATCATATTTCTTCCTTCCCAATATTCCATTAATTTCATACTCTCTTCCAACCTGCATCCCAGAGAGCATCCATGCATGAAACCACTGGCATTGCTGTTGACCTTTCCAGTAGAGTGTGAATTTAAACCTCTATTAATATATTTTATGGCATGGCAGTCATAAAACTGAATTTGGGTGAAACAGACTTTACCCAATGTTTTGATCTCCATCATTCCAGGTTTTTATTGGCACAGGTGGCTTCCGTAAGATGTACCCTTTAAAACAACTGCAGTCATTGATCTATGGTTGCAGCTTTGTATGTAACCTGATTTCAGTGTGTCATGTTTTTACGCACCGGCTAGTGGCTTCAATGGCAAATGTTAAACAAAAACAGCATTTCTTTAAAATAACAGGACAGCTGGCTATGTGTATTCTTTAACAACTTGCTGGATAACTGGATCATAATTTCCCTCTGGGTATAAGGTAAGTGCACCCTGCACAGGCACTGGCTGGACTGGTTAATCATCCTGCCTACTGCTTACATTTGACTCTTAATTCGGAAGAAAAATTAAACTCTGCTTTGGATTTAGGAAAAGATCCAGCACATTTCTTCTGAATTGGATACAAGACCAAGACACTTTTGTGAGGAAATTGCAGGAGTGTGGAGAGTAATAAAACTGAAGTGGTGAGTGTCACCACAGAGGTATAAAAGCCATTTGAAAATGAATGTCTCCAACAAAATGACATGATAGAGTCTTTAAGATTTATTTCTTTATTTTTCTTTTTCCTTTGGCTAGATAAAAGGATTTAGACACCTAACTGCCAGGTTAGGCACTTAAGTCCAAACTTTACCGCATCAAAACTCCCACTCAGCTTCTGTCTAACCCATAGATGGCTAAATTTTCACCAGGGGGCATGTGCAATGCTCGCTAAGTCCTGATATCAAACAGCTTCATGCCTAAGCTCCAACGGGATCCTCAAACTTTTTGTTTCCCCTCGTACCTTACATAAGAATAGCCCTACTGGGTCAGAACAAAGGTCCATCTAGCCCAGTATCTTGTCTTCCGACAGTGGCCAGCACCAGGTGCCCCAGAGGGAATGAGCAAAAAAGGTAATAATCGAGTGATCCATCCCATCTCCCATTCCCAACTTCTGGCAAACAGAGCCTAGGGACACCATTCCTGCCCATCCTGGCTAATAGCCATTGATGGACCTATCCTGCATGAATCTATCTAGTTCTTTTTTTAATCCTGTTATGGTCTTGGCCTTCACAACATCCTCTGGCAAGGAGTTCCACAGGTTGACTATGCGTTGTATGAAGAAATAGTTCCTTTTATTTGTTTTAAACCTGCTGCCTATTAATTTCCTTTGGTGACCCCTAATTCTTGTGTTATGAGAAGTAGTAAACAACACTTCCTTATCTACTTTCTCTACACCAGTCATGATTTTATAGACCTCAATCATCTCTCCCCTTAGCAGTCTCTTTTGCAAGCTGAAAAGTCCCAGTCTTATTAATCTCTCCTCATATGGAAGGCATTCCATACCCCTAATCATTTTTGTTGCCCTTTTCTCAACCTTTTCCAATTCCAATATATCTTTTTTGAGATAAGGTGAGCACATCTGCACATAGTATTCAAGATGTGGGTGTACCATGGTTTTATATAGAGGCAACATGATTTTTTTTGTCCTAATTTCTATCCCCTTCTTAATTATTCCCAGCATTCTGTTTGTTTTCCAATGTGCATTACTTTGCATTTATCAGCATTGAATTTCATCTTCCATTTTATTGCCCGGTCACCCAGTTTTGAGAGATCCTTTTGTAGCTCTTTACAGTCTGCCTGGGTCTTAACTACCTTTAGTAATTTTGTATCATCTGCAAATTTTGCCACCTCACTGTTTACCCCTTTTTCCAGATCATTTATGAATATGTTGAATAGGACTCATCCCAGAACAGACCCCTTTCACTGTTAAGCCAGGCTGGTCGCCTGCCATATTTGCTATTTTTTCTACACGTCGGGGTGGTTTGTTCCTACGCCCTTAATAAGGCTTCTTTAAAACACAGCCAACTCTCCTGGACTCCTTTGCCCCTCATATTAGCCTCCCAGGAGATCCTGCCCATCAGTTCCCTGAGGGAGTCAGTCTGCTTTTCTGAAGTCCAGCATCCGTATTCTGCTGCTCTCCTTTCTTCCTTTTGTCAGGATCCTGAACTTGACCATCTCATGGTCACTGCTGCCCAGGTTGCCACCCACTTCTACTTCCCCTACCAATTCTTCCCTGTTTGTGAGCAGCAGGTCAAGAGGAGCACGGCCCCTAGCTGGTTCCTCCAGCACTTGCACCAGGAAGTTGTCCCCAGCACTCTCCAAACACTTCCTGGATTGTCTGTGCACTGCTGTATTGCTGTCCCTATTCTAATGAATATTTATAATATTCAACTGAAAAGACTGTCGGACCTACACTATAACCCAGCGGTTAAGGCACTCATCTGGGAGATAGGAGACCTGGGGTCAAGTGCTGACTACAAATCAGGTAGTGTGGGGACTTCACCTAGTACCTAGACCCACCACTATTTATCTCTCTCCATTCTGAAAACTAACGATTTATACCTACCCTTTGTTTCCTATCTTTTTAAGCAGTTACCAATCCATGAGAGGACCTTCCCTCTTATCCCATGACAGCTTACTTTCGTAAGAGCCTTTGGTGAGGGACCTTGTCAAAGGCTTTCTGAAAATCTAAGTACACTATATCCACTGAATCCCCTTGGTCCACATGCTTGTTGACCCCCTCAAAGAATTCTAGTAGATTGGTGAGGCATGATTTCCCCTTACTAAAACCATGCTGATTCTTCCTCAACAAATTATGTTAATCTATGTCTGACAATATTCTTTATTATAGTTTCAAGCAGTTTGCCCAGTACTGAAGTCAGGCTTGCAGGCCTGTAATTGCCGGGATCACCTCTGGAGCCCTTTTTAAAAATTGGCGCCACATTAGCTATCCTCCAGTCATCTGATACAGAAGTTGATTTAAATGATAGGTTACAGACTACAGCAAGTCGTTCTGCAATTTCACATTGGAGTTCCTTCAGAACTCTGGTGAATACCATCTGGTCCTGGTGACTTATTGCTGTTTAATTTATCCATTTGTTCCAAAACTTCCTCTTATGATACCTCCATTTGGGACAGTTCCTCAGATCTGTCACCTGAAAAGAATGGTTCAGGTTTTGGAATCTCCCTCAAATCCTCAGCTGTGAAGACCGATGCAAAGAATTCATTTAGTTTCTCCGCAATGGCCTTATCCTTGATTGCTCCTTTAGCACCTCGATTGTCCAGTGGCCCCGCTGGTTGTTTAGCAGGCTTCCTTACCTGTATCCAGTAGCCATTCTCTGAGACTGCCTATTGGATTGGGCCCCACCGAAAACAGCTGACAAGGAGGTCCCCTTATATCTAAAAGCCTCGTGGTTAGAGCACTCCCCTGGGGTTTCAGAGATACAGGTTGAAGTCCCCACACTACCTGATTTGTAGTCAGCACTTGACCCCAGGTCTCCTATCTCCCAGATGAGTGCCTTAACCACTGGGTTATAGTGTAGGTCCGACAATCTCTCCAGTTGAATGTTATAAATATTCATTAGAATAGGGACAGCTGGGAGAGTAATACAGCAGTGCACAGACAATCCAGGAAGTGTTTGGAGAGTGTTGGGGACAACTTCCTGGTGCAAGTGCTGGAGGAACCAACTAGGGGCCATGCTCCTCTTGACCTGCTGCTCACAAACAGGGAAGAATTGGTAGGGGAAGTAGAAGTGGGTAGCAACCTGGGCAGCAGTGACCATGAGATGGTCAAGTTCAGGATCCTGACAAAAGGAAGAAAGGAGAGCAGCAGAATACGGATGCTGGACTTCAGAAAAGCAGACTTTGACTCCCTCAGGGAACTGATGGGCAGGATCCCCTGGGAGGCTAATATGAGGGGCAAAGGAGTCCAGGAGAGTTGGCTGTGTTTTAAAGAAGCCTTATTAAGGGTGTAGGAACAAACCATCCTGATGTGTAGAAAAAATAGCAAATATGGCAGGCGACCAGCCTGGCTTAACAGTGAAATCTTCAGTGAGCTTAAACACAAAAAGGAAGCTCACAAGAAGTGGAAACTTGGACAGATGACTAGGGAGGAGTATAAAAATATTGCTCAAGCATGCAGGGATGTAATCAGGAAGGCGAAAGCACAATTGGAGTTGCAGCTAGCAAGGGATGTGAAGGGTAACAAGAAGGGTTTCCACAGGTATGTTAGCAATAAGAAGAAGGTCAAGGAAAGTGTGGGACCCTTACTGAATGGGGGAGGCAACCTAGTGACAGATGTGGAAAAAGCAGAAGTACTCAATGCTATTTTTGTCTCGGTCTTCACAGACAAGATCAGCTCCCACACTGCTGCACTGGGCAGCACAGTATGGGGAGGAGGTGAGCAGTCCTCGGTGGACATTGAACAATGAAAGAATAGGTTAAGGACTATTTAGAAAAGGTGGACATGCACAAGTACATGGGGCCAGATGCAAGTCATCTGAGGGTGCTGAGGGAGTTTGCTGATGTGATTGCAGAACCAGTGGCCATTGTCTTTGAAAACTCATGGCAATTGGGGGAGGTCCAGGACAATTGGAAAAAGACAAATACAGTGCCCATCTCTAAAAAAGGGAAGAAGGAGAACCCGGGGAACTACAGACCAGTCAGCCTCACTTCTGTCCGTGGAAAAATCATGGAGCAGGTCCTCAAGGAATCTATTTTGAAGCACTTGGAGAAGAGGAAGGTGATGAGGAACCATCAACGTGGATTCACCAAGAGCAAGTCATGCCTGACCAACCCAATTGCCTTCTGTGATGAGATAACTGGCTCTGTGGATATGGGGAAAGTGGTGGACATGATATACCTTGACTTTAGCAAAGCTTTTGATATGGTCTCCCACAGTATTCTTCCCAGCAAGTTAAAAAATATGGACTGGATGAATGGACTATAAGGTGGACAGAAAGCTGGCTAGATTGTTGGGTTCAACAGGTAATGATTAATGGCTCGATGTCTAGTTGGCAGCCAGTATCAAGCGGAGTACCCCAAGGATCAGGCCTAGAGCCAGTTTTGTTCAACATCTTCATTAATGATCCAGCTGATGGGATGGATTGCACCTTCAGCAAGTTTGCAGATCTCACTAAACTGGGGGGAGAGGTAGATATACTGGAGGGTAGGGATAGGGTCCAGAGTGACCTACACAAATTGGAGGTTTGGGCTAAAAGAAATCTGATGAGGTTGAACAAGGACAAGTGCAGTGTCCTGAACTTAGGACAGAAGAATCCCATGCACTGCTACAGGCTGGGGACCAACTAGCTAAGCAGCAATTCTGCGGAAAAGGACCTGGGGATTACAGTGGACGAGAAGCTGGATATGAGTCAGCCTTCTTGGCAACAAGGGCACACTGTTAACGGCATATTGGGCTGCATTAGTAGGAGCATCGCCAGCAGATCGAGGGAAGTGATTATTCCTCTCTATTCGTCACTGGTGAGGCCACATCTGGAGTATTGCATCCAGTTTTGGGCCCCCACTACAGAAAGGATTTAGACAAATTGGAGAGAGTCCAGCAGAAGGCAACGAAAATGATTAGGGTGTTAGGGCACAGGATTTATGAGGAGAGGCTGGGGGAACTGGAATTATTTAGTCTGCAGAAGATTGAGGAGGGATTTGACAGCAGCCTTCAAATACCTGAAGGGAGATTCCAAAGAGGATGGAGCTAGGCTGTTCTCAGTGGCAGATTACAGAACAGGGAGCAATGGTCTCAAGTTGCAGTGGGGGGGGTCTAGATTGGATATTAGGAAACACTATTTCATTAGGATGGTGGTGAAGCACTGGAATGTGTTACCTAAGGAGGTAGTGGAATCTCCATCCTTAAAGATTTTTAAGGTCAGACTTGACAAAGCCCTGGCTGGGATAATTTAGTTGGGGTTGGTCCTACTTTGAGCAGGGAATTGGATGAGATGACCTCCTGATGTCTCTTCTAACCCTAATTTTCTGTGATTCTATGGAGCCTGGGTCTCCCAACTGAGTGTGCTAATTACTTGGCAATAGTCATTCTCTCACTCACACACACACCCTCACACACACTAAATATTTAAGTATTTCATACAAAGTGAAATACTTTCAACTGTAAAGACTGAGAGATACCATACCCAGAATGCCCTAGAGCCCTATGGCACTCACCTTGCAGGTGCATACCTCCCAATTGTTCCAGGTTTTGCAGGACTGTCCTGCTATGACCCCAAAGTCCCCCTACCCCACATGAAGAGCAGTTTGACCCCAGAACCCCATTTGAGAGCTCCCCCCAATCCAAATGGTGTTGCAATCTGGCACACAGGGTTGTAGCGCCGTCAGGTCTGGCCCATCTTCCCCCTGCCTCTGTCTATGGAGATGTGGCTAGGTCAAATCTGAGAGGTGTTGTGATACTGTGTGCTAGATGGCAACATAATCAAATCTGACCCATCTGCCGCTCCTTCTCCATCAATGGAGAGATGGATGAGCCAAATCTGAGTGGCTCTGCATCCTGCTTTAGGCACTTGAAGTGTTGGGAGGAATGCAAATGAGAGACCCTGCTCCACGTCATGCAGATGGGGATTTGAAGCTGAGTCTTCCACATCCTGGTGAGTGCTCTAACTACTGGGATATTGGATATAAGGGGGACACTTCCCCCTCTGTGTGTGTGTGTGTGTGTGTGTTTGTGAAAGGGATGACTAAGGAGAGTCACCTAACTCTAGTAGAAGATATGCAGTGGTGAATCCTGAATGGAGGGAGGTGCCCCTATGCAGTCCAAAGATAGATATCTGACTCCCTTTGAGGGACTGAGATTGGGCCACACCCTTCTCCTCTGTCTTTCCTATCAGCCTGTTAAGGGAGCTTCTCACTCAGCATCCTGGGCCTTGCAAATTCCATTGTCAGGCACCCATCTCCACATGCACTGTTTAGGACGCCTAAGTGCCTAATTTGGGACTATGGATTCCACTAGGCAGCAGGGTGCCTAAATATCAGGCATTTCAACACTTAAATTTAAGTCTCTTTTATGGATTTAATGGTCCTAAAAGGTGCCAAATTAACAGCAATGGGAACAGAATTCTCTTTGTTCATGCCCAAAAGGTATAGCATAATGAGCAGCATCTACCTAAGATATATATGCATTTTCTCATCAGTGTGCCTTATCTCTTTTCCAAGATCATTGCTTGTGGTCTTGACCCAAAGCTCATTTAAATGAATGAGGGACTTTCCTAGGGCCTGGACCAAAGTCCTTTGAAATCAGTGGACTCAGAGCCTGCACACAAAATTCTAGGCCTCAACCAATGGAATAGTGATTTTTTTTCAGTCTGGATAGTGGACAAAAAGTATAAGAACTAAGAAAAAAGAGAAGCTAGATGCTGCACCACCCTGCCTAGCAAACAATAAAATTGAAAACCATAGAAATGTAGGGCTTGTCTACATGGGAAGTTGATGCGTTGCAAGCCAAGGTATGAGTCTATAGTGCACCAGCTAGCTGTACACTAACTTGCTGTGTGGACACTGCTACAGTGCAGGGGAAGTCCTGAAGCGCAGAGCAGTAAGCTAAGCTGTAGACTTCTCCTCCTTCCCTTCTGTATAAAGAAAGTTTTGGCCTTGCCTATAGTTAAGCCGAGTATGTCCTACACTGTTTTTCTAAATCACCATTTTGGTTTCTCAGAAATAAATAAAAATGAAATGCCAACAGTGTTCAGGAAGACTAACCAGCTCCAATATATTGCTGCATGAACTTCCAAGGGGATGTAATGAGCCAGTTGTCTTGCTACCATTTAGGACAGAATTTGAATCAGGACAGAATTCCTACAGCTTCCAGTCATACTGCATTGGGGATAATTATTTTTGCTTTTCCTGCTGAAGAATATTGATAGGATTGGAAAATTGGAGGAAGACCAGTATCATCAGAGGTAAATATGTAAATTGTATGCATGGGTGCTATAGTTTGTGTGTGTTTTCAACTGGTCTAGTATCTTGATGAGCACTGAGTTGGTCTCTGAAGCAGCCAATGTGCATACCACAGTTGGCTATGAGCTTTCGCCTATGTTTCTAGTCTTGGTGAGATTCCAGCAGAGAAACTAATTTTGTCCTGATTCAAACAGCAGCACATTCATTGAACAAAGTCCCTTTTCCTTTCCTAGGTTTCTCAGTGAATGTAGCATTCCAACCATACTCCCTAGAGAGACAGTGGCAGACTGCAAGAGAAAAGTGGGACTACCTCTATTCATTTGAAACACGTCAAAATCAATAGCCTGTTCCAAAGTCCATTGAACATACTGGAAAAACTTCCATTGGCTTCAGTGGGCTTTGGATCACGCACTAAATGTATAAAGATCAAGAAACACGAATAAAAAAGCAAATTGTGGGAGTAATTCTACTCTTAAGGAAATAACTCAGCCAAAGTTGACAGTTATGTTGGATGTAAGATCCAGATCAAGCCTGGTATGTTAATTTTTATTAGAAAAATAAAAAGGGGACTAATGACTCACCTAAGAATATGGTAAATGATGATTATTCATTAAAAATTGATTTGAGTTATATCAGTTGGCCAGTTTTTAATCTATGTAATATTTGCTATATCGATTTTTATGGTGCTAATTTTGTAAATCAGAATGGCATGCAGTACTATGTCAACATACTTCTATCAGCCAAATTTGTGATCTCATCTCAGAACGCAACATCAGGTTTGTTTGACCTATATTGCATTAAACCACATTGATTGGAATTCATTTTATTTCATCCTTTAATTCTTTATTTACCACATCCCACATCAGCAATTTCATTATTTTACTAACCATCCTATAATTAACCAGGTCATCCCATTTACCCTTTTAAAATAAGGCAAAAAAAGTCTCTCTTCCAGTCCTCTAGAACTTCCTCACTTCAAGACTTATTCAAAGTTAACTCTGATGCTCCAGAGAGCTTCTTGGTCAAATCTTTCATAGTTGTGTTGTGTATGTGTGTGTTCAGCAGACGCTG
Source organism: Eretmochelys imbricata (assembly GCF_965152235.1). Classification (NCBI taxonomy): domain Eukaryota; kingdom Metazoa; phylum Chordata; order Testudines; family Cheloniidae; genus Eretmochelys; species Eretmochelys imbricata. Next base: position 315,329,365 of record NC_135572.1, read on the forward strand.
AAGTGATACATCATTGTATAATATGAATGTATCATCTAGCATTGTTCCAAATGCAGAAAAGAAATTTATTGGACACGTCCGTTTTCTGCATCACTGACAATTTTGCCATTTCCATCAAGTAATGGACTAAAATTGTTAGTATTACTTTGGTTTAAAACTTTGGTTCTTATATCCTTAACTCTACTGACCAGTTTTTTTCACTGATTCCTTTAGTTTCCATTATCAATTGCCTGCATTTCTTAACATCAAATTTATATCTGTTGGCATCAAAATCCTAATTTTTCACTTGCTATATAGTGGTATCTTTTTTTTTTATTGCTGCTTTCACATCCTATTTTACCTAGGATTTTTTTAATCAGAGCAGCCTTCTTTGCAAGTGAATAAATTTGGCTAGAGCATCTAGCAAAATGCTCTTAAACTCTGTACATTTGTCCTCACTTTTCTGTTTAATTTTTTGCTCAGTTTTACTTCAACTATTTATTTAACAATCAACATCAAGGAAAAGTTGCTCTCCCCCTGTCTCCCACTCAAAAAAAGGGCAGATTTCCCATTTACATAAGAGATTTTGCTCATGCATTCCAACACAGATAGTTTAACTTACATCAACACTGACTGAAATTGATTCTGTTCAGAAGCATGTGCAGCTTTCAGTGGCTGCAACTGAAGTTTCACATGTGTATACAAAACTAAATTTACTGCCTAGAGAATACTAAACTTCTTTGCATTACACTTGTTTTGCACGCTCTCTACAGTCAAATTGGTGCAATTTACATTATTTTACGCCATTAAGTTACTGGTGTACTTGATCCTGTGTACAGCATCTGTGTTCTTAGACATAACTTCCAAAAAGATTCTTTCAAATCTGCTTAACGTCAATGTTAGGATAACTGAAAGCTTAATCAAATCATAAACAAACCTAGTAAAACCCTTGTAGCCCTTTGCAGTTCTAAATTCCATCACTGTCAAAGACATTTATTTGTCTTTATTTCATTGAGACTGCAGTGAGCTATTTTGAGGAAACTCAAAAATTTACATACTGAAATACTCTCGGGGGCCATATCAAATATCTGAAAAACTTGAGGTTCACCTCAGACTGTTATAAATGCCATATGAAATAGCCATTGAAATAAATACACCTTACACTCCCTGTTACGGCATTTCTAATTATCTCAGCATGGCAAGAAATGTAAGCAAACCAGTTGTCCTTCTGTAAAACAACAAAAACAAAAAAATCCAAAAACAAAACACCCTCCCAATGTGGCTTTACATGTAAATGTGAAGCATTTTTAGTAAGCCAAATGCAATTTGTATTCTATCTCAGACTGTGAAAAGTGTAAATATTCGGCCAAGTGTATCTTTTCACCCTTCCAAGGATGATTTTGAACCACAGAGCCCAATTTTCAGTTACTAAGGACCCTCTTACACTTTGGCTGTTTCTACCAAAGTGTTCATGCTGTTCATGCTGTTTCTACCATGAAGAGGTAGAAACAGCACCCCGGAGAATATCTCTTGTGCAGGGAGCCTCTTCCGTTGGGTTAACTGCATGTAATGGCTTTGCACAAGCCCTGTCCCCAGCAATGGGAGCAGAGAGCATAGTGGGGGTGGATCAGGCATTGGGAGGGTATATGGCTGGAGTGCATTGAAGTATGGCTATTCTCTTATTCCTGGAAGCCATGGGATCTGGAACAAAAGTGAGAGTAGTCCTATTCCACCTTACACTGAGTGCTGGTCAGGACTCAGAATAACACCCTTCTACAGGGAGCACAAAGGCATTTCTGTGTCAATCCCAGTGCCACTGTGTTTGAAAAGGCTTGGTTAGTGTAGTTTGTAATAAGGTAGCAGCTCTGTTTGATACTCTTTCCCTAACACTGAAATATAAAAGTGGTCTTAAAACTGATGGTCTGTTATGGGACACTGGTGATAACATAATATAACCCTACTCCTCCCCAACTGTGACAGAAAAATAAGTTGACTGTAGAGACAGTACTTGATACTTTTAGTGAAAGTAGACAGCACATATAATACTGTCGACTATATAGAAGAAACAGAGTTTCTTTCAAATAGCTTTCCAGATTCTCTTAATATGTGAAGAAATATGTAGAAAGACCACTGAAACTTTTGTAATTGTACCTATTAACTACGAATTGAGATAATATGTAAAAAAGTTAACAAGTGTTTTGAATAGGAGAACTAAACACAGAATACAAAAGGTGGATATCATCAAATATCTTCAGTCAAACAACACAGGATACTGACTTGAAAAATGAGGCAATTAGGTTTTATTTAAGAAGAATAAACTGCTAGACAATGGGATCCTTGGACCTGCTCAGAAGAGCCAAAAAATAAATTAGGTCCATGCATATAATGTGTAGGAAAGAACAAATTTTACAGAATCAGGGAAAGACAATTGTATAGGAATATAATCCTGAAAAGTCAGAATATATTTTAATACTCATATGGCAAACTGCAAATGTGAATGGTCCAAATATTCCCTCAAAGTCAGCATTGAGGGATCAGTAAATACACTTCCGCAAAAGGCCCAGAGTGTAGCTCCTCAGTCATTAGGCACAATGGGAATGTTATGAAGGCAGAAGGCCCCAGCAGGAATAGATGGAGGCATTTGTGTTTTATAATTGCTATTTATAGAGGTTCTGATCAAGATTGAGGCCCCATTGTGCTGTACAAACACAAAGGCAGCTGAGGGCCCTCCCAAGGAGAATATGGAGGGAACATAGCCACTGCAACTCCCCTGTTGCTAGACAAAACCACTAGGTTTAGCCCATGGTAAGGAAGCACGTAGATGCTGTAAGTCCCCTGGAGATGGGGAGAAAGAGTCTTTGACAATCCATCCCCAGCTTTCTTCTTAGTCTTTTAAGTCTTCATTTTTCGTCTGTTAACTTTTCCTTGACTTTCTCCATCTTTCCTTGAAGATGATTGTGATCTGGTCCATTTGTGTGTCCCTCTCAAACTCTTGGATCATTGCACCAGAGTAGTCCTATTTAATACAAACACTACATTGATTATCTTGTGCTAAGAGTTCAAACCATAAGGCATTTTTATAATTTTTTTCCAGTAGGGGAAAGGAAAACTTCCCAACTCCTCTTGAAGAACAGGGTTTCCTTAAGCAATTTTAGACATTACCAGCAATATTATTAACTTACTTGTTAAACACAGTGTTCAAGGCTCAATCGTGTGCTCACTGGAAAGTATGGCAAAATTCCCATTGACATCAGTGCTTCAGGTTCAGTCCTTCACAAGACAAAAATGAAGCTGGTGCTCCCTCACCTGAGGAGCATATCATCTAAGAAGAAAAACTATTCAAATCAGACAAAGTGCAATGGGGAACCAGGAGAGTGGCTTTTATTTAGAGAACATAAGAATGGCGATACTGGATCAGACCAAAAGTCCCTCTCGCCCTGTTGGAAGACAGGATACTGGGCTAATGCCAGGTGCCCCAGAGGGAATGAACAGAACAGATAATCCTCGAGTGATCCATCCCCTGTCACCGATTCCTAGCTTCTCACAAACAGAGGCTAGGGACACCATCTCTACCCATCCTGGCTAATGGCCATTGATTTCCCATGAATGTATCTAGTACTTTTTTGAACCCTCTTATAGTGTTGGCCTTCACAACATCCTTTGGCAAAGACTTCCACAGGTTGACTGTGCGTTTTGTGAAGAAATACTTCCTTTTTGTTTTTTTAATAAACTGCCTATTAATTTCATTTGGTGACCCCTAGTTCTTGTGTTATGAGATGGAGTAAATAAGGAAGTGTTGTTTACTTTCTCCACTCCAGTCATGTTTTTATAGACCTTTATCATATGCCCCCTTAGTCGTCTCTTTTCCAAGCTGAAAAGTCCCAGTTTTATTAATCTCAACTCATATGGAAGCTGTTACATACCCCTAATCATTTTTGTTGCCCTTCTCTGAACCTTTTCCAGTTACAATATGGCTTTTTTTGAGATGAAGCACACACATCTGCAAGCAGTATTCGAGATGTGGGTGTACCATGGATTCATATAGAGGTAATATGACATTTTCTGTCTTATTATCTATCCCTTTCCTAATGATTCCCAACATTGTTAGCTTTTTTGACTGCCGTTGCACATTGCATGGATGTTTTGAGAGAACTATCCACAATGACTCCAAGATCTCTTTCTTGAGTGGTAACAGCTAATTTGGAGCCCATCATTTTATATCTATAGCTGGGGTTATGTTTTCCAATGTGCATTATTTTGCATTTATGAACATTCAATTTTACCTGCCATTTTGTTGCCTAGTCACCCAGTTTTGTGAGATCCCTTAACTCCTCGCAGTCTGCTTTAGACTTAACTATCTTAAGTAGTTTTGTATCATCTGCAAACTTTGCCACCTCATTGTTTACCCTTTTTCCCAGATAATTTATGAATATGTGAACAGTACTGCTCCCAGTACAGACCGCAGGGGGACACCATTTTTTACCTCTCACCATTCTGAAAACTGATCATTTATTCCTACCCTTTGTTTCCTATCTTTTAACCAGAGTAACAGCCGTGTTAGTCTATGTTCGCAAAAAGAAAAGGAGTACTCGTGGCACCTTAGAGACTAACCAATTTATTTGAGCATAAGCTTTCGTGAGCTAATGCTCAAATTAGTTAGTCTCTAAGGTGCCACAAGTACTCCTTATCTTTTAACCAGTTACTGATCCATGAGAAGACCTTTCCTCTTATCCCATGACAGCTTTCTTTGCTTAAGAGCCTTTGATGAGGGACTTTGTCAACGGCTTTCTGAAAATCTAACTACACTATATCCACTAGATCACCCTTTTCCACATGCTTGTTGACCCCGCCAAAGAATTCTAATAGATTGGTAAGGCATGATTTCCCGTTACAAAATCCATGTTGAATCTTGCCCAACAAATCATGTTCATCTGTGTGTCTGACAGTTATGTTATTTACTATAGTTTCAACCAATTTGCTTGCTACTGAAGTTAGGTTTACCTTTCTGTAATTGCTGAGATTGCCTCTGGAGCCTTTTTTTAAAAGTTGGCGACACATTAGCTGTCCTTCAGTCCTCTGCTATGGAAGCTGATTTAAATGATAGGTTACATACCACAAATACCCATCTGCTGAAGTGAAGAAACAGATTGACAGAGCTAGAAGGGTACCGAGAAGTCACCTACTACAAGACAGGGCCAACAAAGAAAGTAATAGAACGCCACTAGCCGTCGCATACAGCCCACAACTAAAACCTCTCCAGCACATCATCAAAGATCTACAACCTATCCTGAAGGATGACCCCTCACTCTCACAGACCTTGGGAGTCCTCACTTACAGACGTCCCCCCAACATGAAGCAAATACTCACCAGCAACTACACACCACACAACAAAAGCATCAACCCAGGAACCAAACCCTGCTACAAACCCCGGTGCCAACTCTGTCCACATATCTATTCAAGGGACACCATCATAGGACCTAACCACATCAGCCACACCATCTGGGGCTCATTCACCTGCACATCTACCAATGTGATATATGCCATCATGTGCCAGCAATGCCCCTCTGCTATGTACATTGGCCAAACCGGACAGTCTCTCTGCAAAAGAATAAATGGACACAAATCTGACATCAGGAATCATAACATTCAAAAACCAGTAGGAGAACACTTCAATCTCTCTGGTCACTCAGTGACAAACCTCACTGTGGCAATTCTTCAAAAACAGACTCCAACATGAAGCTGCAGAACTGGAATTAATTTGCAAACTAGATACCATCAGATTAGGCCTGAATAAAGACTGGGAGTGGTTGGGTCATTACAAAACCTAAACTTAATTTCCCCCTACTGTTACATCTTCTTGTCAACTGTCTGAAATGGGCCACTCTCTTACCACTTCAAAAGTTATTTCTTCTCCCTTGGTATCCTGCTGTTAATTGATTTTATCTCGTTAGACTGACCTAACACTTGGTAAAGCAACCCACATCTGTCATAAATATAAAGGGAAGGGTAAACCCCTTTGAAATCCCTCCTGGCCAGGGGAAAGCTCCTCTCACCTGTAAAGGGTTAAGAAGCTAAAGGTAACCTCGCTGGCACCTGACCAAAATGACCAATGAGGAGACAAGATACTTGCAAAAGCTGGGAGGAGGGAGAGAAAGGGTCTGTGTCTGTCTGTATGCTGGGTCTTTGCAGGGGATAGACCAGGAATGGAGTCTTAGAACTTTTAGTAAGTAATCTAGCTAGGTATGTGTTAGATTATGATTTCTTTAAATGGCTGAGAAAAGAATTGTGCTAACAAGAATAACTTTCTGTCTGTGTATCTTTTTTGTAACTTAAGGTTTTTGCCTAGAGGGGTTCTCTATGTTTTTGAATCTAATTACCCTGTAAGATATCTACCATCCTGATTTTACAAGGGGGATTTCTTTACTTCTATTTACTTCTATTTCTATTAAGTCTTCTTGTAAGAAAACTGAATGCTTTTTCATTGTTCTCAGATCCAAGGGTTTGGGTCTATGGTCACCTATGCAAATTGGTGAGGCTTTTTATCCAACATTTCCCAGGAAAGGGGGGGTGCAAGTGTTGGGAGGATTGTTCATTGTTCTTAAAATCCAAGGGTCTGGGTCTGTAGTCACCTAGGCAAATTGGTGAGGCTTTTTACCAAACCTTGTCCAGGAAGTGGGGTGCAAGGTTTTGGGAAGTATTTTGGGGGGAAAGACGCGTCCAAACAGCTCTTCCCCAGTAACCAGTATTAGTTTGGTGGTAGCGGCCAATCCAAGCACAACGGGTGGAATATTTTGTACCTTGGGGAAGTTTGGACCTAAGCTGGTAAAGATAAGCTTAGGAGGTTTTTCATGCAGGTCCCCACATCTGTACCCTAGAGTTCAGAGTGGGGGAGGAACCTTGACAACATCCTTTTATGCATTTATGCCTGCTCCTGTATCTTTTACTTCATATATCCGATGAAGTGGGTTCTAGCCCACAAAAGCTTATGCCCAAATACCTTTGTTAATCTCTAAGGTGCCACAAGGATGCCTTTTTTTTTTTTTCATACCACAGGTAGTAGCTCTGCAATTTCCCATTTGAGTTCCTTCAGAACTCTTGGGTGAATACCGTCTGGTCCTGGTGACTTATTACTGTTTAGTTTACCCATTTGTTCATCAAAACCTCCTCTAATCACGCTTCAATCTAGGACAGTTCCTCAGGATTTGTCACCTAAAAAGAATGGATCAGGTTGGGGAATCTCCTTCAGCTCCTCAGCCATGCAGACTGATGCAAACAATTCCTCTAGTTTCTCCAAAATGGCCTCATCCTCCTTTAGCATCTTGATCGTCCAGTGGCCCCACTGACTTTTGTTGTAGTTTTAAAAAAAAATTGCTGCTACTTTTTGAGTCTTTGACTAGCTGTTCTTCAAATTCTTTTTTTTGGTCTTCCAGATTATATGTTTACACTTCACTTGCCAGAATTTGTGCTCCTTTCTATTTTCCTCAACAGGATTTAACTTCCACTTTTTAAAGGATGTCTTTTTGCCTCTCACTGCTTCTTTTTTTGGCGACACATTGGCACATTTTTGGACCTCTTACTATGTTTGTGTTTTTTTTAATTTGGGGTATAGATTTTAATTTGAGCCTCTATTATGGTGTCTTTAAAAAGTTTCATGCAGCTTGCAGGGATTTCACTTTTGGCACTGTACCTTTTGATATCTGTTTAACTATCTTCCTCATTTTTGTGTAGTTCTCCTTTCTGAAATTAAATGCTACTGTGGTGGGCTGCTGTGGTGTTTTCCCCCCTCACAGGGATGTTAAATTTTATTATGGTATCTCAATTTTAGACTAAATGAAGAATTGCCTCTCCTTTGGTGGGTTCCAGGACTAGCTGCTCCAAGAAGCAGTCGTTTAAGGTGTCAAACTTTTTCTCTGCGTCCAATCCTGAGGTGACATGTACCCAGTCAACATGGGTACATGTCACCTCAGGAAGAGATGCAGAGCCAAAGTTAATTGATATGAGCACAGCCTTGACTGTTTGACATCATTTGCTGGTTTGCATTGAAGGTTGAGGTAATGTAGAACTTGAACTGCCATGAGCCCATGCCTTTCTCATTTCCCTAAAAGTCTCTGTGGCTAACTTGTTGGAGGGGTCTTGAAACAAGTAGGATGGAGGGAACACTCTGAAGATAGAGGGAGAGGGAACCATATTATTGGAATAAACAGCCTAAGCCATGGTTGATTAAGTACTCTCAGATCTGGGACACTGAGTTCACACAGAACCCTGGTTGGACTCTGATTTAAGAGGGACTCAGAGTTCTCTGTAAATATTTCACACAGCCCAGATCATCAACTTCCTCTAATGGCTGCCCTAATAACACAGTGGCCTCTTATCCTTTGAGGCATTGCTTCAATTATAGATTCAGAGATAAAAATTCAGCCTATTGAATCACCACTACTCCCACAGCACCTAAGTGTTCTTTAGATAGATTTATGCAATAACTGAGATTGACAGTGCTCATCTTTGTGATCGGTAGAGATCACAGTACATAGGGACTGAAGAAATACCAGTGATTATATTACGATTTATCAAGTTCTCTTGAGCTGCAACATTTAGTTTTGAGTTTGAAATACCTTTAGGAATCCACTTTCATTTTCTGGAATAAATCTTTAGTAAAATAACATTTTGATTCAATAACAAAATATTTTAGAACATTGAAGTAAATCCACAATGCACTTTGTTTGATTTGTATTTGATTTCCATTCACTTTGAGAAATATAAAAACATCAAAAATAAAGAAAATGAGTCTAATGTTTTTTTTCCCATTAACAAAATTCACTGAAAAATCTTAGAAGTATTTCAGGTAATATACAAACTTTAAACAGATTGAGTAGAACTGCCTCATTCAGGTGTAACCCCTCTGCCAGTCAGAGTTGGCAGCAACAAGGGCCAAGTTAAATATATAGGGTTCCCTTTTCAACAATACAACACAAGACAAGTTTGAGCCCCCACCCAGTGACTTGGGACAATTTCACACTACCCCCTGAGTACCTCTAAGAGGCAATACTTCCCCTCTCACAAGCACAGAGTCTGAGTGTAGCAAAAAAACCCAAAAACTTTTCATAAAAAGGAGGGAAGTAACTGCATTAATTTGGGAAAACACCACAAACAGGCTTTCAACCAAAACCAACATTAAAGAAGTTATTGTCCTTACTTCTTACCAATCTTTGGAGAGGTAAGGAGTTGCTTAAGCATTGCTAGATAACTAATTTCCCAATTAATATAAATTTTATAATCAAATGGATTCTTACATTAATAACCAGTCATAGCATCAAAATGAATTTGCACATAAAACATCTTACTAGACACAGAGGTATCAAGCAGTTATTATGAGACTTGCAATTATACACAAAATATTTTCAAATATCCATCTCAAAAGAAACATACCAGCTTAATCATTTTAACCATTAAGTAAAAACATTGGGTTAGACTGAACCAAAACACTTCCCAACTGTATACACATTTCTTAAAGTTAAATGAATGAAGGCTTTTTGAGAGCCTGAAAAAATAATTTTTAATAAGAATATCCCTACAGTTCTTTGTGTGGGTTTGAACTGCAGTTTTCTTTGCAAAGAAGAGGGAGCAAAAAAGTCCAGTTTTATGACATAGTTTATTGCTTCTGTTAACATATCCTAAACATTACTCCCTTATTTTTTTACATAATCTACCACTTACAAATTGCATTTACAACCTGCAATTAAAGACTTCTACTAAGTATGCTATACAAACATAATCATGGTAACTAACATTTACATATATCTTTCAAAACATAGTACAAAAGAAAATAGCATAGAATGTTAAGGCAAAATAGAAGTTATAAACCAGCATTTCAGAGCCTTTGTAAATACCATTGGGGATAATAAACATAGTATTACCTTCTTTAACATTTTGGGAGGCTGATAGAAAGAACAGGCTTCCAGGAATTTCCTTCACTAGCTTGACATTCCATATAATTAAATAAGCAACTAACATAAGCATTTGAACTATCACATTCTCTAAGCACCAGGTATATGAACACAAATGTAAGTATCTTTCAAAAAAATCTATAAAAGCAAAAGCAAGTCTGTAACATAACAAGAATAAATTATGCTAATTTTATTAATTTTTGCATCAGTTGTGAGGTCTTCCCACTAGACAGGTATCAAGTTATGTGCCATGTTCTAGGACTCAGCAATGAGTTATCAGATACACAGACTGAAGTCAGAAGTGTTATCCTTACCATTTGTCATGTAAGTGGTTATCACATTTCCTGATCCATTGTTGCCTGATTTAGCAAACATTTTATTTAAAAAATATATATATACAGCTTGAATCATCTGAAAAAACTAGTTTTATTTATTTGGCATAAAGCAAGTATGAGTAAAGCCAACTTCTTTGTGAAAGCTATATGTAATAAAAAATCCCACTATTCACTTACCCTGAGGTTTAATTAGTATATGTCAATTAGCTGAACAAGAAAACACATGGAACTGATCCTCCTCTCATTTGTGCTGAATAAATCAAGAGTTACCCAACTGAAATCAGTGGAGTTATATCCTTGTAAAATAGGTGTAAATGATAGGAAATTGAGGTCCTATAATAATGTAATCAGATGGAATAGTCATTTGAGAGATTTCAGAGTAACAGCCGTGTTAGTCTGTATTCGCAAAAAGAAAAGGAGTACTTGTGGCACCTTAGAGACTAACCAATTTATTTGAGCATGAGCTTTCGTGAGCCACAGCTCACTTCATCAGATGCATACCGTGGAAACTGCAGCAGACTTTATATATACACAGAGAATATGAAACAATACCTCCTCCCACCCCACTGTCCTGCTGGTAATAGCTTATCTAAAGTAATCATCAGGTTAGGCCATTTCCAGCACAAATCCAGGTTTTCTCACCCTCCACCCCCCCACACACAAATTCACTCTCCTGCTGGTGATAGCCCATCCAAAGTGACAACTCTTTACACAATGTGCATGATAATCAAGTTAGGCCATTTCCTGCACAAATCCAGGTTCTCTCACTCCCTCACCCCCCTCCAAAAACCCACCCCCATACACACACAAACTCACTCTCCTGCTGGTAATAGCTCATCCAAAGTGACCACTCTCCAAGTTTAAATCCAAGTTAAACCAGAACATCTGGGGGGGGGGGGAGGTAGGAAAAAACAAGAGGAAATAGGCTACCTTGCATAATGACTTAGCCACTCCCAGTCTCTATTTAAGATACTATTAATTTAGGCTTAAATAGAGACTGGGAGTGGCTAAGTCATTATGCAAGGTAGCCATTTCCTCTTGTTTTTTCCTACCCCCCCCCCCCCCAGATGTTCTGGTTTAACTTGGATTTAAACTTGGAGAGTGGTCAGTTTGGATGAGCTATTACCAGCAGGAGAGTGAGTTTGTGTGGGGGGGTGGAGGGTGAGAAAACCTGGATTTGTGCTGGAAATGGCCTAACCTGATGATTACTTTAGATAAGCTATTACCAGCAGGACAGTGGGGTGGGAGGAGGTATTGTTTCATATTCTCTGTGTATATATAAAGTCTGCTGCAGTTTCCACAGTATGCATCTGATGAAGTGAGCTGTGGCTCACGAAAGCTCATGCTCAAATAAATTGGTTAGTCTCTAAGGTGCCACAAGTACTCCTTTTCATTTGAGAGAGTACAGTCTTAATGGCTGGTAGACCTTTAAAGGACTAAGGCCCAGATCACAAAGTTATTTAAGTGTCAAAGTCTCGAGTTTAAGCACCTGAGTCCCAGGGTTGGCTCCAATGAAATCCTCAAAACTCTTGCCTTACCCAGTCGGCACCTAAACTCACTTTGTACCTAAGTTTTCAAAGTAAAGGTTCCCTAGGCACCTATGTTTCAGTCTCTAGGTATGCACACTGCTGCCTTCCACTAGGGATCTGGACTCCTAACTCCTGCCTAAGGCTTCTGGTGTGTTTTTGTTTTTTTGTTTGGTTTGGGGTTTTTTTGGAGGGGTGGGGGAGAGTTCATTGGGGAAGGTTATTTTTAGCAATTTTTGAATTTTATGTAGATGTCAAATCAGAGAGGTAAGGAGTTGAGAATTTTTCTGTATATTACATTATTCATTAGAGTAGCATATATTATTTCAAGCAGCACTTCATTAAAAAACATTAAGGAATCTTTCATGCACACCGGCAGGGACGACACAGACCAATTAATGTGCAGTATGTTACGTGCTTTACAAATCACACCCCATAGCCTGCATTACTGTGCTGTGTAGACAAGCCCTTACAGTGTTTTTTTTGGTGTTTATTGGATAAATAGCTATTTCACTTTTCTTTATTGGGGGTTTTTATTGGTATTTGTTGGTTAAAAGTAAAAATGGAAGCCCTACTTCAGCCTAAGCCTCACAAACTGGGGAAGATATGAGTTTGGCTGCCTAAGCTCCGTGTGGGGCCCAATCCAGTACATGTGCTAAGGTTCAATTCCCTCCTCTTTGCCAGGAGGGGAGAAAGGATTTGAACAGGGGTTCTCCCACCTCTCAGGAGGGTGCTCTAACCTCTACAGAGTCGTCTCTATCTTCCCCAGTGACTGTTTCACTGTGGATAATTGAATAATTATTGGGCCAGAGCGAGAGACTGATTCTGTATTCCAGTGATTAGGGTACCCATGTAGGAGGTGGGAGACCCCAGATCCAGTCCCCTGCTCCGATCACTCTTTCATTATTTGATCTATAGCCCCTCCCTGGAGGTGTGGCTCAAGCCTGCTCCCTGGTGTTTGCTATGCAAAGAGCTTTTCCTATCTCCCCACATAGGCTGGGTCCTGGGAGTATCAAACCCAATACACAAGAAACAATAAAGTACATCACACAAACCCCAGTAAAGAAACAACACCCAAAAATAATCATATAACAGAGGGGGACTTTACTGGGAGCTGGAAAATAGGAACTGGGAAAGGAAAGGGTTAGGATTAACTAATATGTACTCAACATTAACAAATCAATAAACTCCATACCTCCCAACACTCTCAATTCTTCCCAGCCCCCAGCTCCTTTCCCGGCAAATGGTAAGGTGAGCGTGAGTCCTGAGATGAGAGCTGCAACATTGAGTGTTGGCTGGCTTAAATAAAAAGCATCCCCTTACTGTATCTTCACCCTTGGGTGGGCAGGGTCCTCTCCTGGCTCCTACCAGACTTGCTGACCCCTTAGGCTGGGCTCCTGTGAAGGTCTCAACTGGCTCTTGGGAGCTAGCACCAGGTCAGATTTCCGCCATTCTGGATGCTGGTCTCCACAAGGCTGGAACTGCCTGACCCATGCACTAGATCCCACAGCAGTTCAAAGACTCCAATTACAGGGAGCAGGAGTTAAGTCAATCAGACTGCCTGAGTTGTTCTGCTTCTCTCTCAGCTCCATTACTCAAAATTCAATATTGAAATTAAACCTAGTTGCTTTGGGAGAAGACAGCCTGACTCAGAGACAATGAGAGGCTGAGCAGCCCCAGCTCACCATTGGCCCAGAAAACTGCTTGTCCATATCATCCCTTGCAGAAGCCTTCCTATTGGCTTCTCCAGAAGTTTCTAGTCCATTCTGTCCCCATCCCTGACTCCAAGCATGCTGGGAAATGGTGTCAGAGGGCTCTGGTAGTTTATTGTAATCCATAGGGTAGGACCCCCTTGAGGCTCAGGCCAGAGTTCTGGGAGCTGGCAAACTCCAAGTGGAGGTTACACATCAAAAGTGGAACAGTTTCCTCAGGAGATATTGAGAGACCCCATATCAGTCTATCCCATATCCCAGTGTGTAGAGCACTCTTCTGAGACATGGGAGATCATGTTCAAATTCTTTCCCCCCTCTGGCAGACCTCTAACCACTGGGTTAAAAGTTATACTGTGGGCACCATCAATTCTTCCTCCTCCTCCTCCCGTTTTGTATGGAATGAGGCAGGTGCCTAACTCATTCCCAAAAGAAATGCCTTGGGTGCCTAAGCCTCCTGATTACAGGTGGCTGGTTCCCATTCGTGGATCGCTAAGCAGAGATAGGCGTTTATCTCCCAGGAGTGGGGTTTAGGACACACCCCTCTCATCAGCATCTCCCACTGCCTAGCTTAGCTGGGTTCATACCCAGTGCACTGGCTTTTGTAGATTGCCTTTTTAGGCACCTATCTCTCCCTATTCATTGTGTAGGCAGCCTAGGTGCCTAACTCAGGCTTTGTGGATCACAGTGTTGTTAGGTACTGTGACGGTCAGCACTGCAACTCCTAATCCCTTCATGAATCCCACCCTAACATCTTTGAAAAAAAGTTGGGATTCTTAAAAAAGAAAAAAAAGCACTTGTCACCCTCACCAACAGAAGTTGGTCCAATAAAAAATATTTCCTCACTCATTTTGTTTCTCTAAGGAAAAAGATATTGACTCAACAGAAAGGGATGGTAATGTTTCTGGTGACACTACAGAGTATTTGAACAGAGTTTAGGCATACCAACAAAGTGGTTCTTGGATGTTTCTATAGGCAGTTAACACAGATAGAACGGTTAGAGTAAGAAACATTTTTGCAGATAAACGAGGATCGTTTGTTTAAAATAAAAGGCAGCACTTTAGTCATAAAGGATTGCAATTACTGTTCCTAGGTTTTAACTGGGGGCAAAAGGGAGACAAACTGCAGTGAATTTGTTACGGACCACATTGCTCCCACTGAGTTTTATCTACAATGTCAAATGTATGTCTAAAAAGCCAATCACTTTGGTAAAATTCTATAGCATTTCTGAGGATTTAATGATTGTAATAGCGTGTTTGAAGTGCTAATGGGGGTCTGCATAAAGGGCAAGAACATAAACATGTGGACTTCAGAAAATCAGGCTTTCAAAGAATATGAAAGTTAAAGGAAACCAGCAGGTATTCAATTATATATGTGAAATCAAAACTGAAAAGTGGGAAGCACTTTGGGGGCTACGTAATCCAAGCAAAACAAAAGAGTAAAGTGTCACAAAATCTTAATACCACACAGAGAAGGCATTTAAATAATAGAAGTAAAGTGTGAGGAAGGAACATTAGAGGGAGGTTGTAACAAGCAAAGAAGATACAGAAAAACAATATGAATTAAACTGTAGAAAAAACTGAAAAACAGCGGATTTCAGAAAATAGCTCAAATATTCCCATTAGAGACACAAGTAAAAGCAATCATAGAGCCAATTAAAATTATGATTTATAATAGCACCTAGAGACCTAATTTAGGAATTAGAGCTTCATTGTGCTAGACACCGAACAGATATAAAATAGAAAGACAGTGCCTGCCTCAAAAAATGTATCTTCTTGGTTTATGTCAAGTTGCAACAGGAGAAAACAGATAGTAGTGGGAAAGTAAAGGATCAGCATAACTGAAATGAACACATTTTTCAAGGTAACCAGTAGTCACGGCCAGCCCCCACCCTAGTTTCGCTATGAGTCTCCCAGAATTGGGCTCTATCTTCTGGAGCTTACTGAAGCCAAACCGGGAGATATTAGGCCACTAAAAGTCCAGCAGTGCAAAAGGGCTAAAGCATGCTCTCTGCCTGCCCTGGCCCTGTGCTGCTCCCAAAAGTGGGTGGCACATCCCTGCAGCCCCTGGATGGGGGCCAAGGGGTCTCCACATGCTGCCCCCGCTCTGAGCGCCGACTCTGCAGCTCCCATTGGCCGGGAACTGCAGCCAGTGGGAGCTGCGGGAGTGGTGCCTGCAGGCAGGGGCAGCACGCAGAGCCCCCCTGACCCCACCCCCGTAGGGGCCACAGGGATGTGCCACCCACGTCTGGGAGCAGCACGGGGCCAGGGCAGGCAGACAGGGAGCCTGCCTTAGCCCTGCTGTGCCGCAGACCAGGAGCCACCCAAGGTAAGCGCTTCCTGGCCAGAGCCTTCACCCCTCATCTCTCTTGCATCTCAACCCCCTGCCCCAGCCCTGAGCCCCCTCCTGAACCCAAACTCCCTCCCAGAGCCCGCACCTCCTCTTGAACCCCAACCCCATGCCCCATCCCTGAGCCCCCTCCCAGAGCCCGCACCCCACACCTCAACCCCCTGCCCCAGTCCTGAGCCCCCTCCACCACCCCAATCCCCAGCCCTGAGCCCCCTCCCAGAGTATGCATCCCAACTTCCTGCCCCAGCTCTGAGACCCCTCCAGCACCCAAACTCCCTCCTGGAGCTTGCACCCTGCACCCCCACATACACCCCAACCCCTGCCCCAGGCTCAGCCCAGAGTCCCCTCCCACACTCCAAACCCCTTGGGCCCACCCCATCCCCGTGCCCCAGCCCGGTTAAAGTGAGTGAGGGTGGGGAAGAGCGAGCAAAGGAGGAGGGGGGATGGAGTGAGCAGGGTGTAGAGATGCCAGACTTCCTGTACACTCTAGTGGCATCCTTTGGTTTCCTGGGACATTTCTTGCTGGGGTAGAAGCAAGGAAGGCCAGGACAAGGCAGTTGCAGGCTGCAGATACACAGGCTAGTAGAAAGTTTTGTTACCTCATTTCTGTACATAGTTCTTCTTCATAATAAAGAGATTATCTGGTACTGGGAGGCGGGTAGCTGGGGCTGTGTGCAGGCAGGGGGTAGCTCAGAGTGCATGGAGAGGGGTACTCGGGGCTGTGTGGAGGCAGGGGATAGCTCAGGGTGCAGGGAGCGGGGTAGCTGGGGCTGTGCAGAGGCAGGGGGTAGTTCAGGGTGCAAGGAGGAGTAGCTGGGGTTGTGTGCACACAGGAGGTGGCTGTGGGTGCGTGGAGGGCGGTTGGCTAGGGGCTGTGTGCAGGCAGGGGGTAGCTCAGGGTGTAGGGATAGGGGTACCTGGGGCTGTGTGCAGGCAGGGGGGTAGCTCACGGTGCAGGGAGAGGGGTACTAGGGGGCTGTGTGCAGGCAGGGGGGGTAGCTCAGGGTGTAGGGAGTGTGTAGGGAGAGCGGTATTGCAGCTGTGTGCTGGGATGACTTCCCTGCGGTCCCTGTTCCCGGAGGGTCTGCCAGCCACTGAGCTGGGTTTCCCCACCCAGGGGCTCTTACCAGCTGCCTCTGTGGGAGCAAAGGGGTTTGGGAGCTGAGGAGCAGCTTCAACCTGGAGCACTGGCAGGAGAGGAGGAAATGCTGCTGCTGTCCGCTCCATTGCGCCACCTCTGACCTGGCCAGGAGGAGATGCGGGGGGAGGTGTGGAGCTGCCTCCAGGACTGCTGTGATCTTGCGCTGAAGTTTGGGTGAGGGGCAATGTCCCCAACTTTTCTCATGGGCTCAGGGCTTCTGCCCCACAGGCAACACTAGGGCTCAGGGCTCTGGGATTCAGCCCTGTGTCTCCCAGCTTCAGACCTGTAGGAGGTGCCGGGGGACAGGGCTTTGGCCCCATGCCTCCCAGCTTCAGCCCCATGGGGGGAGCTGGGAATCAGGGCTTCAGCACGGGGCCCCACAGACCCCTTGAAAGGGCTTGCGGACCCCATGTTGAGAACCGCTGCCATAAGAGACTGATTGAAATATGTTAGGGTTGAGTTTAAGCAACCTGAAGAGTTAAGTTTTTGTATTTGTCATAGTTTGTAGTTTAAGTTAATAGTGTTTTAGTTAAGTTAGGATATTTTAAAAGGGGATCTAAAAAAGAGAAGATATGCTATAGAATAAGTCCTCCAGGAAGTGCAGATATGCCACACTTCCTGTACACTCTATAGCAGGGGTTCTCAAACTTCATTGCACCGCAACCCCCTTCTGATAACAAAAATTACTACATGATCCAGGATGGGGGACCAAAGCCTCAGCCTGCCCGAGCTCCACTGCCCCAAGTGCGGGGGGGAGAAACGGGGACAAAGCCCAAGCCCCACTGCCCTGGGTGCGGGAGGGCCAAAGCTCAAGCCCAAGGGCTTCAGGCCCAGGCAGGGGGCCTGTAACCTGAGCCCTACCAGGCTTCAACCTCATGCAGTTGGGTTTGGGCTTTGGCTCCTCGGAGTCCAGACCCACAGTTTGAGAACTGTTGCTCTATAGATAGTCTTTGGTTTCCTGGCACATGTTTCCTCTGCTGGACCAGAAACAAGGAAGCCGAGGGCCAGGCAGTTTCAGGAGGCAGCAACAGAGGCTAGTAGAAAGTTCTATTCCCTCATTTCTGTACCTACTTCCTGTTCACAATAAAGAACGTATCTTGAAACTATTCTGCTCATCTTCAAAATACTGCCAGGACAATGTAAAAAATGAGGCCCATCCTCCATCCTTAGGAGCAGGGAAGAAGTGATGTTCTGGCACTGGGGGATGTTCCTTTTCTCCTGCAGATTCCTCAAGAATTGCAGGTTCTTGAATCTGAACTCCTCGCTTCTTCAGTTGTGTGGGAGAAGAGGGAATTAATATGAAACACCGTAAATTACAAATTACAATTTCTTCTCTTTTACTACCTCAGGATTTGGATATGTAACAGAAATTGATTATATAAAGTCCAGATGCGCTTACTGTAGACAAAGTTGCAGGACCAGATAACAATATACATGAAAAATAATATAAGTGCACAAGCACAGAGTGAATTTTCCCCATAAGTTTATTGTTCTACATTGCTCTATATTGCCAATCACTACAGAGTATTTTAGTAAAAACAAATAAGTTCATATGGAGAAAAATATTGAGACAGAAATGGACTAATTTTTGATCTTGCACTACAGAAACAGTGTACTTAGTCTTTGAGGGGACTAAACACATTGTGGATCTCTGCCATCCTATATGGTGAACACAAGAGTGGGAGTGATATGCTTCAGAAGAGAAGATGGAGGAAAAATGGTAAACTCAGGCCTCTGAGAGTGTGGGAAAAAGGGGAAGTGATAACTTGCATACTAAATTGATCCAGAATTATTCCATACATTACTCTATGAATTACTTATGGTGCAAGTGGGTTCTCTACACACTGCACAACAATGTAAAGAAGGAGACATTTTAGCCGGGATCACTTGTTTCCTGATCTTTAGATTGTGTGTTAATTATATTGATTACTTAAGAATCCCCAGTTATCACTTCGAGGGTTGCCAAGTTCTTCTCCAAGATCAGGCCCAGTATTATTGAAATTATCATTTAGCTGGGAACCCTGACATGCACAGTCACAACACTCACACTATAGGAACTCTTTTATAGCTACAAATATAGTATATTAATACATTCAGCACAGTCACAAAAACCCCAACATAGTAAGATAGAGATACTACCGAATGTACATCTGCACATCCATGTACTCACACCATCTCCTGTAGAACAACCTGAAATGTTAAGCATCAGCTTCCTTATCACCATCACTTTCCACATCCTCATCAGTGGCCATAATTATGGCACCTCCGAAGGACTACATCTCTCTCTCCTACTGACCCTAGGCTGGGATGCCACTTTTATAATAAGTTATGCCTATGCCGCTATGTTTGATGCATATGCAGTAGGGGATTTTCCCCCTTTTCCTTATTTATATTTCCTCACCTTACTAATGTTGGAGTGTCTTTTTCCTACAGGTTAGTATATCAACAATCTCAACTTATTATCATATATGTCCATTTGTTACCATGGCCCTTTTGTGGTTAAGTATCACATTTGTTATTTCTTTCCTAACTTGTTATTTCATTTCTTTCCAAGTTGCAAGTTGTGGTCTACCTGTTAAGTTTAAAAGGGTATGAACTTAGGAAAGCCCCCTGTGCCAACTTGCTTTAACACATCTTCTATGTTAAAGGTCACAGCCATATATGGACCTTAGGCTTTAGCTCATCACCATCTATCTAGGTGAAAGGTTGCACACATATGTATGCTAACTTTGCCTTAGCTCACCATACAGGATGTGGCCGGAAGGTCCCTTTTGTTACAGCTAAAATATACTCTAATAAAGACCTACAAACCTATTATAATAAAACAAATAATCAAACCCATAAGAAAATAAGAAACTTATAAGAAAAGATATATCAGCAGGCTAGCCTTAGATGTATCTCATGTACCTGTTGTGTACATCAGTTTGTTGCCAGGTCACTTCTGTGGTTGAATTATGTACCTGTGGTCAGAACCCCTTAAACTCTATTTTCAGCTCCCCAAATACTTGGGGTTTTCCATTAGGCCGTTTATCTGTGCAAAGTTCATAGGCCTCAAGCCTTATGCTAACTTGCTGAAGCTAATGTCTTACAGAGTACAGGCCTATAGGTTTCTTGCATTAGTGCTGAATATAATGCAAAAGCAGTACATATAGTAAAGGGAAGCTAGCCCACTGGGCTACACGCTGGCGAAACATCCTACCTTTTAAGAGAAATCCATGCAATCTTTGTTTTCCATGCAGCATAGACAAGATCTTAGGTTTTAAATTTAAGACCCACACACAGTAAACTGCATGGAACTGAATGTATTCACTTTGGAAGGATGAAAAGCTACCCCACTGCTAATTTAACCTGTGTTTCCAGGGAGCACATATTTCACATCTGATGCAATGATCATGAAAGATCCTGCAGGACCCATGTTTCTCCCCTCCATTCCTTACAAGTATTCCTCTCCATTCACAAGAGTTGAAGCAATTAATATTGGGCTAAATGCAAGATTAGTGAGAGCAGGTGCAAATCTATTCAAAGTCAACAGAGCTTCACCTGCCTACATCAGGTCTGAATGCTACATAAATGATTAACAGGCTTGTACTTTATCCAGCAGAGGTAGGTGGAGAAAACTGATCTAGACACCTTTAAATAAATAATAGAGATGTAAGATACACCTGCAGGAAGGGTTCCAGTGTGGAACTAGATTTATGAATATAAAGTAAAAAAGAAACTAAGCTCAGTGAAATTAGTATTCTTGCAGAACTGAGTGCAATTTGGTTATGTTATAGGAAGCTTTTAAATATGGTGTAAGACAGCAGCAATTGGTAGCACCATTCTAGTTCAAAGACTGTCAACATATCCATTATTAAACCTGTATTTTAAAGATTTTAGTGTTTCTGCAGCTTCAGACTTCATCAGGCTGGAATGTAGCCTGTCAGCTGAGAAACCTTAAATACCTGTATTTAGCTGTATGTCACTTTTGATTTAGGAACTGGCAAAACACTAAATTCTTGGGATTTCAGGCACTTATTTGGCAATGTCTGGACCAAAAGCGTCTCAGTTTTGAAAGCTAAAATTTAATAGAGTCTTTTATTACTTTTTTTAAATTGTTCAGATAGTTAAGAAGTTTATATGATAGCTCCAAACGTTCAATGAAGCTACTTTGCATAACACTTTTCCATGCACCATTGCTACGTTGAAATCTTGATGGGCAGAGTATTTATTCTCATTTCTTCTGGTTTCGTTTCTTGGCTGTTCCTAACTGCATTGTTCTAAAAATTAATGGCTTGATTACATAAGACAAGCTCTAGATGATGACATGTTCTTAAATTAGCAACCACACATAAAAGGTTGGAATATGGCCATTGTGCAACAGGCCCATATAGAGAGTGATGTGGAACTAGCCTACCCTAGAAGGAGCACCAAAGAGATTTTTGCCTCAGGAAGCCAGTCTCTCCCAGTGCTTTTCTTTGTGCATAGTTTCATAAATTCTAAGGCCAGAAGGGATCACTGCAATCATCTAGTCTATAAGTTCTCAAATTGTGGGGTGGTCCCCAAACATATTCAGGGGGGCATGATAAGCTTTAGGCAAAAAAATGTACTGCACACATTTTACCCACAGCAATGAATAATTCCTCCAGACATATCAGGTGTTCACAGGGTGCTGTGCATTTAAATCTAGATGGCACTGTGCATTTTGATGGATTTCTGTTAATTTTTCATAGCATTATACAAAGTCGTTGCCATCTGTCCATTAATCCGTTTGCTATGGCGGGGTGTGGGCACTTAATTGTCAGCATCGATCACGATTGCAGTTCTGCTTTTGCTCTTATTACAATGGATCATTGGCTCATTCGTGCAACAGAAAGAAGGAAAAAAAGAAACTCAAGTGAATAACAAAGAATCTGAAACTGATTCAAGTGAAGCATCACTGCTGCATGTAATCAGATCTGTACTTGTGTGGCGGGGGAGAGGGGTAAACTACTACAGACACACAAAAGAGGCGGTACTATCAAATAAGTTTGAGAACCACTGGCCTAATCTGACTGGTATAGGACGGGACATACAGCTTCCCCAAAATAATTCCAAGAGCATATCTTTTAGAAAATCATCCAATCTTTTTTTTAAAATTGTCAGTGATGGAGAATCCACCACGACCTTTGGTAAATTGTTCCAGTGGTTAAATACCCTGTCTGTTAAAAATGTATGACTTTTTTCTAGTCTAAATTTATCCTGCTTCAACTTCACAGCCATTGGTTGTGTCATACCTTTCTCTAGCAGATTGAAGAGCCCATTATTAAATATTTGTCCCCCGTGTAGGTACTTATAGAGGGGGAGCATAAAAAGGGGGAGTACAATCTACTGCATACGGGCCCATAGGACAGTACTCTCTACAGTGCACCAGCCCCCCTCCACAGTCTGATGCAGGGTGGGCAAGGGCATATTCCCACCATCTCCTTCTTTCCCCAATGTCTTTTATGACATCCTGCACCCTTGACTCGGGTACCTGCAACAAGCATTTCATGTGCTTTCCACAACATAGGGACTGCTCATTTGAGTGGACCTTGCACAGCTCGGGCGGGGGGGAGAGAAATAGTGTTTCTTATATGCCTCTCTACAGCACACAGGGACTTCTCACAATCTGCCCCTAAACCTTCATTGTAATGAATACAAGACTCAGGTCTTATCATACAGTAAAGTCCTGTTGAAAAGAATGAAACGTTCTTCCTATTCCCTTGTCCACAATTGCACAGTTCTCTACCTGCAGCAGTGCTAATGGGCTCCAATGTGCAGGATGGCGACAGGATACTAGGAGCTGTACAGAGGTACACACGTTGGAGCTCAGCTCCACGTGGGGCTCCCAAAATGCTTCCATGTAACATGGATATATAGGCAGGGCAGATTGGGGAAGGGATAGGGCTGGTGAATCCACTGTTCCACAAATCCACCAACTATTCTACTCCATTGAAGGGAAGATGCAGGTGCCAAAGATGCTACTTCAGCTCTGAAGGAAGAGTAGAAGCTACGGAGTGGATCTGCTGCTATTCCATGGTCCCTGAGGAATTCCCCAATGTAGTATCCTCGCTTTATGCACTAGGAAGGATTTTGGCCAATAAGAATAGCATACAGTAATACTGCATCTCTTCTGCCCTTCCTAATCTTTGAATTGGCTTCTGCTCCTCTTCCACATAGTGTTCACACTTCCCTTCCTTCCTTTCAAAGAACTGCATAACTCTGCCTATGTCTTCATCTCCTTCTACGTCCCATCCTACTGCCTGTGTGCTGCCCAAATGCCTATGCTGCTTTAACAGCTCTTTGTGTCCTTCATGTACATCCAACCTTGGGCCTTTATGCCTGATAGACTTCTAATTAATTTACACCAAGCTTCTTTTCTCTCCTCCTTCAAAAAAACGTCTGAAACCAATCTGTGCTGTAAAACATTCCAGCTACAGAGAGCACACACCAATTTGTTTATATTCTAACAGACCAGCTCATAGTATATTTGTTCACTAGAGATGGTTTTAAAAAAATATTTTGTTGAAACTTTGAAAAACTCTGATTTAGGAGGCACCCTGGCAGTCTGTTGGATAGAATTAGAAGGCTGAGCTGTGTGTCATTTGTTGTCTGGTGCTAAAAGCCTAGGTCTTAGCCAAGAGATTCCTATTATGAAAATCTTGACCTGTATACATACTCTTTTGTCAATGTCATTCACCCAAGACTAGGTCTTTGTGGATTAGATTGGGAGAAAATAAGGAGGCCCTGTAGAGACTACAGCCATTTCTAGGAATTAATTCAAACTGAAGGAAATATTTGTTATTTTTTTCACTTAAGGTTTCTGAATAGAACCAGAAATGTCAGAACAAATGCCATGAGGAATAGCTGTTCTCATGGTACTGTTTTTCCACCAGGGACCTAAAGCAAAAGTGCCACAAGAAAGCAAGCCTGTCTTCATGGGACTTACAGTCCAGCGTGGAAGGTCCCAGAAGTTTTAGTAACTTTATCCAAATGTTCTGAGTGCTTGGTGACCAACTGTGATGATTTTCAATGACTTTTGATAAATGAATCTGTATCTCTGAGTAGTGGCATTAATAACAATTTCAGGGAGCTGCAAATGTAAAAGTTCCATTTAAAAAGTAGATATCAAACCTGCTAAGCTAAAGTGGCTTCAAAATGTATTCAAGCATCTTCCATCCATCTTGGCAGCTGCCTTGCTAGTACCATGTTACATTTGTATTATGAGATATTTTAATAGTGCTTGTAATGCTGCAAAATCATATTGCCCCTCATTTCACTACCAGAGTGGTAATTTGCTGCCACTATTCACGGGTTCAATTAGATCCCCACTACACATAGTAACTGTATCTGTGCACCTGAAAAGCATCAGGGGAACTAAGTATAGATACCATATTCTTTGATAGTTGCTTTCCAATTTTCTGATTGCTGAGCAGGGTTTAGACTAGCACTTAGCTTTTGGGAATTAGATTCAGCAAGTGCGGGAAAATTGGGTCTTTTATGCTTGGTGAATCGGGAAGAAGCAGCAGCAACCAAACATGATTTAATTTGACATATAATAGAAAGACTCCATTACAGATCTCCAAATAAAATGAAAATAATAACGAGCCAAATGCAGAAGGTGCATCTGTGCCCACGTAAGAGCTAGATGTAGCAGAAAGATGTATTTCTGCTGCATTAGTTGGCCAGGCGCTAATGGACATTCTGCAATGCTAAGCACACTATGGAAGGGTGGGGAATGAGGAATTTTCTGATTGCCAAATTCCATGTCCATGCATAACATCTGCTATTCCTGTGTACACTGCAGTAACTGGTTATGAGCCAGGTGGGGTTATTTTAAGGTCCTGAGATACATGTTGGGGGATGATGATTCCTTTAGAGGTATTTGCTCAATGTAAAAGCTCTTGTACTCTGTTTTGAGTAAATAAGACATTTCACCTGCTGTTGTAAAAATTCCCTGGATTCACTCCTCTCTCATCTCAGATCATCCCTGCTTCCACCTGCTCACTCCCTCGGCTCCTCTCACCTTGACCTATTCATTGTGGAATCGCATGACTCTCAAAATCTGAGGGTGGTGGTAATCCCTCGCTGGTCCCATTTACTGAGTTAGAGATCACTCTCATTCACTTCCTCTTTATATGTCTCATTTTAAGATTCCCCGGATGCTCGATTCTCAGTAAAAGCTTTTTCTGTCAGTTGACATGAAAAACACTAAGTGAAAACCTGTGTACATTAAAGTAACTGGTAAATAACAAAAAATGGTAATGTGTTGTTCTCCCTTAATGCATTTTTTGGAGCTTTGGTGTTAAAGATACTACATACAGTAAAATAATGTAATGTAATCATTTTTGTCACGAGAGGTAAAGATTCTATTATCTTTATCCTTTAAGAAAAAAATCAAGTGCTTTTTAGCTAGAGAACGTGAGATAAATCTGAAAGAATTTCCACCCAAAAAATTGTGAATTTTCCCTCTCCCCTCCCTATTTTTCATTGAAATTTTAAACTTTTCAGAATTTTCCAACCAGCTCTGCTGCTATCTTGGGACATTTGCATCTGGGTAGGTGAATCTGACAGTACACAGTTTAACCAAATTCAGTTTAGATCTTTCAAAATAAAACCTGGATTGTACATGCAGGTGAGAACAGAAACTCTCAAAATGCGGTCTCAACTCTGGGTCAATGAGTAGGTGGATTTCTGAACATCTATGGAGCCCCATTGGCTTCATAATCCTTCACACAATGAATTTCAGGATTGAAGCGTAGGGGTAGTTAGTTGATTGTGGTCAGAGCAATGATGAGGTGTCACAAGTTCCATGATTTTGCTATTTTTAGGAGGAAACATAGCTGGTTGAAGAGTAGTTTGGGCCATGCTCAGTGGAGAAGAAGATAGACCAGTTCTCTCATATCTGACATCCTGTATGGCTGCCTGACTGAGTTGGCAGCACTGGGATAGTGGTATAAAGTGTAGCAACCTGCATGGAACTTGGAGGGAGGAACACAGACTGCAGAAGGGAAGAGTCTAGAGGTTGCATCAGGAAGTCAGTCTGTGTGCACATGGCTGGAATACTGGCTGCAGTTGCAGCACCTCTGTAAATATTTCTTTATTTTAAAAACATGCAATCTTTTCCTGGTACTACTCAGTATGTGGTATATGAAATATAAAGCACTTTTTCTAGAAAAAATCAAGGCTATTTTAAAATAATATAACCCATTACTTTTGGCTATTTTCAGTATAATTTTGTCAATTTGAGGATGGTGGGTTTTTCATGACCTAACCATGTAATGAATATTCACATTGTTTACAGTGACAAACAAATCCTATTGAAAAAGACATGGGGGCATTTCTCTCTTTTACGTATTGCACTATCAATGTTACTGTTCTTAACATCATTTGCACTGTACTCTGAATCAGAGATATTGAATCATACATGCAAAGAGAGTGATTTCCCAACACTTCACTCATCTTCCAGTCACAAGGTCTGCCCTACTCCATTCCTGTGAAGCTCAATCTTTGTTGGAAAATTGGGGGAATGAAAAAGAAGGCCAAGCATCCTGTAAAAATGTATTTTGGCACATGAAAGAGCATCAGACTAATATTTCTGAACTTAAACTCAGGTAGCTTGGTGCTTAACAAGATAACCATCTTCAAAGATTTACTCTCCTTCATCACCGAGGGTTTCAAGAAAGCATTCTGCCTCTTCCCCTGTGTGCTGCTTCTCTTAGCAGTGATGCCATATACTTCAAGTGAAGAGGTATAGCACACCCCGTGCTCAATCTGATGGACAGCATAGCTGGTAAATGCCGTGAGGGCCACCTTCTGCTGCTAATGTAAACAAAGGACTGAGAATTCCCAGGCTGTTGATTTCTGTGAGAGATAATTAAGGTAGCAGCCTCTTCCTGACCACCCTGTTGTTCTTCCAGCCTCCTCCCACCCTACTTGCCCTACAGTCCCCTCTTCTCTCCAAACCCACCAGCTCAATGTAACAGTAACCACTGCACTCAGTGGATACTGAGCCACTTCATCACCCCTTGTCTCCAGCATACATGTGGTGAGGGGAGAAATAGACTGTGGCTTGAAAAGCCACAACCTTGGGAGATACAATGCTCCTTAAAATGTGTTGGTAAAATGAGATTAGAGAGGCTTGGGACACCCAGAGAATGAGGTTGCATCCCTGCCCATCCTGGCTAATGGCCATTGATGGACTTATCCTCCAGTAATTTATCTAGTTCTTTTTTGAACCCTGTTATAGTTTTGGTCTTCACAACATCCCAAGGCAATGAGTTTATAGGTTGACTGTGCATTATGTGAAGTACCTCCTTTTGTCTGTTTTAAACCTTCTGCCTATTAATTTAGTTGGGTGACCCCTAGTCCTTGTGTTATGTGAAGAAGTAAATAATATTTCCTTTCTCCATAACAGTCAACAATTTATAGACCTCCATCACAGCATTTCTCAAACTGGAGTCTGCGGACCGAGGGTACTCCAGGGGGTCCGCGGGCCCTGCTGATCAACTCCTTCCCCTCCCTCCCAGTGCCTCCTGCTGTTCCCCAGCATGCAGGAGGCACTGGGAGGGAGGGAAAGGAGTGGGAACGGAGCACAGTCAGGGAAGGGGGTGGAATCATGTCAGGAGCCACTGGCCCCACTGATCAATATCTCCCCTTCCCTCAACTCCTTCCCCTCCCTCCCAGCTCCTTCTGCACACCGGGGAACAGCTGTTCCATGGAGTGCGGGAGGTGCTGGGAGGGAGGGGGAGGAGTGGGGCCGGGGCACATTCAAAGGAGGGGCGGAAAGAGGCAGGGAAGAGGAGAGGCAGGGGTGGAGCGGAGGCAGGAAGAGGTGGGCTGGGGCCTTAGGGGAAGGGTGGAGTGGGGGCAGAGCCTGGGTCTGAGCAGAGGGCTTGGGGATCCGTGAAAAAATGTTAAACAAAAATGGGGGTCCTCAGGTTGCTAAAGTTTGAGAACCGCTGCTCTATCATATTCCCCGGTAGTGGGGCAGTCACCCCACTCCAGCCCTGAAGGGGTTAAAAGCAGCCCTGGAGAGGGCTGCAGCAGCGAAAGGGATTAAGAACAGCTGGGGGAAGCTGGCCACAGGTGTGACTGGCTTAATCAGGGCCCAGCTGGCCCTTATAAGAGGGCTGTGGGCCAGAAGCTGGAGGAGTCTTACTCTAGCCCTGGAGTGGGAAGGGCTAGCTGCCTGGGAGCTCAAGGGCACGGGCACGGGCACGGGCACGGGCAGCTCCCGCATGGTAAAACCCCAGGCTGCAGGCCTTGGTGAAGACCTACACAGGTACTGGGGTTGCAGATAGGCAGGTCCTACCCCCTTTCCAGTGATAAGTGGCCATTACAGACTGCAGTCTGCCCCCGTGAGTGGGGGCTAGATGATGACTGGGAGTAGCCACTGAGGCAAGGTGGGTTTAGAGGGTTGGGGGTTCTCCTGGGAGGAGAGACCCAGAGTGAGAGGGTACTGCTGGGGGCAGAGCCCTGAGGGTAAAGGGCACCGGGGTCCAGGAGGGACATGGATGCCAGCAGCAGGCGAGACACTGGCCTGCAGAGGGAACTTTAAAGGCTAGAAAGAGCTAATTCCCAGGATGACCAGCAGGAGGTGTCACACCGGTGAATCCTCGCCTTGCTACACTCCCTTTAGTCTTCTCTTTTTCAAGTTAAAAAGTCCTAATCTTTTTTAATCTCTCCTCATATGGAGGCTGTTCCATACCCTAATTTTTTTTGTCCTTCCAACTCCAGTATATCTTTTCTGAGATGGGGTGACCAGATCTGCAAGCAGCATGCAAGATGTGGGCATACCATAGATTTATATAGAGGCATTATGACATTTTGTCTTATCTATCCCTTGCCTAGTGATTCCTAACATTTTGGTTTTTGTTGTTGTTTTTTTGACAGCCGCTGCACAATAAACGGATGTTTTCAACCCACCACAATTTGTGTCTCTATGTTTATAATCTCCCCACAAATGATTCTGATAAACTTAGCTAAATTTTGGGGCTGTTCAAATGATATTACCAAGGGTGCTTGTGTCTGCTGGTCCAGCCCCAGGAGGAACATCAATGAGCTTTTTCTTTTTTAATTTTTTTTTAAACTCTGCAAGTCCCCAGTTCAACCCTTGCTGTATCAACCAGAATAGTAGCTGTCGCACTTCCTCTCCAAACAACCAGATTCATGAGGGCTTTCTAAACATTACATAAATGACCACCAATATTTTCCCCTCCCCTATTCCTTCCAGTTATTTAATTATAGTCACTTGTTGAGTTGCCTTGATTAGATTATGAGCTCTTCTAGATGGTGGCTGTCTTAGAATCATAGAATCACAGGATTAGAAGGGGCCGCAAGGGTCATATAATCTAACCCCTTGACACAATGCAGGATTTGTTGTGTCTAAATCATCCAAGACATATGGCTATCAGCCTCCTTTTGAAAACCTCCAGTGAAAGTGTTACCACAGCCTCCCTAGGCACTTTGTTCCATTGCCCCACTGTTCTTTTAGTCTCTTTGTACAACACCTAGCACAATGAGGCACTAATCCTACTTGGGGATCTACATGCTACTCTAGGATATTTAATTAATAAAAATTATTGCAGAAGCTCAAAATGAGCTGAACAGCTAAGGAGAGTTTTTCTCCCATAGTCCCATGCTGCAGAATTTTTGCCGGAGAGGCAGTCTGAGGCCCCATGAGACTTATGTACAAATGCACACAAGCAATATTTAATAATGCTAAGGAACTAATCAAAATATTTTTAGAATTTAACTTTCAGGCTTCAAATCAAACATTTGTAGATTCCCTATTTAAAAGAATTTTTCCAAAAAAATCTGAAATTAGGAACAGTCAGCAAGTCACTCAAATTTAAAAAATAGCCTAAAATTTAACCTATCCTCTAATAATATGATGATCTAACGAAAGTTCATGAGCTTCACTGATAATCAATGATGGCAGGAAATACACTTACAGTAAATGTGATAAAAGACTAATTAAGCTAAAATATACCCTTTTAAGCCTTAATTAGTAGATGGGTATGCAGTGTTGAAGGCACTTAGAGAGCTGCTAAAAATATTTTACCTATTTATATATGGAGAACAGAAATGGTGCAACAGAAATTATACCAAATGCTAAAATGATGAATTTGGACTTTGGGAAGAAGACTGAATAAATAATTAGTAAATGTTAAAAATGACCACTATTAAAATATGGGCAATCTTCCAACAAGAGCACCTTCCAAAAGATAAAATGGAAACTTTTGTAAAATGTACAATAACTGCAACATTTTCAAAATGATTGTCAAATGTGATAAAATTTTAGCCAATGGCTAATCAGACAGCAGCAAGATTTGCACAATTATGATTTTCAAAATCAAACCTGGGTGAAATGTCCCCCGAAATGTTATTTGATTGCAAATTTTGTCAAGGGAAAAATACAAACATGGTTTTGTTTATGTTTTTGTTTGTTTTGGTTTTTTGGGTATCATCATTGCTGACCAAAGATTGCAAATATCATTTGTCTAACCCTAGCCTGGATGTAGCAGGGAAACAGTCCTGGGAGGCTATAGTGCCAGAAAGACTCAAAACATTTCATTCTGACGTCTTCTAAATGGAACACTTTGATATAGTTTTATGATTGAAACAACTTTTAGTTTCAAAGTTTGCTTGAATTTTCTTTTTAAAAAGAAGTCAAAACATTTTAAAATGATCATGATTGAAGCAAATTTTATCAATACTGTGAAAACAAACTTTTTTGTTTTACCCTGAATTATTTTGTTGACTTCTTGATTTGCCAAAAATTTTAATTTTCAGTCTGATACAAAATGTTGGGTTTTTTTGTTTTACTTCTTGAAGTTGGCAACAAATTGAAAAATCCATTATTCACCTTGCTCTACTTTTGACATATGTTAGCAGTATAGGTCAGTTCCGGCAGTAACTCTGCAATTAAACAACAGGAACCCGGCAGACAACATTTTTACAAGAAAACTGCAAAATTTGGCCTTATCCATCTCTACCACTATCTTCATAGAATTTTATGAACTATTGAAAAGTGTGTAGGGAGAATAGGGAAGAAAATTATTTATGGTTTTACTAGGAGTTCTAAATTCAAACAGCCTCAAAAATGCCTTACTCACACGCCTACTGTAGTGAATGTTTATGACAGTAATTTAATATCACTGTGATGCTGGTTTCCAAGCATTTCAATTGTCTAGATAGTTTATAATTTATTAAATATTTGTTGTTTTGATATTCTTCTTCTCATCTTCTCCTCACAGTTGGCTGGCTGTAAAAATGATACGGTAAAAGAAAAAGCTGTCTTTCTAATGTTGAGTGAGAATTTACCACATTTGCCTTCCAAACTTTCCTTATAATAGTTAGTTAGAACTAAGAACAGCATTCCAGGCCAAACACTACACATTTCTTAGGCAACATTAAAAAGTTACAGCATTTTCTAGCTACCTGAGAAACTAGTGCGGAATAGTAAGGATAAGGAATGTTTGGAGAAGCAATCTCAAGTGACAGACACCAAAGTAGTCGCAAAATGTAAAATGTTTATTTAAACAACTGATCTTTATAGTGAAAATACCTTTGCATTTTTGCTATTCTCTACATCTCTCAGATGAGGAAACTAAGGCAAAAAGAGATTGTGGGCTAAATGCACAGCTATTGTGACTCCATTGTAGTCAGTTGATTTATAGTAGAAATGACTTTTTTCTTCTTTTTGTTGAGTGAGTGAAAATAGCTTTCCTGAGTCCCAGTTCTTTAAACCACAAGGCCATCTTGTCTCTCGCTGCAGTGTTTCCAATCCCTGTTATATTTCTGCTCTTTTATTCTATAACAAGCTGCTGACTTGTGACCTTCAGGAATGCATCATGCACAACAATTCCAAAAATACATAAAAAGGCTACCACTTCAGGCACCTAACCACCAAGAACAAAGACTTAAGCTTTTTTCACACACTAATATTACTCACTGCTTAATTGCAGCATAATATTTCTACTTTTGCTATGGCTTTTTCTGCTTACAAGTAATTAAATTGTTACTCGTTGTCTCATATGAAATGTTCTTTATATCGTAAAGAAATGGTAGCAACTCCATGGTTTTAGGCTGAATTGAGATTTGCACTTAAAGTAGGACTATAATCCCTCTGTTTCACACTGATGCTTGAATTTGGTGTAATATCTCAGAACAATTTAATTTTCAGTAAAATATTTGTTAACTTTTGCAGATGACATTTTTTAAAATGTTCCGTTTAGAGATCCTGCCCTCTGTCTTTCACATTTCTTTGGATTCTTCCAGCTAAACAACCATCGTTCCCACCAATGCCAAATTGCACCTGAATACACACATTCTGACTAACACGGCTGCTACTCTGAAATCTGTCATCTTGGACACAGATCATTTACAGTTAAATACTGTGCATGCATGGTGGGGAGAGGGATTTATGGCACACGGACTGAGTGGAGGTGGCTTGTAATTCCTCTATTTGGAGGCTGCATTGGTCCTGGGTTGGGAGAGACTAGTGTCTTTGTACTAAGCCAGCTCCACCATGTGGAGCCCTTCAAATGCTGAGGCGTTCGATGTAGTGGTGAGAAAACAGTGTCTCTGTGCCAAGGCATTAGTGCATTCAGGGATCCCCAATGTGGTGAACCTTGCTGCAGACTTTGATGCGCTGATATCTCATTGGGTTCCCCGTTGTCGCAGACTCCTATCCATCCCTCGATTTTTTTCCCCACCCATTCAGAGTGCCCCAACTAAATCTCTCCCTTACCACAGCCCTCCGCCTTCCTTGATTCACCCCTTCCTCCTCCCTAACAGGGTTATTCATTGCCTCCTTTTCCTGCCCTCATTAAAGGCAGTGATATGCATACAATTCATTAAAGTATAAAATATGCACACAATTATGTTGATTAACAGTGTAAACATAAGTTCATACAGAACTACTTGCTCAAACAACCATATTGCAATTTGAAACGTTGCACTGTGACACTTCAGAGAGAATTTGTGTATACCCTCAATTTCCGCCCTGGCTGTAATAGATCTTTGAAAAGCCCTGGATGTGGGCAGCATTGAAAAAAATGTGTGTGAACGTGGTGGATGGGCAATAGGAAAACATGGGCATTCATGAAATTCCTTTTGGTGTCAAGAGGAACACCTCTCCATTGAACTGATTTATGATGGAACATCAGATGAAATGGTTACATGATTAGTTTCTCTTTCCTGTGGGTCATGAATCTTCCTGTAAGAATGCACTGTGGGTTAGCAGAATTGAGGTAGTTCTCCACATTCCAGCCATCAGTCTGTTTCTTTTAGAAAAATACTTAAGCAGTTTCCATATAACACACATCACCTAATGCACTAGGGTGTAATTGGGAATCATCCTAGGGATAGTACTGTATAATCAGCAGGAATCAGTACTCAGACTCAGTACTTCTACACTTAGAGGTAGAAATGAGAGGTTCCAATGTTTTATTTTAATAACTTTTCAGATAAAAATATTTTATACCACTGTGTATGTGAATTGGAGAGAAAAGATGAAGAGCTAGTTGGACATTGATAAGGGGAGGATAGATGTATTATTTACCACTTAACTTAACTTAACCCAGGGGTCACTCATTTAAATGAATAGGCAGCCACAAATGTAAGGAAGTATTTCAGACAATGTACAGCCAACCTGTGGAATTTCTTGCCAGAGGATGTTGTGAAGGCCAAAAGTATAACTGGATTAAAAAAAGAATTAGATAGGTTCATGGAGGATAGGTCCATCAATGGCTATTAGCCATGATGGTCAGGGACACAACCTCATGCTCCAGGTGCCCCTAAACCTCCAACTGCCAGAAGCTACACAAGGGGATGGAACACTTGAAACTGTCCTGTTCTGTTCAGTCCCTCCAAAGCATCTGACACTGTCCACTGTCAGATGACAGGATTCGGGGCTAGATGCACCATTGGTCTGACTCTGTATGGTCATTATGTTTATGTGCCATAATTAGAGCTGTTGGGTCTTTTAGCCTTTTTTTGTTTGTTTGTTTTATCTTTCACCCTCCATCGTAGTCCACCACCTTGTTACCAAGGTTGGTCCCTTTTTTAGGAGCCTATTTTTCTGTTTGGTTAAAATTTAAACCTAATCTACCTAGCAACAGTAAAGGCGGGAAAGGGTCATCTGACTCTCTGTTATTCTCCCTAGTGAGAGAAAGATTATATAAAGGGCTTACACACTCTGTCAGGTGCTGTCTGCTCAGGAGGTAGCCTGTGTTCGGTCCAACCCATGTTTGTGCCCCATCATGCGATGGAGGAAGAGGAACATCATCAAATACCTGTGCTTGCCTGGTTGTCCATTCTCAAGGAGGTTCTCCTGTTTCATCTTGAGTTCCTGATTCTTGTAGCTGTCCTCAAGTTCCCGACCTGAGTTACCTGAGAAGCAAGACAGATGAGAGCATTGTGAGCCATCTGCACCTGAGCTCCTCTCACTCCTAGAGACTGAATAACATTGACGTTTTATTTGTTTTGTGCCCATATCAGTTAGGGGTTGTGTCTGGGTTTCAAGCCCACTGTACTTGTCAAACCGCCGAGCTGTTTTATGCTCTTTTACTCTGGTTAATGCTTTATTGTCCTTTTCCCTGTCTTGTGTTACTTATCCCTTAAAAAACCCTCCTGCCTATTTTCAACTTTTAAAATGACTAAGTTTAATCTGACCTGCAGCTAATAGGTGATAGACCCTACAGGGGAATTGATCCTTTGGGAGGTGGGGTCTTTAAATCAGTTCCACCAATCTCTTCTGGTAACTGGGCAAATTATTTGTGAATAGAATAAAAGGAGTAAATACTGTTGGTAAAATATATGTGACTAGAGTAGTAAAAGAAGATTCTTCTTGCAAGAGATTGGCAAATGGGTGAATAATAGTCCAGACCTTGCTTAACATATACCTAATTCCTGTTTGAAAGGGCATACCAGTGGGAATGTGCATAGTATAGGGAGATAAGGTAAACCTTAAGCTTTTTACTCTTTTAAAAATAAAAAAGCTTACTTATTCTAAGTTGTTCCTTGCTTTCCTAGCTCTTTGTGTGGATACAACATGCCAGTAGAATCATTGCCAGTAACTTGTTTTCCCAGGTACGCTTACCAGCATTGTATTAACTTTTGCCACTCTACAAAAATGTCATGAATGCATTGCTGCTGAATAAAGGTTAAAAATAAACATCAGTAATTTTAGCTATCAACATTTGATGCTACAGGTCTCATCATAAGGAGTTGCTTTGATCCTTTTCCTAGGATTGCCTGCCATGCAAGTACTAATTTACCAAAGATTGAATCTGGATGAAAAATAAGTTGGGGTGGGGGGGGGGGAAGCAGCATTTCTGTAGGAAATATTGAAACAGCAAGACAGCAAATAAAAAATCTATTTTCTTTTGTGTGCTGTGTAATGTACATTCACTGTAGTTTATATCTTGGTTCAAAATAACATTCAAGTCCAATCTAGAAAAAAGAAAACAATAGATTTGTTCAGTGCTTAGACTACAACAATAAAAAATAGACTCAGTGTATCACATGTAAACACAAAAATGCATAAGACACACTTTTTGGGAATACAAAACTTACAGAGCTAAAACGGATGATAATGTGTCTTGAATTATTTGCCATGGCCCAATACTCTTTGACTTGGCAGAATGTTGTCCAGCTTAGTGAGGTGTGTAATAAGGCTGCAGAGTCTTTGGTTAGCAGATGAGGGCTAGCCTGGGATTTGCATTGCTCTGTGTGAAGTAAGATATGTTGGGGGGTCACAGGTTGACTTCTGTGTGTAGGGCTGGCCTGTTTGGTGGGGGGAGGGCTTTCAAGATGGAGGACAGAGTGCTGGAGCGTTGGAGACCAGTAGTGTTGTTAGAGGCCTCCGGAGAGTTTGGTCACCTAAATGGGATTGGTGCACCTTTCTCTAAGGGGATTCAAAAGGGTGGGAAGAATTGAGTGCCCAAGTTCTCCCAGCAAAGGTGAGAAGGCATTGTATTTATGACTAGGCACCAAGTGAGGAAGTCATCGATAGGTGCTAGGAGGAAGTATTATCTGCAAAACAGCACCTCGGGTACACCCACAGTTCATGGCCCTTTACAACTTCACAGTTGGCACTAGTTTAGCACTGGCCTTAGATACATACACCAAAGTTTCTGACAGATGCTCTAGAGGAAGTAGCAAAAAACTGAGTTCCAGGTTAATGTAAAGGTTTAACATTTTTTTGGAACACACTGATATAAAATATTAGGCTGTTTCTTTAAACTCATTCTCATCTACAAACCATAATTCTGAGTTAGTGATTTAGATATAAAGTACATAGAAGAGAGAAAATCACAAAACAGTTCCAAAACTACAGACTATGTTAAATAGAATGTTGTCATGTATTTAGCAAATGATAATACAAACTATGGAAGAATGTAGAGTGGAGAAGAAAACTCATTCCCTGGGGCTGAGAAGTTATTGTCTGTTTATCACCATGGCACAAATAGTTTGGAAGCGGAGACATTATTCTGCCTTCCACAACCCTGTAAACAAATCACAGTTCTGAATGATCAGACATTTATTTACTACATGACAAATAAATCAAATGAGTTCAGTCCTGCACCTATTGAAGTCAACAGGAGCAACATCAGCTCTTAAAAGAAAATATTTTTAAAATCTTTACAATACTGCAACCCCAAGTAGTCAAAAATCACATCAGGCCCCAAAGGTAACACAAGGTTTTTAAAAATAATAAATTTGTGGTGCTTTTGATTTGTCTTTTGATTTTTGAGCCTTTAGGAGAGTCACATTTTCAAACTTTTGCCCACAACCCTTTCATTGTAAATTTGAGACTGGTGATAGTCACAAAAGCTGTATTTAGGGCTAGTTTGTATCCCTATATTAGACCATAGCTCTTTGTAATTTTAGGCACCTTACTATGCTGTCCCAGGAGCAGTGCAGGGGAGCATTGTAGCTCATGGCCTCAGCTAGTCCTCATGGTTTGGGACACAATAATGTACTCCTGATCTATGCGCCTGCTGGAATGTTGGAGTGGTGGAACCAACAGCTGTGCCCATTTTCCATTCCTCCTCACCCACACCCAACCTACCTATTCAGGGTCAGGGGAAATAAGATGTAAGGGTGTGTCTACACTGGAAGGTGATGGAGTTAGTATGCTAAAAATAGAACTGTAGCAACAGCAGTATGAGCAGCGGGAGGGGCCAAGCCACCCAAGTTCATACCTAGGGTCTCAGATGGGATCAGACTTGGGCAACTAACCTGTCCTACTCACACAGCCATGGCTACACTTCTATTTTTAGCACTCTAGCTCAATCAGATCTAGTGCATGTATATTTACTCAAACTGGAAATTACACCTTCCAGCTCCAGTGTAGAAATACCCCATGATCCATGTACCAGTGCAGAGAAACAGAGGTGGCTACACTTCCCTGCATGGGCATTCAGTCAATATAACTCTGTGGAACAAATTCAATGTGGAAAGAGTTAAAAAATAATACAGCTCTCCTATATTTCCCCAAACACTGGGCAGAGGGCAAAATTGTTTCTAGCATCCTACATACAAGAGAGGAAATACTGTTGGACAAAGCAGGAAAAAAAAGTGATGGCTTTTTGGTGTACTGCAGTGCAGTAACAACTCACTCCTTTTTTCCTTTAAAATAATGGAATAAATAATAGAAGCAATAGCTGCAACTCCATCCCCTGAAAGGTTTTTTTCCCTCCACATCTCAAGATTTTATACAGAACTGCTAGTGAAGAACTGTCAGGTTGTGAAATTAGCCTTTGAAATGTGCTTTACAATGAGTGATTTGCCAAACTCTATGTTAAAGGTTATAGCTTTGCAAGTTTGAGGACTCGTAAAATCCACACAGCTCCACAAAAAATTCCAAATGTCTCTCTAACCACTTGGAACTTTTTTATGGCCTCTGGAGAAAAATGAGTTCAAAACTTGACTTTGATAACAAATTAAAATAAGGCTGGTGGTCCCAACCTGGTCCTTTGCACATTTGTCCACATCAGAAAACCCCCATGCAATTTGACATGATTTAACATCACCTCCTCAGAAGTCTAGCAAGAGAGTTGCAAAGCAGAGTTGAAGTGTTGGCTGAGCTTTGCTGGGGAAGTGTAAATGGTGCCTTTGTCCACTATTGCAACTATCCATAATAATAAATATTTCTTTGCACTTATATAGCACCTTGCATCCAAGGATCACAGATTGCTTTCCAAAGTTAGGTAAGTTTTACTCAGTGGTATTAGTCTTTTTACAAGCATTAGATTCACACATCATTTGTTAGAAAGGAATTATTTAGAAGAGAATATGTGATTCAATAAATAGATGAGTTCACATGATGCTATGAAATATTAACCACTGTTTGAGATCTCTCGGCTCACCAAGTCACACATAGATAGTGCATGTAGTGACGTTTATTGGTTTATTTTCTATTACAATTCTGTCCTCCTGAATGCCTGCACCCTGTGCCTATTACAGTACAGCCTCCGAGTTACAAACACCTCGGGCATGGAGGCTGTTTGTAACTCTTAAATGTTCATAACTCTGAACAAAACAATATGATTATTTCAAAAGTTTACAACTGAACATTGACTTAATGCAGCTTTGAAATTTACTATGCAGAAGAAAAATGTGGCTTTTAACATCTTAATTTAAATTAAACAAGCACAGAAACAGTTTCCCTACCTTGTCAAATCTTTTTTTAAACTTTCCCCTTATTTTTTTTAGTAGTTTATGTTTAACACAGTACTGTACTATATTTGCCCCCCCACCCTTTTTTTTTTTGGTTTGGTTTCTGCTTCTGCCTGATTGTGTACTTCCAGTTCCAAATGGGGTGTGTGGATGACCACTCAGTTTGTAACTCTGAGGTTCTACTATGTCTTTTTTCTGCGATTCTAGAACTCTATCCCTTTATTTTGTCTCCTTTCATACTGTTATCCCAGCCCTTAAGTTTCTGAAGTACACACTGTCTCTCAGTCCCTGATTTCAGCACCTTATCCAGTGTTACAGATGCTGATATCTCATCAATGTTCTCTTTCTACATTGGGTCCTTTTCTTCCTGCCCTTCAAGCACACAGACCTCCTCTTTCTCTGTGCAAACCCACTGTGAAACCACTCAGTCTCCTGGTGTTTTCTACATTATTAATGCTTTCATTCTCTTTCCTCCTCACCACCACTTAGATCACTCACAAAAATTTGACTGGCTCTCTTGGTGGGAGCCACGCAATGGCCACGCAAACAACATGTCTTCCCTCATCGAACTTTTCAGAAACTGAATTTCTAACTTGATCATTAAAGAGCTGGGTCTGGTGGAA
The DNA here is from genome assembly GCF_965152235.1 of Eretmochelys imbricata. Taxonomy (NCBI): domain Eukaryota; kingdom Metazoa; phylum Chordata; order Testudines; family Cheloniidae; genus Eretmochelys; species Eretmochelys imbricata. The sequence goes on from NC_135572.1 coordinate 315,368,664, forward strand.
AGTTTCAAGCATATCATGCTCCCCCAAGATGAAATTGTCTGGACACACGTCTCTGCCATTCTTAGGAAAAACTAATCCAAAATATCAACATAATTATAAGCAACAGGAACAAGGCAGTTATGTTGTCTGCCACAGATTTCCTGTGTGGCATTGTGAAAGTCACCTAACCTGTCTGTGCCCTAGTAACATGGGACTAATAATACTTATTTTTTCTCACCTACAGAAATCTGCCTTGCCCATGTAGATTGTAAGCTCTTTGGGGTAGTAGTTACTGTCTCTTGCTGTCTATATTCACAGCAGCTAGTAAAATGAGGTCCTGATCTCAGTTGGTACGACTCTAATAGTAGTACTACTATTAATAATTGATAAAAATTACCCCAAAAATTAAAAACAGAAACATGTACAGAGAATAGAGACAATCTAGGCTACTACAGGGTTGGCTGCCAATACAGGTTTGCAGACTACGAGAGGGATCTTCCTGATGGGATAAAATCGACTATTTTTACTGAAAAGAACATCTGCTAACTAGAGGTATGTGTCCTTAAATGTCCTTTTATAAGTTAATGGTTAATCTAATGAGGCTTGGAACTCCAGTTTACAGTGACAATATACTGAATCAGTTAGGACTCAACTGAACAGAACAAAACCAAGCATTCAGCCCAAGAATACTGATCAGTCAAGATCTCCTGAGGAATCCTCCTTGCCTCAGAGAACAACTTCTCAAATGAGCCACCTCTTCATGTTCTGTAGAAAATGTGGAAATGTGACTACTGGTGCAATTAATTACCTATCTCATTAATGAAGAAATCATCAAATCCCAGCCATTTACAGTAAGATACCGCTTCCTCACAACCACCTTCGTCCTCCCAGCATGTATTCTATTTTAATATTTAAAGCATCAGATTTGTTCCGCTGTATCAAAATGAAACTAAAATGGATAGAATCATTTAATTCCTCCCCTCAATGATGTTTTCAGCATAAGAATAAATGAAGCCCAGTAGAGATGCAGCAGTTTCCTAAATGAATGGCAGTGTGTGAATCACTGAAAGCTTCCCCCATCAGAGAAATCATTCTTCCACACAGCAGAAAACATCTTTGAAGGATTAGAACTCCTTGTTAATAAATTTTCCAGTTCAACGTTTTATGTCCCATATATAAAGAAGACAGCTAATATGATTATATGCATGCACATCCTAGAGATGAAGCCTGGCTAACAGGAATTGCTTTCATAAGGCTGCAATTGGAAGCTTTTTTGAAGATAGCCCTGATATGAATGTGCTGAAATTCTGATATGGTACTATGGAAAACAGTGTTTTCATTCATAATTCAGACATGGAGACAACAAATTATTAAGAAATCAAAGAAATTGTTTAGAAAGGATTTTTTTATGCATTAGACATAGCACCAACCTTGAACTATGTGAATAAAAGACACTGTTAGGGACATTTAATCTCTTCCAGCATGATTCCAGTTTTGCTGTATGGACCATGATGCTTGACTTCTACAAAACTGAAAGTACATTTTCTCATTTCAAATGCTGATAAAATTTCGCATGGCGGAGAGAACTGAAATATTGGGAAGCACGAAACACAATATGCTTTATAGTAACAGTGAAACTTGTAAAGAGGCAACCTTCCATGTTTCAACACCAAAAGGTGGGTTAAGGTGTTTTTGGCTTCTGATGGAATTCACCCCCCACTGAGTATCAGGTTTCAAATATTGGTCTGTTACATTTGTGAATTCCCCCACTGACTGAAGCGAGGTAGCAAAGGGAAAAATGAGAGCACTGTTTATTTAACTAACATTAATAAATCATCCATCACTATTGTGTCTAGGTGACTGCTAAGTCTTAACAGGATTGCCAAAGATGACTTTTACCCCTGAGATTCATAAAGAGTTGATACGTTGTCTTTAAAATGTACCAAAATTACACTCAGCCTAAGGAATTGTCTAAATATTTGCTGGAAGAGGATACTTCAAGTTCCCTACCAGGTATTCACCATCACCACCCACCCATTTAAACTGCTTATACTGAACCCTCTGTTATAGTATCTATAGACACAGTATATTTTTTCCGATCAAAGTATAAACATTTCCAGTAAGAACACTTAATCTGAGTTTGTTTTCCTATCTCCTTGCTTAAGGTTATGAAAAAAACATTTTTATGTACATAGGAAAAACAAATAGCTCCTCCTCCCTCTCACCTGTCCTGTCTATATACACAAATAGTATACCGGGTTTATTGTAAAGTAAGCAGGAGCATTGTTGTGGGATCCCCTCATTACTGTGTAAGCAGGAAATCACTGCTGTTCTGTAAATGCTACATAGATAGACCTTGGTTGATTGGTTGAAGAAAAGGAAGTATAAAATCCTAAAGATGCTCTGAAAATTTCTGAAGACTTTATAGGCAGAAATTTTGTCTCGACCATATATTAATGGTGGATATCCTACAATTTCCAAAAGAGTTTGCAGCCTCAGGATCATACTAGATCCATCATTGCTCTTAGATTCACAAGCAGCAATAGTGAGCTACCGTACATTTCCCATCCATCCATCCATCTCTCCATCTCAACCCTTTATACAGTGCCATCCCTACAGCATTTAATGTCTTAGAGAATAATACCACTGGCAGCTAGCCAGGATATTGGGGCCAATCCTCTCAAATGTAAGACTTCCAATCATCATCTGTACCTTTTTAACCTTCAGACTTGACTACCATAATAGACCACACTTAGAACTACCCTTGATGTTCGTCCAGGAACTGTAGCTAATGCAGAACACAGCTGTCCATCTTCTGAATGGGGTGAGTTACCATGAATACATATGCCTAAATCTATGAGCTGGCTTCTTGATCATTTCAGATTGGAGTTTTAGGTGCTGGTGGTGATTTATCCACCTATGAATACTCTGGGATTCAGGGCAGGTGAGAACAGCTGAGAAGTATTTGCTGACAATTAGTAAGTGATCATTTTGGGCCAAATGTTGACCCAATGTAAACCATTGCACTCCCAGAGCCTTCACAAACACAGGGTTTTCTCAGTGCAGGCCTCCTATTTCTGGAATTCATTCCCCTTGGTAATCTATAAGAGCCCAAACGTAACCATATTGAGGGCACAATGCAGAGCTCATTTATTTTGTTCCATTTGTGATTAACCATTTGGTTATTGGTTTAATCACTGCAATTGAATTAGATGACTGCTTTGCAACAGGTGCTCTAGAAATTAGTAAATAAATAAACATTACCATGTGTCTTGCACACAATCTAGGACATGACATGAGCAGACTGGTATAAATTAGCAATTGACAGCTGTTTATTTAAAGTCTATTTTGAAGCTGTCATTGGTGTTTAATTATTTTGATAGTTTATAGATTATTTCATTGCACATCTTCAAGAGAGCAGGCTGACGTTATACTGTACATTAGCAAAACTTCAATCACTCCCGACAGGAAAAATATAGGAAGGCTGCTCTTTGTAACTCCTCAGCAGTATTAGGCACTTTTAAGTTGTGCATGACATAATTTAATTTAGGCTTTTGCTGTATTTTCAAAAGTTTATTTACTGTCATTGGCATAGGGAAAGAAATAAGATCTAGGCCAATATTTTCAAAAGCACCAAAATTTGACATAAGTGAGTTTAAATGGAGACTTGAACACCTAAGTCAATTAGATGTTTTTGAAAATGTGACCCCTACAGTCACTGAAAAATCAAAGTCAACAGACATCCCCACACATGAACTTTAAATGAAAGTATGCTGGTTTAGCTTGGTAGAACCACTTAGAAGCTATGGGGTTTATTCTCCCCTGTGTCAAAACTCCACTCAGTGCAGAAGAGAAGTGTAAGGATTAGAACTCAGGTCAGTAGAGCCTGGGACAGTTGATGGTCCTACAGTGCTACTAGGAATCTATACAGAGGTCCTCCCAGGTGGCACTGTGGAAAGTAGGCACTGTAGGAAGTACTGCCCAAGGGACCCATTTTGATGGTACCCTGAGGCCCTCTGATTGACCAACCACCCTATTTAACCCCACAGGTTGCCCCAGGAAGTTGTTAGGGTAGTTGCACAGGCTTTAACTTGCAGCAATGCCAGAGGTTGCTTGATCTTCTGGTCTCTGATCCCAGGCTGACTCTGCCCTTACTTCCTGATTCTAGCCTGGTATTGCCTCTGGTCTTTGAGTCTGACCCTGACTCTTGCAATTCCTCCAACCTGCTGCTTGGTGACTACTGTCTCTGATGTGCAGACCTCAGCACAGCTGTGAATGTTAGGCCAGACTGCCTACATCCTGGTCCTTTACAGTAGGTAGCATTAGCTGATCACAGCTCTCTAATTGTGCACCAGCCTGGCAATGAAATGAATCAGCACAGCCCAGGGGCTGCTCTAACTTATACCACTTGTAAATGGTCCCTAAGAGATTTTATGCCAGTTGAGGTGGATTGGTGTGCGGCACTATGTCTCAGCTGATCCTTGACATTCCATTCCCTGACCCTGGGAGGCAGTGGAGCTGGCTTTAGGACAGTGTGGCATCCCTTCCACCAGGGAAATTCTCAGTAGAGCTCTAAGTGGATACAAAATTTATATCCGTGGGTATCTGCAGGGCTGTACTGGGAACCACAGCAGCAAAAGCAGCAGTATGTTGGGCTGCTGCTTGAAGGAACCAGTGCCCAGTGCGAGCAGCTCCTCCAGTGTGGCTGTATCACCCCCACTCACTGGGGCAGGCACCTGGTTCAGTGGCAGCTGTCCTTGGTTGCACTAGTGTGTGCAAGCACGTTGCACATTCCCAGACAGGAGTTCCTTCCATGCAGTGGTCTGCATCTCCTATCTAAGAGCATGTGAGCTGGTTGCACACACTCCAATAGATCCCTGCAGCTCTGTGGATATACATTTTGTATCCTCACAGGGCTCTACTTCTCTGTTGACACATTACAGCAGAAACTAGCCACTTTGCACCACCTAAGCAGTGCAAAAAGATCTGAGCATTGCACAAAAATTGGCCCAATGTGTCTGATTCTGAATCAAATCTGTCAATGCAGGATGCAGTTCAGATAATTAGGGAGGGATAGATGCCATATTAAAATTATTACAGTGGCTATAAAAGTGCTGACAAAGGAGAAGGCAGCGATATACAATAAACGCCAACCCTTCACAGACTTATCAGTGGCAGATCAAGTATACTTTACCACCAGGTGATGTCTAACTGACCTATTGCTATTTTATAGCTCTATATGGCCCTTTTCTTAGAGGCTGTGTGGCCAAGGGTGGCAATGTGGGTTCCATTCTCAGCTTTGCTACTGGCCTGATGGGTAACCTTGGGCAAGTCACTTCACCTGTTTCCCCATAGGTAAAATGTCTATAATGATAGTTGCTTCCTTTGTAGAGTACTTTGAGCTCTATGAATGAAAAAATGCTATATAAGAATCAGGTGGTTATTAATGGCAATTAGCTAATCCTCCCACAAGACGTAAAGGTCAGCTAAAAGGTCAGCTAAAAATTTCTCTTAGATTTTTCTGAGAAATTTTTCCAGATAGCCTTACTCTACAAGAATGTTTTAGAAACACCCTTCAGGTAGAAAAAACACTGCAAAGATATGTATAGTCTTCAGTCCTTAAGAATTTTAACTGTGATATTTGGGGAAAAGGGAACAGAGACTTAGTGAGGTTAGTGATGTTGCTCTCTACCAGCTGAAGGATGTTAGTGCTATTGCTTTACCCTCATTCAAAGAGCCCCTGGGGGATATGGGTTAGATGAAGTTCTAACTTCTGAGCGCTGGTGAGAGTCTACAGCCCTTCATTTCTGCCACCTGTCCTTTTTGTAAGCAGGCAGGAGTTATAGTACTGTACATATCTTGTGTTCTGTGTGGAACACTCAAGCCACTATTGCATCTCTGGAAGTTTGGGGTGCACTTTAGCCTTCACCTTCTCTTTTGGAGGCCTCCTCTATGCTCTAATAAGTCTCAGCTATTTAGAATTTCAGGAAGTAGAAGATGGTGAGGGGAAGGAAGCAAGAAGTGGGGAAACAATGCAGTGTTGTGGGATTAGGGGACAACAATGAAATGTTATGGGAGAAAGAAAATAATAAATCCCCAATTTTAGATACATGTGGATAAAAAGAAACATTAAGACTGCTCAAAAAAATGCCAGATTTCGATTCTACATAATGCCTCCTCTCCTTATTCATGTACATCTTCTTTTATTTTATTATTGTAACCCCCAACCTAGCATGTTATGTCTCTGTAGTATTGTCTGGTCTTGCAGCTGTGAGTTGTAAAATTGCATAGTTCTGCTGGAGATCCCACAGAGTGTGTGGCATTCAGAAAATATGTATGTAAGCTGTAAGTCATCTACCTCTTTGTACCTTTCATTGTGTGTTTAAGCAACTCAATAAAAAAATCACAGAAAAGTCTCCACTAATTTTGTGTACCCAATATGATATATCTAGGGCCTGATTCTAGAGGCGCTGAGCATCAAATACTCCAACTGAAGTTTAAAAAAACAAACAAACCACAAAATTATAGTAGCAACTTTGGAAAATTTTGGCCCTCATCCCTAAATCTCAGTTTCTGCCTCTTCAGTTGAGGAGAAACATACTTACCTTCTTCATAGGGGTATTGTAAAGATTAATTAGCTAATTCTCCTACAAGACGTAAAGCTCCCTCTGTATTGTTGTTCCACTAAAGTTTTGAGCCCACTTCATTTTCTAAGCAGATAGCAATAAATTTACGTAGTAAAGATTGATTTAACATATTTTATAGATTATCATTTTTACACCAGAAAATAAATTAATGTCCACTGTGGTTTTTGGCACTGAAGAGAATGTTCACTGTCACTACTTATACTATAAAAAGAAAAGGAGTACTTGTGGCACCTTAGAGACTAACCAATTTATTTGAGCATAAGCTTTTGTGAGCTACAGCTCACTTCATCGGATGCATTTTTTTTTATGCATTCGATGAAGTGAGCTGTAGCTCACGAAAGCTTATGCTCAAATAAATTGGTTAGTCTCTAGGTGCCACGAGTCCTCCTTTTCTTTTTGCGAATACAGACTAACATGGCTGCTACTCTGAAACCTGTACTTATACTATGTGTGTGTGGTTTGGTATATTTCTACTTACCAGAGTATCATATTGAATCAAGGAGGTAATCTTTAATAAAAAAGTGCTATTCTAATGTGGAAAAAAAAGAATATTCTTAACTCTATTAAAAAATCTAACTGCATTGAATAGTTTGTTTTAATATTGAGATTCACTTGAGCTACAGGGCAATATGGCATTCAAGGGAAGACCAAAAGTGAGTTAGGTTAACAGAAAGGACATGAGACAGACTGGGAGTGAATTGCTACGAAATCTGGGGAGTCAATAGAATTACACATAGAGTCACATATTTCTCAACAAGCAAAAGGGGATAGAATTTGGCCCCAATGACTTGCACAAGGGGGAGACTTTCTAATCACTTTGAGAGAGAGTTGAGCCCCTAACTGCCCTCTGTGCTTTTGAAAGTCTCCCCCACAGATTTTTATACACTGCCACTTGTGTGCACAACTGCTAGAATTTACTGATGCAGTCTGCTCAGTTTGTATATGCAAGGAAGGTTTGCACGTGTAAAGTCTATTTGCATGCACAAGTGACTGTGTGAAGCACTGAATATATGATAATATATAAGTAGGGTGACCAGATGTCCCAATTTTGTAGGGACAGACCCGATTTTGGGGTTTTTTTCTTATATAGGCTCCTATTATACCCCACTCCCTGTCCCAATTTTCACATTTGCTGTCTGGTCACCCAATATATAAATGATCCATATAAATGTAAATAGAGGATACTGGCCCATTCTAAACTCACTTATACTAGATTTATACCAGAGTAATTCTACTGACTTCAGTAGATTTATTTCAGATTTATGCTAGTTTAACAAGGACAATCAGGTGCAATGTTTTTCTAACATATGGCTGAAAGCACTCTTTGGTCCTCTTTAATTCTGGCCCCTATTTCAGCAAGTGGATCTGAATCGTAAGTAGGTGGAATTATTCATTTTACAAAATGACACTTGTAACCAGTAAGAAACAAAAATCTATAAAGTACAGTGTCCTCAGCCTACGTGCACAGCTCTCATTGGGTACATCTACACTGCAAAAAAATCCTTTCAGCAGTGATTCTCAGAGCCTGGGTCAACTGACTCTGGCTCCTGGGAGTTCACATAACAGAGCTAACAACAGCAGTGCAAACGTTCTTGCTTGGGCAGAAGCTCAGACTCTGAAGCTCATCCCCCTTGACAGATCTCAGAGCCTGGGCTCCAGCTGCATCAGGAATGTCTACACTGCTATTTTTAGCCCTGTAGCATGAGCCCAAGTCAATTGACCCAGGCACTTGCGACTTAGTATTTTTTTTTTTTTTGCAGTTTAGACGTACCCTTAAACAACAATAACTGTTGTGCACACTAATCAAATACTATGCAGACCTACATAAGTGTGAGGAAAAATAGAAAGTAATGCTAGATGACACTACGTAAATGCTTAGGAGTGCATTTTCCAAGTTGTGAACAGGAGGAAGGGACACACAGTTGTTGTTAATGGATTTTTCATATATAATTCCCACACACTGTTCTTTGAAATTGTACCCCTGAGAAACATTATTAAATAGGTTAAAACTGACATTTGATAACATTAGAAATAGTAATAAATGCAGTATTCATTATAGGGTAAGTTTTTGTAATTTGTTATGTTTTACAAACCCAGTTTATTAATTTTCTAACCTTTTGGTTTGACATGTCAGTTTAGTATTTTTATCATTTGAATTTTGCAATTTGTTTTCTATTGACTGGTGTGTCCTTTTTCTCTTGCACACTATTTGTCAATTTTTAGTTTTCCATACATAATAGAGAAAAGAACAGCAACTTTTCAGGGGAAATAAAATGGGAGTTCTCAAGAGAATCATATGAAAGGATGAGCAAATAAGTTTGGATAAAATAAGATCTCTCTTTGTAGCAGTGCCCCAAATTTGAACTGGATCCAAACAACGTTTTTGGAGAGTCAAAAAATTATGATCAACTTCTGTTTGGTACTACTTTCATATTTTTAATGTCTCTACCCTTCTGGGTTTTTGCCTGGTTTAGAAACAGAATTCTTAAAATACTTCACCTGTCTGGAAGTAGATAGCTTGCTCTTTTAAGATTTCCAGCCCAATTTTGCAAACTGTTGTGGCTGGCACTGTTAAGAAAATCTCTGGGCAAATAGATAAACTGAGCTTGAACTCTGAACATTTTGAAGATCTATGCCAGAGGGGAGCTCATAGAAATCCCTTGATAAAATTGTAACACCACAGAGAAGAGAAATTGGCATGAGTCCCGTGTGTGAGGATACATCTTCACTGCACTAAATAAGTTAATTAATTAATTTTAAAAGAAGTGTGTTTTTGTCGTGAGTTAGCTAACTCAGGTTAAAATAGCAGAGAAGACACTGCAACTTGTCTTTTAACACAGTTGGCAGCTCTAGTTCAACCCCTTCTCCCCTGTAAGCTTTAACTGGAACCGTTAACCCAGTTAAAACTGAATTGCTGTGTTTTCACTGCTATTGTAACCTGAATTAGCTAGTCTGAGTTAAGGACACACCTCTTTTTGCAGCAAAGACAGACCATGAGACAGTTTGTTCCTTCTCTAGATACTGCTAAGTCATCCCTGCCAAAGATGAGTTGCAAAAAGGGAATCCCTAGCTAGTGTACAGCCCGCTCAAAGCAACCAGAAAGCCAAACAGATCTCACCCTTTAAGGACTCCCCCTCTGTGGCTCTATGCCCCCCTCAAAGCCCACAGCACAGCTGCCAAGTCCAGTCGAAAGGGGGTGAAGTCAGGGAACACTTTTGTCCCAATCAACCCTGGCTGCCAGAACTGTTACTATGGATATGAGTGGTGTGTGTACCCCAGAATGCACGTAAGCTAATTGCAACCATATTATGTGGATTCAGCCACCGTGAATTAATAAAATAGAACATCACATATTATAGGGTTAATTTGAAAGCCGGCTTTTAGAGGCAAGGTCAACACTAGCTGGCAGTATCTGCTAATCAGAATGGGAGGAGGGGAAAGACAAGTCAACAATTGACACTGAAAACCTTGGTGGACAAGAACCTGGAATTTGGGCACCTTTGATTTATAAGTATTATTATAATTAAGATTGCTAGGAATGTTTGTTGATAAGTAGTTTATTGAAAGTTAGGAAAAGGATGATTTAATAGGGGTCATTATGACCTGTATGTTTTGTAGAACTTAGTTATAAAAGACTAGCTAATACAGTGTATTTTGGACCAGTCCTCTGAAGCCATCTTGAGAGACGTTTTTCCTGACACCTTTTCTCCCCGGCAGATAAGCAACTGGCCACTGCATATCCACTGTTAATTATTCAATACCATTCCAGATTTTAGGTAAATATCTGGTTTAGGTAAATATCAGATTTAGGTAAATATCTAAAGCTATTTCTTATGTCTGTGTGTGCTTAAATCTAATAAAGTGCAGTTTTAGATAGCGTGTGCTTACTTGCATTAATCTTTTATTAGACAGAATTGCTGTGTTCCCATAGATTTATTCCTGACATGGCCTGGAGTGAAATAGTTCAGTTACCACTGCTGTGGGGTTCTGAGAACCACCCCTTAGGGTTATGTGTTGCTGGATATAAGTTAGAGCAATATCAGGGCTGGTCTAACTTCTGTTAGGGACCAACCTCATGCCTGTTTAGTCCTGGAATTGAATGCTTATAAAGGTGTCCTCCCCTTCCCTCCCTCCTTCAGTTGTCCAAGCACAACTTGACCAGACTGGATGATCTATTGAGTCCAATCAAAGGAGGAAATACAAGCAAGGAATCATAGAATCATAGAATCATAGAATATCAGGGTTGGAAGAGACCCCTGGAGGTCATCTAGTCCAACCCCCTGCTCAAAGCAGGACCAATTCCCAGTTAAATCATCCCAGCCAGGGCTTTGTCAAGCCTGACCTTAAAAACCTCTAAGGAAGGAGATTCTACCACCTCCCTAGGTAACGCATTTCAGTGTTTCACCACCCTCTTAGTGAAAAAGTTTTTCCTAATATCCAATCTAAACCTCCCCCACTGCAACTTGAGACCATTACTCCTCGTTCTGTCATCTGCTACCATTGAGAACAGTCTAGAGCCATCCTCTTTGGAACCCCCTTTCAGGAAGTTGAAAGCAGCTATCAAATCCCCCCTCATTCTTCTCTTCTGCAGGCTAAACAATCCCAGCTCCCTCAGCCTCTCCTCATAAGTCATGTGTTCTAGACCCCTAATCATTTTTGTTGCCCTTCGCTGGACTCTCTCCAATTTATCCACATCCTTCTTGTAGTGTGGGGCCCAAAACTGGACACAGTACTCCAGATGAGGCCTCACCAATGTCGAATAGAGGGGAACAATCACGTCCCTTGATCTGCTCGCTATGCCCCTACTTATACAGCCCAAAATGCCATTGGCCTTCTTGGCAACAAGGGCACACTGCTGACTCATATCCAGCTTCTCGTCCACTGTCACCCCTAGGTCCTTTTCCGCAGAACTGCTGCCTAGCCATTCGGTCCCTAGTCTGTAGCGGTGCATTGGATTCTTCCGTCCTAAGTGCAGGACCCTGCACTTATCCTTATTGAACCTCATCAGATTTCTTTTGGCCCAATCCTCCAATTTGTCTAGGTCCTTCTGTATCCTATCCCTCCCCTCCAGCGTATCTACCACTCCTCCCAGTTTAGTATCATCCGCAAATTTGCTGAGAGTGCAATCCACACCATCCTCCAGATCATTTATGAAGATATTGAACAAAACCGGCCCCAGGACCGACCCTTGGGGCACTCCACTTGATACCGGCTGCCAACTAGACATGGAGCCATTGATCACTACCCGTTGAGCCCGACAATCTAGCCAGCTTTCTACCCACCTTATAGTGCATTCATCCAGCCCATACTTCCTTAACTTGCTGACAAGAATACTGTGGGAGACTGTGTCAAAAGCTTTGCTAAAGTCAAGAAACAATACATCCACAAAACCAGTAATCTCATCATAAAAGGCAATTAGATTAGTCAGGCATGACCTTCCCTTGGTGAATCCATGCTGGCTGTTCCTGATCACTTTCCTCTCATGCAAGTGCATCAGGATTGATTCTTTGAGGACCTGCTCCATGATTTTTCCAGGGACTGAGGTGAGGCTGACTGGCCTGTAGTTCCCAGGATCCTCCTCCTTCCCTTTTTTAAAGATTGGCACTATATTAGCCTTTTTCCAGTCATCCGGGACTTCCCCAGTTCGCCACGAGTTTTCAAAGATAATGGCCAATGGCTCTGCAATCACAGCTGCCAATTCCTTCAGTACTCTCGGATGCCACTCGTCCGGCCCCATGGACTTGTGCATGTCCAGCTTTTCTAAATAGTCCCTAACCACCTCTATCTCCACAGAGGGCTGGCCATCTCTTCCCCATTTTGTGATGCCCAGCGCAGCAGTCTGGGAGCTGACCTTGTTAGTGAAGACAGAGGCAAAAAAAGCATTGAGTACATTAGCTTTTTCCACATCCTCTGTCACTAGGTTGCCTCCCTCATTCATTAAGGGGCCCATACTTTCCTTGGCTTTCTTCTTGTTGCCAACATACCTGAAGAAACCCTTCTTGTTACTCTTGACATCTCTTGCTAGCTGCAGCTCCAGGTACGATTTGGCCCTCCTGATATCATTCCTACATGCCAGAGCAATATTTTTATACTCTTCCCTGGTCATATGTCCAACCTTCCACTTCTTGTAAGCTTCTTTTTTATGTTTAAGATCCGCTAGGATTTCACCATTAAGCCAAGCTGGTCGCCTGCCATATTTACTATTCTTTCGACACATCGGGATGGTTTGTCCCTGTAACCTCAACAGGGACTCCTTGAAATACAGCCAGCTCTCCTGGACTCCTTTCCCCTTCAAGTTAGTCCCCCAGGGGATCCTGGCCATCCGTTCCCTGAGGGAGTCGAAGTCTGCTTTCCTGAAGTCCAGGGTCCGTATCCTGCTGCTTACCTTTCTTCCCTGCGTCAGGATCCTGAACTCAACCAACTCATGGTCACTGCCTCCCAGATTCCCATCCACTTTTGCTTCCCCCACTAATTCTACCCGGTTTGTGAGCAGCAGGTCAAGAAAAGCGCCCCCCCTAGTTGGCTCCTCTAGCGCTTGCGCCAGGAAATTGTCCCCTACGCTTTCCAAAAACTTCCTGGATTGTCTATGCACCGCTGTATTGCTCTCCCAGCAGATATCAGGAAAATTAAAGTCACCCATGAGAATCAGTAGCTTCCAGTCATGTGAGTTATCCCACCAAGTCTCTGTTATTCCAATCACGTCATAGTTTTTTGACATCACCAGGACCTCCAGTTCTCCCTGCTTGTTTCCAAGGCTTTGTGCATTTGTATATAAGCACTTGAGATAACCTGTTGATCGCCCCTCATTCCCAGTATGAGGCAGGAGCCCTCCCCTCACAGACATTCCTGCCTGTGCTTCCTCCCGGTATCCCGCTTTCCCACTTACCTCAGGGCTTTGGTCTCCTTCCCCCGGTGAACCTAGTTTAAAGCCCTCCTCACTAGGTTAGCCAGCCTGCTGGCAAAGATGCTCTTCCCTCTCTTCGTAAGATGGAGCCCGTCTCTGCCCAGCACTCCTCCTTCATGGAACACCATCCCATGGTCAAAGAATCCAAAGCCTTCTCTCCAACACCACCTGCGTAGCCATTCGTTGACTTCCACAATTCGACGGTCCCTACCCAGGCCTTTTCCTTCCACGGGGAGGATGGACGAGAACACCACTTGCGCCTCCAACTCCTTTATCCTTCTTCCCAGAGCCACGTAGTCCGCAGTGATCCGCTCAAGGTCATTCTTGGCAGTATCATTGGTGCCCACGTGGAGAAGCAGGAAGGGGTAGCGATCCAAGGGCTTGATGAGTCTCGGCAGTCTCTCCGTCACATCGCGAATCTTAGCCCCTGGCAGGCAGCAGACTTCTCGGTTTTCCCGGTCAGGGCGGCAGATAGATGACTCAGTCCCCCGGAGGAGAGAGTCCCCGACCACCACCACCCGCCTTCTCCTCTTGGGAGTGGTGGTCGTGGAACCCCCAACCTCAGGACATCGCATCTCATGCCTTCCAACCAGCGGAGTCTCCTTCTGCTTTCTCGCCCCAGACATATCATCTGGTCCACTCTCCGCAACGGTACCTGTGGAGAGAACATGAAAGCGGTTAGTTACCTGTGTCTGTGTTACTGGAACCCGGACATTCCGCTTACCTTTTCTGGAAAGGAGACTATACCTAATACCATTACTGAAACTCTGACTTAAAGTGGTCTACTGTTTTTTTTACAATAGCTATGTATTGCTAAGAATATTTGCTACTCTGTCAATCAATACAGCTGGGTATAGAAAATGTTCTTTTCCACAATTGCTTATGTGGAAAACTATTGGCATCCTGCAGTGACTGACAACCACTGGAACAGTATATCATGTTTTTCCATCAGCAGTTGACCTTAGATACTTATAAACTGAAAGAAAATACAGTAGACTGCCTTGCATGACAGACAATCTTGAATGATTATTGCTTGTATAGAGCACTGGATATTGTGCAATGCATGGTCTTATGTAAAGATGCTGCTTATTTCTGCTGCAAGTCACACATAATTAATTTGGTAGAGGATTGCATGAAATAAGATATAGTTTTATTCCCCTTCTTCACTGTGTTGATCTGTTAGCGAATGCTAGTTAGAAAATGCTTAACCCATCCCCAACTAGTCATTTAGTATGAAACATTGGATCTACTATTTTCAGTAGAGGTAAGTTTGCTTGCCAGCTGGCATTTATGGATTGCTACAGACAAAAGTTATTTTGACTTGACTCCATGTCTTATAAGGTTAAAAAAAAATAAATATTGAGAATGGCTAAATTGAGGGAATTCTCATAAACCAGGAGAAATTGTCAGGTTGATTGCCATGGAAATATGACAATTTCTGTGTGGAAATACTGTGTCAGATCCTCCGCTGATCAGTATAGACAACTGATTTAAGTGGAACTACACCAATCTAGCCCAGTGCCTTTACATAGTACTAGGGCTTCTAGAGTTTGGTGTTCAATTAGATTTTCTTCCAGTCTAAAGTATAACACTATATAGCTCTGGCTCTGAAAACACAGAATGTAGTTGCCAACAGTTAGGGAAGGGAGAAGGTATTGTTTCTTTTCATTCTGTGAAAGTTCATAGTGACTGACTGCTACTTTCAATCCACCAAACAGCCTGAAGTAATCTTCATTTTTGCCTTATTATTGTGCCTGATGGGTAGCTATCACTGCATAATACATATTGTTTGTCCCCTTTGAACACTTTTTCCTGGCCTTGAAGCTTTGTGAGGAGTTCAGAAATCTGTCCTGACCCTGCTGTCAAACATTCCCTGAACTTTTCAGAAGGTTCTGTTTTCTTTTACCCATCTTTGTTGCTCATGCTGCCCTGACTTCTGGTTATGGAGCCTTACGTGTTAATGTTTCTTCTTTACTATTTAGTTCCTTATCTGGAGAGAAAAGGAGGGAAACAATCACTATTCTCTTCTATCTTGAATATGCAATTCAGTAATTGTTGGCCAATGCCACATATTGTGTTAGTTTCTCACTAAGAAAATAGTTGTAAAATATTGTAATTAAGTATTAGCAAGCAGAGTATAGGGTTACACAGGGGGAAGTAGAGAGTAAAATGATGGGCTTTTTATGATTAGATTATAGTGTTTTCCATTGTCTCTAACTAAGAAGTCCCTTTGCTATAAGATAACCAGTTATCCAAATGTTGTTGAATAGATCCATACAGTTGCTCTTCACCATCTCCCAGGTACTTTTCCTTCAGTGTACCAAGCTTTATAATGTTTGCAATTTGACACACTCTAGTTACTGAATCATATTCACTTTTCGTGTATTTTTGAGTCAATCACTGAAGAAGGTGATAGATATTATTTGCCTACCTCAGTCAACTGGAAGTCAACGAATGGCTACGCAGGTGGTGTCGGAGAGAAGGCTTTGGATTCTTTGACCATGGGATGGTGTTCCATGAAGGAGGAGTGCTGGGCAGAGACGGGCTCCATCTTACGAAGAGAGGGAAGAGCATCTTTGCCAGCAGGCTGGCTAACCTAGTGAGGAGGGCTTTAAACTAGGTTCACCGGGGGAAGGAGACCAAAGCCCTGAGGTAAGTGGGAAAGAGGGATACCGGGAGGAAGCACAGGCAGAAATGTCTGTGAGGGGAGGGCTCCTGCCTCATACTGGGAATGAGGGGCGATCAACAGGTTATCTCAAGTGCTTATATACGAATGCACAAAGCCTTGGAAACAAGCAGGGAGAACTGGAGGTCCTGGTAATGTCAAGGAACTATGATGTGATTGGAATCACAGAGACTTGGTGGGATAACTCACATGACTGGAGTACTGTCATGGATGGTTATAAACTGTTCAGGAAGGACAGGCAGGGCAGAAAAGGTGGGGGAGTAGCACTGTATGTAAGGGAGCAGTATGACTGCTCAGAGCTCCGGTACGAAACTGTAGAAAAACCTGAGTGTCTCTGGATTAAGTTTAGAAGTGTGTGCAACAAGAGTGATGTAGTGGTGGGAGTCTGCTATAGACCACCGGACCAGGGGGATGAGGTAGATGAGGCTTTCTTCTGGCAGCTCACGGAAGCTACTAGATCGCATGCCCTGATTCTCATGGGTGACTTTAATTTTCCTGATATCTGCTGGGAGAGCAATACTGCGGTGCATAGACAATCCAGGAAGTTTTTGGAAAGCGTAGGGGACAATTTCCTGGTGCAAGTGCTAGAGGAGCCAACTAGGGGGGGCGCTTTTCTTGACCTGCTGCTCACAAACCAGGTAGAATTAGTGAGGGAAGCAAAAGTGGATGGGAATCTGGGAGGCAGTGACCATGAGTTGGTTGAGTTCAGGATCCTGACGCAGGGAAGAAAGGTAAGCAGCAGGATACGGACCCTGGACTTCAGGAAAGCAGACTTCGACTCCCTCAGGGAACGGATGGCCAGGATCCCCTGGGGGACTAACTTGAAGGGGAAAGGAGTCCAGGAGAGCTGGCTGTATTTCAAGGAATCCCTGTTGAGGTTACAGGGACAAACCATCCCGATGAGTCGAAAGAATAGTAAATATGGCAGGCGTCCGGCTTGGCTTAACGGTGAAATCCTAGCGGATCTTAAACATAAAAAAGAAGCTTACAAGAAGTGGAAGGTTGGACATATGACCAGGGAAGAGTATAAAAATATTGCTCGGGCATGTAGGAATGAAATCAGGAGGGCCAAATCGCACCTGGAGCTGCAGCTAGCGAGAGATGTCAAGAGTAACAAGAAGGGTTTCTTCAGGTATGTTGGCAACAAGAAGAAAGCCAAGGAAAGTGTGGGACCCTTACTGAATGAGGGAGGCAACCTAGTGACAGAGGATGTGGAAAAAGCTAATGTACTCAATGCTTTTTTTGCCTCTGTTTTCACTAACAAGGACAGCTCCCAGACTGCTACGCTGGGCATCACAAAATGGGGAAGAGATGGCCAGCCCTCTGTGGAGATAGAGGTGGTTAGGGACTATTTAGAAAAGCTGGACGTGCACAAGTCCATGGGGCCGGACGAGTTGCATCCGAGAGTGCTGAAGGAATTGGCGGCTGTGATTGCAGAGCCATTGGCCATTATCTTTGAAAACTCGTGGCGAACCGGGGAAGTCCCGGATGACTGGAAAAAGGCTAATGTAGTGCCAATCTTTAAAAAAGGGAAGAAGGAGGATCCTGGGAACTACAGGCCAGTCAGCCTCACCTCAGTCCCTGGAAAAATCATGGAGCAGGTCCTCAAAGAATCAATCTTGAAGTACTTGCATGAAAGGAAAGTGATCAGGAACAGCCAGCATGGATTCACCAAGGGAAGGTCATGCCTGACTAATCTAATCGCCTTTTATCATGAGATTACTGGTTCTGTGGATGAAGGGAAAGCAGTGGATGTATTGTTTCTTGACTTTAGCAAAGCTTTTGACACGGTCTCCCACAGTATTCTTGTCAGCAAGTTAAGGAAGTATGGGCTGGATGAATGCACTATAAGGTGGGTAGAAAGCTGGCTAGATTGTCGGGCTCAACGGGTAGTGATCAATGGCTCCATGTCTAGTTGGCAGCCGGTGTCAAGTGGAGTGCCCCAGGGGTCGGTCCTGGGGCCGGTTTTGTTCAATATCTTCATAAATGATCTGGAGGATGGTGTGGATTGCACTCTCAGCAAATTTGCGGACGATACTAAACTGGGAGGAGTGGTAGATACGCTGGAGGGGAGGGATAGGATACAGAAGGACCTAGACAAATTGGAGGATTGGGCCAAAAGAAATCTGATGAGGTTCAATAAGGATAAGTGCAGGGTCCTGCACTTAGGACGGAAGAATCCAATGCACCGCTACAGACTAGGGACCGAATGGCTAGGCAGCAGTTCTGCGGAAAAGGACCTAGGGGTGACAGTGGACGAGAAGCTGGATATGAGTCAGCAGTGTGCCCTTGTTGCCAAGAAGGCCAATGGCATTTTGGGATGTATACGTAGGGGCATAGCGAGCAGATCGAGGGACGTGATCGTCCCCCTCTATTCGACATTGGTGAGGCCTCATCTGGAGTACTGTGTCCAGTTTTGGGCCCCACACTACAAGAAGGATGTGGATAAATTGGAGAGAGTCCAGCGAAGGGCAACAAAAATGATTAGGGGTCTAGAACACATGACTTATGAGGAGAGGCTGAGGGAGCTGGGATTGTTTAGCCTGCAGAAGAGAAGAATGAGGGGGGATTTGATAGCTGCTTTCAACTACCTGAAAGGGGGTTCCAAAGAGGATGGCTCTAGACTGTTCTCAATGGTAGCAGATGACAGAACGAGGAGTAATGGCTTCAAGTTGCAGTGGGGGAGGTTTAGATTGGATATTAGGAAAAACTTTTTCACTAAGAGGGTGGTGAAACACTGGAATGCGTTGCCTAGGGAGGTGGTGGAATCTCCTTCCTTGGAAGTTTTTAAGGTCAGGCTTGACAAAGCCCTGGCTGGGATGATTTAACTGGGAATTGGTCCTGCTTCGAGCAGGGGGTTGGACTAGATGACCTTCAGGGGTCCCTTCCAACCCTGATATTCTATGATTCTATGATTCTATGAACTGATCTGGCTGATTTTTGCCTGCCAGGATGCACGGTAATTTAAAAAAAAAGCAACCCAAACAACTTTATTTGCTGCAGAGTATCTGGTTATAATGCAGGCATACATGTTTGCTATCATCACTCTTTACCTGTCTTATGTTTACCTGTATGCTTTTCCTTATGTCCCCACTGCCTCCATTCACTCTTTCTAGCATGTATTTGTCGTTTAGAAATCACTCCCAGTGCATTAAAAGTTGCTGTATTTATTAGGATTCAGCATTGCAGTCATACATTTCTCATTGTGAAGAGTTTTATTATTACCATACCAAATAATTTAGATGAGCATGATAAATGACAGCATGTTGGTGTTGTTAAGGTTAATGGCCCAATGATTTACATGTAAAGACACATTTAAAGTCAAAATGATTGCATTAATAGTTTCATTGAACAATGTGAACTTTGAGTATACTGTTCAGGAATGCTCTAGAGAGGGTTCATTGCTATTACGCTAGTTATGTTATGGCATCCATTAGAGTTGAGCTAGTAGTATGGCAAAATTGACTACTTCCACATATGGCTGCCCTGTATCTTCTGAGTGCAGGTATTTCTCCAATCAGCCATTAAAGGCCAAAACTGAAGAGAAAATTACCTCAGACAAGAGTATAGACCAATAACCACTCTATCTTTTCCACCAACTGAAGATAATAGGCCAATCTCAGCTGTTGTGCCTACAAGCACATCACCATTGAGATCAATGGAGTTGCACCCATTTCCATCAGAACTCAGTTTTGCCCAAATTCTTTCCATATTAATAAAAAAAAAGATTGACAAATGATCTTGCTAAGTGTTTTCTGGGTAGTCTGGTAGAAAACTGAATGAGATGAATAAAGCAAGACAAGAAGTATTGGAGTCAATTTGTTAACCTTTGTAAAATGCTCACGTTGCTAGGTGGCGTGTGGCTTTGCTGGGGCTGGGAGCATTGGAGACACCTTGAGGGGCTGCACGGGAGGAGAGAATGCAACTGAGGAGTGTCTAAGGCAGTGCTCAATGTGCTCCCTCTCTTTTATTTTCTCTCTCTTTCACCAGTTCCTTTGCTTGCAGTACGCTTCTTCTCCCTTTCCCTCCCTGTCCCCATCTTCTTTCCTGGTGCTTAGGATGTGTTGGGAGGTCACATGCTGCACCTGGGGTCAGGACTCAGGGGTCTCTCCCACCCACTGCTGCTGAGGCCATTAGGAGGTAGGGGTCATGTTAGGGCTGAGTGATTTGGCTTGTGTTTGGAGGTACAGCATCGGAAGGAGGAGGTTGATACAGTTTACTATCTAGGTGGGTTGGCCATTCTGGGTTCTCTGTGTCAGACTCACCCTTTCCACCCTTAATCTAGTTGCTAGATCTCTGGCGATGTTAGGCGTTAGGCTAATCACTAGTTCTGGGGTCTGGAAGAGAAATTTCGCACATGGCAAAATTGACAGACTGGTAGGTGGGTTATTCACCTTCCTCCCAGCATCCAGGAGGTCTGGTTTGGGAGATTTAAATTACAATTGTCACAACTTTGGCAGGCTCAAGTGTGGTTTATGGTTTGGTCCAGTTCAGGTCTGTGTAATCCAGTGGGCTGCTCGGGCATTGGTCCTGAGCACAACATTGCACATTGCAGGGTTGGCCTCTGTTTCATGCAGCCTGTGGCTCCCCTCATCTTAGCTTTCCAACCTCCAGCTTCCAGTCAGGTTCCCTTGGCAGACCAGAGGGTGCAGAAATGGCATCTCCTTCAGGTTTATGGTCTAACAGGGTCATTGGTGTCCATTGCCATTGGCACTGGGACAACTTGGCTGGGTAGTTTGGGATGGGTACTGCACTTAGGTAACAGTTTTAAATAACAGTGCAGCCTCTGCATTTAACCATATTATGATCATAGAATATCAGGGTTGGAAGCGACCTCAGGAGATCATCTAGTCCAACCCCCTGCTCAAAGCAGGACCAATCCCCAATTTTTGCCCCAGATCCCTAAATGGCCCCCTCAAGCATTGAACTCACAACCCTGGGTTTAGCAGGCTAATGCTCAAACCACTGAGCTATCCCTCCCCCCAATGTCTGTGATTCATTGTTTCCATGTCCCCATCAACTAGGGCCACATAGCAAAACAGTTCCCCAAGTCAGTGGCTCTCTTTCCAGACTACTGTCCCCCTTTCAGGAGTCTGATTTTCTTGCGTACCCCCAAGCTTCACCTCACTTAAAAACTGCTTGCTTACAAAATCAGAAATAAAAATACAAACGTGTCACAGCACACTGTTACTGAAAAATTGCTTATGCTTACTTTCTTATTTTACCATATAATATAAAAAAATCAATTAGAATATAAATACTGTACTTAACATTTTAGTGTGTAGTATATAGAGCAGTATAAACAAGAAATTGTCTGTATGAAATTTTAGTTTGTACTGACTTCTCTAGTGCTTTTTATGTAGCCTTTTGTAAAACTAAGCAAATATCTAGATGAGTTGATTTACCACCTAAAAAATCCCTGCCCTAGGGGTTCATTTACCCTTGGTTGAGAATCACTGCCCTAAGTATCAAACTAGCTGAAAATATCTTGCTGTGATCTAAAGGGGTATGACATACAAACATACAGCCAAACAGTCTGCCCGCGTTTCTTACATTGGTGCAATTTATTTATTTAATTTACTTGTTTATAATTAAGGACCCATGAGAGTTAATGGGCTTGATCCTGCTCCCACTCAAATCAATGAACAATTTCCCATTAGCTTCATGGTGCAGGATCAAGCCTCATGGAATTACTCCATCCTGGAAATAAAGGATGCAGGCTCAGATCCAATGTATTTGATCTGTGCACAGGTAGATGAGCATATGCCCCATTGTACTGGCTTGTTCAGCACCTTCATATTTTATTGTGAAGAGTGATACATAAGTGAATTTTGCTGTTATCTATTAGCAAGAATAGTCTCTGAGGTCAATGACAGTCAGAAGCATCAGCTAAAGCATAGCACATGCCATTTTTCCATAATCTAATATTTTGATTCAGTACCACAAACTGAAATTAAAAAAAAAAAGACTAGGAAGCATTCCTCCTGTCAGGAACATATGTTCCTTTTACATTAACTGAAAGCTTTTGCAACTGTGAGAGCGGAAGCATATGTAGAAATAGCTGGATTTAGTAGATGGGGGTAAAAGTGTTTTGCTAAGAATAAAGTTGCCAAAGCGTATATGATAGGCTGAAAATTGCAGATTAAATGGAAGCACTTTAATTTTCAGGATCACATTGGAAATGCAAAGGAGAATCAAGCTGAGCATTTGGGTTTTACTATGCTACAACAGCACCCTGCTCTGTCTGCAGTCACCAATGCCAGCATCATTACAAGTGGAGAAAATCCAAAAATTGCAAACAGATACAGATCTCTTCAGATACTCCCTTCCCATGAATTGAGTCTAATGAATTAATGATTATATTGAGTCATGGCCCTTAACATCTACCAAGGAAAATACTGTATGAAAATAAGGTGTTAGATTTCCAGGTAGAAAGGACCCAGTTTTTAATAAGGTAATGGTTTTATAATTGCTGTAAAGTAATTGCTGACTTTTCATGAGGCACCCTGACATTTTATACATGTGCTTTGCAGAAAAGACTGAGAGGGATCTTGCTTCTTTCACAGAACAAGTTCCCCACAAATAAATTCTTCAGGACAAGGAGAAGAGAGAGCGTTAAAATAAGGGATGATGATTATTGCTTATGGCATATAAGATACCTTTCAAAGAAGAAAGAAGAGAGAGAAAAGAAAAAACTGTAGAGGCAAGGAAAGTTCTGGCAGTGTAGAAGTAAGAGCATGGATTTTAATTGGGAATGAAAACTACAGAGAGATTGATCGAATGTATCTATAAATAAATATGGTTAAGGAAAGGAAAATGTTGAGCTTGTGAATGTTTAAAACCACAAAGGGAAAAACTAGAGGAAACAATCAGATAGTAAAAATCTTCTCTCCCTTCCATTCTTGGACTTCTTTTTTCCTTTCTGCTATTTAATTAGTCTTAAAATTAGGGTGTGGTTTGCATATTCAGTAGAACCTCCGAGTTACGAGCACCTTGGGAATGGAGGTTGTTCGTAACTCTGAAATGTTCGTAACTCTGAACAAAACATTATGGTTGTTCTTTCAAAAGTTTACAACTGAACATTGACTTAATACACTTTTGAAACTTTACTCTGCAGAAGAACAATTCTGCTTTTAATCGTCTTAATTTAAATGAAATGAACACAGAAATAGTTTCCTTACTTTGTCAAATCTTTTTTTTTAAATATTTCCCTTTATTTTTTTAGTAGTTTACGTTTAACACAGTACTGGACTGTATTTGCTTTTTTTTCTCTGCTGCTGCCTGATTGCGTACCTGCAGTTCCAAATGAGATGTGTGGTTGACTGCTCAGTTCGTAACTCTGAGGTTCTCCAAAGGTTCAACTGCTTATCTTCTGGCTTTCCATACCTGTTTTGATTCTGAAAACATGGCATAGAAATCTCCTGAGAAAAGCCTTTCTCATGAAGTTTCCAGATCTCGGGCTTCCAACTGTGTCCAGAAATACTTCAACTACAGCATTTCTAATGTTATTCCGCCATTTATTACTTCAGTCACAACCAGAAACTGAAACTGCAAGTTAAAAATAAAGTTATTTGAACATTTCAGAACAACTCCAAAAGGTTTGGTTCTGAAAATGGCTAAAGGTTCAGGAAGATCTTATTTTATTCAAACCACTTTGTCTCAAACTCTGTTGTAGCTAAATACTGGGAGAGTTATACACTTACTTCCTCTCTGATTTGATCCAGGCTAATCTATAGATTGCTTTTGGGGTTAGAAAGAATATGCATTATTGTACAGCTGAAAAACCTGATTCAAACGCTTTGCCAGTTGGTGCAATCAATTGCCATTCTTGGATCCTGTAGTTGTAAGATTCCTCACAACCCCATTTCAAAGTTTTCTCTCAATCTGGCACTTTTCCATATAGCCTTTGTAATATAGTGCAACGACCTCAGTTCTTTTAAATATTTCCAGGAAGATTTTGTGAGTGACTATTGATTGATAGCTGTGAAAAGCCGCCTCAGTCTCTATCAGTCTAATAAGCATAAATGGCTCTTTTTTCTGACCTTCAGATGGGAATTCCACAGGCATTATGGTTTCTGGCCAGTTCAGTACTTCACTGAAGAGCTCAGTCCCTCTTCATTTCTAACAGTTTAACTCTATATATTGCTTCAGGCAGAATTGGTAGAGTAGGTGCATTTTATCTACTGGTAAGCAAACATTCACAACACAAAGTGACTTTATGGATCAACTGTTCAAATATAGGTGCCTAAATTGCATCCTCAAATTATATGAATGCATATCCAAAATGGTAAAGATGCATGCAATTGCTATTTTTTGACATGAATTTTCTAGTTAAAATGGCATTTATATATACGGGAAACAACATTAGG
Source organism: Eretmochelys imbricata (assembly GCF_965152235.1). NCBI lineage: Eukaryota > Metazoa > Chordata > Testudines > Cheloniidae > Eretmochelys > Eretmochelys imbricata. The sequence continues at coordinate 315,393,249 of NC_135572.1, forward strand.
GTTCCAGATTGTGTTTGGCAATTTGTCTATGGATGTTTCTTAGTTACAGCCTGATATTTAATAAGGCTTCAGTCTGCTCATTGCTTGTGCATCTACATCGGTGCTTAATGTTCACAATCATCTATGCACATATGGGGAGGGAGGTTGGCTGGTAATTAATGTAGCCAACCAGGACTCAGGAGATTTGAGTTCTAGTCCTGGCTTTCCCACAAGGTTCCACTGTGACTTTATCCAAGTCATTTAACCTCTCCGTACCTCAATTTCCCATCTGTAAAATGGGAATTTTCTCTATTTCTCAGGGGTATGTTAAGCAAAAGTTGTTAATAGTTGTAAGGTGCATAAACCTGTGCATGGTAAGTATTATAGAAATGCCTTTAAACAAATGCATACACAATAAATAAATAAATTCTGGCACTTGTGCTTGCAGATGATAGGATTAAAATGCAAAACATATTTGGACAAATAGAATTTTCATGTGCAAAATCCACCTCCTATGCAGGTGAAAATGTAAAAAAAAATGAACATTGATCTGTGAATAAACAGTGAGCTACATGGAAAGAAGTGGACCTCCCCCTTGGAAAATCAGGCACTTAAGGTCACAAAAGGACAGAATATGCACCCACACCCCCTACTCAAGTTGAATAGTACTTTATTTCACAAGTACTCTCATTGGTTTCAAGGGGACTATTTGCACAGTAAGAGAATCTTTTCCTTATTTCTGATATTATATAAGGGGACTTTCTATAAACAGAGAGGGTGAAATTCTGGCCCCATTAAAGGTAATGGCAAAATTCTCATTGACTTAAATGAAGCAAAGATTCCATCAAAAAACCTATTGGCAGTCTATCCTCACCAATGTCTAATCTGGTCATTCTAGAAAAATCATAACATAGAATTATATGTTAAAAGTAGTTTAAATACATACATGTTTTGCCTTCATATAACCAGTAAATATCACTGCAATTCTATTCACAATGTTCAAGCTGTTGCTTAGTCAGCCCACAGAAATGTATCTCAGTGAATGCATTTGTCTTTGTAGTGTTAGTGAAGTGGACATCCTGAGTTTCTCATTCATTACATAAAATGGAAAACTATCTTATTTCATCTTTTTGACTAGCTGCAATTAATCACAAAATCTGAAATAATCTAGAGAACATGCACCTATCACCTCTGTGTTGATTCCAAACATTTCTAGAGATTTTAGATATCAAGAATAAAACTCAGATGAGACATCAGCAACAAGAGCTTGCGGCTTTCACTGGCATCTGGCATCTTCCATGGGAGTGTTCTAGAGAGTTTGGTGCATGGCTGGTGGTGGTAGAAGTTGTGGTGGAAATCGATGAGTGAGTTTAAGTAATCCGCCAGAGGATGAAAATATCATCAATGTATCTCAGATATATCATAGATTTTGTCATGCATTTTTCCAGAAATTCTTCCTCGAGGTGACCCATGAAGAGGTTGGAATATTGGGGAGCCATCCTAGTACACATGCCTGTTCCATGGTTTGGACAAAGTTTTTGTTGTTAAATGTAAAGTTGTAATGGATGGGGATAAAATGGATGAGTTCGGCAATGTGTGTAGGGTGGATATCTGAGCATTGTCCATTGTCTTGTAGATATTTAAGACAGGCAGCAGAAGGAAGTAGATTGTGTCCTGGAGGAAACTGTCCTTTTGTCTGGTGGGTGGTCTGAGAATGGTTTCTAGGAGTTCCAATATTCCTTCAGTAAGGGTGCCATGGCCAATATGATGGGTCAGCCTGGGTTCCTTTGTTTGTGCATCTTGGGAAGCATGTAGAAGGATGGATTTGTGTCAGTTGAGGTTGTTGAGTTTCTCTTGGAGTTGTTTGGGAACAATTCAATAATATCCTTAAATTCCTGTGTGAAGCGTGGTGTGGGATCTTATCTGAGTACGTTAAAGTAGGTGGTGTCGAAGAATTGTCAGTTGGCCTTGTTGACATAGTCGTCATGGTTGAAGACTACGATAGCGCCCCCTTTGTCTGCAGGTTTGATCACAGTCTGGTAGTTGGATTTCAGGGATGATATAGCTATCTTTTTTTCTGTATTGGAGAGATTGTGGTGGATGTAATTTTTGTTAAGGCTGTCACAGTCAATTTTTTTCCTGAAGCGCGGGGAAATTAGGTTTTGAAGTGGGGTCTGATGAAGACTGTATGAATAGTGACAGTAGATTTAAGTGGTTTAATTTGATTTTGTGATTACTGTGAATGTTAAGTTTTGTAAAGAACTCCTAGATGTATGTTTTTATTATGAACTCCGTCTGTTGATGATGTCAACTGTGTATCAAATTGCTTGCATATCACGATGAAATTATATGTCTGAATAAAATCTGAAATTTTCTTTATAAAGATTAAATGAATATTCCATTTCTGATGCATGCTCATTCTTCACCAGTATTCATGGAAAACTATTAGGCAGTTCAATTTCACTAGCAAAGAAAGTAGATATAAGCTTGAATTATGGGGAAATTTGGATCCTAACTTTGCAGCTCAGGATCCCTCACTGTAAGGCTCTTTGGTGTATTATTCATAAATCCCTCATATCCTCTTTCTTTTTTTAACATGCACTTCCTATCAGCTTTGCTGTAAATATCACATTTCAATTTTTATTCAGAAGTTATATAATGTTATAAATAAAAATTTCAGTGGTAAGAAAACTACATTAACACAGAGTTAAAGTTGTTTGGTGGTATGTCATCCCCTTGCAGAAAGAGGTTGAGCAAAACTTACCTTCTGAAAATGCACAGTTAAGGTAGCCCATGCATTCTTCTGCCCTCTTTAAACAATGCCCCAATATGTCCCAGTAGCACACATACCTTTACTCTTCCAATGCCATAGTTGCTGAAATGTGCAAGCTGTTCACCTCCTTTTAAAACCCATTGACTCTCAGCCACAGGATTCATCTCACACTATTAAAGGATAAAAAGGGGAAAAAAGAGAGTGGAGTTGGGCAACCATTACTGTGCATTTCCTCATTTTTAGACATTTGAGTTTTGTTCAATTCAGTGTTCTGCAAAGGAACGACATAGCACCAACTAACCTTAACTCTGTGTTAATGCAGTTTTTTGCCATGAAATTTCCTAGTTTTTTGAACAGGGACAGATACATTGTTGCTAGGAGATAGTAGTCCTTTCAGAAATTGTACATATGTTCTGCAATTTACATGCTGAGCCAGATTAGCCTGTGTCAGCAATCTCCATTTCAAGGTGTAGTCCTTGCTCTGCCACAAATGTATGCAATCTTGTGATCCTAGAAGTGCCTAGAATCCATAGGTTGCCAACCCTGGCACAGCACGTATTTCTTTCCCCTCAGCAGTCAAGGCCCCTATGCTGTCAATTCCGTACCTCTGCACTATGGTCCTTTGGAAACACCTCTTTAATCTGCTCCAAGATCAGGAAGTAGCCACTTGCTCTGGCCTCCCCAGAGGCTAGAAAAATACAGATTTTCTCAAACAATCAATCGAAGGCTTGCCTACCACCCATCTTCATTGCCCACCCCTTTTACAACTGCAACCCCTCTCCTTATCCCTGTCCCCACTCCCCCAAGTCCTCTGTCTTCAGCTCCTCCCTACCCAAAATAACAAGTTTTTCTTAGATCAGCTATTGACTATTCTGCTGTGTTCACAGTAAGCCTCCCCATAAAATAGGAACACTTTATATTAGAACACGCAACTTCTAGCAAGCAACATGAGTTATTAAATCTTTTTTGCACAGGTGTGCAAAGGTTTTGACTAGAAACATCAGTGGTGGTATGTTCGCTGAGTCACACTGGCACATTCCCTCAAACTACTCAGGCAAGCATAAAGTGGCTGCACAGAAAACCTCTCCCTTTTTTTTTCTTTATTGGTGCATGCACACTGTAATCCTTCCAGACTGCACATCCACGCAAGTGAAGACATGGATGCTTTCTTAAATACCCTAAAAACCTAGTGGGTGTCATACACAACCTTGGGTCAAAATTGACCAGTTGAGACCATTCTGAGCTGCATCACATCAATAGTTTGATCTCTGGCTGTGTGCAAAACCTACCTGGAAACTTTTTGAAAAATTGCTCTTTTCTCTGGGTTTATATCTCTGGAACTATTGGCTCAAATGATTCCAAATGTGGACCACTAACCCTATGCTGCACTCCCACAAGGCAATGCTAATTTCAAGAAATTCTGTGCAAGCATGTGGATTTTAGAGCACTTAGAAGCATCATCCTTTAAACAGGAAGGATAGAGGGATGATGGAGGTGAAAGGGCTTCTCTCCACATCCATCTGCAGCACAGGAGTCTCTGAAAAGTTTGAAATGCCCCATTCATCTCAGTATGATCTTCTTAGTTGAATGAAAACATCCCAGGGAGATGAATACAAGCTGAAGCACTAGGTCTGGGACGTGTGAACCAGTCCATTCAACTCAGTGGGTATTCCCATACCCTTCCTAAGTGCCTTAGAGCTGGTGTGATGCATGACATATACCCATTCTCAGGCCACGTCTACACTAACACTATTGTTGGTAAAACTTTTGTCAGTCAGGGGTGTGAAAAAAACACCCGTCTGATCAATATAAGTTTCACCAACAAAAGCGCCTGTGTGGACAGCAGTGTGCTGGCAGAAGCTCTCCTGCTGATGTAGCTACCCCCATTCATTGGGGGTGGTTTAATTATGCCAACGGGAGAGCTCTGTTCTGTCAGCATAGAGCGGCTACATGGGAGACTTCACAGTGGTGCAGCTACAGCAGTGCTGCTGTAAGTTCAGTAGTGTAGGCATAGCCTCAGTTCTCCACCTGACTGGGCAGGACTTCACCAGAATCTGTCTTAAATGGGGGGCAGGAGCGGGCCTCAGGCCCTCCCAAAAGGGCAAGCTCCCCCAGAACCTGGCACATATGAGAAGGACAGGGAAGGTGCATGGTGCACACACAAGCGGAAGTGAAAGGGACTCAGACACCTAGAGGGGAAAGAGTCCCCCTCACATCCCGATCTGGGCACGCACACAGGAGGGAAAATGTGGGGCCATCAGGTGACCCTTATTTCCCCCAGTCCGCCTGCCAGTCACTGCCATGTCTCGCTTCCCTCTGTCTCACCGCACCCTTCCACTCCCCCTACCCTCCAAACCTCCCTCACATGAAGCCTCAACCTCTCTCCCCTTCCCTACCACCCATCCCCATTTATCTCCCTCCCCATAATCCCCAATGCTTCACTTTGGGGGGATGCAGGGAGGTTGGAGTATACTGGCAGGGCTGGACCTGCATGATGGTTGGGGTGCAGTCTGGGTATGGTGCATGGCCAGAGATGGGGGGTGCAGGATGGTTTGGATGTACCGGCAGAGCTGTGAAATGCACCGGGATTGGGGTACAGGAGCGTTGGGGTGCACTGACAAAACGGGGTTGGGGAGCACTCTGGTTTTAGGTGGGAGTTTGTGATTAATGTATCCTTAGTTATGTTAATTGAAGGGTGACTTCACAGCCAGTCACTGTGATTCAACCAGTCATTAGTATCTCTCAGTTTAACAATACAAGGCAGGAGGAAACCCTTTTTTGGGAGGGGACCTGTAACTCACGGAGCCTGTAACTCAGGAAGCCCTGGTCAAATGACCCCAGATTTGGATTACTAATGCTAATCTCTGCTCCCATGAGCCACACCAAATTTCGAAGACATCCCCAATGTCACACACAAATTTCGAAGACATCAGATTAACTGTTCAGATTTTAAAATACTTATAGGTGTCAAGCTTTCAAGCATACAAAATGGTAGGAATGGAAACCCTCTAGGCATTTTTCTGTACTGGCGCATACATAGTGTGTTCACCAGGACAATGGTGTCATCACATTCCCTCAAACTCCCTCACATTCCCCAGGCCAGGATGAAGTGAGTGCATAGAGACCCTCTCATGTTTGTCTATTTATTTATTTATTGGCACATATGCACTGTAATCCAGTGGTGCTGGAACTAGGAGTCTTGGGGGTGCTGCCACACCCTGTGGCTTGAACTAGTAATAACAAAAACCAAACACATGATCTCCATGGGTTTCCATCATCAGCACCCCCAGTATAAAAATTGTTCCAGCGCCCCTGCTGTAATTGTCCCAGACTGCATATCTATGCAAGCGTAGAAGTGAACATGTTCTTAAATAGCATCCACAATGTGGGTCCCTGTGGTGAGGTGGACCAGGCCCTGAGGCCCCCTACTGGAGGCCTTGCGGCCCAGCCACATACCACCCCAGAAAGGGGCAATGGAGGGGGCTCTCCAAGCTGCCTAGAGTAGCTATGTGGAACACAGCCAATTAGAAAGGGCTGCAGAGAGCAGCCAATCAGGGCCCAGCAGGCTAGTATGAGAACAGCTGCAGGGCCAGAATGAGATCAGCTCCTCCAAGGAGCTGGAGGAGTGTGGTTGGTGAGCCTGGCAACAAGAGGACCTTGGACAGAACAGTGCTGGCAGAGACCGGGAGGAGTGAAAAGGACTTCCGGGCTGGCTGCTGGGACTCAAGGCCCTGAGGTAAGGGTGAAGAATGTGCTGGGGCCACAGGGAAATGGTCCAGGGAATTGTAGCAGCAATGCTGTTTAAATAAAGGGATGTGGCAGATGGCTGCTGTCTATAGGGTCCCTGGGCTGGGACTTGGAGTAGTGGGTATGCCTGGTCCTGTCCACCCCCCTCACCAGCCACTGACAAAGTGACCTGGACTTTGATGTACCCTCAGAAGGGGAACTTAACTGTTTAGCAGCCCAGCTGGAGGCCAGAAAGGCCCAGAGAGGTGAAGAGTGTCCAGGGAGGGAGCCCTGAGGGCAAGGCCCCACACCAGGGCTGGGACTGTTTGAGAACCAAGGGGTCCTAGATAGGCCCTCTTGGACTGTATATCCCTGGAGGGAAACTGAACTGTTTAGCAGCTCAGCTGGAGAGTTGGGCCAGAGACGCAAAGAGTCTCTGGGAAGGGAGCTCTGGGAGATGTGGCCGCACACCAGGGCTGGGACTGCTTGAAGAGCAGGAATAGGCCAGAGGGGGCTGAGAGACAGTCTGAACCTGGGTACTGATATAGGCCCTGTTGCGCAGATTGAGTATCAAGTCTAAGGACAGGACTGCAGATAAAGGGACCTTACAGAGGGCACTGAGATAGGCCCCCTGTGGGACTTATACCCAGGAAGGGATTTGATTTTATGTCACATACAGACTGTGTGTTACACAACCAGAGGGCTGAGTCACTGAAGACTCCACTGCAAGCAAGAGAAAAAGTGTAGACACACGCACTCGGACAAGGGGGTGCTTGTGAGAGGTGAGTGCTTTGGACCCGTTGCAGTCCTCCAGAGATTTAGTGGGAGCCAGGCACTGCCTTGGATAAAATTTGACAGATTGAGGCCATTTTGACCTGTATCACATTAATAGTTTGACCTCTAGTTCTGAACACAAAAATACCCCCCAAACCCTTTTTTATTAATGACTATTTTTAACTGGGTGATATCTCTGGGTCTCCCTGGCTCAAATTACTCCAAATTGGGGTCACTAACACCTCATTTCCAAGTAATCACTTAAGCATGTCAATTTTAGAGGACTTAGAAAGCTTGACGTTTAAACAGGTGTTGTGACTTCACCTTAACTATAGTGGTGCTGCTGCGTCTCTCTCTCTCTCTCTAATCTCGTGGATAATTACTTTTCTGAAATCTGCATCAATAGGTTAGAAAATTCTGTTCTTTGTTTTTGCTCAGTTATGTCCAGGAATACGAATTTTCTATTCAAGTGGACAAGCAGATGGAATACTGAATAATATTGCTGCCCAGAATTAAAAATTATAATCATTTTATTGGGTAAAAGAAAGAAGGGTACTTGGAACATTGATGTATCTTCTGCTGGATTTAGTGATCCGGCAAAGTAAAGAGAGCACCAATTTATTGTCAAAGGCATACCTATCTAGGGATTTACCATTTCTTAGTAATACAGTAGCACCTAGAGGCCCCCCAGGCACAATCAGGGCCCATTCTGTTAGGCCCTGCAAACACAAAGTAAGAGACAGTCGTTGTTTTGAGCTCTTACAATTTACATATACAAGAATGTGGATAATATTAGCTCCATTTTGCATGTTGGGAAACTAAGATATGGAGAGATTAGGTGGCTTACCAAAAGTCACACGAGAAGTCTGTGCCAGTGCCAGGAATGGATCCCAGGTTACTTGATTCCGAGATCAGTTCCTTAGCCAGAAGACCAACCTTCTTGTTTAAAAAATCTTCTAGCATTTCAGAAATCTGCATTCGGATTTCCACATTGAGTCCCTGATGTGATTACATACATCTGAGTAATGACGTGCATGGATGCCCAGCTAGAGGCATGTAATTCTGGCTGTGCAAATGGTGTACAAATGGTTACATATTCACAGTTCTGAAAAATCTGAGCCCTGATGTGCTCCAGGATCTCCCTCTCTTCTTGTCTACATGGGAAAGGCAGAAAATAAATTAGTGTGCCCTTCCCTCTCTGAAGGAAAGAAAAATTGAGATACCATCTACTTTTCTCTTCTTAACGGTATAAAAGAAAATATAATGGTGCTGACCTAAGGGAGAAGTGGAGAAAAGGGCATGGGAGCAAGGACAACAAACAAGTAATATCAAACTGTCCCTATTACTCAACAGGTGCCTGGTGCCTCTAAATCCCACTGACATCAACTGAGATGCTTAGTATCTTGTAGTATCGGGTAGTAATCAATGGCTCCATGCAGCCGGTATCAACCGGATTGCCCCAAGGGTTGGTCCTGGGGCCAGTTTTGTTCAATATCTTCATTAATGATCTGGAAGGTGGCGTGGATTGCACTCTCAGCAAGTTTGCAGATGACACTAAAGTGGGAGTAGAGGTAGGGATAGGATACAGAGGGACCTAGACAAATTAGAGGATTGGGCCAAAAGAAGTCTGATGAGGTTCAACAAGGACAAGTGCAGAGTCCTGCACTTAGGATGGAAAAATCCCATGTACCGCTACAGACTAGGGACCGAATGGCAGAAAAGTTCTGCAGAAAAGGACCTAGAGGTTACAGCGGACGAGAAGCTGGATATGAGTCAACAGTGTGCCCTTGTTGCCAAGATGGCATTTTGGGCATTTTAATGGCATTTTGGGTTGTATAAGTAGGGGCATTGCCAGAAGATTGAGGGACATGATCGTTCCCCTCTATTTGACATTGGTGAGGCCTCATCTGGAGTACTGTGTCCAGTGCTGGGCCCCACACTACAAGAAGGATGTGGAAAAATTAGAAAGCATCCAGCGGAGGGCAACAAAAATGAATAGGGGACTGGAACACATGACGTATGAGGAGAGGGTGAGAGAACTGGGATTGTTTAGTCAGCGAAAGAGAAGAATGAGGGGGGATTTGATAGCTGCTTTCAACTACCTGAAAGGGGGTTCCAAAGAGGATGGCTCTAGACTGTTCTCAGTGGTAGCAGATGACAGAACAAGGAGTTCTCAAGTTGCGGTGGGGAGGTTTAAGTTGGATATTAGGAAAAACTTTTTCACTAGGAGGGTGGTGAAGCACTGGAATGCGTTACCTAGGGAGGTGGTGGAATCTCCTTCCTTAGAGGTTTTTAAGGTCCAGGCTTGACAAAGCTCTGGCTGAGATGATTTATTTGGGGAATTGGTCCTGCTTTGAGCAGGGGGTTGGACTAGGTGACCTTCTGAGGTCCCTTCCAACCCTGATATTCTATGACCAGACTCTGCTATTGAGGATGAAACCCCTACAATTCCTCATAGAAGAGCCTGGTTCTTGAAACACTTAGTGCTGGGCATGTAAATTACTTCCAGGAGTTATCCCATTGACCTCAATAGGACTACCTACTGTAGTAAGCACTATTCCCAGTAGTAGATATTTGCACTCAGGCCCTGACTTCAGTCCTGTGGTATATGACTCAGAGCTCTTTAGGTTCCCAGGTCTGACTTCCCGTAGAAAGTTTGCCTGAGTAAGGACCATGGGGTCAGACACACTACTCTGGCTCATGTCATGATGACTAGTACAAGTGTCACAACCTAAGTTTAATTTAGCATAATATTTTTGGTTCTCTCAATTCACACTTGTTCCTCTTTTAAAGATTTTCAAAGCTTAGTTTTTTTCTGTCTTAATCATATAGTTTGTGTAGAGTCTAAAGAAACGTGCTCCATAGCACACAGCATACAATCTGTTCTCTGCATAGTGGCTTCTGTAATCTTCCATCTCAGATGCTGTAGAAAATAAAATACTGTAGATAATATCACATTTCACAAAACATCTTATGCAAAGTACACAAAGAATGAGTAGCTAAAGCTAATTGAAATGAGCCTTGAAGAAGTAACATTTCCTGACTGTGATAGGAAGAAATCAATGTTTTGAGACTTTCTTTTTTTTTTTTTTCTTTTTTTTCGCACTGAAGTCTGAAATTCAGGGCATGACAGCTAATCCACATCAAAGGAGAATTAAACAAATGGGTAGCTACTCATTTCAATGAATGAACAGAAATGCATAAAAGCAACATTTCACAAGGAAATCAGTCCAAGTATAGGTAAAATTTTAAATTACTTTTGACAAGGAGGGAAAGCAGACAGAATCACAGTGTAACTGGAGTATAATGTGCACAATTAACTTGTTCTGGGGTCAGCTCCCTGCCAGCAGAGTTTAACGCTGGCAGTAACTTAGAAAGAAATGGTAGCTGAAGGAGTACATGTAAGCTGGAAAGGGCAGAGGCCTGTGGAAATTAAAAATCATCTTTGAAAAAGGTAAACAAGCAATGATTTAATGTCCTAATAACAGGTCTCAGCAATGGACTCTTTGGCATGCTTTTGTATTTTAACTCATGATTCTGGATGTGTACTGTGTGTTGATTAAAAAGAGTAACAGAGCCCAAATTTCCCTGAACTTTCTGGTTAAAAACAAAGTCTTCCCCACTTCTAGGACTGATATATTTATTTAAACCTTTAACAAAACAAGACACACCACAGACCTGCCCACCTAGGTTTCTAGGCTAGGTACTAATTTTCCAGTCCTTAAATAGCATCTTTCTTTCAAAACACTAGGAAGAGTCTAAATCAGAGAAATTACCCTCCTAGCTATCTAAGAAACTATCCAAACTTCTTAGGTCAAACTCACTGGCTTGTTTCTGAACTCCCAAGAGACCCTTCTAGGCTAGGTCAGCAGGTTGTACAGCCTCTGTTGGGTTAATTGACAGGGTAAGAAGAATGATCACAGGTAAAGTAACCCCACTTGTGAAACCCTTGCTGGTTCTGTATAAATCTCTGCAGTAGCTACCGGGGAATAGATGTCCTTTCCATGCCCACCTTGGAGCAGGATGTCAGTAAAAGGCAATGAATGCTAACATCCTTACAGAGAAGTTACTGCAATGAAGGGGGTTAGGAAGCCCTGTGAAGCTCTCCACGTGGAATTTCCTACACATTGTTTGGTCAGAGGGGGTCTCACTTCACATAAGAAGTGGAGAATTGGGCCCCCAAATGCACCAGTTCCTTGTCAGATCTTCAGCAGCACAGAGTCATCTGTGTGGAGAACTTATGACTTTGCATTAGTCCTTGGCTCCCACTGGCTCCCTGTTAACATGACTAATAGGGGCTACCTCACAGCCACTGCTCCTGGAGCCCCTCTTACTGCATGTGAGAGGAGAAAGTTAATGCAGGCTGCATGAACCTTATTAGCACCAACCTATCCATTAAAATTCCATGAGGATGCAGGGGCTACTTCTGCAGCCATCCCTGCAGCTTGTCTCCTCTCCATACAAAGAGTCAACTTTGGTGGGGCCTCTGATGAGTCAAGAGAAGTGAGGGTAGGATGCTATGTGAGTGTCTTTCTTTTAGTCTTCTGGGTGCAAGATCTGCTAGAACCCTGTACCTGTCACTGTGGAAATGGAGGATCCAATCTGGGCTAGTATCCCTTATCCAAAAAGCATATGTCTACACTACACGCTTCTTTCAGTGGGGTGTGAAGTACACATACACACACACCATGGGTATGAAGAGCAGTGTAGATGGTCTGTAGTATAGTACAGACATGCCTGAATGGTGTGGGCAGGTATGAGTGTATATACCCTACGAAGCTCTCTATTTGCCCAAACTGTGGCTCCAATCTACATTGCTATTTTTAGCAGTGTTGTATCCTTCTGCCTCTCCTCTGCTGGAGCCTTTCCCCACAGGAAAAGACTCCCCCACCCCAGTGAGGAAAGGTTCTGCCAGAGGGGAGGCATCAGGGAAAGGCTGTGCCAGCTCCCCACTGCTAAAGCATTTCCCCTCCATGGAGAAAGGCTCTGGCAGTGGCGAGGCAGCTGGGAAACCCCACTGCCTCTAAGCTGTCAGAACCTTTCCTTACTGCAGTGAAAGGCTCTGGCCATGAGGAGTTGCTGAAGCTTTTCCCCCTGCATCCTCTCTCCCAAAGTCTTTCACTGACACGTGTAGCTACAGACCGCAGCATGGATGCAGCCTGCTTTTCACTGCGGCATGTAGCTAAAGGTACGGTACATGCCACCACCTGTGCAACACATGTGGACACACCTGAGCTAGCTTTGATCAAAGCTAGCTCAGATATGTCTACATGTGCTGCAGTCATACCTCCTGATTACAGTGTAGACATAACCTAAGTCTAGTCTTGACACAATGCGGGGAGCTAAAAAACTGAAGGGAGGATGAAGATAACAACATAATCATGCAGTTGCTTTGGTCATTGAAGTTACTTTCTTTGTTTTTGTTTGTTTTATTTCAAAGAGGTGCACACTCCGTTTGTAGTAAAGCTGCCTAAATATGAATTGGAAATAAATTGTCTGAATTTAGAGCTTATTTGTTCAGAATCCTGTCCTGCATTCTGCGTATATTTTTTTCATAAATAGCCACTATGTAGCTTATGTATAGCTTGGACAAATACGTTCAGTTCATGGGCTACTTATGAGCGCATCACCTTGAGCATTTATTATTGGATCTAACTGGTCACATAAATCATGTTGTATTGTTTCCGCTCTTTAATCAGATGAGAAAACTTTTAAAACAGGAGGATAACAAATAGTAAATGGTAAATAGGGACTAGCAATAGGAATAGTTTTCATTTGCATGAAAAATAGCTATTTCTCAGGTGTATTAAAACCATTTGTGAGAATATTCATCAGTAAAGAAAAAGAGGAGGTATGAACATGCTTGAAGTGAACAGCCATTTTGAATTCAAAGAAATGTTTGCAAACTTTTTTTTGGCCAATATTTGACCAGCTCCGTTTTGTTGAAGTGTGTTTTAGGAGAGGTTTGAAGGATGAGTAAAGGCATGAAGTAAAGCTAAGCAGTAAAGCTAATCAAATGCTAAGTATAACAAAAATCAAGGCTATTTAGCCAGAGTGTTAATCATCTAACTGTTTAAGCATGAATTCCCTCAAGAGCATTCAGAGTAAAAAGACATCTCTGAAAATTGTGTCTAAACGATTGAAAAGCTCTTAGCCTAAAAATGTTTATTTAGATGTTCTAATTACCCCATTTATGCAAACTTGAGTTTATCTATCCCAGACCACTTTCTATGTCAGTTGTGAAGCATGACCAGAATGTTTCCAGACATCTTTAGAAGATCAGACCAAGTTCTGGGCTACTGTTTGGCTTTGATTTTCTTTTATTCCCTTGATATTGTGTTCAAACAAGAGGCAAACATAGTGGCCCTATTGAGGCTGTTCTCACAGCCATGCTATGACCTGTGCTGCAGGTAGTCCATATAGGTGAGTAAAGCAGATGCACAGGCCAATCCACGATCTTGCCCTGAAGTTTGTTTCTCTTACATTGGCTTCTCTGAGAGACATGAGTGTACATCCAAGGTTAGCAATTCGCCCTTAGCTCGCACAGTAGGAGTATGATCAAAAGAAGTAACAGATACAGAAGTATAATCAGCATTAGCCTTCTTAGATACCTATTATTTATTATATGTAGGTTATCATCTGTCATAAGTGGTAGGCATGACCCCTCCTAGTGAGTGCTGTAGTGGCTAAATGTCACAATCTAGTCCTGAGCTAGCGTGTCCAGTTCAAGCTCTCTTCTTCTTTCATTTTCCATAATTTGAACACAGGGCCAACTGCTGTATGCTTGCAACGAGTTATGTTTAAAATGTTTTCAGTGAAGTAGGTAGGACTGCTCACAAGAATAAAGGTTACAAGATACAACCAAATTTTCAAATGAGACTTAAGATATTACCTTGGTAAATTTTGCATAATAGGCAGCAGGTTTAAAACAAATAGAAGGAAGTATTTCTTAACACAATGCACAGTCAGCCTGTGGAACTCCTTGCCAGAGGATGTTGTGAAGGCCAAGACCATAACAGGGTTCAAAAAAGAACTAGATAAATTCATGGAGGATAGGTCCATCAATGGCTATTAGCCAGGACGGGCAGGAATGGTGTCCCTCACCTCTGTTTGAAAGAAGCTGGGAATGAGCTACAGGGGATGCATCACTTGATGATTACCTGTTCTGTTCATTCGCTCTGGGGCACCTGTCACTGGCCACTGTCAGAAGACAAGATACTGGGCTAGATGGACCTTAGTAGGACTCAGTAGGGCCATTCTTATGTTCTTATCCATTGGCATATGCAAAGCAAGCCTTGTTATGTGCAAAGCAATGAATTTCATCTCTAAATCTCCAATTTTCATGCCCACAAATGCGCATTTTGCAGGTGCAATTTCAGAGGCCACAGCTGAAAAATTTAGCCCAAAATATTTGCCTAAAACCTTATATTCTCGGTTTCTATTTACATTCCAAAGCAAACTGCTTCACACGGTAACTGGAGAGACAGGGTGGGTGAGATAATACCTTTTATTGGACCAACTTCTATCCTGGGACCAACACAGCTCCAGCAACACTGCATATACACGGAAACGTAGATTCTAAAAAGATAAGTAGGTTATCTGACAACTTATTTTTTGTAGCTCATGAAAGCTTATGCTCAAATAAATTGGTTAGTCTCTCAGGTGCCACAATACCTCCTTTTCTTTTTGCGGATACAGACTAACACGGCTGCTACTCTGAAACTTATTTTTTCTGGTCCTGCTGTGCTGACTACGTTAGATTTAACAAACTCTTTAAAGAAAGGGCCTCATACAACTTTAAGCCAAGTGTATTACTGCGGATGGAGCTAGCATACACGGGTCATAGGACTGTAGGACACTGTGGGACCACTAGGCTCCAGTGGCCTTACATGCACCTAATAAGTCATCTCCGTAAAGCTTGTGAGTAAATATACTAGTATGCAACTTCGGTACAGTACCTTGAGCTTCTGAGAACATATGCTGGAAATTAGAATGTCCGTGGTGACCAGGAGATTAGACTGTGAATTGTAAGGGCCTTGCCAAACCATCTTTTTTCCAACTCTGGGAAAGGAGTAGTCTGAGGATTGGAGAGGTCAGTGGGTCTTTAATTATGTGTCTGTAATCTTTTACATTGCATTCCAATTGATGAGATGGCACCCACTTTTATTAATTTAAAGAAATAAAATTAAATAAAGGTGAAAGACAGGTTGTAGACAAAGAATCTGAGAATTCTTCAACAGGCATGTGTGGGGGGAAAAAAAGACTTATGAGGGTTATTGGCCCAGTCCTCCATACCCCTACTGTCAATGGGACTATTATTATGAGTTACATTTTCAAGATCAGGCTTTAATAGGGTCGCCTATCATATAGATTAATATGTTTCTCTAGTACATGTTGCATTTCAAAAACCTGTAAAGTATGTCACTCCTCTGTTGGTTTATAATAATGAAAATCTGTTTTAACCATTTCATCTGAAGACACACAGCTTTAATGTATTTATGGTAAGACAGTGTGCTGGTATTTCATTTATGGCATTTTATTGTGCTGTTGGAAAATATACGGGGCTGAAAATAATACCTCAATTATTTCTTTTTATCTCCACAATAAGTCTGCACAAACATCAAAATGCCTCTGTTTGCTCTGAGCCTGTACTGAAATAGTCTTCAAGGTCTGTTACCTTACAGCATACAGTTACGTTCCAGAGATCCTGCTTAAAACATCCTGATTTCAAGCTAGTGGAATATATTTGCTTTAGTGCTTAAAGTCCTTCCTTTGGTCTCTACTTAGTAGTCTTGAGTGTGTGTTAATGAACATAGGAGGATTTGGACACCTATTGGTAATCTGAATATTTTACAGATCTGACTTGCCTCCGTGCACATTTGACTTGTTAACTGTGGTGCCATTGTTGGAAGGATTACATTTACAAATGCCACCCATGCAGTAATCTACAGTAGAAATGTTGGTTAGTAACATCAGGTTAATATCCACAACAAAAAGAAAAAAGACACTGTTGATATTCAGGCCTGTCTGTAAAGGCCTATACTCTAAGAATTTAAGTGTATTCTTATCATTTAGCTAGTTATAGCGTTATAAAAGAAAAAATTAAAATTGCAGTCTGCCTGTATAAGGGCCTTCTCTCACTGTGACAGTCTGAGGCCCTGTTCTTAGGCTAAGGCCTTTGGCTAAGCAGCAGAGGCAGCCATAAGCTGGGAAGCGACCGGTCACATCCTCACATTCCAAACTAGTCACATTGAAATCAGGTGCTATTGGGCTGTTAGGAATACAGTCCTGTCCTGATAATGCCTATCACCTCCAGAGAAAGGGAAGTGCCTAGAAGATGTAAAAGGAAACTTAGTTTGATAGCATCCTGTCTGGCAAGAACTCACTTATCAATAGCTAGAATGTGAAATCCTCATTTCTGTGTTTGTTCTATCACTGTAGTCCCCATTTCCCTACTGTTTGTCTGCATAATCTCTGTCTGGTTCTGTGATTGTTCCTGTCTCCTGTATAATTAATTTTGCTGGGTGTAAACTAATTAAGGTGGTGGGATATAATTGATTAAATAATCATGTTACAATATGTTAGGATTGGTTAGTTAAATTTCAATAAAATGATAGGTTAAGGTATAGCTAAGCAGAACTCAAGTTTTACTATACAGTCTGCAGTCAATCAGGAAGTGGGTGGGTAGGTGGGAGGGAATGGGGGTGGGGAATTGGAATGATGTTTTGCTAAGGGAGGGAATGAGAATGGAATTGGGGTGGGGAAATTGGAATCATGTTTCGCTAAGGGGGGGAATGGGAACAGGGAGACAGGTAAGGCTCTGTGGTGTCAGAGCTGGGAAGGGGGACACTAAGGAAGGAAACTGGAATCATGCTTGCTGGAAGTTCACCCCAATAAACATTGAATTGTTTGCACCTTTGGACTTCGGGTATTGTTGCTCTCTGTTCATGCGAGAAGGACCAGGGAAGTAAGTGGGTGAAGGAATAAGCCCCCTAACAGACACTTTAATGAATATGAGATGTAATAAGCTTAAGCATAAACAATTTTAATTAAATTATCAGAAATGTATCCATGCTAATCAGCCATTGAGAAGTTCTCCTTTATGGCACACTCTCAAACAGGCCTGTCATAAATATAAAGGGAAGGGTAACCACCTTTCTGTATACAGTGCTATAAAATCCCTCCTGGCCAGACGCAACATCCTGTTACCTGTGAAGGGTTAAGAAGCTCAGCTAACCTGGCTGACACCTGACCCCAAGGACCAATAAGGGGACAATATACTTTCAAATCTTGGGGGAAGGAAGGCTTTTGTTTTGTGCTCTTTGTTTACATGTTTGTTCTCTCTTGGGATTGAGAGAGGCCAGACAGAAATCTATCTTCTCCAACCCATCCTAATCCAAGTCTCCAATATTGCAACCAGTATAGGTAAGCCAGGCAAGGCGGATTAGTTTCTTTTGTTTTATGTGAACTTTCCCTGTGTTAAGAGGGAGGTTTATTCCTGTTTTCTGTAACTTTAAGGTTTTGCCCAGAGGGGGATCCTCTGTGTTTTGAATCTGAATACCCTGTAAAGTATTTTCCATCCTGATTTTACAGAGATGATTTTTACCTTTCTTTTTTTTTTTTTTTAAATAAAATCCTTCTTTTAAGAACCTGACTGATTTTTCCATTGTTCCAAGATCCAGGGGTTTGGGTCTTTGATGATTTTGTAACCAATTGGTTAGGATATTATTCTCAAACCTCCCCAGGAAAGGGTGTGTGTAGGGCTTGGGGGGATATTTTGGAGGGAAGACATCTCCAAGTGGTCTCTTTCCCTGTTCTTTGTTTAAAACGCTTGGTGGTGGCAGCATACTGTTCAAGGACAAGGCAAAGTTTGTACCCTGGAGAAGTTTTTAACCTAAGCTGGTAAGATTAAGCTTAGAGGGTCTTTCATGCAGGTCCCCACATCTGTACCCTAGAGTTCAGAGCGGGGAAAGAACCCTGACAAGGCCACATCTCCTTCCATTTTGGGAAATGACCTGGATCCATCTAACTTTGATAATTTTCCATTGGGATTACAGAGACCCTCCTTGTTCGTCTCTGGAATACCAGCCCCTGGAGTTGAGCGGCGATGACTTTGATAATTCCATCTCAGGTTTCATATCAATCCTTTGGACTAAGTCAGCACTTCTTGTACTGTAGAACTGGTTCTCTGTGTATATTGGATCATCAAAACATGGGGTTATTTTAGATAATAATACCTAGCCCTTAGATAGCACTTTTCATCTATGGAACACTTTACAAAGGAGGTCAGCATCATTATCCCGATTTTACAGATGGGAAAACTGAGGCACAGAGCAATGATGCAACTTGCCCAAGGTGTTCTAGAAGGCAATGGCAAAGCCAGAAGTAGAACCCAGGTCTCCTGAGTCTGTGTCCACAGCCATTTCAAGTAGGTCACATCGCCTCCCTTAAGCAATACAGAGCTAATATAGGCATTGTAAAACTTATCAGGTTTATAGTCTTGGGAAAGGAATTAAGATGGGAGACTTTGAAAGGCACCAAAAAATGTTATCCCATTGTTATGATATAATCTAATTTGTTGTGCACAGCCATTCTGTTCAGATGGGCCTTTGTCTTGCTGTGCTGGGTGTTTTTGTTTTTGGGATTGCTCTGGTAATGGATTGGGAATCCTGTACAATTGCTTACTGGAGTAATAAAACACAGAGTCATAAGCATAACAGGCCGGATTTTTGAAGATATTTAGGTGCCTAAAGATGTAGATAGGCAACTGTTGGGATTTTTCAAAACACCTTAACAGCTAGGCCCCAATCTACATTCTAAGGCCCCTAAACACCTTTGAAAATCTGGCCTCTTCTGCTCATGAATATGTGTTTTTATGACTCCATTAAGCAATTGTACAACCAGAGTTTTCTTGTTGCAGCCAATTCCTGGCAGCATGGTATTAAATTTTGTATAAATGTACCTTTCTAGGGTCAGTGCAGCTGGAGGTTTAGCAACAGATGCATACATTTTTTCCTTCAAATGATAGTCAAACCATCTATAGCATAATTGTAAGAGGCCTGATCAAACCAGAGCTTGTATTTACAAAGCAAGAGTGATCAAGGGTGAGATTTTCAAAGCCTCATAGGGTATTTTGAATGCCAGATTCCCATTAAAATTAATTGTAATTAATTAATTTTAATAGGAATTCAGTATCCAAATTCCCTAGGTACCTTTGAACATTTTACACTAAAAGTAAATAAAATTAATTCCATTTCTGATTAAAGGGCTCACATTATTTGCCCATGCTTGGCATAAAAAATAATTTTAAAGATTGCAGCTACAAGTGGTGGACAAGAAAGAGATCTTAGAGTCATTGTGGATAATTCTCTGAAAAAATCCACTCACTGTGCAGTGGAGGTCAAAAAAGCTAACAGAATGTTGGCATAGATGATAAGACAGAAAATATCATATTGCCTCTGTGTAAATCTATGGTGTGCACACATCTTGAATACTGCGTGCAGGTCTGCTCACCCCATCTCGAAAAAGATATATTGGAACTGGAGCAGGTACAGAGAAGGGTAACAAAAATGCTTTGATGTATGGAACAGCTTCCATATGAGGAGAGATTAATAAGGCTGGGACTTTTCAGCTTGGAAAAGCAATGATAAAGGGGGGATATAATAAAGGTCTTTAAAATCATGACAGGTGTGGAGAAAGTTCTTCTCATAACAGAAGAACTAGGGGTCACCAAATAAAATTAATAGGCAGCAGGTTTAAAACGGACAAAAGGAAGTATTTCTTCACACAACGCACGGTCAACCTGTGGAACAGTTTGCCAGAGGATGTTGTGAAGGCCAAGACTATAACAGGGTTCAAAAAGAACTAGATACATTTATGGAGGATAGGTCCATCAATGGCTATTAGCCAGGATGGGCAGGACTGCAAAACCATACTCTGAAGTGTCCCTAGCCTCTGTTTGACAGAAGCTGGGAATGGGCAACAGGGGATGGATCACTTGATGATCACCGGTTCTGTTCGTTCCCTCTAGGGCACCTGGCATTAGACAGTGTCAGAAGACAGGATACTAGGCTAGATGGACTATTGGTGTGACCCAATATGGCTATTCTTATGTTCTTATGACAATACAGATAATACAATACACATCAATGACAATACACATAATTGTTCATAATAGTGAATATTTTATTTTCTGTACTTTGTAATGATGGACATTAAATTAAGCTAGTTAACAGGATGGATTTTAACACCTACTTTAATTAATGTAAAAATATGTATTGCAGACTTTACTTTTCAAAATAGCTTTTCCAAATATTCAAGGCCTTTCCATTTTCCTAAGATCAGCCTTACAGAGGACCTTAAAAACTATTATTAGTATGATTTACTAGGATGAAGGGTTTTTTTTCTTTTTATCTATCAGCCAGTTTAGAACAGTATGATTATGACTTGACAGTATAACAACAATAAATGTCAATTTGAATGTTGAGATTTTGTACAATGGAAGCCATGATGCAGGCACTTTCACTTCAGAGAAGATCCATAATATTAAGTTAAAGAATGCAATTAATTTTCCTTCTTTTCTATCAATGAGCATCCTAAAAATGGCTTCTGTTGTGATATTTGCTGCCCTAACATAACTATTCTGTCATGGGCCTGTTTGTGTTTTTATTGCAGTGTGAATTATGAGAATAATGCATCTCTCTAAAAGCCTAAATGAAGACCAGTGAGACATAGGCTCCTAAATCATTTAGGCTTTTTTAAACAATTTTATCCCTGGTGCTTTTTCTGAAAATTTTACCCCCCAAAGTTGACATCTTATGTATTCTGTGATAGAGCTAAAGCGCCATACTGCATTGACCTTTCCAATATGATATATTGATTAGCTAGACTTTTTGTTCCTCTGAGAGTTTACTGTCTTCATGGTCTACGAGCAAAAGGGCAAATTGATCAGTCAATCAAGTTCCCAAATCTTAGTGGTGTTATTTTCTAGTAAAATGTCAGTGGCAGATTAACTGCATTTGGCATTCATTTTCTGAAAACAAAGAATATTTGTATAGAATGTAAATTAGAGATTCCAGTTCCTGTAAAGATTTCTTAAAAATCTTTGTGTCCCCATTTACTCTCATTTCATCAGTACTTCTGCAGACTCTTCATCTTGCATTTTTGCTTGTGATTCAAAATTTCATCCTACGATTTTCAGTCACAATATTTCAATGTTAAATAAGGGAGGCTGTTATCGCACCTCTTCACCAACAGCCCTGGTTCTCAACACTTTTCAAGTAGTAATAGCTGTTTCTATCATCTTACAAATTGTAATGTCTTACAGTCCATGAAGAAAAGTATTTCACAAATGTGCACCAATGCAAAGGTCTTTGATCTTCTGTGAACAATTCTCTTTGTTTTAGCTAGACCGCCTTAAAATATTAATAATAATGCAAAAAGAGAGAATAAAAGCATCTTCCGCATTATTTTATTCTCTGAATCTATATATCATTATAGTGTTTCAAATGGTTAGTATCCACTTCACTGCCATTGGAGGTCATAATCATCAGATATTCAAGACCTCGTTCTATTGTGCATCTGTGCTTAGCTCCTGTCTTACTTGTCATCCTCATCAATGAACCGTGTGAGAGGGTAAAACAGTACTTTAATGATAATACCAAGGTCTAGATTGTGAGTAAAGTCTTCAAAGGTCCTACTGGCTTTCAATTACTTAGCTGCCTAAGTCACTCAGGCAATTTTTACAATTTTACCCTAAGTCTAATTTAAAGTCAATGGGATTTAAATGCATAGGTGGTTAAATTCTGTCCTTTTCTATTCTATAAAGGTTCTTATACCATGCTCAACACCTTGCAGTAGTTCATTAAGTGACATGACTACAAATCTGTCACTTGATGAGGGAACAAACAACCTCTCTTCTAGAGCAGTGTGTGCAGTGAAGTGTCTTGTTATGGTAGGTGATTGTTGTTTTTGAATATTCATGTTGCTATGTATTTAGCAGGTCAAGAAAATGTGCCTTGCACCTGGAGTGAAGATGGTGAGAATTGTGCTGGTCCTTAGTTCCTGGGGAGTTCATTCTATAGTCTTGGGCTGGTCCCTATGGAAGTTCTGTCTCCCATGGAGACAAGCTTTACTCTTATTGTAGAGTTCCATTGTGATAGAGGAGTGAAGTTGTCAATCCTTTAGATACACTGGGCCCATACCATGAGGCACCTTGTAGGTAAGGACTAAGACCTTAACCTTGATGCAGTGATCTGTGGGAAGCCAGGGTAGAGAGCTGAATACTGATCTGGTGTGTTCACAGTAGTCAGCGTTGCTGATGAGATGTGCTATAGGGTTCTGTATGAACTGGAGTTCATGAATTGAAGTTCCCCAACTGCTGAAGCCTTCATATCCAGTTATATTGCATTGCAGTCCAGCTGCGAGGTATGAGTGCTGCTATGTAAGAGCGGGTGTTCGTTCGCAAGGAATCTAAGAGCACTTCTAATCTAAAATCTGAATTAACCAGTTGTGGGTATGTACCTTCAGCAAAGGAGACCAACCAATGGCTGCAAGTTCTTCTGCCCACCAGCATCCCCTCTTTCTTGCTTGGGTTCAGCTTCAACCAGCTGCTCTTCATCTAGGAGCTGATTTTGTCCAAGCATTGGGCCATTTCAGAGTTAACGGTATGGTTGTATGTGTTGAAGGAGAATTAGAGCTGTGTGTCTTCTTCAGTTTGCTGGCACTTGGTTGTTCACCTAGTGGCTGCATGTAGTTGTTAAAAAGGGCTGAAGAGAGAATTGATCCTTCTGGGATGTGACAAGTGACGGGTCTAGTGGCAGAGGTGCCGTTTCCCATTGCTACCCATTGTGTGTGTCCTTCCAGGAAGGGCTTAAATCATTTTAGCACATTATCCTGGACCTCTGCCGCTCTCTAAGGTGAGACAGCAGCATCTCAGTCATTTTTGAAAATGGAATTTATGCACCTAAAATCACTTAGGCACTTTTGAAAATTTCACTCTGCATCTCTGAACTCAGCCTCTGCACTAGGGGCAGTGCAGAGCCACGTCAACTCTGGGGCTGATGAGAAGCCTTCCCTGTCCAGTGTACCTAGTCTGCTTCATGGTTTTGACTCAGAGGGCCAATGTCATGATCTCACCTCTTGTATATCCCTTTTCAGATGATGTCCTCCGCAGAGAAGGGACTGTGATTGACCATGGCAATTACGTGGTATGTGTTCCTGGCCCTCATGTAAATATAATCTGACCTAAATTTGCAGGGGTTGCAAGTGACAATGCAGAAAAAAGGAAATCGCAGTAGAGATGTGGGATTGGGCAGAGCTGTTCAAGGCCTTAAAGATTAAGACAAGAAGCTTGGATTTGGTGACCAAGGTGAGAAGAAATAAGTGAAAGGATTCAAAGGAATCATGTTCAGATCTCTATTTTATAGATATGATAATATTTGGAAGATACTCAAGATACCACTATGATAAATATTGTATAAATGTATGCAGTGTTGTTGTACCCCTGTTGGTCCCAGGATATTTGAGAGACAGGGTGGGTGAGGTAATATCTTTTATTGGACCAACTTCTGCTGGTGAGAGAGACGAGCTTTCGAGCTTAAACAGAGCTCTTCTGACCTGGACAAGCTTGTCTCTCTCTCTGCAACAGAAGTTGGTCCAATAAAAGATATTACCTCACCCACCTTGTCTCTACTATTTAAATGCACAGATTGGCTGGATGGAGAGGAATGAGAGAGAAAGATTACATTCAAAAAGGCAAGTCTTCATCTTTATCTTAGAATAGCGAGGTGAATTTGGCCAGGTTATAAGATTTTGAAAAGTCTCAGATTGCACATGCTCTGCAGAGATTTCTTAAAGTTTAGCAGCTAACATCTCCAAAGATTTTGTGCGCTCTGTGTATGCCTTAGGCCCTCACCACGCCTAGTGCTGACCTGACTGTGTATGGGCCGTTCCCACACAGTGACTGAGCGATGTTCCAGCTCAGGGCAACAGGGTGAAGATGGACCTTCCCTGTAATTGCTTCTATCAGCTGTTCTGTGATGTTGTGAAGCCAGACACTGGAACTGAGAGTAGAGAGGGTGTGTCTCTTGTGTTCCTCCTGCCGATGCTCTGGCATCCTGGAGAAGAGAGAGGAAACAGCCTGTCCAAAAAGCAAATGGGTGGGGAGGGGTGGGTGGGAGGGAGGGAATAAATTGTGAGCAACAGGAGCTGTGAAGTAAGGGAGTGTCGTGGGCCTGGTCCACCCTCCCCCCTTTGTGGGGGAGTGGGCATTATGGCCCCGCAGCTGAATTTGGATGTTCACCCCTGGCCTCAGGACAGTGTCAGTAGGGTTGTCCAGTGTCAGTAGGGTTGTCCTTTCTATCAGGGCTTGGTGGCCTAATGGCAAGAGTCAATAAGATAGAGCCACTAGAACAGCCCTTTCTGTCGGGGCTGTGAAGCCTAGCGAACAGAGTCAATAGAGCTGCTCTTTCTGTTGAGGCTGTGTGGCCTAGCGACCAGAATCAATAGGGTGGATGGCAGCCAAGGTAGGGGACCCAGGCCCTCCCTCTCCACCAGGTCCCAACCCAGGGCTCTGCTGATGGCGTGGTTGCCACTCCTCTGAGTACATTAAATAGATGATTACATTTCTAAATGCCTATCCACTTTTTGGATACTTGGTGTGAAAGCTTTTCCATTACAAGGAAAGTTCATGTTTTTACTATACCAGAATTCCCTAGGACAAGAAGTCACATTTTTCCAGTAATGTGCAATAAAAAGTATTGTGGCTAACAATAAAAATAAATTAGTTTGTTGCTCTGTTTAAAATGTAAATCCTTTACTGCAGCATTATGTAAACAGGTCAGGAGATAGCTAGGAATCCAGCATTTTGTCATAAGAGGAATCTCTTTAATAATTTCCTCCCAAACCATCAAGTTTCTGGACAACACTATATATGCAGTATGTAAAATAATGAAAGACTTACACATAAATTCTGAAGGTGCTAAATAAATTTGCAAATGCTCCTTAATCCTCACCTCCCCTGCGTGTGGCTGAACCCTCTTGGTAAAAGTCTGTAAACGACAGGCCTTTATGATATGTTACTGAGAAAGTTGAGGAGTCTCTAAAGTGCCACAAGTACTCCTTTTCTTTTTGCGAATACAGACTAACACGGCTGTTACTCTGAAACCTGAGAAAGTTGAGAAGGCTGTCTTTCTAGATTTTGCAGACTATGACCAGATACAAGATAGTCATTGTTACATTTCAAATTACAATACAACACCATGACAGTATATGGAGTAAGGGCTGATACAGGAAAAGAAATTTGACATCTCTCTGTTCTATTATTTTTATATGGAGCAAGACCAGCTCAGTGATCAGACTATGGTATATAACAGTGGTCATATTCCCCCCCCCCCCCCCACATGTCTGGAAGCTTTGCAAGGTGCTCTATATATCTGAGGTAGAATGTCCCGCTGTACTTCCCATTGGGGAGAAGTGTTGTCACATCACCCCTATTACAGGGCTTTGCCTAAGGGCTTGACTATGCGCTGCTTTAGTCCACACTAGATGGGTGTAAATTCTAGTGCACACTAGTGTGTTGCACACTAACTGGTCCATGTGGATCCTGCTGGTGCACTCTGGAAGGTCCCTAGTACTGTTTGAAATGGCACCCCTCTAGTGCAGAGTAATGCATCATGTAGACAAGCCCTAAATGTATAAGACCTTCAGGGAAAGCATGGTCTCTTTTCTATATGTTCAATGCCTTTGGGTGCTGCCACAATATAAATATCTAATAATAATAGTAAGCATCAGAAGAGGATAAATACAGTACAACTGGCTTAATTAATAAAATATATTTATATCATACTAATGATTTATTTTTACTGTTTTTATTGTTTAGCGTCACCCAAAAACTGCATTGATTAAATCGATTGGATTACTGTATTAACAAAGCCACCAACAGACTATGATCTCGTGTAATGCAAAAGGGTGATCTGTTTCTCTACCAGCAGATGTACCTTACTGAGAAACCATCATTGCCTGTAACAAATATTCTAATGGAGACAATGTTGACATACATTTAGTAATCAGCAGTAGCACTTTGATCTGTATACTTATTATTTTATACAGGTTATTTTTGCCACATCAGTAAAAATGACTTTTTATATCTCGGTCTGTGATGCCTTTATATTAAATGCTTATACAGAGCAAACAGGAGAGAAAAGATGATTGATTGAGCAATTGAGAAGAATGAATTTGGACAAGTTAACAATATGCCTTTATGGTAAGACCAACAAGTAAAGTTACAAAAAACCCCAAACCCATAACTAATCTAGTTTTTCATTTTAAATAATTGTATTATAGGTGTAACATCATCCATAGATGTGGGAAGAAGGGATGCAGGGGGTGCTGCAGGAACCCCAGTTTTTATGTGGGGCTGCCAGCCCCATGCCCAGGGCTCCTCTCCTCAGGTTGGGTCCCAGGGGCAGGCCCCAGGCCCCACTCCCCAGCCACGGGCTCCGCACCCTGGGCCTGCTCCCGACCTTTTGCCGGGGACTCCACACCCCGGCCCTGCAGCCAGGGCTTGGGTCCCGGCCACCAGCCCCGCTCCCTGGCCACTGGGCCCACTCCCCAACCCTGCACCTGGGGCTCGGGTCCTGGCCGCCAGCCCCACTCCTAGGGTGACCAGGTATCAGGTTTTGGACCGGAACACCCTGTCAAAAAGGGATCCTGGCAGCATCGCTGACTGAGCCATTGACTGGCCAGTTGGCAGCACCACCATACAGCGGGACTGGCAGGCTCCTGCTAGCCATCATGCTTCACGGCTCCCGAGTCAGAAAGCAGCCAGCATGTCCAGCTCCCAGCCTTAGGGGTAGCCAGAGTAGGGGGGCTATGTGCTGCCCCGCTCCCCATCCGCAGGCACAGCTCCCATTGGCTGGGTCAGGGCAAGGGAGGAACTAGCGTGACTCCCACTCAGCAAGCAGCTCTTGAGGGGTTTCATGGCGTTTGCCTCTCCCACTGCTGCCTGGCCCTCTTCTTCTCGTGCCCTGCGGCAAACCGCTGTCTGTCTGTTGCCCCATCACCAGCACCCAGGAGTTCAAGGTATGTGTATCCCTGTCTCCGAGTCCTGGGAATGGGGCTGCACCCCCATCCCCCTCACTACATCCCTCCCCATCCCACTCTCTGCACTCCCATCCACCTCACTGCATCCCTCCTCCATCCCATCCTTTCCTGCCCTCCACCTACCCATCCCATCCCTGTACCCCTTACAGTGCTCTTCCACCCATCCTCTCCACCTCCCTGAGCTTCCACCCCCATGTCCCTCACCCCCCGCAGCCCTGCACCCCATTCACCTCCATACACCGCTGCACTCCCATTATATCCCTATATACCCCTGTGCCCCCCACATCCTCATGCACCTGTAGCCTTCTTCCTTCCCATCCACCTCACACCATACCTCCCCATACCACCTCCTCTCTCCTTCACTGCCCCCTCTCACCCCCACCCTGCTTTTGACCTTGGCCTCTTTCCCTCCTCATCTTCCTCTCCCCCTCCCTCCCCCCCGCCCAGCCCACCCTCCTCCCTTCCTGGCTGGGTGATTTAGGCAGTCCCCAGAAAAGTGTATGGAAAAAGTGTCTCTGTGTAGGCAAGTGTGTGCATGCATGCATTGTATGTGTGTAAGAGACTGTGTATCTTTTGTGTAGGGAGGTGTGTGCATTGCCGCATGTGTGTATACCTGTGTGAATAACATTTACAGCCTAACTCTTTGACTTTTATTCCTTTTTGCTGGCTTGCGCACAAAAGAATTGATGACATAAAATATGTGTGTATTCATTTCACAACAAGTTTTTAAAAGAGAAGGGAGCTCTAAAAGAAATGTATTATTTCTCAGAAAGTGAATGTTGTTGACTAGTAATTGCAGAAGAGCCAATGTATCAGACATTTCTCCCCACCTTTGTCTAGCTACATTATAAACTCTTTGTTGCAGACTCTCTCTTTTTTTGTGTATGTCCAGCACCCACCACCCTGGAGCCCTGATCTTAGTCGGGGTCTCTAGGCACTAAACAACAATTGTAATATTAAATAATGTGTAAGTATATGTGTTAGTGCCTGCTAGGTGTGTTCATACGAATACACGAGTGTAACTGCATGTAGGTGTGGGAGTCTTTTTTTTTTTTTTCAAATTTATTTTTATAGGTATCTGGACAGGTGTGCATTTCTGTGGTTGTGCTCTGTGGATTTGTATTTGGGTTTCAGGAGTGGGCCTTTAATGGACCCATTACAGCTGTGATAATGTGTGGTCCTAATTCCACACATAAAATTACAATAACTTTAGTGAACAAAAACCATGGAGCTGGTTACGAAAAATGGGAAGAGGGGAGGGAAAGAATCATGAAAACCTTTGTGAAATAAAAAAAAATACTATTTTACTGCCAGCTCTAGCGTCCTGTAACAAATAAAATCTGAACTTAGCATCATACATCTGTCAAAACAATAAATATGCCTGTTTGGGCCTTGCAGTGAAAATGAGCCTGTCCGAGAGGATGGAGGAGAGCAAGCAACGGAGGGAGGGGGAATGGAGTGAGCGAGGGACTGGACCTTAGGGAAGGGGCAGGGAAGTGGGCAGGGTAAGGGTGTTCAGTTTTCTGGAATTAGAAAGTTGGTAACCCTAACTACTCCCCGGCTGCTGGCCCTGTACTTGAGCCCTGCTCCCAGGGCTCTGCTCCTGGGGCCCTGCGCCTGGCCCCCAGTTTTCAAGGCACCACTCCTGGGGCCCCGTGCCCATCCCCACAGCCAGGGCTCCACTCCTTGCCCCACTCCCACCCACAGCTGTGGCCACAGCCTCAGCCGCCTTACCGCTGTCCAGGGCCCCCTTTCCCAAAGACATAGCCCCTATTCCCGGCCCTGGCTCTAGGGGTGGGGGCACAGCCATGGTAAGGAGGCTGGCTTTCAGCACCCTCACTACTAAACATGTTCCAGCATCACTGACCTCATTGGATATAACATCAAGTAGTGAATGTGCATTTCACTTACCATGAAATCTCAATAGACGTGTGCTGAAATCCTTACAGGCGTAACTCCCAATAATTTCACTGAAGTTAGTTTGAGGAAGGACTACAATATCAGCCTCAATTCATGTATACATTTTAATTTGTATGTTTAAAATAGGAACAAAAAGATAATCTCCCAGTAACTGACAAATGAATTCCGGGTAATCTCAGGTTAAAAATCAAAGGTTATATACCCTTAATTTACATTTAACATTTAATTGTTTTACAACTATAAGTTCAAGACTTTAATTCCCAAAATAGTCTCTATAAAAATATACTGCTTCCTGCTGGGCTCGGTTCTCTCTGCTTGTCTTTTTTGCCTTTAAATATCTGCTAAATTCCCTAACTGCTCCTTCTGAGAACTTGTTAACTTCTCCTGTGTGTCTTTCAGCTTCTTCTTAACTGCATTTTTCAGTTACTTTGACATCTTTTGGCTCCCTATGTCACATTTCAGTGTCAGCTTTCCAGGTTTCACTCACTTTCATCAGTCAAGTTTTTAAACTGCCTATACTTTCAGTTGTAGCTCTATCCTGTGTTTCCTTTATTATAAATGCCACTGCTAACTCCACATCCTTTCTGAGTTTCTGCAGTGCCAAACTCTTCCATGTCAGTGGTGGATCCCTGAAATAATAAGCCTAAGTTACAAGCACCTTACGGATGCATCAGAAACAGGAATACCCTCAGTAAGCTAAACAAATGTATTTACATACATGATGTAAAAGTACATATCGGGGATAGATTGTGTCTGTCGCAAAGGGTAGCATAAAAACTACATCACCTCAGGGGCAGAACTGTGCCTCTGAGTCATGATTTCCTTCCTGCTTGCTGCAAGATGGTAAATATTATGGGAGTTTTATATAAAACACACACACTTGCACTTAAATAGGCACAGCTATGAGAATACAGAACGTAAATATAAAGAGCACCAGCTACTGACACATAAGAATATATAACATAGGTCATAAGACTGTTGTACCAATAAAATTATTGTTGCCATGCCTTGCAAATGGCTTCTGGATTACACAGGTTGTTCCTAATAATTTGCTGCTGGGCTATACCAATAGCAAACTGATGCCAGCCACACTGGCTCAGATA
The DNA here is from genome assembly GCF_965152235.1 of Eretmochelys imbricata. Classification (NCBI taxonomy): domain Eukaryota; kingdom Metazoa; phylum Chordata; order Testudines; family Cheloniidae; genus Eretmochelys; species Eretmochelys imbricata. Next base: position 315,423,627 of record NC_135572.1, read on the forward strand.
GGAGAAGATGCAGCCAATGCTCTGCCCATTCCCTGCGTCTCCCTGCACACCTGACCTATGTCCCAATTAGTCTAATCAGGGGCATCAAGGGGATTCTTTCCTGACTGTATGGGTATGTGGTCAAAGCTACAAGATAGCCCATTGTTATTAACTTAAAACCTCATCAACACAGGCTGAAATATGTCCTCCCCCACATTAACTGCAGTGTTGCGAACTCTTGTGATTTGATTGCAATTCTTACAATTTTGGGTGTTTTCCTTAAATGCCCAGCTCCTGGAGTCAGGTTATTACATAAAAATCTCACTTTCATTTAAAGTAAAAAGTAAGTTTCTAACCCTCAAGTTTGTAGAGAAAAGCTGGAATTTGTAACCCAAATGAACTAAACATACAGAAACCAGCAGGTAAATTAAAAGAATCCCAATTTTATTACTTTTTAAAATCTCAAGAGTTTTTAAGCCAGTCTTAAGATTTGAGGGGACCTGGCATGATTTTTAAATGCTTGAAGTTGGCAATACTGTAATAATTTGTCTCAAAAAGGTACAGTGCACACAGCTTTCGTTAGTTTTGCAAAGTACAGATGAAAATATATTGACACAATTTTTAAAATATGTACTTTTATTTTAAAAGATCTGGATAATAAATCTTCAGCTAGTTTTTTGGTTTGTCTGTTTTGTCTTTAAATAGTTGGACAAAGGGTTTAGCTCTCCAACACAATATTGGAAAACTTGTTTCTCCCTCCCTTTGAAATATGAGGGTGCTTCATCATAAACTGTGTGAACAGTGAAGTTAAGCACTTGCTTTGGAATTTAATAGGATGATTTTCTCTTTGCCTCTGTACAAATAGGCCCGGACACAGAGAGGATTCCCCAGAACCAATGTATCAAGAAAGCATGTCGTTGTCAAGTCTCTTTTGATAATGCAGTCAAAACAAATGTGAAACTGTAATTTTTTTAGCAATGGAATAATCCACATATAGAAACTCATTAAAACTAATTAAATCTATTAATCTCTTGGTGTAATGCCAGTCTCATCAACATCTTTATGTTCCTAAAGAGCGTGGGGAGATCATTTCCCCCTAAATCAACACATACAAGGGTCCCTCCCCCGTGCATTGCTCTCACTACCTTTTGGAAGGAGGACAGTGATCCCATCCTTCCTTATCTCAGGACCCGCCAAGCATCCTTTCCATTTTGGGGGCTCTGTGTTGGTCAGCAAGCAGGATTTGGGAGTGCTTTGGGTGAATATATTATCCCTTCCCTACTCTTGTAGTAACCAGCAGGCTTGTCATAGAAAAGGTATTATAATCCAAGGCTGTATTCCCTTGTCTACAATGCCCTTGCACACCATGGAATCCCCTTTCCTGATATGTTTTATGGCAGATTCTGGAATACACTCCATGGGACCATGGAGCTGAGAAGAACAAACTGGGTCTTGGGAGCTGGTGCACAGAGACAGGTCACACGGCTGGATGGCCATGACCTCTATCAAATCTCCTAAATCAGTGGATCAGTGGGATGAACCTTCTGCTTTTTCTTGTGAGAGAGGGAATCCCATCCCCCAAAAGAAGTCTTTTGAGGAGACTGTGACTGGAACGTCACAATATTTTCCTCTCCCTCGGTCCCTCTTATTATACGTGTATTTTTAAGCCAAGATTTCAAAACACTTTACAAAAGTAGTTAAGTAACATTGGTGGGAAACTGAGGTATAGAGAGGTGAAGTTATTTGTCCAACGTTACACAGCAAGTGAGTGGTGGAGTAGGGAAATAGAAGCCAAATCTATTATACCCATGTTAAATACCCTAGACTTTTTTTTTTAAAGATTGCTCTCACACCATGGCAAGGAATATATCTTCTTGCATGTCTGCAAAGAGCCTACTGCAATCTAAATAATAACAATAATGTAAGTGAACAAATGCTCAGCCATCTCATACAGTATAAATGTCAGAAAATAAACTCTCAGAAAACTGCTTGCAACATATAAAATGCAAATGTCATACATAATATCCTGTGTGGAAAATGAAAGTGTTGAGCTCTTCTCTTGTCCTTTCCTTTCCTTTTATTATTGGCTGCTGTTGCTGGAGCAACTAAGCCATAAATTTTTCCTAAATCTCATCTAAACTTTGCTGAACAGAATGCAATGAAGTGCTGAGATAGCTGGCCTCTTTCAAAACCATAATAAAAGTGCACCTTGTAACGGCATGTTTTATCAGACCCACCTATATTGTACAAATGCTGGCTTTAGGTGGTAAAGAATGTGCTTCTTTCAGCCTTCTTCCATCATTAATTTCCCCTGACTCAATCTGTTCGCACTCTTGCACCTGGGCATTTAAAAAAAAAAACATAAAAGAAATGAAAGAAACCAGCGTATACAGCTCGCTTTCCTTATAAAAGATGAGCAGACTCCTCTTCCCGTTGTTTGCTGTTGTCTGTCTTCCTTTCCTACTTCTGTGGCCTTTATCTTTATTCGTTTTGTTATTTGTCTAATTATAGCCAAGGCTGATACTGCTGGCTATTATTACAGTTGCCTGACACTTGCTATTAGTAGCTCCTATTTTCAGTTGCTTATATCTTTGCCAAGCTTTAACCATGTAGGCTGAATTTTTACATACCATGTGTCTGCCTCAAGCTTTTTTTAAAAAAAAATAATAAAATCAGTTGACATGGTTCAGTTATTTCCAAGAATGAGGGGAAAATACATTGTTTTGCCCACATTAAAAAAACTATTGAGACCTTTTATTTGAACAGTTCGAGTGACCCATGCTTTGGAGCAGGGACTTGAAATTAGAACTGAGACCTATAGTCTTTGTGTCAGAGATGTGCCTTTTTACACCCTTATGAAAGTCCACCAAAATTTGGCCAAGTGATAAGCCTTTGGAAAATTGTTCTTCATGTGTGCTCATTTGAGATTTTGACTTTAGCAGCTAGAATCTCCAAAGATTCCATCCTCACTGAACAGACATGTGCCTTTCAGAGGTCCTACTGATGACCAGACTGTGCATACACCATCACCCCAGAGCAATTATAATAATGGTTCTACAGTACTAATTCAGACAGCAAACACAACCCATGTACATATGGGCCAAATCCTGCTAATTGTTAAATTAAGTGGTAGTTTCAATACTGACTTCAGTGGGAGCAAGATTGGGTTCTAAAACTGCAGTTTTTCAGCAATCAGCTGTCTGCTTACTCTGGACATTGATCTTTTATTATAGGGTCATGTCAGTATTTTAATCATAAACACAAAAATTCACTCCATACTGCTAACATGCGAGAACTTAGCCAGGAAACTTCACTTACTATTGTGTGCAGTTTCGAAAAGAAAGTAGAGAAGAATACAACGCAATGGTGGTTTTCTATGAGTGTTTGTATTGCTTTGCTTCTTCAGGCATACTGGCCCTTATTGAGGATTATAAACCTAATAGAGCTCCCGTCAAAGTTCATCTCTAATCAGGCAGCCCAACCTCTCTTACTACACCTTCTCCCTCCAGAATACAAAGTAAGATCCTCTTCCACTGTTTCTGCCAATGCAACTACTTTCCTCTTCCACATGTTCATCTCCCCCACATCAGTGTAACCAGCTGGTGATCTGGAGAATCTATGTATTAGCTCAGGACATTTGAATTGAAGGAGTGATCATATATTGAAAAACAACCACTGTTTTGTGTGACAATAAGGGATGGGAGGAAACAATTAAAGCTATTTTTAACTTTTATCACTATAATTGTGCTGAACTTAACAAAATGTTGATCAATATTCAATATCTGAATGGTCATAAATATATAGTATGTTGTATCAAAACCCTTTTATTTTTGTTTTTAAGATCAGCAAAGATATATTCACTATTACCATTATCATCACCCCTATTGATAATTATGTGGAATTTCAGAATAAGTTCCTACTTTTAAACTTTAGCAGTTTTTGAAGAGGTCTTTTGTTTTGTTTAAAGTACAGTTAGTATTTCTAGAAATGAGAAAAGGGTATTCTTCTGTTCTCTCAACTAAGAAACAACTGACTAAAAGAAAATATTTAGACAAAGACTAATATAGAAAATTTCCACCTAAAGGGGGGTATTTTAAAGACAATTATGAGGGTGTGAAAATTGCAGGATTATACCCCCAAATCGTTTTGCATCCTTTACTATTGTGTTTTTTCTAATTTGGTACTTTTTTATTCAACCATAAATGGAAGTTCAACTGATCACTGCAGTTTTCCTTTAAATGTGAATAATCCACATAAGCGGGAAATAAGCCCTTACATTTTCCTATTCCTTTTAATTCTAATCCATTTTATGAGCACAATGCTATTCCTAGTCATTTCTATTATAATGAAGTTGAAAGTAGTCCTTGCAAACTATGTGAAACTGGTTATTTATGTTGAAAGAACTGAATTTTTCAGCAGAAACTCAATTTAGGTAAAGAATCTAATGGTAGGAGTGATTATCATTTTAAGGACGTGTGTTACAAGATCCTCAGAACTTTGAAAGCAAATAATCAATAACGATTCAGCCCAAGGCATTCTCAGCTGAATACCAGCTGATATAAGTTTCTAACAATAGCACAAGTGAAATTCTTGAGTTAAAGAAATCCAGATTCATTCTGATTAGTAATTGTCTTTTATTTCTAATTTATTAGACATTTCCAGATAATGTGTAATCAAAATTAGAAGGAATTCTAAATGTCAAAAGTCTGTCTGCAAAATTATACAGTTTATCTAATAAAAGGTATTGACAAAAAGATTGCAATGTGGTCTCCTGATTAGAGCTATACAGCTTTCATCTAGATGTCTTCCTTATTTTGAACTGTAAGTTTCTCCCTGGAGTAGACTCATGGTTTCAGAACTACAACTATAAATAATGTATTTTAAAACTTAGAAAGTTATGTTTGTTTTAATATTCTTCTGATAAGAATTCACCATATTACTCTGACATACAGTGTACTCTGAGTAACTTATTTCTGCAATTTTGGTTGTCGCTATAGAAACAGATGCAGACTGCCTACTGCTTTACTATAACACAATTAGGTGTATTACGGAGTCTTTAATTGTATTCCTTAGAAACAACCACAGCCAGAGAGAAGATATCAGTCTAGGCAGACCATTGTTCTGTTTTGATATAGCAGTTTTGACGTAATGCTGCAGGAAACCCTTCCCAGTGATTTATTTAATTAACAGTTTCTCTGCCCTTTTCTCTACCCCCTCCTCCCATCACACACACATCCAAAATCCATACACTGAAGGTCTAGGGGAGTGGGATAGCTCAGTGGTTTGAGCATTGGCCTGCTAAACCCAGGGTTGTGAGTTCAATCCCTGAGGGGGCCATTTAGGGATCAGGGGCAAAAATTGGGGATTGGTCCTGCTTTGAGCAGGGGGTTGGACTAGATGACCTCCTGAGGTCCCTTCCAACCCTGATATTCTATGACTCTACTCTACACTTAGTATGTCCTTGAAATAGAAAGAAAGAAAGAAAGAAGGCTTCCAAAAAAGGAGAGCGAAGTTCCTGCACACCATTCTCTACAACACCTTATGAGTCTGTCCCTTCCTTCTTCCCTAACTCCTCTCCCAAACGCACAGGAGTTACTCCAGCTCAAGAGCAGAGTAAGGACTGGTTTCAGAGTAACAGCCGTGTTAGTCTGTATTCGCAAAAAGAAAAGGAGTACTTGTGGCACCTTAGAGACTGAGGACTGCAGCCCAGCGGAATATCTCCACAGAAAGAGGGATGTAGAAGGGAGAGTCTCTATTGTTTCAGGAAGAAATCATATAAAGCTCAGCACTCTGTTATGGTTTCCGTTTAACCTCAGACCAAATGGAATTACTCAGTTTTTTGGGGGTGGGGGTTCCCATTGAAATTGTTGCTTCATTTGAACCCATGGCATGTGGTAATGGTAATTAGGCAAAAGCCAAGAAGTTAAAGATTTGAGTGATGACCACGGAGCATCAGTGACAGGTATGGAAAGCCTGACCCTAATACAAATCCTGCCATACCTATGGAGTGAGAACATGAAGAACCATCATCTAGGCAGTGCTGAAGTTGAATTAAGAGAAATGAATAATTTGGATGGCTACCCTATGGAGCAGCTTGCTATGGATGATACAGATAGGAGTGCATCCTCACAGCTATAATATGGCTCTCTCACTGTTTTCTAACTAATCATTACTACCTTCTGTCATCTTCTGGAGACACAGATAACAATAGTGAATTGACACATATCTCACAGAACAGGAGCACTGAAAGCAAGCTCATATGCTATTAGTATGTAGCTGGTTGCATAGACTACTCATATACTAACAACAGATGTGACAGTTGATCCCCACGTTCACAGAACCACAACCTTCATGCAAACAGCTTGCGAGGATGGTGTTCATTACTGACGTTTGTGTCATGGGTTTAGATTCAGCATAGTAACAATAAAGAACTAAATGGATACTTAGAAAGCATGCTGCATACAGTATGCAAATCAAAACATTTACCTTGGCTTTCTCCACTGGAATGGCTATATAAATTCATTTCTGTGCATTTATTTTTTTAAAGAGAAAATAAAACACAGACGTGAAATTATGTGAGTTATTAACAAGGAAACAAACAAAACCTCAACATCAAAGAGATGATAGTGTTCAGAATTTTACACCAGCATAGAAGAAAGAAAGAAAGAAAGAAAGAAAGAAAGAAAGAAAGAAAGAAAGAAAGAAAGAAAGAAAGAAAGAAAGAAAGAAAGAAAGAAAGAAGAGCAACCTGAGCAACTTGGATAAATGCCATTGTTTTGTTTTACATCAGCATTGGTTGTCCACTTTATCTGAAATATCAGTGCAACTAAAATTAATTCCGCTGAAGTAAAGACAACCAATATCAGCTGGAGAGTGTACAATTGTTTTCTCTTTTTTATGGTTCCCAAAATTGATGATGTTCTTTATGCTGGAAATATAAAGAACTTCTGTTTTAAATAATATCAACTAGCCTTTGAATGTCTCAAATGGAAACAGCAGGTGGAAATGAATTTATACTTTGACTCAGAGCAAAAAAGTTAATGCAACAACTAAATGTACCCATAAAACATACCTGCATGTAGCACAAACAAACACACACACAGCTGCAAATCTTTATTGTGGGGAAAAAACATTGCTGTGAAAACAAATAAAACCATGCCGATATAGGCAGTGGTCATGTCACTCTATATTTATCCAAAAACAGGTGAGTATGTAAAAAAAATACTCTTAAATAGGAGAGTGGAATACACCCTCTCCCATCATCAAAATATAAGAACTGCATACTGGGTAGAACAATGGTCCAGTGTAGCCCCATGTCCTGTCTTCTAACAGTGCCTAATGTCAGATACGTCAAAGGGAATGAACAAAACAGGGCAATCATAAAGACCTGATTGCATTGTTTTAAGAGTTGGGGATGTTCTGTACAGGTAAATGACGACACACTTATACCTATGCTATAAAGCCCTTCATTTATAGTTTGTGGAGAGCCCAAAAAGTACACATTGACCCCTAACCAGAAACATCAGTTCCAGTCTTAGAGACCCCTCTTGTAGCATACTAATCACTGAGATAACAAGAGGCCCTCTTTCTTACTGGTTAGACCAATGGTGGGCAACCTGTGGCCTGCGGGCCGCATGTAGCCCATCAGGGTAATCTGATTGCAAGCTGTGAGACATTTTGGTGATGTTGACCATCCGCAGGCACGGCCCCCCACAACTCCCAGTGGCCGCGATTCACTGTTCCCGGCCAATGGAAGCTGTAGAAAGCAGCGGGCTGCAGGGACATAATGACTGCCACTTCCCACAGCTCCCATTGGCCGGGAATGGCGAACCGTGGCCTCTAGGAGCTGCGGGGAGTCATGCCTGTGAACGGTCAACAGCAGCAAAATGTCTCGTGGCTTGCAATCAGATTACCCCGCGTTGCCCACCACTATGTTAGGCTATGTAAATGGTTTTACTAGGAAACTGGTATATCGGCTTTAGTAGTTCCCTGTTATAACTAATGAATTATTATCACCAGCCTCCCAAAGTTACCATATGTGCCCACAAGGGCTGGGGGGGAGATACCAGCAAAAGGAGGACACTCAGGCCTAAAAATAGTAAACTATGCTTTATTGAAGGAAGGAAGAACTTACGCTCCAACCTGCACGGGGAGCCCCTAAGATGCACGGAGGGGCTGCAGGGGACTCTGGCCGTTCGAGACAGCTGACCAGGCAGGACTCCGCCAGGGGGGAGTCCACTGTGGTTCTATATTCTCCGCACTTATCTCGGGGTTACATGGGGTCAACAGCTGGTTACATTCTTATATATATAATTTATGCTTATTACATAAACTGACTTGTTTACAGGCAAAAATATGCTGAGCTATGCTACAATATCTTTTGGCAGGGTCTGTCGGACAAAGTTAATTGAAACTGCCTGCATCATCCTATTACAACCTATGACAAAGAAGCTACTTCTAATTGCAAGGCTTGGATTGCATCTATGGTATTATTCTCTATAATCTCTAATGTGACTGAAATATTTACAATAGCCCACTCCAGTTCGGCCACCCCTAGTCAGGGGAGGAAAGCGCGGACAAACTGATGGAAGCCCGTGGGTCTCTGCACAATGGGATTTGGGCTCCGTCGTGGACATGCCACCAATACGTAATTATGCACTGCATGAGCATGCATGGTTTGCATTCCATACGTATAGGGGAGGAGCCATCCCAATGTGCACCGTCCACACCATTGGTTGGGTAGGGTTTTATATGTCCAATGGCCACATATAAAGACAATCCTGCTATGGGGAGCCATGTGCTATCTGAGACATTGCGACACCAACTGTTGGAGCTTTGGTCACACTGAGACCAGTAATGTGCACGCGGGGTTTGCCCGTGCCTAATTGTGCTGAAGGGCGTTCTCCATACGAGGGAACTGGCATTGTAGGAATACAGAAAACCACGGGTATGTAGTCCCCACTCACCCCAACGCCACCACCGATGGCAGAGGGTGGTGCCATTGGTATAAGTCAAATTGGTTTCGGAGGAACCGGAGCAATTGTCACTCAAGACCCACGCCTCTCCGGCCATCCACTCACTGTGCATTTCCAGTGGGCCAGCAGTAATGTTAAACTGCCCGGTGTCTGGCAGGTATTCTGCTATCACTGCGCACGAGGAACGGGGAAGTTTTCCGACGGGATGAGCGATGTCCATCACCAAAGGCCACTGAACACACCAATACGCATCCCCCAGTATCACTGCCGGTGTCCCTGGGCGCCGGAAAGGGGGTGTTTCATTATACTTAGCAAGAAAAGTGGTGTCATTAAGGGTCTAGGATTCATTCCATGGCACTGCGGCGCATGGAATGCCGGCGCTTGCCAATTGGGGGTCATGTGAGCAGTACCAACAGTCTGACTTGTTACCTGATAGTGCCACCGATTGCATCCACTAGACGGCCAAGTTGTGGTGCCATGTGCATTGGGCACCTATTGCAGCTAAAGTTAGTTTGAGGATCATGCCATAGAGAACACACTGTAGGGCCATCGCAGGTGTCAGCCTTCGGGTGGCGTGACGAGGGCACTCCACGGACCCGCCCAAACTGCAGTGCGGCGGTTATGGTTGCCTGGAAGAAAGACGCTTAGAGGGCACATAAATTGGGGAGTCTTCCCCTTTTAGCAGTACAAGGTGAGTTTCCCCGGACCATCAGCTACGATTTCGAGCGGGTTATGTTTGGTGGGGTCGTGGACCCAAACTGGACATCCAGTCGAGCCGAACCCTCCCGCTCGAGTGGTAGGTGCAAGCGCATCCATCTCCTGGACCTCAGGCAACCCAATGTGCTCGCAAATCAACTGTGCAATACGTTCGCCTTGGGTGAGGGTTACTGCCTGAAGGCCATTGTGAACCAACAGCCCTTTAACCTCCCCAGTTTAGTCAGCATTGATTACTCCCGCCGCAACATCTATGCCCTTAAGGGCCAGACTGCTGCGTGGGGCAATGAGTCCATAATAGCCTTGCGGGAGCCCTATGGCTAAGCCAGTACTTACAAGGTTCCAGCTATTGAGCTGTAGAGTGAGGCCCTCTTGAGGGACCCGCAGATCAAGACTAGCGCTTCCCGGAGTGGCCCGAATGGGGAGGTGGGCTTGCGGGTGCAGGCGTTGCACTCGCAACACACGGGGCCGCTCGATGACCTCCCTCTTGAATCTAGTGTACGGGGTGGAGCTGTAGAGAGGGCGGTCATTGAGCGCAGCCGTGGCCTGGCGGAGATTATGGCTCCACCCGGCCAGGGACTCAGTGGGAGATAGTTTACGTAACTGTTGTTTAAGCAAGCCGTTCATGCGTTCAATGAGCCCGGTGCCCTGCGGGTGGTATGCGATGTGGAACACCCACGCAATCCCCCATCCCCTAGCCCATTCTCTTCCATTCCGGTAAAATGGGTTCCCTGGTCACTTTGCATCTCGAGGAGGGGATCCGTAGTAGCGGATGAGTTCCTCCAACCCCTTTATAGTCTGCTCCTGTGTGGCACTTGGGCATGGGTATACAAAGAGCAGACCTGAATATGTGTCTACTGCAGTTAGCGCGTATTTATGTCACTGACTTTCAGGCAGCGGGCCGATGTAGTCCACCTGCCATACTTCCCCAGGTTTCTGATCTCGCTTCAGGTACCCCTTCTCTGCTTTTAAGCGCTGGTGGGAGAGCCTGGTACACTGTGGGCAGTGCTGACGGGCATCCCTCTGCGCACCGATCGTGGTCTGCAAGCCACAATCGGTGGCCCATTGCATTGCTTTTTCCCCTCCCAGACATTCACTCTTTTGATGTATCCATTTGGCCAGTCCAGGGGCAGCTACTACATATACTGTGACTATGTCATCTACCTCTCTGTTGAACTGGGCCTCCTCTGATTCCCCTGTCAGGTGGGCGTCTACATGACGAATAGCAACGGGCCTCTGCCTACAGGCATCCCAAATGGCAGGCCACATGTCATAACCCCAAAGAGGTTTGTCATGCACCTTCCAGCCAGCCGCATGTCAGACGGCCATCCGCTGTGTCATGCCTTTGTAGACTGCCCAGCTATCCGTATACAGATAAAGGGGCCCTGGTTTCTCTGTGATGGTCATGAACGCTGCCCGTAGCTCAGCCCACTGGCTAGACAGGCCAGGACCGGTTTCAAACAGTATTTCCTCAAGTCAGGGATTATATGCGGCCGCTCGCCTCCATCGTTCTGCCCCCCTGTACAAGGCCGATCAATCAGTAAACCATGCGACCTCTCGTTGTTGTTCGGTTAAGGAGGAGTAGGGAGGGGCCTCCATACAGGGGGGTTGAGGCACTTCGACCGGGGGGGCATAAGTGTGCTGGCCCCCGGAGGGCAGTTCCTCGAAGGTGACAACATTCAAAAGCCGCGCATGCGCATCGGTAAGGCTTGCCTGGGTCATTTGCATACGCAGCTGCAGGTAGTGTTTCCACTTCCATAGGGTCTGAGTCTGGGCTACCCCAGTCCGTGTGAGCGGGCTTTCGTCCCGGACCCAACCCATAATCAGAAGCGGGGTACGCACCTTTACAGGCTCCACGCCCGTTATGGGCTCAGTTTGCTTCAGGGCCCACATTACTGCAAGCAGCTGCTGTTCAAGGGGTGTATAACGCTCAGCCGAACCTTGCAGGGATCGCGACCAATAACCTGTGGGCTCCTTTCAAGACGAAGCTTGCTGCTATGAGGCCACGTGGTCAACCACTGTTACCACAAGTTCAAAGGGGGTGCCTCGTCTGCCTGGGTTCAGCACTGCGTGTTGGCTGAGCGCCTCTTTAGCCTGCTGGAATGCGGCATGCTGCTTGGACTCCCCAACTAAACGTGGCTTTATTCCGGACTACTGCTTGTGTGGGCTGCAAGATGTACCCTAGATGGGGAATAAATGTGTGCCAGTACCCAAGGAGGCCCAGGAAAGTTTCGGCTTGGCTTACGCTAGTGGGCTCTGGGAAGTGGGTAATTGTTTTGATGGCTTTTTGTGGGATCTTACGTTGAGGCCCCGACCAAAGTATTCCCAAGAAGATCACCTCCTGGCTGGGCCCCTGGATTTTACTAGGGTTGACAGCCCATCCCCTGGCTACCAGAACCTGCAAAACATTGTTCTTGGCCTCGGAGAGTGCTGCCTCATGGGGCTCGCTCAGCAGGACATCATCAATATAGTGCTCTAGTACCACTCCCTCCGGAAGAGTCACCTGCGCCAGGTCTCGACTGACCAACGGGTGGCAGATGGTAGGGCTATGCTTGTAGCCCTGAGGCAGCACAGTGAATGTGTACTGGCGATCCTCCCATGTAAAGGCAAATTGATCCTGGCTCTGTGGGGCAATGGTAATGGAGAAGAAGGCATTTGCCAAGTCCACCATGACATGCCACCTCCCTACTCGCATCGCGAGACACTCCATGATGGAGACCATGTTGCGAACTGCCGGTGTCAGGATTGGGGTGACCCTATTCAGGTTGCGGTAGTCTACTGTCATGCGCCAGGTTCCATCCTTTTTACGGACTGGCCAGATTGGGCTGTTAAATGCACTCATGGCGGGGTGAATGATGTCCGCCTGGAGCAGACCTTTAACGGTAGCGGTTATTTCCTCATGCCCACCAGGTATCCGATACTGTTTGGTGTTGACCACTGTGGTGGGGGTCGGAAGCACCATGGGGTCCCACTACGGATGCCGCCGCAGCATGGTTACAACTGCTCGGACATACAGTGGGTGCCCAAAGGAAAAGGATCCCCATTGGGTATCTATGGTCTGCCCTCAGAGGAGGTCTATACCCAATATATATTCATGAATGGGGGTGATTAAATCGGTGACTCGTATGGGGGGGGCCTTCCCGATGGCCAGCCGTAACTGCATTGGCGCGGCCCGAACGTCCGCCCCTCCAAGGCCGCTCATCATTACCGACCGGCCCCGACGGGGCTGGGTGCCATGCAATATAGTTACCTCTGCTCCTGTGTCCACAAGGGCCATTACTCATTGTCACCCCCTGCTAGGCCAGTAGATCTCTACTGGGACATAAGGGCGGTGGTCCCCCACTACATAGTGCCTTACCTCCAGGGCGGGGGGCGAGGGGAACCCACCACCCCGTCAATACGGGGTGGGCAGCTTCCATTCAACATAGTCTGCCGGTGGGGCAGATGATTGGGGCCACTGGGGGGTGCCATCTACCTTGTTTTGGGGCCCCCCTGTCATCGGGGCTCCTACCCTCTCCTTGGTACGCTGTTCCGGCTTAAGCTGAAACCAGCGTTTTAACAGCTCCGCATTGGTTTTCCCATCCACTTCCCCCAGGGGAATCCCTCCTTTCAGTAGGTCTTTAAACATAGTATTGCGGCTAACCCTCTCCTTTTGCTTCACATTCACCTACTGCGGCTTTGTGGTTTTCGTCATACTGTCAATTTCCGTTAATTGCATCATGAGCTGCACCGCATCCCCCACTGATCCTACGGCCCCCACAACCATTGGCAGGATCATCGCCTTTAGGTGGGGGAGAGTTCCACAGAAGCCGGGTGCAGATCGTACGGGTCAGCTCCTCGACGTCACGCCCTTCAAAATGCTCAGCAAAGATTCCAGTGAGCATGCCCAGCTGCCGGAGCTGGCTAACCCCCTCTGGGATGGAGGCCCACTGTTCCAACCCATCATCCATGTCTGCGGGTGAGCTCCAGATGGTTTTGACAGCCATGGTCAACCATACCATGAGGGAGGGATATGGATAATTCGCCTCCGAGTTGGCCCCTATCTTGAGACTCCTACAAAGAAGGGGATCTGTGGTGAGCGAGCCCATCCTGCCTAGCTCAGCGGGGGTAAGGGTAATCGCATCCATTCCATCGTTCCACAACCGAAGCAGCCAGGCCAGCAGCGACTCCTTGGGACGCTGCTTAAAACGCTGCACGAAATCCTGTATCTCAGAGGATTTATATTCCCGGATAAAATCCCTTCCTACCATTTGATCATTCTCCCCGTGCAGTCCCTCGTATCGGGTCTCAACAATGAGCCGCAGTTGTGGGTACAGTCCCACCTTCCCGCCATCCCCCTCCCTGGGGGACTTGTCCTCGCTTGTCTCCCAAATGTCCCCATCCCAGGTCTCTAGATCCCAGTCGCTTTTGCATACCAGTGCATGTATGGCAAGGGGACGCACGTCTTGCCGTCCTCCCTTTCGCCGCCAGCGGTTCGCAATGCAAGCCGCCATAACTGTGCAGCGGTGCTCTAACTGATTGGCCCGTTCGGCCATACTAGTGATGACTTCTTGGGTTAGTGAGCGGGCCTCGTTTGCTTGCTGCAAATCGGCCTCTAATCTTCCTATCCTCTGGCGCTGAACCAGTAGTGCCTTGTCCACCGCGCGGAGCGCGGTCAGGAAGACCCATCCCAGGTTCCCCACCGCTTTTCACTCCGCGGGTCCTACTTTGTCCAGCCGGAGCTTAGATATCAGTTCCTCCAGCCTAACTGGGGTAACCCCCGGCTCCTGCTCTAGCTCCGGCCATGCGGCGGGGGCAACCAACCCCACCAGCTTGCGAGCCACCGGTGCCCACCGTCCCGTGGAGGGCCACCTGGGGATGCGGCTCTCTCCCTCCCCCTTATCCTTCCTTCCCCAAAGAGGCATCCCTCCGCTGGTATCCTGTTCGTGAAGCCAATTGTGCCCACAAGGGCTGGGGGGGAGATACCAGTGAAAGGAGGACACTCAGGCCTAAGAATAGTAAACTATGCTTTATTGAAGGAAGGAAGAACTTACGCTCCAATCTGCGCGGGGAGCCCTTAGGACACGCAGAGGGGCTGCAGGGGACTCTGGCCGTTCGGGACAGCTGACCAGGCAGGACTCCGCTGGGGGGATGCAGTGCTATATTCTCCGCATTCATCTCGGTTACATGGGGTCAACAGCTGGTTACGATCTTATATATATAATTTATGCTTATTACATAAACTGACTTGTTTACAGGCAAAAATATGCTGAGATATGCGACAATATCTTTTGGCAGGGTCTGTCGGACAAAGTTAATTGAAATTGCCTGCATCCTCCGCTTACATCCAGTCACATACTCAGTCTGCCACTTAGCGCCTCGCCAATCTTCCGCAACCTTGCCCCTACACCATATATAAGAAATACAAGGTTGTAAAGAGTATCAACAGATGTATACAAAATACATATGCACAAAATGAGAAGAAAGATTGATATAATAGCGTCATCATCAGAAAGATACAAGAAGATATGGACCCCTGAACTTGGGGCAAATTCTGCAGCTGTTCCCTGTTCACTTTTTTTGTTATGAAGGGGAGTAAATGGCTTAGCTCTGAGCACACTGCATTTTTGGCAAATGAGCAAATGTACAAGTCCTGGGCACTGAATTATGTCCCTTATCCACTAAATTTGCATTCTTTTTATAAATTATGCTCCCTTTGATAGAATTGCTAGTAACTTGATCGCTTTGGGTCACTACACAATACAAACCCAATGAGAGAATTGGACCCAGTAGAAAGAGAAATACACAATTTATTTTCCCAAGACAGGGATGACCACATAACAGCGGGTGGATCAAAATGAACCATGAATCAGTTATGAACATTCAGGATCAACAAATGAATATAATTAATGTATTCCAATTTCTCCCCTTCCTCTCCCCATTTCATTTAGTTTCTCTTGTCCGAGCAGATGGGCTGCAGAGGTGGAATAATTCAAGTGTAACCTAGAAAGGATCACTACTGCATAACTTTCATTAGTGATGTGAAGGGAGGACTGGGATTTTGAAGCATTAGATACACCCAGACTGAAATATATTCCTGTCCTCACCTTAGATTTAAACTTTTTGATGTTTCCTTTCTTTCAGATGTTTCAGTCAGCATTTCTGACCAGCATCAGAAGATAAATCAACTTTCAGCTACTCTGATCAGCTGTTTAACTCCCAGCACAGGCCTGAACGATTTAATGGGGAAACATATTAAAAGAAAAAGGCATGGTATGTTAAAGACGCAAAGTTTGGGGATTTTTAAAAACCTGAAGCACTGAATTCTCAGGTTTTTATGGTATCAGAATATTGTCTTCATTAATCAAGCATATGGCCACACTCCAACATTTACTAATTTGAAGCCCTTCCTTACATTTCCTTTCCCTGACTGAAAGATGCAGATTGCAATATACAGAAGCTATTTCTATAGGAGTGGCAGGAAACACCATGCTTTTACTTTTCAGTACTTAATAAAAGCTTTTATCCAATTTCAGGTCATGGGGGTTCACAGATTTCATGCTCTTAAATTTTGGAATGGAACTTGGGTTCAAATGAAGCAATAAACTCAAAGGGAAAACTCACCAAACATGGAGTAATTCTGTCTGGTTTGAGGTTGAACCAAAACCCAAAACCATAACAGAGTACTGAAATTCATATGATTTCTTCCTGAAACAAAAGGGACTCTTCCTTCTACTTCCCTCTTTCTTCTGAAGGTTTTCCAGTGGGTTGCAATCCTTACTCTGCTCTAGAACTGGAGTAACTCCTATGGGTTTGGGAGAAGAAGTTAGGATAGAAGGAAGGGACAGACTGATAAGGCATTGTAGAAAATGGTGTTTATTCATCTTCTCTTTTGGGAGCCTTGCAACTGACCTTTCTTTCGTTCTTTCTTCTGCCAACTGAATTTTCTCCTGAAGAAGAGATTTTTCTTTTAAAGACTGTAGCTTGGAAGAGTATGGAATAATGGACACATTGGGATGGATGGACCCAATATTAGGAAAATACTGAGAACAGTTGGCCCATGAACCAAGCTGCTTAGGGAGGCTATGGAATCACCATCAGTGAAAATATTTAAGACCAGACCCAATAGTTTATCAAGATTATTTCTAAAGAAATAACGAAATCAATGTTTCCATGATGCACGAGGACTCAATATGTGCCTCTAAGAAAATCCACCATTATTATGAGCCTGGAATAGTGGGCCTTCTGCTAGTTCTTAGAAGATGTCCCGAAGTTCATAAATGGAGAAGATTTGCACAGGAGTTTCCCAAATACCCAGTGCAGAAGATTGGATTGGATAATTCACTCGAAATTCCTTCCATCCATGGGTCTATGAAAATATTACATTATTCAGATTATTCTAGAACCACATGGCTATTCGCTGCTATTCAGTACATTAATGTGTGAGCATTTTGTGATTGGCTCAATTTAAAAATCCATTGGATATTATTAAAATTTCATAAATTGAAGAGATCTGTGATGAGATTAACCTTAAAGGTTCTAGACTAGCTGTTTCTGTGCTAGACCAATGTTAGACCACATGCCATTGTAGGCAATCTCATCATACCATCCCCTTTATACATTTGTCAAGCTCAGTCTAGAAACAAGTTAGGTTTTTTGCCCCCACTACTCCAGGTTTTCGCTCCTCTGATGGTAAGAAACCTTTGTCTAATTTCAAGCCTAAACCTGTTGATGGCCAATTTATATCCATTCAGGGGCGACGAGTTATATGGGCCCATCGTATCCGTGCTCCAGAAAATTCAGGGTCCTGGGAGCCCAGCTCTACCGTTGTTTGGGGCTCGGTCTCTGCCCCTACACCTTGCTTGCTGTCCCTGCTCACCTCCGCCAGAGGGTCTTCCTGTCCCATCTGCTGCCCCCATGCGCCTCCCCCAAGCTTCCCTGCCTCACCTCTGTCCTGAGCAGCAGGTGGCTACCCCTGAAGCTGTGCACTGCACTCCCTTGCCAGCCGCTGCTGGCTAAGGGAGTGGCGCCGGCGGCAGGCTGACTGCTGTGCCTGCAAAGGGAGGAGGGGAGGAGGTGCAGTGGCATCCCCCGCCCCGGCAGGTGAATCCAAGGGGGCTTATCCTGTCTGGACCTCCTGAGCAGCAGCCTGGGGATCAAGTAAGTGTCGTGACGGGGGGTGGGGGGGGAAGAGAGGAGGGCCCTCCTCTGGAGCTCACTGCTGACAGCGGGGAGAGTACTGAGGGGAGTCCTCCTCTCTGGCCCCAGCCCTGGGGCAGCCTGCCTGCTGCACCCCAAAGTTTGAACTCCTCATCCCAGGCCTAGTCCCACCCCAGAACCCACACCCCCAGCCCTGAGCCCTCTCCTGCACTGTGAACCCCCCATCTCTGGCCCCATTGTTTGCTTAGGAGTTGGCATTTCTTCCTTTGTTCTTTATAGGTGGTTCTTAGGGGTGCATTGCTGTAGGTGCTAGACTGTCTGACCTGTAGGCCTTGTCTGCACTGGGTTATTTTACACCAACATAGTTGCATTTGTGCAAGCCCCTAGTGTAGACAAAGCATGCTCAGTTAACCATGACTTGTACTGGAACAGTTTAACTCAGTGTGAAACTCCAGTGTGGACAAATTTCCATCAAGTGTTCACAACCCAAACATTACAGCACTGAAAACTTGAAAGCACCTTAACTTTCCAAGATAAGAGATATGCAGACTGTGAGAGAGTCATAAATAGGTAAAGAAATACTTGTTTACAATATATGGCTTTCAGGCTGGCCATGTCTCCAATAATAGAGTTTTGCATTTACCTCCCTGTCCACATTAATGAAGATTTACCCTTTTAGACTCCTTTCATCTTGGTTAGTAGGCTGAAATATGTGTATAATAGTTAAAACAACAAATTCAGTTAAATTAGTGTACATCCCCAGTAGTAATGCTCCACAACGGCCATGTCAATAATCCAGTTCTGCTTGCTCTCCAGCCTGAGAGAGGAAAGGAATGTTTTACCCCTCATCCTCAGCCCCATGCGGGGCTGAGAGTATCCTTGCACTCAGCCCCAAGACCTCCCTTCCAGCACACAGCCCGAAAGCCCACACTCCCAGCCAGAGCCCTCACCCCGCCGCAACCCAAACCTCTGCCCCAGCCCTGAGCCCCGTCCTGCGCCATGAACCCCTCCTCCCCAGCCCCACCCCAGAGTCCTCATCCCCCCACCAGAGCCCTCATCCCCCCCACACCCCAACCCTCTGCCCCAGCCCTGAGACCCCTCTTGCACTATGAACCCCTCATCCCCAGCCCCACCCTGCAGCCCTCCCCCACACACTCAACCCTCTGACCTACCCTGAGCCTCCTCCCACACTCCAAACCCCTCAGCCCCACCCCATTAATTTTGTGTAATAATGATCAAAAGTGGATTAATTCTTAATAAAGTTACCCAGAGAAAAAGAACAAAAGGGTAACTCATGAAGTGACGGCCTGAGTTTGAAACCTAGCTTGCAAACTGAAGTTATACAAAAGAAAGATGCGGCAAATCTAAAAGATAAGAAAAAGAGTTTTCATCAGTCTTGGCTATAAAAATGTACATGGTTGGAGTACAATAGCAAATTAGACAGAGCTTTTTGCTTTTGAGGGTTATTGATCCAAGAGGGCTTGGTTCTTTCCGTATTCAAAAGAGTATTAATAAAGTTGATATTCTTAGTTAAATAATTTTTTCTTACGATAGTGATATTGTGCAATATAGGAAAACTGTTAAATGCTTACTGTTTCCAGTCCATTTTTACATTATTTTAAATATATATATATATCGGCTTACAAGACCAGTGTGTGTGTGTGTGTCTGGGCACCACCAAAAAAGTATACAAACCTGCCACGCCTGTGTCCATTTGTTCTTGTATCAACATTGGCTCTCAAATAACTCCTCTCCCACCATGGTATTTATGCCTCTGATGTAATTATAGAGAGCAGTCATCTCTCTCTCTTCAGCCTCCATTTGGTTAGGCTAAACAAGTCAAGCTCCTTGAATCTCCTGTCATAAAGTAAGTTTTTTATTCCTCTGATCATCCTAGTAGCCTTTTTCTGCACCTGTTCCACTTTAAATTCATCTTTCTTAAACATAGAAGACCAGAACTGCAGACAGTATTCCAGATGAAGTCTCACTAGTGCCTTGTATAATGGTACCAACACTTCCCTGTCTTTACTAGAAATACCTCGCTTGATGCATCCTAGAACTGCATTAGCCTTTTTTGTGATCACATCCCATTGGTGGCTCATAGTCATCCTGTGATCAACCAATACACCCAGGCCTTTCTCCTCCTCTGTCATTTCCCACTGATAAGTCCTGATCTTTAATTGTGCCTGTCTTACTTTGGGATAATGCATCAGTACTCACTTTGGACAAAAGCCATATGTTAATACCTCCCTCCACCCCGCCTAACTCCCCCCACTCAGCTCTGTTCAAAATATGACTCCTATGACTTTGGCCATGGGGAGGAGAGCAAGGGCTATTCACCACTGTTCCACTGCAAGCAAATCAGTGGAGCACGAGCAAAAAGTGGGAGAAACCCTGGCTTCACCACTGTACTATTTGGGCAGAGTAGTTAGTAAGATGCACTGAGAGGACTAAGCTGCTCTATGAAAAGAGAAGGAAGTGAATTATTACTCTCCCAGAGAAGGAGCCAGAGCAGGGGGGAATTGGGTTCTTAATCTGCTCCTGGAACAGTACAAATATACAGTCTCTTATTCAGGGTAGATAGTTAACTGATAATCTAGTCCTAAGGTATTTTTGAGTTTGCAAAGTTTTTTGCATTTGAGTAATTTTTACTTTGATGGGTGTGATGGGATCCCCAAGGTACAACCTGGGACTGGGGTACCACTGTGCCCCCTTAACTCTCCAGCCTGGGCTGTCTCTCACAATGCTTTGCTAGTGACAAGCAGCAAACACCTCCAGATGCTGTTATCACTTAGCACAACAGCATGTGAAGCCCTGTACCCAGCTAGATTGCATGAATGTTCCCTGAGCCACTCATGAATCACACTGAGAAAGGCACCAGAAAATCTCCCAAAACCCCAGCCTTGCATCCCCGGAATATACCATCTTGCCTTGATCAGAAGCCTGACCAGTGTACGTTTATTACCCCATCCACCCCTCCCTGGATGTGGAGAGGATACACCCTAGCCTTTGTTAACTGAGCTGAGATTTCCCAAACACTTCAAGCAAAACACACTGTTTTAGGTAAAATATAAAACAGATTTATTAACTACAGAAAGATAGATTTTAAATAATTATAACTGGTAGGCACAAAAGATCAGAGATAGTTACCAAAGAATATAAAAGGTAAGCACACAGTCTAAATCTTAAAGTTTATTAGACGAGGCAGTATTTAGATCAAGCAGTTTTTCTCATCCTATTAGATGTTACAGTTCTTAATACACAGGCTTCCCCTTTAAACCTGGGACCAATCTCCTCAGATCAAGTCTTCCTAGCATTCTTGTTGCTTCCAGCATACGTGGGGCAGGAGAAGGGCAAAAGCATGGTGCCACTGTCCCCTATTTTATATCCTCAGTCCATGTGCCTGGAAACACTACCTCCCCCAGACATGTCCTGATGGGCTTTGCTCAGTCATGGAGTTGAGCAATCCCCCATTGTATGATGCTTGTGCAGCCCTCTTACAGCATTGTTAATCCTTTGTTTATAACGCCCTTGCTTAACACCCTCCTGAGAGTGGATTACTACCTTTGTTGTCACTGGGGAACTAGTGATAGAGACTCTCAAATTTACAGCATATTTCAGTAACAACCATACAGCAAAATCTCATTACTTTATACACAGTACCAATATACATATTTGGACAGAACAATGGGTTTCAGCAGATCATGACTTTTCATATGATATCTACATGGCATGCTTTGTATGACATATAACATAATTATATGATGTGCAGGCTCCAGGGTGCTGCTTCAAAGTACATAGTGCCACAATGGGATGATTCACATGCATCAAATTATACACATTTTATTGTTTGGGACTATTCACGAGTGAAGTTACACATGTGTAACTGCTTGCAGGATTGTAGCTTTAATGTGCTAAGACATTTTAGCCCTTTTTATCACCATCCACATTGAAGGTAGACTATGCTGCATATGCATGCATGGCTAATTTAGCTACATAACGAAAATGTGTATCGTATTACTGGTGTTTTGAATGAGGACAGGCTCTGCAGGAATCATCAGCTCAGCCAGCTCACTTCTTAAATATACTAATGTAAATGCATATCCCAGCCCAATTATTTAAAATTTGTAAAACTATGTCTTCATTCATCCACACACCAAAACAATTATGTTAAAAAAAAAACCCAAACCAACAACAACAACAAAAATCTCAGGAAAATGTAAGAAAAGCCTTCACTTCAAAAACCAGTTTACCTTGTTGAGTGCCAGTAGTATATTTTCCTATCACATCATTCAAAAAGCCCAGTGAAAGCAATGAAATGAATAGTTAAGGATCGACAAATATTGCCTACATTGCCTACATGTATCTTTTATTGCAACATAGGCGCCTTATCTCTGACCCAATATGAGTCCTATTCTTTCACCAGCAATCTCAAAATATAAATGCAACACACAAACTCTACTGAACGAGAAACATAAACATTATATATGTTCAGACTAGTGACCTGGCTATGATCCTTCTAGTCCATGCAAGTGTCTGAGAGATACTTATGATACTACCCAGGGATGAAAGATACCTAGTCTCCATGACTGCTTACCCACTGTAGCATGTACCATGGCTCCAGAGAATCATGCCCCAGACCTGCTCACTCCAACTGCGTAGTTTCCCTAGGCAGAACAGCCCCCAAAGCTTCCCAACTCTACCCTGACACGAGACATTCCATGTCTGAGCTCACATTTCCCACCTCTGCCTCCCCTGGCAGTGGGAATCCTTATTTGATATCTGACTGTACTGACTATCATTCTTTGATATCCAGACAAATCCAACAATTGTGAATCCATCCCATCCCTAACCTTGACAATATACTTGCCTTGCTGGTATCTTTCTCTTGTGTGAAAATCAAGATGCGAAAGTGACTATATACAAACCATGGAAAAAGGGAGGAAACTATGAGCTGGATTTTCCACTCTGTTATACCAGTTTTATGGCAATGTGACTCCAAGTCACTATGGTGTGAAATTGGTGTAACTGACTGAAAAGCCAGGCCCTATATCTTTTCCCTTAATATATTTTTCAGTATTCTCAATTTTTATGAATAGTAATAGCAATAAATATAATAATCATAATCATGCAATAATATGTTTTTGACCTTAGAGTGTCCCTTTAAAATTTTGTAGCAGAAAATATGATCCTGGGCACAAAGTTTCCTGCCAGGTTTCAGCCTGGAGCAAAGGTTTTGTGTTGAGTTATACACCACTGAAAACAGAATTATAATGGAAATGCTGACAACAACCTTAACTACTGTGTCACAAATGTCAGCACTGTAATAAGTAGCCTAGTGAATTTTGCTGTACCAATAAATATGCACATGATAAATTTTGCAATTCTAATATGCTAAACTAATATAATACATATGGTAATATAACATACTATAATACACTTTCCTGATATATGGAAATGCATATACTAATCTAATTCACTATGCTGTTACAATATTCCAGCTAACTAGAAATAAATAAGAACACCAATATCTATATAATTGTCTTGATATAACAAATTGTATATCACAGCAGCTATATTCTTTTCATTTTTGAGTGTTATTTTGTTAAAACTTTGCTTAAAACTTGTTTTTCTACATGTGATTACAATACAGAAATAACTGGCTGAACCACAATTCCAGCAATAAAATATTATTTTAAAATATCTTTAAGGCTTGCACTTGATTACATTCAAACTTCAGAATGTAGCAAATGTGGTCTTCTGGGTGTCTTTTGCAAGCAATTAAATACAAAACTGAAATTTATAGTAATTTACAATTGTTGCCTAACTAAATCAAGAAGAGATTGTGCCACTTCATCAGGAACAGGTAAAAAGCTCATTTAAAGGCAGATCAGATAGCAGGTATTGTCCACAATGCAAAATAAGATTTCCTAAGGCTGTGATATGAATTAAAGGGTCACAGATTTAAATTGTAAGATACTACATTTCAAAGGGTTTGATCTCATGTAATATAAGATTCAAAACTAAAGCCAATCTATGATTGTATTCTGACATATCATCTGTTTAGCATAAAGAAGTCATCATGACCTTGGATACAATGCCAGTTCCAGTAATTCAGGACCTTAATTTTATACTTAAAGGGGGTGGCTTTTCTGTCTACCACAACCTCATCATCCTTAAAATGTTTTGGTGTATCTAAGAAATGTTGGTACTTATTGCTTATCTTTTAGGATAGATTAAGGCTTAACAGTGATGATGCAGATTAAGTGTATTTCATGTTCCTGAAAGCATAGATGTTTAAAACCCTGTTAATGAAAGTAGTTCAGTTTAGGTTCTTGGACAGCTGTTTATAAAAACTATTCAATAATAATTGCTGTACAGTGATTTTGGCTTGCCCTTTTAGAGCAATTTCTTAGTTAAGAGCATAAGAGGTATGTAATGCATGACATATTTCACTTACTGCTTTGTAGTTTAAATTATTCACACTGCTTTGTAGTTTAAATTATTTTTAATGGAAAATCCAGAATGCTGGGGTGCAAGATTTGGTAATCTGGTAAGGAATTTTTCACCTCTAGGATGCCACTTCGAATTCAGCCAGTGATCAGAGGTCCTACAGGCCAATGCATGTTTGCCAGCTCCTGCAGTTTTTAGTGGACAGGTTACAAAAATCTTATTGTTCCCAGGAGACAGACTAAGGACTTAAAGGAATCATGGAAACAGAAAAACTTTCTCACTTATAGATGGTCCCTCCAGCACCAAATTGCTACATATTAATGGAGTAATATTGGAAAGATAGATATTCTGCTGCCTATGTTGCATGTCTTCTGGGGATAAAGAAAATAATTCCATTTCAAGGGCTGTCACACTAGTACCTAAGTACTAAAAATTCCCTCTACCAAAAAAAGTTGTGAAGGTATTTCTCTTAAGTTACGTGCTTTCATCACTCTCTCTGTGTCTCTGTCTGTCTCTTTCTCTCTCCAAGCATTTTCTGTATCTCTTGACCTACCAGGTATATAAAGTCGGAGCAGGGGACAGTAAAGAGGGAGTGCTTTTCCCAAAGATGGTGGAAAAAGTAGAAACTGGCATATTTATTCCAGAAGTTAACCTTCCGTGGGTGGTATAGCTAAAATACTCCAAAGTCTCAGAAAAAAAGCAGGTATATACATTAAAAGCTGCATCTAGGTACTGAAGCTTTAAGTGTATCCTTGCACTCCGCCCCAAGACCTCCCTTCCAACACACAGCCTGAAATATCTACAAGGTTGTGCCTAGCCTAGCTCCGTGGGACCCTGGGAGGTAAGAGTCCTCTCTCTCTAACTAATCTTTCTACCACCTTGGTTAGGTCCCAGTTGAGCAAAATTCTTGCACACGGCCTTATCAAAGTCAAGGGGATTAACATGTGCTTAAGTGCTTTGCTGAATCGGGGCCTTGCATTTTCAATTTATTTCTTTCTAGTTTGTTTCTTTTTCATGCTGAATTTTCTTTCTATTCAGACAAGAACTGCCACACCATCTTACATAGAATCAAATGTTTGTATCAGACACACTGCATTTTTCTGGAGGGCGGTGGGCTGCTTTCCAGCATCTTTTGGCCCTTGAAAGGACAAGGAGCCAAAGCAGCTTTTGTTTGTTCATTTATATTTTTCATAGGAATGGAATTGAAACTGACTAGCTCCATCTTGGCTTGTGTAAGATCCTTAGTCAGAATACATCTTAATATCTGTGGTTATGCTTTTCCATCTGCTATAAGTGTTCGTGCCAGCAGAAGGGAGTGTAGATGTACCACCTAGCAGTATCCAAAGTGGCAGAATCAGAAGCACTTGAGCAGAATATTGAAGCAGTTCTTGCCACCTACTTAGCGGGAATCCAAGAATGTAGTGCAACATGATTCCTCTGTGGCAGAATATATATGTTTATTGTTCACTTAGAATTTTGCTGTTGGAGAGACGTGTATGATTAGGCGGCAGGTACGGGAAGACAGAGCTTTTCCCCTTTAGATCATTGCTTTGAATCCAAATAGATTGGTCATAATTTAGTCAATACCGTTTGACTGTTTTTCATTAGCTTATTTGAAATGGCTTCCTAGCACTGGTCTCAGTTAAGTGTGTGAAGGACAAATGTCCATATCAAGAATTCCTAAGCCTAGGTGAAATCCTTATTCACTGATTTAATACAGACAAGGACCGAGTTGACATGGAAACAGATCTGTGCCTTTCCAGGTCACAAATAAGGCACATTACTTGGGCAGTAGGAGGAAACTTATACTGCCACTACCATTCTGCACATGATCTGTGGATTATAAAGGATTTCCCATTCTCTGGCAGTAAATCCAGCACTTTTTATAAGCACCAAATGTATTTTAAAAAATGTCACTGTTCTTTTATGGGCCCCAAAAGGTAATCTTTATTCTAGTATTTTAAATCCTCACTCAAATACCCCATTGCTCAAGCCTTCCACAAATACTGTCCTCTTTTGTACTGCTATCATTAAGGAAGAATAATGTGTTGTCTCTATACTGCTTAAGACAGGCAAAATATGTATTTAAAAGTAAGTAATTTCAAAGAATTTAGACCCACAGAAAAATTAACTGTGATTTGAACATGATCGGGGGACAAATATGCAGTTGTTACATTTGACTTCTTATGCACCATAAATCATGTCTCATTTGCTGTTTCGATTTTACAACTGCTGGATGCATGGGCTACAGTAAAATACAACAATTTATAGAAAAGCAAATATTTTAAAATGAGAAAGCTATACACAAGCCTATAATCAACCAATCAATGAATATGTTTCTTGCATTTCCTTGCTATTGCAACAAAAAAAGTAGTTAAAGCAATGTACAAATCCATCTCCTTCCGCCAATCAATAGCTAATCTCGCTAAGAAGAGCAAACAGCAACCTGGCACCTATATGTCTGAGTGATATGCTTACTTTCACAAAATCATCATGATGAAAATGTTCATATGCTCAAGAGTAGTAGGAACCAAAGTATGTGGGAGAGTTTATTTCAGTTAGAACTGACAGCCTGCGATCAACTGCCACCAAGAAAATTGTAAATAGTATAATCATCTTAAATTTAGAGAAGCTTAAAATACAGTGAAAAAATATATGCCGAAAGAAAAGCTTCCAGAATTATGAGTGAGCTGAATTCAGCTGCCAGGTATGAGTGGAAGAGAAAGAAACCAGTGAGTGTAATTTCTTCCTTCAACAGGTTTTGAGATGGTACATTTATATGATTAATCATTTGCACTGTAAACCAAACAAGAATGCTAACATCAAAGGAATAAACAGAAGAGTCTATTGCTAATCTGTGTATCCCTTCCCTTTTGTTAATTAGGTCTTTATAAAAATACTTGTAAACTGGTAGTGCAGCTTAAAACTACCACAGTTCCCCACTAGCCTTTTATTAATATAAAATACTGTAGAAGTGCTCATTTCATTAGAACAAGCATACTTTACTTCCCAGGCATACATTTGTATATTACATGTTCTCATTACAAGTGTGGTTGTGCTCGAAAAGGTACTTCAAGGAGCAAATGAGGTCAAAAGCCAGCATAACAGCCTCCGAAATATAAGAGGTAGAAATTCAAGACATTCCAAACCCAGTGGTTGATTCTCCTCCAAAACCACTTTTACAATGAATATAAATTGAAACCAAAATGTAACAGAAGATTGCCCGTCAGCCTTGCCCAATCCAGGTACAATTAAAAATAAATAGATTCCAGCTTAGTCCAAGAGCTAGCAACCCAGTGAATCAATCCCAAACTCAGCTAGCCCACCTCCCCAAATAAAAGCTTCCCTAAATAATATTTGTTCACCATTCAGTTTCATGAAGTAACTTTGAATTGTCAGTCTTTCTCAACAGACTGAAGACGTACTCGTAAATTCATTGAGCTTCATTAGATCCACTCAGTAGTTCAAGTGTTTTTGACAAATTAAATAAGGCACTGTGTGTGGATTTCTATCCTTTCTGTCACAACCAATTTTCCATGTCATTTCACACTATACCCATAATACTGTACGAATATTTGCCACTGAAAAAAGATACTAAAATTTGAATAAATCCCTAATGTGCATAAGGGGATGTGTTGATCAGCAAGCTTTCATAGCATTCTGAAACTAAACTTCTCAATCAGCTGTGTGTCAATAAGAAGAGTCACTTGAGATAAATTATGTCCTGGGGATCAGTAGTCTGTGGACTGCAAGGAGTATATTCTCAGGACTTTTATGTTGCAAACAATTTGTCCTGCATGATACTTAGATCATATTCAAATTAGGTGAAATTTACCAGTGATGAGTCACTTAAGTCCCACATAGGAACTGCAACATGAATTTGTCTTATTTTCATTTGTTGTAGTGTGACAGAAAAGGAATTTCCCTCTCTGCTCCCTTGCTGAACTCCAGAATGGAGCTTTTAGTTAGGAAGCTATCTTTGTGCTCTATGAGCGAGGAGTAATTGTGGCACCTTAGAGACTAACTAATTTATTTGGGCATAAGCTTTTGTGGGCTAAAACCCACTTCATCAGATGCATGCAGTGGAAAATACAGTTGGATGATATATACATATATATACAGAGAACATGAAAAAATGGGGGTTGCCATACCAACTCTAACGAGACTAACCAATTAAGGTGGGCTATTATCAGCAGGAGAAAACAACCTTTGTAGTGATAATCAGGATGGCCCATTTCAAACCGTTGACAAGAAGGTGTGAGTAACAGTAGGGGGGAAATTAGCATGGGGAAATAGTTTTAAGTTTGTGTATGACTCATCCACTCCCAGTCTTTACTCAAGCCTAATTTAATGGTGTCCAGTTTGCAAATTAATTCCAGTTCTGCAGTTTCTCGTTGGAGTCTGTTTTTGAAGTTTTTTTTGTTGAAGAATTGCGACTTTTAGGTCTGTAATTGAGTGTCCATGGAGGTTGAAGTGTTCTCCAACTGGTTTTTGAATGTTATAATTCTTGACTCTGATTTGTGTCCATTTCTTCTTTTGCGTAGAGATTGTCCAGTTTCGCCAATGTACATGGCAGAGGGGCATTGCTGGCACATGATGGCATGTATCACATTGGTAGATGTGCAGGTGAACGAGCTGCTGATGGTGTGGCTGATGTGATTAGGTCCTATGATGATGTCCCTTGAATAGATATGTGGACAGAGTTGGCAACAGGCTTTGTTGCAAGGATAGGTTCCTGGGTAAGTGTTTTTGTTGTGTGGTGTGTGGTTGCTGATAGGTATTTGCTTCAAGTTGGGGGGCTGTCCGTAAGCAAGGACTGGCCTGTCTCCCAAGATCTGTGAGAGTGAGGGATCATCCTTCAGGATAGGTTGTAGATCCTTGATGATGCGCTGGAGAGGTTTTAGTTGGGGGCTGAAGGTGATGGCTAGTGGCGTTCTGTTACTTTCATTGTTCGGCCTGTCCTGTAATAGGTGACTTCTGGGTACTCTTCTGGCTCTGTCAATCTGTTTCTTCACTTCAGCAGGTGGGTATTGTAGTTTTAAGAATGCTTGGTAGAGATCTTGTAGGTGTTTGTCTCTGACTGAGGGATTGGCGCAAATGCGGTTGTATCTTAGAGCTTGGCTATAGACAATGGATCATGTGATGTGGTCTGGATGAAAACTGGAGGCATGAAGTTAAGTATAGCGGTCAGTAGGTTTCCGGCATAGGGTGGTGTTTAGGTGACAATCGCTTATTAGCACTATAGTGTCGAGGAAGTGGGTCTCTTGTGTGGACTGGTCCAGGCTGAGGTTGATGGTGGGATGGAAATTGTTGAAATCATGGTGGAATTCCTCAAAGGCTTCTTTTCCATGAGTCCAGATGAGGAAGATGTCCTCAATGTAGCTCAAGTAGAGGAGGGGTTTTAGGGGACAAGAGCTGAGGAAGCATTGTTCTAAGTCAGCCATAAAAATGTTGGCGTACTGTGGGGCCATGCGGGTACCCATAGCAGTGCTGTTGACTTGAAGGTATACATTATCCCCAAATGTGAAATAGTTGTGGGTGAGGACAAAGTCACAAAGTTCAGCCACCAGGTTATCCCCGATAGTGTCACGGCAAACCATACAGCCCCCCAACCTGAAGCAAATACTCACTAACAATAACACACCACACAACAAAAACACTAACCCAGGAACCTATCCTTGCAACAAAGCCTGTTACCAACTCTGTCCACAAATCTATTCAAGGGACACCATTATAGGACCTAATCACATCAGCCACACCATCAGGGGCTCATTCACCTGCACATCTACCAATGTGATATATGCCATCATGTGCCAGCAATGCCCTCTGCCATGTACATTGGCGAAACCAGACAGTCTCTACACAAAAGAAGAAATGGACACAAATCAGACGTCAAGAATTATAACATTCAAAAACCAGTTGGAGAACACCTCAACCTCCCTGGACACTCAATTACAGACCTAAAAGTTGCAATTCTTCAACAAAAAGACTTCAAAAACAGACTCCAATGAGAAACTACAGAACTGGAATTAATTTGCAAACTGGACACCATTCAAACTAGGCTTGAATAAAGACTGGGAGTGGATGAGTCATTACACAAATTAAAAACTATTTCCCCATGCTAATTTCCCCCCACAGTTACTCACACCTTCTTGTCAACTGTTTGAAATGGGCCATCCCGATTATCACTACAAAAGTTTTTTTTTCTCCTGCTGATAATGGCCCACCTTAATTGATTAGTCTCGTTAGAGTTGGTATGGCAACCCCCATTTTTTTCATGTTCTCTGTAAATATTATGACAAAGTTCCTCCTCTACTTTGGTGGGTCTTGTGCTTATTGGCGGATTTGCTCGCTTGGAGCTTCACAGCAGCCCTCAGCTTGGCCGTTTTTCTGAACCCACAGTCCAGGTCGACTCCTCCTGTGTCTGACCAGGAGTTGGGACGTTTGGGGGGAACCCGGGCCCACCCTCTGCTCTGGGTTCCAGCCCAGGGCCCTGTGGAATGCAGATGTCCAGAGTGCCTCCTGGAACAGCTGTGCGACAGCTACAACTCCCTGGGTTACTTCCCCATGGCCTCCTCCCAACACCTTCTTTATTCTCACCATAGGACCTTCCTCCTGGTATCTGATAATGCTTGTTCTCCTCAGTTCTCCAACAGTCTGCATTCTCTCTCTCAGCTCCTAGTGCCTCTTGCTCCCAGCTCCTCACACACACACCACAAACTGAAGTGAGCTCCTTTTTAAATCTAGGTGCCCTGATTAGCCTGCCTTAATTGATTCTAACAGCTTCTTGATTGGCTGCAGGTGTTCTAATCAGCCTGTCTGTCTTGTCTCCAGAAGGTTCCTGATTGTTCTGGAACCTTCCCTGTTACCTTACCCAGGGAAAAGGGACCTACTTAACCTGGGGCTAATATATCTGCCTTCTATTTCTCTTGTAGCCATCTGGCCCGACCCTGTCATATATATATATATATTCCTACTGTATTTTCCACTGCATGCATCTGATGAAGTGGGTTTTAGCTCACAAAAGCATATGCCCAAATAAATGTACACTAGTACACTAGTACTCCTCGTTCTTTTTGCTGATACAGGCTAACACGGCTACCACTCTTAAACCTGTCTTTGTGATCTATGACATCTTTAAAATTCTCGCCGGCTAAGTGTCTCTCTGAAGGGTAGGCCCATGAGGATTGTTTCTGTGGGTATCTTTTTTGTGCATGAGTCATAGCGTTGCTTGCAGAAGTGGACTGCAACCATATAATCCATTCTGAGTAAGGGGCAATGCGTAGGGTCACAGTCTTAACCTTGCTTCTCCCTTGCTGTAAGGAGGCTGGCACACATTATTTCTTCCCCTGTGCAGGCTCCAGAATACCAGAGAGTGAGTTAGAGTTCCACTACTCCTCTACTTTCTGCCCAACTTCATAGAGTCATAGAAGTGTAGGGCTGGAGGAGACCTCAAGAATTCATCAAGTCCAGCCCCGTCTGCTGATACAGGACTAAGTAAACATAGACCGTCTATGACAGCTGTTTGTCCAAACTCTTCTTTAAAACCTCCAGTGATGGGGATTCCACAACATCCATTGCAAGCCTATTCTAGTTCTTAACTATGCTTATAGTTAATTTTTTTCCTAATATCTAACCTGACTCTAACTTGCTGCCAATTAAGCCCATTACTTCTTGTCCTACACCCACTGGACATGAACAACAATTGATCACTGTCCTCTTTATAACAGCTCTTAACATAGTTGAAGACTGTTATCCGGTCCCCCCTCAGTCTTCTTTTCTCCAGACTAAACATGCCCAGTTTTTTTAACCTTTTCTCATAGGTCAGATTTTCTAAACCTTTTATCATGTTTTGTTGCTGTCCTCTGAAAACCTCTGGACTCTCTCTAATTTGTCCACATCTTTCCTACTGTGTGGCACCCAAAACTGGACACAGTACTCCAACCCAGGCCTCACCAGAGCTGAGTAGAGCAGGACAATTACCTCCTGTATCTTACATGCAACACTCCTGTTAATACATCGTAGAATGATATTTGCCTTTTTTTCAAAACTGCATCACACTGTTGACTTATATTGAATTTGTGATCCAATATAACCCCCAGATCCTTTTCAGCACTGCTAGCACCTAGCCAGTTATTTCCTATTTTGTTGTTGTGCATTTGATTTTTCCTTCCTAAGTTGAGTACTTTGGAGTTGTCTTTGTTGAATTTCATCTTGTAGATTTCAGACCAATTCTCAAATTTGTCAACGTTATTTTGAATTCTAATCCTGTTCTTCAATGTGCTTGCAAGCCCTCCCAGCTTGGTGTCATCTGCAAATTTTAGAAGCTTACTCTGAACTCCATTTTCCAAATCATTAATGAAAATATTGAATAGTACCAGGCCCAGGACTCACTCCTGTGGGATCCCACCAGATATGCCCTCCCAGTTGGACAGTGAACTATTGATAACTACTCTTTAAGTATTGTCTTTCAACTAGTTGTGCATCCATCTTACACTAATTTCATCTAGATCACATTTCCCTAGTTTGCTTATGAAAATGTCATGTTGGACTGTGCCAAAAGCCTTACTAAAATCAAAATATATCAAATCTACAGCTTACTCCTTATCCACCAGGCAAGTAACCATGTCAAAGAAGGAAATTAGATTAGTTTGGCATTATTTATTCTTGACAAATCCATGATGGCATTTTCTTATAATGCTATTATCCTCTAGGTGATTACAAACTGATTGTTTAATCATTTGTTCTTGTACCTTTCCTGGTCTATAATTCCCCAGGTTCTCTTTGTTCCCCCTTTCAAAGATAAGTACTATGTTTGCCCTTCTTCAGTCTTCTGGCACCTCACCCATCCTCCATGAGTTCTCAAAGATGATTGCTATCAGTTCCATGATTGCTTCAACTAGTTCCTTAAGTACCCTAAGATTAATTTCATCAAGCCCTGCCAACTTGAATACGTCTAACATATCTAAATATTCTTTATCCTGTTCTTTCCCTGTTTTGGCTTGTGTTCCTTCCTCCTTGTTGATAATATTAATAGTGTTGAGTATCTCATCGCCATTTACCTTTTTAGTGAACAATGAAGCAAAATGGACATTAAATACCTCAGCCATCTTGGTGTCATCAGTTATTAGCTCTCATTCCCCTCTAAGTAGAGGACCTACACTTCCATCATCTTTCTCTTGTTCCTAAAGCATTCATAGGACCTTTTTTATTGCCTTTTGTGTCCTTTGCTAGTTATATGTCAATTTGTTCCTTAGCGTTTCTGATTTTGTCCTTACATGCTTGTGCCATTCTTTTTTATTCCTCCTTATCAATTTGTCTGTTTCCACCTTTTGTAGGATTCTTTTTACTTCATTAAAGAGCTCCCAACAGAGCCAAATTGGCCTCTTACTATTCTTCCTATCGTTCCCTCATATCAAAACAGTTTGCAGTTGTGCATTTCATGTTGCCTCCTTGAGAAACTGCCAGCTCTCCTGAACTCCTTTATCCCTTAGATTTTCTATGAGAGAACCTACCAGTTCTCTGAGTTTGTTAAAATCTTATTTTTGAAGTCCATTCACCTTATTCTGCTGCCCTTAAACTTTCCTTTCCTTAGAATCATGAAGTCTATAATTTCATGATCACTTTCACCTAAATTGCCTTCCACTTTCAGATTCACAACCAATTGCTCCCTGTTGGTCAGAATCAAGTTTAAAATGGCTGCCCCTCTGGTTACTTCCTCCACTTTCTAAAACAAAAAGTTGTCCTCAATACATTATCAGAGTTGACTGGAAATTTTGTGGGGGAATGAACTTATTGGAAACTAGGAAGGGGAGAGAAGTCTACTAGTAGCGGTTGCCCCCTCACTAATCTGTGAACATGCGTTGGTTGCACAAGGAAGAAAAGGGGACTCATGTGCCTACTTATGCAGTTTATGCAGTAGGTCTCACAAATGAGATGAAGGAATAATAAAAGCATATGTTGCTAGGAATGTGATCTGAGTTTAAATGAGTGTTTATTTTTCCTTGTGCACAGAAATCAAATATGAAAACCATTTTTTTGTTTTCCCACCAGACATTCAGACTAAGTGCTCTTTCAGAGCTAGAAGTGGCAGGGGACACTATCCAATAAAACATAAGCAGCCTTTTCTTTCCAACATGAAAGTAGTAATGTTATAAGCCACAAAAAATGTATAAAATCATTCACAGACATACATGCACACCTGTCCTCCTTTCTAGTGTGTCCCATCCTAGCTTTTTTGGAGACACCCTATCTAAAGCCTATTGCAATCAATGCAATTGACTTCAGCCGGCGCTGGTTTGGGTCCCTATTGAAAATTATACAAAGACATCTTTACAACATATTCAGTATTAGAGATGGTCAAAAATACCAATTATATTTTGCAAAAAGTTTCTATATAGTCTCCTTTTAATTTTTGTCTAAATTTCTCATGATGTGTGTGTGTTTGGGGCTGGGGGGGGGCGGGGAGGAGGGACTCATTGAGAAATTGAAATGAAAACCTGGGAGAAGGGTGAAAACTGGTTTGGTTTTAAAAAAATATCCTGGCTTTTGGTAAATAAATAAATAAATTCAGGTTTTGGTAATTTTTTTGAAAATCAAAGCCCAATATTTTTACCAAAAACTGAATTTTTACAAAAAAAAAAAAAAAGAAAAAAAAGAGTTGTCTTTCAGTTTCTGGTTTTCCTTCAAAAAAACTCATAATTAAATATGAATTTTTTCCACAGAAATTTATATTTTTAACAAAAAATATATTTTTCAATGACATTTTTTGACCATTTCTGTTCATGGCACTCCTTTTCAGCATCTGGATATGTAAGACCACCAGGTAGTACCAATTTGAGAAATCTGACGGTACTGGATATTAACCAATGTTGTTATCTGGTAAAGAGCTCAGTCTTTCTCGGGGTAGAGTGCTCTATATCAGCAAGAGGTGATTGTCTTCCAAAATTGATTTAAATGCAGAGAATTAATTATAAAGATTTGAATGAGCTAATATTATTATGCCATCAGAGATATATACAATGTGCTATCCCCTTTGCTGCATGGGTGGGTGTCAGGACAAATTAACTGCTCTTCATAATTCTCATATAGATTAGTCATAGATAACAGTTTTATATAATAAAGGTCACACACAATTGCGTATATTAATTTATATTATATTGGACTAATTACAAAAAGGTAATAAGGTAGGTAAGCTTTCTAGAGGCACAGATTCTAATTATCAGGCCAGGGAAACAATTCAAGTAGAACAACTGACATAGTGGCAAGTTGTTGATTGAGATCTTGTAATTTAATTAAGAGACAGACTGTGATTGAAGCAGGGTTTTTTTTTAAAGATGTAGGTATGGACTTCCCCGACTTAATTATTCTGTTTAAATTACAGTGACAAAACACTGAGTCTCAAAAGCTGGCCTATTCTATTATTTCTTCAAATTAGTTCAGTAAAAGATATAATCTAGAAATAGCTGAGATACCAAGATACCAGAAACAAGGGGACAGAATGTAGCTTTTATAACAGCAGATCCGAGTCTTGCTGAACATTGCAAATATGTGGCCTTGAAAGAACTAATAAGAGAAAG
Source organism: Eretmochelys imbricata (assembly GCF_965152235.1). Taxonomy (NCBI): domain Eukaryota; kingdom Metazoa; phylum Chordata; order Testudines; family Cheloniidae; genus Eretmochelys; species Eretmochelys imbricata. The sequence continues at coordinate 315,459,466 of NC_135572.1, forward strand.
AATTGTTGTAGACATAAGGAACACCAGTTTATCAGAACCAAAACTATAATTCAAATCAGACTGCATGAAATCGTAAAGATATAGTAATGTTATTTATATGCCAGAAACAGAGACACCATATCAGATGGCATTGATACAATGACAAAGAGAAAAAGAAATCTGAAAGCAGTAAAAGGGAGCAAGCTCACAATAAAAATAGTGTACAGCTAAAGAATGGGAGACCAACGTATCTTTACAAGAGAGAACAACAGAAAAGCTGTGGAAGAGGAAGACACCAAGTCACAACTGGAAGCTGTGTACAGCACAAGAGGCAAAATGTAGAAGATTCCATAAAACAATTTATTTTTCAACAACATGGAGGTTGCTCAGAAAAATTGGAAACTACCCAGGTGGAATTGCTCGCATCAGATGATGATTCCATATTTCTAGGGGAGATATCCTTAACAATGAAGAAAACACAATGGTCCATAGAGATTAATCTAAACAGGCAAAATCTTAAACTTAAAGATGACACTGGATCAACTGCTGCTGCAGTTCCAAAACAAAACAAAAAGAGATCCAAGGATGGAGAGCTGCAAAGACTTGATAAGATTTTATGTGGGCTCAGTTACACCATGTTGGACTTTTGTGTCCAGTTCCTAGGGAAAGTGGAAGGGAAAAAACATTTTTAAGCAAACAGAATACATAACACAAGGACTGACAGCATCCCACTAGGCTTGGCAATGGTGCATAGCAGAGAAGCTTGTTTGCACGGATGATAAAAACAAACTGTAGTGGAGATATGGCCACAAGGGTTTACACAAGTAGAAAGCTGATATTTGGGAATACAAAATAAGACTTGTTCATTAGCAATTCCTTTTGTTCGTTCAACGCTATGTTGGGGAAATTCAAAGAACTAAAGAGCATGAGGTTATTTTCTGTACAAGGAACCTAGCAATAGGTGTGCAGGAATGGTAAAATCCTCATAAGCCCGTACTTCACAGTACTTAATAATAGAGAATGCAGAGAAAGACACATACCCTGCAGTTGACCAGACACTAATTCTCTTATCAGAAACCAAGATATTTGTAAGGCTAGGCACCTCAGCGGGCTTCTGGCAAATCTTTCTTGCAATATGCATCACCATGTTTGGAAGGTACTGTGTTAATTGGTTCTCATTTGCAATGTCTTCAGCACTGCTGCATTTTTAATATGAAATCTCTCAGATCATTTGGGCTCCTTTACCATACTGCTATGTAGATACAAGGAGGAGCCAAGAGTGCACATAATGAATGATTATGTGCTTCACTAAGATGCTACCAACAGGCCATGCTCACTCTGAGTGGGAAATATGACTACGGAAGCAGCAGGTAAAATATGTGGCACATATAATTAACAGTCATAGATTCAGCTGGATCCAGACAAATAGTGCCAGGCTTTATTTATCTTATCTTAATTCTAAAACATTTGTAGTGTAAGAAAACTCATGAGAACAACAAATCACTTTAGCAAAATTTTACCCAATATACCAAAGCTAATAAAACATTTCGGATTATAAAACACTATTGGATTCATAAGCACTAGATGACCTTCCACTCAAGATACAAAAGTTCTGACTGCAGCTGTTGCAATTTTCTTTCAAAATTGAACACATCCCAGGGAAGGCACACACAGCAGCATGCACAGCAGCAGATATGAAGGACTCCGGTTAAATAGCTGCTGATGGAAAATGAAAGAACGTTTGAGCCAGGATCTACATCCACCTTGTGAAAGCGGCAATTCCAGCAGTAGTCGGCTGATGCCAGCAAATTAGAGATACACAACTAAGGCTATGGCTACTGGCTACACTAGAGATCTTCCAGCGGCACACTGATTCTGCTGAACTGCTGTAAACTCTCTAATGTAGCTGCTATAAGCCGATGGGAGAAAGCTCTCCCATCAGCTTAATTGCTCCAGCCCCTGCGAGAGGCAGCGCTTCAATCAGCATAAATTATGTCACACAGGAGGGTGACTGATTGACATCCCTGAGCAACATACTTTATGTCGAATTAGGCTGTAGCGTAGTCATAGCCAAAAGGATAAGACAGATCAGAAACTTGCCTATTTTTGCCAAACAGAGTTAAGTCAAAGGAATAAACTTCTGATAGATCTGCTACTGTATTGGTAGGACTGCAATTATCTGTATACAGCTAAATGCCTGCTTGTGGAATGACACCACAATTTTGTCACTGCAATACTTCAAAAAGTGATAGACCAGTCAGCTTAATTTATCTTCTGGAAAGATAATGGAGCAAATAATTAAGCAATCAATTTGTAAACACCTAGAAGATAATAAGGTGATAAGTAACAGTCAGCATGGATTTATCAAGAACAAATCATGTCAAACCAACCTGATAGCTTTCTTTGACAGGGTAACAAGCCTTGTGGATTGGGGGAAGTGGTAGACATGGTATATCTTGACTTTAGCAAGGCTTTTGATATGGTCTTGCATGACCTTCTCATAAACAAACTAGAGAAATACAACCTAGATGGAGCTACGATAAGGTGGGTGCATACCTGTTTGGAAAATCATTCCCAGAGAGTAGTTATCAGTGGTTCACAGTCAAGCTGGAAGGGCATATCGAGTGAGGTCCTGCAGGGATCAGTTCTGTTCAATATCTTCATCAATGATTTAGATAATGGCACAGAGAATACATTTATAAAGTTTGTGGATGATACCAAGCTGGGAGGAGCTGCAAGTGCGTTGGAGGATAGGATTAAAAGGCAAAATGATCTGGACAAACTGGAGAAATGGTCTGAAGTAAATAGGATGAAATTCAATACAGACAAATGTAAAGTACTCTACTTAGGAAGGAACAACCAGCAGCACACATACAAAATGGGAAATGACTGCCTACGAAGGAGTACTGCAGAAAGGGATCTGGGAGTCAGAGTGGATCACAAGCTAAATATGAGTCAAGAGTGTAACACTGTTGCAAAAAAAGTGAACATCATTCTGAGCTGTGTTAGCGGAAGTGTTATAAGCAAGACATGAAAAGTAATTCTTCCACTCTACTCCACGCTGATTAGGCCTCAACTGGAATATTATGTCCATTTCTGGATGCCACATTTCAGGAAGGATGTGGACAAATTGGAGAAAGTCTAGAGAAGAGCAACAAAAATTATGAAAGGTCTAGAAAATATGACATATGAGGGAAGATTGAAAAAAATGAGTTTGTTTAGTCTGGAGAAGAGAAGATTGAGGGGGGACATGATAACAGTTTTAAAGGTTGTTACAAGGAGGAGGGAGAAAAATTATTCTCCTTAACCTCTAAAAACAGAAGAAGAAACAATGGGCTTAAATTGCAACAAGGGTAGTTTAGGTTGGACATTAGGAAAAACTTCCTGTCAGGATGGTGAAGAACTGGAATAAATTGCCCAAGGAGGTTGTAGAATCTCCATCATTGGATATTTTTAAGTGCAGGTTAAACAAACACCTGTCAGGGTTGGTCTAGATAATACTTTGTCTTGCCATGAGTACAGGGGATTGGACTAAAACTAGATGACCTCTCAAGGTCCCTTCGAGTGGTACAATTCCACAGTTCTACAACAATCAGCATTATGATCTGGTCTGAGCAAGCAAATTTAGACATGTGAAATATGTAATATGAAGAACCATTACTCTGTAATGTTACCTGAAAAACTTATGTGAGTAACAAAATAATTTTCTTCTGGAATGGATATGTGTACATATATTGTGGCTGATTACATTTCCATATATATTTAGCTGGCAATACTTACAGAGAGCTCATCTGCACAAGCCATAAAGCAATGAAAAAACAATATTTGCAAGACACAGTGTTCCTCAAGTATTGATTTCTGGTAATGGTCTTCAAATGATAACATCCATGCTCATAGCTTTTGCACAGGATTTTAATTTTAAACATCACATTAGAAATCTACATTGTCCCCAAAGTTAGTCCTTTGCACAGGGAACTCTGTGGAGAAGGTTTTCAGAAGTACCCAGTTTGGAAGACTGCTGATCTCGCATAAAAATCTTTGGACCAGATCTCCAGTTGATGCAAATTGGCATAGCTTGTTTGACTTCAAGTCTGGCCCTTCATTTTTATAATAATAGGACTATCTCTATTTAAGGCCCTAGTTCAAATTGTTTTGAAAGGAAGATTTTATTTGTATTGAAAAATTGAAAATTCCTTTTGAATTTTTGCTTTACTGGTTTGTGTCCCTAGATAAAAAGGGATTAAAGGTCTGAAGAAAGGGAGACATGGAACTAAGTTAAAACTATAAAAGTCTTCATCCTTTAGTTCCTAGAGAGGATCAAAAAATGCTGTAAAGCAGACTTTACTAAAATATTGGGGGAACTTCTGTCTCAGGGAGCTTTACTCCTAGAAGGAGAGTGTCCACTTCCACAACAGAAACAAAGTGATAGGAGACAAAGGTAAAAATGTAGGCCAAGCTATATAGAGCTTTGAGGGGGATAACAAAAAAACTTGAAATTTATAAGCAGGGCAATGCATAAAAAGTAATTACTTTATTTTCTTTTCCTTTTTTATATTTTCATGGTTAATAATAGCAATATTGACCTCTGGGTCAGGGATTTCTTGGCAATTAATGATGGGTGAAGTTAAGGGCCCTCAGCTTTGCCCTGGGCCCTCAAATTAAATGGCCAGACATTAACTACCAGGAAATGCCTGACCCCAAAGTCCATTTATTACTTAATTAGCATCTTTACTTTTTCTGAAATTATAAGGATATTAAATAACTAGTAGACCTGAGATCTCTGCTTGCTGGCTGTTGCTGCTCCACAGCTAATCACGGACCCTCTTTTCTTTTTTTCTTTTTTTTTTTTTTTGTTCTTTTTCATAATAAGTAGGAATACTGGGATTGCAAATTTTTAGTTTACTCTGTCTCTCATTGGCAGACCTATGTCATTCTAAATGCAGATTGGCATATCTGTTAGAAAAGGCTCCCAAAGGAAGGAGGACTTCCAAATCAAACTTCCACTGTGCAAGAGGGGAACAGCCATGGGGTTTGGAACAGGAAAAGCACAAACCGTCTGTGATGTGGAACTTGGTACTACACAAGTTTCCTGTGCTGCAGTAGGCACGTAGACGGAACTGGACAAGGCATGTGGAGTAGAGCAAAGGGAGGGACACAAGTAGGGATGGAAGTTTTCTTGCTAATAATATCTGTCCCTCCAGAGAGTTGAAGACACTACTCTAGCCTCTGTGGATCTGCTCCGCAATCTATGGGGATGATTCCTACCCCTTTTCGTAAACATGCATTTTCCCAGGGCCTAGTTTGTCTGTTCAGGTCAGGAGCTGCGTTCAAGACTTGGGTTTGTGTGGGAAGTAAATGAGGCTATGTCTACACTAGCACTTTTGTCAGTAAAACTTTTGTCAGTCACGGTGTGAAAAAACACACCCTGGCCATCATAAGTTTCACCAACAGATACGCCAGTGTGGACAGCGCTATGTTGGCAGGAGAGAGTCTCCTGCCAACATAGCTACCAATGTTCATTGGAGGTGGTTTAATTATGCTGACAGGAAGGCTCTCTCTTGCCAGCATAGAGTGGCTACACAAAAGACCTTACAGGGGTGCATCTGCTGCGATACAGCTGTGCCACTGTAAGGTCTGTAGCATAGGCATACCCTGTTACTTTCCTGGCTAGGTAAATGAGTGTTTCTTGGCATATACACACACAATCCTAAAAAGTGTGACTAGTCCCGGGTGGGAAGGGCCTGGATCTCAGGAAGTAATTCTAAGAGCAAGTTCAGGGTGAACAGAAAGAGCAAAACTGTTTTTGTACACCACCACTAGCCACAGGAAAGGAACTCCCTCTATACCCTCTTCCAGTAATATATAGATGTGGTTTTGTTGTTTACTGAGCTTATGCCTGCATCATTATTCCATGGATTTGGCCTCGCTATGCAAAGGCACCGGTAAAGAAACTGCAAAATCTCGTAACAGTGGAAATGTATTCAGACTGGAAAACAAGAGGAGAATCTCACCTCAGGTTTCAGAGTAACAGCCGTGATAGTCTGTATTCGCAAAAAGAAAAGGAGTACTTGTGGCACCTTAGACGCTAACCAATTTATTTGAGCATAAGCTTTCGTGAGCTACAGCTCACTTCATCGGATGCATACTGAGGAAAGTTTAGAAGATGTTATTATATACACACAAAGCATGAAAAAATATCTCCTCCCACCCCACTCTCCTGCTGGTAATAGCTTATCTAAAGTGACCACTCTCCTTACAATGTGTATGATAATCAAGGTGGGCCATTTCCAGCACAAATCCAGGGTTTAACAAGAACGTCCGGGGGGGGGAGGGTTAGGAAAAAACAAGGGGAAATAGGCTACCTTGCATAATGACTAAGCCACTCCCAGTCTCTATTCAAGCCTAAATTAATTGTATCCAATTTGCAAATGAATTCCAATTCAGCAGTTTTTCGCTGGAGTCTGAATTTGAAGTTTTTTTGTTGTAAAATAATGACTTTCATGTCTGTAATCGCGTGGCCAGAGATATTGAAGTGTTCTCCAACTGGTTTATGAATGTTATAATTCTTGACATCTGATTTGTGTCCATTTATTCTTTTACGTAGAGACTGTCCAGTCTGACCAATGTACATGGCAGAGGGGCATTGCTGGCACATGATGGCATATATCACATTGGTGGATGTGCAGGTGAACGAGCCTCTGATAGTGTGGCTGATATTATTAGGCCCTGTGATGGTGTCCCCTGAATAGATATGTGGACACAGTTGGCAACAGGCTTTGTTGCAAGGATAGGTTCCTGGGTTAGTGGTTCTGTTGTGTGGTATGTGGTTGCTGGTGACTATTTGCTTCAGGTTGGGGGGCTGCCTGTAGGCAAGGGCTGGCCTGACTCCCAAGATTTGTGAGAGTGTTGGGTCATCCTTCAGGATAGGTTGTAGATCCTTAATAATGCGTTGGAGGGGTTTTAGTTGGGGGCTGAAGGTGACGGCTAGTGGCGTTCTGTTATTTTCTTTGTTAGGCCAGTCCTGTAGTAGGTGACTTCTGGGAACTCTTCTGGCTCTATCAATCTGTTTCTTCACTTCCGCAGGTGGGTATTGTAGGTTGTAAGAATGCTTGATAGAGATCTTGTAGGTGTCTGTCTCTGTCTGAGGGGTTGGAGCAAATGCGGTTGTATCGCAGAGCTTGGCTGTAGACAATGGATCATGTGATGTGGTCAGGGTGAAAGCTGGAGGCATGTAGGTAGGAATAGCGGTCAGTAGGTTTCCAGTATAGGGTGGCGTTTATGTGACCATCGTTTATTAGCACTGTAGTGTCCAGGAAGTGGATCTCTTGTGTGGACTGGACCAGGCTGAGGTTGATGGTGGGATGGAAATTGTTGAAATCACGGTGGAATTCCTCAAGGGCTTCTTTTCCATGGGTCCAGATGATGAAGATGTCATCAATATAGCGCAAGTAGAGTAGGGGTGTTAGGGGACTAGAGCTGAGGAAGCGTTGTTCTAAATCAGCCATAAAAATGTTGGCGTACTGTGGGGCCATGCGGGTACCCATAGCAGTGCCGCTGATCTGAAGGTATACATTGTCCCCAAATGTAAAATAGTTATGGGTAAGGACAAAGTCACAAAGTTCAGCCACCAGGTTAGCCGTGACATTATCGGGGATAGTGTTCTTGACGGCTTGTAGTCCATCTTTGTGTGGAATGTTGGTGTAGAGGGCTTCTACATCCATAGTGGGCAGGATGGTGTTATCAGGAAGATCACTGATGGATTGTAGTTTCCTCAGGAAGTCAGTGGTGTCTCGAAGGTAGTGGGGAGTGCTGGTAGCGTAGAGCCTGAGGAGGGAGTCTACATAGCCAGACAATCCTGCTGTCAGGGTGCCAATGCCTGAGATGATGGGGCGCCCAGGATTTCCAGGTTTATGGATCTTGGATAGTAGATAGAATATCCCAGGTCGGGGTTCCAGGGGTGTGTCTGTGCGGATTTGATCTTGTGCTTTTTCAGGGAGTTTCTTGTCTGGCTATATAGACTCCCTGAAAACAATGCTTGTTTGTTTATTTTAGAACAACGCTTCCTCAGCTCTCGTCCCCTAACGCCCCTATTCTACTTGCGCTATATTGATGACATCTTCATCATCTGGACCCATGGAAAAGAAGCCCTTGAGGAATTCCACCGTGATTTCAACAATTTCCATCCCACCATCAACCTCAGCCTGGTCCAGTCCACACAAGAGGTCCACTTCCTGGACACTACAGTGCTAATAAACGATGGTCACATAAACACCACCCTATACCAGAAACCTACTGACCGCTATTCCTACCTACATGCCTCCAGCTTTCACCCTGACCACACCACACGATCCATCGTCTACAGCCAAGCTCTGCGATACAACCGCATTTGCTCCAACCCCTCAGACAGAGACAGACACCTACAAGATCTCTATCAAGCATTCTTACAACCTACAATACCCACCTGCGGAAGTGAAGAAACAGATTGATAGAGCCAGAAGAGTTCCCAGAAGTCACCTACTACAGGACAGGCCGAACAAAGAAAATAACAGAAAGCCACTAGCCTTCACCTTCAGCCCCCAACTAAAACCCCTCCAACGCATTATTAAGGATCTACAACCTATCCTGAAGGATGACTCAACACTCTCACAAATCTTGGGAGACAGGCCAGTCCTTGCCTACAGATAGCCCCCCAACCTGAAGCAAATACTCACCAGCAACCACATACCACACAACAGAACCACTAACCCAGGAACCTATCCTTGCAACAAAGCCCGTTGCCAACTGTGTCCACATATCTATTCAGGGGACACCATCACAGGGCCTAATAACATCAGCCACACTATCAAAGGCTCGTTCACCTGCACATCCACCAATGTGATATATGCCATCATGTGCCAGCAATGCCCCTCTGCCATGTACTTTGGTCAAACTGGACAGTCTCTACGTAAAAGAGTAAATGGACACAAATCAGATGTCAAGAATTATAACACTCATAAACCAGTCGGGGAACACTTCAATCTCTCTGGTCACGCGATTACAGACATGAAAATCACTATTTTACAACAAAAAACTTCAAATCCAGACTCCAGCGAGAAACTGCTGAATTGGAATTCATTTGCAAATTGGATACAATTAACTTAGGCTTGAATAGAGACTGGGAGTGGCTTAGTCATTATGCAAGGTAGCCTATTTCCCCTTGTTTTTTCCTACACCCCCCCCCCCAGACGTTCTTGTTAAACCCTGGATTTGTTCTGGAAATGGCCCACCTTGATTATCATACACAATGTAAGGAGAGTGGTCACTTTGGATAACATATTACCAGCAGGAGAGTGAGTTTGTGGGGGGGGGAGGAGTGAGAAAACCTGGATTTGTGCTGGAAATGGCCCACCTTGATTATCATACACATTGTACGGAGAGTGATCACTTTAGATAAGCTATTACCAGCAGGAAAGTGGGGTGGGAGGAGGTATTTTTTTCATGCTTTGTGTGTATATAATAAGATCTTCTAAACTTTCCACAGTATGCATCCGATGAATGAGTTGTAGCTCACGAAAGCTTATGCTCAAATAATTTGGTTAGTGGCTAAGGTGCCACGAGTCCTCCTTTTCTTTTTGCGAATCTCACCTCAGTTACAGATCTCAGTGTGGTTCCTCCAGCGCCAGTGCAATTGGTCTCAATTTACACCAGTGTATCTGGGAACAGAATCAGGCCAAAATCTTAAATGAATTTTTTACAAGGGCTAAAGCATAAAATAAACTTTAAAAATGCATCTGTCCTACTGACATTATGAAACTGTGTTGTACAGGCCATTTCAAAACCTGAATCTGATCATACTTGTAGTGTATATTTTATATTTGGTTGTACAGATCCTTTGGCAACCCGAAAGACATGCCACACCTTAAGGGAAGGGTTCCATGAGCCAGGCAACAGCCAGGAGTTTGGGGGGTTAGTTCCAAGCCAGGGAAGCTCTGACTAGCTGGGAGCTAATTAAGAGCAACTAAACCTATTTAGGCTTGGCACTTAAAAGAAGGTTGTTATTCTCACAGAGAAGAAAGGCAAAGGAGATAGTGCTGACCAAAATACTGTTTAGTGCTACCAAAATGCTCTGGAGAAGCATAGGAACTACCATGCATGGCTTGTCATTTATAGGTTTGTTGAGGTAAGTGCTTGTCAAACTGCAGGAAGGAACATAGCTGGAGAGTCTTGTGTCTTTGTGGCCAATTGGGACAAAACTAGAACCCCTGCAATAAACCTCTGGCTGGGGAACGTGTTGAAACCTGGCCTTAGAGTGAATTTTCCTCCCTTCTTATTCTGCTTCCGGTGTGGTTACAATATTATAAATGAGAAATGAAACAATGAAATCCAGATCAGGAACAGTAGGATAACAATAGATGAATGAATATAAAAAACATTAGAGAGGGCCTTTAAAAAATGCACCTTGTTATATGGCAATGCAGTGACATTTTAAAATTACTAGTGATGACTGTAGCTTTGCCACACAAGTTTATGGTGAGTATGAGTGAGGGTATATGTTGTCTTGGGAGATTTCACTTGTGCAGGTGGTGAAAGAGGAGTATATGCTGCAGTGAAGAGCTATGTGTGTTTGGGGATATCGTATTCTGGTTGTGGTGTTGTGTGGGTGGTTTTGAAGAACGGTGACAATTAGGCCAAATAATCCTCCATCTGTGTAGTCTCCTTCAGTTGACTTACTCATTACACCAATGAAATTGTTGCAAGCAAATTGGCTGTACATTAAGCGTGGTGACTGGTTGCGTTACCTCTGATATTACAATGGTCTAAGACTGTTGGCAGAGATAGTTACATGCTTTCCTATTTTATTATTTTGTTGCCACTTTTGACCCAAGTGGCTAGACAGTTTGGGGCCCTGGGGATCTTCCATTTGGAAATAGAAATTGGCTGTACTCAAGTGTTTCTTTGATAAAGTTTTGTTAATTGACAAAGAATGTATCAAGTCCTGTGTCTCTCCGAATGTAGAAGGAACATAGAAGAAAAGGAGCAGGGCTTGGAAGCCTCTTTAGAAAATAGCACGCTCTTACCATCATACTGTGCTAACAGGATCTTGGTTGAGGCTTTTTTCTTTTTGCCTCCTTTCCTATTCCTCTCTCTGTGTTCTTGTCTGTGGCCTCAGTAGCTGTGTGTTCTTGGACACTCTCCCACATACCTACCCAAATAATACTCAGCCCAAAAATTCCTGGTCAGGTTCATACACACCTTTTTTCTTAGTTGGGGCTTATGTTTACAGTTATGTTAAGTGAAGGGCGAGTTCATACCAATCAACCTCAATGAGGCTTTAACCTGACCCTTAACAAGGTCTTACCCAGCTCATAACATATAGATGGACTGGTAGTTTAGGAACATGCTCACTGAGGACCAAATTCTAACATCTCCTCTGCCTCAGGTAATGAAGCACATGGAGGCCAAATAACTTTCCAAATGAATGGACTGTGTGATGTACTGATGTGTTGATACAAAAGACAATAAGGTTTCCCTTAAGGCTTGTGTGAGATGAGCTGGGGTATGCACTGATCTTAGTAGCTGCAACCTCTACAGGTTTTCCTTTTAGGATACTAGTTTCTTGCACTTCCTGCTAGTCAGTGAAAAAATTACAGTCTAAGGCAGGCATTCCCAAACTTTTTTCCCTGAGGCGCATCTGTGCAGCTGCAATAAGCACTGTGGCCCACTATTAACACTTCTTGAGGAAAGTTATTAATTTTAATTATTACATGCATATAAACTGTAACACTGTAAATAAACAATATACATGTTTCCTTTTTATTTTAATGTAAACAATAGTGATGATAGAAATCGCTAGCGATATGCATTCAAAGAAATGCTTCAAGATCTTTGAAACCAAACAGTTTTAGTAAAACTACAGTTTAAAAAATGTTTAGAACAAAATGTGGTGTTCAAACAAGGAAAACACAATTTTGTAGAAAACTGAACAATAAGCAACACAACAATATTAACAAAATTCTTAATAAAACACATTGTCTTATTATTTGTTGATTTCAAAACAAATATTTCTCCAACTTTGAACACTATATTGTATTTTCAATTTCTTTTTTGTGTAAAATCTGAATTTCTGTGCTGTGTAAGTAAAGACCCAACCCTACTCTCTACTGATTAGAAAAGAATCAAATGTTGTAAATAAAAATATAAAATAATAGTAATATTATAACACACTGAGGCAAGGGTACTCATCCAATTCGGTAAAGGAGAATCTAAACTTCAAGTATGTGTCCTCATATTTTCTTCCCACTTTCTTTATTCTTTTGGCTGCCTCATTTTGTATAGTTGTAGATGGTCTGGGACTTTCATTATGTTCTTCACAAGTACACTCGTCTCATTTTCGAAAAATACATCAATCCATGTCAGATTGAAATACCGCGTGCTGATTTTTACAGTTGTAAATGGTGGACTGTGTGTATGTTGCGAGGCTACCTTGCAAAGAAACACACCTTGCGCTTGCGAGAATTAAAGTTGACGTATTGCAGCTTTTTAATAAATAAATAAATAACTTTTTTTATATGCTATCCAACATATACAACTCAAAACATTACATTTATATAGCTTTTATTTAGATTACATGAGACACACGGAGTTAAAGATTTACTAAGAGCTTGATTGGAGAATGCAGTTGCACTAGTGGAGCACTTGGGATTGTGTTGCGACCCACCTTTGGGCTGTGACCCACAGTTTGGGAACCCTTGATCTAAGGGGAAATTCCTGCCTGATTGGCTGCCATTCTCCATTATCCCACCTCCTGTAAAACGACAGCCAATCAGAGCTGCTCTATATGTCGAGGGACAGCCTGGTCTTTCAGCACATAATGCAGCTAGTGTTTCCATCTTCTTTCCCCCTACTACAGGGCTGATAGACTTCAGTGTGCTGCAGCTGGGTGGGGAACAGCTCCTCCTGCCCCCTTGACTTCCCAGCCCACTCAGGGTAATGGAAAACCTCTGACCTGGTGTCCCCTTCCCCAGGCCTGGGGACCAGGGAGGGTAAAGAGCAACTGTATTGTTCTTCTTCCCCCAGCAGAGTGTCAGCAGACCAGTTCAAAACAGTCAAGCATAGTGGTCAGAGCAGGAGTCAGGCCTAGTGGTTAGTCTGACTGCCAGAGCCAAGGGTCAAGACAGAGTTGGAGTCAGGAGTCAGAGACAAGGGTCGGAGCTGGATTACCAGGAGTCAGGGAAGACAGGAACGGAGCTGGTTCTGAGGCAGGAGCAAGGCTGGGACAGGGTGAAAACAAAGCTGAGTGCAGGGCAGGATCTGGGCTGAAGCTCTAGAGAAGCAATGCGGGAGCAGGTCTTGGAAAGGTGAGCATAAGAAGGCAGAGAGTCTGTCAGTGTGTGTATAAAGCAAGCCCTAGCAAGCTGCTGATGCTGAGCTAAAGAACTAGCCTGCTGGCTTCCTCAGCCACTCAGTCAGGGCAGTCTGTCAGGCAGCCTAGCTGGCCTGTTAGGGTGTCAGGAGCAGCTGCAGACACAGAGCAGAAGAAACTGCTGCTTTTCTTGTAAGTGACAAGGGGAGCAAGACCCAGAACACAGGAGAGCACCTAGCAGGATAGGGGCAGCAGAATCAGCAAAAAAGGTAGAGCAGCTCTGTGTGTGTGTGTGTGTGTGTGGGCAGGGGGGTGTCGGGTCTCTATCTCATATGTGTGTCTGAATCAGTTGTGAGCTGCTGTATGTGAAATCACGATCTATATCAATTTTTGGGCTCTGTTTTAGTTGGTGACAGATTCAACAGTCTGTTTTGTAGGAAAAAGCATAATTGGATGGGGGGGAGATTTTGAATAGGGGAAAACGTCTCACTTTTTCGTTTTGATGGGGGGGAGATTTTGAATAGGGGAAACGCCCCACCCGTTCAGCCTTTTCCCTCCTAAAATCCAGTCACCACTTTCCCCCAGATTCACACAATCTTTTCTTTCCCCCTGCTCATCCACCTTGTCCCTCACATCTCACACCCCTTGCTACATTTTGTAATATAAAGAGGGATAAGATTGAAAGAAGACAAGGGGATGGAGGAGACAGCACCTGCCGCCCTCACTCTAGGGGAGCGGAGCCAGGACTCCTTGCAATAAGCACCCTCACCCAGCAATCAGCTCACTGAGCCATCAGAATCTATAAGAGCCATTCCTACCCTAAGCCTAGTGTGAAGAAAAAATGGAAGTTTGTGCACAATCAGCAAACACTTTAATAAAGTTCTACTTAAATGTGTGAAGAGATGGAAATCTATGGAAATTTAAAACAACCCGTCTTTTTGGACAATGTTGGAAGGTACGTGCTGAAGGTGTAAGATGAATCTGTTATGGAGCGCAGGACTGTGTCATTGACAGAATTGTGGGCAAATTGAAAGTGGCAAGGAATGCTAAAAACATTTCCTTTGGCTTCTTCTGCTTTGATGGTTGGTGGGTGTGTCCTGAGGCAACTTTAACAGCCACTAAATTTAAGTTTTTGTCTGTGTTAATGTGTGTGTGTGTGAGAGAGAGAGAAACAGCAGAAGATTTCAATACATTACAATTAAAACCGATTCCTTTTTTTCATATGAACTTCCCAAAATATTCATAAAATAAAGATTTTTTTTTTGTTTTCTGCAGTACTGTAGTGTGCCAGAGTGGCCTCCCTCCAAGCCTGATGGGGAGGAACTGCCTGACACCTGGCATGGAGGGGTGGGGCCAAACCAGCCCTGCCCCCCATGCCAGAAGCAGAGAGGGAGGACCGGAAGTGTAAGAGGCAGGACCTCCAGCTCAGTTGGGCTGGATCCAGGGAAGGAGGCAGACATCTCTACCTCTCTGCAGAACTCCGGACCAGACCAAGCTGTGTGGCATCCAGCACCTGGAGGAGACCAACTGTGGGGAGGCGTTTCTGGGACTGCTGTCTGTCATGTACCCTGAGGAGACTGAGGACCACACTACAGACTATGGACTACAGAGCCACACCAAGGAAGGGCAGTAGGAAGTAGCCCAGGAGAACCAGACTTTAGTCCTATTGTGTGTCCAGGAAATGAATCAGCATGTTTCAGTGACTTCCCTGCTGATCTAGTGGCAGGACCACCCACCATTGTTAGGGCCCTTGACTGGGACCTGGTGGAGTAGGGTGGACCCGAGTCCTCCTACCCACTGCCGCCAACTCCACCCCCGGGGTAGTGGCCTACTCAAACTAGGCTGGAAGGTCTGTGCCTCGCCTGTGACTTGTTACTCTCCCCCACCCAGAGGGTCAGAGCCCCAGACTGTATTTCCTGTCTGCTCCAGCCCGAAGGCTGCCGCTAAAGACTGTTCATTGCTCTACCCTGCCCAAAGGGCCAGAGCTATAGATGGTAGATTGCTACCTGCCCCAGCCAAGAGGCTCGGCAATACACTGTGTGCTGCTCTGCCCTGACCAGAGGGCCAGAGCCCACACTTGCTAATTGACTGCTTACTGTGTGACACAGTGAGGCAAAGTGGCCTCCCTCCGAGCCTGACGGGGAGGGATGACCACAGAACCACTACAAGTACATACTAAAATAATATGCACTAAGTTCTAAATCTCAAGTTTCATTATCACCACAGAAAAACATATCACTTTAACATATGTCCTGTATGACATATCCCTCGGCAGTTTCTGAATAATCCCATGTTTCAGATAGAATTAATAAACTTCATTACCTTTCAACAGCATACAGAATTCTAACTACTCTAATCGACTGACATTTTGACGACAATTTCAGCCAATACTTTTTGAAAATAAAATAGGTTTTTCCCTGTCACACTTTATAAGTTCAATACAAAATACATTTATCCAACTAGATATACACATTTAGGAGTTTGCATCACTGAAGAGCTTTTCTCCAAAATATTCAAGGCCAAAGTGCTCCTAATTTATTTAAAACCACTGCTTTCTAGTGGTTTCCTTTCCAGTGACAAGACTTCATCAGTCCCTATCGTATCTAGGCTTTGATTAAATTAGTTAGTAAAACACTTTCTTCTGTTTTACTTTGTGAGAAAATAAACTAATAATATTAATAATATTTTAAATTGGCTTGTCCTGCCAAACTGATAACATCAGTGATTGAGGACAAGAGACATTTTAAGAGTCAATCACAGTATGAAGTTTAGCAAATAGGGAACTAAGTCCTGAACCTGCAAAGTCTTACATAGCCAGGTAACTTTATGCACATAAGTAATCTCATTAAATTCCATCCGTACTCTGTCACTTAAGTGTTTTCAGGCTCAGGATCACAGTGTATCATTCATTAGAATTTCAAATTCTAGTGACTTAGCTCCATTGAGCATATGGATTTTACCTGCTGTTCATCTGTTAGACCTGCAATGAAAAATCATGCTACCGAATCATTAAAAATGTCAAACTACTTTAAGCGGAGAGCCAATAGCACTGTTGAACCTTAATGTTCAGGCCAACATCACTGTACCATGAATGATCACAATCTGAATGTTTACTTGCTGATCTTTATGTGTAAATAGCCTGAGATGTCAGAGCCTGAAGGCTCAAATCTACTCTTCTTGAAATCAGTGGCAAATCTCGCATTCAATTCAAGAGGAGTAGAAGCAGACCCTCAGAGAAGGAGAATGGAAGAACTATAGATTCAACTTCAAAAGAGCGCTGTCTAACAGGGCCCGATCCTGACTTAATTCAGCAGGCCACTTAGTATCAGTAAGAGCTTTGAGGACTGCGATGATTGTATCTTGCATGTGAAGAATAAAACTGACAGAAAACTGGGGCAGCAGTGATCGAGCCAGAGAATTAAGAATCATTCAGATTGAATCATTTATTCAGGGAGGTAGCCTCCTTTTTTTCTTTATGAATTGTCCATGAAAACTGTAAGGTTGCTATGAATTTACCCATTCATAATTATTTCCCAAATACGTTCTGTGAACAAATCTTGG
This sequence comes from Eretmochelys imbricata, assembly GCF_965152235.1. Taxonomy (NCBI): domain Eukaryota; kingdom Metazoa; phylum Chordata; order Testudines; family Cheloniidae; genus Eretmochelys; species Eretmochelys imbricata. The sequence goes on from NC_135572.1 coordinate 315,476,348, forward strand.
TATGAATGAACTTAATGGGCAGTTTGTTACACATACTGAAGAGTCAAGAAGTGTTGATTCATTTGATTAATCACTTTATTATTTATTTGTAGGGCCCTAGCAAATTCATGGCCATGAAAAATGTGTCACAGAAATCTGGTCTCCCCCCATGAAATTTGGTCTTTTGTGTGCTTTTACCCTCTGCTATTCAGATTTCACAGGGAGACCAGCATTTGTCAAACTGGGGGTCCTGACCCAAAAGGGAGCTGCAGAAGGTCACAAGGTTATTTTAGGATGGTTGCGGTATTGCTACCCTTACTTCTGTGCTTCCTTCAGAGCTGGGGGGCTGGAGAGCGGCAACTGTTGTCCGGGTGCCCAGCAGCAGTGCAGAAGTAAGGGGGCAATACTGCAATCCCCCTACAATACAATCCACCACAATAACCTTGCGACCCCCCTCCCCCACAATGCCTTTTTGGGTCAGGACCCCTACAATTACAACACTGTGAAATTTCAGATTTAAATCATTAAATTTACTATTTTAAAAATCCTAAAATCATGAAATTGACCAAAACAAATGGTGAATCTGATAGGGCCCTATTTATTTGTACTGTGGCAAGAAATTCAGAGACAGAGGCCCGACTATGCTAGGTGCTGCACAAATAATGAAAAGACGATCCTTGTCCCAAATAGCTTACATCCCAAGGTCCCAGTCCTGCAAACACTTCTACAATGTAGTCTCATTGCTTTCAATGAGATTATTCATGTGCATAAGGTTAAAGCGTTTGTGTAAGTGTTTTCTGGATCAGGGCCTAAGTATATGATGAGAAAAACAGGTGGATACAACATTTGGAGGAGTACAAGGTTAAAGTGAGACTATTTTAATGAGCATAACAAGCATCAGTCACACTTAAGTAATATTTTCTGTTCTCTGCCTGGATGAGCATAACTTTTAGAATCAGGTGTCCAGTGTCATTACTCTAATTTACAAATCCAAAATATGCTTTTTACATATATAATATCCAGTTAGAATTCATTTTTCATCAACCTGTCAGACAACTCATTCACCAGAATATTTGTAGAAAGGGAACACAAAAAGAACGTGACCATCACCATAGCAAATTCATTGTTTTGTCTGACTGAATGTTTTTTTTCCCTTAGATATCTATCCAGCTCTACTGAGCCACAAAAGAACAGATATAAGTAATTATTTTCCTGAGCATCAGAGACTGAAATTTGAATTAACATATTGTTAGTACTGCAAGCCTTTCGGATGGGAGAGAGTGGGGAACAAAGCTGAGCTTTCTTACTGGTGCATTTTCAGCCATTCATAGATACTAAGGTCAGAAGGGACCATTATGATCATCTAGTCTGACCTCCTGCACAACGCAGGCCACAGAATCTCATCCACCCACTCCTGCGAAAAACCTCACCTATGTCTGAGCTACTGAAGTCCTCAAATCATGGTTTAAAGACTCCAAGGAGCAGAGAATCCTCCAGCAAGTGACCTGTGCCCCATGCTACAGAGGAAGGCGAAAAACCTCCAGGGCCTCTTCCAATCTGCCCTGGAGGAAAATTCCTTTCCGACCCCAAATATGGCGATCAGCTAAACCCTGAGCATATGGGCAAGATTCACCAGCCAGATACTACAGAAAATTCTTTCCTGAGTAACTCAGATCCCACCCCATCTAACATCCCATCAAAGGCCATTAGGCCTATTTACCATGAATATTTAAAGATCAATTAATTACCAAAATCATGTTATCCCATCATACCATCTTTCCATAAACTTATTGAGTTTAATCTTAAAGCCAGATAGATCTTTTGCCCCCACTGCTTCCCTTGGAAGGCTATTCCAAAACTTCACTCCTCTGATGGTTAGAAACCTTCGTCTAATTTCAAGTCTAAACTTTCTGGTGGCCAGTTTATATCCATTTGTTCTTGTGTCCACATTGGTACTGAGCTTAAATAATTCCTCTCCCTCTCCAGTATTTATCCCTCTGATATATTTATAGAGAGCAGTCATATCTCCTCTCAACCTTTTTTTAGTTAGGCTAAGCAAGCCAAGCTCCTTGAGTCTCCTTTCATAAGACAAGTTTTCCACTCCTCGGATCATCCTAGGCCTTCTCTGTACCTGTTTGAGTTTGAATTCATCCTTCTTAAACGTGGGAGACCAGAACTGCACACAGTATTCCAGGTGAGGTCTCACCAGTGCCTTGTATAACGGTACTAATACCTCCTTATCTCTACTGGAAATACCTCTCCTGATGCATCCCAAGACCGCATTAGTTTTTTTCACGGCCATATCGCATTGGCAGCTCATAAATAGTACTTATATGGCTTTGTAATTTCTTAACAATAAAGCAATAATAATGTCAATTAAAGATCTATATTTATTGATCTATGTTTAAACAATAATTTTGGAATCTGGTTTACTGAGATTCATCATTATGTTACAGCTGCAGTCAAGACAAATCTATGGTTCAGTCCTTAAAGTAAAGATACAATAAGGTCACAATGAGCTCAGTAACAGCACATTATAAAAGAGACACACTGTCAAACATTTATGGTAATAGTATGCATACTGTTCTTTAGGCAGTGAGGCTCAGTAATAGCAACACCAAAAGGTTCCAACTAAGAGCTTCATGTTTCATCTCATCACTGAGGCATGGCTGTTTGTTTCAGCCTCAGACTATATCTGCATACTGATTTGCATAGCAACTCACAAGCCCAAATAGAATGAGCAATGTGTCTGATTGCTAGTTCATCCTTCGGGTAACCAGTATGAACACCATTAGGTGACATTTCATGTTACTGCTAAAATGGAGTTTGCATGCCCGATTAGGTAAGATAGGTGGGTATTTTTATTTTACTGTTATAGTTCTTTATTAAATGGCTTCATTCTGATGTGCATTACAGTTACATCTTTTCATATGAGAGTATGTGGCAATTTTGTACAAGATAGGATATTCTACAGCTCACGATGATGTTGCCTCCTGGCACTTCAAAACAGAAGGGAAAGGTTTCAGCCACATTTTGTGATTCCTTAAGGTTTCCAGAAACTGAAGGGATTCATGCTCCCCCACTTAATTACATTAACATACGTGCTAAGGTTGGAAGGGGCACAATTTTAATCTGAGGAATTAAGACTGGGTTTAGGAGAAATGGAGTGCAAAAAATATGACAGCTGAAAAGCAAAGAAAGAGCTGGCTTCTGAAATTGAGGCAACAAAAAAGATTCTTCCATCATCCCCCCGCATATTTAACAGACTAAGTTTCATTAAAAGGGCCAGTTCCAGTTCCATTAAAAGCTCAGCGAATGTAGGAAAACAGATGTCTTCTTATCCACCAAGACCTTGACAACGCCCCTTCCCCCCACACCGTGTTAAATCCCGCAAGTCTTTCTGGGAACATTCACTTAGCCTCATGCAATCAGGCTGTGATCAGAAGGAGGCTTGGAAAGCAGATTGTCCTAAACAAGACTTAAAATTAAGCACCTTGTGCTGTATCCCATGCAGAAGGTTCCTGGATTTGACCTTCCACAGACATGTTGGTAAACTCTGAACAGAATCTGAACCAACCATGGTAGATATGGACATCTAATGCACCAATGGAAAATCAAGGACTCCCCAGCATGCAAGTGTGGCTCCGCATGACAGACCATCAAACATATAAGTACATACTGCCCAATTCGTAAATATGAAGCAAAAAATGCTGCTACTCCTGATGTAGTCATCTGACTTGACTTGTAGTTGTTGCTCTACACCAGCCATACAAAAGAAGAAGATTAAAAGGGCCAGCTCCACAGTACCCCAATTAACTTAACCCTATGAAGGACCCCTCGCCTTTCTCTATGTCCGTCTTCTCCCAGGACATTCTCTTTCTCTACCCAGTTTCTGTTTACCCCAGTAAACATCCCCTTACTCCTCTGTTCTCTAACACAGTCTCTCTCTTACCTAATTGCCCAGAACTCATACTCTCTCCTCTTCCCCCATAGGGCCCTTTATCTTCCTAATTGCCCATGAACAAGTGGTATGTGGTGGAATCTTTCAGAAGACCTCCCCTATATGTGTTGTCCAGCAGTGGGGCATGGTGCAGAGACAACTATTGGTTGGAAATATTGTTGCCACTGGTATGCTTTACTCTTGCTGCTCCTTCAAGTATCAGAGGAATCATCATCCCACAACCAACCTCCTCTGTAAGAATAATGAAGTCCAACTGCTGAACCCCTGGACTGGCTGCCTGCAGCTAATCAGTTTCTCAAACAAGTTGCCCCCTTTTATTTGCAGGTAGAGACTATGTTGGCAGCTCACCAGAGGAGGTGTCTCAATTGTAGGCAGCCACCTGGTGGCCAGAAGTGAGCTTGTAGGTGGCACCTCTAGAACTCTCAACTAGAGCAGTTTGGTGGGTGAAAAAAATCAGGGGCAAGAAAATTGTTTTGGGTTGACCTGAAACGAACAAAAAAAAAAAAAGAATATTTTGGCTAACCGGAAAAACTCCCCATCCTTTATTTTGTGTCAAATGAAACATTTAGCTCAATCTGAAAATAAATGTTTCATTTAATTTTTGAGGTTTTTAACTTTTTTTTTATAAAATCTGAAAACCATTTGAATTTGAAAACTGTCATTTTGAATCAAAAAATCAAAATATATTGTTTCAAAAAAAGAATGAAACATTTCTGGTTTTTTGGATTTTGGTTATGATTTTGGTCAGAAAAAAACAATTTTATGAATTTGACAGATTCACAAAATGTTTTGGTCAATGCAAATCTGCCTTTCTCAGAAAAAAAAAAAGATTCAGCTGGAAAATGTCACCCCTCCTACTCTCAGTCAATTAGGCTGCCTTCCCTTGCAATTGTGAGTTTGTTGAGGGGGAACCCCAAAAGATCAGGGCGCCATAGGGTCTAAAAGTTGGATAGCAGAGCCCATTGTACAAAATTCAATCAGGAAACCACACAATCACTTTGGGGCCTACCTATTTTGGAATTTTTGATCTCTTGATGTAAGTAATAGTTCACCTTTCTGATCACTCTTGTTACAGTCTGTATGGTAACACCCATTGTTTCATGTTCTCTATGTATATAAAATCTCTCCACTGTATTTTCCACTGCATGCATCCGATGAAGTGAGCTGTAGCTCACGAAAGCTTATGCTCAAATAAATTGGTTAGTCTCCGAGGTGCCACAAGTACTCTATTTCTTTTTGCGGATACAGACTAACATGGCTGCTACTCTGAAACATCCCATAAATGTGGCTTTCCTCATCCAAAAGTTCTGCAGCCACTGCTCATCATCCCAGATGTGCATCATGATGTGATCCCACCACTCAGTGCTTGTTTCCCGAGCCCAAAAGCAGTGTTCCACTGTGGTCAGCACCTCCATGAATGCCACAAGCAATCTCATGTCATGGCTACTACGTGTGGCAAGATCAATATTGCACTCCTCTTGTCTTTGTAGTTTAAGGAATAACTCCACTGCCACTGGTGACGTGTTGGTCAGTGTGAGCAGCATACTGGTCAACAGGTTGGGATCCATTCCTGCAGCCCGAAGAGGCAGGGCACACAGTACACAAACCGTTGAAAGATGGCGCCAAATGCAGATGGAAGCACAGGGATTGCTGGGATGTGAAGCAATGCATCACGGGGCATTCGGACAGGATCTAGGATGCCCCCTCTCCGCCTTCCGACAACTCTTAGCAGCAGAAGAGGAAGAGATGCTCTGTGGGATAGCTGTCCAGAGTGCACCGCTCCGAATACCGTTGCAAGTGCCACAACTGTGAACACACTATTGTGCAGGCAGCTGACAGTGTGAACACACAACAGCGGTTTCTCAACACTCTCTGAGCAGCGCTGTAACTGTGCCAGTGTAGACATTCGCTTAGAGAAGGTGGCTAGTGACTGGTAGCTGGAATAAGAAGTGGCGGTACCCCAGTGGGGCTTATGAAATGCAATTTTTTGTTTTTGTTTAAAGAAGTCCTCAGGTCAAACCTAAGGCCTACCCTGTAAATATTATAAACAAACCAATGTGATGTATTTAACCCCTGGAGTGGGACTGATTTACCCCAGCCCTCCTCAAAACCAGAGGGAAAACCACTAAGCCCTGATATGACAAGAGAGGTGCATTGTCACAGTAGGCATTTTCAACTTCCAAACACTTTCAGTAAAAACAAAAAAAAAATCAAGAGATGAAACAGTTTGTTTTTCTTTACATCACTGGCCACATACTTTCACAAAAATTTCTCATTTCTTACCTCTGGAAGATGCACTTTTGAGAAAAGTAATAAATGGACATCAGATTTGATCAGAACACTTATTGCCTCAGTAACTGAATACCAGCGGGTCTGTGTGACAACCTTGGGTTACTTTGGAAATAACCAAGGATTCAACCCTGACACTGTGACAGACAGCAATGAACTGTCTTTTGACATCAAATGCATATTTAAAAAGAGCTCCATAATGCATGTCTTGGAAAAGTTTTGAACATTTGATACCATCCAGCAAATGACGAGGGTCACAAAGAACAAATGGGTTGAATTCTGGCTTTGCAATTTTCAAATCTTCACATGGTTTTTTTATGCAGTTTGCTGAATTGCTGCAAAAACATATGACATCCTACCATCGCTTTTTATATTTGTCCAACACTTTTTGTATTAAAGCTGACACTGAAATGGTGTTACAAGATTAAAGTACACCCAGATCTGCCATCAAGGTGCAGTAGATGTCTTCTCTGTCTGTGTTGTAAAAAATAAATAATACAGCAATAAGAATACAGCAATATCAATAGTAACTGAAAGCTCTACATCCCTCACAAATTCCTTTAATGTGGGTCAGGTCTTAGTCAAACAATTCTGGCAGGTATTTATGGTAAAGCTAAGCTGCTTTTGGCATTGTTCTTGCTGCTGGCACTCTCTTACATTTGGGACTTAGGAAGGTTTCCTTTTAATTTATTTTTTTTAAACTAGGCCTCTCACTCTGTTCTATACTTCAGGAGTAATTTGACTGATTTAAGGCCAATATAATTTATTGGTCCAAAAAACCCAAAATATGGCTTTAAACAATTTTCTTTTACTACACATAGTTTTTCATCTTCACTTTATAGTGTATTCAGATCCATCCTTTAGTGCAACTGAGTATTTGCAAGGTCAATTCAAACCTCTATCACTTAGCTATACCTCTATGGAATTCAGGAGCTACAGGTTTTGGATGCTAGCCAACCCTTTCCTAGTCCTGCAAATCCCAGAAATGCTGTCTGGCTTCTTGCCCAATTCATAGAATCATAGAGTCATAGAAGATTAGGGTTGGAAGAGACCTCAGGAGGCCATCCAGTCCAACCCGCTGCTCCAGGCAGGACCAACCCCACCTAAATCATCCCAGCAAAGACTTTGTCAAGCCAGGCCTTAAAAAAACCTCTAATGATGGAGATTCCACCACCTCCCTCGGTAACCCATTCCAGTGCTTCACCACCCTCCAGTTTTTCCTAATATCCAACCTAGACCTCCACCACTGCAACTTGAGACCATTGTTTCTTGTTCTCTCTTTCAGTGTGGCTCCTTTTTGAGCCACTCTCCTACTGGGTTCCACTCTGGATGCTAAAAACCATCTGTGGAGGGGATCCAAAGAGAATTAATGTAGGACTAATTTAGCATTCCACTAGAATTGTTGTACCTTCCCTGATCCACCTCTTCTTGCTGTTCTCAATCCCTGCAAGGTTACCTCCATTTGAAGTCTCAGCAGTATTACAGGTGTTCCACATGGAAGAGCTATATCTGTACGAAATATAGTTAATAGAAACAATATTATCTAGTGGCATGTAAGACTATGTAGCATTGGTCACAAGTTAGTAGATTCAAGAATGTTGTTATCATGCACTGCAAATGGCATCCTTAGTCCAACTCTTAACAAATAGAGGATCATTCACGTAGGCTATGGATGGGGGGATGGTGACATGGAGATAGTACTTCCTGCATCCTTGGGAAAACTGGAGAACTGTATGTGGAGGAAACTTTTCCTGCCAATAACTCCGAGAATAGCCCATACCCCACAGTTCAGAACAGGCCATACAAATCTTCTTTCACATTGTGATGAACAATACTTTACCTCAGGGGCAATTTTCATCCCAGGATGTTCAATTTATAAATTATCCTACAAGGACAATCTATAGCCATGAAAAAATTATTACTGTAAAGGTGTGGATAGTCCCTTTGTGCCCCTTTGCAATGCAGTACAGCACTGCAGCGGTGTCCCACCTTAATTTCCCCAAAGCTATGTCTACGCTGCAAACTTATTGTGGCAATACGTGTAGGATGCCAGTAGTTACATGCCACAGTGAAAAGCAGGCTGTGTCCACACTGTGGCATATAACACATGTCAGTGAAGGGCTCAGCAGCAGGGAGCCTCTGGAGTCTTTCCCCACTGCATCCCCCCTGCCAGAGCCTTTCCCCACTGCTGGAATCTTTTCCCGTGGCAAGGAAAGTCCCCAGCAACGGGGAGCTGACAGTGTCTTTCCCCATCACAGGGGAAGACTCCTGCTGCGTGGAGCTGCCAAAGTCTTTCCCCACTGCTGGCACCTTTCCCTACAGTGGGGGAAAGACTCCAGCAGTGGGGAGGCAGCGTGGTACTGCAATGCTAAAAATAAAAGTATAGACAGGGAGGCACTGGTTGGGTGAGTGGAAAGCCCTGTAGACTACATACCTGGGTCCATATCTGGGTTCACAATTGACTTGACTCTACTTTTCTAAGTAGCGCCTCACCATCTACACCAGAGATTCTCAAACTGGTGGTCTGCGAGCTCCATTCAGGTGGTCCGTGGATAGTTCCCTTTAAGGTGCACACCTGGGCTGCTGCACATGAAAAAATGAAGGGCCACCCATCTAATTAGTGGAGCCGCGCAGGCATGGCTCCACTAATTAGGTGCCTGGACCCTGGAGAAGACACACATGTAAGGTGAGGTGGTAGCCTTGGGGGGAATAGGGGATAGGTGGGAGGGGGCAGTGGGGTGAGAAGAGGAGGTGGGGGGAATTTGGCACGTGCAGGGCTGTGGCAGCCAGAGAAAGAGGTGACTCTCCCCAGCTCCAGGGCTGCGGCTGCCAGGGAGAGATGGCCTTCCTTCCTAGCCTCAGCTCTGTGGCTGCTGTGGTGGGGGAGAGACTCCCCCTCCTTCCAAGTACCAGCTCAGGGGCTGCCACAGTGGGGGAGAGAGGGAGAGACCCCCCTCCTTCCCAGCCCCAGCTCAGGGGCTGCCATGGCGGGGGAGAGAGGGCACATCCATTGCATTAAGACTAGTGATATTAAAGTATGAGTTGTATGCTTTTATTTGTAGAACAAAAAATGTTAATTATTATTAAGGTTTTTTTATATAGTGCTTTTATTCAAAGCACTTAACAATAGTTAACTAATGGGTCAAACTGAGGAGCCCCCAGCTTGTAGCAGAAATTCTTATTAGACCCTAAGAGTATGACCTTGCACTTTGTACTAGTGCAGGGGTCGGCAACCTTTCCGAAGTGGTGTGCCGAGTCTTCATTTATTTACTCTAATTTAACGTTTCGCGTGCCAGTAATACATTTTAACATTTTTAGAAGGTCTCTTTCTATAAGTCTATAATATATAACTAAACTATTGTTGTATGTAAAGTAAATAAGGTTTTTAAAATGTTTAAGAAGCTTGATTTAAAATTAAATTAAAATGCAGAGCCCCCCGGACTGGTGGCCAGGACCCGGGCAGTGTGAGTGCCACTGAAAATCAGCTCACGTGCCGCCTTTGGCACGCGTGCCATAGGTTGCCTACCCCTGTACCAGTGAATGTCATCCCATTTCTATCATTCTCATCTTCATGGTCATCCAGATCTTCCTGTACAATATTCCAATCCTCCTCTGTATTGATGATGCTGCCTAACTTTGTATCATCAGCAAATTTCATTAGCACACTCCTCCTCTTTGTGGCAAGGTCTCTAATAAAAATATTGAATAAGGTTGGTCCGTAGACTGATCCTTGAGGAATTCCACTAGCAATCTTCCTCCAGTCCAATAATTTACCTTTCAGCATAACCCATTGCTTTCTCCCCTTTAGCCTGTTCCTTATCCACCTTACAATGTTTTTATTGATCCCCATCTTCCCTAATTTAACTAGTAATTTCCCATGTGGTACCGTGTCAAACGCTTTACTGAACTGCTAATGTATTAGATCTACTGCACTTCCCTTATCTAGCCCCCCCCAACCCCCCGTCCTCCGCACACACACAGTTATTTTCTCAGAGAAGGAAAGCAGGTTAGTCTGGAATTATGTAGCTTTGGTAAGCCCATATTGTACTACATCCCCTTTCTTATTTACTTCTATTAATTTAATTATTCTTTCCTTCATAATTTGTTCTAAAGTCTTGCATACTACTGGGGTCAGACTAACAGGTCTGCAATTGCCCAGAGCACTTTTTTTCTCTTTTCTTAAACGTAGATATGTTGTTAGCTATTCTCCATTCATATATATAATACTACCTCCAAATGGATAGATTTATTAAAAATTCTTGTTACTGGACTAGCAATCTCTTGTGCCAGTTCTTTCAGTATTCTGGGATGGAAATTATCTGGTACTCCTAGTTTTTCTTTACGTTTTTCTTCCACCTCAGATGTGGTCATTTCCATTTTTAGATACTCATTTCCATTAGCTGTACTGCCTTCATGCACATGTTCCATGTTATCATCCTTACTGAAAACTGAGACAAACTATTTTTTTAGGGTTTGGGTCATTCCTAGATTATCTTTACTATCTTTCCCATCTACATTGCATAGTGGCCCAATCTCATCTTTCCATATTCTGTTTTCATTTATATGTAGCACCTCTGTTCACCTGGTTTCCTCTTGTAGCGCTAATCTCCTTATGGGTTCTGATGGACAGGCCTGGGTTCTTCTGGATCCCACCTCCAGCTGAGCAGGGGATAACTTTCTTAATTTCTTCCCAAATGAATTTTTCGGTGGTGCCTCCAACTCCTGGGCTCCTTCCTGGCAGGGTCACTATGGCAGCTTGGAAAGAAAATTCTAACCACAGGGTAACCCCCACTTACTTGTCAGATAGTTGGAGACTCTGAAGTAATAACACAAACGCATACAATATATTTAAAACACTAATTATATTAAACTGGAGGTAAATGTAACATAACTGGGTAAAACACTACACTCAGTCGCCAGTGCCCATGCCAATAATACCCCTGAATTTCCCCTGCCATGTGACCTGGTATAACTAACATAAAAATTAGTGTCCAATTGGTTGTACTTTGTAGGGGCCCTTGTTGACCTGTGAGCAAGATATCTTCTGTAGCAGCAATTAACAACTTGGCTGACTTGGTTCAATATAGTCCAAAAGACAAACATGGAACAAGACAGTAAAATCTCTCCACAGGTTTTATAGGCAGCATGAAATAAAGTCCCCAAACCCTTACTCCTGGCTTGAGGACATAGCTCAGGGAGTATGGGATCTCCCAGACAATTTCCCTGACTATCTAACGAGAAGATGGTGCACTCAGAACTCCATGAATGATCCTCAGGTTCAGAGGTGAATCTGGACTCCTCAGTCACTGCAGAAGGGCTGGTGATCATTTCTGGCAGGCGTCCTCCTCATGCAGGCATCAGGCTGCTTCTGTTCCCAGGATTTCCCCTCACCAAAAAAGGATGCAGGGCTCAAGGTTAGTTATAAGTACACAGAGAGCCAGGAACCTAGGTAAGCTCCTTGGGGGTTACATACATATAGCTAAAAAAATCTTATAATTTATTTTAATTTCCTTGGAAGGAGCCAATTCAGCTAGAATTTTAGCAACTCTCACTTTATTCCTACATTTTCTAATCTCCATAATGTACCATTCTTTGCTAATCAACCCCTTTTTCTTAGGCCCTCTTCTTACTCCTAACAACAATTTTAAGATGGCTATTCATCTACTGGGGTCTGGAGACTTCCCTTTGAAGTCTTTCCCCTTGCTTGGGTTGCAAATTTAAGATAGTTTTTGTATAATTAATTTGAACGAATTCCAAGCTTTCTCCATATTTATGTCCTTAAGTTCTTCAGTCTCAATTACTTTTTTTAACTAATTCCCTTAATTTCCCAAGGTCTGCCATTTTGAAATAAAAAAATCAGAGTTGACAAACTGGTTTTGTTTATTCTTCCATTTAATTTAAATTGAATCTATTCGTAATCATTTGATCCAAAATTATTTCCCATGACCAGATCTTCTATGATGTCCTCACTACATATCAAAACCAAATCTAAAACTCCATCGCCTTTTATTGGACTAGTGACAATATAATGAAGAAAACTGTAGTCTATCAGATCCAAGAACGAGTGGGCCCTAACGGTATTAGTAGCATTTATTCTCCAATAATAAAAAGTTAACGCAGTAATACAGAATTCATGTCACTTTGACTTTCAACAATATGACTTCAAATCAAAAATATCTTTTTATATTGTTTGGACTCCTATAATCCCATACTATTTGTTTTCTCAGATATGAAAAGTCTAAATTATGCAGTATTTGTTTAGATTCATGAAGTCATTCAGAAAACAACACAATCCAATGTTTACCTTTGAATTAAAACAGATGTCACCTGATTCCCCAGCATTTAACCATCACAAGAAAAAGGAAAATAATTTATGAAAAACATTTTTTGCACACGTAGACACTCACAAAAGAAATGAATGTAAATGTTTTCTGTTCATGTCATTTTAAGCTTGATTTCAAATACATTTTTACATAGCAAGATATACATTTCTTAGCAAAGAAGCAGTCATTGGTGCAGTACTGAAGTTCCCTTTTGTTTCCTTTTTTTACATTGCTTTTACTTTTTTAGCTTTTATATATAGCTGAAAAGCCAATAGTTTCACAAATAAAATAATTCAAAATGCTTCCACACTATTGCCACGATATCGCATGACTACCACCTTGTCACACAGCCCTGGTAGAACTCCCGCAACTGGACACTCACCAGGCTGTTGGGTTTGGGTCCCAACAAGCTAGACCTATGTGCTCTTAAGTTGCCCTTGGTCTGAGCAGGCTCCAGCAACGTCCCTTTCCTTGGAACTCCCTGGCACATTTCCTGGGCACAGGCTCTCTGTTACCCCTTCACTGAAATGGGGCCTCGTGGACCACTTGCTTTAGGCCTCCAGGACCAGTGCTGATTCCCAGTGTCCCCAATAGCTTAATCACACCCTTACAAAGTCTGTGCTTTCCTTATTACATGTCCCTAAGGAGGTGAACTGTAGGCCTAGAGTCCCCACATGGTTGGAGCTCATGGAAAGGGTGTGCTTAAGTTACTGGTGACTCTGGGGAGCAATTGAGCCACAAGGCCCCATTTCTGTGAAGGGGTAACAGACAGAGAGCCTGTCCCCAAGAAGTGTGCCAGAGAGGCAAAGGAAAGAGACAATGCTTTAGCCTACCTAAAAGAAGGGCAACTAAAGAGCACACAGGTCTAGCATGTTGAAACCCAAACCCAGCAGCCTAGTGAGCGACCAGCTGGAGAAGCTCTACTAGGGCTGTACAAAACCCATGCAAGCAAACATCTGTGAGTGCTTTGGAGCACCACTGACTTCAGCTGGACTCTGTCTGCCCACATTGTTCCCATTACAGGATCAGAGCCTGTTTTTGAAAGTGATGATCCTAAGTCTTGTCCTCTAAAGAGAGAGAGAGCATTACTGCAATATGTTACGTCTTGGGAACTCAACTAACAAAGCTACAGCAGACAGTTCGAAAATTCATCATTGTCTGAACTGTCCCTGTAACTTCACACTGTGCTGATCAGCTCATTCCATAGCAGGGAAGCCTAGTTGTGATCCAGTTCTGAAGTTCTGATCCTGCTTGTTTTACACATTTGAGAAGTTCCTTTGACTTTAACAGTGTGCGTAAATTTAAGCATCTGAGTCATTGCTTGCAGTAGCAGGGGTTTAGATTGGAAGTTCTTTGGAGCAGGAACAGTATCTCTCTCTATATTTGTAGAGTGACTTCTACAGTGTGGCCTGATCCTGGTTGGTCTCTAAGGCCTACTATAATAAACATAATAATCTAAGGTGGTTAACATTGATTATACTTCTGTAATTGTTATTCCTTTTCACTACACTCCTACTGTGTTAGCAAGGGCCCAGTTTCTAACCTGGCATGTTTACTCATGTCTCCCACAGAAGTCAACAGAATCTGGATACGCACAGCCAAGTCTAAAATTTCTCCCTGAATTGCACTATAAGTTAAACATCCTTGTCCACACACTATTTTTTCATGTTAAGCTCTATTGAATTTCAGGAATTGGATTATTTTATTGTTCAGTGAAAACTGTGGTAGCTGACACAGTATCATGAAACCTATAGTACAGTAGAATAACTTATTATTAGTGGCAGTAGGAAATAGTAATTATATTTAGCACTATATATTGCATGTTATCTATTATATTGCTACATAGAGCTTTACTTATGTAAAGTGCTGTACAAATATTAAAAATCTAATGCTTACAGTGTCTCTCTATATATTCTATACGTTCAGTGGAGCCATATAAACTCTGGGCCAGATTTTTCCACCTTTACTTGCAGAGTAAAGTATTATTCAGTATAAGGGCAGCAGAATCAGGCCCAGAGATACTGAAAGACTTATCAAAGAGCTCACATTGAGTCAGAAGTAGATCTAGGATTAGAATCAAGCACCTACTTCTATGATGAATCCTCTAGGTTATACTGCCTCTCAATCTGCTCGTCCTATTTTTGTTGAATTGGTATTATGTAAAAGAATCATTTGTGATAAAAACGTATTTACTCATATTCTTAATTATTTTAAAATGTTAGAAAATGATGAATGATGCATTTTTATTTACTAGATTCTTTTTTTAGTCATGATTTGTGTCAAATTGCATTAGGATAGAAAGTGGAATTCAATTAAAATGCACAAAAACAACATTTTAAAATTGTTTTTGTTAGTTAGATAAAATTACCTTAAATGTGCTGGTTACAAAAGAAAAAATAAATTTATCAAAACGTGTTTTTTCATTTAAAACTAATTATTAAGGCAAATGAATCAATCAAAATTAGGAACTGAAATACCTTGGAGAATCTGGGCCCACATCCTTCAAGATTTTAGAACTAATAGATCTCATTCTCTCACTCCTAATTTTTATTCGTACATTGAAAGAGGAAACAAAACTTTCCTGCTTTTTTCAATGAGATGAATTAGTCATTGAGCTGAATTAGCTGAAGAAACTGAAATGAAAAATTCTCTTTGCACCTGCAGAAGAGGCTAGTGCTATCAAAAGCTGGTCTAACAATTAAACAAACTCTGGTTCCAGGTGCTTAGCCAGTGACTTCCACTATTTCAGTAGTTTGACTTTCTTTAAAACTTCAGCAGTAAACCTGTATTGCTTGCATTTTTTAAATTTAAATTATTTTAATAAAGTATCATATGTTTAGGCCTTCACATAAATTGTCATCATTCATAATTTAATTCTAAAGACATTTATTTTTCAAAAGAAAAATATAGTTTATTTAAATTAAAATATGATTTCTTTTTTATTTAAAAAATCATTCATTTTTATGTACCCTGATTTGAGCCAATTTAGAAAAGGCAAGTTTCAACTGGTTTAAATCCTTTTAAACTGCCCAAACCTTTTCATACATATAGCCATTACAGATCAGTTGGCCTACATGAGATTTAACATATCGGTCAGTCAAATCAGAGACTCTAATGAGGTATCCAGTACCCAGGTAATAATGTTGATTTGTGACCCTGTGTGAAAGGTTTAAGTTCCAGAAACTAAATTATAGTTTACACAGATTCAGCAAAATAGCTTTTGTTTCTATTTGTGAGAAGTATAGTAATGTTAATATTCCTCATTTTACTGAATTGTTTTGGAATATTATGTGTGAGAACTAAATAAATTGCAAATTGTTTATTCAAAATGAAAGAGGGAGCTGCAGAATTTCATGGCATATGAAAAGCATGTCACAAGCATGGACTTTCAGTCTGTGGCAGCATACTTAGGTTGTGCCAAACTGAAAAGTAGGCAACATACAACAGCTGAAAAGACTAAGTGTGACATGCATATAATTTCACCATGAGGATTGTCATATGCTGTGAAATACTTTAACTCCTACAACAAAATAGCAAATTATATATTGCTTGTTCAGATATATTGTATTGCTGGATTATAGGTACAGTATATTGTGATTATAAAAATTATAAAATCTAGGGAGAGTTATGTATGTGTATGTATATGAAATTATCCAGTGGCACAGGTAAATATATGGTCTGCTGCATTGGTAGTGCACAGAAATCCACTGATATGTTGCTTGGGAATTACAAAAGAACTATAGAACTCTAGGTATCTATTTGCTTTTAAAGCCTACTATTCTTTCAACAATAAAGGAAAAACAAATCAAAACAGATGTTTATGAAAAGCCTAGAATTCTTTCTGCTTTGCTATTGAAAAGTCAGTCAGCAAAGGGAGCCCAAGTCATCTAAAACTCATTTCTGATGTGCTGACATTAATGAAACCAACAACAAAGCTAGTGCACAAAGACAGAACCAAAACAAAACTGAAAAAGTTATGTTAAATTTGCACTTCATTGAAAATAACAGACAAAACAATGCTCTTGCTAAATAGGAAAGGACCGAATTTGTGAATAGGCAATATGAATGTATCAGCAGGGCTTAAAAAAACCCTCAAAGATATTGCGCGTTTTAAGCCTAAATTAATTGTATCCAGTTTGCAAATTAATTCCAATTCAGCAGTGATAATCAAGGTGGGCCATTTCCAGCAGTTGACAAGAATGTGTGAGGAACAATAGGGGTTCAACAGTCTGAACTGGAATTAATTTGCAAACTGGATACAATTAATTTAGGCTTGAATAAAGAGTGTGAGTGGATGTGTCTTTCTACAAAGTAAAACTATTTCCCCTTGTTTATTTCCCCCCATACTGTTCCTCACAGGTTCTTGTCAACTGCTGGAAATGGCCCACCTTGATTATCACTACAAAAGGTTCCCCTCACCATCCCCCCTCTCCTGCTGGTAATAGCTCACCTTTCTGATCACTCTTGTTACAGTTTGTATGGTAACGTTTCATGTTCTCTGTGTATATAAAATCTCCCCACTGTATTTTCCACTGTATGCATCCGATGAAGTGAGATGTAGCTCACGAAAGCTTATGCTCAAATAAATTTGTTAGCTCTAAGGTGTCACAAGTACTCCTTTTTTTTTACATTTATGGGACGGTGTGATGAGCTTGTCCCAGCCCTATGGCGCAAGGACATGAGAATGAGAGCTGGGAGAAGCATGTGGCGATTGCACCATGGAAGCTGGCTACTCCAGACTGCTACCGATCAGTCGCTAACCAGTTCGGAGTGGGAAAGTCTACTGTTGGAATCGTGTTGATGGAAGTCTGCAGGGCCATTAATCGCATCCTGCTCCGAAGACTGTGACTCTGGGCAACGTGCATGACATTGTAGATGGCTTTGCACAAATGGGCTCCCCTAACTGCAGAGAGGCAATACATGGCACACATATTTCAATTCTGGTACCAGATCACCTAGCCATCAAGTACGTTAATTGCAAGGGGTATTTCTCAACGGTTCTCCAGGTACTTGTGGATCACAGTGACATTAACGCAGGCTGGTTCAGAAAGGTGTATAATGCATGCATCTTTCGGAACACTGGCCTGTTCAGGAAGCTGCAAGCAGGGACTTTCTTCCCAGACCAGAAGATCACCGTAGTCAAAATGCCCACTGTGATCCTGGGAGACCCTGCGTACCCCTTAATGCCGAGGCTTATGAAGCCATACTTGGGGCAACTTGACAGCAGCAAGGAGTGGTTCAACAACAGGCTGAGCAAGTGTAGAATGACTGTGGAGTGTGCTTTTGGCTGTTTAAAAGCCTGCTGGCACTGCCTCTATGGGAAGCTGGACCTGGCCGATGACAATATTCCTGTGCTTATAGCCGCGTGCTGTACGCTCCATAATATCTGTGAAGGGAAACGTGAAAACTTCACTCAGGGCTGGACCGCAGAGGCTCAGCGCCTGGAAGCTGAGTTTGAACAGCCAGAGACCAGAGCTATTAGAGGGGCGCAGCGTGGAGTCATAAGGATCAAAGATGCCTTGAGGCAGCAATTTGAAGCTGAAAGCCACTAATATTTGTTGCAATTGTGAAGCAAAGAGATTCTTTTCCCCAGGAATCAGGCAGGCACAGACAATATTGAAGGGGGTTTATTTAAGGTACCGGGAAGACTGACAAGCACCTTCCAAGGCGCGGGGTTACGGTGACTGATTATATACCTTTCTTTTATCACTTCATTTGCATTTATCTTGTTCTTACAGAGACAGACATTGTTTCAGAGACAGAGAAACGCATTTAACATGACAGTGACAGGAACAGAACATACATACCAAACTGTTTTGATTACATCAATTATTCATGACTACCTTAAGGTGGGGGTGAGTGTTTACAGATATCCGGAGGGCTGTGAAGGGAGGGTTTGTTCTGTTCTAAGAGCCGAGTTACTGGGCGGACATTTGACCATATAAGTTTATCAAGTGTTTACAGTTGTCAGTGTCCTTGGGCTTCCGGTGTTCCTGCTTGTTAGTTACGTGGGTTTTTGTTTCAGCTGCTAACTGAATTTTAACTCTTGCCTAACACTGTGCTCAGGAGTGCAGTGCTTGTAATGCTAGGAGGTGATTGTGATTGGTGCAGACGATGCAAAATGTGGGTTTAATATAATTGCCTGTTGCTTTGCAGGGCTCTTTTTGCTTTCAATTAATAGATTAAAGATTGCTTTCAAACCAAAACAATTCTTTTATTACAAAACAATAACCGGAGGAGAGAGTCAAACAAAAAAAAAAAAACATCAGCAGTGAGGAGGACGCTGGAAGGAAAGGTCCCAGGAGGAAGAGGGATACCGGGACGGCTAAAGATTTGTGTATGTCCAGGGAGCATATCCAACCTTCTCCTTTGGAGTATAGTGCAGCGGGTACTGTACTTCAGCAGGGCCAAACTGCAGAGGGATGGGTGTTGAGTGCAGAGGGTACTGGGAGTCTGCAGTGCTGGACTGTGGAGGTGGAGGAGTGGAATGCCACGGGTGTAGACTGGAGCCAGGATGTCAATAAGAGTGTGTTGGCGGTGTCTGTGGGAAGCATGGTAAAGAGTTTTGCGACAGCAGCTGCAGGGGAGGGTGGGCGCAGAGTTGCTCAGTTTGAAGAGCTAGTATCACTTGGAGCATGTCTGCTTGGCACACCATAACCTTTAAGAGCCACTCCGTGGCTTCATTCTGGCATGCCACAAGCTCTTTTCAGTCCCTCTTCTCACTGTCCCGCTACTCCTTCAATTCCTGTTTCTCAGCAACGAAGTGCATCATAACATCATGCAGAAAGTCCTCCTTAGTTCTTCATGGCCACTTTCTAATTCTGCACAGCCGTTTAGCCGCCGATAATGAAGAGGGAGGCTGGGCTCCCAAGGTCATCTCTGTGAAGTTTAAACATAGCATTTTACAGAAGCAGTATTGTTTGCAACACAAACTGATTCAGTGATTGAAAACACAGCCAGTGCTCTCACACCTGACACTAGTTGGCTGACCCCAGGCAAGCACACGAGCCACAAGACCCCCAAAATGGTGAGTAGCCACAGGGGCATGGTAAATCATTCTTCCCAGTTCCTGCTGTAAACTGGGCACGTGGCTCTTGGGGAGAGCCAGCACTGATGTGGGGCCTGATAATCACTCCTGTCCCCACACTTTCCACAGGATGTGATCATTATGGAAGATATTTTGCTGCTGAAGGGGAGCAGGGACTCAAGGGAGGGTCTTCTCCAAGACTGCGGCTTCCACCCTGACCCCTATGCGGCTCGCCTGTGTGCAGCAATGGTCCCCCTGCCCTCCCATGATGGCACAGTGGTGTGGGAAAGTTACCATTCATGGGGCAAGAAACAAAGCAGCTCTGCTGAAGAACCTGCAGCAGTGGATTGCCCAGTATCTCCACGAGAGTTTCCTCGAGATCTCTGAGGGAGATTCCCATGAAGTGAGGGAGTCAATCAACAGCCTTTTCCGCTGCTCAGACTAGGCATGTGGTGGGAGACAAGCCTGCTTTCTGCAACACTCCTGCCCCCAACAACTCGCTTCAGCAATTCCCAAAATCAGATCCACTTACCAGGGGCCTCCTCTCCTGTTTGCGCTTCGCCAACATCCGACAGCTGTGACTGGCTAGTCTCCTCTGGGGTAGAAAAGACTGTATGCATCTCTGACCTCTGAGTCATCCTCTGCCTCTGGGTCCCCATCCTCCTCCTTGTCCAAGATTCCCTCCTCCTGGCTCAGTCCACTCTCAACTGGCACATGAGCCACTGAAGCATCCACAGTGGTCTTCGCAGTGGAGGTGGGGTCACCGCCAAATATCGCGTCCAGCTCTTTATAGAACCGGCAGCTCATGGGCACAGCACTGGAGCAGCGGTTTGCCTCCCGCACCTTGTGGTAGGCGTTCTGCAGCTCCTTCACTTTGACCCTGCACTGTAATGTGTCCCGGTGATGGCCCCTTTCTGTCATGCATCGTGGAATCTGTCCATAGGTATCATAATTCCTATGGCTGGAGTGCAGCTGGGATTGGATATCTTCCTCTCCCCAAATGCTGATGAGGTCCAGCAGCTCAGCATTGCTCCAAATGGGGGATCGCCCAGTGCATGGAGCAAGCATGGCCACCTGGAAAGATGCACTGAGACCACTGCACGCATCACCGAGCAAACAGGAAGGGGACTTTCAAAATTCCAAAGGAATGTATGGGGTGGGGATGATGGTTGGTCACCCGAGGGCAGGGCAGTAAAGTTCAAACTGATGACCAGAGAGGCAAGAACAGGCATTGTGTGACACCTCCCGGAGGCCAACTGCAGCGCTGTAATCAATCACAATGTCTACACTGGCACCGAGGCACTGTAGCCCCAGAGCAGAAAGCTGTACGCCTCTCATCGGGGTGGTTTTTCTAAAGCGCTATAACTCCCCAGTTTCTGCGCACTAAGTGGCTTGGCAGCGTGTACACGTCGGGAGTTACAGCACAGAAAACTGCTTTACTGAGCAGAAACTTGCCATTGTAGACTGGGCCTAACTAACTCTGGGCCTAGCTATGCTATGAACCTGGGCCCCTTCCACAAACAGAAATAAACACAAGATTTCCCCTAAAAGAGGAAAAACAGCTCTTTACCTAGAAGCCTTTTCCTCTCACTGCCCATAACCCTTCTACAGCTTGCTTCTCATTCCTTCATCCCTTTTCTCTTACTGGGAGAGATTTTTAAAGGTCACAGTCTGCCCTTAATTAGAATCAGGTGTCCATAATTAACCTGAGGTAACCTCTTTCAGTTTTTAGAAAAAAGGACTTTAATCCTGATATACCTGCCTTCAGCCTTCCTTCCAGATGTCAGGTCTGACTTTGTTATGCTACCTACATCAAATTTTCAATAATCTGGGAGTCAAAGCAAAGGTTCTCTTTGAAAGCACAACCATAAAAGAGTTTTCTGAATTTGGAGAAGCAATATGTACTTTGCTGAATCACTTGCCTTTAGAAGAGCGACAAGATACAGAATTAAACTTCCATTTGTTTTACAAGACCTTGTATGACAATAGCATTCCTCCCTGGCCAGAAATATTTCATCTCCTGATTTGAGATTTGAGAACAGCTCTACTACATTGTTGTACACAGCACAAGTAACTGATCCATTTCGAAAGGTGGAATTTTCTCTGAACTTTTCAAACTACAGACTTCTGTTTGATCACTTCTCAAGAGAGAAAAAATCCAGCACAATTTGCTGAATACCATTCAGAAGCAATTCTGAATAGCACCCATTTAACCATCCTGATTTCTGGAAAGGAACACAGCCACAGTGGCCTGAATTGACTCACTCTGTATTGCAAGTGTCAACTTTACCTGTGTCCAGTGCGAATGCTGAGCAAACATTTTTAAAACAGTTGTGAATGAAAGCAAGGAGCATGCTACTATCCATGAAGACGTATTCAATGCTTTATTACAGCAAGTTAAACATATAGCATTTTATTTTTATTTTTGATACGTATAGGATTGTGATGCTTGAATGTGGCACTGAAAATTCTTCATCAACAATTTTCTCTTTCTATCTACCAGTGGAAACTGCATTTTTTCCATAAACTTCCATTTTCCTTGAAGATGGAAATTACATCCTTTTCCATCACATTAATATCTCAATGTAGTCGAAAAGCACATTTATGAAGAACTGTAATCTCTTTGGATAACAATATGTGCATTCTTATTACATTATTTGGTATTTAATATTAGCTGCTTTTTATGGTAAATATGTCATCAAAAATGTCTGGCTAGTACCAGGGAGAGGTATATGAAATGCACTAAATATTAAATGAGGGGTTCAATAACAAAGATACAATGTTTAAACTAACATGTAAGTAATTTTTATACATATAATAAAAATTAAAGTAGATCCTATTTAGACAAGAATTTTGGGTAGTACCTGAAGAAATGTTCTCATTTACACTATGTAAAGAGGAAAAAAATTCCCAATTTTTGGACATCAGAGAACTCAAAAATTGTCAGAGTGAAATTAATTAATACTGAAAAAATGGAGCTCTAATTATAATTTATATGAAAACCAGGCAATATACCAAATTCCATGCAAAGAGGTAATGGGTTAGGAAGAATCGTAATAGGCTCGCTCATTCTGGAAAGGAGAATGCTTGCTATGTGAAGAAAGATTTTAGGATCCAAGTTTCCTGTAAGTTTATCACTATTTCACATTTTCTAGTCAGTGTGTCTCATACCCAGTGCAAACAGCACTAGGAATAAAAAACACACTACCCCTTTCACTTCTTTCCAACCAAAGGCCAGTAGACCTAGTTTCATTAAAAAGAGAGTCTAACCATACATTAGAACAAAAGTACTATTCAAGCTAACACCTCATGGGATTATGCGAGTGTCTAACTTCCCCAATTACCACATAATTCCCTATTTGTGCTACATAACTCCACTATTTTGCTATTACTGCTTCTCCACCCAACAATCTGCTCCAACACTTCTGCAATGCAGAAGGATATGAGAACTGTGGGGCTTCTATTGTGGAGCTAGGGAAATGGGTAGTGTCATAGCAGGCTGTAGAATCTGCAACAAGCCTAGGGATATCTGTGCCAGAAAGTACCAGCCCAGAAGACATGAGCAGTCACATACTGTCTTCAGCAAGTATAGGTTCCTAGAAGGTGCGGGGCTGTGGATGAGATGGACTGGGAGAACAGTGGCCTGTGGACTTGAGGGATAGTGAAGGGGAGACAGTCTTAGAGAGATGAAAGGAGATTTAAATGTAAACTGTCTTGTGAACTGGGAGCTATTGAAATGTAAACTAATTTGTTTTCTAACTTGAATACTTATGTACTAATAGTGGAAAAGGCAGGAAACAACCTGATTTTAGTTGTAATGGCTTCAGGCTGCCAAGTTGGTTTAAAATTTCAGTGCCTCCCCCAAACCCCTTTCAAGGCCCCTTACTAGAGTCCAGTACTCTGTTTCCTGGTCTACTGCTGCCCTTAAGTTAGACCACTCACTTCCTTCCTACTGCTTCTGGATCTCTGCACATACAACAGCTCCGACACTGCCGAGCTTAGAGTTCCATTAGGTAAGTACCTTTTGATACAAGACTTCATATCCTCTGTCTTGCTGACCTTTAGGTTCCCAAGCTATTCCCTTCACTTCCCCACCTCAATCCCCTGAAAGTTTAACCATATAAATCGAGGGCCCTTGCTGCATAATTTAATTCTAACGTGCTGCATAGGATATTAGGCCTTAATTAAAACAAATTGGCCTCTCACATCCCACTCTTGTTAGGAGTGTGAAAAGAGTTCCGTTAATCCTTCAGCACAGTCAAGCTTTCCTTGTGCATCAAGAGAAATGGATAAAAGAATGACATTGATTGGCCTGAAAATGGTATATTAAGTATTCTACAGCTATTGCCCATCTGTTATCACACATAAATTCTATTTGGTCTTTACCAGCTCGGGTAAAGGAATTTCAGTCGTGCCTGATACATATTTTTCTCAAAAGTTTAACCAGGTGATAAGAATCATATGTTGGGGGGTCCTTTTTAAAATCAAAAACATGTTGCTCTAAGCATAGGGGGACAGCAAATGGCCCTGGAAATACTGTATTGTATATCTGTGAAAAAACACTGTAAGTGGCATCTTGTTGGAAAGTTAAATGGACCCTGTGATGTTTCATTCCATATTCTTTATGACAATATGCTTATTATATGAATATGACATAACTAAGGTGTACTTTATGCAAGACAGGTCTTGTAAGATATCATTGGAAAGGTTATAATGTACTGAATGTGATTATCCAATTTGTGTTCCTGTATCATTTCTGTATCTGAAGTTAGGAAAATTGAATATGTATCTGTATTTCAACTATGCTACTTTGGGTGACGCCCACTGCTTAAACTTCAGGTACAACAATGGAAAAGCCAGACAGGGCTGATGACCCATCAGTGAGGACAGTGGACTGTGAAAAGGCTTGGCCTTCTTGCGATGCTCCATACTGCCACTGACTCATGGACGCTGTGACACTACAGAATCAGGTGGTCTTGTCACCTAATACTAAACATTATCTGGGACTAAGTGTGGGATTACAGTGGACAAGAAGCTGGATATGAGTCAGCAGTGTTCCCTTGTTGCCAAGAAGGCCAATGGCATATTGGGCTGTATTAGTAGAAGCATTGCCAGCAGATTGAGGGAAGTGATTATTCCCCATTATTCAGCACTGGTGAGGCCACACCTGGAGTATTGCATCCAGTTTTGGTCCCCCCACTACAGAAGGGATGTGGACAGATTGGAGAGAGTGCAGCAGAGGGCAATGAAAATGATTAGGGGGCTGGGGCACATGACTTACAAGAAGCGGCTGACAAAACTGGGGTTATTTAGTCTGCAGAGGAGAAGCATGGTGGTGGTGGTGGGGATTTAATAGCAGCCTTCAATTACCTGAAGGGGGGGTCCAAAGAGGATGGAGCTAGGCTGTTCTCAGTGGTGGCAGATGACAGAACAAGAAGCAATGGTCTCAAGTTGCAGTGGGGGAGGTGTAGGTTGGATTTTAGGAAATACTATTTCACTAGGAGGGTGGTGAAGCACTGGAATGGGTTACCTAGGGAGGTGGTGGAATTTACACCCTTGGAGGTTTTTAAGGCCTGGCTTAACAGACCCTTCGCTGGGATGATTTAGTTGGTGTTGGGTCCTGCTTTGAACACGGGGATTGGACTAGATGACATCCTGAGGTCTCTTCCAACCCTAATATTCTATGATTCTATTACTCTTAATGAATGAGGGAGGCAACCTAGTGTCAGACGATGTGGAAAAAGTGAAGTATTCAATGCTTTTTTTGCCTCGGTCTTCACAGACAAGGTCAGCTCCCACGCTGCTGTCCTGGGCAAGGGGATTGTGTAGGGAGGAGGTACACAGTGTAGGGAGGAGGTAAACAGCCCTCAGTGGTGAAAGAACAGGTTAAGGACAATTTAGAAAAGCTGGACATGCACAGGTCCATGGATCCAGATCTAATGCATCCGAGGGTGCTGAGCGAATTGGCTGATGTGATTGCAGAGCCATTGGCCATTATCTTTGAAAACTCGTGGCAATTAGGGGAGGTCTCAGACGATTGGAAAAAGGCAAATATAGTGCCCATCTTTAAAAAAGGGAAGAAGGAGAACCCAGGGAACTACAGACCAGTCAGCCTCACCTCAGTCCCTGGAAAAATCATGGAGCAGATCCTCAAGGAATCCATTTTGAAACACTTGGAGGAGAAGAAGGTGATCAGAAACAGTCAACATGGATTCACCAAGGGCAAGTCATGCCTCACGAACCTGATTGCCTTCTATGATGAGGTAACTGGCTCTGTGAATATGGGAAAAGCAGTGGACTTGATATATCTTGACTTTAGCAAAGCTTCTGATATCGTCTTCCACAGAATTCTTGTCAGCAAATTTAAAAATTATGGATTCAATGAATGGACTATAAGATGGATAGAAAGCTGGCTAGATCGTCAGGCTCAATGAGTAGTGATCAACATCTCTATGTCTAGTTGGCAGCCGGTATCAAGCAGAGTACCCCAGGGGTCGATCCTGGGGCCAGTTTTGTTTAACTTCTTTATTAATGATCTGGATGATGGGATGGATTACAAGCTCAGCAAATTTGCAGATGACACTAAACTGGGGAGAGAAGTAGATACACTGGAGGGTGGGGATAGGGTCCAGAGTGACCTAGACAAATTGGAGGATTCGGCCAGAAGAAATCTGATGAGATTCAACAAGGACAAGTGCAGAGTCCTGCACTTGGGACGGAAGATTCTCATGCACCGCTACAGGCTGGGGACTGGCTGTTTAAGTAGCAGTTCCGCAGAAAAGGACCTGGGGATTACAATGGATGAGAAGCTGGATATGAGTCAGCAGTGTTCCCTTGTTGCCAAGAAGGCTAACGGCATATTGGGCTCCATTAGTAGGAGCATTGCCAGCAGATTGAGGGAAGTGACTATTCCCCTCTATTAGGCACTGGTGAGGCCACACCTGGAGTATTGCGCCCAGTTTTGATCCCCCCTCTACAGAAGGGATGTGGACAAATTGGAGAGGGTCCAGCGGAGGGCATTGAAAACGAGCAGAGGGCTGGGGCACATGACTTACGAGGAGAGGCTGAGGGAACTGGGCTTGTTTAGTCTGCAGAAGGGAAGAGTGAGGGGGGATTTGATTGCAGTCTTCAACTACCTGAAAGGGGGTTCCAAAGAGGATGGAGCTCAACTGTTCTCAGTGGTGGCAGATGACAGAACAAGAAGCAATGGTCTCAAGTTGCAGTGGGGGAGGTCTAGGTTGGAGATTACAAAACACTATTTCACTAAGAGGGTGGTGAAGCACTGGGATGTGTTACCTAGGAGGTGGTGGAATCTCCATTCTTAGTGGTTTTTAAGGTCAGGCTTGACAAAGCCCTGGCTGGGATGATTTAGTTGGTGTTGGTCCTGCTTTGAACAGGAGGTTGGGCTGGATGACCTTCTGAGGTCTTTTCCAACCCTAATGTTCTATGATTCTATGACTTATTGTAATTTTCCACTAAAAGGGAAGGCACGGGGGTCAATTTTGGGAAACAAAGGATTCCCACCTTATGTAAATCCTATTTAAGAGTGGGGAGGAAGGCAAATGGGACTCCTCCTCTCCATGGCCTGTCTGCCCAAGATGAAAGACTGCTAAAGCCACCTGAAGGGAAGGCAGAGGGGAGTCCATACTGAGACAGGGGTCCAGTCTGAAAAGGAATATAACTGGAACTCCGAACCACAGAAACTTTGCAACCTGCCTAAAATAACATTTAGGGTAAGAAATTACATTGTGTAGCCTGTTTCTTAAGTATATTGAGCTTAGCTTGCGTACATTGCGTTTATTTGCTCAATAATGTGCTTTGTTCTGTCTCTCTTATATTCACTTAACATTCACTTTTTGTAGTTAGTAAACTTATTTCTTGTTTATAATATAACCCAGTTTATGTAATGTCTATCTGGGGGTTAAGGGGGAGCAAGAAGTTGTGCATATCTCCCTCCACATTGAGGGAGGGGGTGAATTTCATAGAACCTTTGAGTTTGTACTCCTTAAAGGGAGTGGGCATTAGAGTTTTGGAGCAAGCCCCTTAGGCTGAATCTTTCCAGAGTGGATCTCTGTCCCTCTGTGTAGTTGGGTGTGGAACTGCCTGTATGCTTGGCTGGAAGAGGCTTGTAAGCCTAACCCAGCAAGGCCAGGTAAAGGGGGCCCAGGCTAGCAGAATAGATAGGCTCAGTGGTGTCTCAGCCCATCAGGTGACATCACAAAGGGCCCAAACCCATCACAGACCTTTATTAGGACGAGAGATTTTCCAGCATTGAGTACTTTATTAGCTTGTTAAACTGCTGTTAGAGAAGAGGGTGGCTCTGATTGTTGGTGCACATTCTAAATAAAGATCTTTTATTTGTTTTGTTTTAAAAAAATAATTGTAAAGTGAAAATGTGATTAGCTGACAGCACCAGAGACTGCATTCATCACATTTGAAATGTGGCTTGTATCACTGGCAATTGCAGCCCTTTAGCATAGAACAGGTCTGGCAAACTACATGGATTTCCTATACAGACTTCCCAACTCTGATCAAAAGGTACCACCCCAAAGGCTGAGATGGTTCAGTTTCTGTGTTCATTCAAGCTTTAGCTTCTTTTCACTAAGGACCTGGTCCAAAGCCTGTTGAACTTGCACCCAATAGTTTTAAAAGAGCTGGCTGAGGAGCTCACTGGACCATTAATGTTGATTTTCAATAAGTTTTGGAGCACTGGGGAAATTTCAGAAGACTGAAAGAAAGCTAATGTGCCAATTTTTTTTAAAAGGGTAAATGGGATGACCCCGGTAGTAATAGGTCTGTTAGTCTGACATTGAACTCAGGCAAAATAATGAAGCAGCTGATATGGGACTCGATTAATAAAGAACTAAAGGGGGATGTGAACCTAGGACCCCTTTATTCACCCCCTACACATTAGTGCAATAATATTTGTATAAAATATGCCTTGGGAGGTATATGAAAGCTAATAACAGACTGGTTATTAATATTATTGTAAAATGCATGTGTTATATATGAAGTTATTAGTTCCCTCTCTAGGATGTGACTGGAACATTTTTAAGACCAGACAGCCTAGTACGGAAAAGATGATAAACAGGTCTGTTCTAGAGAAAGGAATGTGGGTTTACATCAATTTACATATTAGGGGTAAACAAAGCCATTGAGTTAAACTAACAATGGTTACCCTGAGCTCAAGAGACAGAATTAACATGGCTCCTGAACCCCAGAAAGACACAGGAGACTGAATCTCCAGGAGGTCTTTTGGACTTGTGAGAGTTAGGGCAAGTCTACATTCAAAACACTGCATCAGCACCAATGCAGCTGCACTGTTGTAGCCCTTTAATGTGAGGAGAGAGCTCTCTCGTTATCTTAGTTAATCCACCTCCCCGAGAGGCAATAGTTATGTCAGCAGGAGAAGCTCTCCCACCAACATAGTGCTGTCTACACAGGGTGTTAGGTTGCTATAACTTTTTCACACCCCTGAGTGACGTCATTACACTGATATATCTGTAGCGTAGGCCAAACCAAAAACATCCCTTGATGTCTTTGAGAGAGAGACTCTATGTGATGGGCTGGAGGGGTACCCCATCCAGTGCGGGGTAAATGCACCCCATGAGTAAGTGTCAGACTGCCGTTGACCTCAGGACAGTAAAGCTTAATGGTCAGAGACAAAGGCGTTGTCCCTCTTTTTGGGGTACTAAGGCCTAATGGTCAGAGCCAAAGGAGTTGTCCCTCCTTTTAGGGTTGTAAGGCCAAGTGGCCAGAGTCAGTAGAGTCACCCTGGTTCTCAGGGCTGTAAGACCTAGCGGGCGGTTGGGCAAGTGAGCCACCACATAGGGGTGGGTGACGACTGGAGTAGGGGGACCTGGGCCCTCTCTGCTCCACCGGGTCCCAGCCCAGGGCTCTAGCAGTGGCAGAGTGTTCCACCACTGAGTCAGCAGGACTCCAACCAAAACACGCCATTTTCCTGCAGGACTATAGCTAACCCCCTGGGCTACTTCCTACCATGTCTTTTGGAGCTGCCATTGAGGTGTTGACAGGGTCCCTGGGCTTATCGGTGTGTGGGGTTCCTAGTGACTCTGATCCTGCTCAGGCACTTGGGTGTCTGTCTGGTCTCGGTTCGTCTGGCTTCCGCGATCAGGGGTTCCAGCTGCTCCTAGACTGGAGCCAGCAAGGAGCATCCTTCCTCCTCATCAATCAGCCCAGACTGAGCTAGGCTGCTTCCTTTTATACTAGTGCTGCACCTGGTGCACATCCGGTAGGGACGTGGGGGTCTGTGCATTGCAGAGAAACATCTCTGAGGCGCTTAGGGGCTGAAGTTCACTGATTGCTAACTAGTAGGCACGGCTGGGGACAGGAGAGCCTTGAGGAGTTTGCTGGTGAGGAAGAGAGACTGGTGTGGCAGGGAGCTGACACAATCTAATTGCCAGTAAATCTCATTCTTACCGAGGCAGAGGTATAATATGGTGGTTTACAAGTGTGGCTATCCCTACCAGCATGTTACACAAGGTAATGAAATTAATGCAAATGAACATGAGTTTATGGAAAATAGATATTGTCAAACCAACTTGATATCTTTTTTTGATGCAATTACAAGTTTGGTTAATAAAGGTAATAGTGCTGACATAATGTATTTAGACTTCTGTAAGGCTTTTGATTTAATACCGCATGATATTTTGATTACAAAACTAGAATGATATCAAATTAACATGGCACACATTAAATGGATTAAAAACTGGCTAACTGATAGGTCTCAAAATGTAACTATAAACCAGGAATTATCATCAAGTAGGGTCCCACAGGGATCAGTTCTTGGCCATATGATATTTAACATTTTTATCAGCTGACCCGGAAGAAAACATAAAATCATCACTGACAATTTGCAGATGACACAAACATGGTGGGAATGGTAAATAATGAAAAGGACAGATCACTGATCTAGAGCGATCTCTATAGTTTGGTAAAATGGCTGCAAGCAAACAATATATGTTTTAATATGGCTAAATGTAAATATGTACATCTAGGAACAAAGATTTTAGGCCATACTTATAGGATGGGGAAACTCTACCCTGGGAAGGTCTTCTCATGGTTAAAAAATAGGAATAAATGGTCAGTTATTACAATGGAGAGAGTTTTAATAGTGGAGCCCTCACGGCTCTGTATTGGGACCAATGCTGTTTAACATATTCACAAATGATCTGGAAAAGGGATAAACAGTGAGGTGGCAAAGTTTGCAGACGATACAAAATTACTCAAGATAGTTCAATCCAGAGCTGACTGCGAAGAGTTACAAAGGGATCTCACAAAACTGGGTGACGGGGCAAGAAAATAGATGATGAAATTCAATGTTGATAAATGCAAAGTAATGCACATAATCCCAACTATACATACAAAATGATGTGTTCTAAATTAGCTGTTACTACTCAAGAAAGATATTGGAGTCATCGTAGCTAATTCTCTGTAAACATCTGCTCCATGTGCAGCGGCAGTCAAAAAAGAGAAGGGCAATAAAAATGATTAGGGGTATGGAACAACCTCTGTATAAGGAGAGATTAAAAAGCTAGGACTGTTCAGTTTAGAAAAGAGACGGAGGAGAGATATGATAGAGGTCTTTAAAATCAGGAATGGTGTAGATTAAGTGAATAAGGAAGTGTTATGTACCCCTTCACATAACAAGAACCAGAGGTCACCCAATGAAATTAATAGGGAGCAGGTTTAAAGCAAACATAAGGAAGTACTTCACACAACACACATTCAACCTGTGAAACTCATTGCTATGGGATGTTGTGAAGCCCACAAGTACAATTGGGCTAAAAGAAAATTAGATAAGTTCATGGAGGATAGGTCCATCAATGGCTATTAGCCAAGATAATCAGGGATGCAACCCTATGTTCTGGGTGTTCCTAAACCTCCAACTGCCAGAAGCTGGGAATGGAAAAAGGGGATGGGTCATGCAATAATTGCCCTGCTCTGCTCATTTCCTCTAAAGCATCTGGCACCAGTCACTTTTGGAAAACTGAATATCAGGCTAGATGAATCATTGGTCTGATCCAGTATGGCGAGTCTTATGTTCTTATGAAAAAGATTTGGGCATCATGGTGGATAATCAGCTGAATGTGAACTCCTGGCCTGGCACTGTAACCAAAAAAAAAAAGAAAATGTGATCCTGGGATGCATAAACAGGGAAATATCAAACAATAGAGAGGTTATTTTACCTATATTTACACTGGTGCAACCACTGATGGAATATGGTGTCCATTTCTGCTGTCCACTACTAGTAGGCATCCTTCAGTCTCGAGGAGAGACCATGGGTACGTGCCCCTGAGAGGTAAATTATTTACTCAATTGGTTTTATAGACACCATGCTGTGGCTGAAGAAACCCACTTGAGAGAGACAATCTCTGCCACATCTGATTTATTTAAAGATGGTGTTTCGGCCCTTTGGGCTCTGCCTTCTATGAGCCCTTTTCTCCTCTGCTAAGCTGGACTGCTTCCTCTCATAACTCCGGTAACTTTGTTAAGCTCTTGTTTCCAAAAGCTGTTGTACTGAGTGTGATCTTCCCAGTTATCCACATCCATGTCCATTTCTTTGAGGTCTCGCTTGCACACATCATTGAAATGCAAATTTGGGTGTCCTTTGGGTCTTTTTTCCAGATGCCAGTTTGCTGTAGAGGATGTCCTTTGGGGTGCATCCATCATTCATTTGGCACACATGCCCAAGCCAGCGGAGGTGTCTCTGTTTGAGGAGTGTTTGTATGCTGGATATACTGGCCCGCTTAAGCACCTCAGTGCTAGTGACTCTATCCCTCCAGGAAATTCCAAAGATTTGAGGAGGCAATGCATATGAAAGCTGTTGAGCCTCTTTTCCTGATAAGTTTCAGAGTAACAGCCGTGTTAGTCTGTATTCGCAAAAAGAAAAGGAGTCCTTGTGGCACCTTAGAGACTAACCAATTTATTTGAGCATGAGCTTTCGTGAGCTACAGCTCACTTCATCAGATGCATACCGTGGAAACTGCAGCAGACTTTATATATACACAGAGAATATGAAACAATACCTCCTCCCACCCCACTGTCCTGCTGGTAATAGCTTATCTAAAGTGAGCAACAGGTTAGGCCATTTCCAGCACAAATCCAGGTTTTCTCACCCTCCACCCCCCCCACACAAATTCACTCTCCTGCTGGTGATAGCCCATCCAAAGTGACAACTCTTTTCACAATGTGCATGATAATGAAGTTAGGCCATTTCCTGCACAAATCCAGGTTCTCTCACTCCCTCACCCCCCTCCAAAAACCCACCCCCATACACACACAGACTCACTCTCCTGCTGGTAATAGCTCATCCAAACTGACCACTCTCCAAGTTTAAAACCAAGTTAAACCAGAACATCTGGGGGGGGGGGTAGGAAAAAACAAGAGGAAATAGGCTACCTTGCATAATGACTTAGCCACTCCCAGTCTCTATTTAAGCCTAAATTAATAGTATCCAATTTGCAAATGAATTCCAATTCAGCAGTTTCTCGCTGGAGTCTGGATTTGAAGTTTCTTTGTTTTAAGATAGCGACCTGATAAGAGTATAAGGTTCATGCCTTGCTCCCATACAAAAGTGTGCTGATAACATATGCACGATACACACAGATCTTTGTGTGTTCTGTCAGTTTGTTGTTTTGCCAGACCCTCTTGTTCAGTCTAGACACTGTTGTGGCAGCTTTTCCAATGCGGATGCTGAGTTCCATTTCAAGTGAAAGGTTGACTGCAAGAGTGGACCCCAGGTATGTGAACTCATTTACTACTTCCAAGTTCATAGTTGTTGATCTTGATGGAGGGTGCTTCCTCAACTCCTTGGCACATTATGTTAATCTTTTTTAGGCTTATTGTAAGCTCCAAGTCTTGGCAGGCTTTGGAAAAACTGTCCATGAGGTTTTGGAGATGGGCTTCTGGGTGGGGTGTCACTGCGATGTCACCAGCGAAGAGGTGTAGAATGAGGGCCTCCTGAGTCTTGATTTTAGACCTGAGTCTTGCAAGATTGAACAGGTTTCCATCAGATCTTGTGTGCAAGTAGATTTCCTCAGTTAAGAAACCAAAAGCTTGTTTCAGTAGCAAGGAGAAAAAGATCCCAAACAGAGTTGGGGCAAGCACACAGACCCCTCTATGAATCTGGAAAGCCTCGGAGTCTGAGCTATCATATTGGACGGTGCCATATATGTTTTCATGGAATGACCGAATCATACTTAAGAACTTGGGGGGACATCCAATCTTTTTTAGAAGCACAAATAGTCCGCTTCTACAGACAAGGTCAAAAGCCTTTGTGAGATTGATGAAGGCTATGTAGAGGGCCTTTTTTTCATTCTCTGTATTTCTCTTGTAGATATCTTAGACAGAAGATCATGTCAATAGCAGACCTTTCGGCTCTGAAGCCAAACTGTCATTCAGAATGGATTCTGTCTGCAAGGGTTCGAAGTCTGTTCAGGACAACTCGGGCAAAAGCTGGTGTCCACAATTCAGGAATTATGCTGATGTAAGGGACCATGGCATACATTTTGGCCTAGCAGTCCCTGCTCTGCTGGGGTCTGCACATCAGGAACTGAAGTCACTGAACAGGAGTCAGATGAATCGCACAAGGCAGGTTCAGGAAGCAAGAGTTATGGTCAGAGTGAGGCTAAGGTCAGAGACCAGAGGTAGTACCAGGCTGGAATCAGGAGGCAGGAATCAGGGTCAGAGTCCGAGAGCAGAGACAATACCAGGCCAGAATCAGGAGGCAAAAGTCAGGGTCAGACTCAGGCTGGGATCAGAAGACAAGGTGAAGTCTGGGGTCACAGCAGCCAAAGTCTGCATTTCAACTTTGTGGGCCAACCCCTGGGGTTAAATAGGGCACTTGGCCAATCAGAGGGTTGCAGGTTATTGTCACTCTGGCTCCCTTAGGTGGTACTTACTGTGGCACTTACTCTCCACAGTGGTCCCTGGCTGGGGCTCTGCACGGTCTCCTAATGGCACTGTGGGAAAAGCAGGCTCTGTAGACTCAGGTTATAGTCCATGGACCCTAGCAGCTGATAAATGGAACAGGGTTTGGAGAAGAGACATGAGAAGGATTAAAAGCTTAGAAAACCTGTCTTATAGTGAGAGACTCGAGGAGCTCACCCTACATAGTTTAACAAAGAGAAGGTTAAACAGTGACTTGATTACAGTATATAAGCATCTACATGGGGAACAAATACTTAATAATGGGCTCTTCAATCTAGCAGAAAAAGATGTAAACAATCCAACAGCTGGAAGTTGAAGCTAGACAAATTCAGATTGAAATAAG
The DNA here is from genome assembly GCF_965152235.1 of Eretmochelys imbricata. Classification (NCBI taxonomy): domain Eukaryota; kingdom Metazoa; phylum Chordata; order Testudines; family Cheloniidae; genus Eretmochelys; species Eretmochelys imbricata. Next base: position 315,511,222 of record NC_135572.1, read on the forward strand.
GCATACAATTTTAACAGTCTGGGTATTTAACCATTGGAACAATTTACCAAGGGTCATAGTGGATTCTCCATCACTGACAATTTTTAAATCAAGATTGGATGTTTTTCTAAAAGATATACTTTAGGAAATATTTTGGGGGAAGTTCTAAGGCCTGTGTTAAACTGGAGGTCAGATTAGATGATCATAATGGTCCCTTCTGGTTTTGGAATCTATGAAACTTAATTGCATGCTTGCCCTTCAGGAGATCAGGCCCCTAATCTGTATATAAATGAGCCTTATGTATCATTTTGAAGATATGATATCAGATAAATTACATGCATTTAAAATTAGAAATATCTATTAATCTATCGTTATATATAGTGGATAAAGTTTAAAAGTTTGCTTTTATCTTTTCACTATTAGGTAAAATATTACTCGTTTCAACCAGTACTTCCTATGCACTTACTAAGTGTAATATTTATTCTGGTTTCCAAAAAATTCTAGAACTCACGGTATGTAACAAACATTATGGAAAACTGATTAAATAAGTATTTCTTGGTTGAGAACAGCTTCAGTGCAAATATTTGGGGTCAGATCATCCTTTCTAATGGAAAGACATGGGGAAGATCTTTGAGGTTGTCCTCAGTGAAATTTCCTCCAGATTACTCCATCCATGGGAAAAGGGGATTGTCCTCTCACCCCTGTGCAGAAATGACAAGGTAGTCAGTTCCCCAGAACCTGCAAAATCTCCAAGTTCATCTGAAGCTCTGAGGCTTCTAGCTCACTCACACTACCCTAAACAGGGAAAGGGATGTTTCCAAATCATGGAAAGAGAGCACAAAATTAATTGTGGTTACGTTCAAGTAGACTTCTTGAGGAATTGGTGGGGAAATAGTGAATGTAGTGCATTTTCCCCTATCCATGTCATGCCTTCTCTCCATACATCAATCCCTGACTCCATAGAAGGCCATTTACAAGATCCAGGGATAGTGCTGCAGATTCAACTGTTCTTTTTCCACATGGAAAGTGGGAAATCCATGCACATAGATTATCCTTCCTGCATAGATCTCTGGGGAGTGACCTGAGCCTTGCTTAATAATTTTCCATTATTTTTTCCCCTTTTTATAAAAGTTATAATCCAATTCAAAATATTTTGCTGATCTTGCTATCAGGGCTACAGTCAAAAGACAAACTAGATTTTGATAAGGTCAGAAAATTGCAGATTGAGCTGATATATTACCATAACTATCAGTATTAATCCCAGTCGCCGACTTCCATTTTTCTGGGTGGGTGCTCCACCCCATGGCCTTGCCCTGTTCCTTCCCCCAAGCCTCTCTCTCTCTCTCCACCTCTTCCCACCCCTGAGTGCTTCCAGCCCACTGCTGAACAGCTGATGGGCGGGTGGCTGGTGAGCTCACACTATTTTTTTTCTGTGAGTGCTGCAGGCCTGGAGCACCCATGGAGTCAGAGCCTACGATATTAATTGTATATTCCAATTATTTTCCTAAAATATGATTTATGTGCTTTACTTCAGATCAGATCAGACAGTTTCAACACCCTAACCTAAAGGGGAGACACAGTCACGTGGACGGTGGTTACAACTTATTGAGACTGAATAGGTCCAGCTGCCCAAACAATGGAGCAGCCATTAGAAGGGCATTCTCCTGGATAGACCCTGATGAATGCTCCTGGTCACTGGAAAAACAAAACACAGACCCAGATGAAGAGACTCTCAGTGTCAGAGACAAGCAGAGGTGTGGAGAGAAGAACAGTACATCATACTGTGAATGGTGACCAAGGTGGGTCACAGAATCTCTGAGCTTTCTAGGAGAATGTAAGTCAGGTCACTTCTGTTTCTGTAATTTAAGAGGAAAGCCCATGTTGAAATGTTTGAAAGGAAGAGGCACATTAGATGAGGCTTCTTTACATGTAGGCTTTTCAAAAAAAAAATCCTTTTATTTTTGAGCAAAATATTTTTGAGTAACACTTTGAGCAAATGCTAAATAAAAATACATTTTTTAAAGAAAGCTGTTTGTCAGTCTTATCTGTCACAAGATCCTGAAGGGAAGAAATGCAGGTACCCTGCAGGGTGATAAATTGTTGGTTTCCAAGTCCTGGCCTAAGAGTAAAAGAATCACAAGACTCCACCCCAAGATGGGTGACACCTCAAGGGGTGCCAGAGAGACCAGAAAGGAGGTAGTGGTGCTACCTCACAGAAAAGCTGACAATGTGGCTTTAAATAATTCCATTGTTTTTTATCATAATTTTGTGAGTTAAGGATTGAGTATTAACTTAATACTAAATGAATTATTAAGTGAGAGACCATATGATTTTGTGTACCAAAGAAAGCTTTTGGTGTTAAAACTCTAACTATATCAAGAATGCACTAAAGAAAATCAACAAGTAAATGCAATAATTCTTTGGCATCACAGGCTTTAATCTGCTTAATCCATAGAGACCTCTTGGCACCTCATAAGAAAATTTTCAAAAACTATTTAGAAGCAATTTATTTTATATTTTATTGTTATAATCTCTAACACCATTTACTTCCACATTTCAGTTATTATCTTTAATGCTCCTCCTGCTTAATTCTTATTTGAAGTCATAATTCCTTTTATCACGCCATGCCAATCATGCCAATTTCCCAGTAAGTGATAGTGATGTCACAGAAAGAGGATTATGACTTCAGGAGACAAATTGATTATATGGTAGCTTTTACTTACATGAAATTAGTCTTCCTGAAAGTGCTGGATTAAGAATACTGGAGACTGAAATTCTCTATGTACAGAACAGGTAGAACACAAGTAACAGTTCAAGCTTCTCTCTAAATGCCTTTCATAATATTTTTAATGGATTTCATGGCTGGAATGAGAAGGCAGTAGAATATGCTTACCCATATAATCCTTAGCTTCTCTTCTGAGGATACTATTTCTGAACAGTACCATCATTTCTATGATGTGGACACCTATTTAATAGGAACTGGACTGAAACCATAAACATTTCACATCGTCAGAGTTCTCTGAAAGACATTACTTTCAATCACTTTTGACCTCAAACTTATGACTTAAAAGTGAAAGTTTCAAGATGTAATTATCCAAATATCCTGACTTACCCTATCTTCCAACTCAGCTGGTTTTAAATATATTTGTTGTTGTTGCATCTTTAAAGCAATGTCAAATGTCAGTGAGTTCTTCAAGGGAACCTATCCTCATCCGTGTCTGTGTATGTATATATGGGGAGAAGGGGAGTATGAGTTCTGATTGCACAGTTTAATTTTGTAAGAAAACAACTGCAAAACAAAAATACAAGTAAAGATTACAAAAAGGGCTAACCATTTTATAGGCAAAGGCGGTTCACGTTAAAAAAGGAGATCTATTATATGACTCGCTGCTGAACTATTGAAAACGTCAATCAGATGTTTTGTTAGTGGTCATAATATTACCTTTTGACATTGCTAGATCAGAGGCCATCCCTGTCATTTAGCATTGGGAAATGGTATCACTGACATTTAAAGCCCCTTATATATATCTTGACCAACCTATTGCAAATTGGATATCAAGTCTTTTTATAAGAATAATCATTAACTTATTGCTTTTTTAATAATTAACATGGTGTTAAAGCATTGTCTTATAAAAAGCTCACAATGATTAAGACTTTCTAAAAGGCAAAATATTGAAGATTTTGAAAGCTTTCTCCAACACTAAAAGTCAAACTTTATTTTAAAAAAGCACTGTTACTTCTGCATACATGTTGCTAACAGCAGAAAAATGTAGGATTAATATACTGAGCATTTAGATTTGAATCATAACACTTCTAATAAAATAATGGAAAGGCTCCTTTTCCTTTATCGTTATTTTAGTAAGCTTGATTTGATGCTCTTGATCCAAAGTTCTCCTAATTTAGAAATTAGACAGGTTATACATGTCATGATCCTTATATCTTAATTTATGTAAAAGACTCACTTTTTTCAAATATTTCTCAGGGGAACATGTAGATTTTTCATGCTAGAGTACTCTCTCTCAATAGGAATAAAAAAAATTATAGTTTTACTTATTAAAAGTTAACCGTACTATTTAAAAAATCCAAGTCCACTAAAAAGTACAGTATATACTGTTTTAGACTCTGCTATACTTCCTACTTTTTAATGATTTGCCAGATGTGGTGATTTGTCTCTCCTTCTTATAAGCCAGACTTCTAAGGCTGAGTCCAAAGATATAACAACAGTGAAAGAAGTAGCTAAAAATGCACTGTTTCAGATATTGAAATATGAAGGAAGAAAATTACTATATGACAGATTTGTAGCTCTTCATGTTATTACTAAGCCAAATCAAACATTAGTGAAGAAGAGAAATAACCACCTTTTTGTAAGCTCAGTGAAAACGACTGATTGTTTTAAGCATTTTAATTCTGAAATACAAAGCATTCGTTTCACTTACAGGATACTAGTAAATAGCATTTCAAAATTAGGAAATCATATCACTAACCTCTGTACTTTTTACTGAAAGATGCACAATTTTCTTAAATTTACAATCTCTATTTTTAAAAAAGCCACACCCTTAAAAATTACTGTAGATATTACAAAATAAAAACCTGATGGATTTTTATAATCACTGGACAATTCCTTTCCCCATTGGTAATTTTGGTTGTAACTAGATCTTCTAATAAGAAGGATTAGTGGGGTGCAGATTGCTTCTCTCCCTCAGTCCCTGCAGCAGGGCCGCTTTAGGAAAGGTGAGGAATTAACTTCTCGTCATCCACACGCCACCTAGTGATGAGGAAAGGGTGGATTGTCTTAAAAGGGAACAGAAAGGACAGAAGGATGAAAATGCTCACAGCACCCGTCCCACCGATCGCCTTTCTTGAAAGCTAGAAAAGCAATTTGGATAAGGGATGCGATGGGAACTACAAAGAGGAATGAAGCGGCTATTAAAAAGTCTCGCAACACTTCACTTCCAGTCTGTAATTTGATTTTTTTCCTTAAGCAACTAATTTCTCCCCTTTGTTGCAAGGAACTGGCAGTTCAAAGAGATCACCCTAATTGCCTCTTCTAAATCGTATCCAGAGCTTGACCTCCGCCCCAGGCAGCAGTCAACTAATTACGCAGCCAATGAGGGGGTGGACTGAGCCGCACGGACACGAGCCACACACACCCCCACCCCATGTTCTCGCCTGCACCGCAACCCGGCGTGTAACGATTTGTAATTCTCTTTGTTCCTCTCTCGGATCGATGTCCTCCTCCTTCACGCCACCTCTCCTGGCTGCTTCCTTCGGTGGCATTTGCAGGAGCGGAAAGGAGAAGCAGCCGCCTGGAAAATAACAACCTGCAGCCGCCGCAGCAGCCGCTCCTCTCCCAGCTTTGCGAGGCATGGCCCACCCACTGGAGGGGCAGGAGAGAGAAGCCCTGCTGTGCCCTCTGCCTCACGAGTGCCTCCTCCCCACCCAGTCCGCGGCCATCTGCAGCCCCTCAGCCGCCCGGCGGCATGGGCAGCGGCGCGACTCCCTCCTGACAGGGGCCACCCCGCCGCAAGCTCCGCTCCTCGGGGAAGACGCGCTCCATTAACTTGCCAGGCGCGATTACGCTGCTTCCTCCCCCCCTCCCTGGAACTTGTTGCTGGTGGTGCTTGGCGGCGGCGGGGGAAGCCCCGGTAGCTCTGGCCCCTGGGCTCGGGGCTGGCTTTCCCAGTGGCTCCCGTCTCTCCGCCTTTCCCGACAGGGCCCCGCGGATGAAAAAAAAGTCTCTATGCAAGTGAGCGCTCTGGCCAGACTTTGCCAGGTAGGTACCGCGGGCTGCGCCCGGGCCGGGGGAGGGCGAGCCGAGCCTGGGGCTGGGGGGGTCCCTGCCTCTAGCCAGCAAACTGCACCCGGCCAGGGGAACCAGGGAGGCTCCCTCAGCCTCGGGTCCCGCTCCAAACCTCTCCCTGACACCGTCCGTACCGCGAGCCCCCTTCCCCCTAATCGCACACGAGGCTCACTGATCCCTTCCCTGGCCCCCTCCTCTTGCACTATGGAGACCCCCTCATCCCCCTGCCTCCCTAGCCTCAGCATGCCCCCCCCCTCCGTGCACTGTGCAGACCCCCAGTTACCCTGCCTCAGCATGGCCCCCTCCCTGCACTATGGAGCCCCACTAATCCCCTGCCTCCCTAGCCTCAGGATGCCCTCCTTCGTGCACTATGGAGACCCCCAGTCACCCTGCCTCCCTAGCCTCAGCATGCTCCCCCCTCCATGCACTGTGCAGACCCCCAGTTACCCTGCCTCAGCATGGCCCCCTCTCTGCACTATGGAGCCCCCCAATCCCCTGCCTCCCTAACCTCAGCATGCCCCCCCTGCACTATGGAGCCCCCCTAATCCCCTGCCTCCCTAGCCTCAGCATGCCCCCCCTCCGTGCACTATGGAGACCCCCAGTCACCCTGCCTCCCTAACCGCAGCATGCCCCCCCTCCGTGCACTGTGCAGATCCCCAGTTACCCTGCCTCAGCATGGCCCCCTCCCTGCACTATGGAGCACCCCTAATCCCCTGCCTCCCTAGCCTCAGCATGCCCCCCCTCCGTGCACGAGGGAGACCGCCTAATTCCCCTGCCTCAGCATGGCCCCCTCGCTGCACTATGGAGACCCCCTAAGCCCCCTGCCTCCCTAGCCTCAGCATGCCCCGCCCTCCGTGCACTGTGCAGACCCCCAGTTACCCTGCCTCAGCATGGCCCCCTCCCTGCACTATGGAGCCCCCCAATCCCTCTGCCTCCCTAGCCTCAGCATGGGCTCTTCTTACCCCCGCCCCTCGCTGACCCCCCTGCACTACGGAGACCCCCTAAACCTCTATTCCCACCCAACCCGCGCTTCACTCCAGACTCCAAAACCCGTGTCTCCCCTCCAGGCTCCACAGTCACTGTAACGCATCCACACGTCTCTCCCTCCCCGACCCCAGCCCCACCCCGGCTTTCCCCAAACTTCTCTTCTCCCGCCCCAGCCCCCCCATAAACCGGCAGGCTCCTCCCCCCAACCGCTCCTTCGCCTGGATGCTTAAGCGCCCCACTGGCTAGTCCCCTGCGCCGGGGCCCTTCTGACCCCCCCCCCCCCCCGCCCCCGCCCCCGCCCCCTGGCTCTCCCCGGGCTCTGCGCTTCTCTCCTCCCGGCTCTGGACCCCGCCCCATCACCACAGTCCCGATTTCCCCCTCGCCAGCAGGCAGGCGCCCCCTCCGTCGGGGGTTCCCCCGCGCGTCACTCTCTGCTCCAGCGTGTTTTCCTGGAAGAAAACTTGCCGTGAAGTTTAAGGCTGTCGCCTTGAGCTCCTCCCCCGGCCGCGGGCTCCCCCTGCCCCTTCTCCCGGGGCCGAAATCCCAGGAGCAACCGGGCGGGGGGGGATCAGTCCCGACGTCGCGCTGGGGCTCTGAATAGGAAAGGGGCGGCCGCCTTTGCCTGCCCACTCCCCTTCCAGCCGGGCCACTTAGCGTTGTGCAGAGCGGGAGGGGCTGGGGAGAAATTCTGCGGTAGCCCCCGGCTGGGAACTGTTTGGCGGCTGCCAGCGCCTCCCTCCTGCGCCCATCCCGCCGCCAGCGGCAGCTGCCTGGCTCCTCCGGCAGGAACAGGTGGGCGGAGAGTCGGGGTGGGCGCACATCGCTAGGGCAGAAAGATCTTCCCCTAGCTCCAGGTGGCTGGCCCTAGCTGGCTGCTGGGTGCACATCCTTCGCAGGCTGTGTCTGTATGCAACAGACGGACCTTTCTTCACAGGAACCAGCTGGTAGGGAGGGTGAGGTTTTTTTGGACACCAGTGCATGATGAATTTCCCAATACTCTGATTTATTATCTTAAGCCACTGGGAGGGAAAAGGGAGGAGACAAGACAAGTCTTTAAATAAATACTAATACTAATGAATAAATGAATAATAATGTTCAGTACTTTGATATTGTGTGAGCATTTTTATTTATTCATTTTTTAAAAATTTATATTTTAGTGGCCAAGCCTAGATTGGCTCTGAAGTGATCCCTCAGCAGCAGCTGCACTAGCAGGTTGGACCATGGCAGCAGGAGTAGCAGCTTGGTTGCCATTTGCGCGGGCGGCAGCCATAGGATGGATGCCAGTGGCCACGAATCCCATGCCAGCTGCTCCCCGGCAGGAGAGAAAGCGAAGCCAGGACTCTCTGATTGTGTTGAACGTGAGTGGTACCCAGTTCCAGACATGGCAGGACACCCTGGAGCGCTACCCTGATACACTACTGGGCAGCTCGGAGCGGGACTTCTTCTACCATGCAGAGACACAGCAGTACTTTTTTGACCGGGATCCTGACATCTTCCGTCACATTCTCAACTTCTATCGTACAGGGAAGCTGCACTACCCCCGCCAAGAATGTATATCAGCTTACGACGAGGAGCTGGCCTTCTTTGGCATCATCCCTGAGATCATAGGTGACTGCTGCTATGAGGAGTACAAGGATCGCCGACGTGAGAATGCTGAGCGCCTGCAGGATGATGCAGATCAGGATCATGCGGCTGAGAGTTCCCTGCCTTCCATGACAACTCGGGAGAGAATGTGGCGGGCCTTCGAAAATCCACACACAAGTACACTGGCCCTGGTCTTCTACTATGTCACTGGCTTCTTTATTGCTATCTCTGTCATTGCCAATGTGGTGGAGACAGTGCCCTGTGGGGTAAACCCTGGTCGCATCAAGGAGCTGCCCTGTGGGGAGCGCTATGCTGTGGCTTTCTTCTGCCTGGATACTGCCTGTGTCATGATCTTCACTGTTGAGTATCTGCTGCGTCTGGTGGCAGCCCCCAACCGCTACAAGTTTGTGCGCAGTGTCATGAGTGTTATTGATGTAGTGGCCATCATGCCCTATTACATTGGTCTGGTGATGACAGATAATGAGGATGTCAGTGGGGCCTTTGTGACACTGCGTGTCTTCCGTGTCTTCCGGATCTTTAAGTTTTCCCGCCACTCACAGGGGCTGCGCATCCTGGGTTACACGCTAAAAAGCTGTGCCTCGGAGTTGGGCTTTCTCCTGTTCTCACTGACCATGGCTATCATCATCTTTGCCACGGTCATGTTCTATGCAGAGAAAGGTTCATCGTCCAGCAAGTTCACCAGTATCCCTGCGGCCTTCTGGTACACCATTGTCACTATGACAACGCTGGGGTAAGTGCAGATTTGCTTTGGCAATGGCCAACATTTTAACAACTTTACTGTCACAAAAGAGCAAGTTTGATTTTAAAAACTTCATTAGAAAAAGTGGGAGTACCAGTATTTGTTACAAAAACTTTATAGACACAAGTGGGTGCTTTATACATTCTATTTTAAACCCATGTGAATAGGTAGGTGTAAAAGTGTTGCCAGAGGATAAACGTGAATAATTTATTACAAAATCAAAATTATATGTAGTTTCTTTACTCTTTGCTTTTGCAGATGGGACAGTTAAAGTATTTTTTGTAGTCTCCAGGAGGTGTCAGTGGGTCTTTAATGATGTGATATAAGTCCTAGAAAGATCCTTTACAATATTTGCTAATGTAGTGGCAATTAACAAAAGCGCCAAGATAATCTTACTATATAGAAAACAGTGTAGCTCTGCCATTTTGTTTAAACCAAAGTGATATATAGAAACAGACTTGGATACTATAAAGTCAGTTGAATTCACAAAAGTATAAGTAAAGCTTTAAACTTCACAAAGGCCAAACCTTGATCCCATTAAGTCACTGGCAAAAGTCCCTTTGACTTCAGTGGGACTAGGAATTGGCCAAAAGTGAATGACATGTGTCAACCTACATACACTTATGAAAGTGCCTGTGAAGCTGACTGAGAAAGTATGACTAACGTGACTAATTTAATTCCAGTATATATGTTAAAAGTTGTTCTAGTTATAAATTAAACTTCCCAATAATTTGGAATTAAAATATATCACAGTTGACATTTAAGATCCAATGAGTTTTGGTGGTTAGTTAGGAGACTTCATTGTTTAAAAATGATATTTATGTCATTGTAGCTGTTTATTCTATAGATAAGGTCATGGAAATGTATTTCTCTGTGATGCTAACAGAGATTTAGAAAGGTTGGTTAATTTGAGGAGGCAATTTGTCATTCTAGTCTTACTTCTGTGATATATAGCATGTTGTAATAGCTATTATATTGAATCTGAATAGGAGTTTATTCATTGTAAATTTCTAGTTCTTTTATGACTGGGCGTATTAAGAGACAAAACTTTTCTCTGTCACTAAGACCATCCTTTCATTAATCAAACATTTAATCACATCTTATTTAAATTGTCTGGGTTTATGGAACATGCCTCTTTTTTTTACTTTACCAAAATGAAAGTAAACCTGTATAATGAATTAGTTTATTTATTACCTATTATCATAATCTAGATTTGAAAATCATGTAAAAAACTTTAAAGATAAAAGGGCTGTATTCTTCCATCAGTTTTTGTACAGAGCTTTTATCTTTAGTACAATATAACAAACGAAGATAAACACTGGAAATATTTCATATGTCTTCTGGTATCGGTGTATAATGCCAGAAATGTGTTACAAGCTGTCATTGGTAACAAATTAAGGATTTGTTGTTATATTAGGTAAAATGCTCTTATTACTATAGTTTTTTAATACTATTACATTATTAATTATTATCTAAGCTGTCGATAATTTCAGCAAAATCAGTCATGATCAATTAACATCACTGAGAACATTTACCACTGGAGATGAAATAACAAATGTAGGAGCTGATCTGTATTTGCTTATAATAACTGATATCTCTTCGATAATTAAGGTAGTCAGTATTGGTTGGTAGTACTTGTCCAAGGTACTGAACAGTACATTGTTGTTAACAGTTTATGTCCACCTTATAATTGTCTATGTTTCTGATATAGGAGCCTGTTTGGCACTGGTAGGAAAAAATAAATAAGAAGTGTATTATGTCATGATTCTAGATTATAAAAGTATTTTAGACTGGGTAATGTTATCAAAGCACCTAAGTGATTTAGGAACCCAAATGTCATTGGAAACTAGTGAGACTTTGGATTCTAAGCAATTTTCAAAAATTGGATTTAGGGTCCTAAGTCACTTAGGCTAGATTTTTACAGGGATTTAGGTGCTTGAGGATGCAGGTAGAAACACAGTAGGATTTTTCAAAAGGATTTAGGTACTTAACTCCCATTGGTTTCAAGAGGCCACTTAATAGGTGTTCTGTGACAGAATCTGTAAAGAGGCATTCTGGTAAGGGGCCTAAAAATTAGGAGGAATAATTCTCATGTGTAATCTCCATGACCCAGCAACAAGACCTGTGCATGCTATTTGTGCTACTGCCATGCAGAAGCTGCATAGGACCACTGCTGGACAAAATACATGTTCCAAATACATGTACATATAGGGGCTAGATTCACTTTAGGCACCTAAATCCCAGAATCAGTCCCACGGGGATTTACATAACCCCCAGTCAGCCACTGCTGAATCCCATAGCACCTAAACTCTCTCAGTGCCTAAGTTCCTTAGGCACCTATATTTCTGCCTTTGAGCATACAAACTGCAGTGACATACACGGTGTCTCCATGTCCAAGTCCCAGCACAATGTACAATGAGGGGGAAGTTAAGCATTCCTCTGTCTAACTTGCTTGTGGGACCCAATCTGGCAAGCATGCTCAGGACTCACCTACTAGATCAGTCCCAAGTAGGCAAGCTTAAACAAATGGCAGGGTTGGTTGTGGGGGTAAAAAGGAGAAGGAGGAGGACCACCTCTCTCATAACTTTTAGCCCAGTGGTAGGGACTCACCTGGGAGACCTGTGGTTTAAGTCTCCCCTCCACCTGATGGGGCAAAGAGATTTGAACAGGGATCTTCTACCGCTCAGATGAGTGCCCTAGCCAGTTGACTATGGGATAATCTGATGTGGGGTCTCTCAGGGTCTTTCTACAGTGAAATTAGACATCTACAGCTGGCCCATATCAGCTGACTCTGGCCCGTGGGGCTCAGGCTCTCTTTGGCCTAATGACTCTTTCATTATTTATTTCCTCCCCTCTTTCCCCACCCTCCACATGCCAGTTTCTTGCAAAAATGGTATAGGTACCTAATTCCAAGAGAGGGTTGGCAGCTGAGAATCCCAAGCAGAGGGAGGTGCCTCCCTTCAGGCTGGACTTAGATGCCTATCTCTGAGAGAGGGGTAGGGTTTAGCATGCACCTCTCAGCACCTCCTGCTGGTTAGTTTAGGTAGGAGCCACCTAGCCTAATGGCTTGTGTGAATCCCACTCTGAGGTACCTGTCTCTCCTCATTCATTGTATAGGGAGTCAAGGTGCTGAATTCAGACTTTGCAAATTCCAGTGATAAAGGTTAGGCATGGTGATATTCAACATCCCTACACCTATGTTCCTTTGTGAAACTAGCCCTTACATGCCATTTGGGGGATAGCTGCACAGTCATCCTGAATTTGGCCATTAACATTTATGATAACACATAATTCTGGAGAAGTTTTAAGCAGCATGTTAACTGAATAATGTTGTCCTTTTAATAATATCTTGTTAGCCACGTAAAGATTGTGATTAAATGTTAAATAGTGATGTATAACTTGAGTAGCATAAAAGGCTCAGAACTCTTCTCAGTTTGATAGAGTAAGTGCAGGAAAAGAGAGGAAAGTTACAAGGGAAAAAGAGTAAAGATCAGTGAAAGTTGATTGTTATTTTTTCTAGTAACTTGGATTAGGGATTAGACCCTGCCACCCTTACTTGGGCTACGCTCCCATTAATTTAAATTTGAAGTTTTGTTTGAATAAGGACTGCAGAAACTGGTCTTACATGAACCAAGTTCTTCACCTAGGAACAAAACTAGCTGAACTTGCTTATATTTTAGAGGATGACTGGCCCAACAAGTTATCTGAAATGTTATAAAATTGTAGGAAAGCTAATGCTAAATAATAGACTAACTTTATTTGAGTTTTGAAGACTGGATATTGTCCTTACAATTTGTGAGATAGCTACGGTATTGAGTGTCAACCTTAGCAATTTGGGTAGTTATCTTGGAAGCACAGCCATATTTCTCAGTTCTGCATAAGTGGTAAGCAAGTAAACCATCTTTTAAAAACACAGATTACATTTTTCTCTGTAGAATGCCAGTGACTTCAACTATTGCTACACGTACAGACTTGTACTCCAAGTACATCACAACTATTAACTCTCCTCAACTCCAGATATCACAGTGGAAAGGGTTGTACGTGAGGTGTAGTTATACCAAAAATAAAATAAAAAATGAAAGGAGAAATGTAGTTCTAGGAGTAGAACACGTGCTCACAAACAAGCTGAGAAATGTGCATTAAAGTTTCAAGTCAATATTTTAGTGATTTTTCACTATACTACTACTTCGGCTCTATAAACCATGAAAGTCCTTGGCCGTTCTCACAATTTGCCGCCCCCCCCCCTTCTGTTATGGGTTTGCTTGTTTCATCTGCATCAGTTTTAATTATAGAAAAAGGTTACAAGTGAGACAGAGGTGAGTAACAAGCACAGGGAAAAGCAGAAGGAGGTTGTAGAGATGTGGGGAGGAGGGTTCAAGCTGGCAATAAGGACCAGAGAAGCTTGGGGCCAGCAGCACAAATGAGGCACAAAGGATAAGCAGCTGTAGGGTAGGAATGGAGTCAGAGCAAGAACTGAGGTCTATTGAAACTGAGGCTGACAGATTTACACAGGTGCTTATCAGACATGCACAACTACAATGACTGAATTCTGCCACTTTCTGCTGTAATCCCCTAATTTACTGGTTTTCTTCCTGGCGCTGCTATAGCCAACAAATGAGCTGGAGAAGCCTGGGCCAAGTTTTAGTAGAGTGGGAGTGTATGTTTGTAGATCATACAGCAGTATTTGTACAAATGTATATATGCTGTTATATATTGTGCTTTAAATAAAGAATGTATTGATCTTTTGTGACTGGTTCAAAAACAATGACACAGGCATATGAAATAGTACCTTCATATTTATGGGCATGACATTATATAGTTTTGTCAGATCATATAGCACATCAATAGGTGAATTATAGACTTTGTGGAGGGCTATTTAAAAATGAGGAAATTGATTTTTTGCTTTCATAATGTAAACTAGATGTACAAAAGAAAGTAACAAACAGTTCCATTAATTATTATTATTAATTTATTCATGTGCTAAGCATCTTACAAAAGATTCCCTGCCCTGAAGAGTTTACAGTCTACTAGATGACATGATGATGTAACATGAGAAGGCTACAAATAACAGATCAGGGAATAGGATGATGGGTCTAATGCTATTCTACACCTGCTACTTCCATCCCCTACCTTCATCATTTACCTCCCATTCCTTTCAGGTCCTTGAAGTATGCTTCCTTTAGTTCTTTTCTCCTCACAACGCTGTTCTCTATAGTCCTCCAAGCTCTGATTTTCACTATTGGCTTTCTGTGTTCCTCTATTCCCGCTCCCTTATCCACAGCCTGGGCAAATTTAACTTCCACATGAAAGACCCCTCTGACTTTTGCTTTCATTTGTGTCCTCTCCCTAGCTTTCTCATTCAGCTGCCAGAACTGGATCAAATCCTCCATTCATCACCATTGTCATTCTCCTGACCTAATCTTTACCCATAATGGTTCACTCTCTGACCTTTTCTTGATGAATTGCCTCTTTACAATCATCACATAATCTCCTTCAGCAATGCACAATTCATACCTGATCTACACACTATCTTGTGTTCTTTCTGTGACCTCCAAGCAGTCAATGTCTCCTGTGTCTCTGATCTTTGTCTGCTCAGAAATACCCAAATATCAAAAATAAAGAACCAATAGTTAAGTAAAAATACAAAAAGAGAGCACAATCCTGCAAACCCCTACATCATGAGTAGTTTCATTAAAGCCTATGGGACTACTCATGGGAGTGAGGGCTATTCATGTGAGAAAAGATTTGCAGAATTGGATCCTTATTTCTGTATTTTTACTTAACTAGTTGTTTCTTTTAGTATTTGTATGCTTGATATTTTTTCAAGTCTGTTTCAAATTGAATTTTTCTATTTTTATGTACAATCTTGTGATGGTGCTAGACTCTGTCCTTCCCATTTTATGTATTCTAGCTATTCAGATCCCATTGTGAAAAAAATAGATCAAAACATCTAATGTATTTGCAAAGTGTAATATAACCACCTTCAAAGTATGTTACTTGATATTCAAAATGGGCTCCAGAGAAAATATGAAGTATTTGAAAATAAGGGTCAGTTTGGTGGCAATGAAAACAATTTTTGTTTATTTGCTAGTAAAAAGATCCTTAAAATTGCATTGTGCTATTGGGTGCCTTGTTAGGAAACAGAAGTCATTATATCTGCTTTAGTTCTCTACAGATAGGTCAACTTGCATGACTAAAAGATCATGCAGATTTCTTAAAGGGAAGGAACATTGTTTACTTCATGCAGTTTCCCTGGAGCATGAATTTCTTTACCACAGATACAAGCATGGATGTGGTGGGAAGATGAGTTTTCTGTTGAGAATCTCATTTATTTACTTCTTTTGGTGGAAACAGATGGAATTTGGTTTTCTTGTAGTTACTGTGAGTCAAGAATAACAACACTTGGGTTGGTGCTGAGGAGGTGGCAATAACAAAATATATGCCAGTAGTACCCTGTAAGTGTATAAATTGACATGAAGAATGATCACCACTGACATCTGATTTATTGATTATAGCCCATCATATGAACGGTCCTCAGCTAGTAATGCGAATATGAACTATATGAATGGTTTGACTGAAGTGATAAAAATCCAGGCATTTCAAATTGCCTGGTGACACAAGAGTTAACTCAAACCATTGTGAACTTCTGTACCCCTGCCCAACAAGACATGTTTATAGGGTTTTTTTCCCAGCATTTTCATTGTAAATATTTTTATAGTATCTATAAATACTGTATCTATAAATACAGTAGTAGAGATAGCGGTGCTACATATGAAGCTGTCTGGGAAACAAAATTGTAGTACTGAATACAGAAACTGGTAAAAGAGCTCAAAATCCATCTGAAATCTTGTTGTTATAGAAAACATTTCATAAACACAAGAAAAGACCCTCAATTTACTTTATTTATTTTCCATAATAAACATTTGAAATAATAAAAGTCTATGGGCCTGTTTCTCATTTTATTGAAATTTTATTCCATATAATCCCGTTACTCCTCGTTTACACCAAAAAAAATGAGAGGAGAATTGGATTCTATAAGTCATAAACTGACTCTTTGTTTAAAAGAAGACATATAAAATACAAACCCAAAGACATAATTTAGATTCAGGTGCAGATTCAAGTTTCATCAGTTATCTGACAGCAAAGTTGACACAGTGCTAGAAAAGATCCTGTATATTTCTGTACCTATCATTCATCAAGCGGTGAATGAGAACACTGATTTTTATTTAAGACATAGTCTATAAAACAGTTTTCCTTCACTTCTTATGAAGTGTAGAAAATATTTTTAAATGCCTAGACTGTGCATTAGAATGATAGCTCTATGTTCGGTTACATTTCTCTGAAACAATAATAATTACCATGCTTGGACTGTCACCTGTATCGCAATTACTGGTCAAATTCTATCAGTGGATCTGCAGTACATGGCTTAACTAACATCGTTTCTGGCTGCAATATATGAATGAGAATCTCTCATACTCCAAATAATATTTCTATAATCACCTTGTTTGGTATTAAATGAATAGATCTAAAAAAAGGAGCATTTTGACCAAAAAAAGGAGCATTTTTACCACAGTGCAATGAGAAGTTATATTATTTTTTCCCAAACTGGCTTAAATAAGGGTCAGTTAAGGTGACAAACATATTCTACCTTTTAAGTAGAACAACTGAAGTGCAACAGATGTGAGAATCATAAGAGAGATTGCTGGACACAAGTCTTCACGTATATACTTACTGACATAGGGTCAAAATCAAAACATTAGCACATATAAAATTATGTGGCTTCTGGAAGATTCCCTGAAAGATTTTAGCTCAATTTAAATAGTAATAACCATAATTAATAATAACAATTGATAATTAGTAACTAGTAATTAATAAATAATAATACATACTAACTAATAAAGAGTGTCTTGAGACAGAGATAACTCAGATCCATCAAATTGCAGACTTGCTAAAGGGAAATACATTAGTTTCTTCACACCAGCACAATGGCATTTCAAGAGATAAGAAGCAGCTTGTAGCAGAGATCCCCAGATCTCTGGAAGGGATACCGATACCTTAATGGTCTAAATATCCAGATCTGAAAGTTCATCTGCACCCTACAAACCCATACTCAAATAGCAGCAGTTTTAACACTTCCTATTTCTAAAAGCTGATAAAATAATCATAACATATTATTGTGGCTGTATGAGATCGTAAAAGCCAAGTTCTGTCTATGTGACTATTAAAGATCCAGAGGCGCTTTTCATAAGAGCAGTGCAGTGGTTTGCTCTGAGGTCCTTGATAAAACAATATTTCCTTTCTCACATTGCTGTGTAGCATACTGTGCACTGGTTGGCTACAACCCTCCATCCCTGAGGTGTGAGCATTCCCAGGGTTCTGTATGCATGCTCTTAATTTGAGCCTGATCCTGCACCACTGAAGTAAATGGGAGATTTTTCATTGGCTTCAACAGGGGCAGGATCCAAGCCATTGTGAAGATGGAAGATGCTGTAAAAATATTACTATGAATAATCTCATATTTATGTAATTTGTAATATACGGTCATGCCCACATTTCCAAATCTGGGCCCAGATCCTTCCAAGTGATACATGCGAGTAGTCCCTTACAGCTGATTGGACTCCCACTGGAGTCAATGAGACAACTTATGAGCAAAAGGATCCTCCTGCATGGATCAGATTGCAGGATCAGAGTGCTGTGAGCCAGATTTTAAAGATATTTAGGTGCCTAAAGACACAGGGAGACACATAGTGGGGTTTTCAAAGGTGCCTCACTGCCACTGAAATTAAAGGGAATTATGTGCCTAAGCAGCTAGCTGCATTTTAAGTGCCTAAAGGCTTTTAAAAATCATACCCTTACTTTAGGTTAAGCACCTAAACCCATACTTAAGAACCTAAATAAATGGCCTGATTTTCAGAGCACCAGCTCTGAGCACCAGCTGCTGGTATAGAAATAAATGGGATTTACAAGTGCTCAGCATTTGTGAAAATTAACATTTCTTATGTTCCTATGACGTTAGCAACGCAGAAAATTGTGTATGTGTGTGATATTTTTTATTTCATTTCTTTAGGAAAGGGAGGTAGATAGTTTAACAGGTAAAAGAGGGGAAATAACTTAAAGAGAGATTTTTCTAAAGGCAAAATCTTCTCTTTGATTTTTAATTTTTGCAGTAATTTTCTGTAATTGATAATTTAGCAAGAAGATAATTGTAAGAAGGATTAATTTTGTTATGCAAGTTTTACAAATTCTTGTTTGTTATTCTTGAACCAATTAAAATGTTTTCCAGTAACTAACTGCAACATTTTAAAATGGAGCATATGCAAGTATCCAGTTTTGAAAACTGTCATAGCCTGAAGATCTGATTGACTTCAGTGAGATCAGAATTTGGTTTAGAGACAGTCATTTTAATGAAAGGTCCAGCACAAGCACTTACACAATTGTTGTTACTTTTTGTTACTTCTGAGTTTTGGAAAATATTATGGGCTAATCCATGTGGAAGACTCTTTCAAGTTAACATTTGTGACCATGGCCTTCCAGGAATTCTTTGTGAGGGGATGAATCTCAACCCATCCTAATTGTGCCAGCCTGTAACATTAGCTAGTAATTTACCCCCTACTAATTTCTTTTGAATCTCTATTGTTAGCTTCCTCCAGTAAGCCAAACCAGAAGAATTTTCTATACAAGAAAGGGCACTTAATTTATTTTCAGTTTTATTTTTATCAATCTGTTTTTTTCCTAAAAGAGGGAAACATATTATCATGTTTGAAACTTTACTTTCCATTTCTGTAACCTGCATCTATATCACCTGTAGCCGGTTAACAATTTCTTGAACTTCCTTATCAGTTGTGGGCAACAACTACTGCACTGTGCTGCGCTATTTAGGAATAAAGTGGATGGATAGATTATATGGTGGATTACAGTGGCAACATGCTGGTTCCTAAGCTCTCCTGCTTCCCACAGTGGGCAGAGGGGTTGAAGATGTGTTCCCCTGATCAAACTGTGAACAAAAGTTTGTTTTATGAAGTCTCAACTTTCGTTGAATGAAAAATAAGAGGTTTAAAAATGAGTCTCTTTGTATTGAAGGTACAGCAAAGTTAAGAAATCCGTGTTTTTAGGAGAAGCTTCCTTGTTAATTTACACGAAGAATTATTCTGGATTGATTTAGGGGATTTTCATTTTATAAGCTTTTTGGAATGGGTTTGACTATATTGATTACTCATTTACATCAATAAATCAAATCCAGTTGAGACAAAGATAATAAGAAGTAAGGACAGAGTGGAATAGGTAAGCAGAAGCTACATATACCAGATGGTAGATAGACAAGTTAGGGGTGTTTAAATAATTCAGATAATAAAAACAACCAAGTCATGTTATAATATTTATTAGATGTATTGTAATTAACTAAGTTAATTTTTGTGTGTTAAAACAACTGCAGTGGAGAATTTAGTTAACCTATAATCAGTAGAATTGTTCTTTTTTACCTTTGGGCATAAAACCTCACAAAAATACAAACAATATTCAGACAGAAAGTTAAGAATAAACATATTTACAAATTGCCTTAGTGGTTAGAAGAACTAGATTTTCATTACCTGACGCATGAAAATGAAGTAAAGGCAGAAAAGGCCCTTGATTTGAGTTGCTAGGAGAAGCCTCAAAAAGGCCAATAAGATTTTGGCTTATTTCAAAAGAAACATACCTCTAGGGATACGGTGCTATCAATAAAGCATTACCTACACTAATTTTGGAGTACAATACCCCAGTTTCGGTTTATATGAAGAGAGAGGAGGCAACTGGATTACCTCCTTGTGATTAGAAGCATCCACAACCTTAGTTTCCTGTCTGACAAGTAGTTTCCTGCTCAATGACCACATTGAAAAGGTCCTCTACTTCCAGGGTAAACTGAAGTCCAGACACAACAAAAAGGCTTCCAAACAAGACCTTTGCCCTCCCTGTGCCATAGCCCTTCCCCTTGGTTGTGAACATACAACCCCACAATCTTTAGGTAGTATCTTAGAGCCATAAGGGAGCCCATGTCTGCCCTCTGCCTAGGATTTCTGCCTTGGGACCATAAAAAGTGAAGTAGTTATCCATTCCAAATTCAACCATTCTTGATTCATTTTTGCATCAGGTCCACTTCCTATGTTTGCCTGTTGTTTAGGCCTTTCCTTGTGAATGCAAACAAAATACCCAGTTAAAATCAAGTTTTCAGGTTTATGGTTTTTCAAAGAAAACCAAAAATCTTTTGAAGAAAATTATAAAGAAAATATGTTGAAAGTTTTGTGTGTGTGTGTGTGGTTTTTTTGGGGGGAGAGGGGTGTCAAAATCCCAAGCAGTTCTGTTTCTTAGTCAGCAACAGATCTGAAAGGGATGTGAACTGTTCCCATTTCATATGAATGAGAAGCCTGCTGATGGAGATTTAAATGTCAACATTTTAGCTATTTACTGACCATTTTAGAAGAATCACCAAACTAATGTGCTTATTTGACAATCTAAACTTACCTCCCACACCACTAGTGCCACTAGTTCTGAATCTCCTCTACTGTGATGTCAAAATCTCCAGCTTTTACCATATAGTTGTGCATTGTCAATACAAAATTGTGCAACAGACTGGAAATTTAGAGGAACTTACAATTTTAACTTTACTTAAAACTGCTGCAAAAACTCCAGTCTGTAGCACTGGAGAACTGCAGAATCCTGAGTCCCTTGCCAGGAACTGAAGATAAGTTTACTGCAGAGTACATGAAGCTTTACTCATTTGTCTTCTGACTTTGCCTGCTTTTCTACAAAGTATGTGAGCCTCCCCAGTAGGTGAACTTCTATAATTTGGTCTGAATCTTGTTATTGATGATGGCCTGTTTATTATTACTTGAAAAACTGAAACTTCCTCTTCATGTTTGGCTTCTCTGGAGAATCAAAACTTTTCCAGCTGGCATATTTTTACCATATTTCTATTGTTGATAGGTCCCGTAAAATTACATGTTTCTCTCAAAGTGCCTGTCTTTCTTTTTGTCAGACTTTACCAGTTGAAAATATATGTTTCTACATTAATTTTGTGTATTAATTGGAATTTTATTTTTCCCATCTCTGATTTAAAAGAATTGGAAGAATACTTCCTTAAGCTTTTCTTAGTTTACCTATTCCCGCTAGTGGATTTTTTTTTTTTTTTTTTTTTTTTGCTATTTGTTAGAAGAGTGTGTCCTGGATAAGTTTCTCTCAATGACAGAATTGTCATAAATTTTTAGCGCGAGTTCCAAATCTAAGGTACCAAACTGCAGCTTTACCTTTGATTAGAGGCTAGGAGAGAAATGTGAAAAAATATCTGCTTCTCTGGTGAGCGTGGACAATGTGTACTTCATGACTTCTGGGAAAATACAGTAGAACGTAGTTACGAACACCAGAGTTACGAACTGACCAGTCAACCACACACCTCATTTGGAACTGAAAGTACACAATCAGGCAGCAGCAAAGACACACACACAAAAAAAGTAAATACAGTACTGTGTTAAACATAAACTACTAAAAAAATAAAGGGAAAGCAGTATTTTTCTTCTTCATTGTAAAGTGTCAAAGCTGTATTAAATCAATGTTCAGTTGTAAACTTTTGAAAGAACAACCACAGCATTTTGTTCAGAGTTACGAACAATTCAGAGTTACGAACAACCTCCACTCTCGAGTTCATAACTCTGAGGTTCTACTGTTCTGGGAACCTGCATTAACATTGACCCTATGCCAAAAGAGATAGTAGGGATATCAGCACATACTACTGCTGCTTCTCTTTCAGTTCTTAGGTGCTTGAATCTTGACAGATCTTTACAGGAATAGAAGGATTGTTCAGACAGATTGTTTCTGAATTTGGAGGGATTTTTTTTAGCACTTTTCTGATATCTACAGAGACAAAGTGGGAGTGGGGGAGAGGAAGTGGAACTGTGTAGTGTCACTAGAGAAAAATTATTTTAGCTAACCACTTCGTTAGAAATAAAGAAACAGAGAAAGAAAAACAGTGCTGTAAATCTGAACTGCTTGTTTTACAAGCAAGCAACCTGCTAGTGACAGATTGATAATATGATGTGGAAGAGAAATACATCTTTTTCTCATATTTTGTTTACTATGGTGTTAAAAACTGATAGTTTATTTACTAATTCTGTTTACATAATTTGATCAAAGCTCTAAAATATAAAAAAATACCAAGAGCTTTTAAATTTGTTTTAAAAAAAGTTCTGCTTTCTAGATTTCCTGCCAGCCTATGAACTACATTTTCAATTCAGCAACTAGGATTTTGTTCAAGCAACTCTTGATATCACTTATGGATATTTCTCATAAAAAACTGTCAAAAGCTCTGTCCTTTGACATGCAAGTTAATAGTAGATCTGGTCAGGAATTTTTAGACAAAATGTTTTTTTATTGGAAAATGCCAGTTCATTGAAACCATAATCATTCGGGAGAAAGGGCCAGTTTCAATGAATTTCTTATTTGGAAAAGTTTAAAAAGAGTTGAAATTGTCAAAATGTCCCATTTCAACATTTTCAAAATGAAAATGTTCATTGTTTCTGGTTGAAATTACTTTTTGTTTAGAAATAGAATTTATAGTAATAAAATGTAATAAAAAGAAAATAATGTTTGAAATCAAAACAGAACATTTTAATTGAGCCAATTCAAACTTTTTTGGGGGGGGGGTTGGTTTGTGAAAATTTTTGAAATTTTGACTTTTGTTACAGTTTGGGACAAGAACACATTTTGAAATGTTGACAGTTCTCACAGGATGGGAAAACCACTTCCTGCCTAGCTCTAGTCAATAGAGAGAGTCTCACTGACACCAGTGGGGTTTGGCTTAAATTCAGATTGAGGAAACAAACAGACTATCTAAAGCAAAAGTGTTTTGTAAGTGTGTGAACAAAAATGTTCACATGAAGAACTGATAACTGTAGTGAAAAGGGTTTCTATTGCAACAAAGAATCAGAGGAACTAAGAATGATGCTAGATTTTCAGAAATCTGAGACATGCATCAGGAAAAGCTTGGTGAAAAACCTGGCTTTTAATCACAACTTTAAAGTGCATAAGTTTTGCAAATATCTATCTGACCATACTCATATGCTTGTGGACCCTAGTCTGCAAAGTGATGAGAAAACCTGTGAGGTTCTGAGCATGCACAACTGATTAGGTTTTCAGTGGGAGGTGAAGGCATTCAGTGTCTGCTGGGAGAGTTCAACAACTTGAGGAATCAAGTCCTATAACCCTGATCCAAAGCCCTTCGGAGTCAGACAGAGTCTTTCCTTGGACTCCACTGGGCTTTGAATCAGGCCCCTATATGAACATGGCTGCCAGGATGATGGCTTGAACAGCATTGACTATTTGGGTTGTCAGAAGCCCAAGAGTTTTTAACCAAACTCTTCAAAGTAGTGGCAGCACAGCTGAGATCTCTATTGGTAACATGGATCTTTGTCAATTTAGGTGACATCATCATTCATAGATTTACCATGGAAGGCAACCAACAGAGCTCTGTTCTCTCTGCTGAAGCAGAGTTTATCATCAGTGGAAAAAATTGATAAATGGTTCCAATTCATAATATAACAGACTGTCTCTGCAAATTACCAAGAGGAGGTGGTTCATTGTGGCCAGCAAGTAACACAGTCTCTTTTCTGGTAATTTAGGTAATTTAGTCATATACGGGACTCTTTTTCAGGGTCAAAAATTGGTAATAATGGACACCTGTTGGGAAACTCACTCAAACTTCATGACTGCACAAAAATGATGGGTGGAGTAAGAGAAAAACATCAAAAATAAATTCTTTCCTAAGCTTAGAGCAGTCTAGTTAACTTACCTGAACTTTCAGGGATCCTTGAAAGGACATCACATGATAATACTATCAGACAACATCACAGCTATAAGCCTGGTCAGTACACACTTTTTTTTACTGGCGTGACCGTGCTTGTTGGGGTGTGATTATTTTAAACCAAAATATTTATACTAGTACAATACCTAGTATGAAAGCAGTTATATCTGTATAAAGGTGCCTTATACTGGTATATCTTATTTTCCTTCCCATATGGGATTAGCTGTAAAGCATCTTTATACTGATATAACTGTATCCATGCAAAGGAGTTGTACCACTTTAAGTATACCGGTATACTAGACTTTTATGTGTAGACAGGCCTATAGGTTATATGAACAGACACATAGGACCAAACATTTGGTTTACCATCAGGGACAATCAAGTAATCGATGAGCAGAAAATATAGCGTTCTAAGATCTGTACATATCAAAGGCACTTAGAATTGTATGAACTGATAAGCTTTTTTTGTTTTCTGCAAAATGGGAAATTACTGCCTAGGAAGGAGTACTGTGGAAAGGGATCTGGGAGGTCATAGTGGACCACAAGCTAAATATAAGTCAACAGTGTAACGCTGTTGCAAAAAAAGCTAACATCATTCTGAGATGTATTAGCAGGTGTGTTGTAAGCAAGACATGAGAAGTAATTCTTCCGCTCTACTCAGTGCTGATTAGGTCTCAACTGGAGTATTGTGTCCCGTTCTGGGTGCCACATTTCAGGAAGGATGTAGACAAATTGGAGAGAATCCAGAGAAGAGTGACAAAAATTATTAAAGGTCTAGAAAACATAACCTATGAGGGAAGATTGAAAAAATTGGGTTTGTTTAGTCTGGCAAAGAGAAGACCGAGGGGGAACACGATAACAGTTTTCAAGTACGTAAAAGGTTGTTGCAAGGAGGAGGGAGAAAAAATGGAGTTTTTTGACCTCTGAGGATAGGGCAAGAAGAAATGGGCTTAAATTGCAGTAAGGGAGGTTTAGGTTGGACATTAGGAAAAACTTCGTAACTGTCAGGGTGGTTAAAAACTGAAATAAATTGCCTCGGGAGGTTGTGGAATCTCCATCATTGGAGATTTTTAAGATCAGGTTAGACAAACACTTGTCTAGGTAATACTTAGTTCTGCCATGAGTGCAGGGGACTGGACTAGATGACCTCTCGAGGTCCCGTCCAGTCCTATGATTCTATGATTAAGATCACTGTGATTGTGAAAAGGATCCTATTTTTGTATCCTACTCCCATTAAGAATGGCCACTATTTTAAGAAACTGTTTTGTGACGAATTCATATATTGGTATGTCTACAGAATTTTTGATCTGAGAGAATGAAAATCTCCAGTGCTCTGGAAATCATGGAAGAAGAGCTGACAGGCTGTAGTTTTTATTTACAAATCATGAAATGTTGCAGCATTATAAATGCAGATAAATTATATCAATAAGCAGGCTCTATTAACAATTGAAGTTTTGGAATAGCCTTCCAAGGGAAGCAGTGGGGGCAAAAGATCTATCTGGCTTTAAGATTAAACTCGATAAGTTTATGGAGGAGATGGTATGATGGGGTAACATGGTTTTGGTAATTAAATTTTCATGGTAAATAGGCCCAACGGCCTGTGATGGGCTATTAGATGGGGTGAGATCCGAGTTACCCAGGAAAGAATTTTCTGTAGTATCTGGCTGATGAATCTTGCCCATATGCTCAGGGTTTAGCTGATCGCCATATTTGGGGTCGGGAAGGAATTTTCCTCAAGGGCAGATTGAAAGAGGCCCTGGAGGTTTTTCGCCTTCCTCTGTAGCATGGGGCACGGGTCACTTGCTGGAGGATTCTCTGCTCCTTGAAGTCTTTAAACTACGATTTGAGGACTTCAATAGCACAGATATAGGTGTGAGGGTGAAGTTCAGTGGCCTGGGTTGTGCAGGAGGTCAGACTGGATGATCATAGTGGTCCCTTCTGACCTAAATATATATGAATCTATGATTTGTGAGAGTAAAAGCCTTGATTATTAGAAACTAACCATATAATATATGCCTAAATGAGTGTTGTAAACCAACACAAAGCACCTATCTGAACTGTGGTCATCTTCATCCTAGCATTTTCCATTGACTACAAATTTTTTATTTGTGGTGATTATTTTCTTAATAGTGGTTTCACAGGTGGGAAATCTGCCAACAGAAAATCCATATTGTAGCTTCCATGAAAGAGTTATTCTATACATCTTACTTTCCTTCTTTTATGCCGAAGAAAAACACACACCCCCACACCCTTCCCCCCCCCCCACATAGATTCTAGGAAAGTATTAGGGATTTACCCTCAAATGAACACAGGACATTTGCAAATCTACAGATTTACTTGTATTTCATCCAATTTTTTAGGTTTAAAGATCAGAGTCCAGTCTGCATAATAATGTAATGCAGCTTAATTCTTCATAACTGTTCCTTATTTCCCATTCCAAAATGTCTTGCATAAGATTATTTCTTCTAACCATAATGTCTGATCAACAAGACAAATGCTGTGCCCTATTCACTCAGGAAGATATCATCTGCTGAGGAGGTTGCCTAAGACCTTTAATGTAGTCATCCATGTACTGGCTGATACTCACAACACATTTATGCATTAGGTCTGCAATACTCTATATACACATCTTTAAGCAGAAGGGCACTCCCTGCAGTGATTTCTCTAAAAAAAGTTGGGATGTTAGTGTAAGAATAGGAGTACTTGTGGCACCTTAGAGACTAACCAATTTATTTGAGCATAAGCTTTCGTGAGCTACAGCTCACTTCATCGGATGCATCTGATGCATCCTTTTCTTTTTGCGAATACAGACTAACACGGCTCTTACTAGTTTAAGAATATTTTTTCCTACTAAAAGAATAGTAAGAGGGAAAACATACACAGGAGTGAAAAAACCTATCACTTACACTTAAACAATGCAGAAGTACAAGTGAATTGATATACTAAGAAGTGAAATAGTACTGGGGGAGGTGGGGAGGAAGACTCCAAAGGGCCCCATAGACTTAATAAAATTAATCGGGAGAACCTACAAAACTTAAAGATAAGATATCATATGGTGAACAAGACAACATATTATGAGGAAAAGCTGCTAGAGACTTCAGGGGAGTAGTGTTTATTACAAGTGAGAAACGTGTATTGGTAATTTTTTCTCCCTTTCTAATTTTACAAATAATTTCATGCTAATTAATTGTGACTTTTTTATGGATATGGCATAAAAAAGATATAAAAAGGATGGAGAAGTTAATTATTTTAGAGTCTGATGCAAAGTCCATTTGAATTGATGAAAAGTTGTCCACTGAATGTATCTGATGAAGTGAGCTGTAGCTCACGAAAGCTTACGCTCAAATAAATTTGTTAGTTTCTAAGGTGCCACAAGTACTCCTTTTCTTTTTGCTAATACAGACTAACACGGCTGCTACTCTGAAACCTGTCATTTACTTCAATGGGATTTAGATCAGGCCTCCAGTTATGTTTTACAATATAAACTAATATTTTTATGTCATTAGTTCACGGCTTTCAAAGAAATCATTCTCATGGGAATTTGTGATGTTACATTTCCCACATGAAACCCACAACTAATAGTTTTGAACTGCCTTCCTTATCATCATAGAAGAAGTCAACCTGCTGGAGATGCATTGGTAGAAATGTTAATCAGAGAAAATAAAAACAGTTAAGAATCTTTCTTTTGATCAATATTAAGTGCATCAAGGAAAGCTTTATCTGGTTTATGTAATCCACTTCAAAACGTATGTCATGTCCATCGGATTGGAACATATCAATGTGTAAAAAATGCAATTTCTCCTCAGGATTGAGGCAAGCTCTAATAGTTAGATGCTGTGCTAGCTTCTCAGACTAGATACCATGACAATTTCATAGGCCATCTCATTAACAAATTGTAGCTCTGCAGCATACACTGCTTTACTTATTTATTGAAGAGATAATAGGAAATAACTGGTTTCTTTGTGAAGTCATAAATAATATGACAGAAGGATATTAAGTGCACTGAAATGTGACAGAAAAGCTAAAAACTTGTGAGGTTTAGTATTTTATGGTGTCAGTTCTTTTTTTACTAGTATATGAAAAACAAACAGATATGTTCTAGGTGTTTTTGTGAACAATTATCATTTTAGTGTACTAGCTACTGAAATATGGATGTCTTAAATTATGAATTAAATGTAGTCTTGCTATTTTTTTTTTAGTAATTTTAAAAAATTTAACCAAAGAGGAAATCTTTCTTTTTTTTGCTTCTTCTGATCTTTGCTGTATTTGGGATACACAGAAAGTCTTGGTCTATGTCTTTGTTGTTATACGTTCACTCTGTGGTTGTTTCATTTTCAGTGTGAGTTTTCTCTCTCCCTCTTCACTCACACACACATAAACACAAGCACACACATCTCACTATGTTATTTCAGTGTCTTACAAAGGTAGTTGAAATGAATTTCTGTTTTTCTCTTTTCCCTACTATTTTTTTCTTTTTATGTGGGAAAGCCAAAGAAGGTTATTATGAAGATTTGTTGTCACTTGAATCTCTTGTGAGTTTCACAATGTTGGGCCAGTTTCTAACAGAGCACTGTCTCATGTTCACAAGTTTAACCCTACTGGCTGGGTGACAGATCCACTGTTCCTGATAGTGTAGATATCCTAGGAGATCATGATCACAGAGGAAGTAGTAGTCTGTCAGGTTGCTTGTCCTGTGAAAGACTTTGAATATCATGACTGAAACCTAGATTTGACTCTGGATTCAGAGAGAGGTTAGTGCATAAAGTAGAGCTAGAGAATTATGCATTCTATTCAGGTTTTATATGTTGTTACCATCACCATGGTACCTGTGTGCTTGCTTTGTTAGCATACTGCTAAATGCGGAACCAATTATTTACTTGCCCAAGTGGAGTTTTGTCAGGGTTGGTGACTTCAGCCCTAGCTAAAGACTAGTATTATTGTCACTAATCTGATCACTGTGGTTATGCAATTTTGAAGTCAGTCTTCTATTTTTTACAGTTTTTATAGCACCCACTACCAAAGTACCTAAGGACTAAGGTGCTGTTCTTAGTTCTAGTCTTTTTATTGAAGTTGTTCCAAGCTTTCATAAATATAAAGGGAAGGGTAAACTCCTTTAAAATCCCTCCTGGCCAGAGGAAAACTCCTCTCACCTGTAAAGGGTTAAGAAGCTAAAGGTAACCTCACTGGCACCTGACCAAAATGACCAATGAGGAAACAAGATACTTTCAAAAGCTGGGAGGAGGGAGAGAAACAAAGGGTCTGTGGGTCTGTCCTTATGCTGCCTTTGCCGGGGATAGACCAGGAATGGAGTCTTAGAACTTTTAGTAAGTAATCTAGCTAGGTACGTGTTAGATTATGATTTCTTTAAATGGCTGAGAAAAGAATTGTGCTGAATAGAATAACTATTTCTGTGTATCTTTTTTGTAACTTAAGTTTTTGTCTAGAGGGATTTTCTATGTTTTGAATCTAATTACCCTGTAAGGTATCTACTATCCTGATTTTACAGAGGGGATTTCTTTACTTCTGTTTACTCCTATTTCTATTAAAAGTCTTCTTGTAAGAAAACTGAATGCTTTTTCATTGTTCTCAGATCCAAGGGTTTGGGTCTGTGGTCACCTGTGCAAATTGGTGAGGCTTTTTATCCAACATTTCCCAGGAAAGGGGGTGTGCAAGTGCTGGGAGGATTGTTCATTGTTCTTAAGATACAAGGGTCTGGGTCTGTAGTCACCTAGGCAAATTGGTGAGGCTTTTTACCTAACCTTGTCCAGGAAGTGGGGTGCAAGGTTTTGGGAAGTATTTGGGGGGAAAGACGTTTCCAAACAGCTCTTCCCCAGTAACCAGTATTTGTTTGGTGGTGGTAGCGGCCAATCCAAGGACAAAGGGTGGAATATTTTGTACCTGGGGGAACTTTTTGACCTAAGCTGGTAAAGATAAGCTTAGGAGGTTTTCATGCAGGTCCCCACATCTGTACCCTAGCGTTCAGAGTGGGGGAGGAACCTCGACACATGCACTGGATGATGAGCCTATTGCTGATCCCACTTACATAAGTTTTAAAGCAGTGTAAATCCATTGACCTCAATTGCCACTTATTTTACACATGTATTAGAATAGAAAAAGGCCTCATATGTTATCACTTTTAGTGCTATCACCAAGGGGTCCTTCATAATTCTTTTTGAGGTAGTTGGGTGTCGGGGCAGGGGTTCCAATTATATTGACATATTGAATCAACTATTCAGTTTTTACTGTACTTACAGTATGTGTCAAACATCACATTGTATGATGTTTACTATCGTAACTTAACATTTCTCTTCTGTCACCCTGACTCAGACAGTTTTTCTACTGAAGTAGATGAGAATTTTGCCTGAGTCAGAAATGTAGGATTGGGCTTTTTATAGGCAAAATAGAAAATAGCTACGCTATCTTCTCACTCTTGTCGGTCAGAGTGGAGTTTCCCAGTGTTGCAGATTGTAGTGATGTTTAGAAAAGATTGTATGAATGCCTTCCTGGTTGGATCCTGGAGATGTGTATCTCATGAGACAACCCCATTGAGCAAAAATGTTTGTTTAATTTTCTTAGCGTGCTACTCTATTCACAAACGTTAGCTTAAATTTTTTGTTTAGGGGAAAAGAAAGAATATTCTGGCTTCAGTAAGCTTTTTTATCTCAATTAAAAATACAATCTAAAAACTGTAGGTATAAAACAGGAGCAGAAATGAGAAATTACTATATAAATATATTTTATAACTATCAAACTTCTAAAGGTGAAATGAATGCCTGTGGTTAGGTTTTCAAAACCTTTATTTAAGCAACTAAGTGACCTGATTTCAAAAGTGCTGAGCACCCAGCAACTCCCATTGAAGCCTACTTTTGAAAAAGTTGATCAAGTTAAAATTGACTACTTTTTGTACTAGTCTGTAGTAAGAAAACTGCATCATTTCCCATGAGGTTCTGTTTTTTTCTTGATGAAGGCATGATGAAGTGGGGTTCACAGGATGCAATACTGGACTAAATGCACTAAATCAAGGGAATGAATTTCAACTGTGAAAGCTGGAGTTTCACCTTCAATCTGTCCTAAATGTGACAAGCCACTAGATTATAACTCATTGCCTCCTAGAAAAACAAATTGTGGACACCTTTTTCATCCATTTCAGGGGGCTTGAAAATACCTGGTTGAAGTTTCAATCTAACTTGTGAGTTACCATGTCAACGAGCATGATATCAGGAATGTAGAGAGAGGTTCCATTTGTTTTCATTCATAGGCATATACAGCTTGTCATCCTTTTCTTGTTTATGACCTTGATTGTTTTGAAGTGGTTAAGGAGACAGTAGCATCCTGGCTTCTTGGATAGCTCTGATGTCCTCCCTTTAATTTTTTCCTAGCTGCATCTGATGCACTGGCTCTTTAGATGGTATCCATGGCAAGGCTCAGTTGTACCTTATAGGCTCAGTCCTGAGTTTGGGGAGGTACAGAGCTATAGTGTTTGAGCAGAATATCTCTTGGAGCCCTGGAAGTGCAGAAGCAACACAGTTACTGCTACATACGTATATAAGGTGCAGTTTAGTACCTCTCAAAAGGGGCTGGCCCTAGACCAAATGGTGTCCCCCTTCCATTTGTTAAACTTTTGAATACCTTATTTTTATTGCATTTGTAGCCCATTTCATGACTTTGATGCATGATTTATTCCTGTCACATAAGATGATAAATTTGCACACTAGGCTCTGTAAATCTGTATTTATTCGTGCCAAATATAAACAAATAAAATATACATTTTCTCTAAGCTTATAGAAACTTTTTAATTTTAAGAATAACTGAGGTGTACTAACATCAAAAAATTGAACTGTGCACCAACATTGGGTGGACCAGTATTAAACAGTGGTACAGTGACAGACGTAACCCTAGTCCTTTAGTCCAAAAGGTTGCTTTTCTTGCCTTTGCCCTTGCGAACTGAAGGACCGTGTAAGAGAGATTAAAAGACTGGCCAATGGCATTTTAAAGTGATAAAATAGCAAGTGATGTCAGTCTCTCGTTGGCCATCATCGACTGAAGATATGTTTTAATGATCCTGAGCTTTGAAAAGTTGTGCTCATCACTCATGACTGTGACTGGCAGTGTGAGCAGAATCCTCAAAGCTATCCACACATTAAGAAAAATGTCCTTCAGCTCTGCTCATGAATGAACTGGAGAACTTGGAGTGGAGAGTGCTTCCTGTGTTGCAAAATGTGATGGATATGTCTAATTCGACCTAGAGGTCTTTATCATTGATGTCCAAACATTTTCCATGTGTCAGCATCCAGTGAACGTCTGTAAAATAGGTAAAGATTGTTTTCCTGTCTGCTGGCAGCTTACCAGGTCTTTTCGTGGTGCTTCATTTGTCCAAATGGACACTCGAGCAGCGTCAACTTTGATGAACGCTCCAGCAGTGTCAACGAGTGAGGAAAAAAACTCCCTTTTGAATTTTTCTTCGGAACTTCCCATCACCTAATCTCTGCCCTTGTAATCAAATTATCTCTTCTTCTGATGAATACAAGTTTCCTTGAAGACAGGCTCAACTCCTAAGTTTTCTGCCACTTCTTTGGCAGCACTGATGACATCTTCAAATCTGTTGTCGCTGTAGGCAACAGTGAGATCATGGCAGCTTCTCCTCAAAGTAATAGCGGTTGTGATGTCCATCGCCTGAGTTTGTAATGCCTTGCTTATAACATCTACTTGGAACAGGATATATTGTATCAAACCACAGCTGAGACCAGAAATTTGAAGCCAGTGATCTGGTTTGCCAGGCTTTGCACCTCGTGTCTGATTCCGACCTCAG
Source organism: Eretmochelys imbricata (assembly GCF_965152235.1). NCBI lineage: Eukaryota > Metazoa > Chordata > Testudines > Cheloniidae > Eretmochelys > Eretmochelys imbricata. The sequence continues at coordinate 315,543,968 of NC_135572.1, forward strand.
CTTTACTCAACTGCTCCAGTTCCATTAGGGAATAGTAAACCTCAAATCACTTGGTACCTCACTGGCCTGATGCTGTCAATGGGCTTTCCCAGCGTGTGTCACTTCGTGGCTTCACACTCAGATTTGTAACTTTTGTCTGTGAGGATCTTCCACCTGAAAGTTGATGCTGAAAACAGGACATATATCCTTCTTTGCGATAAGGTCAATCAATTTGTTTTGAATTGTTTTGCTGCAGTAATGGTCCATAGCTTCTTTCTGAACTACTCCACGTAGGTGCTCATGCGTGACACCATTGTATTTCCCAAGGAGCTCTACCAAACTGGGGAGATTACCGTTATGCTCAGTGAATAACTTATCTGCCGAGCCCCGGAAAGCCAAATTATACTTTTCAAGGAAGGGTAATTGAGATCAGACTCTCGAGCATGTTCCTTCAGTGCTGGGTTTCTGCATTAATAATGTGCTAGTTTTCTGAGTCTATGCATTTATTCAGCTTGAGCGTGGACTCACCCTCCATCCACTTGGAGTAGGCTGTAAAATGGCCGGGTGACTTTTCATATTGCTTCAGAGCATTAGCTATGTTATGCCAGTAATTGTACCCAAAAAGCAGAAGCAATGATTTGGCATTCTTATCAAATATTTTGCAACAAAAATAGAACACTTTGTCAGTTGATTTTGCGTAAACTAACTAACGTCGATTCAGTTTCTCACTATTCTCGAGCACTATTTCACAATATGACTTTGAGAAGTGTTGCTTCTGCTCATTTATTGGAAACATCATATCCTTGATTTTGCCCAGACTGTTCAAAGGCAGAGTTTAGGATCACCAGCCATAAAGCAGGATCTGATGTATCGATTTGTGGTGTGCAGTTTTTCTCACTGCTGTTTCTGTCATCATGCAAGGCTGATTGTTCTTTATCATTTCTCTTCTTTTCAAGTGAGCCACATTCTTCTTTGTCATCACTCTCCTTTATGCTGCCAGGGACGCTGGACAATTCTCCATCACTTTCCTCACATTTTCATTCCTTATCTTCAGGTAAATCTGCTAATTCCTTCATAATAGGATTTCCATCATTTACGCTGCACTCCTCAATTTGTTCTGTACTGACACGATTGCTACTGCTGAAAGTATGGTCTATGTTGTTCTGTTTCAGATATTTTCCCATCAGATTTGCCCCTTGCTACTAACTAGATGTCAGCTGAGCTTTTTGTTTCCTATACTGAGCTCCTGAAGGCTTCTTCAGGGGCATCTTTTATTTTCTGTAGGGGAAAACTGACAGTATTGGGGAGGAGCAAAAGTTTATGTTCCACAGTCTTAAAAAGTCATCAAACATTACATGTTAAAACAAGGTTCACAATGTAGCAGCTGTGGTCTCACTTCACTTCATTCTTATATCTCACTCACTGACTGGTGGTACCTTGTCCCTTATATACCCGTGAGGGTATGTCTGACAACATTCTAGGAGGTTCAAGGAAAATGTAGTACTCAGAAAATCTAGAAGGTTCCAGAAGATTCTACAAGGTACAGAAAATTCTAGGAGGTTAGTGAAAAATGAATCCACATATGGAATACCTGAAACGTTTTATTTCAAACATTCTATTTTCCCTTTTGTTGCTAACAACAAAAACAGCACCTCGAGCTACATAAATAACGTAGCTGAAGTTGATGTACTTAGACCTACTCACTGGTGTCTTTACTGAGGTGAGTCGACGGCTACCGCTACCCCATCGACTATGCCCGTGCCTCTCGTGGTGGTGGAGTACAGGAGTCGACGGGAGAGCACTCGGGGGTCGATCTATCGCGTCTAGTCTAGAAGCGATAAATTGACCCCCGCTGGATCCATCGCTGCCCGCCAATCTGGCAGGTAGTATAGACATACCCTTAAAATACAGGTAGAAGCTCTCAGAGTTTGTAGGGTAAGCTGTGAAGTGCCATTCTGAAATAGGCAGTTTTTTTAAGAGTTGTCAGTAAGTTACATCCTTGAGTCCATTACACTCTATTATAAATTAAATTATCATGTGGGGATTTAACTCTGATGAGGATCCTCCTTTTGAAACTACATAGGAGATCTCTGAGACATTTCTATCAGCAATGTGTTCAGAGAGCCACATATGTGCAGGGGTCCTTGTTTGGTGTTTCACACAAGATAAGGTGGTGGTTAAAACTATGTTGTTGTTTTTTTTTGCCAGAAGTAGCCTGTGATGGAATAAAGCACTCCACTACTTTTTATTATTAATACTGTTGCAAGGTATTTTAACAGACATTTAGGAATATTATGTTCAAGAAAAAGCATCCTAACATATTTTTGTAAAGGTTAAGCTATTTTTTCCTGTACATACCATTGAATATCTGTTAAAATACAGTATATCAGTTTTAATTATATAAAGTAGTAGATATACTTTAATCATATAAAGTAGCAGATGTACTTTTTGTAGTACCCCCTTTTGCTCCTTCCCCTGTTTTTTGAGACAGCAATAATAAGACTCAGATAGCCAATAGTCACATTAGATTAAACCACCACACTAATCTCCTTTAAGCAGCTATACTTTGAGCAAAAGCTGGTAAAAAAGGTGAATACACCGGATTTTACTTTGGGAAGTGAAACATATTTTACAATAGTTTAGAAGGTATGTTCTTCATGGAAGTCCTCAAATATATTTACTGATTCAAAACAAATGGTAGACTTTGATTTGGCATACATGATATATAATAAATACAATAAACTCTTTTAAAAATTAATTGCGTACATTCTGCCTTTATGCGGAAAGTGTAAACCCGCAAGGATTAATTTTTAAAACTGTTAAATATGAATGATTCATTAACATTTTCTCAGAGTTATAGTATCTTTCACAAATAAACTGGGGAAGAATTAATGTCTGCCATGAGAACATGGATATCTGGACTCTTTTGACTCTATATACTAAGGAAACATATATACAGCTCTGTTCTGCAGACCTTTATTCACAAGGCCATATTCTGATACCCTTGCCCATGCTGACTAAGGCTCACTGAAATCAATAGAACTACTTAAAGAGTAAGGTCCCTCTTTACGTAAAGGTATCAGAATCTGGCTCATGATTAGTCTTATCTCAGTTGTAAGTAAATTTGATGTTCACAAAAGAGTTTGGTGGATCAGGTCCTGTATTATCTTTTGTTTGATTGATTGAATTAATTTCAATGGCACTTTTTGCATGACTAACAAGCACTCATGTGGATAAGGGTTTGGATTTCTAGAATAAGGCCCAAAGATATTATTTGAATAGTAACTCCTTTATATAGAGTCTATTTTTTTCTTTCAAAGTTGGCACAGAGCCCAATGCTTTTTTTAAACACAAAGCTTGTTCACAGTTTTTAGCCAACTTCTTGTGCTACTTGATCCCAAAGTTAATCGAAATCTCTCCCGTTGTTTAATTCTAAAAGTTAAGCTATTACAAAATCACTTTGAACATTTTGACTACAAATTAAGTTGAACATAAACGACACAAAAATAATTACTTTTAAAGTTTGTGTTCTTCATGCAATTACTAAGTAAATTAAGTCCTGATACAAAGTCCATTCAAGTCAGTGGAAAGACTCCTATTGACTTTAGTGAGCAGTGGATCACACCTTTATCGTCAGTGATAGTTTTGCGGTATTAGCTGCATCACAGCTCCCTCTTCAACCATTGGTTATAATTAGAGTTGGAAAAAATATATTTTAAGAATGTGTGACGTTTGGGCATTTTTACATTTCACAGTGAATTCAAAATTGGTTCCATTTTTATGAAATTTTCATGCTAAAATTTGGCTATTTTCCAGCAATTATTTTTCAAAACATGCACAATTTGCCATTCCTCAGTTTTTTGCAGCCAAGTTACTGCTTTCATGGCATTTAATAAAAATATGAAATTCAAGGTAGCATGAAATGAATGGAATTTAATTGTGGAAAAGTTCAGAAAAGAGAAGGGGAGACTGAGAAACTTCAGAAAGGGGATTGAAGACCTTGGAATAGGCAAGGGAGAGGAGATGCCTGTGGAGGGTTGATTTCCATTTGGTTGCTGAAGACCCTGAAGGAACATAGCACTACTGAGCCTCCTCCCACAAGAACATAACAGATTGGAGAAGAGACAAGGCCCACTGAATGGAAGAAGGATGTTGCAGTCATGATGGTATGGTGTATGTCACCAGATGATGCTGTTGCTCATAATCTTCCAAGTTCTTTACTTCATTGGAAAGCAAATGTTCAGTCTTGGGAAAACCTGCTGTGTCATATTTAATTTTGAGTTATGCAAGGTTTTGTGTGGAGGGAGCTGGTGAGCAGCAGGAGAATTTGCTCTCTGCCTTTGTGTCTTGTTGGAGACAATTCTTGAGACAGAGTTGCTCTCCAGGAATGGGGCATTTTTGTTGGGCTGAGATTCCTAAAACAAGGGATTGCTTGCATGCTGGTTTAGTCTCTCTGTTCCAAGAGAGAGTCCCATTCTGACAACAGAATTGTCCCTCTGCTGAGTGACAGAGGTCATAACAGGACACCGGGTGTCGGAAGAAGAGGCAATAATAATATAGGTTGTTCCTACATTTGCAAAAGCAGCCTGAAAACTACCTCAGAATTGTGTCCGTTTTAAAGGCCTGATCACTAAGATATATTAAAATACTGAAAAATAAAAATCTAAAATTCTCTCTCTCTCTCTCTTGCGCACACCCCTCCCCCATCCTCTGACACAAGGGGCCTAGAGCATTGTCCCTTGAACACTTTTTCAGATGCTGGCTTATTCGTAGATAATATGACTTTGACAGGCACTGTCAGTCAAGCTCATGATGGGAAATCTTTTATAGTAATTAGGAATAGTATTGCCTTATTGACAACAAAACTGGTCTTAAATACAGGTCAGAAATAAATGTGACAAATATCGTACTTGTACTGGAAGTGTAAAATTGATATGGTATGATTAGAAGGTACTTTAAATCCATTTAGCCAGGTTAAATGTTTAAGAATTTGTTTCTTTTAATCTTTCAGTTACAGTAACTGAGTTTTGCATCTAAGTTTTACCCATAAATATCGTTAGGGGTCTAAACATTAAGAAATCTTGGTATAAATTCTATGGAAAGGAGCAAAGCTGTTCATAATTTTTTTCTGTCAATTTTAGGTTATATGACTATGTATGTTTTAGTGCTTCATTAACCCTTACATTTATCATGCATTATAGGGCTTGGTAGTTTTTATAGCTATGTAACACATTACAGCATAATGTGCTAAAATGTAATTATATCCTTCTCAGGTGGGTGAATATTTTTATACTGTCTTTTTCATTATCTTTCAGGTGTATACATAGTACATTGTAAACTTATTTTAAGGAACATTTTGCTGTAATTAAAATAACAATTTACTTTGTTCTATTATTGCTTAAAGTTACAAGGTATACAGAACTTAAAGATTGGTTAGGAAGAAGTGAAAATGAAACAAATAGTGTTAGATTCTTAAACATCATTCCAAATTGATGTGTTTGAAAATGTGATTGGCTCTTAAGATTACAGAACACGTTTTTCAAAATTAAATTGTTTTGAGAGGGTAATGCTATTGTATAAGTGCAATTAGATATAGTAATTCTATAGTAATTATGTGATTGTAAAGCCAATGATTTAAAATCTATCAGTTCAGAAAGAGTTTTTAAAAATTTAAGCCATTAGTTTAACGAACTTTGACACATGTTGCTTTGTCTTAATATTACTGACACAGCTATCAATAAAGTAAAATAAAACAACTTTTGAACATGGGGATTTGGTTAAACCAATATAAATTCTAACATGTAGCAGTGTTTTATTTAGTGCAACATTACATAGCTACTTATAGATAGTATATCTCAAGCTTCATTATAATAACTTGTTTAGCATAGTTTTAGCAACTGCAAAATAATTAGAATGTTACATTAAAATATAATATGTAAAACCTAAATTTGTACTTACAATCAATATGTATATTTATGCCCACCATCAGGCCCATTTACACTCCCATAGCAGTGTAGATGGGCCTTAGTATAACTGAAAATCAGGCGCACTAACTTTTTATTTGTTGCTTAATATTGAGAGGTTGAGCATTAGAAACCTGGGAAACAGAGTTCTGCAAAATATTCATGTGAAACTGAACATATCTAAACTGCCAGTTTTTCAGTTCACAGTTGTTCCATGTAAACAGGGTTTTCTGGAAAATGTTCAAAGTTGGGAAGACAGTCTTTCCATTCCCTGGATGTCAGTGAAAATTTGATTGCATTCTCATGAGGCATTTTCAGATTTTGAGTTTGGTTGGTTAAGATTCCTCACATGGTATTACTTCAGGCTTCCTGATTAGCTGAACCTATGTGCTTAGGAGAGCATCATGATCAAACATGCATAGTCTGCTAAGGACTTTTTTGGCAGCGACAGTGGCCACGGTTGATGGCATTGAATCAGGCATTGCATAGTGAAATTCCCAGATCTGGCTCATGTGAATGCATGAATCTCTAGGGCAGTCTTGCTGGCAGCTCGAGATAGGTTCAGTGAGTGCATATTGGTAGAGAATTTGAGCTCATGGTGTGCTGGGGTGTTGTTGGCCATTCTGGAAACATGGCCAAGGAGTATGCAAAACTGCTTTTTAATTTAATGAGTGATTGAAGGAAGGCCAGCTCTTTGAGAGATGGTGACATTTTGTACAAAGTTAAACCAGTTTATGCTAAGGATTTGGCATGGACAGTGCATATGGAATGCTTCTAGCTGCTCCAACTCTGCCTATAAAAGAATACAGGTTTCTGATCCATATAGCAATAGAGGCACCGCACAGGTTTGATAGATCCTGAGCTTTGTCTAAGTGCAAAGACATTTTTGCATCCATAAGCAAGATATGGACTTCATGCAGAAAGTGGCAAGACCTACTTATTGAAGAACATGCATTTTCCTGCAACCATTTGACCTCTACTTGCAGTGTGGGTGGATGAACTCTCCACAGTACTTGACCTCACCTACACTGCAGGTTCTTGCAGCCCAGCTCTGACATTCTGGACTTTGGTCTTTTGCCATGAGATGTTCAACCCCATACTGAGGACGTGCAGCTGGAATTCTCTGATTGTGTATGAAAATTTATCTTTATCCCTTTTCAGATTCTGCTAGATTCTGTTTTCAAGCAGATGTGTTTTGGGTTTTGGTTAGTTGAAATTTAATTCACAATTTGAATAAAACTTTCCTGAAAGTTCAGACCAAGTGTAGCCAGGAAGTTGAGGAAATAGTTCCCCAAACAATTCCTTTTCTGTTTTAGACTCTTTGCTGGACACCAATTTTCGAAGGGAAAGACATTATTATACAAAATCAGGAAACATTTATTATCTATCCAAATTCAGAGAGAGTCTTCCACTTCACAAAAGGAGCTTTTGACAACATTGAAGACAGATATTTTGACATTGCAGACAGTGATTGCCTATGTAAATGAACTGCTAAAGTTCTAGAATTTTCCATTCTCTCTTCCAACCCAGGATAAAATCTCTGTTCTCAAAAGGGGAAAAAATGAGAACATCCTCTTCATGTTGGAAAGCAGTAGGTAAAAAACCTTCATATACAGCCAGACTGAGGCACTTTGCATGGAAAGCACTCCCTGCTTAAGCTTCTGTATAATTATGTAGACTTCCCAAAGACTGTCTACAGACAAAGAAGGTGGGGGAGAACTGGGCATCAATCCATCTGAAACCTGTTATACTACTTTTGCTCACAATCCTGTTTCCACTGCAGTCTAATGGATAAAGTTAAGCACATGCTTAAGTGTTTGCAGGATCAAGGCCCTAGAGAAGGTCTTTAGAGACTAATGGCATGATTTTTGAATATGTTGAGCTCCCACTTCTGTTGAGGTCAGTGCCAGAGTGCCAGATCAAAATCTTCCACCAACATATTCAATTGAGAGGAAAATGGAATCTTCCATATGAAAAAAAGATGTGAAATGTCAGAGTTCTAAGAATGCTCTACTCGTTTATGCCTGTTGGACAATAATGGTAAGGCTAAAAAAGTTTAATAAAGTAAAACTGAAAATAGGACAGGAAACCTAAAACTTAAATAGATTTCAAAATGTATCTAGTCACAGATTTCCTCAGTCTCACTATAATACCTCAAAGCGACAAATAGAATTTCAGGTTGAGAAAAGTTTTGTAAGCCTTGAAATGGTTGAGGGGGTTTGCTTGCAAACCCAATTGACAGCCTTGCTTGTAAGTGTCTATACAGAGAATATTTGGAAGAACCCTGAAGGTTATATCATAAAATAGATTTCAGTGCTGCTAGACATACAATCACATAATATAGATTTGTTTATTAAAGATCCCTAGCATTTTTAGTTCACATAGGAACCGAAACCAAGTATGTGTAATCAAACATTATTTTTCCTTTTACTCTAGATTCAGTTTGAATAAACACAAGGCCATATCATACCATTTATTTTTTTAGCAGAACCCTTCCCTGACATGGCCCAGGAAGAATTTATTTCAATGTAAGATTATGAGAATATCAGATCAAATTGTGTAAACTTTCAATCTAATTTTTCTTTACTTTTTTAAAAATTGAAAGAAACAAATTTATTCTATACTTCTATTGGAAATTGAAATTCGGAAACATTTATAAAGTCAAAAGTTACTATGGCAAATTTTGCTGTCATTTACATGGCAGCCCACAGATTTCTGTAGTTTCTGAGGCCAGAATTTGATTTCCAGAGCAACTGTAACTTGTCATGTATTCATAGAATTGTGTGTTCCGCTGTATAGTCTGGCTGTCTGTGTGTACTCCAGGTGCTCCTGGGTAGCTACTGCAACGATGCTCCCCAGCTGTCGCCTCTGTGCTCAGAGGCAGAGGTTCACCAGGCACACACATAAAGGAGCAGCTCACACTTGAAAATGACACAAAGAAAACTTTTACCTGCCCCAAAACTTGGAAAAGACAGAACATTAAAGAACAGTTCTAAACCTGGGGGAGCTACAGATTTTTCTTCAAGTGATGTCCCTATTGGTGCTCCACTGTAGGTACAGCAGCACCCCTTGCTCCTGGGATTCAGAGATATTCATCAGCAGTGCCTGTTGGACCGCATATGCATACCTTTCCCCTCTCACGCTGTGAGTTGGACATATATATAGCGTTGTATATATGCCCCCCAGTTTCTTCTCTACCACCTTTGGTCTGAGACGGAATCCGCAACAGAGTCCATTTCTCCTTTTTCCCTCATTAGAAAAGTGCCTTACCTGTCACTGTTTAGTACCTGTTTAGTACTTCTTTGTCTTCTTCTTTCCTCTATCATTTTTGTTTGTTTGTTTCCGCTTTACCTTTATTGTTACCTCATAGATTAGGTTTTTGTTTCCCTGTTTCCTGCCATTCCCACCAGCCCTTCCTCACCCTTATGCCTGGATCTCCTGCCGTTCCATTTTCTTCACTATCTGGAAGAGGGACACATCCCACAAAAGTGTTCCCACTGCCACAATTTGACTGCCATGGCCAGAAAAGACTGCGACATTCAGTTATAACTTACATTAGACCCAGGCCAGGAGTTTCCCCCATGGTTCTTTCAGGCTCTGCCAGGTAATCAACTGTTCTCCATTCCTTGCATCCCTCTAAGACAAAGTTTTCCCTTTCTCGCTTTGATGAGAAAAAATGGACTCCCGGACACAGGCCACCAGAACACCTTCCCCTGTGAGGTCAGTCACCTCAACATCATCTGACAGTGGACATAGCTCCAAGGCCCATCTGAGTATCTCCAGTACTGGCATGAAGCTATGGGCTAAGTCGACAGACCTACAGCCCTCAGTACCGTATCTTAAGTCCAGAGGCTGAGACAGACTGACTTGGGAAATATGGCACCGACAAAACTGGCATCCTTTTCAGCACCACCGAAGTTGTCAGCACCGACCAAGTCCTCTGCACCAATGAAGCCATCAGCACCAAGCAAGTCCTCGGGGATTCTCCAACATAGATCTTTTTGCCACTCTGCAAAATGCCCAACGCCATCAATTCCGCTTCAGAATGGCACTGGGGCATGGAACTCTGGGAGGCGCATTTCTCATCACATGGGATACATCACTGCTCTATGCCTTTCCCCCCTTCCCCTTTTGTTTCAAGTACTCCACAAGATTCAGGGGGCTGAGGCTATGTCATCCTTATTGCTCCAACATGGCCATGACAGATCTGGTATACCTACCTCCTTTGCATGACGGTATGCCGACCGATCTTTCTCCACCCAACTCCGCAATTTTCTCCACCCAACTTTCACAGAATGCGGGTTGTATCCTCCATCCCAATCCACAGATACTCCACCTCAAAGCCTGGCTCCTCCATGGTTCCAGGATTTGGAAATAACCTGTTTGGATGCAGTTAAACAAATAGTCTTGGATAGCAGACAGAGCACGACCAGCCACACTTCACAAATGCACTAGGTTCCAATGCTGGTGCACCTCCCATCAGATTGATGCACTAAGAGCTCTACTACCACTTATCCTGGACTATATTTTACACCTTAAAAGAGCAGGATTATCCCCCAGCTCCGTTCATGTGCATTTGGAGCCATCACCACTTTTCACTGCCACATAGATGGCCATTCTGTCTTCACACACCCACTCATGAAACATTTTCTGAAGGGTCTCCAAAATCTTTCTCCTCTCATATGGGATCCAAACCTGGCCTTGTTCTACGCTCTCTTACTAGACCACCATTCGAACCACTGATGGTGTGTTCCTACTTTTACTTATCAGTGAAAACAGCCTTTCTTGTAGCTATCACCTCTGCCTGGTGGGTCAACAAAATTGGGGCCCTTATGGTGTATCCGCCATACACACTTTTTCATAAAGACAAAGTGTGTAACGTCCACATCCCAATTTTTTGTCCAAGATTCCATCATCTTTCCACCTCAGTGAACCTATTCACCTTTCTTCCTTCTTCCTGAAGTCTCACAGCAACAAACAGAAGGCAGCAATGCACACCTTGGACATCAGGCAAGCCTTTCACCTGGACAGAACTAAAACTTTCCAAAATTCACTAAGTTGATTCCTTTCAAAAAGGATCCAAAGGCTCAGACATCTCTAAACAATGCCTCTCCAAATGGATCTTGCAGTTTATACCTACTACACAACTGACAACCTCCTACTGCAATTAGAGCACATTCCACCTGCTCGCTTTCCACCTTTATTGCTTTTGTCAATAATGCCTCCATTGATGACATTTGCAAAGCGGCCGCCAGGGTATCAGCCCATCACCATGACATTACTCAGTACACTTCAGCAGATACTGTCCTGGGAAATCTGCAGTAAATGCTGCTCTGAAGCTACTGCTTTCCAATCCCCTACAATGGAGCACCCACAGGGACATCACTTGAAGAAGAAGAAAAGGTTACTCAACCTGTGCAGTAACTGAGGTTCTTCAAGATGTGTGTCTCTATGGGTGCTCCACCACCTGCCCTCCTGCTTTGGAGCTGACAAACAAGTTCTGCAGCAAGAAGGAACTGGGGGGCAGTTGGACTGCACAGTGCTATATATACGTCCTGCTCATGGTGCATGAGGTGGGAGGTGCGCATGTGTGGTCCAACAGGCACTTCTGATGAAGATCTCCAATCCCACGTGCAGGGGGTGCTGTCACACCTACAGTGGAGCACCCATAGCAACACTCATCTTGAAGAACCTCAGGGGGAGTAACCTCTTCCCATGTAATTGTACAGTTTCCTTTCATTTAACCAAACTTCTTCGGTTTTAAAATCGTCTTTGAAACTGTTTTATGTTAATCTCATTACTCATGGGGGTTTAGTCTCTGACTTCATGGAGAAAATAGGTTATGGAGAGAAATAGGAATTTCTCATTGGCCATATATAGGTTACCTACTGAAATGTGCCCACAGCTAAACACATCCCATATAGCTATAAGTAGTACTTTATATTACTACTTTGAAGTTGAGAGTAGTGAGTATCTAAAGCACCTCTGGACCTGCTTAGTGCTTATGAGCTTAAGCCAGAGATACTCCTAGGCAATTATAAAAGAGCAGATTGGACCCTTGGTTTACTGTATATATTTCAAAATATAAGGATTGAGACATAATAATTTGCACCTCTAAAATAAATAAATCATCTGAAATATAGGGTCAGCTCAAAATTGAAAAAAAAATGTTTAGACACCCTTGAAGCTTAAAAATAAAGCCCCAAATATTTGCAACCAATAATTAACAACTTCAAGTTAAATATGTGAGGGATTCTGTTGCATTTATAATTTAGTGTGGTTATAAGGCTGAAAACTGATTCACAGTTAAATATTTAGTCAGGAGAGAGGATTTTTATGTTCTGTGTTAAAGCTTCTTTGGCAGGAGCACAGCTTGTACTGCAGTGTTAAATATAATGAATGATTTCAGCATGGACTAGCTAGTTCATAAGCATATAATAAAGGTTACAAAACAGACTAAGAAATTGAGAGTGAAAGCCAAATAAGTTCTATTTTGAATTAAGAGTAATGTGAAAAGATGGCATTGCAGTTCTCAGTTATGATTACATCTGGCTGTTATATTATCCCTTATAATTTGCTTTCTAAGACAGAAGTGAGAAACTTGTGTTTTGGATGGATGAATGGATAATACTGTCAAAGCCATGAGTCTACAGACACTCAGTGTTTTCAGTTGGGAGACAAAAAGCTAAGGCACGTGTGAAATGAAGTTGCAAAATCTCTGCAGAAACATTAAGAATTGTAAAAAATGAAGGCCTGATGATACATTCTTATTTATAACAGATTTTCTGTTTGCAAAAGGCCAATTCATATAGTTCTTGAATTGGAGTGAGCACTTAATTGATGAAAATAGAAGTTTTGCCTCAGTGAGGATTCCAGATAGATCCTAAGAGATTAAAATAGTAGCAGTTAGGGATTTAGGAGTTGTCTACATGCAAAATTGCACTGTTTTAACTAAAGGTGTGGTTTAAAATGATTTAGAAAAAAATGCAGTAAAAAGCTTTGTAGGCTCACTTATTTTTTATTTAAACTAGGTTTAGGTGGGTTTAGCTTAAGTATATTAGAAAGCGGTTTAAAGAAAAATGAAATGAGTGTCCACATAGCAGTTTGTATTGGTTAAACTAAAAAGCTGGTTTAACTAAACTGGTGCAAATTTGTGTGTAGCCAAGGTCTTAGTGGGAGACTTTTAAAGGCAGTTTGGGCACTCAGGCAATGGTAGTTGCATGCCTCGGTTGTTCTTTATGCCTTTGAAAATCTCCCCCACTGGCCTAAAGATGTGTTATAGGAGTTTGGAGTAATTTGAGTCTTATGGGAGTTTGGAGTAATAAAAGCAAAGGGTGCCAAATTCCTTAAGTTAAACCACCCGTTCTACATACACCAATGAGAAAAAAATTCCTTTCTAAACCAACATTAATAGGGGACATTTTTTCAAACTGGGAGGATGCTGTATAGGACTGAGCAAACCAGGCAATCCTTATTGACTTTTTACTCTGGCAAAACTGCCCTGAGTGAGGACTGCAGGATTTAGTTCATTTACTTCAGTGGGCATTTTCATGAGTAGGGAGGAAAGAACTGAGTCCAGAGAAAGGGTGATCTGCGGTAAATTCAAAACAAAGTACCTTTTCTTTTTCCCAGGTTAGACATCTACAGCCTGATCCTACAGCTTGAAAATTACAATTACGATTTGATAATGTTACTCCTTTCAAGTCAAAGTATTCCAGTTATCAGGTTTATACATAAACATAAAGGAGCAGAATGAGAAAAAAAGGAATATTATTTTATGAAGCAATAGCAAATAACTGATTGATGAATTACATGACTAGAGATATGAAACAGGGTTGCTAATTCATGGAAAACAGTGAAAAATGTTGCATTAGTCTGTATTAATGGTGCCAGGCTTCTGGATGGTTTTATGCAAATAAATAAACAATTGGCTTGCTCCTAGACCCACTGAAGTCAATGGCAAAACTCCAATGGCTTCAGTGAGGGAAGGACTGGGGCTAATATCTGATCCACTTGGGAGAGCTTGATAGTGGGACCTAAGTCTAACTAATCCAAAAGACTAATCCCATGTGGAAGTGGTAGCAGGAATGGTAGACACTTCTGATTGTTTCATATACATTAGACAGCAATTGAACCTGCTGTCTCTCAAGACAGATCTTATCTTAATTGGTGACTTTGATTTCTCTCTATCTCAGTTCAGAATTCCCCTAGCTCATGAATTTTTGGCACTCTGATCAAGCCCTAGTCCCATCCCAAGTTCCATTCCAACTGCCACAGCTCAGCTCCCCCTAGAATCTTCTCAGTCAGTTATTTTCAGTCAACAAAGGAGCTCCTGTCAGGGGCTGTGCACTAGATTTTTTTCCTGGTTTCTTCAGCCCTTACTAGGACTCAGTCTTACTTTAGTCTTGCCTTATTCAGTACTTCTAATTAATCAGGTTTTTATCTGGTTGGACACCTTTGGTCTCAAAGTTTAAAGGTGTTCCTCTTTTAACACGTTAGGTTTTCTTTAGTTAAACATGTGGTCTGATGCAAGCCTGAAGCCTGTGGGAGAAGCAAAGTAACTGAGTAAGCTCTCTGTTGGTATCTGTTGGAGAGCAAGGGGAGTTGACTGAGTGAGGTAGTACCTAATTTAAATATTAACTATGAATAGTTTGGAGATATTGGGGTATAATTTGGTTAAAGTTTTATACTTGGGTCAGATATTTTGGAAATCATCCTGTTAGGAACCACCTGTGCAAGGCCTGGTTAACGGGGTTGGGATTACCCCAATTAAAACCGGTGTTTGCCGAGGTTGGGTGAGAGGCCCTGGACAGAGCCAAAGAGTGGGAGAAAAGATGTCTGTTATCGATTTGTTGCTGGGAGCATCTCTCTGTGTGGTAGAGACTCTGCGTAGGGTCCTGTATATCAGTGATGTCTTTGTTAAAGAACTGAGCGGAGAGTAGCAGCTGTATGCTGTGAGGAGGGCACAGCAGCTAATCTGATCCAGATTTGAGAGCTTCCGCCTCAGCAGAGCACCAGATCTGGTCCCCAGCTGACAGCTACTGTATACAGACAGAGTGGAGTAGGAGTTCCAGGCCAGGTGAGAGCTACCAATCACAGCTAAAGGATGGAGCAAAGTGGCAATTTGGCCCATTAGCAGTGCTTAGTGTGGAGCAGCATTACTGGGGGCTGAATGTATGGAGAGTAGCAGATTGGCAATGGAGGGAGCAGATCTCCATCTGCCTAAGAACTCTGGTGAGAACTCCCTAACCAAGCATTACAGATGAATGCCACTGTAGCAGGTCAGGTAGCAGAGTCCCAGATGTACTTCAGTAGTCTGGACCCAGGTTCTCCTTGTGCCTTCCTGACCAACTAACTGTGAGAGGGAAGTTGGGGAGATGACGATGCTGCATCAGCCACTCATGGCTATTCTGAGGACGGGCATAGGTTGTAACTGCTACTCATGTGTCTTGGGGTAGAAGTGGTAGAAATTGTAAAGGTGTAAGGTTGAAAACAAGCTTACCCTGTCATTGTCCTTCCCTCTTCCTAATAATGATTTCCTGTTAAAAAACCCCTGGTCACTGTGCTTGTAAGTGAGGAATAAATTGCCTATCAGTGGCACCTAGAGTGATTTATATTCCAGGTTACTGGGTTGGGGCTTGAGCCAGAGTTATTTAAGTGTTAGAAAAAAACCTAGAAAGTGAGGACCCGCCCCTTTATGCTGCCAGTGCCACTGGCAAAGGAGTTACATCTTGTTGGGTTTTCGGTTTAGTTGATGCTTGGGAAGATTCTTTAAGTGCCTAAAAGTTCATTATGGGTTGTTAGTACTTTAGGTACCCAGCTCCTGCAGACGCTCTTTGGAAGGCTCCACAGCTGGAGCTCCAGAACTCAGACAACACAACTTTAGACACACACGTGTTCCAGAGGGAATGTGTATATCACCTCTGAATCATGTCATCATGGAAATTGCTTTCAGGAAAAGATACCACAGGAAAACCAATCTCTGCTACCAAACAAATTAGTATTTAGTCTAAAAATAAATAACAGACCTTTATGTGCATAGGGCGGAGTACTTCCCAAGCACTGAAAGTGTCATAGATTCACTCCAGAAGAACAATGCTGTCAATTTGTGCCTCACCTTGTGCACTAATACCAGTGTCCAGCATCTTCCTGAGTCAGTAGCAGTATTCTGAGTGCTCAAGCTTGAAGGCCATGTGCCTCCCTGCAGGAACACTGGCTGATCAGGGACACCACTCTTGCAGATGTCAAAAGGTAATCTGTGTCTAAGTTGGATGTTGGAGTCACTAGGAATGATGATAAACTCACCAAAGTCCTAGCTTGTTGCCAGCAGATAATTGGAATAGGAGTCCTTCTAGACAAGGCTTAACTCAACTCTTAACTTAGTATCAGATACAGATGAAACATTATCTGTTCTTAGTATAGAATTGTATTCAAGACCCAAAGTGGGACAATTATAAAATTATTATATTCTCAGTCCTAGTGATCCAGTCTTGCTGTTCCTCTTCAGACTAACTCCTGCTGAAGTCAGACAATTATGTAATAACCATTTACTGAAGTGGTAGTGGTAATAAGTTCAAGGCAAGAGGGAGAATATTCTCTGCAGTGTGGGCCGCTGAAAATTAACATGTGACTTAATTCTGGATGCCAGAGTACAGGGAGATCTTTGAAGGAAGTGACATTGACGCACTGTATTGTTTTGCTTCTGGTCATGTAGCATCCCTGCACTTTGTTTCATATAGGAGCGTAGCTGTTCATACATAGCTGTCATGCAACAAAGGATTGGAGGAATGACACTGTAAATCTCTGGTGAAATTAGGCAGTTCATGCTTTCCAATGGCCTCAAGCTACAGTTCTTAAAAGATACTATTTTGTGGATGGTATATGGTTCATTAAGGATTTATCCAGGTAAGTGGCTTTTCCAAATGCACATGTAGTTTCCAGCTATTCTAAATAAATAAAAGTGTTGTTTTTTGGCAAAAGGAACACCTGCCTATGGATGTCAGTTACTCTTCCTCTTTGTTGCCTTTAACAAACATACTCTTCTGTACTGAATAACCTTTTAAATGTAGTATCATTAATTAATGTTTCATTGCTGTATGTTAGAGGACAGATCAGGAAGAGGGTTTTTTTGTTGTTGTTCATTGACATCTGGTCAAACAAAGCAAAGTGGAACCTTCTGACATTACCTATCCAAGGATTTGAAAGGGAAGGGCTGTTTCACACAATAGACCTCATCACGTATTTCTGCAACTCACTATTCTGGCTTGTCTCAAAATAAATAATCTGTACTGATTAATTATCTTCTTAAAAATAAACTGTAATTATAGCATGAGTCATTTTCAATGTTATTATTATAGTGCTTACTGTAATTCACCTGCGTGTACATGTATTTATATGCTCTCTATCGCTGTTACATTGTAAACTAAACTTATCTTCTTGACCTGTGGGTTAGTTTGCTGGCCAAGTGGACCAATTTAGGAACATTTGTCTTTTTATTAACTCCATCACCTTGGGGCATCATTTCCTATATAAAAGGCCCTATTATACCACCCATTCACTGCTATTCTCTGCCTATAAGCTGAAAAAAGTGTTCTTAAGTGTTTTCTGTACTATTATTATTGTTTATAAAGTGTTGTGGAATCTACCAACTAGTATCCCAAATCTGAAGAGTATACTTCAGGGTCACTGGTAGCTCACAGAGGTAAGTAGTTTGACTCAGGTTGTAAGGACGTCTCTCTGTGAAAAGTATAGTCTGCTTACTTTTGTCACCTAGCCTATGTCTGAATGTTCAGCTTCTGGCAATATAACCCTGTTCCCCATGTGATTTCAGGCAATTTCAGGAGTGGCAGTCAGGGTAAGATGTTTAAAAAAGACCAGGGTCTGGATCCTGCCCTGTGGTAAAACTGCTGTGCCCAACTCTACTTTTATGTAAATACACTAAATTGTGTTAAAGTTGAAAAATACATTGCACTATAGAATACAGAAATCTTATGCCTATTTTTACCCAGAATTGCTTTTGTATTCTGAGATCTTTCTTGTTTAAGAACATGGCTATACTTTTTAAGTAAACAACACATCTCAGGCTAGTCATATTGCTGCTGATCAGAGTAAATTAAATAAGAAAATATTAACAGCTATTTTTAAGGAAATCTAATTGTAGATAAAAATGTATTTGTATATTTAGAAATTATGTTGATGTCAGTCACTAAAACTCCTGGGTTAATTATATCAGTAAAATAATCAGTTAAAATTAGCCAAATGTAACAAAGCAAAATCTCCTGCTTGTTAACAAATCCCTTTCCTTCTCATTAAAGTTCAGCCAAAAAGCTGGCCAAAAATAAGTCTTAAACTATGACTTGTAGGTCGCTAAACTCAGGGGTTGATCTTGGAAACAGTTTTGCACATAGTTAACTTTTTGCACAAGTGCTCCCTTTGAAGGTAATGTCAAGTCCTACTGAAGTCCCATATAGTTGTGTGCATAAAATTAAGCATGGATTGTAGCTTTGAGCTCTTGCAAACCACAGAAGAGTACAGGCTCCAGAGGTGTTGGCCTTGCACTGACAACTATGGTTAGCTGTAACAGTACATATCTTTGGATTATTTATGCATGCTTTTATGTAGTCCAATATTCGTTTCTGCTGTTTTGTTATTGTTAATTGGTGGTTTTGGTTTCTGACATTACTTTATTCATTTTGTTAAATGTTACTTTCTACATTCAGTCAGTTAATTCATTTAATATAAATTCTACATTAGGTTAAATATTTGAGCAGTTATGATTCTATTAAAAATTCAGTTTATCTGCAGATATATCAGTTATTGGATAAACACCAGTCTGTTATTGTGCAAATAAAAATAACACCATCAAAAATTAAGCAACTAGGATGAGGAAATTACAGCTGTTAGGTCCTTTTGTAAAATTGTTTCTTACATAATTAAATTCCTTGGATATTCTTATCTATTAGTCTAGATATTTGATTATAATTTCTTTGATGACAATAAATGGATATGGTGGAAGTATGATTTTTGAGTGATGTAGTTCCCATATGTAAAGAGAATTTGCCAGTCCATAGTCCGTTTCTGTCTGGGTTTGAGTCTCCACTAGCCTGCACATGGTATAATCATTTACAGCTATGTGAAGTAATTGCAAATTGGGTGTACAGTATTACCAGTCTTCTTCACTCACACTTGTTGTGGCATTTAACATCCACTTTGCACTCATAAAGACATAAATTTTAAGGCCAAACCCCACTACAATGTACTAGTCTGAACTCTTGTATAGAATTTCACCCATTTTCAAACCAGTCATAGTCATGGTTTATATCAGTGTGTCACATCTGTGCTAGGGGCTTACATGGATGCGTCTAGCAGAGTGTAGCACAGTGTAAACTCTGCTGATGAGACATACCTTCTTGTAGCCTATTTTGTAGAATTTTTTCCTGTAACCTAATTCAGGCTGCTTATTCCAGTGGCTTTGGCATAAATCTCTTCCTCTTCTTGCTGCATTAGATTAGGAGTCTTGGTAAATGGCAAAAAAAAAAGAGAAAATATGCACAAACCGTGAAAATTTGCATCTAAGGCTAAACAGGTGTCATCAGGGAAAAGTCATTCAGATTTGTCGGGAATTTTATCTGGACTACCGGTCTGAAGAAGAATGGAGAGTACACAAGCATTACTGGGACACTTTGGGTATCTTTACTCTGCATCTGGGATTGAGCCTCCAAACCTGGGTCGACAGATTTGTGCTAGTGAGGATCACACTAGCATGTTAAAAATAGCAGTGTTAACATTGCTTTGATGTTGTATCTCGAGCTGGAGCTTGCCTCCTATAAACAGATGCATACCTGTGTGTTTGTCTAATTGTTAATTTTGTATGATATACCTGGTCATCAAGAGAATTTGTATGTGAGTGAGAAAAATCTTTGATAATTCCAGTGCTTCTTGAATAGAGGTCAGGTGTTCATTCAGACGTGCAGACTTCATCTCCCAATGCTGCAATATGGGGAGGAGAATAAGGGAAATCTTCGGGCCTGCAAGGGGCAGCCCGGAGTGCTGGACAGTCTAGTGGGTAGAGCGTGTGGCTGGGGAGACAGTGCTTTCTCCCAGGTGGCTGCCTTGACAAGCAGGTTAGAGATCCTTCCCCTCAGCTAGAGAGGCAGCTAGCTCCTGCCCCTTTATCAGTCAGCCCTGAACTGACAGGTTTTCTTCTTTTATCTCCACTCCAGGCCTGGAATTTGCTGCAAGCATAACAGGATGGGGCTAGCTGAGTTCAGAGGCTCTCATTAACCCCTGATGTGCTGGCTGGCAGTTGCTCTGTTTCATTACAGGGGCTTTCTGTACTCATGTGTTGTGTGAAAACTTGGGTCTGCCAGTTCCTCACCACCCATTCTACACTCCAGTTTAGGGAGGAGGTGGCAGTCTCAGAACTTTCATCTCCTGATTGGAGTGATGCAATAAAGGGTGTGAAAATCTCCAGTCCTACAGTGCTGTGAGAGCATTTGAGTGTTGCCCAATTTTATAATCCCAAATGTTTACCTTCCGCCAGCAGGTGTCTGCTTCCTGGACTTCCCAGCCCTTAGGTCACCCTACCACAGATCACTATTCATGCTCCCCGGGTTGAAATAATTTTCTGTGCCATGTCATTAAAGGAGTGATTCATAATGAGGAAGCAGAAACATCTGGTAGCTTTGCCTTGTTTCATAAGAAGCGTGAGTAGCTTCTGCTTTTCTCTCTCCACATTGTCGACATTTTTCACCATGGTCAGATGATGACTATTGTACTGAATGCTTAGACTGAAACCAGGTGTATAATCTTAGAGTTTACACAAGTAAATACCAGTCTGTCACTCATAAGGTGAAAAAAAGTACATTCCTTATTTCTGATATTATTTTACTCCATCTGACATAAAAAAAGACAACATGAAAATTCTACAGGTAAGAAAGTATGCTCATTCTTGGTATGGATATCAATAGAGGCTCTCCATTTACTGTATTTGAAGCTTCTGGTCTTTGCATGACCTTTACAGCAATATGCTTCAGAAACAGCAGTGTTTGTATCGAGCATCACTTTTACCAAATACTTTTTATTGGTTGTTTTTTCATGGTTTGGATAAAGAACTTTGTTGAGAGAGCCTGGAAAACCTAGGATGCTAGGTAGCGGGCCAAGGCTCCTCTGCCGAGTCATCTTGGAACCCTGTGTGAAGTGGTGCAGTTGGATTATTGCAAAATCATACAGATAAAAGGGTTCAGTTAGGTGCAGCCATGATATGAAATGGAAAAGACCCTGACTCAGGGGCTGTAGGAGAGAACTAGGGTCTGTGACAGAGAGGTTATGGAGAGAAAACCTTAGGAGCAACCAAACTTTTAGATAAAGGTTATGTTGAGCTCCCAATTAAGCAAGAGCCAAGAAAGAGGGTATATGTTCTCTATATCAGAAGTTTGTGTACTTTTATTAAGAGAAGGATGGCAATGGGACCTCTTTACAATAAATTTTATTCAGGGGCAATATTTTTGAACTTAACAAACTTTGTTGTATCATTTCTATTTTTAAATTCTATTCAAAGTGTAGTACAATGGTTCTCAACCCGCCACCCATGGGCTGCTTGGGGCCCAATCAGTACACAACTGCGGCCCATGTGACATCCTCAGGGCCATACAGGTAGTATATATATTGTGTAGATGCAGCCCATATAACACAGAGAGAGCTGCATATGCGGCCCACAAGGGTAAATAGGTTGAGAACCAGTGGTGTAGTAGCATACTCCAGGGTATATGATTATTATACAATAATCATATTTCCAGGGTGGTAAAGGAAGCAGCTTCATCTTAAACAGCTTGCTACTTGAATATCTTTCATAATATCCACATGGAGCATTCTTTGCTGTTTTTTTCTTTTTTTTTCTTTAAACAAACATAATTTAAAAATATTGATTCTATAAACTGCTTGTACTGGTTTTTTGTCTAATAGTATTTTTTTTAATAGATTGCTCTTGTTTAAAGATGTCAACTTTCATTTGATTTAGGAAAGATACCTGTGTGACCTTGTCATATAATTTAGTAATTTTTAAACCATGTATACATGGTTGGCTTTGAACTTCTCTTAGGATTATTGGAAGTTGATGATCATACCATATGTCATTCAAGAGGACATTTTCCATGAACTCAAAATAAGGTATTATATTTTACCTGTGACCTTAATGTCACAATACTTTTGATATTCTTAATATCCATCTTCTTCAGTGAGTATTTCTACTAGGATAGAGAGATTTCGAACAAGAGGCAAATTGATTCTATATTATTTTACTCGTGTGGTGGATCAACAGAGTGCTGTGACCCAATGACTCTTAATTGTCATCACAAATTACTATGAATTGCCGCTCTGAATGACAATGAATAGTCCTTCTCATCCTTCGCCCTTTTTGTGAATCTAATCATGCTTTGCATTGCTTTTCTCAAAATAACTGAAAATCTAAATGAAATTTTTTGGATTGAAAAAAGGTGTTTTGTTTTGACATTACCAAAACATTTCAACTTTTTCTATTCAGTTGAAGCTAATTTGCAAACTCAATACAAATTTGTGAATGGTTTTGGTCAACCTGAAACTGCACTTTTCAGTGAATAAATTATTTTTCCAAAAAATTTCACACAGCTGTAATTCTGCTGTATTTGTGTTTAAAGTCTCAACCTTAAATTTCCATTAACAACATTTTTCTCTACAGGAAATTACTTATTTGAGTTATTCCTATGTTATGGTTATGTTCTTTCCATCTGCTGTGAAATGCATATCTAAATTGGCTTGATTTTAGTTTTCGAAAGTCCAAAATTAGAAGCAAAACCACTTGTGATACAGTGCTTCATAAGCTTATTTTCCATGATGATATCTCTTCTGAAACAGACATTTCCTGACATTATTTGCTGCTTGTTGTTAATGGGATCTCTGGACTGACAGTAATGATAGATCATTGCTTTCCTTTGCCTAACAAGTAATGTGCATTTTATTCTAGCTGTTCAACCTTAGAAAATACATACATACTTATGCAAACATTTTGTTATATGGTGAGAGAATATTATGAATCAGTTTCTATGATGATGTTAATTCTTGCATATGAAGTTATTTGATTTAGTTTTCAAAGGTATTTGTGGAAGCTGGAATCAAAACTGCAAGATTCAAAGAAGAAAGGTTTACACTGGGTGAAACCCTGGCCCCACTGAAATCAATGGGAGTTTTGGATCAATGAAGCTAGGATTTCACCCACTGCGTGTTAAGTATTCATGATCATTAATATTTTACCTATATAGCTGTCTATGGATGTGGCAAAAAAACCCAGTACCAACTAATCAGCAAATAGTATAGTAACTCCTCATTTAATGTTGTCTCAGTTAATGTTGTTTCGTTATTACATGGCTGATCTATTAGAGAACATACATATTAAAAGTCGAGCAATGTTCGGTTATAACATTGTTTGGCCACCGCCTACTAATAGGTAACTATTTTGTGATGTAAGCCATGTGACGCTCCCACTTCAGTGTGGCAGCCATTGTTGTTTATGTTGTGTCGGTACAAGTATTCCCTGAACATTTCTAACTCGTCGTGATTGTATCACCAGCATCATGAGTCAAAAACACCCAGCAGGTGATAGTGAAGTGCCTAGCAGTAGCAATAACAGTAAGAAAACCAGGAAAACCATTAGTTTGGGTACTAAATTAAACGTTTTAAGGCGTTTTGATGCAGGCAGCAGGTGGTAGACTTTGGCATTGCTCTAGGTCTTACTCCGACCACTCTGAGAAAAATTCGGAGAAATGCTGACAAGATCAGGGCTAGTGCTCAGTGTTCAACACCACTTAGTGCTACTAAAATAAGTCGATCAAGAAATAGTTTGATGGAAAACGTGGAGTATCTTCTCTCAGTGTGGATAAAGGAACAAAACCAGCGGAATATACCTCTAAGTTTTCTAGTGATACAAGCTAAGGCAAAAAGTGTGTATGACAATTTGAAGAGAGACAAAGGTGAAGGATCACAGACAGACACGTTCATGGCAAGTCAGGGATGGTTTGATCAGTTCAAGAGGCACTTCCACCTGCATAACATCAAGATGTCCGGTGAGGCGGCTAGTGCAGCAGCTAAAAAATTCTCCAACTATCTCAAGAAAATAATTGAGAAAGGCAGCTATTCACCTAAGCAAGTCTTCAGTGTCAATGAAATAAGCCTCTACTGGAAGAGGATGCCTGAACGGACTTACATTTCCTGAGAGCAGAAGACAGCGCCTGGATTTAAAGCAGTTAAATATCGCCTAACCTTGCTTCTAGGTGGTAATGCTGCCGGGGACTGGAAGATGAAACAGCTGACAGTGTACCACTCCGAAACGCCAGAGGCTCTCAAGGGATTTTCAAAGGAACACCTTCCAGACATTTGGAGATCCAATAAGAAGGCATGGATAACTGGAGCTATCTTTTTCAGAATGGCTGACTCTCTATACCAGTGGTGGACAACCTGCGGCCCATCAGGATAATCTGATTGTGGGCCATGAGGCATTTTGCTGATGTTGACTGTCCACAGGCACAGTCCCCTGCAGCTCCCAGTGGCTGCGGTTCACAGTTCCCAGCCAATGGGAGCTGTGGGAAACGGCGGACTGCAGGGACATGCTGGCTGCCACTTCCTGCAGTTCCCATTGGCTGGGAACGGTGAACCGCGGCAACTGGGAGCCGTGGGAGGTCGTGCCTGCGGACGGTCAACATCAGCATAATGTCTCATGGCCTGCAATCAGACTACCCTGTTGAGCTGCATGTGGTCCGTGGGCCACAGGTTGCCCACTACTGCTCTATGCCATCCCTGCATGGAAGGAATAGTGTGCCAAGAAATATCTTGATTTTAAGATTTTATTACTTATTGATAATGCACCGGCTCATCAAATCAACCTGGATGACCTATGCGAAAACGTAAAAGTTGTCTTTCTGCCACCTACCACCACATCAGTCTGTGATGGGTTGGGTCACATAAACCCCCTTAGGACTGTGACCTGATGTGCTAAGACTACCTCTGAGCCCGTTTTCCCTGGCAGCTTGGGACTTCAGAACCCTGCCTTGTTGAGCCAGACATATGCCAGTCTGCTCCAAACACAGATCCAGGTCTGAACCATGTCCCCAGCAAGTTGCAGACTTAACTGAAAATGGCTTAGAAAGTGCTCCTGTATCTAGCACCCAGATACCCAGTTCCCAATGGGATCCAAACCCCAAATAAATCTGTTCAACTCTATATAAAGCTTATACAGAGTAAACTCATAAATTGTCTGCCCTCTATAACACTCATAGAGAGATATGCACAGCTGTTTGCTTCCCTGGGTATTAATCGCTTACTCTGGGTTAATTAATAAACAAAAGTGATTTTATTAAATATAAAAAGTAGGATTTAAGTGGTTCCAAGTAATAACAGACAGAATGAAGTAAGTTACCAAGCAAAATAAAATAAAACACACATGTCTTAAGCCTAATACATTTAAGAAACTTAATGCTGGTAAATCTCACCTTCAGAGATGTTCCAATAAGCTTCTTTCACAGGCTAGACTCCTTTCTAATCTGGGCCCAATCCTTCCCCCTGGTCCAGTCCTTGTTCCAGCTCAGGTGGTAGCTAGGGGATTTCTCATAACTGCAGCCCCCTTTGTTCTGTTCCACCCCCTTTTATAGCTTTGGCATAAGGCAGGAATCTTACATCTCTCTGGGTCCCCACCCCTCCCTCTAAATGGAAAAGCACCAGGTTTAAGATGGATTCCAGTACCAGGTGACGTGCTCACATGTCCTGTGAGATGCAAAGCCTTCATTCTTCCTGGCCTGACTCACAGGAAGGCTTGCAAGTAAACAGATCCATCTACAGTCAATTGTCCTCGTTAATGGGAGCCATCAAGATTCCAAACCACCATTAATGGCCCACACTTTGCATAATAACAACAGGACCTCAGAGTTATATTTCATATTTCTAATTTCGGATACAAGACTGATACATTCATAGATATAGGATGACCACACTCAGTAGATTATAAGCTTTGTAGTGATACCTTACAAGAGACCATTTACATAAAGCATGTTCCAATTACATTATATTCATACTTATTAGCATATTTTCATAAAATCATATGGAGTGTAACGTCACACACTCATCCAACCCATGGACCAAGGAGCAATCACTGCATTTAAGATGTATTACTTACGCCATACTTTCTACCAGCTCATCAGAGGCATCAATGGGGAAGGGAAGCCTATGATTCAGCAATTTTTGTGTGACTACAACATCCTCAAGTGCATTGATAACATTGGTGAGTCCTGGGCTGAATGCATGCATGCATGAATGGTGTGTGCAGGAAATTGTGGCCTGAATGTGTAAATGACTTAAAAGGAGTTAAAGATGTTGTACCTGCTATGAAGAAAGATATCCTCGTCTTGGCCAAGAACGTGGGTTTTGATGACGTGGAAGAAGCTGATGTTAGACAACTTCTGCAATAACACAGAGAAGAGCGAACCAAGGAGGATCTGATGCAGCTATCAGTGATGAAAGCACCAGAAGAAGAGGGCCAAGAAGTAGAAGAAAAACCAACCCATCGAATTTTGACTACCCAGCGTCTTTCTGAAGCTTTCCAAATGATTGAAGCTGGCTTGCAGATCCTTAGTGATGACAATCCTAACAGGGAATGCAGCTCCAAAGTAATTAGGGGAGTTGGTGATGTAATAAATTGCTATAAAGAAATTTTCAAAGAAAAAAAAGGAAAGCAAAACAACAATCTCTAGATATGTTTTTTCGAGTTGGGAAAGTTCAGCAAGAACAGCAAGAGGAGCAGCCGGACGATCCACTCTCTTCCACCCTCTGACTCCATCACCTCAGCCAAGCTTCACAATCATCACTGGTGAGTACAGTATTAAATTTTTTTTTAAATTATTTAAAACTTACACTGTATATGTATATAATGTCTTTTCTCTGGTGAAAAAAAATTCCCTGGAACCTAACCCCCGCCCTCCATTTACATTAATTCTTATGGAGAAATTGGATTTGCTTAACATAGTTTCACTTAAAGTCACATTTTCAAGAACGTAACTATGACATTAAGTGAGGAGTAGCTGTATGTTTCATATCTATGAAGTTGTTAATTACTTAAATGTCACTAGAGAAAATGAAATACTAGTGGTGATTTTATTGTGAAGTAGCATTTTTAGGCCAATAAAAATGGGTGCACCCACAGCTTCCATTTCACATTTCATGGCTGCAATCTTGGATGTACATCTTTCTGTCTATGTAAGTTTTATACTACCCAAGTCATATGCTGCGAATTGTACAAACACATAGTAATAGTCAGCCCCTGCTTCAAAGCACTTACAATCAAAATAGAGAAGGCAGATAAATGGTAGGACGTAAGAAATATTAACTACATTTTATAGAGTGAGAAATAGAGGCACAGAGAGATTAAGTGGCTTGCCCAAGTTCACAGAGAATTTGTGGCAGAGCCATGAATTGAATCCAGATCTTCTCAGCTACAGTTCAGTTCTTACCATCTTTTCTCTCACAGATGAAACTAATCCAAAAAGGTGTCATGCTTTTAGTTGTAAAATGCTCTTCAAGCATTTGGAAAGCTTTACAGACAAATACAAATGTTAATCTTATGATATTTAATATTTTTACAATAAGTTTAAAACAATTTGTTCTTCTGTCTTTTAATTATAAAGAACACTGCTCAGGAGATTTGTGATAAGAAGCCTGCAATGATAGAGACTGGTTTGAGATTCCATTGAAATTTTTGCTATCAAGGCAAAAGGGAATAGAAATTAATCTGTGCAACTGTTCCCAACCACAGAGCCCAGACTGTGTCCATCATAATATATGTTCATTTGTAGTGACTGAAGAAGCCTGACCACTCGATCCTGGAGTGAAATTCAAGAAATTTTCTCTCCAACCACTGCAATCTATAAAATTCCACACAAATATATTGTTGGGCTGCTCAAAATAACTAATTGCTCAAATAAGGGCCAGATTTTACAACATGTTCAGCTCCTCCCACAAGTTGTTAATTGGCCTCAACTCCTATTGACTTTAGTAGACATTGAGAGTGCTCAATACCTTGCATTACTAATCCCTAAGAATGGCTGTGTGGACCATCTCTTAGTCTTTTGCATAATTTCAGTGCACCAATTTTTACATACAGATATATTTTATCTTTGCTAATGTTTGCTAATATTGGGCTTTGTGCTTCTTACATTAAGTAGCACTTACTTGCACACGAAATGCCACTGAAGTCAATGGAGAAGCTCACATGAGTATGTGCTACTCAAAATGAGCAAGGATTACAAATAAGGCATGCTTTAACTAGGAATCTTCCATCTGTTGAACTGAAGCTAAAAGCACTCTTTAAACAGACATTTCAACTAGCCAAAAATTGATAAACAAAATTTACTCTTTAAAGTTATATATAAATTATGCGTATAGTGAGTTTAGAATACCAGAATTTGAACAACAGTATAAGGGAAATTTGTGACTGAATGGTTAAATTTGGGTATTGATTGATTGAATAATTTTTATATCTCAAAAAGACACATGGATGAAATATTTGTAAAACCTGTAATCATACATGTTATTCTGTTCATAAAGGACCACAAATATAGGCATTCTGACCACACTTGATTGTATATTTTCTTATTATATTAAGTATATATATTCTCTGTTATAAAATATATCCTGTTAAAAGAAAATTTTGAAACAGCAATAACAGTCTTTTCTTACAGAAATACTCGTGCTTCTTCCCACTGTTTGTAGATTATCTTCAGTATGAGTCTGTCTGTTCACTTCTCTGAGTCTTGAACAGCTGTGTTCTCCTTGCAAGAATATCTGTTTTTATCCATTTTATCATGTTTGGTGCAGTTCTGAGTAGGAGGTGTAGTCTGTTTTTCACAGTTTGTTTTGAAATGCACATCTTGTTTTTGTGTCATCTTTGAAATTCCTATGCTTACTTATCTCTAGATAAAAGAAAACTGTTCATTTAAGCAATAATACATGGGATGCAGTATATTTCTGGGTGATAATTGTATGCTTTGTAGGGTATTGTAAGGCAATAGACACAAGGCCAATAAAATAATAACCCAACAAAGTGAAATCACATGCTAGAAATATATTGCCTGTGGTGTCTAATGGCCACTATGAAGTAATAAGGATATATTTTATTCAAATTGTTTATAGAGATTTACTTTCTGCAATTCCCATAAGAATGGAGTGAATGGTAATATTAATAATAATTCATAACTACCACCCAAATAATTCCGTCTTTCGGCTATTTGCTTACTCTGTGCACGTCTCTACTCCGGAGATTTCAGACATTGGTGACCCACTGTCAGTGTAGCTGCACCAATACCTACCCTAGGGTAGACAGAGAAATACCGATAAGCCATGATTTGCACCAGTTCATTTTATCCCTTCTTGAAACGGGGGTAAATTGCACCAGGCTAAATTGTAGCTTATGATGGCCTTTTGTCTATACACTATATCTTTGCACTGGTGCAGGTACATCAGTTTCGGCTCACCAATGGCCGAAATCTCCACTGTAGACAAGAGCAATGAGTAGACAAGCTTCCTAAAGTGACAGGGGATGCAGCTGCACTGGTGGCTGTAACTAAGGCAAATTCCCAATATAAAAAAAAGGTATGTGTCTGTCTTGTTTAGATTGTAAGCTCTTTGTGGTAAGTTTCTCATGGGCAAAAAGTGAGGCCTGTCTATTTCTTGGGTATTATTAACAGCTTGTCAGCAAACTCCATTTCTGTGTGGAATGTAAATCTGCATTACACATAAAATTCTGTTACAAGGACAATGTTAAAGTTGCAAAATAAAACACTCAGAAGTTAAGAAATGCCAGAATTAAGGTTACCTGTTCAACCTAAATCATCTGTCCCCTCCTTTTGCTGTTTGTTTGCCTGCCTTCCCTGTCACGCCCTGGCCTCATTTGCTGTTTATTTACCTGCTTCCTTCTCAAACCCAAGCCCCAGCCTTTGGTGGTTGTCCTCTGCCCAGGCCCCTTCCACTTACTTGTTTGTCCTCTGCATCCCCAAGCCCCACTTGCTCCATGTACCTGTGTACTCCATGTGCTTGTGATTACCCCCATTTTGTTTCACCCCTATTCATTGCACACACTTACATCACCCCATCACTCAGTGCAGACAGAGGAGCCAGTTCCCTGCAGAGCAACTGCCTATTGTGATCCCCGCTTTCTTTATTTGTTTCATAAATCCCTTCCTAGTTTTGTTTGCCCCTTCCTCCTCCACCCACATAGCTTACCAGGGAGGAGCAGTTAACCTCCATTTTTCCTATCCTCACCCTTCCCTTTATCATTCCTATCCCTCCCTCTGGTGGCTGTTCCCATCCTACCCTCAATAGGACACTGTGCTCTGGCAGCATTGTCCATTGGGGAAAGTGAGGGGAAACTGTTGTTGCCTCACCTCAGCTTTCTCCCCCATTGGCCCAAATGGCAACCACCACCACCACCACTGTTGCCAGTACCAGTACCATCAGCGCCCCCTTCAGGGCACTGGCAGCAAACACAGGAAAGGACTCTGCTGCCAAAACTTCTACCTCTACTAAGGGAGCCCTCTTGGTCAGCAAAAAGGACCAAGGTAAGAAAAAGGGTAAGAGCCTCACCTGGAAAATCTTTCCATGGTGGCAGGTGCTATTGCCATGGCCATGCTATTGGCCACAGCTCTCTCTGCCTTCAATTCCACCAACTTTGGGGGTGCTCCCTCTTGAGCCCCAAGAGAATACACCCAGGTGGCCACAGCCCGGCCCGCTGCCCCACTGCCATCTGCTGCAGCAACTCTGGCCACCTCTGCTGCTGTCGCCGCCATCTCCTCTTCTAACGTCAGCAGCAGCCGGGACCTTTTCCTTACCTTGAACAGAAGGCACAGCATCTGTTGCCTCCTGCTGGCTGCCTCATACCATAGCAAAACCTATGTGCGGGCATTGGCATGAGTGATGCGCCCCTTGGCCATAGTGGTGGCCCCCGAGATGTATGTTGTGACGCTCTGTACCTCAAAGTAGCACCCTGGAAACTCCATATTCACCACCGTCATATAACTATGATATGTTTTGTACAAAGTATGCCATGTGAGGTATCATTTTAAAAATCTTGATCTGTTGAACATTAATATCCTGTTGGACTGTATTTACTGTCATTGTAAGTGAAGTTATGAAGCATTGCTATATGTTACTGAACTATGTTGTGAGGCTGGGAGATGCCCACAGCCAGTTGCAACAAAGGATCAGCCAGACATGCTTATAGCCCATTAAAGGGAATCCACTCTCCCAACGCCCACCCCAGAGTTTTCTCAGAGAGAGCATGTATGCAATGGAGGCTGCTTCACCAATGGGGACTGTCTGATCCCCATGTCACAGCAAAGATCTTTCCAGCAAGCTGGAAGAGAATATAAAAGAGGGGACGTGACATCATCACTTGCCCTCACTCCCCCGCATCTCCATCTCAGTACCTGGAAACCCACTCGGAAGACAAAGATTTTGAACTCGGGAAGTGTGGTTCCAGGCTGGAAAAGAGTCCCAGCCCCATGTATTGAGGAACTGTAACCTATTTGTATCATCTGTCAGGGTGAGGCACTGCTTGATTCAAATCTTGTTTAATTTGTTGAACACAGACTGCGAATTTATTTTTGTTTCTTAAGTAACTAACTTTGGCCTCTAAACAATCAATTAAAATCTGTCTTTCCGTAGTTAATAAATCTGTTTTACCTAAAACAGTGTGTTTTGGTTGAAGTGTTTGGAAAATCTCAACTCAGTTTATAAAGGTTATTGTGTGTCCACTTCACACAGGGAGTGGCGAACTGGATAATGACCTTACACTGACCAGGCCTCTGACCAGTGTAAGATGGTACAGTTCTGGGTGCAGGACTAGGGAACTTGGGGAAATTGGCTGGAGCCTCTCTGTTGTTGGGTCATGAGTGGCTGGGAGAGCATTTATGTAACTCAGTTGGGTGTGTCC
Organism: Eretmochelys imbricata; assembly: GCF_965152235.1. Classification (NCBI taxonomy): domain Eukaryota; kingdom Metazoa; phylum Chordata; order Testudines; family Cheloniidae; genus Eretmochelys; species Eretmochelys imbricata. The sequence goes on from NC_135572.1 coordinate 315,575,912, forward strand.
CTGCCTGTGGCTGGCTGTGTAAGTGCAGTGCCTGTCAGAGGTTTGACACCCAGGCTGGTGGGACAGAGGGCTCAGAAGTTCTACAGTCCTGGTTGCACGCCAGGGACCCCATCACATACAGGCAGGTCGCCTTCCTGGCATCAGAGGCCACTGCCCACAAAGTGGTGAAGAAAGGCATCTTGGTAGGGGACCTCTTTGCTCCTCTTGAGCTTCTGGAGGACCTGGGTATACAGGTGGTCCTTAACTCTGTCCTTCCTTTCCTCCCCTGTGCTGTTCTTCTGCTTCCCCTCTCTACGTTGGGAAAGGTGGTCTCCACCATCCGCCCTCTGCCGTCCTGTGTCACGTCCTCTTATTTCACGGACAATTCATCATCCAGCTGCCAGCACCTACTTCTTGAGGAGGGGGGAAGAGGCCTCCTCTAAGGCATCCACGGCAGCCACCACTGGGCCTGCTTCCATGTCCCCTCTGCCCCTGCCAAAAGTCCTGTGGATGGAACTGTCCATGGAGGCTCTGGCAGAGGTGGGGAATGAGTCCTTTACGGAGGAGGTCTCAGAGGGAGCTTCCCCTGCCTTCCTGTCATCCTGTTCCCCGTTGGTGCTGAGGTGGAACTTGACTTGTCAGTGACTGGAATGACCCCCTTTTGGCAGGCAGAGGCCTCCAGGCCATCTTCCAGGTGATTGAGGACCTGGGTCTGACCCTGCAGCCCAGTGGGAGGATGACACTTTGCCAGCAGACTTTGGTCTGGACACCGTGTGGCTGCCAAGCCCATTGAGGTGATGGGCACCAAGCAGCCAGGGTTAGAGCTTTCTGTCATGCATCCTCCTGAGATGGGGTAGTTGTTCCTGAAGCAGTAAGGGGACCCCAACCCACTCAGTGTCCTAACTGATGCCAAGGTTGCAAGCACCGAGTCCATCATGGCATCCAAACCCGCTGTCACAGAGCGACCCCCTATATCTGCCCAATCAACCGCTGCATCTGGTGAGGTGGTGCCGCATCCTGGCAGCTCAGCTGGTGGGGACCCCAAACCCACTCCCCATCCATCCTCTCTACCTCTAATGCTATTGCCGCCCCTGACGTTGTCGTCTTCCCTTTCTAGAGGGGCAATTCTTGGGAGGCGGTATTCGTATTCCCCTTCCTTGCTCAACTGTGTGCTCCCTCCACCGTTCACTCTTACGTCAGGGGAGAAGGTGGACAACGTGATGCAGTTGGTGCTGTGCTGAGGTTCTGCTACCATTGAGGGCAGGGCACAGATGCCCTTGCCCGAAGGCTGGGGGGCTGCTTATGGGGCCCAGCTGGATGATGACCAGGAGCCCAGGGGCTCAGTTGAGGCTCTGGAGCTCTTGGCCTCCATTGCGCTGTGGTATGAGTTGTGCTAGTTCCTGGCAGACACACGTAGCTCGAGGGGGAAGCCTGGCCTCTCATCCTGGTGTACCATCCCCTCTGCAGAAACAGTCGGGAGAAGTGGGATGAGCTCCAGGCCCTCAATGACCATCAAGCATAGGGTGCTTTTGTTTGATCCTGTATACAGCTCCTTCGAGAGATCAGTCAAGACTCCACTTTTTCTACTCTCTGGAGAAAAAGAGGAGTGCCAAAAAAGCATATCACATGCCTTCTGGCAGAGGATGGCACCCCTCTTATGGATCTGATGGATGTATGGAAGGGTCATGGCCTTCTGTGCAAGTCTCTTTTCTCCCAAGATTTGATTGATGCCAGTGCCTGCAAGGTCCTGTGGGATGGACTTCCCACGGTCAGCATGGGGGACTGGAACCAGTTAGAACAACTTCTCACTCTGTCTGAGTTCTCAAAATCTCTCTGTCTGATGCCCACCAATACATCTCCAGGCAGCGATGGGCTGACCATGGAATTCTACCATGTATTCCAGGATATCCTGAGCCCAGACCTCACCACCATCTGTGCTGAGTGCTTGGGGAGTGAGATGGTTCCCCTGTTGTGTAGGCAGGCCATGGTTGCCCTATTGCCTTATAAGGGGGACCTCTGCAACCTCAGGAACTGGAGCCCAGTTTTGCTCCTCAGCATGGACTACAAAGTTGTAGTGAAAGTCGTCTTGCTGTGACTGAAGTCTGTGCTGGTGAATGTGATGTACCCTGATCAGACCTACACTATCTTGATCTGGCCTATTTTCGATAATCTCTATGTGGTCCAGGGATGGTCTGTCACTCACCCTCCTGTCCCTGGACCAACCGTGTTTGACATGTGTATCACAGATATCTCATGGGCACTCTGAGGGCATTTGGCTTCAGACCCTGCTTTGTGTGGTTTATTCAGGTGCTGTACATCTCTGCAGAGTGTTTGATCAAGCTCATCTGGGCCTTGTCAGAACCAATCACCTTCCATCGAGGGGTACACCAGAGCTGCCCACTGTCTGGCCAGTTCTATACGATTACTATCAAGTCCTTCCTCTTTCTCTTCTGCAAGAGAGTGATGGGATTGGTGCTTTGGGAGCCGGACTTGCAGGTGTTCCTGTCAGTGTATGCAAATGACATTCTCCTCATATCCCTGGATCCAAGAGATCTGGCGTGAGTGGAGGCCATCTATTCAGTGCCCTCCTCTGCCTGGGTCAGCTGGGGGCCTGATGGTCAGGGACAGGTGGCAGGTGGGAACCCTTCCACCCATGCTCCATGCCATCCTGTGGGGTGTGGGGCCACTTCTCTATCTGGGGATGTACCTTTCTGCCACCAATCATTCTCTGCTGGAGAATTGGATTGATCTAGAGGCCAGGGACTCTGAGCAGTTGTGGAGGGTGCTGGAGGAGGGTGCTGGTCATCAACCAGGTAGTCCTGTCCATGCTCTGGCACTGGTTCTCCCCTAGAGACTGTGTCCAGTGTCCAGAAGAAGATCCTGGAGTTTTTCTGGCTGTGGTTGCACTGGGACTCTGTGAGTGTCCACAGGGCATGGTGTGCACTTATAGCCAGGCCTTCCGCCTTTAGGCCCTGCAGAGACTCATTTTCATAGTCCAGCATGGAGCACGCTGGTGCACTCCTTCCATCACCATCTCCAAGGGCTCTGATATAACCAGTAGCTCTTTTATAACCGGACTTTTACCAGGACCTTCTCTGGGCATGGAAGCTAGTTTCAGCAACCAAGTCAATAGTGGCTACCCAGTGGGGAGAACCTCCTTATGGAATCCCAGCTACACAACCTCTATCTTCATGTGCAGGTGGTGGAGTCCCCCTTGGTATGCCAGAAGATGGTCCTGGCTCATACCATCAGACTCAGAGACCTACTGGACTGTGATCAGAGGGACCGCCAGCTCATGGGGCTGTATACCATGGGCATCTGCTGTTGTGTGCTCCAACAGGTGAGAGTAACCTTGCCTCCTGCTTCTCTTGCTTTTCCTTGAGCAGATCCTGTGAGAGGGTGCTCTCCACCCACCCACCCCTCATCCATAGCCTTCTAGAACTTTCCATCAGGCCTCTGCCTCACAAGCCTCCCTCGCTGCTCCAAACACACCACCTGAGCCAGCTGCATGACATCCAGCCAGTTCACCACTAAACCACCTCCAGAAAACGTCTGTATGTGCTCATGTTCATACCATCCACTTCCTTGTCTTCATATCATGCCCCGACATCAAGTGGCAGGAACCTGTTGCCCCCTGCAGAGGGCAATGAGCCCTGGTTGGCCAGTTTGCAGTCTACTCCATGACCTGCCAGGGATATTAGTTGGTGACTTCTCCATGGTGCTGTGAGCATGGGTGTATACCTGGAATGATTCACAGACTCCCTGGCACCTGTCTCTTCTGTGGTGAGTGGGACAACCTGGTGCACTGGCAGGCTTTCTGGAGTGGTTCAGGATCATGAGTACCAGCCTCAGGGCAAACTGTTACAAAGCAGGGCACACACCCCCGGTTGTATGTGAGTTCTATATGTAGATTTCATCAATCAAGTGTGAACTCCTCAGGCACTACAACAGCCTTAACATGGAGTCACAGACAATCCCGTTGAGTATTCTGATCTGTCTTGCCAGGCAGACACATGTAAACTCCTCAACCACTATAACAGCCTAACCATGGACTCACAGACAGTCCCCTTGGGTGCCCAGGTATATCTTGCCACCTATGGAAACCTGCCTTTGTGATAGATGGTCCCTTACACCAAAAAATCACAACAATATTCAGGTTATTCCCAGTCCAAAAGGACCAGTCACTTACCCCAGGTCAACTGCATCTTAGGGAAGGTCTACTCTACAGACCTGCACCAATGCAGCTGCGCCGCTGTAGCACTTCTGGTGAAGACACTCTAAGCCAATGGGAGAGCTCTCTCATCAGCTTAATAATTCCACCTTCATGAGAGGAGGTAGCTATATTGGCAAGGAAAGCTCTCTTGCTGACATGCCGCTGTCTACACGGGGTGGCGGGGGTTTAAGGTTGGTATAACTATGTCGCTCAGGGGTGTGAATTTTTCACACAATAACAATTTCCCTCAGGCGCCCAGTCTCTCCCCCTCTTCTCATCCTGTTCCAGTCTTTTTGACCACTCAGTTCTGGTTCCCTGCTCCTGTCCCAACAGACTCCTTCTTCCAGCCAATCCCAGTTCCCTCCTCTTGGCTCCTCCTTCAATCTGTCTCTCACCACCTCCTCCCTGGCTCCCAGTCTCAATATCCCTCCCCAGGCTCCTCATCCAATATCAGTCTCTCTTCCACCTTTTCCCAGGCTGCTTTTTCTAGTCTCTTTGCTTAGTCCCACTTTCCCACCCTGCACTCCAGTCTTCATTAGGTCGTTTTCTCCTCCTACTGCTCCTGTCCCCCACACCACCCTGGTTCTTAGTTCTAGTCTCCTTGTCCAGTCTGTCACCCCCTGCCTGCCAGGTCTTTGTTCAGTCTCAGTGTTCCCCGTACCCACAGCCAACTGCTACCCCCCCTTCCCGTTTCCCTCACTGGCTTCTAATCTTCCTCCACGTTCAGCTCCCATTCGTAGCCTCCCCTCCTAATCACCAGTCTCATCCTTCAACTCCCACTTATGGTGTCCCTCCTCTTCCTGGAAATGACTGAACTGTGTGACTGACATTTTCCAAAAAAACACCCTGTCTCTGAATTTCAGACCAAATGGTTAAAGTTTAGCAAAGTTCTAAGCAACTGAAAACAGGGTCTTCTAATGGGAAGGGTGCATCAAAATTAATATAGGCGGAGCTACTAGCCCTACCTATAATGCCATAATCAACTCTGTAGTTTTAATTGAAGTCTGTAGGAACTGAACCTACTTACACAAGGTATGAATTAGGTCCCCAAAGTTAAAGCAGTATTGAACACCTTTTCCCCTCAGCCCCAAGAAGGTATCCTACCAAATAATGTTGACTGTGACAGAATAAAATAAAAACAAAGATATTGGGAATTAAGAGTAAAAATGTGCTGTTACATGAAAAAGAGTGCCTAAGCCACAAAAATAATTGAAATTCACATCACAGAAAAGTTACTTGTATCTATGAAGCCATGCATAATCCAGCAAATTACCCTACAAACCCCAGCAGGATTCAGTGCTCTACACCATGGAAACTTGTGCTTTTAGTTGGCCACATGCTGTTTGGCATCTAAACACTATAAAGTGAATTAGAAGAGCCACTTAGGTGCTGTCTCCTCTTTCCTCAGTGACACAGTGTTTGTGACTCATTTCACTTTCAGTGTAAATGGACTTGCTTTTATTGTTTTCTGTGGAAACTATAACATTTTTAAGTATCAGGAGGTAGCCATGTTAGTCTGTATCCACAAAAACAACAAGGAGTCTGGTGGCACCTTAAAGACTAACAGATTTATTTGGGCATAAGCTTTCATGGGTAAAAAAACACTTCTTCAGATGCCTGAAGTGGTTTTTTACCCAAGAAAGCTTATGTCCAAATAAATCTATTGTCTTTAAGGTGCCACTGGACTCCTTGTTGTTTTTACAACATTTTTAGATTTAAGGCCACTTAAAAACAAAACCTCCAAGCCTAGAGACACAATTCCCTGCAGACCAGGATGACAAATTTGCATCTATAAATCAGGTGGTCAGATGTTTTAAAAACTACCTCTTTCTCCTCGCTGAGGTTAACCCAACCTTAGAGTTGCAGTAACTCTTTTCTGATTTCAGCTGGAGGAGAGATAGTACCTGGCTCCCTACTTTATTATTATCTAAAATGTAAATTTCCTATAGAGAGAATATTTTGGGTTTGAGGAAGGGTCAGGGTCACCAAGGATACTTGTTTTCTTCTTTTTCCCTTTCCATTTGTGAGAGAAGGATGTCTTTGGCGTGGGGTCTGTCTTTTCCCTGGGAACTTCTTCTGTGCAGATAGCTCTGTTTCAGGGGTATTCACCAGATCTGAATTTAAGACTGCCAGTCAGTTGGAAAAATTGGGAGAAACATGCCTCCCCTAATGTTATCCCAGTGTCCAACTGAAAACAGAGGGGGAGATGAAAGCATAGGCCTTTTATGCTTATCTTCGGGGGTGGGAGGCTTACCTTCCCCTCAGCATCTATTTAAACTTCTGTGGCTTTGGAGCCCGGCAGGCTGTGCAGCTCCTGCAGGCTTCACTGCAGATGCTGCTGGGGCCAGGATATAGCCCTCAATTATCAAGCAAGTTAAAATTTACCTTTTTCAAAAGAATGTTTTTCAAATTGAGTATATCACTTGTTTAGTCCATTCATATTTGATTGTCTTCTCCTCTTGAACTGTTATTTTTTAAGTATCAGAGGGGTAGCCGTGTTAGTCTTGATCTGTAAGAGTGGCAAAGAGTCCTGTGGTACCTTATAAACTAACAGACGTATTGGAGCATGAGCATTCGTGGGTGAATACCCACTTTATTGGATGCATGTTTAAATGTGATAGAAGGCATTTATCTGCCACTGGATTCCTCTCTGCAGTGTTTTACAATTCCTACCTATAACTTCACTGGCAGAAGCAATCCCACCAAGGCTGGAATAATTTATACTTTGATTTGTATTTTGATTTTTTTTCAGTGAAGGAGCCAAGTTGCTGTAGGCAGTTTGACAACCATAAACATGTTTAATTATCATAGTGTTAAATTCTCCTTTTTTTGTGTAAGGTAATAGCTTCTGAATTTAGAATGATCAAAAATTACCAATCCGTTTCCTTCAGGGAGCTTTCAATAACTTCGGTAATTCATGTACAACACTTTTGAAGTACTAAAAAGATCTGCAGTTTCACCATGTCCCGATACTGCCAAGAAAAAGACAAAAGTATAATCAAGGATAAGGACTTTGACTATTAAAATACAGAAGCTAATTTTGTCATTGGAAATTTTTGGCAACGCTCTTATACCATCGCATCCCCATTTAATGTTGAGATTATGGCATTACTTCACTTTCAATCTGCCTTTTTCAGGAATTTAGAGAGGATAAAAGAAAAATACAACTTTTTGTTGAGGGATTTATACTGGAGTTTGTTTACTTCATTTTTATGATATTGAAGATAAATAATTACACCAAAATATGCATTTTTTCACTGTTGGTTAACATAATTTAGGCCCTCATCATGCAAACAGCACCATATTGGTGGACCCAAGCCTTAAGGGCCTGCTCATTAGGAACATACTGCAATATTGGAATCATGGGATGGAAATATTTTAATTAGTAAAAACCATTTAAGATAAAAATGAGTGGCTCTCAAATAGTCTTCTGAAGATTTCTCAGCAATGAGAGCATGTCTTAAGTTTCTTTTTTAAAGTTATAAATTCAATTAATGTTTCTAACAGATTGAAATTATTTTATTCTGTTTCTAGAAGATATAAATTGCTACCCATTGTCCAAATTTAATTTCCCTTCTTTCCCCCCCCCAAATCTGATGAGAAATCTTTTTTCATCCCCATAAATCAAAATCCTTGATGATAATGAGAATATTTTACAAGTCAAGGAAAGTAGGCATTTAGCACTATTGTTTTAGTTATCACATGGAGGTTTAAAATCTTCATCCTATTGGCTGAGCTGTTGGAACAGATTAACGAAAGAGTGACAAAAGAGGCAAAACGGTAAAACAGGTTATTATAGCATTAATCTCATATTATGACCATAGATTCCAGTGGAGCTTTACATTTCGAGTGTAGATTGGAAAGAAGAGAAACGTTAGGTATATTGCTGAAGAGGTTATGGGGAACTCAATTTAAACCACACAAGAAGCCTTTTACTGTAATTTTTACTAATTGCTTGGCATTAAATAGAATATACTTTAATGAGTATATTGATGAGCAAAGAGCTATAACCCACAGGAGAGAGGGCTGTGATTAAGAAATAAGATGACAAAATGTGTGGTAGTGCTGATTAATACATACGTCAGACACAAAGAGGACTATTAACAATGCAGAGAGTCCCTAACACACCGGAGGTAAGCATTAATCAGTGCTAAGACATTGTTTGACTGAGATCATCACCTGGCATTTTTAAATCAAGAGGTAACATTTTTTATGCTTAAAAGAATCTTCCTAAGTAATAACTAGTCCCAAGAGAGGCTTTTGTAAATTTTCAGTTCTTTGCAAGAATTATTAGTTTAAATGTTTTATATGATGTAATTATCATTGTTTTAAAGGATCTTATTCTCTCCCCTGGATTGTGGTTATGAACTTTTTCCATCTAGAGATGTCTGCTAGACTTCCATGTGGTGTGTCTGTCATGTCAAATTAATTTTAGAAAGACAGGGTAGGTGAGATAATATCTTTTATTGGACCAATATTTGTTGGTGAAAGAGACAAGCTTTCATCTCTTTCACCAATAGAATTTGGTTCAGTAAAAGGTATTAACTTACCCACCTTGTCTCTCTAATATCCTGTAACCAACAGGGCTACAACTGCCCTGCAAGAAATTAATTTTATGCTGACAAAATTCAACAAAGACCTACTTTGTTTATTCATTACAAATTGAAATTAAGCTTCTGATCAGGCTATGGGAGTTTAACTAGGTGTAATCTGTAATTTCCAGAAAACAAGCTTAGGGAGAGGGAAAAAGCTACTCTTTATCTACCTCACAGGGTAGAGCTGATGTATATTTGTAAAGTGCTTTGGTATCCCTTCTCTCCCTAAACCAGCTAGACCTACTCTTGGTACACGTCACCTTTTCAGGGCTAGCATCAGGTACATGATTACATTTACCAGTTTCCCAGTGCTATCCATCCACAATCTTAAACTGCAACTACTGGAACATTTTCCCACCAAAAGTTTCTGTCAGAAAATATGGTATAATCAGAATTGATATTTTGCATAGGAAATATGCTTTCTGGATTGTAAGGATTGGCATATTTTACACTTAATATATTTGGAGCCCATGCATGAATGCTTTCCCTCAGCCAGTGTATCCCAACCTGTGACCCGTGGCTCCCCAAAGGAACCATGACTGTTTGGGAATTTTATTTTTAATTAAAAAATAACGCCTTTGTTTCTTATTTTCCATGAGCTATTGTACATAATGGAGAAAACAAATGATATTTCATTCTGCCACTTATATTTATTTTAAGGATTACATTAATTATCATAGTTTATTCTATACAGTTATAATCATAGCACTTTGGGATATATTACGGGGCTTTTCTGTAGTATAATTTTCTTTGTAAGCTATTACAATTTAGAGTCTGTTGAGTAAGTACAACTCATTGACTACTTGATTCTGGTTCTGCAGTCCTTATACATCCAAAATTCAGTGATACCAACAAGAGGCTTGGGTGTCGAAGAAATGTAATGATACTCTGCTCTCCTTATACAAACAGAAAGTAGAAACTGGGGAAGAAACTGCAAATGGGAAGTGGTGGCTCTACTTCATAGAGTCATAGAATATCAGGGTTGGAAGGGACCTCAGGAGGTCATCTAGTCCAACCTCCTGCTCAAAGCAGGACCAATCCCCAATTTTTGCCCCAGATCCCTAAATGGCCCCCTCAAGGATTGAACTCACAACCCTGGGTTTAGCAGGCCAATGCTCAAACCACTGAGCATGGTCTTAAATCTCTTGGAACCCCTCTGCATGAGTTGCATATAGTTGGAGCTCCAAGTCTGGAGGAGGCATGTTGGGTCTGGAGATGGATGGAGCCAGTGAGCAGCCATTATCCAAGTAGATTCCCTTTGGTATCTGAGTGAGTCTTCATGGGAGTTAACATTGGTGGAGACATTAATTTATGCTGTAAGCTGTTTCCCTCCCTATGGAGTACAGGCACAGCAAGGATAGTAAAGGCCATATCACTGCACAGTGTATCATAGTATGGGGTAGGAGGTGGAGAGCAGGCAGCACTGCAGAGCAGTAGCCCATCACTCCAGTTGGTGTTTGCTTTCCATATAAATCCCCAAGTTCAGTAGACATGGGAGACCATATCTTCATTGTCCTCCTAGCAACAACCCCCAAAAGACCCTTTTATTTCTGATAATTGTATCCTTTTAGCATGATTCTGTGTTACAAAAGTTGGGTACATATATGTATAGAGTAAGGGCTTGATTCTGCAGTGCCTTGTGCCTGGTGTAATCATTAACATCTTTGCAAAGTGGGCCTGGTTCTCTGCTGCATCCATCTTATGCTGAAAATAGCAAAGTGTGTGTGTGTAAAGGTTATGGCTAGTAACAGCTTCATCATTGTCTACCCAATTTAGAGCAGGAGGGTGCAGGAAGGGAAATGTAGGAGACAGCTTCACCAGTTCTTTGACTGCCCAGGACTCAGCCCTCTAGGAGTCAGAGTAACAGCCATGTTAGTCTGTATTCACAAAAAGAAAAGGAGTACTTGTGGCACCTTAGAGACTAACCAATTTATTTGAGCATAAGCTTTCGTGAGCTACAGCTCACTTCATCGGATGCATACTGTGGAAAGTGTAGAAGATCTTTTATAAACACAAAGCATGAAAAAATACCTCCCCCCACCCCACTCTCCTGCTGGCAATAGCTTATGTAAAGTGATCACTCTCCTTACAATGTGAATGATAATCAAGTTGGGCCATTTCCAGCCCAAATCCAGGTTTTCTCACCCCCTCCCAACACACACACACACAAACCCATTCTCCTGCTGGTAATAGCTTATCTAAAGTGACCACTCTCCTTACAATGTATATGATAATCAAGGTGGGCCATTTCCAGCACAAATCCAGGGTTTAACAAGAACGTCTGAGGAGGGGGGGTGAGGTTAGGAAAAAACAAGGGGAAATAAGTTACCTTGCATAATGACTTAGCCACTCCCAGTCTCTATTCAAGCCTAAGTTAATTGTATCCAATTTGCAAATGAATTCCAATTCAACAGTTTCTCGCTGGAGTCTGGATTTGAAGTTTTTTTGTTGAAGAATTGCAACTTTCATGTCTGTAATCACGTGACCCCCAGAGAGATTGAAGTGTTCTCCAACTGGTTTATGAATGTTATAATTCTTGACATCTGATTTGTGTCCATTTATTCTTTTACGTAGAGACTGTCCAGTTTGACCAATGTACATGGCAGAGGGGCATTGCTGGTACATGATGGCATATATCACATTGGTGGATGTGCAGGTGAACGAGTCTCTGATAGTGTGGCTGATGTTATTAGGCCCTGTGATGGTGTCCCCTGAATAGATATGTGGGCACAGTTGGCAACGGGCTTTGTTGCAAGGATAGGTTCCTGGGTTAGTGGTTCTGTTGTGTGGTATGTGGTTGCTGGTGACTATTTGCTTCAGGTTGGGGGGCTGCCTGTAGGCAAGGACTGGCCTGTCTCCCAAGATTTGTGAGAGTGTTGGGTCATCCTTCAGGATAGGTTGTAGATCCTTAATAATGCGTTGGAGGGGTTTTAGTTGGGGGCTGAAGGTGACAGCTAGTGGCGTTCTGTTATTTTCTTTGTTAGGTCTGTCCTGTAGTAGGTGACTTCTGGGAATTCTTCTGGCTCTATCAATCTGTTTCTTTACTTCCGCAGGTGGGTATTGTAGTTGTATCCCAGGTCGGAGTTCCAGGGGTGTGTCTGTGCGGATTTGATCTTGTGCTTTTTCAGGGAGTTTCTTGAGCAAATGCTGTAGTTGCTTTTGGTAACTCTCAGTGGGATCAGAGGGTAATGGCTTGTAGAAAGCGGTGTTGGAGAGCTGCCGAGCAGCCTCTTGTTCATATTCCGACCTATTCATGATGACAACAGCACCTCCTTTGTTAGCCTTTTTGATTATGATGTCAGAGTTGTTTCTGAGGCTGTGGATGGCATTGTGTTCTGCACGGCTGAGGTTATGGGGCAAGTGATGCTGCTTTTCCACAATTTCAGCCCGTGCACGTCGGCGGAAGCACTCTATGTAGAAGTCCAGTCTGCTGTTTCGACCTTCAGGAGGAGTCCACCTAGAATCCTTCTTTTTGTAGTATTGGTAGGGAGGTTTCTGTGGATTAGTATGTTGTTCAGAGGTATGTTGGAAATATTCCTTGGGTCGGAGACGTCGAAAATAGGATTCTAGGTCACGACAGAACTGTATCATGTTCATGGGGGTGGAGAGGCAGAAGGAGAGGCCCCGAGATAGGACAGCTGCTTCTGCTGGGCTGAGAGTATAGTTGGATAGGTTAACAATATTGCTGGGTGGGTTGAGGGAACCATTGGGAGAGTGGGCACTTTAGATAAGCTATTACCAGCAGGAGAGTGGGTTTGTGTGTGTGTGTTGGGGGGTGTGTGTGTGAGAAAACCTGGATTTGGGCTGGAAATGGCCCAACTTGATTATCATTCACATTGTAAGGAGTGATCACTTTAGATAAGCTATTGCCAGCAGGAGAGTGGGGTGGAGGGAGGTATTTTTTCATGCTTTGTGTGTATAAAAGATCTTCTACACTTTCCACAGTATGCATCCGATGAAGTGAGCTGTAGCTCATGAAAGCTTATGCTCAAATAAATTGGTTAGTCTCTAAGGTGCCACAAGTACTCCTTCCTCTAGGAGTGTCACCTATGGGGCAGTTTTTGTAGATTTTCATTTTCTTTGGGAATGGAGTGGGTAAGAGAATCTGATCCAGGAACTGCAATATCAGAAAATGCTACCTTTCTGATTTAGTTCTCATTTGTACAGGTACACACATTTGTCAATCAGGCCTTGTATTTGTAAACAGTTTAAGGAATACTATATGAAAGGACAATATATAATTAAAGATAATAATTATAAACTGAAAATCTAAGTTATATTTCTAGCATGATTTTTTTTTCTCATTTCCATTGTAAATACTTCAAAATATGAAATCTGGTTACTACAGAGAATTAGTGTGAAAAGACATACAGTATGCTGTGTAACATCTGTCTGCACAAATCACATTCCATTCAACAGCAAGAAGATAAATAGTATTTTTTTCTTTAAATTAAAGGGGCTGACTTTAAAAAAAAAAACTGTTTTCAGATGTATTACTATTGATTGCCCAGGTAAGGTAGATTTATTCAGAGCTTCAGTTCGTTGTTGCCATTATGTCAACGGAAAGTGTATACAATTGCATTCCTTATCCAAGTTGTATACCTAGATTACAAATGAGATTACATTTTAATAGTTCAATTATATAACACTTTTATGAATTTCAGAAGGAGAGTATTTTTCAGGAAAGCTAGTGCATTCAAGACATTACCTTAAAATTATTTGGTAAATTAAGCACCCTGGATTTCTGGGGAGCTGAATAGTTCAGAGCATTGGAAATGGAGTCAGGAGTCTTTTCATCTCAAGGTTAGCATTTAAATTGCCTACAGTTGGTATTGACCACCAGTCATTGCCATGTGAGGGCTATTTAGTGGCCCATTGTCACGGCTAGGTCATGGGCAGTCACACCTCGTAGTCAGAGCCAGAGTCCACAGTCACAAGACAAGAGTCAGGAGGGTCAGGATACCAGGAGGTGAGAAGCAGGAGACAAACTGGAGATTAGAACCACAAATCAGATGCCAGGAGTCATGCCAGGAAATCATGCAAGGGGTGCAGGAGCAGGAAGCAAAAAGGCACATAATGCAGAACAGGGTGAAGCCCAGTTTTTGATACAGCTTCCTCTTCTTGTTGCTGGTTTAAGTAGGGCCAGCAGGCCAATCAGCTGCAGCGGGACTTATCCAATAAGACAGTAGGGGAAGCGCCTAAAATTAGGGCTGGGCTCCCAGGTACATAAGCAGCAGCCAGCTGCTCGATGGAGGGTTGGAGTGTGGCTGCTACTGTAGACCTAGATTTGTGATCGTGGGTCATGACACCCCTGTAGAATGAGATAAAGGCCTCAGTCAACTCTTTAGCATATAGGTGTCCACATCACCCAGGAGGGGTTGCAAGAACTTTGGAGGTCTGAATTAGAATTCACACTGATCTTGATAAATCAGATAATTGGTCTGAAATCAGTAAGATGAATTCAGTAGAGACAAGTGCAAAGTACTTCACTTAGGAGGGAAAAATCAAACTTGCACAAATACAGAATGGGAAAATTGTCTAGACAGTAGTATTTGGATTACAAATTGAATATGAACCAACAACGTGATGCTGTTGCAAAAAGAAGCAAATATTATTCTGAGATTTATTAACAAGAGTGTCATACGTAGACATGGGAGGTAATTGTTCCTCTCTATTCAGCACTGATGAAACCTCAGCTGGAGTTCTGTGCCCAGTTTTGGGCACCACACTTTAAGAAAGATGTGCACAAATTGGAAAGAGTCCAGTGGAGACCAGCAAAAATTATAAGAGGTTTAGAAAATGTGACCTATGAGGAAATGTTGAAAGAACTGGACATGTGCAGTCTAGAGAAGAGAAGGCAGAGAGGGGATATGATAACTGTCTTCACGTATATAAAAGTTTATGTTAAAAATGACGATGGTTAGTTGTTCTCCGTGTGCACCAGGGATAAAACAAGAAGTAATTAGGTTAGTTTGAAGCAAGGGAAATTCAGGTTTGATTTTAGGAAAAATTTTCTCTAACTATAAGGTTAGTTTAGCACTAGAATGAGTTACCTAGGAAGGCTGTGGAATCCCCATCATTGGAGGTTTTCAAGAACAAGTTAGACAAACGGCGGGGGGCGGGAGATTGCCTTTTGAGGTTCATTCCAGCCCTACATTTTTATTATTCCAATATTATTCCAACACTACACCCACAATCGCAATGGGCATAGTTCTGGGCAGTCTCAATAGAGAGGCTGAGTATAGGCCTGGAGGTTGAACTAAGACTTTCACTTACACAGTCTTTCCACTAGTGCAGCAATGGTGTGCTTCCTCCAGTTCTACTGCTGGTGTTGTATCTCTTCTTTGGATAGGTAGGGATTTCAGGGTCAGTCCCTAGCCCCTGGAACCCATCTCTTTGTACCACTCTGGCAGTGCAAAGGGGATGGAGACCTACCCTAAGAGGGTAGCCAGGGATTCCCCAATGTAGAAAAAATACATCTACCTTTCATGTCTTCATCTGTCTACAGTTTTATACTGTGCCTATCAGCATAGTATCTGAATGCCTTCCGCACAGCATCAGTAGCAATAATGAAGTCCCTAGTGAACTTTGTGAAATCCCTGGTTCTTCTTCCTTTTCAGGTATGGTTATACTTGTTTGGTTGATTATTTGTTTGTTTGATCGTTTCAGGTCTTTTGTTTGTTTGTGAGAACAGAAAGCGGTTAGTGCTGTGAATCATTCTTGTTATGGAAGAAAGGTTTCATGAGAAAGGAAGTTTTCTCAGCATTTCCTAAGGACAGTTAGACTCTGGATTTTCGCCCAATCTCCTCTAGAAGTTCATTCCATAGCTGGATGCCCTTGACCAAGACCTCTTTGGCATCAGCTCTCACACACTTCATAGATCATAGGTTTTAAGTCCAGAAGGGACCATTATGATCATCTAGTCTGACCTCCGGCATAACACAGGCCATAGGATTTAACCCAGTAATTTCTGTATCAAGCCCATAATTTCTGGAGGGTTTTGTAATCTTCTCACATCATAATGAAGCAAAAAAGTGAACCCCCCCATTTTCCACTTTGTAGGTCACCTGTAAAGCAGTTTTGGTGGTCTCGCACTCCTTTCTTTCCAGGATGGGAATATTTTTTCCTCAAAGAGAGGGTGGCAGAAGGAGAGTTGGAGAATTTCAAACAGATAAAATGATGAAATAATCAAATTCTTTAAAATGATCTCTTTTCACTTTTTATTACTTGCAGTTATATGGAGGAAGCCTGAACTCCTAATTCCAGTACTGCCACTTTCTTGCTGTGTGGCTTTGGGCAAGTCACTTAGTCCTCCATTGTCTCAGCTTTCCTACTGTAACATAATAATACTGTTAGCAATAATGCTTACCAACTTTGCAGAGAGTTGTTGTCAGGATTAGGTATTGTTTGCATAGTTCTTTGAAAGTGTTAAGTGTTAATTATAATTGAGATACTGGTGTTTAAAACGGTCTCAGACATTGAGAATTTACTGTTTTATTCTTTCAGCAGTAATTCTTGGGATGTAAATAGGCTTCACTGTCTTTGATTTGTACCCTAGCTCTTGAAGAGTACTTAAAAAAAATTACTCTCAACTATTTTCCAACTTTGCTTGCTTCAGATATGCAGAATCATTCTTCCTTCATTTTATTTATTTGGTTTATAATATTTTGTTTTTCTAAATCTCACATTGATTACATTGTACTGGTCTTCCACAAATGTCCATAGCGTACATCTCAGTTTTGCAAAGCTTTGTTGAGGTCAAATACAGCTGTTGTGTAGGTGGGTGAAAATCCTTTCTCTTCAATAGTGAACTTCTTTTGTTGAGCATTTGGTCCAAGGAATAACTTTAAAATATTTAAAAGGGAGCATTATCTGCCTGTTTTTGGTCTCATTTAAGTCAAAAATATTTCAATCGGAACAGGATTTAGTCCTTAATTGGTAGCAAATTAAATATCAAATAGCTCTTCAATCTTATTTTCTGCTGAGTGGTCTAACACATAATTGCAAGCACTAGTCTACTTAGTTATCTTTAAAATTTTGCCTGTGGTACATTTTACAGCTTTGTGAAGTGCAAAATATGTCACATAAGTGACTAGCTTTCATGGAAACATAGCTATTTTTTCTAATCTTCAAAAAAAAATCCCTAAAAGACAACAGCTTGTGGTGGTCTATCTTTTAAAGTATATGCTTCAGTGAATGTAATTATAATTAGGTCCCTTTAGGAAAATATTAAATTAAGTATTAAAGTACAGATCTAAATAGTGTTAAGAGCCCGGAGCTACTGAGTTCATAGTTTCAGCTACATTTCACTATGAAATAATTGACCTCCAATGCAAATGTAGAGTTGGCATAGATATAAAATGACTCATCATGTCTCTGTATTTAATCTTCTTTGTTTTTTTTCTTTTTTGAGCCCATCCTTCAAGTTGTTGAGCATCCTTAGCTTTCACTGAGGTCTCTCTGGAGGGGCTTAGATTTGAGTCTTTTTAGCTCTCTCTCCATTTTTAATAAGCATGCAGTGTTTTGTGAGATGACTTTCACTAATATGACAGTTTACTCGTAAACAGATATAAAATTCAAGTCAAATAATATGTGAATGATTTGTTTAGAAAATATATTTTAACAGTTCGCCAAGACAGTTAAATTTACTGAGCTGGAAAATTGTGCTTGCAAGACATGAGTAGTGTGAGGACTGTAAGTAATGCTAAACAAGCATTGCTCCAAAATTGTGTCAAACATGCATACAGACGCTGAACAAACAGGACAAGACCCCAATGTAAGATTATTGATCATCCATAAAGTGTAACTCTCAGAATACAATTAGTATTTTGTTATTAATGATTTCTTTTAATTATATTTTAATATCCACCAATTTAATATTTTGGCATTTCCACAGCACTGCATGATTCCAGGTACCTTCACCAGGCATCCTGCTGATGGCATCGGATAAGATGGGCTCTGCATCTTGCTGCTCTGGTGAAGTGGGCACTAGAGGCAATAAAGAGGGAGTGTTCCCCATGGCCGCAGCAGCTTTTCACAGGGGAGGGAGAGATGCTCATGGATAGACATTGGGGAGGTGTGCTTAGGAGAGGAAGGATGGTGGTTAGGTCATTAGCCAGAGACCTGGGTTCAATTTCCTTCTTCACTATAAGGTTCCATTCTGGCCTTGGTCAGGTCCCATATTCTTTCTGCATCTCCATTCCCCCGCTAGTAAAGGAGGATGACAGAAAAGCTGGTTGAAAAATGCAATTTCCATCCTGCAAAAAATGTCAAGATCTCAAAAAATATTTAATACCGAATGAGTATGAAAAGCCAAAATTTCAATTTTTTTAGCAAAATTAAATTCTGAAAAAAAAATCAATTTGGGTCAATTGAAATAAATTCAATAAATTCAAAATGTTTTGTTTTGAATCTGACCCTTTAACATTTTTTTAAAAGTCTTTTTATATAAAATAAAATAAACTTCTGAAAAATAAAGGTTATTTCAAATGAAAACTTGAAACATTTAATTTCAAAAATGTCAAAACAGGATATTCAACATTTTCAAAATGTATTGAGTTTTTTTCAGATTTTTTCCCCTCAATAAAATTTTGTTGAAATCAATACAATGTTGGTTTCGTCAAAACATCCTGGGAATTTCTAAACATTATAGATGATAATTTCCTAACTCAAAAAGAGTTGTAACCAATACCGGGGAAATCTTTAGTAGACTTGTCTTAACAACATAAAGAGGAGCTGATCACAGAATTAATTATTAATGGTAGCTTAGGTACAAGTGATTATGACTTCTCACATTTATAATGTGCAAGCTGAATAAAGTCCAGATAAGAAATACAAATATATTTGGTGTTTTAAACAGGGGGGATTTCACAAAGTTCAAAAATGATTATGAGCCAAGTCAGCTTTGAGGAAGAATTTAATCATAAAAATGTGAATGGTATTTGGGAGTCATTTAACAACACCTTATTAGATGCCCATAAAGCCACAATCCTACAATTGAGGAAGAAAGCTGTATTGGTTAAAAAAATGACCTGGTTTAGAGGAGAAGTGAAGGTTAAAAAATTTAAAATTATATATAAAAATTGGAAGAAAGGAGTAGTTTGTACCAATGAATGTAAATCAGAATTTGATAAGGGAAGCCAAGAGACTCAGGGAAAAATCTACAGCCATCAGGATTAAGGACAATAAAAAGGAGTGTTTAAAAATATATTAAGACCAAAAATAATCCTGATAATGGTATTGGTTCATTACTTGATGGAAATGGTAGAATTATCAATAATAATGCAGAAAAGGCATTATTCAGTAAATATTTCTTGGCTGCAGTTGGGGAAAAAACAGATGATATAGTCTCATCATATGGTGATAACACTTTTTCCATACCGCTTGTATTTCTGGAGGATGTTAAAGAGAAGTTACTAAAGGCACACATTTTTAAATCAGTAGGTCCAGATAACTTGCACCCAGTAATTTTAAATGAGCTGGCTAAGGAGCTTCCTGGACCATTCGTGTTGATTTTCAATAAGTCTTGGAGCAGTGGGGAAGTTTCAGAAGACTGGAAGAAAGCTAACATCATGCCAATTTTTAAAAAGGGTAAATGGGATGACCTAATTAAAGGCCTGTCAGTGTGACATCAATCCTGGGGAAGATAATGGAGCAGCTGATATGGGACTCAATTAATAAAGAATTAAAAAAGGGTAATTAATGCAAATCACCCTGTGTTTATGGAAAAATAGATGCTGTTGAACTAACTTGATATCTTCATTTGATGAGATTACAAATTTGTTTAATAAAGGTAATAGTGTTAATATAATATACTAGAACTTTTGTAAGGTGTTTGACTTGGTACTGCATGACATTTCATTAAAAAAACTAGAATGATATAAAATGAGCATGGCCTACATTAAATGGATTGAAAACTGGCTAAGAGATAGGTCTCCTAATGTAATTGTAGATGGGAAATCATCATCTAGCACATCTGTTTTCTTTGGGGTCCCACAGGGATCAGTTCTTGGCCCTTAGCTGTTTAACATTTTTATCAATGACCGAGAAAAAAACATAAAATCATCACTGATAAAGTTTGCACCTGACACAAAAAATGGGAGAGTGGTAAATAATGAAGAGGACAGGTCACTGATTCAGTGTTTGGTAAATGGGGGGCGAGTGAACAATATGTGTTTTAATATGGCTAAATGTTAACACATACTTCTTGGAACAAAAATCATAAGCCACATGTACAGGATAGGAAACTCTCCTGGGAAGCAGTGACTCTGGAAAATTTGGGGGTTGTGGTGGATAATCAGATGAACATGAGCTGCCAGTTAGATGCTGTAGTCAAAAGAACTAATGTGATCCTGGTATGCATAAACGGGAATCTCAAGTAGAAGGAGAGAGATTTTATTTCTATATTTGGCACTGGTGTGACTGCAGCTGGAATGCTGTGTCTAGTTCTGGTACACACAATTCAAGAAGGATGTTAATAAATGGAAGAGAGTTCAGAGAAGAGCCAAAAGAATGATTAAAGGATTAAAAAATATGCCTTATAGTGATAGACTCAAGGAGATCAATTTATTTAACTTCACTGAGACAAGGTTAAGGGGTGACTTGATTATAGTCTATAAGTACCTACCGGGGTAACTCATATTTAATAATAGGCTCTTCAATCAAGAAGAGAAAGGTATAATATGATCCAATGGCTGGAAATTAAAGCTAGACAATTTCAGACTGGAAATAAGGAGTGATATTTTCAAGGTGAAAATAACCATTAGAACAATTGTGGATTCTCCATCACAGACAATTTTTAAATCTAGATTTGATATTTTTCTAAAAGAGATACTCTAGGAATTATTTTGGGAACGTCTAGAGCTTATTTTATACAGAGGTCAAACTAGATGATCACAATGACCCCTTCTGGCCTTGCAATCTTTGAAAGCACTTCCCTACGTCACAGGAGCACGGTGAGGATGTATACATTAGAGATTAAAAGGTGCTCAGAGCCTACAGTAGTGGGGGTCATATAAGTACCTGAGATAGATAAATATGGTTTCAAAGTACAATAGCGTGTGTTGATGGCAAGAAGCAATGTAACTATGTCTGCTTGTCATGGGAACATATGGAGAACATGATTGGGTGGCTTTAGTTCATTCAGTTTTCCCTACTTGATTTCATCCCCTTCAAAAGCAGAAAGTGGCTCCTGTTCCAGTAGCTTTCGTTTCTAGAGACCCCCATTCTCCCCTGAAACCCTCATGCTAACATCCTAGGAGCTACAGAGGAGCAGATCTTGTGTTGTTACCACATCTTGAACAGGGTGCTTGGAACAGGGAAGTACTGGGAGCTTCGACACTATGAAAACCAGGAGATAAATTAATTAGAAAAAAAGTTATTTTTATGATAACCTACAACATTTCTACAAATGTTGCCAGGGCTGAGAGCAACACTTTAAAGTTAAAATGATGATTATAGGCAAAGAAAAGCCCCACGTACAGCAGTAAATGTCACTGCAAATCAACAGGATAGTCTCATGGCGCTCAGAGATTCAGATTTCTGATGAGAAGCTTATTCAGGTTGCAAAATTTCTCTGAGTGTGTCAAACAAAGACTCACCATAGTCTTCCTGCTACTCTTGTTGATAAGCGAGTCAGGAAGCATTGTGCCAAATCACTCCATGGTATTCATTAATGGAGTTACAAAAGGAATAAATTTTGTCTACTGCCTTCAGTGACTGATTCAGCATAGCAACAGGACATAAGAAAAGCTTGATTTAAAGAAAAGGATTACAGTTGCATGAACTATAAGGTACAATTCAAATACAACTACAGAAATTGCAAGAAAGGCTATGCCTTTTTTTAGACCAAATAAAAGCATATTTCAGGAGTCCCATAATTTCTTATTAAAAAAAGACTCAAAAACTAACAGTATTTTTTTAAATACATCAGAAGCAGGAAGCCTGCTACTGGATGATCGAGGTGCTAAAGGAGCACTCAAGGAAGATAAGGCCATTGCAGAGAAACTAAATGAATTCTTTACATCAATCTTCACTGTAGAGGATGTGAGGGAGATTCCCACACCAGAGCCATTCTTTTTAGGTGACAAATCCGAGGAACTGTCCCAGATTGAGGTGTCATTAGAGAAGGTTTTGGAACAAATTGATAAATTAAACAGTAATAAGTTCACCAGGACCAGATGGTATTTACCCAAGGGTTCTGAAGGAACTCAAATATGAATGACAGAACTACTAACTGTGGTATGTAACCGAAAAATTTAAATCAGCTTCTGTACCAGGTGACTGGAGGATAGCTAATGTGATGCAATTTTAAAAAAAAGGCTCTAGAGGTGATCCTGGCAATTACAGGCCAGTTAAGTCTACTTTCAGTACTAGGCAAATTGGTTGAAACTATAATAAAGATCAGAATTATCAGACACATATATGAACAAAATTTGTTGGGGAAGAGTGAACATGGCTTTTGTAAAGGGAAATCATGCCTCACCAATCTACTAGAATTCTTTGAGGGGGTCAACAAACATGTGGACAAGAGTGATCTAGTGAATATAGTGTACTTAGACTTTTGACAAAGGTCCCTTACCAAAGGCTCTTAAGAAAAGTAAGCAGTCATGGGATAAGAGAGAGGGATCTCTCATGGATCAGTAACTGCTTAAAAGATAGGAAACAAAGGGTAGCAGTAAATGGTCAGTTTTCAGAGAGAGGTAATTTGTGGTGTCCCCCAGGGGTCTGTACTGGTACCAGTGCTGTTGAATATGTTCATAAGCGATCTGGAAAAAGGGCTAAACAGTGAGGTGGCAAAATTTGCAGAAGATACAAAATTACTCAAGATAATTAAGTTCAAAGCACACTTCAAAAAGTTACAAAGCGATCTCACAAAATTGGGTGACTGAGTAACAAAGTGGTAGGTAAAATTCAGTGTTGATAAATGCAAAGTAATGCCCATTGGAAACATAATCTCAACTATACATACAAAATAATGGGGTCTAAATTAGCTGTTGCCATTCAAGAAAGAAATCTTGGAGTCATTGTGGAGTTCTCTGAAAACATATCAGTGTGCAGTGGCAGTCAAGAAAACAAAAAGAACATTAGGAACCAGGAGGAAAGGGAGCAGCTCCCATTGGCCAGGAATAGCGAACCGCAGCCACTGGGAGTTGCACATTGCGATACCTGTGGACACTCAGGTAAACAAAGCGTCTCGCAGCCAGCAGGGGCTTACCCTGAACAAGCCACAACTAAGTTTGGGAACCCCTGACCTAGAAGATTTTAATGATGTGTAACCAGCATCTATGATAAGTATAATTGGAGCATGATCTCAAATTAATATATTATCAATAGCTGCTTCTAGGCATGCAGGTATCAGTTCTGAAGACACAAGAAAAAACTCCGTCCAGGAGTAAGATGAATGTACTATAGAGAAATACATATAGTCATGCTCCTTAGGGTGTCTCAGTCTCCATATATCTTTTAAATCAAGTTCAGTCATTAATAATGAGAGTTGGCCTATTGTCCTTTGACAGCTTGGTCTCATGTAATTGGATTTGTCCAGATGTCTATCTAGCATAGTATTCCAGTTGCCCCCTGAATTACAGGAATGTCTTTTTTTTTTTATTAGAAAGAAAGTCTGTTGTATCTTTGGAAAATTCAGAATTACCTCCGCTTGGATTGTAAAGGCTTCCTAGAAATAACTTTTTTTGAGTTGAAAGGGGATTCAAGAAGAATGCATCTTCCTTCAGGATCAGATCAAGACTGTATATATTGCAAAGTTACACTTTTATGAATTAAGAGGTATGTGCCTCTGCCCTTAGAATTCAATGATGAATGATATTCAGCACCTACTCCCATCTTTTTAATTCTATTTGCATCTATTTCTGCTAGTTGAGTTTCCTCAATGAGTAAATGAGCTACTTGGCACTATTTTGATCTGAGATACTTCAGGATTTGAATTCTTTTGGAAGGCTGATTAAGTACCTTCACATTCCAGGAGTACACTAGAAAATTCCAGACAAAATTTTAAATGATAATAATATTAAGACATAACACCTTATTCTAAATATACAGATTTCTACACTGATATTGTAAAACCATATTTCTAGGATATGGTCTGTATTTACACATATTAGATACTAGTTAGTTTTGAATGAATTTATGTCTTCTGTTGAGCCTCTGAGGGTGTCATGGATACAAAAAGATTTATAGTTTATTAACAAGTGTCTTCCAAAGTACATTTGCAACAGAAAACAAACAAAAATAACAGATTTAAAACTAGTCATTGTGAGCACATTCAGATTCCTGATGGCTTATGTTCCATCTGCTCAACCCCTCCCCTATTATCTAACAATAATAATAGTCCAACACCTCTACATGCAAATATATTTTAAGTTAAATGTTACCCTGCAAATACCATTGGGTATTTTAGAACATGTATAATATATTCCTATATACAGAAGTTTTTATGTGTACATACATATGTGTATACATATATACAGATTCATCACATGTAAATTTACAATTGATTTGGTAAATCAAATATAAACTAGTACAAAATCTAAATATGAAAAATACAACAATATAAAATTATATTCATATTATGTCAAATGCCCTCCACAAATTTAATAAATAGTGCTATTTAAGGTTTAGATTATAATCTACTTTACATGTCAGGAGTACTGACTGTTCCAGGTGACTTGTGGTTACCATAACAGGATCCATCAGAGGCAGAACTAGTAAAGATTCTGTCTGGCAGTGGAAGTTGCGATGATTACTGCAGACAGTACTTCAGCCAGTAGATGGTGCTCTAAACCCCAGCTTACTGGTAAACTGTTACTCTATGCATTGCAGTGCTATAAAGTTGTTAATGCTCAGTTCCAAAGGAGATCAACACAAGAGTTCAGCTTAGCTAGTTATCTGCTAGGAGCTGGAAAATTATATAAATGAATATTACCATATCTACAGGATACATAGGAAAACAAACTGATTTTTAAATTTGTTTAGGTATGCTTTTTATGATCATAGAATCATAGAAGATTAGGGTTGGAAGAGACCTCAGGAGGTCATCTAGTCTAACCCTCTGCTCAAAGCAGGACCAACCCCAACTAAATCATCCCAGCCAGGGATTTGTCAAGATGGGCCTTAAAAACCTCTAAGGATGGAGATTCCACCACCTCCCTAGGTAACCCATTCCTTCACTACCCTCCAAGTGAAATAGTGTTTCCTAATATCCATCCAAGACCTCCCACACTGCAATTTGAGACCATTGCTCCTTGTTCGGTCATCTGCCACCACTGAGAACAGCCTAGCTCCATCATCTTCGGAACCCCCCTTCAGGTAGCTGAAGGCTTCTATGAAATCCCCCCCTCACTCTTCTCTTCTGCAGACTAAATAACCCCAATTCCCTCAGCCTCTGCTCATAAGTCATGTGCCCTAGCCCCCTAATCATTTTCGTTGCCCTCCGCTGGAGTCTCTCCAATTTGTCCACATCCCTTCTGTAGTGGGGGGACCAAAACTGGATACAGTACTCCAGGTGTGCCCTCACCAGTGCCAAAGAGAGGGGAATAATCACTTCCCTCGATCTGCTGGCAATGCTCCTACTAATACAACCCAATATGACGTTGGCCTTCTTGGCAACAAGGGCACACTGCTGACTCAAATCTAGCTTCTCATCCACTGTAATCTCCAGGTCCTTTTCTGCAGAACTGCTGCTTAGCCAGTCGGTCCCCAGCCTGTAGCGGTGCATGGGATTCTTCCTTCCTAAGTGCAGGACTCTGCACTTGTCCTTGTTAAGGTGCTATGTTCTGTGGTGGCCTTGTGGTCTCCTCCTTCAGCGCTTAGGTGATTCAGGCTTAGGTATTTTTGCCTCTCACTTTTTACATTGGAATCCATATTCACCAGTTCCTAGTTTATCCAGGGGATTAATTTAAACTTTTATCACAGAAACTTATTGCCAATTTGTTAGGAAAGTAATTATTAGAGATAAATTGATATGTGGGAAGTAAGGAGTTCTGGGACAAGGCAGTCATCTTCCTCCTGGATATCATGTAACCCCTACTTACTACTTTCAACAACGGCTGATCAGCTGTAGCTAAGCCACAATGCTTTAGCTTGTGGAATGTTTTCCAGCTGACTACTTAAAAATTACTTGTATATTGGGGGAAAATTGATAACATATGAAAACAGATTTCATTGTTAAAAACCTGTAATTTGAGCTTCAATAAGGACTCTCTTCCTCCTTACTAAGCTTCTCCTTGAAGCTGTGGTAAAGTCATAATCTTGTGTTTGTGACATCAGTCAGATCTGAGTATGATGAAAATTACAGAAGTTCACCATTATGAGTTTCATGCTCCTCAAGGTCCACAGCAAAGGTAAAGCAATACCTCTGTGAAGACTGGTAGCTTCAGGGTGTGTGGAAAACCTGTGGAATGTTTCCTTCGCAGCTGGATGGGTATTGCAGATATTCACACAGACACAAATGCTTCTTGCAGTATTGATTTCTGCTCTGTGCCTTACCCACTCCCTTAGAAGGGATCTTTGAGCAGCACAAATTGGAGAGTACAGCTTCTAAGAAAGCGACTCATCTAGAGAGAAATGAGGAAAAGTTCATCAGTCGCTCAGCCCTGCTGAGAAGTGGGGGGAACCATACGAGGGGGCCCAGGGCTGTAAAATCCATTGTGGGAAGTGGATCTAGAGTGGAGCCTGCTGAAATGGGTCACTGAAAATCATCATCAGCAGGCCACCCGACAGCAACAATAGCAACAGCTCGCCGCCCAGCAACCACAACAGCTGGTGCATCACCAGCAACAACAGCTAATCAGGGAATTAGCCCCATGCCAGCAGGAGCAGTAACAGAACATACTGCAACAAATGCTGGCTGTGCTCCAACCTCAAGGGGTGAGCAGGAGGGGGACAGCGAATTCCCTCTACGCAATTCCCATTCCAGTGAAGCTGGAAAAGATAGGCCCAGATGATGACCCCAAGGCATTCCTCGCCACTTGCGAGAAGGTTGCATCTATTGCAGGGTGGGCCCTGGAACACTGGGCCATGCTAATGGTGCCCCATTTGTCAGGACAAATCTAAACCACCTATCAGGAACTTGACTCAGCGTTGGTCTGAGACTATGCAAAGGTAAAAGAGGTGATCCTTGGTCATGTAGACATCACTGAGGAGACTCACTGGTGGTGATTCCGGAAGAGGTGTACCCTCTGGGGGCACATATACAAACAATAGCCTAGAAGTTGCAATATCAGTGGTGGCAGTGATTGAAGTTGGAATCCCGGACGGGGTATAGGTATCAGAGAGCACACTTGTAGAACAGTTCGTCTGGATTTTACCACTGCGAGGACAGGTCTTGGTGTTCAGGCATTGGCTTTAGACAATGAAGGACACCGTGAATCTGATGGAAAACTTCTTAGCTGCCTATAACCACTCCAAGATCCCTGCAGGTTGGACCCAGAGAAACAGAGAGATCTGCCAATAGCCAGTGACATGGGGCACAAGACCTGATGGGGTCTCACAGGGACCCCTATTGCAGAATTAAAGCTGGGCCTCCATGCCAGAACAGCAAGGAAGAACGGCAGCTTGACAGAACCCTCTACCACCCCTAAAGAACCTTCAGTCCCACATGGTAGAACCTCTGGCACAGTCCCAGAGAATCCAGATAGACAGGGCACAGTTGGTTATGCCACCCCAGATATCTACACTGTCCATCAGGAAGTGCTGCTCCCATGGACAGGTGGGCCACTTCTGTAGGGATGACCACTATATGGAACGTGACTCTGGGTGAGTGTGGACTGCAGAATCCAGGGCCTGTAAGAAAAGCCCCACCAAACTAGTTGTCCTGGTGTGGGTGGAGGGTAAAAAGAAATAGAGCTGGTGGACTCAGGATGTAATCAGATCTTGAACTGCCAGCAGGTCGTAGACTCAGGGATACGATATTCCTCCAGTGTGTCCATGGGGATGTAAGGCCCTACCCCACATAGCAAGTACAACTGGAGGTAGAGGGACTATCAACGAATATGTGGGTGGGCTTAGCATTCCTGTTGGTCTACCCTGTTATACTAGGCAGGGACTAGGAGCAATTCAATGAGTTCTGGCAGAGCTAGCAAACCCACAACCTCCGGCCCACCTGAGTCACTCTGATATAGTCTTATCGGATAAGGGGAAGAGTCAATGGAGACTACACCAAATATGAGCCCCAGGAAGATACAGGATGGGTTGAAAAGGATTATAAGGGAGAAAAGGAATGGAAAGAACTTGCAGCCAGAGGGAACAGGGGATAGACCAGAGAATCGCACCATCACCAGGAAAAGGCAGGTCTACGTGATCGGGGACGCCTTACTGAGAAGGATAGACAGGCCTGTAACCAGAGCTGATCCAGAGAATAGAAGGGTGTGCTGTCTTCCAGGTGCTAAGATACGGGATGTGGACCTGAGGTTGAAAAGGTTCCTAAAGGGAGCGGGAAAGAATCCACTGATCGTCCTTCATGAGGAAACAAATGATACCGGTAGATTCTCGCTGGAACGTATCAAGGGAGACAGTGACAGGCTAGGGAAGACACTTAAGGAAATCGAGGCTCAGGTGATCTTCAGTGGGATTCTGCCTGTTCCTAGAGAAGGGCCACAAAGGTGTGACAAATTATGACTATCAACAGATGGCTCAGGCAGTGGTGCTATAAGGAGGGCTTTGGGATGTATGGCCACTGGGAGGCATTCATGGACAGAGGACAGTTCTCTTGGGATGGACTTCATCTGAGTAGGGATGGAAATAGACTTCTAGGATGGAGGCTGGCACAACTGATTAAGAGAGCTTTAAACTAGGAATTTGGGGGATATGGTTGGGAGATGTCCTGGTAATCTCCCCACTGGATTTTAGCATTGAGAGGGAAGAAAACAAAGTAAGAAAGGATACAGCCGTGGGTAGGAGAATGGACATAAGGAGGAAGGGCAGTGTGGATACTTGTCTAATAGGTCCTACTGGCTGTAGAACGTCCGTGCCTAATCGGCTAATTGGGTAAAGAATGTGAGCGTGGCCAAACAGCAAAAATTAAGATGTTCGTACACCAATGCGAGGAGCCTACATAAAAATATGGAGGAACTAGAGCTACTGGTGATGGAAGTGAAACCAGATATTATAGGGATAACAGAAACATGGTGGAGTAGTAGTCATGACTGGACTACAGCTATTGAAGGGTATGTGCTGTTTAGGAAAGACAGAAATAAAGGTAAAGGTGGTGGAGTAGCATTGTATACCAATGATGAGGTAGAATGTAAAGAAATAAGAAGTGATGGAATGGATAAGACAGAGTCCGTCTGGGCAAAAATCATATTCAGGAAGAAAACTACTAGAGCCTCCCCTGTGATAGTGCTTGGGGTGTGCTATAGACTGCCGGGATCTAATTTGGATATGGATAGAGACCTCTTTAATGTTTTTAATGAAGTAAATACTAATGGAAACTGTGTGGTCATGGGAGAATTTAACTTCCCAGGTATAGACTGGAGGACAAGTGCTAGTAATAATAATAGTGCTCAGATTTCCCAAGATGCGATAGCTGATAGATTCCTTCATCAAGTAGTTGCTGAACCGACTAGAGGGGATGCCATTTTAGATTTGGTTTTTGGTGAGTAGTGAGGACCTCATAGAAGAATTGTTTGTAGGGGACAACCTTGATTCAAGTGATCATGAGCTAATTCAGTTCAAATTGAACGGAAGGATAAACGAAAATAAATCTGCGACTAGGATTTTTGATTTCAAAAGGGCTGACTTTCAAAAATTAAGAAAATTAGTTAGGGAAGTGGATTGGACTGAAGAATTTATGGATCTAAAGGCAGAGGAGGCCTGGGATTACTTCAAGTCAAAGCTGCAGAAGCTATCGGAAGCCTGTATCCCAAGAAAGGGGGGAAAATTTATAGGAAGGAGTTGTAGACCAAGTTGGATGAGCAAGCATCTCAGAGAGTGATTAAGAAAAAGCAGAAAGCATACAGGAAGTTGAAGATGGGAGGGATCAGCAAGGAAAGCTACCTTATTGAGGCCAGACCATGTAGGGATAAAGTGAGACAGGCTAAAAGTCAAGTAGAGTTGGACCTTGCAAAGGGAATTAAAACCAATAGTAAAAGGTTCTATATCCATATAAATAAGAAGAAAACAAAGAAAGAAGAAGTGGGACCACTAAACACTGAGGATGGAGTGGAGGTAAAGGATAATCTAGGCATGGCCCAATATCTAAATAAATACTTTACCTCAGTCTTTAATAAGGCTAATGAGGATCTTAGGGATAATGGTAGCATGACAAATGGGAATGAGGATATGGAGGTAGATATTACCATATCTGAAGTAGAAGCGAAACTCTAACAGCTGAATGGGACTAAATCGGGGGGCCCAGATAATCTTCATCCAAGAATATTAAAGGAATTGGCACATGAAATTGCAAGAATTTTTAATGAATCTGTAAACTCACGGGTTGTACGTATGACTGGAGAATTGCTAACATAGTTCCTATTTTTAAGAAAGGAAAAAAATGTGATCTGGGTAACTACAGGCCTGTTAGTTTGACATCTGTAGTATGCAAGGTCTTGGAAAAAATTTTGAAGGAGAAAGTAGTTAAGGACATTGAGGTCAATGGTAAATGGGACAAAATACAACATGGTTTTACAAAATACAACATGGTTTTACAAAAGGTAGATCATGCCAAACCAACCTGATCTCCTTTGAGAAAGTAACTGATTTTTTTAGACAAAGGAAACGCAATTGATCTAATTTACCTAGATTTCAGTAAGGCGTTTGATATGATGCCACATGGGGAATTATTAGTTAAATTGGAAAAGATGGGGATCAATATGAAAATTGAAAGGTGGATGAGGAATTGGTTAAAAGGGAGACTACAGCGGGTCATACTGAAAGGTGAACTGTCAGGCTGGAGGGAGGTTACCAGTGGAGTTCCTCAGGGATCGGTTTTGGGACCAATCTTTTTATTACTGACCTCAGCACAAAAAGTGGGAGTGTGCTAATAAAGTTTGTGGATGATACAAAGCTGGGAGGTATTGCCAATTTAGAGAAGGACCGGGATATCATACAGGAGGATCTGGATGACTTTGTAAACTGGAGTAATAGTAATAGGATGAAATTTAATAGTGAGAAATGTAAGGTCATGCATTTAGGGATTAATAACAAGAATTTTTGTTATAACCTGGGGACGCTTCAGTTAGAAGTAATCGAGGAGGAGAAGGACCTTGGAGTATTGGTTGACCACAGGATGACTGTGAGCCGCCAATGTGATATGGCCATGAAAAAAGCTAACGTGGTCTTGGGATGCATCAGGTGAGATATTTCCAGTAGAGATAAGGAAGTATTAGTACTATTATACAAGGCACTGGTGAGACCTCATCTGGAATACTGTGTGTAGTTCTGGTCTCCCATGTTTAAGAAGGATGAATTCAAACTGGAACAGGTACAGAGAAGGGCTACTAGGATGATCCGAGGAATGGAAAACCTGTCTTATGAAAGAAGACTCAAGGAGCTTGGCTTGTTTAGCCTAACCAAAAGAAGGCTGAGGGGAGATATGATTGCTCTCTATAAATATATCAGAGGGATAAATACAGGAGAGGGAGAGGAATTATTTAAGCTCAGTACCAATGTGGACAGAAGAACAAATGGATATAAACTGGCCATCGGGAAGTTTAGACTTGAAATTGGATGAAGGTTTCTAACCATCAGAGGAGTGAAGTTCTGGAATAGTCTTCCAAGGGAAGCAGTGGGGGCAAAAGACCTATCTGGCTTCAAGATTAAACTCGATAAGTTTATGGAGGAGATGGTATGATGGGATAAAGATCAATTAATTACCAAAATCATGTTAACTATTCATGGTAAATAGGCCCAATGGCCTGTGATGGGATGTTAGATGGGGTGGGATCTGAGTTACTACAGAGAATTCTTTCCTGGGTATCTGGCTGGTGAATCTTGCCCACATGCTCAGGGTTCAGCTGATAGCCATATTTGGGGTCAGGAAGGAATTTTCCTCCAGGGCAGATTGGAAGAGGCCCTGGGGGTTTTTCACCTTCCTCTGTAGCATGGGGCATGGGTCACTTGCTGGAGGATTCTCTGCACCTTGAAGTCTTTAAATCATGATTTGAGGACTTCAATAGCTCAGACATAGGTGAGAGGTTTATCTCAGGAGTAGGCGGGTGAAATTCTGTGGCCTGCATTGTGCAGGAGGTCAGACTAGATGATCATAATTGTCCCTTCTGACCTTAATATCTATGAGTCTATGAGAACCTGCGTGGGTAGAGGTGATGAATTCGACAACCCTGGAGAGGGACCATAAACCAAAGGACTCAACCCTCATCCCACACAAGCCCTCCTCCCAAAGCCAAGATCTATAATGCCCACACAGATATCCTCACCATAGACACCAACTTTTTGCAGGAATAGCAAGTGGACCCCACATTCTCCCACGTATATGACCAGTTAGCCATAGTAAATGGGAAAGTCATAGATGCCTTGTCATAAATATAAAGGTAAGGGTAAACCCCTTTAAAATCCCTCCTGGCCAGAGGAAAAATCCTCTCACCTGTAAAGGGTTAAGAAGCTAAAGGTAACCTCGCTGGCACCTGACCAAAATGACCAATGAGGAGACAGGATACTTTCAAAAGCTGGGAGGAGGGAGAGAAACAAAGGGTCTGTGTCTGTTGGTACGCTGCTTTTGCCGGGGATAGACCAGGAATGGAGTCTTAGAACTTTAGTAAGTAATCTAGCTAGGTATGTGTTAGATTATGATTTCTTTAAATGGCTGAGAAAAGAATTGTGCTGAATAGAATGACTATTTCTGTCTGTGTGTCTTTTTTGTAACTTAAGGTTTTGCCTAGAGGGATTCTCTACATTTTGAATCTAATTACCCTGTAAGGTACCTACCATCCTGATTTTACAGGGGTGATTCCTTTACTCCTATTTACTTCTATTTCTATTAAAAGTCTTCTTGTAAGAAAACTGAATGCTTTTTCATTGTTCTCAGATCCAAGGGTTTGGGTCTGTGGTCACCAATGCAAATTGGTGAGGATATTTACCAAAACTTTCCCAGGAAGTGGGGTGCAAGGGTTGGGAGGATTTTGGGGGGGAAAGACGTGTCCAAACTACGTTTCCCAGTAAACCCAGTTAGAGTTTGGTGGTGGCAGTGGATATTCCAAGGACAAAGGATAAAATTAATTTGTACCTTGGGGAAGTTTTAATCTAAGCTGGTAAAAGTAAGCTTAGGAGGTTTTCATGCAGGTCCCCACATCTGTACCCTAGAGTTCAGAGTGGGGGAGGAACCTTGACATGCCTAGAGAGAGAGAAGCAATGGCCCTGGTTTGAATTACAGGAAGAATGGCTTTATTGTATAAAGTGAGCAAGGCAGACCTTGGAAACTAGAGTCCAACTGGTAGTCCCCAAAATGTATAGGCAGGAGATACTCTGCTTGGCCCATGAGGTCTCTGCGCAGGACATCTAGTGAGGGAGAAAACCTTTGATCAGCTTGTGGACCGCTCTTACTGGCCTGGGGTATTGTGGGACATTGCAGACTACTACACTTCCTCTCTGGACTGCCAATTGTCAGGGGCCAAGAGGGTCAAACAGGCATCTCTTGTCCCTCTGCCTCTAGTAGAAACCCACTTTGAGAGATAGAGTTAGATCTAATGGACCCTTACAAAAGAGTTTGGCAGGCCATCAGTATATCTTGGTAATAGTTGATTATGCAACATGTTACCAGGAAGCTCTTTTCCTGCCATCTACCAATGCAACCACAATAGTAAGTGAGATAATTAAACTCTTTGCCAGGGTAGGCCATCCAGTCTGATGTGGGACTTATGTAGTCTCCAGAAGACAGACAAGTTAAAAACATCAGTCTACCATCTGCAGACTTATGGCTTGATGGAACAAGACCCTTAAGGGGATGCTTAAGAAGTTTGTCAGCACAGATGCCAAACACTGGGATCAACTGTTGCCTCTGTTAGTATTTTCTATCTGGGAGGTTCCCCAAGCCTCCATGGGTTTCTCTCACTTTGAGTTCCTATCTGGCTGACAGGCCCAGCATCCTTGATTTATTACAGGAGTTCTGGGAAAGCCAGGGATCATTAGCAAAAAACCTAGTCCAATATGTCCGACACTTGCATAATTAACTTAAAAAGTAGAGGGCCTTCACCCATGAGAATCTGTAGGAGGCCCAACAACATCAGGAGATGACATACAACAGCAGAGACCAGTTACAAAACTTCAAGCTGGAGGACCGAGTTCTGCTGTTGCCCAACACAGAGTCCAATCTACTGACTCAATAGCAGGAGCCTTTTGAGGTGTTGCGACCATAAATTATGAGGTACGATACCTGGAGAAAAGAAAAGACACTCAAAATTACCATATCAATCCTTCTAACAGCCTGATGTGACAGGGAAGCCTTCCTTATCACTTCCCTTGCCACCAACCCCGAACTAGGAACTGGGATAATTACAACAGAGACTGATAACACTGTTAAGTTGGGGGAGACACTTGGGCCTGAACAAAAAGCCCATATGGATTACTTGGTACAAGCATTCCCTCAGGTATTCCCCGCCCTTTCTGGGCATATCCACCTAATCACCACATTGAAACTATCGTCAAGACCAAACTCCAAGTGATTCTAGACCTGGGCAGAGTGGAGGACTCCCACAGGGAATGGCGAAGCCCTGTATTTGTCATCTTGAAGCCCTACAGCACAACAAGCTTTTGCACTGATGTCTGCAAGGTCAACACGATCTCCAAGTTTGATGCATACCCCACACCATGGGTGAACGAGCTATTGGAATTGTTCAGGGCAGCCAGGTATCTGTCCACAATTGACTTACAAAAGGTTACCAACACAACCCATTGACCCCAAAATCCAGGGAAAAGACAATGTGCACTGTACCACTTTCTGACAATGCCATTCAGGCTGCCTGAGGCAGCAGCAACCTTTCAGAGGTTAATGGATTGGGTGCTCCTTCCACATAGACATTATGCCACAGTGTATCAAGACGATATAGTAATATAAAACCTAGATTGGGACTGCCATCTAAGCCATGTCACTGCAATACTAAAGTTGTTCACCAAATCTGGCCTGACTTCCAACCTGGCTATGTGTAGATATGGAAATAGCGAGACCACATACCTGGGGTCCTTTGTGTTCTTTGTCCATGAGTAGGTGAATATGCTTACCTCCGACCACATACCTGAGGCAAACTTGGGGTATGTGGTTGGAGGTAGTCATATACATCCACTCGTGGACAAAGTACAGACTTTGGCCAACTACCCAATACCCATGACAAAGAAACAAGTTAGGCAGTATTAGGGCATGGGTGGATACTACTGGCAATTCGTTTCTGTCTTTGCCACCATAACAGCCTCCCTTACGAATCTGACAAGAGATAAGAGACTTCAGAAAGTGCAGTGGTCAGACAAGTGTGATATGGCCTTTAAAACATTGAAGGAGGCATTGTGTCATGATCTGGGGCTCTTCAATCCAGATTTCTCAAAAGAGTTTATACTCCAAACGGACAGATTGGACGTGGGACTTGGGGCGGTGCTCTCCCAGACCTTTCAGTGAAAGGAATGCCCCATATTCTGTTTAAGCTGAAAGCTGTTCCTGCATGAAAGAGAATAATAGAAAAGGAAGCCCTGGCCATGAAGTGGGCCATTGGCACCTTGCGCTGTTAGCTACTGAGGAACCCCTTTTTGCTCATCTCAGATTATGTGCTTCTCTGATGGCTATGAAAATGAAGGCTCCAATGCAAGGATCATGCATTGGTACCTGGCTCTCCAGCCATGAGCAGAGCTCATGCTAAAGCTCATTTCTTTTTGTCGAGACTGAATACTGGCGTGGAAAAAAGGAGGCACCCACCACAAGAAGCAACATCCTCATGTCATTTTTGAGGGAATGGGGTATATAGACCTTACACAGACAGAGAAGATGCCAGAGAGGTCCTGGCAGGAGGGCTAGCCCCATTCCTCTGGCCCTGTTATGCCTGATAGTGAGGAAAATGCCGTCAGGGAGGAGAGGGATTGCCCTAAGAGCAGACTGCTGGAGTGACTCCTGAAGCCGTGGAGAGAACCCCTAGCCAGGAGACATTCACCCTGGCCCTGAGGAGAGTACAGCAGAATCCCAGGGTAAGATGGACAGGCTGAGCCTAACTCAGAGGCCCAGCTACAGCAATTTCCCCAAAACCCACTATGTTGTTGCTGGATTGTTGGCAGCGCTGAAGACTCTCCACTCCCCTCCTCCTCCCATTTTGCTCAAGCTACGGGGAGGGATTATCTCTGAACACATTGAGGTTTGTGACTTTTATTTTAATACCCCATCAGGAGAGATTTAAGAAGGCCAACAAAGCACAGAGCACTCCCCTTGCAAATCGTAAGGAGGTGGGGCCTGTGCTGGAACTTCCAGTGTAGATAAGTGGGAATGGTCAGGTTCACCTACCTTCCGAAGGGGGACCCACCATGGACTCTGTTACAGTGAGGCTAATCAAATGTGGATTCTACCATCAGGAATATACACAGCCGTAAAACTCTTTAATGAATAAGAGATTTGTATCCATTTTGTTCATTTAGGATTGGAATTTAGGGTTACTATCCAGCCCTAACAAGGGGCTAAGAGAGTCCCAATATTATCCTTGCTTCCCTTTTGCTCCAGAAAGGGACTAATCTGCACTAACAATTTTGCTGGGAGTTGCTTATACATTTTTATACTGTTCTCCTCACTGTTAAGTGTCTGAACGTCTTCCAGTAGTGCCTTAAGTTACATGATTACACATCTGTTTGTTCTCTCATCCTCTCCATAGGGCGTTGGGGATTGTGTGTACGGTAGAGTGTCTTGGTTTGATAAGTTTGTTTTAAAGGGACAATTAAAAATAAACCTACATTCAAACAAACTTCACCCTCTCTGACAGCTTTGGTGTTTGGGCTGCTGTTTTGGGAGTGGAGGCACAGAATCAAGGCTTCACTCACCTCTCACCCCTTCCTGCCTTCTGGGCAAGACGGAGTAGCAGCCCACTAGTGGCTACTGTTGCCCTGCGTAGTTCCAGTGAGGCAGATAACTATCTAGGGAGGCAAGGGTACCTTTTCCACTCCCCTTATTCCCTATGCAGACACACAGGAAAGCTCACAATTGAGCTTCAAATTTTGTTATTTACTTATCAATTATTTACTTATATAGGGCTTACAGTATTTAAAAAATATGCCGCATTGAAAATCTTATAAACCTTATCTCATAAACCTTATTTACTCTGACATGTAGATGTAATTTTTTAAACATATTACTCTTTTTTACATTGTGCACTGAGTTTTATTTTAGAAATTTACCCATTCTTTGCTTTTTAATACAATGAACCAGAACAGCACTATAGATAGAAACTTTGCCAGAAAGTTTGTTTCCTATTTCTCTGACAGGCTCCTTCATTTTCTCTCCCATTTCTCCTGTAAAAAACACACAACATAACCACTAAACTTAGCACTGTCGAATAGTCCAAGATCAGAGAGAGATGCTGTGTGCCAGAATTGGATTTGCTGTCAAAGATCTTTTAACTAATTCACTGGATCCAACAATCTGAATCTTTTTATTTCTCATTTTTTTTAAAGATGCTGTTAGCTGGCTAGGCATTAAATCCTTCATTATAAAGTTTTATTTTAAGATAGAGTGTTTGATTTCAATCATTCAGGTATTTCCCACTAAGCCTCCCTTAAATTCACTAGATCAGGATGATGTATGTTATTTTTTTAGTGACATATTGGGAAGTCCTATTGGAATGGTCATGTTGTTGCCAGTATTCGTTTGGGCATTTACAGGATTGCTCATAGCTTTTCTTGCCTTCATGTCTAATGTGTTATTAACATTCAAGATAT
This sequence comes from Eretmochelys imbricata, assembly GCF_965152235.1. Taxonomy (NCBI): domain Eukaryota; kingdom Metazoa; phylum Chordata; order Testudines; family Cheloniidae; genus Eretmochelys; species Eretmochelys imbricata. Next base: position 315,613,562 of record NC_135572.1, read on the forward strand.
GGTTTTACTTATTTGCTTGACGATTTCTTCTTCCTTTCCTGCAATCTTCCATTCTCTCATTCTTCCTTATTTCTTCAGTTCTACTAAACAATCATGAAGGAGGCAGCAGCTATGTTGAGGATAGTGTTGGAAAGCAAATCAATATTCGTATTTCCCCATTAATGAAGGGGAGGGGGACAAAGAAAATAATAAAAATGACGTCTTATTGTGACACTAGCCTGTATCAGAGCATCTCAATTTTCTTGTCCACAATGTACACACACGAATTTTAATATGAATGACATCACCTTCAGGATTGACTCCAAGGGTAATTATAAATGCCATGGTTCTCTTCAATTCCCTTCAGTAGAGGCAGGATTAGAACAACATAATTTCCAACAGCAAAATTTTTAGGATGACTCAGTCTAGGTCCTGCTGAGGTCAACTGGCAAAGAATAATCTTCCTCTCTCAGTTATAACACAGAAGAAAAACCTTTTCAACATTGAAAAAAATAATCCAGAAAAGTTCTTAGTGGAAGGAGTTATAGCTCATGTGTAGTAGAAAGATTATTTGAAGTTTAACTATGAACTATAGGGATGTCAGTAGAGTTATACCACTGTATGTCTGCTTTAAGTGAGTGGGGAATCAGGCCCAGATGCTGCCCAGGGTTTAATAATTCCAGATTTTGCACTCTAGGGATTTCCTTATACAGGAATGAAAAAGAAAACCCTATTTTTTCCTTTTATAAGTATTCTGTGGATAAGATTTTTATGTATTCCTTTCATCTGCCTGCACATTCTTTACTCACCTAATCCCTTAAATCAACAAGTAATTTTACATTAAAAGCAAGAATTCAGTATAGTCATGTTCACATTTTGTGTGCAGACATTTTGCTGTTGTTTGAATCTAGCTAACAGATAAAAGGCAGTGCAAGAAAACCTTTTCTCTATTAAGCACTAAGGGAGATGTTTCCAAGGTTGTGTAGGGGATTTGGATGCTAGGTTACCATTAGAACTGAATTGGAATTAGGTATTCATATCCTGCTGAAGGTTTTGGAAATTCCACCTTCCACACTAAGATCCAGGAATTCTGCATGGAATCAGGCCAGTTAATGGACCAGTTTACGTTTTAAGTTTCAAAGATCAGATGATGTTTGAACTTTCCTACTCAGTTAAGGGAAAACAGGCCATAAAATAAGATCCTGAATTGCTAAGAATAACTACAGGATTTTGTACAATTTAAAGTTTTACATTTCCTTTTTTCACTGGGGATCCTCATAGCATCTTCAGTCTTTTGTTGGCTTTTAATAAGATTTTTCAACATTCCTAAGATTCTACCTAGATTATAGCAAAACTTTGGATACATTCTCTTAGGAAATCACATTTACAAATTGGTTCAAAATTAGTGGAAAGGTTTGTGTATGTGTCCTTTCACCAAGAGGGAAATGATATGAGGCAGTGTATTGAGTTTTACATAGTGGAGTACTGCAGATGTTAGTTTTAGGTTTAGTCTTATTTCGCATCTTTATTAATGATCTGGAACACCAGGCTAATGACATTTGCAGATGATACTGTATTTGTGGTATTGCAAACACCTGTGAGGATAGACATACAGCAGAAGCTTGCCAGTTCCCACTGTGTTAATGTGCATATGCAATAATTCTCACAAGAGAGCCTTCAGTTTCACCCCATTTCATTAGGTGCTGGAACCAGGAGTATTGGGGGTGCTGCTGTACCCCTAGCTTGAAGTGGTTTCCCTCATATACAGGGTTTACAGTATGGTTCACTGGCTCTCAGCACCCCCACTATAAAAATTGTTCCAGCCCCCCTGCACCATTTTTTCAGCAAAGATTTAGACATACCAGGGCTAGCTTTAATCTAGCTAGTTGGGGTATGGGCGCATGAAGCCACGGCAGCACAGGCGTCAGTGTGGGCTAGCCCAATGAGCAATTACCCAGGGTCCCTGGTAGGCTACTAAAATCTGTGCTGAAGCCCGTGTTGCCACAGATTTTCTGCTCTGGTTGCCAGCTAGTGAGGTTAAAGCTACCTTGATTATGTAGCATAGCTCCTGACAGCAGTGTGGACCTACCCTAAAACGTCACTATTTTTTTTCAAAATATAGTCCACAATACTTACCATGTTGATGACGTGTCATCCCCTGGAGCAGGAGAGATAGACAGGAGGCTAAGAGTCTCTTTACTCCTTCCCTCTCTTCAATTGCAGCTGAAGATTTGGCTCCGTGCATCCAAGATACACCCTCCATCTTTGTGATTGTGAACTGCTTTGACAATCAGCAAGCAACTCTTTTTAGTTGAGGGAGCTATAGGATGTAGTCTTTGCCAGTTCACATAGAAGAGGAATCTTGATCTGAGGGCCTCACAGTTTGCTAACTTATTTTTCCAACTTGTGGTCTTGCTGATTGAGAACACGAGGCCATTAAAAAAGGGCATTTTAAGTTGACTGAAGTCTAAAATGCTGCTGTAATAAACAGACACAAGACAGGTAAGATAACATCTTTCACTGGACCAACTTCTATTCTCTGTGCAGCTCGAAAGCTTGTCTTGTTCACCAACTGATGTTGCTTCACCTGCCTTGTCTCTCTAATATCCTGGTAGCAACATGGCTGCAACAGCACTGCAAACAAGCCGTAATAAGTAGTCTACCAAATGTATACATGTGTTTTTGTACTATAAGCACTAGTGTCTGATAAAAATGTAGTTTTTTGCTCAGCTTTAATAATGAATATTTCTCGGATGCAGAAAATCACAGTTTGCAATATTTTGAAGTGAAAATGATAGTTCCTTTGATGCCATAGTTTGGAATATATGCACCAAGAACATGTGGAAATTTAGCCAGATCAAGATCTTCCTTTCTGTTTTACTAGAGAGCAAGTGAAAACTGAATAGATATTAGCCTTCTGGAAGTTTCCTGGCATCTGGGCTTTTAAAGAGGCACTTTGATATGTTTGCTTGCCTTTTGTCATTATCTCACTTTATGAAACACCATTGCACAGCGGTTTGAATTTGCTATTTGCTATTTTCATCACTCTTTGCTTATAGTGAACAGATTTTCAAATTGGCCCACATATCAAGAGAATGTTCCCTCCCACTAGTTGCGAAAGCATGATAGTAAATATAACCTTTTCACCAACAACCCAGGCATACTTTGGGGGAGGACTAGAAATCCTTGGCCTGTTTTTAAGTCTACAGGTAGTTCTCCCGCGCATCTCAACACTCTTTTTATATTAGTGTGGATGAAAACATTGTTTTATTGTACCATATAAGACATTCTTCCTCTTAGTTTTCAGCCTCCAGGATTTCAAAAAATAAGAGACTCACATATCTTCTTAAAACAAGGTAACCGTTTTAATGAAGCAAGTTGAACATTCTGGCTGTCTGGTTACTATAGTCTACTGAGCTACCAAAACGCACATTTTGGTGCTAACCTCTAAACCTCGATGTCCACAAAAAATTCTTGGTGCAGCCTTTATGAAATATGAAAGTCAGAACTTTCATTGTGAGTTCTGTCCTTTCTGCATCTGTCTTCTCATACCAACCTCATCCTTCTTTCTCTGATTATGCCTTCCTTTCTTTCTTTCCTCCTTCTTTTTCTACTACTGTTTTTTCCCTCTCTCTTTCCCTATTGTTTTCTCTTGTCTCTTCCCCTCTCTCTCCTTTCTCCTCTCTTGCCATGGTGCTAGCTTTAAAGGGAGCTAACTAGGATTTTTACAAATAACTATTTTAATAAATTACAGTACAGTTGCCATAAAAATATGTCACATATACAGTAGTGGGAAATGTTAATAAAACAAATCATAAAGAGCTAGATTTCTTGCTCATGTTGTGTGATACTTTACTCTGCCAGCAGTTGCATCAAAAATCAATGGGAGCAAGACTGGGCCCTTATGCTATTATAGTTAAACATTTACTATGCATATACAAAGTGTAATTTTCAGTGGGTTGTAAACAGTGATGAGCTGCCAAAATCTTAACAACGGGTTCCCTCCTCACCCCACGAGGGGGTCGTTGCCCACCCCCGTCCCCCGGGACTCCTGCCCTATCCAACCCCCCAGCGGTTCCTTGATGCTTGCCCCCCAAGGACTCCTGCCCCATCCATGCCCCTCCCCTGTCCCCTGACTGCCCCCAGAACTGGGCAGGAGGTTCTCATAGGCCATCATAGCGGGTGCCCACCCCACCCCTAGGAGCCAGAGGTACCTGCTGGGGGGCGAGGTGGGGAGTCCTGGAGGTGCTTACCTGTGGCAGCTCCCAGGAAGCATCCAGCAGGTCCCTTTGGCTCCTAGGAGCGGGGGAGCGTAGCTTGGGGGGGGAGCAGTCGCTCCCCCACTGATCACATCAAAAGTGGCACCTTAGACGCCGACTCCCTGGGTGCTCTGGGGCTGGAGCACCCACGGGGAAAATTGGTGGGTGCAGAGCACCCACTGGCAGCTCCCCACCCTGCGCCTGGCCCCAGATCACCTCTGCTCTGCCTCCGCCTCCTCCCCTGAAAGTACTGCCCCCCTCTGCTTCTCTGCGCCCCCCCCGGCTTCCCACGAATCAGCTGTTCGGCGGGAAGCCGGGGCAGGCTGACATGCAGGCAGCAGCTTCCTGCTCAGGCCCAGGGAGGCGGAGGTGAGCTGGGGCGGGGAGTGGTTCCCCTGTGCGCCCCTCCCCCCCGGGTTACCTGCTGTGGCACAGGCGGTCCTCCGCGCCCCCCCCCCCCCGCCCCAGCTCACCTCTGCCTCCCTGGGTCTGAGCGGAAAGCCGCGGCCTGCTTCTCAGCCTGCCCTGGCTTCCCGCGCAAATCAGCTGTTCGGCAGGAAGCCAAGGGGGGTCAGAGAAGCAGGCGGCGGCTTCCCTCTCAGGCTGAGGGTGGCGGAGGTGAGCTGGGGCGGGGAGCGGTTCCCCTGCATGCCCCCCCCCCCCGGTTACCTGCTGCAGCATGCCCCCCCCGCTCACCTGGGCATCACTGGGCCTGAGCAGGAAGCCGGCGGCCTGCTTCTCAGCCTGCCCCAGCTTCCCACGCGAACAGCTGATTCGCGGGAAGCCAGGGGGGAGGGGGCGGAGAAGTGGAGCAGGGAGGCGCATTCAGGGGAGGAGGCGGAGGCAAGCAGAGGCTGGGGCGGGAAGCTGCCAGTGGGTGCTCTGCACTCAGCAAATTTTCCCCTTTCCCTTCATGGAGTCAGTGCCTAAGGCGCCACTTTTGGCTGGTTAAATTTAGAAGCCCTTTTAGAACCGGTTGTCCCTCGGCGGAACAACTGGTTCTAAAAGAACTTCTAAATTTAACAACCGGTGCGAACGGGCTCCAGCTCACCACTGGTTGTAAAGCAACTAAATCAAAACCAGTTTTACATGGAAAACTCAAAATCAGTTTTGAGTAAGGGAAACTTCCCTGTCAAATTTAAACTTTATGTCCCCCACCATTTCACTCCTAGCATTGTTAAAATCATAAGAGGTTTTTTATTTCAATGGGAAATGTCTATTTTTTTCTTGAACTAACAACATTGAACTGTGTTTAGTTTTTCCAAAGTGCAGTTGAACGGGGCCTGATTCTGCTCTTCTTTGCACCTTGTATGATCATGTACACTGCATTGCCTTCTGTACAAAACATTACCAATCAGCAGGTTACATTTTACACCCAGTTTGCATTCACTTAGCACAGACGTAATTCACTACAGTACACAGCAAGAGAGTGAAGACTCAGGCTCCAAGTCTGGAAAAGTTAATCCCAAACGGTGAAAAAGTTTCAGAAGGTTTTACTGTGTGAAAAGGGATGGTGGAAGGGAAACCATTAAGCAGTCTTAACTCATAGTGGTTGAAGCTGCTGCTGCTGGTCGACTAAAAAGTTAGGGCCAGATCCCCAGCTGATATAAATTAACATAGCTCCTTCCCATCAATTTACACAAGCTGAGGATCTGGCCTATTGTCGGTTAAGATAGCAATTAATTAATTAATTGCTAATTGATGGTTTTGTGTTGTTACAGAAATATGAAGATAAAGTATCAGCTGTCTAGTTTCAACAAAGGTTACAAATTGCCACTACCTTGTGAAAGACACTATTAAACTGATGTGCCAAACAGAACTATAATGAACCATTTCGAAATTACTTTGAATGAATAGCATGTGCCAGATACAAATGAAAGCAAGCCAATGCATTTTCACCTTGACATAATGCAACAAGAGAGAAAGAAAACCAAGTTAATCTCAAAATGAGTTAAACACAAAGTGCCAGTTAATCAAATGTAGCATCTGATTTGCTTTTGGTCTCACAAATCCAGTTTCTTACCCACTTCTAAAAATTAATGTTCAAGTCAAGCATCTTCAGTATTAAACAAGTGGGTTGAAGAGAGAGCACGATGGCAGCTAAAGGTCTCCTTTTATATTCTCTCCTCTTCCCCATTCTCTCCAGTCAGCCAGTGATGGTCGGCTCACCACACCTTTCATCTCCTCTCACAACTCAGTGCCTCCCTCCATCCTGTCTCTTTGGCTTCAAGTGCCCTCTTCATCTGTTCACTGATCCTCCCTAGTTGCCTCATTCAGATTTTTTTCTAAAAATTCACTTCTGCCATCTCATCTGTGAAAAGCGAGGGAGCATTTTTTTCAAATATATCAACTGCACCATCAAGATACACACATGCCTTACAGAATAACCACAAGCCCAATTACTGTTACCCTCCTCTGTGCCTACATAATTTTTGAAAATGGGTTTTCGATGTCTAAGTCACTAAAGCACTTTTGAAAACTTTACCAGATGTCTCTCCTTTGTTTTGTGACATCCCTAGCACAAGTTTGGATACACAAAAGAATAATAACAATGAGCTCAATCATGGGCTACCAAGGCTGGGAGGCACAGGGCAGAGCGTACAACACTCTGCCAGATCCTCAGGTCTGCATCTGCTTGATGTAGGTAACATAGGTTGTAGCAGCCTTGTAGCTGCTCTAAAATTACACCAGGGCTGTTTTAGCTTCCAGCTAGTGCAGAATTGGAGAAGTAGAGTTGGGGTGTAGAGCTGCTTTCCCTCCCCCTCACTTCTCAGGGCACCAGTGTAAACTTGGCACAAGTGACGAACATTACTAATAATCTACTCCCACTTAGCTCATTGTGATGGAATCCTTGAGACTATCCTCCCCATCCAGGATATAGCACTGTTCCACATGCACAACTGCTGCCTGTGGACTGGGGAGTTGGAATACTGTAGCAGAAGGGTGCATACAGATGCTGGGAATGAAGAGGGATGGTATTCAGAGAAGAGTAGAAAGAGCACTCCTCTAGCTGGCTCCTGCTTCGCTCTTTGGGGAGAGAGGTAATCACCAATCCCCAGATCACGAATGCTGATTCTCCTCCCCATTCCAGAGGGACGGATGCAGAACAGAGGCCTATGCAGGCTCTCTCTTCCTGCCATGCAGAGAGTGACAGAGACAATTATTGGATGAGATTTCAAAATTCATCCATTTCTACCAGCTCTACTTAACATTGTTAACTATTTCACACCCCATCATTACTGCACAGGTATGTAGCTAAGTGGCTTAGTGCACAATCCCAGAATATATAACACCAGGTTACTGTAATGTCTGTATATTTAATTTTTATATCTAATTCAGCAAATCCCTTAATTTTAAAATGTACGTAACCCTTCTGCCCATCAGAGTTGGCAGCAACAAGGGCCGGGTTTAGTATCTAAGGGTTCCATTCCAATAACACAATGCAAAACCATCTTGAGCCCCACCAGTGACCTGGGACAAATATATACCACCCCCGCTGGGTGCCTCTAAGAGGCAACACTTCCCCTCTCACAAGCACAGAGTCTGAGTGTAGCAAAAGCCTTTTAATAACAGAGAGAAACAATGTGGCATTATGTTGGGGAAACACCACCAACAGGATTCATAACGCAACCCATGAGCAAAAACCCACCGCAAGCAAATTGGGCCATGTCCTTTCCCTTTGGTTCTGGAGTCCAGCAACCCAAAGTTACCCAAAGTCCCAAAAGTCCAACAACCCAAAAGTCTCTGTCCCTGGTCAGTGCAGCCCCAGAGTTCAAAAGTTTATCTGCAGGGTTTTACCTCCCAGCCTGGGTGGAAATGGGGGGTTGGGTTTAAGGGGCACCTTACGTGGTCAGAAGCTGACTGCTCCACCTCTCCGTGGGGGCTCCACTCTGCTCCACCAACCATCTCACAAATTGCTCTGCTCTGCCAGCCGCTTCGCTCCACTCCACCAGCTGTCCCGTGAGCCACTCCAGCCATCCTGCAAACTACTCCGCTCCACCAGTTACTCTCCTCCACTCACCATCCCATGAGGTGCTCCAGCCATCCCACAAACTGCTCCACAATATATTTTCAGCACCCTCCCACTACTTAACACAACACTCAGTGATTTCAGCTCTTAATAATTTTAGCTCTTTAGTAATTTCAGCTTGTAGTAGGGGAGCCTCAGTGCTGGTGTATCATTGGCCCAAAGTGAATTCAGCTCAGCAGCCTGTAACTTGACTCCTAGTAGAATCAAAACTAGCTTTGGTATTACACAGTGGGGGAAAGGGGTGCAATTAGCATGTGGCACCAATACCACCAGATATGAATATCTATCCCCAACCTCTCTCTCAATTCACTGGGTTTTGGAACCCATTACCCTTGCCTAGTGAGTGCTGCTTAGTTGATGGTGAGCCCCTCCATCATAACAAAAGGCCAAGTACAGTTCCACTGTCTTTGATTCACATAATCAGGATGATAACAGATTATTCTTTCTGCCCCAGTAACAGAGAAACTGGGGCTCCTACAGCAGCCAAAGTGACCATCTAGGTGGGGTGGGTGTGCCTATGCAAATGAGATCAGCCCCTGAAGTTCTTTTCCACAACCTGCCACAACTCGCCACCAGATGTCAGGGTACAGCTCATCCTGACTCTGCTTACATGTATATGCTGCATAATTTCCAGCCTTTTTACCACAGTATCACAGAATACAGCGACTTTGCCACAGAATTTATTTCCAGCTGGCTGCAGAGTACATAGGCCCTTGTTTAAAAGCACAAACTGCTGCTACTTGAACCAAAGAAGGAGCTTCTTCTCCATTAATATTGTCTCCTTGGGCTCCCAGTAAGGAGAGTTATCTATGAAAAACTCGGAGCTGTTCATTATAAAATACATTTGTCTCATGCCTGTTTCTCAGCAATGACCATCGTATATGAGAAAAAGGTTGCAAAATATGGCTTGGGTCATTGTCTCCAAGTCAGGAAACAGTATGTTCCCTTTGTAAAAAAAAAAATCTTTGTTGTGTGGTTCACCTAGTAGTAATTATAATAATAATGTCTATTTGTAAAAGTATCCTGGAGTCCTCAGAGTGCTGTACAAGTATAAGGTCAGGACAAAAATGTTGAAAAGAGGCCAATAAAAATGCCAAACTGGCCATCACAGATAAAGAGCACAAACAAAAATGGCATGCTTTTAGCTAACATTCTCCTTAAAACAAAATCTGAAATTGCTTGATAGTCCTGCTTGACCTTTTGTAGATCTTTCACAACAAGCCATATCATCTTCTGTAAGGAAATGTAAATTCTCAGGATCTAACTGCTCCAAAAAGTTTAGGTGATTTTTTTTCTTATTATTAAAAGTAAATTGAGTATAAATAAATTATGAGTTTGGAACCAATTATCCATGAATTCCAGATGTTAAGACATCTTATACATAAACAATCTGGAGAAAGGGGTAAACAGTGAGGTGGCAAAGTTTGAAGATGATACTAAACTACTCAAGATAGTTAAGACCAAAACAGACTGTGAAGAACTTCAAAAAGATCTCACAAAAGTAAGTGACTGTGCAACAAAATGGCAAATGAAATTTAATGTGGATAAATGTAAAGTAATGTACATTGGAAAAAATAACCCCAACTATATATACAATCCGATGGGGCCTAATTTAGCTACAACTAATCAGGAGAAAGATCTTGGAGTCATCGTGGATAGTTCTCTGAAGACATCCATGCAGTGTGCAGCGGCAGTCAAAAAAGCAAACAGGATGTTAGGAATCATTAAAAAAGGGATAGAGAATAAGACGGAGAATATCTTATTGCCCTTATATAAATCCATGGTATGCCCACATCTTGAATACCGTGTACAGATGTGGTTCTCTCATCTCAAAAAAGATATACTGGCATTAGAAAAGGTTCAGAAAAGGGCAACTAAAATGATTAGGGGTTTGGAATGGGTCCCATATGAGGAGAGATTAAAGAGGCTAGGACTTTTCAACTTGGAAAAGAGGAGACTTAGTGGGGATATGATAGAGGTATATAAAATCATGAGTGGTGTGGAGAAAGTGAATAAGGAAAAGTTATTTACTTGTTCCTATAATATAAGAACTAGGGGCCACCAAATGAAATTAATGGGCAGCAGGTTTAAAACAAATAAAAGGAAGTTCTTCTTCACTCCGTGCACAGTCAACCTGTGGAACTCCTTGCCTGAGGAGGTGATGAAGGCTAGGACTATAACAGGGTTTAAAAGAGAACTGGATAAATTCATGGAGGTTAAATCCATTTATGGCTATTAGCCAGGATGGGTAAGGAATGGTGTCCCTAGCCTCTGTTTGTCAGAACGTGGAGATGGATGGCAGTAAAGAGATCACTTGATCATTACCTATTAAGTTCATTCCCTCTGGGGCACCTGGCATTGGCCACTGTCGGTAAACAGGATACTGGGCTGGATGGACCTTTGGTCTGACCCAGTATGGCCGTTCTTATGTTCTTAGTTCGGGCTTTTTTAACTGTCTTGAATCAAAAGTAAGTAAAATGTTTTTGTGGCTTGTGCTGTTGTTCTCTTCTACTTGAGGAAACTTATTTTCAGTGATGTTTACATAAATCTCCCGGTTATTAACCTAGGCTATCAGATGATCAATTTAAGTATCTGGTTTACTTTTGCTCACATGTACTGTGTCTGATTTCTTACCTGGTCTTCAGCTGTGGCCTGAACTGAGTATGAGTACTTCTCCTTGAGGCTGAACTTCAGGATTCACTTTGTTTGCTTGGGCACATATTTGTTCACTGTTATTATTCTGCGTTGCTAATTAACCCATTGCATGTGGCTGCATGCTTTAGGAAAAGGTGGATAAGGCAAGGGAATGGCTTGAGTTCCAGTCTTTACTATAGATTTCTTGCATTATCTTGAGCAAATCTCTCAGGAGTAAAATTTTCAAAAGTGACCAAGTGATTTAGGAACCATTTCCAAAGCGACCTTTAGCACTTAGGGCCAGGTGTGTAAAGGTATTTAAGCACCTAAAAAGCAGATAAGTGGGCTTTACAAAAGCGCCTAAATGCCTAAGTCCCATGCTTTTGAAAATCCCCTGGGATGGGATGTGAATGTAACTGTAGTAATGTTTGAGACAAACTCAAGTACTGTTCAACAAGAGCCAAAGATGCAGCTTGGCTAAAGTCTTATTGAACAGCTTTGCTTTATTTTTCAGCAGCGTGACAACATAATTAACAGAATGCAGTTTCTCAGACACAGTTCATGTAAGGTAAATTTTTGCTTCAAGTTAAAAAAAACATTGTAAAAACTTTTCACGGTCACTGCTTATAAACATGCAGACAGCTCTATAGGCCTACAACTTCTTCCTCAATATTAAATAAATAAATATAGTTTGGTACAATTTCTCAAAGAAGAATTAGGATGTCTTTTCTGCCACTATCTGTATGTAAATTATCTTATCAAAGAGCTGGCATTTATCTGGTGGTGGTCTTTTAACTTCCTAAACTTTATGTCCACACCTCAATACTTTGTAATCCAGATTATCCACTTTTAGTACAATTTAGATGACAGGAGAGCATTATGAACCACTGATAAATCTTTAAAGGTCTAAGAATCATTAATCAATCCTTTGTTATTGTAGGTTTAAAGCAATAATAAAAGTATGTCTTGGTAATGCTTCCTTTAAGAAATTCTAACTGAATTCATCATAGAGATCTTTTATTTGTGTAGCCAAAAGGTAATAGAACACATTTTTGTGGGAGCAAACATTCCCTTTTCTATGACATGTATAGTTACCAGGTTGTTAAAATTAATGCTAATGGAACATTGGCAAGCATTTGAAAAGCCAGTCAACAAGCCGTTTTCCTTCAGAAGCTTGTGCAGAGTAAATTAAATGAGTTTAGTTTTTGTGCTGAAAGTATCCTGGAATTATGTCTACACATTAGAGAATCATCATTAGAGACTGTCTAACATGCATATAGATTAAAGAAACGGATCATGTTCATTTAATCAAAATAAGACATATGTCTTTAAGAAATAGTGTGTTTGTGTGAGATAGAATTTTCCATAACACACATTTCATATTCAGTGTCTGAATTCCAGTTAGATACCAGTATTTTTTGAAAATTATTTGCCAGTAAATTGTTCTGTGGTACTTGAGAATTTAAGAATTGTTTCAAGGGAATCTATGCCTTTTTTTAGAATGTACAATTCTAGTGCTATTCTCTTCTATATAGATACTTAAATTGCCCTCACGATCGAATTATCTTGAGCTCCTGAGTAGTACATTAAGTGATGTGACTAACATCTCATGTGTGGTTTGTTCTGTTCATCATTCTTTCCCAAGGAGTAGAATTGTGTGTGCAGCAAAGTGTTGTTTTGTGGTGGTAGGTAGTATGTACACACTGGTATGTATTTATGTCAGAAGAGGCAGGTTAAAGAAGTTTGCCTTGCATTTGGAGTGGAAGGCGGTGAAGTTTGTGATGTCCTTTAGTTCCTTGAGGAGTTTGTTCCATAGACTCAGACCAGCCTTCAAGAAAGCTTTCTCCTTGGGTAGAAAGTTTCTTTGTGTCTGAGAAGCAGAGTTGTAGACCACACTCCTCATTCCAGGTTAATTTACATATTCTGCTCTTTGACTTTTGATAAATAACAACAAACTCATGGTAGAGAAAGAGCAACTAAAGGAAGATGCTCACCTTGATGGCCCACCTTGATTATCATACACATTGTAAGGAGAGTGATCACTTTAGATAAGCTATTACCAGCAGGAGATTGGGGTGGGGGGAGAGAAAACCTGGATTTGTGCTGGAAATGGCCCACCTTGATTATCATACACATTGTAAGGAGAGTGATCACTTACTTAGATAAGCTATTACCAGCAGGAGAGTGAGGTGGGGGAGAGAAAACCTTTTGAAGTGATATGTGTGTATAAAAACATCCGCACTGCATTTTCCACTTTTATGCATCCGATGAAATGAGCTTATGCTCAAATAAATTGGTTAGCCTCTAAGGTGCCACAAGTACTCGTTTTCTTTTTGCGAATACAGACTAACACGGCTGTTACTCTGAAACCTAAAGGAAGATGAAAACTTTGCAAATTCTGGCAATAACTTACCCCACACTTTAATTGCATGTATTTACTAAACATAGGTAGCTAGTAAATAACAATGGTGCCTGCATTGGTCTGAGTTATACTGAAGAAGGAAAAGGATAATGAAATGGACACCCAACATAGGCCTTGGCCTGAATGTAGTGAGAGCCCCTCCTTAATTCCTTCATTTTCAATGAGGAATTATAAAATATTGTTTTACATCTCATGAACTATAAAGAATTTAGGAATTTAAATACCGAACAGCTTCATTCATACACCAGTACACCTATATTATTATGATTGTGGTCCTAATTCTTAAAGCACAGAATCCCAAGGCCAGCACAAAAAAAAGAGTGTAATTGTGTACATAATTTGTACTAACTACCATTATTGCATGTGCAAAATGGATATTTAATGCAAAAATAACCTGTTAGGCTATACATAATTAATTTGTGAAATACCCAGTTTGCCTATGCACACATGGCAGTTGTGTGTGCAAATCTGGAGTGTAACTGTGCATGGCTCTGGGTTTCTGTGCTTCTGGAAAAAAGGACTTGTATTGCTACTTACCATATGCAAGAGAATCATGTTTCTTTCAGCAAGAACATACAAATTAGATTAAGGGCTTACAATATCCTTTCAGTCGTCAGCAGACTACTATACTCAAACCACGCTGTGATCTGATATCAAAATAGAATGATAAACAAAACAAAAACACATAAGTCATGCAAAGACCATAATGCCAACTGAATAAACCAAGCAATATTTATTCTTTTAACATCTTTACTAGATCTAAAATCAGATTCCCTTTCCTGTTCATAACAGTTCATAGTAAAACACAGTTCAGTCCATAGTAAAACAAAGAACACAGCAGACTCCTAAAGAGATTAATTAGGCAATGTCTCCTTGTCACTCTCAAGATCAAGTCAAGTTTCAGCCTTTTTTCCCCTAGCAACCTTGCAGTAAATTTCCATATCCCCCAAAATGGAAATTACATTTCTTTTTCCATGTAGCTTTTTATCAAAGTCATTTTGATTAGTCTTTTACAAATCTACATAGTAATACATATTACCATGATCCATTCAATTTGTGCATTAATCTTGGACTCCTAGGGCCTGTGTCTCTGTTGCTCTGCACTTTGAGTAGTCATTTACACCGCTGCAAAGTGAATATAAAATGCTAGCACTCTGATTTTGTTGAACAGGGGAGAACAGGGATTCCTAGTTTTTCCTTTTGTCATAACATCCTTGTTTTGTATTTGTAAGAGATTCACCATGGTGGGAAATTGAGTGTTGGATTTATTCTTTTGAAAAAATCAAAGAACTCTAAATCTGTGTGGACTCCTTTCTCTAATTGTATGGGAAAACATCCACAAGTTCTGTGGAAGAAGAGAAGAGGGAGAAATGCAGTGTCCTTACTGGATATTATAACATGAAAAGTGAGAAACCATACTTCAGGTTGAAGTGCCTTCATCTCAATGGTTCTGGACTTGACAAAACAAAACTCTTCACAAATCAAAATTTTTTCAGTAACTTCTCCCATTCTGCTTGGCCCCAGAAAGTCTGCTTTCAGTTGCTTCATGAGTAGAAGGCAGGCTTAAAATTGGCTTAATTGGCCAGGTGAGGATTCTGTGATGTTATTGACATGAACTGTGACCGTTTCACCAAATCTTGTACAAAGGAGGTCAAGTAAGGTAAGTAAGGCACCAGTAAGGTGCCTATAGAAAGGTTGTAATTTGCTGGTTATGATTATGCTGTCTGTGTGTGTGAATCGTTTTTGTATTTGAAGTTATGAATACTGGCTATGTACTTGTATCTCAATGTGTTTGATTCTAAGTAGCCTCAATGAAGTATTTGGTCAGCTTCTTGAGAAAGGACTTTTCTTAGTAAGTGTCCAATTAAGTAACACTTAACTGACAATGGACTTTGGGAGATGCCAATCCACATCTGAGCTTTCCTGGGAACGTTCAAACTAACATGTAAACAATGGCATTGGCCTGCAAAGAGCTGAATCATTAATGGACATGTGACTTTCCCAGGTGGCTACAAACTGCATCTTGTTGTTGTGATTTTGCACAGAAGAACAAAGGGGTTTCTGCCCACAAGAGAGAGAATATAAAAGGCCCTGGAACCCCCTCCATTTTGTCTTCAGCTGGCTCAAGAGATGGTCTCTCCATCCCAAAGAGATGCCTGAAAGAAACTGGGACAAAGGACTATAACTAAGGGGGTGTGAGTGATTGCTGGACACAGGCCATACACCACGATATTGGTCTGAAAAAGATTGGGCCCAGACTAGGAAGGAGTCTAGTCTGTGAAAGAAGCTTATTGGGACATCTCTGAGGGTGAGATTTACCTGTATTCAGTTTTGTTTGATTTTGCTTGGTAACTTACTTTGTTCTGTCTGTTATTACTTGGAATCACTTAAATCCTACTTTTTATACTTAATAAAATCACTTTTGCTTATTAATTAACCCAGAGTAAGTAATTAATACCTGGGGGAGCAAACAGCTGTGCATATCTCTCTATCAGTGTTATAGAGGGCGGACAATTTATGATTTTACCCCATATAAGCTTTATAAAGAGTAAAACAGATTTATTTGGGGTTTGGATCCAATGGGTGTCTGGGTGCTAGAGACAGGAGCACTTGCTAAACCGTTTTCAGTTAAGTCTGCAGCTTTGGGGGCATGGATCAGACCCTGGGTCTGTGTTGCAAGAGATTAGTATATCTGGCTGAACAAGACAGGGTTCTGGAGGCCCCAACTGGCAGAGAAAATGGGCTCAGAGGTAGTCTCAGCACATCAGGTGACAGTCCCAAGGGGGTCTCTGGGGCTGAACCCATCACAGATTCCCCCACTATAAGAATGTGGTTGGGGAAAAGACAGCATGGTCAGGGTTACTGCTGCATTTGACCAAACTCTGGTTGCAGAAATGGTCTCTGGGGCAGTTCCAATTTGCACCAGGGACTGGAGCTAGAACTTGCTGGCCCAAGGGTTGGGGAGTTACAAAGATGGTCTACCTGGACTGATCTCAAGGACCTGGGCTTCTGTTTTTCACAGGAGCAAACATAGGGTTCCCTAAACAAAGGGAGAGAATGCAACCTCCATAACCTCAAGGCTGGGGGACTTTGTCTGGACTAGTGAAAAAAGGATAGTGGCTTCTTTTAAGGTCTCCCACTTCTTTTGGAGTTGGGAGGGGTGGCGGCTCAGAGTGAGGGACAAGGCATCAACTAAGCTGGAGGGTGGGCCAGTGGAGCTCAGTGGAGCTCCTTGTTCTGTGGGGGGGGGGTGTCCTATTCATCAATGAACCGGAGTTGGAAGTGGACTTAGGGGAAGACATCCTGTAAAGAAGCTGGGGAATCGGGTTGGGACTCCTAATGTCTGGTACAGTGAGGAGACAGCCCACTTTCCTAGCCAGCAGCCCTGCACCAGGATGAAGTGATTAAGGAAGGAATCATGACTTGCACTGTATAGACTATTGCTGTTTAGTTCCCAGATGAGTTAAGGAATAAAGTTGTGGTCTAATTAGGTTGTGTCTTGTCTTTCTTTTTGTGTGTCTGGGACAATGGCAAGAATTCCCTTCCTTCCATGCATTATCTTGAGTGTCTTTCCTCTCCAAAGCATAGTGAAATCCAAAACAAATACACATTTTCTCCCAGAGCTCATTCTGTTGCTATAGTTGACTGATGTTAGTTGACTGGTATTTTGATAAACTTGAACTTTTTAATAAATCGGGGATTTTAAAAGGGTTTTAGAGACTGAGAGGGTGATATAATTTTATCTTTAATATTATATTTCTCTGTAGTAAAAATGGATCATGTCTTTTGCTTTAATCTGTGCAGAAAATTTATATGCCAGTTTAAATGAGCAGCTCATTTGTAGCTATGAATAAAATAAAGCTGAAATAAATGGCCAGTAAATTGTAACAGGTTTCAGAGTAACAGCCGTGTTAGTCTGTATTTGCAAACAGAAAAGGGGTACTTGTGGCACCTTAGAGACTAACGAATTTATTTGAGCATAAGCTTTCGTGAGCTACAGCTCACTTCATCGGATGCATCTGATGAAGTGAGCTGTAGCTCACGAAAGCTTATGCTCAAATAAATTGGTTAGTCTCTAAGGTGCCACAAGTACTCCTTTTCTTTTAGTAAATTGTAAGTCACTTAAAGAAAGTAAGACAGACTTTTCTACATGCAAAATGTTTTGTTTCAGTAATGTTCAATGGGTTTAGTACCATAAGGTGATCTACTCTACCTAAGCTAAAAGCAAGTCAAGCCTGTTTCATGTTCATGTTCTATGCAGTGATCCAGATTGTGATGTAAATGGAGATTGTAGACATATCAGAGCATTCAGGACTTCTGTGCACTGAAATCCTGTTGAAGTCTTTGGCAATGTTGTATAGTATCCATGGAAGAATATAGGCCAGAATGCAGAAAGAACACAAATAAGAATATTCATCTGGATAAAAATACAGAAAATGGAAGTGAACTCTAAAAATCACTTTTGGTGGAATCTAGCCTGGTAGTAGTATTTTGTTATGCTAACTCTGGAGCTGCTGTGCAGAAGAATGTGTTATAGAAGCAAGCTCACTATTTCCTCTTCTGGGTTAGTGGAAGCCCTTCCACTGTCTTTGATATTTACAAAAACATTCTCCTGACGCTGGCAAACACTTTCTTAAATAAATAAATAAATAAACAGGCAAATATTGTACTGTTTAACAATCTAGCATTAGCTCCTAAGTCGTTACTTTTCTCATGCAATCCATTAATTATGATAACTTTAATGCCCCAGTCTTGTAGACATTACTCTGGCAAAATTCTTATTGAATGAATTCCTGGAAACTGAGGATGATATTCTGGCCCCCTTGAAGTCAATGGTAAAACTCTCACTGACTTCAGTAGACCAGAATTTCATCCTAGATTTCAGCAGTTTAGTGCAATTGGGGTTTTACCTGCGTAAGAACTAAAGGGTTGGATCTTATAATATAGTAAATAAAATAATATGCATTTGTTCCTTTACACATTGCAAGCTAACACTTCTATCTCATAAATTTGTAAATGTTTAACTAGTTAAAACAATGAACATAAAATACTACAACAAAATTAGGTTCATTAAAAAAAAAAGGCTCAGCTATTAAACAGTAAACCAGTGATGTCAAACAACTGGCCTGTTGTTGTTTTTATCTGTCCTGCTTTCCACATACTAGTTCTGCAGAATGCAAATGTTCATGTTAAAACATAATTTCTATCCCTTATGGCTGCAGGAATAGTTTTCTGAAAGTGATGTAGTATAGCCCTGTTAGGGTTTTCTCCTCACTTTGAACTCTGGGGTACAAATGTGGGGACCCGCATGAAAGACCCCCAAAGCTTATAAATACCAGTTTAGGTTAAAAATTTCCCCAAGTCACAAATCCTTTTCTTGTCCTTGGACGGTATTGCTGCCACCACCAAGTGATTGAGACAAAGATTCAGGAAAAAGACCACTTGGAGTCCCTATTTCCCCAAAATATCCCCCTAAGCGCCTTCACCCCCTTTTCTGGGGAGACTTGAAAAAAATATACTAACCAATAGGTTAACAAAGTGAGCACAGACCAAACCCTTGGGTTTTTAGGACACTAAAAATCAATCAGGTTCTTAAAAGAAGAATTTTATTATAAAGAAAAAAGTAAAAGAATCACACTGGCAAAATCAGGATGGAAGGTAACTTTACAGGGTAATAAAATATTTAAAACATAGAGGAATAAAACTACCTCTTAGCATAGGGAAAATTCACAAGCTAAAACAAAAGATAATCTAACGCATTTCCTTGTCTTTACTTACAATTTCTGTAATTTATAAATGTATCTTTTTAGGAGCCTGGTTTACCTGCTTGGTCTCTCTCTCTGTCCTGAGAGAGTATAAAACAAATAGAGCATCAAACAAAACCTCCCCCCCCCTCAGATTTGAAAGTATCTTCTTTTCCCATTTGTCCTTCTGGTCAGGTGCAAACTAGGTTAATTGAACTGATTAACCCCTTACAGGTAAGTGATTCTGTACCTCTGGCCAGGAGGGATTTTATAATACTGCATACATTAAGGTTGTTACCCTTCCCTTTATATTTACGACAAGCCCTGTTTCAGACAGCCAGAAATTACAACTTGAAGAAAGGAATGAACTGTCCTATTCATCTCAATGGAGAATCTCAGTCTGAAATCTAACAATGTCACAAAAAAAGGCTAGATTTTTTTTTCAAATAGATAAGGTGTTTTAAATTTATTCTGTCTATTTTGGGCCATAGTATTACAAAAGACTTTCTTTATACTGGTAGATCACAATGAATTCTGTGCATAAAGCAGTGGCATGGCTAGAAAGTACTTTCTAGTAAGGGTTCTTTCTACCTTCAACAGTTATGGGTAAAAAATGTAAAATGGAGAACATCCTGGCAGTTTCAAAATTAGTAACACAGTATTAAATGCCTGGTTATACTGGAAATAATTAATTTGGGTCAGCTTCTGATATGCTTACTCATTAGTATAACTACCCTTCAAGTAGTCTTATTGAAATCAATGGGACCATCTGGGGAGAAATGTGAAAATTATTAGCTATGGGCCAGAATGTGATCTGTTCTGTCCTTCAACTAATTATTTCTACCTGTGACATTTTCCAAAGTATCCCAAATTTGAGCTGATGACTTTCTAAATAGTTTCCAGCTTGCATCATGAGGCAGATATTATTTTCAACCATGTGAGAACAAGTTTATATTTAAATATGCTTTATGTCTCACTGAAACTTGAAACTAACAATATGTGAAAGAGAGTTGAGAATTTGATTATCCTTTGAGGCAAAAATCTGAGTCTGCCTTTTTTACAGGAAAAAAAATGATGTGTACTGTATGGTTTTTATTTAAAATCTGATCAGCTTCATATCCTCTGTCCATCTCTCTCAGTTTAATAAGTTTGCAAAATATACACAAGTATAATTCTGGCTTTAACTTTAGTTTAAAAATGCAAATTATTTTTCTCTCGTGAATTATTTTCCAGATATATTTCAAATGTATCAAATGTAAAAAGAAAAAAATTCAAAAGGAGATTATTTGCTTCACAATGTATGTGTATATTTCCTGTATGCTTATGGAGGGCAGATGTAGTCAGAAGTGACCTTTAATGGTTCTCTTAATGACAAATCGAAGTTTGAAGAATCTAAGTCAGCCTCACCTCAGTCCCTGGGAAAATCATGAAGCAGGTCCTCAAGGAATCAATTCTGAAGCACTTAGAGGAGAGGAAAGTGATCAGGAACAGTCAGCATGGATTCACCAAGGGCAAGTCATGCCTGACTAATCTAATTGCCTTCTATGACGAGATAACTGGCTTTGTGGATGAGGGGAAAGCTGTGGATATGACATACCTTGACTTTAGCAAAGCTTCTGATACGGTCTCCCACAGTATTCTTGCCAGCAAGTTAAAGAAATATGGGCTGGATGAATGGACTATAAGGTGGATAGAAAGTTGGCTAGATTGTTGGGCTCAACGGGTAGTGATTAATGGCTCCATGTCTAGTTGGCAGCCGGTATCTAGCGGAGTGCCTCAAGGGTCGGTCCTGGGGCTGGTTTTGTTCAGTATCTTCATAAATGATCTGGAGGATGGTGTGGATTGCACCCTCAGCAAGTTTGCAGATGGCACTAAACTGGGAGGAGAGGTAGATACGCTGGAGGGTAGGGATAGGATACAGAGAGACCTAGAGAAAAGATTGGGCCAAAAGAAATCTGATGAGGATCAACAAGGACAAGTGGAGAGTCCTGCACTTAGGATGGAAGAATCCCATGCACCGCTACAGACTAGGGACCGAATGGCTAGGCAGCAGTTCTGCAGAAAAGGACGTAGGGGTGACAGTGGACGAGAAGCTGGATATGAGTCAATAGTGTGCCCTTGTTGCCAAGAAGGCCAATGGCATTTTGGGATGTATATGTAGGGGCATTGCCAGCAGATCGAGGGACGTGATCATTCCCTTCTATTTGACATTGGTGAGGCCTCATCTGGAGTACTGTGTCCAGTTTTGGGCCCCACACTACAAGAAGGATGTGGAAAAATTGGAAAACGTCCAGCGGAGGGCAACAAAAATGATTAGGGGCCTGGAACACATGACTTATGAGGAGAGGCTGCGGGAACTGGGATTGTTTAGTCTGCGGAAGAGAAGAATGAGGGGGGATTTGATAGCTGCTTTCAACTACCTGAACGGGGGTTCCAAAGAGGATGGATGTAGACTATTCTCAGTGATAGCAGATGACAGAACAAGGAGTAATGATCTCAAGTTGCAGTGGAGGCTATTGTGGCGGCCTCCAAAATGTACGGGAAGGTCGTCCTTTTCTTAGCATCGGAGGCTGCCACCCAGGAGGTGGTGGAGAAGGGCCTGACTGGGGGGGGGGGGGTGTTCTTCCCCCTGGAGCCACTAGAGGACCTGGGCATCTGCCTAGTCCTGACCTCCGTCCCTCCTTTTCTACCCAATGCCGCCCTGTTACCCGCTCTCTCCACCCTGGGAAAACAAGGAGTAATGGTCTCAAGTTGCAGTGGGGGAGATTTAGGTTGGATATTAAGAAAAACTTTTTCACTATGAGGGTGGTGAAACACTGGAATGCGTTACCTAGGGAGGTGGTGGAATCTCCTTCCTTAGAAGTTTTTAAGGTCAGGCTTGACAAAGCCCTGGCTGGGATGATTTATTCGGGGATCGGTCCTGCTTTGAGCAGGGGGTTGGACTAGATGACCTCCTGAGGTCCCTTCCAACCCTGATATTCATAAGAATATGTGATTTAATGTGATTAAAAAAAGTTACTTTTGAATATTCTGGTTAAAGAGCTGGTTTAAATGCTAACAAAAATGTTGACAACTGGAAGTTGCACACACACCCAAACATATATGAAAATAATACATTGCACATTTTAAAACAATTAGGATACACTGATGTAGATCAGATAATTCTGTTCTATCTAGGAATTTACATGGTATTCATCAGTCTAGTATGTGAGCACTTCACAATCATTCATTGATTTTATACTCACAACACCACCTGTGTTATCTTCTTTTTACAGGTGGGGACTGAGGCATACAGTAGATTAAATGTCTTGGCCAAGCTCATACACCAAATTGTAGGTAAGATGGTAATTAAATCCATAACTCCTGCATTCTAATTCAGTGCCCTATCTACCAGAACATCTTTAGTAAGATGTTAGTATTTATAGAACAGAAATACCAAGCCTAATGGCTGATTCTTTATTGGCTAAAACTAGGGGTGATGTATTGGAATAGGGGGGAAATATGCACATCTGAGCAACTGCAACCCTTCTCTCCATCCTCATCACTGCCAGATGCTTGAGGAGTGTATCATCAGTTGTCCATGCAGTAGAACAGGAGTGACTACTTCTATGGAAAATGAATGCTTTGGGGGATTGGGATTGGGCATAAGGTAGCCTGTCCATAGGCACTCCCCTCTTACCATTTGTGCCAGTGAACAAGCAAACCTGGAGAACTTAGTGGCAAAGGAAGGCTTGTTCATCTTGTATGGAGACTTGTGCAGCTGACAAATCTGTACCTGTTGACTCTTATGCACCTGCTGTGATATGCAAAGTGCCTCCAGACTTTGCAGGTTGATGCAGCATCAGATGCATACATGTATATGCCCCTTCTTGGGATTACCAAAATGAAATTTTAAAAAATGCACACATGAACCTCATTAAAACCTCTTTTATTCAGCTTTCAACCTTCTGATTCTCATCTCCGTTACACTGATGTAAATTTAGAGTCATTCCACTGATGTCAGTAGATATACACTGGTGTAAAACTGACAAGAGAAAAAAATCAGATCCATATTTTTTCCATGTATTTTGTTGTATCATTGGAAATTCACCAATATTTTTTTCAAAATGTGTTTGTGATTTCTTAGAGACAGATAGAAGACATCACAAATGTGTCTTTCATTAAAGTTACAGGCTCTAGCAATACCAGTCTTCAATGTATTATGATTAAGGCCACATTTTAGTCACTGGTATTTTTAGTAAAAGTCATGGACAGGTCACGGGCTGTAAACAAATATTCACAGCCTGTGACCCGTCCATGACTTTTACTAAAAATACCTGCCCGGACTAAAACTTGGGCAGGGGGCCATGGGTACTCTGGGTGGGGTGGTCCGGGAGCGCCCTGGGTCCAGGGGGATGTGGCCTGGGACCCATGCTGGTACTGGGCGGGCAGGCCACAGCATGCGGCCTGGGACCCCTGCTGAGGGTGGGGGGTTGGCGGGGCTTCCTATCCAGCTCCGTGTCCCTGCAGCTCCTAGGTGGCAGAGGGAGGGGCCAGGACAGGGGCTCCGCTGCTCCCGCCACAAGTGCTGGCTGCCACAGTTCCCATTGGCTGGGAACTGCAGCCAATGGGAGCTGCGGGGGCATGGCCTGCTGGTGCAGGTAGTATGCGGTATGGAGCACCCAGAAGTAAGCGTCCCTTCCTCCTGCAATCCCCAACCCCCTGCCCCTAGCCCTGGGGCCCCTCCCACACTCCCAAACTGTTGCTGCTGGCCCAGGGGCTGACCAGCTCGGGCAACCCCGAGCTAGCACTAGCCACTGCAAAAATGATGGAGGTCATGGAAAGTCATGGAATCTGTGACTTCTGTGACTGCCGTGACAGACTCACAGCCTTAATTATGATCCACACCCAGTTCATCAGCATCTTCTCATACTTTGATTTTGATAATCTCAACTGGGCTGTTCACGTGAATTAGGTGAGCCAGCTCTCACACTAAATTGATTAGTTTGCACCTCCAAAACAATTAGTTCCTTATGTTCCTTTCCTAAAGGCAATTTGTGTTACATTCCAAACAGCCACAGTTTACTAACCCCCTCCAGGTTACTGTCCAAAGTAAATTCAGCTATAGAATATTTGCTTCCCTGCATTATAGCGATATAGGCTAATGAAATATACTCTTGGAAGAAAAAACAAGCAAAGATCTGAAGTACAGCTAAGAGCAGTGATGAATGTAATTACTATTGCCTGTGTTATTCAGACCCTTTTGTTCTGTTGTTTAGTTCCAGTTCAGATTATTAACATCTGCTCAGACCAAATTCCTATATAGCTGGAAGGGGGGTCGGCACAATATAAACACTTGGATAGATAGTTGGATGCAGTATGTTAGGGCCATACTTCTGGCCTTTTACTTCTGAAATGAAAACATTATGAACTCCAATATACAACTGTACATTTATTCTGTTATATCTTTCCCTTGGACAGTAGGTACTTACAGACATCAGTTGTATAAGTAACAAAGATTAATTTACTACGAAGGCTGCTTAAAGTAGTTGTGCTGTGATTGCTGTGGCAAAGGAGACTGAAAACTATATTACAGTGCACGATTCTACAGCAAAAGCAACTATATGGAGGCAGCTTTTGTGGTAAATGGTATGATGAGGTCACCTAAAGATACATAAAGCAAGCTTTAAAAATTGGCATTATTCTGTAGTAATGTAACAGTTACTGATTTACAATTTCACAAAAATTACAGTAAGAATCAAATTAAGGCTGTCTCTTAAATTACTGAGGCTTAATAAGATAAGAAATCTCTAAGTGAGGTCATCTTTACTGGGAATAGTAATACCTGTATATTAAAGAGAAGGTCACTTTTAAGTAATGATAATCACATAAATCCCTCAAATATGACTGTTACAGTAAGTAAGGCACTTTATGGATCTTAGCATTTTTGTAACATTCATTCTTATATGACCTTTATTTGTATTAGTATTAAAACTAAAAATCCATTAAAATATGTGACCATAAAAAAGTCATATTTTAGTCTTTGAAATATTGGATTTGAAGATTTATTTTCATCTCTATTGCATATCCTAAAATCACCATAAGCCTGATACAATACTCATGCTGTGATATTGACTCTGATGTTTGTACCACCTCATAAGCAGACTTCCTAGATTCAGTTCTGAAGTAAATTAACATTCCATTTATTCATGTTTTCACATCTAAATTACCCTAGAAAGAAGATAACCAAGATGATGGCTCCATAAAAGTCTGTTAGTTAAAAGATAATCTTTGTCCCACCATTAATTTACTCATTTTCCCCCTTAGTACATTTAAAGAGAGAGGCTGGTTATTCTGTTTGAATTGTACCAAGTATTATGACACATGAGCATAATATACACATTCCCACAAACCATTCCAAGAAGACCGTAAATTCTTGTGGTGATATTCCTGTGGTTTTTTTATGATGGAAACTATTATGAAACCAGCAGGAAATCATAAGAGTGTTTTATGGAATGATTACAGAATATTTTTCTCCCACATTACTTCTGTGACATGGCTAACTATAGATGTTTTCAGATACACTGTAAAAGAAAGGGAAGGGCTAGAACAGATTTTGAATCTGTAATTTTCACCCAAATTTGCTGAAGTTTTCCTTGAGTACTGGCTCCAGAGATTTTTTTATAGGGAGCAGAAAGTCCCAGGAACATCATGAAATATTTTGACAATAGATGTGTTTTTTCTAATCTTCTAGGAAAATTATGTAAAATACACTATTAAGCATTTGCCTAGTTGGATATGAGAGTACAGTATAGCATGCTTTTGTACTGTATCTTTCATAAAAAAAAGGATCGTAAAATTCTTGACAATTAATTAGTCTGCGTATGTCAAGTTCATTTCAGAAATGTTTCTGAATGGGACAATATCTTATTAGTTATAAATACGGGGTTAAAGTAGTTAATTAAGGACCATTGTTGTTGATGTTTATTATTTTGAGTGCCCAAAAGTGTGCTAGACAGCAAGTAAAGACTTGGGGCCTGATTCTCAGCTGATGTAAGTGGTAGGGTTGCCAACTTTCTAATTCCTGACAACCAAACCGCCCTACTCCACCTGTTCCCCTCAAAGCCCCACCCCTGCTCCGCCTCTTCCCCAAGACCATGCCCCTGCTCTGCCTCTTCTCCCAAGGCCCCTCCCCTGCTCCGCCTCTTCTCCAAAGCCCCGCCCCTGCTTGCTCCTCTTTCTCCCTTTCCCCATCATTGCTCCCGTCCCCTTCCTCATAGCTGGATCCTCTCCACCTCCCTCCTGCCTGCCCATGAGATGAGGGTAAGAGACAGCCCCTGCTCAACTGGGGTTGATGACCTCGTGCCTCCCCCACCCACTCACAGTGACTGAACTTTTGGTGTCCAGTCAATACATATGATCGGACACTGGCAGTCTCCTTTGTGACCAGACTTTCCAGTCAAAAACTGGACACCTGGCAACCTAGTAAATCAGCACAACAATGTTAAAGTCAATGTAGCCATGACAATTTACTCCAGCTGAGGATCTGCTCCTTGGTTCCTGCCCCAAAGAGCTGACAGTCTGTAACTGACACGATACAACAAGTGAGGTTCATAAAATATCAAAACAGAGAGGAAATCAAGGGTTAAAATAAGCAGGTGACACAGTTTAACTCAGCATGGCATAAACCCTTCTTGGTGGCTCTGTTACCGGGAGGCAAGGGGTTGGGTTGGTTTGGTTTGGTATTGGGTATCAGACATGGTCAGGCTGGGTTTCAAACATTGTGTTTGATATTTCTAGATGCATTAATCTAATATTCCGGGAGACATTTCTGTGGCCTTGAGTCATAGGAGCTCTTCTTTCTGATTGGATTAATTTGTTTTCCTTTTGTGTGTGTCTGTTTCTTCTGTTGTTCTCTGTCTCTTCTTCCATTTTTCTTTCCCTTTTTGATGTCTTCTTCCATTCTCTATCTTTTTAGCACCTCCTCTACCTACCCCTCATCATATCCAGGGGTAATTAGCAAGCATCAGACAGAGCAGGTAGGATTATTGTTAGAATGTGGAATCCAGAAACTGGATGAGGTGTGGAGCAGAGTGCTTATACAAGGAGCATTTCAGGAGCTGAATATTTCTAGTGTCTTATGCTACTAATGTTTCGGTAATGCTTCTGCTTTCTCCTTTATTTGCAACAAGATCTTATTGTATTATTTTGTGTAATACCCAGACTCCCATGTCTCCTTTCCTATATCAGCCAGCACCATGTACAGCTAGGTGGCTTTTCCTCCTCCACATGCTGGGCAGTGTCAGGAGGACCCACTGTTCATAGACTTTTGACATCATAATTCACCCAAATCTGAAACCTGGCTTGGGTTTTTTATTAATTGTAATGCCAGTGGATATCGATTCCCCCTTCCACACAACCTTCTCCTACCACTGCAACCCCCTCAGCTGCCCTGCCTTACTCTCCTTGTCCGTTATGCATCCTACCCTCCTCCTTTGCCTCTTCTCTCCCTCTTTCCCCTATTTACATTCATCTCTTTGTTCCCTTCCCCTTTGTCCACTCCCGTTTCTTACTCCTGCATTCCCTTTCTGTCACCTCTGCCACTCATACTTATGCTAAGTAGCACCTTATTCTTCAAACAGACTTTATGGATAGCAGAATCTGCTCCTAAATGGTGTATTGTCTGGACTTTCCGCCAAATTTTCTTTTCTTTTCTTTTCTTTTCTTTTCTTTTCTTTTCTTTTCTTTTCTACCATAGATCAGCTTATTTTTTGCTAAAATGAAATGTATTTAAACCATTCATTTGACTTCAGATTATGTAAATATATGAAGATTTAAAGCTTGAGGATGATTGCTTGATTTAATTTCAGGTCACAGGATGGTTGCTTAATTTTTTTTCAGGTTACTTTTAAACTGTTATCAGTGCTGAGTTCCTCCATCCCTTGCTGGAGTATCTCCAGAAAAATACTAAATGCATAGCCTCTGTTTTGAATTTTAAAAAGGAATAGGCCAGATCAGGCCATCAATTTTAAGGCAGAATTCTCATAGACTCATAGACTTTAAGATCAGAAGAGACCATTATGATTATCTAGTCTGACCTCCTGCACACTGCAGAACACAGAATCTCACCCACCCCCTCCTGCAGTAGACCCATAACCTCTGGCTGAGTTACCGAAGTCCTCAAATCATGATATCAAGATGTCAAGTTACAGGGAATCCATCATTTACTCTAATTTAAACAGCAAGTGACCCAGGCCCCATGCTTCAGGGGAAAGCGAAAAACCTGCCAAGCTGACCTGAGGGAAAATTCCTTTCCAACCCCAAATATGGTAATCAGTTGAGAATGTTGACAAGATCCACTAGCCAGATATTTGGGAAAGAATTCTCTGTAGTAACTCAGAGTCCTACCCATTTAGTGCTCCAGGTCTGGCTGTTGGGGATTTTTGCTACTAATAGAGGCAGGTGGGCCACATGCCAATGTAGGAAATTTCATCATACCATCCCCACCATACACTTATCAAGCACAGTGTTAAAACAAGTTAGGATTTTTGCCCCACTATTCCAGAACTTCACTCCTCTGATAGTAAGAAACCTTAGTCTAATTTCAAGCCTAAACTTGTTGATGGCCAGTTTATATTTCTCTATTTTTGTGTCATCATTGTCACTTAACTTAAATAACTCCTCTCCCTTCCTGGTATTTATCCCTCTGATGTATTTATAAAGAGCAATCATATCTCCCTTCAGTATTCTTTTGGTTAGGCTAAACAAGCTAAGCTCTTTGAGTTTCCTCTTGTAAGCTAGGTTTTCCATTCCTCCGATAATCCTAGTAGCGTTTGTCTGCACCAGTTCCAGTTTGAATTCATCTTTCTTAAACATGGGAGACCAGAATTACACACAATATTCCAGATGAGTTTTCACCAGTGCCTTGTATAATGGAAATGACACTTCCCTATCTCTACTGGAAATACCTCGCCTGATACATCCTAGGACTGCGTTAGCCTTTTTCACAGCTGCATCACATTGGTAGCTCATAGTCATCCTGTGATCAACCAATACAGCCAGGTCTTCCTACTCCTGTATTGCTTCCAACAGATACGTCCCCAGCTTATAGCAAAAACATTTGTTAGTCCATAAGTGCATGACCTTGCACTATTGAATTTCATGCCATTTCTATCACTCCAGCTTTTGAGGTCCTTCAGATCTTCTTCTATGATAGTCTGGTCCTCTTCCGTACTGGCAACCCCTCCCAACTTTGTGTCATCTGAAAATTTCATTAGCACACTTCCATTTTTTGTGCCAAGGTCATGAATGAAAATGTTAAGTAAGATTGGTCCCAAGACCTATCGCTGAGGAACTCCACTAGTATCCTTCTGCAAGCCTGACAGTTCATCTTTCAGTATGACCCATTGTAGTCTCCCCTTTAACTAGTTCCTTATCCACATTTCAATTCTCATATTAATCCCCATCTCCAATTTAACTAATAATTTCCAATGTGGAACTGTATCAAATGCCTTACTGAAATCCAGGTAGATTAAATTTACTGCATTTCCTTTGCCTAAAAAAAGCCAAGTATCTTCTCAAAGAAAGAGATCAGGTTGCTCTTGCATGGTCTTTTCTACCCTTTGTAAAACCATTTTGTATTTTATTCTAATTCTCCCTTAATACCAATGGAGATTTCTGCTTAAAATTGACTATAAGTTATGTCTTAATAATTTCAGAAATAGATTGGCTCACTTTCATAACAGATGTGATGTAGAACACAAAAGAAATTGATGGATTTTATATTTTCAAAAGCAGTTATTAAGAGGTAATAGAAAATTCATTAATTTTTCAGCTTTTTGAACAATGGTGATCATTATTAAGCAAAATAGGAAAACCTGTGATTTTTAGTTAAAGATCAAGTGTAACTTCCCAAAACTGAGACATATTATATTTCATGTCATAAAATTAATTAACAATAATTAACAGTAACAATGATTTGACTGGCAGAAATCGGTTCCAAACCAGTTTTCCCAAAGAATGCCTTTCTGGGAATCTAAAACTGCTTTTGACAATCAAATCAACACTCACCTCGACAATATACCATTTAAAAATCCCATTGGAAAAGGTGTTTTCATGTAAAAACACTGTTCGTTAAAATATCTGGGAAGTTTTTTACAGAACATTATACAACATGGAAAACACTATTTGATTTCTTGTTTGTTTGTTTTGGTGTAAAGAAAAATATGCTAATGCTGCAAAAGAAGCATTAACGTGGGTCTATAGATAGTGAGCAGTGAAGTGAAGTAATGCAGTGAAGTAATTCTGACTCGAAAGGTGGGTGGAAGGACAAGAAGCTGGCTTTACAGTTGCTCATGGTCTCTGCTGCTTCCTCTTTAAATTCTCATGGTCTGCCCAAATCTCTCTGGTTTTCCCCTTCATGTCCCCCTATCTCCCACCTACTCTCCAAGACTTCGTCCAGTCTCCTTGTAATTTATTTCTGCCCCTCCTCCCCACACACTCACTGTCTCTGGTTCTTAGTTTCCCTCCCCTCCACTTCCGTACAGTAGCTTTTCCCCTTGCATTTTGGTATCTCTTTTTAATCCTCCCAATGTGCTGGAAAGCAGAATCTCTTCCCTACAGCCTGCTGGACTTGGGAAGTGGCCTTTTCTCTGCTGCTCCCCCTGGTGACCAGCTGTGTGCAGAGCCAGAGCTCTCTGTGCTGCTGAGCAGCTGTTGAGTGGCTCTGTGAAGTTGAGGTGGAGAGAGAGGCACCTGAGCAGTGCAGGCCACCACACAGGTCACTGCTTCTGTCCTCCAGATCTTTTGTCCTCTTCCCTTCTACAAGGCTCAGTGTGGGGGAGAAAGAAACTGTCATCACCCCCTACCTGAAAATTGTAGGGCTGATGTCCCCTATCACAATATTTATTCCCATGTTCATACTTAAAAAGTGTTCTCCATTTTGGGAGAGATTACTGGTTGCAGTGATATCATCCTTTTTACGGTTAGGGAATATCTCTCAAACTGGCAAAAACTTACAAAACAGAGAACCTTTTTTAAGCACAACCACTGTACTGCCTGAGTTCTGACCCAACAA
Organism: Eretmochelys imbricata; assembly: GCF_965152235.1. Lineage (NCBI taxonomy): Eukaryota > Metazoa > Chordata > Testudines > Cheloniidae > Eretmochelys > Eretmochelys imbricata. The sequence continues at coordinate 315,644,685 of NC_135572.1, forward strand.
GGCCCATAAGGAGCACCTTGTACAGATTATTCCTGCACAGAACAGGGACAGAAGCAATCTATGATATTTAGGGCAGCCGGGTGAAAAAAGCATCCTGGTTGGCCACCCCTCTGGCCCCAAGTAACACTCCAACACAGCCCCTCAGGGCTGCAGACAGTGATTCCCCCATCTTGCAGACAACACCCACAGCAGGAGGCTCAAAGGGAGGAAATGTCCTCAAAGTTTCCCTTGCATAGTTCCTCCCAGCTTGTTTTCCTAAGGGCATCAGGGTTTGCTCTCCTAATAGAACTGGTGCCAGTCCATTCCCTCCCCCCAGACTTCCTTGATCCCCTTATCTCTACAGAAGTCTAAGGCCATCTTTGTGGAGGTTCTGCCCCTGGCAGTGAATGCAACTCAGGGCTTCTCCAGCTATTATTGCCGCAAGGAAGCCTGTGTTCTCAGGTGAATTTAGGGTTCTAGACTAGCATTTTCCAAACGTTAATCTTCCAATGTACATGAAAATTTTCATTCTATTATGTAGGTGGGGATACTGGGGCAGATAGGATAAGTGACTTGATTAAAGTGATACATGAAGGTAATGTCAGGGCCAGGATTCAAATGCAGGAATCTTTATTTCTCAGTCCTGTCTTTCATCCTCTAATGCTCAAAAGATGATGGGTGCTAACGAAAACTACAATAGCCCCTTGCTGTGGCCAAAAGCTACATTGATTGCTCAGCACAGAAGTCTGCTCAGCTGTTGGTAGCCTGTCAGTGGCTGGTAGGGAGATTATAACCATCCTGGTGGTATCAGTGGCAGCTCAATGTTGTGTGTTATTGCCTGCTTGCAGGGATACCTTTAAGGTGCAATAGATAAAGATTTTAGGGTTGTTTTTTGCTTGACTTATTATCATCTCTGGGAAAAGCTAGCTGGATACACTGGCATTGCAAACAATCAGTGCAGACTTCTTTTTTGTGGTGCCATGGAAAGAGCCAAATTCTGTGCTCACTTACACCAGTGTACATCTCAAGTAAGTCTGTTGGCTTAAATCCAAAGTTAGTGTGTTGACTTACAACGAGGACAGAATTTGGGCTCATTTAATTTTGGAATTTGGGCTCATTTTGACAGCCTGATTGTCTACAATATATTACCCTGATCAAAGTGAATTTCACACCCCGATTCTCAGTGTATGTCCCGTTCAACACCCTTTATAAGGCAGAGACATAGAAATGAATTGAGTAACAAAATGCATCTCAAATTTATGAGTGTAGATATATTTATGTCTCAGTATAATGAAATATTATTCAGTAATTTTCAGAGCATTCAGTAATATTTTGCTGATGGATTTTGTTCTGTATTTTTGTGCACATGTTCTCTGATTTGACTTGCTTTTTTCATCATAGGATGCTGAGTGCAATTTGTATGCTACATCTGAAGCGTGACCTTGGCTTCTCATGTGCTTTGATTCAGATAGCAAAGATCTCCAAGTGTTTGAGCTTTTGTAGGTCATTTCAGCATTACATCCATTTCAAACAGTTTTAATATGATGTTTTATATAAATATGAAGTCACAATCTATTTTAATTGTCTGCAGTTCAGTTTTGTGAGACAGGGACAGTCTGCAATTAGCCCTCATTCAGGTGTGTAGTGCCAGGAGTGGGGAGGATGTGTGCAAACAACCTTAACGTCTCCCTGCCCCATACATAAAGGCTACAGCCCTTGTACACTTTTCATTACCCATTTCCCACAGGAGCAGGCAGGGAGGAGATGCTATAGCTCAGCCTCCCCATGCACATGGTAGCTGTGCTGGCCAGGTACCATTTAGGAAATAAGCAGCACCCTATGAAAAGTTGTGGCAGCAGAGTGCCTGGAAGCTCTGAGAGGCATTCTGCTTCTCTAAGGCAGGACATGCCCTAGAGCTTCCCCTTGCAGGGGTACAGCTTTGCGCTTCCCCAAGCAAAGGATTGTGCTGTACTGACACAATTAAGCCCACATTTAATACTTGTATTTTATGATTCCTTTGCTTTCATTATTCGCCCTGTATTTTTAGCTGTTTCTTATAAATATCGTATGGCATGATGGAGAGAATTAATTTTTAAAAGGGCATCTGTGTGCGGACATGAGCTGTATATCCAGCCAGACCATCGTAAGGACCTAGCCAGACGTTGGTCTGGGTGGCGCTCAATTTGAGGGGAAGTTATGTCCCTTTGGGATTTGCCAAGATGATGATGACTATGTCTGTTTTCTCAATGCTTTTTTGTCTGGTTAGTAGCACTAAAAGCAACCTGATGTGAACATCAGGGCAAAATCCTGGTTTGTCTTGCTTGGGTGCTTTGTGGGGATGAGGTCACCGGGAGCTTCATTCCTCTGTGCAGTCCGCCTCTGCAGGAGTAGGGCAGGATGGTTTCTTGTCATGGAAGCCATTTCAGATTTTAGGGGAGCAACTTTAACCTAGATTCCAGGGACTACTAAAGCACCTGAAAACTCTAGTTTTTTTTGCAGATGATAACTTAGAAATTAGCTGACAGGAATACTGTATCTAATTCCTGTATAAAGAAAGAAAAAATATATATAAAAACACCAACTGAAGCCGTATTTTAATTTTATCTGTAAATTTAGAACAATCAGGAGATAATATAGCAAGATACTCCCAATCCCAAACCTTGAGGTGGAGTCAGAACTGTTCAGCTGCATCCTGCCATTAAGCCATTAACACCCTCCTTCAGCTCAGTCAGTGGTGGGGAGGAGCCTGTGCTTTGGGAATGGGAGAAGTCCATTTAAATCCCCATGCAGGATAAAGTCCCATATGAGGAAGGGGTGCCACGGTCACTGAGGGGCCTGCAGCTCTTGAGGGAGAATTCTGGATTTGTGAATAACAGGCCCCAAGATCTCATCTCAGACAAGCCTAAGAAAAGACTGTGGAAGTTATGGGGTGGAAGCACATGCTTCCACATAAGAGATTTCTTATGCCGATGTCAGAAGTAAGATCTGAACAGCTGGTTCTGAGGGCAAGCTTTGTCTGTCTAGGCAAGTATATAAAGAGCAGGCTGGTGTGTATGTGCACCATGTACCTCTTGTGGTTCTCCTGACTGCCATGGGCCCTATACTGCTAACAGAGATTCTCCGTTACCGCAGGCATCAGGGCCCTGTGCTTTGGTATAGGCGGTTCCGCCCCAGCCACAGCTGTGAAGCTCTCCAAGGCTGCTGTGTGCAGTTCCAACTGGCTGTGGAACTGTTATAACATCACAGTACCTCCCTGAATTATTCCTTAGCCATCCCAGTGCCCACTGAGCTGTTCAATGCACTGAAACGGTTGTTACAACATAGAACAGGGTACAATAAAAACTGGCCATTGTAATTTGAAATCCATGTGTGAGTGACAGGGGCCATGATTTCATCAACAGCTGTGAAAAACTTGAGTTGCCAGACCCCTGAGCTGGAATTGCAGCCTAAGACTCCATGGTTCCATGGAGCTGAGTGAATGCGAGTGCCAGGGTGCAATTGCTGCTATGTGGGGCTCTAGGAGGCCTTTCGTCCTTGCCACCGCCATATAGTTGTGTCAGGCTCGAAGATCTGTCAACAGCCAAGGGACAGAGGTTAGCTCTGTGTGCAGCAAAGGCCCTGGGACGACACTGACCCTCTGAGTGGCCTGAGCAGTGCCCATGGGTATGTATCAATATGATGTTCAACCAGCCGTCCCAAGAGCCACAGCTGTGCAGCTCAGCACACTGGCTTGTCAGCAGAGAAACCCTGGCCAAGGATGAGTCTGTTTAAATTCCAGACATGCTCTGGTGGGTACAATTGGTGATTAGCAACTTTAATGAGAGCTTTAACCCCAGGTGGCCTCCCTCCCCCAGCGCTGGGAAGGACCAGGCCCCAGGCTGGCAACACTGTGGTCTCATCCCACTGCCTCCATTGGGACCACTCAGTGCTCAACTGCTCTGCTGGATCAGGACCTTTAGGAGTAAGAAGCACATGGGCACTGTGCTCACTCTCCCATGCCACTGTGTGTCTTGTTACAGCGAAGCCAAAATGTTGTTCTTCAACCTTCATGCAGACTAAAGCAATGATGTAATTCAGCCTCATAAAAAATACTTGATAGATCAGCACTATCACAACGTTTTTACATCACAAAATTGATTTGTTTATATATCAAATGTGATTTGTTTATAAAAAAACACATCAGTCAACAATTTAACACTCATTCACACCATACTGTAACAGCAGCAGCAGTGATTTTTAAGCTTAAAAAATGAGATTAAAAGTTGCTATGTCACATTGTTGGACCACAGAAACCCCCTTGGCGATGCCAATTGATGTGCCAAGACTACTTCTGCCCCTGCTTTCCCTGCCAGCTTGGGACTCCAGCACCCTGTCTTGCTGAGCCAGACAAGCCAGTCTGCTCCAACACAGACCCAGGTCTGAACCACGTGCCCCAAAGCTGCAGACTTAACTGAAAGCAACTTAAGAAGTGTTCCTGTCTTCAACACTCAGATGCCCAACTCCCAATGGGGTCCAAACCCCAAATAAATCCGTTTTACCCTGTGTAAACTTTATACAGGGTAAACCCATAAATTGTTCACCCTCTATAACACTGATAGAGAGATATGCACAGCTGTTTGCCCGCCGCCCCCCAGGTATTAATATATACTCTGGGTTAATTAATAAGTAAAAAGTGATTTTATTAAATAAAGAAAGTAGGATTTAAGTGGTTCCCAGTAATAGCAGACAGAGCAAAGTGAATTACCAAGCAAAATAAAATAAAACATGCAAGTCTAAGTCTCATACAGTAATAAAACTGACTACAGATAAAATCTCACCCTCAGAGATGTTTCAATAAGTTTCTTTCACAGACTGGATGCCTTCCTAGTCTGGGCACAATCCTTTCCGCTGGTACAGCCCTTGTTCCAGCTCAGTTGGTAGCTAGGGGATTTCTCATGATGGCCGCCCACTTTGTTCTGTTCCACCCACTTATATATCTTTTGCATAAGGCGAGAATCCTTTGTTCCTCTGGGTTCCCACCCCTCCTTCTAAATGGAAAAACTCCAGGTTAAAGATGATTCCAGTCCAGGTGACATGATCACATGTCACTGTAAGACTTCATTACCCACTTGCCAGCCCACAGGTATACAGGAAGATTTACAAGTAAAACAGAGCTATCTACAGGTAATTGTCCTGGTTAATGGGAGCCGTTAAGATTCCAAACCACCATTAATGGCCCATACTTTGCATAACTACAATAGTATCTCAGAGTTATATTTCATATTTCTAGTTTCAGATACAAGAGTGAACATTTATACAAATAGGATGACCACACTCAGTAGATTATAAGCTTCGTAATGATACCTTACAAGAGACCTTTTGCATGAAGCATATTCCAGTTACATTATATTCACACTCATTAGCATGTTTTTATAAAATCATATAGAGTGCAACGTCACACACATCATTAAGCATCAACTAAATTATCACCAAAATAATTTATTTTAATTACATTTTTGAATATGTACTGTACGTATAACAAGATTGAGAAAACAATGAACACCTAGGTTAATAAAAGGGCTAAAAAAAACCAACAGAGAAGGAGGAAGGATTATCCAACTAAGTTATAAATGTACGCTGATTTAGCAGCACATCTAAGGTGTGGACCTGCTAGAAAGAGTATGGAGTCAGTCCTTTGGTGCACTCAGCACAGGTGAAACAAAGGAGTTGGTTGCAGCTCCCAGATCCTGGGGTCAGGTAGCGACTGTCTGCGTCTTAGGGATTGCCAGAGGTGCAGCATGCTTTAGCCACACCCATCCCTGCCTTGGCCCTGCCTCTAACATACCTCCTTATGCTATATGGAGAGAATTGCCAGCTCGCTGTTTCAAGCCAGCTAATTGGACCCTTTGCACCTCATTAGTCCCACAAAAAGGCCATAGCCCTGCATCTTTCTAGAGGGACTTGTAAATTGGAGCTGTGAGAACAACTGATTTTTTTGGTTTGCTGGCAGTTCTGAAAAATCAAAAAAAAAAATTCACTTCATGTTGCATTAAACATTTTGTTCAACTCCCAGAGAAATGTTTTGTTTTGATTTTGGGCTTTTTAACCCTTGTTTTTTAATTAAAAGCAAAGGAACTTTGGAAACATAGGTAGATTCACAATGATACTATGCCCTGGTCTAAACTACAGAATTACTTAAGTATAACTACGTTGCTCGAAGTGGTGAGTAATCAGGGATGTAACATAGTCATGTAGACAGTGCTATGCTGGCGGCAGAGCTTCTCCCGCCGACATAGCTACCAATTCTCACAGAGATGGATTAACAAAGCTGATGGGACCTCTCTCCCGGCAGCTTAGATCATCTTCGTTGAAGTGCTACAGAGGCACGGCTGTACCGATGCAGCGTTTTAAGTGTAGGCCTGCCCTTAGATGCCTAATTCCAACATTTAGGGATCTTTCACAAAGCCACAGAGGAGCAGGTGCCCCACCGTGAATGCAGTAGTTAGGGCATTCACCTGGGATGAGGGAAACCTAAATATAAATCTCTGCATAGGAGCAGAGACTTGAACCCTCTGTCCTCCTCCTGCTAAGGTATGTGCTCTTGTCCTCAGGCTATGCAGGCAGGGGTGGGGCATGAGGGAGAGTTGCTCTTGTCTCTTCTGTTGAAGTTGTTCCACATTGTATAAATAATTAAATATTTATTGAAGCAGGGATTGGGGAACCCGGGTGTCCCCTCTTTCAGATGAGTGCTCTAATCACCAGGTAATAGAGTCATTCTCTCATTTTCTGGCCTAATAAATAGTTGTTTATTATACAAAGTGTACCAACTTCACCAGAAGAGATTCCCACCCCAGAGCAGCCAATACCCTGGTGATTAGGACACTCAGCTGGGAGTCTGGAGAATGTGAGTTTAAGTCCATGCTCCAGAGCAAGGAGACAAAGCTGGGTCTCCCACATCATAGGTGAGTATCCTGACTATTGGTCATGCGGACAGGGAGCATACCATGTCCTCCTCCTTAATTTTTTGAGTGGTACATAAGCCTCCTTTTGACTCTAACCTGAAAAATCAAAACATTTTATTCTGAAAATACCAAAATGAATGAAACAATTTGTCAAAATTGACATAAATTTGCAAAATATTTCAGTTGACTCAAATCTGTATTTTTGTCTCCAAAAAAAGTTTTAGCTAAAAAATTTTGCCCAGCTGTATTGTAAATATAATGCTCACTGGTAATATCACATACATATATATATTTAAATTATTTAGGAAAAAATGCGTCCTGGATATTGAATATTTTTCTAGTAGTTTAGAAGGGAGATTTTCATAACTACTGTACTCTGTGTTCGACAGTGTGAATATCACAGGCTAAACAGTTCATTAATCAAAAATCCACAGGAGGAGCAAAACTGCTTTTCTTATATGCTGTTCTGATCAAAGCCCTGGCATCACCTAACTGTATGAGATCGAACCCTCTAGCTGTGCCTTTGACCGAGACTCCAAATGCAGTGTGGGAACAGACTGTTTTTGCTACATCTCTCAGAAGTGAACGTTGTCATGTATCTTGCCTCAAGAAAAAGGCTTTGCAGGAATTACTCCAAAATAGCTTAAGGCCTTCATGTCATAAAATATACAGATTTGTGAGAAAATCATATTAAACCAAAAGGAAAAAACTTGAAGTTTTATCTGATGTAAGCCTGGGCAATCAGCTTACCTAGAGAAGGTAAAACTTATATCAGTACAATAGTATCAGTGCAGGAAATAAAAGTATCCAGAGTCCTCCTCATGGTGTCAAAATTGCTGCCTTTTAATTGATCTCTGAGTGTCAAGACTTGCACAGGCACATGCATACTTACGTGCTCTGTGATCTTCGTCAGCCCCCCACTCTTCTCTTTCTCTCTTCCTGTTTATATCTCTGAGTGTCATTGAAGGAAAAGGTCTGATTATTCATTATACCAGGCATGAATGCATCATCTATTTTTAGCATCCTGAAAAAGCTATTTGCACAGGTGCATCTAAGAACATTGTGATTTCAAGCAATTGTTATCTATTCCGTTTTCATCTGTATGGTACCATATTGTATGGCACCATGTTTCCCTGAGTAAATTGGAGTCATCTGTTTCTTGTCACTTCCCAGGTGAATTTGAGAAGTTTCTTTGGGTTCATGGAAGTGTTAACTCATCATATGTATCCTGATTAGACTAAGGTATTTTTGTGTACCATAAGGCTGATTCTCCATAGCCTTGCACTTTGTGTAATCCTTTATGCATGGGCCCAATGGCTGTAAAATGCTACCAGATCATAATGCACATGTATAAATGCGACTACACCAGGGGTGAGGCACTGGTGAATCAGACCCTAACGGTTCACATCCTCTGGAATGAGGCCTCTAACTTTTCTTGCATAGAATCCAGTCTAAAACTCATTGAACTACATGGAGAGGTCAAGGTCTTAATTGTTAGGAATTAGGTGAGGATCTTTCAGTCATGGGTTTAAAATGAGAGTGACTGTGGGTTTTTTTTTTAAATAATTCTATATGTCTCAGTACTACTGAGACATATCCAGTAGGATTCTTAATAAGCAATGCTCAAATCTATAAAAATCTGTTCTCTTAATACTCAAAGGAATTCCATGAGTAATTTCCATTTCCATTGAATGGCAATACCTTGGTAAATCAACTGCACATTGCTAGTAGAATAGTTTATTCAGAAGAAAGCAGTGTCAACAATTGAGATCTGATCTTGCACTCCTCTCTTAGGCATAATCCTGTGAAGACAACGGGAGATTTACATGAGTATGAATAATAGGACTGAGATTTAAGAGCCTGATTCAAAGCCCAATATGACTCCATGAACTCCAGTCAGAATGGGAACAAGCCCTTAGTAACTCCCTCAAAAGTAAGCCCTTCATAACCCACTGCATCCTCAGATAATACAAATCAATATAGTTCTATTAACTTTAATGAGGTATGTTGATTTACACCAGCTGAAGATCAGGTTGTTAGTGTCTGATGAGTTTGACAACTCAAATGTTACCATAATAAGAATTTGCTTCTAGGGGTGGAACCTAGATTGGAAACCAGCAGACAAAGCTGAGTAGCTATGGATGCACTGACCACAACAAAAAAATGAAATAATACTACTTGTAGTTAAATCCGTAGGTGCCAATGGGTCTGAATACTTCATCTTCAAGTATCAGGGAGTCAGCATGTCATACAGGGTCAGAGATTTATCTGAAGAGGTCCTGAGGTAACTAGTATGTTCTGTACGTCTTAAATAGGGTCTAAGTACTGTTTGTACGTACCCAATGGAAAACATTTACTTAACCTACTAAATCAATGTGCCAGTTTCAATGTAAAACATTTTTTAAATGGTCTAACATGATTTTAAATAATCTATTCTTACTCAAGAATCTGTTCTTAAACTAACAAAGGAAAATTATGCTAACATTCTCAATTATATAGATATTGCTAAGGGTCTCAGACTAAAAAATTTAGAATCGTTACTGTACTTTTGACGACAGCATAGAGACTATCCCGATACCGTGAAAATACGAATAAAAATAGTTTGGGGGCTTTTTTTGGTTATAACATATTTGTTTCATGTAGATGTTTCAGATAGCCACTGGATTGCTGATATAATATTAGTACTGATGGCAAGAGACACAGCAGCAGCATTGACAGTAGAAATTCTGGAGCTTTTTTGCCTGCCTACCAAGGCTGTTTTGTGTTTTGATCCATGACAGTTTAACTGACAGAGCTCTGGTGTCAGCTGTAGCAGTGTCTTCACTTACTGTACCTCTTAGAAGGAAGTGAGACATTCAAAATTTTACTAACAGTGGTATGATCAACATGACACTGTAATGAAACCTAGGAGGATATTGGTATAATATATCAGACCACAAACCATCATTAGTGTCATAGCTGTTGCTGGTATATATCTTTTTTCCTAACCCTTATAACATTTCAAATAGAATATAGTAAGGTGCTTTGTTCCTCTAAGGACTGCTAGTGTAACAAGGCAATCTTTTGATTTAATCCCTTACAAGTCTGGCCAGAATAGCTTGCAGAATAAAGCATATTGATTAAATAATTCAAAGTACTGTAGTGGGAAATGATGTGTAATCCCCATTCTCATAACCCTGTTTCAAATGAACCAAGGTAGAGCAGAGAAGTGGATAGAACTGCTGGATCATTTAAGGCCTAATCTTGTGAAGTTCTGAGCATCTCCTAAGAGGAGCTCAGCACCTTCAGTTCTTTTTGAAGTTGAGAGTGCTGACTGTCTCTCAGCAATGGGCCTTTACTTTCCAAATACAGAGTTTTATACCATTCTTTTGTTCAGGAGATTTACTGCACTGCATTCTGTAAGTAGTGCTGTTACTTTATTTGGATTGTTCACTATGGGTCCACTCACTTCTAAGTATTATGTATTATTTGATTAGTAGATATAAGAGAATAAATAATATTTTATAATTCCTTAATATCTGCTAGTAGGTATGATAACAAAAAGAACAGGCAGTACTTTGAACTGTGTATAACGTAAACATTTTAATCTCTTCGTGTTAAACTTGGCTTCTTCTTTACAACAGGAAGAGAATCAAAAGACATAACATTAGCAAATGGCTAATATTTGAAATTACTTGGTTAGTTAAGAGAGAGTGAAGCGTTAAGATTTTTCCTATAGGGTGGCTTTACTGCTAGATTTAAATACACCACTTTCATTTTATAAAATTAAGTCAATAATCAATTGAGTAATATTTTAATTCCTTTTAGTCATGTTGCTGAGTCATGCATAACCTTCAGTGTGACACCTCCCCCTCTGTAATGTTTTACTTGTGCATTGGCATTAGAAGTGTGTATACAAATTGTAGATGAAGTGATTGGGAGCTGCAAAAACAGGCCATTTTTGCTTAGAGAGCCTTAATATGGGTTTAGGCACAAACATTCTGGTAGCCAGCTTTCAAAGTGTAGACTTTTGAATCTATCTATACTTTATACAGAAAAAAACTATATAAACAGATATTAAGGATGCATAATCAAGAATTCAAAAGTTAGGAAATGCTAGGACTAAGGTTGCTTGCGCACCCTAAATTCGTACCCCCTTGTGCATATGAATTATGATGTAGTCTTATTTATGTGATCACGTCCCATTTTCCCAGGACTTTTGCCTTATTCAGTAAATGGATAGTTACTCAATATTTTGTTTTATCCTCACCATTGAATGTGTGGTCCAAGGCCTTATTTACTGTTCAAAACCTGCTCTGAAGACAAAATCATTCATTTACTCATGGGCTTTCCATGGCACTCATCACTATAGTATCTGAGTGCGCCACAAACATTAATTATGTTCACAACACCTTTTTGAGGTCAAGTGATGTTATTAGTCTTCCCATTTTACAAAACGAGAACTGAGGTACAGAGACATTAATGTCAAAGGTGTCCACTAATTTTGGATACTGAATTTGAGACACCTCGGTTATGATTTTTCAGCGTACTATTGTGTAGCACTTTTTATGTTCAAAACACGCAGTGCGAGAGGGAGTACGGTCCAGCGGTTAGGACATTGGCCTCAAACTTAAGAGACCCAGGTTCAATTTCTTGCTGTCTTTCAGACGTCCTATGTCACCTTAGGCCTCAATGCACAAAGTGAGTAAGATGTTGTGATATTGTGCATTGCTATGCCTGACTTTTAGGTGCCTAGAAAATCACTTATTCACAAAGCGTGACCTAAACTCCTATACAGTGACTGGGGAGAGAGTGGGGTCTTGAATGGGATTCACACAAGCCTGAATGCTAGGCAGGGAACTGCCTATGCTAGCCAGTGAGAGATGCCAATGACCGGGGTGTGTGCTAAACCCCACCCCCTCCGATATAGGCACCTAAGTCTGAGCGGGAGGGAGGCACCTATCTGTGCTTGAGATTCTTAGCCGCAGACGGTCTCTTGGCATTAGGCACCTATGCTATTAGCAAGAAGCCCGTGGGGAGAAAGATGACCTGCCATGTAACTTTGAGCCCAGTGGTTAGGGTACTCACCTGGTATGTGGGACACCCCCACAGCACCCTCCAATTTAAGTCTTGCCTCCACCTGAAGGGGAGAAGGGACTGAAGGGATCTGCGCCTCTCAGGTGCATGCTCTAACCATTGGGCTATAAGATGTTCTGATGAGGAGACGCCCTCGGTCTCTCCTGTTGAAGCTGTTGCACTCTGGATAAATAATTAAAGAGTCATTGGAGGAGGGGGACTGGGGACTGGGTCTCTCACCTCTCAAGTGAATCCGTTACCCATTTGAGTAAACGTTATGAGAGAAGGTCTCCTCCACCTCCTCCCAGCTGTTTTTTGTGAACTCGCCTGAGGGATCCTACCTGGTAGGTGCCCTCCCAGCATGCTTGCCAGATGGGCCCTGCACCCAACTTAGGTAGCTGAATGCCCATCTTCCCGGGGTTTGCGAATCACTCTGGGGCTTAGGCAGGAAGTAGGTGCCTGGGCACCAAGAGGGAGGCAACCCTGCGCATGCTCAGAAGCATAAACACAGGTGCCTAGGGAACTTTTAATGCAAAATGTAGGTGGTGAGTGAGTTCAGGTGCCTACAGGGTTCAGAAGGAGTTTTGTGCATTGCAGTGGTCCTGAAATCAAGATCTGGGTGCCTCCAAACAGGGACTGAGGGCTTGTTTACATGGTGGGTTTAATCCGCAGAGTTTTGCCACTTGTCCGGTAATGCTCATTACTCAAGCCACAGTAATAGTGTGCTCACGGGACAATGTGCTCTCTGTCAATGCACATCCTTGTGTACGCTCGACAGCAATTTGCTGCAAACTGAGGGTGTGCCATTCTCAGGGATGGGGAGGCATCACATGTGTCTTTGCTTTGCTACTGAGCCGTGTGCATTCAGGCATTTTTCTTGCTGTGCATTTTGAGATACATAGCAGAAGCCAGGCTGACTCAATTTTTTTAAAAAAATCCCATGATTCATCAGTCTCCCCCATACTTCCTTTAGGGTGGACTAATGCCATTTTCAAATTACTGATGGCCAGCCTGGACCCAACAATGCTACGTGGCACTATGCTGGCAAACTGGAATATGCAGAGGCTTCTTGGGCTGTATAAGGGCAATCAATGGTCTTCTCAAAAGCGTTGCAGGAATAGAAGGGAGTAGCGAGCAGTATCAGAGGGGAATACCTATGCAGCTATTCCTCATAATCTCTGAATAAAAATATGAGCAATTTCTCAGGCTTAGATTTTGCTTTATCTCCCCTGCAGACATGTTGAAAGTGCAGAGAAAAATAGATAGGCTTCTGCAATAATTGCCTGAAGCATTTACTGTTACCAGTCTGTAAGAATGTGTGTCATCAGGGAATTTGTACTCTTTGTAGCTTCATGGGCATGCAATGTTGATTTCTACCTCATATAAATTGAGAACACTATCCAAACTTCTTTTCCTATCATCACTGTCTCGAACTTTTTCATTTCACATAAAAATATGTTTCCCTTATTCAAATCTGCTGCAGAGTGGACAGGGTGAAGCAGAGACGGTGACTTTGCCATCCTGCCAGCCAACATTTTGAGGTGGCGAACACGGCTTGGGGCTGGGGAAGTAGTGTTCTGCAGGCAGGGCAGCTGAGGACAGGGTAAGGAAAACAGGTACATAGGCATGTGCTTTCCATATTGTGGGCCTGAAAAGGTCAGTAGTTGGAACTTTAGCTTGAGATAGAGGGTGATTGCCCAGCTGGAGCAACTGCCATTTTGAAAAGGTGTATGGAGAGCATGGGCCAAGGGGTGTGTGTGTGGGAGCCAGGGACCTCAGACTCAGAAATGCCTCTAGCTCAGATCCTGTGACCATAAAACAGAAGCTAGCATGGCAGTATAGCGTAATAATAAGACAATAAAACTTAAATAGTAAATTATTTAAATTTTTTAATAAAAACTTACACGCTGAGGTTCCTTCCATAGGTTGCTGCCCAGCAATCGGGGTTGGTTGCTACAGTGCATGAATCAGGCTCACTCTCCATCTGGCCAGCATCAGAGCCCTGAGTTCTGAACAGATTCTGTGAGATGTCTTCACTGGCCTCCTCATGCTCATCCCTCAATGGGTCAACCTTGGCGGGGACGGTGGCCAGCAGGCTCCACAAACTGCCTGGTTTGGTTGGCCGTGTTATTATATAAAGGCCATGTAGTTATGTAAATTCCTGTCCAGCTCCTCAAAAAATTAGCAGATTACATGTTTCCTACCAGATGTTTTTCCTGATTTCCCTCATTTTAATGTAAGTGCTCATGAGCTGTTTTCTCTTTATCCGACACTGTTTGGCATGCCGGCTGTGGATCCTCATGGACATCTGCCTAGCAATGTCCACAAAAAGGTCTTTACTGTGGTACTTGGTGTAACTGTGCCTTAGTGGGTCACAACTGAGGATGCCAAATTGCTGAGAAATAGGACAGATACATCCCAAGACTGATGAATAATCCTCCATAGGATATGCCAAGCCAGCAACAAAAGTAAACTCCTGTTTCACCACACTGGCTAACAAGACGTCATAAAAGCAGTTTCCTTGGGCTTTCCAGTTCTTATATCACCACCAAAAACACTGGATTCAGAGATGAGTTGTTCTTTATAACCAGTTGCATCAAATAATAGGTTCTTCTGATTCCAAAGGACTAGCCACGCACCCAGGTCAATATGTAACTTAGATCTTATCCAGAAATCACGCTGATGCCAGTCCTTTAGTATCTAAGGTCTAAAAGTTTATTTATAAAAGAAAAGAAAGATGACAGTTAAAATTGGTTAAAGAATCAAATACATACAGTAATTGCAAAGTTCTTGGTTCAGGCTTGTAGCAGTGATGGAATAAGCTGCTGGCTTATGTCAAGTCTCTGGAATATATCCACAGCTTGGATGTGTCATTCAGTCCTTTGTTCAGAGCTTCAGTTTGTAGCAGTTCCTCCAGAAATAAGAAGCAGGACTGAAGACAAAATGAAGGTGTTTCCAGGGCCTTTTATAGCTTTTGTCATGTGGAGGGAATCCCACTGTTCTTACTGTGGAAAATTACAGCAACAAGATGGAGTTTGGAGTCACATGGGCAAGTCACATGTCCATGCATTTCGCCTGGTCACAGCAGGAAATTCCATTAAGTGTAGATGGGCGTCTCCCATGATCCATTGTCAGTTAAGTGTTCTTTTGATGGGCCACTCAATTTGAATAGTCCCTCCCAGACGTGCTGGCTAGCTACCTTATGGGCAGTACCCCAGGAGCAAACATTTGAAATCCAGGTATAGAGCCAATACTTATAACTTCAAAGACAAAAATGATACATGCATACAAATAGCAAAATTATATTCAGGGAGCCATAACTTTTCCACCGACACCCCATTTAACAACCTTTGTACAAGATTTGTTGCAAATAGATAACAGTGATCTAGATGGTCGTATTATAATCAAAAAACATCACACTTGGTCACAAGAGCTTCCTGTGCCAATGCTTTCTTTCCCCCAACCCTCCACCCCCAGGAGCGATGAGATCCAGGGTCTCAGCACATCTTCCCGTGGCTGCTCAAGGCATGTTATAGGACTTCTGGAGCTTATTATTATAGGGCTTCTTATTGAAGCTATTGTGATAAAGTAGAATCCAGAAGTAAATGCAAAAAATCTGGCTCTGTGCCAGCTTATAAATAGAGATAGGGAGATCTTGTCAGCTTGACTTCAGAGCTGGGGAGGAAACATAGATAAACAGATGGGTCACTTACAGTTGCCTGCAAGCCAGAGTGGGATATCTGTTAGAAGACTTCCAGCAAGCATGATTCCAGTTTCCTTCCTTAGTGTTCCCCTTCCCAGCTCTGACACCACAGAGCCTTACCTGTGTCCCTGTTCCCATTTCCCCCCTTAGCAAAACATGTTTCCAATTTCCCCACCCCCATTCCCTGTTCCCATTTCCCCCACCCACTTCCTGATTGACTGCAGACTATATAGTAAAACTTTCTGCTTAGCTATACCTTAACCTATCATTTTCCTGAAATTTAATTAACCAATCTTAACATATTGTAACATGATTATTTAACCAATTATATCCCACCACCTTAATTAGTTTACACCCAGCAAAATTAATTATACAGCAGACAGAAACAATCACAGAACCAGGCAGAGATTATACAGACAAACAATAGGGAAATGGGGACTACAGTGATAGAACAAACACAGAAATGAGGATTTCACATCCCAGCTATTGATAAGTGAGTTCTTGCCAGACAGGATGCTATCAGACTAAGTTTCCTTTTACATTTTCTAGGCACTTCCCTTTCTCTGGAGGCTATAGGCATTATCAGGACAGGATTGTATTCCTAACAGCCCCATAGCACCTTATTTCAATGTGACTAGTTTGGAATGTGAGGAGGTGACCAGTCGCTTCCCAGCTTATGGCTGCCTCTGCTGCTTAGCCAAAGGCCTTAGCCTAAGAACAAGACCTGAGACTGTCACAGTGAGAGAAGGCCCTTACACCAGCAGACAGTGATTTTGACTCTCTCTTTTATACCTCTATAACTAGCTAAGTGATAAGAATACACCTAAATTAGAGTACAGGCCTTTACAGACAGGCCCGAATATCTATATCCTGATATACAGCTGAACCAATTTTCCTAAAATTTTTCCCAGAAAAATTCAGCCTGAGGCAGACATCCAGCATGAAAAATGTCAGGCCAAATGGTTAAAAGTGTAAAGCAACTGAAAACAGTCTTATTCTAGAAAGTGGCAGGCAATATTAACTACAGGTGGCACCTTTAATACTTTGTTGTAGGATTATTTAAAGCAATGCAGTATATAAATTTGATTAATATAAATGTTTGTTAATTGATTTTGTATCTGATAAATATTTTTAGTCTGAATTAGCGAAATCGCTATACGTTTTGATGTTCCATCTAAAACCCTGTGTACTCTGCATTAATAGGAGCCTTAATTTAGAAAATTGTTTCTCTAAATGGATCCCAGTTGGCTTTTAATGGCTCCTCTGAACCTTCAGCAATGGTGAGTTGTTAATTTTGTAGGTCAAACTGCAGAAGATAGGGGTGTGAATGTTTTTAAGTATTAGAAGTAGTAAGGAGTAAAGAAAAAACGATAGGATTCCTTGAATTACTTTAATCTGGTATAGTATTTGAAAGACTTTATGAAAACACACACATGCTAGCTTGGGAAATCAAGGTTATTGTTGTTTTAAAGATAGACCAGGCATACAGAAATTTAAAGAAATTTAAATCAATCAGATGTTAAAGAAAACTATTATTGTTTTTCACTGCATCTCAAATAAGTACATATTTTATAGCTCGAGAAGGTTCTTACATTAATCCTAAATTATATAACATAACCAAATTTTTAAAAATCTAGACCAAAGCAATAAACCTGCATTGCAACTGTACAGAACAGCTCAGACTCATCTGACTTCATCAGTTATCAAAAGTAGTTGTCATCGTATGACTAATTTGTCTTTTTAAAGACAGGATCATGACAGATATGAAATGTGGAAAAGAACTGGGGTATTCAATATATTTTCACTGAAACATTTTAGATCTCAGAAAACAAACTCCTGAGAAAACACCATATAGTAGAAAGAATATAAATTGCATTGAACCTTTATTGGAGTTTGTCATGGCTTTTTAGGTATTGGCTAGTGATCCACGGGACACTCTTTTTTTTATTTTCATTTTTCAGTTACATGTTTATTCTTGTGTACCATTATCTTCTAAAATATAAAAATATTGGGCCAAGTCTTGTACTTACCCCACTCAGAACTTCCCTTAATCAGTGAAAGAGGTGAGCCAAAGACTCCATGAAATCTACTGTGAATGACGCAAGTATAATTAACTTTAGAAGTGTTTGGATTCTACAGAGATGAGTGCTAGTATAAAACCCTAATATAGATATATCCTACTGAAGTTGTCTTCACTTAAGTTTCCTGAGTGAGGATTTCAGGATTTAGCTCTTTGACTGGTAGTTCATAGGGTAGAATCCTTATTGAAATCAATGGGAATTTTGCATAGATTGCAAAGGAGCCAGGATTCCAACTATGGATTTTAAGATTAGAAGGTACCATTATGATCATCAAGTCTGACCTCCCCTCTAACATGTGCCAAAACACTTCATCCAGTAATTCTTGGATGAAGCCCATACCATGAGTTTGAGCAAGAGCACATATGGTAGCTGGAAATAATATTTTATTTACTTATTGCATTTTTATTTTTTTTTAGTTTGGGTCAAGGGGATATATAGGTTAATTAGTGGGATTGATAGAAGATATAGTTAATTAATTTTCTTTCTTTACTTCCTCAGTACAAAATTTTGGTTTACTATATTAGTGGTGTCAAAATGGTCATTGTTAGAAGAAACATCTTCAAAATTTTCAGATTTCCGTTTACGTATTAAGAATTTATCCAGCCCAAATTTCCGTTGGTCACCAGTAATTCCAGAGAGTGATCCTGATTCCTAGGCAGAAATTAGCTGGTACATAAATCTCCCTTGTTAGTTACGAAACAACTTCCTTTGGCCATCTCTGTTCCCATTTATAACAACTAATGTCAGTGATAATGGCAGGAATTACAGAGTATATTCTGTGAGAAGTCCCCCTATGTCCAAATGCAGTGAGGATGGAATGTTCTTCTCTTCCTGACTGAATATGAGCCAGCCTCAGAAGTAACTTAAAGGAACAAAAGCTTTAAGCAGGTTTTCCTTGGCTGAGCTTCAAGATGGCGCTGTGAACATAGGGAGGAAGAGAAGTCAGAGGGACAAAGATTGCTTTAAACTAATAGCGCACAAAAATGGTGACTGAAGCAGACAGAGTTCCCTCCCAGCTATTTGGGAGGCCTCCTTTATCTTTCCAAATCATCCCAAAAGCAGAAGAATTTATCTAGTACACTCATCAAAGCTTCTCTGCCTGGGTGAGTGCATGGACCAGCTACTCAGGTTTACACATCACACCAGTTAAAACACTGGCAGCTGCTCTACAACAGCACTCCCACTGTTTCTACCCCTAGTAGACCTGAATGAGATGTAGAAACTGTGTGTGTGGGGGGGGTGGGAGAAGGGGAATTAAAATTCTAGTGTAGACAAGATCTTAATGAATAAGAGACTGTGGAAAGGAAAAAGAAGAGAAGCATTTA
Source organism: Eretmochelys imbricata (assembly GCF_965152235.1). Classification (NCBI taxonomy): domain Eukaryota; kingdom Metazoa; phylum Chordata; order Testudines; family Cheloniidae; genus Eretmochelys; species Eretmochelys imbricata. Next base: position 315,663,769 of record NC_135572.1, read on the forward strand.
CCAGCTGAGGTAATAAACAAAAACAAAACAAAGTAAATCAATATATAAATTAATAGGAAAAAAGAAAATTACACAGAAAAAAGGAGAGAGGAAGGAAAAATAACATGAACAGAATAGGAGCAAGAGAAAATGGACAGACAGTGGAGAGGGTCACAGTTGTGTTAAGGCCTGTCATGAGAGGACATGGGTGGAAGTGGAGGTGCCCATCCCCCAGTCCATCGCAATGAGGCATTCAAAAGGAAGAGGTTGTGAACACAGGCCTGGAATTACGTTTTGTTTTGTTTCAAGAAAGATCTAAATCATCAGTGTTTATATAGCAGGTAAAATTCATATCAGACAGGCTGGACCCCATCTGTCACAACCAGGTTTCCTCAAGATGACTGGAAATAGATGTTGGCAGCCTCCTGCTTAAAAATATCTGTTTAAATATTCACAAGAAATGTGTCTTTGCTGTCAGTCATCACTTGGGTTTAGATTTTTTTAATGTAGACAGTAGAAATACATCAGTATATCTTAAGAAGGTTTGAGGAATAACAATAAATGGTTCTGTTTTATTCTTGAAACTGATTTATTATGTTCCAAATCCTTCCAAAGGCAATTTCCTTTTTCTGAACATGCAGTAAGTTAATCTATTAGATTCAAGTCCTGTTTCTTTCTTTCCACACTAAATCTGATGATGGGGTTATAATTCTCCTCTGCTTCCAGGAGAAACAAAAAGTTTTTTAAAAAGTGGTTGTTACAGGAAACCTCCTCAGACCTTTATGCAGAAAAACGGAGAAAAATTTGTATTGGAAAAGAGTACAGTGGATCAGTTCATACCACATTTTTAAAAATCATTAACCTCTACAACAAATATCATAATTATTCTTAGCTTCATATACTCTGTATGCATAAATAGAAAAGCTAGCTGTTATATTGCTATGAGTTTGTATGTATCAAAATCTGATTCTTTAACAAGCCAGCCATCAACATTTCTGGTTTGCTTACTGAGTCTGTGAATGAGCAGATACATGAATGAACCTGTGAGCATTCGCATCAATTGTTTCTGATCCCTTTTGGCTCAGTCCTGCACCACTAATCTCAGTGCACTCTGTACTCAATTTTCAAAATAGCAGAAAGCAACCAGTACGGTGAAGAAGAATCAATGTATTATGTATATATATATTTATATGTTAAATACCAGCCAGTCCATAACCCACACATATTACAGTGTGTTCGTGCATGGCATACCAATAAAAGTATTATGATACTCAGTTTACTCTTTATTCCACCAAAAAATATGTGCCATGACACTTGTCCTAATAAAATGGGCTCGAAGGTTTTCAGTGAGAATAGTAATCACAAGACAGATTGTGAAGGGTTTAATTTAAAATTGTATCTCTCAAGCAAGAAAAGGTCTTGGCATTAGGTAATAGTAAAATTTCAAATAAAAAAAATATGAAGTCACATATTGCTTTTCCTGAATTGTTAGAGTAAATTTGATCTTATTACACTGTGCTGAAGAGTGCAAAGGTATATCAGGGCCTTAGGGCTATTCACCTCTTAACAAAGTTCCCCCTCAGTCATCCTGGTAATTTGATTTACTGATCTATTTTTTTTTAAATTAACCTTCGTACACAGTGGTTTTTGAAACAGCCTCTAGTCTTGTGACTATTTCAGAGCCACTGAGAGCAAATACAAGGCTGGAATAAAACTAAATACTATTAAGAATAAGATTCCTGAAGCAACATACAACACCATATTGGGGCTATCGCAGTTTACACCACCTGATGATCTGTCCCATTAATTGTATTGACTCTATGTCTGTTCTTATCCTTAGTTTAAGAAGAAACCATCTTTTCTAAAATATTCAGACTTTCCTCATGTTAGTTTTACTGCATCATGGTTGCAGTTGAATGTGACTGAGAGATGGAGATTTATATAGATTAAACAGATTAACTTTGTTATGCTGTCAGAAGATTAGTTAACAAAGTAATCATTTAATATGGGAAAGCTGTAATTTCAGTAACTAAAAACTATGATGGAACGAACACTGAAGTTAATGGAAAGACTTCAGTTGGCATTGGATTGGGCCCATGGTCCTTGCCCTAGTTACTGACTACATTTCCAAGAGCCTGTCGAGGCATCGAGGTCCCATCGCTTGGGGACTTTTCCTGGTATAGAAGATGAGCTAAATAATCTAAAACTATATCATGGCATTATGACCCATAGAAAGGCATATGACTCCCATTTCAGTTCCCTCTGGACAGTGGTGTAATTATGTTTGGAATGGAAGCCCAATCTTTCAATCATGCCCACAATCAATCAAGTGTTGATGATTTTCTACAAAACTTTCAGGACTCAGGATGTTTTGGGCTCCTGACTGACTGGTTTGGGAGGTATGAAACTGATGCACTTGTATCATTGTCACTTCCAAATTTTAGCAAGGGCCATCCAGCACACATAATAACAACTCAGAAACTGCAGTGAAATGGCAACTTGAGCAACAATGCTCAAGAAGTTTATAATTTTTTGTAATATGAGATATTAAAACACTATACAGTGGGAAAAAGATGGAACATTAGTCCATCACAGAATGTTCAATGTCATAATAGTAGAAAAAAAAAACAACGTATGAAGTAGATGAAAACTCAAGGGCTGTAGCCTGACCAACTATGGAAAACTGCCTACGCAGCAAGACAGTGATTAATGATAAACAGCATCTTTAATGCTATGATGAAAATTCAATTAGGTGGGGATAAAATCAATCAAATCTAGGTGAAACTATCTTTGTTTGTAGAGGCAGGACAGTATCCAGAGGGAATAAATGCTAGGCCTTCTCTGCTTGAGTCAGTCAAGGAGGTTCTAGCTGTGTTAGGTACTTTGTTGGTAGAAATTGCCAAGATCATTTTTTAAGAAGGACCAGGTGCTGATTATTTTAAAAGAAGCATTATTTAAGTCTCTGGCCATCTTTTGATGCTGACATTCTATCAAACTATTGACCAGCATCTCTTCATTTCTGGTTAAGTTTCTGAAAAAGATGGTGCAGGACAATCCTTTCAGTAGCTTAAGGTCTCTGTCTTCCTTGAACCTCCTCATTGGGGTTCCAGCTTGGCTATGTAACAGATGCACTTACCTCATTGGTAGATTATCTTCTCTTGGTGTTGGATAAAGATCTATGTTGATTTCAGTATTATAAACTCCATCATCTGCCTTAAATACTCTGGATCATGATATGTTATAGGTACACATGCAGTCTATGAAGGATATGGACAGCGTTGCCCTCTGCTCCCTTCCCCCCAAATTCTTTTAATACAGAAGAATGACAGAATTTCATCATCTTAGTAGCAGGAGTTTTATCAGTGTAGCACAGTGTAGCCTGGATGGATCAGGGCAGAGAATCTAGACCTTCAACCCTCCAGTTCTCATTTAATGTAATGGATATAATAATTTTTGGTGTTTTTCAGTAGAAGATATCCCAGCTGTGCACAATTGTGGGCTGATGCACAAGTCTGAAAGCATCACCAGAGCCTAACTGTCCAATCAGAATGTGGCCACACAGAAAATAATTGTCTAATGAGGATTAGAACCCAAGTAAGTTAGGCTGATTCTCAACACCCTTAACGACCAGCCCCCTTAGTATCTTTAAAAACAAACAAGTGTGCACACATTCTGGTTCCATAAATTCCATGGGAAACTGTATTACTCACTTTTTAATAAACCTAACCAAAATTCCAAATATAGGCATCTCCAGGAAAGTTGCTAAAAGAAGCAAATGGTCATATTTCTATAATTCTGAACCAGCGTAGTAAGTGGCTAAAGGCAAATTCTGATAAACTAAAGCTGTTAAGCAATAGCAGTTCAATTTTACCATAAACATCATAGCAACCATTTGCCAACACATCACACACTACCATAAGCTTAAATAGCATGAGAGACCTGTAATTTCCAGCAACTGGCTATTATCTGCTACACTCCACTAACCATACCGTAGTGTAGTACAACCCTGACTGACTGCCAGACCTCTTCAGCACTCCACAACACTTTGCCTTCAGCTCAGAACTCAGCATTCCAGCATCAGGACACCATAATGGACCTCACTGTGTGAAGAAGGATTTAGCACAGCTGTCGAACGATGCAGCTGGCACTCTTGTTGTGACCCATTACCTTATACAAGCATTAATACACACAAGACAGGAAATGAAATCAGCTGGTCAGATCAGGGTAGGCAAACTAGCCCCCACCATTGTCCACACTGATATCTCTGTAACAAATTAACGTATCACATTTCAAACTGGTTCTTAGAAGCTGAAAATGTGATGAAACGTCATATGTAAAAATGTATTTCTCAAGCCAAATTCTGTCCTCACTTTTACCCATGCAATACTACTGAGTTCCATGTGCAGAGTTACTGCCTATAGATGTGTCAGTCTCCCCTAAGGAGTCTGGGTCATGGTTATACCTCCCTCCCCACTAAGAGCACAACAGGCCCTTTGGGAGGGAGGATACATGCTGCACCCTTTCAAAGTGTTGCAGTGGTTACAGCATAACCCCTGCGACCTCAAAAACTTTGTCTGGACTGATAGGACAAAAGGGTAGTGGCTCCTTTAAGGGTCTCCCCTTGGGAGTTGGGACAGAAGGGCATGCGGGAGAGGGGGAAAGGAAGTATCACCTGAGCAGGTGCACAGGCCAGTGGAGCTCAGATAAGATACTGGCCGCTGCACACCCAGGGGAGGGTACATCAACCATATCCCTCCAACCTGAGCTCCCTCTCACACATGGATTAGCAACTCCCACTCTCTGGATGAGTATAGAATTGTGTTCTTTGGCAAATAAAGTGATTAGTCAGCTCCAAAGCCCTTGTCAGCTGACCTGGGCCAGCTGTGGGCCTTTTATCCCTGTGTAGACGTACCCATGAACTCTAAGGCCAGAAAGCACGATTCTGATCATCTAATCTGACCTATCTAAAACTGGCCAGAGAACACCCTCAAAATAATTCCTAGATCATCTTTTAGAAAAACATCCAGTCTTGATCTAAAAATTGCCAGTGACGGAGAATCCGCCACAATCCTTGGTAAAATGTTCTAATGGTTAATTATCCTCACTGTTAAAAACTTACACCTTATTTCCAGTTTAAATTTGTCTAGCTTCAACTTCCAGCCATTGGATTGTGTTATACCTTTAATTGCTAGATTGAAGAGCCCATTGTCAAATATTTGTTTCCAATGTAGGTACTTATAAAATTATCATCACACCTTAATCTTCTCTTTGTTAAGCTAAATAAATTGAGCTCCGTGAGTCTGTCGCTGTAAGGAAGATTTTCTAATCCTTTAATCCTTCTTGTGGCTCTTCTCTGAACTCTTTACAAGTTATTAGCATGCTTCTTGAATTGTGGACACCGGAACTGGATACAGTATTCCAGCAGCGGTGGCACCAGTGCCAAATACAGAGGTAAGGTAACCTTTGTACTCCTACTTGAGATTCCTGGTGCTTATGCATCCAAAATCACACTAGCCCTTTTGGCCACAGTGTCTCACTAAGACCTTATGTTCCACTGATCCCCAAATCTTTTTCAGAGTCACTGCTTCCCAAGATAGACCTCACCATTGTGTAAGTATGGCCTATGTTCTATGTGCCTAGATGTGTATGTTTACATCTACCTGTATTAAAACACATATTGTTTGCTTGTGCCCAGCTTACCAAGTTATCCAGATCACTCTGCGTCACTGTTCTGCCCTCTATTATTTACCACTCCCCCAATTTTTGTGGCATCTGCAAACTTTATCAGCAGTGGTATTATATTTTCTTCTGGGTCATTACAAAAATGCAGGATACTACTAGAAACACACCTGTGTGATGATGTTTCGCCGGGTACATTTACTTTTTGAGATAGCCAGTTTTTAAACCATTTAATGTGTGCCATATTAATTTTGTATCATTTTATTTTTTTAATCAAAATGTCATGCAGTGCCAAGTCCAGGTCAGGGTTTACCAAAAGTTTACATTAACACCTGTGCTATAACTGTCCCTTTCTGCTAGGACTTACATGTCTTTGGCGGAGAGGTGGGGGCGGTGAGAGTAGGAAAGAATGTGTTTATGAAAGAAGCATGGAAAGGATCATTATGAGGGCAAAAGTGGTCTATACAAAGCCCAATTCCAGAATTCCACACCAATGGCTTTGGCATTTTCCATAGGCTTTTAAGTGCAGCCTGCACTTAAAAGCCTATGGAAAATTGTTTCTCTGTTGTGTCTGGTGTCATGAGATCACATTGTTGGGCAGAGCAGGGGACATTTGCTACTAGGCAGAAGGAGCAGATCTCTGGCAACAGGAGCACTCCCAGCTCTTCCTGATTGAGCAGGAAGCCCCAGATCCTCCAAGGTGATTAGCACTGCTTAATTTGTAATGAAAGAGGTGCCAGGGGGCTCAAACTGGGTGGCTGGAGAGCAGGAGTTGCTGGCCAGGTGCCCAGCTCTTGATGTATTGCCACCCTTACTTCTGCGCTGCTGGTGGTGGCAGTGTTGCCTCCAGAGCTGGGCAGCTAGAGCACGGTGGCTGCTGGATGAGAGCCCAGAGATGCTGGGGCTCTGAACGGCCAAGCCTAGAGGTGCCAGGGCCAGCCCCAGCAAGCCCTGGCACAAATTAAGCACTAGTGATCAGCAACCTAAAATGGAGGTCAGGTGCCTAAATACTTTTGAAGATCTGGGCTGAAGTACTCCTGGGAATAGCAGTCAAGCTGAATAGCAAATTTCACTAAACAAAATAGCATCAATGGGAGCAAAGCCAAAGATAGATAAATTCTGACTAGAAATAAGATGCAGATTTTTAATAGGGAGGGTAATTACCCATTAACTTACATAGGGATGTAGAAGATTCTCCATCACTTGAAATCTTTAAATAAAGATTGGCTGTCTTTCTAAAAGATATGCTATACCCAACAAGAAATTATGGGCTTGATGCAGGAATCACTTAGAGAAATTCTGTGGCCTGCCTTATAAAAGACATCAAACTAACTGATCATAATGGTCCCTTCTGGCCTTGAAATCGATGAAACAGTGAAAAAATCTCCAAAACTATAGTTAGTCTGTGATATGAGTTGCTAATGTAGCATAACTGAGAGAAGAATTTGATCAGATTTCTTCTCAATCTATGTGTGATATTCTCAGTCATATTAATGTAACACTGAAATATTATAACAAAGAATGTACGGTTAGACTCAGCCGTACTTTACTACAATTCAAGAAATGGTTTGATTTTTCGTAAGTATAACTGGCTGTTAAATATAACTTCAGGCTATTCAGATTAGGCAATATGTAAACATCTTTCTACCACTATATTCTTTCACACAATGGTTACTTTATCTGAGAATGTTGATTTGTAATAATGAATATTGATACATACATTTCAGCAGATCTACAGAACCCATATTATGTACTAGTCTGTCAAAACAATAATTTAAACATGAACTATATAATACAGAATTCTTTTTGTCATGTTTTTGTAATCCTATTTTTTAAAATATAGTGCTACGCTATGAATAATAAAATATGAATAATAATGGCCATGATCCAGAGCTGATTGAATTCACCTGGTCTAGGATTGGGCCCATATGAACATATGTTTTATTTTAAATTATCTTTGTAAAGTTATATCAGGTTTCCTTAGAATGGTGCCTTCAGAACACTTTAGAAGATAAAATCTCTCTCTTACATACCGTTGTCTTAATTTCCAAGATCATTATCAGTTCTACCATATGTGAAGCAGAGACATTGCCTAGAGCAGCCAAATAATAGTCGGAGACATTTTTTTTATTTTTGTATAATTAAAATATGTGGGTGACTGCAGAGTGGTGAAAGATTAAATTTTCCAATTTGCTTAGAGTGGTAAAAACTTTACTGGCATTGCCCAGGTACTCATGGGTCACTATTCTGATTGACTTCTAACTGTTCGGAAACATCATATAAAGATGCATTCTAATGCTGGCTGTGTTGAATAAAATATACTTACAGTTTTTATGTTGGAACATTTTGAAACACTTTGGTCCAATTTGATTCTAGGCCCTGTTTTGATTCAGTGCAAAACGGTGAAGTTTTGTGAGAACAGGATTTTTTTCTCCCTGTATTTGACCCCATTCTGCAGTCATCTTCGTTCTAGCTGAGGACTGAAGGAGAACCTCTTCAGAGCCCACCTGTGCTGCTCTTTAATTAGCCAGAGAAGTCACTGCTGAGCAGTGCAAGAACTCCCGTCCTCATCTGCAAGGATGAAGCATGCTTCCTTAGCTCAGGTTTCAGAGTAACAGCCGTGTTAGTCTGTATTCACAAAAAGAAAAGGAGTACTTGTGGCACCTTAGAGACTAACCAATTTATTTGAGCATGAGCTTTCGTGAGCTACAGCTCACTTCATCAGATGCATACCGTGGAAACTGCAGCAGACTTTATATATACACAGAGAATATGAAACAATACCTCCTCCCACCCCACTGTCCTGCTGGTAATAGCTTATCTAAAGTAATCTTCAGGTTAGGCCATTTCCAGCACAAATCCAGGTTTTCTCACCCTCCACCCCCCCACACAAATTCACTCTCCTGCTGGTGATAGCCCATCCAAAGTGACAACTCTTTACACAATGTGCATGATAATGAAGTTAGGCCATTTCCTGCACAAATCCAGGTTCTCTCACTCCCTCACCCCCCTCCAAAAACCCACCCCCATACACACACAAACTCACTCTCCTGCTGGTAATAGCTCATCCAAACTGACCATTCTCCAAGTTTAAATCCAAGTTAAACCAGAACATCTGGGGGTGGAGGGTAGGAAAAAACAAGAGGAAATAGGCTACCTTGCATAATGACTTAGCCACTCCCAGTCTCTATTTAAGCCTAAATTAATAGTATCCAATTTGCAAATGAATTCCAATTCAGCAGTTTCTCGCTGGAGTCTGGATTTGAAGTTTTTTTGTTTTAAGATAGCGACCTTCATGTCTGTGATTGCGTGACCAGGGAGATTGAAGTGTTCTCCGACTGGTTTATGGATGTTATAATTCTTGACATCTGATTTGTGTCCATTTATTCTTTTACGTAGAGATTGTCCAGTTTGACCAATGTACATGGCAGAGGGGCATTGCTGGCACATGATGGCATAAATCACATTGGTGGATGTGCAGGTGAACGAGCCTCTGATAGTGTGGCTGATGTTATTAGGCCCTGTGATGGTGTCCCCTGAATAGATATGTGGGCACAATTGGCAACGGGCTTTGTTGCAAGGATAAGTTCCTGGGTTAGTGGTTCTGTTGTGTGGTATGTGGTTGTTGGTGAGTATTTGCTTCAGGTTGCGGGGCTGTCTGTAGGCAAGGACTGGCCTGTCTCCCAAGATTTGTGAGAGTGTTGGGTCATCCTTTAGGATAGGTTGTAGATCCTTAATAATGCGTTGGAGGGGTTTTAGTTGGGGGCTGAAGGTGACGGCTAGTGGCGTTCTGTTATTTTCTTTGTTAGGCCTGTCCTGTAGTAGGTAACTTCTGGGAACTCTTCTGGCTCTATCAATCTGTTTCTTTACTTCCGCAGGTGGGTATTGTAGTTGTAAGAAAGCTTGACAGAGATCTTGTAGGTGTTTGTCTCTGTCTGAGGGGTTGGAGCAAATGCGGTTGTATCGCAGAGCTTGGCTGTAACGATGGATCGTGTGGTGTGGTCAGGGTGAAAGCTGGAGGCATGCAGGTAGGAATAGCGGTCAGTAGGTTTCCGGTATAGGGTGGTGTTTATGTGACCATTGACCACACCACACGATCCATCGTCTACAGCCAAGCTCTGCGATACAACCGCATTTGCTCCAACCCCTCAGACAGAGACAAACACCTACAAGATCTCTGTCAAGCTTTCTTACAACTACAATACCCACCTGCGGAAGTAAAGAAACAGATTGATAGAGCCAGAAGAGTTCCCAGAAGTTACCTACTACAGGACAGGCCTAACAAAGAAAATAACAGAACGCCACTAGCCGTCACCTTCAGCCCCCAACTAAAACCCCTCCAACGCATTATTAAGGATCTACAACCTATCCTAAAGGATGACCCAACACTCTCACAAATCTTGGGAGACAGGCCAGTCCTTGCCTACAGACAGCCCCGCAACCTGAAGCAAATACTCACCAACAACCACATACCACACAACAGAACCACTAACCCAGGAACTTATCCTTGCAACAAAGCCCGTTGCCAATTGTGCCCACATATCTATTCAGGGGACACCATCACAGGGCCTAATAACATCAGCCACACTATCAGAGGCTCGTTCACCTGCACATCCACCAATGTGATTTATGCCATCATGTGCCAGCAATGCCCCTCTGCCATGTACATTGGTCAAACTGGACAATCTCTACGTAAAAGAATAAATGGACACAAATCAGATGTCAAGAATTATAACATCCATAAACCAGTCGGAGAACACTTCAATCTCCCTGGTCACGCAATCACAGACATGAAGGTCGCTATCTTAAAACAAAAAAACTTCAAATCCAGACTCCAGCGAGAAACTGCTGAATTGGAATTCATTTGCAAATTGGATACTATTAATTTAGGCTTAAATAGAGACTGGGAGTGGCTAAGTCATTATGCAAGGTAGCCTATTTCCTCTTGTTTTTTCCTACCCCCCACCCCCAGATGTTCTGGTTTAACTTGGATTTAAACTTGGAGAATGGTCAGTTTGGATGAGCTATTACCAGCAGGAGAGTGAGTTTGTGTGTGTATGGGGGTGGGTTTTTGGAGGGGGGTGAGGGAGTGAGAGAACCTGGATTTGTGCAGGAAATGGCCTAACTTCATTATCATGCACATTGTGTAAAGAGTTGTCACTTTGGATGGGCTATCACCAGCAGGAGAGTGAATTTGTGTGGGGGGGGTGGAGGGTGAGAAAACCTGGATTTGTGCTGGAAATGGCCTAATCTGAAGATTACTTTAGATAAGCTATTACCAGCAGGACAGTGGGGTGGGAGGAGGTATTGTTTCATATTCTCTGTGTATATATAAAGTCTGCTGCAGTTTCCACGGTATGCATCTGATGAAGTGAGCTGTAGCTCACGAAAGCTCATGCTCAAATAAATTGGTTAGTCTCTAAGGTGCCACAAGTACTCCTTTTCTTTTTCCTTAGCTCAGTTACATCAGCGGGTGGCCATAAGAGCAAGATGCTGAGAACGGGAATAAAAATTCAGTCTCCTGCAAAACACTGTCAAGTGAGTAGCAGGAATTTAATTCCATAAAGAAGCATTTCATTAAGAACCACATATTTCATCATTAATAAATGCAATGGGAAAAAGTGTTAACGTGACCATAATAAATATAGTCTTGTCCCAGAATTAAGATATTTCAGACTAAAGGGATTAAGATTATCAATACAATTTGAGATTACAAATTCCTTTCCTGAACATGATTGTATTTGTTTAATATTTTCTAGGCAATTAAAAATACAAGTAAAAACTTCACAAGATAGATGGCTGTTGCCACTGGATATATTATGAGACCAATTTGGGGGAGGTAAAGGAGTGTGAACATACTGGTAATGAAAGATTAGTATATTGAGATGGCTGAAAAACTGTCATTCCGAATTAATGGTAGATTGGTGGGAATTTGATTAATTGTGGTTAGAGTATGTGCACTTCATTAAACAGAAAGAGATTCTATATACACTGCAGGTGTGCGTAAATTAGATTTTCCTGGGTAATGAGGGGAAGCAGAGCATTCTAGATTTAGAATCATTGTTGTGTGTTTTTTTGAAGTGTGGATTATTTGCTATTTTATGTAACTTCGTACATTGAAAATTTCTAAATATGGTAGCTGGGACTTTTTAGCTGTACTTTATTATTAGACCTGAGTTCTGTGAGATATGAGTGCTGGATCCTCTTCTTGACTTTGCCACTAATTTGCTGTGTAATGTTGGAAAAGTGGACAAGGGCTAGATTCTGATACTCCTACTCACGCTGAATAGCAATTTATCCTATTTTATTCTATTCTGGACAGATTCTTTTACTGCACTCGTCACTCTAGTACTAGTATCTGAGTACCTTCCATTAGTCTATTAAAACATGATTACACATCTGTCACATGTTTGTTCTCTCATCTCTCCAGGAGGAGAATTGTGTGCTGTGGAGTGTTTCGTTTTGGCTTTTTGTTGAAACTATCGATTTTTTATTAACCTACCTCTGCCTCACTATTTCTGTCTGCAAAATGAGAACTCTTCTTGGAGCGCCACTGTTAATGGCTCTAGGGAAGGCTGGCAGTGCTGCCGCGCCACCAGCTTGAAGTTGTAATAACAAACACCAAATACGTGGTTTCCATAGTTTCCATCATCATCACCCCCACGATACAAATTGTTCCAGCACCTCTGTTAAGGGCCTCTGTGCATTCACACTTGAGGGATATGGCACTTCTGATATGACCGCAGAACTGCCTTCAAAAGCTGTGTACTTCAGGCACACTTGAGATGTTGTACGAAGATGACATCATCCCCGACAGTAATGGAAATGAGTGCCCCCCAAGCTGCCTCAGTTCCTTCTTTGCCATGGCAGAGAGAGAATGGAACTTGCTTTTGTGTTCTCAGGCTAGCTCTTTCCTTAGTGTAGCTTTTTTTTTTTAACAGTTAGTTGTGGTAGATTAGCATAGGATATATTAGTGTGCATAGCCTACTGTTGTCCTGGGAGTCTGCAGCCCCTGGTTGGGACTGTGTTGGGATCAGAGCTCTGTAGGGGTTTAAAGAGGTACACCTTTTGTCCAAGGATCATACCAGAGACCAGCACCCACATCTAGTGACCTCTGTGTCTGGGTGAGACCCACTCAGTAACCCAGTCTATGTTGTGCCTCACCACACAAGAAGGGAGAGACACTCAAAGCTCCAGGCTCTCCTGGCTTCTTGTTGCTTACAGCCTGCTACTCCAATGGGCCTGTTGAGGGTACTGAGACCGGTCTCTGTAACAGATTCCTCTGATACTGGACGAAAGATGTGTTTTCCCACTCTGGTCTCAGTGCTGCTTTCTCTCATGGGCCTGAGACCAGAATCTCCTCAACAATACAGTGGGAGTGAATTCCTTACCCAACACTACTCCTGCTGGCTGAATCAACACTGAAGATCAAACTGGCACTGCTTGTTAAGGCCTCAGTAGCCTTGGTGATAAACACAGGAAATGCACTCCTCCATTTCTATTCCTCATCTGTTGCTCTTAGCATGGACTCCAGACCTCTCCTCTGGCACCAATGCCTCAGGCTCAGCACCACAAGTAAATGCAGATAAAGACCATGGAGAAGCTGGCTCTAGCTGTCAACTCAGACCTTCCCAATCCAGTCAGAATATCTGGCTCTCTCGGATCTCACCCTCTCTTCAATCCAAGAACAGAGTGTGTGTATCCTGTATAGGCTGAAGGACATTAAATTTTGCTACAGCACCCTAGGGCAAACTGCATGCACAGAAAAGAGTTAGGGGCAACAAAGTGTTACACTCCATTCTAGAGCACATCTACAATTTTCTGATGGAACAGATTTTCATTGGAAAATGCCTGGCTTCCATCAAAAGTTTTGACAGAATCAACACATTCATGCAAAATGTTTCAATTCCATTGCTTTAGCAGTTTCCAATTCAACAAAATCTATGTTATGTCTATCAATTCAACAAAATTTTCAGTGGAATGTGTTGAGTCTGTCGAAACTTTCTACAGAATCCAGGTAAGCAGGCAGACTGGTTTCCTGGAAGCCCAGCTAGCTCCCCAGGCTGTGCAACTCCCCGGCAGCTTACCTGATGGGTTGCCCACCTTCTGTGGTGACTGGCTCCCCAGCTTCTCTGCTCCAGATGCTACTGGGCTCCTCAGGGATTAGCTCCTCCAGTTGCCCTCTGGAGCTTTCCCTCCCTCTGTTCTTCCTCTGACCCTACTTGGACCCAGGGGACACTTGTCTCCATACCCTCAAGGTAAAGAGGGCAATCTCATTTTACTTGGAAGAAAACAAGCCTTTCATAAAATTACCAAACAGAGACGTCCACACTGGATTAGGACATGGATAGAACATTGTTACATTTTAGAAAAACTAGTACCTCCTGGTTTAAAATCCCACTCCACCCCAGTATCCACAGCATGACTTAGGCAGTTTCCTCTGATCAAGATCTGCAATACAGCAACTTGGATTTTGGTGGATACTTTCACCAGACACTACTCCTTGGATTTAGCATTGTGCTCTGATGCCCAGTTGGGAGATCAGGGCAACTTTCCATATTTAGCTCTGAACTCCTGACCTACCATTCAACTAGTGCAGTACCGCACGAGTGGGAATACACAGAGACCTTCAAAGAAGAAAGAGACATTACTTACCAATAAGTGTTGTTCTCTGAGAGTTGCCCTTGTGTATTCACATTCCCTACCTACCTTCCATTCTGCCTCAGAGTTCTATTCAACAACAGGACTCGGTGGTTAGGGAGAAGGAAGTGAGGTGTCTGTGGGGTGTTTGTACTCCCTTATACAGAATAGGGTGGTGATGTCACCCTCACACGAGATCTCATTTGCACTCTGCAAGAGACAATGCTTTCCAAGGCACTTTCACAGCTCTACACCAACGGTGCCATATCCAGCAAGTGGGAATGCACTGAGGCTACTCTTGAAGATCAACAGTTACTGGTGAGTGACCTCTCTTTATAAACTTACCTTATTAATAAGACATTATGAGCTATTAGTTAATATTTGTAAAGGGATTTGAGGTCTGAAAGGCAAAAATTAATTAAGTTGTTATTTTATTAAAGATGTAATGTTGTTGCCGGCATGTCAGACTGCACTATGTATACATACCCCAGTGTGCACAGATAGATGTGAGTAGTGAAGACCCATTTGTGCTTTTAATTAAATTGTTTTCACTGTCAACAAATTTAGTTTGTATATCAGTTTTGTGCATCTTGTTTTAGGGTCTTAGATTCTAGTGTTACTTAATTAAATCTAATGTAAGCTAACCTTATGATTATGTTTGAATAGTTCAAAACCTTTCTGCTAGAATTCCTATAACATGTTTCCTTTCAGTCCCTGAAACTTGTCAATGTACTTATTGTGACAGGGTCAGGCCAGATGGCTATAGGAGAGTAATTTTTTTTTTGAAGCAGAAAAGAATTTTATTTGCATAACACTTACAAAAAATCACCAAAAAGGAAAAAACAAAACTATGCAACAAAACAAAAGCAAACGCAAGGTATAACACAGCAGCCTTCAGGAGGGAGTAGTGTTCAGGCTAGCCTGGGCCCAGAGCAGGGGGGCTTCCTCGACACTCGTGGTCTTCCACCCCTTCGAGTTACCTAGTGCCACGCCCAGTGTCACCGATTATTCCTCTCCTGTGAGTGCCCGACAAGATGGGCACGGCTGCGGGGTGGGCAGTTTGGGGGGGACACATACACCTGCGTGTGATAGGACCCCTCCTAGGTGATGGTGATGATGGTATCTACAGTGGCAATGGCTGGGGCTGGGGTCTCTCGCTCTTCCCCTCAATTAAAAGGTCAGACGGAGGTAACCAGACGGGGTCACCGAGCAGAGAACCTCGGACAGCACCCACCGCTTCTCGAAGGCGTCAAGGGAGTCGGTGGACGCTGCCCAGAGGAACTCCGCCCGGATACGTGAATGTACTGAGGATCAGAAAACGGCCCTACAGTCACAGGATGCTTCATTGGCCAACCTCCTCTCTCTGTTTTTATAGATGGCTGTTTTAGCTAGGGCTAGGAGGAGGTTAACCAGGAGATCCCGCGACTTTGTGGGGCCATGGATGGGGAGTATGTAAATAAAAAAGTGAGGGGAAAAGTGCAGCCAAAAGCGTAATAAAATATTCGTGAGGAGCCGGAAAAGGGGCTGCAGCCTGGCACACTCTAAATATACGTGTGCCAGGGTTTCCCTCACGTTGCAAAAAGGGCAAGTATCCAGGATGGGGGTGAACCGCGTCAAAAACACGCCTGTGCTCACAGCTCCGTGAAGGAGCTGCCAACTAATGTCCCCGACGGGCCTCAGGACCAAGGTGGAATACAGGCTGGCCCACCGGGGCTGCTCACCCTCCAAAGATGGCAGGAGGTCCCGCCACTTTGTATCAGGGCGGGACACCAGGGTGAGGGCGTGAAGTGTGTGAAGCGTGAGTGTGTATAGATGTTTCCTTGGCGCGGTTTGGAAGCTGTCCAGCTGCAGTTCGTGCAGCTGGCTCACAGTGAAAGGGTGAGGGGTTTGTTGGGATCTATGGGGTAGGGGCCCAATTGAAAGGTCTGGTGGGCCTGGGGTAGAGGGTGGGCGGGGTACGCCCTCACGCAGGGCTCGGCTGAGATAAGCCCGAGCGGCAGGCGTCAAAACAGCCTTCACCTCCTGAAGTACGCGCTGGGGGGTACGAGGTCTGGAGAGCCCCATGCGCCGAGCGAGCGTCAGGGGATCCAGCCAGTCTCCCCAGTCGTAGTCTAGGAGGTCTCCGACTCTCGTGACTTCCACCAGGACCAAACTCTGGCGCACCGAGCGGGTCTCTGCCACCTGCACACGGAGCTGGGGGTTGAGTAGCAGGGGCTCCACGAGGAGATCCGCTCCCACGGTGGCCGCCGCGGACCTGGTCATTGAAATCAGTTTCCAGGTCCGGAGGAGGTCCTAGTAGAAGACCGGCAGTGTGGAGAGGTCTCGCGGAAAACCTCTCGGACAGAGATAAAAGAGCTGCCGATCGTATTGGAGCCCTTGGAATTGGCGCAGGAAGGCGTGTGCTAGTATGCTCCACGTCGAACTACCTGCACTATATAGGAGCCTCTGCAGGGCCTGGAGGCGGAAGACACGGACCTGAGTGTGCAGACACTTCAGCCCTGTCATCCTTCCTTCAGGGGTAGATGAAGAACCCCAACAGGGGCCCAGTGCATTCCTGACCAAAAGAACTCAAGAATCGATGTCCGGAGGTTGGTCAGGAAACCCGGGACCGGGACCAGGGGGTTGAGCCGGTACCAGAGTATGGACAGGACTAGTTGGTTAAGCACCAGCGCTCTCCCTCGGAGGGAGAGACATCGGAATAGCCTCGTCCATTTCCGGAGCCGCTCTATCACCCCGCCTTCTAAATTTTGCCAGTTCTCCAGCGGAGAAGAGTGCGTGGCAGAAAGGTAAACACCTAGGTAGAGCAGCGGACCCGAGCTCCACCGGATGGTCTGAAGCGCGGGTGGGAGGGAGCTCACCTGCTGCCAGTCCCCCACCGCCAAGCCAGAGCTCTTGACCCAGTTGACTCGGGCGGAGGAGGCTGCCGAATAGATGGCCTGGCAAGCCTCCACCTGCGCCAAGTTGCCCGGGTCCTGGACCATGAGGAGCATGTCATCGGCGTACGCCGACAGGACCATCCACAGCTCCGGCTCCCGCAGCACCAACCCTGTCAACCTCCTTCGGAGGAGACAGAGGAAGGGCTCGATCGCTAGAGCGTACAGCTGGCTGGAGAGGGGGCACCCCTGCCATACTCCTCGCCTGAAGCTGACCGGTTCGGTCAGGGCCCAGTTGAGCCTAACCAGACACTCCACGGAAGCGTACAGCACCCGGAGAAAACTCACAAACTGAGGTCTGAATCCAAATGCCTACAGAGTACCCAGGAGGTACCCATGGTCCACTCTATCGAATGCCTTCTCCTGATGAAGAGACAGGAGGGCGAACGACAGACCGTCTCTACGCCTGAGTTCCAAAAGGTCTCGGACTAGAAATAGGTTGTCAAAAATGCTGCGGCCCGGGACAGTGTAGGTCTGGTCTGGGTGGATCACGTCCGCCATCACATACCCTAGCCGCAGCGAGATTGCTTTCGCTACGATTTTGTAGTCCATGCTAAGGAGAGAGACGGGGCGCCAATTTCATAAATCGCGGAGGTCCTCCTTCTTTGGCAACAAGGCGAGCACCACTCGCCTGCACGAAAGAGGGAGGACCTCGCCCTGCAAGGAGTCGGCCCAGAGAGTGGCTAGGTCTGGGCCAAGGATTTCCCAGAACGCGTGGTAGAACTCTACGGTCAGCCCGTCCATGCCCGGAGATTTATTGGTGGGCATGTGACGGAGGGCTTCCGAGAACTCGGCCAGGGTGAGAGGCAGCTCTAGTCGGTCTCGGTTGCCCACGCTGACCATAGGGAGTTCCTCCCAGAGCACCCTGCAAGTGCCAGGATCGGTCGGATCCGGGGAGAAAAGGCTTGTGTAGAAGTCACGGGCCCTCCCACACATCTCCACCAGATCAGTGAGGGGGGTGTCGTCTTCTGCTAGAAGGCAGGTGATATGTTTCTTGGCCCCCCTCATTTTCTCCAGGGCATAGAAGAAACGGGAGCTGCGATCCATCTCCCGAAGGAGGCGGATGCGGCATCGAACAAAGGCACCTCAGGCGCGATGGTCCTCAAGGGCTTGGAGCTCCTCCCACTTCTCCCAACACGCGCCGCAGAGGAACAGGTCCTCGGGGCTGGCGGTCAGACGCCTCTCCATCTCTAAGACCTCCCTTTCCAACTGCTCTATCGCCGCATTTCTCCGTCGGCTGGTGCCCCGGGTGTAGTCATGGCAGAAGAGCTTGGCACTCACCTTCCCTAGATCCCACCTTTGACGCGCCGAGGGAAAGGCACGCCGCTGCTCTCGCCAGGCCAGCCAGAACTCCCGGAAGGACGTCACAAAGCCCTCATCCTCCAAGAGGCTGTTGTTAAAATGTCAATAGGCCGGCCCCGGCCTCTCTGCACGGAGGGAGGCTGTTATCATGGCTAAATGATGGTCGGAAAATGGGGCCGGGCGAATGTTGGAGGAGTGGGCTCGTGAAAGATGGAAACGGGATAAATAAATACGGTCCAACCGAGAGTGGTGTGACCTATGGGCCTCCATCTGGACAAAGGTAAACGTGGAAGTGTCATCTGGGTGGTGGTCACGCCAGACGTCCACTAGGGAGTGACGTTCGACTATTTCTCTGAGAATGTTCATGGCAGCCGAGCTCAGCTCGGCCCCTGAGCGGTCCTGCTCCTCAAGGGTGGTGTTAGAGTCCCCTCCCAGGACTAGGCACTCGTGAGAATCTAGGGTGCTGAGGAAGTTGGACACCAGCTGATAGAATTGTGGCCGCTTCGGGCTCGTTGTTGGGGCATAGATGTTAATGAGATTGATCACGAGCCCCTCCATACGGACCCAGAGATGCAGCAGGTGGCCCGGCATGGCCTCAGTGACCCCTACCACCTCGGGCCGTAGGTTGGGGGAGAACAGGGTTGCCACTCCAGCCTGTCGAACCGTGAAATGGCTAAAGTAGACCCCGTCCCCCCACTCCAGCCGCCAGCTGTCCTTGGCGGTCGGATTCGTATGGGTCTCCTGCAGGAAAACCACAGAGTACCCCCTCCCCCCGAAGGAAAGAGAGCACCTGGTACCTGCAGAGAGCCATCCTACAGCCCCTGGTGTTCAAAGTTGCAATAATGAGAGGCGTCATGTGGAGGGCTGGGGGGGGGTGGGGGTTCCTTGTTGGTGGGGGTGTTCGCGGTCCCCAGCGGGTCGCGCAACAATCCGTGACCCGTCCCGTAAGTGAGTAATTTATCACGGAAGCTGCGGACCCCCCAGTAGGCCGCGGCACCCTGCCTTCCTGTCCCTCTACCCTCTCTTATAAGGGCCCTTGTGGCTCGGAGGATTTGGTCAAAGTCCCCCCATAGCTGGAGAGCTAGCTGTGCCTTGTTGCGGGAGCCACGGGCGTCTTCTAAAAACTCCCGCAATGCTTTCCGCAGCTCATGGCGGGGGTGGGGTTACAATTTCTCAGTTATTCCCTGGTGGGGCTCTTGGTGCAGCCTCGTGGTTGTCTGACAGGCCAAAGCTATTAGGTCCGTCTCAAGCCTTGGAGTAGAAGGGAATGGCGGAGGGAAAATTGCAGCTCCTAATGGGTCGCGGCAGGAAAATGCAAAGGCTGCTCCTTGGGGGGGATCCACAAAAAAAGGGAAAGAAATAACCCCGGGGTGGCAATAGCATTGCAGGAGGAGGTGAATTGGGCAGGGGTGTGGGCAGGGGTGGAGGCGAGGCTCTGGGCTTTGGGGGGCAAGCAGCTGAGAGGTGACGCCTCCCGAACAGATTCGAGGGTTAAGGGGGTGGGGAGGGGGCTCCCAGTGATGCTAGGCGCAGGCTCTGTGGTGGATTTGGCAGCCACGGCATCAGGTGGTGGACTACCTTCTGTAGGGTGCTCATACATGGAGGAGAGGTCGCCTTCCGCCACCCCAGGGGTCTCCCCTCTGGCGCCCGCCTCGACGGTCGCTTCAGGGTTCGCGAGGGTTTCAGGAGATGTCCGGGCAGAAGGGGCTTCCTCAAGGGTCTCGGAGGGGAGGGTCTCCCGTGGAGGGGAGATTCTACTCTCCAGTGCTATCTTGTCTTCCCCACCCGACACCGGCGGATGGATTTCACTCGTGGGCAGAGCGGAAGGCTCGGTGTCAGTGCCCTTCTTCCTGGTCTTCCGGGGGGCCTCGCCTTGGATGGGTAAAGCGGAGCTCGAGCCTTCCGCTTGCCTCGCTTCCCCTGGACTAGGGTCCAGCCCTCCATAATATCGTCTTGGGACTGGTTAGCAGGGGTCGTGTCGGGGGGGCAAAGGCGATGGTTCAGGGGTTCGGGGGGTAATGGTGAGGCAGCATGGGGGAGGGGGTATGCCTGGTATTATCTTTGCTGCACCCTCCTCCATGGGTTCTGCTGGATTGTTAGCAGCGAGGGCGGGGCTCCCTCACTTGTCTGGGCGTTGTAGGGGAGGTGTCCCTTGGGCCCGGGCGGAAGTAGCGGTGGATCGAGCAGGAGGAGAGGTGGTTTCAGGTGCCAGGCGGCCAGGGGCATCGGCAACAACGGAGGTCTCGGGGGTCTCGGGTGCCCCTCCCTGCCGGGCCAAGGGGCAGTCTCTTCGGACATGCCCCGCTGATCAGCAGAGGTAGCACCAGGCCTCTCCCGTGGAATAAAAGACCCGATAGCGGGCTCCCTGGTAGGGGACTAGGAAGGACCCCTCGAGCACCTCTCCGTCACGTGCCGCCGGCAGCGGTAGAATCTGCACTTGCCAGCGGAAGGAGAGGACGTGACGGAGGGTGGGGTCCTTGCAGCCCACCGGGAGAGGGCTGATGACGGAGACGGGTTTCATAGAATCATAGAATATCAGGGTTGGAAGGGACCTCAGGAGGTCATCTAGTCCAACCCCCTGCTCAAAGCAGAACCGATCCCCGAATAAATCATCCCAGCCAGGGCTTTGTCAAGCCTGACCTTAAAAACTTCTAAGGAAGGAGATTCCACCACCTCCCTAGGTAACGCATTCCAGTGTTTCACCACCCTCATAGTGAAAAAGTTTTTCTTAATATCCAACCTAAATCTCCCCCACTGCAACTTGAGACCATTACTCCTTGTTTCCCCAGGGTGGAGAGAGCGGGTAACAGGGTGGCATTGGGTAGAAAAGGAGGGATGGAGGTCAGGACTAGGCAGATGCCCAGGTCCTCTAGTGGCTCCAGGGGGAAGAACACCCCCCCACAGTCAGGCCCTTCTCCACCACCTCCTGGGTGGCAGCCTCCGATGCTAAGAAAAGGACGACCTTCCCGTACATTTTGGAGGCTGCCACAATAGCCGTGGGTCCTACCACCCTCACCAACGCTTGCCCGTATATCTCCATGTGGGGTGAGGCGGGCACCAGGAGGCAATGGACGCCGTGCTTCCTGGTCATTGTGGGAAAGGGGCCCCGGCCGCTATTGATGGTAGCGGAGGCGGTGGGTGGGCGAGATGACAAGGCAGCAGGCGGGGGGGCTGCCGCCGCTTGGGCATACACCCTGGGGGCCGGGGGCAGAGCTGGTGGGGGGAACAGCAGGGAGGGACGCCATGGTCAATGACGAGGCCACAGCGGTAGGGGCAGCCCCTGCCATGGAGGGCCTGGTGGTTGTAGCGGGGCCCTTTCCCTTCTTCACACCCTGGCCTTTCTGGCCAAATGTGGGGGGTTTCCTAGAATCTGAGGGGGCGGTGGGCGTGGCATCGGCAGTAATTGCCCCAGTGCCTCCTGCTGCCAATGCCCCAGTGGGGGCGGTGGCAGGTGTTTTGGCAGCAGTGGTGGGGGGAGAGGCTTGGGGGTTGGGCGGGGGGGGTAGGTGGGGTAGGTGGGGGAGGGGCAGCTGAGGTTGTTAGAGGGGCCTCACCCTCTCCTTCCCCGCCATCATGAGCAGGGAGAGACTGGGAGACACCAGAAGGGGGAGGAGGAAGCAGATTAACCACTTCTCCCTGTTAGGCTGCAGGCGGAGGGGGGGGGCGGCCAAATGGATCGGACTGGACAGGGGGACGAAACAGGAGTTGGGGTCAGGTAGTAGGGGCAAACTGTGGGGTGGACAGTCGGGGGGGGAGGGGCGGGAGGGACATGAACCCACGCGTGTTTGTCCAAATAGTCTCGTTTGGTCGGCTGTTCTTTCTGGTCCCGACGGTGGAATCAGGGCGAGCAGCTGAATCCAGAGGCAGATGGCAAGTTGCCAGCAGGGATGGACGGCGGGGGGGCCGTGACGGTTGTAGTAATGTTGGGGGGGGGCACCGATGGATCGGGGGTCAGCTCCGTGCCACACCCCCTATGCCCCTACAAACACAGTCAAGACATAGTCAAACCTCCCCCCACACTAGAGTACAGTTCAAAAGTTATTCAGTCTTACGGCCCCCTCCATGATGGTTCGTAGCTTCCCTGGGCGATTTCTCTGTTGGCCGTCTTCTCTCCCGAGCTTTGTGGAGCATTCCAGAAATACCAAACAGATAAGAAAAGTTCCTCTCGGCCGGTATGGGTCCAGAATTAAACAGCAAAACGTTTGGGTCTGGGGGCTTCCACTCCCCTCCTCTGGGGAGCTGGTCGGCAGTCCCCCCATCCCCAGGGGTTTCAGCCGGAGCAGTAGCAGCGTCCAAGGGCAGGCGTGGGGGGGCTGCCAGCTAGCTGGCAGCTGACCAGCACTCGAACGGCAGTAAAAAAAAAACAAAACGAAGAAAAAGCGTCTGGCCCGGTCGGGAGGGGAACTGAAGCAGGGTCAAAAAGTAAGAAAAGTCCAGGCCAGGGGGCTTTAGGAGAGAATAGAAAGCAAATAGAGTAGCAGCAAGCGAAGGAGGTCCCTTTTTCCTGGGTAAGGGAGCAGGGAAGTTTCCAGAACAATCAGGAACCTTCTGGAGACAATTAAGACAGGCTGATTAGAACACCTGCAGCCAATCAAGAAGCTGCTAGAATCAATTAAGGCAGGCTAATCAGGGCACCTGGGTTTTAAAAAGGAGCTCACTTCAGTTTGTGGTGTGCGTGTGAGGAGCTGGGAGCAAGAGGCACTAGGAGCTGAGAGTGAGAACACGGACTGTTGGAGGACTGAGGTGTACAAGCATTATCAGACACCAGGAGGAAGGTCCTATGGTGAGGATAAAGAAGGTGTTGGGTGGAGGCCATGGGGAAGTAGCCCAGGGAGGTGTAGCTGTCGCACAGCCATTCCAGGAGTCACTCTAGACAGCTGCATTCCACAGGGCCCTGGGCTGGAACCCAGAGTAGAGGACGGGCCTGGGTTCCCCCCAAATCCTCCCAACTCCTGGTCAGACACAGGAGGAGTCGACCTGGACTGTGAGTTCAGAAAAATGGCCAAGCTGAGAGCTGCCATGAAGCTCCAAGGTAAGCAAATCTGCCAATAAGTGCAAGACCCATCAAGGTAGAGCAGGAACTTTGTCACATTATGTGCAATACAACTCACAGAAGCTCTGCTATGTGCTTTATTGTTGAATCCCTGAGCAATTCACTGTTCTCACTTTGGGCTTTGAATTTAGTGTTTCTTCCCATTCATGTGATTTTTCCCCCCGTCCTCTTGCAGTATAATACTCAGGGTGAAATCCTGCCCCGTTGAAGTCAGTGGCAGTTTTACCATTAACTTCAATGGAGTCAAGATTTCGTCCTAGAAGCTTATATGTACTAGAGATGGTATATGTAGCATAGCTATAGTGGGAGATGTATGCAATGTTTCTAAGTGTACGCGCTGCTGTTTGGGGGTGATATTTTCTGTGTTAACATCCATTTTTCTATCCCTCTTTTGTGGAGTTTGGCTGAACCATTTTTAAAGAGCTAGGTTTAGATTTATACATAGAAATTGTCTGGGCAAATATTGGTAAATTTAAACCAAGGACAAAATCCTGTATGCCTTATTCTTATGAATATTCCCATTGATTTATATAGGAATATTGCACAAAAAGGGCAACCATTAAGTCTATCACTTGCAATTTTCACATAATGTTTTACATATTATTTCTTCTGAAAATGAGCATTTCAGTTACACAAAGACACTTAGATATGGACAATTAACTAACACATATCTGAGCAAATACAGATGCAAATGTTAGTTTACAGTATTTTTATATGAAATTCAACATCTATATTACTTCTGTATTTGACACTGATGTGGCTACTACTGGAATACTGTGTCCAGTGCTGGGGTCCACACTTCAAGAAGGATGTTGGTAAATTGGAGAGGGTTCAGCAAAGAGTCATGAGAATTATTAAAGGATTAGAAAATAGTGTAATAATGGAAGACAGTCTATGTTATAGGTTTGAGATTGAGGGGTGATTTGATCACAGCCTGTAAGTACCTACATGAGGAACAGAAATTTGGTAACAGAGGACATTTCAGTCTAGCAAAGTCATAACAAAATCTAGTAGTTGGAAGCTAGACATATTCAGACTAGAAATAAGTTATTTTTACAGTGAGGGTAATTAATGATTGGAACAATTTATGAAGAGTTGTGGTGGAGTCTCCATCACTAGAAATATTTAAATCAGAATTAGATGTTTTTTCTACATGACATGCTCTTGTTCAACCACTATTGGACTTGAAGTGGGAATTAATTCAGGGAAGTCCTGTGGCCTAGGTTACACAGGCAGTCAAACTAGATTATCAGAATAGTTCCTTTGTCCTGAAATCTATGACTCTATGAACAGATGGATTTTTTTAAAAGTAACACTGTTTTATTTTATGACTCGAAACAACTACAGTAGTCAAAATAAAACAAACTAGAAATGCAGGTTCAAATGCTTTGAGAATTCCAACTCATGCAAACTCCTTGACTATAATAAGACTGCAAGCATTGGAAATCAGTGCAGAATTTATTTCAAAATACGTGTATCCTTTAATTTTTTAAAATCTTTTCATATCCTCTTGTTTTGGGCATAGAATTTTCATCCTCCACTAGCATTCACATTTTAAGTGAATTGGCATAATAATGAAACGTCAAAGAAGATTGCATTATTGTAGCTCTACTGATACTACTTCTAATTCTTTGCTTTCACTCTAGCCAACGTCATCACCTGTGTTTTCTTTGCTGCTGATATAGTTTTTACTGCTTTTGTAGGTATCATGAAGAAAAAGCTAATTTTACTGCCCAAATGACTCAAGTATCAGGCTATCACTTTCTGTTTTGGACTTGAGATCTGAAGTAGGGCACGACAAGGAAACATTGATTTCACATTTTGTATGACTGTCCTTGAATACGTCAAACCAAACTTGAGAGCATTAACACTCAAATAGTGAAACCACTAAAAGACACTGGAAAAAATGTTACCTCACAAATCCACTTTATGCACTGCTTACAGAGGCCTTTGCTACTTTACCACTTCATTATGGATGCGAAGCATGTGGTAGCAGTAACATTTTTACTAAGGATAGTCACAGAAATCATAAAGATTAGGGGTACCTCTTTCAAAAGCACCAAAGTGATTTAGGAGCCTATGTCTCATTTTCAAAAGTGACTTAGATGGTTATTCAGGGTCAGGTCCACAAAGGGACTTTTACAACTAATCCCCAGTTTTAGTTGCCTACATCCCAGTGTTAGGCACCTTTGTGATCCACAAAATTCCTTCTCAGCAGCTGTGTAACCTTGTAGGCACCTAAACTGACTCAGCACCTAAATTTCTGCTGTAAATGTTCCCTAGCCCCTACATTTCTGTGTCTGGGTATGCATCCCACTGCCTTACTCTAGGTCTCTCGCTGAAACCCCAGAGCAATCCACAAACAGCTCAGACCAGACACTGGTCTGTTACAGCAGTGTAAATCCAGAGTAACTACACTGACTTGGTAGCTTTTTTCCGACTACTTGCAGACCTCTATGCTCTGAAGAAGGCTTTGCAAAAGATGGAAAACTATGGCAGATTTCATAATTAATTCCATACCATCATTGAACTTGTCATTAAAAGGTTTTTATCTTCATATTAATAATGGTTTCATCTTCTATTTACTCTCTCATTTAACCTCTGCCCAGTCCCAGCTCTGGGAGGGAGTTTGAGTGCAGGAGGGGGCTCCAGGCTGGGGCAGGGGGTTGGGGTGCAGAGGAGGTATGGGGTGCAGGCTCCAGGAGGAAGTTTGGGTGCAGGAAGGAGCTGGGCATAGGTGTGGGAAGGGTTTCAGGGTGTGGGCTCCAGGTGGTGCTCACCTCAGGTGTCTCCCAGAAGCGGTGACATGTCCCTCTGGCTCCTAGGCGCAGGGGTGGCCAGGTGGCTGCGTGCCACCCCCATTCGCAGGCACTGCCCCCCCGCTCCCATTGGCCATGTTCCCGGCCAATGGGTGCTGTGGAGACAGCGCTCAGGTAGGGTGGGGGCAACGCGCAGAGCCTCCCTGGACACCCCTGCACCTAGGAGCCAGAGGGACATGTCACTGCTTCCGGGAGCATCGCGAAGCCAGGTAGGGAGCCTGCCTGCGCCACAACCAGACTTTAAATGGCCCAGTGAGCAGTGCTGACTGGAGCCACCAGGGTCCCTTTTCGATCGGGCATTCTGATCAAAAACCAGACACCTGGCAACCCTATGCAGCCCTCGAAGTGTGCTAGGCACATTTATAGTACAGATAAATTGCTCATGATACCTGCCAGAGTACACCAGTTACCAGAATATATAATTTAATTTCATACATGATGCAATGAAAGAGCTACAAAATAGCATGGGTTGATCATTTAATTTATTTATTTATGTTATAGTAGTGGCTACAGGACCCACCCATGGACCACTCAGCTAGGTGCTGTTCAAGCATGCAGTCCTTGTCCCTAAGAGCTTACAGTTTAGCACACAAAGGCAGACAACAAACAAAATCTAACAGTGAAAATGAATTATATATGATATAAGATCCAGGAAATAGCCTGACTCTTTTGCTCTTTAGGGCGATTGCAAGCCCACTCTGTTTTTCTGGTATCTGTGGCGGGGGAGGTGTTAATGCAGTGAGGAGAAATGGAATGTTGAGTTGCTGATTCATTTATTGCATAATGATTGCAGTATTTTGCTAAGGAGTGAGACACATTTAGGATGTCTCACTATATACACTTTTGTATGATGATTTTATGTGTTGACAGGTTGCCCAGAGCTTCTGGATGGGTGCCTTTTTTGGTATTTTAGAAATCAAATTAAATAATTCAATTAATTTAAAGATCTGTGTCAAATGAAGAGGAGGGTGGGCTTATGAACATGGTCAGTGCTTTTTGGCCAAAACGCTGCACTTCTTTGGATAACTGCTGTTTGAATCCTTACCATGTTCAGAGGAAGGCAGATCTGGGAAAACCCTCCCATAGGCAGTCACGCTAGCCAGACCTGCCTACAGGCAGAAGAGGATTCAAAATTGCTTCTGTAGCTTTGCTGGTAGGCAGTGCTCTTCAATTTGAAAATGATCTACATTCAGATCCCCAACAGACTTACTGAAGATTTACTATGCTTTGACCAGTTCCGCACTTCGCTATGTAAATTCTTTAGGTGTTGAGCATGAGTAGAGCACAAAACTTAGATGAATTACATCCTCTTATTTGTAAAGCTTAGCACTTCATCTCTGTCTTGCCACTGTTATGAGATGGATACAGTTATTAATCTTCAAATAATTTATAAGATGTGTATTTCACACTAGACTATTTAACATTACTATATAATTGTATTGTGCTTTCATTATTGCACCGGTAAGAAACGTTTTAATTGAATTCTGTTAAAAACCCCAGTAAAATCATGTACCACTGATAATTTTTAAGTACATTACTTACAGTAGATTAAAGGTTTGCTCAGGCCCTTACAATCCCATGGCTAAATGTAGAACTTGGTCCATGGAATTTAGAACCTAACTTGACTTCAGATGATTTCTTGGTTCTATGTGAATTGTTCACATAGCTCTAATATTTATATACAAAATATTACTTCTCTATGGAATAGAAAGGCAAAAAGCAGTATAACTAAGTTAATATACGTATTTTAATGTGCATTTTTGCTTGTATTTGCACTTGAAAAACAAAAGTTGATTTGTTTTAATGTTTTTGCTCTGGTATTTCATCTCAGCATATGCTAATTTTTTCTCCCTAATTAGTACTGTTCAAGGATCAATATACCACTTCAGTTCACTGTTGTTTGTCAGCCACCTGTCTTACTGTTGAAGAAAGACATCATTAGTTTCCTCTTACATTGTGATCCAAAATAAGATAAAGGTATTTGATCTTGGCAGATGGACAAATAGTGCTTATTAGTTTACTTGACTGGAATATGAATTACAGGAAATGAAAAAAAGGGTTTTAAGTTTTTTTTAAAAATCTGCAATATAGGGGATATTTATTTTGATACAATAATACGTGAATCATTTATATTGTCTATTATCTTTAATGTGAAAACAAAATATATATAAATAGTATCTCAACATTTCAGTCCTCTTCATATAAAATGTAGCAAAATATTTCAGGAGAGTTTTTTAAGGGGCTGAGAACATATTTTTCTGGGACTCAAGGAGCATGATTTTTTTATTTCTGATAATCCTGGCCAAAATCCTTATTTAAATGTTATCCTATATAATGTTATCTGAAAGTTAAGACTAAAAATAACTCCACCATCACTGACTTAAAAATGCATTGAACAGAATGTAATTTGTTTCTTCCTTTGTTTCGTGGTAGACTAGCACCTAAGGGCCTGGTCTTAAGATCTTTGAAGGCAATAGGACTCTTTCCATTGACTTCAGTGGACTTTGGATCAGGCCCTCGGTATACCTTTCCTGGTTTAAATGTACTGATACCTTTTTCCATTTACTAGAAGTTTATATAATAAACATTGACCCAGACCGTTTCCTGAAGACCCAGAAAAGAGGAGTCTGTACATGTATGGATCTCCCCATTTTCATTTGGAAGAAGGAGCGTGCCACCCTTCTGTATCACCTGACTGCAAAGGACTCTCCAGATTTTCTATTGTGGGGGTAGGAACTGTGGTCAGGAAGGGATAGAACATGCTCCACAGAACTGTCCATTTTTCTGTGCCTAATATCCTCTCCTGAAGATTATCTCGTAGGAGGGGGCAAATAGCTCATTTGGACCCCTTTTACAAGTAACAGTCAAAACTAATCTATTGATATTAATGATTTACACTTAACTACATGCTATTTTAATTTAAAATTCATGGTTGTAATGTTGCAGATGTATTATTTGTCAAAACCGTGAGACCTGGAAAAATCTATATCCCACAGGCACTTTATGAATTAACATACTTCATGAAAATGTAATTTTGCTGATGATTACATTTTTGGTTCTGTAATATTCCATCAGTTGTCACCACTATCACTGAACACAATTGGTTTGCATGTTGTGAAAACTACATTGCATAATTCTGACCAAAGAAGTAATTTTTAACTCTAATATCTTCTATCCAATTTGTTATTTTTTGTTTGTTTTTCATCTTTTCACTTCGAGTGTGTAATGTTGTCATAATTATATGAAATGTCAATTGCTTATACGTTCCTTTTTTATTATTTGTCATCCATTTGATCTGGGCACATGTAAATTGAAAATATATAGAATAGAAACATTCTTTTCTAATTCGGTATTATAAAATCAACCTAGGATAAAATAGAATTTTGTTTTCCAGGACTTGAAATGTTGTGTGGTGGTTTGACCATTTGATATTACCTGCTTGTTTCTTTAGGACTTCTGGAAATGTGGAAATCTAAAGTGGTCTTCCACAAATTTAGGCAGATTCGGGCTGCAGTTTGATGTGATGGTATTTAGGAGAGAGAAGGGTGGTAAGCGAGGTAGACCTGTGTGTGAGCAGATATCAGAAAACCACTGCACACTGAACAAGCAGAGAACACTAATCTTCCAAAAATAGGAGAAAAATCCATACACTTGCAGAGTGTGTCAGTATATGAAGATGCAGAAAGGGACATGTGAAACCCAATGTACTGACACCTGTAGATCCTATATACAGAGCCATCCCTTGGGTATGACGAATTGGGGCGACTGCTCCAGGCCCGTGCTTTGGGGGGCCCCACGGGCTGGTACGATTGACCAGCACAGTCAGTTCTGCAAGTGATGGGTCGGTCCCAGAAGTGACAAATTTGTCACTTCCGCTTTGGGCCCCACATCCCCCTAGGGACGGCCCTGCCTGTATATATTGGTCTGATCAGACTTAGAATCATAGACTCATAGAATATCAGAGTTGGAAGGGACCTCTGGAGGTCATCTATTCCAACCCCCTGCCCAGAGCAGGACCAATCCCAATTAAATCATCCCAGCCAGGGCTTTGTCAAGCCTGACCTTAAAAACTTCTAAGGAAGGGGATTCTACCACCTCCCTAGGTAACACATTCCAGTGTTTCACCACCCTCCTAGTGAAAAAGGTTTTCCTAATATGCAACGTAAATCTCCCCCACTGTAACTTGAGACCATTACTCCTTGTCCTGTCATCTGCTATCACTGAGAATAGTCTAGATCCATCCTCTTTGGATCCACCTTTCAGGTAGTTAAAAGCAGCTATCAAATCCCCCCTCATTCTTCTCTTCCGTAGACTAAACAATCCCAGTTCCCTCAGCCTCTCCTCATAAGTCATGTGTTCCAGACCCCTAATCATTTTTGCTGCCTCTCCAATTTTTCCACATTGTAGTGTGGAGCCCCAAACTGGACACAGTACTCCAGATGAGGCCTCACCAATGTCGAATAGAGGGGAATGATCATGTCCCTCGATCTGCTGGCAATGCCCATACCTATACAGCCCAAAATGCCATTGGCCTTCTTGGCAACAAAGGCACACTGTTGACTCATATCCAGCTTCTCGTCCACTGTCACCCCTAGGTCCTTCTCTGCAGAACTGCTGCCTAGCCATTCGGTCCCTAGTCTGTAGCGGTGCATTGGATTCTTCCATCCTAAGTGCAGGACTCTGCACTAGTCCTTGTTGAACCTCATCAGATTTCTTTTGGCCCAATCCTCCGATTTGTCTAGGTTCCTCTGTATCCTATCCCTACCCTCCAGCATATCTACCACTCCTCCCAGTTTAGTGTCATCCGCAAACTTGCTGAGGGTGCAATCCACACCATCCTCCAGATCATTAATGAAGATATTGAACAAAACCGTCCCCAGGACCAACCTTTGGGGCACTCCGCTAGATACCATTGATCACTACCTGTTGAGCCTGACAATCTAGCCAACTTTCTACCCACCTTGTAGAGCATCCATCCAGCCCATACTTCTTTAACTTGCTGACAAGAATACTGTGGGAGACCGTGTCAAAAGCTTTGCTAAAGTCGAGGAATAACACGTCCACTGCTTTCTCTTCATCCACAGAACCAGTTATCTCATCATAGAAGACAATTAGGTTAGTCAGGCATGACTTGCCCTTGGTGAATCCATGCTGACTGTTCCTGATCACTTTCCTGTCCTCTAAGTGCTTCAGAATTGATTCCTTGAGGACATGCTCCATGATTTTTCCGGGGACTGAGGTGAGCCTGACCAGCCTGTAGTTCCCCGGATCCTCCTCCTTCCCTTTTTTAAAGATTGGCACTACATTAGCCTTTTTCCAGTCTTCCGGGACTTCCCCCGATCTCCATGAGTTTTCAAAGATAATGACCAATGGCTCTGCAATCACATCCGCCAATTCCTTTAGCACTCTCAGATGCAACGCATCCAGCCCCATGGACTTGTGACATCCAGTTTTTCTAAATAGTCCCGAACCACTTCTTCCTTCACAGAGGGCTGGCCACCTCCTCCCCATGCTGTGCTGCCCAGTTCAGTAGTCTGGGAGCTGACCTTGTTTGTGAAGACAGAGGCAAAAAAAGCATTGAGTACATTAGCTTTTTCCACATCCTCTGTCACTAGGTTGCCTCCCTCATTCAGTAAGGTGCCCACACTTTCCTTGGCTTTCTTCTTGTTCCCAACATACCTGAAGAAACCCTTCTTGTTACTCTTAACATCCCTCACTAGCTGCAACTCCAGGTGTGATTTAGCCCTCCTGATTTCATTCCTACATGCCCGAGCAATATTTATATACTCATCCCTGGTCATTTGTCCAATCTTCCACTTCTTGTAAGCCTCTTCTTTGTGTTTAAAATCAGCAATGATTTCACTGTTAAGCCAAGCTGGTCGCCTGCCATATTTACTATTCTTTCTACACATCGGGATGATTTGTCCCTGTAACCAGAGTAAGGATTCTTTAAAATACAGCCATCTCTCCTGGACTCCTTTCCCCCTCATGTTATTCTCCCAGGGGATCCTGCCCATCAGTTCCCAGAGGGAGTCAAAGTCTGCTTTTCTGAAGTCCAGGGTCCGTATTCTGCTGCTTTCCTTTCTTCCTTGTGTCAGGATCCTGAACTCGACCATCTCATGGTCACTGCCTCCCAAATTCCCATCCAGTTTTGCTTCCCCTACTAATTCTTCCCGGTTTGTGAACAGCAGGTCAAGAAGAGCTCTGCCCCTAGACTTCCTGCGCAACTTATTCTACCTCTGCAATAGAAGAAGTTGCGCACATGAATACACTTCAGATTTAAGGTGCAGTTATGCAGATTTGTTGAAACACTGTCCTTCAAATACAACAAAATCAGTTTGTGCCTATGTCAAGGTTCCTCCCCCACTCTGAACGCTAGGGTACAGATGTGGGGACCTGCATGAAAACCTCCTAAGCTTATCTTTACCAGCTTAGGTCAAAACTTCCCCAAGGTACAAAATATTCCACCCTTTGTCCTTGGATTGGCCGCTACCACCACCAAACTAATACTGGTTACTGGGGAAGAGCTGTTTGGAAACATCTTTCCCCCCAAATACTTCCCAAAACCTTGCACCCCACTTCCTGGACAAGGTTTGGTAAAAAGCCTCACCAATTTGCCTAGGTGACTACAGACCCAGACCCTTGGATCTTAAGAACAATGAACAATCCTCCCAACACTTGCACCCCCCCCTTTCCTGGGAAATGTTGGATAAAAAGCCTCACCAATTTGCATAGGTGACCACAGACCCAAACCCTTGGATCTGAGAACAATGAAAAAGCATTCAGTTTTCTTACAAGAAGACTTTTAATAGAAATAGGAGTAAATAGAAGTAAAGAAATCCCCTCTGTAAAATCAGGCTGGTAGATACCTTACAGGGTAATTAGATTCAAAACATAGAGAATCCCTCTAGGCAAAACCTTGAGTTACAAAAAAGATACACAGACAGAAATAGTTATTCTATTTAGCACAATTCTTTTCTCAGCCATTTAAAGAAATCATAATCTAACACATACCTAGCTAGATTACTTACTAAAAGTTCTAAGACTCCATTCCTGGTCTATCCCGGACAAAAGCAGCATATAGACAGACAGAGACCCTTTGTTTCTCTCCCTCCTCCCAGCTTTTGAAAGTATCTTGTCTCCTCATTGGTCATTTTGGTCAGGTGCTAGCGAGGTTACCTTTAGCTTCTTAACCCTTTACAGGTGAGAGGAGTTTTCCTCTGGCCAGGAGGGATTTTAAAGGGGTTTACCCTTCCCTTTATATTTATGACAGCCTACAAAGGTTTTCCCATGTGGATTACCAATCTGATTCTAATTTTGAGGTAAGAGAAAGCAAAAGTGATTTATACCTCTAGTTTTAAAAATGTAACTTGGCATAAAGATTATAAGGTACAACTTAGGGCTGAAATCCTGCTCTGTTGAAGACAAAGGAAGTGTTGCCATTGATTTCAGTGGGGATAGGATTTTACCTGAGGTCTTAGTGGTGACTATGGAGAGCAGGAGTTCAATATCATGGACCACATCTTAAGAGAAAGTGTCTTTTGGGCCACTTCCTTTTCCATTCATATTTGCATGGATCTCCTCCTTTTTCATTCACAATTGTGTGGCATCCCTATGGGAGCAACTGCAACAATTAATAAGAAGGAGAAGTAATGTCAGACAAGTACTTAGTAAATTTTATCTATTCTGGTGTTGGCTGTGGTCCTTGTATGGATTCTGTTTCCTATTGTAATTATTATTATTAATAATAATAATAATCATTATTTATTTGTGTTACTGTAGCACTTATGAACTCTCTACTGACGGTTTCCTCCTCCTTGCTTCCAGTATCTTTTACAGGCATCTATGCCCCTTTTTGCCGTTAAGAGCTTGGACATCAGTAAAAACAGTTGGAAGCATGCATGTAGTACCAGCACCCTCTGACCTGCCACAATTGAATGGGAGCCACTGAAGAAAAGTAATTGGATAGGAGCTACGGCAACCAATCTCCACACTCATGTGTGATAGAGACCTTTTATTGGCTGCAGTTATATATGGAGAGTAGGAATATAAAAATAGGCTTGAATTTCCTCATAAACATAAAAGTTGTTTTCACTAATATGCAGAATGCAATTAACACCATAATGTTTACATATCCCGGGCTTGCAGACATTTTAAGTAGTGACCACTTCTTGGGCTAGCCCTCCATGCTATCAGAGAGTTCCATCTGGTTAATCTGTAACAGTACTGCAACTCATTCTCATGCAGCCATAACCAATTATTAACCATACTTGCCATGACACAACCACTGCTGCTGTGGCTGCAGCGTAGACTTGTACTTGTACTCTAGCCCTAACCTGTATTTCCCTACCACCACATTTCCTATAAAATCTCAAAAATAGGCTGTGCTCTAAACCTTTCTTAAGTTTAGAGCTTCTGCATTCTTTACTTCTTCATGCTCTACTACTTATTTGCCTTTCACTTAGAAGCTATTCTTATTTTTCACCTTGTGTAGCCAAGAATACTTTTCTCCTTGAGGTAATCAGAGGGCTACATTAATTATGCTAGTCAGCCAAGCATCTGACACAATTAGCTCTAATTAGTGGATTTGTTTACTCATAAACCATAGTAGGCAGGTATAGCATAATTCATATAACTAGCAGGCAGATATCATTAGGTGGCATGAAGATTTTACGTTTACACACTATGTCTAAATACTTAAATATCAGTGAACAACAAATCACTCTTCTCACACTACAGTCCCTTCTCAGAGACTACTATCTTGTAGCCTTAAAGCACTAGACACAATCATGTATCCAATAATGGTTCTTTAATTCAGTGGTTGGCCTGATTAGGATTAAATTAATGATGCCTTCTAAGTCTTCTGCACCATTATTCAGATTGTACCATAAAAAGAGTGTTAAACGTTTGTCACAGCCTTCATATATCATCTGAAAGACCACTATTACAATGCTGATTAATGTGTTTGTTAAATAATCAATCAATACATTATAGACAGAATAAGCAGAGAATAACTAGTCTCTGTAGATACCATAGTAATTAGTAGTTAGTGCACACTCGACTGTACACAAATTCAGCACAAACACATTTCATTTTCTCTGAGTATAGATTTCTCAATTATAAGGGCTAGATCCTCTGTGGATAACCAGGATTGTGGGTGTGCAAGAAATTCTTTTTCATTAGTGGAGAATCCCAGCCTTTAAAATATGTAGATCAACTAAACCTCTCCTCCTCCTTGAGAGGAAAGATGTTTTTTGTGGTTAAGATGGGGTGTCAGGAGATCTGGGGTTCTCCTACAGATTTCCTGTGTGACACTGGGCCTGTGTTGGGAGAGTCACACCATTGCCAAGGCGAGTATTGGAAAGAATGTCTTTGAGAACTCCTAGGCACACAGAAAATCGGTGTGCCCTCTGCTACGCCCTTTTTGGTGTCCATCCTCTTTCTGCACACATAGCCAACCAACTTTGCAAGCAAGCACAGCTGCTTGAAATACTACCAAACTGGATTTTTTTCCTAAAATTTTTCATCAACATTTTGATTATTGACCAAAAGATTTTTGATAAACATTTTTGTGAAGATTAAGGCTAATTTTCAACCAGCTCTGCTAGCAAGTGGCAAGTGAGAAGCAGAGCCATGGCCCTGTCTCCTTCCCACTTTCCCAACCCCTTTCAGATTGCCATGCACCCAGGGGAGTAGGGAAAGAGCAGCCTTTATGGTCTCCAGCTCTGCCTGGTGCCTATGTGAGCCTCACTAGTGGGGAAGGCCTTCCTGTCACTGTACATCCACATCAGATGAAGACAGAATATCACCGTAAGAATATCAATATAGTGCTGGTGAAAAGTCCCAGTTTGACAATAATGGAAAGTAAAGTCCTCTGATTAGCCACCAAATAGATAAAGTACAAGCAGCTGCAATTCAAGTTCAGTCACGCTGTAGTGTTGATGTGCCTCATCCCTGGCTTGGCATGTACACTGTCAAAAATGAAACCATAGTTTAGTTTCTGTGCCCAGAAATCCTTACCCTTTTCGCTCAGGCTGCCATTGCAGCTGCAGTCGTTCCAGTTGTGATATTTGTGAGAGTTTTAATTACATGATGCCCAGCACATCTGTCCCATAGACCACAATATCATTACATCACTGCATAACTGCCAGTCAGTAATTATTATTAATATTTATTATTTGTATTACTATGCTGCCTAGGAGCACTAGTCCTTGACTAGGACCCCACTGTGATAGGAGCCGTACGAACACAGAACGAAAAGGCAGTCCCTGCCCAAAAGGACTTGCAATTTAACTATAAAACAGCAATAGCAGATGGATATAGCCATAAGGGGGAGTATGAGTAAACAATGAGGTGGCCTTGGTCAACATAATAGACAGTGGTCTCTGCACACTAGAAGCCTAACCATTGTCAAGTTTTATGTAGGGATCATGGCTAAGAAGAGGAAGGATGTGAAGGTGGATAGTGAGATAGCTTTGCAGAGGGTTACAGGGAGGATGTGGGGTGGCATAGGAGAAAGCACCAAGGAGTTTATTTGAAAATTTAACAAGTGGGCAAGGGAGGCTGGCTTCATGGACAGATTGGAGGCAACCATCTACATCTCTATAGTAAATGAGAAGTGGTAAGGAGGCAAAGTTTAGATACAGCCTGGATGTGAGGCCCTAGAGAGAAATCCAAGTCAAAGATGACAGGCCTGAGTGACAGGCAGGATGATGATGGTGCCCACAGTAATGGCTTTCATAACTATCAACATGGTCTGAATTCAAGCCAGTGACTTGAATGTGAAGATGCCACCTCCTTTCTCCAATCCCATGAGTGATCAGCTTCTGTCTTATCTTGTTTATTTTTTATGTAGTTCTTTCTATTTTTAACGCTAGTGTAAAATGGGAAAAGAAATTAAGAAACTAACAAGTAATATATTAGTTTGGATACTGCATAAATGGATTCTGTTGAGGTTTGTTTCGATTGTATCTTTGCTGCAGGTTTGGAACAGAACAAATATTTCTTTTGTTATCATTTCAGTACTGTTAGGGCTCAGGTCCCTTGAAATCATTGTCTACAGCTGCTGGCCTATGGAAACTCCATTTGTGTGCTCTACTCTTTGCAGTCTTAGAGACACTCTTTTCTCAGAGCAGAGCCTTCAGCAACCCTCTCTACTTCCCCAGCCCAATAAGGCAGTCAGACCTGTTGGGAATGGGAGGGGAGGGGGTCCACCAGATGCCCTAGTGTAAAGCAGATTCTTTCCTGGCTGGCTAACATCAGCTAGAGATGGCTTTAGTTTAGTTTAGTTTAGTTTAGAAGAGACTACAGCCAGAAGTTTACTGGAAAACTTTTTAACATCATTGACACATCTGTTCCTGAGGTCACCCTGGAAGAGCTATATACGTCAGCCTTTTGCATATAACTCCCGTTACTGATGTTGAGGCCAGCTGGCAGAAATTACTCTCTGTAGCAGAGCTGGGCAAATGCTGCAAAAACTATTCATGAACTTTTAAAAAAAAATTAAACAAACTTGGTTTGACTGTTTCTGTGTCCCTTGTGAATTCACTTTCCACAAATATTCTAGCAAACTAGTTTAATAGCAGACATATTCAGTAAGGCCCCAATTCAGTAAGGCTCCAGTTCATCCATATTTAAGCATGTGCTTAACTTTAATCACATGCTTATGTCCCTTTGGGCCTCAATGAGACTTAAACGTATTCAAAATTAAGCGTGTGATTAATTGCTTTGCTGAATAGGGATTGATTTAAGCACATGCTTAAATGCTTTGCTGAACTGGAACTTAAAACAGCTAATTTTAAGTGAATATTGGAGACTACCGGCAGAATGAAATTTATCCCCTGTGCAGTGGGCCAGTCTGAGGCCTCTGCGCTTACTGAAGTCCCACTTAAACCCTCAAAATAAAGGTTGGGCAGGCCTCAAGTTTATAGTTCTTGACTGACACTGTGCATAGGGGTGAATTTCACAAAGAAAATAAATTTCTACATCAGTTACATTCCGTGTAACTGAGAGCCAAATCTGGCTTTCTTGGAGATTCTTTAGTCATCTGATGAGATAAAGATCAAGAATGGAGATTAGTATGAAAAGGCTTCATGGCATTTTTGATTTTGAAAAGAACACCAATTTTCCCTGATTTCCAACCCACTTAAGTTCCCAGAAAGGGGTTTGTGGCAATCAAAATGAAATTCATCTCTACAGGAATAGATAAAGAAGTTTTGTTTTCTATAAAATTATGCATATTTCTAAATAGGCATTTTTTTTCCAGGTTTGATAATGTCCATCAAATTTGATTTCTTATTCCCCAGAAGAAGTTACTGAAAACTTGTTGTGCAGTTTGTCTGTATATGACAATGATTTGATTAACTTTGCTATTCCTGAATTTTGCTTGTGTTTGTGTTATCTACCCTAATATACTGTTCTATATTGATTTTGATGATGTGTTGCAATATGGAGTTATCATGAGTTATTTACATCTCTTTAAAGTTGTTTGACATCTTAATTTATTTTGGTTGGATGTATTGCTGGAGGTTTCATCATGACATAATCTTTAATTAAAGACTTACCTTACCTGGAGACTCCAGGACAATCCTGAAGGGTTGGCAACCCTGGTTGTTATAACAGTTGATAATCATCTTTGTTTCTTAATTGCTCAGTTTATACTTCTGCTCCGCTATTTTGAATACCCCTCTTGTGATAATGTTTTTTCACTCAAAGGGGTTTACAGAAAACTGAGAAGGAATAATTGTCCCCTCCTTCCAAGTAGGAGCTTAGAAATAATATTCTTTTTCTGTGTTTCTAGACCATTACTACATCTGTATAATACAGTCTTCGAGCTCGTCTACACTGCCCTGCAGTTTAGTCTATGGGTATGGGGTGTAGGGAAGAATAGCAGTGTGAACACAAAGCTGTGCTGTGACGCTCCCGAGTGGATGCTGCAATGTGGGTATGAACTAAAAGATTCCTAGTTCATATTAATGTAATCCTCTTCAAACTGGATTACACCAGTATGCACTAGGAACCTTTTAGTTCAGGTCTGCAGCATCCACCTGGGGGAGTTACAGCACAGTACTTTGGTGCACACTGCTATTCACACCTCCATATTCCGAACTGCGGGGCGTTGTAGACACAGCCTTAGACTCTACTACAGTACCTCGTACAATAGGGCCCTGATTCTGGTTAGGCCTTCTTGGCACTGCAATAATACAAATAATAATAATAACAGTAAGAATGTGAATTTATTTAATATGTTTCAGTTGCATTGCTATTATTAATTATTACTATTATTATAATCTGAAAAGATTAAGTACCATATTAATCAGAAAACTTACCTTCTTTTTTAATTTTTATTTTCAAAAATGTTAATGTTATACACACAGAAGAAAAAAGGAAACATATACCAACCATGAAATCTGGAAAACCATTCACCCCGGTTAAATATCTAAATTGCATTCTATACTCTATAAAAAACTCAAAGGGAATCAGGAATTCTAGCTGTTCATTAGACTCTTTTCTTCAAATGCATAAACAATCAGCAAGTCCTTTCGTAATGTCTGCACTTCTTTCTTCTATAGTCATTTGAAAGTAGGAAACGTTAGATCACGTTGACAAGTTGTCGATTACAGTTAAATGTTGCCAGCAAGTGCCATTGAGTGCCCTAATTAAAACTACCACAGCTCTCTTAAAAGTTACTTGTATCTATCTTGAGAAACACATGTTAATATAGCTCAGTACAGAAGAATAA
This sequence comes from Eretmochelys imbricata, assembly GCF_965152235.1. NCBI lineage: Eukaryota > Metazoa > Chordata > Testudines > Cheloniidae > Eretmochelys > Eretmochelys imbricata. The sequence continues at coordinate 315,703,915 of NC_135572.1, forward strand.
AGAAAAATATAGAATTGTGTCCCAAATACTCCAATGTGTGCTTGAATCTATGGCACAGCATATGTTGGAAATAAAACAAGATTAAAAGCTCAGTTCCCCCCAAAAAAGAATCATCATTGTAAGAAACACAGAATATAGAGAGAGCTTTAAAGGTAAGGGTAAATAATTAGACATAGAATTGTGTGACTTATACTCTCTTTAAAATGTGAATAAAGATCTGGGTTTACACAAAAATACAAGCTATATGTATTCTCGTGAATGCATTGGCATGCAGACTTGTAGAGTCGGCCATAGTATTCTGAGGTTGTCTTGTGAAACAGATTTTCTGCCCTAAATCTGCCCAAACTTAACTGATTCTATCTACCGTGGTCACACACATCTATCACAAGATTTTCCTGAGAACTGTCCTCAGGATTTTAGGAAGATGATTTGGGAAAAGAAATTAAGGACAGTTAGTGAGATAATTTTCTGCCTTCTATGGCCCGTAAAGTCAGTGGCATCATTTTTGTTATTTAAAGGGAGAAATACGAATCTTGGAGCCACCACAAGTCTTTTCTGCAGCAGGGTAAGTTGGGCCCGGCTACTAATGTATGGGTATTGGATTCTATCAATAATTGACAACATTTTCCCCCCCTCAAGGATGATTCACTTTTTCTGAGTATGATGAAAGTCTCCAAATAATTCTGGTATCTAGGGCCACTGAACTCTCAGCTGCCAGAGGGTTTTCTGAGAATTTTAGGCTATTTTTTCTGTTCTTTCCCACCAATTATTTAATTATCAAATTGAGATATTAATATCACATAAATGCTCAAAATGCATCCCTTTTGCCAAAAATAAGAGATGGAAGAGGTCTGACAGGGAAATAGCACCACACAAAGGGGGAACATTAATTAAGTTAATTAATCTAGAAGTTGAATGTAGCTTTGTGATGTTGATTGTAGCATGGGAAGTGGGCTGCTGAATGGTGTTTTGGGCGATGGATGAAAGTGAAATTAATTTTGAAGAGTTTGTTGTTTATGTCCTCGCCTGTGTGCCGTTACTGGTTATTATAAGGTGAAATAAATTACAAGTAAGAAAATAGGAGTTTTTGAAATAAAGCAACTAAGATCAAAGAAGGATAATTTCTTCAGTAACTTGATACACTAAGATACAGCAAAATAACATTAAGGATGATATACTGTTACTTCTAGCTTTATATATTTAAGCCCTGATTCAGGAAACCACTTGAGTGTGTTTAGTCCAGCTGACCTCAGTGGGACTTAGAGAATGTATCTAAAGTTAAGACAGGCTCAGGTACTCTCCAGAATAGGCATGTTTTCCTGAATCAGTGCTTTGATACCTAGAGCTCTACTCAGGAGTGCACGGAGAGAAGAGGAAGAGAGATTTGCACATGTCAATCCCATGTACATGGAGAGATGAATAGACTCACAGATTTAATGTGTTTGACTCACAGATTTAATGCTCATTTCATATAGTTTTTGTTGTGTTAATTAGTTATTGGTTTCAGTAAACTTTGTGTATTACCATCTATTTGTGTAATTGGTATAATTACATAATTAAGGTTAACAGATGTAATCATCATTAGACTGTTTTGGGAATCTTGTAGTGTCAATGTAACTCAGATGCTTGTGATACAGCAGTTAGTAGAGCAAATAAGGGAAGAAACAGTGTGGAAGATACATAATTTCTTCTTTTTGTTTTGGGGACTCTGTATCTGTAGTCTTGCCAGACCCCAGAGGGGTTACTCCACTGGAAGAGTTAGGAACAGCCAGAATCTGGTGTGTATCAGTCACCAAAGGTGCTCAGTACCCATTTTGAAGCTATATAGGAAGCTTTCACTGAGTGCAAACCACTTGGCAGGCTACACCTATAGTCAACATCTTACAACATTAGTAAGCGTGTAAGTTTTAGATGAGAAACACCAAAGGACTGTCACATAATACTTGTGTCAAGGTTCCTCCCCCACTCTGAACTCTAGGGTACAGATGTGGGGACCTGCATGAAAAACCTCCTAAGCTTATCTTTACCAGCTTAGGTCCAAACTTCCCCAATACAAAATATTCCACCCGTTGTCCTTGGATTAGCCGCTACCACCACCAAACTAATACTGGTTACTGGGGAAGAGCTGTTTGGATGCATCTTTCCCCCCAAAATACTTCCCAAAACCTTGCACCCCACTTCCTGGAGAAGGTTTGGTAAAAAGCCTCACCAATTTGCCTAGGTGACTACAGACCCAGACCCTTGGATCTTAAGAACAATGAACAATCCTCCCAACACTTGCACCCCCCCTTTCCTGGGAAATGTTGGATAAAAGCCTCACCAATTTGCATAGGTGACCACAGACCCAAACCCTTGGATCTGAGAACAATGAAAAAGCATTCAGTTTTCTTACAAGAAGACTTTTAATAAAAATAGAAGTAAATAGAAATAAAGAAATCCTCCCTGTAAAATCAGGATGGTAGATATCTTACAGGGCAATTAGATACAAAAACATAGAGAACCCCTCTAGGCAAAACCTTAAGTTACAAAAAAGATACACAGACAGAAATAGTTATTCTATTCAGCACAATTCTTTTCTCAGCCATTTAAAGAAATCATAATCTAACACATACCTAGCTAGATTACTTACTAAAAGTTCTAAGACTCCATTCCTGGTCTATCCCCGGCAGAAACCAGTATAAGACAGACACACAGACCCTTTGTTTCTCTCCCTCCTCCCAGCTTTTGAAAGTATCTTGTCTCCTCATTGGTCATTTTGGTCAGGTGCCAGTGAGGTTACCTTTAGCTTCTTAACCCTTTACAGGTGAGAGGAGCTTTCCCCTGGCCAGGAGGGATTTCAAAGGGGTTTACCCTTCCCTTTATATTTATGACACACCCCCCAAATCTCAGCTAGGGTGAAACACTGGCTGGGATTTCTTCCTGGAGCTCTAGGAAAAACAGAGTTAATAAGACACATGCATCTCTAAATATACTACCAAGTACATAAAGTCTAACAATATTTTCCACGTCTCAAGGACGATTTTAACCAGTTGATTCTGGGAAACTTTCACGGGAGAGTGCATCAGCCACTTTGTTAGAAGCTCCTGAGATGTGTTGGATGTCGAAATCAAAATCTTGGAGAGCTAAACTCCACCGAAGAAGTTTTTTGTTAGTTTCCTTGATGGTGTGAAGCCACTTCAGTGCAGCATGGTCGGTTTGCAGGTGGAAACGCCGTCCCCAAACATATGGGCGTAGCTTTTCCAGAGCGTAGACAATGGCGTAACATTCTTTTTCAGTGACTGACCAGTTGCTTTCCCTCTCAGACAGTTTTTTGCTGAGAAACACTACAGGGTGGAATTCTTGATCAGGTCCTTTCTGCATTAAAACTGCTCCCACACCACGCTCGGACGCATCTGTGGTTACTAGGAACGGTTTGTCAAAGTCTGGGACTCTTAGTACAGGGTCAGACATGAGTGTCGCTTTAAGCTTGTTAAAGGCCTTCTGACACTTTTTGGTCCACTGAACAGCATTTGGCTGTTCCTTTTTGGTTAGGTCTGTCAGTGGGGCGGCGATTCGGCTGTAGTGCGGTACAAATCGTCTGTAATAACCGGCCAAGCCTAAGAAGGATTGAACCTGTTTCTTTGACTTTGGGACAGGCCACTTTTGGATAGCATCCACTTTGGCCTGTAGGGGCTGATAGTTCCTTGACCCACCTGGTGTCCAAGGTAAGTCACTCTGTTTAGGCCTATTTGACACTTCTTAGCCTTAACAGTTAGTCCTGCCTCCCTTATGCGCTCAAGGACTCTTTGTAGATGTTCCAGGTGGTCTGCCTAGGAATCCGAAAATATGGCCACATCGTCAAGGTAGACGACTGCATATTCTCCTAATCCCGCTAGGAGACCATCTACAAGTCTTTGGAAAGTGGCGGGTGCATTTCGCAGCCCAAAAGGGAATACATTAAATTCATACAGCCCGAGATGTGTGGTGAAGGCTGACCATTCCTTGGCAGATTCATCTAGCGGTACCTGGCAGTACCCCTTGGTTAAGTCCAAGGTAGAGATGAACTGGGCCCGTCCCAGTTTCTCTAATAGTTCATCTGTGCGTGGCATTGGATAGTTGTCTGGGCGAGTTACAGCATTTAGCTTACGGTAGTCCACGCAAAAACGTATTTCCCCATCTGGTTTGGGAACTAGAACCACTGGAGATGCCCATGCACTTTCAGAGGGGCGGATTACACCCATCTGTAACATATCCTGGATCTCCCGTTCTATAGCAGTTTTAGCTTGAGGAGACACCCGGTAAGGTTGGACCCTAATTGGGTGAGCATTACCTGTGTCAATGGAGTGGTATGCCCGTTCAGTCAGTCCTGGGGTGGCTGAGAACGTTGGCGCGTAGCTAGTGCACAGCTCCTGGATCTGCTGTCGCTGCATACGCCCAAGGGTCATGGAGAGGTTCACCTCTTCCACACCACCAGCACATTTCCCTTCGTAGTAGACACCTTCGGGCCACTCAGCATCATCTCCTTCCTGGGCTGTAAACTGACAAACCTTTAATTCTCTGAAATAAAAGGGCTTAAGAGAATTAATATGGTACACCTTAGGCTTTCGGTTGGAGGTGGGGAATGCTATGAGATAATTAACAGCTCCCAGGCGCTCCTGGACCGTGAATGGCCCTTCCCACGATGCTTCCATTTTATGGGCCTGGAGCGCCTTTAAGACCATGACCTGGTCTCCTACTTTGAAGGAACGCTCTCTGGCATGTTTATCATACCAGGCTTTTTGCTCTTTTTGAGCATCCTGTAAGTTTTCTCTAGCAAGGGCTCAAGAGGTTCGGAGGGTGTATTGTAGGTTGGTTACGAAGTCCAGAATGTTAGTTCCTGGAGACGGTGTAAATCCCTCCCATTGCTGCTTCACCAACTGCAATGGCCCCTTCACCTCATGGCCATATACAAGTTCAAATGGGGAAAACCCTAAACTGGGGTGTGGTACAGCTCTGTAGGCAAAGAGCAACTGCTGCAACACTAGGTCCCAATCATTGGAGTGCTCATTTATGAATTTACGTATCATGGCCCCCAAAGTTCCATTAAACTTCTCCACCATGCCATTTGTTTGATGGTGGTAAGGAGTGGCAACCAAGTGATTTACCCCATGAGCTTCCCAAAGGTTTTCCATAGTTCCTGCCAGGAAATTAGTCCCTGCATCTGTGAGGATGTCGGAGGGCCAACCTACCCGGGCAAAAATGTCTGCTAGTGCCTGGCACACACTTTTAGCCCTGGTGTTGCTTAGAGCTACTGCTTCCGGCCATCGGGTGGCAAAATCCATGAAAGTCAGTATGTACTGCTTTCCTCTGGGTGTCTTTTTCGGAAAAGGACCCAGAATATCCACAGCTACTCGCTGAAATGGAACTTCAATGATGGGGAGTGGCTGGAGAGGGGCTTTGACCTGGTCTTGGGGTTTTCCCACTCTTTGGCACACCTCACAAGACTGGACATAGGTAGAACCATCCTTGCCCATTCCCTCCCAGTGGAATGACCCCCCCAAACGGTCTTTGGTCCTGTTCACCCCAGCATGGCCACTAGGGTGATCATGGGCTAAGCTCAAGAGCTTGGCCCGGTATTTAGTTGGAACTACCAACTGTCTCTGAGGATGCCAGTCTTCCTGGTGTCCCCCAGAAAGAGTTTCCTTGTATAAAAGTCCTCTTTCTACAACAAACCTGGATCGATTAGAAGAGCTGAGAGGCGGTGGGTTGCTCCGTGCTGCCGTCCAAGCTCTCTGGAGGCTTTCATCTGCTTCCTGTTCGGTCTGGAACTGTTCCCTTGATGCTGGAGACATCAGTTCCTCATTGGATTGTGGACCTAGGCTTGGTCCCTCTGGAAGCGATATAGGGGATGGAGCTGTTTCTGTTGACTGTGAACCGCTCTCTGCTGGTGCACTATGTTGGGATTCAGGCTCCGGCTGAGCCTCTTGGGTCGGGTTATCGGCTGCTGCCAGTTCAGGTTCGGTGGGGCCCTCTGGTGTTGAGGTTGCAAGTACTGGATTCAGTGCTGACACTGAGTCTGGTGTTGGTTGTTCGGCTGGTTCCGGTTCTGGGACTGGTTCTGTCTGGGTCTCTGGAACTGGATCCCCTACTGCTGTTGCAGACATTGGCCTGGGGTCCGGGTCCATCACCTCTGACTGGGTCCTGATAGAAGTTTCCGGAACAGAGCTAGGCCTCACAGCTTGTTTAGCCTGGCTGCGGGTGACCGTTCCCACCCTCTTGGCCTGCTTCACATGATTGGCCAAGTCTTCCCCCAACAGCATGGGGATGGGATAATCATCATAGACTTCAAAAGTCCACATTCCTGACCAGCCCTTGTACTGGACAGGCAACTTGGCTGTAGGCAAATTGAAAGAGTTGGACTTGAAGGGTTGAATCGTCACTTGGATCTCTGGGTCGATTAAATTGGGGTCCACTAAGGAAGCATGGATAGCTGACACTTGTGCTCCGGTGTCCCTCCACGCGGTGACCTTCTTCCCGCCCACACTCACAGTTTCCCTCCACTCCAAGGGTATCTGGGAGGTATCTGGGCCTGCAGACCTCTGGTGTGATTCCGGTCCAATGAACTGTAATCTGTTGGGGTTCTTGGGGCAGTTGGCCTTTACATGCCCCAGCTCGTTACATTTAAAACATCGTCCAGCTGACAGGTTACTGGGGCGAGGTGGGTTGCTGGAGAATGGGGTGGTGGGACGATAAGGGGTCTGGAGGGTTCTTTGGGAGGTAGGTGGGGCCTTGGGCGGCCCCGGTAATAGGGTGTGGTCTGGGGTTGTCCCTTCTGGTCTCCGCTCCAACTGCGACCAGTTTTCTTCTTCTCTGCCACCTCCACCCATCTGGCTCCAATCTCTCCTGCCTCGATTACAGTTTTGGGTTTCCCATCTAGGATGTATCTTTCTATTTCCTCAGGAACACCCTCTAAGAATTGTTCCATTTGCATTAGGAAGGGCAAATTTACTGGAGATTCAACACTTGCTCCTGATATCCAGACATCCCAATGTTTCACAATGTGGTAGGCATGTCGGGTAAATGACATGTCTGGTTTCCACCTTAGGGCTCTGAACCTCCGACGAGACTGCTCGGGTGTTATCCCCATTCTGACTCTCGCCTTGGATTTAAACAGTTCATACTTGTTCATGTGTTCTTTAGGCATTTCAGCTGCCACCTCAGCTAAGGGTCCACTGAGCTGCGGCCTCAGCTCTACCATGTATTGGTCAGTAGAGATGTTGTACCCAAGGCAGGCCCTTTCGAAGTTTTCTAGGAAGGCCTCAGTATCATCGCCTGCCTTGTAGGTGGGGAACTTTCTAGGATGGGAAGTGGTACTTGGAGAAGGATTACTAGGGTTTGTTGGGATATTCTGCTAAGCCTTTATCTTCTCCATCTCCTCCACATACTTCTTCTCTTTTTCCTTCTCCTCCAGTTCTTTGTCCCTTGCTTCCATAGCTCTCCTGTGAGCAGCTGCTTGGTGGTGTTCTGCTTCTCTCACTGCCTCCCTTTCTTGTTCCTTCTTCAGCCACATGAGTTCTATCTGTCTTTCATGTTCCCTTTGTCTTTCCTCAGCCTGAAATTTGGCTAATTCCAGCTGTAGTCGAGCCGCGGATTTTGTCATTCTAACCTCTCTGTTTTTAACTAACTTTACACCCGAGGTTAAGAAATAAACAAACAAAACTTGGCTGTAAAATTTTGCTGTGCTGGAATAGAATACCTATTCTCTGATAGTGATTGTCAGCCTACAGAAAAAGACAATTCCCTTGTCTCTGCTCTGGGCCCAAATTAAAGCAAAAAACCTCCAACTACTTGGAAACCTGCTTACCCAGCCCAAAGAAAAAGCAAATGGGTAGAAAAAAAAATAAACTCTGGGTTGGAATACTGAATTTCCCTGCAGGAGTTAAGTACCCTGCCTCCAGGCAAAGAAAACCTGCAATTCACAAAGATAATCCCCTTTTGTCTCTGCTTGGCCACAAAGCAGAGAAAAAACAAGCTGCTTTCAGTTTCAGCTGCTTTCTGGACTTCCTTTCCAAAGGAAAAAAAATTTCCTTTTTAAAATCTGTATTTCTAGTTCAAAAAATCTCAACTGGATCTCAAAATGATTTCAGGTTAATCCCACCACTATGCCACCATGTCAAGGTTCCTCCCCCACTCTGAACTCTAGGGTACAGATGTGGGGACCTGCATGAAAAACCTCCTAAGCTTATCTTTACCAGCTTAGATCCAAACTTCCCCAAGGTACAAAATATTCCACCCGTTGTCCTTGGATTGGCCGCTACCACCACCAAACTAATACTGGTTACTGGGGAAGAGCTGTTTGGATGCGTCTTTCCCCCCAAAATACTTCCCAAAACCTTGCACCCCACTTCCTGGAGAAGGTTTGGTAAAAAGCCTCACCAATTTGCCTAGGTGACTACAGACCCAGACCCTTGGATCTTAAGAACAATGAACAATCCTCCCAACACTTGCACCCCCCCTTTCCTGGGAAATGTTGGATAAAAAGCCTCACCAATTTGCATAGGTGACCACAGACCCAAACCGTTGGATCTGAGAACAATGAAAAAGCATTCAGTTTTCTTACAAGAAGACTTTTAATAAAAATAGAAGTAAATAGAAATAAAGAAATCCTCCCTGTAAAATCAGGATGGTAGATATCTTACAGGGTAATTAGATTCAAAAACATAGAGAACCCCTCTAGGCAAAACCTTAAAAGTTACAAAAAAGATACACAGACAGAAATAGTTATTCTATTCAGCACAATTCTTTTCTCAGCCATTTAAAGAAATCATAATCTAACACATACCTAGCTAGATTACTTACTAAAAGTTCTAAGACTCCATTCCTGGTCTATCCCCGGCAGAAACCAGTATAAGACAGACACACAGACCCTTTGTTTCTCTCCCTCCTTCCAGCTTTTGAAAGTATCTTGTCTCCTCATTGGTCATTTTGGTCAGGTGCCAGCGGGGTTACCTTTAGCTTCTTAACCCTTTACAGGTGAGAGGAGCTTTCCCCTGGCCAGGAGGGATTTCAAAGGGGTTTACCCTTCCCTTTATATTTATGACAACTTGTTTATGAGAAATATTTGCAGTCCACTCAAATATTGCTTGTAATTTGCTTATACTTGTAAAAATAACATTTAATAAATTATGTCATTCTTTTTCTCTCAGAAATGAAACTCTTTATAATTTTAAACTTGTATCTTGAATGGACTCAGTTCTAGCCTGTGTGTCAGCAGGAGAGTAGGCTGAGGTGCAGATAAAGGGAAGTAACCACTTATAATATTATCTAATTTTCTTTATCCATTACATGAAGAAGATGGCTAAAATACAGCAACTTCAAACCATTTTTTCCTCAGAATTTCATAGTGTATTAATCCACATTACAGACAACAACCTGTATGTCTGTATTGTCTGTTATATTACAATGACCGAAATGCCATATGCACTTGTTATTCAAGCAGTATCTCAGACCTTCTACTAGGGCATCAATCACAAAATAAAAATGTGTTTTCTGCCACCACAGGAGTGGATACAAGAACTCACATATGAATCAACAAAATATACAAGAGCTCAGACATTAGGCAATCACTTGTTGAAATGTAGAGGGTTTTTTTCTTTAAAAAATGTCACTTTAGTACTATTAAAATGGGCTGTCTTGAAAATCCCAGAGATTGAAGTCCTCTATCTATCAATAGAGAAGATATAGTGTGACCAAGGTAGTGCAGGGTAGGTTTCCACAGACTGTTCTATTACAGTCCATCAGTGATCTTCCTGAAAACACCATCCTAGCCACTATGGATGTAGAAGCCCTCCACACCAACATTCCACACAAAGATGGACTACAGGTCATCGGGAACAGTATCCCCAATAATGTCACGGCAAACCTGCTGGCTGAACTTTGTGACTTTGTCCTCACCCATAACTATTTCACATTTGGGGACAATGTATACCTTCAAATCAGCGGCACTGCCATGGGTTCCCACATGGCCCCACAGTATGCCAACAGTTTTATGGCTGACTTAGAACAACATTTCCTCAGCTCTCGTCCCCTAATGCCCCTACTCTACTTGCGTTAAATTGATGACATCTTCATCATCTGGACCCATGGAAAAGAAGCCCTTGAGGAATTCCACCATGATTTCAACGATTTCCATCCCACCATCAACCTCAGCCTGGACCAATCCACACAAGAGATCCACTTCCTGGACACTAGGTGCTAATAAGCGATGGTCACATAAACACCACCCTATACTGGAAACCTACTGACCGCTATGCCTACCTACATGCCTCCAGCTTTCACCCTGACCACACCACCCTATCCATTCTCTACAGCCAAGCTCTACGGTAAACCACATTTGCTCCAACCCCTCAGACAGAGACAAACATCTACAAGATCTCTATCAAATGTTCTTACATCTACAATACCCACCTGCTGAAGTGAAGAAACAGATTGACAGAACCAGAAGAGTACCCAGAAGTTACCTACTACAGGACAGGCCCAACAAAGAAAATAACAGAACGCTACTAACCATCACCTTCGGCCCCCAACTAAAACCTCTCCAGTGCATCATCAAGGATCTACAACGTATCCTGAAGGACGACCCGTCACTCTCACAGATCTTGGGAGACAGGCCAGTCCTTGCTTAAAGACAGCCCCCCAACCTGAAGCAAATACTCACCAGCAACCAAACACCACACAACAGAATCACTAACCCAGGACCCTATCCTTGCAACAAAGCCCGTTGCCAACTGTGTCCACATATCTATTCAGGGGACACCATCATAGGGCCTAATCACATCAGCCATACTATCAGAGGCTCGTTCACCTGCACGTCTACCAATGTGATATATTCCATCATGTGCTAGCAATGCCCCTCTGCCATGTACATTGGCCAAACTGGACAGTCTCTATGTAAAAGAATAAATGGACACAAATCAGATGTCAAGAATTATAACATTCACAAACCAGTCGGAGAACACTTCAATCTCTTTGATCACTTGATTACAGACCTAAAAGTGGCAGTTCTTCAACAAAAAAACTTCAAAAACAGACTCCAATGAGAGACTGCTGAATTGGAATTAATTTGCAAACTGGATACAGTTAACTTAGGCTTGAATAAAGACTGGGAGTGGATGGGTCATTACACAATGTAAAACTATTTCCCCATGTTTATTCTCCCCCCAACCCGCTGTTCCTCAGACATTCTTGTCAACTGCTGGAAATGGCCCACCTTGATTATCACTACAAAAGGTCGTGTGTCCCCCCCACTCTCTTGCTGGTAATAGCTCACCTTACCTGATCACTCTCGTTACAGTGTGTATGGTAACACCCATTGTTTCATGTTCTCTGTGTATATAAATCTCCCCAGTGTATTTTTCACTGAATGCATCCGATGAAGTGAGCTGTAGCTCACGAAAGCTTATGCTCAAATAAATTTGCTAGTCTCTAAGGTGCCACAAGTACTCCTTTTCTTTTTGTTCTAAAAAAGTGTCTCAATCCTGAGATGGGGAAACCATCTCATTCAGCCCTTACCCCTTCTGCTGACACTGCCAACAAGGATGTCATTTGTGCTAGTAGCTTTTGAGATGTGGACACTTGTCTACTATGAACCAGACGAAGATCACAAATCTCACTTCATATAGAACAGTGAGTAGCTACGAGGTGGTAATGACTCTTTCATTTTCAGTCTGGCCTGGGTTTGATGTAGCCATCCAGGGGTGGAAAGCTCTGAATCCCAGTAACAACCGTCTGAAACAAATTTACAGTTTTAAGACTTGCTTCTGCTATCCCACATAGCACCCTTAATATTTTTAATTTATTTTGAGATGGTGGTTTATTTTAATACTACAGTTTGGGCACATAAAAAAGCATATTTCTTGTGCCTATGTATGCCTTGTGATAAACTGGGGCAAGATAAATAATTTCTCATTAAAATTATTTATTTTATATATTTTAAAATGATTTTAATATTCATGGAAATTGAGAGATGATAAATGTGCATTAGAGAGGCAAGGTGGATGGGGCAATATCTTTTACTAGACCAACAAAAGCTCTGTATAGCTTGAAGGCTTGTCTCTTTCATCAACAGAAGCTGGTCCAATAAAATATATTACCTTGCCCATCTTGTCTCCAATATCTTGGGACCAACATGGCTACAACACTGCAAACATATATCTGTGTTGTCAATTGTATGGTAGATATCTTACAAATAATAAACAACAATTTTTAGCAGTCATAGGGGAAGAGTCTATCCACAAAAGACATGCAACACTGATTCTGTGTACCATTTCCCACAAATGTGAGTCAAATCTGACTTTTGGGTATATTCTCTCAGAAGGAAAAACTAGTTTAATCTTAGAGCTGTTCAAATAACTGATTTTTGGTTCCCTGGCCAAATAAAAAATCATGAAGAAAATATTTTTTTCGGGTCAGACAAAACATTTTTTTAACCCAAAATGAAACATTTCATTTTGGTTTCAGGGATTTTTAAAATTTGAAATGAAAAGTTGTTTCAAGTCAGAAAATGAAAGATTTCATTTAGAAAATACCGAAACAAAATGTTTTGATTTGTTCAGAATTTTTTTTTCTGTTTTCTTCCAGACACAACAATGAGGCAAATTTAACTGGTATTTCCAAATTGTTTCAGTCAACCTGTGTTAACATTTTTTTGGTGAAAAAGGGTTTTGGATGATAAATTTTTCCCATCTGTATTCAATCTCCATGTCATATTAATCCTTGGCCTGCTGAGAATTTCTGCAAGGGCCCAGTCCTGCAAAAGATCTCTGTGAGCAGCCCCCTGTGCCCATGTAGAGCCCTGTTGACTTCACTGGAGTTCCTCAAAAGCAAAGGGACCCACACGGATCCAGTTTCAAGATCGGGCTCTTCATTTTCTATTTAAAATGTATCATACTTCTGCAGGTTTTGCATCTGTTGTTCTGGTAGGGTCTGGTGCCGCTTTGAGTGGCTGCGTCCTGGGCTATGGGGAGCTTACTTCTGATGATGAGCTTGGAAAGGTTGATGGTCAGAAGAGGGAGTTCTGGAAAGATTTCTTTCTGGAGGGGATCACCTACCACTCCACACTGGAACTCCTTATGGAATATCATCAAACAACTACAACCCATGCTCAATGAGGACCCCATCCTTCAAACACTTTGTATCTGACCTGTCAGTCCCCATCTTTAAAGGAAACCTGCACAACACTTTCAAAAGAGAAGTCTGGGAACTTACATTCGTAATTTTGCTAGACACTGAAAATCATGGTCTTAATAAAGACACTGGATTTATGGCTCATTACAACAATTTGTAACCCTCTTAACTCTCCCTCCCCAGCCCAACCTCCTTGAATGGTCCCTTAGAATATGTATTAACTACTTATGCTAAACAACCTGTTTGTCTTGTATTTAGCTGTGACACTCTGAGTACCTTCCCCAGACCTGAAGCAGAGCTCTATGTGACTCGAAAGCTTATTTCTCTCATCAACAGAAGTTAGTTCAATAAAAGATATTCCCCCACCCACCTTGTCTCTCAAGTATATGCTGTCTGTTGAGAACAATAGGAGCTGCTAGTTACTAGGCATTTTTGAAAATCTGACCACCTCATTTAGGCATCTAAATCAGAGCTGAGCTGTTTTGAAAATCTGGCCCTGAAAATGTTACATTTTGCTGTGCTGAGGGCCATATTGGAAAACTTTAATCACATTGAGCGGTATTTATTCATATGAAAAGTCCCACCGCTTACACTGAATTGTACTTAGTTGTGCAAAGAATTCCATTGTTTAGTGCTGCTTCTCACCTGAGTGTTACTCTAAACAAGTAAGCATTGCAAAATTCGGCCATGAGAAAATACGAAGGAAATTAAATTTACAAATTTTGTTAATGGCCAAAAACCTAAAGTCCTGACTCAGATAAAACACCTACGGAAAGTCAGTGGCGTTTTGGCTGATTAACCTTAGAAAACATGACGTATTTGAGTAAAAGAATAACTCTTGTTCCATGTTATATTTAATATTTTTGGAATTATTGTAAATTATTTCATTATTGAGATTTTAAAACTTTATCTTGATTGAATATTCTGCTGATGCAGACATCTACCAATGCCTACTTTCAAGAATCACATCACTAAGGTTAAAATCTAGAATGGTTAATTAGATCTAAGATTATACAGTTTTTCAAATCACAAGGGGGAAAAAATCCATTGATATAACAGTAGAATATTATCCTGTTAGTATAGAACCAAAATGTTAATTTCATATCTGACCACAGACACGCCTGTGTTTTTACCTTTTGACAATCTTGTTTTCACTTGTATCTCAGCATTCTGCTCATGTTTGTGAATATTTCAATATACTGTTAAGCTAGGTGAATGATTTGGATATTGTCATATCTGGGAGTTGCCAAATATGTTAAACCTGTACAGGAAGCTTTCAGGTGGAGTTAAAGTGCACTCTTTTGAGTATGTATTACATTTCAAAAACTTAAGCGTTAATAAAAAAAATTGTTAGCCCAAATATTCCATGATAAGGTGCATTTCCAGAAAAAGCCACAGTCATACTTGTATGTTGTTTTCACAGTTCTGTTCAAGAAAATCTTTAAGTTAGAAAAGTTTGGTAAAACAGTGATGATGAAACTCTTGATCTCATTATGAATCAGTTGTCCAATTCTTGGTATGTATGTCTGGCATGGAAAGTTATTTCAAATTGTTTTCTATTAGTAAGTACCAGCATAATAAAGTCCAGATACCTATAATTTGATCAGGACACAGAGACCCATGAATGACAGACACAAGGGATGGCTATTAAATGGCTGATCACAACTTCATTAACACTGGGGAGAGGCACGATACACCCACTGCCTAGTCTCACATTCCAGGCATTTAACTGGATCCAATGTGGAGTTGCAGAGCTCTCACCATATACCGATAACTTGAGGCAGGCTCAACTGATAACTTGAGCCTAAGACTAGGCTCATATCTGAATCCTCTCACCCTTCCAAATGTGAAGTGAGGGGCAGAGGTTACTGAGAGGGACCTTCATCCACAAAGACTTCTGGTCTCCCCTTCTCCTTATCGGCAAATGGTCCAATGGCAAAACCCTGCATTTCATTTACTTCTAGGAGCTGGTCCTTTTAGCCTTTATCTGCGCTAGACACCGGCTACTGGGGATTCCAGCCATTAGCTTGGTTGCACTCCTCACCCACACTGCCTAGTCTAGCCCTTAAGATCTATGAAGCCAAATGTCAGATCCTGCATCCAACAGATGGACTGCATCATCCTAAAATACTTCAGGCCTACCATGTGTTCTTGCCTACTTCCTCCTTTCTGAGCACTGTGTTTCATCCCAGCTGGTCCAACCAACTACCCCTCACTGAGACTGGTGTGGGGAGGAGGGGGCATTTTACCATGTAATGAGGGGCATATGGTGCCATCATCCATTTCTATCTTGATGTATGACTTACCTTATATTCACAAATCTCAGGAGTTGAAAATGGCTTTAATACCATGTCCTGTAGAACCACTTCTGTTGTGACACCAACAACGAACCAGCCAACGAATGTTAGTTATGTTGAGTCACTTGGTGATAGCTCAATACCAGGGCAGTTGATGATAGCTTATACTTAGTTATTTATATTTTAAAAAAACTTGTAAATGATGCAGAACCATCAACATAGCTAGTCCTGTTACTACTATCCTCATCATCCTGCCCAGCTTCCTCCTGTTGCATGTTATACTAATGTTGGGCCTGATCCTGAACCAGGGAAATCAATGAGCGCGGGATCAGCTCTTTTGTGGGTCATGTCTTAAATTCCATTGTTTGTTCTATGTTGGCCATTGCTGCCCACTTCTCTGCAAGCAACTGTTATTACTGAAAAGCAACATGCAGGTGTAGATCATACTTCCTTCCTGCTGGCCAGCATTATGGGTGCATAGCAAGGAGAAAAATGATGCCACCAGTCAGGGAATAGATGATGCAGGTCTGTGGCACTCCTAATGCCAAAACTGTTGAGGAATGAGAGTTTATTTGAGTCAGATACTGTAGTGAATGCCTCAGAGGATTTCTCTGCAGTTTGGATGTCACATTCTGGGACTCCTGTTTGTTAATGGTACCACTTCCTGTATGTATGGAAAATCTCATGGGTAGTAGGAGGTCTCACCATCAGTTCTATCTGTCTATCTTAGATATTATGGTAATGACAGTCATATAAGCATCTAAGTGTCTTACAATCTTTAATTTAATGTAAGCTTACAGAACTCCTATGAGGTAGGGAAGTGTTTTTATCCCCATTTTACTTTACAGATGGGGAACGGAGGCACAGAGAGACCAAGGCACAGAGTTTTAATGGTATTTGGGAATTGCTGTGTCGCAAGGCCTAAGAGACTTAGATGGCTAGGTTCCATTTTCAAAATTACTTCGGCACTCAGGAGCCTAATTCTCATTGAAAGTCAGTTCCTTTAAAAATGTGGGCATAAGTGACTTGTTCATGGTCACACACCGGAAATCAATGGCAGATCGAGGAATTGAACCAAGGTCTCCAAGTTTCAGCCCTAGCCATTGGACCATCCTTCCTTTCTAAATACTGATACCAACCATTTGGTATTCAGATAAATACCCAAAATAGTTACTTCATCACATTTTCTAATCTGAACTAGGCTGACTGTGAATGAATAGCTCTCTGCTAGTCATGCAGGTTAGAGAGTATGGTTATTATGAAGGATATATTACATCTGAAACACTTACATGCTGTGGAGTACCTCTCACATCAGGAGGCCAATACATAAGCTTGTATATTTGGTTTACATGTATTTTTGTTGTCTGTTATTTTACAATAAATATGTAAACTATATTTCCAGACTATCAATTGGGTTATATGGTGACAACACTCACCCATCGCAGTTGCCACTAGTGTCTTTGAACATTGCCCCAGGAACACTGTAAAACGTATTGTCATATATTTTAGTTCTATCATAGGGAAACATTCCTGTGTGTGTATGTGTTGACACTCATCTAAATCCTAGCTGCACCTCTAAAGAAAAGAAAAGAGTCTTTCTTTCTTTCCGTTTCTTTCCTTTTATAATTTGGGGTGAAATTTAAGGCTGCCAATTATATTGACTGGAGCCAGAAATAATATGAAGCTTCTCTCCCAAGCTTGGCAAATGCTCCTTAGTTATGATCTGTGGGTCCCATTGCTGCTCCACTTCCTAGTATCTTCTGACCAGGCATTGTCTATTATGCATCTCAATGCTATTATTTCATAAAGCTAACAAATCCCTACCTGAGACAAGGTTGTGATATTAAACTAATTCCATTAATGACTGAT
Source organism: Eretmochelys imbricata (assembly GCF_965152235.1). Classification (NCBI taxonomy): domain Eukaryota; kingdom Metazoa; phylum Chordata; order Testudines; family Cheloniidae; genus Eretmochelys; species Eretmochelys imbricata. The sequence goes on from NC_135572.1 coordinate 315,721,224, forward strand.
TTAAATCAGGTTTTTCCAAGGTGAAAGACTATATTGACTCTCTCTGCCATGAAGATTTCTGGAGAATGTTTCTTTATGAAAGGTACAGCTAACCTGTGATTTCACCCATATATTCAACATTATGGGAAGAAAGTGGCTTATCTGCATGAGGCATCTTTTCATAAATCATGTCCAAATTGCCTAATATCCTAATGTTTTATTATCACTAGCTTTTCATCATAAGTTTTTTAAAAACCTCCCTGTTCTATTTATTGTATATTGGTGTTTCATAGAGTTCGGTTTTACACAAAACTATTTCCTTTCCTAGCTATTGGTTTATAATAATCTTGCCTCAAAGGCCATTTATCTATAAGTTTTATTGTTTATATTTAAAATTTAAAAAAGAAGAAAACAAAACAAACATTTAGTTTTCCCCCCTTCTACTGGAGAAAAAGGTCATTTAGTGGAAACCTGCCAGGAAAGAGGAATAGGCACAATCCTTGTGTGGGTGCATAAGCACAGAAAGCAGCTTAAAAGTAGGGTTTTGGGCACATGGAACTGCCATGGGAATGCCTTACATGAGTTCTCTACCACCATGGTCACCACAAAGAGCTCTGCAGCTCTCATCAGAGAGGGACATGCAAGGGTGTCAAAGGCATGGCCATTGATTATACTCACAGCACAGATCTATGCAAATTATAGGATGAGACAGGGAGTTAAGTCCACTACTCCCCCCGCCAACCAGAAACAGACACAACCCAGCTAAGTAAGTGCCCCATACCTTATGTTTAGCTTGGAGGTGAGGGTACTTCCTCAGGTTCCCTTTGTAACTTCTACGAGCAAAGCCCTGTTACTCAGGTTAGCTCACAGGATAGGTTTGGACTGCATGCAAATCCAATCATGGAATCCTTATTCAGGCAAAATTAACATGAAGTTATGAATACAACCACAGGGAGAGGCTCTTAATTTGTATCTATTCGTATCTATGGTGTTGTATCCCTGTCTAATAGCATTTAAGACACAATAGCAGCATGTAACTTTTTAAGGTTATTTCAAGATATTTCTTTGCAATATGCACCTAATAAATGATACCCATGTCACCTCTATCAACACAGTATACTTTTTCTTCCTGTGTTGGTTTTAAATGTTAAACCTCATTCCATGGGTATAGTGAGAAAACAAAGAGTAATTCTTGTGTGATATTCTGAACCAGCACTTATGATATCAGAAACAAAATGTTAGTTCTATGAGGTATCATCAGCAATTGTCAAACTTTTCTTCATTTTTTTAAAAATATGGTTTGATCTATTGTTTGTTAAAGATGTAAGACTGCTTACTCTGAAATTTTTTTATGCTGCAGTCTCCTTTTTATCCGATTCATCCATCTCTCTATTTTGACATATGCTGTCTTGCTGTAGAGGCTCACAGAGCCAAGATGACCTTGCCAAAGATCAAGAGGTGTATCTGGAAGAATTATAATTTCTTGGAGCACGATTTATGTGATTACTGTATAAAACAGTACTTGTTCTGCAGTGATTGATGAGAATGCTGGCAGTATTGACTAATCATTAAAAATATTTATAGGGCAGGTCCCTTAAGGTGGTAGTAGACTTGTAGGGGAGATTAGCTGTATACTGAAAGGAAAATAGTTTCTGTGCGCACTAAATGAGGGCATGTAGTTCTTTTGTAATATCTTTAATTACTTTTTTCATCTTTGCCTTGCTTGACAGCCACAAATTTACCAAATGATTGCCTCCAAAATGACACATAGACTCCACAAAATTAATTGTTCAGAAGATGTCTTCATGTATTTCAAAAGCAATTAAATTTTATTAGTGTAATTAACATTACTAAATGTGTTAAAAATCTTCTTAGGTATTGTGCACAATATATAAAATAGACTGTAGAAACAAACAAATATACTACAGAATCTGCCCAGCTCTTTTTTCAAGATTCTTAACATGAACCTTAATCAAATAAAATATATGCACACTTTGTGGCTTGTGGCTCTGGTATATTTTTAGAGGTTAATTATCTACTATATTATTTAAAAGATTAGTGTTTTGTTGACACATTAATGACTGACCTTTAGTAAGTATATGCATGTATTTTTAGCTATTTATAATGATTAAAAATAGATGGTCTATTTAGATAATGATATAAAATACAAATGGGCCTGGTTCTGCTCTCATTTACATCATGAAAATCCAGAGTAACTCCATTAAAATCAGTGAGTTGATGGAATTACACTGAATTTACACTGGTGTAAATGAAGGCAAAATCTGTATGTCTGTGTGTGTATATAGAGATATATACAGAGAGAGCGAGAGAGAACATTCACATATAGCAAACATAAAATTCTATTGTCTTGTCACTATGTGACATTACCTTTCTGAACATTTATGTGATTCTTTGAAGTTGGGCTAATATATCAATTACTTTTTCCTTCTCCAGTTGCTATGTTATGGAGCTCATGAAAATGATTGCACTTTCTTGAGAGATGAGTTTTTGAAACATCTAATACCAAATAGACCATTTTAGTGTTGCTAATAAATTCCATTCAGCACCTAATATGAAATTACATAGTTCTTTAGGTATTCATAATTCTATTATTTTAATATATTGACTTAAAGACAGTGTTGCACTTCTTAGTTTATATTTTAGCAATTTTACACACACCTCTAAGATGATAATCCCAGAAATATTTAGCCATTTTAATTTTTCATTAAAAAAGGGTTTTAAAGCTGCTTATGGTATAGAGCTAAATTTATCATGCTTGTCCTTCATGTTTCATTTGATGGGAGTTAATTGTTAGTTGTTTTTAATTATACATCATGGCCTTTGTCCTGGAGACAATCCAAAGAGTAGATCATCTTGGTGTGTAATTTACTGAAACAGTTTCCAGGCATCATGCCATCCCCAAAACCATGTGGCACAATTGTCATTAAAATTAGGGAAATATTAGCATACATATTTGAATTAAGAATAAAAGGGGAGAAATGTTTCATAATGTTCTGTAAAGTGCTACTAATCTGATGAAAGTTTTTTTTATCAATGGCCTAATTTCTGAGTATCTTTAAAACAGGACTGCATGTCTCAGAATAGTCTTTGATGTTTGCCTCTTTGGCTGACAGAAAGTACAGCATCTCATGAATATCTGTGAATCTCTTTAGCAGGTGCATAGATGTGTAAGCACCTCAAGCACTGTTTTGGGAGTTGCCATGAGACAAAGATGGTCCTGTTACATTGTAAGCCATATTTCTTTTCAGCTGAGATGTCCAGACCTTTAGGGTACGATTAAGTAAAACTGCTTTATATAAATGTGTGCTGTGTAAAGGCATAGGGGATAAAACCTACCCCTTCAAATCAAGGGCAGCCACTTCATGGCCGGCACTCCAGCCTACAGGTTGGAATAGCAGTTGCAGCTCCTATAAAGGATTCCTAGCTACTGTATCCATGTAAGCACATCACACATCCCACAATATCATTCAAAGCAGACATGGAGGGGTGGTGCAGGGGGTACAGTGACCCTCTGCACAAATGCTTCACCTGTTTCACCAGTACCGTGCAATGCTTTCACAGCAGATTTTCCCTCTCCAGGACCTCCACCAAGTGATTGCCTTCATCCATAAAGTTCCTGATCCTGCAAACACATAGTAGAAAGATCTATTTAATATAATTAATTAATAATTTAGATTATGAGGAAATACATCAGTATATTAAAAATCCTGACATTTAAACACATGGTTCTGTTGTTGAAACATTTTATTGATGTCCAAAGGCCTGATCTTGTGAAGATTAAGGCTCCCAATCTTCCAAACACTGTATTCACATGAGTTAAGTACTTCTTTTAATGTGTGCAGAATCAGGGCCTTAAAAATGTTTAGAACCTTTTTTTTCTTCTTCTTCTAAATTTGTAAAATATCTGTAAGATATTTTAAAACTTCTACCACTGCTTTTATATATTAATAATATGTATACAAAACCAAAAACTGTTACCTTTGGAAGTCAAAATCACGGAAACATTTAATAAGCTTCATAAAAATATTTTTTTAAATTATATTTAAAAAATTATACTTGGGGTCAAATTTAAACCAACAGTACTCCTTTTCAATTGTTTTTTTTTCAATTGACAGTTTCTTTTAAAGAATTTTTGCCTCAATTTCCATAAAAATATTCTGTATTCTGCACACATACAAAATGGGGGGGGAAAAAAGGGAAATGAGTACTGTGGAAAGGGATCTGGGGGTTATAGTGGATCACAAGCTAAATATGAGTCAACAGTGTGTTGCAAAAAAATCAGACATCATTCTGGGATGTATTACCAGGAGTATTGTAATCAAAACACAAGAAGTCATTCTTCCGCTCTACTCCACGCTGATTAGGTCTCAACTGGAGTATTGTGGTGCCACATTTCAGGAAAGATGTGGACAAATTGGAAAACGTTCAGAGAACAGTAACAAAAATGATTAAAGGTCTAGAAAACATGACTTATGAGGGAAGGTTGAAAAAATTGGGTTTGTTTAGTCTGGAGAAGAGAAGACTGAGAAGGGACATGATAACAGTTTTCAAGTACATAAAAGGTTGTTACAAGCAGGGCCGGCTCTACAGTTTTTGCTGCCCCAAGCAGTGAAAAAAACTGCCGTCGCGGAAGGCAAAAAGAACAGAGAAGCTGCCACCGAATTGGCGCGGCAGCGGGCGGAACAGAGAAGCTGCCGCCGAATTGCCACCGCAGCCGGAGGAACTGCTGCCCCTTTCTAACTGCCGCCCCAAGCACTTACTTGGAACGCTGGTGCCTGGAGCCGGCCCTGGTTACAAGGAGGAGGGAGAAAAATTGTTCTTCTTAACTTATGAGGATAGGACAAAAAGGAATGGGCTTAAATTGCAGCAAGGGCAGTTTAGTTTGGACATTAGGAAAAAATTCCTAACTGTCAGAGTGGATAAGCTCTGGAAAAAATTGCCTAGGGAGGTTGTGGAATCTCCATCATTGGGAATTTTTAAGAGCAGGTTAGACAAACACCTGTCAGGGATGGTCTAGATAATACTTAGTCCTGCCTTGAGTGCAGGGGACTGAACTAGATGACTTCTCGAGGTTCCTTCCAGTTCTATGATTCTATAATTATTGTGCATTTCATTTACATACTGCATATTTTCAGTGATATATCTGTCACATTGGACTGTAAACGTTTTGTAAGTTTTCATAGCTGTTTTCTCTACAGCTTTTCAGTACTGCTTACATCTCAAAAACATTTTCTGCCAAATTCTGCCATTTGGGGTTAAATCTCAACCTCATTGATCTCAGTGGGAGCTAGATCAGCCAGTAGGCCTGCCCTTATTTAGCAAACTGTTTAAACATGGCTTAAGTCCATCCCTGTTTAGCCAAGTACTCACACGTGTTCTTAAGTCCTATTTCTTCTGCAAAAGTTCTTTGCTAAACCAGGGCTTTAAAGAACCATGTGATGAAGAGAACAAATCTGATAGATGTTTGTACGTTAAAGATATGTTGCTGACTACTTTTATTTAGATCCATGTGGCTCTGAGTAGTTTTGCACTTTTGATTTTGTAAGCCCAGTATGTTGTGTGTCACTTATATGGATGCCCATATATTGTCTTCTGCTTCCCCATTATTGTATTTGCATGTTTTGTTTGTACTGTTCAATGTAGGCTGAGTTTACTAGCAATTTTTACTTGGTTTTGCACTGAAGTTATCATAGTAATTGATTCACACTTTTAAAATAATTTTAATAAAGGCTTGTAAAGATGATCTCTGACTGTCCCTCTGTCTATTGTGTTTCTCAGTCACTCATAGGTTGAGTTATCCAGCTGTTTTGATCCTGAGTGTGGAGTAACGAAAAAGTGCTAATCAGCATTAGTCTTTGTGGTTTCTAGATTGCCAAGAAGAGCTCTCCTAAACTCAAGGCTGGGCATTGTCCTAAGATTTCATGAGAGTTTAAGTAATAGTTTTTGCCTAATTATAATTAGCATTTCATGAGCTGAAGTTAATTGTATTAGCAGTCAAACATATATTTTAATTTGGAAAGTATTTTGCGAATAAGTTGTCTTTTCTTGATTTAGGTAATTATGTTAATGGCAAGGACTGTTCAGGCTTTTAAAAACATTCTAGCTTTCTGTGGAACAGTTATTAAGAGGAGTGGGGAGTATGTAGTTCTCTTCGATCACTTTAATGAAACTCAGTGTTTTTATTGTCTATTAACTTACATGCAAACCATGGCACATCTGTCTATAAGCTACTAATTAGAGTTTTATTCCAAAAAGATAGAAGCAACCAATGTCATGATTAAGATTTTTTTAAATGTATTTACCAATGGTTATCAAAGAAGAGAGCAAATCCTTTTTAATTACTTTTAAAATGCACCTCCTTTATTATGGAGATTTAGTCTTTGACTGCTCATGTTCTGTGAAGTAGATGCTTCATCCTAATTACAGTAAATATGAATGTTGGTCTATATTATCTAGGATTTAGGTCGTTTTGGTTAGATATTCCATTACCTTTTTTGCTGAGGGCAGTTCATGGTGCATTCGATTAATGAGTAATACTTACACACATGGCCTTTCTATTGGAAGGAAGTTCTGAAATACTCCCGCCATTTTTCTAGTACCAGTGCAGCTCCAATGGTGTAAGTGCCAGTGTAGAATGGATGTTGGTGCTTTTGCCACCATGTTGATTAGACTAACTTTACTATGCCTCAGTTCCTACGTGTAAAATGTGGGAAATATTACTGATCTTCCTAATAGAGGTGCTTTGAGAACAAATTCATTTAATATTTGTGAGTCATTCAGTGTGACAGTGGTGATAAGTAATAGACATGATAGAAATTTGAGAGAGAGGTTTTTTTCTTCAAACTGAAGAAAGCATGGATGTAACCATAGGAAAAAAACAAGAGAAAAATGCTATGAAATGGCCTCATATTCTGAGAAAAAAATGCACTGAGAGAGCATTAGGAAGCTGTAAGCAACCTTATGAAACATCATGGGAAATGGGCTGTGTAAACAGAACAACAACAAAAAATAGCACAGGACATCCATTAGGTGATGCAGAACTCTTAGCTTTGGACATTTACCATGCTTTATATAGTAAATTGTGGGGTGGGAGAAATGTAGCACTTAAAGTTCGAAATTCACTTTTGAAGCATTAGAAACTTCAGCTTCTTTGTGAATCTAGGGCTAAATGTTCCCATTCTGTCAATCAACCCATAGTCACAAAAAAACTCTCTTCCATAGGGCAGGGGTGCCCAACATACAGCTCGTGGGCCATACACAGGCCACCAGAGCATTTCATAAGGTCCATGGCCTGCTTCAACACAATATACTAATGGCCGATTCATTAGCATTCTGTTGTCATGTTTACATCATGTTTACCCAAGTGTGTAAATAGATAATACAGTACATAGAAACAACTTATCTAAATACATCTGAAACAAGCTGAACTTAAAATATAAATCAATACAGGTGACTTTAGATCTTATTAAAATATGTAGAATTGTTTGGTCCACAAAAGATTGTGCATAGGTTTATGTGGCCCTCCTGTGTAATAAGGTTGGGCACCACTGCCATAGGGGAAGTTATTTGCAGCTGTTAGGAGGGGCCATTGAGCAAGGCTTTCCAACCTCAAGGAGAAAAGATGTACAGTACAAGGAAATGAGGCCCCAATCCCCTGGCCCGTCTCCATGGGAGACTGAGGAGGTGCGGGCTGCATTCTAGCTGAATGTTCTCTTTTCTGCCACTAAAGAGCTGTAATGCTATTGCCCCTAAAAGCAGTTGTAAATTGCCCCCTACTCTGTTATTGGCAGTGGTGGAGATAAAAGTTGTAATGAACAAGCTGATTAATGCTATTTGATACTTCCCTCCTTTCCAAAGTGCTTTGAGGTCTACTGATGAAAACTGTTATATAAGAACTGGGTATTATTATTGGATTTGGAGTAGTAAAGCTATATGAAGTGTAATGCTGTTTGGAGTGGTATTAATTTCTGCCCAGATTTCCCTTTGGACTTGTTGAGGGAAGCAGGCTGCTCTTCGGCTCCATCCTATACAGCCCCACAAAACCAGTATATCCACAAATGTGTGGGAGAAAAATACCACCACTCCCACAGTTAGCTGATAGTCTCCCCATAAACAATGTATATTTCAAGTACTTAAAAGAATACAGATGAATGTTATCCATCTACAAACTCTCTGTGTGTTGGTTGTTGATTTTTCTATTCCACACTTGTCCATTGATAATTTCAGCACATCTCCAGCAAATGACCTACATTAAAAGAGGGCACAGATGTTAATTAGATGTATTAATTTGAGATGTAGTTACTTTGGACCCTGCACTGACATTACTGAGAAAAGTACTCTGGCATATCTTTGCTAAAATACAAGCATCTATTAATATTTTGTCTGGATTTAACAAATATATGTATGTACTTTGTATGTAGCAGCATCAATGAAAATAACTGAAGAAATAATTTTATTAATTGATTCATGCAACCTGCTAAGGCTGAATTCACTTCTTCCACCCAATGCTTGTGTGATCAGGCTTTGTGGCAGGGCACTCCTAGCCCATAAGGAGTCACTGAATGGCAAAGTGGCCCATTCTGGCCATGCTGCACCCTTCTACACCTCCTCTTTTAGGGTCTTATCCAGGGCTCTTTGAAGTTAATGAAATTCTTTCCGTTGACCTCAGTAGGCATTGTATCAGACCCTTAGGGCTAGAGACACAAAGGTACTTAGGCACTTAACTAAGTCCACTATTTATGTGCCAGTCATTCTCAAAACCACAATTGACCAGCTGCCTAATCCTGTATGTGCCCCAGTTTCTGTCAATAGGCGTGTACAAAGCTGCCTAAGGAGTGATGCTGTCCCCCAGCTAATGAGCTGTTCACAGCCCTTGCTGAAGCCCTGGTAGACCCAAAGAGAGATTCTCAAACTAGGTGTTCCCCTGTCTAGCTCACTTGCAGGACCCATTCTGAAGGCTTTCTCAGAGCACGCCTAAGACCTGGCACAAAAGACAGCTGGTACTAGGTGCCCACTGGTAGAGCATTCATCAGGGACACGGGAGATCTGGATTCAAGTCCCTGCTCTGCTGATTGGACCATATCTTCTTGCATGAATGCCCTTAGTCACATGTAAGAGAATATAAGTATTCAGTCTTCAGCTGGCAATGTTCTCTCCATTTAGAAAGATGAATTCATCCAAATGAGAAACAGAAAGAATATCATGTGGCTTAACTAACCCATCACACACTGCAAATAACCACTAGTCAAATATGTCATTGAGTTTCCAAAGAACCACAGGCTGAGATATGTTTGGTAAGAGTTATGAATAGCAAATTCATAATTGTCAAAATCTGTTTGTAGATAATTCAGAAACAGACAAGGGCTAATTTTGTAATACAAAGCATTTACTATGAGTAGTTTCCCCAGCTCAAGTTACTAGTCCTTTGAAATTCAGGTTAGAATTTGAAATTTTAACTCATTTCCTTATTTTTATGTCTTAATTCTATTTTCTGTTTAACTTCCATACAATTAACAGATACATAGAAAGATGGTAACAAACAATAAAAAATCAAACCAAGATTTTCTTAATGTTTGTACAAAGAAAAGGTCATGTATGTTTTCAAGGAGTTCCATATTAGCAGTTCTCCATAGTGTGGCATGGACCCTGAGCACATGCACGGTGTCCCAGCCCTGAGGGCAGCTCATGGGCTGCTGCAGTGGTCCATTCACTCTCTTATTCCTTTCATGCAAGTAGGAGTTAATGGACCAGCCCGCCTCCTCGTAACTGACTGCTCCCATGGTGAGGGGTATGAGGAGAACCAAACGTTAAAACTGTGAACAAATGTGATACATTTGCCCAATGAGAATTTGGATCCACAACTCCCATAATAGTTAGAGGTGCCCTATTAGAGCCTGCTCTGTCGTGCACCTTTGTAAAGTTGACCCACATGCATTGGAGGGAGGGAGGAGGAAGCAGAGCATGGTAGTGGTAGTTTGGGCAGTTAATAAATCATATACCAGACTCCAGGATAGCAGCACGTGTACAGTTAAAGCCATTACTCTATGGATGGTGGTGAAAAATTCTAGTGCTTTGTATTCTCTGTCCATTCCAAAGTTGGCTGTTTTTACTTGCAAAACTTCTCAAAAATTCACACAGGTATTTTGAATATAATTTGGAGAACCCATAACCAAAACACATATTCTATATAATGCAGTCAGCTCTCTGGAACTACCCTCTGCATTTAGTGCACTGTTAGTAAACAAAAGGTATTAATATATAAGTAGTAATATTCCCAGGTGGCATGAGCTCTGTCTAACCTTCAGAAATTAGAAAAGGTAGCAATTATACCCTTAAAAAGTCACTTTTGAATTGACTAATTAATCATTCATTGCCCTCGGCACTAATAAGTCATTAGACTTGTAGTGGCTCATTATAAGGTGCAATATGTAGAAGGGCTCATTTATACGACTCCTGGCTGAATGTTGATTACGTTATTTATAGATAATACGTGCTTGTATGATCAATTATGACTTACATCAGTGAGGATTTTTTCTGTTGAAAAGCAACAAGATTAAGACTTAGTTAAAGCATCTGTCCAATTATAGCTTTGTAAAAGACTCTGTTACTGTCTTATTTCTTTCACTAATAATGGCCTCTACCCTTGGTAAAAGGAATCTAGCATACTGCATTTCTTAAATTAGTTCTCTGTCACTATTTAGTTTGTTTTTCAATTGTTGGTCTGTCTACTAGAGTTACTCATGGTTCCTGCAGAATTCAGGAATATAGGAATTGAAGTAAAATACTTCAAAGTACTGTATTTGAAGCAACATACTTGCAGATAGACTGAAATGTATGGAGGCAGTTAAGTTGAATTGTTCCTTTTTATATGCTAATTTACAGTGCCTTCCAAAAAGATGCCATATGAAGTCCTGAAGTGAGCTGTAGCTCACAAAAGCTTATGCTCAAATAAATTTGTTAGTCTCTAAGATGCCACAAGTACTCCTGTTCTTTTTGTGAATATACACTAACACGGCTGCTATTCTGAAACGTAGCTACTGGGTATATTAAGCAGGGTTTCAAAAACATTGTCTGATTTTAAAAGACACATAACTACAAAAAAAAATAAGGATGATGACTGGCATATTTAATATGTGCCAACATTGCTAATTTAAAACCACTACCATATTTTTAATCAATTCTTCTTTTTGTGTGTGTCAAGAACAGAATTTGCAATCAAACAATTAAAAAGCATGACTTTCCCCTAAAAGAGACATAAGTGAAATGCAAAAATCATGTAATGGATTTTTTAAAAATTCAGGAACAAATTCTATCTCAAGATATATGCACAGAAATCCATATGTTCCAATAAGAATTGTGATCATATATAGATCATCTGTGGGGATCAAACTAAGCATTTCTGGACTGAAAGAATAAACTTCTACTTCCTGAGCTTAAAGACCAACCCTGTTAGCTTGTGAACAGTAGCAGACTCATAAACCTCTTTGCATGAGATAGCCTCTAGGTGGGGCAAAAGACTCACACTGGTATTAATGCAGGTTACATATGCATATTTGAATTCAGAATTTGGCCAGTGTGTAAAATTTAGTGCTATATTAATTTTAGTGCAAATGTAAGCATAATAAACACATATTTAATGAAGTTTCATCATAAAGCAGGATAGTAGAACCTTATTCATCCGCATTAATAACAGGGAGAGCAATTACAAATTATGTAATTTTGCTGATTAGTTTAAAGAAAAAATAAATAATTTTAGAAGCAAGCAAAATGCACAATAGCATGTATTTGGCTCATTGTAACAGAGTATACTACCGCTTAAGGCTAGGCTGTCATATAGCCCTGCCCAGAGCTAAAAGGGAATGATAGAAGGTGTTGTTTCCAGAACTGAGAAAACTGTAGGCTGAAAGCAAAGCCTGCTGGAAAAAAGGAATCTAGATAGAAGATCCAGCCTTTCTCCAGTAAAGACGAGAACACAGGAGAAGCCATAGCTATGCAGAGTAAGAAGGAAGCACCTGAAGGAACAGGATCTGTCCTGGTTCCATCTGGTACAAGACCTCCTGAAAAATTAACTTCTGGTGGGTCTCAACAGTGAGGCTGTGATTGGGGTCTGGGCTAATACCTGCAGAGGGCAGCCTGGAAACGGCTGGAGGAAGAAGTCTGGAAAGGTGCCAGGAAGGAGGCCTAGAGACTGGTATAGAAGTGATTAGTAATGGAAGGACACTGATCACTGAAGCCTGCAGAAAACCTAGGATGAAGATCTATTTTCTTTTAAATGGCCTAGGATTAGGACTTTCAGAATAAGGAGGGAGGAAGTCCCCTTCATTCAGTCCTCAGTGCAATCAGGCAGGAGTTGGTCATAAATTCTCCAGACACCCTGGGACCAGAACAGCTGAAGAACTAGCTGGTTGAGACCTCTGAAACCAAGGGGAGAAGGACCTTCTGGAACCTCTGCAACTAAGATGAGGAGGCTGCACAGGCTAGGGAAGGAGCCCTAGATGCCTAGGCATGGCAGAAAACTGTTTTGTTTTGGATGTTTGTTACCCCAGAATGGGTGGCTTTTGCAAGTGTGGCCAAAAGGCTAAACTAAGCAAGTAAGAAAGGGCACTCTGCTTCCACAAGTGACAGTACAGGTGAAGCTGTACCCCAGGAGACAAGCTTAAGAGACACAAAAGCTCACTCTGTGGCATGCTGCTTCTTCCTCAACACCATATATATCCCAATATGAATGCTTTGCAGAGTGACACCTCAAGGGATGGGAATGGGCCAGAATGCCTATGGCCTGTGCCAGTGTGATCCAGTCTCCTCTGATTTGCACAGTCACCAAACCCACCATGCAGAGGAAGAATTAGCAGGAAATTTTATGAGTGCAAACTTACTGAGGCCATGATGCAGCAAGGTACTTAAACACATGCTTAAGTCTGACCCTATTCAAGGCAAATTTCAAGCACATACTGGAGATTGGAAGCACATACAGGGCCGTAAGCACTTAAGTAGTCCAGTTAAAATGAATAGTAATAGAGACATGTTTAAGTTATGCCCCTTCCTGGATTGGGGTCTGGGATTCCAGTCCTTCACATGGAGACTGAAGAAGGGAGAATGGAGCTCCGGTAAGTAATGTACTGTATATGCTCAAATCTTAGTTTTAGGTCAATAAATGTTTCTGAATTATGAAAGAAAAGTTGTTTAGCCTCGTCTCAGACTTTTGCTATGTAACTTTACAGCTAGTCAGAGCCTTCCCATGGACTACAGACAAAATAGCAAAATCAAAAGTATAACTAAAAATCAAAGTAAAAAACCTTTCCTAATCCAGTTAAATTAAACTCTGTTGTAACTTGTTCAGTCACCGTCATAACTGTTTAAAATCGTGATTGTGCAATACCTGTATGATCAAAGTTAATGTAATATTTATGCAATCAAAGTTAATGTTAAGACATATCATGATTTTACTAGTTGAGCCATGAATATAAATTACAAATTAACATAATTATTAAATATCATAGTATTTGCTCAAATAAAAAATTGAGAAAAAATTTGAGAAAAAATATTTTTGTAGAAGTAATGGTTTGTTTCATTATCTCTAAGAGGATTCGGCATATTATTTATTTTAGGAGAAAGCTTCCATATGTTTGATTTGACCTTTTGGGGTGATTTTAAACATCAGCATTTGGAGAGTCATTTTGAATAGAATGATAGTTTCATATATGCACAATACAACCATCTTCTCTTTTTACTACCCAAACCTGAAACTCAATCCACCTTTGCCATTGTCTTCAATGGGAACACAAATTAGGCCCTTTAAATAGGTCTACGTCTTCGAGGTTCTATACTGACCCATTTTGTGAAGCTTCTCTACTTCAGGGAAGCACATTCCATCCCAGAGCCTAAAGCTACTTGATGAGAGTCCACCTACTGCTTGCTACATCCTTTCAGGGCATGCAGTATGAACACTCCTTTATATATTGTACAGTGTGACGATGAAGGTGGGACCATAGCCTAGACTTACCATATTTGAACATTCAAAAAAGAGGACACTCTGCCGGGGTGAGGGGGGGTATTTGCTTGGCCCCCCCCGCCTCCAGCCACGCCCCAACTCTACCCCTTCCCCACCCCCATTCCAACCCCTTCCCCAAATCCCCACCCCGGCCCTGCCTCCTCCCCAGAGCATGCCGCTTTCCCACTCCTACCCCTCCTCCCAGCTGCGCAAAAGCAGCTGTTTCACGGCCAAGCGCTTGGAGCTGGGGGAAAAAGCGGGCACTCTCTCGAGTAATCAACATTCACTTTCTTTCTTGAATGATCAACATTCACTCTCTTTCTTGAATGATCAACTCTTCTTTAGGGAAAAATAATAATGGCAAAATCCCAGACGTTTTTAGATATTTAAAAATTCCTCCCTAATGGCGATTTAAGAACCAAAAAAGCCGGACATGTTTGGGAAAATACGGATGTATGGTAACCTGACCGTAGCCTTGCTCCGTCTTGCTCCTTTCTACTCGCTTTGTGATTTCTTCTGTCCTGGAGGGTCTGAGGAAGGATCTGTCCCAGCATTTAGGGAAATACAGGGACTGCTCTGTGCATGGGCTTAAAGTGTGAGTAGCTGCTTATGCCCCTTCCCACACACATCCACAACAGTCGGACACAATCTGCCCTTTCTTGTTTTTTAGCATATAAACACATGGGTGAAAGCTAACCAAATACTAAACTTTCCTAGGTTTCAGAGTAGCAGCCGTGTTAGTCTGTATCTGCAAAAAGAACAGGAGTGCTTGTGACACCTTAGAGACTAACAAATTTATTAGAGCATAAGCTTTCATGGGCTACAGCCCACTTCATCGGATGCATAGAATGGAACATATAGTAAGATATATACATACAGATAAGTTGGAAGGTACCAGACAAACTGTGAGAGGCTAATTTAGTTAAGATGAGCTATTATCAGCAGGAGAAAAAATCTTTTGTAGTGATAATCAAGATGGCCCTTTAGACAGTTGACAAGAAGGTGTGAGGATACTTAACTTAAGGAAATAGATTCAATATGTGTAATGACACTGGCCACTCAGTAAAAGATTTAAGGGTGGCAATTTTGCAACAGAAAAGCTTCAAAAACAGACTCCAAGGAGAAACTGCTGAGCTTGAATTAATATGCAAACTAGATACCATTAACTTGGGTTTGAATAGAGACTGGGAGTAGCTGGATCATTACACATATTGAATCTATTTCCTTAAGTTAAGTATCCTCACACCTTCTTGTCAACTGTCTAAATGGGCCATCTTGATTATCACTACAAAAGTTTTTTTTCTCCTACTGATAATAGCTCATCTTAACTAATTAGCCTCTCACAGTTTGTCTGATACCTTCCAACTTATCTGTATGTGTATATATATATATATATGTATTAATATTACTATATATTACTATATGTTCCATTCTATGCGTCCAATGAAGTGGGCTGTAGCCTACGAAAGCTTGTGCTCTAATAAACTTGTTAGTCTCTAAGGTGCCACAAGTACTCCTGTTTTTTAAACTTTCATAAGTGTCTTCATTTTATTGATGTTATTCATATACATGAGGTTGAAAGTATCAAAAAAGTAAGAAATTGCCTTTCATTGTAGGACACCTCCACATTACTCATCTCTACTGGCTATGTGACAGTATTTTTAGTTAATTCTTCACTATGCATTACTTTCTCCTGCAGTGTTTTAGATTGCCCCCAAAGGCTGAGTACAGGAAGGACTAATGTGATTTGACATTACTTGAAACCACAAGAGGCTTTCAGCACTGTGTAGGATCAGACCAATAGTATTTGGTCTTACCTCTCAACCTGCTGAGGCCCAAATGTGGGAACAAATATGTGTGTATCCATCATTTTGGGTCATTATTTAAGCAAGAAGCTTAAATTGCTGTGGGATTCATGTTTCAATGTAAACAGGACCTCTGTTTTATGATTCTGCTTCTCTGATTCTCAACTATAAAAATGAGGGGACATCAAATCTGTGTTGAATTGAGCTAATTTTGGTACTAAAATGAATGACAGCCCTCAAAATGGACAACAGTTGAGATATGCTCCTGATTCTACTTTCAGCGTAATGATTTGATAACAAGTAAGCTTTAATAAACATAGACTCATAGAATTTGTTATATTTAAACACACATATGTCATACAGCGTAGTGAGAAGGGTGAAATAAGCACTCTTCAATTATACAAAGTTTGTTAGGATGTGTAATAAATAAACACACACAGAGAAACAACACAAATAGTGTGTCTTATCATTTCATGCTGATGATAAGGCCAGTAGGCCATGCTGTTCATGAATTTACAATCATATGGTATGTGCATTACAGCATAGTACCCATACCAACTTTATTATGCTCCAGCCAATCAAACATGAGGTTCTGTACTATAATTGTGTAATTTATTAATGGCACAGTTATTTCAGGTGATTCTTTGTCCTCTCTCAAAGTATTTATATGATGCCTTGTCATAGTGTATATTTTGTAATTAAACTGAAATCATGGAATGTCGTAAAGCCTGAATATCACATACCAGCTGTCTCATTCAGCTGACTTGTCAGTCAATACAAACTGCAAATCACAACTATATTTGATCCTGATTGGGAAGTTATTTTGGGACCCATGCCAGTACATGAAAATGTTGTACCAAAGGGATAGCATCCTTTGTAATTGGTTCAATGAGGACCAAAAAAGACTCATGGCTGCACAGTTTTAATGTATTCCGTTTTTAAAAACATGTACAGTAGCCAAGAGCTTTTTAACAGCCCCATGAAGCATGCCTCTGTTCCTGTTTTTCTCTCCAACCCTCCTCTCCCGCTGTTTTTGCTTTCTCTCCTCCCCCCTCTGTTGCCCTATTTCTCCTCTGCCCTCTAACACAGCTGCTCCTTCCTCCTGCTGTCTTGAATCTGCTGCTGGTCAGGCATGAGTTTCTGTCATACTTACAGACCACAGCTCTCGCTTTTAAACTCACTCTCCTTGTTGTTCGTTAGTTAGCTGGTTTGTTGACTGGAAGATTTGGATGGATTGTAATTTTTTTTTAAAGTTTTTGAATCAGCGAGGCCTGGGGTGTGCTGCTGTTACATTTTGAATCATTGTTGGAACCTTCATGAGAGTTATATTTGTTTTTTTATCTGCTATAATAAAGTACGCTCAGGATCTTGTTTATTGTGTATGTCTTCATCAGGGACTGCTACCCTGGTCTGATTGTAGATTGTGCTGAGAAAATGTTCTCTTTTTTCAAATGTAAATATCTCAACATATTGTTGGTATTTTACCTAATCTTTACTCTGGTTACCAGGTGCTTTCTGCTGTTAATACAGTGCTGCACACCGGGGTATTATTAATACAACACAGTTTTACTTCCTTTGTGCTTCGATTTTTATTTCCTTTCTGTCCTTAAGAATCACATTTTAGCGCTAAGCAAAGACAGAACCACTTGCTCTTGTACTTATGCAAACATCTCTCTCTCTGTCCATCGGATTTGCTTTAAAAATGATTTTCCTTAAATGGTTTCACCTTCAAAATTTCAGCTTCTAGAGTATTCAAAATTCAGAATTTTCCTGTAGTTATACCTTCCCTTTCCCCCTCCCCCCATACAGTATAATGTTTTCTTTAGTCTGTTCTTGGATTTCCCTTGAAAACTATCAGTATTTGCAGGTGCAAGGGCGTTCGTGTTTTCCTCATTTCAAGAATATCCTGTACTGAACCTCTGTTCCACATCTCTCTCCCAAAGCTATTTGTTCATGGCAGTGACCCAAGCTGCTCTCCTTGTTGCTGAACTTGAATTGCTCTCTCACCTTGGCAATGTTTCAACTATGTCAGTTAAATCACAAAGAGGGACACTCAGGCCAAGATCAAAAACACCTTTCCTAGAGAGATATGGTGCTGACCCAGAAATAACTTAGAGGTAGCCAAAGCATCATTGCACCGTCCAATACAGTTTTAATAGAGAAGGAATCTGTTCCTGTGCATATTCAATCATTGCTGTGCTGTGTTCTGTCTCCCTGTGTGTGCTTACTAGGAAGATTTAAATATATAGATGGGGAAAATATCGTATGGTATATGAAACATTCTGTTTGCTACTCTGGAATGCAGTGCAGTACAATTTTAATGTGACGGGGAAATGCCAGATGGCTACAGAAAAGTGGTGGGAGATAGATATATTAGCTCCAGGCTAAACAAATTCCTGGTACCAGGATAAGTTAAATGGCAGCTACTCCAGGTCAATTAACTCACCTGGGGCCAATTAAGAACTTTCCAGGAGGCAGGGAGAATGCTAGGTTGATTGGGAAACCTGAAGCCAATCAGGGACTGGCTGAAACTAGTTAAAAGCCTCCCAGTTAGTCAGGTGGGTGTGGATGTCAGGAGCTGTGGGAGGAAGTTGTGCTGTTGGAGAGACTGAGCAGTACACACCATATCAGGCACAAGGAAGGAGGCCCTGAGGTAAGGGTGAAGTGGAGCCTGAGGAAGTGGGGGCTGCTGTGGGGAAGTAGCCCAGGGAATTGTATGTGTCATGTTTCTAAAAGGTCAGCTACCATAGCTGATGCTATTAGGGTCCCTGGGCTGGAGGCCGGAGTAGAGGGCGGGCCTGGGCTCCCCTTTTTGTCGTCCCCCCCCCGCTCCCAATTAATCACTGAGACTGGGAGACAACAGAGACAGTGCAAGGGAGGATAGCTTCTCCTCACCTCCCTCGCTGGCTTATGATGAAAATGGCTCAGTAGACTGTGACCCTTGTCTCTAGAGAGAGAAGGGTTATGTGGAGGGTCACAGTGAGCCTCTGAGGCTAGCAAAATCCGCCAGGAAACACAGGACCCACGGAGACAAGGACAGAGCTTTGTCACAACTGGTGTTAGCAGTGGGATTTCGTTCACAGCATGGTGGAAGAAAGAGGTTTAAAAAAAAAGTGCACTGGGGTTTTGGATTTTTTGTTGTTTTGGTGTGTTTTTTTGCTTTGTACCACAATGGAGGAGGTGGTAAGAGCTCTGGTACAAGACCCAGCAGCCCAGCAGGAGGCCACCCGGGTTCAGGCAATGGTGCAACAGGAGTCTATGTGGCTACCACAGGAAACCAATTAATTATTGATGAGCCAGGTGACCCAAGATCGTGCCCTCTTGAGAGAAGTGGTAGACCAGCTGAAGATCCTCACCACCCAGGCCCGGGGGTCCAACGGGACACGAACCCTGAGGGCCACTGGTTGTCTGCCAAAGATGACGTCAGGAAATGACGTAGAGGCATATCTCCTCTCTTTCAAAAGGACTGCTCAGCATGAAGTGTGGCCCCAGGAGCAGTGGGCCAGCATTCCTGCCCCTATTTGTGTGGAGAGGCCCAGAAGGCCTACTTTGACTTGCCTGCCATGGATGCCACTGACTATACCCTTCTGAAGCAGATATCCTAGCGCAATCAGGGGTGACGGCAGCGGTAAGGGCCCAGAGGTTCCGTGAGTGGAAGTACCAGGAGAACAAACCTCCAAGGTCCCAGCTGTTCGACCTCATACACCTCACGTGGAAGAGGTTACAGCTCAAGGTGTGCAGCCCGGAGGAGATTTTGGAGACCCTGGTCATGGACCATTACATGCAGGGACTGCCGCCAGATCTCCACAAATGGGTAGGTCAGAACGATCCGTCCACGTACGATGAGATGATCACGCTGGTAGAAAAACGGATGACAGCCAGGGGACTGACCCGACTACCCAAGGAAGGACCCTTTTGAAGCAAGCACGCAACGCCAACCCTGGAAGGTTGGGCAGACAGACCCCCGGGGAGTCCTAGGTGGAAGAAGGGGAGTGGCTGAAAACCAGCAGGGACCCCAGAAGGAAGGGATTGTCCTGAGTGGGGGGAACCCCGGGACTAAACCCCCTAACCCCCGGGATAGGGGAGTGATTAAAAGCAATTCTAGGTGTTATGCATGTGGGGAGTGGGGGCACATAGCAGCACAGTGTCCCAACACTGAGGAGCCTATGCAATGTAACTTGGGGGATTGGGAGGTCCCATGCTCCCTTATCCATCTCGCGGGGGTCACATTAGCCCCGCATAATTACACCAGGCCAGTGAGGATAAATGGAGCAGAGACTACAGCGCTTGTGGACTCTGGGAGTGCTATCACTCTCATATCTGATAAGCTGGTAAAAAGTAGTCAGCTGCTACAAGCCAAATGTGTAGCAATGACGTGCATGCATGGGGCCGTGAGCCATTACCCCACCATCCCGGTAGAGATAGAGGTTCAGGGGAACCCCATTGAGGTGACTGTGGGTGTAGTTCCTAAACTCCCATATCCTGTAGTCATTGGGAAGGACTACCCAGGGTTTGATAATTTACTCCCCCCAGGGAGGCTGAAGGGAGGTGGGGACCCTGAGGACAGCGACTCATCACCAGGGGAATGTCAACCCCCGATGTTTGCTGAGATTTCTCAGGATCTGTTCTCAGCCCCCTGAAAGACCCGGAAGACAAAAAAAAGAGAGGAAGGCCGCGAAGGCTTTGGGAACCCGGATCCTGACCCAGGGCCAGAAAACCTCTGTAGTAGGCAGATGAAAGCGAGCAACCAACAGAGAAACTTCCACCACAGAAGGTGAGCCAGAGGCTGCCCCCAGCCATGACAGTGGCGAGCAATTGGAAGAAGCAGAAGCCAGCCCCTGGGAGCTTGGGCAGGGTAGTCCCAGGAGAGAGACTTTTCGGCGGGACCAGGCGGAGGACCCCAGATATGATAACGCCAGGAAAGAGATGGCCGAGATTGATGGGATACCTGTGGATGGGAAGGTCCGGGGTCCCGGACCTTACTTTATAGTGAAGAAAGATCTCCTGTACCGCATGGTGCAGATGCAGGAGCAAGAGGTACAACAACTTCTGGTGCCACGAAAACATTAAAAAGCCATATTGAGTCTTGTACACAGTCACCTGTTTGGAGGACACCTAGGGGTAGAGAAAACCCAGGCACAGATCCTGTGGAGGTTCTTCTGCCCAGGAGTACATGAAGATGTCCGGCGATACTGCACCTCTTGTCTGGAATGTCAGTTACATAGCCCTCGCCTGCACTTGCGGGCTCCTTTGATACCTCTTCCAATAATAGAGGTTCCTTTTGAATGGATAGCCATGGATCTGATAGGGCCCCTAGAGAAGACAGCTCGGGGCCACCAACATGTGCTTGTTGTACTGGACTATGCAACCTGGTACCCGGAAGCTGTTTCACTACGTAACACAGCTTCCAAGACAATAGCTAAGGAGCTAGCACAGATCTTTGCCTGGTTTGGACTACCCAAGGAGTTATTGACTGATCAAGGGACACCTTTCGTGTGCAAGTTGATGAAAGATCTCTGTTCATTGTTCCATGTATAAGCCCTACGGACCTCTGTATACCACCTGCAAACAGATGGCCTCGTG
This sequence comes from Eretmochelys imbricata, assembly GCF_965152235.1. Taxonomy (NCBI): domain Eukaryota; kingdom Metazoa; phylum Chordata; order Testudines; family Cheloniidae; genus Eretmochelys; species Eretmochelys imbricata. The sequence continues at coordinate 315,742,602 of NC_135572.1, forward strand.
GAAAGTTTCAATAGGACCCTCAAGGCCATGATCAGGAAAGTGGTGAGCTGGGATGGGAAAGATTGGGATACCCTATTGTCTTACCTCACATTTGCCATCTGGGAGGTTCCACAAGTCTCCATGGGTTTCTCTCCATTCGAACTACAATATGGGCACCACCCCCGGGGCATATTGGATATAGCCAGAGAAGCCTGGGAAGAGGAGCCAAATCCCGGAAGGAACATAGTTGAGCATGTACTGCAGATGAGAGATCGGATAGCCCGAGTTATGCCCATTGTATGGGAACACTTGGAGAGAGTACAGGTGACCCAATGAACCCATTATAACCACCAAGCGAAGCTTCGATGGTTCCAACCAGGGGATCGGGTGATGGTACTGGTGCCCACAGCAGAAAGTAAACTGTTGGCCCAGTGGCAGGGACCGTACGAAGTAATCGAAGCCGCGGGAGAGGTGAATTGTAAGGTGCGGCAGCCAGGCCGCCGGAAATCGGAGCAAATTTACCATATCAATCTTCTAAAACCTTGGCACGATCAAGAGGCATGCTTAGTCATGCAGGAGACCCTTCCCCAGGAGGAGAACTTACACGAGCAAGTGAGGATATCATCCGACTTGACGCCGATCCAAAAGATCGAGGCAGCTGACATGATTAATCGCAAACGAGATGTGTTCTCTACAAAACCAGGGCGGACGACTGAGACCTATCACCATATCTGCATGATCCCCAGAGCCAAAGTAACACTGAGATCCTACTGAATCCCAGCAGTCAAAAGAGAAGAAATCAAGGCCGAAGTAAAGAAAATGTTAGAATTAGGGGTTATTGAAGAATCTTAGAGTCAGTGGTCCAGTCCAATGGTTCTAGTGCCTAAACCTAGATGGTACCACGAGATTCTGTAATGACTTTTGCCGACTGAATGAAATATCCCAGTTTGATGCATACCCCATACCATGCATTGATGAACTGGTTGACCGACTGGGTAGCGCCCGATTCTTGACTACACTGGATCTGACAAAAGGATACTGACAGATTCCTCTGACCAAAGAAGCTAAAGAAAAGACAGCATTCTCCACCCCAGACCAGCTATTCCAGTACACCGTCCTCCCTTTTGGGATACATGGGGACCTGGCCACATTCCAGCGCCTCATGGATAAGCTGCTACACCCCCATACTAGTTATGCAGCCACATACCTAGATGATGTCATCATCCATATGCCAGACTGGGGAACCCACTTGGCAAAATTTGAGGCAGTACTGCACACCTTAAGGAGGGCTGGCCTCACTGCTAATCCTGTTAAATGCGCCATAGGGCTAGCAGAGGTTAGGTACCTGGGATATATTGTGGGAAGGGGCATAGTGAATCCCCAAACGAATAAGCTAGAGGCAATTCAAAACTGGCCCCGGCTGACCCAAAAGAAGCAGGTCCGCGTGTTCCTAGGCATAGTAGGCTACTACTGACGTTTTATTCCCCACTTCACCACTAGGGCAAGTCCCCTTATGGATCTGGTGAAGGCCCGAGGTCCAGACATGGTAAAGTGGACCGATGCAGCAGAGGGGGCATTCACAGACTTTCAGATGGCCCTCTGTAATGACCCCGTACTCATAGCCCCGGACTTTAACAAGGAATTTATTTTACAAACAGACGCTTCTGAGGTGGGGTTGGGAGTGGTTCTATCGCAAATGGTGGGAGAAGAGGAACACCCGATCCTCTATGTAAGCAGAATGCTTCTCTCAAGAGAACAGAAATATGCAGTAGTCAAGAGAGAATGCCTTGCTGTCAAATGGGCTATGGAGACACTGCGTTATTACCTCTTAGGCCGGTGATTTACTCTTGTGACGGACCATGCACCCCTCCAGTGGATCCAGCGGAATAAGGAAAAGAATGCAAGGGTCACCAGGTGGTTCTTATCCCTCCAACCATTCCAGTTCTGCATACGGGACAGGGCTGAATGCCACCATGGCAATGCTGATGGTCTGTCACAAGCATACTGCCTGGCGTCCCAAGTTGCCCAATTCTATGGTGTTGAGCAGAGGGGGGGATATGTGACGGGGTAAGGCCAGATATCTACAGAAAAGTAGTGGGAGATAGATATATTAGCTACAGGCTAAACAAATTCCTGGTACCAGGATAAGTTAATGGCAGCTGCTCCAGGTCAGTTAAGACACCTGGGGCCAATTAAGAACTTTCCAGAAGGCAGGGAAAACGCTAAGTTGATTGGGAAACCTGAAGCCAATCAGGGACTGGCTGAAACTAGTTAAAAGCCTCCCAGTTAGTCAGGTGGGTGTGGATGTCAGGAGCTGTGGGAGGAAGTTGTGCTGTTGGAGAGACTGAGCAGTACACACCATATCAGGCACAAGGAAGGAGACCCTGAGGTAAGGGTGAAGTGGAGCCTGAGGAAGTGGGGGCTGCTGTGGGGAAGTAGCCCAGGGAATTGTATGTGTCATGTTTCTAAAAGGTCAGCTACCATAGCTGATGCTATTAGGGTCCCTGGGCTGGAGCCTGGAGTAGAGGGTGGGCCTGGGCTCCCCTTTTTGTCCCCCCCCCGCTCCCAATTAATCACTGAGACTGGGAAACAACAGAGGCGTGCAAGGGAGGATAGATTCTCCTCACCTCCCTCGCTGGCTTATGGTGAAAATGGCTCGGTAGACTGTGACCCTTGTCTCTAGAGAGAGAAGGGTTATGTGGAGGGTCACAGTGAGCCTCTGAGGCTAGCAAAATCCGCCAGGAAACACAGGACCCACGGAGACAAGGACAGAGCTTAATCATTAACAAGGACCAGTCCTTTACTATTAGTGATGGCTTAATGTGGCAAGAGTGTTTGTTAGCAGAAGCAATTTTGCTTTATTTTAACCACATATTTTAATACATTTGGGAATAATAATAACAATAATACTTTGCACATCTATAGCACCCTTCATTCAAAGATCTCAAAGGAGTTTATAAACATACTATTGTGTTCTTTGCTTTATGTTTAAATTAGCTATAGGAAGGATCTGAAAACAAAAATCTCTTTGCATGTAGTGTTTCTCAATGCACATTTCATATTGGCTTTTCCTGTTAATGTCTTGGATACACACAACAATCCAGTAGCTTTATCAAAAGTGCCTTTTTATTTGTGTATTTTCTTTATGTTGTACTGAGTGCTAACAGGCCTTTGGTTATTGGGTGCCTTGTAAATACACAATAATGGTTCTAGGTTTGGGGGTCATGATGGAAATTGAACTAAACATGAGCTCCAAGTATGACGCTATCGCCAAAAGGGCTATTACAATCCTTGGATGCATAAACAGGGGAATCTCGAGTAGGAATAGAGAGGTCATTTTACCTCTGAATTTGGCACTGGTGCAACCGCTGCTGGAGTACTGTGTCCAGTTCTAGTGTCCACAATTCAAGAAGGATGCTGATAAATTGGAGAGAGTTCAGAGAACAATTAAAGGATTAGAAAATGTGCCTTATAAGGTATTTCTACACAGCCCTCGGAAGCAAGCCTGGGTCAATAGATTCAGGATAGCGGGGCTCACACTAGTGTAACCCACACACCTCCAGGATGTGGTGTTCTGTCCCATTTAGTGGCACCAAGACCACTTAGAGAGAGAGATAAAATGAGTCTGCTCTACAGCCGTAGCTAACAGCCAGTTGGCTTTTAGCTCATGCACTAAGCTTCAGAGGTCCCAGGTTCGATCCTGCCCACCGACAGCCGGGGTCTGTTGGCATTACACTAGCACTCTAAAAATAGCTGTGAAGACAGCGCTTTGAAATTGTGGCTTGCACTTGGGCTCTGAAGCCTAGGCAGAAGGGTGAACTTCAGTGCCCTCCCTGATCTTCAGAGCCTGAGCCGTAACTTCAAAGCACTGTCTGCACAGCTATTTTTAAAGCCTTTGTAGGAGCACCGGTAGCCCAAAGCTATCAACCAGCTTGCTTCCATGGGCTGTGTAGACATACCCACAGTGATAGATTGAAGGAACTCAATCTATTTAGCTGAACAAAGAGCAGGTTAAGGGGTGACTCGATTACAGTCTCTAAGTATCTACATGGGAAACAAATATTTAATAAGGGCTCTTCAATCTAGCAGTGAAAGGTATAACACTATCTAGTGGAGTAATTAACCATTAGAACAATTTACCAAGGGTTGTGGTGGATTCTTCATCACTAACAATTTTAAAATCAAGATTGGATGTTTTTCTATGCTTTAGAAATTATTTTGGGGAAATTCTCTGGCTTATGTCATACAGGAGATCCGACAAGATGATCACAATGGTCCCTTCTGGCCTTGGAATGTATGACTGTAGGTGCTAAGTGTAATATGCAGATGACTGTTGTACACCTCTAGAAAAGACAGAGCAGAAATTATCAGACTGAAAAATAAGTACATCTGTTCTCATGGAATCAGTCTGTATCAAGGGTGTAATTTTTAATGCGCTCAACATAGGGCTAACTTTGATCCCACTGAAGTCAGGTTTGCCATTGACTTCAATGGGAGCAGAATAAGGCCACTGCTCAGTGCTTTTGAAAATGCCACCCTAAATTAAAAAGAAACAGAAGAGATACTATGAAATCAAAGGTTTCAGAGTAACAGCCATGTTAGTCTGCATCCGATGAAGTGAGCTGTAGCTCACGAAAGCTTACGCTCAAATAAATTGGTTAGTCTCTAAGGTGCCACAAGTACTCCTTTTCTTTTTATGAAATCAAAAATCAACATGTTTTATATCGTGGTTATTACCCCTTTAGAAACCTGAAAGTCAAATCTTTTTACAAATCAGAGGTGTCTAGCAAATTATTATCCAATACTTATTTTATACTAATTCAGTGCACATTTAGGAGCTTGATTAAATATTCAAGAACTAGCAGTTGATATGTACCAAAATGATGCACCCAGGTGGTGTGGCTTTGGCTTTCTGCCCTGGGCCCCAGCAAGTATAATGCTGGCCCTGCTTGGCGGACCCCCTGAAACCTGCTCGCAGCCCCCCAGTGGGCCCCAGACCCCTGGTTGAGAACCACTTCTCTAGAGTGTCTCCAAGTGGTGGAGGAGGTTCCTCTGAAATCCAGGTCTTGTGTAGGGCAGTGCAATCTGCTGTCATCACATGAGCAGCCTGGTTCCCATATTCATTTGATACATACACTGCTTATGGGATTTCCATCACCGAGATCAAATGAAATGCGTACATGCTGTGTATGTTTATGTACTGTAATCTCAACCTGAATATTATTACCGGAATATTTGCTTTTTAATTTAAAACCTTTTATTCCCAATTTATCTATTCCGGTAATTAAGGTTGTGGCCCGCCCTAAAGGAGTTTCCAGGGAAAGCCACAGTTAACAAAGCTAACTTCCCATTGAAAGGACACGGATACAGCCCTCCAATCAAGAATAGGCAAACAAGCAGCAAATTCTTCAAAAACAAAAATAATATTTATTTAGAAGTGAGTGAGTATAGTAGAAGAGTAGAGATACAGATAATAGAGTTACAATTAAAAAGGAATGGAGCGGCACAGCAAATAAAGACACAACACTACAGTTATAGTTTATATTATTGATATATGCTATAGAGTTAATTGAATCATTCTATTAATACTCTATACCTTAGAACAAGATAGCAGTTAAACATATAACAATATATTAATTAACATTCAGTATTAAACACTTAAAACTAAACATCCAGTAAGCGCTAGCTTACTAAATGGGCAGGGACAGATCTCACTCAGTGCACGAGCATCCAGCTTTATTTACACTTGAAACTCACACACTCTAAGATGATAAAATAGATGAAGATTTTGACTTACAAAGGCCTCTGATTCGTCACCGGAAGGCCCCTCCTTCTCTGGCACAGTGCTGGCGTGCGATGGTGTAGTGATGGTCAGCTAGTCGCTGAGCTGGTGCTGCTGGCTGCGATGTTGTTGTGCTGCCTTTTCCTGAGCTAAAGCAGTTCCCCAGGCAGGAGAGACGGAAACCCGCTGGGTAACTGCTGCAGTGGCTGCTGCGAAGGGCCCCTGCTGGCTGGGTGGCAGGAGCGGACGTCCTGGGTAGGCTGCTGCTGCAGTAGCTGCTTTTCAGAGAGCCTCTCCCTTGTTGGGTTCCGCTGATGATGCTGCCATTGGTCTGTAAGCACCTTCTCCCTTGCAGGTGTCTGGCAGAGCTCCTCTCTCTCGCTGGTCCTTGCTCCCTACGAGGTTTAGCTCATTTTCCATCATGACCACCAAACCTAGAACCATTATTGTTGCCTTTATATATGGTTTGCAGCTCATTAGCTGTCATTTATTATCGTAATTCAGCCTACCATCTTTCAGAGATTAGCGTATGTTAATAATATGCTAATTGGTGACATGTACTAGTAGCTCCTCCTCCTCCCATGGACTTCTGTGGGCTCAATGTATTCCTATGGAGTTTTTCAGCGGACCTTTGGATGAACCCTAGCTACTTCCTATCTGGCAGTCCCATTTGTTTCTATGGGCAACAATGTATTTCTATGGGATTTTGCTGAGTCATTCCCCACAGGAAGTGATGCAATACCTTGCCTTGATTGCATCATCCCTATTCATTTCTATGGGCTCTCATATATTCTTATGGAATTTCCCACTACATTACATAACCCTACAGCCGCCATTACTATATTTTCTAATTTAAACTATTCTTAATTTTTGATTAAAGCTTTATTTTTAAAACTAATTACTGTTCTAAGCATGTGAAATGGTCCTGACACTTGCACCACTCATTTTATATCCAGTTAAGAGAATTACAATTTCTCCAACTTTAAGCCCCTTCACAGGGGTTTTCTGCAGACTTTCAATTTAAAGTGTTCTAAGGCATTTCAGGCAACTGAGGCAAAACCTCTGACCACAATACTAGCAATATATTCAATATTCTGCTTCAATCATTCCATTATCATGTATTTGTCAAACATATTAATTCGACCTGACACTCACAAGGACAGAGTAGGCTTTTTTCTTGTACCAGTTGCCCATTGGGAGCAATGTATTATATGGTGAATTTTCCCTGATGAGGTGATAATGATCTTGAGCTATTTTAAAATCTGTTTCCTAGTCTTTTAGGAAGTGCAGGAATGATTGGATAACAATACAAATGCTACTTTACACAGAAGTGAGGTTTGAATTAGAATAAATTCATTGACTCAGCATTGTAAGCAACATAAATTAAGAAGTCATTAAGAGGTTTGACTCAAAAAGTCTGTGATTAAAATGTATCAATTGACCATGCTTACATCTGATTGCTTAAATGTGATATCACTGAGCTTTGTAGTGAACACTTTCAATAACATTTTTCATCATCTCTGGGGAAAAAATGACCAGAAATATCAGTGTTTGTTTAGGATATTGTTGCAATAATTTGCGTCACATCAGGCTAAATATATATACACTTTTGTAGTATGTAATTATATAAATACATTCATATATTAATATTTTATTTTTTTTAAAAAATGTGTATGCATGATAGGATTAAAGTTGTTGTTCAAAAATTCTGACTATTGAATTGTTGTGTAATAATTTCTCTGATCATAATATTCATCAGCCAAGCAGATTGGTTCATTATTATATTGAACAAAACACATGGCATTGTATGTGTTGTTCTGGAATATATTTACGTATCTGGTGTGATGCTAAGCATTCAGATATTATATTATAATATGAGTTACGAATTTGAGTACCTTATTCTGATTATATAATGAGCTCTATGTAACATGACAGCTTCAGTGACATACAGTGCAAAAAGAATTGTACATAGTGGAGTGACAAGCTATTTAATGACACTTTCATTTTAGGACCTCATATGGGAGAGATCAAAGGAGAGAAAGTGAGAGAAGTAGGCAGCAATTAAAAAAAGAACCATTTTATGGAGGAAGCAGGTAGGGATATTTCTCCCTATTAGTGTTCCCCCAAGAACCTGCACTAAGCAGCCAGACTGGATTTTGGTGTAGCCTTATGTTTGTTAAACCAGACCAAGAAGTCTCAACATACTCAGGAGAGTACCCTAATTATATCATGAGGGCAATGTGACATTTTTAAAATATCAGCTTAACAGGAGCACCTATTTGTGATTGTTGGGGAATGTGGATCCTTCCAACAATAGCCAAATAATTTGGGGTATCTTTTTAACAGCCATTCAAAAAGTATTTTGGTGGATAGTTTAACAAAACACACTAGATTTTATGGCTCATCGTATAATACAGAAATTTCTTAATGACACAGGAAAAACTAATTATTAATAACAAATTATAAGAACTAATCAGGCGCTCTATTAATTAATTTCACTTCATTTCCCATCGCAATTTCTCCAAATCATTTATACTTGATTTATATAAATTGTTGGACCTTAAGGGCTATTTTAATTAGACAAAAAGAGAAGTTTCAAAAATTCAGAAATAACTAAACTATTTTATTAATTACCAATGAGATGTGATAACCACAGTATTTTTTTAGTTCGGTTCATAATAGATGGCCCTCTAATATTAGGCTTCAGTATGCTTTATATCAATATATCTCAGTTTAAATAAATTAAGCTCTAGCCTTAAATGTGAATCCTTTATGCTGGATGTAAAGGGACCCTAGTTTCTGTAGTAATCCCAGACCATAAGTAGGTTTATACATGGCCAATAAAGGACTCTACTTAAGTGTCAATATATTAAAGTCTTTTTATGCTCTTTAAAGCCCACTAAACTCTGTTAAAAATCAGCCTGTCACTAGAACCTTTCCATTTCAATTAATATTGTTTCTTGTCTCATCAAAGTCAGAATGCCTGTTCCCTCTGGATTCGGGTGTTTATAATGGGTAGACACAAAGGAACTTTCTCCCAATAACTAATCCCTTTGTGGGGCATTTTGCAATTAATTTCTCACCTTGAACAAGACAGTATCTTGGCTGTTGCCTTCTTGGATCTGAAGCTATGACATGAATTTTCTTCAGGAGAGTGTTACCACTTCTCCCTTGAAGATGATGAAGCTGTTAGGAGTTTTTTGGAATGGAGAGTCCTGGAAGATCTTGCCTGTAGACTCAGCATCAGTTTAATTATCTGGGTTCTACTAGCTGCTGACTGCAGAACTCATGTTCCTGGCCCCCAGCAGATCTTTTCTCTGATGAATCATAGGCAGTTCATCAGAGCACTGGCTGTATCTTGGAGATGTCTTTCCCCAAAATATCACCGAAGCACTACACCCCCCTTTCCTGGGGAAGGCTTGATAAGAATCCTCACCAATTTGTACAGGTGAACACAGACCCAAACCCTTGGATTTTAAGAACAATGAAAAATCAATCAGGTTCTTAAAGGAAGAATTTTTAATTAAAGAAAAGGTAAAAGAATCACCTCTGTAAAATCAGGATTGTAAATACCTTACAGGGTAATCAGATTCAAAACACAGAGAATCCCTCTAGGCAAAACCTTAAGTTACAAAAGACACAAAAACAGGAATATACATTCCATCCAGCACAGCTTATTTTACCAGCCATTAAACAAAAGAAAATCTAACATATTTTCTAGCTAGATTACTTATAGATTACTTACTAGCTTTACAGGAGTTGTAAGGCTGCATTCCTGATCTGTTCCTGGCAAAAGCATCACACAGATAGACCAAACCCTTTGGTTCCCCCCATTCCAGATTTGAAAGAATCTTGTCCCCTCATTGGCCATTTTGGGTCAGGTGCCATCGAGGTTATCTTAGCTTCTTAACCCTTTACAGGTGAAAGGGTTTTGCCTCTGGCCAGGAGGCATTTTATAGCACTGTATACAGAAAGGTGGTTACCCTTCCCTTTATATTTATGACAGTTACAATTTCTATAGTGGAAGTTCAGCATAGAAAAACAGCAAATCCTAGTGTCCTAATAAAGCAGAAAATCCTAGTAGCTATACAAAAGCCAGAAAACAAAAATCTGCAGAGGAGCTAAAATAGGAGTTTTCAGTAAAAAAAATACTTCCGTTGACTAAAAGAAAATGGAAATTGAGTTAAATAACTTATTGTGTTAGCACCTGATGAATAAACATCATAAAACCGAGACAAATATAAATTATTTCATCAAACTAACGCTATGCATTATTCCTATCCATTTTTATACCACTCTAATGCAATTATAATTAAACATAAGTGTAAAATCCTGCCCCCACTGATCTCTATGGGAATTTTGCCATTGAGTTCAGTGGGGACAGGATTTAATCTCGGGTAAAGATGACTCTTCAATCACATTGCTAGACAATGATGCGTTGTGTGAGACAGAAGCAGTAGGCAGTTCAACTTGTAAGGAAAAATTTTTTGCAAGATTCATAGGCCTGCTCCATTGCACTGTACTTTGGAGTCACAGTAGAGTCCCTGGTTTCCCTCCTTCTTCCAGTGTGTGCAGGGAGAATCTGCAAACCCTATAGCTAGATGCACTGGACAGCATGAGCCAAGGGTTTGCCTACTCTTCACTCCATCAACTCATGTCTGCTCACCCATATAGGAGGGGGAATAGTGATCCTATGCAGGGTACTTCCCCAGTACACCTACTCACAATAAGTGTAGCCTGTGTAGGAGAATAAGGGCTTATCTACACTATCACATGGGGTCGATCTAAGATGCACAACTTCAGCTACGTGAATAGCGTAGCTGAAGTCAACGTACTTAGATCTACTTACTGCGGTGTCTTTACTGCGGTAAGTCGACAATCGATGCTCTCTCATCGACTCCACTTGCACTCCTTGTTCTGGTGGAGTACCAGAGTTGACAGAAGAGTGCCCAGTGGTTGATTTGTCAAGTCTATACTAGACGCGATAAATTGACCCCTGCTGGATCGATCACTGCCCGCCAATCCGGTGGGTAGTGTAGACAAGCCATAAGAGGGACCTTACATCTGCTCATCTTCTCCACCCAGTCTTGATCACTGCCCGCCAATCTGGTGGGTAGTGTAGACAAGCCATAAGAGGGACCTTACATCCGCTCATCTTCTCCACCCAGTCTTGACCTGTATTTGCTTAAAATTTGTTTGACAATGTAGAGATATCTCAGGCCTAATCCTGCTGTCCATAACCAGAGTACGGACTATTAGATCAGGCTTATGTTTCTTGATATTAAAACAAGTAAGCTTTAAACATTAACTGCTGTCATTTAATCTCAAACTCCCACTTCAGAGTAATTTCATTTAACCATTGTTTTGTGGTGCCCCAGATGAAAACTAAACAACAAGTGTTCTTCTAAAAAGCCCTCATAAAACCATTATACATACTGGACTGCTGTGAAAATGGTCGCAGTATTGAATAGCTGAGCTTTTGAAGAAGAAATCTGACCTAATGAAAGACAATACTAAGGTGAAACATCCCATTCCAAATTAGGTTTAAATGAATTTTTCATATGCATGATTGGCCTTGGATATCTGATTCTCTTTTATTAGTGAGCTCTAAATGTGACTGTCTTTGATCAAAGGCTAACATTAAAAAAAATAACTACAGCTCTTGGTTAGATACTTTTTTGGGTTCTTAGAATTTATTTTCTATCCCAAAGTGAGTTCATAAATAATTCAATGTTGATATAAACACTGCTACTTTCCATAGAAAATCTTTGTTCCTGGGTCCCAAAAACATTTACTGTGGAGCATTTTACTACATAAAAACTTGCTGAAGATTAATCAACAAAGCAGAATTTAGGAATTTAGTTTAATGGTAACGCTTAAAATGCTTGCAGGTTTGTTATGTTTTTGCACTGTACACAGGTGAAATGTTAAAGAATTGGAATGTTTTAAAGTATTAGGTTTATTTGAAAGTCTCTACTCAAATGATCAATTAAAAATCCAAGAAGCTTCTACAAAATGAACTCTTGAAAAAAAGAAGTTATGGCAATCTCTCTGCAAACAATTGGAACTTTAGCTTCGCGGTTCACAGCTCAGGATGCATACTTTAAAATTATTCCAGACTTAAGCTAAAGTCTCTTGTGGTTGTGGAGGTATGGATATCTTAAGAAATGTCAGCAGGGTTTTGTTTTTTTGAGAAATAGAAAGTGAGCTATAGATGTTGAAAGCTGGGAAGTTAAATGTGACTGCTTTATAGTGAGAACAAATAATATTCTATAACATAAAAAACCTAGGTTACAAGAAAGTTATTTGGATGCACAGTCAAGCACTTGAAAGCTAGTAAATGTTAATTTTAGAATTACCCATGCAACCTTAGTTCTGCTCCCTCCTGCGTCCAAACTGTCCACTGAATGAGGCAGAAGTCCTGTGGAAAAAATAGTAGGTGATCATGTACTTAAACACTGTGCTGGATGTGCACAACGCAGCAGAATTTCAAAGCCCTGTTGCAAACAGTGGAAGTATTTCAACTTCTCAAAAAAAAGATCGCAAGGATATTTGATAATGCAAAATGTTAGGCAACCTAAGTATTGAGGTCACCTCCAGTTCACCCTACAGTTTAGAATAATAATAATAATAAAGTAATCATTCATAATGTGTTGCATTCAACACAAATATAAACAAGCTTCTCTTTTGGGAAGTGTGGGGGAGGAGTGATATCCCATCTGGTACACCTGTATTTGTTGCCTCTTTGCCTCTCTGGACATTCCCAGGGTTTTGTTCCTTCCCTTCATGTCTATATCAATTGTTCTTCCCCAAAAATAATTCTGGATGAAGAACGTTCTCTACCAGAACTGATGTCATTCCCATACAGCTCCCCAGTCGTGACTCTTAGTACTCTTAGTTTTTATTTCACTTCTTCCTTTTCTTTCCTGGTGGTTGCAAGATTGTACAGAGCAGTTTTAAATTGATAGCATGCTGTTAGCTGAAGAATATCACAAATTAGTGTAAATTACAGGGTTTTTCAAAGCATTTAGCAAAGTATCTTCGAAGTTCTAAGAAATATACTAAATTCCACAGTACCATCACAAACCGCATTGAAACAATCAGGTGGGATTACATCCTAGAAGCAGGAGACGACCTTGGAAGCCAAATTCCATTCTCGTGTACATCCTGTACAATGTCACTAAGGTCAAAGCGGTCTTATGGGGTGTTCAAAATAGCCTAGAATTACTAACATTACAAGGAGCAGTGGTGTGGGGAATAGAGGGGCAAAGGGGAAAAGGGAGGAATAGGAAAAGGAAAGAGCAAGAATAGAGGACACTGTGAGAGAAGAATAGCAAAGGGACATATTTGGAATGAATGTGTAGACTAGACTAGAGCAAAAAGAGGGCAAAAGAGACCAAAGACAACAGGGGATTAAAAAAAACAGACAATGAAAAATAGAGACACAGGAAGACTGAGAAAATATATCCTATCAAAAAAGGACTTATTACGCTTCTCCAAAGGAGTTGGCAAGACCAGTGAACCTGTAATTGAGAGGTACTGTTGCGATTGTATTTTTCCCCTCTTGAAATTATCACAGAGAATACAGAAAATAAAATATGACAGTAATTTTGAGGGGGATTTTTTATCCATAAGTTAGCTCCGGGCCTAGGCATAAAGGCCTGGATCTACAAAGGATTTATGTGTTGCAACATTGAGCATTGCAATGCCTAACTTATAGTCACCTAGCAAATCACAGGAACACTGTGATCCTCAAAGCCTGAGTTAGGTGCCTCGGCTCCCTATACAATGAATGGGGAGAAAAAGGTGCCTTAGAATGTGATCCACAAAAGCCAGCAAGTTAGGAAAGGAGCCATCTAAGCTAGCCAATGGAACATGCTGACAACAGTGGTGTGTGCTAAGCTCTGCCTCTTTCTTAGAGATAGGTGCCTAAGACTGTGTTGCAAGGAGCACCTATCTCTGCCAGCAATCCACTAATGGGAACCTACTGCATGGAGTCAGGAAGCTTAGGCACCTAAGACATTTCTTGCAGGGATGAGTTTGTCACCTTCCTGGCTCTACACACAACAGCCAGAGGAGGAGAAGGTGATGCCCACATTATAACTTTTAGACCAGTGGTTAAAGCACTCTCCTGGGTTCAATAAACCCTTTACCCAATAACCCCTAATTGAACAGGTTCAACAACCCCCTTTACCTGATGGAGAAAAAGGATTTGAACAGGGCTCTCCCACCTCTCAGATAAGTGCTCGAATCCCTGAGCTATGGGATATTCTGGTATATGGGCTCACTCAATCTCCCTGCTGATGCTGTTCTACTGTCAATACATAATGAAAGTGATTGGAGCAGGGGGACTGGACTCTGGGTCTCCCACTTCCCAAGTGGGTGACCTAACTGCTGGACTTCTCTCTCTGGCACAATGATTGTTCCACTGTGCATAAATACTTAAATCGTCATTGAGCCAGAGTGAGAGAAGGGCTCTGTAGTCGAGTGGGTAAGGCACCCACCTAGGAGGTGGGAGACTCACAGTGCTATCATAGAATCATAGAATATCAGGGATGGAAAGGACATCAGGAGGTCATCTAGTCCAACCCCCTGCTCAAAGCAGGACCAATCCCCAAGTAAATCATCCCAGCCAGGGCTTTCTCAAGCCTAACCTTAAAAACTTCTAAGGAAGGAGATTCCACCACCTCCCCAGGTAACGCACTCCTGTGTTTCACCACCCTCCTAGTGAAAGAGTTTTTCCTAATATCCAACCTAAACCTCTCCCACTGCAACTTGAGACCATTATTCCTTGTTCTGTCATCTGCTACCACTGAGAACAGTCTAGATCCATCCTCTTTGGAACCCCCTTTCAGGTAGTTGAAAGCAGCTATCAAATCCCCCCTCATTCTTCTCTTCCGCAGACTAAACAATTCCAGTTCCCTCAGCCTCTCCTCATAAGTCATGTGTTCCAGTCCCCTAATCATTTTTGTTGCCCTCCGCTGGACGTTTTCCAATTTTTCCACATCCTTCTTGTAGTGTGGGGCCCAAAACTGGACACAGTACTCCAGATGAGGCCTCACCAATATCGAATAGAGGGGAATGATCACGTCCCTCTATCTGCTGGCAATGCCCCTACATATACATCCCAAAATGCCATTGGCCTTCTTGGCAACAAGGGCACACTGTTGACTCATATCCAGCTTCTCGTCCACTGTAACCCCTAGGTCCTTTTCTGCAGAACTGCTGCCTAGCCATTCGGTCCCTAGTCTGTAGCGGTGCATGGGATTCTTCCATCCTAAGTGCAGGACTCTGCACTTGTCCTTGTTGATCCTCATCAGATTTCTTTTGGCCCAATCCTTTAATTTGTCTAGGTCCCTCTGCATCCTATCCCTACCCTCCAGCGTACCTACCTTTCCTCCCAGTTTAGTATCATCTGCAAACTTGCTAAGAGTGCAATCCACACCATCCTCCAGATCATTAATGAAGATATTGAACAAAACCGGCCCCAGGACTGACCCTTGGGGCACTCCACTTGATACCGGCTGCCAACTAGACATGGAGCCATTGATCACTACCCATTGAGCCCAACAATCTAGCCAGATTTGTATCCACCTTATAGTCCATTCATCCAGCCCATACTTCTTTAACTTACTAGCAAGAATACTGTGGGAGACCGTGTCAAAAGCTTTGCTAAAGTCAAGGAACAACACATCCATTGCTTTCCCCTCATCCACAGAGCCAGTTATCTTGTCATAGAAGGCAATTAGATTAGTCAGGCATGACTTGCCCTTGGTGAATCCATGCTGACTGTTCCTGATCACTTTCCTCTCCTCTAAGTGCTTCAGAATTGATTCCTTGAGGACCTGTTCCATGATTTTTGCAGGGACTGAGGTGTGACCTGTAGTTCCCAGGATCCTCCTTCTTCTCTTTTTAAAAGATGGGCACTACATTAGCCTTTTTCCAGTCGTCCGGGACCTCCCCCGATCGCCATGAGTTTTCAAAGATAATGGTCAATGGCTCTGCAATCACATCCACCAACTCCTTTAGCACTCTCGGATGCAGTGCATCTGGCCCCCTGGACTTGTGCTCGTCCAGCTTTTCTAAATAGTCCTAAACCACTTCTTTCTTCACAGAGGGCTGGTCACCTCCTCCCGATGCTGTGCTGCCCAGTGCAGCAGTCTGGGAGCTGACATTGTTCGTGAAGACAGAGGCAAAAAAAGCATTGAGTACATTAGCTTTTTCCACATCCTCTGTCACTAGGTTGCCTCCCTCATTCAGTAAGGGGCCCAAACTTTCCTTGACTTTCTTCTTGTTGCTAAAACATACCTGAAGAAACCCTCCTTGTTACTCTTAACATCTCTTGCTAGCTGCAACTCCAAGTGTGATTTGGCCTTGCTGATTTCACTCCTGCATGCCCGAGCAATATTTTTATACTCTTCCCTGGTCATTTGTCCAATCTTCCACTTCTTGTAAGCCTCTTTTTTGTGGTTATGATCAGCAAGGATTTCACTGTTAAGCCAAGCTGGTCGCCTGCCATATTTACTATTCTTTCTACACATCGGGATGGTTTGTCCCTGTAACCTCAATAAGGATTCTTTAAAACACAGCCATCTCTCCTGGACTCCTTTCCCCATCATGTTATTCTCCCAGGGGATCCTGCCCATCAGTTCCCTGAGGTTGTCAAAGTCTGCTTTTCTGAAGTCCAGGGTCTGTATTCTGCTGCTTTCCTTTCTACCTTATATCAGGATCCTGAACTCGACCATCTCCTGAACTGCCTCCCAGGTTCCCATCCACTTTTGCTTCTCCTACTAATTCTTCCCTACTAATTCTTCCCCTGTCACGCTGCTCCAGTCACTATTATTATTTATTATCCACAGTGGAACACCTTCAGCAGGCAAAGACTGAGGGAACCTCCCCTTCCTGTGACTCCCTCCACATCAAACTATCTCATAGGCCAGTGTTTAAAGCAAGCTCAAGAGAGATGGGCAACCCTGGTTCAAAACCTTTCTCCTCCTCTGACGGAAATGAACCTGGAACTCCCACATCACAGGTGTGTGCTGTAGCTACTGGCCTAAAAACGATAAGGTTGGCACTAACTCCTCCTCCTCCAAACAGATTTTTAATGAGCCCTGCTCCAGTAAGTGTCTCTGAGCCCACCTACCAGCTCAGGCCCTGCACACTACTTAGGTGGATGAATGCCTATCTTCCTCCAGTTTGTGACTCTCTCTGAGGCTTAAGTGGGAGATAGGTATGCAGGTGCCTAGAGCGAGGCAGCAGTGTGCATGCCCAGAGGCAGAACCTTAGGCATTGAGGGAACTTTTATCCTGAAAATGTAGGTGCAGAGTCAGCTTAGGCACCTACAGGATTTGGTGCACGTTTTGTTGGTTGCAATAGAGCCAAAACAGGGACTTAGGCACCTAAAACCAAGACTTAACTGCCTAAATCTGTATCATGCTGGTGGGAAACCACCCATCTGTAGGACCATATATGCGCTTCAGAGCCATGTTTAATTCAGCAGTCAGCACAGAGCATTTGACAAAAATATAAGAATGTGTATTTTCCTACATAACGTCTAATTAACATAAGTAGGGTGACTTGGATAATAAGAATAATTCATAGAATTTAGCTTTTATAGCTCCTTTCAGCCTCAAAGTATTCCCCAAACTTGTACCAAACAGTTTAGGTACTGGTGATAGTACAGGCCACTGTGGACAATAGTCAAATAAGACTTCTCAGCAATAGCTCACACACAATCTTGGTCATTATTAGAACCTATAAGTCAAATTGAAACCAAATTGCTCTCCATTGCAATGTAGAAGAGATTGCTGGAGAGCTGAGAAAGTAGCAGAGGCTTGGCCACTGGGGGTAAAAACTGCACAAATCCACAATCCTACATAATGGGCTTGTAGTCCATTGTCTATAACCTATAAGGGATGCTTCCAAGGGGTTTATATGCTCTCGGCTGGTGGAAGATTCCACCACTTCCCAACACCTACATAGTTCCCAGGTCCAAAGCCTATTTATCTGGGTTTTTCACAAAGGACTAGAATTTCAAACTATGTTACTGATATGGGATTTTGTCCAACAAACCAGGGGGATTCCCTACTCTTTTCCAAAATGCCATTGGATTTTTTACCAGGACAGTCACTAGACACACACAGAAGGGACTTCACTTTAATAATTCCTATGTAAAATAACAACCTTAACAATATTGCCCTGCCAGTATGAGCACACATCTGGCAGTGAGATAAGAACCCTGGCAGTGAGATAAGAACCATCATCCTTCCTAACTTGGGGACAAGAGTTCTATCATCCAAGAGATCAGTCCTATATTTCTACTATGTATACTTTGTCTGTTCAAAGGCTTTGTTGTGCCGGATTGGCACAGCACTGAGGAGCTGCACAGAGACACAAGGCAGTGCCTTGACCAAAGCAGGTTGCATAGAAAGTCAGTGGAAGAGCCAGAACTAGAAATAAAATCCCCTGGCTCCTAGAGCAATGACCACTACACAAATTCAAATGCTCTTTTACTGTGTAACCAATGGACTGAGCATGGAATAGGAAGCTATGAATCCTGAATTATAATTCTGGCTCCAACACTGAAACCCAGTGTACAGTTGGTTATATCATTTAATCTCTCTGGGTCTGATTTTTCAAAACCTGAGAAGTCCTAAACCATTCATAAAGATTTGTACTCAAATGTGTGCCTAATTTGCACATATAGTTATTGCATTTATATGTGCAAATGAAAGACGAGTTGGCAAATACTTCATGCCATTTGCATTGGTAATTGTGTGTGCCAGTTATGCATGAAGTTGCACAGGAGGTTTTGTACACAGGCCTGATTTCAGGTTTTGAAAATCAAAGCCTCTGCCTCTCAATTTGTTATAAAACAGGATGGGCCTACAGAAATTTTTCTGGGTGAATAGGAGGCCCCAGTGGAAAGACAATGCCCTGAGTCTCAGGGGAAAGAGATCTTCACCCTAAAATGCCTGTGACAGGGTATACCAGGCATTTGATGCCCCTTTCTGGAGGCCTTGCTGCCTTGTGCCCATAGAATACTAGGGTTGGAAGGGACCTCAGGAGGTCATCTAGTCCAAACCCCTGGTCAAAGCATGACTAATCCCCAATTTTTGCCCCAGATCCCAAATGGCCCCTTCAAGGATTGAACAAGGGTTTAGCAGGCCAATGCTCAAAGCACTGAGCTATCCCTCCCCCCTTTGGTGTCCTTTGTGGGAGGAAGATCACTGAGTTTAAACATCCAAGAGCTGCCTAAAGAGGTTATCCAAGATCAACTACTGTCAGAACCAATGAGAATTGTTCCTCCAGCATCTAGAAAGGCCAGGAGCAGGCAGAAACCAATCAGGGCCCAGCAGGCAAGGTAAAAAGGGCTATCTGCTTCTTCCGGGGGGGTCAGTTCTGGGTGAAGCTGGGACAAGAGAGGAAGGATCTTCTGTGTCTGAACCAAAAAGCCCAGTCTGGTTAAAGAGCCAACTCTGACTGAACCTTTTGATTGGGCCAGTGAAAGACAAATTTGGTTTGCATTATGGAATTTAAAGCCCAGGTGGCCATCTTGAGTTGGACATCAGTTGGCTGCTGTACAACTAAAGAGAGCTCACTTCATGGGATGTTCCACTGGTTCTAGTGAATCTGTGCCAGTCCCATAATAGGATTAACTAGATAATCTTTGAGATAGTATTATATCAAATTCAGGAATGTTGAATGGTGTTTTTAAAAAAACTATTGTTTGTCTTGCATCTTTTGAAATAATAATAGTGTTTGTTCAAGTACTCTCTGCCACACTGGAAATGGAGAATGGCCTGGGCTGGTGGATTCCTATTGAATTCTGAGTGAGTGTCCTGGTTGTTTTTGGCTTTTCTCTTAGGATCCCAAAGTCTCTTTAATCTTCTGTTTGCAGCTGTTCCATCCACCCAATGGATTGTCCTTCCAGTCTGGGTCCATCTGTGGTCACGGCTATCTGTTTGATATCTCAGCCCCCAGGTAGTCCGGCACTTGTTGCAGTCTCTTCCAGTGAAGATATATAGTGCTAAGCACACCCACGTTTGTACCCTTCCAGGAAGACTTTCCAAGAACTTCTCTATTTTTATGATGTCCATTAGATCACTACTATCCAGATTTCTTGCTTGGGTTAATGAGTTACCTAATCTGTCTACTGCCAGCATCAGAGAACAACAAACAGAGAACTACCTGGAGGCTGAGCTGCCAGAATAGCTCCCATGGCTACAGTTGGTATCTATAATTGAAGCCAAAGAGTCAACATTGAGCAGAACAATAGGATACTGAGACTCTAAAGGAGAGTTAGTAAAGATCAAGGGCACTCACCAAGAATCTGAGCTGAGGGGCCTACAAATCCAGCTGGAATCTGCTAGTGTAAACTATTGAATGTTTGCCGTGCAGCACAAAAAAGAAAAGGAGTACTTGTGGCACATTAGAGACTAACCAATTTATTTGAGCATAAGCTTTC
Organism: Eretmochelys imbricata; assembly: GCF_965152235.1. Lineage (NCBI taxonomy): Eukaryota > Metazoa > Chordata > Testudines > Cheloniidae > Eretmochelys > Eretmochelys imbricata. The sequence continues at coordinate 315,762,830 of NC_135572.1, forward strand.
GTGAGCTATAGCTCACTTCATCGGATGCATACTTTGGAAGGTACAGAAGATCTTTTTATACACACAAACCATGAAAAAATGGGTGTTTACCTCTACAAAAGGTTTTCTCTCCCCCCACCCCACTCTCCTGCTGGTAATAGCTTATCTAAAGTGATCACTCTCCTTACAATGTGTATGATAATCAAGGTGGGCCATTTCCAGCACAAATCCAGGGTTTAACAAGAACGTCTGAGGGCGGGGGTAGGAAGAAACAAGGGGAAATAGGCATTGGCACCCTGACAGCAGGATTGTCTGGCTATGTAGACTCCCTCCTCAGGCCCTACGCTACCAGCACTTCCAGCTACCTTCGAGACACCACTGACTTCCTGAGGAAACTACAATCCATCCTGGCCACTATGGATGTAGAAGCCCTCTACACCAACATTCCACACAAAGATGGACTACAAGCCGTCAAGAACACTATCCCCGATAATGTCACGGCTAACCTGGTGGCTGCACTTTGTGACTTTGTCCTTACCCATAACTATTTCACATTTGGGGACAATGTATACATTCAAATCAGCGGCACTGCTATGGGTACCCGCATGGCCCCACAGTATGCCAACATTTTTATGGCTGACTTAGAACAACGCTTCCTCAGCTCTCGTCCCCTAACGCCTCTACTCTACTTGCGTTATATTGATGACATCTTCATCATCTGGACCCGTGGAAAAGAAGCACTTGAGGAACTCCACCATGATTTCAACAATTTCCATCCCACCATCAACCTCAGCCTGTTCCAGTCCACACAAGAGATCCACTTCCTGGACACTACAGTGCTAATAAATGATGGTCACATAAACACCACCCTATACCAGAAACCTACTGACCACTATTCCTACCTACATGCTTCCAGCTTTCACCCTGACCACACCACACGATCCATTGTCTACAGCCAAGCTCTGCGATACAACCGCATTTGCTCCAACCCCTCAGACAGAGACAAACACCTACAAGATCTCTATCAAGCATTCTTACAACTACAGTACCCACCTGCAGAAGTGAAGAAACAGATTGATAGAGCCAGAAGATTTCCCAGAAGTCACCTACTACAGGACAGACCGAACAAAGAAAATAACAGAACGCCACTAGCCGTCACCTTCAGCCCCAACTAAAACCCCTCCAACGCGTTATTAAGGATCTACAGCCTATCCTGAAGGATGACCCAACACTCTCACAAATCTTGGGAGACAGGCCAGTCCTTGCCTACAGATAGCCCCCCAACCTGAAGCAAATACTCACCGGCAACCACATACCACACAACAGAACCACTAACCCAGGAACTTATCCTTGCAATAAAGCCCGTTGCCAACTGTGCCCACATATCTATTCAGGGGACACCATCACAGGGCCTAATAACATCAGCCACGCTATCAGAGGCTCGTTCACCTGCACATCCACCAATGTGATATATGCCATCATGTGCCAGCAATGCCCCTCTGCCATGTACTTTGGTCAAACTGGACAGTCTCTACGTAAAAGAATAAATGGACACAAATCAGATGTCAAGAATTATAACATTCATAAACCAGTCAGAGAACACTGCAATCTCTCTGGTCACGCGATTACAGACATGAAAGTTGCGATATTACAACAGAAAAACTTCAAAACCAGACTCCAGCGAGAGACTGTTGAATTGGAATTCATTTGCAAATTGGATACAATTAATTTAGGCTTGAGTAGAGACTGGGAGTGGCTAAGTCATTATGCAAAGTAACCTATTTCCCCTTGTTTTTTCCTACCCCGCCCCCCCCCCCCCAGACGTTCTTGTTAAACCCTGGATTTGTGCTGGAAATGGTCCACCTTGATTATCATACACATTGTAAGGAGAGTGATCACTTTAGATAAGCTATTACCAACAGGAGAGTGGGGTGGGGGGAGAGAAAACCTTTTGTAGTGGTAAACTCCCATTTTTTCATGGTTTGTGTGTATAAAAAGATCTTCTGTACTTTCTACAGTATGCATCCGATGAAGTGAGCTGTAGGTCACAAAAGCTTATGCTCAAATAAATTGGTTAGTCTCTAAGGTGCCACAAGTACTCCTTTTCTTTTTGCGAATACAGACTAACACGGCTGTTACTCTGAAACCACAAAAAAGAAGTCCATGGAAAAAGAAATGCTGCAGGCAGCAAGGAGACTGGATCTTCTGGAGTATGGAAGTTGGGTCCAAGCTAAAATTATATGTGAAAAAAATTGAGATGAATATGCCCTGGGGTCGCTCTTGGTAGGTGATATGTCAGATGCTAGGAACCGATGTAGAGATATATAGTTATTTTTGCCTGATTCACCAGAGCAGATGAGTCCTATTAGCTTTACCCCCTCAGTATAATATAAGGGTTTGTGCCTCTCTTAGAGGTACAGGACAATAGGGACAGAGACTGAGGGGCCATGAAGGGTGAAATTTGAGAGGCACCCTTGCAACAAGCCAATCTCAGAAGAAAGCTGGGTTGCAATTCATGTTTATTATGTCATCAATAATAAAAGCAAAGACTCCAGGGAGGAAGTAAATTGGTGCTAGGTTGAGAGTGGGGTAAATATTCTGCACATTTTTAATATGACATAAGGATTTAACCTGATTTGAATGCTTTTATTACTCACAAGTTTCAAAAGCCATTAGTGAGTTGTGCAGATCATCCCAAATGATTCTCACAACATTGTTATATCACCCCATACCAAGGGATAATCTGTATATGCCACATTTCAGAAAGAAAACAATTTCTCCAATCTGGAGATTTTTAAATGACAATTTTTGAAGTCCTACCCTTGTAAAGCTGGTGAAGTTATTATGAGCACTGCAAAGTACTTAGAGGGAGTCGTTAAAACCTCTTAAAATGACCTAAAAAGCTCTTCTAGACAAAAATATCACTGTTTGAAATCTGGTACCTCTGGAATTGTCAGTTACCAACAAGTACCGGCTCTCACTGGAAAGTGGTATTGTCCCCTTTCCACCAGTAGGACTGAACACTGTTCATGCTGGGTCTCAGGCATATATAGTTAGATGGTGTAAATAAGTGATACCCGGCAAACCAACTGATTGTCCTTTCATCTGCAAGAACTTGAATTCATTGTGTCACAATTTTTCTATATATGTCATGATGGCTTGTCTATAAATATAATTATTATTCTCACTGTCAGATGCTGGGACTGGACTACAGGGGATGGATCACTTAATGATTGCCCTGTTCTGTTTATTCGCTCTGAAGTATCTGGCATTGACTGCTGTCAGGCTATGGGGCTGAATGGACCATTTGTCTGACCCAGTATGGCCATTCTTATATTCTTATATAGGGATAATAGCAGGTCCCAGATGAGACTGGGGACTCATTATGCTAAGTGCTGTATAATAAGAGCGTCCCCAAAAACCTTACAACCAAAAGAGACAGGACAGAGAATGGGAGATAAGAAGTAATATCTTCCTTGTTTTACAGATAGGCAACTGAGACACACAGAGATTAAATGATTTAGATTATAAATTCTTCTGGGAAGGGACTTCCTTTTTGTTCTGTGTTTGTACAGTGCCTGCCACAATGAGGCCCCGATCTCTGATTAGGTCCCTTAGATACTACCACAATGCAAATAAAAGTAATAATTCATGCAAGGACACAGGAAGATTCTGGAATCAAACCAAGGGCTCCCAATGCTCAGACTAGGGCTTTAGGCACAAAGCCCTCCTTCCTCTCTTATGTTCTTTTTCTTAGAGAGTTTCTGTGTTTTTACACTGCATAGCACATGGGCTCCTCATCCATCACTGGGGCTCCTCGTGCTATGATAATAAATAACAACATGAAACTAAAAAAAAACCATTTATGATATTCTCATGACTTCCTGTTTCCTATTAATCTATGGACCCATTTCCCAGACAAACCTTTAGACAATCTGAGTAAAGATTATAGATGTCAAACTTTTTTTAATCTTCTAAGAAGAAGGAAATTGCACCTGATATTTTACAGTTTGAAGGAAGAGCACCCCAGAATTCCTTTTTAAGCCCCCAATCTTGTGAAGATTTATGCACATGCTTTACTTTATGCTTAATTCATATTGCAGTGAATTCCCACCCCAAAAAAACATTCAACAGATTGATACAGGACTGTAGGTAGAGATTACAAGAACACTGATTTTTGAATATCATTGCAGTTAGTAATAAAAATTCTTGAAAAAGCACTAAACTAGTAGAACTGGATAATTTTTGCATTTCAATTAAACATTTTCTTTTAGATTCATTTAAATGTATGGAGTTATGCCAAGAAAATATTTGTTGCCGAAAGTATAAAGAATATTTGTAAATAATTTAGCATAGTAAGTCTGGATATTATCTGATTAACAAAAAAGAAGGCAGAAAACCTCCAGCCCTGGAATGTTGTTACGCAATTATGGCATAAATGATCTTTAATTGTTCTCCCCAAAGACCATTTATCTAATTTGCTCATGATTGCCTCCTTCTATTTATAAACTGCATCTAGCTATTAACAGTATTCGCTTTTCCTCTGTAAATCGCCTCAATTTTACAAACCAAAACAATGGGTTTTATAGCAACATCTAATATTGTTTTTAATACAATTGTTGAAGTTTTCAGTTGCTGGCCTATTTAGCACTTTTTTAGAAAAGCCTCACAGGTGACATTTCATTTTTATAAAAATTGGTTCTCAGTGCCATATTTCCCGAGGAGGGAAACATTTCTAATACTCTTACAGTAATTACCATTTCAAAAAAGAAAAACTTTGATTCCCCACCTTCCTCCTCCTCTTTGCTTGCGGTGTTCAATACAAAAAAAGAACAGAATATTTAATCAAGAGGAATTTCTTAACACAGTACATTTTCTGTTGAGAATGCTGCTACAATGTCCTTTAGAAATGCTGATATTAAAATACAAACTGAAAGAAGGTTACCCTCATGGGCAGCTCCCATTCTTTGATACTGAGAGAGTTTTGCATTCACTTCAGCGGGGCCCGGATTTCACCTGTACTGCTTGTTATGTGGCTGCCACATTCCACAACGGGTTGTTTCCAAATGGGTTTTGGGTGTGGTGTCATAAAGTCAGGTTTCAGAGTAGCAGCCGTGTTAGTCTGTATTCGCAAAAAGAAAAGGAGTACTAGTGGCACCTTAGAGACTAAATGCTCAAATATATTAGTTAGTCTCTAAGGTGCCACTAGTACTCCTTTTCTTTTTGTGTCATAACGTGTATTTCTTTATTCTAAGCTCAGAGTGACAGAGACATGGATTTACAGAAGCATCCAGTAGAAAGTGGTTGCAAACTCCAGGCCAGAAGTAGATATAAAAATCCAACAGCCCTGCCACTGAGTGTGGTAAGAAGGGTGTGAAAGGATACAGATTTAATTGCCACTCCAGGGTGGGAGTGAGATAGGAAGCAGAGCTAAGTTTTATTGGATATACTAACTCCTAAGCACTTTACAAACAAATTACTGTATTAAGCCTCTTAGCACCCAAATGAAATAGACAACTACTATTATTATCCCTGTTTTCTGGATGGAGGAACTGATGCAAAGTAAAGTTACGATATTTACCCAACATCAACACAACAGTGTAAATGGCAAAGCCAGGAATACAGCCCTGATTCACAGTTGTATACTCTCATATTTTGACCTGCAGTAGAGAGAGACAAGTTCCTAGACTGGTTTTATTGCAGACATCAGGAAGTTGTCTAAAACTATTTATAAATATTTCCTTTAATTTCTTGGACTAGCAAACTACTGGGTAGCTGATTTTGCTGCCTCCTCTGCAGTTTAATGCAGCTGCATGAAAAATAGCTCCAGTAAATCCAGCTTTGTTTAGTAGTTTGGACTTTGCATAGCACAATACAGATTTGTCCAGCATCTCTCTCTGAGCTCTGTGTGTCTGTGTGTGTGTGTTCAGAGAATCGTGTTTATTATACTTGACTAGTGAGGCATATAACCAGTTGAAAATTGTTTTTCAAACAGATATAATAGGTATGAGTACTCCACTCACTGTTGCTATCTAGATGTCATTAGCAATGCTAGAATGACTATCAGAGCGTGGCTCGAGTCCCAACTATTTTCAGTGGCAGTGCTATTTTTTGCAGCCTGGCCAGCTTAGAGCACTATTTTGTAATACAGAAGGATAAAAGATATACTAACTGTGTTCTTGCTGTGTGATATACACAGGATACATAATTTGTCACATAGAAATGAATGTGGCCTCATAGCATCACTTTCTAACTCTTGGTAATTAATTTTGACCTAGTTCTCAGTTGCATTATGACTACCTGGCTGCTGCTTGTTTGTCATCGTCTATCCCCTACCTTTCTTGCATTTGTATTAATGGCAGTCAGGGATGTTACCGTAGGCTTCTGTAAGATACCCTTTGCAATGCTGTCAGTTTAGTGTACTGGTTAAATATTATTTAGAAGCTCCGATTCCAGTATTCCCACTCCTGAAGAGAGAATTGTACACAGAATGACTGCCCTGCCTGTTATAGATCTGTATTAAAAAAAAAAAAAAAAAGCTTTATTTAATGCGATTAGGACTTTTCTCCCAGGAAGGTGGATCAGAAATCAAGATGCGTGCTGTTATGAGCTCTTTGGACGCTGTTCTTGTTCTGTCCTTGCTCAAATCACAGCCTTTCCTGAGGGAAAAGGCACAATAGGCAGTTTGTAAGCAGGAGCTTAATAACTTGTGTATTGTGCTGTGATTTCTAATCTGTCCTGGACTAGTTTAGTTTTGTGAATGTATAAAAGTAAATTACACTAGCAGTCCTGGGAAAAATTTTGCAGCTCACTGCACTTTCAGCAGCCTTCCATGTAACTCACCCATTGCTCAGGTTAAAAGCTTTTAATTGGCTTCAGAATTCTGTTGACATAAAATGATTCAATTCAGTTTGCATTTTCTTACAATTTATTTTAAATTGCCTAGTACCTTTACAGTTAAGTACAGTACTTTATATAGAAAGCATTTAAAATATCTTTAAGTTTAATAGGTAGGTGCACAGTAACGCACACACACTGCATGATCATGTGAGGTGCATGCATTATGAATAATTGGAGAATGGTAAATAAACCTTTTGTACTGAAATTCTGAGCAATTTATGGTAGACTGTAAAATGTGAAGCAAAAGCTATAATGAGAGATCTCGTCTAAAGCAGGGGCATTAGGGGGCTGCAGCCCAGAGTCCCTGCTCAAGGGGGGCCCCGCAAAAATAAATCATAGGCAGCGATCTCCAACTCCGGGCTGCTAAAACTCCTGCGGTGCAGTGGGGCGCTCAGGCAGGCTGCGTGCATGGCCCACACCGCTCCCAAAGGTGGCCAGCTGCTAGCATATCTCTGCATGTACGGTGCTGGTGGTGGGGGCAGCGTGCAGAACCTATTGCTGCTGCCCTCTCCATATATCACTACTGTTCTTTTCCTCATTTTGTTTTTAGGTTTTTGAGGTAGAGGAGTTCATAAGCAAACAGACTTAGAAGTCAGAGTGAATGAAATAAAATATGTGGAAGAAGTTCATGTTAGCTTCCACCTGAACAGAATTTTGTGTGTTCCTGTGGTTCTGGCCACTTCCGGCTGTAGGGTTACCAAGCATCTCCTAGATCTCAGTACCTGGCAGAAATGAGTTATGGTAGTACATCCAGGTAGGTTTGGAGTCAGGTCTGTGACTGGGAGCTGTAGGGGAGTTAAGTTAAACTGTGGGGCATGAATACACAGCACCTCAATGGTGCTCACTGAGTGTAATGCCTTCTGGAGTACCCATGGTCCAACTTTCTAGTCGCAGAAAACTGAATTGGTTCCTGGCCAATGGGAGCTGTGGAGCCAGCTCTCAGGGTTGGGGCAGCACACTGAGCCCCTGTGGGCACCCCTGTGCATAGGAGCCAGGCATGCCAGCTGCTTCCAGGAGTCACATGGAGCAAGGGCAGGCAGGAATCCTCCTTAGCCCCACTGCGCCACCAACTGGACTTTTAGTGGTCTGGAATGCAGTGATGACCAGAGCCACCACAGTCCCTTTTCGATGGAGTATTCCAGTCAGAAACCAGATACCTGGCAACCCTAAACCTTTCAAGTGGGTGAAGTGTGCACTCCCTCCTATAAGCTCTGCTGGCCAGTAGAGGGATGAAGCCCTAACCCTACCTCTTACTTTTCCTTTTCCTCCCCCTTTGTACCAGACCAGTGTCAATAGTCACACTAGCTCTCCTAATACAAGGAGTCCCATTGTACTCTTCAGGGAGAAGAGGTTTTTTGTACTGTCTTCTCATACCCATAACAAGGCAAAATCTGGGCCACACTGAATGTAATAGATAAGTCTGTAAGACTGCTATTCCAGTGTCTTCATGGGGTTTCAAGTGGCCACACCCTTTGCAGGGTCTTTGGAGGATGCTACCAATTAAGGTCCAATATCCCTAAAAAATCATAAAGGCTTGTCAAGTGAGTATCATAGAATCATAGATGATCTTAGCACACAAAGAAGGCAGAAGGAAAGGGGAAATGCTTCCATTGCTATCTGCCAACTATACTGCTGTTGATTGTGCCTCAAAATCCCTAGGTTCCTGAGTAGTGGCATTAAGGGTTACGGAGTGCAACCAGTAAATGGTACATATAGAATAATATGATAAGGTTTCACCTACCTTTGCTATTTGGGGCATTCAATACATATGCCTATAATTAACTAATATAAAATATATTTGCAGGTCATCTTTATATTTTCAGTGGCTATCTTATTGTGTTAAGGTACTTCCAAGAGTCTGTGATAAAAGTTGTGTAATGTATGATGATAAAATGTATAATGATAAAAGTGAATGTGCATGCTGAAAAGACAATTTTCAAGCTTAAACTCTTCTTAGCCATTTTTCTCCTCTCATTTTAAATACCAAAACCCATTAGATGGTATTTTGTGTTTTTTAAATCAAAGTGCTTTATTATGAGATACAACATATTAGGAGAAAAAGCATGTCAGATTGTTAAATGACTTGTTTTTAATGTCTACAATGTAAACAGCTGAACTGGGTTTTATTGAATACTAAATAAAGCAATGTTGGTCCTAGGCATAGAACTTCTTGGCAACATTTTTTAATTTTAGAGCACAAAACTCCACTAAAATGATATAATGGTGTGGAGAGAAGTTAATAGTATAATGGGGGGAAATGAATGCACTACAACAAGGAAAGATAAGCTACCATGGGATGCTGAAGTACAAAGGGGAATGATGTTAAAAGAAGTAAGAAAGGTAGAATCAGTAGACCTTTATTAATAGTAGGCTGTTAGAGAAATAGAAGTATAACTAGGTGCCAAATATTATGGAACTGAGGGTAAGAAGGGCTATTATAGAGTATGGAAATGGAATGGTTGATTTTTCTTCATTTCTCAGATAACTGGTTAAAAAAGAGCAATGGTATGTTGCTGACATCTCAGAACAACAATGCACAGAACAGTAGCAAAAATGTATAATTGAATCTTTGATACCAGAATCTTCTTTAGATTTTTTTTTTTGCAATAGTTATACATTTACAACTTTATTCTCTTAAATAATAAGGGGATATAACATAGTACTGGGCCATTGGGCACATCTCAATGCACCTATTACAACCTTTGGGCCCTTTAAGAACAGATGTTCTTGGAAATGTCATCCCCCAGGAAGGACTGAAAATCCAGAGGTCACATGACAGGTAATTAGGTGACTGATTTGGGAACTACATAAGAGATAGCGTTAGCTCAGTAAGAGGGAATAGGAGGGAAGATGAGGGTTGAAGTAAGGCCCTGAGGAAGTTCCTCCCTGGGGAACTGTCAGGAAGAATGGGAGATATCCAAGAAAGCTTACCTTGGGAAAAGAGGTGTCTTCTCCCCATTCTGGCTTTCTGAAAACTCGAAAGACCCCTCCTGGCTGAGACCAAGTGCTATGAGTGGCTTTACTTTTGCTTTGAATCCTTTTGTGATAATAAAGCCCTGAGGAAAAGGCTTTGGATTGAACTATAGTTTGGATTTTATTTTACCTTCCCTATCTGGTGTATCTGTCCACCAGCTTACAGGGCCAGATATTACCCTTGATCCATAATGACTCCCGCATTGGCATAAATTGGAGTTATGCATAGACACTGGCGAAAGCCCTATCGGAGAGAAATTCTTCCAAACTATTTCTCTTTAAAGAATGATACAGCAAGACTGAAAAGATCAGCCCCCAGCTACTAAGAAACAACTGAAAGTAAGAGCAAAGAGGCAACTTTTGCTGTATTTAGCAAGATAGGGCATGATTCTGATCTTACTTACACTGGTATAAATTCAGAGTAGCTTCATTGACAATGGAGTTACACCACTCTAAAACTGTTATGAGTTGTATCAGAAGCACGAACAGTAACACATTAAAGTTAATGATGATATTTTACTTGACATTTGGTAGTTTACAGGTTCTCATTTGGCTTTCCCAGATAGACTATAATAATGGATGTGGTAAAGGGTGAGATAGAGTCTAGCAATAGTAATACTTGAAAAGGTCATTATGATTTCTCTTGCTTGACTCCTGCAAGTACCGAGGTATGTTCATTTAGATTAAATGGACGTGTTCTAAAGTATATTGCATTGGCATATACATCATGTCTAATATACTGTTTATAGGTTTCAGAGTAGCAGCCGTGTTAGTCTGTGTCCGTAAAAAGAAAAGGAGTACTTGTGGCACCTTAGAGACTAACAAATTTATTAGAGCATAAGCTTTCGTGAGCTACAGCTCATCCGATGAAGTGAGCTGTAGTTCATGAAAGCTTATGCTGTAATAAATTTTAGTCTCTAAGGTGCCACAAGTACTCCTTTTCTTTATACTGTTTATAGTATCCCTTTCAATAGCAGTTGATATTTAAACAAAGTAATCTTCCTGCTAGACCTAGACAGACTACATGTTTTCTGTCTACATCTTGCACTTTTAGCTGTCTTTATACAGTCCATCACTTGAAACACTAAGCCTCATCAAATGCACCCTAAAATTTAAGGTGTGAGAACAGTTTTCCTTCCTTTTTTCCAGACTGATTTACAAGGTCGCAAATGGGTGAGTGATCATAAAAACAAATGATAAACATTGTCATCTTAAGATCCTGGGATGATATTTTGTCATTGTAAAATGCTGCTTTTCAGTACAGGCTTATATTAAGAAGAGAAACACATGAAGGAGATTTGAATCTGCTGTCCTGTCCTAACCCTGAGTGACTTGTGAAGGTGACTTGAGTTTTATAAAAACCAGTCTTGGTGCATAACTTGCTCCTTTTATTCACAAATTCCGTTTCAAAGACACTGGATACCTTTAATTAGCTTTTCGCATAAGTCATGGATCCCCGCAAAGTAACACCACTCAGGTGGATATTCCCAGATCATTCTAAACAGCAAAACAACTAGTTGCCAGTTCTTTTTATTTTTTTCTGAAGTTTAAAGTATATTGGGCCTGATGTTGCAGTTCAAGCTCAGGCAAATCTCCCTTTCACTATAATGGGAGAGTCAATTAAGTAGAAATCTTCTATATCTTCACTTGAAGACTTTCTGACAATGAGATTGTCTCATTGTGTGCATGCTAGTGGGGGTGGAGTGGAGTGTGGTCTTTATGCCCGCATAGAGAGAAAAAAGGCTGGTTCCTCCAACCTTGCAAAAGTCTAGAGATCCATGGGAAGAGGGGAAGGAAAGACATATCCATAGAGAAGAGCTACCTCTCTGTGCAACATCTCAGCCACTTCCTCCATAGCAGCACAGCTTCTTACAAAGCCTATTGACTCTCAGATCTGCTTCCTAACCCTCTTGATCTGGAGCAGGCTTTTCATGGGACTGAATATTGCCAGGTTCAGCATTAAATTCTACAGAAATTTCTGCATGTTAACATGGGGTTGATGCACTGCCTCGGGACTCCATTATCTCCACTTACTTCTGCCTGTGTATGCTCTAGAACCTCTCTTTTTTCTCTTAGTTCATGGCTTTCATTCGGTTACATTTAATCTTTCTAAAGGAATATAATTACTTGTTAATATAAATGGGGCATCACATAAGACACATGCACTTCAGCATGGTGCCTTTTGCGTCCTTAGGGGACTGAGAAGTTATGTTTTCATTCTGTGGGAGACAAAAATACATCATTTTTTCTATAGTCTAATAGAAGGAAATACTTTACTATCCTTTGAAAGCTTAGCTGGAAGATGTTCCACAACTCTTATATTTTTATGTATTTTTGCAAATGAGATATTACTCTGAACAATTGCTCAGGATCAATTGAAAATACATTGTGTGGTCCAACTTAGAAGTTTTCATAAGAACATTTTATGTTTCAGCCTTCAAAAAATTTATGGGCTGTTAATCATTGCTACTTTTTGTTCCCTGGAGAAGCAGTATTGAAACTGAAGAAAACACCTAGAATGAACAATTGACTGACATATGTTCAGAATATTTTAATAATATGAAAAGGGTTGTGTCATCTTTGAGGTACATGAAACATAATTGAAATTATGTCTAAGAGCATATGCTACCCTGGTGATCTGTTGTATTTTGGCTTTCTGATCAGATCTATATGCAAAAAATGTTTAGTTCAGCCAGGATCATTTTATTCATTGGCTTTGGTTGTGCCCATTATTGTTCAGTTCTGGTCACAGGTTGAGGGAACTTCTAATAGTAATAGTCTTAAATGTTTCTTTTCAGATATACCTACGGCTGTTTCTAAAGTGAGTTACATTTCAGTGAGCTGTGTGTTATTGTCTGTGGGACTGGCTATATTGTGAGTGAGAGCTGTCTACAGAGACTTCACTGTGTGTGATTTAGTAGTAGCAGCTATTTGTGCTCCAGAGAGGATAAGCTTCACAAGCTCAGGAAGGGAGCTGAGTCAATTTCACCACATCCTCTCAGGCTGCTCCAGTCTCCTGCTCCCAGTGGTGGAAGGGTTGGGATGCACTGTGTGATATACTTCAGTGGATAAGAATGAGAGACTCATGATAGAGAAGGATTCACTGTTTCATTAGGGCCATGTAGCAGATCACAGACTCACTGGTGCAGCACCTCCTGCTGGTCATCTTGGGAATTAGCTCTTTCCAGCCACACAGCACCTCCTTTTGGCCAGCCTCTCACCTGCATCAGGCCTTGTGTCCCTCCCATACCCCAGTGCCCCTTCTCTTGGGGTGCTGCCCCCTGACCGGGCCCCCACACTCTGGGTCTCCCCTCCCAGGGGAGCCCCCCTCCCTCTAGGTCCACCTTGTCTCAGTGGCTACTGCCAGTCATCATCTAGCCCCCATTCTCTGGGGCAGACTGCAGTCTATAATGGCTATGCATCACTGGCAAGGGGGTAGGACCTGCTGCCTTTGCCTATCCTCGGTCTGCCCCTCTGCAGCCCCAGTACGTTTCATACACCTTCAATAAGGCCTGCAGCCTGGGGGTTTACCACGCTGGAGCTCCACAGCTCCCTTTGCCCTTCCCCAGCACTACTCCACTTCAGGTACCTTGCTCCCAGGCAGCTAGCCCTTCCCACTCCAGGACTAGAGTGAGACTCATCTGTCTCCTGGCCCCCAGCCCTATTATCAGGGTCAGCTGGGCCCTGATTGAGCTGGCCCCTCCTGTAGTCAGCTACTCACTCAGCTGCTCTGGCTGCTTTTCCCAGCCGTAGCCCTCTCCAGGGCTGCTTTTAACCCCTGCCTACTGGAGGGGGGCAGCCCCCCCACTGCAGGCCAGCATGACTGATGTAGACTCTTAGGTGTGTGCATGTGACTCTCATTAAACTTAGAGGAGTTTAGGATTTCCTACTATCACCTCCCTTCTCCAACACTGGAGGCAGAAATGGGGGAAACCAAGAGAAGATATGTCAAGGATTATGAAAATCCTGGTTTTTTTTGGGTGAGGGAGACACAGTCCACTTGAAGAAAAGGAGTACTTGTGGCACCTTAGAGACTAACCAATTTATTTGAGCATAAGCTTAACGATGATCACATAAACACCACCCTATTCCGGAAACCTACTGACCGCTATTCCTACCTACATGACTCCAGCTTTCACCCTGACCACACCACACGATCCATTGTCTACAGCCAAGCTCTGCGATACAACAGCATTTGCTCCAACCCCTCAGACAGAGACAAACACCTACAAGATCTCTATCAAGCATTCTTACAACTACAGTACCCACCTGCAGAAGTGAAGAAACAGATTGATAGAGCCAGAAGAGTTCCCAGAAGTCACCTACTACAGGACAGACCTAACAAAGAAAATAACAGAACGCCATTAGCCGTCACCTTCAGCCCCCAACTAAAACCCCTCCAACGCATTATTAAGGATCTACAACCTATCCTGAAGGATGACCCAACACTCTCACAAATCTTGGGAGACAGGCCAGTCCTTGCCTACAGATAGCCCCCCAACCTGAAGCAAATACTCACCAGCAACCACCTACCACACAACAGAACCACTAACCCAGGAACCTATCCTTGCAACAAAGCCCGTTGCCAACTGTGCCCACATATCTATTCAGGGGACACCATCACAGGGCCTAATAACATCAGCTACACTATCAGAGGCTCGTTCACCTGCACATCCACCAATGTGATATATGCCATCATGTGCCAGCAATGCCCCTCTGCCATGTACTTTGGTCAAACTGGACAGTCTCTACGTAAAAGATTAAATGGACACAAATCAGATGTCAAGAATTATAACATTCATAAACCAATCGGAGAACACTTCAATCTCTCTGGTCACGCGATTACAGACATGAAAGTTGCGATATTACAACAAAAAAACTTCAAAACCAGACTCCAGCGAGAGACTGCTGAATTGGAATTCATTTGCAAATTGGATACAATTAACTTAGGCTTGAATAGAGACTGGGAGTGGCTAAGTCGTTATGCAAGGTAACCTATTCCCCTTGTTTTTTCCTACCCCCCCCCCCCAGACATTCTTGTTAAACCCTGGATTTGTGCTGGAAATGGCCCACTTTGATTATCATACACATTGTAAGGAGAGTGGTCACTTTAGATAAGCTATTACCAACAGGAGAGTGGGTTTTTGTATGTGTGGGGGGGAGAGAAAACCTGGATTTGTGCTCTAAATGGCCCAACTAATAGGAAGTGAGCTGTAGCTCACGAAAGCTTATGCTCAAATAAATTGCTTAGTCTCTAAGGTGCCACAAGTACTCCTTTTCTTTTTGCGAATACAGACTAACACGGCTGTTACTCTGAAAACAGTCCACTTGCTTTTATTTATTTATTTTAATGTCTGTCACTCTGCGGTTTGGTATTTACATGAACATAATATAGTTTGAAAGTTTTTGGTACTAGCAATTTTAGGTTCTAATTTGCATCAGTGAAACCAATAAACACTTTACCTATTCTAAAAAGTTTAAAGGTTGGTGATGAGAACATGACGGTTTTCTAGGTTATGCCAGTTGGAAAATGGTAAGACAGATGTAGAACTGTCTAGACACTTAGCAGTACAGGGAATGGGGTGGTGGAGTAATTGGTGATTGGAGAGAGTGGTGTGTTAATGGGTGGGATCAACTGTTATGAATGCTGGAGAAGCAGCAGTGGTTGGACTGATGAACTGTTAGGCTAGCTTGGTTTTCTAGAAACTTTTAGAAGATAGGCTCCTGATAATATGGTTTCAATATAAAGCTGGATTGCTTTGGTTCATTTTTCAGCCTTCACTGTATTGACTTCCCTTGGCGGTTGTTCCTCCTTATAAATCTAAACATAAAATCTTCTGATCAGTACTTGGTGATTTAGTTTCTAGTGGTTACCAAACTTCAGTGAATGAATTATTCTTATCTTAGGGTTTGTACTGCTATCCATAACAGCAGTGTCAGATCTCCTTCCTTGTTAATAAGATTGACAATAGTGAAGACCCTAATACAGTGGAGTCTCTTGCTTTTCTTCCTTTTTCAGTTACAGAATGCTGTAGAGGGGGGTTTGGTTTGGGGTTGGTTTTTTAATCAACATGCCTAAAGTTGAAGGACATTCTACGAAACAAGGGATTGATGAACTGACTGAAGCAATGGGAAGGGGAGAGTGAGATGGTACTCCTGGGATCAGGGCTTCAAGGCTATCAGATCAAGGACATGCATCTTCCTGGGGGCTGGAAGTGCTTGAGGGGCTCTCATTTTGTTCCCTGCTGGGGTTGAAGAGAACAGCACAGCTTCTTTGGGTGCTGCTCATACATATATCCTTGGTAGGAGTTTTCACTAGTCTAGGAGATACACAGCAGCTTTTCAGCTCTCCTCCAGGTTGCAACAACGGTTATGTACAGTTCTGTAGGTGGGAGTGTTGAGGATTTTTTCCTTTATGCTAAAAGAAGAGGAGTACTTGTGGCACCTTAGAGACTAACCAATTTATTTGAGCATGAGCTTTCGTGAGCTACAGCTCACTTCGTCGGATGCATACTGTGGAAACTGCAGAAGACATTATATACACAGAGACCATGAAACAATACCTCCTCCCACCCCACTCTCCTGCTGGTAATAGCTTATCTAAAGTGATCATCAAGTTGGGCCATTTCCAGCACAAATCCAGGTTTTCTCACCCTCCGCCCCCCCCCTCCCCCACAAACTCACTCTCCTGCTGGTAATAGCCCATCCAAAGTGACCACTCTCTTTAAAATGTGTATGATAATCAAGGTGCTGGAAATGGCCCACCTTGATTATCATACACATTTTAAAGGGAGTGGTCACTTTGGATGGGCTATTACCAGCAGGAGAGTGAGTTTGTGTGGGGGGGCGGAGGGCGGAGGGTGAGAAAACCTGGATTTGTGCTGGAAATGGCCCAACTTGATGATCACTTTAGATAAGCTATTACCAGCAGGAGAGTGGGGTGGGAGGAGGTATTGTTTCATGGTCTCTATGTATATAATGTCTTCTGCAGTTTCCACAGTATGCATCCGATGAAGTGAGCTGTAGCTCACGAAAGCTCATGCTCAAATAAATTGGTTAGTCTCTAAGGTGCCACAAGTACTCCTTTTCTTTTTGCGAATACAGACTAACACGGCTGTTACTCTGACACCTTCCTTTATGCTGTTCCTGCTGCAGGGAAGGAGGAGAGAAGTGAAACCACAGTGCCTGCACCCAGCCTTTTAAGTTCTCCTCAAGCTGCTACAGCTGATTTTTACAATTCCTTGGTGAGGGGTGCGGCAGGGGAGAGTCATCCTTTCCTTTGGGCTGCCTGTTGCTACTAGAAGGAAGAGAGAAATGAAACTGCAGAGGCTGTTCTGAGCCTTTTACACTCTTCATCCTCTCATGTCAGCTTGAGTTCAGTTTTTCGGACACTCTTATCTCCAGCCATGTATCCGCAATACCTTTCTAGGGTGTTTACATGCAGACTGCTCATGACCCATTCTGTTTTATGTTTATCACAAGTCATTCCCTGTTTCAGGGTGTATATCAGCGGGTGGTTATTTTCCTTTAAAATGGCAGAAATTTGATTTTGTGCATAATTCCGCTTTGGTCGGTTCTGACACAGATTCCAGGACCCAGAGCTGTCTGTCTCCAAGCTTGTTGGAAGGGATGATTTTATAAATGTTTTGCTTACTGGTTGCTTGTTTGTGTACTTGTATTCATAGGTGCTGGACTAGGGGTGCTGGATTGAAGTGA
Organism: Eretmochelys imbricata; assembly: GCF_965152235.1. NCBI lineage: Eukaryota > Metazoa > Chordata > Testudines > Cheloniidae > Eretmochelys > Eretmochelys imbricata. Next base: position 315,780,398 of record NC_135572.1, read on the forward strand.
TTTCCATCATATGCAGGGTGTACAGTTTGGTTCAAGGCTCTCAGCACCGCAACTATACAAATTGTTCCAGAACCACTTCTTCTATTTCAGCTACAGAAAACGTTGGCACCCACCATTGTTCTGATAACTACCCTATTCCTCTTTCTGTTTTTAGATTTTTGGTTTATAAAGAACTAATTGAAACTGTATCGGTTATCCACTTCTTATATTACTAATACAGTATTAATTATTTATGGCTTTATAACTGTATAACATTTCTTCAGATAACCTTTTAACATCTTGAATGGTTACCATTCTCCAATAATATATCAGACATTAGACACGGTTTTTACCTTTAAGACATAATAATGCTCAACTCCTTGGCTAGTGTTCTTAATATTTTTATTCTGGGCCATCCATCTTAGATAGCAGCAAGAACATTTTTTAGACATTCTTGCTACTGGAAAAATTACATGGATGTTAAAAAATTGAAGACTAAAAAAAGACCCAACATTTGAGTAAATTTAGTGTTTGTGAAAGATGCTGTGCAGGCATCTCTAGGATGAAGTCTGTTCTTTACCCACAATTTGGGTGTAGCACAGAGGCTGGCAATATAAACTTCTCCATTGCTTGTTCAGATTACTAGCAAGGTGTCAATTTTTATTTGTGACATTTGTTTACTAGGAACTGTACCAATTCCACCAATTTTTTTAAACAACCATCAGTTGTTAATTGCTTTCAACACTGTCAGAGGAGACTGTGTTTGAACAAGTGACTTCAAGAGGAATCCTTGGAACCATTCACACGAGGACAAATGTGGCCACTGTGGCTTTATGCGGCCACCAGGGGGGTTTCCCTGCGGCCACGACAGCTCCCTAGGTGGCGATGGGGAGGCAGCAAAGCATCGGCCCCTTCTCCCCTCCCCTGCATTGCTCCTGGATGTGCAACTCTGCACCTCTCCAGAGACAGGCTGGGCACAACGCTGAAGGAGCAAGAGGAGTTCTCTACCCGGGAGGGATGGGGGGACTTAGAGGAGTTCGGACTTCACCCCTGGGTTGGTTGAGCAGTGGAGACTCAGGGAGCCTGGCTGCAGACTAGGGCTCCAACCACGGTGCTTTAGTTTCCAACTCCTGGCTGCTCAGTGGTGGGCTCCGATCCCTGGCTCTGGCCGCGTGGTGCTGACCCCCAATTCCACCAGCAGCTGCTGGTCCCAGGCACTGACCCCCATCTGTGTGCTCCAGCCTCCAGCCCTAGTCACTGGCCGCAGGTGCCGGCTCCAGCTGCTGCTGGCCCTGGGTGCAGATCCCCGGTGCTGGGCTTGGGCTCCGATGGGTGCTGACTTTGTATTACCAACCCCTAGCCCTGGCCATGCAGCAGCAGGCACAGACCCCAAGTGCCAGCCCCAAACCTGTTGGCAGTCAAACCCTGGCCACACACTCTGACCCCCAGCCCTGGCCACTGTCCAGGGCACTGCTCTGGATGTCGACCCTGGGTTCCAGCAGGCGCTGTCCCTGGGCACTGATCCCCAGCCCCAGGCACCAGCCCCAGGTGCAGATCCCCAGCCCCGGTTCCGCAGCAGCAGGTGCCGGCTCCAGTTGCTAACCCCCGATTGCGTGGCAGTGGATGCTGATCCCTGGCTCTAGCCACGCAACTGCGGGTGCCGACCCTGGGCTCCAGTCGATGCTGACCCAGGGCACCGACCCCAAACCCCAGGTGCTGACTCACACCTCCGACCACGCGGTGATGGGGCCCCCCATCCATCGCCCTTGGCCTCTGCTGCCTCACCCCCAACTCCTCCATCCAAGTCTTAACTTGCCAGGACTCGCTGTCAAAAGTGATATTAACAAACACACAAATATCACTTTTCACAGCATTATTTTTATTATTGAGTCTGCAAAGAAACCCTACATAAATAAATGACATGATGTGGATGTGTACACAGACATATTCATTTGTTTTTCCAAAGGTAATCGAGTATTTTAGGGGAAAATGTCAGTGTGGCCACCAGCAAGTGTTGGTGGCCGCACTCTGAGGCCACCAAAAATGTGTTGTGAGAACCCCTGCACTAGGAGAAGTGGACTGTTTGTTCTCTTACTATGAAACTATTGATAGACTTCAGTTTCAGAGAGCCTTCTTGAGACAACTTTCTCTCCCACTGGCTTTAAATCTGGGGACTAAGAACCTTTTCAATTTGAGCCCTTTTCCCCAGAGGTAGAATGTATTTAATAGCTTAAAAATACGGTGTTTAAGAAGCTGTGCATCCTGGAATCCCACATGGCAAATACTGTTAGTTTTCCAAATGAAAATAGACAAAATACACTGCCATTACATACCTTTTGTATTAATTTTACGTATTTTTAATTTAATTACAGTAAAATTAATTTTGCAGCATTTTAGATTTATAAACTTTAAAAGAAACCAAGGGCAGAATATATATTTCTTTCCTCATTTTACTTTTGTCTTGGCTTTTTACTTTTATAAAATTTCTCTTTTTTTTAATGGGAATAATATAGTCCATATTGCTATATTTATTTGTTTATTTATTTATTTATTTATTCGCCTTTCTAATGGTCAAAGAAAAAGCTCTCTCTTCATATGTATCATTCACCAAAACATTCATTCACAACTGGGTTTGTGTGGTAGTGAGCAATTAGCAAAAGCATCGTAAACTGCACCTTTATTAGGAATTGTTAGGTCAACAGAGGGAACATCCTGTCATATATCAAAACCAGCAATTCATTATGTCTCTCTTGCATTATACTGTTCTATATAATTATGTGTTTTGTATGCAAACTATCAAATATCAAAAGAAAAGTTACTGTTGATTCATAACATTGTTAATGTCTCTAATGCTTAATACCAGCATTAAGATCAGCTTTTCTTAATGGTTTCCTGTCTTTAAAAGCTGTTATTTTTCCTCCATTTCCTAGTTGAGCAGAATTTTAAGTTGCTGTTCCAAATCTTTGCCAGCAAAACATTCATAACCCCAGCTGAATGCTCTTTTTGAGCTAATTAGCCTAGCACTGTTGTTACTGTTCAAGTCTCTAAGATCTCTTTTGTGTAAATCCTTCCTAGTTAGAAGATTCTACATTTTAATATGATTAAATTGTGACAGGTGACTTTTTTATCTAAACAAGATCCATAAGGTAAAATAATTGCTTGATTAGTACTGAAGACTTGTGTATTTCTACTGGCTACAGTGCAAATATATCATCACAGAAATTAGGGGGACTGTTATTTAGGAGGCAAGGTCACTCAAGTTCTAGTTTTTTAGAGTCTATAAAAACAATTCTATTTCAATGTCTACTGTAGAAATATTAGATAAACTACCTAAAAATGTCAGTGCTGTACTGTATACAGGAAGTCTCAAGCATTTTACTGCCATGTAATTGTACATATAAACTGTTCTGTTTGAAGCACTGATTCCATCTAGTGACAGGTTAGGTGACTTATAGATGTATGTTTCCAAAAATATTCATGTTTAAAAATATCTGATCAGGTAGAAACTATAAAGAATTATTTTAATTTCTTGTGCAGTACTGTATCATAATTCTTGGAATTTGAGCCTCAAGGCAGATATATATCTTTTTACTGGATGTGTGTTAAAAACAGTAAGAAGAGTTTATCCTTGTGTGTATTGTGAAGGATTGCCTGTAAGCTGTAATGACTCTGTTTTTTTTATATACAGATTCTTTTACATACAGAGCCTTTAGGACAAAAAAGACCCAAGGAAATCACAATGAGAGGACCCTTTTTTCTTTTCAAAGTTACTCCTGTAACACAGGAGATACTTTTCGGATACCAAATGAGGAATGAATACCGTTATGTTTAGCAAAAAGGTAGTTTTCTTAACGGTTGCCCTAAAATGTAGACGCTATTGTTACTGCTGTTATTGCTAATGGTGCTATTGTTACTAAGGCAACTTAGTTCTTTGTGCCCTTCTAATGGCATTTATAGACTTTACTACTGCACCTCAGCTACTGCATCTGATTGTGTAGCTTGGGCCGCGCAGAGTGGCCCTAATTTTCAGTCTTCTTCCTCCAGATGGAGAGGTACGATTTTGCAGCATCTACATGATGTAGATAACACTGCATTACTTCAGCTGCAACACTGCATTGCTTTATGTTCCTTTGTTATAAAAAATGACCTATGGATAAAATTCAATGGATACTCTTTGTAATTAAATTAGCAGGAGTCTAATATGAAAATTCTGTTGAAGCATTATTTTCTACCTTTCAGCACAAAAATCTCATTCATAGTAGAAATAAGTGGAATGTTAGTAAGAATAGATCTTGTGTTAGATCGTTAGGTTTGATATTAGGCCTAGTCCAACAAGTCCATGAGTCATGCAAACACTTCTTGTTTTGTTCCTAGAATTGAACCTTCCTTTCTTCATAGCAGCTGAATCAATCAGCATATCAGGATAGACTGATGACACATTTATTTTTTCAGTGTCTTTAAAGCACTTATCCAGAGCTCTGGGTGCTTTTACAGAAACATACAAAGTCAGAGGTAAAATTCACAAACTGCATAATGAAGTGCCCCCAAAAATATTTGCCTGAGATGATTAACGATGATGAGATCAGATCCACAGAACCTCAGTATGGAACTAATCCAACTCTCATTCTACTCAATGGAAAGACTGCTGTTGTTTACAATGGGAGCTTGAGCTGGCCCCAGATCCACTCACTCAGTACCACATAGGGAAAGACAGTGTCTTAGCTCATGCATTGTACTTTCTTTGTTGGAAAAATAACTGAAATCACATCCTATAACTTGTTCATCATATTTAGATTACCATTTTATATTTAAACTTTATTTAAACCTCTCTGAACAAAAGGGTCTGACAAATTTTGTCAGATTATCTATTTTTTGCCTTTTTAATGCCATAATCATGTTTAGCGAGAAAGGGCATTTGGAAATGTGTACATGAGTATATCATCTTCTGTCCATACCTCACCCCCTTCTGACCCTCATGTGAAAGGTCTCACCGTTCTCCTGCTTGATGATATTTATAACCTGAGGTTGTAAAGCACTGGTTAGAAAAGTCTCCTTAAAAGCTAGGCACATTTTCCTGCAGACCAAGGGTCAAAATGAAGCAAATATTAGTTCTCTGTAATGTCCAGAGACAGTGCATTTTTGTGGTCAGATTATAATTTCAGTGCTGAATTTATTGTGTAAGTGGTAAACTCATGTCTCTTTAGAACACAAGAATTTAAACCAAGAGAGTTAACTGGGAGCATTATAATGTATATAAGGCAAATAGGAGAGCTGAGGAAGTGAACTCCATTTTAAAAAAACACTTACCATGTATGTACTGTACAGGACATTACAGAGCTATCAGATCAAAGGTTTGATTATTGAAGTTTTAATAATCATCGCTGAATAAAACCCACACCTAATTTTAACTAAAAAATTGTATTAACTGCTTTTGAAATATACAGAACTGTTGTAGTGTATAAGGGATTTAGTGCAGAATATTGAATCATTCAATCCCATAAGAGATTCAGCCTACTTATAATAAAGTTAAGCATGTCGCAGGATCAGTGCCTGCATTGGTAGATGCCTTGGAAAACCATAAGGACCTGATCCTGCAGTGTCTTGTATGTGGACATAAGGGTCTAAACTAGATATAGACTGATTGCAAAAAAATTGTCAATAAATAACCTCACATTGCCAACGCCAGCTGCTCAATGCCATAAGTCACCCCCCACCCCCCGGCCCCAAATTATAATATTAAAAAACCAGCCTTTGGATTCATCATTTCCCTTCTCAGTTTTGAACTTTTAAGGGTCAAGTTTTCACATTTTTTCTCTGCAACCATAAGGATTAAAAACTGACTCTTTTGTAATGAAAGCTGAGATTTAAACAAGGAAGAAAGGGAAATAATACAAATAAAGACAATATTTTGTATGTTACATGTTAATGGCTCAGCTGGTGGTGTCCAGAAACTTACCCATCTATATTTTTAAGTAAAAAAAAAAAAAAAGGTAATAATTGAATTTTCTCTTTGTGTGTATGTTTGTGGGTGGCACATATAGCAATAACTACAATTAAGGTTGCTTAACACTTTCCATTATAAGACCCTGTTTTCAGCTATTTATAACTTTGCTAGTATTTAACCATTCAGGCTGAAATTTTTCATTTGGGGGGGTCTGCTTCAGGGCGAATTCTTTGGGAAAATTCAACTAAAAGGTTTAGCTCTAGTGCCTCCATGCTTTGGATGAGGGACTTGAAATTTCCCAAGGTGGTTGCTTGGCATCAGGGATGTGCCTTTTGCTGTCCTTGTGAAAATCCACCCAAATTTGGCCAAGTTGTGAGCCTCTGAAAATCACAACTTGCACATGCTCAATGGAGTTTTGTTAGAATTTGGTAGCCAACTTCTCTTAAGATTCTGACTGAGTAGGTTCCATCCCTCTGCAGCTCCTACACAGTGACTGGACTGCACATACACTATCCCACAGAGTGACTGATCATGCTCCAGCTCAAGGCTGCAGGGGCTGAACTGGACTTTCTCTGCAATTGCTCCTCATGGCTGCTTGGGGTTGGGTATGCTGGGCACAAGAACTATGTTAACACAGAGGTAAGGTTGTCCACTGGTGCCTCATGCCATTCCAGAATATGGAGAGTGGCTTAACTTCAACCTCTGAAAACCAGGAAATACAGAATTAAGATATATGCTACCCTACAAACCAGAACCTTAACTTTGTCTTCTTTGAACTAGTACTCTACCCTCACAGATCCTATAGAACAGCGGTTCTCAAGCTGTGGGTCGGGACCCCAAAGTGGGTCATGACCCCATTTTAATGGAGTCACCAGGGCTGGTGTTAGACTTGCCAGGGCCCAGGGCAGAAGCCCAAGCCCAAGCCCCACTGCCCTTGGGATTCGACTTTGTCCTCCTCCGGCAGGGCGGCGAGGCTTGGGCTTCAGCTTTGGACCCCCACCTGGGGTGGTGGGTCTCGGGCTGGCTCAGGCTTCAGTCTCCGGTCCTGGGGTCGTGTAGTAATTTTTGTTCTCAGAAAGAGGTGATGCAATGAAGTTTGAGTCCCTGCTGTAGAACAATTTGGGAACAGAGCGCATAAGCGCTGCAGGATGAAGTCTAATATCTTTTCTGTATTAAGACAAAACTCAGGTTAGAATCAGATGTAGCAAACAGGGGATGCCTACACCTGGCATTCACTCAGGCACAGCCTCCTCCACACAAACCACTCCCCACTTTCCCAGAGAATTCCTTCAGAAATATTACCTTCACTCACTCCTCACTAAGACCACTCTTATGTATGCCACAGCACTTCTCACGATTCTCATGGAAGGAGACATCCCTGTTCACTCCCACTAACATAAATAATCAAATTCAGCACTGAAATGAGGCACACATGTACCTCTCTTCATATCCCAGTCACAGCTCTGCTAAGCTGTTCCACCATTCAATCCCTCCACCATTTAGCAGAGCTACACCCTTACATAGTGAACGCAGCTGTAGTGCATGCAGGTAAATGGATTTCAAATCTGAAATACCATCAAAATCAATGGCGTGTTCACTTAGTCCTTCTTCATATCCACTTATTATAGATTCATAGCTTTTAAGGCTAGAAGGGAAAATCTAGTTTGACCTCCATTATAACTCAGGCCATAGAATTTCATAGATTCATAGATTCATAGATTCCAAGGCCAAAAGGGACCATTGTCATCATGTAGTCTGACCTCCTGTATAACACAGGCCATGGAACTTCACAAAATAATTCCTACAACTTATCTTTTAGAAAAATATCCAATGTTGATTTAAAAATTGTCAGTGATAGAGAATCCACCATGACCCTTGGTGAGGTGTTCCAGTGGTTAATTGCCCTAATTGTTAAAATTGGATGCCTTATTTCCAGTCTCTATTTGTCTAGCTTCAGCTGTCAGCCAATGGATCATTATCTCTTTCACTGCTACATTGGAGAGCCCATTATCAAATATTTGTTCTCCATGCAGGTACTTATAGACTGCAATTAAGTCACTCCTGGACCTTCTCTCTGTTAAGCTAAATTGATTGTGCTCCTTGAGTCTGTCACTATAAGTCATGCTTCCTAATCCTTTAATCATTCTTATGGCTCTTCTCTGAACCTCACCAATTTATCAACATGCTTCTTGACTTGTGGGCACGAGAACTGGACACAGTATTCCAGCAGTGGTTGCACCAGTGCTAAATACAGAGGTAAAGTAACCTCTCTACTCTTATGTGAGATTCCCCTGTTTGTGCACCCAAGGACGGCATTAGTCCTTTTGGCTGCAGCATTGCACTGGGAGCTCATGTTCAGCTGATTATTCACCATGGCCCCCAAATCTTTTTTCAGAGTCACTGTTTCCCAGGATAAAGTCCCCTATTGTGTAATTATGGCCATCACTCTTTTTTCCTAGAGGCATACATTTACAGTTAGCCGTATTTAAAGGAATATTGCTTGCTTTTGCACCCAGTTTACCAAGCAATCCAGATTGCTCTATATTAATCTTCTGTCCTCTTCATTATTTATCACTCTTCCAATGTTTGTGTCATCTGCAAACTTTATCAGTGATGATTTTATCTTTTCTTCCAGGTCATTGATAAAAATGTTAAATAGCATAGGGCCAAAAAATGATTCCCATTGGACCCCACCAGAAATACAGCCACTTGATAATGATTTCCAGTTTACAATTACATTTTGAGATCGATGTCAGCTTTGAGTCAGCTTTTAATCCATTTAATGTATGCCATGTTAGTTTTATATCATTCTAATATTTTAATCAGAATGTTGTGTGGTACCAAATGCCTTTCAGGCGTCTAAATATATTACATCAACACTACTACCTTTATAAAACAAATTTGTAACTTCATGAATAAAGATATCAAGTTATTTTTACAGAATATTCCATAAACCAATGTTGATTGGCATTAATTATATTACCCTCCTTTAATTTTTTTTATTAATTGAGTCCTGTATCAGCTGCTCTATTATCTTGTCCAGGATCAATGTCAGACTGACAGACCTATAATTACCTAGATCATCCCATTTACCTTTTTTAAATATTGGCACAACATTAGCTTTCTTCCAGTTTCTGGAATTTCCCTGTGTTCAAAGACTTATTGAAAATCACCATTAATGGCCCAATCACCTACTCAGGCAGCTCTTCTAAAACTCTTGGGTACAAGTTATCCAGACCTGCTGATTTTAAAATGTCTATCTTTGTAGCTGCTGTTTTGAGCTTAATAACTTATGTTCTACTAAAGCATCTTCATCTGCTTGATGTGAAGACTTCAAGAGATGGAGAATCCTTGGTAATTTGTTAACTTTTGCACCACCCTTAATGACCCATTCCCAGTGGCTATTGCCAACTCCAAGTCACGGAGTTAAGGTTGTGTTGTGAAGCTGGATTGTACCTTAAATTTGAATTTCTTTATTTTCAGAGGTTTAAATTTGCATTACCTTAATTGTGTTTCCTGGTTTTCAGAGATTTTAAGATTGGCCACTCTTCACATTCTGCAAGGGTAAAAGGCAACCTGAATGAGGTTTTGGGGCATATAATTCCCTGGTGTACTTTTTTAAATGATTTCTCAGTGTGACAAGTGTGGAAATCTGTCTGTGCAACTTATGAGTTCTAGGTGATGTATGAAGTTTTTATGATGTTGTTATAATGAAATTGCTATATCATGAGAAGCTCCTACGTGGATGTGTATCCACCATCTCTCATAGAACCTGCAACATATGCACATCAAACTGAAGCCCTTGAGGAGTACTTAACTTTAATGACTGTGCTTTGACTGGGAAAAAAAGATATGCTAAGGTGGCTTGCTTGAGGTGGGAAAAGGTACTTCCTCCTCCTGTCTGAAGGGAGAGGAGAACAAAAAATGAGATTAAACTAGCTAGGGACATAAAAGGTAACAAGAAGGCATTTCATAAATACATGAATAGCAAGAGAATGACCAAAGGCTGGGGAGGCCCATTACTCAAAGAGAAGGGAAAAACAATAATAGAAAATGCAGCAATGTGAAATGACTTTTTTGTTTTGGTTTTCACCAAAAAAAGCAAGCAGTGATTGGACAACTAATATAATGAACATCAGTGTAAATGGGGTAGACTCTGAGGCTAAAATAGGAAAAGAGCAAGCTAAGAATTACTTAGACAAGTTAGATGTCTTCAGGTTGGCAGGGCCTGATGAAATACATCCTAGAATATTTAAGGAACTGGCTCAAAACATCTCTCATCCATTAGTGATTATGTATGAGAACTCATGGAGGATGGGAGAGATCCCTGAGGACTGGAAAAGGGCAAATATAGTACCTATCTATAGAAACAGGAATAAAGACAGCACAAGGAATTATAAACCAGTCTGTTTAACTTCAGTACCTTGAAAGGTAATGGAGCAAATAAGTGAATCAATTTGTAAGCACCTAGATGAAAATAAGGTGATAAGTAGCACTCAGCATGGATTTGTCAAGAACAAATCATGTCAACCCAACCTCATATCCTTTTTTGACAGGGTAACAAGCCTCGTGGATGGGCGGAAGTAGTAGATATGATATATCTTGATTTTAGTAAGGCTTTTGGTATGGTTTCACATGACTTTCTCATAAACAAACTAGAGAAATATAGCTTAGACAAACCTATTATAAGGTTGGTGCACAACTGTCTGAAAAACTGTACTCAGAATAGTTATCAATGGTTCACAATCAAGCTGGAAGGGCATATCAAGTGGGATCTCTCCTGGGTCTGGTTCTATTCAGTAACTAGATAAATGATTTGTATAATGGCATAGAGAGTACACTTACAAAGTTAGCAGAGAATACCAAGCTGGGAATACCAAGTGCTTTGGAGGACAGATTAGAATTCTAAGTGATCTTGACAAACTGGAGAAATGCTTTGAGTTGAATAGGATGAAATTCAATAAGAACAAATGCAAAGTACTATACTTGGGAAGAAATAATCAATTGCACAAATACAAAATGGGAAGTGACTGCCTAGGAAGATGTACTGCAGAAAAGGATCTGGGGCTTATAGTGGATCACAAATGAAATATGAGTCAACAATGTAATACTGTTGCAAAGCAAGAGGTCATCATTTGGGATGCATTAGTGTTAGTATTAGGAGTGTTGTAATAAGAACACAAGAAGTACTTGTAAGGCCTCAACTACAGTACTGTATTCAGTTCTGGGCACCACACTTTCGGAAAGATGTGGACAAATTGAATAAAGTCCAGAGAAGACCAACAAAAATTATTAAAGGTGTAGAAAACATAAACTATGAGGAAAGATTTAAAAAAATGAGTTTGTTTCGTCTGAAGAAGGGAGACTGATGGGGGTCATAAGTCTTCAACTATATAAAAGGTGGTTATAAAGAGGAGGGTGATAAATTGTTCTCCTTATTCACTGAGGACAGGACAAGATGTAATGGGATTAAATTGCAACAAGGAGATTAAGATTAGACATTAGGAAAACCTTCCCAATTGTCAGGGTTGGTCAGCACTGGAACAAATTGCCTAGGAAGGTTGTGGAATCTGCATCGCTGGAGGTTTTTAAGAAAGATTAGACAAACACCTGTCATGGATGGTCTAGATAAGACTTAGTCCTGCCTCAGTGCAGGGGACTGGACTAGATGACCTGCTGAGGTCCATTCCAATCCTACATTTCTATGATTCTCACTTTCTAGAACCGACACACTTGGTACTGACCAACTGGGACTTATGCTTACAAGTATTTGCCTGTTTTTTCAATGACCCTCACAAAGCCCACCCATAGAGACTGCCTTACGAAAGCTCCAGCAAACAATAGGGTTGACCCCTTCCTATGTTGCCCAGGTCAGATGTTTGGCTATACCACTTGAAATGATGCTGCACTCCTCCATCAGTTTTGGCTTGGCCTTTGTGAAGAACTAAAAGGAGAGCTGGCAAGGTTGGAAACACAGTTGCCAACTTTCACACAGTAAATAAGCACCCCAACTTTCACAATAAACCAAAAATCAAGCTAATCCCATTTCAAAACAAGTGCAAAACAAGCCAATCCCTAAGAACTTCAACACTCTATGTGACTAGATCCCCCAGGCGTGCAGTCTGGGACTGTGGTGGGCCTGCTGTGCACCCCTGACTCTCTCCCCCCTTTACCCCTGCTTGCCCCTTGTCCCTGTTTGCCCTCCCTTGCCCCTGCTTGCTGGGAACTGATAAAAAAAAGAAGAAGCAACAAGCTACAAGTAAAAAACTAGCCAACAAGCAACTCACACACCAATTAAGTCAAAAACAAGCCCAATTTCTGTGTGGGGGCGTTTTCTGCGGGTTTGGCATGTCTATTTAGAACCCCCACTTTCCCCCATTCCAGTATAGAGGCCTTCATGGACCTGTGCATCCAGATTGACACCAGACTGCATGAAAGGCAACTGGAATGTAAGAGTAGCCTGCCTACCTCCCACACTTACCCCGGGCTCAGTCCTCAGGGCCAAGTGTGCTTGACCTTGATTGAGTCTGGATGAATGAGAGTGCAGAAAATGGGAGAACCTTTGTTTCTATTGTGGAGGAGCAAGGCATGTATAGTCCACGTGCCCTGTCAAAACTCCTGCTAACCTGATGACAGGCAGGAGACTAGCACCACACAAGGTGTGGTACCTGAGCCTGGGTACTGCCAGAAAGAAACCTTGAGATTAGGCTATGCCAGGAGTTCCTCATCTACCTCTGCTTCTACAGATTCCCCTGGCCGCAGGTAGTATGGACCTTTCTATAAATGGGCCTTGAGTGATTATGGAGCAGGGGACAATTTGACAGATTTTTTTCCATGGCCTAGGCCCTCAGTTTCCCAGTACAACCCAAGGTTACCCTGGACCTGGTAGAAACAGTAGATGAGTCTCCACTGGCATCAGGCCGAGTTACACAGGAAATCATACCACTGGAAATGGTGATTGGGGAGCATCAGGAAGTCCTACAGTTTAACCTTAGTGTACAGAACAGTAATGTATTTAGAAATAATTATAGATCCTTCTAAATTAACTGTGCTACCCGAGGCTACTTTCCAAATGATGTAAAACCCTCTTCCACAAGCAGAAATTATCAACATGCCCAGCAGTCACTCTCACTTATCTGCATAGACCGTGTGTAAATTATTATCTTTCAGAAAATAGTTAGAGCTTCTTCTAAAGTAGCTATACTAAGTGCATATGTTCCAAAGTATGAAACTACCTTGACAGAGGTAGATAATAGCAAGATGCCCACCAATCATTCTCAGTTTTTCTCTGAGGGAAGGTCTTGAGTTGAGTGCATGGATGCAGCTCAGGTTCAATGGCTACAGCATGTCACCTTGAGCCATCTGGTTCTTGTGACATCAGGATGCCTGGAATCCTCCATCCTACTTTCACCGCGGCGTCTTGCTACACGTGCTCATTTCATTCTCTTTACTCCAGGTAGTAACGCTCTGAGTTACTAACTGATCCTGAATAATTTCTTCAATATGACACACCAAAGGCTCAGATGGAGGCATGCACTAGCTGAGGAAAAATCCCAAGAGACTGAGATCAGTTTGGGGTGGATCTGAACTCTAGTTTGAGCTCCAGCGGTGGCCAAAAAAGTTAGAGGAATGAGTTGATTTTGTAAAATGCTGGGTTTTTTAGAAGAGCTGTATTTTGGTAATTCTTTGCTCAGATGACCCCAGATTTGGATTGGTAATCCTACATTACACCATCATGAGATACAGTACATTTCAGGACAGTCTGAGCAAGTTTGTGATTTTAGAGCACTTAGGAAAAATAATCTTTAAACAGAAAGCAATGCTCAACCCAAAATATACTGGAACTAGCATCTTGCTATCATACACACAGATGTAGTACTCTTAAACATATTTTTAATATAAAATGTAGAATTTTTAGATGTAGCTACTAAAAGAACAAAGCAAAGTTAAGATCAAGCAAAATTATTGTTATATTTTGATTAATGAAAACATTATTGTGGCCCAATTCTGTGTTTCTTATGCACCAAAAACTTTAATTGAAAATGAATGGGAGTTGTGCATGTTCAAGGTATACAGAATGGAGTCCTCTCTGGGATACCTATGCACACACAAAATCAAAGCACAATTTTCTTATTTTTAATTTATTGTATTTTGATTGTAATGAATATTTAAAAGTGCCTATTGTAAGCTCTAGGTGCACTTGCCATAAATTATACAGTCACATAAAAAATTGAACAGCTGCTCCTCACCCCAAAACCAAAAAATAATTAATTAGGAATAAAATCAAAACCCAAACAAGTTCTTCTCCCATAGAAATCTAATGGTAGCCCCAGGCTTGATTCTGCAAGATGTTGAATGTGTCCTATATGGATACTCAGCACATATAACAACTCCAATTATTTCAGTCTGTAGAGCGCAATCCAGCTCCTATTGTCAGTGGGTGTCTTTCCATTGACTTCAGGGGAACTGGACATGACGTTTAATTCCTCCTGATTTAGGGAACTGGGGGAACACAGCACCTCACATGATTGGGCCCTTAATGTTTGTACAGCTTTTTGAAAATGAAGTGCTGTTTACTCCAAGGGCTAATGTATTATACTTAGCACTTACATAGCACTTTAAATTCAGAGCTATTGTAAGTATTTTCTGATGTGTGAACTCAGTTGGACTACTTATCTGAATAAGTTTCGTGTGTGCTTAAGCATAGATCTAGTTGGAATTTTTGAACAATTTTGGGGGGGTTTTAAAAATGGTCTTTTTTAAAACAAAAATTCACTTTTTAAAAATCCATGGCATTTTACAATTTTAATTATTGTTTTACATGGGTCGATTTTGAAACATGCAAACAGAAACAACTTCAGAATTTTGAAAATGGCCATGATTTTTTTTTTTTAAACTTTTTTTGACCAGCTCTATTTAAATGTATGGAAGACCAGACCCTAAGACAGCTTTTTATTTACGGAGTGAAAGCTGATTGGGAATACATCTGAAAGTAAGATCTGAAAAAGGGGTAACAGCTGATTTTAAATGTAACATAGCAACAATAATAGCAAGATTAAATTATGTATTCAGTTAAATGGAGAATTCCAGTAGCATCTCCGTTTGATGGTTCTGACATGAAAGGCAATTAAACAGTTAAACAATTGCATTTTAATGGTTTATTCTCAAGTTGATATTCAGTGCTTTAGTCAAAAGGCTGCCATTAATGTTAATAGAGGTGAGACAGCTAAAGCCAATTCCATCAAGTTAAGAAAATATTCCTAAATGTAATACATGTCATATGACAGAACATGGGTTTTGTAATTAATGAGATTTTAGGTTTCAGTGGAAATGGACTGTGTCCTAAACTGAAGAGAAGAAGAAACATGATAAAGAACGTCCACCCACATGGACACAGCCTCAGAGGTGGGGAGCCTTTGTCTGGGCCAGCAGGGGAAAGAAAACCTTGGCTCCTTTAAGGATTGCACCCCCCCACACACACACACACTCTTCTCAAGGGCTTTCAGGGAGAGAAGAAAGACTGATAGGTTGGACAGAAGTGTGCAGCATAAGCCTATTGGCTCCCTCACACTCATTAAGAGATCTTATAAGCCCTTTCCCCTGTCTGGGGTATACCATTCTGCACTGGAATGAAGGGAGAGGAGCCTGCTGCAGTTACACGTGGCCACGGCACTACCAGTTGGGGGATAACCAGGAGCCTCAGGGTGACCAGTGGGGGCCCAGTGAGGACTGTCTGGAAATCAGCCCCAGAGCCACAGCAGAGGTGAGCAGAGCAGCAGTGGAGAGCCTATGCACTGGGCAGGCAGTACAACACTGGCCCAGTGGTTGAACCTCTATCACACAGCAGAACCCAGAGCTTTTCTCTTGCGGAGCAGCATGAACCCTGCCTGCTCCTGACAGAAGCAGAGGCGAATGGGAGGTAGTGCAGGTGTTTCCCCCAGTGGAGCTTTCTCCTTGGCTGGGGGTGAGTAGTGGGGTGAGCAGAGTAGTGGGGTGGCAGATACCTTGGCTGAGTTCTTCCCCCACACTCCTTTCCTCAGAGCAGGGCATGGCAACTAACAGAGTAACTTGGATCTGGGAGAATGGGCGTGTTGCCTCCCTGATATGTGCAGTCTGTTAGACAGATATTCAGCCTTGTCAAAATACAGCAATTGAGTCTGTTGGGCCCACAATCCATTTAGGGCTATGGCATGGGCCCATTTAGAGGAACTTAGACTGATGGCTGCAAAGTGCATGGGCATGAAGTGGGACAGGATGATACTGAAATCTGGTGAGAACTGATTGTACAGTTTCATCCTTTTTACTTTTGGTGGTTTATAGGTTCCACAGCAGGCTAGCCGGAGACCTGATGTTAGCAAGCAATTATGCTGGGCCCTCATGGGCAAGTGTTGTTGGAACTTATGCAAACACAGTTTACAAACACAGAGGTAAACACAAATGGCACCCACAGAGCACACATGTGCCCCAGCCCCAAGGGAGGTGATGGGGTCAGTCAGAGGCTCCCCGTCCAGGCACAGGTCCAGTAGTTGAAGTATGCGAATGGCCTACTCTGCAGTTGAGCTCCAGGTGCTCTAGGTTCTCCTGTGGGATTGCCATAACAAGGGAGAGCATAGTGTGGGAAGAGTGTCCAGTAGAACTAAAGACAGCACTTTGATGTTCTTAGAGAGTTTAAATTGCAAAGTGAAAAGTAAGATTTACGCTCTGCAAGCCTGCCTTTTGAAGTGGATGCCCAAAAAGATATCTTGATGAATATCACTTGAACCACTACCTTCATATAAGGTCATTAGACGAGAAAGATGTGTCTTTTGTTGTCCCTTCATCCTGCTGTTAACATGGTGAGGGCCTGAAGATTAGGAGAAAAGTTCACAATAAGCAGCTTTTTGGCTACTCCAATACACCTTCAGGCTTTAATCTTCTGAGGCTTCTTTTAGGGAGGGTCAAGTTATTTTGTCAGACCAAGCCCATGGATGTTTACGATCATGCTCAGCCTCCAAAGGTTCAGTATGGTGTTAAAGAGGATGGTGAGATGTGGGTCAGGTTTGTGATTTACAGGGGGTGGACCACCTGGATGAAATTTTTATTTGCAGCAAGGATGGATTCAAGAGAGGAGACAAGTTTGTTGGCCTCTTGTCACGTTGGCTGGTATGTTAGAAGTACTGCCAGCAAATTAAAAACAGAGGACTTCCCCCACTTTTTCCAGTGGCGGGAGGCAGCCCAGCAAAACTGATGGTGCCTCCTACTACCAGGTGCCCAGTGCAGGTAATTAGTCAATAGGGGGCCAGGTTCCCTGATTAATTTGGAATTGGAAGCACGCATCTCCTGAAGAAGTTGGGGAATGGGATTGAGGCTCCTAATGTGTGGTACAGTGAAGGGGTTAAACCTCCCCTTCCCCACCCCCTTAGCCCTCGTATGAGGGGAGGCATTGGGGTCCCAGCAATAGTACTAGGGCCAGGTTAACAGGGTTGGGAGGCTGATGGCAGCTCTCTACCAGGTGGAAGAGATTATAAAGGAAGGGTGACCTGCATTGAATGAGTTATCAGCTAGTTCCCCAATGAGTTACTTGATAATCTTAAACAAAATTCCTGGTGTCTTTCTTGCAATGTCTGAGACAAAGGTACTTTTGTAACAAATGTCCCTCTCTGCATAAGCCTCATGCAAAACCTTAGCATCAATCCTGTACAAAAGGTTCAGTCCTAGTGCATACTCTGGGAGACTGCTAATGATTTCAGTGTGAACAGTAGGATCAGTCTCAAAATGTGGCTATTTAGGGATGTGGCTTTTAAAAGGTTAATGCGACGAAATGTACAGTTCTCCACAGGAGAAACAAAATAGCATGACTCCAAGCCAAGTACCCTAACCACAATACAAGAAGCTCCTGTAGTCTTACACAATAGTGTTCCTTTTACTTACATAAAAAAGTAAATGAAATGTAATGTTCCATTAACTTACCTTAGGTATAATAAAAAGTTAAATTAACAGAAAAAATGGGGAATTTTCTTGTAAAGTCTGTGAGAGCTGCTTATAGCATCAATCATCCCTTAATTCATATATCCCTTTACTACATCTTACAGCTGGTTGAAAGTATTCACATGACTTTTAAAGAATAGTAGGTATTAACCTTCCAGGTTCACCTCTGCCTATAGAAGATTAAAATGCAAGCTCATTTGAGACTGATAGCTCTATTCTAAATCTGTTCCCTATTTACAAAAAAAAGCAGTTTACAGAGGCTTAAGAGCTTTTCTGACTAATTAAAAAAGGAAAGAAAACTTCCAACAGGGTCACAAAATGTCCCTGGGGACACCCTTAAAATAATGTGAGTTTGTCTTTTCTAAAGAAGTTTGGCAATTTTTGCCTTCACAGGAGTGATCATTCAAACGCATAAGCAAACAGTTTTTAGTACAGCTTCAATAAATACTAGCAATCTCAAACGTTGACGAAATGCTTGAGTACACTGGAAATGCTGTTCTGGCTGCAATAGCTGGGAAGAATTTCTCAAGAATGATCTCAGATAAGCTTTGCAATAACTATGTTTCAAAGCAAATCATTTTATTTTAATGTAACCAGACATCTTTCACCCTTTAAATTGTCGATTTGGGTCGGGCTGCCAGATGCAGCTATTAACTCCACCCCCTTATTCTGCCAAACAAATGAGGTGTGTTGTGGCATTCTACAGATGTCAATGAAACATCAGTTGAAAACATCACTGCCGGAATTACAGCAAAGGAAAAAATAGCACCCCTTACGCATAAACATTAAAAGAGTCTGTATTTCACTGCTTACCACTGTAGTGCCACGTGATTATAACTTGTGCTTGTACTCCATGTCATCACATCGGAGTTCAACTAATACACAATGGTGTCTCTATTGATAGGTGAATTCTGTGTACTTGTTAAACAGTAAGGGGAGCCACATTCCTATTTTGCCTATAATAAGAAGGATCCATGCTGATATTTGCCACTGATCCAACCATGAGCATCATTCAGTTGTGCGATGCCATTTGGAACTTGGTGTGAGAAATATTTCATTTTTTAAGATGTGTGTATGTTGGCTTTCGTCTGTTAGTCAAAATTAAAGCTAGATGTGTGAGAATGCACTCGGGGTGGCTGAGCGGAAGCAGGCCATACTCCACCAGTTGTAGAAGCAGAAACAGTAGCTGGACTCATTGTGCCATTCTTCTCTGACCTCCCCAGAATAGTAGCAAGATTCTTCTGGTATGACTACACGGCCGCTGGGACGCTGTCTGCTCAAGCTAGGAGGCTGCCTTGTGCCAGCAGAGCTCACGCTATCACGCTAAAAATAGCTGTGGACGTTGCCGCAGCAGCAGAGGCTCGGACTAGCCCCCCAAGCTCAAGCCCACATTACCTGCTGGGTCCAAACTGGGGTGGCTTGCCCGAGCCTCCACCAGTGCTACAACCTGCGCACAACTATTTTTAGAACACTAGGGCAAGCCCCACTCCCATAGGTGCTGGAGCACCCGTGGAAAAAAAAATGATGGATGCTTAACACCCACCGGCAAGCCCCCTGTCAGCGCCTCCCTCTCCCCGAAACGCCTCCCACCCACCATGGACCAGCTGTTCCACAGCATGCAGGAGGCGCTGCGGGGGAGGGGGCAGGAGCGCGGGCTGGGTGCACTCGGAGAAGGGGCAGGAAGAAGCCAGGCAGAGGTGGGGCCTTTGGGGAAGGGGTGGAGTGGGGGCAGGGCCTGGGGGGAGCACCCCCTGGCACATTAGAAACTTGGCACGTATGCCTTCTACAACAAATCTGTCTGTCCAGGCTGGTTGGCTCGTTCCCAGCTGCAGTGTAGACATACCCATTGACTCAGAGAGAACACCTCCCCCTGGTTAACATTCTACCACATATTCTGAGAGCTAACCTATTCCCTTTGCTGATATATTCACCCTCATTTGAAAGGCTGAGAAGTGTTGATGGTAAATGCTTATGTATTCTTTATCATTTGCGTTGCAGTAGCACCTCCAGGCTGTACATGAATGTAATGAAAAATTAACCCTTGTCCCAAAGATCTGCCAAGAGCATAGCAGAAACCTACTCACCCCACCATGCTCTTGCCTCAGGCTGCCATGAGGCTGGCCAAATAGAACTGACTTATGCAAAGTGTAGCCCCATCCCAACTTCATTTGCAGGACACATGCCCGCACCTTGAATACTGTGTGCAGTTCTGTCACCCTATCTAAAAAAGATATATTAGTATTGGAAAAGGTACAGAAAAGACAACAAAAATTATTAAGGGTATGTTATTTACCCCTTCACACAACCCAAGATCAGGGTGGTCACCTGCTTAAATGAATAGGTAGCAGGTTTAAAACAAACAAAAGGAAATACTTCTTCACACAAACACAGTCAACCTGTGGAACTCTTTGCCAGGGATGTTGTGAAGACCAAAAGTATAACTGGGTTCAAAAAAGAATTAAGACACAGTCATGGAAGACAGGTCCATCAATGACTATTGGCCAAGATGGTCAGGGACCCAGTCCATGCTCCAGGTATCCCTAAACCTCCAACTGCCAGAAGCTGGGACTAGACCACAGCAGATGGATCACTCGATAATTGCCCTGTTCTGCTCATTTCCCTCTGAAGCATCTGGCACTGGCCACTGTCGGAAGATAGGATATTGAGCTTGATGGACCATTTGTCTGACCCAGTATGGCCATTCTGATGAGAATAGAAATTCACTCTATAACTTTTTCAATCTTACTGAAGCTCAGGAATTTAAAAATGGCCTCTCTTGTATAGCGTTTTACACAGGAGCCTTTAATGTACTGAAATAGCATCTTGGTCTAATTGTGGTTCTGGTGCAACAAAGCTTACTTTTTAAAAAAAACTTCATTTGAAACTCAGTTATTGATTCTGCTTTCCTAAGCATTTTGGAAGGGTTCTTCCTTTTGGAATCTTCTTCAGATTTCCTTCCAAGCTCCTTGTACATACCTGGAATTTAGTTGTAGCTAGTGCCTCCTTAGTTTGTGTTCTGGTTCAATCCAATAGTCACTGGAGGGAGCACAAAACAATGGAGGATGCCAGATAGTTCCAAGGGAACTTCAGACTTCATTAGTTTTTAAATTCACATACTCTCATAAATGTCCTTTCAAAGGGAAATCAGACTATGGAAATAAATTGTAAATTGATTTTTAAAAATAGAGGAGGGAGGTTACAAGTATGTATCAAAAGTGACTAATCCGCAGACAAGCGCTGTTATCTTCCAGTAAGACATTGATGTGAAATTACCACCATTTATTCTAGATTTAGGGCTCTTTACTTGTGTGGTCTTTTGTTCTCTCCTTTGTTCCTTCAGGATCCTCTATGTGACTTTCTCAGGGACATTGTGGATGACATTCTACTTTTCTTACAAAGAATATACGTGAACACATTAAATATAGGCCTCTAGGCTATGATGTACTCATTGTGAATTATATCCATTACCTTATATAAAGATTTAGTGATGTACCCTGTTTTAATTTTTTTTTTTTTTTGGTCAAGTTGAAAATGCAAATCCTTTGGTCTCTGCCCATCATGAGAATAAGGACAGAAAATCAGCAAGGAAACATGAAAAGTCTGTTCCCTCAAAATTCTGTTCAGAAACAAAATAACCCCTTGTGAGTCAGTCTCTAAACTATGGGATGATGCTGCAGCAAATACTTTGGCAAACACTTTGTGGAAGCAGAAACGCTGTCAGCACTCAGTGCTCCATTCTTCCCTTAGCAGTGAGATTATCTGATGCCTTAATCAGTGTTCTTTATCACTTAAAATGTAGACTTGAGGTAGAGCATTAAGACTATAAACAACACTGAATTAATGGGGGAAGGAATAAGGAACAGCACATTACAAACTATTTCATTTTTACCTTGTAGGTGTGCTTAGCAGAATTACCTAGTCAGAGTCTTTGCCCTTAGAAAGGCAGCAGCTGTCCAAAAAATAGCATTGCCATATTTGAAGCAGTGGAGAACAATCCTTGAGAGAAGACCCACACTCTGAGTTGTTTTCTTCTAGTAAGTATGATGGGGCCAGTGGGGCTAAAAAGAGGCTTTAACTGGAGGAAGGAAATGGCCCACAACTGTAAAAAATTGCTGTCATATCTTTTTGAACTAGGTAATCTCTCTTCTATGTAGGTTTCAGAGTAACAGCCGTGTTAGTCTGTATTCGCAAAAAGAAAAGGCGTACTTGTGGCACCTTAGAGACTAACCAATTTATTTGAGCATGAGCTTTCGTGAGCTACAGCTCACTTCATCGGATGCATACCGTGGAAACTGCAGCAGACTTTATATACACACAGAGAATATGAAACAATACCTCCTCCCACCCCACTGTCCTGCTGATAATAGCTTATCTAAAGTGATCATCAAGTTGGGCCATTTCCAGCACAAATCCAGGTTTTCTCACCCTCCACCCCCCCACACACAAATTCACTCTCCTGCTGGTGATAGCCCATCCAAAGTGACAACTCTCTACACAATGTGCATGATAATCAAGTTGGGCCATTTCCTGCACAAATCCAGGTTCTCTCACCCCCCTCCCAAAAACCACACACACAAACTCACTATCCAACGGCCGTGTTGGTCTGTATTCGCGAGGAGAGGGGGAGTGCTTGTGGCACCTTGGAGACTAGCCAGTTTGTTTGAGCATGAGCTTTCGTGAGCTACAGCAGGATAGTGAGTTTGTGTGTGTGGTTTTTGGGAGGGGGCTGAGGGGGTGAGAGAACCTGGATTTGTGCAAGAAATGGCCCAACTTGATTATCATGCACATTGTGAAGAGAGTTGTCACTTTGGATGGGCTATCACCAGCAGGAGAGTGAATTTGTATCGGGGGGTGGAGGGTGAGAAAACCTGGATTTGTGCTGGAAATGGCCCAACTTGATGATCACTTTAGATAAGCTATTACCAGCAGGACAGTGGGGTGGGAGGAGGTATTGTTTCATATTCTCTGTGTGTATATAAAGTCTGCTGCAGTTTCCACGGTATGCATCCGATGAAGTGAGCTGTAGCTCACGAAAGCTCATGCTCAAATAAATTGGTTAGTCTCTAAGGTGCCACAAGTACTCCTTTTCTTTTTTCTCTTTTATGTAGTAATTATGGTATGAACCCCATCGTTAACAATTCTCTTGATCATTGGGGAAACATCCCATTTCCATTATATTCAAGAAGGCTCCAAGGAAAATGGGAAAGTCTGCTAATTAGGAACAGGTCTGGAACAATGTCAGATATGCGGATTGTTACTAGGTATAAAAGGGAGCATGCACAACTGTGCCTAGAGATTGGCAGCCCCTCAGATTCTTGCTGCCTACCCAAGTTGTGTCAGGAGTCCCCTTATCTGCCCATTTTCAGAATATCTTCTCCTACACAGATCTAAATGAAAACTGGCTTGCTGAGATAAACTGATGAGCTGCCAGGACCTCAGAGCATTCCAGAAATGCTACTAGTGGACCTGGGCAATAATAATTGGGCATCACTGTCTTACAAGTTTTGTTCTTTTATGCTTATTCTTTTCTTGCTGCAGGGGCACCTGTATTGACTTCCTTTAGCTCAGTGCTAATAGCATCTCTCTGGCTCATTCTCATTTGAATTTCCTGTGTCTGCCCACTGTAATGCTATTATCATGCATGATGGCAATGTCATTTAATAAAGCCACAAAGCATGCACACACTGAATATGTTAGGAGGCCATAAAAATATACCATCAAATGTATTTAGGTGTCTATTTTGATATTTAGTTATTTATTTAGATTTAGTAAATCTAAAGCTCAATTTTAAAGTGTCATAGTTTCTTTCAATAACCAGTCGCGTGAGCCTTAATAATAAAGCATTATCATTTTCCTCTCAGGGGGTGTTAGAATAGGAACCAGGAGCCATGTTTTAAATGTAACCAATATCACATAGACAAATAAAGAGTGCAAAACATTAGAAATAGATCAAGTAAATTGGGATAACATAGCAAAAAGGGATTGATTTATCCATTAGCCAACCACCTGCAATCTCACCAGACTGCAGTTCAGATAGATTATTTATTTCAAAGAAAAGAAAACTAGAGAAAACAGAGCACAGAAAAATATATCCGTAACTAATCAAGTCTATGAAAATGATCACAGGAATGAGAAATGGAAAAGACCTCTGAGGTCATCTAGTCTCTCTCTCTCTCTCTCTGCTTTTACTGATGTTTTTATACTATACATTTGCTTTTGGTTCTAGTCCAATTTTTATTTACATATTTAGATGTTTAAATATCCACTACTTTCCTCAGGAAATAGATTTCTTCCCTCCACAAAGCCCATTTTCCAGGCCCTTTGTGTGAAACTGTAACATCCCTGTGTGCACCTGTTTGAACTCCATGCACTGAGGCAACTTGCACACACTTGGACAAAAATCTCTTTATATTTACATGAGTAGCACAGGTAGAGACTTCTGACTGTCTGGTCCAATATCATCCTGTTGTTTCTGTTTCAAGAAAATGTGAGATTTTCAGCACAGAGTATATAAGTGATGGTAGAATATGGCCCTTAATGTCTTAGTTCATTCATTCTATGGTTATAGTTAAGGCGAGGTTTTAGTCACGGGTATTTTTTGTAAAAGTCATGTAGGTCATGGGTAGTAAACAAAAATTCACAGCTCATGACCTGTCCATGACTTGTACTATAGACCCCTGACTAAATCTTGCAGGGGGTGGTCCGGGGATGCTGCTGGGAGGCAGCTCGAGGGCACCACGGGTGCTGGGGAGGGCGGCCTGGGACCCCTGCTGGTGCTGTGGCGGGCAGGTGGCAGCACGTGGCCTGGGATCCCTGCTGGTGTTGAGGGTGGGGCGAGCGGCGGCGGGCGGCCCAGGACCCCCACTGGTGCTGGTGGGGATGGGTTGCTGGGGCTGGCAGGCTCCCTACCTGGCTCTGCGCGCTGCCTCCACCCCAAGTGCTGGCTCCGCAGCTTCCACTGGCCGGGAACTGCAGCCAATGGGAGCTGAGGGGTGGTACCTGAAGGTGGAGGCAGCATACAGAGCTGCCTGTCCACACCTCCACTTAGGAGCTGAGGGAGGGGGATGTCGCTGCTTTTGGGGAGCCCCCCGAGGTAAGCACTGTCCAGAGCCCTCACCCCTCCCGTGTCCTAGCCTTGAGCCCCATCCCACACCCAAACTCCTGCTGCTGCTGGGGGAGGAGGCTGCGGTGGCCCGAGACTGCCCCAGCAGCGGCTGGCCCAGGGGCGCCTGTGCACTGTAGAAGTCCCCGAAGTCCCAGAATGTCATGGAATCCATGTCTTCCATGACCTCTATGACAAACTCGCAGCCTTAGTTATAGTAGACAAACATGCTAAAATGCAACAAAACTGTAAAAGCCATATCTAATTATAAAATGATGCTATTTTACTATCAAAATTACTTACCTTTCCAAAGACTTCTAGCAATGTAGCACAAGAAATTGTATGGTTTGATATAATGTGACACAACGTTTTGCATTTCCTTTCTTATTATCCTAAGAGAATCTTCAAATAATGGAAAATTTAATTAATCAACAGCAAAACTGAAGTAGTAAATAAAAGGGTGCATGTGTACAAACTTAACAATTTTCACTGCTATTAAATATTAATTGCTTTTCAGTTTAGTATGGAACATTCACTAAGTATATCACAGTGAAAAATAAAAGTCTAATTTGGAGTGTAGCATAATTTTTATGCTAGCGATATTCAAGAAAAAAATAAGACAATATTTTTTTTATCAGAGTTCACTTCGGCCACAAGTATTAAACCGTAAATGCAATTCCTCCATTAGCTACACCTTTTTCATTTACCTGTTATATATATATATATATATATATATATGTATATATATGTTATTTTATTAACACTAAAGGAAGCATTATAGATAATATACTGTTAGATTTGCCTGTTTAATTGTAAAGGTCAAATTGGTTCTATTTATTTTAGGACTGTGAGCGCAGTCTGTCTGGTTTGAATTCTTGGGGTTGGGCTCTTGTCCTTTTCACAGAAGTCTGTTTTTGTTTATGTTTCAACATTAACCCAAGGGCTGATGGAGCTCAAGAATGTTCTGGTATGATGAGGGAGGGTTATGAGAAAGGTAAAATCATAGTCACTCAGTACCTCATTAGCAAACTACTGAAAAGTTGTGCCCAGAACTGGACACAATACTTTAGTTGAGGCCTAATCAGCATGGAGTAGAGCTGAAGAATTACTTCTTGTGGGATCTTGCTTAGAACACTTCTGCTAATACATCCTAGAATGATGTTTGCTTTTTTTGCAACAGTGTTACATTGTTCACTCATATTTAGCTTATGATCCACTCTGACCCCCAGATCTCTTTCTGCAGTACTCCTTCCTGGGCACTCATTTCCCATTTTGTATGTGTGCTACTGAGTGTTCCTGCCTAAGTGAAGTACTTTGCATATGTCCTTTTTCAATTTTATCCTATTTACTTCAGACCATTTCTCCAGTTTGTCCAGATCATTTTGAATTTTAATCCTATCCTCCAAAACACTCGCAACTCCTCCCAGCTTGGTATTGTCCGCAAACTTTATAAGTGTACTCTCTATGCCATTATCTAAATCATTGATGAAGATATTTGGCGGAACTGGACCTGGGACTGATCCCCGTAAGACCCCACTTGATATGCCTTTCCAGCTTGACTGTGAACCACTGATAATTACTCTCAGGGAATGGTTTTCCAACCAGTTATGCATCCACCTTATAATAACTCCATCTAGGTTGTATTTCCCTAGTTTGTTTATGAGAAGGTCATGTGAGACTGTATCAAAAGCCTTACTAATGTCAAGATATACAACACCTACTGCTTCCCCTCCCTCCCCCCAATCCACAAGGCTTGTTACCCTCTCAAAGAAAGGTATTAGGTTGGGTTGACATGATTTGTTCTTGACAAATCCATGTTGACTGTTACTCATCACCTCAATATCTTTTAGGTGTCTGCAAATGTATTCCTCAATTATTTGTTCTATTATCTTTCTGGTCTGACTGGTCTGTAATTCCCTGGGTTGTCCTTATTTTCCTTTTTATAGATTGGGAATATATTTGCCTTTTTCAGATTCTTTGGAATCTCTCACGTCTTCCATGACTTTTCAAAGATAATTGGTAATGGCTCAGATATCTCCTCAGTCAGCTTCTTGAGTATTCAAACAGGTTTCAGAGTAGCAGCCGTGTTAGTCTGTATCCGCAAAAAGAACAGGAGTACTTGTGGCAACTTAAAGACTAACAAATTTATTTGAGCATAAGCTTTCGTGAGCTACAGCTCACTTCATCAGATGCACTATAATGAGAGTGATCAGTTAAGGTGAGCTATTACCAGCAGGAGAGAAAAAAAACCTTTTGTAGTGATAATCAAGATGGGCCATTTCTAGCAGTTGACAAGAACGTGTGAGGAACAGTATGGGGGGGGAATAAACATGGGGAAATAGTTTTATTTTGTGCAATGACACATCCACTCCCAGTCTTTATTCAAGCCTAATTTAATGGTGCCCAGTTTGCAAATTAATTCCAATTCAGCAGTCTCTCGTTGGAGTCTGTTTTTGAAGTTTTTTTGTTGTAATATTGTGACTTTTAGGTCTGTAATCGAGTGACCAGGGAGATTGAAGTGTTCTCCGACTGGATTTTGAATGTTATAATTCTTGACGTCTGATTTGTGTCCATTTATTCTTTTACGTAGAGACTGTCCAGTTTGACCAATGTACATGGCAGAGGGGCATTGCTGGCACATGATGGCATAGATCACATTGGTAGATGTGCAGGTGAACGAGCCTTTGATAGTATGGCTGATCTGATTAGACCCTATTATGGTGTCCATAGAATAGATATGTGGACACAGTTGGTAACAGGCTTGGTTACTGGTGAGTATTTGCTTCAGGATCTACAAGATCTCTATCAAGCGTTCTTACAACTACAATACCCACCTGCTAAAGTGAAGAAACATATTGACAGAGCCAGAAGAGTACCCAGAAGTCACCTACTACAGGACATGTCCAACGAAGAAAATAATAGAACACCACTAGCCGTCACCTTCAGTCCCCAACTAAAACCTCTCCAGCGCATCATCAATGATATACAACCTATCCTGAAGGACGACCCATCACTCTCACAGATCTTGGGAGACAGGCCAGTCCTTGCTTACAGACAGGCCCCAAACCTGAAGTGAATACTCACCAGCAACCACATGCCACACAACAAAAACACTAACCCAGGAACCTATCCTTGCAACAAAGCCTGTTACCAACTCTGTTCACATATCTATTCAAGGGACACCATCATAGGGCCTAATTACATCAGCCATACTATCAGAGGCTCATTCACCTGCACATCTACCAATGTGATCTATGCCGTCATGTGCCAGCGATGCCCCTCTGCCATGTACATTGGCCAAACCGAACAGTCTCTATGTAAAAGAATAAATGGACACAAATCAGACGTCAAGAATTATAACATTCAAAAACCAGTCGGAGAACACTTCAATCTCCCTGGTCACTCGATTACAGACCTAAAAGTCACAATATTACAACAAAAAAACTTCAAAAACAGACTCCAACGAGAGACTGCTGAATTGGAATTAATTTGCAAACTGGGCACCATTAAATTAGGCTTGAATAAAGACTGGGAGTGGATGTGTTATTACACGAAGTAAAACTATTTCTCCATGTTTATCCCCCGCCACTCCCCCACTGTTCCTCACACGTTCTTGTCAACTGCTGGAAATGGCGTAACTTGATTATCACTACAAAAGGGTTTTTTTTCTCCTGCTGGTAATAGCTCACCTTAACTGATAACTCTCATTATAGTGTGTATGATAGCACCCATTGTTTCATGTTCTGTGTGTGTGTGTATATATATATATCTATCTATCTATCTATCTTCCTACTGTATTTTCCACTGCATGCATCCGATGAAGTGGGTATTTCATCAGACCCTGGTGACTTGAAGTCATCTAACTTGTCTAAATAATTTTTAACTTGTTCTTTCCCTATTTTAGCCTCTGATCCTACCTCATTTTCAGCAGCATTCATTAAGTTAGTTGTTCAATTGCTATTATACTTTTTGGTGAAAACTGAAACAAAAAAGTCATTCATCACTTCTGCTATTTCCACATTTTCTGTTATTGTTTTCCCCCTTCATTAGGTAATAGGCTTATCCTGTTTTTGGTCTCTCTCTTGCTTCTAATGTATTTGTAATATGTTTTCCTGTTACCCTTTATGTTTCTAGCTAGCTTAATCTCGTTTTGTGCCTTTGCCTTTCTAATTTTGTCCCTACATACTTGTGTTTTTGTTTATATTAATCCTTTGTAATTTGACCTGGTTTCCACTTTATGTTGGATGCTTTTTTGAGTTTCAGATGATTGAAGATCTCCTGGTTAAGCCAGGGTGGTCTGTTGCCATACTTCCTATCTTTCCTAAACAGTGGGGTAGTTTGCTATTGTGCCCTTAATAATGTTTAAAAAGCTGCCAACTCTCTTGAACTGTTTTTCCGCTTAGTCTTGCTTCCCTTGGGATTTTACCCACCAAATCCCTGAGTTTGCTGAAGTCTGCCTTCTGGAAATACATTATCTTATTGTGTTGTTTTCCCTCCTACCATTCCTTAAAATCATGAACTGTGTCATTTCATGATCACTTTCACCCAGGCTGCTTTTCCCTTTCAAATTCTCAACCAATTCCTCCCTATTTGTTAAAATCAAATCTAGAACAGCCTCTCCCCTACTAACTTTCTCCAATACATTCCAATAACTCGTTGGATAATCTGTGCCCTGCTGTGTTATTTTCCTAACAGATGTCTGGTCTTGGAAGTCCCCCATCATCACCAAGTCCTGTGCTTTGGATGATTTTGTTAGTTGCTTTAAAAAAGCCTCATTCACCTCTTCTTCCTTAGGTGGTCTGTAATAAATCCTACCATGTCATCACCCCTTTTATCCTTACCCCGAGACTTTCAAGACTCTATCTCCTAATTCCATCTCAACCTCAGTCCAAGTATACATTTTTGAAATATAAGGTAACATCTCCTCTCTTTTTTCCCTGCCTGTACTTCCTGAGTGAGCTGTACCCTTCTATACCAATATTCCAGCCACATGTATTATCCCACCTAGTCTCTGTGATGATAACTGTGTCATAGTTTAACTAGTATTTCTAGTTCATCCTGCCTATTTCACATACTTCCCACATTAGTATACAGACATCTAAGATACTGATTTGATTGTCCTCACATGTTCTCTCTTTGTCTATCCCTTATCCCTGCTATAACAGCCCATGCTTCCCCCAGAATCCAACCCTTCTCCTAGGTCTCCATATTTTTGACTTACCTGTGGGTTTTTGTCTCCTGCCCCATCGAACCTAGTTTAAAGCCCTCCTTACTAGGTGGCCAGTCTGTATCCAAATATACTCTTCCCCTTCTTTGATAGGTGGACCCCATCTCTGCTCAGCTGTCCTTCTTCCCGAAACAACATCCTGTGGTCAAGAAATCCAAACCCATCCTGGGGACACCATACTCACAGCCAGGTATTCACTTCCAGGATGCATCTGTCTCTGCCTGGGCCCCTACCCTTGACTGGACGGATCTAAGAGAACACCACCTGCACTCCCAACTCCTTCACCCTTACTCCCAGAGCCCTGTAGTCACTTCTGTTCTGCTCAGGGTCATACCTCGCAGTATCATTAGTGCCAACATGGATGAGTAGCAAGGGGTAATAGTCAGAGGGCCGGCTGATCCTCAACTATCCCTCCGTAACATCTCAGATAAGGGCACCTCGCAGTCAGCGTATCTCCCAGGATGCCATGTCAGGGCAACAGATGGGTGCCTCTGTCCCTCTCAGAAGAGAGTCACCAACCACCACTGTCCTACATTTCCTCCCGGGAGTGGTGGCTGTGATCCTTCCAGCCTTGTGGGTACATGGCTTCTCCTCCTTCACCTTTGGGGTGATTCCTCATTGCTCCTTGCCAGGGCAGCATGACGGTTCATCATTTTGGTGGGTGGGTTTGGAGTAGGGGTGGAGCACTGCCTGCTGCCAGAAGTAACCAGCTGTCAGTGTCCTCCCTGTGACAGAGCCACATCCTCCTCCCCCTGTGACCTGACAGCAGTCCTCTGTATTTGGATAGCTTCCTCAGGCTTGGATGTCTCCATATGAATATTGTCAATGAATTTCTCATGGGCACGGATGCTCCTCAACCTAACCACCTCCTCCTGTAGCTCTTCCACCTGCTTCCTGAGAGATTCCACCAGAACATACCTTTCACACTTGATAGTCCCCCCAGCCTGGCTTTCTGAGAGTGGGAAATGCAGGCCACAATCCCTGCAAATCCACACCAGGATCTGGATGGAGGCATCCATGGTCAGGTTCTATGTCTGGCTACAGGTGCAGGTTCAGGAGACAGGAGCAGCGTTGGCAGTGGCGATGCAGACCTTCCTAACCATAGAGACTATATTATGACTCCCTCTTACAAATTCCTTGTCAAACTCTCCTATTTGTGGTCCCCTTGGTTGCTTAGTCCTCTGGCTTTTAAGGCCTTCTGTTGTAGGTCAGCCCTATCCCCTCTTTAATCAGACATGGGGAGGGTGATCACAAGTCTGACTGAGTCTGATCAAAGATGATCAAGGCTGATCCAGGGAACAAAAACTCAAACAGTTCCCCCCTCCCCCACTCACACACAATCTCAACTGACCCGGTAACTTTAAAATACCCTGAAAGAGAAAGAAAAACATGAAAAGCCAAAAACAAACAGACAAACAAACTCACTCACTCCAAGATTAGTACTCGCAGCTTGGTCTTTCAACAAGGAGACCTCCTTCTCTCCCTCTCAAACTCCCCTATTTGTGTTTCTTGGAGCAAGAATTTCCAGATAGCGGCACATATTTACTGGGGACATTCTGAGTAAGTAGTAAGAAAGAACTGGAGATAAATATTATCCAGTTTTATTATCCAGTATACCAACATATTATAGGGAGAAGTAATAATTTAACTCTGTGGATGCTGAGCAGCTATAGATATACAATTTATGTCCATTCAGATAAATATTACTACACTCAGTAAATGGTTCCCCTAGGTAACAGTTTCAAAAGTACCAAAGGAATTTAGGAGCCTTAGCCCTATTTTCGGGCACTTAGGCCCATATCCTTAGAGGTATTTAGGCTGCTAACTTCCAAGTTACAAACTTAAATACCTTGCGGTTCTGGGCCTTAGGGTATTTAGACATATAGTGTAGGTTGACCAGGTGTCTGGTTTTTGAACTGGAACACCTGGTCAAAAAGGGATCCTGGCACTCCGGTCAGCACCGCCAACCAGGCTGTTAAAAGTCCAGTCGGTGGTGCTGCGGAGCTAAGGAAGACTAGTCCCTACCTGTCCTGGCACCGTGCTGCACTCCGGAAGCGGGCAGCATGTCCGGCTCCTAGCCAGGGGGACCACAGGGCTTCGCACGCTACCCCTACCCCAAGCACAGGCTCCGCACTCTCATTGGCCGGGAACTGGGGGCGATGCCTGCATGTGAGAGCAGCATGCATAGCCACCTGCCTCACCTCCACCTAGGAGCTGGACCTGCTGCTGGTCGCTTCCAGGACGCAGCACAGTCCACAGTGCCAGGACAGGCAGGAAGCCTGCCTTAGTCCCCGCTTTGCGCTTGCTGACCAGGAGCCACCTGAGGTAAGCCCATGCCCCAACCCCCTCCCCAGCCCTGAGCCCCCCAAACCTGGAGTCCCTTCCTGCATCCCCCCTGCACCCAACCCCCTGCCCCAGCTCAGAGCCCCCCCAGACCCTAAACCCCTCTGCCCCACCCCACAGCCTGGAACACCCTCCTGCACTCCAAACCCTTCATCCTCAGCCTCACCCCACACCCCCAGATGGAGCCCTCACCCCCTCCCACACCCCAACCCCCTGCCCCAGCCTGGAGCCCCCTACTGTACCTGGAACCCCTCATTTCTGGCCCCACCCCAGAGCCCGCACCCCCAGTTAGAGCCCTCACCACTTCCCACACCCCTGCCCCAGCCTACTGAAAGTGAGCAAGGGTTGGGGAGAGCGAGCCACCGAGGGAGGGGGAATGTAGTGAGCGGAGGGCAGGGCCACGGGGAAAGGGGCATGGCCTCAGGGAAGGGGCAGGGCTAGGGTGTTAGGTTTTGTGGGATTATAAAGATGGCAACACTAATCTAGTGGGATTTACAAATGTATCTAACTGCCTAATTTACACTGATGGGAGTTAGATGACCAGGCATGCTTTTCAAAATCTTACTACACTACGTGCCTTTCTGCATCTTTAAGTGCAGAAATTCCTTTATAAATCTGGCCTTTAGGAGCCTTAGGGTAACATTTTCAAAAGCACCTGGATAATGTAGGAGCCTAAGTTCCATTGAAAGTGGATGGAATTTAGCAGTGCTTAATTTGTAACGAAAGAGGTTCCTGGGCTCAAGGAATATTTTTACACTCTTAACTGATGCAGCAAGCCCAGAGGTGCCAGAGCTATGAACTGTCAAACCTAGAGGAGCCAGAGCTCAGCCCGGGCAAGCCCCTGGCACAAATTAAGCACTGGAATTTAGGCTCCTAAGTCACTTAGGTACTTACGAAAATTTTACTCTAAGTCTCACTGAAAGTCAATGGGATTTAAATCCATAAATCCTTTTTGAAAATGAGATTTAGACTTTTAAGTTACATAGGCACTTTCTAAAAATTCACCCTATATGAGTACTGTTTTAAGGGATTAATTTACTGTATTGAACAATCTAAACAATTTAGTTTCCTTCCTCTTAAATTTCCTAGACAGCAGGAAATTTCTATCTGAGCCGTAATTGAGTCATGATGTAATTAACATTTCTTCTGTAATTTAAGTTCCATTACGAACAAAAAATGTATATATAAAATGTAAAAGCTTACTCAATAGAACTGCTGCCTATGTGCATTCAGTCATACTTTTAGTGTCAAAAACACTTTTTGTATTTCCTTTTTTTCCTGTTATCACTGCAAAGACAACTCATCTATGGGAGAATGAGTTGGATTCCATTCTGGCTAACATATCATCAACAGAACTGTTAACTAGGCCCCAAACTGCAAATTCTTTATTACTATTTGCATGCAAGCAGGAAAGAACACAGTTTGAGTTTCAGCTTCAAGATTGAATTTGGCAGTTAAAATCCCCTAATCTTTTCTTCGTAAAATGAGGAGATTTGATATGTATTCAGAGAGCCTATAAACACAGAACCCTATGATGCCATTAGAGGGTCACTTTTCAGATTATAAATGCACTTTAAGTAATTAATATTAAAAAAATCCTATATGCCCTACAGCAGTCTCTCCATAATCATTCAGCTGTGAGTTTCACTCTTTTTTTAATCCATTCGTATTGTACTAGTACTTGGAAAACTCCCAAAATTTTGAAACCATGTGTGTAGCAGACATTTCTGAGACATTCTGAAGGATCTGTATAATTTTTTAAAGCAAAGTTCACAGTAAGCATAAAGCACAGATTTCACCATACACAAAAGGGCAGAAAGTGCAAACACATTCCACTGTGTGTGAAAATTTAGAACTCAAAAAACCAAAATAATGAAAAATAAACTATTTGAAGTTATGCCGATTTAAAAAAAAACAGAAAATGATTAATCGGTTTTTATCAGCCTGACTGATAACCTATTTTTATATTTTTTTTTAATTAGGAAATTTAGAAATGTTCATTAAGGTACAAGCCATATAACCATGGCAACTGGAGTCAGTTATTTATCCACATAACAGATATAGTGCAGAATCCAGTAGTATATATTGCTCTGGCAATATGCCTCAACACACGCTCTGGAGGAACCACCAACAAGATTGAATGTTTCCATGGCCATTCAATCCTTGGCCTTTCTGAGACTCTAGAATAAGTATCAGGTTAAATCATAGTTTTTATGCTGTGAGCAACTGCCCATTGGAAACTGGATGAAGACGTCCAATTTTCACACATTGTTGAATTCACTGTGGATCAGCCAATCCAAGATCCCTCACATGTCTGGGATTGAGGTCTTTTGGCTGAGCCCTGCCATGTGGGAGCTCTTTACATGCACTTAATACATCACTAGGTCCACATAGTGCTTCTACTCATCATCTCTACTCATCAATTCTGCAATGCCCAATTCCAGAGTAGAATACCAAGCTGATCCAAACTTCCAAGAGCAGGCTTAGAGGACTTCTGCTCATCTGTAATGAATGAATGAGGATACTCTGCACTGCTACTCCTGCTCTCCAGAAACAGGTCAGAGCAAATTTCCAGCCTTTATCTGTACAAATGTCACATATCCTGTACCACTAAGCAAGCATTACACATTAATGAATTTCATTCACCCCTGACCTGGGCAAGAGTTGAACAAGGGACTAAAGTTGAAAGGCTGCCTATCCCATTACAGTTTTTTAGAGCCAGTTCCCTCTTCCCCATAAATCTGCCTTTCTTGAAAGATGCAGCTCTGTGACGCTTGAGTTTAGTAATGTCTTCATTGTATTTCCTTGAACTTAATGCAAAACATTGTTTGCATTTTGTGAAGCACTTTAAGTAGTGCTTAAACGTACCTTAATAGCACAGATTTGTACAGCATCAGATAAGGTAATATGCTAATTCTGAGGTTTTGATATTGTCTCACAAGGAGATAATATGCTCATAATTGTATCCCATATTTAAGTGTTCACTTGTCTGAGGACCACAATAGGTAGTCATGGAATATAATTATGGGTTGCATTTCTTAAAATTAATAGCTACACAAATATTAGTTGTAAACATAAGCATACACCTTTAATTTAACTGAAACGCATATCCCCAACTAATTAGTATTTTATATCTGAAAGCTGATTTCTTAAAAAGCTTATTTTTAATCGCTAATAGGTGCTTTCTTAATTTGTTAGATTCTAACACAGAAGGAAGGCTTCTCTTCTGCCAACTGATGTCAGCTGAATCCATCTCATGACACACTGTTTACATCAGGATTAGATGTGCCTCATCTGGTTACATTTATTTTAAAGTGATTAGATTACGATGCTAGGATCTGAATAATTTGAAAAGGTCTCTCTTTTCTCTTGTTTTTTTAACTTGACAAAATCATAAATAAAAGATCATTGAAACTCACATTTACAACTCATTAATGACACTTGGCTCATAGGGTAAGGTATTTCAGGAGGAGGCTGACGAAGAGGAGGGCTGGACAGTAACCTTAATGTCTGAACCACTTCTCATTTCCATACTTTAAATAGGAGAGCAAGGTAAATCCAGTGTTTCATAAGAAAGACTGAGAAACTGTGTCCAGAACAAAATATTTAAAAATGCTTAAGGGTTAGATTGTGATTCCTTCCTATACTACCATCCAGGGCCTCAGGGAGTATAATGCTCCCACCCACTTCATTTGTGGCCATTTAGGAACTGAGTCTGCATGTGTGAAGGAACGCAAGCTTTGCTGCTACTCCTGCAAGCAAGGAGGGAATGTGATGAGAACAGAGAGTGGTTGCTGCCAGAGTTCCAACCCTACCTAACCCCCACTCATGGCCGTGGCACTTAAGGCATGTTGAGGGTACACGAAGGGATGAGGTGTAGCTGGAACCTTGTTATACCCCAGTGGTCCCCAGCTGCAGAGCAGTCCCAGATCCACTTAGGTAGGAACAATCAGTAGCACACATACAAAATAAGAATATAAGAACATAAGAACGGCCATACTGGGTCAGACCACAGGCCTAACTAGCTCAGAATCCTGTCTTCCAACAGTGGCCAATGCCAGGTGCCCCAGAGGGAATGAACAGAACAGGTAATAATCAAGTGATCCATCCCCTGTCACCCATTCCCAACTTCTGGCAAACAGAAGCTATGGGCACCATCCCTGTCCATCCTGGCGAGTAGCCATTGATGGACCTATCCTCTTTTTTGAACCCCGTTATAGTCTTAGCCTTCACAACATCCTCTGGCAAGGAGTTCCACAGATTGACTGTGTGTTGTGTGAAAAAAATACTTCATTTTCTTTTTTTTAAATCTGTTGCCTATTAATTTCATTTGGTGACCCCTAGTTCTTCTGTGATGAGAAGGAGTAAATAACACTTCCTTCCTTACTTTCTCCATGCCACTCATGATTTTATAAACCTCTATCATATCCCCCTTAGTCATCTCTTTTGCAAGCTGAAAAAAGCCCAGTCTTATTAATCTCTCCTCATATGGAAGCCATTCCATACCCCTAATATTTTTTGTTGCTCTTTTCTGAACATTTTTCAATTCCGATATATATTTTTTTGAGATGGAGCGACCACATCTGCATGCAGTATTCAAGATGTGGACGTACCATGGATTTATATAGAGGCAATATGATATTTTCTATCTTTTTATCTATCCCTTTCTTAATGATGCCCAACATT
Organism: Eretmochelys imbricata; assembly: GCF_965152235.1. NCBI lineage: Eukaryota > Metazoa > Chordata > Testudines > Cheloniidae > Eretmochelys > Eretmochelys imbricata. The sequence continues at coordinate 315,817,646 of NC_135572.1, forward strand.
CTGTTCTCTTTTTAGACTGCCACTGCACATTGAGTGGATGTTTTCAGAGAACTATCCACAATGACTCCAAGATCTTTTTCTTGAGTGGTAACAGCTAATTTAGATCCCATCATTTTATCTGTATAGTTGGGATTATGTTTTCCAATGTGCATTATTTTGTATTTATCAGCATTGAATTTCATCTCCCATTTTGTTGCCCAGTCAACCAGTTTTGAGAGATCCTTTTGTAGCTCTTCTCAGTCTGCTTTGGACTTAACTACCTCGAGTAGTTTTGTATCATCTGCAAATTTGCCACCTCACTGTTTACCCTTTTTCCAGATCATTTATGAGTATGTAAATAGGACTGGTCCCAGTACAGACGCCTGGGGGACATGACTATTTACCTCTCTCCATTCTGAAAACTGACCCTTTGTTTCCTATCTTTTAACCAGTTACCAATCCATAAGAGGACCTTCCCTGTTATCCCATGACAGCTTACTTTGTTTAAGAGCCTTTAGTGAGGGACCTTGTCAAAGGCTTTCTGAAAATCTACATAGACTATATCCACTGGCTCCCTCTTGTCCACATGCTTGTTGACCTCCTTAGAGAATTCCAGTAGATTGGTGAGGCATGATTTCCCTTTACAAAAACCATGTTGACTCTTCCATAGCAAATTTTGTTCATTGATGTGTCTGATAATTTTGTTGTTTACTATAGTTTCAACCAATTTGTCCGGTACTGAAGTCAGATTTATCAGCCTTTCTAAAAATGGCATCCCATTAGCTATCCTCCAGTCATCTGATACAGAAGCTGTTTTAAATGATAGGTTACAGACTACAGTTAGTATTTCTGCAATTTCCCATTTGAGTTCCTTCAGAATACCATCTGGTCCTGATGACTTATTACTGTTTAGTTTATCAGTTTGTTCCAAAACCTCCTGTAATGACACCTCAATCTAGGACAATTCCTCAGATTTGAATGGCTCAGGTTTGGGAATCTACCTCATATCCTCAACTGTGAAGAACAATGCAAAGAATTCATTTAGTTTCTTTGCAATAGCCTTATCGTCCTTGAGTGCTCCTTTAGCAACTCAATCATCCAGTGCCCCCACTGGTTGTTTAGCAGGCTTCCTGCTTCTGATATATTTAAAAAAAATTGCTATAACTTTTTGAGTCTTTGGCTAGCTGTTCATCAAATTCTTTTTTGGCCTTCCTAATTGTATTTTTACACTTCATTTGCTAGAGTTTATGCTCTTTTCTATTTTCCTCACTAGCATTTAACTTCTGCTTTATAAAGAATGCCTTTTTGCCTCTTGCCGCTTCTTTTACTTTGTTCTTTAGCCATGGTGGCAATTTTTTGGTTCACCATGTTTTTTAATTTGGGGTAAACATTTAAGTTGAGCCTCTATTATGGTATCTTTAAAGGTTTCCATGCAGCTTGTAGGGATTTCACTTTTGCCACTGTACCTTTTAAAGTTCTGTTTCACTAACCTCTTCATTTTTGTGTTAATTTCTGAAATTAAATGCTACAGTGTTGGGCTGCTGTGGTGTTTTCCCCACCACAGGGATGCTAAGTTTAATTATATTATGGTCACTATTACCAAGCAATCCAGCTATATTCACCTCTCAGAAAAGATCCTGTGCTCCACTTAGGATTAAATCAAGAATTGCCTCTCCTCTTGTGGGTTCCAGGACTAGCTACTCCAAGAAGCAGTCATTTAAGGTGTCAGGAAACTTTATCTCTGCATCCCATCCTGAGGTAATATGTACCCAGTCAATATGGGGATAGTTGAAATCTCCCATTATTATTGAGTTTTTTTTATTTTAATAGCCTCTCTAATCTCCCTGAGCATTTCACAGTCACTATCACCATCCTGGTCATGTGGTCAGTAATATGTCCCTAGTGCTATATTCTTATTATTAGAGCATGTAATTATTATCCTTAGAGATTCTATCATACAGTTTAGTTCATTTAAGATTTTTACTTCATTTGATTCTACGCTTTCTTTCATAGATAGTGCTACTTCCCCCTCTACCAGCACGAGCTGTTCTGTCCTTCTGATATATTTTGTACCCTGGTATTACTGTGTCTCATTGATTATCCTCATTCCACCAAGTTTCTGCAATGCCTATTATACAAATATCCTCATTTAATACGAGGCACTGTAGTTCACTCATCTTATTATTTAGACTTCTAGCATTAGTATATAAAAACTTTAAAAACTTGTCACTTTTTAGCTGTCTACCATTACATGATGTAATTAAATAACACTTTTTTCATTTGACTGTTTCTCATCAGATCCTACATCTTTTTTTATAATCTTCTATCCTTTCCTCCGTACTAGGACATAGAGAATCTCCATTAATAGATCGTCCCCTAAGGGATGTCTCTGTCCAAACCACATGCTCCTCTGTACCTGTCAGCTTTCCCCCAGCCCTTAGTTTAAAAACTGCTCTACGACCTTTTTAATTTTAAGTGTCAGCAATCTGGTTCCATTTTGGTTTAAGTGGAGCCCATCCTTCTTATATAGGCTCCCCCTTTCCCAAAAGTTTCCCCAGTTCCTAATAAATCTAAACCCCTCCTCCCTACACCATCGTCTCATCCACACATTGAGACCCTGCAGTTCTGCCTGTCTAACTGGCCCTGCATGTGGAACTAGGAGCATCTCAGAGAATGCTGTCATGGGGGTCCTGGACTTCAATCTCTTACCTAGCAGCCTAAATTTGGCCTCCAGGACCTCTCTCCTATCCTTACCTATGTCATTGGTACCTATGTGTACCACGACCACTGGCTCCTTCCCAGAACTACACATAAGTCTATCTAGTGTCTCAAGAGATCCTCAGCCTTCGCACCAGGCAGGCAAGTCACAATGTGGTTCGCCCGATCATCACAAATCCAGCTATCTGTGTTTCTAATGATTGAATCACCCATTACTATACCCATCTCTTCCTAATAACTGTAGTTCCCTCCCTTAAAGAGGTATCCTCAGTGTGAGAGGATACCACATCATCGTTTGGAGGGAGGTTCCCAACTATGGGATCATTTCCCTCTGCTCCCATTGAATGTTCTCCTTCCCTGAGACTTTCATCCTCCTCAACAGCACAGAGGCTGTCCAACCAGCGATGGGACTGTTCAACTGTGTCCTGGAAAGTCACACTATGTACTTCTCCGTCTCCCTTAGCTCCTACAGTTCTGCCATTCTGGTCTCCAAATCCCATACATGGTCTCTAAGGGCCAGGAGCTCCTTGCACTGAATGCACACATAGGCCACCTGCCCAGGGCAGGTAATCGTACATGGTGCATTGGGTGCAATAAACTGGATACCCCCCACTCTGTGACTGGACTTCTACCTGCATTATCTTTTAACTCCTGAAGCTTGTTCCTTTGTTGTTTTATTTTCATTAGGGGGTGTTTGGGGCTTTAAGTTTAAAGAAGTTTAAGGGATGTTAAGTATACCTAGCCACCTCCACTCCCCCTGTAAACTCCCTTGCAAAACTCCCGTTAGCTGCTCCTGTTTGCTAGCTTCTCTGGTTGCTTAGGAGCCAAGAGAAATGAGTGCCCAGGAAGGAGTACTGCAGAAAGGGATCTGGAAGTCAGAGTGGATCAGAAGCTAAATATGAGTCAACAATGTAACACTGTTGCAAAAAAAGCAAACATCATTTTGGGATGTATTTGGGATGCAGGCAAGACCCAACAAGAAATAATTCTTCTGCTCTACTCCACTCTGATTAGGCCTTAACTAGAATATTGTGTCCAGTTCTGGGCACCACATTTCAGGAAAGATGTGGACAAGTTGGAGAGAATCCAGAGAAGAGTAACAAAAATGATTAAAGGCCTAGAAGACATGACCTATGAGGGAAGATTGAAAAAATGAGGTTTGCTTAGTCTGGAGAAGAGAAGACTTGGAGGGGACATAATAACAGTTTTCAAGTACATAAAAGGTATTGTTACAAGGAGTTGGGAGAAATATTATTCTCCGTAACCTCTGAGAATAGGACAAGAAGGGCTTAAATTGTAGCAAGGGCGGTTTAGGTTGGACATTAAGAAAAGCTTCCTGTCAGGATGGTTGAGCACTGGAATAAATTGCCTAGGGAAGTAGTGGAATTGCCATCATTGGAGATTTTTAAGAGTAGGTTAGACAAGGGATGGTCTAGATAATACTTAGTCCTGCCTTGAGGGCAGGGGACTGGACTAGATGACCTCTCGAGGTTCCTTCCAGTCCTACGATTCCATGATTCCACCATTGGAAGAGGGCCCCACCTGCATGGTGGTTTCCCAGCAGGAGGTGTTGGCACCTGAGTGGCCAAGTAGCCCCAGTTTCCAGGTAGCCCCAGCAGATGAGTGGGAACTCCCGGTCTGAGTGAAGAATCTGGAGGGTTCCTAAGAGGAGGAGATGGGGCTGGTGTGGAGTGGAGAGTAGAATCCCCACACTGGAAATCAGGATGAGGTTCTTTGAGATGGGGCAACAGCCATGGGGAAGGAAGACTCCTGAGGTGATTAGGGGCAGGAGAAAGGGAGTCCTGAGGGAAGGAGGGATTCATGGCTCCATGTCTAGTTGGCAGCCGGTATCAAGTGGAGTGCCCCAAGGGTCGGTCCTGGGGCCGGTTTTGTTCAATATCTTCATAAATGATCTGGAGGATGGTGTGGATTGCACTCTCAGCAAATTTGCAGATGATACTAAACTGGGAGGAGTGGTAGATACGCTGGAGGGGAGGGATAGGATACAGAAGGACCTAGACAAATTGGAGGATTGGGCCAAAAGAAATCTGATGAGGTTCAATAAGGATAAGTGCAGGGTCCTGCACTTAGGATGGAAGAATCCAATGCACCGCTACAGACTAGGGACCGAATGGCTAGGCAGCAGTTCTGCGGAAAAGGACCTAGGGGTGACAGTGGACGAGAAGCTGGATATGAGTCAGCAGTGTGCCCTTGTTGCCAAGAAGGCCAATGGCATTTTGGGATGTATAAGTAGGGGCATAGCGAGCAGATCGAGGGACGTGATCGTTCCCCTCTATTCGACATTGGTGAGGCCTCATCTGGAGTACTGTGTCCAGTTTTGGGCCCCACACTACAAGAAGGATGTGGATAAATTGGAGAGAGTCCAGCGAAGGGCAACAAAAATGATTAGGGGTCTGGAACACATGACTTATGAGGAGAGGCTGAGGGAGCTGGGATTGTTTAGCCTGCAGAAGAGAAGAATGAGGGGGGATTTGATAGCTGCTTTCAACTACCTGAAAGGGGGTTCCAAAGAGGATGGCTCTAGACTGTTCTCAATGGTAGCAGATGACAGAACGAGGAGTAATGGTCTCAAGTTGCAGTGCGGGAGGTTTAGATTGGATATTAGGAAAAACTTTTTCACTAAGAGGGTGGTGAAACACTGGAATGCGTTACCTAGGGAGGTGGTAGAATCTCCTTCCTTAGAGGTTTTTAAGGTCAGGCTTGACAAAGCCCTGGCTGGGATGATTTAACTGGGAATTGGTCCTGCTTCGAGCAGGGGGTTGGACTAGATGACCTTCAGGGGTCCCTTCCAACCCTGATATTCTATGATTCTATGATTCTGAGGTGATTGGGGCTAGGAGAAGGGGAGTCCTAGGGGAAAAATGGGTCCTCATGTGATGGGGGGTTGGGACAAGGGGATTCCTGAGGGAAGAGGAGGAGATTTTGAGGTGATTGAGGGGGGGCAGGAGAAGAGGAGTCCCGGGGGAAGGGGAGGAGATCCTGAAGCCCGGTGTCTGATGGCACGAGAGCCAGGAAGGTGGCGGGGTTCAGGGGAGAAGATCCCACCAGTGTGCAGACACACACATCAATGATGCTGTGGTGGGCTCCTCCAAATCTGAAAACAGCAAGAGCCAACAGGCCAGAACAGGGAGGCAAGCACAGGCCCTCAGGACAGGCGGCACAGTGAGTGTGGATCAGGCTCAGCCCCCATGCCACAAACAATATTTTGACTAGCCAACTATAGGATGCACCCTTAACAAAATGATAGAAGGTAAAGATGAAAAGGACCTGCTTGGTTGTCTGTCCATTTATTTCCCATCAAACACAGTCTGCCTAACGACACCTGCTTGCTTTCTCTTCAGAGACTCATAATGGAGTGATTGCTACAGGTTTGTTACCACATAGACTTTATTCTTAAAGTTAAAAGCACTACCAAGAAAACAAATTAAAAGCAATAAAAGAACCTGCACGCATGCTAATGAGCTGATCAGGAACCCCACCCCTAACATGGTTTCTGACAGGATAAGTCCTTCAACCCCTCCTCTCCCTTTAAGAGATTCCTTGTGATTACCAGCTCATAACAGTTTCAGTTCAGAACAAACATTCAGTCTTATATGACTAGAGTAGGCCAGGTCCTCCCAACCCTCCTACAAATTGGGGCCCTCCATGTACCAGAGGTCCTGTCCATTTTTGTATCACTAAGAAGGCCTTGAGTCAGTTTAGACTCCCACAATTTATCTGAAAGTCTTTGTTGGGCGCTAGAGAATCCAGTTTGAACTAGTATATGGGTATCCCTCCGGGGGTGGTTTCACAGGCTGATAACAGAGGAAGTTCATTAGCATCCCCCTCCCTGTGAGAGAAGGTACATTCAATGCCACAATAACACATGCACAATTACATTTTAATACAATACACCCAAAGGGATTAAAACTATTTCACTAAGGTTTATCTTAATTCCATGAGGTTCGTTCAGGCGGTTACAGGTTATTGTCAGTCTGTCACATCTCCCCACTGCAGAAGTGGGTGTATGCAGGTGCTGACTGGCATCCTAGGGGATTGTTGCCTGGACAGATTTATTCCCTGGATGGTGGCTTTACCATTACTTTTCACAATTTCACATTTCACCTGTTCAGATAACAAATATTTTGGTAGCAATCCAGCATACATCCTTCAAAAATCCCCACATGCCCCCTTCTTATCCTCAAACCTTTGAGTGTAAACTTGAGACCTAGTTCTCCCACTCTCACCTCCTGTCCAGTTTCTAGGGAGTGTGTGTGGTGTCCCTTTGTCTCCCAAGGGATTAACTGCTTCAGCAAGGGATTGAGGTTCCCCACTCCTGGAGAAATATTACAAGCAGCCATTCTGTGGACCAAAGAGAGAACTCTGTCAGAGCTGTCTCCTTGTGAAGCAGCTTTCAGCCATACAGTGCTCTTAAGAGCAGAGTTGTCAAGGCAGGGAGAGTCTTCAAATCTCTCCCAAAGCCAAATTCCTTTCTCTTCCCCATCTCCCATGAGCTTGGGACGCAGAGACTGTGGTGGCCTCACTCCACCTCCTTTGGGTGAGAGGGAGGATTATTTTTCCCCATACCCCTTAGATTCCCCACACACTGAGTCAAGGTGAGCAGAAATCTTTCTCCCACCTGGCTGAGGATCCTTTACATTTTCACAGACCATCAGGCACTCAGAAACTGCAGGAAGTAGTCCTCCTTCCTTTCTGGCTGTAGTTATCTTTGTCATTTTCCAAGTACCTATCATACCCTTTATTTGGGCATTTCCCACCCTTGGGTGGGTGTCAAAGATTTGGCAATGTACTGCAGCTGCCTCAATGTCCCTACTTTTGGCTGGAGACACTGCCATCACCATGCACGGCCCCTGAGTCCCTTTGAAGGGTTGGCAGAAAGCTCAATTCCCTGATCTGGGCTTTAGGAACCGGAGAGTTCCCCATCAAGTCAATAAGTCCTGTCTCTTCTCTGGAGAAGCAGGTGATCTCATCCCCTGCCTAGGTATTTCTCTCCATAGGCTAGGGATATAACCTGACTCTTCTTAGACACTGGCAGGAGGAATGTGACACACACCCACATCCCCCTATTAGCTATTCTATTTGCACGTTTGCTCACACACTCTCCTGGCTGTCTGAGGCTAACTGAGCAGGCCTCGTCTACCCTTTCTGTTTTCAATGCTCTAACATTGCCCAAAAATCAAAGAATATGGAGTGTCTGACAACACACCTACAACAAGCAAATTGACCTTTCTTGGGTCTGTATGGAAATCTGTGATGGAGGTAGAGCGATTGCTTTCATATCAGGATCCTTAACCAACATTTCACACCCTAGGAGCATTTGATGGGGTTTCACAACCTGGGGCTTAGCTATAGTTTTAGCAGTCCCAGTGTCTCAGCATCTGGGGAATGACTTGCCATTAACCACCACCTTCACTCCCACTGCTGATTGAATGGGCCTGCATCCAGGAGGGTGCAGCATGACATGCACACAGTGGTCTGCGTGTGAATGGTTCAGCATGAACATTATACTCCATTGAAAAACCGGCTGTGTGACTGTCCCCCTTCAGAGGTTCAGTCACACAGTTAACTGTGTGAGGTTAGGATGCAGCACTGCACTGGGACATAGTGAGCATTGTGGGTGGTCTCGGGCAAAATGACTCCACTGGCCACATACAGAACATCGCTTCTCCCCAACCGTCCAGGGCTTCTGGGAGGTGGTTTCCATCCCCACTGAATGCGGATCTCTGCTTGGACCCACTACCTCTCCTCTGGTCCCATTCCCTCCCTATATTAGGTTTTCTCTAACAACCAGGACAATAATCCACATACTAGTCTTCCAGTTTGCCAACTATCATCACACCTCTTGGATTTTTGTCTATTAAGCATGTTTTCAGGTTAAAGGTGCAGAATTTATAGAATTGTTCTATACCCATTAACTCGTAGGCCTCATTAACTGTGCTAACCCCAACCAATTCTCCATTTCTTTACATAACCCTAATTTGAGTTAAAACCTCAGCATATGTCATTTACCCTTTTATGAATTCCCCAAAACCTTCTCTGATACATTTGAGGTGTCAGTTTAAACTTTTGCAACAAAGCTTGTTTACAACAATCATAATCTTTATAGTCCTCTCTTCTAATAAAGGTAAAAATGTCCAAGGCCTTTTGTCTGAGATCGTAGCTGAGGCAGATACCTTACCATGGTCCCTTTTCCCACCTTATTCAATTTCAAAAGCATGCAGGAACACATCTGTGTCACCTACCTCCCTTAAGCAAGCAAGTAATTTGGGGTCTGTACCACCCACTGGGACAGGTACCTGGGGGCTGGCTCCACCTACTGCATTCCTGTTCTACTGGTGTAGTCTATCTTCAGCTGATATTGATGCTCCCTGTCCTTCTCTCTCTCTCCTCGTGCTATCACTGGCGCTCCTCGTCCTGGTGCTGATTCTCTTTCTCTTCTCTCTCATACTGATGCTGGAATCCCCTCTCTTCTCTCTAGCACTGGGTGCTGCTACTCCCAGTCTGCTCTCTCTTGCTCCCAACCTGCAAGCTGCTGTGTTTCCAGACACACTCTGTCCCTCTCCAATTGTAGCCTCTCTCCTGCCCTAGCTGTTGGGCTGTCCACCAATCCTGTTGCAGTGGTGTGCTTGGTCTAGATTGAACATAGAACTGTAAGGGCAAGGAATAAAAAATTATTAGTGGGCCAGTTTCAGATCCAGGAACTCCCTGGGAGTAGCTCAGCAACTTCTTGGCAACATGATGGGAGAGGAGGTCTCCCCTGCCTGCTTTTCAGCTGTCCTATCTTGCATCCTTCTGCAAAGGCATATTCCCATGCCCAGATTTCCTGCCGTGGCCACACTCTGCTCAGTGCAAACCTGGGGAAAGGAAGAAAGGAGGAAAGTGACTTTAAGACACCTGAGGCTGAATGATCCTGAAGCCAAATGAGGACTTTTTGGGGGACTGTGTGCTGAGCCAAGCAGCCTGCTAGGCTAGGCCGAGAGTTTATTAATGAGGCTCTAACCTGCTGTCCTTTGATCCCTAATCCCTGTAGGATCCCTTGACAAGGGGGCATGGCTAACTCAGGGAGAATGGGGTTTAAAAAGGTAGCTTTTAATGGACCAGAGGCTCTAGCAAACAGGAGCAGCAAACCGGGGAGTTTTGTGAGGGAGTTTAGAGAGGGAACATGAGAGCTAGATACACCCAACAAACATTCTCTAAACTTTGACCAATAACGTACCCAAAAAGTAGAGAACAAACAGACAAACAAAGCCCTGCAAAAGTAAAAATAATGCCAGCAGAAGTCCCGCAGCACAGTGGGGGTTATCCATTTTATTGCATTGAATGCAGCCTATAAAATTACCTGCCTTGTGGGCAAGTGGCATATGTGTGCATTCAGTGCAAGCAACTCATGGCCCTCTGAGACTGATTATGGGCTCGAGCCCAGAGTGGCTGAATGGGAAGAACTAAGGGAGACAGAGAGGTACATAGACAAGACTTTCAGGGACACAGTAGATCGGTCTCACCCCCAGTCTGACAGCCTCTGTACTGTTGAGGAGGATGAAAGTTTCAGGGAAGACCATCATAAAACTGGAGTAGAGGGAAACAATCCCAAGGGAATTGATCGCAGCCATCCTTCCAGATGATGAGTCAGCAGTGTGCCCTTGTTGCCAAGAAGGCCAATGGCATTTTGGGATGTATAAGTAGGGGCATAGCGAGCAGATCGAGGGACGTGATCGTTCCCCTCTATTCGACATTGGTGAGGCCTCATCTGGAGTACTGTGTCCAGTTTTGGGCCCCACACTACAAGAAGGATGTGGATAAATTGGAGAGAGTCCAGCGAAGGGCAACAAAAATGATTAGGGGTCTGGAACACATGACTTATGAGGAGAGGCTGAGGGAGCTGGGATTGTTTAGCCTGCAGAAGAGAAGAATGAGGGGGGATTTGATAGCTGCTTTCAACTACCTGAAAGGGGGTTCCAAAGAGGATGGCTCTAGACTGTTCTCAATGGTAGCAGATGACAGAACGAGGAGTAATGGTCTCAAGTTGCAGTGGGGGAGGTTTAGGTTGGATATTAGGAAAAACTTTTTCACTAAGAGGGTGGTGAAACACTGGAATGCGTTACCTAGGGAGGTGGTAGAATCTCCTTCCTTAGAGGTTTTTAAGGTCAGGCTTGACAAAGCCCTGGCTGGGATGATTTAACTGGGAATTGGTCCTGCTTCGAGCAGGGGGTTGGACTAGATGACCTTCAGGGGTCCCTTCCAACCCTGATATTCTATGATTCTATGTCATGATCATTGTTCCCTCTAAGCTGCGCGCCTGCGTGGCTGCACAGCACTTAATCAAGTGCCGCACACTTCAGGTGCCCCTCCCCCGCTGCTGCGCTGCTCCTGCCAGCTGCCTTATAGCCCCTGGCCCACTGCTCCCGGAGCGCCCTGCTTGCTGTGCAGAGTGCGGCAGGGAGGGGGGCATTGATGTCAGGGGGTCCTTCCCCCACTCCCTGCCCATGTATCCCATCTCCGCAGAGCGGGGGGGAAGGGGCACGGCAGGGTTTAGGAGTGGGATGTGGGACGGAGCTGCTGGCAGCTGCTGCTATGTCTGAACAAGCAGCCTTCAGACTGGTGAGTGCCGATCTACTTAAAGGGGCAGCACGTGTCTCATACACTCCCCCAGCACACACACTCTGTCTCTCACACAAATACAAACACACACTCAGTCTCTATCTCTCCAACACACATACACACACAGACTCTAACACACACTCTATCTCTGTCTCTCACACATATAAACACACACACTGTCTGTGAATGTGAGGTGAATATAGCTGAACTGCTCAGTAATAGCAACCACAGTGTAATTAAATTTAAAATCCTGGTGGGGGGAAAATACAAAAGAAACCCACCACAATAGCATTAACTTCAAAAAGGGGAACTACACAAAAATGAGGAAGCTAGCTAAACAGAAATGAAAAGGAACAGTCATAAGGTTGAAATGCCTGCAAGCTGCATGGAAACTATTTAATACATCATAATAAAGGCTCAAACTAAACGTATGCCCCAAATTTAAAAAAGAAAAGTAAAAGGACCAAAAATTGACACCATGGCTAAACAGAGTTGGAGAGGAAGATAGAGGCAAAAAGGCATCCTTTAAAAATTGGAAGTCAGATCCGACTGAGGAAAATAGAAAGAAGCATAGACTCTGGCAAGTCAATCATAAAAGTATAATTAGGCAGGCCAAAAAAGAATTTTAAGAACAATTAGCAAAAGATACAGAAACTAACAGGATTTTTTTTAAGTACATGCAAAACAGGAAGCCTGCAAAACAATGAGTGGGGCTACTGGCTGATCAAGGTGCTACAGGAGCACTCAAGGAAGACAATGCCAATTGCAAAGAACTAAATGATTTTTTATTGGGATGTGAGAAAGATTCCCACACCCAACTCATTCTTTTTAAATGACAAATCTGAAGAACTGTGCCAGATTGGATTGTCAATAGAGAAGGTTTGAGGATAAATTAAACAGCAATAAATCAACAGAATAAGATGGTATTCACCCAAGAGTTCTGAAGAAACTCAAATACGAAATTGCGGAAATATCAACTGTAGTATGTAACCTATAACTGAAATCAGCCTCTGTACTGGATGACTGGAGGATAGTTTATATAACACTGATTTTTTAAAAAGGCTCCAGAGGCAAACCTGGCAATTACAAGCCGGTAAGCCTAAACAGTATCAGGCTGATTGATTGCAACTATAGTTAAGAACAAAATTATCAGACATAAATGAACACGAAATGTTGGGGAATAGTCAATACAGCCCTTGTAAAGGGAAAATATACCTCAGTAATCTATTAGAAGTCTTTGAGGGTGTCTGCATGCATGTGTACAAGGGTGATCTACTTGACAAGGTCCAACAATAAAGGCTCTTAAGCAAAGTAAGAAGTTATGAGATAAAAGGGAAGATCTTCTCATGGATCAGTAACTGGCTGAAAGATAGGAAACAAAAGGTAGGAATAAATGGTCAGTTTTCACAGTGGAAAGAGGTAATAGCGGGGTCCCCCAATGATCTGTGCTGGGACTTGTGCTGTTCAACATATTCATAAATGATCTTGAAAAGGGTTGAACAGTGTGGTGGCGAAATTTGAAGATGATATAAAATTACTCAAGTTAGTTAAGTCCAAAGCTGACTGTAAAGACTTACAAAGGGATCTTATACAACTGGGTGACTGACCAACAAAATGATAAATGAAGCGCAGTGTTGATAAGTGCAAAGTAATGTACATTTGAAAAAAATAATTCCCAACTATACACACAAAATGATGGGGTCTAATTTAGATGTTACCACTCAAGAAAGATTTTGAAATCATCCTGGATAGTGCTCTGAAAATATTGTCTCAATGTGCAGGCAACGGCAGTCAAAAATGCTAACAGAATGTTAGGAGCCATTAGGAACCATTCATGTTCTCATTGGCTAACTGATGGCCAGGAAGACTGAAGTGCAGAGGGGCCCCATCCCCCTTTCCAGCCTCAATTCCAGCTGAAATAGAACTGCCAAACACTAAGATCAGACATTAGGGTGGAAATTACTGCTCCCTTTTTACCACCTCAGTCTGTTATATGGGGAAAGGGACTCTGACTGAATCCCTCCTGATCCTTGCCCTCCTCTCTCTTTCTATATTCCTTTCATTCTCTCTCTTCCTGCAGACAATGAGAAATGAGATGCTGCAGAAGCACCAGCACCAGTCTCCAGCCCTCAGCACTTGTTGTTTTGAGGGTCTCTGTCTGAAGAATGCCACATTTCTGGCCTTCCACCTCTGCCTTCAAGCCACAGTAGTGTTTCCTTGTCCATCTATACTTCTGGCCCATCCTCCTTGCAGCTGGCTGATCCCTAACTGCCAAAACAGTACCTGACGGCTATTTATGGGCTGACATAAGATAGGGCAGCCTGTTTTGCACCTTGAGCCTGGTCAGGCCCAGAGATTGGAGATCTGCAAAATCTGATCTGTGTTTTGCCTTCTCCCCTCCAGACTTGCACTAAATTCAGTTTTCCTGGTCCAGGCGGTATGGATCCAAAAATCTATTTCAGACTGCTGCCTTTACTATCATATTTGCTGATAAGCATTTGTTTTTAATATTCATTGTGCTTCCAAAACCCTAAAACATATTTTTAAAACCACTGGAATCAATACACAATCATCCTGAAAAATAACCTGTTTTGATTAATCAAATTCCCCAAGTTGTTATTAACAGTAGCTTTGCCTCCTTCCTCGCAGGCATTTTTCTTCCCCTTTCATATTTCTTTATTTTTAGTATCTCAATACCTACAGCAATAGAACAGAATGTTTTTGTGGGGTTTCAGGCTGAAGATTTTAGGTTCTATGCATGATATTTCAAACAAGTTCATTGAAAATATAAACTCTTTTCCCTACATTTTCCCTTTGCTGTGTAAAGTAAATTATATCTGATCTTCCCTATATAAAAGTAGTTAATCCATATACTAGATGATGTTGAGGACTTATTTCCTGACTTCTCTCAGCAACTTCCTGTTGTCACTCAGAAACATTTCCATAAATAAAAGAACTACAGCACCACTTAGTGCTGCATGGTGTTTTTATACCAACAGTTTTACAATTACCTATAAGTGAGTACCTGGGGGGCGGGGGGGAGAGGCTTTTAGTGGAAACCTAGCATTCATAGATTCTGCACTATGAAGTTGACCTAACACAATATCTTGCTTTTGTCCACACTGGATTTTAGAGGCACAGATTATGCTGATTTGAGGTGTCATTTTCCATATAAAGAACAGACATTCAAACTTGACCACTTAGTACATCTGAAAGGATGAGCTAAGAGCAGTGGGGACAGCAAGCGTGAGTGTGGGGGCAGGTGTTGGAAGGCAGCAAAGAAAATATAAGGGATAAATGTTTTTAATGTAGACAAATAAATATACTTTGTGAGTATGAAGTAAAATATGCAGATGTGATGGTAGCATTCATATAATTGAATGTTTCTGAGCTAATGGTTGGGAAATGTGAGCATTTTTTTTAATTGTGCTAGATTAACCTCTATATTCAGAAGGCATGCAGTATTGTCGGAGATAGTACCCTGAGCTTTGCACCTTGATAAAACATTCTCAGAACCACCACTTAAACAAACCTATTAATTAATGACAAGTGGAGAATACTGAATAAGCAATTCTGAAAACTTGCTTCAGTGAGTTATTCACTTTATGAATGTCAGCCATGCTCCCATGTGAGCAGAAATTTACTGGTCTATTTATGTTAAATGCAATGGAGTGTTAATTCATGGAACACATTTACTTTTTTTCTTTTCCCATTTAAGGTCAATAGCCATCAATAGGTCCCTATTTAGCTACTTTCAAAATAAACCTGTTTTGATTCATTTATTTCACATAAAAATATAGCAGAACTTGCAGCTGTTTGTAAACACTATTGGATAGTGATTGATTTGATTGCTATATAAGCACTGAGTAGCCGCCACTTTCTATTAATATCCATTTGCTTAGTACTATTGTAGAGGTATTTCCTGTTTTTACACAACACACTATACAGAAATAACTGCTAGAACAGCAGATGAAGATTAATTCTATATACAAGAAAGAGTGGTAAGAATATATTGTATTGTGAGATTAAAGCTAGAACATAGAAGATCTATATCATGTTATTTGAGATGAAAAAAATAAAAATATAACCATTTAGGATTTGACCTTCCATTGTCTCCCTTATTCGCATGTCACAGAGTAAAGAGCAGGCACAGATGGAGAATGGTTGAAGAAACATTGCCACAATCCTTCCTTAAATGAACTTCAGGGGAGACAATTATCTGTGAAGATAACATTCCATTTTCCCCAGTTCCTCACTTTGGAGCCATTAAGCTCGCCAGATACCGTACAAAATAACCAGAAACTGAGACACAGGCTTCTCTGGAGACCAAGCTTGGAAAAACAAATAAACCTTTGGTTTCAGAGTAACAGCCATGTTAGTCTGTATTTGCAAAAAGAAAAGGAGTACTTGTGGCACCTTAGAGACTAACCAATTTATCTGAGCATAAGCTTTCGTGAGCTACAGCTCACTTCATCGGATGCATACTGTGGAAAATATGGAAGATGTTCTTATACATACAAACCATGAAAAAATGGGTGTTTACCACTACAAAAGGTTTTCTCTCCCCCCACCCCACTCTCCTGCTGGTAATAGCTTATCTAAAGTGATCACTCTCCGTACAATGTGTATGATAATCAAGTTGGGCCATTTCCAGCACAAATTCAGGTTCTCCCCCCTCCCCACCAACAAACCCACTCTCCTGTTGGCCCACCTTGATTATCATACACATTGTAAGGACAGTGATCACTTTAGATAAGCTATTACCAGCAGGAGAGTGGGGTGCGGGGAGAGAAAACCTTTTGTAGTGGTAAACACCCATTTTTTCATGGTTTGTATGTATAAGAACATCTTCTGTATTTTCCACAGTATGCATCCGATGAAGTGAGCCGTAGCTCACGAAAGCTTATGCTCAGATAAATTGGTTAGTCTCTAAGGTGCCACAAGTACTCCTTTTCTTTTTGCAAATAAACCTTTGTCATCCTTTGAATGTTTGTTTAGCGCAGAGAACTTAAACCTACTTCCTTTATAATGTTATTATTTAGGGATACTTGTGGCATTTTATATTAATATCCAGTATACTTCCTGCATTCTCAATGGAAAGAAAAGTTTTAATTCTTTAAACTTGAGCTACTTATACATTACACACTGACAATCAGAAGCTTCAGCTCCAGCAGAGCTCTCCATGGTACTGGTTTTGGTTCTCATTGTCTGGGCAGCAATCCAAGCACTGACTTAAATTTGTGTGGACCAGTCTATGGAGTCACACAACGTCTATGGATTAGTTATCAACAAAATGATATGATCATAAAGGGACCACAATTTACCATTAGTATCTGGAAACTTTTAACTCTGCTCAATCCTCAGAAAGACCAGGAACAAAGCAATTTCAAAGAAATGTGACGCAGTATTACAATAACAGCATTACATTAAATCCTCAGCACCCATTGACTTCTTTGGGAGATGAAGGCTCAACATCCTTTGGGGTTGGGCTCCATGAAGCTGATCCCTGAGGAATCATAGAAGCTAGAGATGAAAAAGACCTATTAGGTCTTTTCCAGCCCACTGTCATCACTGCAGAATTGTTCCTTATGTTACACTGTCTGGAATGGCTCATAACCATGAATGCCTACCTCAGGGAAGACTGTCAAAAACAGGGCAGACACCCCATTCTGGTGGTGTAATGGGGCACAGACTCACCCAGCGGCGCCTCCTGCTAGCTGTCTGGGAATTAATTCTTTTTACCAGCTCTGGAGCACCCTCTGCTGGTGTCTCACCATCACTGGCCACCAAGTCCCTCCCGGACCTCGGTACCCTTTTACCTGGAGTGCTGCCCCTCCAGGCAATACCCCAAAGGTCTGGGTCTCCCCTCCCCAGGGAACCACCCCCATCCCCACCTTGCCTCAGCCTATGGGCTACTGCCAGTCACCATCTAGCCCCCTTTCACTGGGGCCGACTGCAGTCTGTATAAGCCAGTCATCATAGGCAAGGGAGGTTTGGACCTGCTGCCTCTGCCTACCCGTGGGCTGCCCTGTTGCAACCCCAGTACCCTGTCTTAGGCTGTCTGCCAGGCCTGCAGCCTGGGGCTTTTCCAGTCTGGAGCCTCCCAGCTACTTTGGCCTTCCCCAGCCCTGCTTCACCTCAGGTACCCTAGTATGTTCCCCAGCAGCCAGGCCCATCTCCCTCCACAGCTAGAGGAGACTCTGTGCTCCTGGTCCACTGCCCTCTTATAAGGGCCAGCTGGGCCCTGATTAAGACAGCTGCAGCCTGACTGGGGCATGGCCCCCAGCTGAGGCTGCTTCTCCCAATCAGCCCCGCTTTTCCTTCCCTGCCACAGCCCTCTCCCTGGGCTGTTTTAAGCCTTTTAAGGCAGGTGACCACCCCGCTACAGGTGGTATGTTATATAATTAGATTTCACCAACCCAATAACAAATGTGAACTTCCCAAGTACTAAAATTGCCTTATAATGGAATCACAGGCAATCACCCTTAGACACTCCAATCTATCTTGCCACTTAAGCAAGCTGGACTATGTGATAAATGGACACTTACACCAAAAATCACAAGATATTCAGGTTACACACAGTCCCAAGAGACTAATCACTCACCCACATCAATTTGCATCTCAGATCAAACACCAAAGACAATGCTGGTAGCCAGCTCTATAGTAAAAGAACTAAAGATTTATTAGCTAAGAAAAAGGAACAAGAGGTTGAGAGGTTACAAGAAGTAAAAATATATATACAGGTGAATCACAGTTTATAATTTCAAAAGGTAGTAGAAATGTAGTAAACTTCCAGTTTCCTGAAAGTCTTTTTGGGTCACTCAGAGTAAATCTGGGGATCTCCATCTTCTTGTTCAGTTATTCTGCCCTGTTAGAAGCCAAACAGTCCAGAGATTAATTTTTCCTTGTGTCCATATTTATAGCTTCTTTCACAGAAACCAGGCTGACAGCAACAGTTCCCACGCAGGTCTCTTCTTCATGGGGGGTGAGGGGATGGGAGGAATGCACTTAATAAAGTATTTGATCTTTGACCTTGCATTATGGCTCATTTGCATGTAATGAACAGGATTTAATATCTTGTTAGAGACCATCATTTGCATCACACAAAGCTTTTTCCCTGTTTGATGAGTTACTTAGTCACTGAGGTTTATAATGCAAAAACTTGCTATTACTTTATAACATGGTGTATAGCTGAGAGAGAACAATACATGCAGCAGCCTATAAGCATTTAAAAAAACACTAAACATATTCTTATCAACTTAACACCTAATGTTTATTTTGATAAGGCTACACACTGGTAAGAAAGACTGGCTTCCAACTGTGTATTTGTAAGTGAGCAGTGAGGCCTGGGGCCTTGGAATGAGCTGGCATCTAGTCTGCCAGTATCACACCCTATTTATATTTTGGGAACACCAGAAAGAAGACATTAGGTAGAGAAGCTTGAAAATTGCATCCCTGGATCACTACTGTGCGCTGATGGTCCTTTAAGCTGAATTCAGTTGAGTCCCTTAGTGTGTGTTAAAACAGAATAAGAACAGAACATAAGAACCTAAGAACGGCCATAGAATCATAAAATAGAATCATGGGACTGGAAGGGAACTCGAGACGTCACCTAGTCCAGTCCCCTGCACTCAAGGCAGGACTATGTATTATCTAGACCATCCCTGACAGGTGTTTGTCCAACCTGCTCTTAAAAATCCTCAATGATGGAGATTCCACAACCTCCCTAGGCAATTTATTCCAGTGCTTAACCACTCTGACAGGAAGTTTTTCCTAATGTTCAACCTAAACGCCCTGGCTGCAGTTTAAGCCCATTGCTTCTTGTCCTATCCTCAGAATTTAAGAAGAACAATTTTTCTCCCTCCTCCTTGTAACAACCTTTTATGTACTTGAAAACTGTTATCATGCCCCTCTCAGTCTTCTCTTCTCCAGACTAAACAAACCCAATTTTTTCAATCTTCCCTCACAGGTCATGTTTTCTAGACCTTTAATCATTTTTGTTGCTCTTCTCTGGACTTTCTCAACTTTGTCCACATCTTTCCTGAAATGTGGCGCCCAGAACTGGACACAATACTCCCGTTGAGGCCTAATCAGCCGAGAGTAGAACGGAAGAATTCCTTCTCATGTCTTGCTTACAACACTCCTGCTAATACATCCCAGAACTACATTTACTTTTTTTGCAGCAGTGTTACACGGTTGACTCATATATATATAGCTTGTGATCCACTATGACCCCCAGATCCCTTGCCACAGTACTCCTACCTAGGCAATCATTTCCCATACTGGGAGGTCTGTCTAGCCCAGTATCCTGTCTTCTGACAGTTGCCAATGCCAGGTCCCCCAGAGAGAGTGAACAGAACGGGTAATCATCAAACATCAAGTGATCCATCCGCTGTCACCCATTCCCAGCTTCTGGCAAACAGAAGCTAGGGACACCATCCCTGCCCATCTTGGCTAATAGCCATTGGTGGACCTATCATAAAAAGTTAATTGCAATGACTCTGAAGTGACCACACTAGTCTTGACTGCACTGAAAGGATATTTCTGAATCAATGTTCTCCTGACATAATTAATTAGGGTAATATTTTTGTATCTCTTTTTTATAGACTTTTAGGCAACCATTGCTGAAACCTCTGGCTGCTGGTCAAAATCTAAAACAATAATACATAATATTTTGTATTCAGTTGTTTTGACATTTTTCTTTTTTTGGACTAAATCTAAGTGGGGGACTAGGCGTGGTAAATCAAGTAAAATTGGAAACAAAAATGGCAAACACTCATTTGAAACAAGTGCAAAGTGGATTGCACACCTGGATGGTTTTCAGTCATATCTGCACTTATACAAGAACTATCAGCAGAAACATTCTGTACTTTCTGCATCTGATGGAAACAGATACATATATGAAGGTTAGCACCTTAAAGATATAGGTGGCAGCTGTCTAGGTTCTCAGAGAAAAGAGAGCCATAATTTAGTGGTTTGAACCTCGGGCAGGAAGGCAGGAACTCCTGAATTCTAATACTGGCTCTGACCCACTGGGGCCTTGAGTAGCCTTTGTGACTTCCTGACATACGGTTTGTGGTTAGGTTTCACCATCTGTAAAAGGGAAATAATAATAACATGTTCCATACCTATCTCCTTTTGATGACTAATTAATGTTTATAAAGTGTTTTGAAGATGAAAAATGCTAAGTAGTATTGTCATTATCAGCAGGAGTCTTACTCCATTTGCATTCCGACACAGCTTTTTCTGTGTAGGTGGCTCAGTTCCTTTGATTCAATAGCAGAACTACTAACCCTAGGAAAAGAAATGATTCATACTTTATTTTTATTTTATTAGGTTATTGTAATAGAGCAACAATGTTCTCTCTCTATCTGCTCTCCTAGCAATAAGCAAATTATATCAATCATAGTATCAGTCACATTGAATATTGATCATTGCACCATCCTTTTCACAGACAGAAAGGAACGAGCAACCAAAAATGTCCTGGCTATTTCTTACTAGTCCTTCCACTTAGGGTGGGGAGGCACAGGAAAATAAACTCAGGAGCATTTATAATACTCTTTAAAATATTGTGCAGCAAACAGTGTTTGTGCTGGGGACAGTATGAAAGCTTCTGTTTAAACATTTGTACCTTATGTCTCTAAAATCAAAAGTGGAAACGTTAGGTCCATTTTTGGTGGAAATTCTTAATACTTTCATTAGGGAGGGCAGGGTTCCACCAGCTTTTATGTGTGTGATTCTAAGGCCCATGGTCAAGAAAGTAAGGGTGGCAATTCAGATGCCATTGATATTGTCATTGATAGGACAAAACTGCCCTATCTCTCTTTTTTATAGAAAAGTTTTTTGAGAAAGTGGTCATGAAGGAGCTTTGGCATTATCTGGAATTCTGAGCCAGACAACCTGGTTTTAGCCCTGGGTATGGAATGGAGAATGCACAGGTCTGATATGTCAATTAACTCCCTCTGGCAATTTACATAGATCAGGTGATTAGGCTGATTCTGTTGGATCTTTGATATCATTGGTGATAATGTTGAGTTAACCTGATTGAAGACCCTGGCAAATATAGGTGGGGATGAGCTTGAGATAATCTTTCATTTCTCTTTGAGAAGACCCAGAAGGTAATGAATAATGAGTAATTGATCATTTGCCCTGAGGACTCCACATGGCTCTTCTGTCTTGTGACTTCTCCTGTCCAACCTCTATATATGGCAGTCACAGATACACAGAGTTATTAAGTGCTTCGTTGTGCATTCAGGATTCAGCTCATATCTACCCCTGTAGGTGAGATCATGGATTCAGTGCAACAATTTTGCATTATGCTGCCAGTGGGATATGCTTATAAATGTGATGTATCCAGCCTAGGTAGGATCATTCCAGTGGAAGGAAGATTCTCTGGTGGTACAGAGCCAGCATGGAGGCTCCTATGCCACTCTCATCCCTGGTATAAGGGAAGGGGCCAGAGTATAGGGTATGTGTCCACAATGCCCTACTCTGCAGAGATTCCCAGCTAACACTTCTGCCCATGTAGCATGTTAGGAGCCATTAATCGGTTATAGCAGCCCTCGGGTTGCTCTAATTTATGACAGGGAAGTAGTCCTTCATGTACTGGTGCCAGGATTGGAGGAGTGAATACATGAGATTTATAGGTTTCAGTGGTACGATTTTTCCTCCTTCCTGTTGCATGTTCCTCAGCTGTAGATGAGAATTTGGCTCTGTGTCTCTATTTCATCAGACTTTGAAAGTGCAGTTGTTTGTTTTACCCAATGTGACTAGACACTGGGCATCTGGATCAGAGTTGAACTTCAGTCCAACTATAACAGAGATAATGCTGGTATGCTGAGGAAAACAAGCGGAGGAATAGCAAATGGTATAGCAGTTTTCTTGAGTGAGGAAGGGTACCTTCCTTTTGTCATGCTGATTCACAGTCTAACGGAACTTGGCTGCTTCTGGATGGCTAGATTCCTGATAACAGAGATGGCTGAGAGTGCTTTTTAAAAAATCTGCGCTTGACAAAGAGGCTGCAATCGTTCCTTTCAGATACAAAGCTCACTACAGTTATTTATGCCATTGCCATCTCCAGATTGGACTTACATTATGTGCTCTACATCAGTGCTTTCTCAAGCTATCTGATGTGGGGGACTGGCAATTTTTTTTCCAATGTGTGCGCAGACCGGCAGCCAATCGCTTGTGTACCGGCACCAGTCCGCGGACCACCACTTTGAGTAGCACTGCTCTACATGAGACTACACCTGCAATCCACATGGAAACTTCAGCTGGTGTAGAATGCAGCTGCCCGCTTATTTAGTAGAACTTCTCCCTGATGGCACATTACAACTTCATTCAGTAGCCTGGACTGGCTTCTAGGGTGGATTTTTTTCCAACCTATTATACACAGGCCTAAATGGTTTGTGTCCTGGCTACATTACAGAATGCTTCTCTCTGTGTGTGCAGCTTCATCAGCCAAGATCAACTAAGGGACTTGAAATGATGCCCTCCTGGTTTAAACAAAAAGAGGGCTGCAAACAGAGCCTTTGTAGTTATGGGGAAAGATTTTCAAAGGCACAAAGAGCAGTCAGTTGCCCAGCTCCAATTGAAAACCAATGTCTGTTCCCTTTGTGCCTGCAAAGTTCTCTCCCATATGTCCTTGATTCTGAATTTGCTTCATATTTGCATATGAAAGGGCTTATAATTATCAATCTTCAGCCCCCTGCAAGGCTTGTCTCTTTTCTTATCTGCGCTCTCTGTCTGTTTCCTCAGGCTTTTCCTGAGGTGGAGTTGAATGGTGGCAAGAGGGACTGAGCAGTAGGGGAACAGCAGTTTGAGGCTTTTGCATCAGTTTAGGTTTTTGTGTAACTTTTTTATTGTTACTGTAAGTTCAGCTGTGATTTGTGTTAATTGTATGTGCACCCAAAGCAATGGATGGACACATTCTTAATAAAACTAAAGAAATCATATGAAGTATTTAAATATCATCTCCATAAGGAGAGAAATCAGTCTGAGTGTTGTAAAAACCAAAGCACCGCTCTTCTTTTAGATTTTATAAGCCAGCACAGTTACAATGAACCGAAGAAACAAGTAAAAAGAGAAAACAGTTTATACCCTATTATGTGGTGTTAGGTAGCATTAACGTGTAATGTTGCATATAACAAATATAGAATTAATGATGGTGTTTCAGCAGTAGCCTTAATACTCAGTGACCAGCATCAAGTGATTTAGCACATCCCGTCTCTTAGAACCAATGAAGCAAATTAAGTAATTGAAGAAACACCAGCAAAAAAGCAAAGCAAAGCAATAGCTATTAATAGCGCAATTTAATAGTCTCATTAAACATGTCCCAGCAAAAATTACTCAGTTTAACATTCAGTCCCTATCCAAATCTTCTGACTTCATCCAGTCTCTCCTGAATCTGAACAGTAGCTGCATAACAGATACATGTGTCCCAGAACAAAAATGGATCAGTATAAATCAGAAGTATGAAACTGATCTGTGACTCCCTCCTTAATAAAGGTGTGGCAAAATGATCTGTCCCAAGCATCTGAAACAATCAGAATTACAACCTTTGCCAATACATCCCTAGCCATCTTCCTTCTCTCTAACTCCCTTTTGCTGTTTCTCTCCATGTCCAGTATCCACGCCCTGTCCCATATAAATAGGGCCCTACCAAATTCATGGCCATGAAAAACACATCACAGACTGTGAAATCTGGTCTCCCTCTGTGAAATCTGTTTTTTTGTGTGCTTTTACTCTATACTATAAGATTTCATGGGGGAAACCAGCATTTCTCAAACTGTGGGTTCTCACCCAAAATGTTACGAATTACACCTTGTAGGACACGCACACAAGTGCTACGAATTACACCTGGTAGGACACGCACACAAGTGCTACGAATTATACCTGATAGGTCACGCACAGTTCGAATCTAGGCTGAGGCACAGAAACAAAGTCCACAACTGCAGAGTTCCCAAAAGACACTAAGTTTATTACGCTCGAGCGTGGTGCCCCCCTGCTAGCCAGGAGGGGACCCTGAATGCAGATTATACAAAGGTTATATACCTTTTAGCAAAGCATGTTGCCCTCGTGCATCGGAAACCTTAGCCAATAAACAAACCCTTGTCTTATCTACCACCTATCCCTGCTTGGTGCATTCCTCGTGCTATACCAGTATGTTAATTACACAGCATGGTCCTAAAGCCATGCATCAGTAACTTTTATTATCAGGATGGGAGGCCTCACATCAAGGCCAAGAGACAGGGAGTTAGAGACTGACAAAAACCAGATACTGGGAGTCAAGGCAGGCTGGAGACAAGGAGGAGGATTTTCACAGGGATTCAATATCTAAGGATTACTCCTCCTGGTGTATGATGTGCTGGCATTTAAACAATGGTGGGCCCCAAACCAAAATGGAGTCACATGTGCTAACTTTTCCTTAACAGTCCTCCCTTTTTTTTTTGTACGTCAGTAAGCTATATCAGGGCTGAGTAACCGTGCTGCAGGGTTAGCAACTGCCGACAGCACATACTGCAGCATTGTAGGCATACAAAAAATAACGCAAAAACAATAACAGTCAAAAAAAGTAAATACAAAATACGCCGTCCCCAAGTCCCCACATCTGGTAGCCATGAGGTGAGCCAGTCCCAGACCTTCTGGAATCTGGCGTTGGTAGTGTCGAGGCTGATGTGGTGGAATAGGGCTGCCTGTTGCTTGAGGATGTGGATGTTAGTTTCTATCCTATGGTGCTGATTTACAAATACACAACAGCTTGAATTGACCAGAGCACAAACCCCGCCCTGATTTGCAAGGAGATAATCCAGGGCTAGGCGGTTTTGCAATGTAGTTTGGGATAGCTGGGTGACTTCAATTTGAAGGGCAGAGAGAGCATCTGCAGTAGCATTTGCCATTAGTTACAAAGCAGCTGAAATGTTAACTATAGCTTTTTCCAGCTCGCTTACTCCCAACCATGGTAGAAACCAACGCACAAAGGAGTGAAAGCCTTTGGGCCGATAAGAAAGGGGGTTTAAAGGAATACTTTGTCGGTCCCTCCATACTAGATTGCGGATCTCTCCCCGGGTCAGGGTCTGGTGTACTGTCACGGCGGGTACTATAGCCCCTAAGGTACATGTACCACACCATCCTGCTGGGAGAACCTTATAGGCTGTGTGATTGCATAACCAATACCAGCCAGACCCCTCGGGGACCGCCACGGGGTCCTGGAGTAGGTAGAGGGGCCTCCCGCACCAGAGCTGATTTGGATGGTGTCCTTGCACCCTACAAAATTCCCTACAAAAACTGTATTTTCTATGCCCTTACGTTGTGACACACATAAAGCATAATTACTCTGGGCCACCATATCAATAGACCATATTTGGATTGTAACATTCCAGTTAAATGTAGTGTTTGCCCATAGCTTAGCTTGGAGTGTTCGATTAAGGGGGATAGGTACCCCTACCAACGGGACGCCCTGACCTAAATATGTGGGGGTACGAATACAAATCCAACACTGCGTTCGATTTACACCCTGTTTGATAGCACGGGTTAAATTCAAGAAGCTATTGCCCTCCCATCCTTGTACTGGACTTGGGAATAGGGAGAGAACCCCTCCCAGGCAAACCATACCAATGTCGACATCCCCCCCTGTACTATACAAAAAACACTACCCCCAATGTAAGTCCAATAAACAGGAACACAAAAAGTCCTGGTGGGCTGTGAAGGTCCCAGTAGCTGGAAAGCTTAGTCCATGGGTTGGTCGTGGTGTTCATTCGTGAAGTGGCTCATCCAATGGCTTGTCAGGGTCAGGTGGGGGTCCCAACGCCAACTTAACATAGCTATGATGGATCCAGGAACCTTTACCTGCAAAGGAGTGGTGGCAGATGGTGGGAGTAATGTTCATGGCTGTAAGGCGTTTTTGGTATTTATACTTGCCTACAAGCACAGTTCCAGCCTCTGGAATAAACCCACCCCACCACTTTACTTCACATTTCCAAGAATACATTCCGCAACTTTCTCCCTGCCAATGTACAATGCTCCGTCTTTGCCATCAAGGCCAATTCTCAGTGTCTTTTGCAGTCAGGAATTTTTGGATTTTGGTGGTTTTAGCAGAGCAGGCATTCCTTCTCTCTTGGAACAGTCATGGTTTTGCATTATACAGGGGAGAGGTTACTAGCACGTCACCCTGTAGTGCTTTGGTTTCTTTAGCAAATACTGAATGCAGGTTAGCTTTGTCAGTGGACAAGGGAGAGGTTACTAGCACTTCACCTTGTTGTTTTTTTTTTTGTTTGTTTGTTTGTTTTTTTTTTGCTGTTTAAAAGGAGGAAAGAAAAAAAAAAAAAAACCCAGAAGGAGGGACAGGCTGATCAGTAGTCGAAGTGAAGTCACCTCGAGGTGGAGGGGTCTTTTTGCAGTAAGAAGCATGGGTCTAGGCAGTCAGTCCTTGGCACTTCACAGCGGTGTTGGTAGTTAGCAGGACTTAATAAGGGCCTTTTCAACATGGGGCCAGAGTAGTATTTTGTCGAGGGACCTTTATGTAGACCCAGTCACCTGGTTTTAACAAATGGCAGGTTTGCTCAGGATTCTTGAAGCAGGACTTCTTTTACCTGTAAATACAGAGACCTAACACATTTCATTAATGTCTGGCACTGTGTTGCAGATTTCACAGCTGTTTGGGCACATTTAAGCCCCCCTCTTTCTTGGCTGTTAGCCAAATCCTAGCTGTGAGTAGTGTCCTTGGGCAGGCCAGTGTCTTATCTTTGGACCGAGCCTGCCAAGCCTGCCAGCTACAGCGTTGAATTAGCTCGTCCTCCGTTTTATTTTTTATTTTTTTTTTTTTCCCCTTCTTGGCTTTTATTAACCTGCAAAGGAAACTTTCACCTTTTACTTATACATTTTTGTTTAAAAAGGAACACATGTACATTGCCCATTATACAGCACTTTAGTCTTATTGTATAATGTATGCCACATATACCCTTCTAGGAAAATGACTTTATTACAGAGCTTTGGAGCAACAAGCCAGGACAAGCACACCCCACTTTTGAGGAGTCCACTTGGTACAATTTCTGGTGCCCAATAGCCTTTTTTCCCTCCCCAGCCCTCTGGCTAGAAATGTGAGGTAGCCAGAAGGATCTCATGTATAATATGGGGAGTGGGTTAACCTTTGATGTCCTTGCTTTCAAAGACTGTTGGTGTGCAAATTTTAACAACAATTTTTTTAATTAAAAGATCTGGCCAATGAATTTTTTTTTATTATTTTTTTTTTTTACTTAAGCAAATGTATTAAACTTTAGTATATCACATTTTTTTTATATTATCCAAACACTTTGTATTGCAAGTTGAATAAAACAAGTATCTGCATTTTGATTTAACCCTTCTATTTAGTTTTAAACTAAACTGTCCTATGAAAAATTAAACACAGCAATTCTGGCCACAAGACAAACACCACAAGACAGGACATAGAACACAGAACAGAATTTCTATTGTGCCAGTAAATTCATGAGATGTTGAATTGCTTTTCAGCTGGCATCAGTTTTCTCTGATTTTCTGAAAGACAAAAATAAAACACAGATCTACCCCTTTTGGGCAGTCAGTCATTGCTTAAAATATTTCTTTTTTATACAAATACCCTTGTTAATTGCAGGCAAAACAGAGGAATTACCCATATTTTCTTGTATTTGTTTTATAGGCAGCCCAGGTTTCAGTGGCCTCTACCTTATTAGTTAGGTAATTTACATTAAAATAAATGCTTTCCGGCTTGCTTTTGGATCCACAGGTTAAAGATTCTTACTTTAAAAAGGGCACAATAAACTTTACCAGACTTTTGATTGCCTTTTACTTTTAACTCCTGCTGTCAAACACACAGCGACCTGAAAAGGAAGACACCACCTATTGTAGCCTCTTGGAACCTAATACGATATTAATTAAGTAGCACTGTATAATTGCATTTCTTTGGAAAAGGGCCCATTTTTTTTCCAAAATGGCTGCAAAGAAACCAAGCATTTTTTTTTTCTTTTCAGTATTTTACAAAGTTTAACTGTTTAATTCTTTCCAGCAACTAAAGAGTTAACTTTTTACTTTTCTTTTTTTTTTAAAATTACTTGCTTATTTTTCAAAACGACACCCAATTACTTAGATTTTACCATTTTAAGTATTATTCCGGGATTTACGTTTTTCATTCCTGTAATTATTTACTTTTCTTTTTCACTATGACCTTTAAGTTTTCAACCTGTTTTCCAATCTCTCTATCTGTTGCCTGCCCGCTTGGGCCCGATCCTTTTTTTTTCTCTGAACTGTCCCTTCCATGAGCACCAGCTTTGTTTCACTACCAAATTAACAAGGAGGGTGGGCTTCTTAACTAGCCCCCAGCCCTCCTGGTCTCTTTTTTAAAATATTTTTACTTACAAGGGCTACCCGAGTCCTCCCCACATGAGGCTTGTCACCTGGACAGAAAGCACAGCTAATTGGCAAGCAAGGAGGTGACGGGCATAAGTCAGAAAGCCG
This sequence comes from Eretmochelys imbricata, assembly GCF_965152235.1. Classification (NCBI taxonomy): domain Eukaryota; kingdom Metazoa; phylum Chordata; order Testudines; family Cheloniidae; genus Eretmochelys; species Eretmochelys imbricata. The sequence goes on from NC_135572.1 coordinate 315,846,449, forward strand.
AGGGTAAGCTGGAGGAGGGGCAGAAGCAGGCATAGCACAGAGCGGGGCTGGAGACCCCTGAGATGAATAAGAAAAGGAGGAGAAAAGAGGATGTCCTTTTGCATGCGCATAAGCCCAGTTGTCCCATACATACCAATAATCCATCTGGGCTGCAGCTTTGTCCTCCAGCCTCCTTTTAAGCACTGTTAATGTATCCCCAGCAAAGGACCCATCCGGTGGCCATTCAACAGATGTTTGAGTTGTTAGTGCTGGCCACTCAACCTTACATAAAATAACAGCTTTTTTTTCTGCCTAACCCATGGGTGCCAGAAATATTCCCCCAATTCTTGAGAATTTCAGCCAAAGGGGTCCCCTTACTTACACTCTGCCCAGAACCTATAACGGGCTACCAAAAGAACACAAAATGTGCCACCTTATCGCCTAAGCGACGGCTCACACCCCCCCCCCTCGGAGTTCTCAAAGGTGAACTCACCCTGTGCCGGCTGGAGCTGTCCGAGAGGAGGAGTGTAGTCTCGCTTATTGGGGCGAGCCTAGAGTCCCTTCGTGGTCGCCAAAACTGTTACGAATTACACCTTGTAGGACACGCACACAAGTGCTACGAATTACACCTGGTAGGACACGCACACAAGTGCTACGAATTATACCTGATAGGTCACGCACAGTTCGAATCTAGGCTGAGGCACAGAAACAAAGTCCACAACTGCAGAGTTCCCAAAAGACACTAAGTTTATTACGCTCGAGCGTGGTGCCCCCCTGCTAGCCAGGAGGGGACCCTGAATGCAGATTATACAAAGGTTATATACCTTTTAGCAAAGCATGTTGCCCTCGTGCATCGGAAACCTTAGCCAATAAACAAACCCTTGTCTTATCTACCACCTATCCCTGCTTGGTGCATTCCTCGTGCTATACCAGTATGTTAATTACACAGCATGGTCCTAAAGCCATGCATCAGTAACTTTTATTATCAGGATGGGAGGCCTCACATCAAGGCCAAGAGACAGGGAGTTAGAGACTGACAAAAACCAGATACTGGGAGTCAAGGCAGGCTGGAGACAAGGAGGAGGATTTTCACAGGGATTCAATATCTAAGGATTACTCCTCCTGGTGTATGATGTGCTGGCATTTAAACAATGGTGGGCCCCAAACCAAAATGGAGTCACATGTGCTAACTTTTCCTTAACAAAAAGGTAGTTGCAGGGCGATTGTAAGGTTATTGTAGGGTGGTCGCGGTATTGCCACCCTTACTTCTTTACTGCCTTCAGAGCTAGGTGGCCAGAGAGTGGCGGCTGTTGGCCGGGCGCCCAGCTCCGAAGGCAGCACCCCGCCATCTATACCATCCCATGCCACACTTACTTCTGCGTTGCTGCCTTCAGAGCTGCCAGAGAGGGGCAGCTGCTGACTGAGGGTCCAGCTCTGAAGGCAGCAGCGCAGAAGTAAGGGTGGTAATACTGCACCATGCCATCCTTACCTCTGCACTGCTGCTGGCGGTGACTCTGCCTTCAGAGCTGGGTTCCTGGCCAGCAGCCACCCCTCTCCAGCCGCCCAGCTCTGAAGGCAGTGCCACCATCAGCAGCAATGCAGAAGTAAGGGTAGCAGTACACCAACACCCCCTCCCCCCACATACACACCCTACAATAACCTCGTGACCCCCCGCACAACTCCTTTTTGGGTCAGGACCCCTACAGTTACAAAACCATGAAATTTCAGATTTAAATATCTGAAATCATGAAATTTAGGATTTTAAAAATCCTGTGACCATGAAATTGACCAAAATGGAGTGTGAATTTGGTAGAGCACTACATATAAAAGTGCCTTCCTTTGACTTCAAATCCAGCTGAGCTGATGGTTCAGATTTCCTAAGTGCTACCAAGACAAGAGTTTTTTGACTTAACCCTTTTGGGACATTTAGGCCAAAACATTCAAATGTAGCCTCTAATTTTGGATGCCTCCATTTTTGAGTTCTCAACTTGAGACATCTTTGTGTTGATTTCAGATGCTGATGAGCTCGACTCCAGCTGAAGTCAAAAGGAAACTGTGGGTGCACAGTACCTCTGAAAATCAGGGTCATGGTGTTTTAGATTGGGTTTCAGAGAACAGGTGTATATCTGGTCTCCAGAAACCACTCCATGTGCAAAATGACTAGCACACAACCAAGCCCAAAGTACAGTGGGTGCACTTTAAAAGTTCATTCCAGTTCCAGAAATATTACACTCATTCCCCATTGTGAGTGTGGAAACAATGATATCTCTAAAGCAAGAATGAAATTTATCAGATTGTTCATCAATTTTCTGAGGAAAGTTCCTGTGTTGACAACTCAGGAGAAAGGAATGCTCAGTTACTGCACCTTGACCCTCTGCCTAGATGCTGTCTGTGGCACTGGAGTTCAGTGTATCGCTTTTAATGTTCTCTTTGGTCATCTTGATAGGTTTACAAACACTTTCTTATTTAGCAACAAATAAATATATAAATAAAAGGGACAAAAGAATAACTGTACAACAACTTAAAATACCTGCAGTGCCAGAAAAATAACTAATCCTTACCACAAAGAGATTTGTCATTGGTATGCTAACCATCACTTGATGGTTGTCTTTGTCTTTAAGCATGTAAAGAAGCATCATTTACACATTCAGTTTTACAGAACGAACTCTCTCTCTCTCTTTTCTGTGTGTCCATCAAAACTATCTTTTGGGTGGTGATGTCTTCTGTGAGGAGAACTTGTGAGCTACAAGCTCTGTCAGTGTGGGTACTTCTTGCTTCACTTCCACAAAGACAGAATAGTTTCTTAATATTAACTTTCTCTGACACAAAGCAATTGCACTCCCATCCTCTGGCCCTAAACTACAGAATCTAAAAGCAAAGCCTCTCCACACACTAAATGTCAAGAGAGTTCTAACATTTTATTTGGAAAGAGTCTCTTCTATGTAGGATAGACTCTTTGTTCTTTATAGATTCTCTAAAAAGATTTTTTCCACCTGCTTCCAAAGCTTCAGTTGCCAAGTAGATGGTTTTGTACATTAAAGCAGCACATTAAGGTAAGGGTTGTCAATTGACTTCACATATCAGAGTTCACTCCAAGAGGTAATTGGCTACATACTGGGCCTTTCACAGGAAGGTTTAATACAAGACCTGTGTAATGCTTCCATCCAAGCTCTCTCTTGTTACTTTACAATGGGTGTTTGATCTTTGACCAAGGTGACTTTTGGAAAAAGAGTCCTTCAAGTTGTAGGGCAATGGAGGACTTACCCCTCTAAGATACTCCTTTATACTCTCTGGAGACTTCAGTTACAAGGAATACTATAGAAAATAAAATTAAATAGCAGCAAAGAAATTTATTTTCTTTGTGTTCCTCTGTTTGAGTCTTCTCACTTTTCTTAGCTTACTGCCCTCTCTGGGAGGATGTTTAGATTATTATTCTACATCTTGTTTTGGAACTATTATCTTTTCTCTCATCATTAGAAGGAGTTTAGTTTTGCATGTTTGCTACAGCATAAGGGACCAGACTAAAGATTTTGGCCACCAAGAGATATAGCTTTATGTTTGCTTCAGAATTTGTCTCCTTTTTTGACAAAACTTAAAGGCCTCAAACTGATAAAGAAACCTTGGTGGTCACATCTGAAACAAATAATTTTCTGGGTTTAACATTGTCTGTTTTCTTGAAGGACAGTTGACATTCAAGAGGTTGCAATGTCTCATGCAAAAAAAGCAATTTAGCAATCCATTTTATTTACTTATATATGGCTCACCCTATTTTGTGAGAACATATACGAATGAAAACACATTAGTTGCATAACAAAATAATGTCCTGTTCCGTGTGTCTTGTGTTCCAAAGTAGTGTCTTGTGTATGAGTTGAAACCCTGTGTTCATGCAGAGCCCCACTGAATGGGGACCCACACAGACATAGTGATCGTATTGCAAGATTGGGGGCTTACAGTTAATGCTGATGTAGGCAAACTTTTTGGCCTGAGGGCTGCATCGGATTTCTGAAATTGTATGGAGGGCTGGTTAGGGGAGGCTGTGCCTCCCCAAACAGCCAGGCATGGCCCAGTCCCCGCCCCCTATCCGACCTCCCCACTTCTCACCCCCTGACAGCCCCCTGGGGACCCCTGCCCCATCCACCCCTCCCTGCTCCCGGACCCCTGACCACCCCCGACCCCCCCATCCCTAACTGCCCTTGCTGCCCCATCCAACCCCCCCCGTCTCCTTCCTGACTGCCCGCGCGGGACCCCTGCCCCATCCAACCACCCCCTTCTCCCTGACCGCCCCTGGACCCTTGCCCCTAACTGCCCCCACCACCCCATTCAACCCCCCCTGCTTTCTAACTAACCCCCGGGACCCCTACCCCTATTGAACCACCCTGTTCCCCACCCTCTGACTACCCCAACCGCTATCCACACCCTGACCACCCCCCGGAATCCCCTGCCCTCTATCCAACCCCACCCCACCCCCACTCCCTGCCCCCTTACCGGGCTGCCTGGAGCACTGATGGCTGGCAGTGCGGCTGCACCAGGACAGGCAGCCGTGCCACACAGCACAGAGCACCGGGTCAGGCTGGGCTCTGCAGCCCTGCCACCCAGAGTATTGCACCGTATGGCGGCATGGCTGCAGGGGAGAGTGTACAGCCTCCCGGGCCAAGAGCTCAGGAGCCGGGCAGGATGGTCCCGCTAGCCGGATGTGGCCCACGGGCCATAGTTTGCCCACCTCTGAGTTAATGCATTAATACAAAGACCAACAAATGACCCAACTAAAATCCAAATAAAGGACATACCCATCCCGCCCAAAAGCCTTCACTACTTCGTCAGGCAGATGCCTCTCCAAAGGCATCATAACATTCCTTGAAGATCAGTAAACTTGATCTCTGTTGCATCAACAAGGGGAGCGAGTTCCAGAGTAGAGGGCATTTCAGTGTGAACATCTTACCACCAACCCCCAGACATTTAAATGAACAGGGTTTTATCTTGAATGTTTCATCTGATCCCTACTGCCATGATAGGACATAAGGGGAGAGGTGGTCTCTTAGATAAATAGGACCCAAAGCATAGAAGACATTATGTGTAAAAAAATCAACATTTTGAATTGTGGTGATTATTACATATTATGTCTTTTAAAATAAATTCAGTATGTTTGGACAATTTCAAAGTAAATTTTTACATCTCCTTTTCATTTTTAGTATATTAATATGCAAATGATACTTGCCAGTAGCAGACTTTTAATATAATCTCATATGGCAGAATTTGAAATTAGGTGTATATGACTTAATGAGAGTGCTACTAACTACATCTACTAACTTAATCTATAAATTAGAAAATCAGCCTTAAGGAATTGCCATTTAAAAGAGATTATATGTATTTCTAACAACTGTTTCTAAAGCTGTTGACAGAAAGGTAATGCATGTCTAATATCTTCAGGTATATCTGAAAACAAGATCAAGGTAACATTTTGTTCTATTTTCATTTAGATAGTGTTAAATCAAATGTAGGGCATCATAAAATATTGTTTGTGCAAGTTTAATGTGTTTATGAACTTTATCTACTGAGTCATTCCTATACAGGGCCATTTACAGAGATGCTAATACTTTTTTAATGCAGTTAAGCATATTATCTGTTTCTAAATACAAAAGCTGATCCAGCTTTAAGTAGACAGCAGTAGTATTTGCGTACGGAACTCACTGACATTTAAAACAAAGAGATTAGATGGTACTTGAGAAAATTATTATCTACATTGTACAATATAAATATGCTGTAATGCACAGATGAGCAGGGATTTTTTAATATTTGCACCAGCATTTTAGGAATATGTGCACAGAATACTAAACCAACACCTGAAAGTACTAGAGCTGCTGTCACCTAGACCCAGTGCGGATTGCTCTGTTGTGCGAAGTGAGTTCTATTTTTAAGAAAAGGCACTGCTATATTGACTGTGTGTATCTAAATAACTTCGAATAACTGATCCTGCTGTCACTGAAGTGAGTGGGAAAATTCACCTTCACTTCAGTTGGGCTCCAAGTGAGAGGCTACATCTCATTGTGAGATAAAAATATTTGAGGTTTTTATATGAAGAAACACTGTGCCAGATCCTAGCCCCTGTTAAGGCTGCCGTGCACTGTTCCGGTGGCACAAAGCAGCTGTAAAGCCCACCGATATAAGTATTTGAAGACTTACTTTGTAGAGAATCCCCTGATGAGATAGAGCCAGTGCATAACCAGTGGAAGAAGGCCATAGCCAATTTGCTACTGCATTTCAGCTGTGGGATTGGCCTCCTGGGGGCTGTTGCAGCCATTGCAATTCAGAGCGGCTCTAAGTCTGTCCTAAGTTGCATCTTGGGACCAGCCTGATGCCCAGTGGCATGAAGATCAGGAAAAGGGCAAAGGTAAAATACCCTATATAAGTAGCAGATGACATTTCTTCAGTTTGATTTGCAATTTTTTTAAATGTGCCTTGAAGACCATAGTTATGGAATTTTCTAAAGGGAGGGCTGTGTCCCAGAACTGGGAGACAGAACCAAAATCGTATTGTCAGATGGCTAAGAGGTTACTGAAACATGGATAGCTTTGAAAACTACCCCATTTTTGTTTGCTTTTTTTGAATTCTCAACCAGTACACAGTGTCCTTTCACACACACAAAGCTGTGTTGTTCCTTGAATGACTGGTAGAGAAGGGGGAGAGCAGACTCAAAGGACTATATAGACTAATTCTGCCATTTTGTGTTGGATGAAGTGACTGGGAAGCAGTGCACCTATATTGGTGTTTTTATCCCCCCTTGACATTTGTATTTTCCCATTTCTCTCATCATCTGTCTCTGAGGCCACCTTGCATTTTGTAATTGATTTTAATTGCTAGGATTCTCATTTCTAATGCTAATTATGAGGCCTGAGAGGATTGAGGTCATAGATGACGCGATAAGCGGCCTTACTTTCACAAATGTGGAGCATCCAACAGCTTCCACTGACTTCTGTAGTAAGAATGCTCTGCTACCATTCAGGAATTGTCTGAATTTAGGAACCCACAGAAAGAATTTAACAGACAATCTGAATTGAAAATATTGTTCCTTCTGCAAGATTTCACAGTGCTGAGAAAGAGATGGTCTGAATGTCAGAGCAGGCCGAGTCATTTCAGTTAAGCCAGGGTGGATTTGTTTGTGCTTTGAATACCTGAGAAGCATTGGTTACATTCCTCATATGGTGGCATTGATTCAAAATGGCCACATAGCTCTGCTTCTCCTTACACTGAATATCATTAAGACAAGTTCTAACTCTCCTTTGTTCTTGAAACAAAAGCAAGACCTTGGCAATGGAACCCATTGCTCTAAGCCTGACATCTGGACAAAAGTTAATTCAATACACAGAAAACTGAAAATTCTGAAAATAAATTGTTAAGACTTAAATCTAAAAGTTAACCAGATAGTTTAATTCCTTATAAAATGTTCTTTTGAAGTTAGCTTTGTGATGGTTTAGGTCAATTCTTATTTAATCTGAACCAGTTTGCTCATCTTTCTAATACCAGTAGACAAAATTCATCCCTGTTCTAACCATCAGTAGAGTTAGAGCAGGGATGAATTTGGTCTACCAAGCGTATGTTCCTGTCTTGCTCAGTTACTTCCTGTGCTTGTTGCACATGGATTTATTTTCAACCAGCTAGCAGTAAGTAGAAACTGTCAAACACTTAATACAAAGGAGTTGTCTTTACTTTTTTCGGGCCATGACCCAACCTTACCATTGCTAAATCAGACCATGCTTCACACTAAGTACTTGGTGCACAATACACTTTCATTTTAATGTTCATGAAGCAAATGATCTCTGTTAGAAAATGAAAAAGAAAAACCCATTCTCATGTCTAGCCTAAAACTCTAGTGTATGCGCCATTCCACTTTTCACAAATCAAATTTTAAATTATGGATATCTTAAATGTGTTTTTTTTTAAACAGTCACTGCTTTCGAAGATTGATTACTCAATAGTATTTCTGTTTTTCCCTTTTGGCACTTTGAGCCTACCCTGTGGAGTTTGTTGATAGAACTCTGGTAATATATTGAGCCTTCAACAAAATTTATTATCCTTTTTAGGTGACATATAAATATCTTAAATAAAACTTAGGCATCAACATCAAAGCACTAAAATATGCCTTCTGTTCTCTCCAGCTATTTCATATTTTATGTATGTTTGATGTTAATGTGAATGTGATATTCAAGATTAATAAATATGTGGTATAGGGAAAAGTAAATGTCAATAAGCTTCACTGAACACTTTCATTAAATGCTTGTGTTGTGTGAAAAGACATCTTGAAGTTTAGAGATGCTGTAAATTCGTTATGCCAACATTCTGTGGTTTTGTGTATTGTAAAAAAATTTATAATACACAATAGAAATTGCCAAAGTAGTAAGTTGTTTTGATATTTTAATAAAAAAGAATTAATGTATTAATATTGTTCTTATCAATGACGGGTTTTCAGCTACTGCTTTTGGGTGCCTTACACTGAAAATGCTGCATTTTATTATGACAATTTCATATTATATGAATAGGTTCTTTAAATCTTCTCATTAAAAAAATACATTAATTAAATCTTTTTCTGCATCTTTTTACCATTTGCAATATATTATATTTGTAATAATAAATAGCCAGGATCTTCCCTGGGTTAAACATCTGTGCATTAAAAATATTCTGTACTTAAAATATATTTTTATCTACACATTCTGCACAAAATAAAGATGACACTCACTCCAGGCATATACTGGCTTCTGCCAACATAAACCCCAGCACAGATATCCAGGGTCAGCAAGTCTGCCAGGGAAGGAGGTTGCAGCAAGATACCATCTCCCTTCTTACATACTTAGTGTTTTGCACAGTCCAAAGAGTGGGGGGCACTGGCTGAGAAGTTGGCATGACCAGGCCAGCAGGGGAATGCACTGTTTCACATTTTGGAAAATGTTATAAATAATAATAACAATAATCCAGTGTTTCCCACTGGCTCCCACTAGCTTCTCAGCAGAATTCAAAGCTTTCCCCTCAACGTAAAGGGAAGGAGGGCATCAAGGGAGAAATACCTTCACATAATGAATCTCGCTGGGTGCAAGGCAGCTTCGTATTGGTCTACTGTAGCCTGCACCATCTTTGGTGCATCTAGCCTAACATGTTTGAAGTCACAAGCAGCTGTTCAGCCTTTCAGTAGGAAGTATCCAGTAATGCAGTTTGCCCCATGAAACAACACAAGTGGCAAATTTCCCCTGCTATAATTATTCAGCTTTAGCTGTTTAGGTCCCTCTCCTGCAATCCGAGACCCCTTTTCTCAGGGACTTTGAGAATTCTTAGATTACCAATTTTGACTTTATTCTTCATCACCTCCACCTATGCGGAATTCGCTCATTTTTTTCCATTTCAACCTCAATTGATCTGGAAGCCTGGAGACCTACATCTCCAAATCAAATATTCTTGTTTCCATCCACTGCATTTTACTAACTCCATTTTCTTTCCACTACTGGAATAGAATCTTGGATTAAATTTACCTAGTTTTATTTGAGAACTAAAGTCTTTTTGATTTCTTTTTTTTTTAAATGTTTTCTCTAAATCCATGTTCCATCTTTATGAAGAAAAGAGGGGAGCACAGAAAGATGTCTTTGCACAGCCAGGAACACTTGAATAGGCAGGGGCGGCTACACCAATTTTGCTGCCCCAAGCCGTCACCGCCGCTGGCGGAGCTGCCGCCGAATTGCTGCCATGCCTGCAAGAGCGGCGGAGCTGCTTCCGAATTGATGCCGCAGGACATGGCCTGCCGCCTCATTCTGAATGCCGCCCCAAGCACCTGCTTGGAAAGCAGGTGCCTGGAGTCGGCCCTGTGAATAGGCCCCAAAACAGTTCTGCTAACCTCCATTGCTTTATGCATGGGTGGGTTGTTATGGTTGACTCCTCTTACTAACTGCCAAAGAGAGACAGAGAGAGGAGTCTCTAGAATAAATTCTGAATGAGAAGCAATACAAACATTAGATTTTTATCCCTCTGAAATGTTAATTGTTAGAAATATGACACTGTGTTTTAAAATTATATCTTGGTTGATGCTACTTTGCAATATTTATCTCTGCCTCCTGCCCTCTCCTTCCCCGCCCCCTGGTAATATCCCCATTGAGATTTGGTGGGGGGTTAATATGCTGTAGCATCAACATATAGATCTGAGCCACATTTTCAAAAGTGACTAGTGATTAACTCATCACTTTTAGGGTGTCAAACCTAAAATGCATTAATGGGGCCTGTTTTTCTGAAACTGGGTTCTTAGCACTTTCTGGAAAACCAGACCCCTTTATGGAGTGTTAGGATGGACTACCTAAAATTTTAAAATAGAACTTTTAGGATAGAATCTGAACTGTTTGGGTGAAATCCTGGCCCAACTGAAGGGAGTTTTCCCATTGACTTCAATGGGACCAGGATTTAACCCTATAATTCTTTGCTTTATGCTTAAATTTTGATCCGTAAGTTCCAAAGACCAATAGGAGAGGTTGAAAAATGGCAGCTGCTTAGCCAAAATTCTCAGCCTCTCTGTTCCTGCAACATAAACCAAAATCTGATTTCAGTTTGAGTTTGAACTTCAGAGCAAAGGGAATCAAATCACTATGTAATTAAAATCACCGAACAAAACAGAAGCAGGGAGACTAGGCCAGACAGTACCAGAAGTGTTAGAAGCAAAGTGATATAGCCTGCCTATTTTCTCCAATAAAGTAGAACAGTTTCTTATTTATGATGTTTACCTATGATATTATGATAAATTTAAACTAGCCCACTTTCTGACTGAAGCCTGCTATTGGCTTGCTGGTAATCCTCAGCTTTTATTAGCTATTAGGCTTTGTGAGACTCATTAGACATTCACTGAAATGTACATTTTTAGCTTTTGGGAGTAAATTTTTATTCCCAGTCTTTTGTTACTAACAGCATGGGAGAATAATTAGTACAGTATATTTGATCTTATTAATGAAGTTCCTGTTGGAATTTTGAGTCAAAGCTAATGAAAAAATAAGCAGTGATAAAGAACAGTAAAATGTTACTCTATTTGTATGATCAGGATATTTAGCTCAGTATACATTTTTATCTTGCTTTATGTTTATTATACCAGAAATGCATCATTACCTGAACATTCATGCTAATGTACTTTTTTATTCTATGGGAGAGAGTAGCAATATCAATGCACTGTAAACCAGAACTGATTCCATGAACATAAAAGTCATAAGGTAAGTAATAGAATAGTTCTCTAGAGCTAAAGAACAAAAGCTTCCTCTCTGTCTTCTGTCACGTCACAGGGCCAAATTCTGCTCACACTTACACTTGTTAAATCCTACTGAAGGGAGAAGGTCAAATTTGGCTAACAAAGAACAAGGCAAGAGTCAGAATCATTCCCGATGCTGAAGTCAATTTATTGCCAGAGTTGAATTTGGTACCTTTTCCATGTAGGTGATTGTCTTTCACTCGGGAGATGAAGGAACCCAACTTATCAGTACTCGATTTATGCAGGTTGTTTGCCTGTGTCCACAAAAATCAAATAAAGTAATGGGCAGCACCGCAGCAGTTGTCTCAGCAAGCATTAGACAGCTACATGTTTTGAGGTCAGATTTCAAACACAGATAACAGGAAATTCCTATTCTGGTTGGGTAGTTGACCAATGTTAAAGCAGAATGTACTATATGCCTTATCAAGAAAGATGCAGAGTGTGTCAGCAAACGGAGGGCAGCCGGAGGTGGGTTTAAGCAGAATCTGCTCAGGATCCAAGTCTTGCTGCTGACACATTTAATGTTCTTCTAAAGGCTGTTACTCTCATAGTCTCTGCTGTGACTGCCATTGTGCATTCTCAGGTAATGAGGCAACGACAAACTCTGATCTTTGGGTTTTAAAACAGGAGATACTGAGGGAAGGTCTCTGTGAGCTCACATAAGTCTCTAAATACTATCAACTGGAGGAGCCACTTGCGAGGGATAGTGCCCCTGAGAAATATCATGTGGCTGATTAATAGAGCTTTAAGTAATAATCTAGGGCTTGATGTTCTGGAGATACTTGGAGGAATACAGCGTGAAAGAGCACCACAGCTGATTTGAGAAATGACTCTTGGAAGAATTAGAATTAAATGCTGAAGATAATCCTTTGTGTGTGGCAGTAGCACACAGTATATAACAACCAGTATGTCTAACCAAATCTGTGAGGAAGGAGAATCAGGATTTTCTGTTTGTACTTGAATAATAAAAGATTTTTGCTCGAAAGAAAGGCCTGAACTTTATTGAGTAGGATAGTTTAATGTTGGATCCCCTAGACACAAGCAGGGAGGCAAGTTAGTTTCTTCTGCACAAAAAACCAGAGGTATCAATCCAATACCATGCAAAATGTAAATTAGAATACCAAGGTACCAGTTATATATTTTGGAATTTGCAATCTGCTAAACTATGAGACAAACTGAATGAATGTAAAATGCCTGATCTCTGTGTGATAGAATCGGATTACAGCTTACTGGCCTCATACTAGCGTGTTCTATTTAACAGGCTCTGTTAAAATTAAACCAAAGCTTCATATATAAAATGTACATTGCTGTGTTTGTTATTAACATTCACCTCCCTTGAGGCATTTTGATTATTGTTTAACTGGAAGTTTTTTAAGGCTAAAACCCTTTCCTGGGTAGCCAGGAGCCCAGCAGCTGCTGCTGCTAGCACTTTGGGTTGTCAACACTCCCCTCAAACCACTCCTTCTACCTTAGCAGGGCTAACTGGCAGTGTTCCATTTGACAGTGTAGACGTATAAACCAACAGGGAGGGTATGAACTATGAAATAATGTGTTGGGAATTTGAGATTTCTAATTGAATGTGTCTTATCTTATTCTCATGTTTCGAAACTACAGGAAGCATTACCCTTTCCGGGTGATATAAGCCTTATTATACATGGATAATAGGTGAAGGAAGCCTTAACTTTATACTGAGACTAGGCCTAGTTACCCTGCTAGCTGATTCACTGAACAAACTGTCACACTGATGTTAAAAAAAGTGCATTTATGGCTATAATTAAATGCTGGAGAATGGTTCATCTCAGTGAAACATTATATCTGTTTTCTGTTCCAATACACACCCCATTGTTGTGCCACAGGGTATTTTCCAGTCATTAAAAGACAACTGAATAGATATGGTTTTAGATTGTATCTGTTTTTTTAAATACTTTTTCAATTCAGCTGCTTGTCAGCCTTGACATTTATTTGGCTATCATTGTGGAAAGCATAATGCAGGAGTAGGTGGCTTAACACGTTTCACTTTCATGTGTTAGTATATTTCTCAGTTTGGAGCTGGTAGTTTAGTCAGATCATAGGTGTACTCTTATGCAGATTAGAATGCTTAGAAAATTTCCCTTTACTAGAGTGTAATTTAAGTTTCATAAGTCACAGTTTGTATGAATATCTTAATTAAATACTCATTCATCTTGTGACTTTGGAGATGAAATCTGAAAGCATGTCAGTGATGTCCTTTCCAAATGTAACTGCAGTAACTGACTCTGCAGATATATTGTCCTCTCTCTCTTTAAGTATCATTAATGAAAAGGGTACTGGAGCCATTTTCACACGTTTGTATATGAAAAAAGTGGGGATTTTTTTCCTCACAGTAAGAATGTTTCTGAAATCCTTTACATTCCTTTTTTTCCTCCATCATGTCAGTGAACTGCAATTACTTTACTCCAAAAAAGGCAGTGTCAGCTGTTGGGGAAAAAAGATGATTCCTATTTTTGATAGCATAAATGAGGCCTACTAATCAAAGTGAAAACTTTAGAAAAGGAGGATGTATGTAAGGCACTGGATCTGTGGGACAGTAGTAATTTATACCCCATTACTTAGTCAGTGTTGCATTTCTAATTATGCCTTAGAAAAAGATAATTATTATACTGCAGTGATTATTCCTTTCATCACATGGTGAAATAGTGTTGGTACAAAGTTCTTTCTTAAAGAAGCACATGCCTTTTAGAGGAAATACTTTACATTTTGCAATGCCTGAAATAAAAGGAATATGAATAATAGTAGGTTTCAGAGTAACAGCCATGTTAGTCTGTATTCGCAAAAAGAAAAGAAGTACTTGTGGCACCTTAGAGACTAACCAATTTATTTGAGCATAAGCTTTCGTGAGCTACAGCTCACTTCATCGGATGCATTCTGTGGAAAATACAGAAGATGTTTGTTTTTATACACACAAATCATGAAAAAATGGGTGTTTATCACTACAAAAGGTTTTCTACTCTCCTGCTGGTAATAGCTTGTGTAAAGTGATCACTCTCCTTACAATGTGTATGATAATCAAGGTGGGCCATTTCCAGCACAAATCCAGGTTTTCTCCCCACTCCCCAAACCACTCTCCTGTTGGTAATAGCTTATCTAAAGTGATCTCTCTCCTTACACTCCTTATCACTCTCCCCTCCCCCCCCCCGTTGGTACCAGGGGAGTCGGGGGGGGAACCTCGATTTGTGCTGGAAATGGCCCACCTTGATTATCATACACATTGTAAGGACAGTGATCACTTTAGATAAGCTATTACCAGCAGGGAAGTGGGGGGGGGGGGAGAAAACCTTTTGTAGTGATAAACACCCATTTTTTCATGGTCTGTGTGTATAAAAACATCTTCTGTATTTTCCACAGTGTGCATCCGATGAAGTGAGCTGTAGCTCATGAAAGCTTATGCTCAGATAAATTGGTTAGTCCGTAAGGTGCCACAAGTACTCCTTTTCTTTCTGGTAATAGTAGACATTCTGTTACAGAGCCCAGCATTGCACTCAACTAACCGTGAGCTCCAAGATGACATAAAGGCATACATGGATGCTGTGGACACATACATACTTGTGTCAGACAAGGGACTACTCCAGCAACAAAAAACAACATCAAAAGACACGCAACTTCAGGAAGTTCTGAGTTATGTTAGGGTTGACTGGCCCAAATATCTAAAGGACACCAAGGAAGTGACAAGAAACGACTTTGCAGTGCATGGGCAATTAAGCAAGGCAAATGGATTCATGACTAAAAGCATGTGTACTGTTGCAGAAGAATATGACAACTGTGGGGAATCTACTGATTTGGTGCTTCCCCTCACCCCTTCCCATGACGCCAATCAGAGTGCTTTCCTTCTCCACCTGCACTGGTAAAGATGGGTCCACTGAAGAGGAAGAGATTATGGCAGCTTTCCACCCCTACAACCTCCCTGCAGATTTTCACCCCTGGGAGCTTCCAACAGGGTCTACTGTGGCAGAAGCAAGCATGATTTTAAGACCCCTTTTTCTGTTAGGGCTGTGTAAAATGGGTTTGTGAGGGACTTATCCTTCCTTCAACACTGTGACTAGCACTTTTGTTTATTCCTTTTATCTGTGTTTGTTTGCTGGTTCTGAAGTAGAAACTGTTCAGTTTATATTGGCGGTGCATTACCCCTTAGCAGCATTTATATGTTTTGAAACAGTGGGATGATTTAGGGAGAATTTTACACATGACATATACTTAATAACCAGGGACCCAAAGTTGCAATGAGTGACATATGGATGAAGAGGTGCACTCACAGAGAGGCTATTGCAAGAGCAAGGCCTAAATTTTATAGTGGCATTGCAGCACCACCATACTTAGATCTGAGTTACCCAGGAAATAATTTTCTGTAGTATCTGGCTGGTGAATCTTGCCCATATGCCCAGGGTTTAGCTGATCACCATATTTGGGGTCGGGAAGGAATTTTCCTCCAGGGCAGATTGGAAGAGGCCCTGGAGGTTTTTCGCCTTCCTCTGTAGCATGGGGCACGGGTCACTTGCTGGAGGATTCTCTGCTCCTTGAAGTCTTTAAACCACGATTTGAGGACTTCAATAGCTCAGACATAGGTGAGAAGTTTTTCGCAGGAGAGGGTGGGTGAAATTCTGTGGCCTGCGTTGTGCAGGAGGTCAGACTAGATGATCATAATGGTCCCTTCTGACCTTAGTATCTATGGATCTATGAATCTATACTTAAGGTTGTGTCATGACATCTCTTTAAAGGTCAACCTTTCTAAGTCCTCTTAAAATTGACATGCTCAGTCAGATTCCTTTGAAATGTGGTGTGCTTTAGGAGAGACCAGGGTAGGGTTAGTGACTTAAATTTGGGGTCATTTGAACTGGAGGTTGCGTAGATACAAGCTTCTCCAAAAATAACCATTTTCCAAAAAGTTTCTAGATGGCTTGATTTTACACAGAGCTAGGGATCAAATTATTAATGTGATGCAGACGGGGTGAAAGTAACTTAAAGGACTTACCGGTACGCCGGAGTCCTGAGGAGGGCGTGGTCTCAACCTTACACATTGTAAGGAGAGTGGTCACTTTAGATAAGCTGTTACCAACAGGAGAGAGGGTTTGTTTTTGGGAGGGTGTGTGGGGAGGAGAAAACCTGGATTTGTGCTGGAAATGGCCCACCTTGATTATCATACACATTGTAAGTAGAGTGATCACTTTACACAAGCTATTACCAGCAGGAGAGTGAGGTGGGGGTAGAGAAAACCTTTTGTAGTGATAAACACCCATTTTTTCATGATTTGTGTGTATAAAAACAAACATCTTCTGTATTTTCCACAGTATGCATCTGATGAAGTGAGCTGTAGCTCACGAAAGCTTATGCTCAAATAAATTGGTTAGTCTCTAAGGTGCCACAAGTCCTCCTTTTCTTTTTATGAATAATAGTAGGAAGCCATGTGGTTCCCTACTATGTGGTTTGTGTTCCAGTTAAGTCTATATTTGGGCATAACATTCAAAGTCTGGAAAACAAAGGAATCCTGTGTCGTAATTTGCTGTGTTGAAATGAGACATTGCTATCTCATAACCTTATTATATAAATGTTTATATATGTCCAACTCATTGATCCAAATGCAGCTCAAACTGCTCCAAGATTTATTCAGTTCCTATCACTAGGGTGATCATATCTACCAACTGGAAATCATTACATTTATACCCAAATTGAGTGGCTGCTTTAAAGAGAAAAAAGAGAGAACATATTTGTTATGGAAAAAGTCAGAAAAAGGAGACTTCATGTGACTTGGCAGCTATCGTGGGACAACACTGAAAGAGACCCAGGAGTCCAGAAACCCACCTCCTTCCTTCATTCAAAGATGTATCATTGAGAACTTCCTAAGGCTGTTTTGCTAATACCCATTACTCTTCTCCTGTTGTTGGTTCTTCCCCTGTCTATTCTGATGGCCAGATTCAACCCAAGCATCTGCTGGCTTCTATTGGCAGAAACCAAGGAGAAGATTTCTGATTCAAGAAAATCTGTTCTAGGGGAGGTTACAGCAACATAAACTGGCTATTGCTTCCCTTCCAAAAAAGGGCCTGAAAGAGGCCAGTATAACTTTGATCCACAAAGTGACTTAGATGTTGCAGCACTGAGTGTTACAAAGCCGAACTTTTACGTGCCTTGAAAAATCACTGGAATCTACAAACCATAGGTTAGGTCTCTAGGCTCCCTGTATGAGCATGGGGAGACATATGTGCCTGAGAATGGGATCCACAAAAGCCAGCATACTAGGCAGAGAGTTGCCTAATCTAGCCAATGGGAGATACCATTGTCCTAAAGGAGTGTGTCCTAAATCCCATCCCCTCACAAAGTTGGATGGCTAAATCCAGGCTGGAGGGAATCTCCGGTTGCAACCCACAACCAGGAACCCTCTCCTGGAGTTAAGCAAGCATTAATTCGTTCTCTCAAGAATATCTTAGGAGCCTGCCGAACACCACACAAAACAGGGGTGGGGGACAAAACTCCCCCTCAGAACCTTTTAGCCAATGGTTAGGACATTCACCGGGGATGTGAGAAACCCCAGTTCAATTCCCCCCTTTGCTTGATGAGGAAAAAGCATTTCATTTTAACAGGGATTGCCCACCTCTAAGGTGAGGCAGTGTGGCCAGGGGATTGCGCTGTGTCAATGTATACAGTCAGCAGCTTTTCCTATAGAACCTTTGAAGCTAGCCTCAAAGGCCTGACGGAGGGTATTCAGCACTATCCCCATCTGAGCCCCCCCACCACATGTGTGAGTGGTCAGGTAAATAGCTCAAATGCACCTAGTTACCCAGGTCCTGTTTTTAATCTAGTAAATGCTTGTTCCCATTCCATGTAATTTTGCCAGACACACAATTCATTGTTGTGCCTTGTTGGAGTTTTTTTCTTTTTGTTGTTGGCAGTTTTTGTGCTCTGCTTTTCTCATGCTTGGAATGCTTGCATCAAATGACTTTTCCTGCCATAGCTTACTCCTAGATATTATCTTATATTACCTACAGTATGGTATAATTTAGCCCAAATGTTACCCCTACTTAAAGGATGAGTGTTGTTTAAAGTATACCATCATTCTATGAGTTTTCAATGTTTTCAGGGATCCAAATCAAATAAAAAGTTCAAATAAAAAACATAAATATTATTCAAGCTTTTATTCCAAGGATTGCCTGTAGCTACTTCAAAAATATTTATCTCCTATCACATTCCTGACAAAGTTTACTTTAGATAAGTGCCTCAATTTCAGGTTGGCATTTCTGGTTCAAGTTATATCTGGAGTACAAACTCACATTCTCACTTAAATATGATCATTATTTTTTTGATTCATTTGTATTAGAGTAGCTCCTAGAGGCCCCTATCCATTGCACCAACAGCTGTGCAAAAACACAGTAAGTGGCAGTTCTTTGCCTCAGAAATCTCCAGAATCAGGAAAGCATTTAAGCACATACATAAGTGTATCCATATTCAGGAAAGCACTTAAGCAAATGCTTAAAGTTAAGTAGATGCTTAAATGCTTTCCTTAGGAATCATAATTTCCTGATCTGAGGCCTATGGCCTGGATCCTCAAAGACTTACACCCATTCTTAACTTTATTCACAGGATCTGGGTCTATTGATGTAAAAGATATACACATTTGAGCTGTTTGCTAGTGAGGCGTGTCATACCATATTTATCATACTCTTTGATGTTATGAAAATAAAAATCTATAATTAGTAATTGCATAAGTGTTACTAAAGAATTGATCATTTGTACTGATTCATTTCTTGATGAGTGAAGATTTAAAATTACCCTATTTTGGGGACTGTGTGCTGAGCCCAGCAGCCTGCTAGGCTAGGCTGAAAGCTTGGTAACAAGGTGGAAACCTGATTATATTCTTTGATGCCTAACGCCTTAAGAATCCCTTGACAAGGGGTGGGGACTAGCTCCAGGAGAAAAGGGGTTTAAAAAGCCAGTTCCTAGGTGACCAGAAGCACCACAAAGAGGGGAATTTTGTGAGAGAGTTTAGAGAGGGGATGTGAGAGGCAGATATAACTCACAAACATACACTGAAATTAGGTCAGTAATGTCCCCCTTCCAAAATAAATAAATAAAATCCTGCAAGAGTAAAAGTAAAGCAGGCAGAAGTCCAGTAGCAGAGTGGGGGATAGGCAGTTTATTGAACTAACACAGCATGTACAATTACCTGTCTCATAGACAGGTGGCATATATGTGCGTTCCATGCAAACAGCTCTTGGCCCTCAGAGAAACAGTATGGGCATTTGTGGCTGAACTGGAGGAGCTAGGGGAGACAGAGAGGTACACAGATGAGACTTTCAGGGACACAGCAGAGAGGTCCCACCCCTAGCATGACAGCCTCTGTTCTATTAGGAAGGATGAAAGTCTCAGGGAAGAAGAACATCAGCCTGTTGCATAGGGAAACAATCCCATAGTGGGACCCTCCTTCCTAATGATGTCATGGTATCCTCTCGCACTGAGGATTCTCCCCTGAGGGAGGAAACCACAGTTACTAGGAAGAGTCAGATAATAATAATGGGAGATTTGATTATTAGAAACATTGATAGTTGGATTTGTGATGACTGGAGAACTACATGGTAAAATGCCTGCTGGGTGTGAAGGTTGTGGATCTCATGAGACATCTAGACAGACTTATGTATGGTGCTGGAGAGGAACCAGTGGTTGTTGTATAGGTAGGTACCAGTGATATAGGGAAAGGTAGGAGAGAGGACCTGGAGGCCAAATTTAGGCTGCTAGGTGAGAGATTAAAGGCCTGGACCTTCATGGTAGCATTCTCTGAAATGCTTGCAGTTCTATGCTCAGGGCCATTTAAACAGGTGGAACTGCAGGATCTCAATGTGTGGATGTGATGATGGTTAGGGAGGGGGTTTTTAGGTGTATTAGGAACTGGGGAATCTTTTGGGAAAGGAGGAGCCTATACAGGAAGGATGGGTTTCACCTAAACCAAAACAGAACCAGATTGCTGGCATGTAAAATTGAAAAGGTTGTAGATGATTTTTTCAACTAAGGTCTAGGGTAAAGCCAACAGGTGCAGAGGAGCACAGAGTTCAGGCGGAGACTCCCTGATGGATGAATTTATTAAAGGGGGAATTCTAGATCCTAATAAAGAGGAAAGGAAAGAAGTTGGTAAAGTAGAGGTAGGAGTTAGTGTGGAACAGTCACATGTAAGAGAGCCCCATTTAATTAAAACACATGAAGGCAAGCAACTGAATATTGACAAAATATACAAGTGCTTATCTACAAATGCTAAAAGTCTAAATACCAAGATGGGTGAACTAGAGTGCCTGGTATTAAATGAGGATTTTGATATAATAGGCATTGCGGAAACTTGGTGGAATGAGGATAATAAATGGAACACTGTAATTCCAGGGTACAAAATATATAAAAATGACAGAGTAGGTTGCGCTGGAAGGGGAATAGCACTGTATATGAAAGAAAACAGAGTCAAATATAGTAAAAATATTTTATGTATCAAACTGTACCGTAGAATCTCTATGAATAGAAATTCCATGCTTGAACAATAAGAGTACCGCAGTAGGAAAATACCTCCGACCATCTGACCAGGATGGTTGTGGTGATGATAGTGAAATGCTCAAGAAGACAGAGAAGTTGCAAAGGCAGAAAACACAATAATGATAGGGGATTCAATTATCCTCATATTGACTGGGTATATGTCACCTCAGGAAGAGATTCAGGGATAAAATTTCTAGACACCATTAATGACTGCTTCTTGGAGCAGCTAGTACTGGAATCCAGATAGTGAAAGGCGGTCCTTGATTTAGTCCTAAGTGGAGCACAGGATCTGGTCCAGAAGGTGAATATAATTGAACCACTCAGTAATAGCAACCATAATGTAATTAAATTTAACATTCCTGTAGGGGGCAAGTGCCAAAGAAACCCACTGCAGTGGTACTTAATTTCAAAAGGGGGAACTACACAAAATTTAAGAAACTAGTTAAATGAAAATTAAAAGGTCACAAGGGTAAATGCCTACAAACTGCATGGAGACTATTGAAAAACGCTATTCTGGAGGCTCATGATAAATATATACCCCAAATAATAATTTTAAAAAACAGTAATAGGACCAAAAATAATGCCACAACAGCTAAACAACAGAGTTAAAGAGGTGGTTAGTGGCAAAAAGACATCCTTTAAAAATTGGAAGTCAAATCATAGTGAGAATAATAGAAAGGAGCATAAACTGTGAGGAGTCAGATGTAAAATTATACTAATCAGGCCAAGAAAGAATTGAAGAGCAAGTAGTTAAGAACGCAAAGACTAACAGCAAAATTTTTCAAGTACATCAGAAGTAGGAAGCCTGCAAAACAATTGGCACCCAAGAAAGAGAAGGTCATTGTGGAGAAGCTAAATGAATTCTTTGCATCTGTCTTCAATCAGAGAATTATGGGGGTGATCCCCACATTCGAGCCATTCTTTTTAGGTGATAAATCCGAAGAACTGTGCCAGATTGAGGTGCCAATAGAGGAGATTTTGGAACCAATTGATAGATTACACAGAAATAAGTCACCAGGATCAGACAGTACTCACCCAAGAGTTCTGAATGAATTCTAATAAGAAATTGCAGAACTATTAATTGTGGTATGTAATGTATCACTTAAATCACCCCCTGTACTAGATGACTGAATGGTAGCTAATGTAACACCTATTTTTGAAAAAGGCTCCAGAAGTGATCCTAGCAATTACAGGCCAGTCAGCCTAACTTCAGTACCAGGCAAATTGGTTGAAACTGTAGTAAAGAACAGAATTATCAGACACATAGATAAAATGATATGTCAGGGAAGAGTCAATGCAGCTTTTGTAAAGGAAAATCATGCCTTACCAATCTATTAGAGATCTTTGAGGAAGTCAACAAGCATGTGGACAAGAGTGAACCCATTGATATAGTATATATAGACCTGTGCTGTTCAACATATTCATAAATTATCTAAAAAAGGGGTTGAATAGTGAGGAGGCAAAATTTGCAGATGATACAAAATTATTCAAGATAGTTGAGTCCAAAGTTGACTGTAAAGACTTACAAAGTGTTCTCATTAAACTCGATGAATAAGCAACAAAATGGCAAATAAAATTCAATGTTGATAAGTGCAAAGTAATGCACATTTGAAAAAATAATTCCAACTATTCATACCAAATGATGGGGTCTAAATTAGCTGTTACCACTCAAGAAAGAAATTTTGGTGTCATTGTGGCTAGTTCTCTGAAAACATCCACTCAATGTGCAGCAGCAGTCAAAACAGCTAACAGAACAATAGAAATCATTATGAAAGGAGTAGATAATAAAACAGAAAATATCATATTGCTACTATACAAATCCATTGTATGACCACACCTTGAATACTGCCTGCAGTCCTGGGCACCCCATCTCAAAAAAGATATATTAGAATTGGAAAAGGTGCAGAGAAGGGCAATGAAAATGATTAGGGGCATGGAACAGCTTCCATGCAAGAAAAGATTTAAAAGAATGGGACTATTCAGCTTAGGGGGGATATGATAGAGGTCTACAAAATCGTAAATGGTATGAAGAAAGTGAATAGCAAAGTTTTATTTACCCATTAACATGACACAAGAACTAGTGGTCACCGATAAAATTAATAGTCACCAGGGTTTAACAAACAAAAAGAAGTACTTCTTCACACAGTGTGGGCAACTGTGGAACATGTGGCCCTGGGATATTGTAAAAGCTAAAAGTATAACTGGTTTCCAAAAATAATTAGATAAGTTTATGGAGAATAGTTCCATCAATGACTATTAGCCCAAATGGTCAAGGACATAACCTCACGCTTCGGGTGTCCCTAAACCTCCAACTGCCAGAAGCATCTGGCTCCAGCCACTGTCAGAGACAGGATACTGGGCTAATGGACCATTGGTCTGACCCAGTAAGGCTATTCTTATGTTCTTATAAGAACTACAGAGGTTTGTTTAGCATGAATTGACCAACACAGCTCTTCGAAATTTTTATGTTATTATCCTTTGAGTTAGGTCATCATTTGACAAAGTGTATTCCTTTCAGTGAAGATTTAATTACTTTATATTAATCTCATGGTGGCTTTAGTATGCTGGAGAACTTCACTGTATATTTATATTTTTATGTGATCATACATTTGCATTTAATAGCTTTTCCAAGCCAAGTTGGTGGCTATCCTAATTAATAATAATGATAAAGTTGCGTGTTTTATAGCAAATTAACTAACCAAAAAACAAGACTGAATGACAATAACATAAAAGTTATGGTTTGTGCTTCATTCCAAATCCAATTTACAGGGAAGAAATTGTAGATTACAACATACAGAACATTAAATAATCCATTCATAAATCAACTTTCCTCTTCATTTCCAACTTTATAGCAGACCAAAGCAAACCAAAAAACATTCCGTGAACTAATCAGTTGGTTTTTTTACTATCACTTATGCAAGTGTTCTATTTTTAAGAAATGTATACACATAAATATTAATTTTGTTCACTTTCATCTAAGGATCTCAAAGCACTATACAAACATTGCATTAGTTTCACAGCAGTCCAGTGAGATAGCTATGTATTACATGCACTGTACAAAAAGCTCTACTGAGGCGCAGAGAACTTAGATATCTTTACCCAGAGCAGACAGTGGAGGAAAGTCAGTGGGATCCAGGAGTCCTGCCTGCCAGCTCCATTCCTCGAACCACTAGATCACACTCTCTTTCACACAGCTATCCATGACCAAAGCAGAAGCTCTTTTAAACATTTGGTGATCGAATATTCAAAATGTGTAGTATGGGCACACCTGACAATGAGCAACCAGGTGCACAAGGTGATTTGTAGAGTCCTTCAAAATGACACAGAGAGCCCATTATTTTCCAAAGATCATAGAAATCATAGGGTTGGAAGGGACCTCAGGAGGTCATCTAGTCCAACCCCCTGCTCAAAGCAGGACCAATCCCCAATTTCTTTGCCCCAGATCGCAAATGGCTCCCTCAAGGATTGAACTCACAATCCTGGGTTTAGCAGGCCAATGCTCAAACCAATGAGCTATCCCTCCCCCCATATGAAAGTGCCTATCCAGCATCACACAATGAAACCAATACATGGCAAACACAGGTGGAAGGTGCAACAGCTCTAAGGGCCTAGAATTTAAATAGATTTTTCTAAGAAATTTAATGTATGCAATGGCCATTCTGCTTATTATTATTTATTTCTGTGTGACAAACATGTACAATATAACTAAAAATTTGATATGACAAAAAATAATGGAATAGGGCATAGGTGACTTAATTGCCATCAAATCAATGCTAAAGTTCTTCAGGGGTTTTGGGCTAATGGGGAGTGAGCTCTCCTGATACTCCATGGACAGACAAATCTATCTGTAAAATTACTGTAGCTACTCCAGTTCGGACCTTGGAAAGATACGTACAAACTAGGAAACAGAATTAGACCATTTTGGTTTTCAGTAAGGTGACTTAAGAAGTCAGAGATACAGCAGCTGCCAAGCTGCATCTGTAATGAAAACAATGCATCAGTCATAACCCTTCTTGTAATAGCTTATTGAATACACAAGCAACATAGTTATTGTTTCAAGGAGAACTGGTCAGCATAGTTGTAAACTTTCTGCTATACAGCTGCCACTGTGAGCCCTATATGACATAATTCTATTCTATCATTTCTGTGAATTGTATATTAACTCACATAGATAACTGGCTCCATCTCCCCATAATGAATGCCGGACTACAGCCCGCATTTCCCTTCTAAAAATGAAATGAAGATGCGATTTCACATATGATCTTAGTGCCTGCACAATACTGAGCACGTTATTAGTCAAGCTCAGTACACTGTATCAGCACAGAATCCTAGAGAGTAGGGCAGGGAAAAAGCACTTAGTTTGTCCAATCCGATCCCCTGTATTTTGAAGGTTTCAGAGTAACAGCCGTGTTAGTCTGTATTCGCAAAAAGAAAAGGAGTACTTGTGGCACCTTAGAGACTAACCAATTTATTTTAGCATGAGCTTTCGTGAGCTACAGCTCACTTCATCAGATACATACCGTGGAAACTGCAGCAGACTTTATATATACACAGAGAATATGAAACAATACCTCCTCCCACCCCACTGTCCTGCTGGTAATAGCTTATCTAAAGTAATCGTCAGGTTAGGCCATTTCCAGCACAAATCCAGGTTTTCTCACCCTCCACCCCCCCACACAAATTCACTCTCCTGCTGGTGATAGCCCATCCAAAGTGACAACTCTTTACACAATGTGCATGATAATGAAGTTAGGCCATTTCCTGCACAAATCCAGGTTCTCTCACTCCCTCACCCCCCTCCAAAAACCCACCCCCATACACACACAGACTCACTCTCCTGCTGGTAATAGCTCGTCCAAACTGACCACTCTCCAAGTTAAATCCAAGTTGTATTTTGAAGGACAATCACATAGGGCTACACTGTGCCATTTAGGCACAGCCCTCTTTGTGGATGGTATGAACCTGCACCATCCCATGGGGAACACGAGATGCACTCTGGACCAGAGCTTCCCTGTGTGCAGTGGTAGTGTGCTCACTCTGTTGGAATTTTCAAAGGAGCCTAAAGGAGTTAGGTGCCCAGCTTCAATTGGGAGCTGTGTGCTTAATTCCCTAGTTAGGCTCCTTTGAAATTCCCAGTCTCAGTGATGAATGTTCATTGTTAACTCCATTTACATACTGTCTTTTTATATGTAGTTTATAGATGCTAGTGCAGTGGTTCTCAAACTTTTTGTATTGGTGACCCCTTTTGAACACCAAGCCTCTGAGTATGACCGCACCTTAGAAATTAGAAACACATTTTTTATATTTAACTCTATGATAAATACTAAATTTAAACCCTGTTGCTTAAAATGAATTTACCTTTTCTCACTGCTTTTAAATTAAGACTAAAACACAATTTTATCAAATTAAATATAAGCGGAAAAGTTATTTTAAGTAGAATTTTATTTTAATTCTTGAATAATGAATAGAGACTGGGAATGGATGGGTCATTACACAAAGTAAAACTATTTTCCCTTGTTTATTCCGCCCTCCACCCCCAACTGTTCCTCAGACGTTCTTGTCAACTGCTGGAAATGGCCCACCTTGATTATCACTACAAAAGGTCCCATCCTGCTGCCCCCCCCACACTCTCCTGCTGGTAATAGCTCACCTTAAGTGATCACTCTGGTTACAGTGTGTATGGTAACACCCATTGTTTCATGTTCTCTATGTATATAAATCTCCCCACTGTATTTTCCACTGAATGCATCCGATGAAGTGAGTTGTAGCTCACGAAAGCTTATGCTCAAATAAATTGGTTAGTCTCTAAGGTGCCACAAGTACTCCTTTTCTTTTTGCGAATACAGACTAACACGGCTGCTACTCTGAAACCTGTCATTTTAATACTTGACAGCAATTAATGTCCTGAAGGAGCCAAAAATCAGTGAGATGGATGATGCTGTTTATTTGACACAAGAAGTTTTATTCTTGGCGTTGTTTTAGAAAGGGCACATCTGATGTCATCCTTCACATCAAGCTGGTTTCAAGATTTCGTCTTTATTGTGAGAAGGCTGGAGAGTCCACTCTTACATTCGTAGGTAGTGGGAAATGGCAGAAGGACTCTAGGCGCCATTTCACACAAGTGGGTATTCACTTGCAACTGAGCACCAGAACAGGTTTGGAGGCAGCTGTGTGAATTTTGCTTTCACTTCATCATCATTGATCATGTCGACAAATTGTTCCTGTGTGTGAATATCCTCAGTAAGTAACTGTTCAGCTACTGGGGAATGAAGTGCTTCTGGTAGTGCTGGGAAGTGGTGTCAGAACTCTTCAGGAAAGGCTCTGAAATGTTCACTGATAGCTGACTTGAAAGCAGTATCAATGTTAACTTCCTCCTCCTCACTAAATGAGGAAAGTGTCAGAAACATGCCATATCTATCTGTGTCCAAATTCCTCCACCGCAGATCCAACTTCATCTGGAAGGCTCTGATCTTATTAGTCAGGTCTATTAATGTTGAACATTTTCCTTGAAGCGACAGATTGAGATAATTAAGGCTATCAAAGATATCAACTAGATATGCCAAGCAGAGAATGCCATTTCTTGTCACTGAACTTTTTGTTCAGCTCTTGTTTCTCTTTTCTCAGGAAAAACTCTGCCATCTCTTCACAAAGTATAAAAACGTGTTTTAATGTGCATCCCCTAGAAAGCCATTGGACTTGCGTGTGGAAAAGCATATTCATATTCATCACCCATTTCATTGCAGAGCTCTCGAAAGAGACGACTATTCAGAGCATGAGCTTTAATGTAGTTCACTGCTCATATAACAACATCCACCACAGCATTAAGGCATATTGGCAATGTCTTTGCAGCGAGGACTTGACGATGGAATCCACAATGTGCGACAGTCACATTAGGTGAGACACACTTTACCTTCTGCTGAAAGCCAGACCATGCACCCATCATGGCTGGAGCACCTCTGGTACAGATGCCACAAAGGTTTTTCCACTCAATGCCATTGCTTTTGAAAAAGGCATTCACCTTATTGAAAATGGCCTGTGCTGTTGTGGTTGTTTCAAGTTGTTCACAGAATAAGAACTCATCCTTAACATCCCGGCATTAACATACCGTACGAATGCTATCAGTTGTGCGCAGTGAGTAACATCAGTAGTTTCATCAAGTTGCAGGTTGAACAAACTGAAAGCAGAATGTTTAATGTCATGCACAACTTGTTTTTTGATTTCTTCAGACATCTCACATATTCTGCTTTTCACAGTATCATTAGACATGGAGAGCATATTCAGTTTTTTGGCAGTATCATTGCCAACCATAAGTGCCACAGAATCTTTGCATGCTGGCAGAATAAGCTCCTCACCTACTGTATGTGGCATTTTGGTACAGGCAATTCGTAGTGACACAACATAAGAGACCTCCATAGTTGAGGACATTTGCTGTTGGAAACTTCCATCAGCATCAAGCCTGGCGTTCTTTGTTGCTTCTTCTCTGTGTTTGAAAAAATCCACCTTTTGATTTTTATGCTCAGAATGTCTAGTTTCAAGATGTTGCTGCAGTTTGCAATGGTTTCATTGATTCAGCAGACAAAACTTCACAGCAAATGGCTCATTGCTGTTTTTCAATACCAGAGGTGATGATACTGGTAAAACCGAGTTTAATGTAAGACTCAAGATACTTTCATTTTTTAGCAGTTTTAGCAGTACAGGTGGCCATTATTTTCAGGAGAACGTTTGCACTTGTGTGTCTGACTGTTAATTAATAAAGTACTTGTTCAGCTGCTAAAGAATCAAGCCCTCTAATGTTGCCAGCCATAGGAAAAATGGTGCCCTGAGCAAACTTCTATTTGGCGCCCTTCCTTTAGAGGTGGAACAGGTTTTTGATATCTTCAGATAGCTCTGGAGGTGGAGTGGAGTTGGCTGTGAAGCTGGGCTGGAGGAGCTTGGGGCTCTGAGGTCCACACATGGTGGTGATGGGGGCTCACAACCAAGCACCTGGCTGGACTTACAGCAGGTGGGGGGGCTCAGGGCTGACAACCCTATGTGTGGCAGGGCTGGGGGTTAACAACCTTGTGCCTGGTGGAGCTCCCAGCTGATAACCCCCGGCATGGCCGGGCTCCGCCTGACAACCCCAGTCCATGGGTTGGGACTCACAGCAGCCTGGATGCCTCAGCTCAGGGCTCACAGCCCCTCTCCCGGTTGGGGTCGGGGATCACAACACCGCGCCTGGCTGGGGTTGGGGCTCACAGTCCCACACTGGGGTCAGGGTCAGGGCTCGCTTGTAGTCCTGCTCCTGTCCAGGGTTGGGGTTGGGGCTCGCAGCCTCGCAGCCCCACACGGGGGTTGGGGTCGGGACTCGGAGCCCCATGACAGTGTCGGGGTCAGGGCTCACAGTTGCAGCCAAGCGCAGGGATCGAGACTCATGGCTCGCAGCCCCGCTCCTGGCCAGAGCTGGGATCGGGGTTCACAGCCCCACGCGGGGGTCAGGGCTCGCAGCCCAGCACAGAGTTCGGGGCTCATGGCTCACAGCCGCGCATTGGGGTCAGGGCTTGCAACCCCCAGTTTGAGAACCAATGTGCTAATGTAACACATCAGGTCAAATTATGGCAGTAAAGTAGCATGATCAACAATGCCAGAAAACAGCATTTGAAAAGAAGCACCAGGGAGAAAGCTCTGCCTCAGAGACAATAACTTTTCAGTATGTTTGTATTTATTACAGTCGCACCTAAGGCTAGATTCACAAGGAGGTCTTAGCCACCTTATTGCCACTTTAGGTGTTAAGTCCAACATGTAGGTTCCACAGGCATTCACAGAACTACTGCTCAGCTGCCACCTAACCCTGTAGGTTCTGTAAGTCCCCCAGAGCCTAAGTTTCCCCCAGTAAAGTCCACATAGCACCTCAATTTCTGACCATGGGCATACACAAAACCACCTCAGTCCTGACATGAGCTTGCCTCTTGGTGTCTAACTCATGGCAGGATTCTCAAACTAGGGATGGTGATTCTCAGTCTATAGAAGGGCAGTTCTGGGATGGATCTCTCTCAGTTTCTCCTGCTAAAGCCGTTCCAGTGTATATGAAATATTTAAATGTCATTGGTCCAGAGAGTGTGAAAATGGCTCTGGAGCCATTTTGTTAGGGCATTCATCTGCATTCTAGTCTCTGCTCTGAATTAGGCAGAGTGGGGATTCAAACCCAGGTCTCACACATACTGGGTGAAAGCTTTAACCCCAGGCTAATGGGTACAGGGGGGCACAGCTTCCTTCTGTTTGGTTTCTCTTGAAAAAGGGCTGATCTGACTTAGGCTCTAACTCTCTTTGAGGGGCAGGGAGGACACACCCCTTTCCTCAGCATTTCCTATTGCTAGTTTAGACAGCTCCCTGCTCACCTTGCTGGCTTTTGCTAATCCCTTTTTGAGGTGCCTAACTCTTCCCATGCATTGTATAGGGATCATGGGCATCTAACTTGAGATTGTGAATTCCACTACTAAAGGCCCTTTGTGCTAGGTGATGTACGTACACATACTAGGCAGTTCCTGCCCTCAGGAGCTTACAGTCTAAGTAGTCAAAAAAGTTATATAGGTTTATAATTTAGATAATAACTACTCAAAACCCCACGATGGTTGTGCTTTTACTCTTGTTACAGAGAGAAATAAACGGTGATTATTTCACCTCTTCAATTCTTATAGGTGTCTTCTTGGGATTTGCATGGCCCAACATGTTCTTAGAAAGTCTCCTTTGCTTTCTATATCAATGCAGAATCCTGCTTTACTTGATATATCTGTGCAATTTTCTCTATTTTAAATTGATGTAACTCCTCATTATCTAATTTTATTATTATAGAATTTTTTGCCTGCGTAGCACAAAGAGAAACAGAATGGATTTAAGTCATAAAGCTTGTTTCATCATGTTTTTCACAGCTTTGGTTCCTTTAGGGCATGAGGAAAAGGTGTTGCATATGAATGCAACCTTGTTGCCAATAAAGCTGTAGCAAAATGAGTTAAGAAAATACCAGGGAATTCAGAGTTTTTATGGGACACCTTTACAATTCCAAAAAAAATACTACAGTTATATTATTTCCATTCCTATTTATATTCAGTGCCTACCAGATTGTCTCCTGGTGAATCTTTACATGATTTATTTCTCCAGAAATCTTGCAAAGTCAAGAGAAAGGCAGATGGAGTATACGCTAGCTCTTTAGTTTTAATAAATTATGTGGCTAGAAAGTTCAGAGGAATGATTCAACCCCAAAATACAAATGGGCCCCATAGTGTTTGGCACTGTACAGCGGCATAGGGGTGGGCGGCCTTGTGTTTAAGGTACTGGCTAAGGACCAGGAGATCTAGGTTCAATTCCCAGCTCTGCCATAGAAATCTTGAGTGATTTTAAGCAAATCATTCAATATCTCTCTACCTCACACCCTTATCTGCAAGATGGGGATAACAATACTTCCCTACCTCAAGGGGTTGTTATGAGGATGAATTCATTCATGAATCTGTATGGTGCTCAGATACTATAGTGATGATGGCCATAAAAGCAAATACAGAGTCCCTGCTCGTAATAGTCCTTCATCCTGAAAAGACTCACGCACTGTGAATATTCCTATTGACGTCACACACCACGCAAAACTGAGCATGTGTGTAAGACTTTGTCAATTCAGGGCCTAAGAACACATACTATATATGCAGAGCAAAGTGTGGAGGGACACAATCAAATATATACATATATTATAAAGTGTGAACTATCTCCATCTGCCTCTCAACTCTAACCATCCTTAACTGATGTGATGGCAGAAGCAAGGCTTAAGGAGGAGTTTGACAGCAAATGGGATTATGACCTTACAGTTCAATTCAGGGAGAGCATGCCATGCATACTGGGGAGCATGGAAGAATGCATGTAAATCTATGAGAAACTGACAAACAAGGCTGGTGTCATTGATGACGAGGAGGCAGTAAGGGGACATGATAAGAGACAAGAGTGGCCAATTAGGGATGAGCAGGGGTGAAGACAAGAAGTTTAAACTTGGTTCAAATGAAAAAAGAATTGTAAAAGGATTCTAGATTATGAAAGATACGTGATGACTCCAAAAACTCTTTCCTTGCAAATCAGTGCTGTGTACAATACATAATTTTTGTTTTGTACAGAATTTTTCATCATTTTACTCAATTTCTCATTCCCAATTTTGCTTTAATTACAAAATGGCTTCACTGCAATAGTTGTGGATTTTTTCTGCTTATCATGCAAAAGCCATATTCACTTGAAAATGGACTTATCTTGGCTTTGAGATAAGTTATTGTTGTTTGAAAACTGTCCCATTGTTCACTGGATAATAATGGGAGGGATTTTTGCTTGAAAAATGTGCATACCTCAGTGAAATTTCTTCCAAATGTGGGCCCTTTTTAAGTTTCTAATGATATGAAAAACCTAGAATTTCAAGTAGTTTTGCACATGGCTGTTAATGCTTCACACATACATATTCTAATGCAATGAAATCCTCTTAATTATATACCTGTCAAGGAAATGAAACAACAGATTTTCTTGGCACTGAAGTAAAATATATAGGTTAGAATGTAATTCAGCACCTATATACTAATAATTTCTAAAGGTATACACCTATTTAAAAATTGACCAAAGAATTAATTTGCAACACTAGGTTGACCTGTTCGCTATCTGCTGGTTAAAAGAATATCCTTTTGCTGAAAAAAAAAATCATAATACAAAGAAGCACTCTCAGATGAATACCTGGTAGAGAAATAAACGTGTTCAGAATCTATTCTCAGTGTATCAAGGTTATCCATTTAACTGCTGTCTCCTTTACTACCTAGGAGCATGCATTTTCAAGCCTCGAAGATTTCACACTTGAATGGCAATAACACATTGTGTAATTATCTTTCATCTTACGTCTTTGTCACATTGTAATACAGCCGTTTTTCAACATAAAAAAAATCTGGGAATTAAAAACTTTGAAACACATTTTACACATTTATTTCTAGCATTCATACATGTATACGTGGAGAGCATGTTTTAATTAAGTGAATAACTATTTACAACCAGAGTGAGGAAGCAAAAGTGTCAATACCTCACAAAGTATTTGTGTTGAAAATATCATAAAAAGCCAAATAACTATAATTTTAAGATTATTTTGACTATTTTCAGAACTATTTTAAAGAACTTTTCAAGACAAATAAATAGGATTCAGTGGTTTAGTGGATAAGATAAAGCGCTTACATTTCCAAAAATTGGTTCAGGTCTACCAGGGTTTTAAATGAAATGACTGTAATGGTCTTAGTTAATTTTTGAGTGGTTAGCGATAGACAGAATTGATACCATATAACTTCAGTAATAACAGATAAGCACATAATCTTTTGTAAAAGATATTTTCAAGATGCCATTAGAAACAGAATAGGTATAGCAAATCAATAAAACTACAGTGCCAATTTCATTCTCTTTAAAATGATGGAGCTTTTAGAAATATATGATGAGATAGGTACCACATCATTTCATTCTATTTTCCATATATAGTCATTTCTCTGTTATCTAGAATCTCTTGTGAAGCATAATCACTTTCTTGTAGAAATACTTTATGAAGCTCAAAGTTTCAAACCATATGTTCAAATGGAAGATTTTTAACTTTTACTGCTCATTCTTTACAGACAATGTACAAACACATTGGTAACCCTATTCTTGTGAGGACACAGAGTCATTGCAAAATATAATGGAGAGAGGTGAGAAAAGGGGTGGAATTTCCAGTTGGATATTGGATTATTTTTGGTGAACGTTTACAGTGGATCATTTTTTCTATTTCCCACTTTTCAGAACTTCATCTTTCAGAACTTAAGATGCATTCAAAATTTTAATATATCTTTATCATATCAGCCTGATTCTTATTTCATGTGCAATGGCTTTATCCTGCTTTATCTATTGACTTAAACAGAATTGTTTCAGACTTAGGCCTGGTCAACACTAAAAAATTAGGTTAGTGCAACTGCGTTGGTCAAGGGGGTAAAAAAATCCATATCCCTGAGCCGTGTAGTAGCTACTGCCACTCAGGGAGCTGGATTACCTAAAACGATGCGAGAATCCCTCCAGCTGGCATAGGTGGTGTCTACACTGAAGTGCTACACCGGCACAGCTACAGCGGCGCAGTTGTGCTGCTGTAGCATTTTAAGTGGAGACAAGACTGTGCACTAGTATAACAAAGAAGAGAATTGGGCCCTCTGACCCCAATCCGGCAAAGACTTATAAACTGTATTTACTGTATAATTGATTTCAATGGGAGCAGGAGCAGGCCAGGAATGAGCAAATTTTGTCATCTACTTTCATATAAACTAAGGTGAAATGTCAAAGTTCCATATTATCTCACATACATAAAGCCAGGAGCAAAAGGGCATATAATAAAACACTTCTGTTAGATCTGGAGCATTTTCAAGTGAAAGAAAACAAAACTCTAACATTCAAAGTATCTTCTGAGTTTTTCCATCATTTAACATTTTCTTTTTTCTTAGATTTGCTAATGCAGGCTGTATGCCTTATGTTATCCAGCCCACCAAATAGGCCAGAGGTTTGATTTACAGAGCTTCAACGTACCCTGCTTCTGAAGTTATTGCAGTTACGGTACAATGCTCTTCTAGCTTGCCAGTAACATTTTCTTTTCCAATAAAAGAGAATGTAATACAGAAGCAGAAGATAAAAAAAGACTAAGAGAGCAGGGTTTTGGGTAGTATCCACTCAGGTTGCTTCCTCTGGAAACAAAGGAAGAAAATAATGGCTTTGGCTGGGAAAGATCTACAAGCAGTGGCACTAGATAAAGCTGCCAAGTAGTGGAAGCTCCTGCCATTTACCAGGAACTTCAGGACGGAGTTGTGCTGCCATCAAACATCTTTCTTGTTACAGCAAATTGAAAGCAACATAAAGGAGCTGAATAACTCCCAAGACACCTCCTTTCTTTTGTCAAGGGACACTATTATAGAAGCTGCAAACTTAGTTCACTGGCAGTATCTGACAAAAATAAATAAACAAATAAAACTTACCTGTGTAAAGTCTGAAACAGAACAATAGAAGCTACTAGATCTTAAGGCGTCTTCAGGCTCTGAAACAACTGACCTACAAGAGAGAGAACAATTAATTAGTTGCTGAAAAACCAAACATTTGTGCAGACTGAAGTCATATTTTGAAGAAAAGTTCACAAGGTTAAATAGGCTTTTGATTGGCCAAATTGAAAGATATCACTGCAGGGGCACTGGATGCTTCAGGAAGTTGATAATGAGAGAAACTTGTGACCTAAAGTCAAAAGTGAAATTCAGTTTAGTTTAGTAGTGATCAAATATCATTGTCATGTGATTGCTATTTGGCATTCTGTTGATCTCAGTTTAGTTCCTGGTGGACCGGTTTACACATCATAATTGTCTCTCTTTGCCAGAGACAGCAAGTATTATTGAGTGGGTTTGGTGGCTGAACTATCATAGCCAGGCACATTGCTGGAGTCTACAACACTGGGGAAATTTTTATTGCACATGCTTAAGCCCATTCATTTTCCATTTAAACCGATTTTACCTGAAAAATTCCTGGGTTTTACAAAAAGTATTATTCATTTTTTTCTCTGATTTTCAACTTCCTTTTTTATCATTCAAATATATAAAAATAAGGTGTTCTATTAGAAAAATACAGTATATTGCATGAGATACAGATATATGTCTGAGTGTATTTGCAAAGCTGCCTGTTGAAATATTAGTCTAGAAGATACACACAATTAGCAAACAGGCCCGCTACAAGTTCTGAAGTGTGTGCGCATCTGAAAGTACTGATGAATCTCACGCTCACCACGTACACATTTCAAGCTGATAACGGTTTAAAGGTTTGACACATTAAAATGGGAAGAAAATGAAAAGCTGTATCAGAATATGTTTCAGAACACAACAAAGTATTCAAAAGTTTTAAAAAAACAAAAACAGGAGAAAAGAATGAAGTTGAGTGTATGCACTGCAAATGGTGTGGTCCAATTATTAAATCTAAATATTTATAGGTTACTAGTTCTAAGTCTACGCCAGTAAACTGTTTATTCAAATGTAAAGTTTTATTTGGGGATTAGGGGGATTAGAGATATATTATTTTCTTAAACTCAGAGGAGGCATTGTATTTTGAGTCTGTTTCAGTTCTGCAGCAAACCACATGGCTGAACGGAGTTCAAAGCATTAATCTACTGAATATTTTACCCCTGTTTTTCTGTCCACCAAAATAAACCCCGATATTTACCCATAAAAATTATTAATAATTTTTGCACTGATTTTCACCTGTTTTTGTTGTGGTGGTAATAAACACTGATAAATTCCCAGGGGAAAATAAATAAAATAAAAACTGAAAACGAGGGGTCCTGCATGTGCTGTACTTGTACTATACATAGAGACCAAGCCCTATCAATCTTGGAGCCTGTCACAATTTCTGGAGTCACTTAAAGAGGGAAATAAACCAACAAAGTAACTCAAGGAAAATAAGACATGCCCCTCTCCATGATAAAAAATATCCAGGAGTCTAAAGGAATTCTACAGTAAAAGGCTTTATATACTTCTTAGGATTGGGTAACAGAGGCTGATCTTCAGTTTGACTGTACTTTGAAGAAGCCTGAAAATTAGATTAATCAGTTGATCAAAAGCTAGGTGCACTTATAAATTAATTACATGTACAGCAGGCTCTCAAGTCTTCATCAGGATAGGTACATTTACAGTTTCAAAAGGGCTTCTCAATGGAATTTTTAATACCCTACACTAAATGCAAGAATATGGCAATAAGAAAAGCACTTCTGTAGGAGCTATTTGGCTGTATTGTGCTCTCCTTTTTACTTATGCAATCCATGCAACCACAGTGAAGTAGAAGAGTTGCATGGGTATATATTAGAACAGCACATCTGGCCTACTGGTTAAATAAACTGACTATTCCTAAGAAATCTGTAGTTTCCCACATGTACAAAACAAGGAGACAGCAGTGATTTTTCTCCAAAAAGGTTCATCTTTGTTGACAAAGGAAGTGTAAAACAGCAATACAGTTATCAATAATAATAATGATAGTAAAAAGAAAAGGAGGACTTGTGGCACCTTAGAGACTAACCAATTTATTTGAGCATAAGCTTTTGGTTAGTCTCTAAGGTGCCACGAGTCCTCCTTTTCTTTTTGCGAATACAGACTAACACGGCTGCTACTCTGAAACCAATAATAATAGTGCTTACCTCTTGTATCATGGTGCACTTACTTAGAAATTTCCTTTTTTCTCCCCCATGTTATTCATATAATCAGTATTATTGTAATTCATGAAGCAAAGCAGAGCAAAAATCAGCTGGGAAATATGTTACACAGGCCCATAAGGATATTTCTCCTCCATGAAGAGTTTGATATTTCCTTGTTGCCTGGCCTTTATGGTGGTACTTCCAGAAATGCTGATTTACTGCAATCAATTGGGAATTTCTAGTAGGGTGTGTATATGCACTTTCAGAAGCAGCATGTACAATAAGTAGTACTTCCAGAGTTGTTAGTGCATCACCATCATTTGCAGTGGAGTTATGCCAGCATAAAACCGGTGAATCAGGCCCATTGTCTTTTAATTTTATCGAGTTAATATTGAGCCCTCTTGTTCGTGTCTTATTGGAAACAGTAAGTAGGAGCCAATTGGCCTTTTCTCCATCATTCCATTTTTTACATACCCATAATAACATCTTCTTCATTTATCTGAGAGCCCATATGGGCATGCTTTGTGGTACTTAATTGCACTTAATGTCATTTCAAACCACTGTGGTTTACAGCACAATTTATAGTTTCACTGCAGCATTAAATAAACTCCCCCAGATTTCTATAGATTTCAAAGGGGCTATTTTCTTTCTGTTAAATGGAGAAGTACTAGAGTATACTGTATATTTCTCTCAAAGTAAGTATTTATGGTTTTTGTAAAATATTTTGCCCATACCCATGGTTTTATGTTATAATCCTTTGTATGTTTATGAGCTTAATCTACTTTATTTGAAGACCAATATGTGCCAAAACATCACAAATGAGTTAAGAAATAAAAAATAACATGAATCCTGATCAATGACTTACATTTCTCCCAGGAATGCTAGTGCACATATTTGCCATGGTAACCATACCTGTTTCATATTTTTCATACCACACTTTCCTCCCTTTGTCTCTGTCCAACTGAAAATATAATGAATCACAATGCTCACAGATGCTGGTGTCTGATAACAAAGGGCTTGTAAGACTCTTGTACTTTAGAATGGTCACAACATGAAAGCTCTGTAGAAAGGGAAAATTTATACCAACAATTAGTCTCAAGCGGTTACTCCAAATTGTTAAATGACAAAAGTATAAGCCCAGTAGAAATCAAGATTCATTTTGTTCCACCTATGCTTCTAATGGCATCAGTTTTCTGCAGCTGTAAGTGCTGATGACCAGGTAATAAGCAGGTGTTGTACTGCTGTACATCTACATTCTATGTAGTGATTACCATTCTGTCAGAAGCAGATTTTCTAAAATAAGTTTAAGATTGCTATTACTGAAATGTTGGCAAATCATAGAATCACAGAATATCAGGGTTGGAAGGGACCTCAGGAGATCATCTAGTCCAACCCCCTGCTAAGAGCAGGACCAATCCCCAACTAAATCATCCCTGCCAGGTCTTTGTCAAGCCTGGACCTTAAAAACCTCTAAGGAAGTAGATTCCACCACCTCCCTAGGTAACCTAGTCCAGTGCTTTGCCACCCTCCTAGTGAAAAAGTTTTTCCTAACATCCAACCTAAACCTCCCCCACTGCAATTTGAGACCATTACTCCTTGTTATGTCATCTGGTACCACTGAGAACAGTCTAGATCCATCATCTTTGGAACCCCCCTTCAGGTAGTTGAAGGCTGCTATCAAATCCCCCCTCATTCTACTCTTCTGCAGACTAAACAATCCTAGTTCCCTCAGCCTCTCCTCATAAGTCATGTGCTCCAGCCCCCAAATAATTTTTGTTGCCCTCCGCTGGACTTTTCCAATTTTTCCACATCCTTCTTGTAGTGGGGTGCCCAAAACTGGACACAGTACTCCAGATGAGGCCTCACCAATGTCGAATAGAGGGGAATGATCACGTCCCTCGATCTGCTGGCAATGCCGCTACTTATACACCCCAAAATGCCATTGGCCTTCTTGGCAACAAGGGCACACTGTTGACTCATATCCAGCTTCTCGTCCACTGTCACCCCTAGGTCCTTCTCTGCAGAACTGCTGCCTAGCCATTCGGTCCCTAGTCTGTAGCGGTGCATTGGATTCTTCCATCCTAAGTGCAGGATTCTGCACTTGTCCTTGTTGAACCTCATCAGATTTCTTTTGGCCCAATCCTCTAATTTGTCTAGGGCCCTCTGTATCCTATCCCTACCTTCCAGCGTATCTACCTCTCCTCCCAGTTTAGTGTCATCTGCAAACTTCCTGAGGGTGCAGTCCATGTCATCCTCCAGATTATTAATGAAGATATTGAACAAAACCGGCCCCAGGACCGACCCTTGGGGCACTCCACTTGATACCGACTGCCAACTAGACATGGAGCCGTTGATCACTACCCGTTGAGCCCGATGATCTAGCCAGCTTTCTATCCACCTTATAGTCCATTCATCCAGCCCATACTTCTTTAACTTGCTGGCAAGAATACTGTGGGAGACTGTATCAAAAGCTTTGTTAAAGTCAAGGAATAACACATCCACTGCTTTCCCCTCATCCACAGAGCCAGTTATCTTGTCATAGAAGGCGATTAGATTAGTCAGGCATGACTTGCCCTTGGTGAATCCATGCTGACTGTTCCTGATCACTTTCCTCTCGTCTAAGTGCTTCAGAATTGATTCCTTGAGGACCTGCTCCATGATTTTTCCAGGGACTGAGGTGAGGCTGACTGGCCTGTAGTTCCCAGGATCCTCCTTCTTCCCTTTTTTAAAGATGGGCACTACATTAGCCTTTTTCCAGTCGTCCGGGACTTCCCCAATCGCCATGAGTTTTCAAAGATAATGGCCAATGGCTCTGCAATCACATCCGCCAACTCCTTTAGCACCCTTGGATGCAGTGCATCCGGCGCCATGGACTTGTGCTCGTCCAGCTTTTCTAAATAGTCCTGAACAACTTCTTTCTTCACAGATGGCTGTTCATCTCCTCCCCATGCTGTGCTTCCCAGGGCAGCAGTTTGGGAGCTGACCTTGTTCATGAAGACAGAGGCAAAAAAAGCATTGAGTACATTAGCTTTTTCCACATCCTCTGTCACTAGGTTGCCTCCCTCATTCAGTAAGGGGCCCGCACTTTTCTTGGCTTTCTTCTTCTTGCCAACATACCTGAAGAAACACTTCTTGTTACTCTTAACATCTCTCGCTAGCTGCAACTCCTGGTGTCATTTAGCCTTCCTGATTTCACTCCTACATGCCCGAGCAATATTTTTATACTCATCCGTGGTCATTTGTCCAATCTTCCACTTCTTGTAAGCCTCTTCTTTGTGTTTAAGATCAGCAAGGATTTCACTGTTAAGCCAAGCTGGTCGCCTGCCATATTTACTATTCTTTCTACACATCGGGATGGTTTGTCCCTGTAACCACAATAGGGATTCTTTAAAATACAGCCAGCTCTCCTGGACTCCTTTCCCCCTCATGTTATTCTCCCAGGGGATCCTGCCCATCAGTTCCCGGAGGGAGTCAAAGTCTGCTTTTCTGAAGTCCAGGGTCCATATTCTGCTGCTCTCCTCTCTTCCTTGTGTCAGGATCCTGAACTTGACCATCTCATGGTCACTGCCTCCCAGATTCCCATCCACTTTTGCTTCCCCTACTAATTCTTCCCGGTTTGTGAGCAGCAGGTCAAGAAGAGCTCTGCCTCTAGTTGGTTCCTCCAGCACTTGCACCAGGAAATTGTCCCCTACACTTTCCAAAAACTTCCGCTGTATTGCTCTCCCAGCAGATATCGGGGTGATTGAAGTCTCCCATGAGAAGCAGGCTCTGTGATCTAGTAACTTCCATTAGTTGCCAGAAGAAAGCCTCGTCCACCTCATCCCTCTGGTCCGGTGGTCTATAGCAGACTCCCACCACGACATCACCCTTGTTGCTCACACTTCTAAACTTAATCCAGAGACTCTCAGGTTTTTCTGCAGTTTCATACCGGAGCTCTGAGCAGTCATACTGCTGTCTTACATACAAATTCCTCTGATCTTGTAACTTTAGATGGAAAATGCAATATGAAATGTATCTCTGTTGGCTCTACAGTACTCTACATGTTACCCAGATAAAAAGGAATATTTGCCAATTTACTGGAGCCTTTAGAAATATTTTTAGTGAGTACTATTTCTGGATGCGTGAAACATGAATCAGCATTCCACATACTTTAATCAGTTCCATCTGTATCCTTTACTGAGAGCATATGCATTAATTTTGGAGCCATTTTTGTTGAACTGTCAGTGCAATAGATGGCTTTTAGTGAACTGTGACTGAGTCTCTTCCTCAGCTCCATTTATTGAAAATAAACCTTATCTGTGCAGCACACATGCACTCTGTTAGTGTGCACTACATTTAAATTTCATTCTAATTCTTGCATATTAACTCTGAGAATGTTATCGTGATAGCTAAAACATCACTGACATTTACATTAATGTTTAAATAAATGCAGTTTGTTTGCATATAACATGTGGCTGTTCTTTGTTTGTAGGCGGATATCGTATTTGGCAATATTATCTGCTTCTGTTATTTTTCAGCCATCTCTTTCTTATTAAAAACATCTAAATACATTATAGTTTCATAAGAATGAGAGCATGTTGAAAAAGGAACGAAACAGAATTTTAACCTGTTTCATTGTACTTAGGTCTAAGAGGCCTGATACACAGAAATGTTTCCACTGAATTCTGTTCTGTTCCATTGTCACCCCTCTTCCAAGCAGTTGCAGATTTGGGGTCCTTACAAGAAATTTTCCTGTTGAAGGAGAATCAGGGATGTAGAGTCCAGGTATTTTCTGAGAGTAACTTGCTTTATTTATTCGGTTGGCATCAGTCCTTGAAGAGAGGTGATCACAAATGGCAGACAGGAAAATCTTTTTTAGAAATCTCAGCTCCAACACCAATGACCAACTCTGCCCCAAGAACTCACTCTGGTTAGAGAGACTAAGGCAGAGAGCATATTCCCTTGATGCTTGCCATAAAATAAAGTGCATCACAAAACTAACAGTGCCATATTTCTTCAAAGACTATAAGCTGCTTACATGATAAGAAAAACACTTGTAAGAATATGTGCTACAGT
Organism: Eretmochelys imbricata; assembly: GCF_965152235.1. Classification (NCBI taxonomy): domain Eukaryota; kingdom Metazoa; phylum Chordata; order Testudines; family Cheloniidae; genus Eretmochelys; species Eretmochelys imbricata. Next base: position 315,888,478 of record NC_135572.1, read on the forward strand.
GCCACTTTGTGACTCCCACCATAATTATGTGTGTGTGTGTAAAATGTGTATGTACTTATATATAAATATGCATGTATGCATCTGTCTTCATATAAGTGTCTGTGTATGTATATAGATGTATATATTATATACTTTTTTTCCTTCAGTGATGTGAGGTTCATTTTCCTTCTGGAAATGTTTCATTGTCTTGAAACTTATTCAGCTTCCTTACTGACTTTGAAGACCCTTGTAATGTATGCTTCAGAACTGTGGTAACTGTTATTTGGTTGTGGGTTTCTTTCGCTGGAGTACAGGATGTTCTTACATATTCACTGAGATTTCCCCCCCTCCTTCCCAGTTTCTCAGGACGGCTTTCTCTTCCTGCCTTTCAGTGATTGCCAGCTGCTCTTTGGGCCCTTTGCACTGACCTTCCATCCTGCTTAGCTGATTCTCTCAATTTTTTTTGCTAATTCTTTGTTACTCAGCTCATCCAGCTTTCCATTTCTAATGCATTCCTGCCTACATTCTTTTTGCTACATATATTAGGATCCTTCAGTCCTGCAATATTCTGGTTACTGGGCCAAACACAGTTGGGGTAAATGCATCCCATGGAACTCTCTGGACCAACTGAACAGGCATTTAAATGATAACGTGGGGCCTGAATCTGATTTTACACTGGTTTTACATCAGTGCAACCGCACTGACTTCAATTAAATTCCTCCTGTTTCCCAATGGTGTAAGTGAGAGCAGAATTAGGTCCATAAGTTACATGTATGGCCCAGATCCTGGTCTTAGGTTGCACAGTGTAGAGCACAACTCAGAAGAAAAGGGGTCTTGCATTTGCTGACTTGGAAGCTCACTTTTGCACACCCCCAGTCCAGAGCCAACTGTATGTCAGGTACAGGCTCTTACTGAGGGGTAAGTTAGAGCAGACTTCAGTAGGAGTTACTCCAGATTTACATCATTATAAGTGATGTCAGAATCCAGATAACTCTCCTACTTTCCTTCCGTCCTTTGGTATTTTTTTCCAAAGTTTGCAATCAGATATTGGATTTGACTTGTGATTCCCATGGCAATCTCTACGTATGTAATCTTCAGGCAAACAAGCCATGGTTGCTTTTGTACATTTGCTAGAATTTTTTTAATTTACAAAGATGGACTCAATTTTGAGAGCTCAATAACGTGGAAACTGTAACTTATTTTCACTGACTACACACATTCCTTCTACTGCTCCATACAGCAGTTCTTTTCTTTTATCATCTCTGATGCCCTGTACTTAAAATTCAATGGCAAAAAAATATGTTAACACAGAATTAAGTTTCCTCTTGCAGAACATTGTGTTGAGCAAAACTCAAACTTCTGAAAACCAGGAAGTGCACAGTTAAGGTTGCCCATGCAGCCTTAACTCTGTCCACTTTCAGCAATGCCCTAATATGTCCCATTAATATACATACCGTTATTCTGCCAACCCACCATTGCTAAAGCTCTTCATCTTCTTTTACAGCCCAGTCACTCTCGCCCACAGAATTCCGTCTAACACTATTAAAGGACAAAAAGATGGGGAGCGAGGTTGCTCACACACCCTTCCCTCTCTTCCTCTGGACTTGACCTACTCTGGTTCACAGTCTTTGGTTCACACTGTTAGTTATGCCTACACTCCAGCAAGGCCTACACGGCTGTGTTCACAGAAAATCTGCCCATAGAATAACACATTATATTATAGCAGAGACAACATGTAGCAAGCAACATGAGTTATTAAATCTTTATTGCACAGGTGTACAAAGGTTCAGACTAGAAATGTCAGTGGTGGATTATCCACCGAGGCAATGATATTGGCAAATTCCCTTGAAGCAGGCAAGCATAAAGTGGTGGTATACAAACCCTCTCGTGGGTTTTTTTCTTGTATGGGCACATGTGCATAGTAAGCCTTCTAGACTACACAAGCGGAGACATGAACACGTTCTTAAATGCCATTCTCAGTTTGGGTCTCCCCTAACATTTAGTGGGTTTCAGACACTATCTTAGGTAAAACTTGACAGACGGAGACCATTTTGACCTGATCACAGCAAAGGTTTGATCACTAGGTCTGAGCACAACAAAAACAACCAAAACTAGAAACATTTTGAAAAATTACTATTGGGTGGGGAGGGGGGCGTATAGCTCCTCTACCCCTAGCTCCAGTGACCCCACCTTTGGGTCACTAACCCTACCCTGCACCCTCATGAGACATACCAAATTTCAAAGGAATCCATGCAAACATGTCCATTTTAGAAGTCATGATCCAACCTTAACTAAAGTGGTGCTGCTTCGCCACTATAATCACAGAGACACTCCATGCCCAGAAGAGCTCCCAGCCTAAGTGAATAGATGGATGTGTGCAGAGCTTGTGCAGGGCTTGGGGTGCATTGGCAGAGCTGGGGGTGCAGAGGGTTGGGGTGCACTGGCAGAGCTATGAAGTGCAGGAAGATTAGGATGCAAGAGGGCTGAAGATGCCCTGGGAGAGTTGGTGGTGCAGGAGGGGTTGGGATTCACTGACCGAGCTGGGGGTGCAGGTGGTTGGGGTGCATTGGCAAAGCTGGGGAAAACTGGCAGAGCTGGGAGTTCACTGAAAATGCACAGGTAGAGCTGGAGCATGCTATCCCTCCCTCATCTAGGTCCCCTGTCCCATTCATGCCCATTTATCTCCCCATACCTCTTTCTCTCATTACAGCCACAAACTCTTCTCCGTCAATTCCCCCATCCTCCACCCCTTAATACTCCTCCCCTCCCAGGAAGCATTTGTATGTCTAATTTTCCCCCTAATGACTTTGATTACATTCCCTCCAAAATAAGATTGCCACTCATGACTCACAAATGGCAGCAACTTCCAACCACTCAGTTCCAAACCTCTTTGGTGTTAGGTGTGGGCTCGTGATTAATTTATCCTGAGTTCTTTTCATTGAAGGATGAGTTCATAGCCATCAATCTCAGCCAGGTGAGCGATTCATTCACTCATTGCTATCTCTCAGTTTAACAATACAAGGCAGCAGAAAGAAATTGGGTTTTTTGTGGGGGGAGAGCTAACTTGGGAAACCTTTTGTCAAATGACCCCAAATTTGGATCACTTATCGTACCCCAAGACCTCCTGAGGCACACCAAATTTTAAAGCAATTCAACCAACCATTTGGATTTTAGAGTATTTAAAAGAGCCAAGCTTTAAAGCACATAAAATGAAGTTTGGAACCCTTGGTCTGTTTTTTATGAACTGGTGCATGTCCACTGAAAAAATATACATTTTCTTAAATACTATTCTCAGTTTGGGTCCTCCAAAGATTTGTACCATGTACTATGTTAGGTAAAACTCAACAGATTGAGACCATTTTGCTCTGCATCCAGAGGTGAAAGTAAGCCTGTACGGTCCAGTATGGCATACCAGCAAGAGGGCTTCCCCGGCGGTGATTTAAAGGGCCTGGGGCTCCAGCCGCTGCAGGGAGCCCGTGGCCCATTAAATCACTGCCGGAACCCTGCCACCGCTACCCCAGGGTAGCGGTGGCAGGCTCTGGTGGTGATTTAAAGGGCCTGGGGCTCTGGCCACTGCGGAGAACCCTGGGCCCTTTAAAGCATCACTGGAGCTCCCCGCAGCGGCCGGAGACCCTGGCCCTTTAAATCCCTGCTGGAGCTGGGCTCGGGTGGGGATTTAAAGGGCCCGGTGCACCTGCCACTGTGGAGCGCCCCGGGCCCTTTAAATCATGGCCGGAGCCCTGCTACTGCTACCCCGGGATAGGAAGCGGCGGCAGGGCTCCGGCGGGGATTTAAAGGGCCCAGGGCTCCCCACAATGGCCGGAGCCCTTTTAAATCACCACCAGAGCCCTGCCGCCGTTACCCTGGGGCTCTGGCAGACAGGCTCGGGTGGAGATTTAAAGGGCCCGGTGCTCCTGCCACTGCGGGGAACCCGGGGCTCTTTAAAGTGCCACTCAAGCCCCACTGCCGGAGCCCCAGGGTAGTGGTGGCAGGGCTCCTGTGGTGATTTAAAGGGCCCGGACCTCCGCGGCAGCCGGAGCCCTGGGCCCTTTAATTCACCCCTGAGCCCCAGGGCTCTCAGCCGCTTCTGCAGCTGGTAGCTCCGGGGTGATTTAAAGGCCTCCCCTCTTCCAGTTGAGACCACGCCCTCCTCAGGACTCCTGCATACCGGTAAGTCCTTTAAGTTACTTTCACCCCTGTCTGCATCACATTAATAATTTGATCCCTAGCTCTGTGTAAAATCAAGCCATCTAGAAACTTTTTGGAAAATGGTTATTTTTGGGGAAGCTTGTATCTATGCAACCTCCAGTTCAAATGACCCCAAATTTAAGTCACTAACCCTACCCTGGTCTCTCCTAAAGCACACCACATTTCAAAGGAATCTGACTGAGCATGTCAATTTTAAGAGGACTTAGAAAGGTTGACCTTTAAAGAGATGTCATGACACAACCTTAAGTATAGATTCATAGATCCATAGATACTAAGGTCAGAAGGGACCATTATGATCATCTAGTCTGACCTCCTGCACAACGCAGGCCACAGAATTTCACCCACCCTCTCCTGCGAAAAACCTCTCACCTATGTCTGAGCTATTGAAGTCCTCAAATCGTGGTTTAAAGACTTCAAGGAGCAGAGAATCCTCCAGCAAGTGACCCGTGCCCCATGCTACAGAGGAAGGCGAAAAACCTCCAGGGCCTCTTCCAATCTGCCCTGGAGGAAAATTCCTTCCCGACCTCAAATATGGTGATCATCTAAACCCTGAGCATATGGGCAAGATTCACCAGCCAGATACTACAGAAAATTATTTCCTGGGTAACTCAGATCTAAGTATGGTGGTGTTGCAATGCCACTATAAAATTTAGGCCTTGCTCTTGCAATAGCCTCTCTGTGAGTGCACCCCTTCATCCATATGTCACTCATTGCAACACTGGGGCCCTGGTTATTAAGTATATGTCACGTGTAAAATTCTCCCTAAATCACCCCACTGTTTCGAAACGTATAAATGCTGCTAAGGGGTAATGCACCGCCAATATAAACTGAACAGTCTCTACTTCAGAACCAGCAAACAAACACAGATAAAAGGAATAAACAAAAGAGCTAGTCACAGTGTTGGAGGAAGGATAAGTCCCTCACAAACCCATTTTACACAGCCCTAACAGAAAAAGGGGTCTTAAAATCATGCTTGCTTCTGCCACAGTAGACCCTGTTGGAAGCTCCCAGGGGTGAAAATCTGCAGGGAGGTTGTAGGGGTGGAAAGCTGCCATAATCTCTTCCTCTTCAGTGGACCCATCTTTACCAGTGCAGCTGGAGAAGGAAAGCACTCTGGCGTCATGGGAAGGGGTGAGGGGAAGCACCAAATCAGTAGATTCCCCACAGTTGTCATATTCTTCTGCAACAGTACACATGCCTTTAGTCATGAATCCATTTGCCTTGCTTAATTGCCCATGCACTGCAAAGTCGTTTCTTGTCACTTCCTTGGTGTCCTTTAGATATTTGGGCCAGTCAACCCTAACATAACTCAGAACTTCCTGAAGTTGCGTGTCTTTTGATGTTGTTTTTTGTTGCTGGAGTAGTCCCTTGTCTGACCCAAGTATGTATGTGTCCACAGCATCCATGTATGCCTTTATGTCATCTTGGAGCTCACGGTTAGTTGAGTGCAATGCTGGGCTCTGTAACAGAATGTCTACTATTACCAGAAAGAAAAGGAGTACTTGTGGCACCTTAGGGACTAACCAATTTATTTGAGCATAAGCTTTCATGAGCTACAGCTCACTTCATCGGATGCATACTGTGGAAAATACAGAAGATATTTTTATACACACAGACCATGAAAAAATGGGTGTTCATCACTACAAAAGGTTTTCTCTCCCCCCACCCCACTTCCCTGCTGGTAATAGCTTATCTAAAGTGATCACTGTCCTTACAATGTGTATGATAATCAAGGTGGGCCATTTCCAGCACAAATCCAGGTTTTCTCCCCGCCCCCCGTTGGTACCAGGGGAGTGGGGTGGGGGGTGGGGAGAAAACCTGGATTTGTGCTGGAAATGGCCCATCTTGATTATCATACACATTGTAAGGAGAGTGATCACTTTAGATAAGCTAGTACCAGCAGGAGAGTGGGATGGGAGGAGATAGAAAACCTTTTGTAGTGATAAACACCCATTTTTTCATGGTCTGTGTGTATAAAAACATCTTCTGTATTTTCCACAGTATGCATCCGATGAAGTGAGCTGTAGCTCATGAAAGCTTATGCTCAAATAAATTGGTTAGTCTCTAAGGTGCCACAAATACTCCTTTTCTTTTTGCGAATACAGATTAACATGGCTGTTACTCTGAATACTATTACCAGATTTTTCCCAGGAGCATATTTAGCAATTGGGTTAAATCACATTACACTTAGCAATAGATGTTGGCATCTTAGTGGTGCTTGAATCCAGTAAATGAATACAGTCAACACAGATATCTGTAAAAGATTCTCACGTGCCCATATGTTTGCCATACACTCCTTTTCAATTTGTGCATATCTTTTTCAGTTTCTGTAAGTGAGGAAGAGCAAATATAGCTGGCTTCCACTCAAAACCATGTTGTTGCAACAATACATCACCTAGACCATAGCTACTTGAATCCACACTGAATCTATGTGTTTGTACTTGAGAACTGGAGCTGTTGAGATTATTTATTTAACCTTTTTAATGTAATTTTGTGTATGTATTACACTGTGTGCCTCTGGCTCAACATAGTCAAGGTGTGTTGGACTTTAACAATTCATTCAGGGGTTTTTGTCAGTATAGAAAATTCTTGTAGATATCACCAAGGTAATTTACCATCCCCGGTAAAAATCTCAATTTGTGGTAGGCGGAAAATTCATTTTTCCATGTTTAGTTTCAGTGAAGACTGACTGATTGTGCTTAGGAGTTTGTTGAGGGTTTGGGTGTTCTTCCATCAAAGATTCATATATCAGAATATTGAATGTGAAAACTGCATCTCCATTTGTGTTCATTAACAGTTCTGACAATTTTCTTTGGAAAATTTCAGGTGCACTGCTAATCCCAAAAGGTAATCTTCAAAAGGAAAATCTCCATGGTATGCATCTGATGAAGTGAGCTGTAGCTCACGAAAGCTCATGCTCAAATAAATTGGTTAGTCTCTAAGGTGCCACAAGTCCTCCTTTTCTTTTTGCAAAATGGTGTGATAAATGTAGTCATTTTATCATTTTCTTTGGCTAAAGGAATTTTCCAGAATCCAATCGACACATCCAGCTTGGAGAATACTGTAGCTCCTTTCACTTTGGGGAGGAAGTCATTCAGTGTTAGGAGGATATATTTTTCTCTCACAACTTCTACCTTAGAGAGATAAGGTGAGTGAGGTAATATCTGTTATTGGACCAGCTTCTGTTGGTGACAGAGACAAGCTTTCAAGCCACACAGAGCTGACCTCACCCACCGTGCCTCTCTAATGTCCTGGGACCAACACAGTTACAACTACAATAAATACAACTGCTTCAGTAAGCCTTTTAAAATCCACAAAGATTCATATTTTTCCATTTTTCTTTATAATTGGTATCATTGGGGCACACCATGCTGTTGGCTCAGAGATTTTCTTGGTTATGCCAATCTGTTCCATTTATTGTAGCTCAGTTTCCACTTTCTGAAGTAATGGAACTTGAAAGGTGTATGTACACGATATGGTTCAGCATTGTCTCTTAAAGTTGGAAGATCTCCTTTCAAAAGTCCAATATCAACAAATATTCCAGCAAGTTCTTCCACCTTTCTCACTAGGCCCACCATGGCTACCACATTGTGTCTGAGAAGGTTGTTGGTCTGTGATCCTTTGGTCAGATGCACTCATCTATGTTACTGTCTTCAGTAAAGTCAAAGGACTTAAAGATATGCTCTGTTTGCTTCCCAATAGCATAAATTAAAGAAGATATCGGAATATCTCTAGTTTCTTTGTGCAGCTTGGTAGCAATGCAAAAATCTTGCAAAATATTGTTTTCAGTCTGTCTGTTCTGCAGGTTTTACAAAGCTGAAATTCTCCGGGGCATTTGAAGAGTAGCATGTTGACAAGTGCTGAAAACTTTGTTGTTTTGTTCCTTCTGTTTGCAACATTTACTGCTATTTTCCTTCTATTTCTGTCTTTATTTTACTCCTGACACCATGTTATGGCCTTCTATAGCTGAAATGGACTGGTCACAGAGCTTGCTTATATGCACCAGATGGGTTCATTATAAGATTCTTTAATACTCTGCCAGGCATGGCTAAGGTTCATGTAAATAAGGTACTTTGTGCCACTTTGTGGCTGAGCAATATAATACCATTCAGTATTGCATTACATCAGTAGCCCTAATCATAACTTAGTGTTTCTCCCTCTGGTGGGAAATTCTAAATGAAGGGGGTGGCTAGCCAATCTCCTGATCTCCCAGAGAGGGGATTTCCATCCCGTCCCCAGGAGCACAGAGGAGCAAACTGGTGCAGGGAAGGTTCAGCTATGCCTCCCTGCATCTGCTTCAATAAATTTTACCAATTGTGTTAAAGATAAATGAAGAGAGGCTCCATGCATGTACTACAACAGTGGTTGTTTTTCCTCTAAGGGATTCCAGAAGGCTTTTGGACAAATAGAAATATTCCCCAGCTCGAGCTGGCATGCAAACATTTGCATTCCATGCACAGAGTAGAACACACTTTCTGTGGTGCTCTGGTAGGCAGGAAAGCAGGCATAAAACTGAAAACCTTCAAGCACAGACAAAACAAGTGCAGGCAAATACAGCCTTACATTCTTGAAAAGAGATAAAGGGCTTGGGAGAAGAAGCTTCACAGCTTACCTCAACTTTTCCTTTTTGTTACATGTTCAAAAATGTTTCCATCAAAAGTAGGAATATAATTTAAACTGTCCGAGAATTATTTGCAGCATTATTATCCCAGAAGGAAGTAATGTCAGTGACCTGTAACATCTGATGGCACCTAACCCCCATTCCTCACATGTGTACACAGAAGAATTGTATGTCTTGCTTGTGGATTTTGGAATAGTGCTGGATATTTGTTGAACTGAATCTATTTTGAATTAGGGATGCATTATACTACTGCTATTAAGTGCATCTTTGTCATTCCTAGGACTCATCATTAAAAAGGAATAATGGGACAAACTGGATGTAGAGGTAGGGTGTAGAGGGGGAATGTCTGGAATGTGGGAATTGATAAATGTTTAGGAATAGGAATAAGGAAGGGGAGGAGGGATGGTCACAGCTCATCATCTCCTTAGCCATGAGTAGCAGGAAGGATTTTGTAGGCATCCTGGCAGAGTTAAGCCGTAACCAGTGATTAAAAGAAGAAATGGAAGGGGCTATATGGTTATTATTGAGGTTATTCCCATGCACAAGGGCTGGTGCAGAAAAAAAGTGCAGGGGTCTGTAATGCAGATGCCAGCTACTGGGCAGTAGAACACAGTATCAGAGAAAAGAAAAGGGGCTAACAATGGCTGGAAGTTGAAGCTAGACAAATACAAACTAGAAATAAGGAACAAATTTTGAAGTGAGGTTAAATAACCATTGGAACAACTTAGCAAGGTTTGTGGTGGATTCTCCATCACTGAAATTTTTAAATCAAGAGTGGAAGTTTTTCTAAAAGATATGCTCTAGTTCAAACAGGAATTAATTCAGGGAAGTCCTATGGCCAGTGCTATACAGGAGGTCACACTAGATGGTCACAATAGTCTCTTCTGGGCTTAGAATCTATGAACCAATTAAATATTTTAAATTAGCGTATTTAGCAGTAAATTGCAAACCTTGACATGTTAAGATGTGCATATAGTTAGAAAAGGTTCTCTGTCAAATAATATTGTGGGGCTCCATAGTTATTCCCCTTTCAGTGGCTTCCATATCAAATTTGCTCAGTATATAAATCAAAAGAAGATATTTTTATATCTGGCAGGCCTGTAAACACCTCCTGGGATCCAAAACTGAAGCCGAATTCTTTCTGCTTCCTATATAACCTATATTACCTTTCTCTGTCTCTCTATCTATTGTATATTGGTACGTATATGATCTCATTTCCTTAGTGTCTGAGTGCTTCCAAAGTATTATGAAATAGGAATAACTATAACAATCTATCTTCTTTTCCTCCGAAGACTGCAGAAAAAACAGCTTGTGTCTGGATGGTTGCTTGTTTTTGTTTGTTTGTTTGTTTGTTTGTTTAGGTGGCGGGGGGGTGAGTGGAGGCGTTGTGCACGGCTGAATGAATTATTGAGGGAAAGCTAACTTTAATTTTTAAGTTTTAACACTGTCGTTATTTTCATCTTCTGAGGAATTGAGTGACCGAGTCCAGGCTGCCATGGAAGTTTTGTCTCCTGTACTCAGAAACCTCCTGCTATTGGTCAATAGTTTCATTGTTGCAGTGGAAAGGAGCTGTTGTAGGAGGTGATGACTGTGTCTGGAGAAGCAATATGGCAGCTAACAAGAACAAAGTCCGATGGAGGGTTTTTGAAAATCAGGGTAGAGACACTGAATTGAGTTCTGTAATCAGTGGGGAGCCAGAACACAGAGCATGACAGCAAGGTGATGGGCTCCAGGGCCAAGAGAAACAAGAGCTGCTGATTCTTTACCATACTCTGACCTGAAGTCTGACTGATAGGGATTGAAGATACTGGCAGCTAATAGTTGGTACTGGAGACTGTTTTTGATAGTTTCTTAATTAGGAAACTTAGAAAATGGAGATTAAACACTGGGTGGTAGTTTATGTCTAGCAATGGGGTATTCAGTACTGGTCAAACTACTTCATGTTTTATGGTGAGTGGTAGATTCCCCTCATAAAACGAGATGCTGCCAGTCTGTAGAGGCCTCAGGTATTCTCTGCACTGTGTTGCCATCCGGGAAGAGTAGGGGTTAGAGTCACAACAGGTGGCACTGACTGCTGGCATTGCTTCCAGAACTCATTTTTTGTGTGAGCTGAATTCTTGGAAAGAGGGCATTGTATTTCAGGCCCTACTCTTGGCTTCTTTTCATGGTCACCTTCCCGGAGGTGGGTGATCTTCTCTGTGCTTTGTTCTGGGAAAGAGTGGAGGCAGATAGGGTTAACAAAGAGATTAATGATTCAGAACTATTATATGTCCATGACTTACCTCACAATTTTGTTCATGATGCCTAAGACTGAATAGAATCTTCCATTGTTATGTTGTATTGTACTTATTGTATGTTGTATTGTAAATTTATTTGAGCATAAGCCTTTGTGAGCTACACTTCCACTGAATGCATCCGATGAAATGAGCTGTAGCTCACGAAAGCTTATGCTCAAATAAATTTGTTCGTCTCTAAGGTGCCACAAGTCCTCCTTTTCTTATTACAAAGAAAAATATTCAGAAATCATGAAAGCAACAGGACATGCATTCAATCACATTTCTTTCCATTGCTCCCCTTCGGCCCTGCCCTCTTGTCTATATACTATCTACTTACACTGTAAGCTCTGCGAGCATGGCACTGTCTTCATCTCTATCTGTAGGTATACACTGTGCCATACCAATTATAAATCATCATCACCAACATTTGGCAGTTTATCTGCTATCTCTGTCCAAAAAGATATGAAGCACGTTAGGTGACAGAGGTTTGCTTACAGGAACAAATTCACAGCTTCATGTTCTCTGGTGCTGCTCCAGTGATTTCAACAGGATTTCACTGATGTAAATTAGAGAATAATTTAGCCTACTATGGATATTTAAGCCTGCTTCATATAGAGGCTTTATTTCTCTATAGTTAAGATTGCAACTAGCTTCTGTTATAAAACCCTGTTTTAGCTCCCCTGTAACTTTGGCTTGGAAACTTGATTTGAACTAATAAGTGCCAGAATTTTATACTGGAATCAAAGGAAAATGTTCCTCCAGAGTTCAAAGAAAATTCATCAAATGGATTTTGAGATGTAGGTCATTAGAAAATTACTCTGATATGAAATTTTGACTTTTGACTCAAAAACAGTTTCTTACTTCACTTTTCAAATATTCTCTCCAGTTAAATCTCATTGAAAATTCATGTGCTGATTATTTCTGACGAAAATGGATTGTTATAGTTAGTTTTAGACCTAATCTACTGCCTGTTGATTTCAAAGGGAGTTACAGTGAGCAGAATCAGACACTATAAGTGTGAGCATGTTGACTTTATGTGAGTGTGAGCTATTGAAATACCTTTCTCTTCTTCCTAAACTGCTCTTGTAGTCCTTCAAACACTACAGATAGGATGTGGAAGAAGGTCTTAGGCCACATCTCACCGAAGTTTGATGCAAAAGGTTCTTCTAGACTTGCTTACATCATTGTTACCCCCAACTGAGACCTTTAAAAAATGGAAATTTGAAAATAGTTTGATAGCAGCATAACAGCAGGATTTTTGCTCTAAGTGAGATTATTAATCTGTAGGAGGAAGAGGTAAATATTGTAATGAAGTCTCCACCCCCAAGGTCATTTATTTATGATGCACCTATGGCTCTTAGCAAAAACTATTCTGCAGCCCTGCTGCCTTTCCTGTTTAGCAGCTCAGCTAGATGAAGGAGCTAGATATAATATAGTACGCACTATACACTGACCTTTCACAGCATCAGCCCTTTTCTGAGAATAGCTTCCACTAAATATAAAAGTAATTATTTTTGACAAGTCTAAAATATTTTTAGAAAGAAAAACAGCATTTTATAATATTTTATGTCACATTCTAATTTATTTTCAGAGGATACATTGTATGGCTTTGTAAACTTCTTAAAGTTTTTTTCAGAGGATTAAATAAATCCTCTAAATCCTTTAGCTACAAGCTAAAATGCATAAATTACTTTGATTGTCAAAAAGTTTTGATTGTCTTCACTGTTTCTCCAATGCAGTTCAGGACTCCTGAATTGCAGCAAACACTTGCATCACAGATGTTTCATTCCAAGTTGTATTTTAATTGTCTCCATCTTTCAGCACATCAGCATAAGTCGATTGTTTCTAAAGTAAATATGTAATTATTATGTCAGAAGGGGAAACAATCTCCCTGTAAAACATCTGAGACACAGAGTATTAATTCCATTTTATGTAGTTGTAATAGTCTATATCAGTGCCATATACTTCAAAAAATCAAAGAATTTCTCTTTATATTATTTCCCCCAGTTGTTGCTACTCTTCAGTATTGTGAATAAAGTTTAATTACACAGTTTAAGTAGTGTTGGCTCCTCACCAATAACACTAGAGAAAGCAGCAAACATACTTAGTCGTGCTGGGGGTGCTGGGATTCCTGGGATGCTTTCCTTTTTCTCATCTTTATTCCGTCTATTCTTCACCCTCCCATCGTTGCTGTGTAGAGCTGTTTGTGGGTCCATCAGCACCACATCATGCATCATCAGCATGAAAATTTCTAAGAAAGCATGCTGTAGATGCTAGAAGGTCATGAGTTTATAAGCTAAATCTTGAGAGTGAGTGAATGAATGGCTGGCTGGCCAGTTGTTGCTTTCATCTGTCAGAAGATCTTGGATTATCAGAGAGTTAGGCTATTTTAGGTTTGGGGTAGAGCAAAGTAGAGTAGTAGAAAGTAAGAAAAGGGGGAAAAAAGCTGTGTTCCTGCTCTGGATACAGTATTATATTGCCTCACACAGGGGTTGCTGTTTCATTCCTTAAGAAGCTTCCATTAATAGGTGCTTATATTTTCTTTCTTGGGGAAATCCACCTCCCAGGGGAGCCTTTACTGGAGCAGGGATGGCAACATATTTTCTCCCCAGTTTATTAGATAAGTGATTATTAGAGAGAATTAAAGCTGGGATTTCCTAGTTCCTAACACAAACATACTCCCTGCTTAATACTGAAGAAAGGAAGGCTTAGAGAGCGAACTTAAAGAGTTCCTTTACAGATGAACATGCAATAGGGAAGGGAAACTTTCAAAACACTGATGACAAAAATTTGGCCTAATTTAAGTTTACTGGAATTGTATATTATTATGTATTAGCTTTGTAACACCTAAAAGTGAGCTAGGCACTTAGCAGTATATCAAGAGACAAGGCTCCTGCCTTGAAAGTCTTACAGTCTAAGTTTAGATGTGTGATAGATGATTCAACAAACAGCAGAGAGGGAATGGGGAAGTAAGACAAGGCCTACAGTAATAAGATTATGTAGCTACTCAGTTTAGGTGTGTGTCCAACTAGATGGATTGTTGTCACTGTTGTTGGTACGAGTCTTAAGGCGGGATGTGAAAGAGGAGAGGATAGTGGGTGGGCACACCAGAATTGGGATGGCATTCTGTGAGTAGAGAATGTGATGGTAAACGTATTGGGAACCACTATGGAAATCCAGGACTGACAAGTGTCACTCATGTTGCATCTCATTCATTTATTTCTGCAATCCAGTTTGCTCCTCATGCATCCAGGAGCTGTAGTTCCTCCTCCAGTCACCAGCCCCTTCTCTCTCTCTCACTGTCTGACTGCAACATTTACTGGCTCTAGGAGCCCAAGGAAGGAAGAGAGGCAGTGATGGCAACTGAGTGGGAGCAGCCCGGGCAGACAGAGTGGGAGTCTGAGAAAGGACATGGGAGAAGGCGGGACTGCCTAGGAGGCTGAGAAGGTTGGGAGAGACTAGGACAGCAGCTGAGAGGTGGAGATGGAATAGGGAAGGGTCTGAACAGGGTTGGGGAGGCAACGGGAAGGGAAGTTATTTGCAAATATGCAAATTATCTCATTAAATCACATAGAAAAGCATGAAACTTGGCATCTGTGGGGATCTGTCCCACAATTAGTATGTGATCCTGTCCTCTGAGCCAGACTGTGAACCCCAGATACTCACAACTGGGGAAATACTAACACAAGCAGCCCTGTTGAAGTCACTGAGCCCACTGGTGTGAGTAGAGGGTCACAGTCTGATCCCAGATAGGCATATACTATAAACAATCCAACTCTTTCATGGGGAAATAAATGTTTGAAAAACAAACTCTTCTGTCAGGTAAGCGAAATCTCTTCATTTCACACTGGGGCCAGGATTGCAGCTGTAGCTAACTCTCTGCTGGGCCAGCATTAGCAATTAATTAACCAACCCTGTCCCCAGAGCAGTGCTAACATTGTATTGTGGGCACAAACAAGAAGTATCCAAAATTTTAAAAAAAGAACCACTGGGGGAAAAAAATCAATATCTGACAATCAGAAAAGGACAAACATGGCAACAGAAAAGGACAGACGACTTGTTATTTTAAGGTTCTAAATGGATTGTTTTAATGGAATGAAAAAGAAAATTAAAACATATAAAACGGAGGGGGGTTGACAGCCTGGATTTAATTGATGCTGTCTTGTGTCCAGAGCATGTTGTCACTGAGATAAAAGAAACATGGTTTGAACCAAAACACTGAGCAGAAATTTAAAACACCGAGACAGATTGTATACTGAATCAGGGTGGGCAAAATAAAGGAGGCAGGCTTTCAAGTATTGATGAGGGCTCCTGATTGACTCTGACAAATGAAAAGATCAGTATTTTGGCTGATAGAGCTGAAGCTTAGGCAGGTAGTGGTTGTCAGTATATTCTTGCATGGTGCTACATTCCAGGGCAGCTAGAGAAAATAGTGCAGGAAGTACTCCTTCAAAGATGTGCAGATCTCTGTTTATGAAGGGTTTCACTTGCTTAGTTATTATCTGGGTTATTGATTCCTCAATAATTAAGGAGGGGAGAACACATTTCGGAAGTACAGTGGCCACTCGTGAAAAGTCAGCATTTACCAAGTTACCACATTATAATATCTGACGCAGCACAGTATTACCCTGTATTTGCTATAACTCTTGTTTTAAAAAGGGTTATTTTAATTATCCATAAAACTACATCTTTCAACAGTGATGCTGTAATATTTAAGGTCATTATTCTAGCATACTGCAGTATTTTCTTTTACTAGAGGAAATAGCTGTGGTCTCAAAGGGTATGTCTACACTGCAATTAAACACCCACAGCTGGCCTGTGTCAAATGACTCAGGCTCAGGCTAAGTTTAATTCTGGTGTTGATGTTTGGGCTCAGGAACCTTTCTCCCTCACAGGAGTTAAACAGCCCCATAGCCTGAGTACTGTGAGCCCGAGTCAACTGACACAGGTCAGCCATTTGTGTTTCATTGCAGTGTAGAAATACCCTTAGATGCTGTGAAAAGTGGTGACGTTTTAATGGTTATCACTTTATGGATAGTATAGCTTTTCCGCTCAGTTTGTTTAGCAGGCTGCATGGTCAGAGATGTTAGTGATCATTAAGAAGTAAATCTGGCAGGATAAGAAAAGTTGAATTTGGGTATTATCTAGGGCTTTGAGGAATAATTAGCAATGGGCAAACCTCAGAATATCTGAGGAACATCCATTTGTGTTGGGAGCTAGATGCTCAGCTGGTGTAAATCATCATAACTCTAATGACTTTAAGGGAACTATGCCTATGCAGGAGATCTGGTCCCAGATATTTATGCAACCCACTGATGAGTATGTTATAGGTCCTGCCCTGTGGTGATCCCAAGAAAGTGAGCATTGTTAGAGTTCTTTAGCTCAAGATGCACTATTTTTAGGTCTGGAGGTCTCTCTAGTTCAATCTCCGGTGGGCCAACCAAGAGAGCAGCCACCACATAAGGGAGGGCATGTTTGTGTTTCATACTGTAGTGGGCCTGAGATGCTTGGGAAAGTTTCCTTTGAACAGAGGAAATATGTAACCCACTGGTGAGGTGTGTTACAGAGGATATGAAGTATTATAGCCCCCAAAAACAGAGATTGTCATCTTTAGCTCAAGATGTAGCAGTTTATGAGTTTAGCTGTAGAAATCCACGGTTCAATCCACGGTGTGTCAGCCAAAAGGACAGCTGTCACATTTATACACAACTTGCCCAACAGAGCCCTTCAGATACAAAACTGCCTACCATGCTCTGGATTCTGTCCATCCCCATGCAGCCCACAGAACAATCTCTCTTCATCCCCCGTTCCACACCACAAATACCCCTTAAAGAAGAAGATGTTTTCTGGGGTGGCCACATGGCCCACTCCCCATCTCCACTGCAGGTTAGCCTTGAGGGTGTATGCAGTTTTTTCCCTCTCCAGAAAGGGATCATTCTCAGAGCAGTTCGGCATTCTCAGAGGAGACTTGTTCTTCTCTTCAGTGGAGGCAGGAGGTGAATGGCAAGACACAGTAGCTGATTTAAGCATGTACACAGTGCATGCTGGGATTGAGGTACCAGAAAGCCCAAGAGCATGTGACACTTTCTATGCAGGAAAGGGTTGTGTCACTGTCTTCCCTGTAACCCTGGGTGCATCTGTCCAGTACCAAGGTTCCCCAAAACCGTCTCCTCTGAAGTGCTCAGCCCCTTTGACGGTAGCACTCACAAAATTTTATCAAGTTCACTGCTCCTTTAAAAAGATACTACACAGCACCAGCTTGTTAGTTTGGCTGACAATTCATTTGTAACACTGTCCTGAGATTGTTGAGCAATAAAACAAGATTAAGTTTATTAACAGAGAACAGATATTTAAATGATAACAAGTAGAAGGAATTGGGATAGAAATGGCTACAAACAAACAAAAAAGCAAAACTGTGCATATAAGAATAAAATCTCTCTTAACTAGAGTCTTTTGTTCAAAGTAAGTTTGTCACCACAATCAATCTTCTGGCATGGCTGGCTAGATCTTAGTCAGAACCAATCAGAGAGCTCAAAGCATAGGGTTTCTTTGTCTCCTCAGGTGAAGAATAACTTAGGAGTTCTCTCCCCTTCCCACCAAAACTGGGGCTTGGTAGACATCTGTGTTCTTATACTCAACAGAGAACTAATCGTACATTTCTCAAGGTATTCCATTAAGAACACAATGAAAGGGCACTGAGGGAAAGCTTTCATTGGCAATGCCTGTGTGTCAGGGTTCCTTCCCCACTCTGAGCACTGGGTACAGATGTGGGGACCCACATGAAAGCCCCCCTAAGCTTATTCTTCCCAGCTTAGGTTAAAAACTTCCCCAAGGTACAAACTTTGCCTTGGCCTTGAACAGTATGCTGTCACCACCAAGTGTTTTAAACAAAGAACAGGGAAAGAGCCCACTTGGAGACATCTTTCCCCAAAATATCCCCCCAAGCCCTACACCCCCTTTCCTGGGGAAGGCTTGATAATAATCCTCACCAATTTGTACAGGTGAACACAGACCCAAACCCTTGGGTCTTAATAACAATGAAAAATCAATCAGGTTCTTAAAAGAAGAATTTTAATTAAAGAAAAGGTAAAAGAATCACCTCTGTAAAATTAGGATGGAAAATACTTTACAGGGTATTCAGATGCAAAACACGGAGGATCCCCCTCTGGGCAAAACCTTAAAGTTACAGAAAACAGGAATAAACCTCCCTCTTAACACAGGGAAAATTCACATAAAACAAAAGATAAACTAATCCGCCTTGCCTGGCTTATCTATACTGGTTGCAATATTGGAGACTTGGATTAGGATGGGTTGGAGAAGATGGATTTCTCTCTGGCCTCTCTCAGTCCCAAGAGAGAACAACCACATAAACAAAGAGCACAAACAAAAGCCTTGATTTGAAAGTATCTTGTTCCCTTATTGGTCCTTTGGGTCAGGTGCCAGCCAGGTTAGCTGAGCTTCTTAACCCTTTACAGTTAACAGGATGTTGCCTCTGGCCAGGAGGGATTTTATAGCACTGTATACAGAAAGGTGATTACCCTTCCCTTTATATTTATGACACCATGTTACACTAGTTTTATAGGACTTAGGTGTTGTGTTGCTGAGTGTTGCAATGCCTAACTTTTAGGTGCCTAGAAAATCACAGGAACAACGTGATCCACAAAGACTGGGATAAAATTTAATAGTGCAAAGTGCAAGGTCATGCGCTTAGAGACTAACAACAAGAATTTCTGCTTTAAGCTGGGGACTTATCAGTTGGAAGGAACAGAGGAGAAAGACCTGGGTGTATTGGTTGATCACAGGATGACTATGAACTGCCAGTGTGATACAGCCATGAAAAAGGCTAATATAGTCCTAGGATGCATCAGGCCAGGTATTTCCAGTAGAGACAAGGAAGTTTTAGTATCATTATACAAGGCACTGGTGAGACCTCATCTGGAATACTGTGTGCAGTTCTGGTCTTCCATGTTTAAGAAAGATGAATTCAAACTGGAACAGGTGCAGAGAAGGGCTAATAGGATGATCCAAGGAATGGAAAACCTACGTTATCAGAGGAGACTCAAAGAGCTTGGCATGTTTAGCCTAACCAAAGAAGCCTATGGGGAGATATGATTGCTCTCTATAAATACATCAGAGGGATAAATACCAACCAGGGAGAGAAGTTATTTAAGTTAAGCACCAATGCTGACACAAGAACAAATGGATATTAACTGGCCATCAACAAGTTTAGGCTTGAAATTAGGCGAATGTTTCTAACCATCAGAGGAGTGAAGTCCAGGAACAGCCTTCCAAAGGGAGGAGTGGGGGCAAAAAAATCTAACTGGCTTCAAGACTGAGCTTGATAAGTTTATGGAGGAGATGGTATGATGAGACTGCCTACAATGGCATGTAGCTGATCTGAGACTGCTAGCAGCAAATATCTCCAACAGCTGGTGATGGGAAACTAGATGGGGAGGGCTCTGAGTTACTGAAGAGAATTCTTTCCCAGGTGTCTGGCTCATGGGTCTTGCCCACATGCTCCGGGTCTAACTGACTGCCATGTTTGGGGTCAGGAAGGAATTTTCCTGCAGGTCAAATTCATAGAGATCCTGGGGTTGGGGGGTGTCCTTTCTCGCGGAATGGGGCATGGTTTACTTGCAGGTTTAAACTAGTGTAAATAGTGGATTCTCTGTAACTTGAAGTTTTTCTATCATGATCTGAGGACTTCATTAACTCAGCCAGAGATTAGGGGTCTATTTCAGGAGTGGATGGGTGAGATTCTGTGGCCTGCAATGTGCAGGAGATCAGACTAGGTGATCATGATGGTCCCTTCTGACCTTAAAGTCTATGAGTCTGTGAAACAGCATTAGGCACCTAGTCTCCCTGCACAATGAATAGGGAGAGATAGGCACCTAAAAATACGAACCACAAAAAGCCAGCACACTGGTCATGGAGCCGCCTAAACTAGCAAATGGGAGATCCCAATGAGAGGAATGTGTCCTAAGCCTCCCCGCTTCCCACAGAGTTGGATGTGTAAGTCCAGGTTACAGGGAGACACCTATCTCCTCTGGCAATCCACAGCTGGGAACCCCTATCCTGGAGTCAGAGAAAGAGAAAGGCACCTGCCTCATTCCACACAAAACAGCTGGCGGAGGTGGCTTTAAGTCCCCTGGTTAGAATACTCACCTGGAATGTAGGAGAACCCAGGTTATATCCCCTCTGCCTGATGGGGAGAAAGGATTTGAAGAGGAGAATTGAAACCTGGGTTTCCCGCTTTGCGGGTAGGTGTCCTAAAGAGCAGACTATAGACTTATTCTTATGTGTTCACTCTCTAGTCCAGTGACTCTTTAAGTATTTATTCAAAGTGGATCAGCTTCAGCAGGAGAGAATGAGGAAGACTAACATCACACTATCCCATAATACAGTGGTTAGCATAACCTCCTGAGAGGTGGGAGACCCTTGTTCCACTCCTTTCTTCCCCATCACATGTGGGAGAGACTGAAACCAGGTCTCCCATATCCCAGGTGCATGCCCTAATCATTGGGCTAAAAGTTATTAGGTGGGTACCACCTCCTCCTCTGGCCAGAATTTGAATGGCACCTGCTCTGGTTGGCTGCCTCTGAACACACCTCTTGGATTGGGCCCCTCCTGGATTGGGCCCAGCGGAGACGGGCACGTCTCTGCCAGTCTGCCCGCTGTTCGTGGATTGCACTGGGGCATAGGCGGGAGGCAGGCATCCAGATGCCTAGGTTGAGGCTGGGAAGGGAACTTTTACAGCAAAACATTAGGCACCAGGTAAGTTTAGGTGCCTACAGGGTTAGGCGGCAGCCAAGCAGGAGTTTTGTGGATTGCAGTGGCACCTAAAAGTGGGACTTTGATACCTAAATACCTTTGTGGAAATGGGCCTTAGTCTCCCAGTTATCAATGCAGTACTTCTTGTGAATTTATAAATTCCTTTATTCAAAATTCCCAATTTAAAATATATAAATTATTTTAAGGAGCACTGTGAGTTTGTGATCGGCTGTATAGACCCTATCCAGCAACTGGCAGGGAAAGAGTTAACTCTCTCTCCATAAGCAGAATAGGTCACACAAGTGTCTGCTTTTATTACAAGGAGGGGAATGTGGCTGGGCTCAGCTGGAGTGAATTACTCTGTCAGGAGGGACTATAAAAGGATTGAGCTCTGTAGCATTCCCCCTTGTTCTTTCATGGTTTGGGAGCTGACCTAGGATGAGTGGGGAGTCTGGCTGTTCAAAGCACTAATTTGTTTTTTACCAGGTGAACTCTGGCTCTGAGCAGATTTTGCTAAACATGAAGCATGTGGGTTGTTTCTTCTTTCTTTGGCCCTTGGCTTATCTGACCTGGCACAGTGACTGATAAAAATACAGAGAAGAGAATGAAATAGATAATTAGAGCAGGGTTAAAACAACAACAACAACAAAAACCTGAACATTGAATTGCAAGAAGCATCTTGGCTCATAATGGGAGGTTTTTCAAATATACTCTCACTAGAAAAAAACATAGGGAAGAGAGGTAAGTAAACTATTGAGGTCAAGAGGCAAAATAACAATAGTCGTCCTCAGAAGAAGTAGTGATTGTGTCGGGGTGGAAACAAAAATAGTGGACTTTTAATCAAGTTTTACATCTGAACATAGTAAATGGGGGCAGGTTGTACACAACAGTTTATGCAAAAGGCTCCACTGGCTTAAAGGGGACATTCTTAATTGTTACCTAGATTATAACACCTGTATTGAGTAATTCCAGGGAGTCTAGTAGTTTTTATTATTTTCATTCCCTTGAATATAATGGACTGAGAATTAGCGTTCGGGAACAATTTGTTTCCTGCAAAGAGTTATTCCAGCATAAATATCACACTGGCACAAACCGTATAGTGTTTTGACTAGTTTTCCCTAGAGGATGAGGGGGGGAAAAAACACCCTGGAAATATTATTTTCCATTGAGAGTAGTGTTAGTAAGTGAAGCCCCTACTCTACTTGCGCTATATTGATGACATCTTCATCATCTGGACCCATGGAAAAGAAGCCCTTGAGGAATTCCACCATGATTTCAACAATTTCCATCCCACCACCAACCTCAGCCTGGTCCAGTCCACACAAGAGATACACTTCCTGGACACTACAGTGCTAATAAACAATGGTCACATAAACACCACCCTATACCGGAAACCTACTGACCGCTATTCCTACCTGCATGCCTCCAGCTTTCACCCTGACCACACCACACGATCCATCGTCTACAGCCAAGCTCTGCGATACAACCGCATTTGCTCCAACCCCTCAGACAGAGACAAACACCTACAAGATCTCTGTCAAGCTTTCTTACAACTACAATACCCACCTGCGGAAGTAAAGAAACAGATTGATAGAGCCAGAAGAGTTCCCAGAAGTTACCTACTACAGGACAGGCCTAACAAAGAAAATAACAGAACGCCACTAGCCGTCACCTTCAGCCCCCAACTAAAACCCCTCCAACGCATTATTAAGGATCTACAACCTATCCTAAAGGATGACCCAACACTCTCACAAATCTTGGGAGACAGGCCAGTCCTTGCCTACAGACAGCCCCGCAACCTGAAGCAAATACTCACCAACAACCACATACCACACAACAGAACCACTAACCCAGGAACTTATCCTTGCAACAAAGCCCGTTGCCAATTGTGCCCACATATCTATTCAGGGGACACCATCACAGGGCCTAATAACATCAGCCACACTATCAGAGGCTCGTTCACCTGCACATCCACCAATGTGATTTATGCCATCATGTGCCAGCAATGCCCCTCTGCCATGTACATTGGTCAAACTGGACAGTCTCTACGTAAAAGAATAAATGGACACAAATCAGATGTCAAGAATTATAACATTCATAAACCAGTCGGAGAACACTTCAATCTCTCTGGTCACGCAATCACAGACATGAAGGTCGCTATCTTAAAACAAAAAAACTTCAAATCCAGACTCCAGCGAGAAACTGCTGAATTGGAATTCATTTGCAAATTGGATACTATTAATTTAGGCTTAAATAGAGACTGGGAGTGGCTAAGTCATTATGCAAGGTAGCCTATTTCCTCTTGTTTTTTCCTACCCCCCCCCCCCCCGATGTTCTGGTTTAACTTGGATTTAAACTTGGAGAGTGGCCAGTTTGGATGAGCTATTACCAGCAGGAGAGTGAGTTTGTGTGTGTATGGGGGTGGGTTTTTGGAGGGGGGTGAGGGAGTGAGAGAACCTGGATTTGTGCAGGAAATGGCCTAACTTCATTATCATGCACATTGTGTAAAGAGTTGTCACTTTGGATGGGCTATCACCAGCAGGAGAGTGAATTTGTGTGGGGGGGCGGAGGGTGAGAAAACCTGGATTTGTGCTGGAAATGGCTTTTAGATAAGCTATTACCAGCAGGACAGTGGGGTGGGAGGAGGTATTGTTTCATATTCTCTGTGTATATATAGAGTCTGCTGCAGTTTCCACGGTATGCATCTGATGAAGTGAGCTGTAGCTCACGAAAGCTCATGCTCAAATAAATTCGTTAGTCTCTAAGGTGCCACAAGTACTCCTTTTCTTTCTGCGAATACAGACTAACACGGCTGTTACTCTGAAACCTGACATATTAGAGTATTTTAATATGCCAGGTGCTCAGCTTGATCTAATATTCCATTTCAAATAATATGAAAATCTTTAAAGCAAGAACACAACAAACAAGGAAAAAGTCAGTATTTTTACTTGATTGTTTGTTTCTTAAAGGGTGAGGAAATTCTGCTTACTATTTCAAGATTACTGAAATACTATAATTAGAAGCTAACATATAATAAAAAAGTACAATGGTGCATAATAGGGATGCATTTATGACAGTTTGTATATGATAGTTTTTAAAAAGGTAGAAGACAAACCCATACTAAAATTAGGTGTGTGTTTTGATAATTTACCCTTTTGTACCCAGCAAAACTAATACTTACAAATCTGTTTAGAATCATTAAGATGCAACAGTAACAAACCTGCATGAAATCATACATAGTTCCAGTTCCAGCCATGACAGCGCTGAAATGCCCTAGTGCAAATAGAGGCAAAATCAATTTCAAGGCCTTCAGAGTCTCTGTGAGCTTTATGCAGATTTGGGATCATTTGGATTTGGGTCAGAAGTGAAGTAACTGTGGTGATCTCAGTTCAATTTCTAACAGGTATTAGTTAATGTACCACAAAACAGCACAATTATATTTGTAAACAGCTCTGTACATGTATAATGCCAATGTATGTGGTATGTGATTTTTTTAAAATAATTATTTGGCAATATGTGCTCAGGAGAAATTTAGGAGAGGAGGAAATGTGTTGGCCAGGTCAGTACTGAGTAGGTTTGACCTTACTACCCTGTTTAATGTATTTTAGTATACCATACTGTACCCTAAAGGAAATCTGAGGGAGCAGGTGATTAAGAAATGGGGTGTAGATGACATTCCCGTGAATATCATTGGGCCTAGACTAGAACACTGGATGGTCCCCCTACTGAATCGAGCAAGCAGATCAAAAAAGAACACCCACAAACTTTGGAGAAGTTCAGTTTGGATCTGAGTCTGGATCTGAACTTCACAACTCAGGCCCATTTTTAGTTGCTCTACTTGGGAGTTGGCCTACACAATGCATTCCCACCTGAGAATAGATATGTGAATGTAATATTTTTAAGGTGAACAAACAGCATATAAATAAAAACAAAATCAATCTAGGGAAAGGTCTGTTTTTAGCCTTTGTAGCTTGGATTTGGGGTCAGCTAGTATATGTAACAAGCCTTATTCCATAATGAAAAGACTTAGTAAAGCCTAGAACTGGCTTCTCTTGCTGTATGACCCTGGGCAAGTCAATTAATATTGAATAGTACCCAACTCAGGACCCCACTTAGATTCATCTTCCCAGTTTATCAGCAAACCATTGATATCTACTCTAGGAGAATGTTTTTTCAAGCAGTTTTGCACCCACTTTATAGCAATTTCATCTAGACCATGTTTCTCTATTTTTATGAGAATATCTTGAGTGGCAAAGTCAAATGAAGTGAGCTGTAGCTCACGAAAGCTCATGCTCAAATAAATTGGTTAGTCTCTAAGGTGCCACAAGTACTCCTTTTCTTTTTCCGAATACAGACTAACACGGCTGTTACTCTGAAAAAAGTTTTATTAAAATTGAGATAAATCAGGTCTACCCCACCCCCAACCCACTAGGTCAGGAACTCTGTCAAAGAAGGAAATTAGGTTGGTTTGGCATAATTTATTCTTGACAAATTCATGTTGGCTATTACTTATAGACTCATAGACTTTAAGGTCAGACGAGACCATCATGATCATCTAGTCTGACCTCCTGCACATTGCAGGCAACAGAACCTCACCCACCCTCTCCTGTAATGGACCCCTAACATCTGGGGAAAATTCCTTCCCAACCCCAAATATGGCAATCAGTTAGACCTTAAGCATGTGGGCAAGATGCACCAGTCAGACACCTGGGAAAGAATTCTCTGTAGTAACTCAGAGCCCTCCCCATCTAGTGTCCCAGGTGCTTACAAATTGATTGTTTAATAATTTTATTCCAGTATCTTTCCAGATGTTAAAGTTAGGATCACTGGTTTATAATTCCCTGATTCCTCTTTGTTCCCTTTTTACAGATAAGTGCTATGGTTGCCCTTCTCCAGTCCTCTCGGAACTCACCCGTCCTCCATGAGTTTTCATAGATAATGACAAATGGTGCAGCGATTGCTTCCGCTAGTTCCTTAAGTACCCTAGAGTGAATTTTATCAGGCCCTGCTGACTTGAATACCTCTAATTTATGTAAATATTCTTTAATCTGTTGTTTCCCTGTTCTGGCTTGTGTTCCTTCCCTCTTGCTATTACTATTAATCATGTTAAGCATCCAAAAAGAAAAAGAGGACTTGTGGCACCTTAGAGACTAACAAATTTATTTGAGCATAAACTTTCGAAAGAGCTGTAGCTCACAAAAGCTTATGCTCAAATAAACTGGTTAGTCTCTAAGGTGCCACAAGTACTCCTTTTCTTTTTGCGAATACAGATTAACACGGCTGCTACTCTGAAACCTGTTAAGCGTCCAGTAACCATTTTTTTTTAGTGAAAACTGAAGCAAAATAAACATTAGACACCTCAGCCTTTGTGTCAGCTGTTATCTGCTCTCCTTCCCTGCTAACCAGTGGACTTACACTTTTCTTTGCCTTTCTCTTTCTCCTAATGTATTTATAGAACAATTTCTTATTGCCTTTTACATCCCTTGCTAGAAGATTGTGCTAGTCTTTTATACTGATCCTTAGCAATTCATCCGTGTTTCTGCTTTTGTAAGATTCCTTTCTGGTTTTCTAGTCAGTAAAGAGCTGCTGATGCAGTCATATTGGTCTCTTACTATTCTTCCTCTCTTTCCTTTGCATCTGGATAGTTTGCTGTGATGCCTTTAATGTTATCTTTTTGAGAAGTTGCCGGCTCTCCTGAACTCTTTTATCCCTTAGACTTTCCTCCATGGGACCTTACTCACTAATTCTCTGAGTATGTGAAAGGCTGCTTTAACTTTAACCACCTGAATAGCTCCACTGAAGTCACTCTTTTTGTCTTGGAGTCAATGGTGCAGCCCACATGCCTAAAGTTAAAAATATGCATAAGTGTTTTCAGGGTCAGGGCCAACAAGACATATATTTTTATTATTATTTAGACTGTGATATCTTCCAAAATGTACTAGGAGCTTTCAATGTACAAAGGAAGAGGCAGAGCCTGTCCCAAAGCACTTACAATCTAGAGTGTAGATACTGCAAATGGATCTATCTGGGCGGATCTTTGCATGGAACCCGATTAATTTCATGATTGCATGGATCACTCACATGAAACAGCTTATACACATTGTGAGAATAAAATCCATTAATGACAATGAAGCACTGAAATATTATGGTGATGAATATAGCCATAAGTACCAGGTAGATAGATAACTTGCAGGACTTGCGGGGGCGGGCCTAAATAAGAAAATAGATATAAAAGCAAAAAGCATTGTTATATTATATTATACTATAGTATTAGTTATCATGTACCACTTCCAGAATGCGTGCATATTAGAAAGCCAGGTTACAATGTCCATCTCTCTCTTTCATCCTAGTTGTTCTTTCCTTATCTAATGTAAAATGTTACCTCCTTTTTTCTTTTTTAAAAGAAAACAAACAACCAAAAAATTAGTTTCCATAAAACCAAAACTATGCAATACTTTTACCCCTCCCCTGAAACATTGATAAAATGATATTAAGTAGGACTACCCTTTTTATGGTAAAAAGAAAAGGAGTATTTGTGGCACTGTGCCACAAGTACTCCTTTTCTTTTTGCGAATACAGTTTAACACGGCTGTTACTCTGAAACCTGGTGAGGCTACTCTGCACCACAGTGTTCCTGAAGCATATTTTACAGAGGTATAGTAAATAGTGTAAATATTGATTTATTATCGAATGGCATAGGAGTCACAAGAAAAAAACTTTATTCACATTGTAAGCCACTTGCCAGTGGTGAGGATCCCGGAACTGCCAATGAGTACGAGATCAATATTTCCAGTTCCAACCAGTACAATGCTGAAAATTTAGTAAGGACGTTGGTGTGAAATAAGACAATGTCACTTTTAATATGTCTTGCTGCACCAATGTTTAATACATCTCATGACATGTTGTGGTTTCATATAGAAACAGCAGCTCTCTGCTGCAGGTTGCCGCAAGAAAAATATACTATTCAAACCTTGTCCACATCTCCATTTTCAGTTCATTGCTGTATCTTGAAAGAGCTAGACAACCTAACCCTTCTGTGCATACGTCTGTGCTCTGTGTGTGTGTGTGTAATACACACACATGCATATATATAAAATATACCTATTGAAAAATCGTGTAATGACCATGTAAGTAATAACTACCATGTGCAAAGTCCTTGGAATATTTTCTGTTAAAGAGGTAGTTAAGTCAGAGCTGCAATGGAAAAGATCCAACTAGTCCTCTGATCTTTTATGTCATTTTTTCTTTGACTTATTTATTGTTTGCTTAGTATAACAAACTGAAAAATTAATTTCCCCCACATAGTATAGAGCATTTGAGCTACAGGAGAAAAATACATTGGAAGGATTGCTAACTCTTGTACTCATTATATATGTTCTATCAATAATTATCCAACCAGGCCTTTATCCCATGCTCATCACCATGGTATCAGAAAATCTGAAAGTAAACACGATAAAGGTTCTAGTTTTTGAAGTTAAATATATATTTCATAACAATCAGATATCATTTTCTTAGTATGGATAAAGACTTTTAAAAAGAAAACACTTTTCCCTACCCTTTGTTTTGAAATGGAGGAAAAATACTTTAATTTTATATTTAATTTCCAAATACCATAGCCCAAAATCATGCCATGTTAATGTACAGTATCTTTTTAAAAAATGGAGATAGTCCCCAATGACAACTTGGTTAATTTTTAAATGGTAAACTCAAACTGTTTAGCAATCCCCAAGGCAACATAGTTGAAAGGCACATGGATGCTGCTTAAACTTATCACCAATGGCATTTTAAATTATCTGTTGTAGGATGCAATACTGAGATAAAGGACTAATTAGTGTCCACTTGCCAGTGTTTAGTCACCAAGTAGCTTGGAAGCACTAAAGAACAGCTTTATAACAATTTACTGCATCCTTCTCAGACAAAGAGGGATAGCTCAGTGGTTTGAGCATTGGCCTGCTAAGCCCACGGTTGTGAGTTCAATCCTTGAGGGGGCCATTTAGGGATCTAGGGCAAAAATTGGGGATTGGTCCTGCTTTGAGCAGGGGTTTGGACTAGATGACCTCCTGAGGTCCCTTCCAACCCTGAGATTCCATGAATTGATTCTATGAAAAGAAACCATTTTGCAATTGTCAAACATAATCTGACATCTCTATAATATTGCTTCATGTTTGGCATTTTTGTTCTGCTGTCAAAACAGTTTCTGTACTTCACTAAGGGATTTTTCTTAGCTGATCTCAAAAGGAAGGTATTCAACAGTGCATCTTGCGAGCACTGGAGAATTATCTTCATCTTCTACATTAATTGGGCTGGTTAGAACTGATTTGTGAATAAATAGTGTCTAGGCAGCATGTTTTAGAGTTAAGGTAAATGGGGAGTTCCCAGTTAGGCTCTCCGCATTTGGACCGGCATTAGTTATTCTTTGTTCATGATTTCAAGTTTGGTTTTTACATGCATAAGAGCTAGAAACATGGTGTGTTTGTTTTTTTTAATGAATTGTGGGATTCTGATCCATCATGTGCCCCCAGGAGATGGCACCTCAGGCATAGGCCTTTAGTGCCTCTGCCTTAATCTAGCCCTGTATATAAGGATACTGCTAATGTTGCTATTCCCAAGGGTCTGTCAGCATTGCCAGAATTATTATTTTTAATTATCAGAACAGCCCCTTGATGCAAGCACTTTAGAAATAAAATTAATCATAAACAAGCAAAGATTATCCATTCTTCGATGCTGGTTGTGTAAGCCCCTCCTCTCAGACAGACCATTTCAGTGTCTCTGTGAATCCACATGGGCACAGGATTCCATTCTCATGAAGCAGCTTGCAGGAGTGGGGACATAGAAACTCTTCAGGAAAGGCCCACATTCCTCATATGTGTAGACAATGCCTAGCACACTGTGGGCACCCTGTACTATAAGTAAAAATAATGATAAGACAGACTGGTAAGTGCTTTTCTGTCAAAACTGCTGTTTCCTGTGGAAAATTGGGGTTTTGACTAAACAATTTATGTTGTGAAAATTTGTGTGAAAACTGCCTGCTTTCCACAGAAAAAATAGACTTTTCAACAAAAACTAAAATGCACATTTTGGGGGTTTTCAGCTGAAAATTGAAAAATTTAACTTAAGAAATGCTGCCACCGTGCCATGGGGTAGTTGCTGTTTGAGATGTCATGCCTCCAATCTTCTCTATAGGCTGGGTTCCCCAGATGAACTACTCTTCCCATGACACAACATGGCCTGGGACTTCCATGATGCATCACAGCAGCTCAGCAAGTTCCAAAAAAGTTAAAATTTTCCACAAGGGCGGGAGGAGGGGGACAATTTCAACCAGTTTTAGTAGTGAGGTGAATCAGAGAACTACAGGTCAGGTGACCTGGGTTCTTTTCCTGACTGCCAGAGACTCATTGTATAACCTTGGTCAAGTCTTTTAGCCTTTCTGTGCATAATTTTCCATCTACAAAATCAGAATACTTATACCCACCTTTACAAGTCACTTTAGGGTTCTAGGCTGAAAGCTCCTGTATAAGTGTAAATAATTACTATTTTATTAGAAACCTTCTATTTGAGAAATGTTTACCTCAGCCAACCTGGCAGTCCTAGGGGCAACACAGTGCACTACCATATGGCGATGTGAGTTTGTCTGTCTTGCATTTTAGGTTAGGAAGGCCTGAGCACATCAACACTAGAGAGGAGGGAGTGCTTTCATCATTTATGAGTGATCACTCTGGCCAATGCTTGGAGCAGAATTCATGGGCTCTGGAGGGAACATTGCCCATCACTATTCAGCATAAGAGACTGTTATTGCAACATAGGGCCTCTGAAGGCAGTGAAAACAAGAAGAAAAATGGTTTACAACTCCATACAGAGTCTCTCTAGGTTGGAATAAAATTTGGGATCATGCATATAATGTTCTGGATCTCGCTCCAACAGCAATCTATTGAATTATTAGAAATTACTTTTTCAAGATCATTAGGCTATTTTTAAGGTCTAGGTAAGGGTGCAGATTTATCATGGCAATTGCCAGTCTCTTAGAGTCCAAGAACTGCTTTTCTTGCTTCCCCCATCTACAAATACGTAAAAAAGCTGGCTGGCTAAATGAATGGTCAGATGAACAACTGTCACTGAGAGTCTTAAGAGAACAGCCTTTGGGGTTGTGGATGAAGCTACTGTTGAACATAGAATTGGCATTAATCATGATAGGAAGCAAGCATTATTCATGAACTCACCATGGAGATTGGAGGAGGGAAATCGTTAGACCACTTTGGCAGCTTAGGCGAACCAAATAAAGAGCAAGAACAGCCCTTACCCACTAACATTTAGGACAGTATTTGTGAAAACTAGAGATGGTCTAATTCAAAAACTCAGATCAAAACTTTGCTGATGAGTTTAACAATCCCCAGTGAAAGAAGCTTGGGCCTGAAAGGAAAAAAAGGGTCAGGGATAAGTATTCCAAGGGGGCATGAAATTCCTCCATGTCCAAACCAAACCTGGTTTTGACAAAGGACATTTAGATTCTACAGTCTACATCTGTAATTTTTTTTGGTGGGTGGGGGGGTGGGGGGCATTCTTTAGTCAGAAATTACCTTGCCTTTTAAAAGGAACACTACCAAGTTCATTTTAATGGCCTGCCATTTATTTTACGACATTCTTTGTAATGCCTTTTCATAAGTTTGAAAAAAGAAACATTACTATTCCTTTTTCAGTAAATAAGGAGGAAGTTAAACAAGAAAACCCCACACAGTATAGGACTTATATAGATAATATAAGTGAATTGGAACTGTGTGTTTGTACGCAACATGTGTAGCAATATAAAAAATGACAGTTTTCTAATATCAGAGGTGTAGCCGTGTTAGTCTGTATCCACAAAAAACAATGAGGAGTCCACCATCCCTAAGAAACGGCAAGAAATTCTGAAGTGGAATGGATGGGGATGTAATGACTCTACATTTATATTTAATAAATATAAGGTGGCACCTTAAAGACTAACAAATTTATTTGGGCATAAGTTTTCACGAAAGCTTATGCCCAAATAAATTTGTTAGTTTTCTAGTGGTGTTTTATGCCCTCTAGTGGGTTTTGAGTTTATTACACTTATTATGCCTGGAATGCTGGCCATTTTTTAACTTTTTGCTTTAACAACATTTAGTTTGTGTAAAACGCATACACTAGATTTATTCCTAAGTAATATACCCTACAAATTTAGAAGGATGCCTATTATGCCCTGTTTAATTCTTTCTGGGAGTTTTCTATCACAGCCTAATCTTTGTTTAACATTTCCTTCTGTAGCAAACTTTATGTTCCTAACACATATTTACAGTGTTAAGCAACCACAAAAAAGATTGCTGAGTGATAGCTTCATGCAAGTGATATTATTGCACCAAAATAAAAAATTACACTTCTGTTGCACTTTTTAAAAAAAGACTCTTATGACCAGATAAATAATTGTAAGTGGAGTATGCAGAAGTGTCTCTCTTCTCCATTTAAAATTTTGAGCATTACCCGCTCCACTCACATAATGGAAAAATGGCAAAAATGATTTTTTGAGTTGCAATGCAGAACTATGACTTCTCCATACTCGATCTCCACAGGGATTTCCACAACTTCCGCCTTAGACCCAGCAGAGGACCAACCTGAGAAAACAGTCTGCATTAGATTCAAAATGAGTCAAAGAATGGTGATGTTAGCTCATGATGCCACAAATATGGACAATATTGTCTGATATTTCTTGAAATGAGGCCATGTCAGCAGAAAATATGGTCCACCCATTAGGCAGCATAACTGGTATGCAACAACCACTACTGACAGAGCTAATAGGTATTGTAGATGGATGGATACATTGATAGACAAATACTGATCTACTAATGTTAATGTTACAGAACACACAGTAATAATCCCACACATTACACCAGCTGTGGGAATTCCCTAAAGCCCATATTATCCAAGATGGCACAAATTTAGTTAGCTTGTAAATGGTACAGTCCCGGCTCCTATGTGTCTCATAGGAAATCACACCCATGTTCCTCAGACCACCACTTAGAAAGGTCCAGTGTTCTATCAGCATAAGGAGACAATCCATTAACTTGATATTATCCCTTACAATGAGGAGTCAGACATGGAACGATGGTCTGTTAGTTGTTGAACACAAGATTAAAGCTAAATTTCATCCGTTTCCCAATAGGTGTTCATTTGATAATGAAGTTTTGACTTCTGGTATGTTATAGCTTAACTGACACACCACAAATGCACATCTAGTCTGTCATATCCTTTTCACTTCACTTTCTTGGATAAAAAAGGAGAGCACATGTGATTAATACAGGAATCAGTGGTACTATTTTTGTTCAGTCAGCTAAAGTATACAATCTTGTGATGTCCTTTTGTTATGTTACAAAATTAGGTAGAAAGTTAATACAAATAATGAGGACCAAAGCATTGTTCCACAGTTGTTCCACAATAATAGGTTCATATGTGGTATATGCAATTTTGATACAGAAACTTGCAAATATTGCAACTGAAAAAATGTAGAGAAGGAAAATGCACTCGCTATTATAATTTGTATAACTAGAAGAGGAGAAAGAATCACACATTAAGGTTTTAGCTACTACCTAATTTGAAAAGTCAGTGTGTAAATGGCTTCCATGTTTGTTGTATTTCAGTGACTTCAAGATCAAATCTGCTCAGTTGTCAAGTAACAAGATAGTTTTTCCACTTTATAATACAAGCTTTACAAAACTCACCCTCCCTTGTCTTCCCTTCACTTGAGCTTTCAGAGACAACCCATGCCTACAGATAGTGGGGGAGGAGGGGCAGAGTGAGGACAGCCAGCTTTAGCAGTGTTACTGAGCATGCTCGGTCTATGCCAAGGAGCAAATCTGAGGAGACACGTGGCAGGTGCCCACAATTCTTCATCACTTCTTCTGGTCCCTTGCACGGGTTTCTAGGTCTTGGAGATGCAGTCCTTTTCTCTTCAGACTCCTCTTGACAGAGCTTTCCGTCATATCCTCAGTCTTCCACATTCTTTCTTGCCGTCATCTTCCTCCAAAGATTTCTTTACTGGCTGTTCTTCCATTCTTTTCACATGTCCAGCCCACCTCAAATGCATGCTCTCCACCATATCTATGATTGAGAGTCCCAAATTCATCTTTCCCCTAATTTCTTCCATGCTCATTTTATCTGTCCTCTGGTCGCCTGCCATTCTCCTCCTCATACTATTTTCTATTACCTGTATCTTCTTTTCTTCCATCTCCATAAGACTCACCATTTCCAAACCATAGAGCAGGCAGGAACAAATACACGCAGCCCACACTTTTCCTTTCAGTTTGTTACTTAACTGCCGGTCTCACAGTACTCTTTCTACCTTTTTCACTACTACCCATGCTCATTGGGTTCTTCTTTTCAGTTCCAGATCTCTCGCCAATGGTACTAAGTTTACTTCCCAAGTACTATAAACAAATTCTTTTTTCTGATTCAGCTTCTCTCCTAAAACTTTGATCAACATCTCTTCTTCCACCTTCCCTTCTTGCATAACTTCAGTTTTCTTTATATTTACCTTCAAATCATGATCTTTAAACACAGATGCCCATTCTGATACTATATTTACCAATTCCTTTTTGCTGTCAGTCAAAAGGGCCAGATCATCAGCATATGTTATTTTTCTTGTGTCTCCACTTGCTTGTTTTTTCTATTAATTAACTCCATACATAGGATGAAGAGAAGTGGACTCAGCACACTGCCTTGTTTAAACCCTGCCATCATCTCACAACTCTCTGAAATTCTATGTGTTGTTACCACCATAGCTCTGGACCTCCATATGGCTCCTCTTATCATCTGCATTTCTTGAAGTCCCCCGTCAATCCCTCCATCTCAATAATTGAAACACCAACTCCCGCTGAACGAAGTCATGTGGTTTCTCAAGATAAAAAAAAACTAAATACCAGTTAACCCATCCATTTATCATTCTTTCAAACTTCTTCTCTTTGCAAATACTGTGTCTATAACATTCCTTCCTTTGCTAAAGCCATGATGCTGCTCTCCTATATTTTGCTACACCTTGCACCTCAACCTTGCCTCCAAAACTCTCTTAAGGACTTTGAGGTTGATGAATCCGATGAAGTGAGCTGTAGCTCACGAAAGCTTATGCTCCAATAAATTTGTTAGTCTCTAAGGTGCCACAAGTACTCCTTTTCTTTTTGATGTAGCCACAGGTGTGTATAGAATGGACTTCCCTCTTGAACAGCCCCTTGCAAGTGTTCTTCCTTTGGTAAAGGTCAGTATGGGAGGATTGAGGTTTCTTAAATCCCTCAGAATTGCATCTTCCAACTTCATCTGTGGTCAGCTTCATGTTCTACTTCCTTTGACCTCAGCTCTATAGACCTTTTGTAAAAGCATACCTTCTTCTGCACAGTGTACATAACCCCACTATTGCAGTCATCCTGTTCTCAACTGGTACAAGACTGCAACTTGCCAGGAACTTCTACATATCTCCTCATTTGTGACAAAATCAAACCAATGGATGTTAAGAATACGCCATAACTTTCAAAACTGAAAACTGTTTAGTTTCCTTTCCTCGGCTGTTTTATAATGGTCATGTTTCTGCTCCATGTAACAGAGTTGATGTTACTACTGCATTGAATACTTGTATCTTAGTTATCACACAACATCACGCCACCCAAACAAAGTCCTTTGAAGATATTGAAATGCCATTCATGCAAGACTGATCCGATGTGTGACTTCTTCAGATATAGAACCTTCTACTGTCAACTGACTACCAGACAGATAAAACTATCCACCCATTCAGTATAATTGCCATATACATGCAGCATCAGCAGGTCATTTCCATTTTATAGGAGGCATGAATAGCTTTGGTTAATCACCACTGATATTAAATCCCATAGATTAAATCCCATAGATCCCATAGCAGCTCTTCCAGCATTAGCTATAGTTGGTCCATAGTCAGTCCAAGTAAGGCAATATCATTCACATACTCGAGATCCTCTAACGATGAATCTTTAAATTTCCCACCTCCTGCTTTGGCCTCAGTCAGCTTTGTCATCAAATAGTCTATTAGAAC
Source organism: Eretmochelys imbricata (assembly GCF_965152235.1). Classification (NCBI taxonomy): domain Eukaryota; kingdom Metazoa; phylum Chordata; order Testudines; family Cheloniidae; genus Eretmochelys; species Eretmochelys imbricata. The sequence goes on from NC_135572.1 coordinate 315,924,392, forward strand.
ATTAAGTAAGGTGACAGAACTCATCCATGCCATACTCCTGAGTCTACTGAAAACCAGTCTGCAATTAACAATCATTTACCTTCACACAGCTAAATGTAGCATGGTACAATTCTTCCACTAAGTACATTAAGTCCTCAGGCACACCATATGGGCATAAAAGTATCCACTGAGTCAAAATCGGCTATAATCTATAAACGCGATGAAACTTTCTTCTCTTGCTCTAGTCATTTTTCAGTAACATTCCACAGAACATATATACCATGGATTCTAAATTGAGCTGTACAGAAACCACACTGGATGTGCAATTTAGGAACTTCATAGTCTCAAATACACATTTCTGATTATGTCTTTCGGAGGCTTTCTGAATACACTGTGCCATACCATTCCACCATTGATTATGATCATTCTGACAGGCCCTCATGACTGCTCACTCAAGACATTGCTTTTCCTCTATTGCCCATTTCCTCTTCCATTCACTGACTTGATTCTGACCTTCCAGTTCATCCATTCTGCACCATGCCTCTTTTTTTCTCACCCATACTTTGATGGTATCATTTGTAATCCAGTATTGCTTTTTCATTGTCTTTAGTCCCAGTTGTTCTCCAGCTATCTGTGTGATAGAATCCCAGAAGAAAGCCCATGCTTCTTGGGTGTTAGACAGCTGGTAATGCAATATAGAATATTTGTTGGAAATTGCTACCTGTGTAATTATTAGCAGTTCATTCATCATGAAGCTTATCAACATTTACACGTTTCAACGCAGTAGATACCAGTCTTTGGAACTTTATTAAATGGAACATCATTGTTGCTGTTAGGAGTTGATTATCAGATTCCAGAGCAAGATCAGCACTCCTAAATATACATACATCTTGTTCCAAACTAGAATGTGATCCAAGGCTGTATTGTTACCCAATGGATATTGAAATATATACTTATAGCAGTTCTTGTGCTGAAACCAGGTAGACATTAAAAATAGTTCATGTGTGGAAGCAAATTCTAATAGATGAAAATAATTATCTGGTCTCTCCTCCGGTAAGCTGTGTGGTCCCAGTACAAATTCAAATCCAGTTCTATCATGGACAATTCTCATGCTCATATCTTCTAAGTTGGCAATATGAAGTCAGGATCACATACTACATACAACGTCCTCTAACCTGGTATAAAAACCATCCTTTTCAGCATCAGGCCTTGTGTCATGTTGAGCATATCCACTAATAACTATCATACATCCTCCATTCAAACTCAAAATGGTGGCTATCAGACATAGAGAATAGGCCTGCCAAGTCAGTTGTGCAGATTGCGCCACAGGGACAAAATCAAAGCAACACCAGTGTGCCCTTCAGATGTGTCATTAGGCATGCAACAATTGAAAGGTCTGACTGCTACAAGTCAGATTTGTGCTGTCAGTGTTTAAATTCCACCGTGTCTCTTGCATGCCACATACAACAGTCACCCTTTCCAGTTCTTCAGCCAAGAGAGTCCTTTTTCCAACAGCTGTTAATGATCAGACATTCTGTGGTCCATCCTCAGATACTGATGTTGCTTCAGAAGGCGACATATCGTCTTTGTCAGGTGCTTCCCTCCCATTTCTGTTTATGGAAGAATCATCATCATACAGTGTGACTCCTCTGCGTGCAGTAGAAGATTTAGATGCATCCTGAAGCTTGGTTCCATTGTGAGTAGTAGACAAAACTGCCGAAGCAGATAAAGCAGATGAAATTGCTAACGTTGTACGTTGTACGTGTTTTTCTTCTGCATGTCAAAGCTAGAGACGTTTTACAGGGATGGCTTGCCAAGCCATTGCCCAACCCTTCCACTTTATCTGGGCTTGGGACCAGCACTAGGAACAAAGACATTGTGGTGTGGTTATTACAAGTATAATTGAATGTAAAATTTGGCCCTCCATCTGGAACTTAGTTAACTATTTTGTTGATGCATATACCAGAATAGAAACCAGGTCCCATAGGAGAGGAGACCTAAACAGAATAAATGTAGGAAAACCTTTAGTTTTGTCACAAAACTGAGCAGCTATGATTCTGACTACCCACAGGGTTGATTAAGAAGCTGTCATTTCTCCATACTACTCTTCTGAATATAAGTGCACTTTAACATCTTCAGCACAGTGTTTATCAGCAGGAGAAAACTTAAATTAGACAAGTTACTGCCTGTCAAGGTTCCTTCCCCACTCTGAACTCTAGGGCACAGATGTGGGGACCTGCATGAAGAGACCCCCTAAGCTTATTGCTACCAGCTTAGGTTAAAACTTCCCCAGGGCACAAAGTCTTTGCCCTTGGATTAGGTAAAACACTGCCACCACCAAGTGTTTTAGACAAAGAACAGGGAAAGGACCACTTGGAGTCCTGTTCCCCCAAAATATTCCCCCAAGCCCTACAACCCCTTTCCTGGGGAAGGCTCGATAATAATATCCTCACCAATTGGTACAGGTGAACACAGACCCAAACCCTTGGATCTTAAGAACAATGAAAAATCAATCAGGTTCTTAAAGGAAGAATTTTATTTAAAGAAAAGGTATAAGAATCACCTCTGTAAAATCAGGATGGTAAATACTTTACAGGGTAATCAGATTCAAAACGTAGAGAATCCCTCTAGGCAAAACCTTAAGTTACAAAAAGACACAAAACCAGGAATACACATTCCCTCCAGCACAGCGAATTTACAAGCCAAAACAAAGAAAAACTTAATGCATTTTCTAGCTAGGTTACTTACTAACTTTACAGGAGTTGAAGGGCTTGCATCCTTGATCTGTTCCCGGCAAAGGTATCAACCAGACAGACAGACAAAAGCCTTTCCCCCCACACACACACTCCAAGATTTGAAAGTATCTTGTCCCCTCATTGGTCATTTTGGGTCAGGTGCCAGCAAGGTTAGCTGAGCTTCTTAACCCTTTACAGGTGAAGGGATTTTGCCTCTGGCCAGGAGGGATTTTATAGCACTGTATACAGAAAGGTGGTTACCCTTCCCTTTATATTTATGACACTGCCATGCGCAAATTAGAGCTATCAGTAAGGTGGAGGCTATTATTAACACTAACTAAGGGCCAAATAAGATTACAGTTGGAAAATGTTTCATTGTTTTTCCTTATTCAAGTAGAAATAGGAAAGGTAGTCAGAACTGGGATACTTTATAGCTGAAGTTAAATCCAGCTCTTTACTGTCATTTAATACAACAGACACAGAGAAACATTTTCACTATACAAACAATCCTAAACATTTTATTTCCAAATTTTATATAACACTTTTGAAATGCAATAGAAAAATATCATCCTGTGTCACAGCCTGGGAATATATACATGGCTACTAAAATATTGGAGGCTGACTGGCCTAGAATCCTTGTTACCATTAACATCAAACTGCAGTAGACTTTCACAAACATACAATTATATTACGAACAGAGTGTTTTATTCTGCAACAAATGCAAACAAAAATGGAACCAGAACTGCCTTCTGACTGTCCAAAATGATCCATTAGTGACAATGGGAGCTTCTAGGTGCTTTGCACTTTTGCAAATCAAGCTGTTTATTTAGGGGCCTAATGTGGATTTAGAAACCTAATTTTAAGCACCATCTTGAAATTTTAGATCATGCATAAGTATAAATGATTCTTTCTAAATATATAAATATGTAGTCTACCTGATGTGTTTGGGTTGTGTTGTATTGGGGGGAAATATAAAGATTATACCCCCAACAGGTATAAGGTAGGTGGTGGAGACACCTGTATTGTGAGATACAGTTGCTAATGTAATGGAAAGTGTGGGTCTCTCGCTGGTCTCTTTCCTGTCCTAAAATATCCTGCTCCTCACACCATCCGCATGTAGTCTTTAAAAGATAGAACCCATCCTATACTACTCTTTCTGCCCATCTCTGCAGGGTCCGTATTGGTGTCACTAGTTTTTAGCAAATGTGATTAACAAAACTAAAACTACAGTAGGTGTTTTAGTATCTATCCGTGTGACACACTATTTTACATGTTGTTCTGGCCAGGTCTTGTAAAACCACTAAACAGTTCTTTTTAGATAACATAAGTATGGTCATTGCCATCATTACATAGGTTGTTCCAGGCTACAGTATCACCTGCTTCCTTGATTCCCTCCATTAGCACTTCATTTCAACCCTATAAAGTCAAGCCCTCCTCCTCACCTTAAAGGCTGCTGAATCTTGCCCTGACACATACCTCTGCTCTCATTTCTACTGTTACCCCCTCCTGCTCCCTATGCCCTGCCCCCACCTCTGTGTTACTCATCCCTTCATCTCCTTCTCTCATTCTTGTGTTCGGACCTCCCACATGCCTAGAAGAGTCTCCCTGTTTTCACCCACTTCTCTCTTATCCTTCAAATCCCTGCGTAAAACATGTTTTATTCTCATCAAAGCAACTCCCAAACATTGCATCTCCTGCAGTGTTATCCTACATCTTGCTTTTGTGTTCGGTCTTGTCCTATATCGACTGTAAGATCTTTGGGATTGGGAGTGTGTCTTACCTATGTTGTGTAACATGCTATGCAAATTTACAGTCCTATGTAAATGTTTAATAGTAATTAATAACCCAACCAATTAAAAAGCAAATGTAACTTAAAGATATTTAGCTTATTCTTGAACTCAGTAGCATTTAGTTACACATTTTGCCCATACAACAAACTACTGAGTGTAGAGAACAGAGTCCTCTTTATAAGCTGTCAGTTGAAATTCCTCTAGATAATTCTTAATGTCACTGTATTCCTCCTTTACTAGAAAATCAGTATCTAGCATCAAAAAGAGGTGTCTGCAAGTCCCAGCAAGTCTGTGGATTGACAGGAGGTTTGAAGGAATGAAAAAAATATTTAGATCCAGATCTAGGAACTGTGTTGACTTAAGCACTAAATTAAAATGGAAATGATACACATACATACAGCACATAGACATACAGATAAATGTATATATGTATGAAATGTTCTTTGCAAATTATAGTAAAAAATAGTTTCTAGCTAGTTTGACTTTAAATCTGATACTTAAGAGTAGTTAATGTTTTTAAATAGATTTTGTTTTCTTTAACCCAGGTATGGTGACATGGTGCCGAAGACAATAGCTGGGAAGATATTTGGTTCAATATGTTCCCTGAGTGGGGTCTTAGTCATTGCTCTGCCAGTTCCTGTAATTGTCTCCAACTTCAGTCGTATCTACCACCAGAATCAACGAGCAGACAAGCGCAGGGCACAAAAGGTGCGCTCTCACTTCCATCCCACACTCTTGATTTGGTGCAAAGTAGATAACAGATGGCTTTTTTATATGCTGTATGTCATCCAAGGGAGCATAATTTATTAATAGGAGGGCTGCTAAACATGCATGATAGCAGGGGCACTAAGGCAAATTTACTAATTTAAAAGTACATTTCAAGTTTGTTTTTTTTATGCTGAAATTGCTCCTTTCTTCTTCGTGGTAATATCCACAGATCCACGACAATGGGTACTTTAGCCTGCTTGCAGATTGGAGGCAGAACCAGCCCTGTCAGCCACTGGAAGTAGGGAAGTGTCTTACCTCCTGATGTTCCCTCCAGGTTTCTCTGCCTCCACACTGGCCAGCGGCTCAGCCAGACCTCCCTGCAGATTTCTCAGGAAAATTCTAAATTTATTTCAAATTTCTAGACTAATAATTTGGTTCTTTCTGATTCCCAGCCATGTCCCAAGGCTGCATTTACTTTTGGGGACATTGTTCTGTCAGTTCTCCTTCCCTGGGGCATTTACTGCAGCTAGTGCTCCTGGAGGCTTCAAGGACAGAGATAAGCCAAGAAAAGGCAGAGACAAAAGAAAGGGTCTGTGTCTCATGCGCCCCCACATTATAGAGTGTCTTGTTAAAGAATTCAGCCTGCACTGTGGGAAGAGTGCGGTTTCCCTCATAGTCCTGTCTGGGCCAGATCACCTCGCCCTACCCTTCCCTGGGTAGAATAGGAGCCAGGCAGGACTGGAGAGGCTGGCTGTGCTGAATAAGATGCAGTCCAGGCCCAGCGGGGTTACCATAGCCCTCTCCCCCAGCAGGAAAGGTGTCTGGCAGGATTGGACAAGAACTGGCTCCAGAACAAGCAGACATCCCCCAGGAGGGAGTGAAGCCAGAAGGGCAGAGCACCAGACAGAAGATTGTGTCTGAGTCCACATAGCCCGCACCACCAGCCAATGCTTAATTTGTAATAAAAGATGTGCTGGGGCTCATGCAATTAGGTGATAGGGCTCAAGCAATTTTTTTTTACTTTCATAACTGATGTGGAAGCCCAGAGGTGCTGGGGATATGAACTGCCAAGCCTAGAGGTGCCAGGGCTAAGCACCGGCAAACCCTGGCACAATTTAAGCACTGCCACCAGCCACACCTCTGACTGCGGGGCCTAACCACCTCCTCTCCATCTGTTTCCCAATGGGTCACAGATGGAGGGCTCCGGACGCAACATGACTGAGACCTCCAGGGGAAACATGCCTACCTAGCTCATGTGAATTCCATTCAACAGAGAGGAATGGAGCTTCTAGGGAGCCCATTCTTGAGCTCCAGGCCAGTACCTTCCTTGAGAGATCCAGAAAGACCCCATGTATGGGAGGGGAGACAAATAAGCCCAGCCTCTTGGAGGACAGAGGTATCACTAGTCTCTCGAATATTTTCAGAGAAATCTCTGTGTCCAATTTTACTTGAACAAGTGGCCTCTCACTGTATAGGCGCTTTACAGGCATCCAAACCCAGGCAGGCATTGTCTCCGCTCCCTTCCTTGATCATGGAAACTCTGAGATCCGTTTCACACAGATACATGGGGCTTTGGTCTTTGGGATCAGATGCTGAAACAAATTGATTCCCAGCTGGTGATACAATGGAAAACTTTATGGAAAGACGAGGAGATTCAATGTCATCAGAACAGTCACCTTATAGTTCTGGCTCCTACCATACTCTATAGAAAAGACCACAGAAACCATCAGGTGACATCAGACTACCACAACTAAATAAATTAACAATTTGGGACTGTCATCGGACACCCTAAGTGCCCCTCCAGGCTTTCACAAGCAATGTTAACACTTGGGTTGGGGAGGCAGATTCACATCTGTTTCACACAGGTACATGGGGTATTGGTATTTGGGATTAGATGCTGAGACAAATCAGTTCCCAGCTATCTTAGTGATTTGTAATGAGCATTACAGACACCATACAGAGTTTAGGCTGAAGGGAGAAGAGATCCTTCCCTGCTTACCTGTAATCAGGCTGACCACACCCCCACACCGCTCCCAGAACTGCCAGTCCTGGAGACATGCACCCACAGCTGTGACCAATAAAGAAAATGAAGCCAGCTACAAAGGAGGGAGAACAGAGAGGGAAGGGAAGTAGAAAGGGATAGCAGAAAAGTAACAATCCCGCACCAGGCTACCTCTAAGAAACTGACAGGGAGACAAAAGAAGATGTCAAGCCCTGGAATTTAAAGGCTGATAAACTCAATTTAGTGAATTCCTAATTTCAATAAATTCCTAAAAGAGACTTGTCTTCAAAGCATTCCCATTTTAACCCTCCTTAGACAATTCGTATATTTTGCAGAGGGATGGCAGCATTTTTCTTTTCCCAACTTCAATCATTACTGTTCGTCCTACATGTGCTTCCAGGGTCTCTCGCCAGGATCAGGGCAGCGATAATATTGGCTTTAGGGAAGAAGGAAATTGCTTCTCTTTTGACACACAATTTTTCTGATCAGGGTTCTGTGCAGAGAGAAAGATTATGGAAAAGCACTGGTTCCTGGAATATCTTGGATTCAGGACAAACAAACTCACATGGGATTGTCAGGGATATCAGTCTCAGAAGAATGTTAGCAGAAATATCTCACTCACCATAAGACATTTTGGTAGGCTGATGATCAACACCTTTGCATCTTGGAACAGTAAAGTACCCTATGGCCTCTCTGTGTGTGAGGACACAGGATAGGAGTTGGTGAATGGTATCTTGCAAAGCTGGGCAAGGTCACTGATATGTGTCTTACCAGCTATTACACCGTTCCCCAGGGCAGAAATGGGAGAGTGACAGTGACAATGTTTATGCCTTTCTTGATGTAGAGACTATGGCTCTCTGGCCTGATGAACCTAGTGTTGCATCTTTGGATGTCTCCGTCTCACAGAAGAGGTTTGCAATTGCAAGACCAGTCCTGCATCTGGGATCAGACAGGTTTAAAATGGATACTTGGATAAAGTGATTATTGCTGTCGTAAACCTCAGAAGAGAAGTCAACAAATAGAACATATTCTACTGGCTGATACAAAGACAATAGTTTAACTACCCTGTTAAATAAGTGAAACATAGCCTTGAGTTCTTCCGAGAGGATTTTACTGTGGGTGTATAAATGTCCAAATTAAAATGTAAAGTCTCTGTAATATGTTGTCAGCATGTTCAAGAAAAGGAAGTTTTGTACAATTATCAACCCTAAACACTTTTTTTTAGAGCATCAATCTTACTCCAATGCTGCAAGGTGATAGAGCATAAGAAAATAAAAATGGCCTTACTGGACTAGACCAATGGTCCATCGAGTCCAGTGTCCTGTCTTTCAAAGTGGCCAGTGCCAGATGCTTCAGAGAGAATGAACAGAAAAGGGCAATTATCAGTTGATTCATTCCCCATTATCCATTCCCAGCTTCTGGAATTCTGAGTTTTAGGGTTAGTTTCTGACCATCTTGGTTAATAGCCATTGATGGACCTATCCTCCATGAACTTATCTAATTCTTTGTTGAACGCAGTTATAGTTTTCACTTTCACAACATCTCCTGGCAATGAGTTCCACAGGTTGACTATGTGTTGTGTGAAGAAGTACTTCAGTATGTTTGTTTTAAACCAGTTGTCTAATAATTTCATTGGGTGATTCCTGGTTCTTGTGTTACGTGAATGGGCATATAACACTTCCCCATTCGCTTTCTCCACAGCATTCATGATTTTATAGATCTCTATCATATCTCCCGTTAGTCATCTCTTTTCTACACTGAACAATCCCAGTCTTTTTAATCTCTCCTCGTATAAAAACTGTTCCATATTCCTAATCATTTTGTTGCCCTTCTCTGTACCTTTTCCATTTCTAAAATAACTTTTCTGAGGTGGAGCGACCACAACTGCATGCAGTATTCAAGGTGTGGGTGTGGCATGGATTATGTAGTGACACTGTGATATTTTCTCTCTTATTATCTATCCCTTTCCTAATCGTTCCTAACATTCTCTTAATTTTTTTGATTGCCACTGCACATTGAGCAGCTGTTTTCAGAGATTTATCCACAATGACTCCAAGATCGCTTTCTTGAGTGATAACAGCTAATTTAGACCCCAACATTTTGTATGTATAGTTGGGATTATGTTTTCCAGTGTGCATTACTTTGCATTTACCAGCATTGAATTTCATCTGCCATTTTTTCTCCTGGTCACCCAGTTTTGTGAGATCCCTTTTTAATTCTTCACAGTCAGCTTTAGATTTAACTATCTTGAGTAATTTAGTATCATCTGCAAACTTTTCCAAATTATTTATGAATATTTTGAACAGCACAGGTCCCAGTACAGAGCCTTGGGGGAACCCCACTATTAACAACTTTACATTGTGAAAACTGACCGTTTATTCCTACTCTTTGTTTCCTATCTTTTAACTGATCCATGAGAGGAATTTGCTTAAGACTCTTTGGTGAGGGAGCTTGTCAAAGGCTTTGTGGAAGTCACAGTACACTATATCAACTGGATCACCTCTGTCCACATGCTTGTTGACCCCCTCAAAGAATTCTAATAGATTGGTGAGGTATGATTTCCCTTTAAAAGATCCATGTTGACTCTTCCCCAACACATCAGCTTCATCTATGTGTCCGATAATTATGTTCTTTACTGTAGTTCAACCTATTTGCCTGGTTCTGAAGTGAGGTTTGCCAGCCTGTAATTGCCAGGATTGCTTCTCGAGCCTTTTTTAAAAATCAGCATTACATTAGCTATCCTCCAGTCATCTGGTACAGAGGCTGATTTAAGTGATAGGTTATATACCACAGTTAGTAGTTCTGCAATTTGATATTTGAGTTCCTTCAGAACTCTTGGGTGAATACCATCTTATTCTGGTGACTTATTACTGTTTAATTTATCAATTTGTTCCAAAACCTCCTCCACTGACAATTCTTCCATTTTGTCATTTAAAAAAAATGGCTCTGGTTTGGGAATCTCCCTCATGTGCTCTGCAGTGAAGACAGAAGCAAAGGATTCATTTAGACACTCTGCAACAGCCTTGTCTTCCATGAGTACTCCTTTAACACCTTGATCATCCAGTGACCCAACTGATTATGTGGCAGGTTTCCTGTTTCTGATGTACTTAAAACATTTTTTGCTGTTAGTTTTTGTGTCTTTTGCTAGTTGCTCTTCAAATTCCTTTTTGGACTGCCTTATTATTCTTATACACTTGATTTGCCTAGATTTATGCTTCTTTCCATTTCCAAATCAGTAGGATTTGACTTCCAATTTTTTAGATGCCTTTTTGCCTCTAATCACCTCTTCTTGTCTGCTGTTTAGCCATGGTGGCATTTTTTTGGTCCTCTTACTGTTTTTATGTTTGGGGTCTACAAGCATGACCTTGGACCTTCATTCTTCTCCTTATAGCACTACCCAGACTGAGTTCCTCCAGGAGGTGTCGTTATACTTCCTATCCATTAGAGTAGGTCACTCAATGGCTATGTTCTCCAATCAGATGAGTTTAGTTTAAATGGGAGCTTTCTCCAATAGGATACAGTATTGTACTTTTAATTCAGAAAGGTAGTCCTCTCATAACTGTCATAACATTCATTCCCTAAGTAAATTCAATAAATGTTCATCCTTTGCTTAAGCATTGAGGTCCAGTCCTTAGGAGCACTGACAGGCTCAGGGCAGAGTAGTCATCTTTCCTGCATTAAGATATATTAGACAGCTACATGGCCATCAATACATAAATTCACCAAAGTCTGCGTATTGGTCATCCAATCGTAGCCAACGGGAAAGGTAGAAGAGATATTAATATATTATCTATTTCATTTTTGACGTCTACTTTAAAATAATGATCCTGCTTCCCACCCTGAATGCACACTGCTATTAAAATCCCATTGTAGCGAGTCTGTGGACCTTAGCATGAATAAGAACAGTAAAATGTATCTGAACCTATGTGAAAATTTCCTTTCTTCAAGTAATAAGGTCCACAGATATGACCCACCCTGGAGATCAGTGTATCATCCAGAATACAGAAATTGACATCTGAAAACTTGAGTTTCATAGGCAGAATTTACCATGTTCTGCCATAGAAGAAATGGTTGTGCTTTTTCTTCAGAGTATATTTACTGCAATCTGTAATGTAGGAAAGTAGATTTGAATTATCCTGGCTGCGAAACTTACCTCAACTGGAGGGAACTTCAGAAGGCATTCCCCTGCTGCCAGTGACTGACAGGTATAGTTCTGCCCCGAAGCTGGAAGCAGGCTGAACTACCCATTGTACCTGATCTATAGACTATATTACTTAAAGGACATTTTCAGTTAGGCACAGGTTTTCCTGTTCCATACTTTCGGGGTATCATGGGTTGAATGTTAACAGTCGTTTATAATAATACTATACGCTTCTCTTTTCTGTGGACCCAGTGTTTCTCCCTAAATGCCCTCCCCATTTTCCATCCCCTCTTTTGCTTCACCTTTTCTATAGCTATCCATGAGTCCCTGTGCTATGTTTAATGTTCTCTCAGCCAAGGAAATCTGAGGCCTTGTCTACACTAAAGGGAAAAGTCTATCTAAGCTACACAATTTGAGTTACGTGAAGTAGCTTAGATCTACTTACCATGGGGTCCACACTACACGACATCGATGGAAGACGCTCTCCCCATACTCTTCTCGATCAGCTGGAGTACAGGAGTTGACGGGAGAGCTATCAGTGGTTGATTTAGCAGGTCTTCACTAGACTGCTAAATCAACCGCCGATGCATCAATCGCCACAGCGTCGATCCTCTGGTAAGTGTAGACAAGCCCTGAAAGTAGCTCCTTCAGTGTCTATCAACACTGGTCCCTAGATATATAGAGGAGTCCTTAATTGCCAATCTCAATGAGCACTTTCCCCCAGAAGAGCTTTTCATGATTCCTTAATAACGTCCAAAGAATTAACTGGTACCATAAATTAAGTGTATGGTCTTTCATGTGATCATGATCTGATCAGGCTTTTACACTTTTATATAGCAACTTTTATCCTGAAGGTTGGCTGATCTCTTATTTTACTAACTGATTGTGTACATAATGTATCTATCTGTCAAGTTATGAATAACTTTAGATATTACTGAAGTACAACTAGCTCTATAAAGTGCAACAACTGCTTAATAGCACCTGGCAGCTCAGGGAGAGCATTTCCATTAGGGCATAATGCCGGCTAACATAGTTTAAAACTTAGGTGAAATGTTAACTTCAGTGAGGTTAGAGAGATATAACTGATGTTATAATTCAGCCCAGATTTTTGAATGTAGTACTAAAGTATGTTAAGCTTGTGCTCAGTGAGCAATTATTTATAGAACCACCATTTTTTAAATGCAGAATATTGATTTGAATATATTATTGAAAAGAAAGGTAGTAGGACTGAAGAAATCTCTGGATCTTATTTAATTCCAGATCCACTGACTGTACAAAGTAAACAACACTTCCTTCTTTACTAAGTGTTGGTGTCATTTAAATTCTCTTCACCAATCTAAAGTAAATTATGTGCAATTACTGGAAAACAATAAAGCAAAGCAAGAAATATTGGCCTGAACTCTGTTAGATATAAGTGTAAATTACACTTATACCCACTGTAAAGCCCCTTTACACTACCAGAACTGTGTAAAGGGCCCTTAGTGGAACTGAGAATTCAGGTCATTTAGTCCATTGTTCTTGAATCCACAAAACATATTAAGGCAGTGATACTCACCCCTCAATGGTTCAGGAGCCAAATTAGCAATCAACATTACCCCAGAGACCACAGTAGTGTGAATTCATTGTTTCATTTACTGTTTACAATTGATACTAATAACATAATAAAAGTATCCTGATTCTAATAATTGAATCACAGTGGTTTAATATCATGTGCTGCAAACAGCCGCAGGAGACACATTAAAGAGCCACTTGCAGCTCGCAAGCCTCAACGTGAGTATCACTGCATTAAGGTATTGTTCTTATCTTTACATTAGAAGACCATGAAGGTACAGATGAAACACCAGCTAGAGAATTTGTACTGTTTCCATAGCAATAAGAAGAAAGGTAACTATCTTGGTGGCCAGCAGAATAGACACAACACTATTAATGTTGCATTTTGTGCTATTGAAAAAGCTCATTTAAATGGACCAAATGTATCTCTTGGTAAATCTGCTAGAGCTAATTTCCAGTAAAGCATAAGAAGCTTCCATTTTGCAGAGTTCCTACCATGGAATAATAATATTACTATGTTTTGTGCTGGTGCTACATCTAAACATCTATGGAAATTGGGGGACTAATCTATAAATGTAAATTCAAAAGCCAGAAGAAAAGCAAAGAGCTCAAAAGAGATGTATGGAACCTTTATCATTATGGAGGAAGAAGATGGACACCCATAAAAATGTGAGCTGATGGTCCATTTGTTGGAAAGTTTAAGATAGAAGACTATGGTGGAATTTTACCAAAGCAGCTAAAAGAACCTTCCTAGTTCAGATATTTTTTACTGTCCCCAAAGATTGCAAAAATTCACAGAGCGCTTCTACTGCTGCAGCCTTATTTACAAAACTTCAGTATTCTAGGGACTAAGGGAAGAAATGGAAAGTTTCACAGTAAAGAGGATGGTTTTCTGTGGAAGAGTTTAGTCCTCTTTTTTTCCAGGCACTGCTGCTCAAAAGGAGAGTTGGATGGGGTTTGTGTTGTCTACAAAAAGGAGTATCTGACAAAACGTTCTGGTGACAGGCACTAATGGAAAAATGTTGTCTTCTCTTCCTCTTGTGACATACAGAAACCATTCATTCTCCACCTGGCACCTCTCGGGGACTAAACTTATGTTATACTTCTATTAAGTTGCATCAGTGCACTCTGTCAAAAACAGCCAAATATAAACATCTCAAAACAGTTCCTTTCTGGCAGCATATTTTATGATCACTGGTGCTGTGACACTTTTAAAAAGAAGCAGCAGGATTAATTACTAGAACAACCAGCAGTATTTATTGGACACGCATTTGCTTGGAAATCCACGTGGAAATGAAGAGAGCATGGTATGAAACAAAGCTGCCCCCCATTCCTTCGCCTAAAACCTAGCACCAGGGATTATCTATTCCATAGAGTGTCGGCACTAATGCCCTCTCAGTGTCGGAGGGGCAGGGGAAAAATACAGAGGAGCCACCGTTCTCTCCTTTCTGTGAATTACGTGGCACTGCAGACATATTTTCCTACCCTGCACACTCTATAGTAGATGGAAGTGTATGATCCCATTTTTGGGAACCACTCATTTCTGTGGCAGTCTCCTCTTACTCTTCTCAGTTCCTTCTTCATGCAGAAGACATGCTGTGAACTTCTGTGCTCAGACTCTTCTCACTCAAGCTCACACTTACCAACACAACACCACTTAGAAATCTTCTCAGATATTGGTTGGCAAACAAAATCTATTTTGTTTCACATTTCCCAGGAAGATTGAGTATGGCAGCTGGAAGGCCGTTGCCCTGACAAAGAGAGGGAACACAGATGAAGGATTAGTTTTTAACATTTTGAGCCGAATATCTTCCCTCAAAGGTCCAAACCAAAAGATCTGAATTTTTAAAAGGGGGGTTTACATGGAACCTGCCTGAGTGATTTATACAAGCAGTTCCCTCAAAGAACATTGTAATGGACTTGAGGACTAGAAGCTATGACATTTATTATTGTTATTATTTTATTTGTATTATCTTAGCACATAGGAGCTCTAGTCATAAAGTTCCCCTCAACATCCAATGACACCCAGCATTTGACAGCATTCAGAGCTACCGAAAGTGGACATTCCCCTACCATAGTCCATATGCCCATAAACACCTTTGAATGCATCTTGTTATTTAAAAAAAACCCTATCATAACAAATGTATGTAATTTTCCTGTCCTTGGATGTAGGATTTTTTGTTTTTGTTTAAATAACAAAAGACACTTTCTCCTATTTTTACAAAGACACAAAAGTGTGGAAGAATTTAGGGCATCAAGTTTCAGAGTGGAACTTAGATTTTATTTTGTTTTTTATCTATACTAGCAACCAGCAATTTATAGAACTGGTCTTGAATAAGCATATCTTCCATTCTGATAGTTTTGCAGCCTTTTCTTAGACAATGAAATTATTCAGCCTCCTCCATGAGAATTTATTGCATAATGTACAGTGCTTATAATCCTTTGGCTGGCCTAAGCCTTTATTAATTCAGTTGTGGGGAGGGTGTGAAGCCACCAGAAGCAGTGAACTAGTAATCTCTTAGGATCTGATCCGAAGCCCATTAAATGCAATGAATGGACTTCCATTCACTTCAGTGGGCTCGTGATCAGGCCCCCTGCAAGGAGCATTTTCGAGAAGTTAAAACATTAGAATGAAAGTCAGGATATCTGATTTCTGGCTCTGTCACAGATTTGCTGTGCAATCTTGGGCTCTCCAGTCTATCTTGCCACCCATGCAAGTTGGACTTAGTGATAAATGATCACTTACACCAAAAATCACAAAATATTCAGGTTGCTTCCGGTCCCAAGAGACCAGTCACTCACCCCAGATCAATTTGTACCTCAGATCTTATACGAAAGACAATGCCTGTAGCTAGTCCTGTAATTAACTAAATGTTTATTAACTAGGAAAAAGAAATAAGAGTTATTTACAGGTTAAAGCAAGCAATCATGTAAAGCAAGCAATCTGTGATTCAAAAGATGACAGATATGTAGTAATATGTCAGCATTGAATGTCTTTTTAGGGCTTAACCTAGGTTGACCCTGGGGATCTCTGCTTCCTGTTTCTCAGTGCCAGCCTTTGTAAGAATCCAAACAAAGATGATAAATCTTCATGTTAGCTATTTTTATTTCCCTCTTCCAGCATTCAAACCAATGAGATAAGGCCTTCTGCACGTACTGTCCTTGGGTAGAAGGGGCAATCAATAAAGCTTTTGTCCTACAATGGCCCACTTAATTTTTAATAGTCCTCACAGATGGGCAGGGAGAGCAAGTCTTCCCATGTGACTTCACAAGTTCAGAGCAGGATTTTTACACTTATAAAACAAACTTATATTTTACCTAGTAGCATGGAATACAGACATTACAAGTAAGATTAATGGATGCAGCAACTTACAAGCATTTCATATAGTCTAAATACTTAATACATTCTTATAAGACTAATACCTCTTTTGAACAGAATTAACATACAGGTGAGCTGGTTTGGTTTTCAGCTATGAGTTTCAGTTCTTATAAAATGCCTGTGTCCTTGGCCAGAGCTGGCACTTGGTTTACCAGCATCAGACCTGTAATTATGTGTCACATGCTGCAAGCAGAATTGTCTCCATAGCTCCTTTCCACTCTATTTCTCGGATTCCTTGGATGGCTGCTGAGAAGACTCTCTCTCCCTTTGGAAGTATGTGGCAGAAAAAGAAGAATAAGTTCATTCCTCAAAACTGATCCAGATCATGATTGGAGAAGATATTTGGCTAATGCAGTGACCCTGTTGTCTTTCCCCATACACACTATTCCAGGATCATATTATACTAGCAGGAGTAAACAAACGGCTTTATTCTGTAATGTCATAGGAGTTGGAGAAGAACTATTCCCCTATTTTGTGAGAACTTCAACCTAGTAATTATTGAGAATGGAAAAAGTCATATTACCTCAAAACAAAACATTGAACTCTCTCTTCTACTGCAGTAGCTCAAAGCTCTTCACTTGAGCTTATATTCTACAGCTGAAATTCAGGTTTGCTAAATCATTGCTCTGCACTTGGCTTTAGGAACCAGAAATCCGTGGATTGAGCAGAGGACAAAGTCAAGCACCCTTTGATATACAGGGAACCAGTCATAAAAATTCCTGCAGGAATTGTACTGAGGACTCCACACTTTCCAGGAAGCCAACAAAGCGAAGACTATTCTGGAACTTCTGCTTTCTGTATTATTGATCTTGAGAGTCTTTTCTTTAAACATAGGATATCCCCTCTATTGTTGGCTTCCCACTGTTCAGTCTACACTATGTGACTCAATAGTTCAAACTGACAATTTTACCAGAAATGTCTTAGGGAAGTTCAATCATCTTCCATCCATCATCCTCCACCTACAGACCAGCACCTCCTCTGGACAGCTACCAGAGACTGGTCGTACTGGATTCCTGGGAAGTGGGCAAACATAAGCCTGCACACGGCTAAAGGACCCTCCCCCAGCCTATGGGGAGGATCCACTGAGCCCGGGACTCAAATAATTACTGGGGGAGGGGTGGGGAGGAACAGAAAAAACAACAAGAACATGGTGTGATGGTCAAAGGGTCAAAAGTTGGGAACCGGAAAGGAACACCAAGCAGAGAACCTTGGACAGCACCCACTGCTCCTTGAAGGTGTCAAGGGAGCCAGCGGACGCTGCCCAGAGGAACTCTGCCTAGATACGAGAGTGGATAGAGGAACGGAAATAGGAATCCCTTCAGCCAACATCCTCTCCCTGTTGTTAGAGATGGCCACTTTGGCCATCACTTGGAGAAGGTTGGCGAGGTGGTCCCATGACTTTGTGGGGCCACAGATAGGGTGTGCATATAAGAAAAGGTCGGGGGAGAAGTTCAGCATCAGTAGGTCTAGGAGGAGCCAGAAAAGGGACTGCAACCTGGTGTACTCAAGGTAGACATGCACCAGTGTCTCCCTCACGCCACAAAAGGGACAGGTATCGGGGACGGGTGAACCATGCCAGGTACATGCCCATGCTCATGGCTCCATGCAGGAGCCGCCAACCCATATCCCCAGTGGGCCATGGGACCAAGGTGGAATATAGGCTGGCCCACTGAGGTTCCTCACCCTCAATAGGTGGCAGTAGATCCAGCCAGTTAGTATCAGGGCGAGACATGAGGGTGAGGATATGGAGAGTATGGAGCATGAGTGTGTACATATGTGCCCTTAAAAAGAAAAGGAGTACTTGTGGCACCTTAGAGACTAACAAATTTATTAGAGCATTCTTATTATGCTCTAATAAATTTGTTAGTTTCTAAGGTGCCACAAGTATTCCTTTTCTTTTTGCGGATACAGACTAACATGGCTGCTACTCTGAAATATGTGCCCTTGGCGCAGTTTGAAAGTGAACTGGCTATAGGTCACACAGCCGGCTCTAGGTGTGTGGGTGGGATGGCTGGGGGGACTCATGGGTCAAGGGCCCTATGAACAGATCTGGAGGGCCTGGGGCGTGGGGTGGGCGAGGAGCACTGTCCCGCAGGACCCGCTTGAGGTAAGCCCGAGAAGCAGGCGATAAAGCTGCCCTCACCTTCTGAAATATACGCTGTGGAATTCAAAGGGTGTAGAGCCCCATGTGCTGAGCGAGCAACAGGGGATCCACCCAGACTCCCCGTTTGTAGTCCAGGAGGGCTTCGATTCTGGTGACTCCTGCCAGAACCAGCCTCTGGTGCACCAAGGGGGACTCTGCCACCTGCACACCGAGTTGGGGATTGTGTAGCAGAGGCTCCACGTGAAGATCTGTCCCCTCAGCAGCTGCCATGGACCTGGTTGCTGATACCAGCTTCCAGGTCCGGAGAAGGTCAAAGAGCAGCTTTGAGATACCAGCAGCTCAAAGAGGTCTCACAGAAGATCTCTCAAATGGAGATAAAGGAGCTGCTGGTGATATCGGAGCCCTCAGAAGCGGCGCAGGAAGGCACGAGCCAGCGTGCTCCACGCCGGGCTACCTGCACTATCAAGAAGTCTCTGCAGGGCCTGGAGGTAGAAGACACAGATTTGAGTGCGAGGGCAGTTCAGGCCCTGTCCTCCTTCCTCCAGGGGGAGACTCAAGACACCTGCAGAGACCCAGAGCAGTCCTGACCAAAAGAACTCCAGAACTACTTCTGAAGGTAGGCCAGGAAACCTGGGGCCGGGATCAGGGTGTTGAGCTGGTGCCAGAGCATGGACAGGACTAGCTGATTGAGCACCACTGCCCTCCACCACAGGGAAAGGCACTGAAGTAGTCCTGTCCACCTCCACAGCTGCTCAAACACCCTGCCCTCCAAATCTTGCCAGTTCTTCAGAGGAGAAGGATGCATGGTAATAAGGTAAACACCGAGATAGCGCAGTGGACCTGCGCTCCATCGAATGGCCTGAAGCGTGGGTGGGAGGGTGCTCGCCTGCCACCCATCCCCAACCACCAGGTCAGAGCTCTTGACACAATTGACCCGGGTGGAGGAAGCCACCAAGTATATGGCCTGGCAAGCCTCCACCCATGCCAGGTCACCCAGGTCTTGAACCATGAGGAGCACGTCATCGGCATTTGCTGACAGGATCAGCCACAACTCTGGCTCACAGAGCACCAACCCTGTCAACCTCCTATGGAGGAGATGAAGGAAGGGCTCGATGGCCAGAGTGTACAGCTTGCCTGACAGTGGGCAGCCCTGATGCACCCTTCGCCTGAAGCTGACCAGTGTGGTCAGGGTTCAGTAGCGCTTGCCCAAACACTCTGTGGAGGCATACAGCACCTGGAGAAAACCCACAAACTGGGATCTGAAGCCGAATGCCCACAAAGTTCCCAGGAGATATCCATGGTCCACCCTGTCGAATGCCTTCTCCTAGTCCAGAGACAGGAGGGCAAACAACAGACCATCACTACACTCGAGCTCTAAGAGGTCCCGGTCCAGATATATATTATCAAAGATGGTGCGGCCTGGGACAGTGTAGGTCTGGTTAGGGTGGACCACGTCCGACAGCACAGACCCCAGCCGCAGTGAGATGGCTTTCACTACAACTTTGTAGTCCGTGCTGAGGAGGAAGACAGGATGCCAGTTCTGAAGACTGTGGAGGTCCCCCTTCTTTGGAAGCAAGGCGAGCACAGCCCGCCTTCATGACAGAGGGAGGACCATGCTCCCCAAGAACTCGGCCCAGACAGCAACAAGGTCCGGACCAAGACACACAGTAGAACTCCACAGTCAGCCCGTCCATGCCCGGAGATTTATTAGTGGACATGGGATGGAGGGCTTCTGAGAACTTGGCGAGAGTGAGAGGTAGCTCCAGCTGGTCCCGGTCGCCTGCGCTGACTGTCGGGAGTCCATCCCAGAGCACTCTGCAGGCTTTGCTGTTGGTCTGATCCGGGGAGAAAAGAGCAGCGTAGAAGGCCCTGGCCTTTCCACACATCTCCTCCAGATCCGTGAGGGGGGCACCATCCTTTGCCAAAAGACAGGTCACGTGCTTCTTAGCCCCCATGTTTTTCTCCAGGGCACAGAAAAAGCAGGAGCCACAATCCATCTCCCGAAGGAGACGGATACGGGATCGAACAAATGTGCCACAGCCCAATGGTCCTCAAAGGCTCAGAGCTCCTCCCACTTCTCCTGGCACGCTCCACAGAGGGATGAATCCCCGGGGATGGCGGCCAGACACCTCTCCAGGTCCAAGACCTCCCACTCCAGCTGCTCTATCCCTACATCCCTCTGCCAGCTGGCCCCCCAGGTGTAGTTGTGACAGAAGAGCCAGGCACGCACCTTCCCCACATCCCACCAGTGCTGCGGTGAGGGAAAGACACATCTCTGCCCTCCCCAGGACAGCCAAAACTCCCAGAAGGATGCCACAAAGCCTACATCCTCCAGCAGGCTATTGTTAAAGTGCCAATAGGCCGGCCCCAGCCTCTCCAAAGTCAGAGAGGCTTTCACAGCTACCAGATGGTGGTCAGAGAACAGGGCTGGCTGGATGCTGGAGGAGGGGGCCTGCAAGACGTGACAGCGAGATAAATAAATGTGATCCAACTGGGAGTGGCGCGACCAATCTGCTTCCACCCAGACATAAGTAAAAGTAAACTCATCGGCCAGGTGGTGGTAGCAGCAGACTTCCACCAGGGAGTGATGGTCTATGTTCTCCTGGACGATGTTTGTGGTGGTGGGCATTGCTCGGTCCCCGAGTGGTCCTGCTCTTCGGGGTGGTGATGAAATCCCCGCCCAGGACCAGGCACTCATGAGGATCCAAGGAGCTGAGGAAGGCGGACGCCTGGTGAAAAAAACTTACCCGCTCCAGGCCCGATGTCACGGCGTAGACGTTGACGAGGTTCAACGTCAGCCCCTCCACCCGGGCCCGGAGGAGCAGTAGGCGACCCAGCACAACCTCGGCAGCCCCCAGCACTTTGGGCAATAGGTTGGGAGAGAACCGGGTGGCCACTCCAGCAGTACTAACTGTGAGGCAGCTAAAATACACCCTGTCCTGCCACTCCAGCTGCCAGTGAGCTTAAGTGGCTGGATCTGTATGGGTCTCCTGCAGGAAAACCACAGAGTACGCCCCGTCCCGAAGAAAGAAGAGCACCTGGCACCTGTGGAGACCCATTCTACAGCCCCAGGTGTTTAGTGTGGCAAAGGTGATCGGCACCATAATGAGGGCTGAGGAGGAACGCTAACGGCCTCCGTTGGACCCTGCAGCAATCCGTGGCTGACCCTGAAAGCCCTCAGGGAGTCACGAAAGCTGTGGGCGCACTGGTAGGCCATAGCGTCCTGCCTCCCAGTCCCTTTACTCTCCCCCAAAATGGCCCTTATGGCCCGGAGGATGCGACGGAAGTCCCCCCCAGCACTGGAGAGTGAGCTGCACCTTATTCTGGGAGCCACAAGTGTCCAGGAGAAAGATGCGCAGCTCGTCTCGCAACGCATTGGAGCTGGGGTCGCAGAACTCTGGGCACCCTCCAGCCAGATCCCCACGACATCCTCATGGCCTACTGAGACGGGCAGCCAGGAGCGACCCTCGGCATGGTGCCCGTTCTGCCGGTGCCACACAGTCCATCTCAGACCCCGGCACAGGAGTGGGGGATGGAGGGAAAACAGCAGCCCTAAGGGGTCAGGTGAGGGGAACACAAAAACCGCCCCCTGAGGGCTATCAAACAGAAAGGGAAATGACACGACCCAGGGGACAGCAATAACATGGGGGGAAGGGGGGAAGCAGGAACAGCATCAGGGACAGGAACGGGACCAGGATCAGAGATGGGGGCAGGATCAGAGATGGGGCAGAGCTGAGACTGGGAGCCCTGGCAGCCAAGCTACTGGGGTGTGGCACCTGTCCACTGGGCACGGGGGTCGAGGGAACAGAAACGGGAAGAGGGGCCTCAGTGACGCCGGGTTCGGGTGCCATAACAGACTTAACACCCACATCCATGGCATTAGGGAGCGGGGTATCTGTAGTCAGGCTCCCGACTGGAAGGGAAGGCAGCTGCCCTGCATTGGTAGGGGGTGTACCCAGTGGCTTGAAGCCCAGCTGCTCAGCACTGGCCGTTACCTCAGTGGGCTTGGCAGCCATGAGTGGAGTGCCATCCGCAACTGGGCAGGTGGACGAACCCAGGGGCACCACCAAAGTATGAGCAGTAGCAGTGGTCAGGGGGATGGGAGAGTGGAGAAGAGGGGGCGGTGTAAAGGAACCACTGCCCAGATCGAGGTCAGACCCAGGGCCTCAATCGCCTCAAAAATGGAGTGGAAGTCCCCATCCACTATCCCAGGGTCCTCCCTGCCAACAACCGAGTCAGCACTCGCCTCAGTACCGCTGGGGAGTGCAGTATGACAAGGGGGCAGGGGGGCTCCATCTGAGGCCCCTACAAGGAGGGACTCCAGAAGGGGGCCGATACTGCCCCCTGTTGCTGCCACGACTTCCCCAGCTGCCTCTAGTTGGTGGGCCCTATCGGGGGTGCGACAAAAGGCTCTGCAGCAGCGGCCCCCGTCCACATCGAGGGGGAGGTGCTGAGCCCGTGCCTTCTGCTTGTCTCACTTCCCCTGGACAAGGACCCAGAGGGCTGGTGAGCAGGGGTAGGGCCAGGGGGCAAGGACAATGGTACCAGAGGTTGGGGAGGTAATGGGGGGGGCAGCGTGGGGAAGGGAAAGCTCCCGCTGGGGCAGGCCCTCTGTGGCTTTGCTGCCCTCTCCTCCACAGGCCCTGCTGAACTACATATGATGGAGGTGGGTGCAACCTGCTCTTTTGGGTGCAACGGGGGGCTACCCCCATGGCCCAAGTGGAGGCAGTGGCAGGCTGGGGGGGAGTAGGGATGACTACTGGTGCTTGATAACTAGGGTCGCTGGCGGTGACAGGGCCAGTGCCTTCCCGGGACTCGGGGGTCCCAGGAGTCCCTCGGTGCCAGGCCAGGGGGCAGTCTCTCCAGACTTGCCCCATTGCCCAGCAGAGGTAACCCCGAGTCCTTCCCCAAAGAGTAATACACCTGGTACTGGGACCGTTGGTGGGGCACCAAAAAGTACCCATCACGCACTGCCGGCGGCAGTTGAATCTGCATCTGCTGGCAGAATGAGAGGACGTGACGGAGGGTGGGGTCCTTGCAGCCTCGCGGGAGAGGACTGATCACCCCAGGGAAGAAAGGCAAAATGGCAGCATTGGGAAGGAAGGGCAGGTCAGAGGTGAAAACCACCCGTACCCCCAGGTCTTCCACGGGCTCTAGGGGATGTACATGCCCCCACGGCCAGGCTCTTCTCCACCGCCTCCTGGATGGCGGCCTCAGATGCAAGGAAGACAACTACCTTCCTGTACATCTTAGAGGCCGCCAGCAGGGCCATAGGCCCCACCACCCTCTTCAGTGCCCGCACATAGGCCTCAACGTGGGGCGAGGCAGGCACCAAGAGGCAGTGGATGCTGTGCTTCCTAGTCAGGGTGGGAAAAGGGCCCCGGCTGCCAGGGATGGAACCGGAGGCGGTGGCAGGGTAGATGACAAAGTGAGGGGCCGAGGGACCACTGCCACCTGAGCGTATGCTCTGGGGGCCAGGGGAGGGACACCCTCAGAGCTGGTGGAAGGAACGGCAAGGGATAGGGCATGGGGAGCCGTGGCTGACGGCAGGGCTGCGGCAGGGGGGGCAGCCCCTACCACAAGGGTCTTGGCCTTCCGGGTGAGGCTTTTGACCTTTTTCTTCCCCTGGCCCTTTCTGCCGGTCGGGGGCGCTCCCCCAAGAGCAGAGGAGATAGGAGTCATGGCAACAACAGAATCATACCCGTGCCTGCCGCTGGTACCCACAGCGGGGGCGATGGCAAGCAGTCTGGCAGCAGCAGTCAAGAGGGAAGCTGCAGGGACAAATGGGAGAGCAGGTGGAGGGGAGGCAACAGGGGCAACCCGGGTGGGGGAACCCCAGGGGGGCTCCACCCACCGTTTCCCCCACCATTCGCAGAGGGGACAGGGATGAGCACAAAAGAGAAGGGGGGGGAAGAGAGAAACGGGAAGGGGTAAAGCCAACTACTCCTCCCACTAAGTGGCAGGCAGGGGAGGAGGGTGGCAAGGAGAGTGGGGGATCGGGGACATTGATCAAGGCAGGAAAAGGGTGGTGGAAATACCAGCTCCTCTGGCTGCACTGGGGAGGGGAGTGATCACAATATCATAGAGGGGTGCAGTCAACAAAGGGGCTCAAGAGAAAATGGGAAGGGGCACAAGCACATGTGGGGGACATGGGTGCATGGAGCAAGGGGGCTGGACAAGGTGTGGGGGGACAACAAAAGGCGAGGGGAGAAAGGAACAGGCTGGAAGCAGACCGGGGTCAGGGTAGGAAACCCACAGGGACCAGCAGCAAGGGCCAGGGCAGAGCAGGCAAAACTAGCAAACACCAAAGGACCTGGGCAGGGTAGGCAAACAAACAGAAACTGCCTGGGGACCTGGGTCGGGAGGCAAAAATAGGCAGCAGGGATTGTGCGGGCGGGGCAGGCAACACCGGGAAAGGAGGCAAACTGCTGGGAGGAGGCCTATGAGCAAAGCAGAGGGTGGGGGAAGTCCACCTGCCAAAAGTAGCAGAGGAAGGGAGGGCAAGTCCAAGGGGACAGGAAAGGCATGTGCACTTGTGGTTCAAAAGCCCTTGCTCAGTGTTGCCAAAGCCAGGTGGATAAAGGCCAGGTGAGCAGCCAAGTCCAGGAGTGGAGAGCAGTCAAAATGGTGAGCAGAGGTAATGGAGGGGGGGTGGCAGCGGTGGTGGTGAGGGGGTACATGGACTAGGGGGAGGGCTCCACATCTCTTCACCCCCACTCCCCCGCACAACAAGAATCACCACCATGGGAGTAAAGATGTTAAAGTCACTCAGTCCTGTGAAAAACCCCCTCCACAATGTCCTGCAGTAGCTCCAGGTGTACCACGCTCTGCAACTCCTCTTCCTCCTCCTCACACCAGCAGCAAGCTCCACAGCAGCAAACAGCCAGCTGAGAGAGACCTCACAGATGGTAGCAGGATCCCTCACTCCTTCTCTGGGGAGCAGGCCAGCAGGACTCCCCAAGGAGCAGCAGCAACCAGCTGGTGAGGTAGCCGGGGGTGGGTCTGGCCCAGACAACAGCTGAAGAGGGTGCTCTGTGCCCAGCAACAGCAGCTCCACGCCCACAAGAGAGTGATAGAAGACAGGCATATCAGCCCTAGAATCAGAGGTGAATGTAAGCCAGTCCAGTCCAGTACAGCTTCCCCAGGCTGGCGATTTAAAGGGCCCGGGGCTCCCGGCATGGCCGGAGCCCCAGGGCCTTTAAATCGTGTCCCGAGCCCCGCTGCCAGAGCCCTGGGGTAGGGCGGCAGGGCTCCTTCAGTGATTTAAAGGGCCTGGAGCTCTGCTGCGGTAGTGACCGCTGGAGTCCTGGGCCCTTTAAATTGCCCCTGAGCCCCGGGGCTCCCAGCCACCTCTGCAGCTAGAAGCTGTGGGGGTGATTTAAAGACCCCAGGTCTCCTAGTAGCAGCCGGAGCCCTGGGATCTTTAAATCTTGATTTAAAGGGCGCAGGTATTTAAAGGCCCTGCCTTTTCCGATTGAGGCCATGTCCCCACTCAGGACTCCAGCATACCGGTAAGTCCTTTAAGTTACTTTCGCCCCTGCCTAGAATGGTAAAGACCCTTGTCCCCAGGAGCTGAAAACAGCTTATCTCAGGTCAACAAGGGACTCCCGAATCCAATTAAGGATCTTTAAAAAAACCTTTTTCTGGTGAGAGAGAATGAGGAGAGATGGAAGATAAGCTGCAGGAGGAGGAAAAGGTTTCTCCTAGATGTAAGGCTGCTCTCTTCCCTATAGGGGAAGCAAACATGCTAACAGACTGTTTGGGGAAGGACTGGAACCCAGAGGTCAGCATAATGAGGCAATATCCCCCAGGGAAAGGTCTTCTCTTTTTGTTTGGCTGAAAAGTACTTCTTGGCCTACTCTGAGGCCCACCTTGTCAATACTGAAGAATAAAAACTCTCCAGAGTGGGACTGATTTGCTCCAGGTGTACCCCGCCCCCCCTCCGCCTCCCAGCCCTCCCAGAGAGGAAATTGCTGAGCCGGGTGAGGTAAAGGAGGTGCCTTGCCACACTACACAAACAAGAGCTCATCTGGCCCATCCTCTCTCAACAATTTGTTGTTTAAAATTTCAAGAGAATGCTCAGACTGGGACAAGTGGTGATTCATATTAAGTATCTTTATACAAGTAGGCATAAACAAGATGTAACAAACACCTTGTAGCAAGTAGAATGCTTTAGAAAGGTCTGTCAGGAACTCAGGAATCTAGCTTTTCCGTGTACTGACGCCTTTCTCTCTCATTGTTATACATATGTTTCTCTGAAAATTAGAATGCTCTGAGGAACTATGGAGGCTCTTCATGGCTCATAGCAGCTGAAATGTTCTCTTGGACCATAGACATTTCTGTTGAGGAACTTTTACTTGAAGGATTAGGAATGACATAAATTGAGATGGAAGCAATATTCCTGACCTTCAAGACAGATATAGAGGTGACATGATCACTGCCACAGACAAAGGAAAATATAACTTGCCTAATATTGTGAGAATATTTATAATCATTTATCCAAATCATTGTTCCAATTGGCTGATTCATGGAAGGAAACAAAAGCTGCTAGCTAATTTGCAGTTTAACAGGGAAAACACTCTTGATTTGTTGCCTGAATGACCATCACTTTAGTGATTATGACATCGGTATTCATAAACAGCAGATTCCAGTTAGCTGCTTTCTATAAACAGACTAATGGATACAATAAGTAGAAGTGCCACCATTTCTTTTTGTCTCCTCCTTTGCACAGAAAGCCAGACTTGCTAGAATTCGAGCAGCAAAGAGTGGGACTGCTAATGCTTACATGCAGAGCAAACGAAATGGCTTACTGAGTAACCAGCTTCACCAGGTAATATACTTATGTAATCCAGCTCCAGAATAGCTACTTAATAATAGCACAGCAGCCATTTATTCTATTTATCATCGGGACTAGTCAATCTGACTCGATAAGTAATACTATCAATAGAAGTAGGTTAAAGAAGGACAAACTGAACAACTATTATTGTTTAAGCAAGATTACAGGATTGGATGACAGTATATAAAATAACAAAGGAGGGGATGGTTCACAAACTCTGGACTGAAATACATCCCAAATTTAAACTGAAGTTTGGTTCAAATCAAAAATCCATAGTTATCACCATCTCTCTGAGCCAAACCAAGACACTGCATCTGGGCACCCTGAGATTTTGGGAAAATGTTGATCTAGATCTGATATTTATGGTCTGAGAAATAACATTTTAACTGCAAATGTGCTCAAGCAACTAAATATAAATCTGGATTTTATACATCCCAAAGTTTGGAGTGTTGGGACCTAAAGGATGTTTTATGCCCATCTCTAAGTTCGACATTTGATATAGTCCCATTTTCATCCCGATTTAGTTTAGTGCCCTCTAGTGAATAATGATGAAAGCATTTAATAAATCAGGAAATGTTTTCTACATAATTCTTCATTCTGTGTCTGTAACATCTGCTGTACACTTTCTGAACTCAGCGGGTTGGGATCAGTCAGTGACGTGATTTTTTTTGTATAAAGGGTAATACCACAAATTCTTCAGCATTATTAAACAATCTCAAGAGGAAATAAGACAACTATATGCAATTTCTTTTTTAAAAAGGCCGATACACAGGGGAAAATGTTTTACCATCAGTTAGATTTATGACCATTTAAGTGTGTGCTGATTTTACACTCAGCACCTTAACATGATGATTACATCTGTAGGTTGCATTGTTCTAACTATACACAAAAGGCCACCCAGTTCTGGGCACCACACTTTAGAAATGATGTGGATAAATTGGAGAGAGTCTGGAGGAGAGCAACAAAAATGACAAAAAGCTTAGCAAGCCTGAGCTACGAGGAAAGGTTATAAAAACTGGGAACGTTTAGTCTTGAGAATAGAAGACTGAAAGGGAACCTGGTAACAGTCTTCAAATATGTTAAGGGCTGTTATAAAGAGGTCAGTGATCAATTGTTCTCCATGTCCAGTGAAGATGGAACACAGAAGTAATGGGCTTAATCTGCATCAAGGGAGATTTAGGTTAGACATTAGGGAAAACTTTCTAAGGGTAGTTAAGCTCTGAAATAGGCTTCCAAGGATGGTTGTAGAATCCCCGTCACTGGAGATTTTTAAGAACAAATTGGACAAACACCTGTCAGGGATAGTCTAGGTTTATTTGGGCCTACTATAGGCCAGGGGCTGGACTTGATGACCTCTTGAGGTCCCTTCCAGCCCTACAATTTTATGATTCTGTGGAAATGCTGAGGTATGGGACATTCAGGAAGGGTTGCAAGGAAAGGAGAGAAAATATTTTGATTAATAAACCAAAAAGTCATCATGCTCAAACTGATTTATTTTATACCATGTAGTTTTTCCCTGATAAAGCACTGCAGATATGCTGCAGTATACACCCTGAGTCTGTTTTCATCCAATATTTGGCTGAGAGACTTTTGTTCACAAATGAAAATAATAGAGAATTCTATGTATTTACAGTCCACCAAGGAGGAAGAACAGAACTTTCTTAGCAAATCTGGCTCTTCCTTTGAAACACAGCACCACCACCTGCTTCACTGTCTGGAAAAAACCACGGTAAGAAAATGGAATCAGTTTCTTCTGTAAACCTAATTTTTGTTTTGTAGTAGCTTATTTATACTAATTCCTCATGGTACAGTCCTTATCCAGGACCAAAGGCTATTTTATAGATTGAGCTGATTTAGAAATTTTCTAGTTTATTTTCATGCAATGTACATAGTAACATTTAAAGATCATAGGTTGGATCCTCAACTGACATCAGGACATTAACCTTAATGGGGCACCCCAATAGCACCAGTTGAGGATCTTGATTTATATATATTTATACAGAGAGAGAGAGTGAGTTTATGATTTGCATGTTTACTCACTTTGCTACCGTAAAGTTTCTAGGACTCCAACCTCCAGTCCTTACTCATGCAAAATTCCCAATTCAGGCAAAGCCTGAGCAAGGATTGAAGTTCTGGGTCCTCACGTCAATCTTATGAGTTGCTGAGCACTTCCTGTGATATGGGCACTCACCTCCTATTTAAGTGAGTGCAAGTTGAGAGTACTCACCGTCTTATTCTGCAACTTCAACTTCATCCTCTGAATTGAGATACAGGTTGTCAAGGTTCGTTCCTCACTCTGAACTCTAGGGTACAGATGTGGGGACCTGCATGAAAACCTCCTAAGCTTACTTTTACCAGCTTAGGTTAAAACTTCCCCAAGGTACAAACTATTTTACCTTTTGCCCTGGACTTTCGCTGCCACCACCAAACGTCTAACACTGGTTACTAAGAACGAGTCCGTTTGGAAACGTCTTTCCCCCCCAAATCCTCCCAAATCTTACACCCCCTTTCCTGGGGAAGGTTTGATAAGAATCCTCACCAATTTGCATAGGTGACCACAGACGCAAACCCTTGGATCTTAAGAACAATGAAAAAGCATTCAGTTTCTTAAAAGAAGAATTTTAATAGAAGAAAAAGTAAAAAGAATCACCTCTGTAAAATCAGGATGGTAAATACCTTACAGGGTAATTAGATTCAAAACATAGAGAATCCCTCTAGGCAAAACCTTAAGTTACAAAAAGACACAAAAACAGGAATATCCATTCCATTCAGCACAGCTTATTTCCTCAGCCATTTAAAGAAATCAGAATCTAACGCATATCTAGCTAGATTACTTACTAAGTTCTAAGACTCCATTCCTGTTCTGTCCCCGGCAAAAGCATCACACAGCCAGAGAGAGAGGCTTTGGTTCTCCCTCCCCCCAGCTTTTGAAAGTATCTTGTCTCCTCATTGGTCATTTTGGTCAGGTGCCAGCGAGGTTATCCTAGCTTCTTAACCCTTTACAGGTGAAAGGGTTTTTCCTCTGGCCAGGAAGGATTTTCAAGGTGTTTACCCTTCCCTTTATATTTATGACACAGGTGTAGTGCTACAGAATCATTTAGCCTCAGCTCTGACATTTAGCCCCTTACAGGAATAAGTGATATAATTCCCAACCACCAAAACACACTTGCTTTGGTTAAAAACTTCCAAGCAGTCAAAAACAGATGATTGAGTGCAGGTGTCTACTGCTTAATATCTGGATAACTATACAGTCATCATGAATGTTAAATTAAAACATAATTACACGTCAGTAATATTAATAAGAATGAGGTGTGGGCACCAAGTGCTTAAGGCACTTGACTGCAATCCTGAATGTTGTGGGTTGGAATCTCACTTGATCTCACACTGAGCGATCACCTCAAGTTCACCCAGCTGCAAAATGGGTACCTCTAAGTTAGGGAAGTCCAACGCAGTCGGATATGATGCTAGCCATACCATTCCCTTGTTTATCTTATGGCTGTGTTAGCCTGATGAGCCATATTGACTTTGAATATTAACAAGCCATATGTTTCATTCACAGATAAAATATTTCTGGCCAGAAATGTCACAAAGGCATTTCTGTTATCTGATCATTATTGTTTTTACATCATTTCCTGTTTATTATTTCCTAAGGAACCTAAGGACATGAAGAATAATTATATTGAGTGTAACCTTTGTAAATGTAATAAGTTCACATTGGGAAATGGTAAAATAATCTATATTTGTCCTTGTATTTTCTCTCCTGTCACCATATTGCCATGTAGGGTTTATCTTATGTTGTGGATGATCCCATCTTATCAATAAGCTGTTCAACACCATTTAAGGTACAATTTACAAATTTAGCTCTGATTTTATCATATGTAGATGCACCTAACTAATTCTCTGGCAGTGACTATCAGTATATATAATACTTTGCCATTTCCTAACAAAGAGTTTAGATCATGTTGACCAGACATGGACCCAAATTCCAGATTCAAATACTCAAATTTTAGGTGCTGAAAATCAGAATTGGGATCAGAATTTTGTGGCTGGTGCCCATCTCTGTGGTTGACATGTTACAGACTAAATGTATGAAGGTGCATTACAGCAGAAAAAAATCAGAGATTGTCTATATGTGCACAGGCATCATGTCTCATCGTTCGGAAATTTAGTAAGCTATGTTAAATTTCCTTCATACATTGCTCAATGCTCATCATATTCATGGAATCACAAGGTTAGAGAATCATGCATTTGATTTTCATGAATCAAAGGTTTCCAAAAAAATCTTGGGGTCCATTTTCCCTCAAAAAATGTAACAGGTTATGACATATGTGACTAACTTTCAAGATGAAAATTGCCAAGTGGCATTTTCTAGTCATTGTATAACTTCTCTGTGAGGTATGGACACACGGCACAAAGTTTCAATGTTTTGTCTTAGCTTTATTGTTTAATGTTGGACTTTTATTAAAAGACACAGCGCTGCATCTGCTGTATTCAAAACAGAAAGTATATGCAGCAGCTTTTCTTATTGCTCCTGTTCAAGTGAGAGCATAACAATTTCTCCATTACACACGTTATTAAATTAAAATACAACTTATGTACGTGTATAACGTCATATTTTTATTTTCACAGCCTGTTTATTCAATTGCCTTGTAATTAACATGGTCCAGTTGTTGTTTGTCATTTAGTTACTTATGTGTCATCTTTCAGGTGCTTATGCTTTCTACATGCTGTCTTTTTTAATATTCTTATCTGATTTAAAGTATAGCATAAACTGTCTAGCTTTAAATGTCTATTACAAAGGACTCGCTTGACAACCTATCTCCCCTACTACAGTTTTAACCTTTTGGAACACTTTTGAGGCATACCATGGTAGAACTATGGGCATGTCTACACTACAGTCTAAGTCGATCTTACTTACATCGCTATGGGGTGTGAAAAAGCCTCCCTTCCCCCGAGCAATGTAAGTGTCATGCTGTCCACACCGGCGCTATGTTGGCAGGAGATAAGCTTACGCTTCTCGTCAAGATGGAGTAATTATGCTGATGGGAGAGCACTCCCCTGTTGTCACAGCATATCTTCACCTGAGAGGCTACAGTAGCACAGCTTCATCAGTGCAGCTACACCGCTGTAGCGCTGTAGTGTAGACTTGCCCTGAGTCATAGCCATCTGCTTTGGGCATTGCTTTCCACTTGAACTTTACAAATGAATTCGCAAACTTTCACCTTAGCAACAGGCCTGGTCCAACTCTCAGAAAACTGAATAGAAAGACTCCCATTCACTTGGATGGGACTTGGATCAGGCCCGGAAGCTCTTCCATCTCCCCAAGTTATTCATGATGAAAAACTTGATCCTTTTTTTCTTTTTTAACAGTGGCTCTTCAAAAAATGTATAGTACAAGCCTGGTCTTATTTTATGGAATTATACATGACATTTATTTACTTTTCAACAATTTTTTGAGAGACAAGGTGGGTGAGGAAATATCTTTTATTGGACCAACTTCTGTTGGTGAGACAGACAAGTTTTCGAGCTTACACAAAGCTTTTCTTCAGATCTGGGAAACTAACTCAGTGTCACTGCTAAATACAAGGTTTGAAAAGATATGCTATACTATCTGTTAAAACCTTGTATTTAGCAGTGACACTGAGTTTTTTCCCCCAAACCTGAAGAAGAGCTCTGTGTAAACTCGAAAGTTTATCTCACTAGCAGAAGTGGGTGCAATCACCCACCTTGTCTCGCTAACATCCTGGGACCAGCATTGCTTCAATAACACTGCATACAACAATTTTCTTGGCTGTTGAGTCCTACCTCCCAGATATGTGCACACCTACAACACACACAGGTAATTGCTTAGGAGCAGGGGTATATATTCTATTTGTAACTGATCAATTGATGAAGTCAGATGGCCAGATCATGCCTTCCCAAAAGTTAAGTGAGAAAATGCAAATTTGGGAATCTTCACCTCAAGGGATGAGGAGTGTTGGTTATTCACGGTGGAGATAAAACTAGCCACACACCTTCTAAGCCTCCCTTCCTTCTTTGAAGACAGCGGACACTAGCCACAAGGGGGTTTATGCAGAAGGACTTCTTCAGCATCAGACAGAGGCCACTTTGGCTCTTCTACCCTCTTTCCAACATTTTTAGGCCATTGAGCCTTTCATCTCTTTTCATCTTCTCTGAGAAGTGCAGTGGATGCCAAGCTACAAGCCTGTAGCTTTCTTCTTTGAAATTACTTTTGTAATGGCAACACTTGTATTCAGAGAGGTATTTTATAGGATATCTTTTCAGCTAATATATAACAGTTAATTTACAGCTCACAGAAGAAATCTGGACTTCTTAAATTTTAATTATTTTAGGCTTGAATTCCCAAATGCAGATTTTAAATCCAAATATGTCAAAGTTCATTGTATGACAATAAATGAATATATTCCATATGCTAGAAACTTGACATGTATAATTCAATATATTTGTTTGAGCCATTATATAATTTAAAAATATCTCCAGTCTATATTAAAAGTTCACTCAGCATCACTCGTTAATAGACTATGCTAATTGAATTCTGTTTGATAGCTCCATAATAGCTTCAGGAAGCACAAAACTGTTTTATGTTGGAAAACTACCAGAGATCTTGGCAAACATACTGGACGCCCCTATACGTAACCTGAAGACAGTTATTAAGTAATTTCTCTCTCTGCATCCCATATCCAGACTCTAATTGCATTTGGAGTCTTGTTTATGAACATAAACTGTGTAAAGTCAATTTTCAAGGAAGTTACACAAGCAGTTCTGTCTCCTTGTGTCACTTGAAATCATTATTCGTTTACACCATTTCCTTCCACACAAGATGACACCTGACTGTTAAATGAGTCAAGGAAGGGACAAGGGAGAGCAAATAGCAATGGTATGCTGAACAAGTTATTTCCAGTTGTACCAAACATTCAGCTGCCTTAGGAAATTAGTGTGCTGGTGCTCACTTTGCTGATGAGTGTGTACGTACTTTCTTCTACGTATGCGATGTTTCTTATGGAAAACATGAATGTATTCACAGAGTACCTATTGGCATCTGAATGACATTCCATGTTAGTAGAGCCTTCTTTAGGGAAGGAAATAGTTTTCCTTATCCTAGGGCTTGTACACACTAGCACGTACTTTGGTATAATGTAAGTTGCTCGGGGTGTGGAAAAGCCTCCCCCCCCCCCCCCCCCGAGTGACGTAAATTAAACTGGTATGGACAGCGCTGTGTCAGCGGGAAATGCTCTCCTGATGACATAGCTACCGCCGCTGGGGGAGGTGGACGAATTATGGCAATGGAAGAGTTCTCTCCCCTCGGCATAGAGTATCTGCCCTAGCATTGGTACAACTATGCCACTGTTGTTGAGTGCAAGCCAGTGTTTCCCAACCCAGTGTCAAAGCATCCGCAGTTGGGAATGTGGAAACAGAAGTTGTCTCAAACAATCCAAAACAATGGTATTATAAGCATCAGCATCCTGCTGTCCATTTTGTCTTGGGATTCTACCTTAAGACTACTGCATTTATTCTTACAGTGTATATTCCTTTTATTGAAAACCACGCCACCACTGTAGCCTTCTTGCAGTGCAGAGAAACTGTGGCAGTCGCAATTTTGTGAGTCGAGCTTCATAATCACATACTAAGTGTCAAAGTACAATGGCTATTTCTGTACTTGGAATTTCCATAGGACACGCACTATGATGTGCCTATAGGATTTCTGTCTATGTGGGGATTAAGCAAACAGCCCGTGAATAAATACTATTTCACTGAATTAAAGGCTTTGTCTTATGAACTAATTTAGATATATCAAGCTACTATAACTGGCAATAGTAATCTCTGTAGAGAATGTTTGGTATTTATTTTAGCTTCTTCTCTAACGGAAACTACAGTTAAGGTTGCATTTTATTTTTTGATAAATACAGGCTTATTCCTGGATCATGCAATGTATTGTTTCAAATCATGGTTTCACACCTTTATTTTAAGACGACATTTTACAGACTGATACAAAAATTAAAGTCAGTATTATTTTACTATATTTAAACATAATCATGATGCTGTTTCTCCCATTTAGAGCATTTATGTTTATATAAACAGAATTGAAAGAGCCTGGAAAATGTTTCTAAATTTTTTCATAGATTACACAATAGCCCCTAGTAAGAATATCTGAGTAATGTTTTGCCATCCTACAAAAGATTTTGCATTAACTTTTTGAAAAGTGAAGTTAATGGTTTGGTAATTTTGACTTTGTACTGACACTTTTAATATATTCAATCCATCCTGATATGGGTTGAACATTGCAATCCTTGTCATTTTCCCATACTCTGGTTGTGTAAAATTAACACAGTGGATTTTGACAATCAGCATCATAAATGTTTTCAATTATAATCCTATCTTTTTTCTGTGTGTGCTTTTACCATGTATTGGATTGCTCTGGACCAGAATCACGAGTTTGTGGATGAACACATCTATGAAGACAGCTGCATGGAGGTATCCACAGTCAATCGATCCTCAAGCCACAGCCCCTCTCTCTCTTCCCAACAAGGTGTTACCAGCACTTGTTGCTCAAGACGACATAAAAAGACTTTCCGCATCCCAAACACCAATATAACTGGCAGCCGCCCAGGCAGCATACAAGAACTTAGTACCATTCAGATCAGATGTGTGGAGAGAACATCTCCATCTAACAGGTATTTTAGTTTTACCAACAATCTGAGATGCAATGCTATGGCAAACCTTTGCTCAGTAAGGAAGAAGTATAGATTGTGGTCTAAGTGGGAAGGTGTTATTTGATGTAAATTCAAAATAAGTAAGCCGCGTTCCTTAGTAATAATGGACAAGTGGCTGACCTTTCTAACGAGCACTTATTTTTTTGAGTCTTATTGGGTAGCGGTTCTTAAGCCACACAAGTCTTGAAATGGCAGATCGAGGTAAACAGTTTGTCCTAATATGAGCCCAGAGCCTGAGAGGCTTTGACCTGCAACTGCCATTGGGATTTGATCCTTGTTTAACAAATGCTTATGCAAACCACAGAAAAAATATTGTAATATTTATTATTTGTATTGCAATAGCACCTAGAGACCCCAGCTGAAATTGGTACCCAGGTGTTCCACATCTTGTACAAACACATGATAAGAAACAGTCTCTACCTGGAAGAGTGCACAATTCAATTATACAAGACTGAAAAAGGGGAGAGTATTATTATTCCTATTTTTAGATGGGGTACAGAGACACAAGAAGACTGTGACATTGTGAAGTTCACACAGAAAGTCTGTGACAAAGCTGAGGCTTGAAATGAGATCTCCTGAGTCCCAGTCCAGTTCCCTAGTCTGAAGACAATCCGTCCTCTCTAAAAATATATAATGAATGAGAAAAATATAATCCCTGGCTAGGGGAGTTATTGGAAAAAATCAGGAAAGTCATGCTAGACTTAAAAATGTTTGCATGTTGAACTGAAATATACCTCTATTTTAAAAAAAGCATAGTTTACAGCACAGGTTGCTATAGAGATTCAGCCTTGTTGAGTGAAATTTTGAATAGTTGGCAGGTGAAAAATTCACTGCCATAAGCAGCTCAGCAGCTCCTTGACTTGCAGTGGAGGTAATTTTTTCTGTCATTCCTCAAAGGAGGTGGCGGGGGACATACTCCTGGAGATTTAATCACATGACCTAATATTTAATTAAAGATTAATCTTTAATTCTTGGAGACTCCAGGACAATCCTGGATGGTTGGCAACAGTATGTGGAACCAGCATCCATGGCCCAGGTATTTCATGAATAATTCTGTCTGGCTCTGACCTGTTCTCTGCTGGGTGACTTTCCAGCACACCCTTCCACTCACAGCATGAACAAAGAAGAATGAAAAGCAACAATACACATGTACAGATAGGAGTAAATCTCACAATTCAATGAATTTAGATTTTAACTGTTTCTCTTACTGCTTAGGAACCACCCCCTAGAACAAATATACAGGCCACCCAGCAGCACAGCGTGCACATGACCCCAACCTCAGGTGCATGTCTAAACTGATAATTGTGACTACAAAACACTGAGTCACTGCTCATGTGATCATATAACTAATATACAGATAGTAGGTCAGTAGCCCACAAAGTCTGGCACAAAGAGCAAGGGACTGGGACTTCTGCTCTGTTACTGACTTGCTGTGTGACTTTAGATAAGTCACTTAACCTTGCCAGGTGTCACGTTCCCTCAGCTGTGGCCCAGATATACTTCCACCCCCCCACCCCAACCTCCTTGATGGACAAAGAAAGCGTTAAATGCAATGGAACTGTTACTTTCTAGTGTGCAGGAGGGGGAAGGGAGGAAGCAGGGGCTTGCGCAAAGCTTAAGGTGGGGGAGAGGGCTCTGCATCACTGGACAGTGCAGATTGGAAGCGGAGGGTCTGGAGCACAGGAAAGAAAGGCCAAAGGCATGCCCAAGGGAGCAACTACTACACAACTCGTGAGCACTAAGCTAGAGGGTGTCCAGGATCCTAGCTATTGTTACAACCCATGCGGCTGTAATGGTGACTTTGCAGCTGCTCTGCATGAGGTCTTTGAGGTGGACAGATTCCTTCATCCCAGTCCTTCCCCATCTATCTTACCATTCATATTTGTGAGCTAGCTATTGTTAGTTGGCCCATATTGTTCCAGTCAAGTAACCAGTTACTGGCTGCCATATTGAGATGCCAGCTGAGCTAATGAATGTCACCGCCTTCTCCTACTCCGCCCAACAAGGGCAGAAAACTTGCATTTCTCTGCCCTACCTGACCCTGGTTTCCTTCCACCCTCACCACTCTTCCTTAGACACAGAGCTGGTGAGTCACAATTGTGCCCAGCAGCATGAAAGCACTGTTGGTTGTACCTCTTGAAGCAGTAATAGGTGGCGGTGGTTGGGACATAGGCCCCAGAGACGGTGGGGGGAGGGGTGCGAAGGGGCCATTGCCTTCCCTTATTTTTCAAGACCTGGCTGAGAGGGTGCATGCTGCAGCCTGGCCCAGCTGGCCAGCCAACACCAAGGTCCCACTCCATGTTGTGGCGGTAGCTGGGCCCTCCCCTGCCAAAACTGCAGCTCCTCTTGGTACCAGGGACTGGCTGGATCCAGGCAGTGGGATGGCACCTTCATCCCGGGCCTTGGTCAGGCCATGAGGGAGGGTAAGGTTTGGAGCCCCTGGCTCCCCATCTCCAGGAGGGATGGGCTGGTGGCGGGGAGGGCTTGGCCCCCACACTTTTGCACGTGTGGGTTGGTGACAAACTGGAACAGACATCTACACTGCCAAGAAAAACCCATAGCTGGCCCCTGCCACCTGACTCAAGCTCATGGGGCTCGGGCTGTTGGGCTCTTTCATTGCAGTGTAGACTTCCAGGTTCAGATTGCTGTCTGAGCTGTGGGACCCTCCCAGCTCACAGGGTCCTAGAGTCTGGGCTCCAGCGGAGCCCAGAAATCTAAACTGCAATGAAACAGCCCCGCGTCCTGTGTCAGATGGCACGAGCCAGTTGTGGGTGTCTAACCACAGTGTAGACATACATAGGGAGTCAGCACAGGCCAGTGGATAGGGTTGGGACTCAGGCAAGGCTATTTTTAGGACTACATTTGAAATTGCTGATGTCTGTCTTTTATGAAACGGCAATGTAGCGTCAAGGCCTTGTAGGTCAGTGCACCTAGCAATATTAACGCTATTGGTAACACCTAATGTGGGTCTCATTTGTAAAGGTTTGGGGGGCACAAAACTACTGTTCTTCTGGAAGCATAGGAAGGCAAGGTGGGAAGGGTGCCAGTGAGGGATGGAGGATTTCTATGGTAATGGGGGACCTAGCTGGATTCCTCCTGTTCACTTTCAGTTACTGTGACTTCCCCACCATTCTTTAAAGGGGCAGAATTTGTGTAAGGAAAGAGTGACCGCCTTGTAACCAGGGTTCAAGTCAGCTTTGTTTTGCTTCTTTGGGCACTGGCCCTCTTAATGCCTTGTCCAAAGTGTCCTACCTCCCTAAAACTAGGGTGCAGGTCTTCCTCTCACTTTCCTACAATTACATTCCATTTAAAAGCTGCTCCACAAAACTACCCTATAACGAGGGTTAAGGTTTTGTCCTTCACACTGATCTATGATCGTGTCCTACTGACCACTGACCCTGGATTCTCTGCAGCCAGGTCTCCTGCTCTCTGTCACAGAGTGTTGTGGAAGACTAGGAGTTTGGGTAAATTATAGAAGACCAGAGTTCCTCAGCAGTTTAATCTTTATTCATCCTGTAATCTACTCAGCCCATCTCTCGCCTCCTTTTGTACAGTTCAAGATTTTCCTGAAATTCACCCACAAAAAGGGGGCCCTTGCTCCAGAGAGCTAAAAATCAAAATAAAACCTCATGATTGTTAAGCTCAACTCCTGGTTTGTTGTGTCTGATTGAACCACCTAGTGTTGGCAAAACTGCAAATAAGAAAATAATACAATGGACCTACAATAATCAAAAAGAAAGTATCTGGATAATTGTACGTATGGAGATAAATTTATGAATAGGTTTATATGATGAGGTTGTCTGTGATAGCCTGGGACTGGACTTGATGACCCAGGAAGTCCCTTTCAGTCCTGTGTTTCTGTGAAAAACTCCAAGAGAGCAAAGTATTTTAATAGGAGTCACAGATCTTTCTTCCTCAGCCACATTCTGCATGTCTAATGACCAAAAGAGCAGAGGCCGTGTTTGCAGTGTATCTGTGTTTATCCTACGTGATAACAAAACAGACTTTAAGCTGGTTGGCTGGGATAATGGAATTGAATAAGGAGAGAAGTTTATAACAATGTAAACATTTACCTCATTGATTTTTCTCCCCTTTAGCCGATCCAGTTTAAATGCCAAAATGGAAGAATGTGTTAAACTAAACTGTGAGCAGCCTTATGTCACAACAGCAATAATCAGCATCCCAACGCCCCCAGTGACCACACCCGAGGGGGATAATAGGCCAGAATCTCCCCTGTATTCAGGAGGAAATATTGTCAGAGTATCTGCTTTATAAAACAATTAGAATAGAGACCACTTGCCAGCTGAGCTTTAGCGATGAGAAGACTTCTGGAGAAGGAGAGAGCTGGAAAAGACAATACCCCTTGGTCAGTGTTACCGCAGCCACAGCTTGAAGGGATCAGAAGAATTAAAACATTTTGGGTTTCAGTGTTGTAGCGTGTGAAGCAGGCAACCAAACAGAGTTTCTACACAGCGTCTGAACAGTTATACAGCGCAATCTTCTGTGACCATTTTGACTTACTATATGAGCACAATGAAATGTCCCCCATTGATGCTTCTTATTACCATGGGAACTTTTTAAAAAAAATAAACAAACAAAACAAACAAAAAATACCCCACGTTTGGACATTACATTCCGACTGAATGCAAAACAACAATGAAAAACATTTTGATAACGTCATTTTTTCTTGTTGATAAACCATGAACTTGTTGACAAACTCCCTATTGTTAAAAAAAAAAAAAAAAAAGGGAGGGAGGGAGGGAGGAAACAAAATGCTCATATGAAATATGTTTGTACTGACTGGCAGAAATACAACCATAGTGCATGCTGAAATTCTTTGGAGCTGTGATCTCAGTTTACTTACGTTGTTTTTCAGATTAGGCATGATGAAATATTACTGTAGAAAGGGGCATTTCTGTGCACTTACTGCTGATTGTTCATGTTCCATGGTAGTTGTACAAATAACTTACCTTTGGAAAATGCAGTATTTCTTACTCAAACACTCATTAGTGAACTCAAGGTGTTCAGTTAGTTTCAATATTTATTATTGTTTTATCTTGCTTCCTTGGTACTGCTACGACTGCAATAATTCATTGTATATCTGTTGTATCAGGAATCAGGATTAATTTGTTTAAATATTTTGCACAACTTCATCTGCAACATGAACCCCGTGGATAGAAAATGTTTTCTCTAACGTGAAGAAGTTTTAAATAACCATATAATCAAAACTGTGTCGCACAAGTGTACTTTTCAGTCATACTTCTTTTTGTCCACTGTAATCTCTATTTTCAAGATGCAGCACATTTATCTGGTCTAACATTGCTTTCTTCTTTGGGATTTCAATTCTTCATGAATTGGCTTAATCTTTTGTTTGCAAACACTTGCCTACCTTTGTATTTCCTGAACCAGTCTTCTAGTGTGGTGTTACAGTGTCAATCCCATTTGAAATTAAATGAAAACAAAGGGGTTTTGTGACAAATTAACACTTAGCTTGAAACCTCTTTGTTTTTCTGCAGTATCCAGAATATTGGCTATGTTGAGCACTGGAAGACATTTAATGAAAACAGTTTGCTAAAACTCTCTTTGTAGTTATCTGTAAACCTGCATCCAAAAATTTATTTGGGGCTTCATATCTTGTAAGACTATAACCAAGAAACACTGATAAACTAGAAATCTGAGATTTTCTGCAAACTTTTGATTGACTCCAATGGGAAGTTAGCTGTACGATCGGACCCATAAATGCATATAAAGACTTTACTATTTAAAAATGCCTTTTTTCTTCATTGTCTTACAGAAATCTAACTTTTCTTACCAAAAGGTTTCTGCTAACTGCAGTTTTCTTTACTAGAAGACAAGAATGTTAAGAGGTTTGTCATCTTGAAAATGATGTGCACATGAAATAGTAGGTGTTTATAGTAGAAATACTGTATCAGCAGAAATTACCGCATGGCTCCATATAAATATATATATATGCCAATCAAAAGGCACTATGCATTAGAAGACATTACCACAAGTGATAAACATAGTTATTTAACAGTTTGAATATTGTATGTTTCATACTTTATGGTACCAATTACTAACCACTCTCGTGACTGAGCTTAACATTTATAGTAAGAGGAAATACACCGTGAAAGTAGAACCTTGCTAATTTGCACCCTTTTTACTTCACACAACTAGTTGGTCGTCTCGCCTTATCTGTAAGCAAAGATTTAAAAACAGATGCTGTGATGAGGGCTGAGATTTTATTTTTACAAAATATGCTACAGAATATTCACTACTATGCTATTATCATAAATTAAAACTCAATTACACCTGACAAAAGAAGAGAGTATATTGTGCAATGAGTGATCCTTGTTTTCACCAAGTTTGTTCACTTACTCACAAACTTGGTTAATTTACTATGCCGTTCCCATTCATTTGTGCAAATTAGCAAGTTTCTACTGTGTTTATAAATGAAATCAAAACTTGAATTTCATTTAAGGAATCAACACACTGAATTTTCACTGACTGATACCAGTGAACGCGTCAAGTAATTGAATTGAAATCAGTTATTTTGATCTCCTCTCTTACAGTGTTGTAAAGCTGGGTTCACATTAGTTTTTACTTGCTTCCTACGTCTACTCATAATTACTCATGAAAAAAGAGACTGGCTTTGTTCCTAGTGTTTGCTGAAGCAGTTACTCATATGAAAACTGCCCTGATATTAACAATCTAATACAGCTTCTTCTTTGTCACATGGTGCTTCTTAATTAATTACATCCAGAAACTA
Organism: Eretmochelys imbricata; assembly: GCF_965152235.1. Lineage (NCBI taxonomy): Eukaryota > Metazoa > Chordata > Testudines > Cheloniidae > Eretmochelys > Eretmochelys imbricata. The sequence continues at coordinate 315,967,118 of NC_135572.1, forward strand.
ATATAAGATGGCAGTTGCTGAAAACCATTTGGGATAAGCCCTGAAGTGAGTTAGACCTTGTGCAATCCCATGGACTCCACTGAGATCACACAGGGTTTAAGAATTTGGCCTCTTAATTTTATTTTTCATATGGACTAAAGAGACTGCAATACAGCAATATTTGCATAGCGGTTACATCCCCGATTACAAGTTTTATTCATTTTTAAAGTACAGGTTAAGAAATAATTTGGCAAGATTTTTCAGAATGCCATTCCTGTCTCCTATTTCCATATATCACTTTGATTAATTTATTTTGAATTTGGAAAATAATCATTCTTTTGGTGTTCGAGGTGATTTAACTGCTGTTTGGTAGTGAATGACTGTTGATGACTGTGTAAAATGCATCTGTGCTGTAAATGAAATGTAATTATTTCTGTGTATCATACAAAGAAACCAAGGTTGTTGTTTTGGACAATTTTGTTTGAAATTCATTTAACATATTTCAGAAGACAGCATAATACATGTGTTATGCTGAATGAATAGACAGCAGAGGAATATTTAAATAAAAGATCTGCATGCTTCAACGGGACAACCTGGTTTTTCAGTAACTTATTATTCATGGAGCACATTTTCCTGTCCAGATTCAAGGAACAGCCAACTTGTGTGCAGCAAACCTATATGATCCAACTGAAGTGCAAGGTGTACACAGATTTACATCACTATAGAGACAACGGGCCCAGTGATTCTTTGGTACAAAAAGCTACACATAGGGACTCCCTTGCCACCCCATTTGCCAGCCAGCAGCACAGGGAGTGGCCAGGTGGAAAGAGGTACGTGGGCAATGTATTCCTTGGCTGCTGACACGGCCATGTGGAAGGTCACTGACAGGTGGTGAGGGTTAGAACAGCCTGTTTGCTGCTCCAATTTATGGCAGGACTAGATCATGCACAGCTGGTCAGCTAGTCAGGTGGACCATAGAATTGGGACTATTAAATTACTGTCAACAAGGTGAGCTCTCTCTTACCTATTTTTAAAACCACCCTTTAAAATGACAATTTTTGAAAACATCTTGGCAAGAACAATTCTGCTGAACCTGCCTGGATGCCACATTATTTCAGTGCTGGCATCAAGCTCTATTCTTACAATCTTCTTGCTAAGATGGTCAAATTCTTTTTAGTGTAATAGCAGATGGCAAACTGTACAGTTCTCTTCTAAAAGAAAATAATGCAAATAATTCCCTCTTATTAACCATTTATATGGTACTATTGATGTGCATGCCATTTTACTGGTTCCAAGGAGTTAACAGTCTCTTCTAGACTGCTCCCCTACAGAAAAACCCTTAGAATTTAAGAGGGTGTCCTTTCTGCAAGCTTTTTTTTTTTTAAACCAACCCATAGAATTTAATAGACTGATTGTCCTGCAATTTAAAAACCCCTCTTGAAAGCATAGCACTCTCTGAGATTCTATGCATTTGAAGTCTCAGTTCCACAGAAACATTAAATTCCTGAGGACTTTCCTACATATAACATAATGAAAAGGACATATATATGGGAGGGAAATAGTCTTCTAGGTAGGTGAGTAAATAGCAAAAATATGGATATTGGGGTCAGTATTTATTTGTTTTTCCATGGCACGTAGACTATTTTTCAGAACACATTCACCTATTTCCCTCCAATAATACACATTTTGCATAGAGCAACCATAGTTACTGAAGCAAACCTCTACTCATACAACTGATCAGATGGCCAATAGCAGTGTATTTTGCATCCTTTCTCCTGGAGCAGCAACCAAATGCAACTACTGAAGGGAACTGACACTAGATCTTTAAATGTAGTCATTAGACATGAGTAGACCAGAGAGGGGAGTGGGTGATACAAGTGCCTACATATCTAGAATTGATATAGATTGAAAGATATACTCGGTTATCTATCTAGCTTACAGAGCCCTCGTCTACATTGGGGGGGCGGTATCAATCTAAGTTACGCAACTTCAGCTACGTGAGTAACGTAGCTGAAGTCGATGTACTTAGACCTACTCACCGCGGTGTCTTCACTACAGTGACTTGACTGCTGCTGCTCCCCCATCAACTCTGCCTGCACCTCTCGTGGTGGTGCAGTACAGAAGTCGATGGGAGAGCACTCGGGGAATCGATTTATCGCGTCTAGACTATCGCTGCCCGCAGATCCAGCTGGTAGCGTAGACATACCCTTAGTTACCATCTGTCTGTCGATCTTGGTTATTTATCTATTTCTAAAGCATCCATTTTTGTGGCATCTAGGCACTGATATCTAAGGAAGATATGGGAATTGTGTCCAAAGTGAACAGATGGGTGTGAAGTATTAAGACATTCCAAACCATCTAAAGAAACTCACTCAATCAGAAGCAAGATTTGCAATGCTATATTAAATATCTCATTTCACCAACAGTGCTTCACACATGTTATAATATTCCAATGGTCAAAACATCAAAAGTGATACCAGGATTCTCATCTGTATAAGACATTTAATTGTATAGTGACAAAAGGCCTCTGTTGTTGTTACTGCTTATTACCTAAAATGTATGTGGCACTTTACAAAATGAGTTAGCTATGTTTACTGCAGGCAGAGTTTATAAGTATTCTCCCTCCAGCAAAAAGACTAAAATACATAAACCTTGGCCAATACTTATGGCCAAGAAATTAAAGCTTTGGCAGAACCCTGGGGAAAGTAAATTTCAGCGTCAAGGGCAGTCTCATGAAAATACCCTGCCTTTATCACTATTTATGTTCCAGTAGAACCCAGATACTACAATTGAGATTAGGTTCCCATTATGCTACATGCTGTACAAATACAGGGCCTGATCCTGCCCCGTGTAAATTTACCCATGTGGTTTCTTCAGTGTCCCACTTGACGCATCTCCACAACTTAAGGTCATCACTGCACCTTTCAGACATTTATGCACGACTTACTGTCACATGTGAGTAGTCCCACTGACTTCCCACAGAGGTGTTTGTGTGTGTGGCTTGCATAGGTAGGGGCTGTGGAACTTTGGGGAGTAGTGCTGCATTGGGGAGACGTGGACAACAGAATGCAGGAAAGACGAGGGGTTGGCACACTGAAGAAGGAAGGGTTGGCTGAGTGTGGGAGGAAGAATCTTACCAGTCAATATTTGCCAAGAGTCCAAAAACTGAAGGTAGAAAAGTTAAAATGCTGGCTCAGACATGAGGATTCACTTAAGTGCGTGCACCTCCTCGCCACTGTTTGGTTTCCAGGAGGGCTGTGATGTTAAAGCTTCATTCTTGGAAGCCTGATGCTGGGGCCAGTAGTGGCTGCATGGCTGTGTAATGCCATGGGACGGGCCCGGTGTCTCTGAGTGAGTTCCCGGATGCTCTGATAAGGGAGCAGGCCGGGGAGGGCACAGATGGCCAGATGCCCCTCCACACTTCCTTAAATCACTTCTACTCCCACCACTGGGGAGTTTCCATCACAGCCACTTTCAAATATCAGCAAATCCCAATATAGGGACTGAATACTCATCTCCATTGGCAATGGTGTCCAGGGAAAGAGGTGGTCCGTCCATTAGCATGGATTTAATTGATGTAGGGTTTTGATATAGATCAACACCCTCCCCCTGTAATTAGGATAAGGAATCAGTGAAGTCTATAAAGCACAGGTGTAATGTCCTACACACGGAAAGATCCTGTAGCAGATGACCATGATGTGCACTAACTGATGCTTCTGAGGAGCTGCTGAGGGTAGCCCACCTGCCACTGCACAATTTGCAGACTATATGCGCATGGATAATTTTAGTAAAGTGCACACCTGAGAAGAAAGATATCGCTGATGCTGCTTCGGGATGTAGAAGCTGGTGATCCAAAAGGACTCCCAAGACTGTGACCCTCACTGAAAAAGAGGAGAGAGCAGCTATCACCCAGCAAACTCCTCTGAACCTTTCCCCTGAACACAGGCCTCTCCTCCACTATATGTATTTATTATTATAACATTATTAAACATTAAACATTATTAAGGCTGCAGAGTCAAGAAGTCAGAAGTTAGGAACTGCCCAGAATTATGGTTGCCTGATCAACCTTAATCTGACCCATGTATGTGTTTGCATTATGATACAGACTTCACATATGACTTTTTCTACAGATGCCAAAGCCGACAAACAGAACAACAGACAAACTGACACAGCCAACTGACGAACAGAATCCTTACTGATCAGGGTCAAATCTGGTTATGGCACAGAGACCCCTCTCATTCTATTGGCAATGATCTACCCACATTGAATTAAGAGGAGGTGTCCATACCAGTATTAGCTCTACCAGCTGCCTTAGGGTACATATACACTGCAATAAAAAACCCACAGCACCAAGCCTCAGAGCTTTGGTCAATTGACTTGGGTTCACAGGGCTCAAGCTGCAGGGTTAAAAAAAAAAAAAAAAAGCAATATAGATGTTCGGGCTGGAGCTGGAGCCCAGACTCTCAGACCCAACCCCATAATGGCATTTCAGACCCCAGCCTCCAGCCTGAACCCAAATGTCTACATTGCAATTTTTAGCACAGCAGCCTGAGCCCTGGGAACCCAAATCAGCCGGCCTGGGCCAGCTGTGGCAATGTAGAGGTACCTTTAGAAACAATCACAATCACGCAAGAGCCATATCAAGAATATAAGGCACCACGCTTTGATGGCTTCATTCTTTTCTGTCAGAAACAACCCAGAGGGAATTTTCTGGCAGTAGTTCTTCAGCCCTGCAGATCCACTTGTGTGGGGAGCCGCTGGGAGCCTTTCTTACACCAGCCCCTGTTCAACCTGTATATGAGATCACTTGGAGAGTTAGAGAGACACTCTGAACTAAAGAGTGTTCTTTATGTGGATTTCCCACCTATTCAAAAGCATGTATTTATTCTACTTATAGACTTCCCTAAGGTGTCCATCTGAGTGCCTCAGACATTAATAAAATAAATCCTCATAACACAGCTGGAAAGGAGAGAAGCATTAACTTCAGTGGGACTAAGCCTGGTAGAAAGTGTTTGCAGGATCAGGTTCTAAATTAAAAAAAAAAGCATTACAGGAAATGCAATAGAGAATACAAAACTGAGGAAAAGAGAAAACTGCTCTTAAGAGAGCATCATTTCTTGGACAACTTTGATCTCAGTCATCCCCCTTTGATCTCAGTCATCCATGGCCCTTAGTAATGGCAAAGTGCTACCGAAGAAACCTTGACTGACGTGGGACTAGGGGGAGTGGGCTCAATAACTTCCTTGCATCACAGTGACGTTCCAAAACCTACTTATTTCCCTCCAGCATTATCTCCCGATATAAACATGATCACTCAGAAGGTGGAGTCCAAAAACTACAATGTAATTTGGCTTGGGACAGCCCATAGCAGGAGCTTCACCACAGAGAGTGATGCCTGCAGAGGAATTAAGCACACACACATATCAGTGACAAAAGGTTAAACTCTGAACTGGCTCCCTAGCTTCCCATTCACTTGAAACTTTTATGAAAAGGTCAAAAAACAATGAAATTCACAGCTAATATCTACGTTTAACATTTGTGTGTTTAACATTAAACACACAATACTGACAAACTGACAGCAGTAAGGACATTTAACATAGAGCTTTTTAAAGTTAAATTACTAGGAAAAAAGCACCCACTCTCTTTAACTTTAAAAAGAAAGAAGCCATCACAAAATTCTGGGCAGTAGTGATTTTATTGGCTGCCATAGAGCACCTCTTTTTTTTTCTTCCTACACAGTTCCAAAACAAGTGGAAAAAACTTTAAAATTTCAATACTGTGTAAAAACCCCATTTGTCACAAAGCACTGTTATTGGAATAAACACATTTTTCAAGAACTTGTCTGACTGTAAAAAATAATCCTTTGAAATAAACATTTACATAAAAATACAGTAAAATGCACTTTTCCCACCTCAATAAATAGATTTTAACTCTGTTGCCATTTGGCAATTTGAGTGAACAGCGAACTTTCAATGAAGAAAAGGCTAGAGTGAAATTTCTCCTTCTTTACTCTTACATTACATTTATTGCAATTGCATCCAGAACAATAAACCAGTAGATCATTGATTTCCTTATAGTCTTTCATTTTTATCTGGAGGGCAGAAAGGAGGAGGAGGAGAAAGAGGGGTCTATCTATAAAGATTTGCTACTCTCATACTGATCCCTAGTTTGGAAAGAAAATATGTTTTATTTTTACTAAATTTATCCAGTCCAAAGAACATACTGTTTTGAAAAACATTTTCTACATATTAGGTCACATTTAGAATAATAAAGTATACTGATCATATTCATGGTTTTTAAAACCTCTGTTTAACGTATTTTAATTTAAAAATTAAACAATCATCTTAGGATAAAAATAGAGGTTTTTAGACGATCTCTAAATGAAACAGCTAAAGTAAAGGTGCTGTTAAAAAAAAGAAAAAAGAAAAGAAAATTTTACTCTTTTTACAGATGTTGCCATTTTTAAACCCATTTACTTGAATTGTAGCTCTACTATATATACACACACAAAACCCCCCATATATTTATATTCACATATATCCCTGAACATTTTCTCAATGGTTTAGTAGACGTGTTCAAAAGTCCATTTTGTTTGCCTCTCAAATATAGACATTTCTATGGAAGACCGTTATCTTTCTACTTTCTATGATGTTTTCTTTTTTTTTAAAGTGTCATTAGTAGTCTCTATCTACTTGTGTAGATATCAGTGTCTTATTATGCTGTACATCTTGTGGATGAGCTAAATATTGCTGCATCCAGTAAATGGTGCTTTATATGCAAAACAATGGTTTCATAGCTCGAAGAAGCTGAGAGACAGATCTTTGATCAACTGTCCTTCCATGGAGCTATCTCCATGTCTGTTCATTAGCCATTTTCTGAAACAGAAAGGTATACTTAAAAATGCAGGAGACAGAACAGGGGAAAAACAAAAACAAAACAAAAGCCCCATAACTTTGTGACTTCACACATTCATTTGTATCTCCTACAATTCCTCCATTTCAAAGTGTGTGTTAAAGCTGTTTGCCATAGAGGTATGTTCAAAGATCCTTGTCAGGCTGGGTTTCAGCAGCTCGACTGAATGACATGACAGGTGTTGTGAGGTGTCATTCTTCAAGGACATCATTTGATCCGTCCCAGGATCCCTTCTGTCATAATATAGAGCCCACAGCAAAGTAATAGTGAGGATCATAGCCAGAATCTGTGTAACTCCGATAGAGATTCCTAGAAATCGCAGAACTTGCAATTGTTTCGTTCCTCTCAAGAAAGTGTACATTTTTTTACCACAACCCTATGGAACAAAAAGATAAAAAAGACAGTCAACATTATTTGGATCTGCCTCAGAGTTCCAAATGCTTATTTTTACACATAGATAGTATCTACTATTGTCCTTTTGACCCATCAAGGGTCGCATTTCTATTCTTCAAACCACGCTTTGTAATATTGCTTTGCTTGCTTGTTTTCCCTTTCCACAATCTTGTCTCAAAATCCTTTCATAGATTTAATTCACATAACCTCCCAGAGATCTGTTTGTTCCATATTTCTCTCCACTCATGACCTCTGCTCATCTGATCTGTGATCCAATCAACCTTGCTTATTTTGAAAACAAACTCAATTATTTTTTCCAATATTTAAGACAGCTCCATCAAATCTTTTCTTACTCCTCTTTTTTCTAAACGACAGACTTTAGACTTTTTAAGTCCATTGCTATAAAGCTTTTTTTAAAGCTGTTGCTATTAAGCTTTTAATAATGAGATCAACGTTTTAACTCCCTTTTGATTTTTCCAAACAGAACATATTTTTATAATACCATGAATCAAAATTAAACCAATATCCTAAACAAAGATTTGCCAAACTGTATAAACTCATCATGGCGTTCCCCAGACTCTTCAAGTTTTTTAGCTACATACATTATGTATCATATTCTTATTCTGAGCTCCTGACTTCTGTAGAAAGAGCCTAGACAGTGGATAAAATTAGTTACATTAATGCTTTTCAGTCACAGTACAAAGCCAAATGGTCTTTCCGACTGTGGAAACACTAAAGGGAGGTAACCTTTACAGAAGGATTTGTGATCAGTTTCTCCAAAGTATTAGATACAAGTAGTTTTCCTTACTCACAAAGTACATTTTTACTATTCCAGCTCTTCGTTCTTCAACTAACAGCCTCTGTTCATTGCAAAAAACCCACCCATGTATGTTTTATACTTATGGCAATTCACCAGGGCTATACTCTAAAACTAACCAGACTTTGTGCTCATCTGTACATAAAAGCATCTTTGTGATTTTTAAATTGTGAAGTCATGGACCGTTTTTATTCCTATATCTTGTACTGGGCTGAGCATCTTACTGCTACTTACCATATAGTAACATATTCAGTCTATTTGAAAACATTTTGTTCTTGGGTCATAGAATGTTTAACGCAAACTGTCAGTTACTGTAACTAAAAAACAGCAACGAGAGCAATATTGTGAAAAATTGCACTGATGAAGTTTACCAGTCCATAGCAAAGTAGCCTCCCGACACACAAAGCACTGGTGCTCATCCCTCCCCCAAAATCACTCTTCTTCCTCAGCAAACTGGTCTGAATGCCTCAGTGCTGTTCTGTCAACCAGAATTATTTCAACATTTTATACTGAAGGCCACATCACCTTCTTATTTATTGTATCTATTACCATAGCACCTAATAGCCCCAGTCATGACAAGGAGCCCATTGTGGAAGTTGCTGTTCAAACACAGAACAAAAGATGCTCCCTGTCAAAAAGAACCGCAATCGAAGGCCTTGTCTACAGTGACTAAGTAAGTCAATCTAAGTTACGCTAGTTAAGTTACGTAAGTTATGTAACAGAAGTTGACATAGCTTAAATTAACTTACAGCGGTGTCTCTACACCGCACTATATCGACAGGCGAGTGCTCTTCCATTGACTTATCGCATCTTCACCAGACCCACTAAATCGATGCCGCAGCATCGATTGCAGCAATGCCGATTTAGCTACACTGAAGACAAGCCCTTAGCATCTTATTGAGGTGATCTCTGCATGTAGCTCCTCTCCTCCCATTCATGATGACATAATATCCCAGCATGCAGCTACAGCCATTCCTGACATGGAAAAGTACTATTAAGAAATTATTGCATTTCACTTGTTTTTAAAATGTAAAATCAAGGCAGAGTCCAGATCACATGACCACTGAGCTCTCTGCAGACCATCACCAAGTGCTCCTTGGACCACAGTCTGATAACTGCTGATGCAGACAATTTTACAGGAAAACACCCAAATCAAAATATCCAAGGCTAACTGTCTTCTCTCTGCAGAAAAAATAAGTAAGTAGCCTTGCAGAATCTTCCTTGAACCAGTCTCTCTTGAGAAAGAGGAGTTTTGGGGAGAGTTGATCACACAGATTTTTAAGCCCAGGCATCCAGTCCCCGGTCCTGGCCAAGCATCTCATGGATCTGTGGGAAAGGGAGCTGTCCTGCAGGGATGGCCATTTTACCCTAGCAGGATGTGTCCAGGAAGAGCCACAGGCAGGGCCTTTCTGAAGCGGCTCAGTAATAACTGTACACAGGGAACCAATAGGAGGTAATACAACTGCAAACTATATTTCATCCCTGCCCAGATTTCTACATTAAAATCAATCCCAAGGGAAAGTGCTGTAGAGAGCAGCACTTCAGCTCCTTCAGTCCAACCCAACTCTATTCCACCCCTGAACTCTACAGAGATTTAAAGGTGGGTCTTCTGCACAGGACAAGTGAGGGGAAATTCACAGAGACACAGGTCTTCACAGGACAGTGTGATGGAAGCACACAGCCACTAGTACCAACAGGACACTTTGATAAGCCATCGGGTTGGTCATGTTATTTTCAAAATGTTGTTTCTGTGATTATGACCCTACTAATCTATTCCACATAGTCTTATGACAAATAAGTAACTGTCCAAAATAACAGGCTTTTAACACTGAGCATGACCACGTTAGTATTCCTGTCATGTTAAAAGCTTCCAGAAACCAAAATTTATTTCAAATGCCACCGTCATAGATGCCAGCTTACTTGACTAACAGCCTGATTCTACAAGTGCTTCACATGCAAACTCACACCGACGTCAACAGGTCCCTCACTTCGGATCTGTAATGAATAAACTATTCCATGTATTCTGAAAACATTATGTCAGAATACATTAAAGGACTTTGACATCTTTCCAGTATTAACCACAGTAATACAACACAGACTTTCAACAGTTTCATTCGGTCAATGCTTTAACAGAGGTGAGACTCAGAGCAGAACAAAAAGCAAATTTAGGCTTCTAAGAAATTTTAAAACAAAAATCTTTGCAGCAAAAGACCTTTAATTCAAACTGATACAGAACAAGAAAGTCATTTGGGCACGTTTTCCTAAGCAAAATATATTGTTTCAATTATGCTGCTCCAAATTTGTTTTTAACTGTGAAGAAACTAGCTGATTTAATATTTTCTGATCACTTATGAGGAACTAAGTGCATGCTGGTCACAGTTAAAAAATGCTTACACACAGTACTCAAATTCAGTTCATCTGCTGTCTAGAGGAAACATCAGCATCAGAGAGCAATAGCATTAATCTGTACAGCTCCTGCAGTACAGACATGTAACTAAGGCAAATTTATACCAGATCTCTCCAGGCTGCCTCCTTCCACTTAATGATGCTCTTACATTTCTGCTCTGGTTCACATTCAAATCAGTTTCCAAAACTAGACCTATCCAGCCATTCCCATTATCCCCAATTTATACATTTTATTTATGCATATTTGATATACTCAGAGTTTTTAAGTTGCAATTAAAGGACATATAAATATACTCTCCTAGGCTGAAGTAAAAATCTATGTCAAGAAGAACAGCTCTTACATTAGTGACAACACAATACCAACTATTACAATTTGTAACTATCATTCAGTATAGTATTACTTTCTCAAGCTTGCAAAGCTATAAATTTAGGGCCTTATTCTCATTTATACTATGGCCATTTTACACTGCTGGCAGTGTAAAGGGGCCCTAAAGTAGGCATAAAATACTTTTACACCCACTTTAACACTCAGTGTTGAAAAGTGGCCATAGTGTAAATGAAAATCAGATTCAAAAAGTTTAGTTCTACACCGAAAGTGACTATGTACAAATGACATCAACTTAGCTAACAGATCTGCTTCCTATATGTAATCAGAGTCCATCAGGTTATAAAAGGGAAGGATATTTACCTGTAATTTTGCTTCTCTGAAGATAACATCTTTCAGGATTCTTATGCCTGGGCCTTAGCTTCTTACCGTTAGAACAGCTGAACTCTCCTACCTCTCAAGATTATATTTTTTTAACCTAGTGAAGGCAGGTAACGAGCACACCAAGCCCACTACTGTGCTCTTACATCACCCTCTGATGACCGCTGATCTTCAAATGTTCTAGTCTATTCTTTCAATTGTACAGGAAGTGAAGCTCCCAAAAAGAAAACCAATTCACAAAGATCAACATATGCAAAAAATAATAGCTCAGAAGGCAAAAAAAAAGTGAGAGAGGAAAAATAACTCAGAAAAAGGTTACTTCCAAAATCTGCAAAGCAATGGGTGGGGAAGTAAGATTCCGGCAAGACCATATCTTCTGTGCAGCAGCGTTACAGGTAACTCATCTTCCTTTCATTAACAATGCCATCTGTGCAGGATTCTGACTCTTCAAGAATAAGACGCTCAAGACATTTCTCAAAAGAAAATTATAGCACAGCTGCATTGAGCAGCAGCTATGTCAATGACGACCATCAATCCAAACACAGACTTTTTTCAGCATAAAAAAAGACTATTAAGTTACCTCTAAAAATGCAGCATCCGGTGTTAAAGTACAAGCCTGCTGAATGAACCCAAAACTAGAGAATCAAACTCATGGGGAAAATGTTTTTGCCAACTGAAAATATGGTGCCACTTAACATGAAGCAAAAATATTTTTTGTGGTGAAAGAGAAGAAGCATGGCCTGCCTTAACTTGGAACCAATTCTGCAGCAAAGACTCCAAAATAGGATTCCTTCCTGGAAGATGAATTAATCCAATAATGTTTTGGGAATGGGGGTGGAGGGAGAACCATGTAGCGGCCTTTCAGATGTCTGTGATGGAGACAGCCACAAGCCAGGCAGTCTTGCCTTGGCATATCCTGTAAGGTTCAGATCACAAAGGTCATTGCAATGGAAAATTAGTTGCCCTATCTAAGGATGTTAGTCTGCTCCAAGTGAAACCAAAAAGACTGTGGACATCAAGCACAGGGAGAAAGGACTCATCGAAAAGAGGACATGGGAGTGGAAAGAATGTTGGCAGAACAATAGGCCATTGATGTTGACTTCTGACCCCACATCAGAGAGGAGTCTTTGATGAATCCTTAGCACCGCCTGATTCTTCTTAATTGGGTATAATAAGGTGGATCAGGCACTAGGGCCTCAAGCACTCTCATTTTATGAGGCAACGTATTCCAGTGTACAGGACAATGGGCTAAGAGTCAGGAGACCTGGTTTGTATCCTGTTTCTGTCACTGCCCTGCTATGTGACCTTGGCAAGACACTTCATCTTTCTGTGCTGCATTTTCCCAGTCAGTAAAATGGAGATAATGATACATAGCTTTCCTTTCTAAAATGACGTGAGATCCACAGTTGAAACTCTCTACATAATAGTGATGTATTGATTCTATAAATCAAGACTGGGTGTCTTTCTGAAAGATACACTTAGTTCAACCATCAGTTACTGTGCGTAATGTCGAATGACATTCTTTGCCTTGTGCTAAGGAGGTGGTTGGACTAAATGATTATTATGTTTCCTTCTGGCCTTCCTCCTAGGAATTCATGAATTGAACTGTCTCCAGGAAAATAACCTTCCATATCTTAGGAACTCAGTTCCCTGGAACTGAGTGGCTCAAAAGAAGATTTCATCAGGGTTGCATTAAAAGTGTCAAGCTCCAAATGAACCCAAAACATACTGCAATTAAATAAACCTAGTCAAATAAAACAAGGTGGTGGTACTCAAACAGTTTTTGTACAAGGCAGATCTGATTCCACCACATGTTAAACCTTTTCCACTCAGAAAAGAAGATCCTTCTGGTAGATGGCTTCTGAGATGTCTGAAGGACAAGAGACAGCTATCTACTCAGACACACCATAATTAAAGACTCAGTCTTGCCAGGAGCCAAGCTGTAATAGACTGGGATGGGGTGATGTGCCCTGATTCTGAATAATGATCTGAAGCCAGATTTTCAGCCCGGTGGGATCAGCATGAAAGCAGAGTACTATACCTGTCTGGGCTAGGATGGCGCTCTTAGAATCAATATAACTTTTGGCTAATGAGTTTTGTTCAAAACCTTTGGTATCAGAAGGAAAAGCACACAGGAGACCATTTTCCCCAGTGAGTGGAGAAAGCTCCTCCTTGCTAATGCAGTCTTTTCTCAGTGACATGAGCTTCCTGAAGCTGCTCTAATTTACACCAGTTACACTTGAACATCCTACACCATTCCCATTTCTGAACTGAGTGTAGCTTGAGAGGAATGGAGAATTTTATGCTAGATTTTCAGTTCAGCAATGTCACTAAATTAAACAACAAACAAAAACAGGCAAAACTTTATGTAGGCCAGACAATGCTTTGTACCCTGCTCTGCTATAGTCAACAACAGAAACCTAAGTTAACTATCAATCCTAGTCTCAGAAGAGTATTAATATTATTGATGATGACGATGATGCTAAAGAGAAGGAAGTAGCCAAAACAGAGACCATACAGCTTCTGTCTCACTGAAGCACAAGATGCACATTGGGGGAAGATCATTGGCAGCAGAGATAGTGTTTGCCAAATAGCAAAAATTGCACCTTTAAATTTCTAAAAAGTCTATTGTAAGTAATGGAGTTTTTAAAAACCATGATTTTAAAAAGTGCTTGGCAAATGTTTCTTCATCATCCTCAAAGTGGAAAAAATCTGATTTCACACTTCTTCCAAAGGAGAACACATTTAACTACTCATTTATTCAGATTTAAATGTGCTTTAACTTCAATGTCCTGGCCAATAAATATATTCACTTTACAGGGTCCCTCCCTCCCCCCTTCCACTCACAGAAATTGTAAAAGAACTCTTGAAAGAGGACTAGTCTTGCTTCATATTATTATTAACATTAGCCTTGATTAAACCTTATAAAAATGCAAAGGCAGGTCTGTTTCATGCAATATTTATAATATTATTTTAATATGCATAATCTTTGCTCAAACTCTCCAAATGTCCAAAGTGAGCTAACAAAAGTAAAGTGCCAAAAGAATGCAACATCACCAAGAAATCCTGAATAGTAAATTACAAAGTTATTGCTATAATTTTATGTCTTAAGTGTAAAGTTAAAAGTTACTCTGACTCTTAGTATTTTTTCATTGTTTAAAAACAAAAACAAAATAAAACTTTTACATGCTTTTAATATTTGGTTGTTTTTCAGACAGAATATGATTGTTATGTTCAAATAGAAACTACAACCATTCCAAGATACTGTCAATTCTAAGAAATTCAAGTGATCTAAGTTTTGAAATAGGATCAAATGCTATTCCTGACTGCCACAAACTCAAACTTATTTCACATACCTAACATACACATGGAGGCAAATGTACATTTGTTCTCCTCTCAAAGCCTTTTTTCACATTTAAATATACAACGTTCCCGATGCCTCCATCTTGGAGACATCAATCATAGTACTATTGAGAGCACAACTAATGATTTTCAGCTTTCTGCCAGCGTAAGTGATAATGCCTGCAAAAACAGCATACTTTGATGAGGCAGGCTCAAGAGCAAGTCTGCATGAGAAGAGATAAGAGCATCAGTAATGAAAGTATTTTCTTAATTTTAACATATTTTGATCTTGCACACACTGATGTGTTTGTTCAAGTGATGCTATCAATCTCTTCAGGTTCAAATGTATTCCCTCTCATTATCCATTTTTTATCCTTTTAAAAAAATATTATATACAACTCAGCAACAATAGTGTAGACCATAGAAAACAACTGCTTTGGCATAAAGTCTCCATTTATGTTCACATTGGAGTGACTGTGTTATTTGTCTGTGTGCATGATCCCTGCTGGCTGAGGCATCAACAGAGCTCTTGGATTTTCAAAGGACTTGACAGAGGCATTTTCCTGTCTAGGTACTTATGTGGTCATCATCACCATAGTATCTGAGAACCTTCACAATCCTGAAATCTCTCTCCAGCCTGGTGCGTTGGAGAAACGGAATTTATCAATTAGTGTGTGGTCTTCTATGTCCATAGCCATTTGGAAGTTCAGTAATCAGCTTGCCAAAACTGGGAGACTCATGTGACTATATTATTCAATATAAAATAGCTATTTCAGGGCTTACACATGTGCAAGGTGCTAACTGCATTGCTAATGCCTTATCTCATTTCTAGGTGAACAGATATTTTGAAAGCTTCAACTGAAGGCAGGCCACAAATCCACTGATTCTGTAAGACTTTTCTATTACCTCAGTAACCAAAAAGAGGAAGTCAAATTCTTACTCTTTAAGATGATGATACCACCCTTGTAGCTTCAATTGAGTTATACCAGGAATGAATATGGCCCACTATATAAAATCTCCCCCTCCATTTCCACCCACCAACAGAATCTTTCTGCTTACCACAGCCTTTCATGAGAAGCATACCAACAGATCTATCTTTCGGAGTCCATTTGTCAATATATGCTCATACATTTGGAATGCACACCTCCAAAGTAGGAGGAGTTTCCAAAATATACAGAAGTAGGAATGGTGTGAATGTTTGAGGGCAGGGGAGAGGGAAGACATCTCTCCCTATGGTGGGAGATCCTTGCCAGAAAAGAAGGTAAAATTCCAAGGAACTCAGCAAGAACGCCAAACATTTTTCAGATTTACATGTTATGAGTTTGGAAGTCATAGGAACATGTAAGTACATACCCTTCTGAAATATTTAAGTGTAGCACTATTTTTTCCTCCCTACCTCTTGATAAAGATCACTAAGGTCCTCGTGATGTGCCTGCTTGGAGCATCCCGGGAACTCTCTAACACAACAGGAGTCAGGAGGCCAGTCCATCTCTGTCATTTCCAGCCAATCAGTGAAGTACACCACTCCACAGCACTTAAACTGTAAAGGAAACATTAGCCAAGATCAGTGACTGCAGTGTGATGCTCCCTGGTCATAAAAGCTAAAAACTGAACCAACTTTTTAAAACATGTATCTAGAACCAGACATACACAGGCTATTGTTTTTAGGTATTTTTTCTGGCAGCTCCTGTACAGAGCCTCATTTTATGGATGCCTCTGTTGTCCCTGGACATAACCAAGCCAAAAATCAGCCAATCACATAGATCTGTGATCTGTCCTTTCCCTCCCCACCAATCCCCTAGTTCAGTGGTTTTCAACCTTTTTTTCTTTTGCGGACCCCTAAAAAATGTTGACTGGAAGTGCAGACCTCTTTGGAAATCTTAGACATAGTCCATGGACCCCCAGTGGTCCACAGACCATAGGCTGATAACCACTGTTCTATGGTAACAACAACCTTTCGTGGATCACATGTTGAAAACCACTGCCCTACTTGGTGCTTCACAGAAATTGTCCTCGCCTGCAATGCTGCTGTGATTATGGGGGTAGCCAAGAGAAGTTTAATAAAAGCCAGTGGAATGGAGAATCCCTACAAAACTAGAGCAGAATAGAGGCAAATCTGGGGGGGAGGGGGGAAATGCACAGGAAGAGATGTGTCAGAGCAGGGAAAGGGACAAAAATAAGGGAAAGGAAAGAAAATGAGTAAAAAGTGAAGACAATAAAAAAGTGCTAAGAAAAATACTGAAATGGAAAAGGAAAATAGGAGGAAGGAAATTTGGGGGAAAATAAAGTATCACAGGAGACTATAATCTGTATTAGAATCATAATAGTAGGAACTCTGACCACAAAACAGGTCATAATAGATCATAAAAATCACAGTAACAAACTTACAACCTAGTGATGGGATTTCATTTTCTAGGCTGCATTCACAACAAAGAGGGCTGATGCAATGGCTCCAGATTTACTTCGTGCAATCCCCTATCCTCTATCCATTGCCTGCACACCAACACACACATTCTCTCCCACCATACCTTAGTATAGCTGTCAACCAGCACTTCTCTTTTCTTGTTAATTTTAAATTCTTCCCCCTCCCCCCACCTTCTGCTTCTCATCAGAGTCCCATTACTAAATTCTTTCTTGGTTTTCACCTACCTTTTCATTCAGGCCAAAGTCTTACTGAATTGCTGGGGAGTTTTGCCTGACTGAAGACTTCAAGCTTTGGCCCCTCATGTTATCTGCTATCGGCTTTTTTCCCTATTTGTTTTTACTTTCATTCTTCTGCTTCCCCACTGTCCTTCTCCCAACCTCAATTCTCCCTCTCTGTACCTTCCTAGCCACAAGTTCACCCTTTCTGGTTATTGGATCAGCAATTTGCTCTTAAAAAAACATAACGAGGTGGTTAGGAAAAACAGATTTCACTTCTCTCCCAAAAAGTTATAAAACACAGAAGACAGAGCTCACAGCTGATAAAAAACCTGATCCTTTATGAACTAAGAAGTTTGCGTTCCAACTTCATAAAAATGGCCCAATACACCAGTGTTCATTCATGCAGAAAATAGGTCTGATGATCACACATCCAATATCTGAGTGAGAGCAGACAAAAATAATTAGCATAGGCCCAGATATTTAGGCATTTAACTTCCATTGATTTCCTTCTTTTAAAAATCTGGCCCATAATGCTCAAAAACTGAGAACCCATCAGTTAGTGAGGCAGTGTGCTGTACTGCTGAAAGAGTTTGTCCAATTAATCTCAAACTTTCCAAAAATAATTTCCTCTGGCTATGGACAAAACACAAGAAATTTCTATTATAAAGGGCTCCTTCCCCCCCCCCCCCCCAGAGAGTCAGGGCTTGTTCTTTGGCAGGGAAGTGGATTTTTCATTTATTTAAAAATCAGCCTTTCTAGAGGAAGAGTCATTTAAGACTTACAGGGTCATTGCTGTGACACTATAATAACCAATACATAAAGGCATCTTTTTTATCTAACCAACACATACATTTAAACCAAGATATCATAAGGCAGAGTGCATGGAAATCCCAGGAATTGTTTATATTGGTTCAGCTATAGACCATAGACAGACTCTCTCAATCTACCTAAACATGAAGAACTACTGTTTCTAGTAGCATTTGAAAAGCTTTAGCAGAAAATATATTAAACTCTTCTAATCCTTTATTTATTCTTTCCTTCAGGTTCTAACACAAATACAGACTAACCAAGTGTAGCCAGGAAATGTTTAAATAAACAGGAAATCTGCAACAATGATAGATTTCAGCATTTTAACAAAGGCAACATAATGACAAGCATTAAAAAGTTCTTTTCCTGCATGTGAACATGTATCTGAAGCTAATGGTTTTTAGCTTGTACATGTCCCTGTTTCTGTGACATAATAGTTCATTCTTTAAAATGAATACAGTTCTGTATTTCAGAAGGCTATAGAGCAAATATGTGAATGTTCAAGCCATGTTGGGTTTTTTTTCCTTGTGACAGGACATAAAACTGACCACTTTAATGAAACTGCAACCAAAGAGACAGTATTGGCAACTGCTTAGAAACACCCTTTCATGCTCCTTTCCAACCAATATAATGTCTCAAATATGGCAAATCCATAGAAAGGACACAACAAATCAAAGCATGCAGTAAGAGGGGAGGACAATAATACTAAACTACCATAGGACGTTCACTTTACTGTATATGCAGTGAGTCAATTTTTAATTCTTCACACTTGTATTCTTCATTTAAATAAAAATAAAGGCCTGGGTGCTCCCATCTTTGGCAGAGGAGAAGTGGTTAACTGAAGATATTATTTAAATTCAGGAACATTCTTATTTTGTATTATTGGTGGTATGTACAAGCAGTAAGTTTTAACACACACTGGCACAGATTTTTAATTAGGCCTCAAATATTGCATCCACAATTAAAGGAGCCTTCAACTGTACCTTTTTTAGACACCTATCTGATCTACAGGTGTAATCAGGTAGCTAGGTTTCTAAATCAATGCAACTGCACTCACAACGCTGGAGGTGGTTTTTTATATTGTAAGTCAGTGGTTCTCAAACTGTGGGTCAGGAACCCAAAGTGGGTCATCACCCCATGTTAATGGGGTCGCCAGGACTGGTTTAGACTTGCTGGGGCCCGGGACTGACGCTGAAGCCTGAGCACCAACACCCAGGGCCAAAGCCGGAGGGTTTTAGCCCTGGGCATTGGGACTCAGATTACAGGCCCCTGCCTGGGACTGAAGCCTTTGGGCTTCAACTTTGCGTCCCTCACCACCATGACCTCCAGCGGCTCCGGCTGGCTCAGGCATCAGTCCCCCATCCTGGGGTCATGTAGTAATTTTTATTGTTGAAAGGGGTCGAGATGCAATGAAGTTTGAGAACCCCTGTTGTAAGTCAATGCTTTTCAACCTTTTTTCATTTGTGGATCCCTAAAATATTTCATATGGAAGTGCAGACCCTACTGGAAATTTTAGACAGTCTGTGGACCCCCAGGGATCTGCAGACCACAAGTTGAAAACCACTGTTCTATGGTAACAACAACAACCTTTCATGGACTCCTTAGACATAGTCTGCAGACCCCAAGGGGTCCACGGACTCCAGGGTGTAAACCTCTGTTGCAAGTCTTTGTCAGTCCAGTTAATGAAATATGATATGTATACAGAACTAATGCAGCTATAGTGCATCCTTGGAATTATATATAAATAATGTAAGTTACAAGAAAAAGGGAGTGAAATTATGAAAATACACAATTCCTGTGTATTTGTCTAGAACTTACAAGAATTTGAGAGGCTGTGTGCCAATAGCTTTCAAGGACTACACCAAAATATAAGCCCTCAGTTAGCTTGCAGAAAAAGCCTCACCTTTTTATTTATAACTAAACCTTTTTCCATCAAACAGATAAGTAGCACTTTGTGCATACGTACCATTACATTTCATGAACTGACTATCTTCTTACCTCCCTCTGAAAGAAATTCCAAGCATGAGTAAGCCACTGGTATCTAGGTAAGCCATAGTTGGTCATCCTGGCTTTTAAAGTGACCATATCTGACCATTGTACTGGGACCTGAAAAGAAGAGACAAAGTGTTTCAAATAACTAGAGAGATTGAGAGTTCTGCAATAAATCAATCATCTTGTGCCTACAGAACCAGTGTTTTCATCTATGCTGAGATTCTAAATACAAGTTACTTTGGATGTGCCATCTCAATAAAAAAAGAAAATAAATGTTTCAATTTTAAACATACATAGCTTTATTTGCATTAATAGAAATAGTGAGAAAAATATTGTTTTTGTCATTTGCTTGTTTAGAAATACATGTATGGCAATAGGGGATCTAGATATCAATAAATAAAAATCATACATTTTAGAGCGTTTCCAAGGGTTATGTGGAAATTTCAATTAAATGATTATCAACTTGTATCTCACAAAAGTCCAGTGAAGTCAGTGAACCCCAGTGAAATCAACAGGCAGCAGCTTTAAAACAAACGTAACAAAGTACCTCTTCACACGATGCACAGACAACCTATGGAACTCGATGTTCTGAAGGCCAAAAGTATAACGGGATTCAAAAAAGAGTTAGATAAGTTCATGGAGGATAGGTCTATCAATGACTATTAGCCAAGATGGTCAAGGATGCAACCCCATTCTCTCTGGGTGTCCCTGAACCTCTGACTGCTAGAAACTAGGACTGGATGACAGGCAATGGATCACTCAATAAATTGCCCTGTTCTGTTCATTCCCTTCGAAGAATCTAGCTCCAGCCATTGTCGGAAGACAGGATACTGGGCTAGATGGACTATTGGTCTGACCCAATATGGCCATTCTCCCATTCTTATTCCATTGACTTCAGAGAGTTTTGAATCAAGTCCAGCGTGTACAAGTGCATCCTGCTTCAAGAAATTAAACATTAACTTTCTACATGATAGTAACTTCTGTTCAGTAAGCCTTTTTTCCCATTTTTTGGAAATATTTTCTTGTCAAACAGTTATTGGGAATTTTTTTTTTAATTGGACTATTTTAATTGCATGTCTTGCTTCCTCTTTTATTTCAGACCCAGACATCAGGAACATTGTGAGAATAACAAAGTAAGCAAAGGTTGTTATAGTTGACATAAAAGTAGTCAACGGTAAGATTAGAAATTGACTTCTGTTTCAGCTGTTTCACCAATTTTATTGTGCACCAACCTAACAAAGGAGTTGAGTACTTTAATGTAGTCCTTCAGATACACATACCGTTCATGTTATTTTTAACTTGCTCTCATTAGATTTAATAGATGCATTTAAACACCTCAGTTTCAAAGTCAGCTTTATTTTCACATATTTTGTGAAAAAAATATCCAGCTACTCTAAAGCCATTAATGGTACAATATCATGGGAGCTAGTTTAGCTACCACTAATCAGGAGAAAGATCTTGAAGTCATCGTGGATAGTTCTCTGAAGACGTCCACGCAGCGGCAGTCAAAAAAGCAAATGGGATGTTAGGAAACATTAAAAAAGGGATAGAGAATAAGACGGAGAATATTTTATTGCCCTTATATAAATCCATGGTACGCCCACATCTTGAATACAGATGTGGTCCCCTCATCTCAAAAAAGATATACTGGCATTAGAAAAGGTTCAGAAAAGGGCAACCAAAATGATTAGCAAAAAGAAAAGGAGTACTTGTGGCACCTTAGAGACTAACCAATTTATTTGAGCATGAGCTTTCCTGAGCTACAGCTCAGAAGTGAGCTGTAGCTCAGGAAAGCTCATGCTCAAATAAATTGGTTAGTCTCTAAGGTGCCACAAGTACTCCTTTTCTTTTTGCGAATACAGACTAACACGGCTGTTACTCTGAAACCTGTCAAAATGATTAGGGGTTTGGAATGGGTCCCATATGAGGAGAGATTAAAGAGGCTAGGACTTTTCAGCTTGGAAAAGAGGAGACAAAGGGGGGGGATATGATAGAGGTATATAAAATCATGAGTGGTGTGGAGAAAGTGAATAAGGAAAAGTTATTTACTTGTTCCCATAATATAAGAACTAGGGGCCACCAAATGAAATTAATGGGCAGCAGGTTTAAAACAAATAAAAGGAAGCTCTTCTTCTCTCAGCACACAGTTAACCTGGGGAACTCCTTGCTTGAGGAGGTTGTGAAGGCTAGGACTATAACAGGGTTTAAAAGAGAATGGATAAATTCATGGAGGATAAGTCCATTCATGGCTATTAGCCTGGATGGGTAAGGAATTGTGTCCCTAGCCTCTGTTTGTCAGAGGGTGGAGATGGATGGCAGGAGAGAGATCACTAGATCATTACCAATTAAGTTCACTCCCTCTGGGGCACCTGGCATTGGTCACTGTCGGTAGACAGGATACTGAGCTGGATGGACCTTTGGTCTGACCCAGTATGGCCATTCTTATGTTCTTATGGTAACTGTTAGGACTTAGTTATCTTTTTCAATTAATGCTTCCAGTAACAGTTCTCTGTGAAATTTTACATGGCCTAAATTATTATTTATTAACTTATTTCATAGTAGATCCCAAAGGAGAGCCTCATGCTTGGTGCTGTACAAACATAAAATAAGAGATTCTCACTGCCTGAATGACCTCAGTCCAAAAAAAGGGAGTTTTGTTAAATAATATTTACGTTATATCTGGATTAGTTATAACTGCAATTTCCGCTTATTAGGAAATTAACTTGTCTTCACATTTCCACTTGTTAGCTTGTCTTCACATGTCATTTCACAAATCAAATGACGTCTCAGAAATACAACAATGCCTTTGACACACTGGAGATTCTATTAGCTGTTATTTTTTTTTTGTTCTCAGAGGCTATGATCTCAAGAGGTTTGCAAGTGTCCAAATTAAAAATACATCTTAGCAGCAGAGTGCTAAAATAAGCATTTAGAAATGTATGAATGTCCCAGAGATGCAACTCATACTTCAAACATTTATGCTGGTCACTAGAATAAAATAATTCACTTTTGCACTCAACACATTTTTCTTTATATTAAATTAGAAATCGGGACTTTGCTTTCTTTGGATAACACTTGATACCACTGCAGTTCAGATCACACTTGTTAGACTTTTTTTTATCTTATTTTAGTTGAATCTAGTCCAAGGTTATGCACGTAATACAGGGCATCCAACTTTTTTTTGAAGACAATGAAAAGCAGACACAAATTAATGCAAAGAAGTGAGAGAAGGAAGTTAAAAAGTAAAACAAAACCAACTTACAAGGCAGTTATGACTGAGCTAAGAAGGAATTTTAGAATCTATACCTTTGTCACCTTGACATTCCAGAGGTCAAACGAACATATCTACTATCTAAATCCCTAATAACCAATTCACTTAGTAGTACATATATCATCTGTTCATGAAAATCATTTGCCTGGCTTTGTTCCTTGAGAGACACTTTCATGTATGGTGTAGGTAAACTAGAATTCAAGTTTATGATTTGATTTTTGAGCATGAAAGTTCTCTATGGTCTTGTCTGCTGTTTAATTTTTGCTTGCATTAATATGTTACTATTTTTCTAATAATATCAAGCCTTGACTGAAGTTCAAGTAAACTGAGAACCTGCTCTGGCTTCTCAATCTCGTGGATGGAAGAAATTAGTCATAAGGCACTTTTCATTCTGAGAGCTATCATAAGCTGGAAGCAAAACTATTTATACAGGGACGCTTTTGGCAGTCTAATATATATGCCAAACAGGACTCAAATTGGGATAGTATAGGAGTTATGCCTCACTGAGGCTTTAACAGCATCACACACACCCCTATAATAATGCTAACTAATTCTCTGAACCTCACCTCATTCTATGATTTCATTATAAACTGAATCTAACATGGCAACAGGGCTCTCCCAAGGAGTTCCAGGGAGTCTCTTCACTGCCCAGTGTGGAAGACAAAGGGCCTGCATACTCTGCATTCTTTGGATGGGCCAGCCCCTGAAAGTGACCTGTAGGTATTGTAGAACCATTCTGAAGTGCTTTGCTTCAGTGGGCTTGGTCTCAGAGCCTGACAGTCAGTAGCGGGACTTGGGAGTGGAGGGCCTGAAAGACTTGTGTTCCTGGCCCACCCCACCGTGTGAGCAGTAGTATGATGAGGGCAAATGGGGGCAGGAGGATCACAAAGACTGAAGACAGAGGAACAAACAATGGGGCATACGGGGAGAGAAGAAAAGAAAGAGAGCAGTAAGAGAGTAACCTGGAAGGAAAAGAAACAAAATGGTAGAGCATAGAAGGAGGGGAGGGAGCGGGAGAGAGAGCGAGATCAAGACTCACAGATTTTAAGGTCAGAAGGGACCATCATGATCCTCTAGTCTGACCTTCTGCACATCGCAGGCCACAGAACCTCACCCACCCACTCCTGTAATAGACCCCTAATCTCTGGCTGAGTTACTGAAGTCCTCAGATCATGGTTTAAAGACTTCAAGTTACAGAGAATCTACCATTTACTCTGCTTTAAGCCTGCAAGTGACCCATGCTCAATGCTGCAGAGGAAGGCAAAAAAACCAGATGGTGTCTGCCAATCTGACCCGAGGGAAAATTCCTTTCTAACCCCAAATATGGCGATCAGTTAGACCCTGAGCATGTGGGCAAGACCCACCAGCCAGACACCTGGGAAAGAATTCTCTGTAGTAGCTCAGAGCCCTCCCCAACTAGAGTCCAATCACCAGCCGTTGGAGATATTTGCTTCTGGTAGTCGCCGATGGGCCACATGCCATTGTAGGCAGTCTCATCATACCATCCTCTCCATAAACTGATCAGACTCAGTCTTGAAGCCAGTTAGGTTTTTTTGCCCCCACTGCTCCCCTTGGAAACCTATTCCAGAACTTCACTCCTCTAATGGTTAGAAACCTTTGCCTAATTTCATGCCTAAACTTGTTGCTGGCCAGTTTATATCCATGTGTTCTTGTGTCCATATTGGTGCTTAATTTAAATAACTCCTCTCCCTTCCTTGTATTTATGCCTCTGATGTATTTATGGAGAGTAATCATATCTCCCCTCGGCCTTCTTTTGGTAAGGCTAAACAAGTCATGCTCTTTGAGTCTCCTCTCATAAGATAGGTTTTCCATTCCTCAGATCATACTAGTAGCCCTTCTCAAACCTATTTCAGTTTGAATTCATCTTTCTTAAACATGGGAGACCAGAATTCCACACAGCATTCCAGATGAGATCTCACCAGTATAATGGTACTAACACTTTCCTGTCTCTACTGGAAATACCTCACTTGATGCATCCGAGGACTGCATTAGCCTTTTTCACAACCGCATCACACTGGTGGCTCACAGTCATCCTGTGATCAACCAATACACTCAGGTCTTTCTCTTCCTTCATAAATGATCTGGAGGATGGTGTAGATTGCACTCTCAGCAAATTTGCAGATGATACTAAACTGGGAGGAGTGGTAGATACGCTGGAGGGGAGGGATAGGATACAGAAGGACCTAGACAAATTGGAGGATTGGGCCAAAAGAAATCTGATGAGGTTCAATAAGGATAAGTCCAGGGTCCTGCACTTAGGATGGAAGAATCCAATGCACCGTTACAGACTAGGGACCGAATGGCTAGGCAGCAGTTCTGCGGAAAAGGACCTAGGGGTGACAGTGGATGAGAAGCTCGATATGAGTCAGCAGTGTGCCCTTGTTGCCAAGAAGGCCAATGGCATTTTGGGATGTATAAGTAGGGGCATAGCGAGCAGATCGAGGGACGTGATCATTCCCCTCTATTCGACATTGGTGAGGCCTCATCTGGAGTACTGTGTCCAGTTTTGGGCCCCACACTACAAGAAGGATGTGGATAAATTGGAGAGAGTCCAGCGAAGGGCAACAAAAATGATTAGGGGTCTAGAACACATGACTTATGAGGAGAGGCTGAGGGAGCTGGGATTGTTTAGTCTGCAGAAGAGAAGAATGAGGGGGGATTTGATAGCTGCTTTCAACTACCTGAAAGGGGGTTCCAAAGAGGATGGCTCTAGACTGTTCTCAATAGTAGCAGATGACAGAACGAGGAGTAATGGTCTCAAGTTGCAGTGGGGGAGGTTTAGATTGGATATTAGGAAAAACTTTTTCACTATGAGGGTGGTGAAACACTGGAATGCGTTACCTAGGGAGGTGGTAGAATCTCCTTCCTTAGAGGTTTTTAAGGTCAGGCTTGACAAAGCCCTGGCTGGGATGATTTAACTGGGAATTGGTCCTGCTTCGAGCAGGGGGTTGGACTAGATGACCTTCTGGGGTCCCTTCCAACCCTGATATTCTATGATTCTATGATTCCTCTGTCACTTCCAACAGATACATCCCCAGTTTATAGCAGAAATTCTTGTTAGTCCTTAAATGCATGACCTTGCACTTTGCACTGTTGAATTTCATCCCATTTCTATTATTCCAGTTTTCAAGGTCATCCAGATCTTCTTGTATGATATTCTGGTCCTCCTCTGTATTGTCAATCCCTCCCAACTTTGTGCCATCTGCAAATTTTATTAGCGCACTTCCATGTTTTGTGCCAAGGTCAGTAATAAAAATGTTAAATAAGACTGGTCCGATCCCCAAGGAGCACCACTGGTAACCCCTCTCCAGCCTGACAGTTCACCTTTCAGTCTGACCTGTTGTAGTCTTCCTTTTAACCAGTTAGAACACTCAACACTCAGATTAAATATTTAGTTCTATTTATTCATATGCTAACAGTCCACATTACTGAATTTCCCTGGCAGATGTGGAAGAACTTTGGACTGATTCTGGCCTGGTTAGGGAAGGGGACAAGGCAGATCGACAAAATTCCCTAGAGGTTGATGGATCTATCACTTCTTATTTTTGTTTTTTAAGTCACTGATGTCATAACCTATGGTAGGATGAGTGCCAGCCCCAGGCAATACTGGCTTCTGCTAGTGTTATGGGTCCCGGGTCCCACTAGCAGAATACCTGCCTGGACAGATGAGGTCACAATCGGCCAAAGTGCCCAAAACCCCGATCCAGCAGGGGGCCTAGCCCATCTAGGGTATCCTGAAAGATGGATGGTTTTGGCTGGGAGAGGGGGGCGGGTGTAGCTGGTGAATTTGAAGGATGCTCCATTTCAATGCCTCCTTTTGGCAGCTTCTACTGATAAGACTTCTATAGAGCCATGGATGTTAGTTATAACTGTCACCCCTGGCAGAATCCCTGAGGATGGTGGCTGTGGCCAGGGTATGAGTCATACCTATGATCTACCTTCCCAATTTAAAAAAATGTATCATATCAATGCAACCTGACATTTAAGCAAAGTGATATCTTTAAATGATGTTATATTAGGAGCATAAAACATCGCTCTGGAATCTGTATAGCAAGGGAATGAGTTCTGATACAAAATGCTGCCACATAATTTCAGAGTACAGATCTGCCAGAAATTCCTTTGGTTCTAGTACTGTACAAATACCAAATGAGCTCCCTCCCTTTTTACTGCAGTATAATTGCTACACACTGGCTGCTGTTGAAAAGACCAGTGTCGTGGGCATATCTCGGCAGCTTGGAGGAAATTTGTCACTCTGTTCATAAATAGGTATCAAACTGAAAACTAGACAAGAAGATATAAGAGCAAGCAGAATAACATGATAGTTTGTTTTCTGTTCAGTACTTAGCCATTTCCCTTCATAATGGATTCAAGTCTCCAGTTTGAAAATTAAAGGCTGGTGCAGTTATAAATACTAGTTGGAGATAAAACCTCCTGAGGAGTTTACAGAAATCAGTTTTATAGCTGAGACATGTTTCACGTTAAAACACAGGCATTTATAGTTTAAGGAGACATTACTAACGACCTCAGCAAGCAGTAAGTCATTTATGGAATGAATGCACTGTCTGTTTACAATACAGCACAGCAAGATCCCCTCCCAAATCCCCTCAAAACACAGAATCTAAGCCTGCAATCCTTATTGAGTCAAAACTCCCACTTGACTTCAGTGGGAACTTGTCTAAGCAATAAATGAAACAGGACCTAAGGATCTGACCCTGAGAAAATTTCAGACTGGATCCTTTTAGAAAGAACTGGTTTCCCAGAATTCCCTATATTAACACAAACCAAAATGCCTGAAGTTAATACTAGACTGACAGAAAGCCATAACCAAAGATGCACACTACAGCAGTTGGAGAATAGCTAGCTAATGAAAATCTTTGTTTTCTTCTCTATAATAATGTATCCTCCTTTTCTGACTCACCATAATTTCCTGCTCATAGGTCCAAACCCCGCAGGCCAGTTCAACACAGAATATCACAAGCAAACTTCCAAAATACTGTGGAACACAGAAAATATATTTTTACAATGAAGTTAACACTGTGAAAAAAGCTATTAAGTAAGTAATTTTAAAACATTTCAAAACACCATTAATTTTTCATATAACTAAGACAGTGAAAACCAAAGTATTAAGGCATGATGATTCATGAAATAAGCCCTGAAGTTTACCTTTTGACTATAAACATGTTTAAATAATGTGACATGGTGAAATAAATATGGTTTATTTCTACTTGACTTAATATGAAATATGTCAAGCGTTGCTATGGGGATATTAATTAATTTCCAAATTACCTCATGAAACAGGAATATCATGACATTTTACACAGAAACAATTCCAAAGAGGCTAATATTTTTGTTACACACACACACAAAACTCATCATTTTCCACTGTTCCTTATTTATAATAAATAAGTACAGGAATTGCAACCAAAAACCCAAGTAGAGCTAACAACATGAACATATGATAGATGGAAAAAATCTTCAGAATGTTTGTAGCAAGAAGGAAATTCTATAGGTCTATGTAGTTAATAAAATATTAAGAAAAAGTATATGCAATATCAAATAAACCATTGAACTTGTGGGATGAAGCTGCACAGAAGGCACAACCCTGCATGATATGCAATTGCTGTAACTCTAAAAGTTAGTTCAGTTTGCTTTTATTTGAAGAGTACCTTTTGTCCACTCTTGCATGGTACCACCTTCTTCCATGTAGATGGGCTGAGCCCCTCCCTGTCCTCAATAGAGCAGAAAGACTCCATTTCCAAACTCACACCCTTTCTAAGAGTTGTCTTTATTTGGAACTCAAAAACAATTAACACAACAGAAACCTCCCACTAAATTTTCATCCTGAGCTTACCTGTTCTTAGGACTTTCCTTCCCCACTTCTTCCCTCCTAGCTCCTTAGATCCCTGTCTCCCAAGGGCCATTCCCACTTGCCTATTTTCTAGGGTGGAGTTAAAAATCCATTACTTTGTGACACAATGACCTAGAAAACCATGCGGACACCACACCAATTCCTCCTGATTCTTTCCAATAGGTCTTCAAGTTCTATTTCCTTCTCTGAGAAACACAGAGCCAATAAGGGTTTGTCTATATGTAGAGTTGTTCTTGATTAATGGTTCCTGATTAACTCCATGTCTGGACACTCTTACAGGACATTAGGAGTGGAAGGGACCTCCTAGGTCATCAAGTCCAGTCCCCTGCTAGCACAAGCAACTCTGTCATATAATCCATTCGTAAATATATCAAGCTCCATCTTAAAGCTAATTAGGTTGTTTGCCCCCACTACTCTGGAGCGATTGAAAGGCTGTTCCAGAATCTCACTCTTCTGATTGTTAGAAACCATCGTCTAATTTCCAGCCTAAGTTTATTCATACCTATTTGTCCTTCTTTACTGTTAGGGAAACCCACCCTATACCCATTTGTTCTTCCACCAACATTCTCCTTCAGCTTAAATTGCTCTTCTCTCTCCCTGCTGTTTACCCCTTAATGTATTTATAGAGAGAAATCCTATCCCTTCTCAGCCTTCATTTTCCTAGCTAAACATGCCAAGCTTATTCCAGAATAAGAATGCTTTGACTGCCCACTTTGAAAGTGGGTTAAACTAAACAGAAACAAGGCACTCTTGTTCTGGAATAAGTGAGTGTACACATGGAATTAATCAGCAACAATGCCATGTGTAGATAAGCTCTGAGAAATAGAATTAAAACACTGTGGAACTAAGACGACACATGCCAAACGCCACCACTCAGTCATCTCGCAATCTCCCATTTCCTACTCATTTTCATATCTGATCTGCTTGGATTGTAAGCACTCTTTGCAGGGAACCATTTATTCTTACCTTCTCTGCACAATGTTATAAACTTCAGCTGTGAGACATGTTCTCTGCTGTGCAGACATAAAGCCAAGAAAATAAATATAATTAAAAATGATGACCAAGTATAAACTATATGAACTTCTCAAGTTGTCTCATAGCCAGTAGGAAACTGGGGGAAGAAAAGTGGGTGCTAAACTAGCAGTGTTGGACCTTTAGTTCATTCTCATGATATAGGACAGGTGGTGGAGAGGATTTACACCATGACATGCAAAATTCCAGTAAAGAAAAGTATCAGAAGCCACTAAGGAAAGTAAATAGAAGCTAGAAATGACACATTTGGATTAAATTAACTAAAGGTGCTCAACATCTTTCAGAATCAATCCTTTTGACTCTCTCTTAAGAAGTCCATCCTCTGTTCACAAAGGTGAGAGAAGAAAAGAAGAGACACAACATGTGCAGAGTTAATTTGCAAAATAACTATACTGCAATAATTAACTACTGCAATGATATTAAAAAGAAAAGGAGTACTTGTGGCACCTTAGAGACTAACCAATTTATTTGAGCATAAGCTGTAGCTCACGAAAGCTTATGCTCAGATAAATTGGTTAGTCTCTAAGGTGCCACAAGTCCTCCTTTTCTTTTTTTGAATACAGACTAACACGGCTGCTACTCTGAAACCAATGGTATTAAAGTATCTCTACAACCTCAGATGTGCTTCAATTTC
The DNA here is from genome assembly GCF_965152235.1 of Eretmochelys imbricata. NCBI lineage: Eukaryota > Metazoa > Chordata > Testudines > Cheloniidae > Eretmochelys > Eretmochelys imbricata. The sequence continues at coordinate 315,997,942 of NC_135572.1, forward strand.
TTCCTCCTATTTTGGGGAAATCTTATAACTCTCCCTGAATTCAGTGAGTTCCAAAACAAAAAATTCTTACAGAAGTTGTGTGGAAAAACTCCTGTAATTATTATTTATTATTATTATTTAAATTTACTTCCCATAATTTTCATCATCCAAGCCACACAGATCGTTGCTGGCCACAATTCCTACCTCTCCGTTCCCAAACAAATTCCCAGTAGAGTCTGAATTCCAAAATAAATGCAACTTCTCACAAGAAGCAAATTCTTGCTTTTGTCAGTTACAAGAATCTGGTTTCCACAGCAAAGGTTTAATTAATTCTTCCCTGCTATTGTCGGTTGAGCGGTTGAGTTCTGGGGAAAAAAAGCTCTTATTCCCCTGATAGAAAAGATCATGCTCTTTCTATGCCACTCTCAAACTCTTGCCACAATTGCTTGCATGATATTCCCACAATTCTAATTCCTACATTGCTCTCTATAATATTTGATTCCTTCCAAGGTTTTTTCTGCTATTCTGCTATCTTCTATATCGATAATTAATAATGCAAAGCATCCAGTACTCACAGAATCAGAAACTTCTGAACTAGCAGGTATCATCAAAACTCTGACATTTCTCTCTCCTATACGTTTGGTAACCAGTTTTCTCCCTATTAGAGTTGTGTAAAATCTTCATAAAGTTCACATGGTTCGTAATCTTGAAACTGGCCCAAGAGCTGTGTTTGTAACTCCATGAGGTTTCTATCATCAGATCTGAGGGAAAAAAAGCTCTGCTTCCTTGACAGAAGCTGAATGACCAAAATACTGGAAGAAAGTACCGTACTCTGTTTAAGGTAATACGCCATAAAGTAAGGGATACAATGTGTGCTGCTGTGCCAAGCATGAGTGCCAGAACCGCAGCCCCCATGAAGCAGCCTGCATGAATGCTAACAACCCGCAGTACTTTGTTCTTCTGTTACTCCTGTCCTGAGCTGTTAATGCAGATTGGCCACAGGCAGATACAGCAGCTAAGCAGAGAAACTGCCTCTCTACAGGAGGAAGCCCTGACAATACCTAGACACAACATAGGTAGCTGAATAGTTGTGCAGCAATGGATGGATGTGTGCACTCAACCACTCCCCACCCACTCAGGATAAGCAGCTGCAGTGAAAGTGGCCTATGGACCTTTAAGAATCCTGCCTTTTCAGTATTGCAGCCCTGGGAAAGGGGGAATACATACAGAGGGAAAGAACTGAAGACTCAAGAGTTCTGAAGATCCTCCTTTCTGATCACTTTCAGTGCACAAAGCAAGTTGGGGTATGGGGGGGAGGGGCACAAAGAGAAACTGAGTATTGCAGCTGAGGGGAAAGAGAAAGAAAAAGCCATCATTGGGAGCTCCAGACTAATAGAGATGGGGAAAGATACAAAGGGAGAAGATGTTAGGACAAATCTGGCCTGAGGCACAAAAGCAACAGGAATTTCCTGTAACTAAGCTGCTGGGGATATCCCCGAAGGTGGGGAGTCTCCAGCAGATGTAAAAATTAGGGCTGTCAAGCAACTAAAACAATTAACGGCAATTAATCGCAGTTTTAATCACACTGTTAAATAATAATAGAATACCATTTATTTAAATATTTTTGGATGTTTTCTACATTTTCAAATATATTGATTTCAATTGCAACAGAGAATACAAAATATACAGTGCTCATTTTATATTTATTTTGATGACAAATATTTGCACTGTAAAAAATAGTAGTATTTTTCAATTCACCTAATACAAGTACTGTAATGCAATCTCTATCTTGAAAGTTGAACTTACAGATTTAGAATTATGTACAACAAAGTAGCTACATTCAAAAACAAAACAATGTAAAACTTTAGAGCCCACAAGTCCACTCAGTTCTACTTCTTATTCAGACAATCACTCAGACAAACAAGTTTGTTTAAAGCTGCAGGAGATAATGCTGCCCGCTTCTTGTTTACAATGTCACCTGAAAGTGAGAACAGGTGTTCACATGGCACTGTTGTAGCCGGGATCACAGGATATTTACGTGCCAGAGGCGCTAAAGATTAATATGTCCCTTCATGCTTCAACCACTATTCCAGAGGACATGCATTCATGCTGATGACGGGTTCTGCTCGATAACGATACCAAGCAGTGCCAACCGATGCATGTTCATTTTCATCATCTGAGTCAGATGCCACCAGCAGAAGGTTGATTTTCTTTTTTGGTGGTTCGGGGTCTGTAGTTTTCGTATCGGAGCATTGCTCTTCCGAGACTTCTGAACACATGGCTCCACACCTCGTCCCTCTCAGATTTTGGATAGCACTTCAGATTCTTAAACCTTGGGTCAAGTGCTGTAGCTATCTTTAGAAATCTCACATTGGTACCTTCTTTGCGTTTTGTCAAATCTGCAGTGAAAGTGTTCTTAATATGAACAACATGTGCTGGGTCATCAGCCAAGACTGCTATGACATGAAATATATGGCAGAATGTGGGTAAAATCTCAAAACAGAGGACATACAATTCTCCCCCAAAGAATTCAGTCACAAATTTAAATAAGACATTATTTTTAATGAGCGTCATCAGCATGGAAGCATGTCCTCTGGAATAGTGGCCAAAGCAGGAAGGGGCATAAAAATGTTTAGCATATCTGGCACGTAAATACCTTGCATTGCCAGCTACAAAAGTGCCATGCGAATGCCTGTTCTCACTTTCAGGTGACATTGTAAATAAGAAGCAGGCAGCATTATCTCCTGCAAATGTAAACAAATGTATTTGTCTTAGCAATTGGCTGAACAAAAAGTAGGACTGCATGGATTTGTAGGCTCTAAAGTTTTACATTGTTTTGTTTTTGAGTGCAGTTATGTACGGGGAAAAAAAATCTACATTTGTAAGTTGCACTTTCACAATAAAGAGATTGCACTACAGTACTTGTATGAGGTGAATTGAAAAATACTATTTATTATTTTTACAGTGCAAATATTTGTAATAAAAAACAAAGTGAGCACTGTACACTTTGTATTCTGTGCTGTAATTGAAATATATTTGAAAATGTAGAAAACATCCAAAAATATTTCAATAAATGTATGCTATTATTAACAGTGCAATTAAAACTGCGATTAATCATGATTAATTTTAATCGCGATTCATTTTTTTTTTTTAGTTAATCATGTGAGTTAACTGGGATTAAAATCGACAGCCGTAGCAAAAATCAGCATAGCGAACTGCTACACCTCCCTCCCCACAATCTCTGGTGCAGAAGGTGTATCAGGAAAGTGTCCAGAGCACAATCCACTCCATCTATCCCAAGTCCATAGGAGACCATATTCAGCTGGTGCAAGTTACAGCAGCCCTCAAGGTACCGTAAACTTTACCAGGGCCAAAGCACAGAATCAGAGTGTTAGAAGCAAAAGCTGAGCAGAGCAGAGAAACTGTCCAGTATAATATATAACAGGCCAGAGGAAGAATATGGACTGGAGATAAGATGACAATGAAACTGGGACATAGATGAGGAGAAAAAGGGAATAAATAATAGAAAAAGAAAGAAAAGATAAGTACAACATGAAAGGTGGTAGTAAATTTACTTTGTTTATGCTAATTCAGATGCCCTCCATTTTGTTTTTGCTATAAGGCTGGTGGAGTATCAGGGAGGAGAATGGGAATCAGTGTAAAGATCACAAATTTTCACTGTGCACACATAACGATCACTGAAGTTAACTGAAAACTAATGCTAGAAAAACCTTTCTGGTGTTATTCTTAAAAACACAAACTCACCATGGCCCCAAACATATGCCTTCCTGTTTTTCCCTTTTGCCTCCATGTAATGTTAAAAATAGAGCAATGAAACTAATTTCTCATTAGCTGCAATGTGCCACGATTTTTGCTTCCTTTTACTAAACTAAATGAATCAACAACAAGCATGGAATACATTGTGGGAACAGGTGTTTTCTTAGTCATAATAGTCATTCAGTTGCAAATGCAAGAATAGTGCTGGCAAGCAAAAATCACTGTCCCGTGCATCAAATCTAAGACATTTTGTATCACTTTCAAGGTGCTCGTGCCAGCTCTTCCCATTTTGCAGCCAGTAACTAATGCTGAATGTGTCACAGTAGAAATACCTCACAATATAAAATCATTCTCCCGCTGCTTTTGGTCCTACAGAGAGAGATAGGGCTTTTTCATGCTGTAATTGAGCGCAATTGCAGAAGAGGATATAAAGTACTGATACAAAATAAAAAACACAATAAAAATGTTTTATTCAGAGGAGGCATCACAGAATATATCCTTCATACTTCTACAGATTTCTACTTGTCTTGGACATTCCCCATGATGCTCGTAATGAACAGCATCATGAATACCAGGATTTTTGTTTATGCTTTTCTGGCAACAGGTAAAACCCTGGTGACTAAACTCTTCTCTTCATTACTGAAGTATGTCAAGCAGGATTGTGGAGGGAGATTGCGGGGTGGGGGGGTGGAGGTAGGAAAGGGAAGAGAGGAGAGGGAAAGATTTCAATTTTATTTAAAACAAAAACAAACAAACAACAAACAACTGAATGGGTTTTTGCTGAATTGCTACAGATTATTGTTCTTATTTTGAACCATGTCTCAACCATTTACATGAATATAACATATCTGAAAGATTTTTGAGATAGAAATATTAAGCTCCAATTTCAATCTGTGAATAAAAGAAACTAACTAAAGAGTTTAAAGGGAAGTGTCATGGGGTAGTTTCCCTCAGTAAAAGGCAAGAGCCATGTAAACAGCTTCTCAAATCCTTCTCTTCTGCCAGGGGACAAGTCCCATAGCACAGGTACTGAGTAAGACAGCCACCAAACTGACTTCTGAGGACCCCCCACTCACAAACAATGGAGGGGGTGGTGCCATGTTGGGCTGGGAATGGGAAGAGAGACCCAAAGAGACTGCCATGATTTAGGGTATGTCTTCATACTGTGGAGTTAGCCTGTGTGATTGGTGCCTCGGTCTGAGCAGTGGGGTTAGCCTAGCCTGGGTGTTAGCAGCCACACCGCTAACCATGTGTGTCACTATATCCCACGGTTCTCTCTGCAGCAGTAAGCTGAGCCATTTGCAGTGAGGACACAGGGTAAGTCACTGGAGTGCTGATAGTCCTCCAAGTAAAGTGGGCATGTTACCAGCCTAAGTGAAAACAGAACCTGGGCTCTAGAGTATACCTCCAGTCATTGCCAGCTAGACGGGTTGAATCACCTCCCAACTTGGGTGACAGAGTTTTTGCGTGTGGAAAGAGGAGGCATTGAAGAAAACACCTGGGTAAAAGCCAGGGCTAGCTGCATAGTGAAAACATCACCTTATATAGGCCCCCAGGGCTGTCTAAATCACACCAGGAGCCACAGAACAGCCCAAGATTAAACGGTCACACAAAGGTGGCTTAAATTCACTTAACCTTCTTCCCTTATACCTGGGCTACAAGTTCTGTTCTGTGCCTCTGATAGGTGCAGGTCAGAATCTCACCCCATTTGCAATCTTAACTCTGGCCTTGCAAGCCAGAATCACAAGGCTTACAATCTTGCCTCCTACACAAATGATTAAATGTATCCCATCACATGAAATGATGAGAACAAGAAACTTGTCCATTAGCAAACTATAAGAAAACTATCTAGATTCCTGGGATAACAGGAAATGGATGGAGTCATGGGTGATTGAAGAGGGAGTGTGCTAATGAATGGAGTCAGCTGTCAGTGGGTGTTGAAGAGAGGGGAGAACAGGTGGTATCTTGAAAAAGTTTTCCATTTTGGGGGAATATGTGTCTTTTTATTTGAGGAATAAGTATGTTTATTAGTGAATCACACTGTGTTTTGTGTTTCATTTAATGAAATCTGCTGTTTTTACAATATTTTTTTTCCTTTTCCCAAGTGGCTTTTTCCACCAGAAGAGAGACACCAGGTTTTTCAGACTTCAGAAAAACTGCAACCCTAACACTACAAAGACTGAAGGAGCTAATCAGCATATCTGACCTCCTCAGAGGCTCTGCCTTGTTTACAGCACCTTTTTGGGCAATGTGTTCCACATGGAAGCAATGACAGGAAAGAGCTGAGAAAGAAGGACAAGGGCTGAGAGGAGATTCCAAGGGTAAGCAGCTGCAGAATGAAACCTTAAGGGAAACTCTCAAAGACTGGTGTACATGGTATGTGAAACAGATGCCAAAACATTCTAAGAGGTTATGTGTAGTATTTCCCAATGGCTAACAGCCTGAAACCATCAGCCTTTGCAAGCCATCCAGACATCTGTCTGCGTCATTTGACCACCAACAAAATGTGTTTGATTACCAATGGGAACCAGACCCCTTCCATGAAAAGTCTAGTAAAAAAAACCTTGCAGTCACTTGTTACTTTGTTATAGTTTGGAACTAATTAGCTATAGAGGCTATTGAAAGGATTCACCCCAGTACAATTTTCAGACATTGATTTATTACTTGTAAAAGGAGTCAGACTGACAGCTTAGGAAACTGAAGTCCCCTGTTTATCTATTCCTGCAGTGAAAGCTTCTCCCATGCTGCCCCAGCTATGTCCTCAACCCTGTTTTGAGGGGATTAGCGGTTAATTTGGCAATGTTTTGAATGGGTGATGGGGACACATATCAACAAGGAAGTGGACTGAAACTACTAATTCACAACTTAGGCCACTGAGTGCCATCCTGTCCTTCAAAATAGATACTTTCCACAGCCAAATTATCTGATGTCTGCAGAGTTTAGATGTCTCAGTTTACCAAGTTCTATCAGTATGTACAAATAATCATTTAAAGCTTGTGTCCTTTTCAAAATCACTTCATTCTACACAAGAGGAGTTGTTGTTTTTTTCAATTTTACACAACTCTATTGCACTATTACCATTCATTTTCTTATAATTCAGAACTACTTTTCTGTAGCTAGATCAGTATCCCTGTGTTTTTAATTTTCAGATATATTTGAAATATTCAGATATATCAGATATATGTTCTTTTTCTGATTAGTCCTTCTGCCGTTATTATTGAGTGTATTTTTCTAATTAGACCAACACAAAATTCATTATAAAGAGTAAACAGCTTCCCCCATGCATATTCTCCTGTGAGACATCAGTTTGTTCTGTTACCAACATTTACTTTACCCTTATGGTAAGGAAGAAATTAATAAACACTTAGGAATTAGATTAATGCCTTCAAATACTTATTATTATTATTCACTAGCTAAAGCTCAGATGCTGTAAGTCAATGGGGCTTCATGTAGGCACAAGTGTCCCTGAAAGATCAGGTTTAAGCATTCAACAAGACATAGTTGAAGACAGTACCCCTGCCATGAGGAAATTACAGCATAACGTCTCTTTCCCTTTCAGTATCATAGGATCTGTATTAAAAACTAGTCATCTTTTTCTGCACAACCCAATGAATCAAATTATTCTTTTCAATAGGTTTTTCCTTTTTCACAAAGGCAATTCATACAAAAATGCTTCTTCGAGCAACAAAAGCCTCTTTCCCCTGATTAACAACCCAATTCAGTACTGATATAGGGTGCCCTTTGCCCCATGCACCCCCAAGGTTCTTGAAATGTTCCTTGATTCCAGGCAAGTCTCCCAGAAATAAGTAAACTTAATGCTGTTCCACAATCAGCACAGGGTTGCAGAACCAGCTGTGCAGCCCCTATGTGCTCAAAGGTGTGTCTTTCTGTGCAACTGGTGGAAAAGGCAAGGCTGGGCAGGAAAAAGGGTGTGGCCAGCCTGAGGGGACATCACTCCACATTCCATACTTGCCAAAAGGAATGCATAGTTGGAGCACTGAAGCTAGCTTCACTGCAGCCTCAGAGTTGTACTAACAATAGAGCTGGGTGAAGTTTTTTGACCAAAACTTTTTTGGCACAAAATATCGATTCAGTAATATGGAAACATTAAACTGAATTCATGGTGGTTTTGCCAAATATTGTTTCGGTCAGAAAAAAAAACTAAAGAATTTTCCAAAAATCAAAACATTTCAAATTTTCAATTTGAAACCACTTTGATTCTAAAATGTCGTTTGGTTTTATTTAAAAAAATTTAAAAGTTTAAAAATGCTCAAAAGTCTAAACAAAACATTTTGCTTGGGGTTGAACTAAATGTGTCATTTGACCTAAAACCTTTTTTTAGACTTTTTGACGCACCAAAAATTTTGGACATTTTTGTTTTCACGTCCACCCAAAATATATATTTTTTTTAATTTTCAGAATGGCCAGCGAACCAAAAAAATAAATCAGTTATTCACTCTGCTCTAATTACCAGGCTAGACACAGACCTAGACCCTGAGTCCTTCTAAATACTGTTACAGGGGACGATAAGCATATCACATAGGGCAGACAAAATATCCCCACTCACCTGGCTTTTCTGGGCCCACCGCCACAGTTTACAAATAGTTGTCACAGTGACTCAAAGTGTCCAAAGCTAGAACCACACTATACATTGCTGATAGAAACACAAGGTGGAAAGTGCAGCCATTTCCAATACCAACAGACAGGCGTGTGGCTGTTTGCTACTGCACAGATGTACTGAGAAGTCCAGTGTGATGTACAACTGCCACTGTGCTGGTGGCCATATCACACAGTCATCCCTGCTGCCACAGTTAGGAGCCATTTTCCTGCAGCGCCACCTGACTATGAGTGGTTACTGGATGGCTCTTTCCTCTCTGACAGGCTGGGCAATAGGGTCCTGACCTAGAGCATCAGCTCTGCCCATGCACTATGTAACAGAGTGTTCAAGACTGATGTTAGTTGCAAGAGGTGGGATGAACAGAGCATATGCACTTGCATCAATCCCGATCACTCACAGGAGGATTTGGGCACTCCCACCAGCTGCACACCTGCTCCTCTGGAAAGGGTGGGAGATGGGCCACTAGAATATGCAGCTCCTTACGTTAGCTGCCTACTTTTACTGATCGAGGGGCAGGAGTTATGCCAGCAGCACTGTATAGTCAGAGCTCTGTGCAGAAAAGTAATCCCTACCTTGCCATACAGTTACTTTTCCAGTGCTACAGAATGCTGAGCATCCTCATTCCCCAGCTTCAATGGGTATTGAGACGGAGGTACAGAGCACCCTTTCAGAATTGGATCCCACCATATCTTCTGTCCTTCATGTCTTTAAGCTAACCTAACCCAGATATTTCCCTTGCTGGCACCCTGATGTCTCCATCTGGTTTAGCCAACCTTCTCACATGGTTCTGGCAATGAAGTCTTTGTGGCTACTACCCCTGATGATCCAGATGCAGTTCTCTTTGGATGGTTCCATATGGGTGACTGAAACAGCTCTAATGTATCATCATCTGTATCCTATATACTTGTAGTTGCTGTGATTCCCAGTAGCTCCATAAGATGCTCAGCACTTCTACCATTTGTGATACATGCTTGCGCGTGTGCACACACACACACACACGTATGTTGTTATGTGTTTATGAAGGCAAGGACAAAGAAATGTGCCTTGCACTTAGAACAGAAGGTAGTGACATTTGTGATGATCCTTAGTTCTCGTGGTAATTCATCCCACAATCTCAGGCCAGCCCCCGAGAAAGCTCGATCTCTGGACAGATGAGCTTTACCCTCTGGTGAGGTTATGCAATGAGGTCACTTCAATGTTGCTGTTTAACTTGTCAAAATCCACCCATGCGAGTTATTTGAATGAAAAACACTGGTCAGAACAGGAAATAGATTAACTCTCCACCCTATTCTAATACAAAAATATCTGAACTCTATTCACTCAAACATCAGCTCAAAAACTTCATCTTAGAGATGAGGCCTTATATGGAAAAGGTGAATTGTTTCAGCAAGTAACAAGTATCTAACAACAGGGGTTTAAAATAAAAACTATGTTGCAAACTTTTAAGGAAAAAATTAGTAAAAGAAAAGTAGGACTTAAAAAATCCAGAACCAGTAAAAGCTCCATACATATGTATATATATATTTCTCAAATACAAATAATCCTTATTTTAATCTGAATTTAAAAATTTAGGTGCAGATCTGGCTTCCCATAAATATTATACTACAACAATCAAAAACACTTAAATCCATCTTTCAAAAAGATAGGCCAACTTGCTTGAGAAATGTACAATGCGTTAACCACAAAAGTAAGTTTATAGTTTAAAACACTGGAGAATACATTTTGAGAGACATTTACAAAATTGTTTGCCCCTTACTTCCCCAGCTACACATTAGGCACCATGAGTTTTAATAAACAACAAGCTGATGAAAGCCATGGTATCAGAAAACAATGAACTCCAGTCTTTGCTCTGTCTAATGCTAAACTCTACAGACCCAATGCTAAGTACCTCTGTCAGTTATTTATTTTTTCTCTTTCACTGGCTGGTTAATAATAATGAAATACTTGGAGTTTGTAAATAACAAAATTCCTGTGCCAAATATTTATACAAGGTAATGGAGCAGCTGTGATTTTGTTAATACTGTACTTGGGTCACAATGGATTCTTCTATAACTACAGCAATACCTGCTGCCACAAGACAGACTCAAGTTCAATTATCAAGAGGCTGACTCTCACTAACCCATGCTGGCAGGAGCAAGGAGAGCTGCAAAGAGCCAGGTGTTGCTATAGATTTTTGTAACTCGTATTCCATAGAGAACAAGATTTCCTTCCAGAGAAAGCCACATTTGTCGTTACAGTAGACTTCTTACATTGTAACAAACAGCCAAATTCAATCCTCTAACACCCAAGCATCCCAACCAATGTAAATGGGATTGTATGGATGTAAAAGAATCTGTTCCAAAGTAAGCAACATAAAACACTGGTTCACACTCCGGGCTGTGTTTGTCAAGTAATGTCTACAGTTTCTCTTAAGCTGCTAAGTGCTCAGATACTACAGTGATAAGTATGGTATAAAAACCAATCTAGAATACAATTCTACTGAGAAATATAAATCCTTGGAGCTTATCTGCTATCCTTGCACATTTGGCTGCATCTACACAACAACTTAGTTTAACAATGGTTAAACTCATTTGTTGTTGACCCCAACTCTTACACAGCTTGGTCTGGCTGGTGTGGATGGGGTAAAACAGATTATATCCTGGTTCTATCATAGCTGAGTTAAAAACATACTGTTAAACAAGTGTTTTGTCTGCATAGAGAATGTCTTACTGTGTTTATCCTCCAAACAATATTTATTTTCCCACCATTTTTGTGGCAAATGCTATCCGCAAACAAATTAACCCTAATATCTATCAAAATCTTTCCAACGGCTTTTCCTTTCATTAATTTAGTCAGGCTTTTGACACAGTCCCACATGACATTCTCAAACAACCTAGGGAAAAGTGGTCTAGATTAAATTAATATACGGTGGGTGCACAACTGGTTGCAAGACTGAGCTCAAAGAGTAGTTATCAATGGTTTGCTGTTAAACTGGGAGGGCATATGTAGTGGGGTCCACAGGAGTCAATCCTGGGTTTGATACTATTCAGTATTTTCATTAATGACTAGGATAATGGAGTAGAGAGTAAGCTTATAAAATTTTAGATGACACCAAGCTGGGAGGGACTGCAAGTACTCTGGAGGACAGGATTCGAATTTCAAAACAACCTTGACAAATTAGAGAATTAGTCTGAAATCAACGAGATGAAATTCAATACTGATAAATGCAAAGTATTTCAATTAGGAAGGACAAATTGGAGAGAGTCTAGAGCAGAATAACAAAAATGGGCAGAGGACTGAACCAGATCTCCAGAGCCCTGGGCTAGCTCCCTACTCATGGAACCATCCTGCAAAATAATCATATGGAAAAATGAATTTGTTTTCAAGATCAGTAACCTTGAATGCTGGTAAAGGAACATTACAACACAAACAATAGGAAATGCAGAGAATCACTGTACTGGAAAATATATTCCTTGTACTCAAGAAAAAAAAAAAATAAAAGATGACCTGAATGCTTGATATTGAGGGGAAACACATTTATATTGTTTTAGCTGAAAAATAATGAAGATTTTAATTTTTATATGTAAAGATTGTGCCACTAATGCTATCCAAATTAATATAACCTTGCATGATAAGTGTCAGATGCATTAATTAAATTTGCCTATTAAAAGGTTTTCCCACTTATAAATCTAGTACCTTATTTGCAGTATTCCCTTTCTTTATCCCTCCCCTCTCTTTAAAAACAAACAACAACCACCACCACCCACAGTTTGGGCTCCATCATTTCAGAGGGTGAGTTTCCAGGCACAAAGGGCAGTTAGGTGAAAGACTTGGAGTTAGGCACCTAAATGTTTTTTGTGCCTTTGAAAATCTCCTTTTCAGTTTAGGTCATATGGAAGAGAAATAGACGATTTTCATTTTTAACTTAAACACAAAAGTAATTCTTACATGAGGCGTAAGTTAGTTTAGAAGAAGACCTGTAAAGCTGAAAAATGAAAAATTAGTGAAATCTACTACAGCATCCTGATATCCTCCTCCCATGAATTTATCAACTTGAGTATTTTTTTAAATCGTATGCCTTTCAAATGTTTTTTCATAACCAGATCCAGCAACAGTGTGTTTCAGACCTAAATCTTTAAATGCCAGCATCTTTCATTCTACATTCATTACGCAGGAAACTAGTCTGCTCTCTTAGGGGCTACTCTAGTAAGCGATCAGTGCTTCAATTCCCATTGGCAACAATAAAAGTTAAAGTCACACTGTATCCTTCAGGATTGGGGCCCTAAATTGTTAACATTGTTTCTCATTTGCCTTTACTTCTTACATTTGCTCCTATACTGAAATTACAAAGGAAACAGGCTATACAACAAAGTTGTATTGCACTAAATTGTGAATGACTGGACTTACTTGCTTAGAAATATCTGTTTAATTTTAGAATGGCACTGATTTAAATTCACAGTATAAAAGATTGTTCTTTCATCGTGCCAAGGCTTCCATTATAGGACTAGTGCTGTTAAACTGCATCAGCTGAATGCTATAGTAAATAACTGGCTGTTTCATCTTACGGGCAGCAATCAAACCTAACTGAAATTAATTTAGTAGTCTCATCTTACTGCCTAGCAGTAAACAGGCCATTCTACAAACACCACACAGATACTATCACAATAGGCAATCTCTGATTAGGAGAAATCCTCAAGAGAGGTGATAGAAATCCTGAATCATTAAAAGTATTCATCTCCACTCAGGGCTTTGGTCATTATTAACAGAGAGCAAAGAAATTTACATTACAGCTGCTCATAATGCACATGGTATCTTTATAAGAGACATCTTCAGTCACACAGTCCACTAACCTTCATGAATATAAATACTAAAGACAATTTAAATTAAAAAATAAAAATTATATCTACATAACAGTCAGATCAACAAGAGATACTAGAGACTAAGTTTCAGAGTTAAATTAAGCAAATGTATATAGTATATACACCCCGAGAAAGAGCAGAGATTGCATATGCATATGTAAACATATAAACTCTTAATAGATCAAATCTACATAAACAGACCAAACTCCATTTTAACCAACTTAAAGTTTTCGCAGTTTAGATCACTGTCAAGCGATCACACGTAAGTTACAGAAGATGATAAATTATGATCTTGTGGTTACATTCTGTTGTTATTAAGCAGGGTAAACATGTCAGTTCAGTTTATGTGTCTAGCTCATATTAAGCTGAAAAGCTTTCAAATATTTAACTGCAAGTAGAATTTTAAGAACAAATGACTGCAATTCGCTCAGAGTGGTACAAATTTACTAATGATTGCTAGATTGGCTCTTCATTAACAAGTTTTACTTATTCAGTTGTATTATTGTATTCATTTTGGGGGGAATCTACATTTTAAGATTCTTAAATGTTATTAGATTTTTTAAAAAACATTCAATTAAAAACACATTGCCTAAGAATTTCAGGCCTTGGTTCCAAACATTTTTGGGTTTAGTCATTTTAGCCGTTTGTGTATCTTGAAAGGAAAAATAAAAGCATGACAGAGAAGGCTGTTAATGTATTACACCTGGTTTCTTTCCTTATCTTTCACTTAATCTGGTTTTTCAAAAGCTTGTTCCGTTGATACATCACTTTTCTGATTAGTTTGATGAATGGAGTATTGATTTATGGCTGCGCATCTCTGCAGTACAACAGCACTCTGCTTATTTAACAATTAGTCAAAGAGTGTGTCATACTTAAGAAGATATCATTTATTTTTTGCTTATCAGTCTGGTCAGCAAGAGCCAGTTCCCAGGCTCTTGAGAGTAAAATATTGCAAGTTAAGCTGTAGGAATATTTTGTTTTGATTTAATGTGATTTGACTGTTTAATACACATTAAATTAATTTGTTTCCAGATTGTATTAAAAACTATAACCATTTCTTCTTCTTCTCAGTTGGCATTTTAAATAAAATGTTGCACCTCCTATGTTGCCAAGGTTTTTTTTGTTTTTTTGTTTGTTAATTCTGAAAAAAATGAAAAGGATTTTTTTCAAATTTGCAGCCACATATAAAATGACAATTAACAGGGCTTCATAGTGTATTTACCTTCATTTTTGTCTTAAAATCATAGCAATTAGTGATTTTTTTCATACAATAAAAGTGTTTTATATATAAAAAAAACTTAAAAACTCTGGCAAAAGTATAATTTGACAATGTAATAAAAACCTAAAGGGTCTCATGATGTCAACAACTTTTCTGTTTACATAAAATAAAAATGATTTACCCCTTTATTTTATAAATTCATCTAATGTAATAACTAATGCTTGAGAGTTAGCTCCGCCTCGAAAAAGCTACAGAAGACTGTCTTCCCATGTAAATAATATAATTCACAAAGTAATTATGCAGTCACAAATTACAGAAATCTCTTTTTATCACTTTCCTGCCAGAACTAGTAAATCTGTAATTTACTGCTCCCATTGACTTCGATGGTGCAAGATCAAGCCGGGAAATAGATTTTTGTTTTTTTTAAATGTATTCCTATTCTATTACTGTAGGCTAAAATGAGCATTTCTCTTAAAATACACAATCGTAAAACAATAATCCCAATACTGAGATTTTAAGAAATACAGCAGAGGACAAATGATGCTTGCTACTGTTGCAACTAGCAGAACACAATAATAATTAGTGCTACAGAACTTTCAATGATAACGTCAAATACAAATTCCAGATACAAATAATAGAATTCAAACCACACAGTCGCAAATCAGCTAGTTAGACATATAAATGCTGTTATTTGTGCCTACAATTGATTGTGGGTGTAGAAGTAGAAGCCAGGTTAATTAAAAAGTTAGTTCTAAAAGTCAGGCCTAGAATATAAGGGTTTGTTTCAGATCACTCAGACTCATTCTCCTGCACTGATTAGTACTAGAATTTTTCTGAATGATTCCTCCACTACTATCATCAACTAGGTTTTTGCAATTCACATTGCTTGCCTTTCAATCATAACTTAGTGCACCCAAGGGGTTTGTCTTCACTACGGTGGTAAATCGACCTAAATTACACTACTCCAGCTACGTACCTTAGGTCGACTTACCCCAATGTCTTCACTGAGCTGTGTCAACAAGAGACGCTCTCCGGTTGACTTACCTTATTCTTCTTGGAGAGCTGGAGTAGTGGAGTCGACTGGAAAGCGCTCTGCTGTTGATTTAGCAGGTCTTCACCAGACCCGCTAAATCGACACCCGCTGCATCGATTGCGGCAGCATCCATCTCCCCAGTAGTGAAAACAAGCCCTGGTATGATTAATTCTTTCCTGCAGTGAGCTTTGCAATTATAATACAACACTGACATCATAACTAAAAAAGATTAAAAAAATAATCACAAGATAGGACGTTCATCTAGGGGCAGGGATTGCGAACATTTTTCTTCCTTGCTTAATTAAAATAGAAGTTAACTGTTTTTGAAGGTGAAAACATACCCATACAAGAAGCAAGAGGTTTCTTTTCACTGTTCCACAGTACCCCAACATCCCCACAATGATAAGGAAACAGCAGACTGCAATCATGACTGGATGGACCACAGGAAAATAAGTCAAAATGACAGCCTCCTCCACTCTGAAATCAAATACAACCCAGAATTAAAATAATAAAGTACTACCCCAAAATCAAAGTACCTAAGTGTAAAATAATAATATTACAGTCTAAAAAGCAAACAACATTTACTGTTTGCTACGTAATTTAAAATGTGTTAGCAGTCTGGGATCATGGAAATTATTTAAATGGTGTTTTTAAAGTCCTATGATTCTCCCAAGTTATGGAAGGTTGGATACTTAGAGTGTTGCTCTTTGGGGCAGAGATTTTTTGTTGTGTGTTTGTATAGCACCTAGCTCTTGGGTCCTGATCCCTGACTGGGGCTTCCAGGTGCTACAGTAATAGAATATATTATATATTCCATGTGCTACAGTAATAGAATATATCCTGTGACAGATGGGAAAAGACCTGTTAAGCAATTTCCCCCCCTTACCGAATCCCTTTTTGATCTCTCTGCGTCTCTTTATTGTTTGTTTGGGCTACTACCCTGCAAGTATATTAAACTAGAGTATATTTTGACTGCTTCGCTCAGTGTTAATGAATTATTATAATGCTGAATTCACTAACGCTGAGTGAAGCAGTCAAAATATATTCTAGTTTAATATACTTGCAGGGTAGTAGCCCAAACAAGCAATAAAGAGATGCAGAGAGATCAAAAAGGGATTAGGTAAGGGGGGGAAATTACTTAACAGGTCTTTTCCCATCTGTCACAGGATGATTGGCCCCTTTAAGAGGGAGCAGGGTCCAGGGCACCTGTGGCTGATTGCCTGCTGCCCAATTTGGCTTAAGGGAAGGCACATGGGCCTTATAAAGAGGAAACAGGAAGAGGAAGGTGGGGGACAGAATGAAGCTGAAGAGGAATACTGCTCAAAATGCTGAGGAAGGAAGTAGCTGAGGAAGCTGCTGGAGGAATGGCCCAAGAGTTCAGCCAACTGTCCAGGAACCAAACAAGATGCAGGGGCCTGAAATGATTCTGAAGAAAATCCCAGTGAGATGCTCTGAGTGACAGTAGAATTCCCTGACTGGGGTTGTCAAAGAAAGGGTGGAATTTGTTACATAGGATCTGAAAGTTTAGGAAAATGCTGATAACCAGCTCCCTGAGACAAGCACCAATTACCTCTACAAACTACAGAACCAGATGAAGGCTCTCTGGCAGAAACTGGATGGCAGGATGAAGGTTCATGAGGCTCAGATCCAGGAAATAAGATGGAGGTGCTCCCAGGCTATGGATTGGTTCACTCCCGTTGCTCAGCCAACCTAACAACTAGAGGCAGTCCTTAAAAAGGTAAGAAAACTTTCACAAGCTAAAGGCATCAATGCTTTGGATTTGAGATCCCTCCTTCAAGAAGCACACTGGCAGCCAGTCCAAAACACTGCCCATGGGTATAATGGGGCTTGGATACCCTGTGGTACAAACACAGAAGAAAGTGCCAGATAGCAGCTATAGTTGGAGAAGGCTACAACAGACACCCAGGAGAAGTCTAAGAGTCTCACTAAACTCAAGAACGGGCACAAAGCCATGGTCACAACTCTGTCAGAGTACCTGCCTCATGGAAAAAAGCAGATGCCAGAGTTGGAGATAACTTGAAAGCTTGAGGGGAACTCCACCAAGCTGCACAACCACAATACTGAGCTGCAGCCTCTGATCACAGTACTCGAGAGACAACTGGCTGAGAAAGAGGAGAAACTACAATGAGCCTTGACTAAGGTGGCAGAAGGAGCAGCCCAGAAGAACATAGACCAGCAGGAAATCCACAAGCTGGAATCTCAGGTCACTGAGATTCACATAAAAGAACTCCCTCAGGTCCTGCTTCTGGGTGAGCTGGAGGCACTGAAAACAGAGCCAAAAGACACAATAGACTCCACAACTGCACAAGGGGAACTCAGGTCAAACCAGTAACCAGAACTGACTTTTCTGATGACAACCCTAGATGATGAGGCACAAATCCAGAAGCTGAGGTAGAAACATTCACAAGCTGTGAAGGAGCTGGTACAGCATCTGAAACAAACTGAGCAGGTGAAAACGAACCATGAGGAGGCAAAGTAGGTTCTGGAGAGCAAGCATATGGAACTTTCCGAAGAGGTGAAGATGCTTCTGCAGGACAAAGGGGAATCAGAGCACAAGCAGAGGAAAGAAGAAGTCCAGCTCCAAAAGCTGCAGGTAAAATTTTATGGAAGATGAAAGAGTGAACAGAGCTGGATGAGAAAATCAGCAAACTGTAGAAGGAAATGCATCAGAAGATGAGTGTCGGCACTAAGCTGAAACAGAAAGAAGATGAGACGAATGGCCTCAAAGGACAGGGAAAAGAAGAAGGATTCAGCCAGGAGGTCCACCTGTTGACTGAAGATCCAAGTTGCCCCTCTCTGGAAATGAAAGAGCAAATCCTTGAGGAAGAGGAGATGGGGAAAGGAAACCAGTGACTTGACCGAGGAAAACATAAAACATTAACAAAACAATGTGGATGGAGGAAGAACAGAAGTGGGTTCAGTTAAGAAGAATCCTGAAAGCCTCAGGTAAGGCGGTCAAAACATTAGTTATTGGAAACCCCAAGAGGGAGCTCGATATTATGGACTTTCCCAAAGGTGAAAGAGGCGCGTGTGTGTACATTCAGGGATGCTCTTTCCAAAAAGGTCATGAAACAGCATTACATAAAAGTAACCAGGGTAACAGCCTGACTTGCTTGACTATTCCACAGATAGCCCAAAGACTGGACATTCAGAATGTCTGGCATGTTATAAATTATGAGATGCCAAGAATTCTTGGTAACTACATGAGTCATATAAAGTGTATTGGGCATAGTGCTAGATAACCTTTGGTTATATTGTTTGCGAGCAGGGTATCCACAAAGGGTATCAACAGAGATTTGCCAGACTTCCTGATGTCTGCAGAAGAGGTAGTAGTGCCCACTTGGTTGGATAATTTGACCAAAAGATGACCACAGAGCTACCTTTGGGCATAGGAAGGCTTGGGAGAGAGAGGGGGACTGGCTACCTGCTGCCCAGTTGGTCATTAAGGGAACCCATGTTGGCTTTATAAAGAGGGAAACAGAAAGAGGAAGCTGGGGAGCAGAGTGAAGCTGCAGATCCTAAGAAGAGCTGATCAGTCCAGTGCACGGCTTAGAGCCAGTCAGACCTCAGGAAGGAGGGGGCTCTGCCCAGTGGGAGATGAGGGGGAAGAGATCAAAGAGACTTTGCTTTGGGTTTAATTTCATGTTAATAAACTCGCTTCTTGGAGTGGTTTGTTAATAGACATAAGCCTCTGTGGATCATGCCCGAGAACCTATGAAGGGGAAATGGAGGCAGGATGCCAGAGAATTTGGCCAGGAGGGGGCACTACAGGCAGATGTGTCCTCTGACACCATCTCTGATTCCAATGATTCAAAAAACATCACATTGTGTGCTAAAATGTGTATTAACTGAGGGGTTCTCAGATGCAGCATAGAAAATTTAACTAGGAAACCCCACTAAATTTGATAAACTGTAACACCATCATTCAGCTACATGGATAATTAGGTTTAAGGAAGAAAGTTTACCTTGTTTCTGCAGTTAAAGTGAGGACATTATTCAGGTAGTCCCTCATCCAAGCAGAAACACCCAACACACTGATGGACATCAACTAAAAGAAAAATGGTGTTATTTATCAAGCATTTAAAAATTCATGTAGGATCAATCATCAAAAATATCCATTGTATCATTTATTCGAACAATATTTTTCCCATGGTGTGTTTACACGTGCTTGGAGTTGGTTATCTAAGTATTTAGAGAGGCAGTTACAATTATCATCTCCCTTCCAGTTTGTATAACTGATACCAAGGAAGGCCTGCTCTTTGCTCTTCTGTCAAAAGGTGTAATCCTAATATTGGCTGACACCCCTATCCTGCTTCCAGTAGTAGACCCTAAGGAGGGCAGAAGCCATGGAGGGGAGTTACTACTGTTTCCAGCATCAATAACTCTTTCAAAGATTTCCCATCAGAACTCCAGTGGTTATCGTGAAACATATGAAGCCAGCAACCTGTGAGGCACGATCCCAGATCCCGGTGAAGGGGACAAAAGTACTAATCAAATCAGCTTATTATGATTATTTTATTAGAGAAGGACGGTGATCATTTTGCAGTTAAACTCAGAAGACCTGGGTTCAATTTCTCACTCTGACACAAACTCACTGTGTGGCCTTGAACAAGTCATTTAATCTCCTTGCCTGTTTCCCCATCTGTCACATGGGGATAACAAGCCTTTGTTTAGATTCTGAGCTTTATTGCTCTTTGCTGCTTACTCTGTATCAACAGCACCAACCACAACAGATCTCAGATGCAGCCAGAGCCACTACTGTCATGCAAATAATTAATTGTGAATAGCTCACCAATCACCACGGATCCCCTGCAAGCCCCCGTGGCAACTTTGTGCAGTTGGGGTGCCACACATTAAGAGGGGGACTTTCAAGGGAAGAGCCATGGAGCAGCCATTGCCCCACAGCAGGCTCTCCTCCTAGCCAGTAGGTTTCTGCTAGGAAATCTCTGCAGCATGCTAGCCAGTGGGCTGCCATGGTCCTCCACCCCACCTTTCCCTCCACACGAAGGGAAGTGCCAGCCCCGGCAATGCTTCTACTGAGTGGTGCATCTACGATGCCCTCATGAGTAATACTGTCTCCTTTTGAGGGGTCTCAGATTTTCCCTTATCTAGTTCAGTGCTGGCTTCATGCGTGCCCTGACAGCGAACAACAATACTTACGAGAAATTAGTCAACTGGCACAAAACTAATGCATTTGAATGGTTTCTCTGTGTCCTTATGACATTCTTGGGATTCTTTGCCTGCAGCACACTTATAGCAGGCTATTTCTGCTTTTAAAATTTCATGGGAAGTCCCAGCGGTTACTTCATCCCTTCTTTTCAAAATCGCTGCACTTAATAGAGAATTCAGTCCTGGTTCTAAGCAACATCACCAGGAACTTCAGGTGGACTGTATGCTGTGTTTGTATTCCTAAAAGTCAGTGCATGTTAAAATTCTACCACGTCACTGCATGTTTTCTTAAAGCTCTGTGGGAGATCTATTTTGGTTGGGGAAATGGAGAGTAGAGAGCATTTTCTTCTACTGTTTAGACCTGCTGTTCAGGAAGCTATTAACAAAGTAAAAAGAAGAAAAGAATTGGGATCATTTCTGAGCCAAAGTCCAGGAAATCCTGCCTGGGAAGAAGAGACAAGCAACATAAAATGTTGAACAAGCAATGGACCTCTTGTTTCTAGCATTTGACGAAAGGTATTTACAAAAGCCACAAGACTACTGTACAAGCGCGTGTCCCTGGCACTTCTGACATTATGAATGAACCATTTTCCTACGACATGATCAACAGGCAAAACCCCCTTGATAAATATGTGTGACAGAGATAAAGTGTTTGTAAATATTACTGTCTGGTTTAAAGTATAGTAGAAATATTAAGATTGGGATGCATTTGGCTCATTCTGTATTATTGGAAAGGCCAACACAAGTGCTCAATAGAGGTGGAGAAAACCATCAAATCCTTACTCCTCAACAACTTCCAGATGAAGTTAAATAGATACTGCAGAGGAAACAGCAACAGAAAGAAATTCTCATTTGCTAAACAATGCAGTGCTTTTTTCAGCACTAGACTAAGGGAAGTGTTTGGTTTTATACCATGTGGACATTTGTTTACTATGCATTGGAAGAAAACTACCAATTCCTTTTACTTACAGCTGATAACCTATACCAACAACTTTATCACTGCTAATGCTAACCAGACTTATAAGGACAACCTACATATGAAAAGTTTCAGATCTCATTCATAGTCCCATGAGCATCCAGTTCCCCTTTGCTGCTCTCCTTTAATGTGTATCTTTAATGGCAAAGCTAACATACCTTTTGCATGACATACACTACATATAAGAAATTCCTCTTCTTAAATTTGCATCAGACAGTGGATATTACACACAGAGGAAATGCCCTTTTTTTTTTTTTTGGGGGGGGGGGGAGGTGCAGGCACCACTCTAAATTGCAGTCAGCATAAATTGACATTATATTAAGAATCAGGCAGATCCTCTTCTCTCATTCCTGTTATGATGAAATACTGACAGAGACACATTCCCCATATAAAGAACAGATATCATGGAAGGAATTCTTCTAGCTTCAGTTTCACACTCTAAAGTCCAATACCAAATATACTGATGGAAAACTCTGATCATAATTCTGTGATAAAAATCTACAATTATGATAATGACAGTCCTTGAATTAGCATGTTCACCTACACAGAATAAAATATTCCTTGTATATTTCATTTCCAAACAAACTCAATTTACATATCTCCAGATTTTTTGTAGAAAGGAATTGCAAGAGGGTACAGACAATGTCAAGCCTAGAACTGTATTAATTTCTTCTCCCTCTCTAGCCACCCACAAATAATATTTCTTTGATAGGTCTCAAAGATTCACTAAAAAGACCATTGCCCTTAAAAAACACAGAACACTTTAATGTCAATAATTATGGATGGCAACGCTATGTGTACACAATACTATGCATAGTGACTCCTATTCGGAAACAAAACCTTGTCTATTTCCCTACAAAAAAAGGGAAGGAGAAGGAGGGAAACAGGGGATTATAAGTGGAAGCCATCTGGCAGCTAGATTATGTATATAAATATAATGTGAACTTTTGGCTTTTTGACTCCAGGAAAAAAAATCATCAACCCACACAGCATCTGTGCTTATAATGTATTTGTTCTCCTCAGCACCTCCTCCTCCTCCAGAATTCTGAGGATTTCCAGATCAACTCTCTTTGTCTGTATCTATGGACTTGAATATGGTGCACTCTACTGTTACACATAAGTCATTTTAATTTAGTATATTAAAAAAAAAGATTCTTCTAGTCATCGTTCCTCCATCTCTTCAATATAACATGCAAATTTTAAATCTATGCACCATAGAAAAAAAGAATCCCATTTTCCCACTATTTTATACACACAGGCTATGTCTACTCTCCTCGGTAGGGGTGTGATTCCCCACCTCATGCACAGCTAGTTCAAGTCCATATAGCAGTGTAGCTACAGTGCCATGAGAAGCAGAGGCACAGCTGAACCTTGCTGAGTACAAACCTACCTGAAATCAGAGTTTATGTATACGGCACGTCTCAGCAGCCCACGCTGCCTCAACTGCACTGCTTATGCTCATGCTAGCTCGAGGAGAGCTAGCGCAAGTACATGTACACAGGCAGGGTAATCACACCTCTAATTTGCAGTGTAGGCATAGTCACAGAGAGAGAGGAGAGAGACAGACTCCATAACATTCTAACTTGGAAGAAGGAGGCTGTTGTTCAGCATAGGCCTGATCCTGCAAAGTTCCCAACTGAAGTTAGTGGAACTGAGATCACTTAGCATCTCCCAGCACCAAACCCTGGACCAGATCCTGAGTTGGTGTAACCTGGAGTTACATCACTTGACACCAGCTGAAGATCTGGCCTCATGTGTTCGCAATCCCCTCAGGAAGGAGCCACATCAGCCACCCAAAAAAAATCCTGGGGTGCAAATGAGCCTTACGGGGCAAGCAATGGCAGTCATATATCAACAGCCTGCTGCAATCCAATTTCCAAGGAGAAGTTGAAAGAGGCAAGGTGATGTGTTTTGTTTTGTTTCTGGAGGGAGGCCAAAAGGAATTAAAATTGGCAGATCCTATTTCAGCCAATTGTTTGCATTACGAATTTAGCACTGAATTATCAATCAGCAAGGAAGCTATACCAGATAGTATTTGACTATCAAAGGCTACAGTATAATGGGGGGAAAAAGCATCAAAAATAATTTCAACTACACTAGTAATAATATCAGTACATCAATAAGTTTTTAATCGACAATTTCTCTGTGGACCCCACTCTGTGTCGTAAGCATAACAGTAAGCTTTTTAATATTTATTTGTTACATTATATATTCATCAACATGAAACTGAGTTTATAAAATTTCCTATCATATTAAATTTATTTTCACCTTGATAAAATAAAAATAAATAATGTTGTTTTCAAAGATCATCAAAATAAATGTTTAAATCACATACTGACATTCAACTTTCAAATTAGTTTTATTCATTTTGAAGTCTGATTGTATCCCATTCAAACAACTAAGAAATTGGATGTACAAGAACATATTCAGAGAGTTAGGAATGGCCATGCACAAGTTACGTCTTAAATTATCGTTAAGAGGCTTTATTTAAATTGGATATTACATGTCTTAAAAGAAAATATCAAAGGTATTTTTATTCATTAAGCATGCCTGCAGAACTTCATTCATGACTCTGCTTCTTATGATGTCTGAAAGGTCATGGCTAATTTGGAAAAATAAATTTGATATTTTCAGTTAAGCTATGTACATATGTTTATATAAAGAGAGGGGGAAGAGCATTGACCCTTGTGACTAAGGTTGCATTCGTTTCCATTCTTAGCAACTTTTTGGTCACTCAACCTAAAAATTACTTGTTGGGCTGAAATTTGCCATGCTTACAATCTGCTTGAAGGAGATTTTCTTATTAATTATTATATTATTTTGAAAATTTGAGCAACAACATTTAATCCATTTGGAAATATGTGGAGAAGGTAGGAAACAATTTTCTACGTTATTAAAAAATATGTTTTAAAAAAACAAAACACCTCTTGCATCAAAACAAATGGATGGGGGTAAAAATCTTAGTGTCAGATTCTGATTCCCTTACTCATGCTGAGTAGCATTTTACTCCACACACAAAAAATTACTGTAATTTGAACGGGTTTACTTGGACAGTAAGATTCCATTCACCCTGAGTAAAGGTTTCAGAATCCGGGCTTTAATTTTAGTATAAAAATAACCCTCACTAAGGGGTCCTTGAGTGGTCCAGTGAAAACTGGCTTGGGTTTGACTAAGGTGCAACCTGGTAAAAAAATCACTTAGTGCATACACAGAACATTCTGGCATGGGTTTTCATCATTAAACTCACAGCTCAGCACAGCATAACTGTAGCTAACTTAGCTATTTACTGTTTCTTTTTTTCCTGAAATACTCAGGGACCAATTTCCCCCTCACATTCCAACACTATTGTCCTTTGGCATAAGAGAATGTAGAGAGAGGACTGAGTCCTCAGTTTTGTACCCATCTCCTCCACGACTACTCTCAACACCTGTACCTCTTATTAAATAAAGCCTCATACTGCTCCTCCAGGAAGCAAGCAAATATTATTTCCCTTATACAACAGGCGTAACTGAAATCCAGAGAGGTTAAGTGACTTGCTCGAGGTCACATAGGAACTTTGTAGCAAAGCACAGATCTCTGATGTGAAAGACTCATGTCTCATGCCCTAGACAACCTCACTTATCAGAAAAATTGCTTCCAAATGACAATGTATTTTGTTATGCTGTCTAAACTACTGATATGTGCCCACAGACCTTTGTCTAGTGCCGTTAGAACTACAGATAAAGGACAAAATATTATTAGGCCCATTTTATAGATAAAAAGGAAATAGTGAATTACTTTCTGGACACCAGTGTGGGTTAGGCCTTACCTATGAGCCAACAGACTTAGACATGACAATTTGTTGTGACCTTCATAACATTAACCTCCTTGTTTCTCGCCTGTCAAATGCGGTTATCAATAGTTGCATATACCACTTGTGAAGGTTAATAAGAAATGCTATGCAATTCTTTTAAGTAATAATAAATATTTACAGAGATATATTATTGGAGCTTGGAGGAGTAGAAAGCTACATAGGAGAAATACAAGTATTCTTCTTTATAGCCTATGTCTGCTGCCTTCCACAGAGCGTTGAGTCAATGGGAAATTCTCAGGCTATAGCAACAGAGAAGGGATTGGGGAGCATTGGCAAAAACATTTTCTGTAAAGAGAGAGGTCAATTTAAAGAGAAAATGAGAGAAAGTACCCACAAGAGCAATGGACCATTCATGCTGTTGGACGCCATGGCTTAGTGTTCTAAACATCGGTTTTGAAATATTTACTCTCCCTGGAGCCATCAGTCCAAATATAGACAGAGCTGGCTCACACCTTCACCCTCAAGGTGGATGCACTGAATTTCATGCAGTTAACTGTGTGGATTTTCTAAATCAGGCCTTAAAAGCTATATTTCCCTTGGCTGTCCATGGCCAGTAAGGAGTCTAGTGCCTTTGCTAACAGGAACTTCTCCCCAGTGTCACTGTCAAAATTCCCTCTCCCCACCAACACCATTTTGCAGAGGCTGAGATATCAGTCAGTCGCTGTAATTCCATGGGGCTAGACATATCTAATGCATAAAGAGATTTGGGATGAGTCAATACACACATCTACATTATGAGTGCCATCTATTCTACCTTCAGTGAGACACAGTATACTAGGATCACTCTGTCAGAGAATTCCCGTCCCCTCCCATTTCCAAAATGGGGGGCAGAGACACCAACCCGGAGCATGAAGCTCAATAGTTTTCCCTCCCTCCTCCCGTTACCCATTCACCTCTTACTCTGACAGCCCTGCCTCTCCCACATATAAATCCAAATGCCCCTTCACATTCCCCACAAAAAAGAGACCCAGGACTATCTTTCTATAGTATGTCTTTGTACATCCCCTAACCAGAGCCCTGACGGAGGCCTTTATGCACTACAACAATCTAAAAATATTAGATAACTAATATAACCTAAGGATTCCTTCTTAATTGGGAAAACATTAGCACAAGTATAGCTATTAAATAATACACTCCTGTCCCTTTAAAATCCAGTCTTGCTGTGATTTCCTGCTCTGCAGGATAAAGTCCACTGAATAACCCTGAGTTCTGTAGAAAGAAGTTCCCTTCCTACAGCACTGCTGGAATATTCTCTTCATATATGGGAGCTGAGAAAAGTCTCTTCAAGAGAACAGTCCTTATCTAAAGCCAAAGGACTGAATCCATAGGTGCTCCAACTCCTTGCAACACCCAATGAAGTCATTTGATGCTGGAGAACGGTGGAAACAGCTTCTCTCAGGATTTGACTTTAATGAAATGAGGATACATTGATTTTGCTGTCATAACAATCCAGTTTAAGTATAAAAGACAGAAACTGAAGTTACAAGATACTACATGTGTATTTATTATGGTAACCGCACTGGATTTTATTCTGAATCTCACCTTAAAACATGAAAGGAGATATCAGGTTAAATGCCATGAGAGTCTGGCTTGTCTTCAGCTTTAGCACCAATCTGCAATCACAATAGTACAAGTATGTGCACCAACCTCAAAGGCACTCAAGGAAGAAATTGACTGATTTTATAATAATCTACAGAAAACAATACAAGAAATTTCACATGTTATTGGTGATGGGAAATTTTAATGCAAAAGTAGTATCGGACTGGAATTCCGATTCGATGGCAGATTCAGACTCAGTGAAGAAAACAGAAGAAGAGAAAGGTTAACAAATTTCTGCCTAATCAACAACTTGGTGAAATAACATGTTTATTATCACCAAAGAAAGTCATAGAAGAAATGGACTTGGATATCACCAGATGGGCAAATGAAGAACATGATGGACTCTGTACTTGTGAATCGCAGATGAAAATCATGTGTGTTATCATGCAGGTTACTTGCAGCTGATATTGGATTAATGCAGGCATCAATAAGGTTGCAGCTGAGTGCTAGGAACAAAGATTTGCATGTCACAGTTTCAGGGTACCTTACTTTGTGAAGGTTGGTCGGTGAGTGGTGTACATTGTTATAGCCCCTGTGGAGATTTCAACCAGAGGTGCTGGACCCCAGTCAGACCTGCTGGGGAAACCACAGTGAGATGCAGAGGGACTGTAAGACTAAACTTCCAGTCTGGAAGGAGAAAGATGTGGGTCTCCGCCCAAAAGAGATGACTGATGGGAGCCAGAAACCTTAAGAGGGTGACCTCAAGGAAGACTGGGGTAGGGGGAGGGTCAAAGGTGCAGTTAATACTGAAACTGACACCATGATGTGGAGAAACTGAATGAGCCAGATAGCAGGAAGAAATACAATGAAGTTGTGAGGAAAAAATATCATGTCTCTGGTGAAAGAAAAAATGAACACTGAAGAGACATGGAATAGTGTAAAAGATAGGATTACAAAAGCAACTGAACAAGTGTTGGGCTACAAGGCCACAACAAAGAAACCAGGGTAGATAGCCTAGGTTGACCAGAGAGATAAAACAGGATGTGAAGAGAGCCAAATGTCTGGATAAGAGAAAAATGTAAAGAAACAGAAGAATACGCAAAGAGAAATGACACAGGGATTATATTGCAAGATAAAGGAACTGGGTGGGACATACAAGTTGAAGATGTCAGCAGTAAAAGAAAATCATAGGCAAATAACTGTGGACAAAGAAGCAAAGAATATTTTGAAGAGCTGTACAATGGGCAGAACACAATAGATGAAACAGTCTTGGAGAAGCTTCCCAGTACAAACAAGGGAGAGCAAATATTGGAATTCTTACAAGTAGTAAAGACCTTGATAGAACATTTGAAAAAGGTGCTGGGCAGGGACAACATAACTATAACACTGCTGCAGGCAAGCAAGGAGTACATGGTACAGACAATGCACAGGCTATTCAACTAGATTTACAAACAAAAACAAGTGCCAAAGGAATGAAGGAAAGCAATAATAGTACAGTATCGAAAAGGAGATCAGAGTGAATGCAAGAACTACAGAGGAATCAGCTTATTGAGCGTGCTCGGAAAAGCATTCAGCAAGACATTGCAGAGGAGAAAAGAAGACATACATGGAAGTGGCACTTGCAGAGGAACTAGCCAAATTTAGACCAGGATGAAGTACAACAGATCACTTACGTGTGATGAGACAGATATTGGAGAAGTGCACAGAACACAACTGAATCTGCTACCACAACTTTACAGACTTCAAACGGGCTTGTGATAGCAGTTGGTGGGAAGGGTTATGGTAAGTTTTGAGAATGTATGGGATTCTCAAGAAACTGATCAATCTGATAGAACACACCTATGGCAAATCAATGAGGACAGAGAGAGTAGACAAGAAGCTGATGGAATGGTTCAGGACAACTGTAGGAGTCAGACAAGGATGCACATTGTCACCAGATTTGTTCACCTTGGTACTGGAAGCAGTTATGGCTGTAGCACTGAAAGATGAAACGGGAAGAGTCATGTTACGTGGGAGAGCAGTGAATAACCATAGATTCACAGACAATGTTGACTTCATAGCACTGACCCCTGAGCAACACAGTTATACCGACCTAATACACAATGTAGACAGCACTATGTCAATGGGAGGGCTTCTCCTGTCAACATAGCTATCCCCTCTCATGGAGGTCTTCACTGAAACAGTACATTGGTGCAGCTGCACCGCTGCAGTGTTTTAAGTATAGACCTGCCTGAATACTCTCAGTTATTGAGCAGGCAGACCAGCAGCTGTAACAGCACTCCAATTGCTTCTACTAAGCTCCTACAACCAGACTACTAAGCTCCTACAACCAGACTAATAAGTTATGACCCAGCTGACCCTGACTGAAAGTTATTAAATGGGATAGCAAGTATCATCAGGCCTACCACCACATTACTGTTTAGTGCTACAGTAACTAAGGTACTGGCAGTAGATTTACTCCCATCTCACATATAAAAGGAAAGAACTTTCAGAATCTGAGGGCAGCTGCAGCTACATGTTAGTAAGTGCAACATCATTCCCATCCTCCTCTCTTACTAAGACTGCCTCAGAACTTTCTGAAGCAGTAAAGACAAAAAAATATCATTCTTTTGGCCAGCTGTGAGAGCTGGATGGTATACCTCACTACGGACTTGTGGAGCAATAGGCCATTTACAGATTGCATAGGTGTTGGTGGCCAGTAGGTCAGCAGTGGCAGAAACAGCTGCCTCTATCAGCGTTTCTCAACACAATTCATGAACTAAAGCCAATAAAAGGGCTTTTTCAAGCACAAAGCATTAAACTGTACACTATGGAGAAGCTACAAGCGATCATAGCAAAGTAGCTGACAAGCTCCTTTCTCTCCCCCTGCATTTGGAGTCCCTGACAGCAGCCAAAATGTGAAAATGACCATGTCTAAAGGCAACTTTCCACATTTGCAGTTTCCCAGTAAGACCAGTGGTTACTTTAGCCAGTACTACTAGGCATGACATCTTCTTAAAGAGCTTCACATGCACAATGGTATTCTCTTTGAAAAGATATAGCTGCTGATGGCGATGTGGTAGAATTCCATGCTACACATGCTGGTATGGCTCAGGGTACTGCAATGGATGGCACACAGCATCATAACATTTTTGTGTTTGCTCCTTCCAGACCCAGGCCATCCGCCTGCACCTAGCCGAGAGGATGTAGGCAATCTCATGTTCATTTGATGATGTCTCAAAAGTAGAGTTCAGGAATGACCATGCTATCATCTTCCTACAGGAGAAAAAAATACCTATCTCCATAGCGTAATCTGCCTGCTCAAATAGACACAAGGTAATCCCACCACCAGCCTGCAGCCAAACAGCAACTCAGTGAACTAGACAGAGAATATCACTGAATCCTGGCTAGGTCCCTCAAACCTTGATTAAAAAAATATAATTGCTGTATTTCTTAGTTATTGCAAGCAAACCTTGACCGGCCTTTTAGCTGGGCACATTAAGGACAGGCTTCTCCTAGTCCAGGGGTTCTCAGCCTTTTTCCTTCCTCCACACAAACATGCTATAAAAACTCCAGGGCCCACCTATGCCACAACAACTGGTTTTCTGCATATCCAGTAGATTAAAAGCCAGAGCCAGCAATAGGAGACAGAAAGCAGAGCAACTCCACAGGGCTCTACGCCACCGGGGGCCCCACAAAGCTAAGTTACTTGGGCTTCAGCTTCAGCCCCAGGTGGTGGGGCTCAGGCTTCAGCTTCAGCCCCGGGTGGTGGGGCTCAGGCTTCAGCTTTCTGCCCTGGGCCTCAGCAAGTCTAATGCCAGCCCAGCTCTCTGGTTTATTTTGGAGGACTCCCTGAAAACTGCTCGCAGCCCCGCAGCGGGCCCCGGACCCCTGGTTGAGAACCGCTGTCCTAGACCACTAGTCATGAAGCTGTTTGGTGGCAGCATCAGCATTCGTAAGGGACACCAGTCCCACAGCAGCCAGAGTGAAAAGCCCCTTTAGGGTTGCTTGGAGGCATTGAGACCTGTATATCCCAGAGCTTCAGGTTGCTGCAGAAGACTAGAGATATACAGATAGCAGAAAAATTATCTTTGAGACACCTCTATTGTGTCTGCTAACACAGATCTGCTACTGTATTAACAGCTCCAAAGTAATGTGTGCCCTGCACATTTACAATAAGCTATTCTTGTCTAAGCTTCCTGCCATCCCATGCTTACTCTGAGGTGGTGTTTATTATAACTGTGACCAACCAGCAAAAAAGAACCCTCCATAGAGATCCCCCACTCCATCTTTATTCAAGTGAACATTTACTTCAATGTGTGTGGGTTCAAGCCCGTAGAGATAAGTGCTTGGGGAGACTCATAGAACAGTAACTTAACAATATCCACTATGTGCACTGTACCAAACATCAGCAAGCAACTCGCTTTCAAAAGACATTTTGTTAAAATTAACTTTAGTTAACAAATGTACATGTGGTCAGGGCAGAGAGGGGAGCAGAGCATGGCTGTCCACAAAAAAAGAAAGTGTGAGTATAATTTTAATGCACACCTAAGAGCCTATTTACCATCTACCCTTCCTCCAGCCATACAACTCTGCCTCTCATCTTCTTTTTGCTTTGAGTTGCTGAGCAGTTGTACTCATCTGCTTCTTTATATGTGAAGAATCACCACCACCAAATGGGCTGGACAATTTTTTATTTTAGTTCTAACTATTTTAATTTTATATATGGCACACATGATTTGTTGTAGAAAACTGCTTCAGTCTCTGAAACATCTGTGGTACACTCCTGCAACTCATCTGCGGACGCTGGCAACGTCTATTATTTGATTACACATTCACATGCTATTATTTTATCATGTGACTGCTTGAGTGCAGTGCCCAGGCCTCATTCAGCAAGCTTTGGTAACACACATTATTGTTAACAGTGGGAAGGATTCTTGTTCTGAGGATGAGGCTGGGCAGTTTGTTATGGTATAACAATAAGCTTTAGAAACTGTCTTGGAAAATCTCACATCCCTAGGGTGAGCAGAAAGATTTCCCAGTCAAGTCTACACCATCAATTCCCAAATAAGCTAGCCTTGGTTTAAAAAAAAAGGATCTAGCCCTTAAAGTTGTGAAGAAAATCTTAACATACGAATGGAGTATAAAATAGAGCTGCTGTCACACTGCCAGGCCTGTAGTGTACTGCCTCAGTTCAGCAGTAGACCCAGTAAAAAACCTGCAGTAAAAAGAGCTGCAATAGCTCCCAATGAATCTTCTAGCTTCCAGCATGACCAACCCCAAGCATTCAAAAATCAGGAGTCAGGCCCCCAAAATTCATGAGATTGACTTTCCAATCACAACATTTAAGAAGAATACTGCTTTCTTTTCATTGTTCTTTTTGTCTTCCAGTGTTGGAGACTTGACAGTTGACATTTTCAAGCTGCAGATATAGGAGCTAGAAATTTACCTTTTTTTTTTCTTTTTGTGAAAGTGAAAGCAGAGATTCTGAGGTGATAACATGACTTCAGCAGTTGGGTCAGCAGCAACACTGTGACAGCCAATCCCCCACTCCTGGGCCAGGCCTGCTTCCTCTCTACTCCTCAGAACACTCAGGCTCAGCCACCCTATGGCCTTCTCCTTTGAACAGCCCCAGCCTCCACTTAATGTCCCTTGTCAGCTCTCCAGGTCCATGGACCGGAACAAATGACACCCAGCTTGTTAGCCGCCTCCATGGATACCAGCAAGATTTCATAAGCAAGCGAAAAAGCCCAAGACTGAGGCAGAGGCATTATGAATGCAGCAATCAGCATGAGAGGCAAAACATCCACCATCAGGAAAAGATCTGCAGCCAAACGTGAAGTATGGGAGGTACCTAGCTGGCTGCTGCAGCTTTCAAAAACTGTTGCTGAGGTAATAGATTTGGTGGGACTGGGAAGAGAATGGATGCATTTGGGGAGGGAAGAAGAGACGAGAGTGGATTAAGTTGGTGGGAAGAGAGAAGTGAAGTGATGAGTTGAGGTGTGAATGGGGACTCAGTGAGTGGGGGGACTGATAGGTTAGGGGATGAACCAGTAGCTGCAGAGTGAGGTGTATGAGCAGTGAGTGAATGGCAGAATGAGGCCACATCCAAGTACATGTGTGTAAGATCTGTCCATCCACTCAAGTGTGATTCTGAATGCAGAAGGGGGATTTCTTATATTTCACTTTCAAACGACTACTTTCTAGGACCTTAAAGGAAATAATACATAGTATTGCAGCAAGCTCAACAGCACAGTGCTCCAGAAATCTCTCTATTTAAAAAAATAACAATAAAGCTCTG
Source organism: Eretmochelys imbricata (assembly GCF_965152235.1). Taxonomy (NCBI): domain Eukaryota; kingdom Metazoa; phylum Chordata; order Testudines; family Cheloniidae; genus Eretmochelys; species Eretmochelys imbricata. Next base: position 316,031,244 of record NC_135572.1, read on the forward strand.
CGAAACCCGAATCTCTCAAATACGTTTAAAACAGTATGCACACCCAAAAAAATGCAAACAATGTAACATAGGAATTAGCCCAATGGTTCAACCAGTCCACTATAGTGCCCAGTATCAAAGAAGTGAAAGAAATCCAGTAATGGAATAACCTGTCCATTCAGGAAATTTCTTACTAACTTCTATTAGTTAGTGAGAGACATGTCCACAAGCACCTATTTAGGTGTCTATGGTATATGGCCCTCAACACCACAGTATCTGAGCACCTCTCAGACATTAACAAACTTATTCTCACAACACTGTTGTGAGGGAGCAGAAATGAAGTGTCACATGGGAAGTCTATGCCGGAGCTAGGATTGAATCCAGCTCTCCCAAGTCCTTAACCACAAGACCATCCTGCCTCTTGACCATGAGGATTTTTATTGGTTATAAATTACCTCTCATAGATTATTCTGTGCAATGTGTTCATGATTTGAGAGGAGAGGAGCAGGGTGCCAGAACTAATTACATGTACTTTAAAAAAAAGTTTCCTCATCAAGTTACATGGGTTTATTTTTTAACAAACAGCCCATAAAATAAAGTGGGAATGCACACTTAGGAAAATGGTGCAGAACAATCAAAACAGATACCAACTGATAAAGTTTGGCTAACATCATGCTCCGGCACCCTGGGAGCACTCCACAGTGTCAAAGAATGTACCACTTTACATCAAATACTACCTAACAATTTCCTATCTCACTCCAAACGCAGTATGGCCTCCCAGCCTAACTGTCAGCCATCTCAGGAAGGCTCTAAATTATGTCATTTAGCTTGTACATACTTCCTGCATGCCTGGTGAGTCTCCACACTAACTCCTCATAGGCCAACACAGCAGGCATGAATGAGGCTAGGATGAGCCAGTAACACAATCATACTATTTATGTAGATCCAATGGGTGCATTTTGCCTTTAACCCTTCTATGCTTAATCGGTGTAAAGCCCAATTATAAGGATGAGGTGCATTTCAATCTGTAAAATTGACTGAAGACCATGAGGAATCTACTTTATGCACTTTGGGCAGCAAAAGCTCCTGGAGCCAGAGCTGATCACACCCACTCCTGGGGCTAGTTTCAGAAACCATGATGCCTCTATAAATAGAGCTTGGACTGAAAATCTGTAAACAAACAAAAAAAATCACCCCATCCCTTGTGTGATAACAAGGTAATACAATATAGAATGTCTGAGCCATAGCCTGTTGAAGATAAGGGAAAGACTCCCAGGACTTTGGATCAAACCCTCAGAGTAAATCATAATGGGTGTGTGTTTGGGACAACCATGAGTCAATGCATTCATGTGATGTTATGAAACCCATGAAATCCAGCATTAGCCCATCACTGGATATTTTCCCTCTCTAGCTATAGATACATATGCACACAGCTGCACTTATTTATATCCCCAGGTTAAAATCAAGTCCAATTTTATTTGGAACTAGTTTCCAGGATCTTTTTGTCTTTCATCATCCTGCTTCCCAGATCAGATGTGACTGGCTGGTGGCCTAGACCAGAGGAGCCCAGAAGGGCAACTTCTCCCGGCTTTGAATGGAGGCCTGCTGCCGTTCCTTTAATGCATGCTCGGCGGTGCCCCCTGGCGCCCTAGCGGCTGGCTGGGGCTGTAACCCTAGCCGGGACGTTGCCACCTGCTTGGCTGAGCCGGGGCCGGCTCAGCCCGACTCACCCAGAAGAGCAGATTGAGGGCGTAGAGCAGGCTGCGCAGGCACTTCACCGAGTCCTCCCTGGCCATGGTGAGCCGCCGGCGGCAGAACGCCCCATCCTCTCACCACATCCTCCCACCCGAGGCGAGGCCGCCAGCCACCTGCAGGAGAAGGGAGAGAAGAGCACCGCTGTCCGTCGGCGGCCGAGCACAGGCAGCCGGAGGGGCAGCGGACCGGGCACGCCCAGGTGCGCGGCCGGGCTGCGGGCCGCGCTCGCTGCGCCCACCCCGCCAGCCTCCGAAGATTTGGCCGGGGGGAGGTCCCTCGCTCCCGGTTGTCAGGGCTGGAGACGGCCCCGAGGGGAGGCAGCCAAAGTTCCAGGTAAGTCTCCGGGCTGCCTCTCCCCCGCCCAGCCCCTGCCGGGGAGCCGAGGCTGGCAGCCCCAGCGAGCGGTGCCCTGCAGGCAGCCGCAGCCGCGCCGCCGGGGTAGGGCAGAGCGCGGACGCGGAGCCAGTCACCCTCCCCGCCCCCTCCGGAGATGCTGCTCAGCGCGCACCGCTTGCCCGGTCCCCGAGCGGCCGCCCCAGCTCCCCTGCCCCGGTGCCCGCTCTGGGCGGCGGGCGGAGAGGCAGGGGCTCCGGAGCGCAGGCTGCGGGGACGACAGGCTGGCTCCAACGGGGAGTTTAGCGCGCGGCTCGGAAGCGCCCTCAGTCCCCTCCCAGGGAAAGAGGCGCTCGCCGTGGGGAGGAGAGGCGGAGAGTTACTTACCGCGTGGGCTAGGGGCAGCCCTGTGCCCCCCGCTCGCTGGCTGGCACTCAGCGGGGCAGGGGAGGGCGGCACCAAGTCAAGACCTTCATCTCCGGGGAACGCGAGACGTTGCCTGCGAGCAGGGAAAGTGCTGGGCACTTACTGGAAAGTCTCTTCCACTCCCTCCCCCTTTCTCAGCCCTCAGCGGCTCTGCAGGACAAGGCAGCCGCCGCCAGCTGCACACAACCTGCCACGCATGCTCCAGAGCCTGCTCCGGGCGCTTGTTGGGTCCTAGAGGCCACTCAGCTGAGCTTCCCTCTCTTCCACCCCCGGCGTCCCTGTGACCCTGCTGGGGTGAGGAAACTTGTTAGCCACTGGCGGGCACCGCGCACCATGGCTTCTGCTGCTGTGCAGAAAAGATCATTTTCATGGTGAATTCAATTCTTAAAGAGTTGGGAACTCAGAACCACTGTCACCACTCCATGCAAACACAATTTAAATACAATGCGGTCCATTGCCAAGCGATGTATGTACTAGGGGGTTCCATCCTGCAAAGATACCGGCTTAATTTATGCCCTGCTAGGATTTCAAATGAGAACAAGTTGCTTAAAGTTAAGTGTGTCCCTGAGATACCCTAGGCAGGATGCAGGCTATGTGTGCCTATGGTTAGGGAAGAAGTAAAGGATATCTGAAATTATTATTATTTATTATATTCATTATGTATTTAAGTTAGATATGGGCCAAAAAGGAAACCCTAATTCTGAACTTTTTCAAATTTCAGTGGGTAAGAGTTTGGATTCTACTCCCCAGATCTGAACCTGCTTGTCTGGTTTTGGTTCTGAGTCAGATCCAAAACCTGAAGTGCTCTTTCTTTACTGGTTCTGCCTTGGATGCAGTTGAAATCTCAGGTGAAAAGCTGTTTTTTGTGACATTGTGCCCCAGAGTGGCAAAAATCTCACAAGAATAGATGTTCTTGCAAGATTGACTGAAATGTCACAAGATTTCTTCATTATTGAATCTGAACTTGAATCCTAGTCTAAAACTAGCCTAGATCGGCTTTCAAAGAGCCTAACACCATCTCCTCCACCCATCTCTAATTAAGAGAAAGGAAGCTCTTCAAGATTCAGAAATGAAATCCCCATGTGTAGATTGCTAGACTTAGCATCCTTGGACTGAAACCTGGAGTAGAGGGCTGGCCTAGGTTCCCCTACCAGTCATGGGGAAGTGGCACAGTCTGGGCAGTAGAATGGAAGACTGCCTGAGACATTTTGTCCAGAGAGACTTTGATACCCTGGAAGGGGAAGACTACAGTGGGCTGGTTGGAGGGTATGAAGATGAAGCACCCCTGAGTCATGAGGAGAGTATCGTGACACCAGAGAAAGAGATCGCAGCATGAGCAACCAAAGGCAGTGGTGTCAGACTGGTGAAGATCTATTCACCAGTTGGTCCCTAAGGAGGTGCCCCAACAATAAGTAAACACTGTGGCAAGGCCAAAGAAAAGTCTACCACTGGCTACATTGGAAACATGGCCTGAACAAATATTCAAACCCCAGATGTTTAAATGCCAGCTACTGTGGCTGCTGTTAGGGCCTGCATTAAGCTATCCTCAGATGCTTCCACAGTTTCACCTGATGAGAGGCAGTAGCAAAGGTTCAGGGGTCTGATGCTTCACGCTCACTTACGCCTGTGCAAAGTGAGTGCAGAATGGCTCTGTGCTCACTTTATACAGGTATAAAAGGTTATGCAAGTGCAGGGCATTGGTGAATTGAGCCCATTGCTATCTAAAGGTTATCTTTCTGCATTGCAGTCTAGGAATAGATGGGATACTTTACTGCAAGTCTCAGCCTTTTGGGAACCAAGGGCCTCCCCTTTCAAGGTGGAGAGTGCCTTAAGGAAGGTGCTGCAAGTTTTTAATTTTCATCCTCAGTAGATGTTGCTGACTTTATACCTTATATCGAGAAGGAAAACTGCAAGAAGAATGGTAATTCTTTAAAGGTGGGGTTGTGTGTCCCTTATGTTAGTGAGTGCTTACTCACACCAGTAGTCCCATCATAGACAATGGGTTAGATCCTCGGTTGGTGTATATTATCAAAGGCCCACTGTTTTCAATGGTGCTATACCAGTTTACACTAGCTGAGGATCTGGCCCAAAGGGACTTCTATACAGATACTTACTTATGTGAGTAAGGGTTGCCTACTTTAGCCTTAAAAAAAAAAAGCACACACTTTTGTTTGACTTTGTTACAGAAACTAGCTTGAATGGATTTATTTGCTTTTTCTTCTTTGGTTCTGACTCTGCACAAAGTAGACTAAGTGAAATGATCTGGTTTGCATACGGGAATTCTTGCTGCTTGCTGATGGAAAAACTTTATGTACGTAAAGTATCAGTGAATCCTCTGGACACTTTCAGATGTATGTTCACATTTAAATAAGCAAATACAGTACTTAAAATATCTGGTTGACTGCTAGCCTCCTGATATATTTTAACCCTTGCTGTGACTCAGAGTAGAACAAAGTTAAAAGGGAACCAAGAACATTCAAATAAAATGTTACATATGGGAAATCTCAAAGGAAATAAGAAATAATGATCTTGGTTGGGGCCTGTAGACCCTAGTGTAATACAAATTAATAATGTGTTTTGATTATACATGGAAAGAGGACAAGCCTCTTTAGCGCCAGAGGTTTTTTTAGAAAACAAATTGTAAAATTATTCCAGGTGTCTTACACTTGTTGATAAACCTCTAAACATTTCTTAAAATACAAAGTGCCTGCTTCTCCTCTCACATATACCAGATTTAAATTGGCCTAAATTCATTGACTAAGCCCTGGTATACACTACGAGTTTAGCAGTATTAGGTCGATTTAACCCTGCAGCCGTCCACACGGCCACGCCTGTTTTGTCAGCTTAAAGGGCTCTTAAAATAAATTTCCGGCGAGGGGTTTAGCGCTAAAATTGACCTCACTGGGTCGAATTGGGGTAGTGTGGACGCAATTCGAAGGTATTGGCCTCCAGGAGCTATCCCAGAGTGCTCCATTGTGACCGCTCTGAACAGCACTCTCAACTCAGATGCACTGGCCAGGTAGACAGGAAAAGCCCCGGGAACATTTGAATTTCATTTCCTGTTTGGCCAGCACGGCGAGCTGATAAGCACAGGTGACCATGCAGACCTCATCAGCACAGGTGACCATGGAGTCCCCGAATCGCAAAAGAGCTCCAGCATGGACCAAATGGGAGGTACTGGATCTGATCGCTGTATGGGGAGAAGAATCCGTGCAGGCAGAACTCCGTTCCAAAAGACGAAATGCCAATATATTTCCCAAAATCTCCAAGGGCATGATGGACAGAGACTACAACAGGGATACACAGCAGTGCCATGTGAAAGTTAAGGAGCTGAGGCAAGCCTACCAAAAAACACAGGATACAAATGGAAAAGGAGTACTTGTGGCACCTTAGAGACTAACCAATTTATTTGAGCATAAGCTTTCGTGAGCTACAGCTCACTTCATCGGATGCATACTGTGGAAAGTATAGAAGATCTTTTTATACACACAAAGCATGAAAAAATGGGTGTTTACCACTACAAAAGGTTTTCTCTCCCCCCACCCCACTCTCCTGCTGGTAATAGCTTATCTAAAGTGATCACTCTCCTTACAATGTGTATGATAATCAAGTTGGGCCATTTCCAGCACAAATCCAGGGTTTAACAAGAACGTCGGGTGGGGAGGGGTAGGAAAAAACAAAGGGAAATAGGTTACCTTGCATAATGACTTAGCCACTCCCAGTCTCTATTCAAGCCTAAGTTAATTGTATCCAATTTGCAAATGAATTCCAATTCAACAGTCTCTCGCTGGAGTCTGATTTTGAAGTTTTTTTGTTGTAATATCACAACTTTCATGTCTGTAATCGCATGACCAGAGAGATTGAAGTGTTCTCCGACTGGTTTATGAATGTTAACATATAACTTTCCACAGTATGCATCCGATGAAGTGAGCTGTAGCTCACGAAAGCTTATTGTCAAATAAATTGGTTAGTCTCTAAGGTGCCACAAGTACTCCTTTTCTTTTTGCGAATACAGACTAACACGGCTGTTACTCTGAAACCTGTCAGGATACAAATGGTCACTCCGGGTCACAGCCCCAGACATGCCGCTTCTATGATGAGCTGCATGCAATTCTAGGGGGGGCCCTACCACTACCCCACCACTGTCCATGGACACCTGCAAGGGGGGAGTCTCATGCAACCGGGATGAGGATTTGTGGAGGAGGAGGCGGTTGAGGATAGCACACAGCAGGCAAGCAGAGAATCCCTTCTCCCTGGCAGCCAGGAGCTGTTCATCACCCTGGAGCCAATACCCTCCCAGGGCAGGCTCCCAGACCATGAAGCTGGAAAAGGCACCTCTGGTGCGTGTACCTTTGTAAATATAATACAGTGTTTAAAAGCAAGCGTGTTTAATAATTAATTTACCCTGAAGACTTGGGATGCATTCACGGCCAGTATAGCTACTGGAAAAGTCTGTTAACGTGTCTGGGGATGGAGTGGGAATCCTCCAGGGACATCTCCATGAAGCTCTCCTGGAGGTACTCTAAAAGCCTTTGCAAAAGATTTCTGGGTAGGGTAGGCTTATTCCGTCCTCCATGGTAGGACACTTTACCACAGCAGGCCAGCAGCACGTAGTCTGGAATCATTGCATAACAAAGGATGGTAGTGTATGGTCCCGGTGTTTGCTGGCATTCAAGCAACATCTGTTTTTTATCTCTCTGTGTTATCCTCAGGAGAGTGATATCATTCATGATCACCTGGTTGAAACGGGAATTTTATTAAGGGGACATTCAGAGGTGCCTGTTCCTGCTGGGCTGTTTGCCTTTGGCTGAAAAGAAATCATCCCCGCTGTTAGCCACCGGGGGTGAGGGGGGAGGGAGAGGGAATGCCCGTTCATGCTGAGCTGTTTGCATATGGCTGACAGGGATCTTCCCTGATACTAGCCATGCAGTGGCGGGAGAGGGCAGCTGAAGCGATCATCCCAGAGAATTGTGGGGGCGGGGTTTGGATTGTGCTGCACATTTACCCTTAAACCACAGCCCCTCCTTTTAAATGGCCAACACAATGGGCTTTGCTTGGTATGGGAAAGGAGGGTGCTGCTGTTTGAAACTGTTCCCACATGTTACAAAGGTTGAAGAAGCCAAAACCCTTTGCTTTACAATGGCTGCCTGCAAGCCGAATTCTGTTGCCCAGCCGAGCATGTGTGATCTCTCACACCAAACCAGCAGGCACTCAATATAAGAGGCAAAGTGCGATCTTGTACCAAAAGCAGATGAGCTATGTAATGTGAATCACTTGATTCAGTGTGAAAGTCTTTCCTTTGTTCTCTAAAATGTATCTTTTTAAATACTACTCTCCCTTTTTTTCCTCCCGCAGCTGCAAATGTTTCTATGCTCCCCCTATCATCTCCATCCCAGAGGCTAGTGCACATTAAAAGGCAAAAAAAACGCACTCGCAATGACATGTTCTCAGAGCTCATGCAGTCCTCCCGCACGGAAAGAGCTCAGCAGAATGCGTGGAGGCAAACAATGGCAGAGTCCAGGAAAGTGTTAAATGAACATGATGAGAGGAGGGAGGAGCACACTGAGAGGAGGCAGGATGCAATGCTGAGGCTAATGGGGGAGCAAGCTGACATGCTCAGGCGACTGGTGGAGCTGCAGAAAAGGCAGCAGGAGCACAGACCACCACTGCAGCCCCTGTATAACCGCCCACGCTCCTCCCCCAGATGCCCAAGAATGGGGCGGGGGGGAGACTACAGGCACCCAGCCATTCCACCCCAGAGGATTGCCCAAGCACCAGAAGGCTGGCATTCAATAAGTTTTGAACTGTAATGAGGCCTTGTCCTTCCCTCCTCCCCTCATCCACCACCCCACCTGGTGCTTTCCTCCTCAACCACCCCTCCAGGGCTACCTTGTGAGTTTTCCACCTAATTGTGTGATGAATTAACAAAGAATGCATGATTTTGAAACAATAATAACTTTATTGCCTCTGAAAGCAGTGATTGAAGGAGGGAGGTCAGTTGGCTTACAGGGAAGTAGAGTCAACCAAGGGGGCGGGTTTTCATCAAGGAAAAACAAACAGAACTGTCACACCATAGCCTGGCCAGTCATGAAACTGTTTTTCAAAGCTTCTCTGACGCGCAGGGTGCCCAGTTGTGCTCTTCTAATCGCCCTGGTGTCTGGCTGCGTGTAATTGGCCACGAGGTGATTTGCCTCAAGCTCCCACCCCACCATAAACGTCTGCCCCTTACTCTCACAGATATTGTGGAGCACACAGCAAGCAACAATAACAATGGGAATATTGGTTTGGCTGAGGTCTAACCTAGTCAGTAAACTGCACCAGCGAGTTTTTAAATGTCCAAATGCACATTCTACCACCATTCTGCACTTGCTCAGCCTATAGTTGAACAGCTTCTGATTACTGCCCAGGGTGCCTGTGTATGGCTTTATGAGCCATGGCATTAAGGGGTAGGCTGCGTCCCCAAGGATAACTATCGGCATTTCATCATCCCCAATGGTAATTTTCTGGTCTAGTAAGTAAGTCCCTTCCTGCAGCTGTTCAAACAGACCAGAGTTCCTGAAGATGCGAGCATCATGCACCTTTCCCGGCCATCCAATGTTGATGTCGGTGAAACATCCCTTGTGATCCACCAGTGCTTGCAGCACCATTGAAAAGTACCCCTTGCGGTTTACGTACTGGCTGCCAAGGTGGTCTAGTCCCAAGATAGGGATATGCATTCCATCTATTGCCCCACCACAGTTAGGGAGCCCCATTGCAGCAAAGCCATCAACTATGACCTGCACATTTCCCAGAGTCACTACCCTTGATAGCAGCAGCTCAGTGATTACATTGGCTACTTGGATCACAGCAGCCCCCACAGTAGATTTACCCACTCCAAATTGATTCCCGACTGACCGGTAGCTGTCTGGCATTGCAAGCTTCCAGAGGGCTATCACCACTCGCTTCTCAAATGTGAGGGCTGCTCTTGTCTTGGTATTCTTGTGCTTCAGGGCATGGGAAAGCAAGTCACAAAGTTCTATGAAAGTGCCCTTATGCATGTGAAAGTTTCGCAGCCACTGGGAATCATCCCAGACTTGCAACGCTATACGGTCCCACCAGTCTGTGCTTGTTTCCCGGGCCAAGAATCGGCGTTCCACAGCATAAACCTGCCCCGTTACCACCATGATGTCCAAATTGCCAGGGCCCGTGCTTTGAGAGAAGTCTGTGTCCATGTTCTCATCGCTATCATGATCACGCTGTCGTCGCCTCCTCACCTGCTTTTGCAGGTTCTGCACGTACTGCAGAATAATGTGTGAGGTGTTTCAAATGCTCACAATAGCAGCGGTGAGCTGAGTGGGCTCCATGCTTGCTCTGGTATGGCATCAGCAGGAGAGCAGAGTTGCAGGGGAAGCAGTGGATAACGACAGGTGCCACAAGAATAGGTATTTATACAGAACGACGAGAGGACCTGCAAGGTGGATTCATGGCACCAGGAGAGCAGAGTTGCAGCGGAAGTGGTGGATGACGACGGTTAGCAGTCCTACTGCACCGTCTGCTGACAGCAGTATGGCATCTGCACGGAAAAAAGGCATGAAATGATTGTCTGCCATTGCATTCACGGAGGAAGGGGCGACTGATGACATGTACCCAAAACCACCCGCGACAATGTTTTTGCCCCATCAGGCATTGGGAGCTGAACCCAGAATTCCAATGGGCAGCGGAGACTGTGGGAGCTGTGGGATAGCTATCCACAGTGCAAGGCTCTGAAAGTCAACGCTAGCCACGGTACTGTGGACGCACTCTGCCGACTTAATGCGCTAAGTGGGGACACACACAATCGACTGTATAAAATCGCTTCCTAAAAATTGACTTCTATAAATTTGACCTAATTTCGTAGTGTAGACATACCCTTAGGAGTTATTCCTGATTCACCACAGACTAAAGAAGAATAAAATCAGACTCATAGTTTTCTTATTTTTTCTTACTAAAAATTATGCTTTTGAAACGCTCCTCTTTCTGAGTTATTGCTTCTTGATATATTTGGTGATGAGAGAATGTCTCAGACAATCTGTGATTATTTTTTTTTTAGAAATAGTGTTAAACGAACTGATCATTTAATTCTACCTGATAAAGAACAAATAACTTCAATTTCCTGTTCTGATCAGATTCTATGTTATAATAAGAAAGAGGGTAAACAGTCTGCTTTAAGATATTTTCCATCATTTCCCTCCAATTTGAATAGCAAAACTATCTAGAAGAGATTTGTTATAAAACATAAAGGCACTCTTCAAATAAAGAAAATAGGTTTCATTTATGAATGCATGCCAGACGCTGCAGTCCCAAAGAAAGGTCTCCTGGGAACACTTCTTTCTACCAGAACCTCAGCCTTTGCAAAATTTCCATGATACCAAAACTGGACAAGAAATATGCAAGAAGTTCCCACACTTATAAAGCAGTTTAGCTAAACCATAAATCTAACTGATCATTGCACCCCTCTGCCCCCCACCCCCACCCCAAAAAAGACCCCTCAGGAAAGCTATGTCGTTTTTTATTTTTTAATTCTGTTTTGCTTCTGGTCAATTGTAACAAACTTCATTCGCTATTCTTGACTTCCAGCTTGGGAGGGGCGGGGGTATTTATTTATTTATTTGTGGTGGGGGGGGGTACCCATTTACTCTAATTCCTTTTTAATTCTTTTAAAATAAGACTTTTCCACTGGCTAGTAACAATCCTTTAATTTACAAAAACAAATATAGATACATGTATGTAACTTCCCTTACATGAGTAGCACCACTGAGTTGAATGAAATTATTCATGTGTGTAAAGTTATATGTATAAATCTCTGTAGAATGAGTCCCTAATATTATGAGAAAAGGGACATTGCCTCTTGAATGTCAAGCATGACACACACTATTGTGCTTACAAAAACAATAAATTTCATTTTACTTGATGCTTAGCACTTAAACTTACTCACATGAGTATTTGTGCTTACGCAAATACCCGCATACGGTATATATATTCTGAAGCATGTGAGGTGTCCCATGGGACTCTGAGGCTGCTCAGGTGAATAGTTACTTGTATATATGTATTTGCAGACTTCTAGTCTGTCACAGACATGTTTTTGATAGCTGGATCTGTCCTTCACAAGGCAACTCTTAAACAGTTAACTGTAATATGTTACACTGTCTCCATCCATACTTCTAGGTTTGTAACTGTTCCAAGCAGAGTGGAAACTCCCTAGTCTCTTTTATCTATATAAGATTCCAGAGTTGTCACTTTGAAGCCTAGAATGTCTGGGTCAGTGTGAAGCAATGGAAACAGCTACAAGCATGGCTGAAAGCTCTTCTTGTTTAGACTATTACTAGGTTCAATCCTCACTGGGATTCATGGCCTGTTACTGTCCAATTCTTAAGTTCTCAGACATCTTTGGCTTTTTTCTACTTTATAAATCACACTCATAGAACAGAATGGGCTTTCACCAGTTTGTGATATTTGTGTAATTTTGAGAGCAGATTAAAAGTAAACTATTAATTTCTTTTTATATGTTTGTTTATAACTGAATATTATCATATTCTGGATGAATTTATGACAGGTTTCAGAGTAGCAGCCGTGTTAGTCTGTATTCGTAAAAAGAAAAGGAGTACTTCTGGCACCTTAGAGACTAACAAATTTATTTGAGCATAAGCTTTTGTGAGCTACAGCTCACTTCATCGGATGCATCGAATGTACTTCTTTTCTTTTTGGATGAATTTATGTACACTAACAACAAAAACTCAATTCAGCAAACACTTAGGCTCAGATTCTTCAAATAATTACAGAAATGCTTAACTTTAAGCACAGGAATAACCCCATTGGTAAATCAGAGTGGATTACTAATATGTAATAAGGCAATAAGAAGAAAGCCAAGGAAAGTGTGGACCCCTTACTAAATTAGGGAGGCAACCTAGTGACAGAGGATGTGGAAAAAGCTAATGTACTCAATGCTTTTTTTGCCTCTGTCTTCACGAACAAGGTCAGCTCCCAGACTACTGCACTGGGCAGCACAGCATGGGGAGGAGGTGGCCAGCCCTCTGTGAAGGAAGAAGTGGTTCGGGACTATTTAGAAAACTGGACGTGCACAAGTCCATGGAGCCGGATGCGTTGCATCCGAGAGTGCTAAAGGAATTGGTGGATGTGATTGCAGAGCCATTGGCCATTATCTTTGAAAACTCATGGCGATCGGGGGAAGTCCCGGAAGATTGGAAAAAGGCTAATGTAGTGCCCATCTTTAAAAAAGGGAAGAAGGATGATCCTGGGAACTACAGGCCAGTCAGCCTCACCTCAGTCCCCGGAAAAATCATGGAGCATGTCCTCAAGGAATCAATTCTGAAGCACTTAGACGAGAGGAAAGTGATCAGGAACAGTCAGCATGGATTCACCAAGGGCAAGTCATGCCTGACTAATCTAATTGCCTTCTATGATGAGATAACTGGTTCTGTGGATGAAGGGAAAGCAGTGGACATGTTATTCCTCGACTTTAGCAAAGCTTTTGACACGGTCTCCCACAGTATTCTTGTCAGCAAGTTAAAGAAGTATGGGCTGGATGGATGCACTACAAGGTTGGTAGAAAGTTGGCTAGATTGTCGGACTCAACGGGTAGTGATCAATGGCTCCATGTCTAGTTGGCAGCCGGTATCTAGCGGAGTGCCCCAAGGGTCGGTCCTGAGGCCGGTTTTGTTCAATATCTTCATTAATGATCTGGAGGATGGTGTGGATTGCACCCTCATCAAGTTTGCGGATGACACTAAACTGGGAGGAGTGGTAGATATGCTGGAGGGTAGGGATAGGATACAGAGGGACCTAGACAAATTGGAGGATTGGGCCAAAAGAAATCTGATGAGGTTCAACAAGGACTAGTGCAGAGTCCTGCACTTAGGATGGAAGAATCCAATGCACCGCTACAGACTAGGGACCGAATGGCTAGGCAGCAGTTCTGCAGAGAAGGACCTAGGGGTGACAGTGGACGAGAAGCTGGATATGAGTCAACAGTGTACCCTTGTTGCCAAGTAAGCCAATGGCATTTTGGGGTGTATAAGTAGCGGCGTTGCCAGCAGATCGAGGGACATGATCGTTCCCCTCTATTCGACATTGGTGAGGCCTCATCTGGAGTACTGTGTCCAGTTTTGGGCCCCACACTACAAGAAGGATGTGGAGAAATTAGAGAGAGTCCAGCGAAAGGCAACAAAAATGATTAGGGGACTGGAACACATGACTTATGAAGAGAGTCTGAGGGAACTGGGATTGTTTAGTCTATGGAAGGGAAGAATGAGGGGGGATTTGATAGCTGCTTTTAACTACCTGAAAGGTGGATCCAAAGAGGATGGATCTAGACTATTCTCAGTGATAGCAGTGGGCGAGGTTTAAGTTGGATATTAGGAAAAACTTTTTCACTAGGAGAGTGGTGAAACACTGGAATGCGTTACCTAGGGAGGTGGTGGAATCCCCTTCCTTAGAAGTTTTTAAGTTCAGGCTTGACAAAGCCCTGGCTGGGATGATTTAGTTGGGATTGGTCCTGCTCTGGGCAGGGGGTTGGACTAGATGGCCTCCAGAGGTCCCTTCCAACTCTGTTATTCTATGATTCTATGTTTAAAATTAAGAACAGGATTAAGTGTTTGCTGGATTAGGGCCTTACTTTGTATAATGGAACAATCACATGTGTAAAGTTAAGCATGTGCAAAGTGTTTGCACAATGAAGGTCTATGGAATGAAGAAAAATTCTGAACAAAAAATTATTTAAATAAGAAAAAAAAGGAAAACATGGGAATTATGTAGAGAGCAATTAGGGAAATAAAAAACTGAGCACAAATTTACTCTTAAAGCCATTTATCTAAGTAAGGAAATAAACTCTCTCTTTTTCCATACCTTTGTGTTTGTTTTTGTTACTTTAAAAAAAAAAAAAAAAAGGATGAATCATTATCTGAGCTCCTTAACAACACAAATGGGGGAACTAAAGCCAACCAGAAATAAATGGCCTCAAGCCCCAAATTAAGATGTCAGCAACAAATATGCCACCTCCGAAAGCCAGAAAAAGATAAAGTTCACACTACACTCTGAAGTTCCCCTGTGCCTAACAAATCAAATCCAGAGCTAAGCATGCTTGTGAGGGGTGCACATATTCCACATTAGACTAGACAGAGAAGGGCTTATCTCCCTGTTAAGAGAGTCAAGTAGAGGTCTTGCCCACCTCAAAGAACCATCTCAGTCTGTGGGTTAGAGAAGGGGATGTTTACTTGGGCTTCTCAGGGCAAGTATTTAAGTAGACAAAGGAAATTCTAGGGCTTTCTCGGGGGAAAGTAGGAAAGTGTCCTGTCACTCAATCCAGTAAAACAATAGAGCCATACTACACTTAGGTCTGATCTGGAATGAAGACTATTTTATTCTGATGAAGAGTAAGTGTGTGCATGCATTTTTCCTTCATGTCTAGCCCACCCCAGAATTAACAAGACAACAGTACTGACTTTTTATTGTTTTACTCATACAAAAAGAGGTAGTGGTACAACAAACAAAGGTAAAGTTGGCATCTGCTCTTCAGTCCCCTGAGGGATTAGGTGGTGGTGGTGGAGCAGGGAGGGGGGATGGTGGAGAACACTTTGGGTTTTGTTCCTAGGGATTTACCTTTTATCCTCCTGAGATCTCTTGATTAAACTTCCCTGGAGGCACTCTGCAACCCTCTTGTGAAGATTTCTAGATGGCGGCCTTATTTCTTCCTCCATGGTAGGACACTTTCCCATGCCGCTCAGCAATAAGTTTGGCTGGCACCCTTGCAGTAAACAGGCTAGCAGCATGTAGGCCCAGGTGGCTTCAGGATGCTAGTAGCAGCTGTGGTCTCTGTGCCTTTGTGACCCTTAGGAGTGAGATAGCAGCTAAAACCACCATTGTCTGTAGAAAATAGTGCCAGTGCCTTATACTCATCTCCATTGAAATAGGGACTGAAATTTTATATATTCATGCAACAGAACAGCCTTCCCCATTAACTTTGCACCTGGTGGGCCATATTTACCATGACTGGGGCTGGAGAGTGGTGCTTTGCTAAGGCACTCCAAATGTGAGGGATCAATAAGTATTTCTTATTGAGTGTTAATGGGAATAAGAGAAGGCCATTTTGAAACATATCTTTCCCTTTCCACTGTGACTATAAATCCAGTAGCACACCTGCATGTTTTTATTAGCAACTTCTGATGTGTGGTGGCTTTGAGGGTGCCCTCCACATCCACAGAATGTCTATTCCTGACCAGAAGAAGAAAGAAGATGACTAGAGATGACATGTTCAGTGAGATCCTGCAAGGCCGGTGCTGCATCGGACCATGAGGAAAGGGCTTGGAGAGCTACTATGACAGACAGCATGGACAAGGAAACAGGAGACAGGCCCAGGATTCCTAGCAGGACAAGGAAAGGGAAAAACACCAGGACATAATGGGTCTTCTCAAGCAACAAATCCAAATGCTGCAGACCATGGTAGACCTATAGGTTCAAAAATCCCAGATTTTCCACACTTTGCAGTCCTTGCAGAGGGGAGCGCATCTCACAGTTTTAAAACCTCTGTGTTAAAGGGAAGACTGAAATCTGGGGGGCACATGACCCCTGTGACCCCCTCCCCCATGTGTCACCTCTGAAACACTCTCATAATTATAAATGTAAAATGAGCACTACACAATTCTTTTCAGTACCCAGAGCTTCAGCTCCCAAAAATGCTCTGAACAGAACGCTACTGTGGTTGACTGGTAGTGCTCTTTTAAAGCCTCAACTGCATAGCTCCCCACTGGGCCCTTGTAATGGCCTGTATGTCTGGCTGTTCAAAGGCAGCACACAGCTGCTCCACCTCCACTCTGGTGTCAGCTTTTCCCCTTTTACATTACAGATATTCAGGAGGACACAACAGGAAGCTATAACTGTTGGATCTCAGTGAGAAAAATATTCCATCTAGTGAGTAAGCACCACCATCCTCTCTTCAATCTACCAAAAGCATGTTCAACAGTCATTTGGAACATACTGAGCTGATAGTTGATTCTTTCCTGGGTGCGGCTGTGTATGGACATGAGCAAGGGGTAGGCTGGGTCCCCCCAGTGCTTAATTTGTAATGAAAGAGGTACTGATGCTCATGCAGTTTTTTACTTTCACAACTGATGAAGCAAGCCCAGAGGTGCTGGGGCTATGAACTGCCAAGTCTAGAGGTCCCAGGGCTCAGCCCTGGCAAGCCCTGGCACAAATTAAGCACTAGTCCCTCCAAATCAGTGTTAACATTTCCATATTGCCAATAATAATTTGGTGGTTGGGAAAGAAATTCCTTGCTTGCAGCTTTCTGAACAGTCCTGTGTTCTTAAAGATGCACCTTCTCTGACTAGCCCACATTGATATTGGTGAAGTGTCATGGTTATCCACTAATGCTTGAATTATGACAGGAAAGTAACCCTTTCTGTTGATGTATTCACTGTGGCAAGATGAGCTGGTGCCAATATAGGGATGTGCATGCCATTTACTGCCCTACCACAGTTCAGGAACCCCACTGCTGCAAATCCATCCACTATGTCTTGCATATTGCCTGGAGACATGGTCCTGTGTAGCAAGAGACAATCAATAGCCCCCTGTGGATTTTCCAACTCCAAAATGATTTCCCACTGACTGGTAGCAATCTGGCATTGCAAGCTTCCACAATACAATCACCGCTCGCTTCTCCACTGTCAACTCAGCTCTTATTCTAGTGTCCCTGGGCTGGAGGACAAGGGTGAAATCGGCACACAGACCCAGGAATGTGGTCTTTTGTCTTGGTCTTTTACTATGTCCCTTAGAAAACTGTCCTTCAAGAAATCATCCTGTCCCCTGTTGTTGATGGACTGCCTATTGGTCTGTAACTACAGGAGAATTGTGCATCCTGCATTTACAACATTCATGAGAATAGTGCAGAGCTCTGCCCGCTCCATGCTTCTGTCAGAGATGGCAGACACAGAAAAGTGCCATGTGGCTTTGTGAGATTTTTTTAAAACAAGGTGCAAAAATTATGGGATATTGATGTTGTTATCAGATGGAGAAAGTTGCTTGTTGGGAACTTGAGCACTATTTCCCAGAGATCCCCAACTGAGTCATTTCTGTCCTACAACACATTGTGAAAATTTCCCGAAAGCCATTGCGCCAGACGCCCGCACATGGGACGCTGGGATACATACCCAGGGTGCACCATACATTGCATCAACACAAGCACTTCTGCTGAGTATGCGCAGAACCAATACATGCAGCCAAGTATGCACATGCCCAAGCGATATACAAACTTCAGTGGCTGTATGCTGGCCTAACTTGTCTCGATGAAAGTTAGTAGTGTAGACATGGCCAAGTTTTCACAGCAGAACTAAAACAAATAAATGCCATTTCTTTATTTACTGGGGGGAAAATAACCCCTTCTGACCCCCCCATGGCCCTCCCACACACATTTTTCTGTCTGTTTTCCATGCATTGTCTATATTGAGGTTGTGAGCTCTTTGTGACTGGGACTGCCTCAGTGTTATCTCTTTGTGTAGTACTTAATACATTGGGCCTCTGATTCTTGTTTGGGGTCTTTTGGTTCTACTGCAAGAGAAATGGTATATTTCATAACTATATACTTTAATATCTATTCTATCAGTTTCCTATGAACATAAAATATCACTTATCACAAATGCTATTATTTAAAATTCTAAAAGCTTATGACAAATGACTCAATGACATTTACTTGCAATAATTCTATCATTAAAAGTGTCTTTACTGTAATGTTTGTAAAACTGGCCCAGGTTTGAGTGGATGAATTGGCTGGTCACCAGGTAAACTACTTTACTGAAATCCTGACAGTTGTTCCCATGGACTGATAACAGTGTAGCGGGGAGCGTTGGATTCACATCCCAGATTGCCACTCCATGGTGTTGGTGATTATAATTTAATGTATTGCCACTGACTCTACAAAGTAGTACAGCAAAGGCAACCAGCTGGAGAAAACCGCAGGAGGCCAGGAGTGCGATACACCATTCAACTTTAGTAAAACATTAGAAACATTTCAGAGTCCTGGGATTATAAGGAAACATTGTAACCTATTCTGAAAACGATAATAGGAACCTATATGCCATGAATCTCAACTGTAATTTAAATTAAACATTATTTTTTGATATAGAGTTGTTTGGTCATAGACAGGATTTTCTTCATGCTTTGGGCCATTGTTTCCATGATTTGTGCACTTTTTTTTGCTATGATTTATCCATGATTTCCCCTGAAATGTACCAAAATAAAATTACTTTCCTGGGATATTGTTTATCAAAGGGCTTTGATTTCAGTACTATGCTGTTAAGATGCTTTAAATAACGCTATGGCATGCCTCAGTTTGAACAGCCTCCTCTACTTGCATCACAGTACTATGTATAGAATAGTGGACTCTCCTTTTTTAGGATCAAAGGGAAGCATGCTGTCATTTAATTACAAAGACAGATTTAATGGGTGTCTAAAGTACTTGGTACACTGCCCCGGCAGGTGCCTTTGAACTACTACTATGAACAGCTCAGCAGGACGTGTCCTAAATGTACCAAAGGCTCAGCTGAATCAGGAGAATGTGACTTGTTTAGTGTCCTTGGAAAAACCTGCTCTGGTTTATAGAGCTATACCAAAAGTGCACTCAGTGATATTTCCAGGACAGGCACGTGAATCTAATCATACTTCTATCAAATGGTTTATTTTAGACTATCTGAAAAATATTATTTATAAATTAATATACAGATAGGTATTATCCATTGTTGTCTTTGTGTATAAATATTTTCTATTCATTAATGTATCTGTGTTTTCTTATTCAGAATAATTGAATAATTGAATAGGTATCTGTGTAATGCATGCTTATATTGCTGCTTCTTTGTGGTTTATGACTATTTTGGAATGAATAAATAAAATCTTTTTTCCCCCAAGAACAGACAAAAACAAAGATTTATCAGATACTGAATACCAGCCCTGATAGTGACACTTCACAGTTATTGAAAATATCTAATTTATTCTAGTAACACTTTAAAAGTGAAATCAGTACAAATTATCTACATGGCAGTAATTTATAAGCTAAATAAATGAAACTACAATACTAATAAGCTTCCTAAAACTTCCTTATAGGGATACTGCACGCTCACTGAATTTAAAAGAAGCTATGCAATCTTTGAGATTAGTGAAAGGTTCTATTGTCTATTCTGCAACCTGATAAACAACTTCTTAGTAATAATACTAAAGTGAAGTGTTCTAGGCCAATCACAGAACAGGGATGTAATACAGTAAATGACCAACAACTATATATTTGGTTCTGTTGCCAATTTCCTGTACTGCTAGTGGGGGATTCTAATTTGCATAAAATTCTGTGGTAATTTCACAGTAACTGTGTATAGTATGCAAATACCTGTCCTAATTGCTCTAGGACCATTATTAGCCATTGAGCTCACAGGGATCTGCATAATCACTAAGTAGCTATTTCTTAATAAATAACTGTACAGTGGTCATGAACATATCATGCTGTCTTCTGAATTCTATAAATCCTTCTGCTTCAGAACTTTTTTTTTATATGGCCACCTCAACTAAGGACCACATTCCCTTGTCACCCTCTAATTCCAGATACTAAAACATTCATTTTTAAAGGAATTGTTTTCAGCTGGGAGAAGTTTGGAATTAAATTTTCCTCAAGGAACAAGATGAAACATGCTGAGAAGATTAGAGTTAGGTGGCGGTGAATGGACAAGGAAGGGATTAGAATTTGAGCCAGTCGTCTTTATTGTGTTCATGTACAGAACAAATACCATTATTTCTGATTCAGATGCCTAGCTCTTCCTCTTCTCCTTAGACTTCCACCCGCATCCTGGGTGCAGATAACTTCCATGTGGATATCTGGTCCAACCATTTAGTCTCCTGCCTCCTAGCCTTTATATCTCTTATTTGATTTTTCAGTTCTGAATTCATTCCTCCACTTACCAAAATTGCCATTAACTCATCCTTGTCTTCATTAAGTGCTATCCTCACTGATCTCTCAATATACAAGTTTCCTCTCTCCAGCCACCATTTTCTCTCTTCCATCATGACCCCCTCCCTATGCCACTACGCCAGGCCCTTCAAACACCTCCAGTCTAACAATATCCATGATTTTTCTGCCACCTTCAGTCCTCTTCTTCATACTCTTCTCTCATTTCTACTGACACAGTCATTAATTGCCTCCATTCCCATCTCTCCTCCACCTTTGACTCCTTTCTCTTTCTCCCGCCAATTCCTAAACCTAGCTCACCACCAACAGTAATTTCCTTTGCTTCTTTGCAGTTTGAATGCCTCTGGACAAATCCCATGACCACAAGCTCTGCTATATGTTTTTTTTCTTTTTTATCTTCTGGACTCCGTTTCTAGGTCCTCCACATGCCCCAGTAATTCCATCTCCTCACACTTTGACCTTTCAGTGTCTCCTACTTTTTTTTTCAAAAACAGGCAAATTTTAAAAAAACATTTAAAAAATCAGTTAAGGCTGCTGAATGACAACAGTGTATTTACCCCGCACATCATTATTTACAAAACCAAAGCAAGAAAATAAAATAAACAGTTTAAAGATACACAAGTCTTATACTGCCTCTGTAAATATTCTTATCCAGTGGAAAGTGTATATTTTATCACAACATTTTATCTGTCCCCAAATGGATTCTTTCACTAGTAATCTCAAAATGTAAACAGCTCTTTTGTAAAACATAACAATTAGGGATATTAAAAGGAGACATTCATACAATATGTTTTGCAAATGATGTGATAAGTACTCTGTTCCTCAACAGCCTTATTTTTAAGTTTTTGGGACCATATATGTACATGCTTTTTTGCATACTCTCATGTCACCACCAAAACCTTCAAAAAATGCATATGATATATATAGCAAACTAAACATGTGACCTTATTCTTGTAACCTTGTCCAACCTTTCTCTATTGTTTGTTGTTCTTGTCTAAATTTGAGAATATAAACTCTTTAGGGATGAGTGTCTTTTATTAGTACTGTTAGGTGCCTAATAGGCTTGAGTGCTGTAGTGAGTAACAAATGAAATATTAATCCTAATTGTATTAGACAAACTAATTTGGTACATTTGCACTAAGCATTAGCATTGTTAGGGAAAACTTGTCTTCAAGTCTAATATTAAGTTGCTCTTAATTTTTTCACATGCACTTTCAGTACAATACCCATGCATCTGCTCTGTGAAAGTCTTTGAATGAAAAAGTTTGCATGAGATGACAATAATGTTTGGAGTCCAGGTCATAAGGAAGGAGACATCATTTCACTAAGAACTTAGTCTGTTAGAATGGGAACATCCACAACTGACAAACATTCACAGGATTTCTGGAATCTTCAACTGTCCAAATGAGTCTCTGCCAGATTTTAATCTATAAAAAACACAGTGCAGCATCAAACTACAGTTCCCCTCTCTTTTTATGATCACTATTATTTATATAGTGCCTAAAATGTGCAAGTCTGTGGTCATGGATGACTCTGTGCAGATGTCTTTCATGGATATTCACACACACTTTTTCTTAAGTGAATAAATGCTTTACCTATCAACTGTCTTTTCTTTTGTGCACACATTTATACAAACACAAGGGATTTACTGACCTAACAGGGAGACATAGACTGGTAAGTTGTGAAAGTGGAGTGTGTCATCTTTCAACACACACATTTCTTATGTTCCATCCTTACTTCATGTCCAATATGGAAAAATACTTGAAACATATGGAAAAAATGGAAGGTAAGTGAGATAAAGCTGTTCTGGAGCTTGATTTTGCTATTCAATAGTGTTGTTTCCATGGTAACTATTGCATCAAATGACACCTGTTATACTAGGCAGAGCAATTTCTTAAAGTACACACTTGTCAATAAACCATCTGAACTTTTGTGTTTCTCTGAATGGTATAAAGTGAAATATTTCATTTCCATTACAAAGAAAGAAAGAGTTCCCCATAATTAAATGATCACTGATAATATGATTCTTAACAAACTGATATCTACAAACGGAAACAAAATGTAATATTTTTAAGGGAGAAAAAGACTAAAGATTGCATGTGGAGAGGAAGGGAATAGTGGATAAAAGGGACAGCTGGTGTGTGTGTGTTTGTCATCTGATATGGGAATTCTGTTCTGTGTTACTATTTTGTTGCTGCTGTGGCAAAGCAGAAAATGATAGCTACTAGTAATTTACTGAATAAGGCATGGGTGTAGTCCAGCTGTGTCCATGCTATTATTCCTCGTGTGAATAAAGAGTCCTTATAGAAAAGTCCTATAGACCCTAACATGAATGAAGCCAATAGAAATTACTGTAAAACCCATAGAATGCAACAGAGAATGTTGTCCTTTCTTTTGGTTTTTAGCTATTCTATATGATTCTATAGTAGGGATATTACTGTCTATTAAAATGTAAAAGAAAATTACATGTCTGTATTTAATTACTAGGATTTTCCTATATGTGATGATGTTTCACAGTGCCTACTTTTAAATTCAGTTTTCTGTCTAAAAATCTTATAGAAACTCCACCCATATGCCTGTAAGTATCTATTGTAATTATTTTTTTCTTTTGAGCTCACTTTCAAACTCTGAATCCTAAAGCATATACTGTATTAATTTATAAAAATGAACAAACTATTGATATAAAGGAGGAGGATATTATTAACACGTTCTGAATCATTAGTTTATCAAATTCCTCCCCAAGCCAAAGTATCTTATAAAATAATATAATGGCTTTGCACTGCAATTTATTTAGTATATTATTTTTTTTCTGGTGCATAGATGCCCATGACACAGACACAGATTGCACAAACAGAGCATCTCCATACTGTGCTTTAGTCATGCATGGAGCTATGTACTGACGCATTCATTTCAGGACTAGCTCTAGACTGGGCGAGGTGGGGGGCAGGGGACTTGTGAATTGATACCTCTGGAGACTCTTACCTTCCCCCTAACTCCTCTTCATACCCAGGTCACCTTCCATCAGACTCACACTTAAAAACTGTTTATATACCTTGTAATGCAAATACAGCTTATTTATTAATTCTACTATGTAGGTAACAGGAACTTGAAAATAGTCACTGAGTAGCAAGCAAAGAGGGGGGAAAAATATTCACCACACATAAATATCTGTTTAGGTAGCTTTTATGTTACACAAAGCCTTTCAGTTCTATCATGATAATTTAATTTTCTTCCCATTCTGTTCCATATTGTTTAAAACACTGTCCCACGTGGCACAGAAATCTTCAATTCTCTACTGGAAACTAAATATTATTCTTTCTAGGAGCAGACATTCTTCAGTCAAGTTCAACTAAGTGGCCCATGATGGAGCTGCCTCTGTTGTCCAAACTATTAGGATACATTTACGAGCCAGCATCAGTAAATAAAGAAGGCAGCTACATCTGTCCAACAAAACGTAAGGTCACTGAGCAATTCCAGCACCATAAGTCACAAGTCAAATGGAATTTCCCATTCAAATGTCAAAGGAAGATAGACTGCATCACAAGCTGGGATGGTGGATTTTAGTGCAGTACCACAAAGAATGTCACAAAGCAGTTTTTTCCATCTGATATCTCTCACATATAGTGATGGAGTGAACTCGGCCCAGAGGGCCCCTGCTGGAGACCTCAGAGTTCTGCCACACCCATTTCAGGAAAGGAACAGTGGAGCTAAGTCCTCCAAGTGGCCTAGGAGACTGTCCAGAAATCAGCCAATCAGGGAGGCTGCAAGGGGTAGTATAAAAGGAGCTGCAGTGCAGTCCACAGTCAGTTTCTTGCTGGAGCCAGAGGAGTGAAGTCAGTGCTCCTGGCTGGCCAAAGAGAACTGTAGTACCATGGACAGCTCAGTGCTGACAGGGATTGTGGGGAGCAAAGAAGAACTGCTGGTTGGTTGCTGGGCCTGAACACAGAAGAGCCCTGAGGTAAGGGTGAAACTTTGGTGAAGGCTGAGGTCATGGGGAAGTGCCCCAGGGAACTGAAAGCAGTTTTGCTAAAGGGACATTGTGGTATGTGGCTGCTATTCTTAGGATCCCTGGGCTGGGTTCTTGCATAGGCCACTGGGGAAGTGGCCTACAATTGGACAGTGATAAACCCTCTAGAAGGGCCTGAGAGGGTGAAACCATTGCCTCCAAGGAGGGAGCCGTCAGGGTATGGCCTGATACCAGGCAGGACTGCCTAACGACTGCAGACACACCTGACCAGAAGGGGTGCTTGTGAGAGGTGTGTGCCATGCTGTTACACATATTTGCTATAATTCTGTGCTGTACCAAGAGGTTTGGAGAAATAAATTCTTTGAAATATGAAATATTGTGTCCCTTCTTATGAACATCTGCAGCTTTTGGTGAGCTATCTACAGCAGAATCTCAAAGATAGGAACACCAGAGTTATGGACTGATGGATCAGCTAGACACCATGTGGAACTGAAAGTAAACAATCAGGCAGCAGTGGAGACAAACAAACCAGCAAGTACTGTACTTTGCCTATAGTGCATCCTAAAAGTTGGCACATCTGGGCTGCCTGTCCCCACCAGCACCCCTACTTGTCACATGCAGGGCAGTCACCTACAGGTAGGAGGTGAAGATGCTGAGGTTCCCAGGCACAGCTGTAAGCCCTGAGCAGGAGTAGTGCTGGGGTCTGCGCTGCTTTCCTGTAAGTCACAGGCGATATTCCTCCCCCCCAACTGGGAGGGGACAAGCTTGCAAGTTCAGTCCGAGCTTGGAAAAGAAGCTTCCCCTGTCCAGTTGTTGATGCTGCAAGGAAGCCACTGGCACTGGGGTGGGAGCTGCTGCTGGAACCTGGCCTGGCATATGAGCTGCTGGAGCCAGAGCTGCTGCCTGCACACTGCGCCCTGGAGGAGCAGCTCAGTTTTAAAGGGACACAGCCTGCACCATGTGCCCACTGACACCGCAGTGCCCCAGGATGCCTCCCTCATTACCCTTGCAGCCAGGGGGCTAGAACCAGCTGCCTGTCCCCACCCCCACTGGTCAGGCAGCCACTTACAGGTAGGAGGTGATGACACTGAGGTTCACATGCACAGCTGTGAGCCCCACTCTGAGCAGTCTGCCCTGAGGAGCATCCCATAACGTCTTGTTCAGAGTTATGAACATTTCAGGGTTACAAACAACCTCTATTCCTGAGATGTCTGTAACTCTGAGGGTCTACTGTATATGGGTATGGAATGGAGCCAAACAGTGGAGGAGGGCAGTTGGAGAACTCCTTTGTTGCCATAGCTATGGCTGGAGGGGTAGTGTTTGGTGCAGGAGGCCTACAGAAGTGCAGGGACCTATAAGGACACAGGCCAGCCCTGCTTCCAGGGGAAGTAACCCCCTGTGACAAGGTAGAAGGTGCTCCACATGCCCAGGGCATAAGGGGCTAACCCAGACCCCTCTCTGTCACATGGGTGAATGGAAGTGAGGAAATAAAGGTAGAGAGACAATGGCTACTTAGACAGAAGAGTGTTTTCTTTTCCCTCCCAGATTACTAGGAAACTGGAAATGTCTTAGATAACTGGAACCCACTGTTCTGAGTGGCTTATTCTTCTCTGGAATCCTCTGTTTGTGAATCAATAAAAGAAATCCCTGAGGAAAGGGTTTGAAACTCTGCCATTGTGGACAACATTAGTCATTGTCCTCAAGTGGTGGTTCTGCTCCCCAGCCTACACCCTCCACATAGAATAACCCTTGGGAAAGGGGGTGTTGTGAGAGGAAGGAATGTCCATGGAGTTTCCCCAAATCCTTGAGAGAAGGAAGGGTTCTCCCTAGGGCACAAATGTGGGGGGGTTCTGCCCCCCAGAACCTGTGTACCCCTGAAACAGCTGTATGGCTCCTGAAGAATAAACTGGCCAGGTTGTCTGAATCAAGGTCCTGTACTTATGCACCATTTCTGGAGTCCTCATGCTGCCATGGTTTCCTCTGCTGGCAGCTGCCCCAAACTGGAATGTTTAACACACTTTTAGTGCAGGTTTCTTTCTTAAAGATTTCCCATAAGGTGTAGTGGAAAGATGCTCACTCCTTTTCCCCCCTTCCAGTCCTGCCCAAACCATCCCAACCTATGGGCCCCACAGCTCTCGGATGACTCTCTTTGAGGGCCAGTGCAGAGGGCAGACTGGGAAGTTGTCAAACCACTCTCTTCAGAAGCAAAGGGTATGGGCATGGAGACACTTCTCATACATATCCCTTTAGGACAGGCCCTACTTGAAACCAGGTTCTTCTTCAATTGGTTTACTCACAGAGTAAACTGGCACCATGAGAAATGTTGGCAGAATCTGGCACTCAAGAGATTATTTTATCTAAGCAAAAGATGTAATTGACTATGTAGCCACTAGATGGCATTACAAACAATTAACACTGCGCTGAGCTTCTACATGTACTTAGTAGGGAACACAAATGTGTGAATTTAGAAAATAAAGCCAATTATAAGATACTATAATTTTTTTTAAATTATCTGTTGTAATGTAGCACTAGCCAATAGTGACAGCTTACAGAGCTCATGCCAAGAGTATGAGATCCATTACATTCTGCAGATCTATACTATTTAGAATCATTAATTATCATATTCTTTTGGCAGAACTACCTGTGTTAATCCTGTTTATTATGGAACAGACCTGCTAAGATACTATTCAAAGGTTGTCTTGTTCCAGTACATAAATTCTCTTTTTAAACAAGCATTAGTTTTCCATGCTTGTATTTTAACTCAGGTTTAGGAGTGAAGGAATGGCTCAAAATACCCGATTAGGAAAATGTTGATATTCAGGTTAGAAAATATTAAGGAATTTGGTTTGGGGGTTTTTTAAACTACTTCCTATTTGTTATTACTTTAGTTGCCACTTCGCTGTTATAAAATATCAACAAAATGTTGTTAGCTGAGAGCACAAGATTCAGGATTCTACAGAATACAAAGAATTTAGGGGTAGGTGAGTTGCTCTTTCAAGACCTTAAAATAGCTTTCAAGATAAATTGGAAAAAAGCTTAAAATGTTTTCTTTATTGAAATGAAAATTTCCTGAGCACCATGCTAGTGTTCTCTTTCCAGAGGATATGCAGTGACAGCCATAAACCAGACTTCGCTATGGCAGAGTCTGCCAGGCCATCTTGGCTGGTTGGCATTGGTGCCCTAACACCCTGATGAAAGAGAGCCCTCTAGGACAGGCTACCAGCAAGATTTAGTCCTCCAGAGGCCTTGAAAAGCCAGGATGTAACAGGAACCAATAAGAAGTCAGCCTTCCAATTAAGAAGGCTTGCCTACTGTTTCTGAGCATAGTGCTGGTTAAAACTGGGTCAGAAAAGCTTCCCACTGGTAACCCAGAACCTCAGGGCGAGGTTGGTCCTAGCTTAAAGTGCAGCAATCAAACCCCTAACTAAACAGTGATTAATCATTTATGCAAAATTCTGTTAATTTGTAAGTGGTACCTTAATGTATCGTGTGATTGTACTGGAAAAAAACTGCTTCATTAATCAACTAATCCTTGCAGAACCTCTATATCATGGGCAAATTTAAAGGACAAATCCCTGAATAACAGAAAAAACAAGACAGGCCTATAACCAGCCATGTGTGGGGGAAAAATGGGTGGACAAAAGTAGTCTATAGAACTTGATAACATTCCAGAAGTTTGAAGTCTTTTGAATGTCTCCCACATGAAAGGCCATGCTTGAACTGTTGCTACCTCTTTCCACATAAGAAATCTATTTATAGGGATGACTTCCACTCAACTTTACTCCAGTGTGACAACTCTCCAGTGTGACAACACAACTCCCACTTCATACTCTGCTTAAATACCAGGCAACTACTGCATCAATGAAGCAAAAGGGAAGTTTTACTTAGCAGATTTCCAATAGGCAATAAAACCAAAACACTTTTTAACTAAAGATTTAAATAATCCATTTGATAAGAATGGACTGTGGGACTGATCTGAGCTATGGATCAGTCACATTCAAGATGATGCTTCTAATACTATTGCACTGGACTTGAAACAAAATTTCTTTATTCTTTCCTCTTAAATACTGCAGATAAAGGCATGGGCCTGATTTTCTATTATGCTTTGGTAGTACAGTTTCAGATGATTACTTGGGACTTGATTACATCTGGGATTTTTGCAGTGGTGCAAACCCAGTGTAGATTCCTGCATCATTATGACATATATTGATGCATATATGACACTATGCCCCATATTCTTCATAGAGATATGCTTCTGATATGAATATGGCATAATTAAGATGCATTTTATGCAAGATTGGTCATGTGAGGTATCCTTGGAAAGATTATGATTTACCGAATGTGATTATCCAGTTTGTATGCATGTATCATTTCTGTATCTGAAGTGAGGAATATTGACTATGTAACCATTACAACTGTGTTTTCACCTGGGGAACGCCCATCAGACTGTCTGAACAGCCTGGATGTGCAATTAGGAAGGACAATAAGACTTTGAAGATCCTAATCTCCCACCTTCCTGAGATGCTGCTTTGACACTACAGGGTCATGTGATCATGTCACCTGGTACCGGACACCATCTTGGACTGCTGGTATTTTTCCCCTAGGAGGGGGTGGGGGTCAAAATGGGAAACAAAGGATTCTTGACATATGCAAATCCTATTTAAGGCTGGGGACTGTTAATCTTGATTCTTCTCTACTGCTTCACCGCCCAAGAAGGAGGGCTGCTGAAAACACCTAAGAAACAAAGGAACTAAACTGGGGGTGGTGGGGCAGGGGCTGAGCCCAGGCGAGAAAGGTCTAGCCTGTGAAAGGAATACATGGAGATTTAAGATGCAAGCAGTGCAGTTTATTATTAAACTCTGCAACCTGCATAAAACAACATTTAGGGTGAAAATTTGCTACTATTAACCAGTGAATGTAGTGTATTAAGTTTAGGTTGTGTGGTTTTTGTTTTCTCAGTAATCCGTTTTGTTCTGTTTGCTATCCCTTATCACTTAAAATCTACCTTTTGTAGTTAATAAAAATTGTTTTTGTTTATTCAATAACCAGTATGTGTAATTCATAACTGGGGTGGGGTGCAAAACGCTGTGCATATATTCCTCCACATTGAGGGAGGGAGTGATTTTTCATGACCTTATGCTGTATAGATCTATATACAGCACAAAACAATATAATTTTGGGCTTACACTCCAAAGGGTATGTGCACTTGAGTGCTGGGCAATCCTCTAGCAGAGTCTTCCCACACAGAGCTGATCTCTGTGTCAGTGTGTCCTTCTGCAGCTGGGTGTGGCCCTACCTGTGTGTGCTAAGGAAGCTTGAGAGTCTGGCACAATAGAACAGGGAGAGGGAGTCTAGGCTGGTGGAACAAGCAGGCTGAGTGGGACCCCAGTACATTATGTGGCACCCCAGAAAGGAGGGGCAACCCATGACAGTATAATCCCTGACATAGGCAAGCCCCAAATCAACTGAAGCTGTTGCAGGTTGCACCAACCCAACACCCTGGAAAAGAAGAACAAGTTAAACATCAACTCCACCATTAACCTTTAACTCTATGTTTTGTCCAACACCTATGTCATAAATATAAAGGGAAGGGTAAACCCCTTTAAAATCACTCCTGGCCAGAGGAAAAATCCTCCACCTGTAAAGGGTTAAGAAACTAAAGGTAACCTCGCTGGCACCTGACCAAAATGACCAATGAGGAGACAAGATACTTTCAAAAGCTGGGAGGAGGGAGAAAAACAAAGGGTCTGCGTCTGTCTGTATGCTGCTTTTGCCGGGGACAGAACAGGAATGGAGTCTTAGAACTTTTAGTAAGTAATCTAGCTAGGTATGTGTTAGATTATGATTTCTTTAAATGGCTGAGAAAAGAACCGTGCTGAATAGAATGACTATTCCTGTCTGTGTGTCTTTTTTGTAACTTAAGGTTTTGCCTAGAGGGAGTCTCTATTTTTTTGAATCTAATTACCCTGTAAGGTATCTACCATCCTGATTTTACAGAGGTGATTCCTTTACTTCTATTAAAAGTCTTCTTGTAAGAAAACTGAATGCTTTTTCATTGTTCTAAGATCCAAGGGTTTGGGTCTGTGGTCACCTATGCAAATTGGTGAGGATTTTTACCAAACCTTCCCCAGGAAGTGGGGTGCAAGGGTTGGGAGGATTTTGGGGGGAAAGACGTGTCCAAACTACGTTTCCCAGTAAACCCAGATAAAGTTTGGTGGTGGCAGTGGAAATCCAAGGGCAAAGGGTAAAATTAATTTGTACCTTGGGGAAGTTTTAACCTAAGCTGGTAAAAGTAAGCTTAGGAGGTTTTCATGCAGGTCCCCACATCTGTACCCTAGAGTTCAGAGTGGGGAAGGAACCTTGACAACCTAACACCTTGAAATGATTCTGTAATACAAATAATTAATAATAGTTATGGTCTGAAAAGTGACTAAAAATGGCCTTGTTAGTTTCCTTCTTTATTGCTTCCTACAAATTTGTTCATTCTGCAAGTTTTTAAACTTGTTGCTATCTGACAGCACAGCCAACTCAACCTGGTATCTGTAAGTCAAGCACTTTCCTTTTTAGCTTGTGCAGTATCTCCAGCAATAAGGTGTTATGGGCCAAATTCTGCATTTTCAGATGCAGACCCATCATGTTTTTGAAGACCTTAGCAAAAAAGGTGGGTCTTACATCAAAATGTGGTCAAGTTGAGTCTCAGTCTCATGTATCCCAGTTAGAAGTTCTAGTGTTTAGGTTCTGCCGATGAGATCTCTCTTCCAGTACAATCTCCGAGTCCGAACCATGACTGCTCTAGCTTTGCCATCCTTGTGATGAGGTGATCTCTGTGCAGTTCTCACATCTCTTATAGTGTGTGTCCTGGAGTTGTGAATACTCCAGCATGACCCCAAGGCTGCCATCATCTTGTATGTGCAGCTGTGTGCCTTCAATCACTGTCAGCAACTTCACAAGCTCCTCAGTGTTTCCCTTTTTTGTGCTATCACTTTTGTTTTCTCTGGATTAAGTTTGGAGGCAGAGCAGGGTGTGTGTGTTGGGTGGGGAACTACCACACCACTGAGAGTAGCCTCAGCACCTCTTTTTGTTCCTCATCTACAGAACCAGGTCCCTGTAAGGAGCTAGGGGGGAAGAAAGGTGACAACATCAAGGAAGCACTTTGCTTCTACTGTGCCCTTCTGGGAGAGAGCTACCACTTCTGAGTCCCCTTCACTTACAGAAATTAAGTGGATGAGCTGGTCCCATGTAAATAGGTATGAATATGAAGTCTGGTAACTCAGATAAGAATCATTTGCACTTCTGAAGCTTTCCACATGTCTGTACCCACCTTGCTGAAAAAGTGACCTGTATTATACTGGGCCCCCATGCTGACAAGGTAATTTTAAACAGTTTCCAAACTGTCATGCTGCTTGAACAACCATTTTAAAAAAACCCCTTAATGGTTAACATAAACAGTGACCAGTCATATCCTGCAGACTTGCAGGAAATAGCTGAAATCTGCAAGGAGATTCAACCGAGCCAGTGGCAGATGAAATTAACTAACAGATGAAGATGTAATTGCCTGAGTCGGTACACAAAGTTGAACTTAAAGATAAACGGCAGTTCCATTTTCCCGTTGACTGTTAAATTATCTGAAGCTATGTATTCATTTCCAGAAATAGCAATGTGAAATAAAGGATATGCATAATTTGTAATATTCAGAAAAGGGAGTGAATTTTTGAAGCAGATTACTACATAGCCACCATACTAATGGCCCAATTCTGCATTTCACAGAGGTATGAACTTTCTGCAGATCACAGCACAGGACAAGGGCAACATTATTTATTTGATATTCTCCCCTTTCTTTTTGTAAGGTCTGGCTTTGGAGGGGATTTTTCATTACACAATGGACCCCCCCCCCTTCCCCCAAGTATGATCATGTTATAACCCTTGCATGCTGTCTCAAGATAATCAGTTTTTTTTTAAATGTCTGTCTTCTAATAGCCCTGTAGTGAGGTACAATGATTTCCTCTCAGAGGCTTTAGGTGATGTCTCTACACAAGACAAAGGGATGGAGTGTTGGAAATGGAAGGATCCATAGCAAGGGAGAATGGCAGCTGGATGGCCAGAGAAAGAGGGAAACTGTAACTGGAAGAGTGGAGTGTCAGCAGCAACGGTAAGGCCCCTGGGTAGGAGATAGACAGGAGGGACCAGAAAGTGAGGGAGAATCAAATAAATCAAGGGAAAGAGTGTGAGAAATTGTGGGCCTGATTCGGAGGTTCTTATTCAGGTAGAACTCCCAGGAAACTAGGGGGAATTCTGCCATCAGCAGAAAATGCTCATTGGAGCTGAGATTCAGTGCTCTGTAGGGCTGTGATAGACCCTGTCTTATCTGACAGAATTCTTAGAGTAGAGCAGTGGTAGAATGTTCTGAATGTTGCCAGAAAATACCTGCTGGTATTTTAAGAGCTTCTCAGCTTTTCACTTGCCTACAGGTTCACTTGCTCACTGCCCCACTCTCGCACTGCAGCTCAGCTATCTGTGTGCCTTTTAAAAGCACTCCTGAGACAGGGTTGCCAGCCGTTGTAGACTATGTTTGCTTATTTATCATCTCTATTATTGTAGAAGTTAGCAGCTCCAGTCATGGACCAGGACCCAATCGTACTAGGCACTGTACAAACCCAGAACAAAAAGGCTGTACCTGATGTTGCCCACATATCTCTATGTGAAACGGGGAGCAGATTAGGGGGCAGTTCTCAATGAGAGGTCTGAGCACAGCAGCAGTGATTCTCACACCCTGGCCTCAGGCCAATGGTGATCACGCAAGAAGGGAGAAGAGGAAATCAAAGGGGAGAGAAACTGTACAAAATGGGACTTTGAAAAGGGGAGAACGAGAAGAGAAAGAAGTTGAAGGGGAAAATAGGAAGAGAGGAGCTGGAGGCAGAGAATGGATCCAGAAGGGGGCTGGAGAGGAAGACAAACTGGAGAGAAGATCTGGAATACAGAATATAGGGAAAGAAAAGCTGGGGTGTGGGGAGAAGGTGGAGAGAGCTACAAAAGGACAGAAGAATTGGAATGGTGCAAGAGGGAGATCTTGAGGAGAGAAGGGAATAGAAGAGCTGGGAGATTTTGGTAGAAGTGATTTTTTTTTAAGTTGATGGTGTAAACGTTCCTAAAAATACCTAATGCTACCTGAGGAAGGTTTATTGGAAAATAAATTAGTGCTTTGTTCCCATCAGTTTTGACTCTACTAGCTGAAAAGTTACTCGTGAAGTTTTCTTTATAATAATAGGTAGACCAATAATAACCTCTTGTAATATTCTAACATTATTACAGGTGAAAATATATTAATTATGTAGAATTTTCGTAGGACAAATGCCATCAACATCAGTAATTTTGCACTTTAAATTATTGGTAGGAAACAGCAACTCCTATGGGCTTCCTTCCATCTTCCATGCTAAAAAGTTTGATTGCTCTCTCACAGTTTTGAGAAATATGTAGTGCTGTTCAGAAACTCAATTCCCATTTCGCTCAAGTTCATCAACATTTCACAGTTGGAGTTCAGTTGTCTTTGAAGTTTGTTTGGACCCTAATAAACTGTCACTAGTCCATGTTTCCATGATTGCAGGGAATTGCGATGCTACAAAAGCCAGATTAATCCACATAGTTAGTTCTCTACACAACAGGAATTAATTCATCTTTTAAATTTTTCTTTTTTTTTTTTTTCTTAACTAATCTCCTTTTTAAAAAGGTCAGTTTTAGGCCATGTCTGCGCTATGAACTTTCATTGTGCATGAACAGCAGGGTAGCTGCAATAAGCTAGGTGAGAGCAGCGACGCACAGCTGAGCCATGCTAAGTACAAACCCACCTGAAACGAGTGGGCCTATGCTTGGCTCATCTGTGCCTCTAATACCACTGTCCATTCTACTTCAGTACCAGGCAAACTGGTTGCAACTATAGTGGTTAAAATATATATATATATATATAATCACACACACAATATATTGGAAAAGAGTCAGCGCAGCTTGTAAAGAGAAATCATGCCTCCCCAATCTACTAGATTTCTTTGAGGGTGCCAACAAACATATAGACAAGGGTGATCTACTTGTTATAGTGTACTTGGACTTTCAGAAAGCCTTTGTTAAGGTCTCACACCAAAGGCTCTTAAGCAAAGTAAGCGGTGATGGGGTAAGAGGGAAGGTCCTCCCATAGATAGGAAACAAAGGGTAGAAATAAGTAAGTTTTCATAATGAAAAGAGGTAAGTAGTGGGGTCCTCCAAGGATCCACACTAAGACCTGTACTGTTCAACATATTAAATGATCTAGAAAAGGGGGGTAAACAATGAGGTGGCAAAACTCATAGATGAAACAAAATCACTCAAGATAAGTCTAAAACTGACTGCAGAGGGATCTCAGTAAACTGGGTGACTGGGTAACAAAATGGCAGATGAAATTCAGTGTTAAGTGTAAAGTAATGCACATTGGAAAAAAATAATCCCAACTATACATACAAAATGATGGGGCCTAAAATAGCTGTTATCACTCAAGAAAGAGATCTTAGAGTCAAGGATAGTGCTCTGAAAACAGCTTTTTTTGACTGTTGCTGCACATTGAGCAGATAGCCATGTTAGGATGCATTAGGAAAGGGATAGATAATAAAACAGAATATATCATAATGCCACTTGATAAATCCTTGATATACCCATACCTTCAATAGGGCCAGGGCTGTCCTTAAGATTTATGGAGCCCTACACAGTATTATTAAACTGGTGCCCCTATGTGCTACTGAAGGCGGTCCTCAGACAGCGCTGCTGACCACAGTGTATCAAGGGGACACAGCCACCACCCCTGCCTGCAGACCCCCAGAATCCTTCCCCATTGCTGACACACACCAAACTTCGTATGCAGCAGATGCTGCGGCAGTGGCTCAAGGCAGGCTTTGCGCTGTCACATGAGGGCTGCATCTTGTCAGAGCCCATGGCCCTCCTGCAGTGTTTTTTCACATCTCTGAGCAAGAAAGTTACAGCACTGTTAATTGCCAGTGTAGACAAGCCCAAAGTTTCTTGACACCCTAAATGACTGCTTCTTGGAGCACCTAGTCCTGGAACTCATAAGAGGAGAGATTTAGTCCTAAGTGGAGCACAGGATCTGGTCCAAAAGGTGAATATAGCTGGACCGCTTGATAATAGTGACCATAATATAATTAAATTTAACATGCCTGTGGTGGGGAAAACACCACAGCAGCCCAGCACTGTAGCATTTAATTTAAGAAAGGGGGACTGCACAAAAATGAGGAAGTTAGTTAAACAGAAATTAAAAGGTACAGTGCCAAAAGTGAAATCCTTGCAAGCTGCATAGAAACTTTTTAAAGACACCATAGTAGAGGCTCAAATTAAATGTATACCCCAAATTAAAAAACATAGTAAGAGAACCAAAAAAGAGCCACCGTGGCTAAACAACAAACTAAAAGAAGCAGTGAGAGGCAAAAAGGCATCGTTTAAAAAGTGGAAGATAAATCCTAGTGAGGAAAATAGAAAGGAGCATAAACTCTGGCAAATGAAGTATAAAAATACATACAATTAGGAAGGCCAAAAAAGAATTTGAAGAACAGCAAACCAAAGACTGAAAAAGTAATAGCAAAAAAATTTTTAAGTACGTCAGAAGCAGGAAGCCTGCTAAACAACCAGTGGGGCCACTGGACAATCGAGATGCTAAAGGAGCACTCAAGGATGATAAGGCCACTGTGAAGAAACTAAACCAATTCTTTGCATCGGTCTTCAAGGCTGAGGATATGAAGGAGATTCCCAAACCTGAGCCATTCTTTTTTGGTGACAAATCTGAGGAACTGTTGCAGATTCAGGTGTCATTAGAGGAGGGTTTGGAACAAACTGATAAACTAAACAGTAATAAGTCACCAGGACCAGATGGTATTCACCCAAGAGTTCTGAAGGAACTCAAATGTGAAATTGCAGAACTACTTACTGTAGTCTGTAACCTATTATTTTCCACTTCTGGCTACAATCTTTCAACCATATTGTTGAA
Organism: Eretmochelys imbricata; assembly: GCF_965152235.1. NCBI lineage: Eukaryota > Metazoa > Chordata > Testudines > Cheloniidae > Eretmochelys > Eretmochelys imbricata. The sequence continues at coordinate 316,067,694 of NC_135572.1, forward strand.
TGTATTTAAGGAGAGAGTAGAGAATTTGACCTAAACTGACTGGTTCCTTAAAAATAACATTATCCACTCAGATCACCTGTTCCCAAATCACAACATCTCATTCCCCTATCCCTAAACCTCTGACTGCCATCCCTTATCACAAGCCCTTCCCCCATCCACAAGGCTTGTTACCCTGTCAAAGAAAGCTATCAGGTAGATTTGACACGATTTGTTCTTGAGAAATCCATGCTGACTCTTACTTATCACCTTATTATCTTCTAGCGGTTCGCAAATTGATTGCTTTATTATGTGTTCCATTATCTTGTCTAGTACAGAAGTTAAGCTGACTGGTCTGTAATTTCCCAGGTTGTCCTTATTTCTGTTTTTATAGATTGGCACTATATTTTCCCTTTTCAAGTCTTCTGAAATCTCTCCCGTCTTCCATGGCTTTTCAAAGATATTCACTAATGGCTCAGATATCTCCTCAGACAGCTCCTTCAGTATTCCAGGATGCATTTCATCAGACCCTGGTGACTTGAAGACATCTAACTTGTCTAAGTAATTTTTAACCAGTTCTGTCCCTATTTTAGTCTCTGATCCTACCTCATGTTCACTGGCATTCTCTATGTTAGACGTCCAATCACCACCAACCTGTTTGGTGAAAACCGAAACAAAGAGGTCATTAAGCACCTAGGGCATTTCCACATTTTCTTGTTGTTGCGTTTCCCCCCTCATTGAGTAACAGGCCTACCCTGTCCTTGGTCTTCCTCTTGCTTCTGATGTATTTGCAGAACGTTTTCTTGTTACCCTTTGTCTCGAGCTAGTTAGATCTCGTTTTGTTCCAAGAACTTGTGGATAATCTGTTCCCTGCTGTGTTATTTTCCCAACAGATGTCTGGCTAGTGGAAGTCCCCCATCAGCACCAAGTCCTGTGCTTTGGATGCTTTTGTTAGTTGCTTTAAAAAAGCCTCATCCACCTCTTCTTCCTGGTTAGGTGGTCTGTAGTAGACCCCTACCATGACATCACCCTTGTTTTTACCCCTTTTATCCTTACCCAGAGACTTTCATCGTCTGTCTCCTATTTCCATCTCAACCTCAGTTCAAGTGTACAAATTTTTAATATATAAGGCAACACCTCTTCCCTTTTTTTTCTGCCTGTCCTTCCAAACTGTACCCTTCTATACCAATATTTCAGTCATTCATATTATCTCACCAAGTCATTCTGTGATGCCAGCTATGTCATAGTTGTGTTTATTTACTAGCATTTTGAGTTCTTCATGCTTATTTCCCATACTTCTCACATTAGTATGCCGACATCTAAGATACTGATTTGATCCTTCACCGCCTCCCGCCCCCAGTTCTGTCTTGTCTCTCCCTGATCCCTGCTATAACAACCCATGCTCCTGACCCTTCTCTCATGTCTCCATGTTTTTGACTTACCTGTGGGCTAAGACACGAGAAGTAATTATTCCGCTCTACTCCATGATGATTAGGCCTCAACTAGAGTATTGTGTCCAGTTCTAGGTGCCACATTTCAGGGAAGATTTGGAGAAAGTCCAGAGAAGAGCAACAAAAATTATTAAAGGTCTAAAAAACATGACCTATGAGGGAAGATTGAAAAAATTGGGTTTGTCGATTATGGAAAAGAGAAGACTGAGAGTGGAGATAATAATTTTCAAGTACATTAAAGGTGTTACAAGGAGGAGGGAGACAAATTGTTCTTCTTAACCTCTGAGGATAGGACAAGAAACAATGGGCTTAAATTACAGCAAGGACGGTTTAAGTTGGACATTAGGAAAAATGTCCTAACACGTCAGGGTGGTTAAGCACTAATAAATTGCCTACGGAGGTTGTGGGATCTCATCATTGGAGATTTTTAAAAGTAGCTTAGACAAACACCTGTCAGGGACGGTCTAGATAATACTTAGTCCTGCCATGAGTGCAGGAGACTGGACTGGATGACCTCTCAAGCTCCCTTCCAGTCCTATGGCTCTAATTCTTCTTTTTAAGGAGCAAAACAAGATGAAACTTGACTTTATAATATCTTTCACTGAACTATAAAGCACGTGTGAACAACATCTAAAAGAAAATGACCCTAACATTTCAGATTTCCCCTGTGATTTTAAATGGACAGAGTCCTCTACCCATGTGGAGCCCTTTGACTTCAATGTGAGAGTAGGTAGCCACGCATCCAGAGGTACAAGAGAGATTGGAATCTTAGTCCTACACTCAAAAAAAATAGGTAGAAATGGTTTCCTCACACACAACTTCAAATTGCCCCATGACAATCCCCAAAGGCTGTATTCTGTTCCTAGCCCTACATACCAGAAATTGCACTTGGAAGACTGGATGGCTCAGAGGATTGGGGTATGGTACTTTTCATCTCTAAGTCTTCTGGCTGATAGTGACTGAACAAATTACCATCTAACAAATGTTAATGTACCCATATGAAATTAGTTGATGGTCTCAGAAAAATATCCACACCACAAAAACCACCATCACAGCTGGCACTAATTGTTACTTGTTCACAGACTAGCTAAAGACAGAATGAGTATGGAGACTGATGGTCTATCTGCAGTCCTTCCTGAAAGAGTTAATGCTCATTGTCAGGGCAGGGTGGAGAAGCTTCTATGGCCCATGGTGATATAGAACTCTTAAAAAATTGCTTAGCTTCCTATGTATGGGCTTGGTAAATGTTCTCCCCCCACCCCAATAAATATCAGTTTTACCATACACAAATAAGCCCAGGGAAAAATGTATCCATAGATGATAATTGAAATTTAGAGATAGGCAATGTAAGAAAAATGATGCTTGAGAACTTATTAGGTTATGATTTAAGGATATTTACTTTGTATATTTTGACCTGTGATGTTAACAGTTTGTATTTTAAGTTACAAAGCTTTAACTTTTTGAATCTCATCTGCCATTAAATAATTATTGTTTGACATCCCTTATTGTTGGACCCCTTCATAATTTCCTGTAACTGTGAATAAAAATAAAAAAATGCTTAAAATAAATATCTATTGAAATGATAAAAAAAAAAAAAATTCTGCCAAGCCTAGTTCTGTACCATTTTTGTTCAAACTTAGCAAAGACAGTATTCTCCAATAAACACCAGAAACACGTTTTGAAGTTTTAAAGTTAAACTATATTTTAGCTTTTTAAAATTGATAAAACCATTTTAAAATTGATAAAAGTATATGTACATCTTCATGTAACTGAAATCCAGCTTTGAAGGGTTTCCAGTCAAATTTTCAGTATAGAGATCCTTACCCCTTCCTTTGATGCATTTGATACAAGTCACTGGATAGAAACAGGATAATGTATGGGTGGACCACTGGTCTTGCGCTGGTATGGCAATTCATAGATATTTAGGTCAGAAGGGACCATTATGATCATCTAGTCTGACCTCCTGCACAATGCAGGCCACAGAATTTCACCCACCACTCCTGCAAAAAACCTCACACCTATATCTGTGCTACTGAAGTCCTCAAATCGTAGTTTAAAGACTTCAAGGAGCAGAGAATCCTCCAGCAAGTGACCCGTGCCCCATGCTACAGAGGAAGGCGAAAAACCTCCAGAGCCTCTTCCAATCTGCCCTGGAGGAAAATTCCTTCCCGACCCCAAATATGGCGATCAGCTAAAGCCTGAGCATATTCTCATGCTGCTAAGAAACCAATCCCACTTGCAACTCCCCTACCCCCCGGCAAACTTGAACTATTTACATTGTAAGTTGTTTGGGGCAGAGATCATCTTTTTGTTCTGTTTGTGCCTAGTGTAATGCGGCCCTGTTAAATGACTAAGGCTCCTAAATTCTCTGGTAATAATAATAGAAGAGCAAAATCCGGTCTCTTTTGAACTGAGATGAAAACTTCATTCTAAAATGACATTTTTGTAGTAAATGATGAAGGAAAGATTATAGTGGAATTGAACGACAAGTGTAATTACCTCTGTGATAGGGCCATTGTTTCCTATGCTTAGGACTCAGTGAATTCAATGGAAAGATTCTCACTGACTTCAGTGGGCTTAGGGTTGGGCCAATGTCATATTTTATATTATATCTGAGTGTTGACGGGCGCAGTTTCATATTAGTCCATTCATGTGATAATAAAAGCAGTTATGTGCATAAAACACTTGGTCTATTTATTTGTTACATATATATTGTGGACCCATGTGGAGGTTAGCGCTTTATTGCCAACACTAAGCATTCAGAAATGAAATCATGCTCTAAAATATCACTAGTTTGGTTTAAAAACCATGACATTTAAAATAAAATACATTTTTTATTTGCCATCTGGTTTTTTGGGCCTTTTGAGACACACCAAGGTTACATTTTCAACTTTTTTTTTTTTTTTTTTTGGCCTGCAACTACAAGGTCTAGAATTATGCTTTTTTAAATTATAAAAAAAATGACAGCTGAGATTCTTATCAAATAACATGACTCCAGGAACTGGGGCTTTAAGAAAAAACAGCAAAGACCATAAGAGTTGGCAATGATGTGGCTGCCTCTGGCTCGTGTAAGTTTTTAAGAGGGAAAGACAACGTGTGACTTGAGCCTGCGTTTGCCTTCTGGCCAATAATGCCATGCACTATGTATGCAATGGGAAGTAGCGAGGAGGCACAGCGCTGGCCTCCCACTGCCCGTTCAGGTTTGGGCCGTGGCTCTCCAATAGGACCGACAGACAAGGTGCCAAAAACTTGCGACTGGTATTGCAACCTAGTGCACCAGGCTGGGGTGCCTGCAGAAGGATGGGGCGTGACAGCGCGCCTGGGCCGGGGCTGAGCGCAGGGGGACGCGGTGCTGGGGCAGTGGCAACCCCTGCAAAGCTCCCCAGGGCTTGAGGGAGCCGCGCCACGCGCACCTGGTCCCACCAGCCTCCTTCAAGGCGGTGGAACTTCTGATTGGCCCCGCCCCTCAACCCAAGAGCGAGCCCGTCTCCGCTGGGAGGAGGGGCGGGGCAGCTGCTGCTGGCGGTGCATTGTGGGACATGTAGTCCCTGCCCACTCCTTCACACGGCAACTACGTTTCCCAGGGTGGTGCGGGCGGGCGGCGGACGTCAGAGGCGCAGGCAGCCAATCGGCGCAGGGCCGGAGCGAGCCCCGTCCCCCGCCAATGTTGTTTTCGCCGAGTCGAGCTGCTGGTGTTGTTGGCGGCGGCGCCATATTGGAAGGGACGATCCCCCGTTAGCGAGAAGCCCCTTAGCGCTGGCCTCGCCGCCGCCATGCTGTACCTGGAGGACTATCTGGAGAGTGAGTGTGCGCGGGGCGGGGGTCCCGGCCGGCCGGGTGGCCGAGCGGAGCGGGGGGGGCGGTGGCGCGGGGGCTCCCCCTCCCCCTCCCATGGCGGTGATTGACTCCTCTCTCCCCCCTCCCCTCTGTGTCCCCGCAGTGATCGAGCAGCTACCCATGGATCTGCGCGACAGGTTCACTGAGATGCGCGAGATGGATCTGCAGGTGCAGAGTACGTGAGCCCCGCCCACCTCCCGCCCACCCCGCCGGCGGGGGCGGACGCGGCCCCGGCCCCGCGCGCTCAGCCCCAGGCGTTGCGGGCCGCCGGTGGCAGCGCGACTCGCATCCGCTCCCCTCGCCTGCCGCTGCCGGGAGCGGCCCGGGCGGGCACCGCGGGGGCTGAGCCGGGGCGGGGAGCGCGCCGCGGGCCTGGCCCCGGGGACTCTCGCGGCCGGCGGGCGCTGCGGGACGGGAGCCCGCGCGGCGCAGGGTCTGTGCGGGGCTGGGGAGCAGCCGGGGCTCCTCACGCAGCGAGGGGCGGAGCGTGCTGGGCGGAAACGTGCCGAGCTGTTTCCCTTCCGTCCCCGGCTGCTTCGTGACCCTGAGCTGGGGAGCGCCGGGTGCGTTGAAATGACACCGGGTTGAATTCGGGTCTGCCGAGGCCCTACGGCAATGACAGTGGGTAGGAGTTTCATTGCTGGGTCTTGTGCTGCTCCCTAGGGCAAGGCAAGGTGGCACTTCCCAAACTGCATTTCTGGCCCTCAAGTCCCTGGCAGCGGGCTGGAGCTTCAGCTGCTCCCCCCCGTAGGAGGCTGGGTGCCGCCTCTGAAACCTCTTCTCCTGGCCCGCTTGGTGAAGGAGCTCCCTGCAAGTCTCCTTCCACTTCTGCTGGTACCCTACCTGTGCTTTGTAAGGCGTTCACCCTTCTTTAAGTATCCTCTTCGTATTCCTTTTTGCTGTCCACTTATGGCTCAGTCATTCTATTTACTTGTTTTTAGGGCTGTCAAGCGATTGATTAATTGCACTGTTAATAATAGAATACCATTTATTAATTTTTTTCAAATATATTGACCTCATTTACAACACAGAATATGAAGTGCACAATGCTCATTTTATATTTATTTTTATTACAGGTATTTGCACTGTAAAAAAACAAAAGAAACAGTATTTGTCAATTCACCTAATGCAAGTACTGTAGTGCAAACTCTTTTTTTATGCAAGTTAAACTTACAAATGTAAAATTTTGTACCAAAAAAACTGAATTCAAAAATAAAACAATGTAAAATTTTAGAGCCTGCAAGTCCACTCAGTACTACTTCTTGTTCAGCCAGTCAATCAAATAAGTTTGTGTACATTTGTAGGAGATAATGCTGCCCGCTTCTTATTTACAGTGTCACCTGACAGTGAGAATAGGTGTTCGCATAGCACTGCTCTAGCCGGCATCGCAAGATATTTACGTGCCACATGCGCTAAAGATTCTTATGTCCCTTCATGCTTCAACCACCATTCCAGGGCACATACGTCCATGTTGATGATGGTTCTACTCAATAACAATCCAAAGCAGTGCAGACTGACGCATGTTCATTTTCATCATCTGAGTCAAATGCCACCAGCAGAAGGTTGATTTTCTTTTTTTGTGGTTTGGGTTTTATAGTTTCTGCATTGGGGTGTTGCTCTTCTAAGACTTCTGAAAGCATGCTCCACACCTCGTCCCTCTCAGATTTTGGAAGGCACTTCAGATTCTTAAACCTTGGGTCAAGTGCTGTAACTATCTTTAGAAATTTCACATTGATACCTTCTTTGCCTTTTGTCAAAATCTGCAGTGAAAGTTGTTCGTTCTTAAAATGAACAACACGTGCTAGGTCATCATCCGTGACTGCTATAATATGAAATATATGGCAGAATGCAGGTAAAACAAAGCAGGGGACATACAATTCTCCCCCAAGGAGTTCAGTCACAAATTTAATTAACTCATTTTTTAATAAGCGTCATCAGCACGGAGGTCTGTCCTCTGGAATGGTGGCCAAAGTATGAAGGGGCATGTGAATCTTTAGCACATCTGTCATGTAAATATCTTGCGATGCCAGCTACAACAGTGCCGTAAGAATGCCTGGTCTCAATTTCAGGTGACATTGTACATAAGAAGAGGGCAGCATTATCTTCCATAAATGTTTGTCTTAGTGATTGGCTGAACAAGAAGTAGGACTGAGTGGACTTGTAGGCTCTGAAGTTTTACATTGTTTTGTTTTCGAGTGCAGTTATATACGGGGGAAAAATATCTACATTTGTAAGTTGTACTTTCATGGCAAAGAGATTTCACTACAGTACTTGTGTGAGGTGAACTGAAAAATACTATTTCTTTTGTTTATCATTTTTACAGTGCAAATATTTGTAATAAAAATAATATACACATTGATTTCAATTACAACACAGAATACAATATATGAAAATGTAGAAAAATATCCAAAATATTTAATACATTTCAATTGGTATTGCTTAACGGTGCAATTAAAACTGTGATTAATCACGATTAATTTTTGTGAGTTAATCGCATGAGTTAACTGCGATTAATTGACAGCCCTACTTTTTTTGTTTTCAGGACCCATACCTTTTGGACTCCCTTGACCTCTTGTTGCTTGTAGGGCTTCTGTGACAGGATACCACAGAGAGATTTCTGCCCATGATTAGGTCTCTGCTTTGGCATAGTTCTTCACAAAGCCTTTGTGACTTCAGACGCTAAGCTGTGAAGCATCGTACTTTAAATAATTTTACTTTGATTTTCCATATGTTGTCTGATGATTCCTCAGACAGGGAGGAAGACAACTCGGTAGCATCAGAATACATCCTTGAGACAGTCTGTAGTGGATGAGAAAGTAAAGTGGTTTGGGCATGCAGTGTAGAGGTGTTAGATCTGTTTGCAGATGTAATCCAGTGAACTCATGTATGGGGAACGCCACTTTGAGGCACAACCCTGAAGACTTCCGTAAGTCTAGCAATAGGTCAGATCATAGGCTTTTGAAGTAAAAGCCTGAGCCAGTGTTGATCTGTGAGCATTGGGACTTCATGTTGCCTGGTGAGTCTGGTTGGTCAGTTTCACAGTCTCTGTTGAAGCATGCTGAACCAGCCCTCTAAAACCAGGGACGTGATCTGACCTGTGTCTCAGCCTTAGTGCTGTCTCGGCTTCATGGCTTAATGTCATTGGTACTGAATTATGGCTTGTTAGGTAAGGCGTTGCTTCTCCTTAAAATGTCAGTAGGTGGCACCGAGAGAAAACCAGCAGCCCTTTGACTTGGGCAGCTTCAAATTGAGACCACAAATATCTCTTTTCCATTCATGATCAGGTGCTGCTTAGGGAAGCTGATGAATCTCTTCACACAGAGCATTTTTTATATCAAGATCAGCTCCAGTGTCCTGGGAGTCAACAGAAAAAGCTTTGACCCAGACCTTGGTTACCCCAGTGATTCTTGTGCAGTAGGTGTCAAAGCCTCCGAAAGCATTGTGGAAATTCCAGGCACTCTTTTTATCTCTTCCAGTCCAGCTGCTTGTGATCATGGCTGCAAGTTGGACACCACAGATAAACCAGAGGACTGTTGGGATGCGGCAAGACAGTGATTCAATGTGAGGGTCCCACATTCCCAAAACTTTTAAAACAGTTGTGTAAGTCAACTGACTTGAGTTGGTGCTGGCTTAGAAATTTACAAGATACCTGGGCCAGGAACCCCCTTCTGTTAGAGTTAAAATTACTCTTGCACCATATCTTTGACCTCTCATTACTAGGTAGTCATGGAAAAGTGTAACATGGCTGGCTGTTTCGCCCATCACAGTCATGGCCAGAGCAAAGAACAACAGAATGGTGATCAGTCTCCTGAGACTCAGCATGGGAATTTGTTCAAGTGAAGTGTTTAAAGTCTTTAACTTCAACCCTTCAGGTCTTGGATTACCAGGCCTATATAGCCAAAGGCCAATATCTGGAAAATGCCTCTGCCCTGGTAAAATCCTTTGCCCAGGAGAAGAGCCACAACCTTTAAAAAGTTGGCCCATAAGGGCTGCTATCAGAGGATCAAGAAAAAGTTGAAGGAAGTACCCTGTACCAGATCTCATTGTGGACTTAAGAAGACAAAGAATGAAAAGGCCACCCTTCATTCTCTTGCCTCTCCCCCCCCCCCCCCCCCCCCCCACACACACACACACACACACAAAGGAAGGGAGGGAAAATCTCTGTTTCAAAAGCAGCCTTTTATAACCGTAACAGAGTTCAAGGCTTGGCTTCACAGTGAACATCAACTGAGGCCAACAGATACTAAACCAGCAAAAAAGTTGGCTTTTTAATGGTTCTGGAGTATTTAGATAGCTGGCCACTTTATTCCTTTGAATACATCTATTGTCTTGGTGGAAAAGGGAGAATAAGCTCTTTGGGCATATTGATCATGAGCCATTGTTGCATGGGCTGTAAGACTAGGTTTCCAAAAGCCCTCAATATATAGTGACATATTGTCTCCTTGGCTTCTTGAAAGCCATTCCCCAAAGGATTTAAAAAAGCAAGTGGAAATTGTGTGGTGTACACATAGGCATGCATCGATCCCTTGATTTGCCCTGCTCAGAAACTACTTGACTACATTTTTCTTCTTTTTGAGTTCAATAAAAGGCTTATTCAGTCTGGGTCTATGTGGTAGCTTTTTCAGCCTGTAATAAACTGCTGTCTCTGCAGCCGCTTGTCAGGTTTTCTTGCAGGGCTTGACACTCTTCGGGACCTCCTTAAAGTAGGTCTGAAAAAAGCTGATGAAATTTCCTCTTGAACCATTCATGTGTACATGTGAGTCTAGGTTAATTACATGAAAGTTGACTTTCCTTCATGTAATCAGTCCATAAAGTGAGCAAGCTTCAGGTTTTAGTGACTGGAATACCTGACCCCAAATTTTAGAAGGTTGTGCTATAGATTCATGTGAGACTCCTTTCTGAGGTTTTGTCAAAGCTCTATACTGATGAGCCTCTCATCTTTCCAGCACTGTTTCCAGGGCTCGTTCCCATCTTGGTGAGGCTCTTTTCTATATGCTGGATGCCAAAAGATCTCTCGGGGGTTTACGTGGAGTGACTAAATCCCTTAGAAAGCCGGTTCCACTTCATATTTTATTTTACTCCATTTTCTGCACAATACCAGCAATTGGAGATGTGAGATCATATTTTGCAATGGTGTCAAGTGGCTGGCCTGAAACTGGAAGTGTGTGTTCAGGGTTCATGTTATTGAGGCAGGGTGACCTCAGCTGTTGCACCTGAAAACGTTTCTATCTCAGATCATGTGCAAAGTAGTCATTGTCCTTGTTCCATACATTTTACCAAATACTGTAACTTGGATTTGGCCTTTCAGTCTCTAGGTCTTGCAGAATCTAATTCCAAAATAAGGAAACCTTAACTTTTCTTGCCCTCTTGATTTGTGTTGTTTTTTTTTTTTTTTTTTTGGTGGGGGATGTTCCCTATTTCAGCTGATCACATGCTTTTGAAAATTTTTTTGTTTGTTTAAACACTACCTCGGGCTGAAGTATTAAGCTTGTTGCTTTTGGGAGATTTCCATTCCTTGTTTTAAGAAATGAACCAAACAAGGCATTTTCCTTGTTCATGCTGACGGCTGTGGAATTAGTGGCTTTAGTTTTTCCTTTTGTGATGTCTCTCAAGCTGTAGATCTCACATAAGTCCGAATCCTTCCTCAGGTGGTATCTGGCAAGAATGGGGAATTACTTTGCAATTCTACTTCATTGAGGATACCATTCTGGCAGGACTTTCACATAGTTTCCCACTTCCTCACATAGTTGGAGGGGAATTTGATATGAAGGTGATGGGTTTTTCTCTTCTCTGTTTATTGCTCTACCTTTTTGAGGCACTCATTTTTAAATTATTTGGTTTTCTATCTGACTTTATTTCTTAGGAGGATACTTTGTTTCCTGCTCAAATTGTAATTGGCTGGAAAGTTCCAAGGTCAGCAGTTTAAAGCTGGGTGAGGAGTTTGGGGCTTGCTTCAGCTTGCTGCCACTGGTCTTAGGGACCAAAAAAACCTTTAGAACTTGGAGCCCTGCTTGTCTCATGCTGGAGAGCACAATATCCTGGAGTGAGAATCCTACCCAAATGACTTCCAAGAAGCAGAATTGCAAGGTAAATAATTCTCTCCCTCGCTCAGCTGCTTGTTTTTTCTCTAGTAGTTTTGATAAAACATGCCGCCAATTCTTCTTGGTTTAAGGAAAAACCCACCACCCTGTTCAAAATACACAGCATTTGTATATGTGAGATGGTAACACTCTTTTAATCTTCTGTGTGCTGCAGATGCAATGGATCAACTAGAACAAAGAGTAAATGAATTTTTTATGAATGCAAAGAAAAACAAACCTGAATGGAGAGAAGAACAAATGACGTCAATCAAAAAGGTAAGGACACTACAGGAGTGGGTCATGTTTTAAAAAAATATATAACTCAGAGATTGGTAGTTTTAATATTAATTTCGACTGTAAAATGTTGAGAACTGTGACCTGAATTAGGCTTGGAGTCTGCCAAATTGCACTTACTGAAAAAAGGAAAATTAGCACTAATCGAGAAGCTTTCCTCCAATTTTTTTTGTCAGTACAGTGTAGTGTTCGTTTGAAATGCTAGAAATATGAAGTGACATCAGTCAGTCAGGTCAGTGATAGGGTGATCAGTAATAACAAGAGCAACATCATCTCGCCCCCCGCTCCCGTACGTGTAAGGGATAAAACAGAATAAATGCCATGACTTTCTTTGGAGGGAATTGTGCTGAGCCTTGGAAGCATCTTCCCTTAGATTCTTCAGAAACTCTTATGTAAGGTGGTTTCATCACTTTTACTCCACCCCTGAATAACATCAGTTGTCAATGCCACTCTGCCATGTACTTTGGTCAAACTGGACAGTCTCTACGTAAAAGATTAAATGGACACAAATCAGATGTCAAGAATTATAACATTCATAAACCAGTCGGAGAACACTTCAATCTCTCTGGTCACGCGATTACAGACATAAAAGTTGCGATATTACAACAGAAAAACTTCCAAACCAGACTCCAGCGTGAGACTGCTGAATTGGAATTAATTTGCAAATTAGATACAATTAACTGAGGTTTGAATAGAGACTGGGAGTGGCTAAGTCATTATGCAAGGTAACCTATTTCCCCTTGTTTTTTCCTTATCCTCCCTCCCCCCCCCCCCCCAACTCCCCCGGTTCCTGTTAAACCCTGGATTTATGCTGGAAATGGTCCACAATGGTCCACATTGTAAGGAGAGTGGTCGCTTTAGATAAGCTATTGCCAGCAGGAGAGTGGGGTGGGGGGAGAGAGAACCTTTTGAAGTGATAAACACCCGTTTTTTCATGGTCTGTATGTATAAAAAATATCCTCACTGCATTTTTCCACTTTTATGCATCTGATGAAGTGAGTTGTAGCTCACGAAAGCTTATGCTCTAATAAGATGGTTAGTCTCTAAGGTGCCACAAGTCCTCATTTTCTTTTTGCGAATACAGACTAACACGGCTGCTACTCTGAAAAGTGTCGGTATTCCATCCAATGGGTTGTATTCTTTGCCAACCTCTAGATGAAGCTGAATTGATATAGGATGATACTTTATCCAGAAAGTAGTCTGAAGGGACCAGACCCAGGATTCATTGGGGGGAATTTTTTCTGGACCTTAGGTCATCTGGCGCTGTGGTGGGCTATGCTTTCATGTTCAAATCACAATGAGTCCCAACCGATTACAGATAAAATGAGTTTCAGTTGGTACACTGAGGCCATGTCTGTACTGCAGACCTGCGGTGCTCCAGGTGTGCCACTAGTGTAGGTGCGTCTTATATCCACAGAAGGGCTGTTTCCATCCGCATAGGTAATCCACCTGAGTTCTTCTGTCGACCTAACTGCACCACAGTGACGGTTAAGTTGACCTAATTAGGTTGCACAAGGATCCCCAGTATGAAACTCAATTTATCAGTAATCAGTCAGGGATCAAGGTTATGAAAACATAACCCACTCACAGCCCTGGATGACCTGAGGTCCATAAGATTTTTCTCCCATGGATCTTGTGTCTGGTCCTCACCAAATGACATTTTTTCACAGCTCAGAGTGATGTAGTTAGGTCAGTGTAATTTTTAGATGCGGACCAGGCCTTAGTGGTGGTTTGGTTCTAAGCTTTTTGTACTGGTGGAGTGAGAATGTCAGCTTGAGTGGTTTAGATAGGTATGGTACCAAAAAACCCAACTGTAAATATGTAACGAGACTACATTCATCTGATATCAGGAAGCTAAAGGTCTTTTGAATTTTCTTTGTTCCTTAACTAACATGAATGGAATCCTTTATAATGGGGTGAAAACTTGATTCCTTTGAAGTTAGTGGAAGTTTTCCCATTAACTTCAGTGGGGCCAAGACTTCACCTAATATGTTCAGCTAAGCAGGATAGTTTTCAGTCTCCCTTGGACCTTTTTGCAGAGGAGGGCAGCTAAATATTTGTGCTAGAAAGTTGCACTAGTTTAACAAACAGATTTTTAAATCTGTCTAGTTTACACAGGGATTTGTACCAGGTTAAGACACATCAGTTTAAACATACAGCTGACTTGATAAGCAAGGCTTAAACAAATTTTAAGTGTCTGTTTTTAGGGGTTTATACCAGTTTGACTTGATCAGTTTTAGATGTATTTAGTTAAATCAGTGGCGTTGTCTACTATAGACAGGGCCTCATGGCAAGTCTACAGTACAAAATTAACTTGACCTAAGTTACATTGACATACAGCTGAGGCAGTAATTAAATCGCTTTTGCATGTCCACACTATGTTCCTTGTGTCGGCATGTATGTCCTCACTAGTAGCGTTTGCATCGATGCAGAGAGCAGAGCAACGTGGGTAGCTATCCCACTGTGGAAGTTGCCAACATCTAGCGCAGGATGCTTTGGGAAAGGTTTGTAGTGCCTCCTTGGGGTAAACAAATCACGCAGGGGTGACTGGGAACATGGTTTCAATGTTCCATGATGCAGGTCTATCCATTCCATAATTTTATTTGCATCCCATAATATTTTGTGCCGCTTTCAAAAGCCCCTCAAACCCACCTGTCTGTCATCTCTGTAAGAAGCACGGATCTGCACAGCTCTGCACTATTGTGGTGAGCATTGTGAGCACAAGCCTGATCCTGCAGTATTTGCAGATCTGCCAGTGGAGCTGTGGGAAACATGACGATTACTTGGAGGCTAGCTTGTTGTGGGACATAGAAAGACACAATTCAAGGTTGTTGTTAGCACTCATGGAGGAACTGCAGACAGTGGAGCACCAGTTTTGGGCCCAAGAAACAAGCTCTAACTGGTGGGATCGCATCATTGTGTAGGCATGGGACAATGAGCAGTGGCTGAAGAACTTTTGGCTGTGCAAGGCCACATTCCTGGAAGTGTGTGCGGAGCTTGCCCCAGCCTCTGGCGCAGCAATGCCAGAATGAGAGCTGCACTGATAGTGGAGAAGGGAGGGGTGATAGCTGTGTGAAAGTCGGCAATGTCCAATTGCTACCTGTCAGTCAGGAATCAGTTCGGAGTCGGGAAATCTACATGGGGGTTGCTGTGATGCTATTGTTAAGTGTGTGTTAATCGCATCGTGCTACAAAGGATTCTGACTCTGGGCAATTTGCAGGACATAGTGGATAGTTTTGCAGCAATGAAGTTCCTGAACTGTGGTTAGGCGATAGATGGTATTCATATCCCTATTTTGGCACTCGACCACCTTGCCACAGAGTACATCAACAGAAAGAACTATTTTTCTACTGCAAGCATTAGTGGATCACCAGGGATGTTTTACCAACATCGACATAGGCGGGTCAGAGAAGGTACCTGAAGCACGCATGTTTAAGAACGCAGGCCTGCTCAGAAAGCTGCAAACAGGGTCTTTCTTTCCAGACCAGAGGATTACCACTGGGGATGTTTAAATGCCAATAGTGACCCTGGGAGATCCAGCCTAACCCTTGCTCCCATGGCTCATGAAGCTGTATGCTGGCCACCTCGACAGCAGCCGAGAGTGCTTCAACTAGAGGCTTAGCAGATGTAGAATCACTGTTGAATGTGTCTTCGGCCTTTTGGCTGGTATTGTCTACTCAAGAGATTAGACCTTAGTGAAAAAAAATCTCGATTATAGCTGTCTACTGTGAAGCAAAGGGAGAAAAGCTTCTGCTGGGGTGAAGGGCAGAGGTGGAGTGGCTGTCTGTTAGTTTTGAGCAGCCAGATACCAGGGCTATAAGAAGAGCTCAACAGGGAGCTGCTATATGGCTCAGGGAGGCCTTGAAAGACCATTTTAATAGTGAGCCACAGTAGTGTGTGGTGCTGTAGGTTGCTCTGCCTGGCATTATTTTGTGTTTTTTTGTTTTTTCGGTTTTTTTTATTATTTTTGTTTTGGTTTGGGTTTTTTTGCACCCTGGTATGAACGGTCAGGTTCCCTCCCCACTCTGAACTCTAGGGTTCAGACGTGGGGACCCGCATGAAAGACCCCCTAAACTTATTTCTACCAGCTTAGGTTAAAAACTCGCCAGGCACAAATTCTCCCTGGTACCTTGGGTTTAAGTAATGCTGCCGCCACCACCAAGTGATTTAACAAAGAACCAGGGAAAAGGACCACTTGGAGTTCCTCTTCCCCCAGCACTTCCCCCAAGCCCTTACACCCACTTCCTGGGGAGGCTTGAGAATAATATCCTAGCCACTTGGTTACAAAATGATCAAAGACCCAAACCCCTGGGTCTTGGAACAATGGAAAAATCAGTCAGGTTCCTAAAGGAAGGTTTTTATAAAAAAAAAAAAAAAAAAGGTAAAAATCATCTCTGTTAAATCAGCATGGAAAATACTTTACAGGGTATTCGGATACAAAACACAGACTATATCCCTCTGGGCAAAACCTTAAAGTTATAGAAAACAGGAATCAACCTCCCTCTTAGCACAGGGAAAACTCACAAGAAAAATAAAAGAGAAACTAATCCATCTTGCCTGGCTTATCTATACTGGTTGCAATATTGGAGACTTGGATTGGGATGGGTTGGAGAAGATAGATTTCTGTCTGGCCCCTCTCAGTCCCAAGGGAGAACCCCCACACAAAACAAAGAGCACAAACAAAACCTTCCCCCCCTCCCAAGATTCGAAAATATATTCTTTCCCCATTGGTCCTGTTGGTCAGGTGCCAACCAGGCTATTTGAGCTTCTTAACCCCTTACAGGTAAGGAGGAATTCTAGGCTATCCTTAGCTGTATGTTTATGGCAACCTTGTAATGAGTCTATAGTAATATAACATTGCACATGCACCTATTGCTGTTATCTGTGAATGATATCAGTCTCCACCAAAGATGGCAAGCAGCTCTTTGTAAAAGTGGCATGTCTTTGGCTCCACACCAGAGCGACTTAGCCCCCCTTGCCTTCTGGTACACCTGCCGCAGCTCCTTGGCTTTCATGCGGCACTGCTGCAGGCCCCTCTTGTATCCCTTCTCCTCCGTGCCCCGAGCAATCTGATCATAGATATACGGCATTTCTATGGCTGGATCGGAGCTGTGCCTGCACAGCCTCTTCTCACAGACTCTGGAGATCTACCATCTCCTGTGAACTCCAGACAGGAGTGTGTTTGCAGTGTGTAGCCAGCATGTTCAGCTGGGCAATTGCTAGATGAGCTCTCCACATGGAGTAAACAGGAAATGGGATTTAAAAAATTTGTAGCGCTTTAAAAGGGGAGGGTCATGTACCTCTGTACTGGCTTCTGGGCAGCAAAATTCTAAACAGTGACCATATTGGTCATGGGTGGGGCATTGTGGGACACTTCCTGGAGGCCACTAAAGTAGATATAAGTAATGCAGTGCCGACACTGCGTTGGACTAACTACATGGACCTAAGCGCAGTGCCTTTCCGGGAGGTAGAGTTACTCAGTTGGTGTAGTGGGTGAGTTACATCGTCGGGAGCAACATTTTAGTGTAGCTTACAGAGTTAGGTCAACATAGGTGCCTTGCGTCACCCTAACTAGTGTAGAACGGGCTTCAGTGCTGAACTTAACTCCCTTCAAAACTATATTTAGTTTGCTTTTTGAATGACTAGGGAGTGGAGCATATTTATTTTAGAGGGCCAATCAGCAATCTACAATGAGTGATAAGTATTCTTTTTTTTTTTAAAGCTCCTTTTGAAGTGGCACACAATTTAACATGCTGGATATTAGCTCATTCTATCAGTTTATGTATGTGTTAATATAGAGTGGAACAGGTAGGCCCAGTTTCCTTTCTTACAGCAAACTAACTTGTGTAATGAGACCATAAATATAGCAGGGAGAATACATCAGCACTTTTCATATTCTGGTTCTGTTTTTGCTCTAGAAAAGATAAAAAATGTCAAGTAGGTATCACTTAAAAATGTAGGTGAATTAATCATTGAGAGATTTGTCTTTATAGAATATTTTTTAAAGGCTAAGCAGTAAATTATATCGGATTTGTAATTCACTATGAAATATATAAATCAAAATGAGGAATTCAGTAATTATTCATAAATTACCACTCAAGTTATTTTGATCATGTTACCAAAAATCTCTTAACAGGATTACTATAAAGCTTTGGAAGATGCAGATGAGAAGGTACAATTGGCAAATCAGATTTATGACTTGGTAAGTAAACAAAAGGATTAAAGTGAATAACACAATTGTCTTAAGAAATTCTAAACTTTGTTATATGGGGAACCATTACATTACAGAAATATTAACAAAAAGTTGTTACCATAGTAATGTATGAAAGATAAACTAAACTTGTTTTAAAAAGTGAAAGTCACAGTTAAAACTTAAACATCCATGTTTCCACTTCGTTTAAAATGTTTTGTTCTGTTTTATGCAAAAAGTATAGTGGTGTCGGTGAATGATAGACTGTGTTGCGTGCGCGCTCTCTTTTTTCTTTTTTTTTGAAATGCATAAATGAATTTTCATTGCATGTGTGCACAAGTCAGACCTTTAATTATTGCTGTAATGTTGAACCTATACTCTTTAAATACAAAATAATTTAAGATCCTAACTGTATTAACAGAATAATATGGGGAAGATGAGGAAACATCAGATAAGTGGCTTTTTATTGTGTGGGCTGGCAGAGTCTTAAATAATCTTATTATATATTCCATGGGGGTACAAAATAAACAAACTGAAAACCTGTACAATATGTTACAAAGGCACTAAATGATTTCTTGTCTGCCTTTCTCTTTGCTGTTTGTTAATGGGTTTATGATCTTAAACTATCTTGGTGAGTTGATAATTGCTAAAATAGCTTTGATCTGCTAATATAGTGACATACATTGTTAGTTCTGTTGTATGATTACAGATGGAAGACAGTTTTTAAGTTTAATGTTTTTTTTTGAAGGCGTTGTATTATGCAGTTTCCTCTTGTAAGTCCCTGCATCACTGAAGTCTGTCAAACTTCATTCTTCTAATGCATCTCATTAAATATTCAAAACTCTTAAATCCTCTGAAGGGTTGTAGAGTTTTATCACAGTTAAACAATTTCAAGTTTTGGAGGTCATCATTGATCTGCTTTAAAACAGGTAGACCGGCACTTGAGAAAGTTGGACCAAGAATTAGCTAAATTTAAAATGGAACTTGAGGCAGATAATGCTGGGATTACAGAAATACTAGAAAGACGTAAGTATACTCCATTATCTTTTGAAGGAAGTAACATTTTGTGTGTCAAAAGAAGATTTTGCTAAAAGTTAGCAGTTTGTTTTTGCTTGTTTCCAATATCTGTTTTGAGTTTAAACTTAAATGCTTTGTTACGGAGTGAAACTCTTTTTAAAATATATCTAATTTTTTAAAACATCTTTATATGCTTAGGCATTGCCCCCTATATTACTATTTTAGTTATCTGAGAACTAGAAGGTGCTTAGTTTCTTATATAACTGGGTCCAAATCAAGTTAAGCTAAGGCATTATTTATTAGTATATCAGGTAATATGAATCAGACGTAAATAAGAATTATAATAACATGTAATCTTGCACAACTGAAAATTTATATTTGCTGTGTAAATCAAATGTGTTCTTAATTTAAGTTTTAAAAAACTGATCATTCTAGAAAATCCTACTGTCCAGAAGCTCAAGCCAATCAAAACCTGCTCTGGACAAGTGAAGTGTAACTTATTTACTGCATATCAAACAAGCTGCTCACCTGTACTTAAAACCCTGGATGCATTGACTGACTAATGCATGTGACCCAAAGATTAAAACGAAAACTAACATTATGTCCAGTTTTTGTAGAGGGTGCTGAATGGCAATAGGAGTGCTTAAAAGAAATACCTGGTTGGCTAAATTTCTTCTCCGGGTTTCCTCAAAGTTGTTATGACACAAAAGCATTTTACAGAGTGCACTTGGGTAACTATTGTACAAAAAAATATATATAATAATTTTCTTTGATTATCAAACTTAAGCTCCAGTCTGTCTTTGGACAAGTAACTTTACTTTTTTCCTTGGCTGGACTTAATCCTTTATGTTGATACATTATGCTTTTTGCTAGATTTGTCGCAATCAAATGCTTAACAAACAGTAAACCCGTTTTCTATATTTTTGGAAACAATTTGACAGTTACAGAAAAAGATAATTGTTTTGTTTAGCTTGCAGTAGGACAATGTGTATAACATCTTAAGTGACTAAATACAACTCAAGTAAATCTTATAGGAAAATTACTGTTTTAATTGAGTAACAGTGATTCAACATCTGCTTCCTTCAATCCTAGGACTAGTAAGATAGCAACTTAAGTCAGACGAGAGAGGGATTAGGAAGATGAGCTTTCTGTTACTCATGACAAAACTGAATATTAAATATTTAGAAATGAAAATGTGCTTTGGCAGGTTGTATAGCTCAACTTTTTTACCAAGTTTTCAAAAAGGAAATGTCAAAGGTTCTAGTATTTTAGTGACCAAAGAATAAATATATATAATTGAGTGTTCACAAGAGGGCAGGCACTGAGCTAGTCCATAACATGAGTAATGCTAGAACACCAAGAATATCCTCAAAATGTAACCTTGATGCTTAGTCCCATCCTGTTAAAATGAATTCTTGTCTCAGTCATCTGAGCACTTCTGTGTTCATTCCCAAGTATCTACATTTAAAAAAAAAAAAAGTGGTGGAAGTGGTAGAGTAATTATTGAACTATAGTTCTCTTCTTGGATTATTTAGACAACTTTTCACAATCTAATCTGTTGTCCTGTAATTAGATATACTAAATAAGATAAAGTTAAAGTCATAATTAACATTGATAGGATGAATAGGTTTCAGCCCATCCAAAATAATGTTGAATAAATTTGAACACAAATGTTTTTTTTGTATATTGTCTTAACAATTGCTTTGTCATTAAAGCCTCCCCTGTCGCTTGATCGAGTGGCCTCCTTGAAGTCTAGTGCTACAAGAAACTTTGACTCTTAAATATAGGTTCTGCATCCTTTAGTTATTCCCTGAACTTGGAAATTCTTCCTTTTTTGGATCTGTCTTTCTTTTCTAGCCAAAAGCAGATAATAGCTGAAGGTTTGCCTTAAAAATGCAGTTGTGTCCTAGTGCTTATCCAGTTCAGTAGAGATTTTGAGTTTTGAGTGGTTTTTAATGGATTGAGACCTCTTGGACACACGGTGAAAAATGTTGTTTCTAAGGTCCTATTTTTTTGTAAAAAATCTACCACAAATAAAAAATCCATGATCGAGCATAAAACTATCTCAGAGCAAACCAGCAAGTAAAGCATAGTAAAATGGCATATCTGAGTCTTCCAACTTCTGAGGCCTGATCTGAAACTCATTGTAGTTAGTGGAAAGGTTCCCTTTGGTTTCAATGGGCTTGGATCAGTCCCTTGGTGTCTCAGCTTCACTTGACACTGAGGGTTGTCTATTCAGCGTTTTGGAGCGAGTGGAAACGCCTCCCAGTTTGGATCAACAGACTTGTGCTGGTGGGGCTTGCTCTAGTGCTCTAAAAATAGCTGCATAGACAGTGCTTTGAAGTCCAACTCCTTCTCTAGGATTCCTGGCTAAAACGAGTACAACTGTTTTTGTGGATTTATTCTTTGTATTGTACAGATCTTAAAGATGGATTTTGTATCTAAAAGTGAAGATGACTTGAAAGATTAAAGTTAACTACACTGCATTGTTTTGAGGTTAGCATTTAAATTGTCCTGCTTTTGTAATTGTATATTAGGTTCTCTGGAACTGGATACACCATCACAGCCAGTGAATAACCATCATGCCCATTCGCACACTCCAGTAGAGAGTAAGTTTCTGGAATTGAACATTTCATCTTCAGTTTTACTACATGTGTTGGTGAAATATTTCAAATGTATAACGTTTTATTCAGAATTAGGTATTTCCTGAGTTCTCCTCATAACCCTTGTTTGCCTACATTTCAAAAACCCCACCAGCATTTGGCACAACTTAGTGTTGTTAGTATTTGTTCAAGGGAGGCCCAAGAATGAAATGTCAGGGTTTTTCTGTTGGGACTGAAGTCAGTTAATAGAGCTGTATGGTTATAGTACCTGTTTATTCTTTCCAGGTTATGGTAAAGGCTATTGAGTTCTTCACTTTCTTGAGTACTACATTCACTTTAAAATCTAGTAAACATTACGTTTGTTTTTTTCATACAGAAAGAAAGCATAATCCATCTTCTCACCATAGTACAACAGATCATGTTCCTGAAAAGAAGTTCAAATCTGAAGCTCTTTTGTCTACCCTCACTTCAGATGCCTCTAAAGAAAATACACCAGGTAATCTAAATGCCAAATTCTATTTTATTGTACCTCTTGGAGGAGGGACAGTAAAAATTTCAAATTATAATTGTGTATTCACAAAAATTAAATTTTTCTCACTTTGAGGAAAAAATTATTTTACTATTTTTACTTTCAAAGTGGTGGGGAGGAGGTTGGACCACAGCTGTTAGGAAGCAGGTCAGACCTGCTATTTAGCAGCAGTGAAGAAAGAATCCTTTTGTTGGATTGTCAGATATTTTAATGTAGAGGAAAGGAAGCTACATGTATACTGTAACTTCAAAATTTTTCTGAATTTCTGTTCATTTTCGAGATGCATGCATTCACAGTCCCTTTTTCCTTGGGGTGGAGAAGTCAGCACAGTAATCAAATTAAGCTCTAACTGAACTGTTTTGAGTCGTATGCAAAACATCAGATCAATTTCATTGCTGCGTCTCCTTTTATCTCCTTTAATTTGAGCTCTGTTGTCTTGTAAACTGAGCCTGGTTTTGTGAATAACACTTATCAAGCCTGCTGATGGGCTGTAGGGAAACTGGTCTTGGTGACATTATTTCAAGGGAAAGAGGCTGATTTGTAAATATGGACTACTTTTACTTACTTGTAAGTGAGGTTTGTGGTGTCTCTGACTCTTTGGTAACTTGAGTATTTAGTGCTTTGCTATTTTTAATAGTCCACTATTCATGGTCATTTATTACTTTTTTTTAAATGCCCTGCTACTTTAGGTAAAGTGTATGCTAGCTAAATATTAGGAAACTGCACTTTCTTTACAAAGCGATTAATTCACAACTGCAATCAGGTATTGTGTTAAAGTTCTAGTCCTTATCTTCTTGGATATATGATTTATTTTGCTGTTAAGAAATGGTTGTCACAGTAGTATTAAATTGCACTTTTTTGAGGATGTGCATTGTAGCCATCAAAATTACAACCAAAAGACTGCACTGGACTCAGATTAAAAAGCAGCCGCTGCTTCTTAACTGGAGAGATTAGTGAGGATTGACGTGAGGCACAATCCCTTCCACAAGACCACATTGTCTTGATATGCAGTGAGGGGGCAAACAAAATGGTAAATCAAACTGGCTGTTATGCGTGGCAGTAATAAGCAATGTGTCGTGACCAGCCCTTCCTATAGCATTGTTATAAATTAAGAGACGTTTCTAATCTTTGATTGTTGTTTGTAACTTTTTCTGCTTACTAAATGTAAAGCTATTTTTAGTTTCACTTTAAATTTCATAAATGTGTTTTGTTCATCCAGGGTGTCGAAACAGTAATTCATCATCCTCTTCCAACAATGCATACAATGCAAACTCTTCTCAGCCACTGGCATCCTATAACCTGGGCTCATTATCTTCAGGATCTGGAGCTGGTGCTATTACCATGGCAGCAGCTCAAGCAGTGCAAGCCACAGCACAGGTAACCCCTCCCCATAAAATATCTTAAGAAAGTTGCCATTCAGTGTTGGTTATGGAGAAAGGCTTATGCTTTTTTATAATTTGAATTCTCATGATCACTTTTTCAGTTGACTTCTCATAATGTTGTGCTTCCCTTTATGTTGTGGTTTCATGACATAAGACTTGCAGGAAAGGGGGGTTTGGTGTGGGCTTTTTTTCATTAGGCTGCTTCTACCATAATGTAAACTGGATAGTAGCTACAATTTTAAATAAAAATATTTGCACAGCTAGTAGTTCATAGCATGGTGATTTCTATAGGAAATGTATAGTATACTTTATTCTGATATCAGTGTTTCCTTTAGATGAAGGAAGGAAGAAGAACATCCAGCTTAAAAGCCAGCTATGAAGCCTTTAAGAACAATGACTTTCAACTAGGGAGAGAATTTTCATTATCCAGAGATTCAACTGGATATTCATCATCAGCTCTGGCATCTACATTAACACAAACATTAAGTTCATCAACCACAGATTCACGGAGTGGTCGAAAAAGCAAGTATGTTCTGTTTTGTTCAGCTATGTTTAGCATGTTGTCTGTCAGTTTATATCAGGGATCCCAAGCTCAAATTACCAGGAGGGCCGCATGAAGTCTAATACATTGGCCAGAGGGCCGCATCACTGACACTTCGCCCTGCTGCCCCTGGCCCCACTCCACCCTGTCCATGAGGCCCCGCCTCTTCCCACTCCTTCCCCGCCCCCATTCCAGCCCCTTCCCCAAAGTCCCCACCCCAACTCTGCCCCCTCTCCACCCCTATTCCAACCCCTTCCCCAAATCCCTGCTACTGCCCCGCCTCTTCTCCAGCTCCTCCCCTGAGCACGCAGCTCCCTGCTCCTCCCCCCTCCCTCCTGGAAACTGCTAAGTGCTGCCAAACAGCTGTTTGGCGACGGGAAGCGCCTGGAGGTAGGTAGAGGAGCAGGGATGCACGAGGAGCACGAGGGATGCACGAGGTAGAGGAGCAGGAGCGCGCTGTGGGGGGCAGCAGGGGAGGGGAGCTTGGTGGCCACAGGAAATAACTGGGGGAGGGAGGGCCAGGGAGCTTGGTGGGCCACAGCATAAAGCTCCGCGGGCCACGTGTTTGAGACCCCTAGTTTAGATGATGGGGGGGAAGAATACTAAAATGTAGGGCCCAGATCCAGAAAGGACTTAAATGCCTAAATTTTGGCACATCTGACAAAATCCCTGTTCAGCTGCTGCTTAGCACTAGAGATGCCTAAGATGTCTAAACTTTTCACTGTAGAAGTTCTCAACTGCCTACATTCTGCCACTGGGCATGTGCACAGTGCATCAGTTTAGGTGTCCAGGCACCTGTATAATGCCTAAGCCCCAGTGCTATTCTTAAATCAGGTGAAGATAGGCATGTCTCACCGGTGGAGCATTCTTAAAGCACACCTAATGCCCCATAAAACAACCAGGGGATGTGGGGGGCAGAAGGAGCAGCACTTCCCTTTTATAATATTTATCCCAATGGTTTGGTTATTCACCTGAGATTTAGGAGACCCCAGTTCAGTTCCTCCCTCTGCTTGATGAGAATGGATTTGAACATGTTTGCTATCTGGCCAGTGAGTACCCTAATCACTGGATTATGGGACATGCTTAGTCTCTCCTGTTGAAGCTGTTCCACTGTTTATAAATATTTAAATAAGTATTTGGACAGGTTGAGAGTGAGAGTGATTCTGCAGTCCAGTGGTTAGGGCACTCACCTGAGAGGTGGGAAACCCATGTTCAAATCCCTTCTCCTCATCAGGCAGCTGGGGGAATTGAACCAGGGGTCTCAGATCATCGGTGAGTTAAAATGAGATCTTGGTAGTTCAGGCTGTTTGTTAACTTGTACCTAAACATGCTCTCTGCTAAATTTGTTTTCTTTTGACATTGCAATTCTCTTTTTGTGATGTGCCTTGGAATGAGTTAGCACACAAGTACTGCTCAGTTTACAATTCTCAGTCTAAGTAACAGTTTTCTTATCTTCAAAGAGCTTACACTTTTCTGCTTGTTGTAGATTGTTGGTTTTATTTTGGGGAATGGATATAAAGATGACTATTCAAAAATCAGCTCTTTGTTAAAGATTACATGTGCAATATAGATTAATTTATATACAAATTCCCATTTATTTCATTGGTTACTTGTGTATTAACAACGTGTATTGTTTACATTGACCTATGAAGGCATCGGTGCAGTGATTGTGAAGTATGAGTCAGTTGTATTTGGCAGCTTTAACATATTAAATTCCATCAATTGGAATAATAGGCCCCCATCTTGTAAGGATACCAGAATACAAAGTCGCTCTTATTGTCTGGCAAAGAGAAGCAACATATCCATCTGAATTCACACTAGTTGCTGAATACAATCTGTTTGAGAATGACACTTGATTACTATAGCATGTGGGCACCTCATCAAAGATTCGTTCCAGCACTTTCCTGAGCCTTGTTTCCTCATATTTCATTGAGTTGGCAGTAGAGTGAACAGGTCTTACTTCAGAAAGTATTTAGTATATTTATTCATTTTTCAGAAACAACAATAAGTCTTCAAGCCAGCAGTCCTCATCTTCGTCGTCATCTTCATCTCTGTCGTCATGTTCTTCATCGTCTGCTTTAGCACAAGAACTATCTCAGCAAACAGCAGCAATACCAGAGTCTGATTCTAACAACCAAGTTGATTGGACCTATGATCCAAATGAGCCACGTTACTGCATTTGTAATCAGGTAAGTGCTCTGTATGTAGGAGTCTCAAACTCAGCAGCACCTCAACAGATGTGCTGCTTCATTATAATTCAGCCTTTCAACCCATAAGCGTTAGTTTGTAAAGTGTGAAACTTGTATAGTTTCAGTTAATTGATGGATCTCAGTTCAGATCTTTGTATCACTTTGTGTGCTTGGTTGTTATTTTAAAAGTACAGTGAATACATATTTGTTGTATCTTGCTCAAAATCATATTGTGTACTATAATTAAAACAAAACCAAAGTGCAACTGAGTATATGTAGGTACACTGCTTATTTGGAATAGCCAATATCAGTTTACCCCTGCTTCAGGTTGTCAGGAAAAAAAAGTATAAACTAAATCACAATGACAGTAGGTAGTTAGTAATGGCCATGTAGTATTTTGAGATGGCAGATATATTCAACCATACAAGGACAAAATTTTAAAACCTGTCCCTTTTTTTCAGTTTCTTTTAGTCATCCCCATGGGCAGTGTAGACATCTGCTTTGATGGGGTTTGAAGATATTGTGGATAGGTAGCTTTTTGGGTATTTTTCTTTTAAGCTTCTGAAACAGTATTCTAGCCCTGGAATTCTTAACTGTCAATATACACTCATTAGTGACATGAATAATGGAATTGAATCACTGGTATTTATTGCTTATAAATATTGTTTTGTGACTGTTCTCATGTGTGAAGCTCTCTAGATGCTTTACTAATGGAAACATCAAAAACTTGGTCAAGCTGCCTTTTTACACACATGCCCCTTTTTTATAGGAAGGACTTAATTTTACATGCTGAATTTGTTTAAACACACTTTGTTTACTAGTTTGGAACATTAAGCAATTTTTGCAGGTAAATTTCCCTCGTATTTGATCAGTTTTGTTTTCAGGTTTTTGGATGATTTCTATGAGATTGTGAAGTCCATTCTTACTTAAAATAAGAGGGAAGGTTGTGGAGGTAGAACTGGGACTATGGTCCAAGCATATCTGTATTTCAGAGAAGCGAGTTTTTATACAACCGAAGATTAATAGTTATGCGTCTAAAATGTTATAAATTCCAATGAAAACATTTGGTTGTTTGTTTTTTTTTGTTTTTTTTTATACAAGTGTGCCATTTGATACTGTTTGAAATTCTTGAATCTGAAGGTGGAAACTGATCATAAACAAATGTGGAATGGATGTTATTGAGGTTTCAGGCAGATGTTAGAAGCGCTCAGCACTGAGTGCTGGCCCTTCATGTCCAACTTGAGACCTGCATGAACTTCACTGTCTTTCTGCATAAGACAAGCAAATTGGACTTCAATATTTATTTCTCTTTTAAATAATCTAGTGTTGAAAATAAATGTCATTGCAACATATAGGTTGTCAGTATCCTGTTTATTTCAGAGCTTATATAGGAAAACTGCCATAGAATTATTCAGTAATTGAAGATGCTGATTATTTACTATATTAATAGCTTGAATTTTATCCTTGAACTAGGTGTCCTATGGCGAAATGGTGGGCTGTGATAACCAAGATGTAAGTAGCAAAATGCTAAAGACTTGGGGATGAGAATTTGTTTTGTTTACTATTGTGCACATGCACTGGAAGTAGTTTTTATTAGTTTT
Source organism: Eretmochelys imbricata (assembly GCF_965152235.1). Classification (NCBI taxonomy): domain Eukaryota; kingdom Metazoa; phylum Chordata; order Testudines; family Cheloniidae; genus Eretmochelys; species Eretmochelys imbricata. The sequence continues at coordinate 316,095,384 of NC_135572.1, forward strand.
TTCCTCTGGCTAAAATGACTTGTATATTCCAGTTTTCAGTTTAAAATGAAAACTGATAAAACTCAGTAATTTTTCAAGAATCTATTTTGGAAAAGAAAAAAATTGGGTGAGGGACAGTAAGAACCAGCAAAACTTCTTGAAAGGGACTTGTGATAGAACTTGTAGCAGCCAGTGACCAGAATGGAAGTTCTAGTCTGCATTCTGTCTGGCTCATGTTCTCTATGGTTTGTGTCTTGGTCCTGTAGACATTTGGTAAGCAGGTGTGTGTGTGAGAGAGAGAGAAAATGGGCAATCATGGAGAGAATAATTGCTAAGAGGGAATGGAGAGATTACACACTTGGCTGCCTCACTGTTGCTACCACTTGTATTTCATGTGTGTCATTACACAACTATGCCAGAGAGCTCAGAGGTTCAAGAATAAATAAAGCAAAATCAAGAGATTAGCACAGTAGAAATTGGGGCAGGTAATAGTGCAAATTCACAGGTAATATAAAAGCAGTGTGAATGATATGTTTGATCACAATGTAAAGGGTAGTCTGCATGGCCCACAGTTTGGACTTCAGGATTGTGAACTGCAGCCCGTGCTAGCATACTGTACTGTAACTCCCCTATGTGGATGCCACAGGCATGAAGTAAGAGGTACCTAGTTTGTGTTAATGTAGTGCTGTTTAAAGAGGACTATATTAATGCAAACTAGATATCTTGTGCTTCTCACCCCTACCATCCACATGGTGGAGTTACAGCACAGCATGCTAGTTTACACCCCAATAGTTAACTGCACGGCCACATGGACATAGCTTCAGGCATAAGTAGAAATTCAGTGTGCTTGTTTTTTTAAATGTATATGCCAGTGCAGTCACTGTGTACTCCTTTTTAACTGTGTTTTTGTATTAGTTTCTCTAAGGAGTTGTCAGATTCTACATATTTAAACAACTCCCCTTATATCGTTCTAGCGTAGTGCTGTTTTACTTATTGATGTCATGTAAGCTATTCCAGTTCAACTTTTTTTTTTTAAAAACTAAGATAGCTCATTTACTCCCCAGACCTTTATAAAAGGTGATAAATCATATGATTTCAACCATGCTTTAACATGTAGCTTGATTGTTTAAAATGCACTTTCTAAGCATGGTTTAAATTTTTACCTTTTTCTAGGTGCATGGGTCCAGGTGTGGTGGTTTAAATTTTCTGTCATCTTTTGTATTTATTATTGGAAGTGCACATTAGGAAGTGAAGTTTTTTCATTCACCTCTTGTTTTTGCCCTTCTTATTGTCACTAGTGACTTTATGTTATGAGGACAGGATGTCATTTTGCAGACTTCATTTTCATACTTCATAAATGTCCATTTCTTGCCACAGGTGCAATAAAAGTTTCTCTGTCTATTTGTTTTATAGTGCCCAATAGAGTGGTTCCATTATGGCTGTGTTGGATTGACAGAGGCACCAAAAGGGAAATGGTACTGTCCACAGTGTACTGCTGCAATGAAGAGAAGAGGCAGTAGACATAAATAAGTTTCTTCATTTGGAAAACAAATGACATCCTAAAGATTTTATAGAGGACTTTAACAAATCACATTTTGCAACCACTTAAAGAAGGATTAATATAGCAATCATAAGATCTTGAACTATTAGTTTTGCTAGTTGTGTTTTAATATTGTAAGTAAATTATTTATGCACTACTGATGTGCTATAAATATTACTCCAGTTAGCCTTGGATTGTTCCAGTGGCCAACATATGCAGACATTTGTACTCTCAAACCATTTTCTCAGAGCAGTGGGCATTCTACAATAATTCAGTCTTCAAAGAATTCTAACAAGAGAAGATTTTAAGTATGTTTTATATTGAACAGGCATATTCTGCTGCATGTACTGTACTCAAGAGCTGTTATATAACAGTATGTATATAAATGGAGCAAAAAGTCAGTGTATCTAAAAAGAATATAAGGCAGTTGTTTTTAAAATGCCTTTATAGCTTTGTTTCTTTGTGAAACTAAATTCAGCAGGCTGAAGAAAATGGTTCTTGTATAAAGCGGGCTGGTGTCCTCTAGAGTACTTGGGTACATAAGAAACAAACTCCTGTAGAGTAAAAACAAATTTGTGCCATTAGTCTTTATATGTCTCTGCACCAAACAGGGTGCAGATCATAAGAAAAAGGGTGTTAAAGTGATAAATTTTTTATACCAAATGTGTTTATTTTTTTGTGCAAGTAATCCTTTAAATTGGAATTGTATTAGGTGTTAACATTTAAAAAAAAAAACTCAGATGTTGATATTGATGCTTTGCATACTTTGTTGGAAAAGAATAAAACCTCAGAATTAATCTGTCACTGGAAATGTGTATTTGAAGAATATAATTTATATAAGCCATTCCTTCACATACAGCCCCAAGTAAGCCTAGTTGAAGGAGTTATCTTTCCTCCAAATTCCATCATATGTAAGATGAGCCTATAAGAGGACTTCTTTCTGTGGATTGGAACATAAGCATTACAGTATTTGGCCATATGACTTAAGCGTTTGAGGTGAGAGTGTCATGGGGGCGTGGCTGCAGACGGGAGGGAAGTATCTGGAGCAGGGACATAGAACATAACACTGTGGAGATTCCAGGTCCAGGCAGCACTTCAACACGTAGAAAAGCCTAGGAGGCTGCCGTAACCTAGACAGGCCTCCAGGGATTGTGTCGGTTCAGGATTGAGAGAACACAGATGGCTTAAAACTACATTAGCCCCACCTCCCTCTGGGCTAGGAGTTCTGTGCTATGCCTCTTGAAGAAGCGGCACAGAAACTCATTGCTGAATTTAATAATCATACTCTGTCAAAGTTCTTTACCTAAGACATATAACTGAAAGAGAATGTCTGTATTTGTGTCAGATTGTTTAATTTCAACATAGTTTACATATTTCCTTGTACAGACAATTTTCTCTTTTGTTCTTTCATGCAGCAGCAGGGAAGAGAAAAACGTAAAAATAGAAAATGTGATTATAAGCCCCTCAAAACTCCCATCTCTAGAAGAGGGATGTATTTTATATTGGGATATCCCATACTTGCATGGGTCTTTGTGCAGGCTTGAATATTGTGTTTTTCAGCCTGAAATTGTAAGTTGATTGATTATTATTTGTAGTGCAGTAGCAACATGGATCAGGTCCCCATTGTGCTGGGCACTGTTCAAATACATAACAAAAAGATGGTGCCCGTTCCTAAGAGCTTACAATATGTATCTTACTCCTCTTCATTATATTGTATTATATTTTATATATAAACGACAGACAAAACACTTCACTTTTGGCACTGACACATGCTTTACTCATGGAGGTGTGGGGATATATTTTGATCTGCTTGCTCTCTGGGAGTGAAAATCCTGCCCAGATGGTCTCTTTAGAGAACTGTAAAATAACTTGCCTTATCATTCTGCCTCTCTGCAGATATCTTGCAGGATCTCACTTGCCTGCCTGCCTCTCCTCAGAATGTAGAGATCACCTTTTTGAGGTTTATTTTCTCCCCACACGTGTTTTTCCATTTTTCAAGGAGGTAATTGTTCATGTTACATTGATTGTGAATTGGCTTCTCTTTCTGGAATCCTCACTTTCTGCCTAATTTGAGCAAGCTGTCTGGAATGTTTGATGTGTGACATTGATTCTCAATAGAGGTTGGTGTGTGACAGGAGGAGCAGAGATTCCATAATCCTGATTTTTACGTGAAATTACTAATTCAGGATTTAATTACTAATTTTGCAAGCACACACTGTATGTGTGCATGTTCCACTCACCACCACTGCGGTCTGAGAAAAACAGCAAACAGCTATATACAAGAAACCCAAGGATCACCACACCTAGCTTCATAAATCCAATAACTACCCCAACGTCCCAAGAAATCTGTTATGTACAGCCAGGCAATCAGATACCATAAAACATGCTCTGAGGAGAAAGCCCAGGCTATACCCCTTAACACACTCAAAACCGCCTTCACCAAACAAAGACGCTACACCAGAGAGGTAGAACACATCATGGAATGGGCCAGCCAATTACCCCGAGAGAACCTGCTTCAATACAGAAATAAAACCCCCTCTGATCGCACACCCCTAGGTGTCCCCTACTATCCCACACGGGACCCCACATGGGGTATCATCAAACAACTACAACCCATACTCGGTGGGGACTCTGAAAGAAATCTTCCTTAAAACCCCTCTTCTAGCATTCAAACAACCCCCCAACCCTCTCCAAGCTTATCAGAAGCCAGCTCCCCACTAACCGGGGGACACCAACTCAAAGCAACACAAGAGCCTGCCAGCACAACAGATGCAGAACCTGCAGACATATCTCCACTGGTTAAACATAAACTGCTTCCAAAACAATGTAAGCTAAGCCAGAAAAAGGCCACTGCATATTGGAATAAATGCCTGCACAGGGAGTTCTACCAGTAGCTATAGCAGTTTAAATTAACACCTTGCCTTATACCTGTGTAACTTGTGCAAACAAGGCCTAACTTTTCTTTCTATATCTCATCTCTTTATTTGAGAGAGAATCTGTTTGAGGACCTGAAAGTTAACAATCCAGAACAGTGCTTGGTTACTTTCAGATTTGTTCTTACATTCAACATGCTTTTTGTTCCAGAACAGTAAATTGCCGCTCTATATTGCCCCTTAAAATGTTAGATTTGAGCTCTTCATTGTAAACCTATTGTTTTAACAGTTTACTAATTATATTCGCTTAGATTTATTTTTTAAATTCCTTTGTCACTAACACATTAAAACACAACTAAATTTATTTTAAAAAAGTATAACAATGGTTTATGTACTTGCACAATATAAATACATAACAGACTGCAAACTACAGGGCAGTGTTTAAATCAACAGCTGTTTTTAATAAACTTCATTGTCTCTCATACAACCTTTGAGAAAACCAACTATTTGGGCCTTCTACTCGTAAAAGTTCTGAGTGCTGGGAACAATACCCTCCCTTTTTTTTTTTTAAGGTTTCCAACAATGTAATACGCATTTAACAAAATACACTTCCCTATCAATATAGTATTAAAGATAGTCAGATTAGCTGGCAGAAGTAAAACATGCTTTATTAAAAAAGTGTTATCTGAAGAGAGTGTCATGGAGCTCTTAACAAAAATATGAAATGCAATAGATCTAATTATTGTTGAAATACCTCTATTCTTGCTCAGCTAAACTCTTCCTTGTTTTTCTTGTGGATACACTTTACAGTCCTTTTTTAATGTTCCCATACAGGTGTTTACTGCTGAATACTATTGTTATATATGACATCACAAGAGAAAATATTTTTCCTGAGCAGTATATCACTCAACTTTCTCCTGTAGAAACATGAATAACTATTTTTGACCCCATATGCAGATGAGTAAAAAAATATGAGGTACAATGTAAAGGCAACTTTAAATTGCCTCCAAGGGTGAAATTCTGGGCCTTTGATCTCAGTGAGTGTGTTGCCATTTACTTCAATGCAATTTCACCAAGCCTTGCTATGTAACTGAAAATTTAATTTCCTTTTAAAATAAGTGCTAATCTTATATATATAACTCGCGTTTAACTAAACCAAGTACTTAATAATTATTCTGTCTGGTAAAAATGGGAAAGAGTTACTGCCATTCTGTTTCTTGTGATTTATTTATCTGGATGTGGTATTCTTAACTAAATTATTCATAAATAATTTATTGAATTACTCAAGCAGAGCTGTAGATGGCTGAATAATCTTCTATAGTTTTTAAAGTGAATGCGTTTTATAGGTGGTCAAATTATTTGATCCATTTGTCAACTGTTGAATAAACTATTATTGGCTATTTTTTGCCGTTAGATCCTGTCTAGAAAAAGTAGATTTTCAGCTGGCAATGTGAGCCACTTAAGTTACCTACAAGTGGTAGTATATTCTATTAAAAATCCATTTGAAATTCTTACTGTATACCACATATTATATGGGAAGAGGAATCAGGAAAAAATAAAAGCTAATATAGGAGATAGTAATTTTAGTTTTCCCTTTAAATATAAATATTGAGCCTGCCTTACTTTGTGGGATAACTGTTTTAACCCAATGTAGGTATTTCCTTAGAGAACTTCCAGATGTACTATTTTTTGTATATGAAAGTACTTATTCCAACAGTACTGATTATCTTTTGAGAAATTAATTTCTTCATTCAGTGCTACCCAGTCCCTCCTGCTATGTATTATTTTTGTTAGTTCTTGCAATGCTTTAAGCCAAGCATGTAAAATATGGGCTATGAAAATGTACAGGTGATATTTTACGTAAGGAATCTCAACATTCAATGAGCTCCCTCATTCCTTGCTAAGGACACAATAATTTTCAAAAACCTGAAAAATGTTAATGGTGGGTTCTCCCACTTATATGCAACATTTAGCATGTGTATCATGCTTTCCATCTTTAAAACACTTTCTAAACACTCATCTATTTACTACTCTTTACTTTAACATTTCTCCTAAGTGGCTGAAAGGTATGTGATGGGAACTTCTGCTCGAGTGAAGGAGCTGTGGAGCAGAATAATGAACCATTTAAAGAAAGGATTCTAAATGTTAGTTCTTCCTATTGTGTTTAAATGTAAGCCTGCAAATTTTATTTTGATGAGGGGAAAACATATTCTAGTTGTTTAACTGCAGCAGATCATTCTAAAACATATCATGGAACAGATTTCATACCTTGCTATCTAACAGCTGGAGGATTTTAAATGGGCTCTTAACTCTTTTCTTAAAAACTTAAAATAAAAATATGTTCCACGTATACATACAACTGCTCATGTGGTTGTTAGCATCTGGTTTCATTTGTTTTTTCTCTCTGCTTCAGTATGCTTCTTTTAATGTAAACTTTTTAAAAGTCAAGATTAATACCAAATTAAAACCAAAATAAGTCTGTTCATCTAATTTGTGAATAAAAATTCATCATAATGTATTGTAAAGGGATCCTTTAAAGGTCACATTTGCCCATATTTTAGTATTTTGCAAAAGCAAGCCTTTGAAAACATATGACTCTGTGTTTGTACAGTAAGTAGTACATGTTTGTGGAGCTATTAAATGCTTCCACAGTAGAAATAATAGTAATACAACCCATAAAACGGTTCTATTAACATTTTCAATTCCACTGTATATTAAAACTAAGTGTTAAATGGAGAAAAAGAAGGTAGGATATGTTTTAGGCCCACCAACCTTGATATACATCTCTTAGACATTGTTTAATCAAAAGACGCTTGCCTTGAATGACAACTTTACACGTGACCCATTCAATCAAACTGACTAAGATCACCCACTGACAACTTAATGTTCAACTTCCTTGCAAGTATTATCTCTGCAGTTCAGCATGACATCCCTCCCTTTGTTTCATCTCTCCGTCTGTTTTCTCCCAGCCAGGTTCAATAGCTGGGTAGTCAGGCATGTTGAGGGTAGCACTCTGTGTAATTCAACATACCCTCATTGAGAAGGCGTGTAGTGATTCACTGTGGGACTGGAAATCAGGAACTGCTAAATTCTAATGCCAGCTGTGTTAGTAACTTGCTGTGTGGCCACTGGTAATTTACTTACCCTGGTTGCTTCAGTTTCCTTTTCTGTAAAATTAAGACAATAAAATGTAACATATCTGTAAGGTGGGTAATTGTAAGGATTGATTATTTAAAATTAAAGTTATTAAAGTTTTATAAATGTAATCTACCTTAGAGAATTATTATTTCTCCCCCAAATAACCTCTATCCCATACATAGTTCTCCTGTCGTAATAGTTGGATGCAACCAGACTCTAGAAAGAAAGAAACTCTATAGCTGTACAGAATGTTCTGATTGTTGAATCAGAACTCATTTTAAACAGATTACAAAACTGCTTACTAAATGCGGAAATAGTACTATCTTATCTTCCTTTGCTTGATCATTTGGGCAACAAAATGGCATAACCTGCCTGTATCTCTAAATGTTGTAAAAAGAAAAGGAGGACTTGTGGCACCTTAGAGACTAACAAATTTATTTGAGCATAAGCTTTCGTGAGCTACAGCTCACTTCATCGGATGTATCAGCTGTAGCTCACAAAAGCTTATGCTCAAATAAATTTGTTAGTCTCTAAGGTGCCACAAGTCCTCCTTTTCTTTTTGCGAATACAGACTAACACGGCTGCTACTCTGAAACCTGTCTAAATGTTGCATTTCCTTGAACTATAACTTTTTTCCAGTCCTCAGCTTCTTGTACTTATGAAGATCTCTGCACTTTTTTTCCTATGATATTGGCCGTGTTTGTGGTATATGCTTGAGGCAAGCTTCTTAAATGTCTAACATATCAAAAGACACATTTTAACTATTATGCTTTGCTTACCTTATATTCTGACCATAATATGATTAGATACTTTAGATATCTTATAGATAAGATACTGTTGGTTAATGCTGTAATGTGAAAAATAATAGTTTTTCATAAGGTTGGATGTACAGTTATCGTGAGAGCTGGGGATGGATTATAGGAAAATATCATGGCCATGTTTAAACTGAGGACAAGTAAGGTGAGCAATGTGGAGGGGGAAAAAATAAAAATATTGTGTGCCAGGAAAAAAAATCCCAACCCTGATGCTATCAGAAGACTGCAAAAAACACAATGAATGGTGTAAAGGAGTACGTCGGTGCAGATTATTTAGGCTCTTGTCCTTCAAACACACACATGCAGTCAATGGGACTACCGACATGTTTAAAGTTACTGTATGAGTTTTAGAATGGGAACCAGAAGACTAAGCAGTATAAGATAACTCAAATTTTGAGATGTTAGGTTATAAATTCTCTTCTTTGTACCAAATAAAAATATGATTAGATAATCTAAAGTCTTTTTTTCTCTCTTGATGCTACGATGATTTTTAGGGTGGAAGGTAAATGGGTGACATCAGTGTCAGCCATGACTTGAGCCACAAGAATTGTTCATTTAGGATATTTTCCCCCTGGAAATGGTGTTGGAAGAACTAAGAAAATGCAGGATATCTGGATCAGAAAGTATGAAGTTTATTTGCCTATCATAGCTTCTGAAAAACAAATGCTATGATGTGGATTAATTTACCAAGAGGACAATACAGAAATAGATGGTATTTCATACAAAAGTTTCCCATGTCGTTTTATAACCATTACTTTCTATACATTAAAATAATATGTGCAACCTAATTGTATCAGTCTTCTGTTTATACCATGCTTCCTCCCTCCCATACCCTAAACAAAGCAGAGAATTACTGAGCATGGGGAGACCAGGATGCTAATTCAAGAGTTTGATGCTTTTATTTGGAAACACAATCTGCTAATGATGGGGAGGATGTTCCTGATCATGGGAGCAGTGAAGGAGAAGAGACAGAAAGGCATTGGTAGATGGGTCAGAAAGAAATATGATATTCAAGATGTATAGGGAATGGGCTGGTGAACAGGAAGAGACAAGGTCAGAAAGGAGGATGGAAGAGGGAAGATAATCTTGTTGTTTTTCTGCTTCAGTGTCTGATATGTGGATTTCTTGAAGCAAAGCTATGCCCAGTGCTGGAAGTCCCTCAAGGTAATTATGTGGAAAGTCAAGGACCGGCTGGCATGGATTTTCTAGGATAGCTTGGCTTTTCATTTTTCTGGGTGTTACGGGACTCTTGGAGGGGAGGCTGCCTTACTCTGCCTTTCACACTGCTTAGCAGAACAAGGGAAGCGTAGGGGCTTGTCTGCTGTGTTATTGTCCACTTAGACTGTGACTGAGTGAGAGTAAGTGGGGTGGGGTACCACTCCAGTGAAAAGTATTTCAGTAAGGGAACCTAGCACTGGAGGAGAGAAGAGACGCATGATGTGCACCCTCCCCTTTGAGCAAAAGGGGAAAGAGGTCATCAACTAATGAGGCCTGTGTTTCATTGCTTTCCCCAATAGCTGCTGCAGAATGGATGTTTCAGTGTGGTATTTGCTCTGAGTAACAGGCAAGACAAGCTGCAAGGAGATGCTAAAGGGCTGCTGGGGGAAACAAAACACATTTGGAGGTCTGCAAGAGTGAAGAGGTATCAGGCAGTTCTTCATCCCATGAGAGGGCAGGAGGGAGTGGAAATGGGTTTGGGTGAAGAGTAGGAAAGTGGGAAGTGGAGGGAGTTAGAGTTTGGAATTGGGAGATGAGATGCTACTAAGAAAACTTTGGGTTTATGAGCTTAAGAGATATGGAGCTATCCACTGAGACAACAGAAAGGAAAGACCATGAGAGGAATATTGGTGTTGGGGAAAGGGTATAGAAAAGGGCTTGCAGAAGGTATGATAACAGAGGCCATAATGTTTTTCTCTGGTAGAAGAGGGAAGGAAGGAAGTGGATGCAAGAAGGGAGAGAGGAGACATGTAGCATGGAGATATTCACATAGAAAAAGATACCTTAAGAGCTGAAGTAATATAAATGCCAGTAGAGGGCATGAGATGCTTCTGTTCTTCGAGTGCTTGCTCGTGTTGATTCCAAATAGGTCTGTGCGTGCTGCGTGCACAGTCGTCCGAAGATTATTTTCCCTAGTGGTACCTGTCAGGTCAGCTGTGGAGCCCCCTGAAGTTGCACCTTCATGGCGGTGTATATAGGTCCCTGCCGACCCACCGCCTCTTCAGTTCCTTCTTACCACCAGTGATGGTCATTGGAGCAGCTCTATTCTCTTGCTATGGCAAGCCAAACCCCTAGTGGACTTGTTGACTCTGTAAATAGTTAAAAACTTAGTATTAGTTTTCAGTAGTTCATAATTAAGATAAGTTTTAGTTGAGGGTTCCCCCACCACGTTTTCACTGACCGGGTCATGCCTTGGTCTCAGGGGTTCAAACCATGTGGGTCCTGTCTGAAGCCTTTGCCAAAGGGAGACCCACACGATTCTTGCTTGGGAAGCCCATCAGACTGAGAAGTGCAAAATCGGCAGAGGCTTCTGCCCAAGGACTAAGAAAGAGAGGGACTTTAGGCTAAAATTGCTCCTCATGGAATCAGCCTTTGGTCCACCGCTGGCATAGGTGGCATCCGACCCCAAGCCCAGCACTTCGGTGCAGAGCACATCGGCTTTAGTAAGAGAGGCTGCAGCACTGAGAAAGGACTTGGGCTCCAGGTACCCTCAGCAGCACCACTCCCCAGCCCACTCTCCAGTGTGATTGCCAGGCACCTCTCCCATTCACCAGTGCCACACAAGAAAAAGAAGACTGTCAGAGGTCGCTCTCCCACTAGAACAGTGAAGCAAGGAGGCACCAGCAGGGTGCATCCCACATCAGGACACCCTGCTGCGGCTCAGACTCAGCTGGCACTGTTGACTCCAGCCTCACAGGGAGGTCCGTCAAGTCCGGTTCTAGTGGACTCCCAGGTGAGGGAGTCTCGGGAAGAGGACTTAGACCTTCCCTCCACGCTGGACATCTTTGAGGCAGTCAGGGACCATATAGTGATGACAGTTCAGTCCCCTGCATGAGCACCAGCACCGTGCCTTCTAAGGGCAAGCCAGTGATGATGTGGCATCGCTCACCCTCACCTTAGCACCGCTCCCCGGCACTGTCTTGCTCTGCGTTGCTGAGGTTGGAGTCCTCATTGGACTTGGAGGTGGAGTTGTATGCCTCTAGGCACCGTTCTTGGCACCACTCCAGACAAGGAAGGGCAGCCATTGCCTATGATCCCATGGCCACGACAGTGGCAGGTGCCAGCTCAGTGGCCCTTCTGGACCCCGTGGGCCTACCAGCAAGCCCAAGAGCCAGGGTCCAGATCATTGTCGTGGTATTGGAGGCCTGGACCCCTCCATCATCATCTGTAGCCCAGGAACCTCTGTGAGGCCACGAGATGGGCACACAGGCCACCACTGAGACCACAATGGGACCCGGCACTGAGGCCAGCACTGAGATTAACATGGGCCCAGAAGCCGGCACCAGTCCAGACACCATGCAAGACATGTTGGCACAGGGGGATCTCTGCAGGCATCCTCCTCATCCTTCCCTGATGAAGCAGTGATGGGCACATCCACCCCGCTGCCAGCCGTGGACAACAGAACCCACCAGGAGTTACTCAGAAGGGAGGCTTAGAATTTGGGCATGCAGGAAGAGGAGGTGTCGGAGTAGACGAACCCCGTGGTCGACATTCTGGTGCCTGAAGGTCCATCGAGGGTGGCTTTGCCCCTCATTAAGACCATCCAGAACACTACTAAAGCATTGTGGCAAATGCCCAACAGTCTTCCCCACACGGCCAAAGAGGTGGAGAGGAAGTATTTTGTGCCTTCAAAAGGGTATGAGTACCTGTTTTCTCATCCTCAGCCCAGCACTCTGTTTGTGGTGGCTGTCAATGAAAAGGAAAGGCAAGGGCAACCGGGACCTACTCTTAAGTCCAAGGAGGCGAAGAAGCTGGATCTCTTTGGTAAGAAGGTGTATTCTACTGGGTGGCTCCAACTTCACATTGCCAACCAGCAGGTAATCCTCAGCTACTACAGTTTTAACTCTTGGAACACATCCAGATTCAAGGAGCTGCTTCCGGTGGACTCTTGCTCGGAGTGTGCTGCTGTTCTTGAGGAAGACAAGGTGGTTGCGAGGATCTCCTTACAGGCCTCCCTAGATTCAGACGACTCGGCAATCTGAACTATGTCAACAGCCATGGCTATAAGAAGGCGCTCATGGCTTCAGGTGTTGGGGCTCCTGCACAAAGTCCAGCAGAAAATTCCAAGACTCGTCTTTCAGTGGCTCAGGACTTTTCTCAGAGCAAACCGACTCTAAGCTCCACAGCCTTAAAGACTCATGGGCACCACTGAAGTCCCTGGGACTTCATACACCAGCCCTCCAGAGGAAACATTTTAAGCCACAGCCTACCCCCCACTTCTACCCTGCTCCCCCTACACAGGTCTATAGTAGGAAGTGGGGCAGGAGTAATAGACGGAGATCCTCTCAGTCCTCCTCTAACCAAAGCCATGTTTCAGCGAAGCAGCCCTCAGCTCCGAGCCAAACTTTTGAGGGTGCGCCTGGGGGTGACGGAGCAGTCCAAATCCTGGATCCTTCCCCTCCCTTTGTGAATCATCTATCCCATTTCTACTATGCTTGAGCACAAATCTCCTCAGACCAATGGGTCTTGAGCACGGTAGAATATTCTCTCCAATTCTGTTCACTCCTGCCTTCCCACCCTTCTTCCCCGTCCCTGTTCAGGGACCCTTCTCACGGCCAACTTCTTATGCAGGAGGTGCAAACACTCCTACAACTTGGAGCAGTAGAGGAGGTCCCTCTGGAGTTCAGGGGCAGGCAGTTCTATTCCCAGTATTTCCTAATCCCAAAGGCCAAGGGTTGGCTCAGACCTATTATAGACCTGCGAAACCTCAACAGTTTGATGAAGAAGTTAAAGTTCCACATGGTCTCCCTGGCTTCCATTTCCTCTCCCTGGATCCAGGGGACTGGTACGCTGCACTCAATTTGAAGGACGTATACTTTCACATGTCCATAGTCCCGTCCCACAGATGGTTCCTCCACTTCGTGGTCAACAACACTCACTATCAGTTTACAGGTTTACTGTTTACTCACTATCAGTTTACACTCACTATCAGTTTACAGGTGCAAGTATTCCCGTACCTAGATGATTGGCTAATCCAGGGGTGGCCAACCTGAGCCCGAGAAGGAGCCAGAATTTACCAATGTACATTGCCAGAGAGCCACAGTAATATATCAGCAGCCCCCCATCAGCTTCCCCACCCTGCTCCCAGTGCCTCCCACCACCTGGCAGCCCCGCCGATCAGCACCTCCACATCAACTGTTTCGTGGCATTCAGGAGGCTCTGGGGGTGGAGGGAGAGGAGCCAGGGCACGGCAGGCTCAGAGGAGGGGGTGCAGAGGGGGCTGGACCTGTGGCAGAGCCAGGGGTTGAGCAGTGAGCACCCCCCCCCAGCACATTGGAAAGTTGGCACCTGTAGCTCCAGCCCTGGAGTCGGTGCCTATACAAGGAGCCACATATTAACTTCTGCAAGGGCTGCATGTGGCCCCGAAGCCACAGGTTGGCCACCCCTGGGCTAATCAAAGGCCTCTCCAAGGCCCAGTGGAGGACCACATGAGCCTAGTTCGGATGATGTTCAACAGGATCAGGCTGATACTGAACATGATGAAATCAATCCTAACCCCTGCTCAGAGGATAGAGTTCATCGGAGCTCTCCTAGACTCTGGTCAAGCCAGGGCATTCCTTCTGGAAACTTGCTTTTTGCCATGGGTGCCATCATAGAGAAACTCAGGCGATACTCCACTACTACAGCACAAAATTGCCTGAAGCTGCTCGGCCATATGGCTGCTTGTGCGTATGTAGTGCAGCATGCCAGGCTGAAGCTCCGACCCCTTCAAGCTTGGCTAGCATTGGTATACAGGCCAAACCAAGACCACCTAGACAAATTGATCACACTCACTTCTCCAGTTATCAAGTCCCTCCGGTGGTAGCTCAACCAGCAAGTGGTGTGTGCGGGAATGTCTTTCTCTGGGCCCCAACGCTCACTGTCTCTAGTAACAGGTGTGTTGGCAATTGGTTGGGGGGTGCACTTAGGAAGAATCAGAATTCAAGGTCTCTGGTCCCAAGCAGAACTTTTGCTGCACATCAATGTCAGGGAGTTACGTGCAGTTCGCGTTGCCTGCCAGACATTTCAGACCCATCTCGAGGACAGATGTGTATCTGTATTGACAGACAATACAACAGTGATGTTCTGTATAAACAGACAGGGTGGTGTTCGCTCCTCTCCCCTGTGTCAGGAAGCCCTCAAGCTGTGGGACTTCTGCATTGCCCACTGCATACCTCTGCAGGCATCGCACCTTCAGGGCTGTCAATCAGCTCCGCTCAATCACAACCACGAGTTGTCCCTCCTCCCAGATGTCATGATCAGCATCTTGCAAAGGTGGAGATTTCCCACTTTTGTTCATGACACAGTGCAACAGGAAGCGTCAGCAGTTCTGTTCCTTCCTGAATCATAGCCCAGGCTCACTTGCAGATGCTTTTCTCCTTCCTTGGAAAGGGCATCTGCTGTATGCATTCCCACCCTTCCCGCTCATACATCTGGTTCTGATGAAGGTCTGAAGGGAGGGAGCATTAATGATCTTGATAGCAGCAGCCTAGCCACGTCAACTCTGGTTCACCATACTTCTAGAGCTGTCATTAGACACGCCTATAACACTACCCCTGGTCCCAGACTTGATCCTGCAGGACCACAGTCGCCTCCAGCATCCCAATCTAGAGTCTCTCCACCTCATAGCATGGAAACTCTTTGGCTAAATTCTTTGGAGCTCACATGCTCAGACTTCATTAGGGAGGTTCTCCTTGGCAGTAGGAAACCATCCACTTGAGCCACTTATCTGGCTAAATGGAAGAGATTCTCAATTTGGTCACTGCAAAAGGACACTCCGCTGTTAGTCATTGATTCCTTTCATCCTGGACTATTTACTGCACCTGAAACAGCAAGGCCTGGTGGTGTCATCAATAAAGGTGCACCTGGCTGCCATCTCAGCTTTCCATCCTGGTTCTGCTGGCCAGTCAGTATTCGCTAACTTCATGGTTGGCCACTTCCTCAAAGGACTAGATAGACTGTACACTCAAATAAGACAGCCAATTCCCCAGTGGTGTTCTCAAGACTGATAGGCCCCGCTTTTGAGTCCCTAGCAGTATGCTTTCTCCTTTACCTTTCCTGGAAAGTGGCATTCCTGGTGGCTATAACTTCAGCCAGGAGGATGTCTGAGCTTAAGGCTTTGACGTCCAAGACCCCTTAGACTGCGTTTTACAAGGGCAAGGTATAGTTGCAGCCATGCCCAGCTTTCCTCCCAAAGATAGTTTGGCAATTCCACATGAATTAGGACATGTTTCTTCCAGTGTTCTTCCCTAAGCCACATGCTAGTAACTGGGAACAGATGCTCCGCTCCCTGGATGTCAGACAAGCATTGGCTTTTTACCTTGAGCAGACAAAGCCGTTTCGAAAATCAACACGGGTCTGCATTGCAATTGCTGAGCAGATGAGGGGGCTCCCAGTGTCATCCCAAAGGATCTTGTCATGGATCACGGCCTGTATCAGGGTGTCTATGATCTGGCAAAAATACCTGTCCCAGCATTGACTGCACACTCCACAAGAGTGCAGGCTTCCTCGGCAGCATTCCTGGTGCAGGTCCCCATTCAAGACATCTGCAGGACAGTAACGTGTTAGTTGATCCACACCTTTATGTCGCACTACACCATTCCCAGCAGGCTAAATACGATGCCGCATTTGGCAGAGAGTGCTACAGTCTCTGACCCCTCCTCCTGGGAATTGCTTGGGAGTCACCTACTTGGAATCGACATGAGCAAGCACTCAAAGAAGAAAAAAATGGTTACCTACCTTTCATAACTGTTGTTCTTTGAGATGTGTTGCTCATGTCCATTCCAGGATCCACCCTGCTACTCCTCTGTTTGAGTACTCTGGCAAGAAGGAACTGGAGAGGCAGTGGGTTGGCAGGGGCCTATATGCACCACCATGAAGGTGCGACTCCAGGGTGCTCCACAGCTGACCTGATAGATACCGCTAGGGGAAAAACCTTCCAATGACCGTGCACGCACATCTACTTGGAATGGACATGAACAACACATCTTGAAGAACAACAGTTATGAAAGGTAGGTAATGGGTTTTTTTTTTCTGTTTCTAATCAGAGTATGCTCTGGACTTCTGGTTGGGCTCCTTTTGATTGTCCCAGTCACGCACCAGCTCTTTGCTACAAAGTAAGAGTGATTACCCCTCGCTGAGACCCACTACTCCCAACAAATCCCAGTTACCGTATAGTTATGGTGATTTCCAAAGTGTCACTAGAGGAATCGTGGGGCGTAGGTAGCCTATGCACATGAAGTTCTCTACAGCAACACTTTTCCCCTTTTGCCAATAAAGAATGTAGAGAGTTCTTTCCCATCCGGAGCTTCTGGCCATAGGGCTTTCAGTAGTACAAACTCTACATAATGCAACTAAATCATCTTTAGTCATTTCCCTTTGTAACAAAGGAGTTTGAACCTGTGTTGGTTAGTGGGTTTGTGACGTTGCACTCTATATGATTTTAGGAAAATATGCTAATGAGTGTGAATATAATGTAACTAGAATATGCTTCATGCAAAAGGTCTCTTGTAAGGTATCATTACAAAGCTTATAATCTACTGAGTGTGGTCATCCTATTTATATGTATGTATCAGTCTTGTTTCTGAAACTAAAAATATGAAATATAACTCTGAGGACCTATTGTAGCTATGCAAAGTGTGGGCCATTAATGGTGGTTTGGAATCTTGATGGCTCCCATAAGCCAGGACAATTGACTGTGGATGGCTCTGTTTGCTTGCAGGCCTTTCTGTGAGTCAGGCTGGGAGGAATGAAGGCTTGGGGTCTCACAGGACATGTGATCATGTCACCTGGTACTGAAACCCATCTTAAACCTGGTGCTTTTCCATTTAGAAGGAGGGGTGGGAACCCAGAGAGGAACAAAGGATTCCTGCCTTGTGCAAAAGATATATAAGGGAGTGGAACAGAACAAAGGGGGCTGCAGTCCTGAGAAATCCCCTAGGTACTATCTGAGCTGGAACAAGGGCTGTACCGGGGAAAGAATTGTGACCAGATGAGGAAGGCATCCAGTCTGTGATAGAAGCTTATTGAAACATCTCTAAGGGTGAGATTTTATCTGTATTCAGTTTTCTTACTGTATTAAGCATAGACTTGGGTGTTTTATTTTATTTTGTTTGATAATTTACTTTGTTCTGTCTGTTATTACTTGGAACCACTTAAATCCTACTTTCTGTATTTAATAAAATCACTTTTTACTTATGAATTAACGCAGAGTATGTATTAATACCTGAGGGGGGGACTGAGGAGGGAGGCAAACAGCTGTGCATATTTCTCTATCAGTGTTATAGAGGGTGAACAATTTATGAGTTTACCCTGTATAAGCTTTATACAGGGTAAAACAGATTTATTTAGGGTTTGGACCCCATTGGGAGCTGGGCATCTAAGTGTTGCAGACAGGAGCACTTCTTAAGCTGTTTTCAGTTAAGCCTGCAGCTTTTATGGGACATGGTTCAGACCTGGGTCTGGGTTTGCAGCAGGCTAGCATGTCTGACTCAAACCAGGCAGGGTTCTGAAGTCCCAAGCTGCCAGGGGAAACAGGCTCAGGGGTAGTCTCAGCACATCAGTGGGCAGTTCCCAAGGGGTCTTCTGTGATCCAATCCATTACAGGGTTCACCACTTTTAAGCTGTTGTGAAAGGAAGTAGATGGAACTGAACTTCCCTTCTGCATCTTTGAAATCAAGAGTCCATTACTGTCTAGTGTGCTTAACAATCCAGGTTGAAAAATGTATGGACAAGTAGGGAGGAGTTTATCTGTCCCAGGTGTGTACCAGAGAAATCAAGTTGTGGGACATCAACATGACATTCATCCAGTAGCCCTTCACCTGTCAGGAAAGGACAATGACCTGGTGGAGAAGCTGAGCAGAGATGCGACACAGTTACACGAGTGGTTGAGAAAGGAGGAAGTAATACCCAATATGTTCAACTGTTGGAGATCTCTAGACATAGACTTAATTGCTACAGTCACAGCATTGCCATTTCTGTTCCAGAGAAGGAAAGGACACCCAATCCACCTTGGATGTGTTTCTACTGAATTGAGGTAAGAGCCTGCTGTATGCTTTCTTCTCCTTTTCATTGACAGAAGGGGTAGTGAGAAAATTAAAACAGGATGGAATCAGAATGACTTTAGTTGCTCTAACGTGGCTGACAAAACAATGGCATACAAACCTACTTCAGTTGTTACAGGATGCTTCCAATATTACAGGATTGACTGTTGCAGCAACAGGGCAAGATTTATTATCCAGATCTCCTGTCTCTACATCTGGCAGTGTGGGCTGTAGGACTTGAATGGACCTTGAAAGATCTTTGTCTTTTAGAATGCAGAACATACTAATTAATTCTAAGAAAAAATCAACCAGAAGATGTTACCAACTGAAATGGTTGAGGGTTGTGATTTGGATGCATAACAAACCTGAACAGTGTGGCACCAATTCAACATCTTCTGGAATACTTACTTCGTTTAAAGACTGAGGGCCTATCAATCTCCTCACTGAGGGTTCATTTAGTGGCTATATCAGCATATTGTGTTCTGATAGATAATAAATCTGTATTCTCATATAGTATGGTAAAATAAAAATTATGAAAGGGCTTTCCAACTTGTGCCCACCTGTAAACGACCTGGTTCCATCATGGGATATCTATTTAGTCTTAGCACAATTGGTGAAGTCATATTTTGAGCTCTTTATTTTCCTATTATAAATCTGCTTTTTAATAGCTATACCTCCAGCTAGGTGAGTTGGCGAATTACACACTGTCATGGCTGGACCTGCCTTTCACTATTTTGCATAAAGATAAAGTTGTACTTAAGCATAACGCAAGGATTTTATCTAAATAGTAACAGACTTTCATGTTAATCAAACCATAAATTGACCAGTTCTTCCCTTTCTCCTACAGTAAAATGGGTGAATTGAGTTTATACATTTTAGATGCTAAGAGAACTCTCGCTTATTATCTGAATGGAGAACTAAGAGATTTCACATATTTACTTACTTTTTTTTCCTCCTACAGAGACAATTGTAAGGGCCAGGTGGTATCCTCACAAACCATTTCTAGATGGGTTAAACAGTGTATTCAGATAACATACAAATTAGCAACTGTCTCTCCCCCTTCTGGTACCAGATCATATTCTACTAGGACAATGGCTCTGTCCTTGGCTTGTCTTATACTTTTGGAACTGGGACATGTCTGTAAGGCTGCCACATGGAGATCTGGGCATAAATTTAGGAAACATTACACATTAGATCAGGCATCTAGAATAGGCACCCAGTTTGGCAGGGCATTACTTCAATGACTAATTGGGACGCTGAGTCCCACTGTCCATTTTGGAGAGCTTGTTGCTAAACTGTTCCAAGAGTGGGAATATGCAGAGGACAATCAAGGAAGAAATTAAGGTTATTCACCCATAACCAAAGTGCTTTGAGATGGACTCTGCACATTCTCACTCCCTGCCCACCTTCCCCTCTTTCTTATAGCCTGGGGGCAGAGGTAAGGGGGCAGTATATCTGAGGCAGTGGTAGAAGGAACTAATGTGTCCAAGGGCACCATGTCCCCATTTAGAGCCTTGCCCTCAGAACATTCAGGAATATGAGGGGAAAGGCAGAAGTGGGAGGATGTGAGCGCTCCAACGGGCACTGCTTGGAGAAGATTCTACTGTCTAGGCTGCACCAGCCTGCACAACCCATGAGTCTGTATATGCAGAGATCATCTCAAAAGACATCAGTTACAGGTAAATAACCTTAATTTTTCTAGTCATATGTCAAATCTTTCTGCAGGCAGAGCAATAATGTAATGTGTTGCTCATATTGTCTTAAATGGCACCCCTGAGGGCAACTCAGTCTTGTTTAAAGGCCCAACCCTGCAACCAGAAGCTCCCTTGTATAGTCCTGTTCACTGTGCATAATGGGGCTATAAAAAGGAATAAAACCAACATGCAAGTGTAACTTTTGCAGGAATTGGCTTCTGGTCAAAGTGAAAATCAAGTATGTGGCTTGACAGCTGTCTCCAGCACCATTAATGAATACATTTCTTAAATGTATGCAGTATTGCTAATGTTTTCTTGTTTACAAAGCTTTTATGCCGTATGTATCGATTTATGGCCCAATCCTGCTCTTGTTGAAGTTAGTGGGAATTTTGTCAATGATTTCAATAGAAAGAGGTTCTGGCCCTTAGAATTACTTGTGTTGTGTTCTTAAATAAGAGAATGAATTCATGAGTTGACCATATAAAATTGCTTTTAAAAAAATCTTCTATTTATCTATTACTTTTAAAATGAAAATGGTGTATAAGTCTGTCATTCTAGTGAATTAAGAGTGTATAAACTTTGTTGTAAAATAATTCTCAATAATCAATGCATTTTACATATTATTTGCTGGTAATTTTAGTAACTACAGCCCCTTTTTCACTTAAATAATTGTTATCCTAGTTGTTCTGAAAAAGAGTTGTGAACATGTCTTCAAACTTATTATCTCCCTAGCAGTTTTGGCATGGTGAAACATTCATTGCTGGAAATGAGCTGTTATTAATGACTAAGGTCCAATCCTGCAAGCACTTACGCATGTGCTTAACTTGATTCACGTGAAGTTAGACTACTCACATGAGTAAAAATAAGCAGGTAAGTGCCTAAATGCCTGAGCGTGCAACTGTCCAGTATAGCCAGATCCCTGTGCCCATCTGGAACCCTAGCTAAGTCTTTTCAGAATCCCAATCCCACCGCTGCCAATTCTTGTTAATTGTTAGTATGCCTGTGATTTTTCCCTTAATTGTTATCTGTTACTCTTGGCTTCCGATTTCAAGCTGAACTAGATGTGGGTGGAATTCCTGCTGTGGCCACGAGGGGCCACTGCTGGCAGATTTTGGCTGCAGAGGCCCCTAGGTCCAGGAAATCTGAGCTGTCCACTCACTACAGAGGAGGAAAAGAGACTGCTGCTGGAGCAGGGAGCAAACAGCAGAAAATCCTTGGTGAAGGGGGGGGTGAGGAGGAAGAGAGAGGGAGCCAGCCCAGAGAGCACCAAGCAGGTGCAATAGGAGCTGTAGCAGGAGGGAACTGCCCATGCTAAGTGGAACAGCAGCTCCAGCTTCTGTCTACAGTTGACCAAGTTTTCAACATCAAAATGGTAGGGGCTGGGGTTAGCTTCTTGCTAAGAGTTTGGAAACTGGACATTACATATGTGTGGGTGTACATATAAATAATCTGTCTTCTAATTTCCGATCTGATATGACCTCTGATTTTATTTATATACTATGTTGTAAAACTGTGGGCAAGCAGCCCCATGTGGCACTGTGAGCATGACCCACCTTAACTTCCCCTGGTTGGAGTAGCAACGGGTTCAGTTTAACAGCCCAGGACAATAAGAAGCCAATACACACTAACAAACAGCACATTCCCTTTTAATAGAGTTTCAGGACAGAAGCAACTATAATAAGCAGTTCATAAGGACCTCACCTCTGGACTCTGGTTCAGCTCCCAGACTTAAAGTTCACAAAGTCTCTAGTTAGATTGTAGGAGACTAGCCTGAGAGGCAAAAACTACCCCCTGCATGGCTTCTACTCCCCTCTCTCTTGCTCAGCTAGTTTCTTTCTGTTTATACAGCCCAGCCCTAGGGTGGGGCAGGGAGTCCTTGATTACAGCCCAGGCTGCCACTTAAGGGGGTGGGGCAGGTAGTACACTCCTTGACATATATATAATAAAATAAAGCTTTTAATTTTTGGCCTCTCAAGGCCTGATTCTGATCGTACTTACCCCTGTTATTGATACTCCCCTGTATGACTCCAGTGGAATTACCCATAATTTACATTTATGTCAGTGTAATCTGTGAAGTGTAAAAAAATCAAAGAAATAAACAAGATGAGAACCAGGCCCATGGCGTGGAGCTGGAATCCTGTGGGCAGCTGTAAAAATAACAAGAATCATGTTAGTTCCATTCTGCTGCTGGTTGAGATTGCCCTGAGCCGCACAAGAGGCAGGTACTCGAGCTCTTCTCTGGGAAGGAAACTACAAAAAATATAGAGAGAAATACTGGAGATGCTAGCCCACTCCTTGCTGCAGGTGGACAGAGTAGATTACCAGAGAACTGCTCCACAGCACAATCCAGGAGGTGGAGTGGTCCAATCGGTTCTCTGCTCTTCCCTGTCCCCATCATTGCAACACCATACCTGGGAAAGGGGAGAGGGAATGAGCAACCCCTGAAGTTGTCCCCCCTACCAAGCCTGGAAGAGAGGAGTGAAGAACACCTGGAGGAGCAGAGGTGCACTGAGAGGTAAAGAGTTGCTGGGAGGGGTGGATATTTAATTAATGGGCTGGGGGAGAGGGAGATGGGGAGGGCAGAAATGTTGTGGGGGTGGGGAGAGTGCATAATTGCTGGGCTGAGGGTCAGGCAGATATGGGGTTTGGGGAGTAGGGATGACGCAGAATTAATTCATTAGAATTTTGGGGTGAAGCTGGAAGCCCTGCCTCAGCATTTTATACAGATCATTGTCATTTGATCACAGATGGGTCCTCCCATGAGAAAACCTGCAGCAGGGGCTGAAATCACCTTACTCCATACATTTGGGAGAGCTGGCAACATTTGGGAGAGCTGGGGGGGGTTTCAAAAAAATCAAAAGACAGACCAAAAAATGAGATTAAAAAAAATCTCACAATTTCTAGGGCCTGACTCATGATTGTTGAACTTTTAGGGTTGGTAATATTGCTAACCAGGATTCTGTATAGAGGGGCAACATGGAAAAAAGGCATGGAGATGGGGATGGGAGAGAAAAATGAACAGTGCATCAAGGGTGGCATTTTGTTCCTGCTGCTGGGATCTTATAACTACTGTGAAATCTAGTGGTCTTGCGTTTCTGGAAATGCTGTAAGAAGACAAGCACCCAGGTTCTTAGTCTGCATCCACCGTGTGCTGAGTGCAGCTGGAGGAGGAAGGCACAGAAGAACTTTGAGAGCCTGGGGCCAAGTCTAGGGCACTCAGGGTTTCTCCTATGCAAGGACAATCCCCAGCTAGATGGATTCACTGGCTTTCCAGCACTTTTGCTGGAGTGGAATAAGGCATCTGGAGGAGTGGCTGAGGATCTGAGGCTGTAGTGATATACTGCAGCAATGCACTGGAACTGACATTAGGAACTTTGAGTACCCCTGCGTTTCCCTGGTGAACAGAAGGGTGTTCTCTGTATGGAGCGAATACTTTCTCCGGTGGAGAGTGTGGATGACCTTTAGAATCCTTTTCTTGTTCTTGAACCTGGGAATCAATTTAAGACAATTTGTATGATTTTAATGCCAGAAATGAGACTAAAAATTCATGTACAGTCAACACACCATGCAGTAAATATTACAGGAATTGCTGTGATTAAGAAATAAACCAGAGACATCAGTTTTTAAGTTTGCTTGTATGGCATTTTTTAATATGCAAAGTGATTGCTTTAACTCGGGCATTAGAAAAAATAGACTCCAAATCCAAATAAACACAACTACTTCAGACACAAGTATAAACATCACTTCCCACAGCTGCACAAAGGGCTAATCTCAGTAAGATACTAGAGAAGTGGGATTGCTGTTCTGTATAACAGACTGACTCTCATTTTTCATATATATGAGAGAGTCTGGGTCCTGAGAATGTCCTTGTATCTTTTTTTCATATACAGTTAAGAATACAGAATAAAGTGCATGGGATATATATACAAATATTTTTAGCAAAAGGAACGTTATCATATAAGCAGCTTAGGTTTGTGATGATCATGCTGAGCCGCTAAACTGTTTGAGTCTGTTCAGCCCTTGTCTTATGTCAGCAGAGGAAAGTAGTAACCAGGCACTTCTGTAGCTGAGATACTGAATGCTTTACTTGGAATCCTTCTGGCTGTCTTCCTTTCTTTCCCTCTTTACTGTTAAATAGGGGACATTTTCATGCAGTGATATTAAATACACTGTACACCACTGAGGTTACCACATACTGCCATGGCAGTGCTGGAAGTGATAGACACAAGTAAGTCGAACTCATGGAAATGTTAACAATATGTTTGTAAAATTGGATTCAAATGCTGCATGTGATGGTTGGATTCTCCCCTACCTGCAAAGCTCTTTTCAATCTGAGTTGTTACAGTAACAGAAGACTTTTAAATAACTGTTGTGTGACTGTAATTTGGAAATACACATTTTATATGAGCAGGGACACTTCTTGTTTCTGATTCAGATCTAACATTGCTTTTCCAGTTCCCAATCTGTGCCTCTTCAGAGCTGAGTGAAGTTAGCCCCACCCCCTATGCAGTCCAGCCTTTCTTTATATGATGTCTGTGGCCCAACTGAGTTCAGATGGTGTATGCAGGACTGTGTGTATGTCTGTCTGTCTATCTGAGATGAGCTGGAGTCATAAAGCTGAGTTGTTCCAAGTGGTTTTAATCAGCAGTCCATTCGGGGAGAATGGAAAACTTCTGTCAGGATAACAACTGAGTAAGTAAACATAACTTTGAACTCAAATCGGAACAAAACAAACCCAAAGGAAAGTCTTCATAGTCTGTCAGATTCCAGATAAATGTTCACTGAGAGCGGTGCATGCTGACAGGAAAAGGGCAATTTAAAAAGGACTGGAATGAAGGAAACAGTAAAAACAAAGTGGGGATTGAAAATGTAATAGGAAAAAAAAAATCAAATGATTGCTGGCAAAACCTGGACAGTCTTCAGCCATGCAAGGCATATATTAAGTTTTACTTCTTGCTTCCTTGGATTCTATTGTGTGCCTATAGTTTCTTCTGCAGAGCTGGAGTAAAGATTTCTGCTCCTCTACTGTTTGCACATCGGTCTGTTCTGCAAACTATGCACTGGAGAAAGGCTAAGCCTGGCTCATTAGTGAGACGATAATTGCTATTTGTTTGTTTGTGTTTTGCCCAGGTTGGATTCTATTCCTGTAACCTTTACGAAGAGCTCTTTGGAGCGCTTTCTGCCTTTTGAACCTATGACTTCTTGGTCGGCACCATGGGGGAGTTCAGCATCAGGAATGGGAAGAACTTGAACTAGTTGTGGAAAAACACTCCTTTGTCTTTTTCGTGCCGATGGAAAGTGGCTGCTGCGAATGTTCCTGTGATGTGGAAAAGGGCAAAGTGAAAAAGGCAAAGTGGTCATGGTTTGTGGGCAGATTCTCTCTCGCCTCAGGCTGTGTCGCCCTCGCCCCTTCCTTCTGGTGCTGGTGGTGGGTGTCTATCTTTTCTACCAGATCCTGCCACCTATACGGACCAAACGACTCCTTCTGGCAGTTTATAATGGGACTTCACCAAACAAACTAGCTGAGTCACAGCAAGAGAGATACAGGGAGGTCTCTTCAAGGCACACTCATTGCTTCCTCCCTTCTAGTAATTCACAAACAGTGAATAAGGTAAGTCAACTCAATGAGTGTGCTGCAGTTAGGTTTGCCATCCTTCCAGGATTTGCGGGGAGTCTCCCGGAATTGGCATCGATCTCCCGGGGACTATTGAAAGCAATCTGGGAGATTTTAATAGGATATTTTAAGAAAATGACATTGTCATGTTAGAAAAAAAAAATCTCCCAGAATAGATTCAGTCAGAGTTGGCAACCCTAGCTGCAATAATGGCCTGGGATGAGTCCAGCAAGACCATTTATGTCCAACTAAAATTAACATTGAGTTTGAAGTGTGTACAAATAAGCATGCGAGTGACCTAGTGATAATGAAATACTTGTAAACACAGCCCATTAACTCGTTCCTCGGCACACTTTTATTGTCAAATGAATCCCTAATGCTTTGATTAAAGCATTGCATTATTTTTTTGACTCCATGGAAACTTCAGTCATCTTCTACTTGCTGTGCAGCACATATTTTGTTTTGTCTTTAGAAATGGGGTCAGGAACTTTACAGGACAGACATGTAAATCAAATTTCAGTGGGACTTCATAAAAATGACTGAGGCTATTCATTAGCATAGACTCTTTCCCTCAGACATTTATTAGCACTGAGAACGTAGCTGTACTGTTTTGAAGTTATCTGCTCGTGCTTTTTGAACTTCACTGGGATTCTGGTGAAAAGCTAAAATAAACTGTATTTCTAAAACTTTCTTCTTGTTGTCAAATGACATGGACATTATTTACTCAGAAGGCTTTTGAACAGCAAATTTCTCTTTGTCTTTATGTTACCTGATCACATGTTTATTTTGTATAGCGTGGCTGAGATACGTATTAGAACGTTAGACAAATGCAGACCCTGTTACTTTTTTGTTGGCTGTCAAGAGGTCCAGGCCACGCTAGTTGTATTTATTTTGGAATCTGTGATGAGCACTAGCACAATTGTATCAGGTTTTGTTGAATACTGGAGGGTGTTGGTAATAGTTTCGGATGGATTTTGTTGTCAAATTACCATTATGGCAGCACTAGTACAAATAGAAACTATTAATGACTGTAAAGATTATTCTAGGACATATCTGTTGGGTGGCATCTGCATAAAGCAGTTTAGTTCAGATCTTTGAAAATAAAATATCTTATTTAGAAGACCTTTCACTGGTTTGCTTAGTTATACTTCACTCTGAAAGGTCAAAAGAATTGACTTTATGACAGCCATTGTAAAGAACATCTGTTGTGACAATTAAAAACAGATCTTGTTTGAACCTTTAACCCATATGTGTGGAAGAATCTTCAGATTTATTTTTCAATTGTGAATTCAGATTTTTCTCATGGCTTCCAGAAATCTAGTCCAGAATTTAACTTCCATAATTTTGTCTTTTAGTTGAATTTTAACTACTCTCTCTAAGTTTTCTTCAACTATGTAACAAATACAATTAAATTTACAAACGGAATTAGTATATTTGGCAATGTAGTTGCATCATCTTCTATTTTGTGACTTTTCATGATTACGGATCCATTCTCTTTTGATTACTGTAGCTATAAACACGGATGAGCATTTTATACTAAACAGCTTAATATTTGTAAGAGCTGGTGGAGAAACTGTGAAGCTTGGTTAACATGTTTGATTGATATTTCCTTTCCTGTTTTGATTTAACAAACATGCAGACTTAGCAACGGCTTCTGTGCTTGGGCAGTTTCGGTTGAGTGAGAAGTTTATGCTATTACAATATGCGGCATTTATTATCTTCCTGTATCCATAGATGTGAATACTGCATGCACATACTGAACCTATCGTATTTTTTAAATGCATCTTTTAACTGTCATAAAAATGTTTTTCAAGCATGTGCTGTTTTAACATACGTTCTCCTTATTATTCAGAAGACCACCTACCGCTTGTTGGCTACATGTCTAAGAAGTTCCTGCGTGAGCCTTATGGAACGAAATGTCTTGCATGTGTGGTGGATGTTCTCGGTCTTTCTCTAGAACATCTTTAGATTGCATGACTAATCTCAGAGACTAGGAACAATGAAATCAGCCTTCCCCAAAAAATCTGCCATTGTGCTTCCGTGGTGTGCTCACAAACTGTGCACACATTTTTAGCCTAGAGCAAATTGTGATGGATGAACTTTTACATTGGTTTATTATGACAAGTACCCGGTGGTACCCATTGCAAATTTGTTATGCTTGAAATGTTACACTGGTTTATTATACAATAGTAGGTGCACCCGTGGTAGTTAAGGTTGCAAAACAGTTTCAATTAAATCTCCCCCCTTTTTTTTTGCATATTCATGAATAAAGCTGGACAAATACTGCAAAATATTGTCCACATGCTCAACCACATTAATTAATTGACTTCAGTTGTGTGTAGTTACTGTGAATATTCTAGAAAATGATCTTACTGACAAGAATCTTATGTTCACTAAAATGGCAATTTTCAGCATATATTGAAAGCAGGACCCTGAGTGAATATCGTGCATAACACTGAAAGAAAATAAAAACCATGCCTGTGATGTTGTCCTTTAAATCACGGTAGGTGATTCTGATGCATCTGGGATGAGGAAACATCTTGTGTTGTGCTGCAGAATCTCCTCTGGCTTGTTCAGGGGTAGTGTAGGTATAGGATCAGACTTTTCTTCAGTCAGAAAAACAGTTAGCGTGGTGTCAAACCTGGGAGTGGCAGGTTGGTCCTCGGCTTGTTATTGCAGCAGAGGACTCCCCTCCCCAAGTGTTATAAAACAGCAGTGGCAACAATTCCACTTGGTTACTACACATGCAATGAAATGCTACCTTGATTTGTGGGTCCGCATAGCACAAATGACTTTAAGATGAAACCTGATGTCTTTTATGAACCAACCAGGGAAGCGCATTGGCAGGTTTCTGGAGATGTGCAGTTTTGCTACTTACATCTCAGAGACTGGAATCTCTCTAATTGTTTAAAGCTGTTGTTTCCAAAAATGTGGATCAATATAATGCTAGAAAGTTGATGTGTCCATTTAGTATGTAAGTATGTCTTTAAGCCCATGCAATATTCACTGATTTGGAGTCACTGATTTGCCTTTCAGTTTAATGCAAAAAAAAAAAAAAAAAGAAATTTAATGGCCAGAACACAGATTTGGGTAACAGTTTGGAAAGCTTGCCAGATCTCAAAGGCTGATCGTGCAGACCCATTTTTACAGGCACAATGGGCAAAACTTTGGTGCCTAAAATTAGGCACCTTGATCTGTAGCCAGGTTTTCGAAGGTGATGGGCACCCAGAGATATCATGCCACATATTTATGTGCTTACCTATAAATTTAGGAGACTTACTTTAGGGACTTATTTCCGAGCCTCTTGTCCAATCATACTTAGCAGTTTGCTGTAGTGGTTTTTCATTTTCAAAACCATTTGGAACACAAACACCAAGATGTTCAAAAATGGGTGCCTAAAATTAGGTTCTTAAGACCATATTTAGGCAACTGCCTGATTTTCAGAATTGTTGAGCACCCAATAACTCCTAACTTTAGGCTATTATTTTGGAATACCTAGTTAGTAATTGAATTCCGCCTCACAACATGCTTCTGAAGAACTGTCTGTGTAAGGTACATATATGCCCCTCATTATTATAGTATCTGAGCACTTCACAATGTTTAGTGACGTTATCCTCACAAGACCCCTGTGAGATAGGGAACTGAGGTGCAGAGAAACTAAGTGACTTTCTCAGTGTCATCTAGGAAGTCTGTAGCAGAGCAGGGAATTGAGCCCAGGTCTTCCAAGTCCTCAGCTCATGGGGACCATCAACCACGGGATCATCCTACTTCTCATGTAATCACCCTCTTTTACCGGTGAAGTAATGAAGGCTAGAGTGGGGAGGCAGTATGAGTGCTGGAATTAGAACTCTGAAGTTCCTGGCTCCCAGTCCTGTGCTCAGACCACTAGCACACCTCTCATGAGAAGTAAATGTACAGCACAATGTGTGTGAAAATAGTTGTGCAGTGTTCATATAAGTAAAGGGGATTAGGTTCAAGAGACTGAGGTGAAACTGACCTAGTACAGAGAGCCTGCACAAGTTCCTATATTACACTTAAACTCAGTATCAAGGGATTAAGTGGGATTCAGATGGCAAAAAGGACCTTTTGTGGGGTGAATTTTGTCCTATGCTGAATTTGTTCCTTAAGATTATGTTCAGAGTTTTGCTATAACATAATTAGACAGAGAGGCTTCTCTTTGCACCAAAATAGTAGAAAACAATGTGGGAGAATGGAATTTATCCAGCATGGAATCCAGGGTTAACCACAGTGCCGCTGCCAGTGATGTGATTTAGCCAATTAAATTCATAGCCATGAGGTAGGGGATGAATCCAATTCACCCTAGTAGAGCAGCAAAACCTCTTCCTGCAATGTAGAATATAAAAATACTGGGGCAGTAAAGCAAAGTTATTTTTACACAAATGAGGAGGCAGAGATGCTGTGGTGGGAGGCAGTCGGGGAAGAGTGGAGACAAAGTTTTTTGATCACTCCTCAGTTTCATTGGGTTTGTCACATAGGAGGAGGAGAAGCTGTGGGACGGGGGATGATAGCAGCTGGACAGGGAGGGAGAAAGCAGGTCTGATCTTGTTCACTTCACTCATGTGAGTAGTTCTATTAAAATCCATGGAACAACTCTTGTGAATTAGCCAAGTGGGATTTGGTTTGTAGTCTGTCTGGGGTATAGCACTGGAATTTGGTTCCATGAACTGTATACAATCATGAAGCAAGGGAATTTTGAATGATAGCACTATGCTTCCATCTTGGTGATCGACTGCCAGCAACTCAAGCTTCACTTTTGTGGCTTATATCATCATCAGAAACTAACTATCAAAGTAAATCGCCATAATTTACTTGCCTGTTCTATATTTATTCAGCAAACAATGGGAAGCAGAATCACATTCCAACCATTTCGATCCAAAACCCACTTCTTCCTGAGTGGGAAATCTTGTAGCATGTAAGCCAAAACATTTTAAATGCCTTCCAGAAAGTGAAACAGGAAATTAACTTCCCTGTAACAATGCAGGAAGTGTTTGAACTTAAAAGTGAAATAAAACAGTAACAAGAACACCTTATTTGTATTTGTATGCACTATGGTGCAAGTCAACAAAATGTGTAGAAGACTCCTTTGGAATTAAGGAAGACTCTCTAATGCCCCAAATGCTCAGCCTAAAGGATGGTGAAACTAATTCAAAGTTTTCTGTTATTTATTATTTGTATTGCAGTAGTTCTTAGGATTCCAAGGCATGGACCAGAACGCTGTTCTAGTAAGTGCTGTCTAAAAATGTAGATGGATCCACTCTTACGCTGCTGGTTCTCTTCTAACTGAAAGCAATGGGATTTAGTCAGTTCTCTGACCGCCTGTCTGTGTCATTGAAAATACTGTCATTGTTCACATAGGGCTTGATTCCTTTTCACATTGTGTTTCTTTTGAGGAGTTCCCGGTGTGTAAAGGGCCCATAAAGCCTGTTTAATTGGGTGACATACAGCTGGCACAGAAGATCTCTGTCACCCCTTTGCAGTATCCAACGCAGGCAGCATGTCAGGCAAAAGGGAATGTGGCCAGAGTGCTACTGTGCTCAAACTATTCCCAGTAGCTGGAATAGTCCCTGGAGGTTGTGAGCAGCTAGATGCCAGAGACAGCAATCCTGAGGCTTCCTGTAATTTACATTGTGGGGTAAAGGGGCCAAAATCAGGTAGTTTAAAAGGTGATGGGTCCTGCACTGGGAGGAGCTCAGCCAGACCTGAGAATCGGGGCCATTGTCTTCAGAAGAAGAGTTTAATTTGTCACAATGAAGTAATGATCAGTGAAATTCTGTAGCAACCATTCAAACTGTTTTTGCTTGCCTGTCAGACATGGATAATGCCTCAATATTTGTGGTGGTACACAATAAGCCAAGAATCTCAAAAACCTCCAAGGAACTGATTTCCCCTTTCAATTTTAAATATCTCAGCTAATTTCTTTTTGGCCAAAGCAACAACAGTATTTATGTAGTGTCTGAGCTAATTGCTGACCACATTTCATATTTTAAACTGGAACAGCTTTAGGGTTATGTAAGCTAAAGAAAGACCAGTAAAATCTATTGTATTTTTATAGTAGCATAACCTAAAAAAATCCAAACCAATTTAAAGAAAAAAATGACAAAGGATTTTCTCCTAGGCAGACAATTTCCCCAGCCATTCTATAATACGCATAAAGTAGATGCTCATTTTACAATAGAAAATAATTACATCATTTAGAGCTTTAGTATTATGTGAATCTAGTTGTTTTTGTAGTTCATTGAAAGCCTAAGCAACATACATTTTGTTTTGGTTTTTAACCGAGCATACTTTTTTGAGAGTTGACCGAATAGGACACAAATATTTTCTTTCATTTCCCCTCCCTTCCCCCCAGTTCATTATGTACATTTAAAACATAATTACAAACTCTTCTTTTACATACATTTATTCACTTGCTAGTCCATCATGGTTTCTTTAAACCTCACTTTGCAGATCATCTAAAACTGCATATCAAAGCTTAAGTAGGTGTCAGTGACTCTGTATAATGACAGGTTTCAGAGTAGCAGCCCTGTTAGTCTGTATTCGCAAAGAGAAAAGGAGTACTTGTGGCACCTTAGAGACTAAAAAATTTATTTGAGCATAAGTTTTCATGAGCTACAGCTCACTTCATCGGAGGCATTCAGTGGAAAATACAGTGGGGAGATGTATATACATACAGAACATGATACAATGGGTGTTAGTTACCATACACACTGTAACGAGAGTGATCAGGTAAGGTGAGCTGTTACCAGCAGGACGGTGGGGGGGAAAAAACCTTTTGTAGTGATAATCAAGGTGGGCCATTTCCAGCAGTTGACAAGAACGTCTGAGGAACAGTGGGGTGGGGTGAGGGGATAGGGGTGCGGGGGTGGAGGAAATAAACATGGGGAAATAGTTTTACTTTGTGTAATGACCCATCCACTCCCAGTCTTTATTCAAGCCTAAGTTAATTGTATCCAGTCTGCAAATTAATTCCAATTCAGCAGTCTCTCGTTGGAGTCTGTTTTTGAAGTTTTTTTGTTGAAGAATTGCAACTTTTAGATCTGTAATCGAGTGACCAAAGAGATTGAAGTGTTCTCTGACTGGTTTTTGAATGTTATAATTCTTGACGTCTGATTTGTGTCCATTTATTCTTTTACACAGAGACTGTCCAGTTTGGCCAATGTACATGGCAGAGGGGCATTGCTGGCACATGATGGCATAGATCACATTGGTAGATGTGCAGGTGAACGAGCCTCTGATAGTGTGGCTGATGTGATTAGGCCCTATGATGGTGTTCCCTGAATAGATATGTGGACACAGTTGGCAACAGGCTTTGTTGCAAGGATAGGTTCCTGGGTTAGTGGTTCTGTTTTGTGGTGTGTGGTTGCTGGTGAGTATTTGCTTCAGGTTGGGGGGCTGTCTGTAAGCAAGGACTGGCCTGTCTCCCAAGATCTGTGAGAGTGATGGGTCGTCCTTCAGGATAGGTTGTAGATCCTTGATGTTGCGCTGGAGAGGTTTTAGTTGGGGGCTGAAGGTGACGGCTAGTGGTGTTCTGTTATTTTCTTTGTTGGGCCTGTCCTGTAGTAGGTAACTTCTGGGTACTCTTCTGGCTCTGTCAATCTGTTTCGTCACTTCAGCAGGTGGGTATTGTAGTTGTAAGAATGCTATATAGAGATCTCGTAGGTGTTTGTCTCTGAGGGGTTGGAGCAAATGCTGTTGTATCGAAGAGCTTGGCTGTAGACAATGGATCATGTGGTGTGGTCTGGATGAAAGCTGGAGGCATGTAGGTAGGTATAGCGGTCAGTAGGTTTCCGGTATAGGGTGGTGTTTATGTGACCATCGCTTATTAGCACCGTAGTGTCCAGGAAGTGGATCTCTTGTGTGGACTGGTCCAGGCTGAGGTTGATAGTGGGATGGAAATTGTTGAAATCATAGTGGAATTCCTCAAGGGCTTCTTTTCCATGGGTCCAGATGATGAAGATGTCATCAATGTAGTGCAAGTAGAGTAGGGCCATTAGGGGACGAGAGCTGAGGAAGCGTTGTTCTAAGTCAGCCATAAAAGTGTTGGCATACTGTGGGGCCATGCGGGTACCCATAGCAGTGCCGCTGATTTGAAGGTATACATTGTCCCCAAATGTGAAATAGTTATGGGTGAGGACAAAGTCACAAAGTTCAGCCACCAGGTTTGCCGTGACATTATCGGGGATAGTGTTCCTGATGGCCTGTAGTCCATCTTTGTGTGGAATGTTCGTGTAGAGGGCTTCTACATCCATAGTGGCTAGGATGGTGTTTTCAGGAAGATCACCGATGGATTGTAGTTTCCTCAGGAAGTCAGTGGTGTCTCGAAGATAGCTGGGAGTGCTGGTAGCGTAGGGCCTGAGGAGGGAGTCTACATAGCCAGACAATCCTGCTGTCAGGGTGTCAATGCCTGAGATGACAGGGCGTCAAGGATTTCCAGGTTTATGGATCTTGGGTAGCAGATAGAATACCCCTGGTTGGGGTTCCAGGGGTGTGTCTGTGCAGATTTGTTCTTGTGCTTTTTCAGGGAGTTTCTTGAGCAAATGCTGTAGTTTCTTTTGGTAACCCTCAGTGGGATCAGAGGGTAATGGCCTGTAGAAAGTGGTGTTGGAGAGCTGCCTAGCAGCCTCTTGTTTATATTCCAACCTATTCATGATGACGACAGCACCTCCTTTGTCAGCCTTTTTGATTATGATGTCAGAGTTATTTCTGAAGCTGTGGATGGCATTGTGTTCTGCACAGCTGAGGTTATGGGGCAAGTGATGTTGCTTTTCCACAATTTCAGCCCGTGCACATCGGCGGAAGCACTCTATGTAGAAGTCCAGTCTGTTGTTTCGACCTTCAGGAGGAGTCCACCTAGAATCCTTCTTTTTGTAGTCTTGGTAGGAAGGTCTCTGTGGGTTAGTATGTTGTTCAGAGGTGTGTTGGAAATATTCCTTGAGTTGGAGACGTCGAAAATAGGATTCTAGGTCACCACAGAACTGTATCATGTTCGTGGGGGTGGAGGGGCAGAAGGAGAGGCCCTGAGATAGGACAGATTCTTCTGCTGGGCTGAGAGTATAGTTGGATAGATTAACAATATTGCTTGGTGGATTAAGGGAACCACTATTGTGGCCCTTTGTGGCATGCAGTAGTTTAGATAGTTTAATGTCCTTTTTCTTTTGCAGAGAAGCAAAGTGTGTGTTGTAAATGGCTTGTCTAGTTTTAGTAAATTCCAGCCACGAGGAAGTTTGTGTGGAAGGTTGTTTTTTTATGAGAGTATCCAGTTTTGAGAGCTCATTCTTAATCTTTCCCTGTTTGCTGTAGAGCATGTTGATCAGGTGGTTCCGCAGTTTCTTTGAGAGCATGTGGCACAAGCTGTCAGCATAGTCTGTGTGGTATGTAGATTGTAATGGATTTTTTACCTTCAGTCCTTTTGGTATGGTGTCCATCTGTTTGCATTTGGAAAGGAAGATGATGTCTGTATCTGTACGAGTTTTTTCATGAAGTTGATAGATTTCCACTCCATATGGCTAAATTCAGTGCCTTGCATAATGACAGGTTTCAGAGTAGCAGCCGTGTTAGTCTGTATCTGCAAAAAGAAAAGGAGTACTTGTGGCACCTTAGAGACTAACCAATTTATTTGAGCATAAGCTTTCGTGAGCTACAGCTCACTTCATCGGATGCATCCATGTTTGTTTTGTAGAACTGGGGCCAGAGATGCTGTTCACTAGTTCCTTTTACATGGGTGCACATGTAGTAAATCCACCTGCTAACAAAGAACCTGAAATTTCTAATCTGGGAAGAAAAACCTTTATTAAACTAGCTTTAAAACAGAAACTTGTCTTCATTTCAAAATTATTTTTGAATATTCCAAAGGCAGTTAATTCACCTTCTGGACTAATCCCACCACACAGTCAAGCTATCGGAGTACCAAAAAGAGTCAAAGCGGTAAAATGATACAGTATTTGAACAGATTATTTTAATCTGTTGAGTTCTGCTCCTTTTATGCCAAGTCTCAGCCCAGAGTGAATTTTTATGGCTGAGAAAAAGGGTTTATAGAAGCAAAACTGGCAAACCCTAACTTTAGAAATATGAATGTTGTTGCTATAATATTGGAAATTCTGACAGACTCCTACTGGTAACTAGATCAACGTGGATAGTGACGTAATGTATTTTATATAGAGTACTGGAAACAAATATGGGATCACTTGCTGCATAAGGGAAACGTTATTTAATTTGGCCAATTTGTTGTTAATACAATGCAACTATAGGTTTTTTAAAAAACCCTACCCTCACTTGTTAAGAAAACAGAGAGGAAATTGTACATGTGTATAGGAATGCAGAGTGCTCCGAAAATACAGGGGTGAGGAAATAAATTTGGGAGCACTGCACATGGATCTTGAAAAAAGGGGAGAAATAGCGTTGAGCTTTCTCTTATATTATTTAATAGCATCAGCTTAAACGTCAGGTCATGCTGCTACATTCAGAATAAACAAAATCTGACTCCCACAGATCCCATCATCCTAAATTGAATTTTTGTAAAAGTCAGTTGATAGAAATGCCATTTATTTAATACTTAAACTACAGGAGTTATGGAGGACGACACTTCAGAGTGCACCACTAGCTAGATTCACTTGGTTCTTATTGCTTTAGTTTTGGCTGTATGTGTGTGGTGGGAAATGTTAGCGACCAACAACCTGAAGGACTTATTTTTTTGAAAGTTTCTCTGAAGTGTGTAGCCCGAACAAGATCTCCAAGGCAACTGGACATGTCTGTAGTGGTAGATTCTGTTTGTGTGGAAAATCTATATCAGAACCCATTTTATCACTGGTTTCCAGAGGCAGCAATGAATATGGAAGGTTTCTGTCTAGGTACTTTAGAAAGGCAGTGCTGGATGTTTTCGCCAGAAGTGCTTTTTTATGTAAAGTTTGTTGTTTGAACTGTTTTTTTGATGAATATCAGTGTCCCTAATGAGCAATAGGAACAGTGTCTGGCCATCTTCCAGTTACAGCACTTTTAAAAACATTTGCCTAAGAACTGAAGCCTGCTTCATTGCTCCATTGTAACTGCGGTCTTTCATCTCTCTCTCTCTCTGACTGCATTGTGTTTAATTGGTGTATTGGCATATTTGTAAGGTTAGTGTGTTATAAATATTCCAGCTAATCCATAGCCTAGGGAAGATTCCGTGTGCAGTACAACTGAAGTCCAAGAGGGAGGGAGGAGAAGTTTGGCAATACCAGGAGCCATCTTGCCCCTTCCGATGGGAGCATATCATCATAAGGACGGTTTAGGATGGCATCAGAGTTGGCATGGGCTGAGGCCTCCAAGCCCAGGGACCAGAGAATTCACTGGAAAGGCACTCCTAGATCTATAGAGGATCTATAGAAGATAGCCTGTCTGTGTCTACCACAGTGGGGCCCTCTGCCCCTGGAAGCACTGCCCCTTCAGGAGCCATGTGGCAGGCTTCCCATGTATCTGCTTCATAGGAGACATAGAGCGGACTCTGCAGAAGTATAATCCTTCAGTGGGATTTTCAAACAGAGCTCTCCTGGCTGAGCAGGGAATGGTGCCACACAGATTCTAGACCTCTGCCCCATTCTGACTGAGCAGTGTTTGATACAAGCCTGTTCATTTTTGTTGCCCTCCGCTGAAATCTCTCCAATTTGTCCACATCCCTTCTCCAGTGGGGGGACCAAAACTGGAGGCAGTACTCCAGGTGTGGCCTCACCAGTGCTGAATAGAGGGTGTCAAGGTTCCTCCCCCACTCTGAACTCTAGGGTACAGATGTGGGGACCTGCATGAAAAACCTCCTAAGCTTATCTTTACCAGCTTAGGTCAAAACTTCCCCAAGGTACAAAATATTCCCCCCGTTGTCCTTGGACTGGCCGCTACCACCACCAAACTAATACTGGTTACTGGGGAAGAGCTGTTTGGACGCGTCTTTCCCCCCAAAATATTTCCCAAAACCTTGCACCCCACTTCCTGGACAAGGTTTGGTAAAAAGCCTCACCAATTTGCCTAGGTGACTACAGACCCAGACCCTTGGATCTTAAGAACAATGAACAGTCCTCCCAACACTTGCACCCCCCTTTCCAGGGAAATGTTGGATAAAAAGCCTCACTAATTTGCATAGGTGACCACAGACCCAAACCCTTGGATCTGAGAACAATGAAAAAGCATTCAGTTTCTTACAAGAAGACTTTTAATAAAAATAGAAGTAAATAGAAATAAAGAAATCCCCCTTGTAAAATCAGGATGGTAGTTATCTTACAGGGTAATTAGATTCAAAAACATAGAGAACCCCTCTAGGCAAAACCTTAAGTTACAAAAAAGATACACAGACAGAAACAGTTATTCTATTCAGCACAATTCTTTTCTCAGCCATTTAAA
Source organism: Eretmochelys imbricata (assembly GCF_965152235.1). Lineage (NCBI taxonomy): Eukaryota > Metazoa > Chordata > Testudines > Cheloniidae > Eretmochelys > Eretmochelys imbricata. The sequence continues at coordinate 316,133,662 of NC_135572.1, forward strand.
GAAATCATAATCTAACACATACCTAGCTAGATTACTTACTAAAAGTTCTAAGACTCCATTCCTGGTCTATCCCCGGCCAAGACCAGCATACAGACCGACACAGACCCTTTGTTTCTCTCCCTCCTCCCAGCTTTTGAAAGTATCTTGTCTCCTCATTGGTCATTTTGGTCAGGTGCCAGCGAGGTTACCTTTAGCTTCTTAACCCTTTACAGGTAAGAGGAGCTTTCCCCTGGCCAGGAGGGATTTCAAAGGGGTTTACCCTTCCCTTTATATTTATGACAGAGGGGAATAATCACTTCCCTTGATTTGCTGGCAACACTCCTACTAATACAGCCCAATATGCCGTTGGCCTTCTTGGCAACGAGGGCACACTGCTGACTCATATCTAGCTTCTTATTCACTGTAATCCCAAGGTCCTTTTCTGCAGAACTGCTGCTTAGCCAGTTGGTCCCCAGCCTGGAGAGGTGCATGTGATTCTTCCTTCCTAAGTGCAGGACTCTGCACTTGTCCTTGTTGAACCTCATCAGATTTCTTTTGGCCCAATCCTCCAGTTTGTCTAGGTCACTCTGGACCCTATCCCTACCCTCCAGCTTATCTACCTCTCCCCACAGTTTAGTGTCATCTGCGAATTTGCTGAGGGTTAATTAATGGCAATTAATCCCATCATCCAGATCATTGATAAAGATGTTGAACAAAACCGGCCCCAGGACCGACCCCTGGGGTACTCCACTTGATACTGGCTGCCAACTAGACATCAAGCTGTTGATTACTACCCGCTGAGCCCGACAATCAAACCAGCTTTTATCCACCTTATAGTCCATTCATCCAATCCATACTTTTTTAACTTGCTGGCAAGAATACTCACTCCCAGATCTAGCACTAGCCCCTGTCCTCCCTCAAACACATCCACAGATGATTCAGAAAAGCAGTCTTTGACAGCTTCAGGGAACTGATGGGCAGGATCCCCTGGGAGAATAACATGAGGGGGAAAGGAGTCCAGGAGAGCTGGCTGTATTTTCAAGAATCCTTTTTGAGGTTACAGGGACAAACCATCCTGATGTGTAGAAAGAATAGTAAATATGACAGGCGACCAGCTTGGCTTAACAGTGAAATCCTTGCTGATCTTAACCACAAAAAAGAAGCTTACAAGAAGTGGAAGATTGGACAAATGACCAGGGAGGAGTATAAAAATATTGCTCGGGCATGCAGGAGTGAAATCAGGAAGGGCAAATCACACCTGGAGTTGCAGCTGGCAAGAGATGTTAAGGGTAACAAGAAGGGTTTCTTCAGGTATGTTAGCAACAAGAAGAAAGTCAAGGAAAGTGTGATCCCCTTACTGAATGAGGGAGGCAACCTAGTGACAGAGGATGTGGTAAAAGCTAATATACTCAATGCTTTTTTTGGCCTCTGTCTTCATGAACAAGGTCAGCTCCCAGACTGCTGCACTGGGCAGCCCAGCATGGGGAGGAGGTGACCAGCCCTGTGGAGAAAGAAGTGGTTCGGGACTATTTAGAAAAGCTGGACGAGCACAAGTCCATGGGACCGGATGCGCTGCATCCGAGAGTGCTAAAGGAGTTGGCGGATATGATTGCAGAGCTATTGGCCATTATCTTTGAAAACTCATGGCGATCGGGGGAGGTCCCGGATGACTGGAAAAAGACTAATGTAGTGCCCATCTTTAAAAAAGGGAAGGAGGAGGATCCTGGAAACTACAGGTCAGTCAGCCTCACCTCAGTCCCTGGAAAAGTCATGGAGCAGGTCCTCAAGGAATCAATTCTGAAGCACTTAGAGAAGAGGAAAGTAATCAGGAACAGTCAGCATGGATTCACCAAGGGAAAGTCATGCCTTCTATGACAAGATAACTGGCTCTGTGGATGAGGGGAAATCAGTGGACGTGTTGTTCCTTGACTTTAGCAAAGCTTTTGATACAGTCTCCCACGGTATTCTTGCCAGCAAGTTAAAGAAGTATGGGCTGAATCAATGGATTATAAGGTGGATAGAAAGCTGGCTAGATTGTCAGGCTCAATGAGTAGTGATCCATGGTTCCAGGTCTTGTTGGCAGCCGGTATCAAGTGGAGTGCCCCAAGGGTCGGTCCTTGGGCTGGTTTTGTTCAATATCTTCATTAATGATCTGGAGGATGATGTGGATTGCACCCTCAGCTAGTTTCCAGATGACACTAAACTGGGAGGAGAGGTAGATACGCTGGAGGGGCAGGGACAGGATTCAGAGGGCCCTAGACAAATTGGAGGATTGGGCCAAAAGAAATCTGATGAGGTTCAACAAGGACAAGTGCAGAGTCCTGCACTTAGGAAGGAAGAATCCCATGCACCACTACAGGCTAGGGACCGAATGGCTCGGCAGCAGTTCTGCAGAAAAGGACCTAGGGGTTACAGTGGATGAGAAGCTGGATAGGAGTCAACACTGTGTCCTTGTTGCCAAGAAGGCCAATGGCATTTTGGAATGTATATGTAGGAGCATTGCCAGCAGATCGAGGGACGTGATCATTCCCCTCTATTCAACATTGGTGAGGCCTCATCTGGAGTACTGTGTCCAGTTTTGGGCCCCTCACTAGAAGAGGGATGCGGAAAAAATTGGAAAACATCCAGCGGTGGGCAACAAAAATGATTAGGGGACAGGAACACATGACTTATGAGGAGAGGCTGAGGGAACTGGGATTGTTTAGTCTGCAGAAGAGAAGAATGAGGGGGGATTTGATAGCTGCTTTCAACTACCTGAAAGGGGGTTCCAAAGAGGATGGATCTAGACTGTTCTCAGTGGTAGCAGGTGACAGGAATGAGGAGTAATGGTCTCAAGTTGCAGTGGGGGAGGTTTAGGTTGGATATTAGGAAAACTTTTTCACTAGGAGGGTGGTGAAACACTGGAATGCGTTACCTGGGGAGGTGGTGGAATCTCCTTCCTTAAAAGTTTTTAAGGTCAGGCTTGACAAAGCCCTGGCTGGGATGATTTAGTTGGGGATTGATCCTGCTTTGAGCAGGGGGTTGGACTAGATGACCTCCTGAGGTCCCTTCCAACCCTGATATTCTATGATTCTATGATTCATAGACCTCCACAGGTATCTAACATGAGGTGGCATCATCCAACATAACACTTATCCAGCAGGGGGATAAAATAAGGAAGCATTGGTGTAGCAGAAAGAAAGTAACAGCTCTATGCTCACTAATGTTGGTCAGTAGGGCTTAAATTAAAAAGCATTAAATAACATTAAAAGAGAAAACAGTTCTCAAAACCACCAGCTAGTAACAGTTCCCTTTCTGGTTTAGTATCTAGAGTGGTTCAGACTCCTATATGACCACCTTCCCCTTCAGAGGGCGTCAATAATTTAATAATAGGTTACACCAAAACATCTGAGTCAAGTGGATAGGATGCTAGACTCTGAAAACCTGAGTTACATTCCTGTCTCTATCACCAAGCTGATGGATGACCTGGGGCAAGTCATTCACCTCGGTGTGCTGCAATCTTCAAATCTGTAAAATGGGGATAATGATATATAGTCTTCTTTGTCAAATTCTTTGAGATCTCTGGAGAAGAGCAATATAAGGAGCTAAATATTATCACCATCATATTAAAAAGTCCTCCTTAAGCAGAGTTTCTGAAGTGTAAGGGTTCAAAGTTCCTCTAAGGAACTCCTGAACAATCATTAGCAGGGGCATCAGAAAGCAGGGCGCAGCAGGGAAATGCCATGTAAGCTCCATGTCTACTCTCATCTGTGGATGTGGTTGAGGGAGGACAGTGACTAGTGCTAGATCTGGGAGTGAGGGGAATAAATGGGCGATAAGGAGAGGGTAGGATTTGCAGCTGGGACGGTGGAGTCAGGCACTGACTGGGAGGAGCAGGTGCTGACTTGGGAAAGGACACAGGCTTTTTAATAGGGAGCAGGAGAAGGTTCGAAATGTGTGGAAATGGAAGGAACAATAGTGCTCCTGAAGACAAGAGAGGCTGCCCAAAGTGTAGGGTTGCCTGGCATATTAGTGGAGGTGGGGGTGGGCTGTGAGGGTGAGGTACATCCCATGCAATGTACCTGGAGTACCCCTCAGTTTCAGGTTAAAATAGATATGTACTTCGGTGTGTGTGAAAAACAATTAAAAACAGCTTTAAACAAAATACTAAAAGCATCCTCCAGTGTTGCTGCAGGCGAATTACCTACCATTATGAAAGAGGGAGAGATTTTATGGTAGGGACATGTTCAGAATGTCCTCTGATGGAAAGCACACAAAAGGGCATTAAATAAATGTTATTTCTTGAGCACTGGGAGTGTGCGTGGTGGTGCCAGACAGAGGAAAGCATAAGCCTTACCCAAAACAGCTGCAATCTAGATCAGAAAGGAATGGACACAAACCAAGCAAAGACAGTGATTCCAAATTAAGTGCCAGATCCTGAGCGTGGCTCTGGATCTGGCCCCAAAGCTCTCTATCTGTCTGTCCTTAATTCACCCTGTTGGGTTTACAGTGGCATAGAAAATCATGTTTCCTTGTGCAAAGTGGAGTGAGGAGTGGCTCCCTTGCATTATGTACATGAAATGGAAGGAGTCGGGGATGACTGGCTTAATTACCTCTGATGTTACCACATATTGGGCAGGAGTAGGGGAGAGACCCAGTGTACAAAGCAAGAACCATACGGTAGGTGGGGGAGGGGTAGGGAAGGGAGGAAGGAGGGGAAAGAGAGAATGGGGAGTCAGGAGTAGAGCAGCCACAAGGAGGAATGTGAGGAGACAAGACTTCTAGTAGATTCTGTAATTATATAGGAAGTACAGAAGAGAAAAGATGGAAGAAAAAATAAAACAGAATGGGGGACAGGAAGAGGAGAGAGTGGAAGGGGTATTATAAGGCAATGTAGCACAGGTCATGCCAGTTTCACTGCTAATATGTTATAAAAATACCACAAGGACAGGAGGAGGATCTATTACAAGTTTATGTAACGTAATTCTGACCTGATCATTTCCTATGTATTCTTGTTCCTTTAGGCATGTGATCAGAATTTATCTGACTATTCTAACATCTAAAATGTTCTTGGATTACAGGTTCATTAAATATATCTAGATGACTCTCGTAGTATTATAGACATATTTCAGCATGTCTCGTTATCAGTTATGCTCATCCCACTCATAGGGATGTGTGTTCTATAATAAAAACAGAAGAGTACTAGTGATTCAGGGATCTAAAATAGTTTATACTGCGGCAAAGAATTTTACACTTGAGCCAAGTGTAACATAAAGCTACATCCTGTGATTTGGGAAGAGACGGCAGTGAGTGTGACTTACCAGATCTATAAACAACTGGAAGCATCTTGAATGACATTTGTTTATACCAAAAATCTGTCCTTTTTTTTCTGCGTAGCCTCTTAATAAAGACTGATGACTCTTCAATTGTATAGCACTTCCTGTGTGCATTCCAATGTAAACTTACTAAAACTAGACAACTTTTAGTTTTTAAAATAGATTTTTTTTCTAATGTCAACTTAAAGTTCATGTACTTGCCAGTAGATAACTTGATAACCCTGCATTAAAGCCCTCTAAATAGAAATACTTCTCGCAGGGAGAAAATCCAGTTTAATAAAGTAACTTTGCTATTATCCTTCTGCAAAACAGCATCTAGGAAACTCCAAATACAGTCACATTTTTTTCCATGCAGAACATGCTATTTTTATGTACCGTGTGACTCTTAGCATTTGTAGTCTTCTCATCCCCCCCACATATTGCTGTGCACACACGGTGTGTTACTCAAATACCAATAGAATCAAATTGCTATCGTGACATTCTGACACATCTGGGTCCCGTTAGAACAATGAAAATGTCAGCCAGTAGTGGAGGTTCATGAGTGTGGGACGCAGAACTTTCACAAGAGCTGGCTCTAGATTAATGAAACTCACTCTTGCAAGGGATAAGAGTGACCATAGAAGGAACTGCTTCCAAAATGAAATGCCAAACTCACAACATAAGTCTTAGTCTGTGGAGCATATAGGAAGCATGGCTAACCTATGCGGAACGGGGATGAGTCTGGTGATACCTGCCTCAGGTTATGTTGCTCATCACCCTGTGGTGAATCCCCGATAAAATGGCTTTACTCATGCTTTACTCAGGCCATTTTAGCATGGTTTCTGAGCTTCTCTTCTCCCTAAAGTAAGTTACTTTCCTGGCCCAGCACAGCTGGCATAGAGACACTGTCACACTCTGGCATGTCTGGCTGCTCGCAGAGTAGCGCTCCTGCCTAGTGTCCACTTGCATCCCCTCCCAATTCAGCATCCTCCTCCCCTCAACCATCTTGAATACTAGTCTTACTTCACTCTCCCACTGCACCACCTGGGAAGACTTCAGTCCAACCTCTCCTTTCATCTGAGCAACCACATCTCCAATGCTAATTCTCAGCCCTCCGCCCCCCCCCCCCCCCCGGCTGCTCTCTCTCCTCTTCCATGCTGCCTGACAGACTTGACATTAGTGGTAGTGGGTAGAGGAGCCTTTCCTGGCTCCTCCCTTCTGTTCTCTTGACTTCACTTCCCCATCCCATAAAAGTTACATATCATGTTATTGTTTATTAAGCGCTGGCCATATGCTTGTACAAAACACGAACAAGGACATTGACCTTGCCTTGCGAAGCTCACAGTCTGTGAAGACAAGATATGGGGCTTTTGAGAGCTTCTTGAATTCTGACAGGTTGTGTGACTGAATCTTAGTGGACCAGCACCCATAGACACCTCCCATTGTCCTCCCTCCTCTTATCTCCACACCAGCAGATGAGAACTGAATCACTTTTACTGGGCTCTCAGGCTGTTTGTACATCTTCAGTTTTTGATAGTGAAGAGGGGAACAGTTGTAGAAAACTTTGCATTGTGTCTCATGCATTTGGTTCTACTCCTTTGGCCTGGTTCTGAGTGAAGGTCCTGGGCCTTAGGAGCATTTAGCTCTAAAGATCCAGCGTTTGAGAACTAGACAATTAAGTACCTCAATCCACACTTTTATATTCTTGAAAATCTCCATTTGGTTTGGTATCTAAGATGATAGCATGGTTTTGTGAAAAATAACAACAGTGTCTCATGATCCTACCTTGTCTTATGGGTATTGTCTTTGCATTCTGTTTTCTGTTAGATCGAAGATTCCATTCTTAAGTACTTTGGGAGTCATACAAGAAGAGCAATTTTATACGTTCCTCCTTCCTGTGATAAAAAAGAACTTCAGCTATATCAGCGCATCCTAGCACAATATGGATATACAGTGACAGTCCTTGAAGACAGGAAACTGAATGTAGGACGTGGACATGAGCACCACTACCAAGGTAAGAATGATGAGAAACAAATTAATACAAATTAATAAAAAAAATTTTGTCAGTAATCCAATATTCATTCAGAATATCCATCACTGAATCTAATTTATAAACTTTATAAACCAATTTGACTAGGGGCTTATAGTCACAATCTGGCTTTGTCCAGTCACACAGATGCTTATTTTTCCACATAGGGACACTCCTTCTATTCTTCTATCAACTGCCTGCTGTTTAACTCCACCCCAGCTCTGTTATTCATCCTAGCCCAGGAAGTCAGTTCTGCTCTGTTCTTGATAGGTTCTTATACCGCCCTCGTCACTGTAGTATCTGAGTGTCTTCCGTTACAGCATTAAGTGTCAAGACTAACAACAGCCAGATGGAGGGAACAGGGGGAGCAATCCAAAAAAGGCACCACCCACTGCGACACTTTTACTCACCCAGTGGCGCTCCGGCAGCAGGCCCTCACTCGCACTGAAGGTCTCGCCACCGAAGACCTGGAACGAGTGAAGGTCGTGCTGCCGAAGACCCGGAGTGCCGCTGGCGAGGTCAAAGAAATATGCCTTGCATATGGAGTGGATGGTGGTGGGTTTTGTAATGGTCCTTAGTTCCTGTAGGAATTTGTTCCACAATTTGAGACTAGCCCCTGCACAGATAAGCTGTACCCTTATGGTAAAAAGTTCCATTATGCCTGAGGGGTGGACAGCCACAGTCGTCAGCCTGGACCTTGGGATGGTCTTTTAGGTGTGTGAGGCCCAGGCCATTGAGGGCCTTGAAGATAAGGATCAAGATTTTGATCTTGAATCTCTATTCTATAGGAAGCCAGTGTAGAAACTGGAGAAAATTGGTAGAAAGAGACCACCCAGCACTCTGTCAATGGAAGAAAATGACAGTTCTGGTATTTTTATTATGTGGTTGTTTGTGCCTTATAGTAAAGAATAATTATATTGTCATTCATACCTGCAGAAGCTCTCTGCAGTTATCAGATACCTCACTGTTGCTTTATTATTTAACTAATCTCAATTGTGTTTATTTAAACTTGGATAACGTGAAAATTATTCTGTGGGGCTGATTAGAACACACTGTATTGAACACAGCAAATTTCCACTATTATTTTAAGTTAAGTTTTATAGGTAAGTTTTAAAGATTTTTTTTTTAAGGTAAGGTGTGTACATTTTCCCTGATGAGCTGCCTCCTGTATTAGAATATGGAGTGTTACCCATTCCCCTCTTAAAAAATAAAATAAAATCTGGTTTCTCAGCTCTGTCGTCTCCCACTCACTACCTGCCATCAATATAAATCACTCCAGTGACAAGACACAGCACTTCTACAGCCCATGCTGATGCCAGATGGATTTAGCTACAGTGTGGTGTCCAGTGCAGCCAACATCCCATTCTCTGAGGATCATGTACGGCACATCTGCGGCATACTTTTTTTTTTGGCTTAACTGGCTGATGGCGCAGGGTTCACTTAAAACTGCTGTAGAGGTTTGTAACCAGTAAACAAACTGTCTGCAGATTTCAGATTTTCTGTAGATATTTATATTTTTACATCCTGTGCCAATAAACCCTGCACTATTTTTTTTCCAGTAATGGGAACAAAAATAGCAAAAGTGCTTTATACACTTTCCATCACTGTCCAGATGTACCTGCAACTTTCAACATATGGTAGCTGTATAGAATAAATGGAACAAACAGCAGTTTAATGTAAAGAGTAAGAGCCTTCTCATTCCATTATATAGCAGCATAGACTATTTTAACTGCTTCCAGGGTTGTATATATTCCTAGCTTTAAGGTTAAGTTTTGTTTTGTTTTTAAAGTAAAAAGTAAAAGACCATGCCTGCATTCCAAACTGATGATCTTAGCCTAGAGCTGAAGAAGTTATAAGTGGAATTATTTTCCTCTTGCTGCTAAATTATGTTTTCTAGTGTTCTGTATGGTGTAGTACTGTACACTGTATTCTGGAGAAGGCTATTTTGAATTATGTTATGTCATAACATTTTCCTAACGAGACTGCTATAATTTATAAAAATGTGTTCCTCGGAGGCACTATGAAAAAGATACAGATAATAGACTGAGAAATATAGATCACAAATATTGTGGAAAAATCTATAGAAAGAATCACTCTTTGCAGTTTTAATTTAGTGCCTTGGCCTGGTGCTTTTATTTTTGCGCAGTTTCAGGTTTTGAAAGTCTGTGGTGTTCATGTATTTTTCATAGTTCAGACTGATTTCTTTAGGATTTCTGTTTATGCTGGATGTGAGCCAAAGGGCCTAGCTGAAGTCATATATGGAAAAAAATTCACTACAAAACATTCTTAACTTTTTTGTGCTGATTAATAATTAATTTTGGGGCCAATTATACTCCGATGTGAAGTCCAGGTACAGCTGATAAACTGGAACTCCATAAGTGTCAGAGTCCTTTTCAACACCTGGGTGGCAGTCACTATTCCAGCTTCCTGACTGAATCGTAGAGAAGGTAGAAAAAATGGTTTCTTTTTGTGGAAAAGTCTGGCTTTTTGTTAAAAAACCAAAATGTCTTTGGCAACTGTAAAATATCTAAGTTTTGGACAATGGGTGGAGGGGGGGAGATTAGGGTTTCTGAGGAAAAATCCATCAGATAGTGCTTTCTGCAAAAAATGTTTATTTAGTCAAAAACCCAATTTTCCATTGGAAAAAAAGTTGGTCAGAAATTTTCAACTAGCCATGCTGCTCTAGCTTCACTCTTCTTGTGCCTCTAATCCCACATGAAGGGAATGGCCAGTGGATCCATGAAGTCAGGGATCCACCATTCTGCTCCTGCCCATGAACTACTTTAAGTCTTCTCTGCACCAGCCCAGCATGAGCCCCTACACACGTAAAGGATACACACTTCCGGAGTGAACTCCTGCCTTGCCTTGCTGCTGCTCTCATCCCATATAGCAGGGTCCTCTGTGGCTGCTGAAGAAGGACAGAATTTGCTGTCTTATTTCCAATGGGATGTTCGAGTTTTGTTCAATATGTCTGCCACAATGGGCTCGCCTCCCTTGCCTGTCAATCAGGCACATGGTAGTCTCTTTGGATAGAACTTTCCATTGCAACCAGATCTCCTCCTTCAGGCAAGTTACCTCAGTTACTTCTTGCCTCACTCTGAAGGAGCAGCCTCTGGATGAAGTGCCATTTTTGCCACAGCCTAAACCTGTTTTTGGACCCAGCATCTTGGAGCTGCAAGGAAAAGACTAAAAGGATTAGAATAAGCAGGAGAGAGTGCTCCACCCATGCCTCTCCTCTCCAGCTTTCCACATTCAGCCCTTTCTGCACTGTGTGTCAGAGGCCTTCTTCTCACAAGTGCAGAGCTGCTCAACTGCAGCTAATAGTCACTGGGGTGAAGAGTGGACTGAACTGCACTTCAGGGCCCTGGCAGAGTCTCAAACTCTGAAGAAGAACCTATGGAGTTAGGTTCTTCCAGCATTCTCTGCTGTTCCTTCCCTCCCTTCCTTGTGGGGAAATCTCTTGTCCTTTGAGCTATAATGAGAATTAACAAGGTCTATGCGGCCTCAGTGCTTAGTGATGTGCTGCCAAAATTTTAATCAGGACTTCCTTCAAAAATGCTCTGCCTCACTCAACAATTCATGTGACTAAAATGCATTTCCAGCTTCCATAAATTTGTTTGTTCCCTATTTTCCTCATGCTACCTGAAAAAAAAATCAATTCCACACTCTTCCCTCCTAAAATTAATAAATTGCATGAGTCCTTCCTCCCAAATCCATCAGTTTTTCCATGCTTTGATCAGTACTTTTGCAGACCCCTTTTTAGTTCACTCCCTTTCTTTATCAATTTTGCACCCACAAATCAGAGATCTGTGAGTCCACATGTCTCAGGTCATTTTAGGCTCAGAAAGGGAGACTGGATTTAAGTTGCCTGTCTCATCATTTTTAATGTACCTTCTGTAATAAACTGCAAAATTCCCACATTATGTCTAGCCTTTGGATTGGTTGAGATGTTGCGTGTCCCTCATGTCAACCAGTCAGTTTGCCCATGCAAAAAAATGCATCTTAACTGACTGCAGCTGAGTTCAGTGTAATTCTAACTTCATCACCTCCCCACCTCATTTGAATGTTAGTTTCACTAACCTGCAGGAAGTTTATGCGGTTACAGTGAGTACCTTTAAAAAACAATCAAATACCATTCCATGGTACTGACTTTACAATACCATGACAATTGATTATGAATGCCCCTCAAAAAGTAAACCTAAGTTAGGTTTACTTTATGAGCCCCTCCATAGCTGATGAAATTCTAGTCCAGCTTTTGGAATGATTTTTGCAATTCATATATTGACTTCTTTTTGGGTTATTTATTGTCCTGTAGGGCAAATATTGACTTGAGTTTTGCTTTGATCGATATTTACCTCTTGGGTCAATGAATCTTGATGTTCATTGCAAACAAAATCAATATCTGCTTCATATTTTATTAATTCATTTGGGGTAGTTCAATGGAGATTCTGCACCATATACATCTTTAAAATTTACATGTGTTGCAAACTGTGTTGATCTACAGTGTTTCTTCTTTTCTGACTTTGTCCTTCCAATGATTTTGTTGTTCTCCCTCATATTTTCATAAGAAACCCTGTATGACTGGGTACAGCAGCTTTGTACACAACCTCTGTTTCTAGCAACCAGCTCTGGGGAAGATCAGGTCTGGTGCAGGTGGTGGGAGGGGTGAAATTGTGGCGCTTGCACTGAGCAAACCTGAATGAATTTTGGTCGTCTCCATTTCTGGCTGAGGCCATGGAGGTCATCGTGGCTATGAGGTAGCAGTAATTCTTCATCTCTCTCTGGGTATTATTTAGCCCTTTATCAACATTATTACCCCGTGTGGTAGGCAAATGTTATTATTTCCATTTTACAGATGGAGACATTAGGACAAAAGCTAAGGCTTGACTAATGCCACAGGAGTCACTGTCAGAGCTGGGATGAAAATATGTTGAAAACACATCTTGCTTTAAACCTGTATCTTAGTCCTCTAGATTGCCTCTCGTGCTACTGACCTTCTCTTACCCAGGACCTGGGGCCACATGGGCTACTCAGCAGAGGATCCGGCTGAGTTGCAAGCATCTGGCCAGCGGCAGGGAGAGAGCTTGCAAAACCACTAGTTTCATTAGCACAGCCAGAGCAATGCTTTCGGGAGTTTCATAAGCCCCCAAGACTATTCCATGGCGGCTATCAGTGGTACAATGAAAAACCCACGGCCAATTCCTCACCATAGCGCTCAGTTTACGGTTTCAAGGCTATGTCAACAGCAAGAGGGCTAGGAATTTAATTTCTTAAATGAAAACTGACATTAGAAATGAGGAGGGTAAAGGACTGAATAGGGAAAACATAGTGGTTTCTAAAGATGTAGCTGGTTCCCAGGATGATGAATAAACTGGCTGTGGTCCAGTACTTGGGCGCCTAGACAAAGAAGGATCAAGATACATCTTTCTTCTAATGCAAAATACATTAAGGGAAGAAATTCGAATGAACGTGGTCCTGGGGGCCACATGGAAAGTTCCTCTGGATGCTCCCATCCTTTCCCCATGTTGGTGGCAGTTTCCGCACATTAAAAATGCATGTTGGTAGTGCAGCTACAAATTGGGTACAGCTGGCCAGAATGGGAGAAGCCAGAAAGCAAATGCTCTATGCAACATGCTTCCCAGAGACAGGGACAAGTTCAGCATGAAAACATGCCTAAAGTAGTACCAAGAGTACAAGAAACATGGGCATAAACTAGTCAGATTAAAAGGATTAGAACTACCTCGTGAGCTCAGACTCCATCAAGGACTGTAGGCAGGACTAACTGAAATCTTCAGTCTTTATTTTTAATTGACCATAGTATTGTTTGGAACAACGTCTTACTTCTGGACATTCCAGTCGCCAGCCAGTTTCTGTGAAATCAGATTAACTCTGGCAAACAATTGTAAAGACACAAAAGGTCCAAGGAAAACTGCTGTTCTGTTCTGTAAACATCTGGTTGCCATTTTCAATTACAAGGACCAACCCACTTAAGGAAGCAGTTTAGTTTTTTTGGAACAGGAATGAGACACTGGGGTTTTTGTTCTTTGCACATAGTGGAGAGTAAGGGAAATGTCAGGACTAAGGAGTCACTAAAAGCTCAGCGTTTATAAATAAGAAAGTCTCTGAGAAAATGAAAGTAAATTGAACCCAAGTTCTAGCAGTGTAAACAACCCTGTTGAGTTAAGGTTAGATAAACATGACTAAAGACCCAAGCATGCCAATAAAAGCACAAACTGTCTCCTGTCATAAATAAATGAGTGATTTTAATATTGTGCAAAATAATTACAATGAAGTTGGCCACAAAGTGACTGTTTGCGTGTCACAGTCTAAATAAAAAATATCTTCTAAGGTTGCCGGATAAAGAACGTTTCCTCAAAAGCATCGTAGGTTCGATTAACTAATGGCTTAAAAGCACATCAGACACTGTACAAAATATATTAGTTTCTTAAGGCAAAATTTATGTCATGTGTGTTCCTGGCAAAGCTTTGTCAAGTAAAAATGTACATTTCAAATGTATACTGTTCTCCTATCTTTCAGCAGAACTTTGTAGACTCAATGCACAAAAAAGGCTCATAGAGCTGTAATAACATCCATCAGAGCTTACCAAATTACTACCATATTTAAGGTGTTTGTTAGGTTTGCTCCACTTCATTATAATGAAAGCTCAATGTGATTTGAGAAAAAACATGTTACAAACACAAGAAAATAACATTTTGGTCACTCTTATGTTGCTTTTAATATTGCTGCTTGTCTGTTTGCTAAGTACTACTAAGTGTGGGTCTGATCCCATACCACTGATGTCAATGCAAGTATTCGCAAAAAGAAAAGGAGGACTTGTGGCACCTTAGAGACTAACAAATTTATTTGAGCATGAGCTTTCGTGAGCTACAGCTCACTTCATCGGATGCTCAAATAAATTTGTTAGTCTCTAAGGTGCCACAAGTCCTCCTGTTCTTTTTGCGAATACAGACTAACATGGCTGCTACTCTGAAACTTATCATAATGCAAGTATTGCCACTTATTTCAGTAGGAGCCATATTAGTCCCTAAAATACCCATATAATTTTTTTTCTCTAATGGGAGTCTGCATTATCATGCTAGCGTATATTAGCATACTGTGTACTTTTCAAAACCATATTCATTCTCCTTGCTTATTTTGAACAGAACATGTTGTTGTTTCTTTAACCTAAGCACACTGAAAACATTTCTATAGATCATTGTTGAAATACAGTGAAAAAAACCCTCTGTAAAATAGTAAGTTTTTAAAAAATAAGATGAGTTGTTTGCCCCAAAAAGGGAAGATGTTTACTGATTATTTCAAAGGTATGCAAATATTGCATTTTACCAAGTTAAAAACAGAATATAGTTACAATAACAATGTACATTTCTTGGAATATATATTCCAAACTTAATCACATGCATGAGTGAATCCCAGAGCCAGTACTGTGATAACTTTTATGTTGCGTTATAGCTGAAAACAATTACAAAATTTTAGCTGTCTGAATACACTAGGTAAAATTAATATTTTTCTTGAACAAATTATACCATGTTAACAGAATATGAAAAACATTACCCAGGCGGTGAAGCGGGGCCATGCTGTGACTCCACTGAAATTAAATGAATTATACCAGGGATGAATTAGGCCCAGATGGTGTAAATACATGTGATTTACTATGTGGTGAAAGCCCTTTAAATTGGGGTAAGGATTAATTTAATACATGTAGCAATATGGTAAGAAAGTTGCAACAACAAATAGTATACTAAAATAGCACGGGGCTCCTATCAAGTGTACTGGGACATGTGCTCTTCAACAAAGTCATAAATGATCTGGAAAAAGGGGTGCACAGTGAGGTGGCAAAATTTGCAGATGATACAAAATTATTGAAGATAGTTAAAAATCCAAAGATGACTGTGAAGAGTTACAAAGGGAACACAGTAAATTGGGTGACTGGATGACAAAATGGCAGATGAAATTCAATGTTGATAAGTGCAAAGTAGTGCACACTGGAAAAAATAACCCCAACTATACATACAAAATGATTGGGTCTATATTAGCTGTTACCTCTCAAGAAAGAGATTTGGGAGTAATTGTGGATAGTAAACATTTGCACAATGTACAGCAGCAGTCAAAAGAAAGGGATAGAAAATAAAACAGAAAATATCATAATGCCACTATATAAATCCATGGTGCGCCCCCACCTTGAATACTATATACAGTGCTGGTCACCCCATCTCATAAAAGATGTATTAGGATTAGAAAAGGGGCAGAGAAGGGCAACAAAAATGATTAGGGGTATGGAATAGCTTCCATACGAAGGGAGATCAAAAAAGACTGGGGACTGTTAATCTTAGAAAAGAGACAACTAAAGTGAGAATATGATAGATGTCTATAAAATCATGAATGGTATGGAGAAAGGAATAGGGAAGTGTTATTAACTCCTACATGTAACGTAAGAACTTCGGGTCTTGCATGGATGAGACGATGGTGTAGGGAGAAGGGGTTTAGATTTATTAGGAACTGGGGAAACTTTTGGGAAAGGGGGAGTCTATACAGGAAGGATGGGCTCCATCTAAACCAAAATGGAACCAGATTGCTGGCACTTAAAATTAAAAAGGTCGTAGAGCAGTTTTTAAACTAAAGGCTGGGAGAGAGCCAACAGGTGCAGAGGAGCACATGGTATTGACAGAGACATCCCTTAGTGGAGGATCTACTAATGAAGATTCTCTATGTCCTAACGAGGAGAGTATGGAAGATTAAATACAGGTAGGATCTGATGAGAAACAGTCAAATGAAAAAAACGCCCATACAATTACATCATGTAATGGCAGACAGCTAAAAAGTGACAAGTTTTTAAAGTGCTTATATACCAGTGCTAGGAGTCTAAATAATAAGATGGGTAAACTAGAGTGCCTTGTATTAAAGGAGGATATTGCTATAATAGGCATCACAGAAACTTGGTGGAATAAGGATAATCAGTGGGACACCGTAATATCGGAAGGACAGAACAGGACGTGCTGGTGGGAGAGTGGCACTATCTGTGCAAGAAAGCGTAGAATCAAATGAAGTAAAAATCTTAAATGAACCAAACTGTACCATAGAATCTCTATGGATAGTAATTCTATGCACAAATAATAATATAGCAGTAGTGATATATTACCAACCACCTGACCCAGATGGTAATAGTAACTATGTAATGCTCAGGGAGATTAGAGAGGCTAATAAAATAAAAAACTCAGTAATAATGGGGGATTTCAACTTATCCCCATATTGACTGGGTACATATCAGCTCAGGATGGGATGCAGAGATAAAGTTTCTTGACACCTTAAATGACTGCTTCTTGGAGCAGCTAGTCCTGGAACCCGCAAGAGGAGCGGCAATTCTTGATTTAGTCCTACGTGGAGCACAGGATCTGAAGAGGTGAATATAGCTGGATCGCTTGGTAATAGTGACCATAATATAATTAAATTTAACAGCTCTGTGGTGGGGAAAACACCACAGCTGCCCGACGCTGTAGCATTTAATTTCAGAAATGGGAACTACACAAAACTGAGGAAGTTAGTTAAACATAAGTTAAAAGGTACAGTGCCAAAAGTAAAATCCCTGCAAGCGGCATGGAAACTTTTTAAAGACACCACAATAGAGGCTCAACTTAAATGTATACCCCAAATTAAAAAACATAGTAAGAGAATCAAAAAAGGAGCCACCGTGGCTAAACAACAAAGTAAAAGAAGCAGTGAGAGGCAAAAAGGCATCTTTTAAAAAGTGGAAGTTAAATCCTAGTGAGGAAAATAGAAAGGAGCATAAACTCTGGCAAATGAAGTGTAAAAATATAATTAGGAAGGCCAAAAAAGAATTTGAAGAACAGCTAGTCAAAGACTAAAAAAGTAATAGCAATTTTTTTTAAAGTACATCAGAAGCAGGAAGCCCCCTAAACTACCAGTGGGGCCCCTGGAGAATTGAGATGCTAAACTCATGCACTAAACAAATCATTTACAATTTATGTCAAGCAAGGAGTCTATGGAAAGGTTGTGATTTGCTGAATATGATTATGCTATTTGTATGCATGTATCATTTTTGTATTTGAAGTTATGAGCTTTGGCTCATACCTGTATTTCAAATATGTTTGCTCCTGGGGTAATGCTCACAAGGTATTTAGCCTGCACATCTTGAAGGGACGATTCAAATTAAGTGGCTCATCAAGGAAAACTTAAGTCACAATGGACCATGGGAGACGCCTATCTACACTTAATGAATGGACTTTCCTGTGACTGTTCCATCTGGAGTATAGATAAGGGCTTCTGCTGTGACTGAGTGAAATCATGCATGGACATGTGACTTACTTATGTGACCCCAAACACCATCTTGCTACCTGTAATTTTCCACAAGGAAAACAATGGATTTCTCTTCAATTGGCAAAAGCTATAAAAGGCCCTGGAAACATCTCAGTTTTGCTCTTTCCTGCTTAAACCCTTGGACAATGAATTTACACTAATGGGAGCATTCTAACCAAGGAACTGAGGACCTTCCAATAATTAGGAAGCAACCAGAGACTTAACAAGCCAGCAGTTTATTCCATCACTGCTACAAGCCTGAACCAAGAACTTTGCAATTATTGTATGTATTTGATTCCTTTCACCAATTTTAACTTTGGCCGTTCTCAGAGTAACAGCCGTGTTAGTCTGTATTCGCAAAAAGAAAAGGAGGACTTGTGGCACCTTAGAGACTAACCAATTTATCTGAGCATAAGCTTTCACTGTAGCTCACGAAAGCTTATGCTCAAATAAATTGGTTAGTCTCTAAGGTGCCACAAGTACTCCTTTTCTTTTGACTGTTCTGTCTTTCTTTCTTTTTATAAATAAACCTTTAGATTTTAGATACTAAAGGACTGGCAACAGCATAATTATTGGGTAAGATCTGAGTTGTATATTGACCTGGGTGTGTGGCTGGTCCTTTGAGATCAGAAGAACCTTTTATTTGATTAAATTAGTTTTAAAGAACCGCTTATCTTTAACTCTAGTGTTTTTGGTGGTGATAAAAGGACTGAAATGCCTAAAGAAACTGCTTTTCTGACTTCTTCTTAGCCAGTGTGGTGAAACAAAAGTTTAATTTTGTTGCTGGTTTGATATATCTTATGGGAGAATAACCACCAGTTTTGGGGTGTGTCTGCTCTATTTCTCATCAGTTTGTCCTGAATTTGGTATTCTCAGTTGTGACCCACAAAGGCAAGGTGACAGGAGAGTTGTCTGCAAAGACTGATTTATATAATTAGTTACTTTTTGTTACTGGTTGCCATTACTTTCATTAAAGTTGGCTTTCTGTATAAAACAACTTTTCCAGAAAGCTGAGAAATATCATGCATAATTCAAAGGTATTGGTACCATGGGATTGTCAGTCAGTTAAAATTAGTTTTGATTTCTAAATAAGTTAGGAAAGTTTTTTTTTAACATCTGTTTATGAAAGCCAAATTTACATCCATGTACACATCCAGGGTTAATTACATGATTTTCAATATAATATTAAAATATTCAGGATTCTATTTTAAAATTATAGCTTGTGAGAGTATAATAAACATGGTTCAATGGAGGACTTAATATTTTATGAAAAATAAACATCCTTATCAGTAAATGTAGTATATGGCACTTTAATAATTGTGTATGTTTAACAGAACAGTAAGTCAGGCTCTTTGGGAAGTCCAAACTAGAGCCCTGGCTTTGGTTCATATACTGAATAAGGTTAATGTTGAAAAATATACTACAAAAGAACCTAAAAACAGCCACACTGGGTCAGACCCATGGTCCATCCTGTCTCTGACAGTGGCCAATGCCAGATGCTTTTGGTAGCTGGAGGTTTAGGGATACCCAGAGCTTGGGTTTTTGTCCCTGAACATCTTGGCTAATAACCATTGATGGAGCTATCCTCCATGAATTTATCTAATTCTTTTCCGAATCCAGTTATACTTTTGACCTTCACAACATCCCTGTCAATGAGTTACTCAGATTGACTGTGTGTTGTGTGAAGTACTTCCTTTTGTTATTTTAAACCTGTTTCCTATTAATATTTTCAACCCCTAAGAAATAAAGAATGGTCATACTAGGTCAGACCAAAGGTCCATCTAGCCCAGTATCCTGTCTTCCAACAGTGGCCAATGCCAGGTGCCCCAGAGGGAATGAACAGGACAGGTAATCATCAAGTGATCCATCCCATCGCCCATTCCCAGCTTCTGGCAAACAGAGGCTAGGGATACCATCCCTGTCCATCCTGGCTAATAGCCATTGATGAACCTATCCTCCATGAACGTATCTAGTTCTTTTTTGAACCTTGTTATAGTCTTGGCCTTCACAACATTCTCTGGCAAGGAATTCCAGAGGTTGACTGTGCATTGTGTGGAAAAAAGACTTCCTTTGGTTTGTTTTAAACGTGTTACCTATTAATTTCATTTGGTGGCCCCTAGTTCTTGTGTTCTGAGAAAGCGTAAATAACACTTCCTTATTTACTATCCCCACACCAGTGATGATTTTATAGACCTCTATAATATCCCCCCTTGGTCATCTCTTTTCCAAGGTGAAAAGTCCCAGTCTTATTAATCTCTCCTCATACAACAGCTGTTCCATACCCCTAATAATTTTTTTTGCTCTTTTCTGAACCTTTCCCAATTCTAATATATATATATTTTTTTGAGATGGGGCGAACACATCTGTATGCAGTATTCAAGATTGGGCATGCCATGGATTTATATAAAGGCAATATGATATTTTCTATCTTATTATCAATCCGTTTCTTAATGATTCCCGACATTCTGTTAGCTTTTTTGACTGCTGCTGCACGTTGAGTGGATGTTTTCAGAGAAGTATCCACAATGACTCAAAGATCCCTTTCTTAAGTGGTAACAGCGTATTTATACCCTCATCATTTTATATGTATAGTTGGGTTTAGGTTTTCGAATGTGCATTACTTTGCATTTATCAGCATTGAATTTCATCTGCCATTTTCTAGCCCAGTCATCCAGGTTTGAGAGATCTTTTGCAACTCTTCACAGTCTGCCTGGGATTTAAGGATCTTAAGTAGTTTTGTATCATCTGCAAATGTTGCCACCTCACTGATTTTTCCAGATCATTTATGAATATGTTAAATAGGACTTGGCCCAGTACAGATCCTTGGGGGACACCACTATTTACCTCTCTCCATTTTGAAAAATTACCATTTATTCCTACCCTTTGTTTCCTATCTTTTAACCAGTTACCAATACATAAGAGAACCTTCCCTCTTATCCCATGACTGCTTACTTTGCTTTAGAGCCTTTGTGAGGGACCTTGATAAATCTAAATACATTATATCCTCTGGATCCCCCTTGTCCACATGCTTGTTGACCCCCCTCAAAGAATTCTAGTAGATTGTTGACGCATGATTTCCCTTTACAAAAACCATGTTGACTCTTCCCCAACAAATTTTGTTCATCTATGTGTCTGATAATGTTGTTCTTTATTATGGTTTTAACCAGTTTGTCCAGTACTGAAGTCAGGCTACCAGCCTGCAATTGCCGGGGTCACCTCTGGAGCCCTTTTTAAAAATTGGCATCACATTCGCTATCCTCCAGTCATCTGGTACAGAAGCTGATTTAAATGACAGACTACAGTAAGTAGTTCTGCAATTTCACATTTGAGTTCCTTCAGAACTCTTGGGTGAATACCATCTGGACCTAGTGACTTATTATTGTTTAGTTTATCAATTTGTTCCAAAGCCTCCTCCAGTGACACCTCAGTGTGGGACAGTTCCCTCAGATTTGTCACCTAAAAAGAATGGCTTGGGTTTGGGAATCTCCTCAGCCATGCAGACCAATGCAAAGAATTCATTTAGTTTCTCTGCAATGGCCTTATCAACAGTAGTAGCAACAATGATCTACATGGTCAATTTTAATCAGATAATAGCGCAAACTCTCCAAATATGGAAATATCCATACAGAAAATGGTGGGGGGAAAGATTTGGATCTTTATTCAATATGCAGACAAAATACATTTACGTGCAAAAAAAGAAAAAGCACACTTGTCCATTTTTTAAAAATATATTAAAGTTAGACAGACAAACCTGGTTTGATAAATATGACTAAAGTCAGTGGTTTTCCTTAATTAATAAAATCACTAGAAACAACACATCCTGGATGGTGTAAAGAGGCTCACTCTGTATGTGGTAAACACCGTGTTAAATAGAGAGATTTGATGACTATTTTGCTACCTATTGTTTCCCTAAACAAAAAGATAAGTTCACTGTTGTAGTGATTATCATTTTGTTTCTGATATTTAAATGGCAATGCTTAGTAAGCCTGTTAAAACTTTCTAAATAAATAGCTATATAAAAAGAGATTTTGTTTAATTAACTACAACTTTTACAAACATTTGTTTAAATGGAATGTGCTGTTTTTCCTCTGTGTTACATAAAGTTGTAAGATGAATGTGGCAGACAGGCAGTCATTTTTGGTCTGACAATTAAACTACAGTTCTGTTGATCCTGTTTGGAAAACAGGAAGTTTGTGTATAATGGGAAGGGAAGACAGTATCTTCTTTTCTTTTCTTAGGAGCAGATCATGATGTTTGCTGTAACTCATGTTTCTTTCTTTTTTTAAAAAAACCCGAGGAGATTGATATTTGACATGCTTCCAATTGTTAGTACTCCAACATAAAATAAGCAAGCAAAAATGAGACAGATTCCTAGATATTTTGCATTTTATTTTTGAAAGGCTCTCAATCCAGGCTTCAATTTTACAAGCACAATTAGGCTATCATTGGGACCTTTTCTGAAAGCCAGTCCTTTAATATAAAACTAAATGCCCAGTCTGCCTCTAGTTATCTAGCAGTTATCCTCCTAGAAATGGCTGAAAGTTGAGAATGAAAACACACATCTTTCACCTAAAAAGAAAAGGAGTACTTGTGGCATCTTAGAGACTAACAAATTTATTTGAGCATAAGCTTTCATGAGCTACTGCATCCGATGAAGTGAGCTGTAGCTCACAAAAGCTTATGCTCAAATAAATTTGTTAGTCTTTAATGTGCCACAAGTACTCCTTTTCTTTTTGTGAATACAGACTAACACGGCTGCTACTCTGAAATCTTTCACCTGGCACTTTTCAACCAGAACTCCATCCTGACTGAGGTGGAAAAGAGAATCAGCTTTAAGAAATTCTGCAGTTGTCCAAATATGAAGAAAATCCACATTACTTTCAAGAAAATCCCAGACAAATAGTATAATATAGATTTGGGTGATGTCCCAAATAGCAAGAGCCAGCTGTCTACTTCATTGCCTGCATACTTTGAAAGAGTTTGAAGATCACCTGATTTACAACATAAACATTATAGCCCAGAGGGGATATTATGGAGGAAATATTGACAAAGTCATTAATTCCTAGCACCATTCAGATCAGTGGAAGTTTTGCTATTTACCTCCATAGGTGAAAGATCAGTACCTAAATTTCATTAAAATTTCTTTTGGGATGATTTTACTATATAACCATGGAGTTCATATTCTATGGAAAATATGTATGTGGAAATAGCATCTACATTGCATAACTTTTGCATAAACAACCGCCCAGAAAGAAAGTTCAGAATGACAAGGAGGGGAGAATAAACTTAATTTAAAATATAACTGGGGAATGTAAGGAAAAAAGGAATACAATAACTGGGAAGTTGTCTTTATATTAGCCAACACCAGCTCCAACACTTGTGTGTAGCTTTGGTATAATCATTTGGCTTATCTGGACCTGAGTTTTCTTATCTGTAAAATGGTGATAATGATACTTGCCTACTTCACAAGGATATTATGTGGCTTGCTTAATTATTTAATATTTGTATATTGGTTTTATGATTCATTATGCCAATATTTTAAAAAACCATTGTTTGCATAACCATTATCTAGGGTTGCCACCAAGTCATTTTATACTATCTTGGCTTTTTGTAAAAGTGATAAAGTAGCCAGCTTTTTGTTTTGAATCAAATAAAAATTAAGATAATGTATATGAATTTAAAAAAACACAGACCGTGGATGTTCTTTATCACTGGAGATCCTCTGTACTCTCTGGGTGCAGTTTTCTCATCTTTGGGGCCTATTCCTTCTACCACTGAAGTCAGTTGCAAACTTTCATTGCCATCACTGGCAGTAAGATCAAGCCTTTCTCAGGGCTTGTCTACACTTAAAATGCTACAGCCCCACAGCTGTGACACTGCAGCTGCATCGCTGTAGTGCTTCAGTGTAGACACTCCCTATGCCAACGGGAGGGATTCTCCTGTCAGTGTAGATAATCCATCTCCCCAAGAGGTGGTAGCTAAATCGACGGAATAATTCTTCCGTCAACCTAGCGCTGTTTATTTGGGGACTTAGGTTGGCTTAACTATGCCGCTTAGGTGTATGGATTTTATGTAGACCAGGCCTCAGATCTTCAGGTTCCTGTTGTGTGCAGCCCTGTTGTAAGGAGACTGGAAAGGACTCATTTCGGTGCCACTCGGGTAAGCGGCCAGAGGAATCACTGCAGAGGGATAGGCGGCAGTGCTCCACCTGTTGGCTCAGCCAGAAAGAGATGGGACTGAAAATCATACCCAGGTCTCTGGCAAAGCTGTGTGGAGCACTGATCAGGAGCCCTCAAAGCTCACCTTATAGCTTGAGGCGGACACCTGAGCTAGAAAATATCTGCTCAAATAGTTAAAGCATGGCAAAGATCTAAGCAACTGAAAACAAGGTGTTGCAATTGGAACTGTCAGGCAGCTTTAACTATGTGTTGCTTATGAGCCATCCCTCAGAAGACAGATGGAATTTATATCCCGAAGAAGGTAAGGGCATGATCCTGCAGCATTTATACATGTGAGTAATCCTTACATGAAGAATCTGATTTCTGTGGGATTACTTGGTGAATAAGAATGTGAGTAAGAGTTGCAGCATCTGGGTTTAAATCCCAATATGAAACATTTTATACTTACATTGTTGAGAAATTTGGAATGAAAAGCCTTATTTTTAGCTGCAGTATAGCATGCTGAATCAATAGTTTCTTTCTGGAGAATAGTATCTTATTGATAAATGCTGTGCAGAAAGTAGTTTGGGAATGCTAATATGCTGAGAGCATACCACAGTAATCTGAAGGTGCTGAGTATTAGATCAGAAGTGGAATACCAGAATTGAGTGTTTGGCTTGCCCTGATGTCTTTGCCAGTAGTTCAGTGTGGAATGTTTGCCTTTTATTTGCAATGAAATTCCTCTACAGCTCACAAAATATTTTTCATATCCATCTTAATGTAATGATGAGTTCACAGATTAGTCAATGGTGGACGCTACAGCTCAGAACAGTCATTTCCTGAATATGAAAATTTATTGGTCAATGGACAGGCTGGGACAGAGAAGAATTGGGTTCTAGGCCCGAGTCCCTCAGCTAGACTCAATTGTGGCTTTGCCAGAAGCTCCAAGCAAGAGTCAGTATAGAGATGTGCTGGAGCAGATCAGGATCTGAATTGTGAATCCCCTTGCTCTAGGGGCGTAAGTAATCTGTGCCAGTCCTATCCCAAGCACAGTACGTCCTCAGACATACCAGATCGGCTGGGCTGGGGGATGGGGGAGGTATTGGACAGAGCCGAGGCACCACTCCTGCTAATCCACAATTGTAGGAGGAGTAGTGAGGCGCCTGGAAGAGGCTGCGCTCTCTGGGAAGTAAGAAAGCTCTTTATGCCCTCTTTCTCCGTTCCAGGGCATGCAAAGCAGCTTGCAATTTAGCCTGCAGTGTCCAGGTACCTTAGCCTCTCCTAAAGGGTGCTTTCTTTCCCAGTCAGAACACTTCACTATAATTTATACCCCAAGATTTCAGCCTGAGTTAATGGGTAAATAGATGGTGTTTAGAACGGAGTTAGCTATTTCAATTGTACTAGAACGTTGCCACACAGAAGACCACAGTGGAGTCTCAACAAATCAGATGGAGCATGTAGTGTGAAATTGTGAACAAGAATTGTGCATGGTCAAAGTCTCAGCTGTCACCTGGAATGCCAGCAAATAATAATTATAAACCTCATAATGTTCCCTCAGGCTAATTTCCTAGTTGTCACCCCTGAAATAACAACAATCGTTCCTTCATGGTCACTATAGTGAAATTTGAGTTGATGACACTTGCATACCTCTAATTTCAGGTGTCAAGTTAAAAGAAATCCACTTGGAAAGCAAGAATTCCCCTAAGTAAGAATTTATTTGAGGGGACAGTTCCCCCAGGTGTGAAAAGTTCTTCAGAGGAAATTCTTCAGAAGGAAAATCAAGGCCAGAATATCCAAAAAAAAAAAAAAAAAAAAAAAGGCCAGGCCAGCAACAGTGGGAAAATCTGCAACCCAACAAATGGCATTAAAATCTTTATAAAAGGGATGCAGACAGGCTACCAAAACCAGCAATGGATAATTTTTGCTGGACTGAATTCAGTAAAAACTGCACTGGGCATGTCTTCAAACATGGTCAGTCCTGTACCACAGAGAACCACAGCAGTTGAGGGGCTTGAGTAACTGCCCATCCACCCCTTTGTGTGTTGACTTTGCTGCAGACCTGAAGCCTACCCCATAAGAGATTTTTTTTTTTTTTAAATGGAAGCTTTTAGATGCTTAGATTTTGGCAACCTTCAGAAGAATGTATCCACCCACCCACCATGCTGCTGTGAGCCAGCTCAGCTCAACCTCTGCCATCCACAGGGACAAAGGGTTTTGATTCCAATCATCTGTAGTTTTAGGGAGCCACTACACATTATTCTAAAAAAAAAAAGTTATTTTCAAAGAGAGCGTCAAAAATGTATGTGAACATCCAATAGGGTTTTAATATATCAGAGCTCAACACAAATAGCATAGAAAAAAATATTTTCTCAAAACCACTGACTTCTCAAGTCTCATGACATTCAAATTTGCTTGGAAAATTACCTTAAATGGAGTTGGAGCAGCAGATTTTCTAAAAAACTGAAATAAACTGTTACCGTCTCCTTAGGCTTGTATGAAATCTAAAAGCCTCCAGTTTATTTATTTTCTGTAACTAATCTGAGGGGATATGGCCGGGTAGTGTAGGCCCCAAATGTAGCTATAAAAGAGGGGGAGGAGAGGTTTTACAAAACTGTAACATTAGTAGAAATATATTCATGTGATTTTTAAACATATATTTCAGTGGACACAGATTTAAATGCTACTCCTGGGGGAATTCTGCACCACTGTGCAATGCAGAATTTGCGCAGAATTAATGTTCTGTGCCGAATTTCCTTTTCTCCCCACAGAACTGGTGCTGCAGAGCTGCTGGCTACCACTAGGGGCTGCTGAACCTGGCAGAGCCCAGCTCCCCAGCTCACAAATAGAAGACACTGCTAGGGAGAGGGGTCAGAGCTGGAGGATTCCCAGCAGCTGCAGTTACTGGCCTTCCCTGAAAGAAGAAGGTGGCATGCAGGAAACTCCATACAAGTCTGGGACCCAGCATCAGGCTGTTTCTTCCTCTGGATTCCTGGGTTCTGGGGGGAAGGGTGCAAAGTATGTGGACTGGGAGGCCCTGTGGCTGGGCTCTGGGTGTGTGTGTGGGTGTTTGGGCCTGGGGATGCCCCATGGCTGGGCTCTGGTTGGTGGGGGGTGTGGGTGTCTGGGCTGGGGAGGTGTCCTGCAGCTGAACTCTGGGAGGTAGGGGGTGCGGGTGTCTGGATTGTGGGGTCATCCTGCGGCTGGGCTCTGGGGGAAGAGAGGGTGCGGGTGTCTGGGTTGTGGGGTCACCCCATAGCTGGGCTCTGGGGGAGGAGGAGGGAATGTGAGTGTCTGGGCCGGTGGGGCCCTGTGTCTGGGCTCTGGGTGGGGTGTGCGGATGCTTGGCCCCCTAGCTGGGCTGAGGAGGAAGGGGGCAGAGAAACAGGAACTGGTTTGTTGTAGGGGTTTCTTTAACTCTCTGCTCCTGAAGAATTTTTTGTGTGTCTGTATTGTTACAGACATAGTTGCTGACAGTAATTTGAAATAAATTACCAAAATAATTTAAACTGGCATGGTTATATTGTGTTATTTTGACAAATAAAATATGCAGAACTTTGCAGAATTTTAAAATGTTGTGTGCAGAATTTTTAATTTTTGGAGCAGAATTCCCCCAGGAGTAAAATGCAAACATCTTCCTGTAAGGGTTCAGCTCAGACACAGCATTATTGTGACAAAGCAAGAGAATGCAAAAGTGGAAAGTAATTGGAAACTATAAATAAAAATGCAGCTGGACTAGTCTTTTCATTTTCAAAGCTGAATGAAATGAAAGCATAAAGGATGAACAGTATATTAGATTTTTAAACGTTCTTTCATTTTTAATAATCCAAGATGTTGGCAGTAATACAGGGAAGAAAATTTCAAAGTATATGCTTTAGATGACACTTTCTCTTTCATGTAAAGCTAATGCTAGCTTGTGTGTGTGCATTTTGTATTAAAAATAGGCAGAGGCTGAGCTATGTACCTAACTTGTTAATATGTTATATAGACCAATTTACACTAATCTGGGCCCGTTTCTGCAGCCATTCCATGTTGGAAAGCCTATTGTTTTCCATGGGATCCTATCTGCAGAGTGTAAGGCCTTCAGTGTGATTAGCCAAATGTGTTCCAACTCATCATGGGACCTAATCACATCAGCCACACCATCAGGGGCTTGGTCACCTGCACATCTACCAATGTGATCTATGCCATCATGTGCCAGCAATGCCCCTCTGCTATGTACATTGGCCAGACTGGACAGTCTCTATGCAAAAGAATAAATGGACACAAATCTGACGTCAGGAATTATAACATTCAAAAACCAGTAGGAGAACACTTCAATCTCCCTGGTCACTCAATAACAGACCTAAAAGTGGCAATTCTTCAACAACAAAACTTCAAAAATAGATTCCAACGTGAAACTGCAGAACTGGAATTAATTTGCAAACTGGACACCATCAGATTAGGCCTGAATAAAGACTGGGAGTGGTTGGGTCATTACAAAACCTAAACCTAATTTCCCCAATACTAATTTCCCCCTACTGTTACTCACACCTTCTTGTCAACTGTCTGAAATGGGCCACTCTCATTACCACTACAAAAGTTATTTTTCCTCCCTTGGTGTCCTGCTGTTGATTGAATTGTCTCATTAGACTGATCTCACACTTGGTAAGGCAGTTCCCATCTTTTCATGTATTTATACCTGCTCCTGTATTTTCCACTCCATGCAGCTGATGAAGTGGGTTCTAGTCCACGAAAACGTATGCCAAATAAATTAGTTAGTCTCTAAGGTGCCACAAGGACGCCTCGTTGTTTTTACGAGACTATAATGTGATAATTGCGAGGCTGGGAGCCAATCAGATTGCTCCATTTTATAAATCCACTTTCAACTTCCAGAGTTCTAACAGGAACCTCTCCGGTAGGGGGGTCCATGGAATCTCGGTGCTTTAACCTTAAAAAAAAATTGTAGTAAGATTATTTTCTCACAGTACAGAGTTTGATACTCTAGTTCACTTTGACCTATGATATCAGAAGTCAAAACTCCTTAGAAGTCTTTTAAAGCAAATGTTAATGTTTTCATTGGTCTCTGCATTGCTGTTTCCACTAGCTGCTTAATATTTCTTCCACTCTAGAAGCCATTCTGATCAAAACATGTTTATTTTTCTACTCAGATTAGTTCTTTATACATCTCTGATTAATCACCATTTTAGCAGTTCCAAGTGGTCAGTTCTGAGTACAACACTCATGAGAACAATGTTATCTTACTACCACCTACTCTCTGGATGAAAAATTGGATCTGTATACTATATCAACAAGAGGTTCTTTGGAAAGCAGGCTATTGGGTTGTGCTTTGTATGGCAGGCACCCTGTCTCAGCAAGAATTAGACTAACTAAAGGGGGCCCTGAATGGAAGGTGTAAATACTTACTGACACTGAGCCTGATCCCAACATGTGCTAAGCGCCTTTAACTCCCACTAATTCCAGTGGGAATTGAGGGTGTTTAGCACCTTGTTGGATCGTCTGAGCCAGTTCTATGCACATTCTTGTGCTGGTTGAACTAAAGGTGTGATGTTGCATCGATGTAGTTAAACTGGTGCAACTTTGTGTGCGGACACTTTTACGTCTGTTTAAAATGGGCTTAGAGCAGTTTAGCTTGTCCTCGTTAAATAAAAGGCAAGCTACACTGCCGTAAGCCAGATTTAAATTGATGGAGAATGTCCACACACAGTTGCACTAGTTTAACTAATGACAGGTTTCAGAGTAACAGCCGTGTTAGTCTGTATTCGCAAAAAGAAAAGGAGTACTTGTGGCACCTTAGAGACTAACCAATTTATTTGAGCATGAGCTTTTGTGAGCTACAGCTCACTTCATCAGATGCATACCGTGGAAACTGCAGCACACATCATATACACACAGAGATCATGAAACAATACCTCCTCCCACCCCACTGTCCTGCTGGTAATAGCTTATCTAAAGTGATCATCAAGTTGGGCCATTTCCAGCACAAATCCAGGTTTTCTCACCCTCCACCCCCCCCACACACACAAATTCACTCTCCTGCTGGTGATAGCCCATCCAAAGTGACAACTCTCTACACAATGTGCATGATAATCAAGTTGGGCCATTTCCTGCACAAATCCAGGTTCTCTCACCCCCTCACCCCCCTCCAAAAACCACACACACAAACTCACTATCCTGCTGGATATCCAATTTATTAACTCAAATAAATTGGTTAGTCTCTAAGGTGCCACAAGTACTCCTTTTCTTTTTAGTTTAACTAAATGGGTGCAGCATTACCCCTTTAGCTAAAATGGTGCAACTTGTGTGATTAGACAAGCCCTTAAAAAGCCTGATGTAAGTGCAATATGAACTTTGTTGCTCCCCAGTCAATGCAGTCACTCTTACACAACCCTTGACTAAGGGAAAGAGATGCATGCATTCCATTACTCATTAACATGCCAAATGCTGCTCATCCTAGGCAAGTAGCCCCACTGAAATTTAATGAGGCAAGCTGGATTTGGCCAAATGTGCATAAAGCCTTTTGAAGAAGAAAAGATTTGTACAAATCATTCGTAGCTTTGTTACCGTTCAGTCTTCCTCATACAGGTTTTAAATGATTAAAAAGTTAAATATCTTTTTGAACCCTCTCCTTCAAATCCCTCCTCAGAACCACACTGTGATGTCGACAGGAAATTGCCACTGGATAATGGTTAGAGAGAGGGCTAGTGTGGGGGTTGTTAATATTCATTTGTTTAAATGATTTGGAAACATCAAGGTTATGCACATATGGCCTGTGTTGACATGGGATCATATTACTGTTACTCTTGTCCTCCCTTCCTCCTTTTCCTGGGTTGTTTTCACATATTGTCTTGCTTTAAATTACATTGTAATCTCTGAGGTAGGGTCTATGTCTTCTTGTGTGTTTGTACAATGCCTACCACACCAGCGCCCCATCCCAAATGGGACATTTGAGTGTTGCCGTAATAAAAATTGTAATAATAACCCTTTCAATGCCCTGTTGCTTTACACTGTCACATGTACAATATGAGGGCGGAGCTATGGTCTAGTGTATGTATGCTGCACACCTTCATTTCCCACTGAAGTGTTTGCACGCATGATGGGTGACATGGGACAGTTTGTAGCCTATGGGTGTTCATATTCGATTCTGCTCCGGGGTGAAGCATTTGTAATAACAAATATGTATTTTATATTTTAACTGTAAAACCAAACAAAAACAGTTGGTAAACTGTGGCTGACTAGAGATTTACTGGTCTATCTGAAGGGCCAATGTCATCATCGCCTTTTGGTCTGAAGCCAAGATGCAGTACTAAATAGACACCCCCTTTTGGGGAGTACGGTGTACTCCTATAGGTAGGTCCTGGTTCAGTTCTGATTGTGCTGCTTTGAAGTAATGCATGCTTAGATGTCTAATTATCCTAATTGCAAGCATAAATAATGGCAGGCATAGAAAGCAGAAGCCCAGCTGAGCCTGAAGATTTGTCCCTAAATGGCAACAGCTCTGTTCCTAGGCAGCGGGGTTAGAAATGAGTATCCTTTTCTGAGTCTTTTTGTTTTGTTTTATTTGTAAACACATCTGGATCAGTCTGTTTCCTAAAAGCAAACATTTTGCACTATAGTATCTTTTTGAGGCAGGGATCAAACTCAACTCTGGCTGGGAGATGTAGCAATATCCAGAGAAGGGGAGATGAACTCCATCAGAGATCGGGTAATTCCTACTCCATCCCTCTCAGTTCTCACACATCTAGACATAATGTTTTATATTCAGTTATAATGATCCATTAAAATGTGTTTACTAGTCAGAGACTTAACACTGGGCTTATCTGATAGTTATGACTGGTGAAGATCACAGTATTGGTTATTAATGCTATAAATCTTTTGTTCCAAAATGAAGTATTTCTTAGTAAGTTTTTTGTTCTCTGAGAGTTTGTTTGTTAGTTATATACGTCCCTGGCATATCTACTTAATTTTTTTTGTTTCATAAAGGGGCACCTACTCAACTCTGTCACACCCAGATTTTACTTACCTCGAATTCATTATTTTTATAAAGCATTATTTGTTTTCCTGACGTAGAAATAATATCATTCTCCAATAATGGATGCAACTTAAATAAAACCGGAGCTCTTAAGCTTTGTAGCCCATTCACAGAAAATGAAAGGTGCTAATTTGCTCTACAATCATGGATGCACATTCTACACACTCATTTGATATTAAATTGGGGCCATCTCGTTAACCCTCTCACAAATCCTCCAACCAGCCTTGTGTTTGGTGGTGGGATCATAGTGGGAAATAATTAATTACATTTTGGGGAGAAAAGGCTGCAAAAAATTGTTATGCAGGCTGTCACAGGGACCAAGCCTTTGGGTTGACTTAGACAAGTAAAGGGTCCTCCAGTCTGGGCAGCATGAAATAAAATATATTTAATGTTTCCAACTATGGTGGTAGGAACAAAAACTGACCTGCACCACAATAGTTACCAAGAGTTTAGTCCCAAATGGCATTAGATTACTAATGGCAACTCTGGCTTTAGTTTCCATCTTCTGATTTCCCTTCTGACTGCCCCTTCTGAGATTCTTGTTTCTGTCTAGCTTCCTGGCCACAGGTGCTTACCCATTTACTGCTTCTCTGCTCCTGTGCATTCAGCAGTGCTTGGCTAATCTGATCGTTTGAAAGAGATGGGACCAGTCTAAATTGCTCAGAATATCTGAGAGAGAAACCATGCCAAAACTTTAGCTTAGGGCAGGTCTACACTAGAAGCGCTATACAAGTGCAGCTGCACCAGTGCTTTATGCCAATGGAAGAGCCCTCTCCCCTCAGCATAATTACTCTACCTCCATGAGAAGTGGCAGCTATGTAGGCAGGAGAGCGTAGTGCCAGTGTGGATAGCACTTAAGTCGCCGTAACTTGTGTTGCTCAGTGGGTGTCTTTTTCACACCCCTGAGCGACATAAGTTAGATCGATTTAAGCGGTAGTATAGAACTGCCCTTAGACAGCCTTAAACTTACTTGTACCCACTTTTCCATTGTGTAGGGGAGTGTAACTTGGTGTAACTTACTGTTCTTTCTTCTTCCAAAATCAGTGTCCCATCTCTGACACCAGTGTTGCTCCCCGGCTGAGTGGTGGCAAAATTCTGGGGTCTGCTGGGTCAGCTTCCCAGTGAGGAAGGCAATCAGTAACTCAGAGTCTAGGTATATTCTAAGTGTTACTTGCTTGACTTTATACAGCAGTCCTGAAACAGAGATGGTGACAAATGGTATGCTGGCAATCCAATGCCCAGTTTCCAGGTAGCAACTGTGTACCAAGAACTGAGTCTAGCAGAGCAAACCACCTTGCTGCTTCCAACAGCTTCCTCTGCACAGAACCTTAGAGCCAAATCCACAACAATAGAAGCATTATTTGCAATGCTTAAAACTAGCTAATGCTCAAAGAAAAAGAACTTGGAAGATTATGAGTAACCATGACATCTGCCATAAAATTATACATGCTGGGAAGCTGGACGTGGAAAAAGAGAAGATTAAATCAGGAACTTTAATTTAGCACTTCCCACATACTTAATGTATAAATTATACCATCTTAGATCCATGCGTCAGGGGAGGGCTGTGAGGAGTTTTACGTTCATCTCCGAATGCATCAGCTCTGAATTTGGCCCAAATCCTGGAACTAACGAAACAACAAAATTGTGGTGCTGGATAAAAAAACCAAAGCACCCCACCCCTACCCCCGCACTTAGTAATGTATTTAATACTCTAACAAGTCTGCTCGTCCTCGTGATTTGGCTCTGTGTATTTTTCTATTGAGGCTGGAATCATGTAATGTTTTTTTCTCAATATGTTTCTGTTCCTTTTGATAGGCGAATTAAGCTCTTGGGACCTTCTGATTTGCTTATCTTCCGGGAAAACTGATGATACAGACTGCTTTCCAATAGATGAGTTCCATCAGTTAGAATTATTCCAGAAGGTAAAGTATTGACCTGCCATCTTTCGTTTGGAATACCCCACATTTTCAGCACCCACTAACAAAAATAGTGTTCAATTGTCAATTTATGGTTTAAAAATGTGGTTCATTAAACTGTAAAGCCGAGCCGTATTTCACTGCCCACCAGGGATGTGTATCGTATTTGCATTCTTGTAGATATCCTATCCAGAGATCAAGAGCAATGTCTTCATGCTTTCAATTTGTGTGTAGTTTAATATGTTGATGTTCGTAGAAATTGAAAATTGTTACAGTTGGATGCCATGTTTTGCTCTTTCCTAATCTGAGCTTCTGGACTCTATGCCACACTCAAAATTCAACTGTCATGCATCACAAGAAATATAGAAGTAAAAGCAAATTGTAACAAATGTCTCTTTGAGAGAAAAAACTTTAGGAAGGCCGAAAACCAGCTCGAAAATACATTCAGCTTTTCAGAATGATTGGGGACCAGTTCAGCCAAATGTGGGCAGGAGTTGTGCCACTTATGCAAGGGCTGGGTTGGCTCTAGGAATTAAAATAAATATCTATATATATATTTATATATATATACACTTGTCATTTTACAAATGTAGAACAAGCATCTCTCCAAACAATGACCTTGGTCCTGCAACTGACAGCTTGCAGATGGACTGCTGCGCCCGTGTGGAGCCTGACCTGGAGTCCTTTCGGACCTGGATGGGCACAGCAGTCTTGCACACATTCTGTCAATTGGAAAATCAGTGCCAGTATTAGTTGTCTTTTAAGGATGTCTATAATTGGCCCTCACTTTTTCCACCTGAATTTTGCACATTACAGGCACAAGTTAGGTTACTTAGTCATTGGGGTACCTGATTAAATATCTGACTTGCAGGTGCAAACATCTAAGTGACTTAAATTGCACAGTTATTTACACCTGCAAAATTGTGGGAACAAAAATGCAGGCCTAATTTTAGACTCTCAATTTCAAAAATTTGGCACAAACAATAATTGCAGGCACAAAATTGCATTCTCAAAAATGAGGGTGCACAGCAATGAAAGGGTCTTCTGGAGGGGTGGATTTCTTCCACAAAGCTTATTAGTGAGGATGAAATCAAGACTGGATGTTTTTTCTAAAATATGTGCTTTATTAATTATTTTGGGGTGCTTCTAGGGCCTGTGTTATATAGGAGGTCTGACTAGATGATCACATTGGTTCCCTTCTAGCCTTGGAATCTATAAGTATCCTCACTGATTCAAGAACAGTTCTTCATATGTTATACCAGTACATATGTCATTTGTATTGACTGTCTGATTGGGATCTTGATCCTGCAAAACTTATGCACATGTGTAACTTTACACTTAGGAGTAGGCCTACTCTTAGAACCAAGGACCAGATTTTAAAAAGTATTTATATGCCTAGAGATGCAGATAAGTGCCTAATGCAATTTTCAAAAACACCAAGTTGCCTAACTCCCAGCAATTGTAGGATTTTTCCATGGGAGTTAAGCACCTAGATACTTTTAAAAATCCCATGAGGCACCCATCTGGTTCTTTAGGTGCCTAAATACCTTTAAAAATCTGGGCTGAAGCCCTTTGATTGTAAATTCCTTGAAGTAGGGACGGTATCTTCCTTTACAGCTATACAGCAGAGAGAACCAGTTTGGCACTCAGTATTTGTTTATTTAGATTTACAATAAATATGCACAGAAAGCACCTAAATTTGCCAAATATTAAACATATGATCAAATCAAAAAATAAAGTAAAAAAATAACGACAATGGGAGGCAAAAAATAACAACAGTGGGGCAGGAAAAGGTGCTCAGAATGAATCTCATGTGGGGGTTGAGAGAAGCACCAGCCACCTCTTCGTGGTAGGTTTTGCCCTGCTCTTGCCTAATGGGGTTTCAGCAACCCTACCAGGTGCCTCCCTGGCAGTTGAAGATGAGGGAAACATTTACCTGATTTATTCTGAAGATCTTGTAGGGAAAAGAGCCCCCTCCCATGGCCCAGGACAACAGAGCTAACTCAGGAATGGCTTGTATATGTAAATTCCTATTAATGGCAATTGTGCACATGATTATATAAACAGTTTGGCCAAGATTTTCAAAACTGAGTGCCACAGTGAGGTTGCTAAATCAATATTTAGGGAATTAATGTACCGGCCTGGTTTTCAAAAGCACTGAGCTTCTAGTCTGCTGCTAGCACATGCTCTTGGAGTACAATGGTTTCCAGCGTACCTAGAGAAGAAGCCAAGTGCCAGCAAGAGTCACTGCCGTTAGCCCAGGACAGCATTTCTCTATCAAAATTGTATTGACACTTAATTGAACCGGAGTGGTACCCACTATCATTCATTTCAGCTATAATTGTCTTTATTGAAAGCCAATATCTTGCACGTGGTAGCAATACTGAATATTAGATATGTCAGGGCACATTATGTAAAGTTATGTAAACCTAAAGTAATTTAGGATGGGGGGAAAAATGAGCAGTGTTACTGATTAATTATTATTCATATAAAATCACACTGGAATCCAGTACCATGAATATGGTTCTGTTCCTGTGCGAGCTGGGCTTAGCATAAGATGCCATCTGCCAACTGTTGTTTAGAGATGGAATGATTACCCCACAGAGTATGCTTTTGTATGATATTTTACTACTAATTCTTAGATCCCTAAGCCCACATAACAGAACAGTTAGCAAACAGAGCATTGGAAATATCTCTTGGTCACTGAAGACAAACCAACCTAATGCCTTTGAAATTGTGGTACATTTGCTTTCAAAGATATTTAGGGACATAAGAGTGGAAGGGACCTTTCTAGGTGATCGAGTTCAGTCCGCTGCTATCTCAGACAACCTCATTGTATAATCCTGTTCATAAATTTACCAAGCTACATCTTAAAACTAGTTAGGTTGCTTGCTCCCACTACTCCTGTTGGAAGAATCTCACTCCTCTGGATGGTTAGAAACCTTCTTCTAATTTCCCGCCTTATTTCTCCATTAGGTGCCTTAGTAAATACTTGACTGCTGACACAGCCTATGAATCCATCTGACCATTGTAGGTATTTATAAGTATCCCATTACCTTTGTTTTGGAGTACCTCAATATCTTTAATGTATTCATCCTCACTATGTTTAATGTGAGGTAGGGAGGTGCAATCATCCCTAATTCCCAGATGAGAAACTGAGGCACAGAGAAACTAAGTGATTGCCCTGGGTCACAAGGGACGTCTGTGGCAGAGTAGGAACTTAGCATAGGTCTTCCACATCCCAGGCTAACACCCTAAACATTGGATCATCATTCCTCTCTGTGTGCTCTTCCTGTGCTATGAATGAGGGTGATGTAGAGGAGCAAGAAGCTTTGGAGGCGGAAACTGCAGGAATGACAGAATCACTGTGTCCAGGAGGAGGAAAAACAGTCTGAAACTTTGCCTTGTGGTGGTTGTGGAGGAGGATCTCCCACCTCAGAGTTATATTTTCCAGGTCACAGGGAGCAGCAAAGGGTCAAAATCAATGTTGACATCAATAGGAGTTTCACACATGAGGTGTCCCTGACAAATTGTACGAGAAAACATGCAGGGCTCGTGAAAGACAGTGCATCTACTGATGAACTCACTAGAACATCTGTGTATTATTTTCAGGTGAATACACTCCCAGAGATTCAGCACCTGCTTTGCAGAAAAGAAGGATTATGCCAGATAATTAGAGCGTTCCCAGGTAATCCTCCATTTTGTTTGTTTGCATAAATGTTGAAGATAGTTGACCTGCTTAGTAGTGAGGCTGATATTATGTGTGTTGGAGTTTTCATACTTGTATATTCTTTTTTCAACAACTTTTAAAAACAAGACAGAATATGAGTGATAATCCATTTCAGACATCTCTTGAAAGTAATTTATAGTAATAAAGGATCCTTTTAACTAAAGCTACTGCATCATTTAGCCATTGCAGACTGGAAAAGTCAGGTTTTTTAAGAATACAAAAGTCCTATTTGTCAGGCTATATTGTGTTGTTCCATGGATTGGTGTTTATCCTTCAAAGTTCTTGGTTCAATGGAATATGTTTATCCAGTTTTATAAAAATGTTTTGGCATGAAGGAGGAGTAGGAGTTGGAGCTTGGTTTCCAGCCCGAATGAGTTTACTGATAAAAAAGTCTTTGTACATTAAGTTCATCAACCAGAAAAATTCAAAGGTTACGGGCCAGCTGCCAGGGAATCCTTGTTTACTATGGGTGAAATTCAGCCCAGAGCAGGAGGTCTGCACAAAGCCCTGTGCTCTATGTTAATCCCTAGTTAAACCCTATGGAGGCAAATTCTGATCTCATTTACACCAGTGAATATCCAGAGTCTCTGGCAGTATTCTGCATTTACGCCATATAACTGAGATCACACTGGCCCTGTGCTGAGTGCATAACTATGTCTTAAGTGATGCCCTATCCCTAGTGTGGGCCCTTTGCTCTGGGATGTTCATTAGAGGGAAGTCTGATGTAATACAGATTTTGGACAAATCAGGATAGATTTGTCAAAGTTCCAAGGATTTCAGAAATTGAATTTATTTTGTAACAGTCTGGCTTTGAAACATTTTGGTCAGCTCTGTTATGCTGTTTGGACAATGGCCAATTAAAACAGTTTTATTATTTTGTTGCCACAAAACCACAAACATAAGAGGCACTTGCCACACAGAGAGATTTCCCCTCCAAGTCATATTCTTTAATTGGTGTCCATAAATTGTTGTAATAGTGATCTCATCGCACACACGTGGTGTCTGAAACTGACTCTGGTGCTCTGCTTCTCTTGTACGTAAGGGCGATTTTTAAACATCTGATTGATCCTTTCCATCTTTATATCATTATTACTTCACAAGATAAAGGGCTTTGTCTTGAGAGGTGCTGAAGTCCCACTGAAAACACTGGGAGGTGTGGGTGCTCAACATTTCTTGGGACTCAGGCCCTTACTCACATAGACTGTGTCTACAATGCAGGTGTGACTGCAGCTCAGGTAGGCAGACCCACACTAGTTTTAGCCTCGCCAGCATGGCTAAAAATAGCAGTGAAGACATGGTGGCATGAGATTCACCGTGGGCTGGCAATGCAGGTACATGCCCAGGGTCCCAGGAGGGCTTGGACAGCCTGTGTTGGAGCTTGTGTCACCATGTCTTGCCTGCTATTTTTGACCATGCTAGCGATATTAAAGCTAATGCAGCTATGCTTACCCAAGCTGCAGTTACACGTGTAGTTGCGTTATAGACCGTCTCAGTGTCTGATGATGATTTTGGTACTTTATAAAGACATGGTCAAGTAGTGTAGGCCTGTAATTGCAGTTTTGTAAACAAAGGTTTTTACCAAAACAAATACAAAAATACATATCTTTAAGATTTTTTTTAAATGTCTGACTGTTTTTAATCTACATGTTCCTCTGAGAATTGAGAAACCAAACAGAATAGCATTGTCCTGCTGCAGGAGAACCAGAAAGTGAAACCAACCAGTGTGGATTCACTGTCCAAGAGGAGCAATAGGCATAAAATAAACCAACAGTATAAATGGTGAAAAGAGAGGGGGTTGATCCACCAAGATTTCAGATCCCTCCCCGCTATCCCAGACAGCTAGCTTTTTCCTCCTTCCTTTCCTTGTCAGCACTTCCTAGCAGACTTTTCCTCCCTGCCCAGACAGCAGAATTGCCAATAGTCTGGATTTAGCTGATTAGGCTCCTGGATTTTGAAATTATCGCAGGGAGGGACAGTTTTGGTCAATAGCCAGGCTCTCCCCATGCAGCAGCACGTGGGAATTTTTCTTTTAAAATCAGAGTTGGCCTGCTGCTTCTGTCATCTCTGCCTGTGGGGGAACTCACCCGTTCCTGTGGGAGATGGCCAGTCAGCTTGTATTTACCATGTATTCAGCATTTAAAGGGTGTTAGCTATGTAAGAGAACAAGTAAAATGCCTGGTTGCTACCCAGAAGAGCTTACAGTGTACTAAAAGACAAGATGAGACAGGGCAAGGGGCTGAGAGGATGGGTTCACAGCTATAAGATTGTGTTTCCATTGAGAGGTTCTGACAACTTCATAATGCTTATTTCCTTTTTAAAATGATGTATTTTAGCTATAGCTGTTACCAGACCAGAGGTGTGGGTATGTAAAAGGAGGGTTGTCTGCTGTTGCTTTAAGAGTAAAATGGGCCCCGTAGCATGCCTGTAAGGACACACTCTCTGTGAGTTAGTTCAAATGGACGTTGTTAACAGGACAAGACTCTGTAGTTCTTGTTTCTTTGTTTTTCCCCTTCACTGTAAAATAGTGTAACCAGACTGAAAACACATTTGTTCTTTGTGTATGGGAAACCATCATGGGAGGGATACTGGGGAGTTCTGTGTGGGGTGGGAGAAGAGAGGCTGTGGGGGGAGACGTAGGGTGAAAGGGAAGAGGTAGGGTGATGTGGAGGAGGAGGGGGTCACAGGAATGTAGGAGGATGTGGTCATAGAGGGTGGGTAGGATCAGCTAGAATGAGAGGGAAGGGTTGGGATGAAGCATGGTGAGAAAGGAGGACAGTTGCTGGATGCTGGGCAGGTAGGGCAGTGGGGGAGAGGATTATGCATAATATTGGCAGCAGATTTTAAAGTCCAGTGTGGAAGACATTGGTTAATATCAGGAGGCTTGGGCTGGGAAGGCTGGATCCTTCTGCTCCTTTAGTTGGTGGTGGCTGCTTGTAGGAGTCTCTGGGGAGGGAGCTTTTCAACCTGCTGCTCCTGCCTACCTCATGCTCCATGTGGATGTGTTGGGCTGGTGCCGCACAGTCATGCAGGCATGGCTTCTGCATGGTCTGGTGGAGGTTCAGGAGGAGGCCCTAAAACTCAGCTCCATGGTTCTGCTGTTGCTGAATCTGGTGGGCAGCCACAGGGCTCTCTGAGATAGGTGCCTTTAAGGGCCACCTAAGAGGCTACTTCTGGCTTCAACTCTGACAATTACTGCGGAGGGGATTTAGGATTCTTGGGCCCAGTGCCCCATAGAAGCTGCCGTGTGGTCAGAACTGGGTGGGTGCCATGGAACTCCCTCTCCCTACAAAACGCTAGACAGATAGAGAAGGAGAAGACACAGAGAGACAGAGAAACCCCATGCCCCACCCTGACAGTGCACACACAACCTTCTGTTTTAGAGTTTTCCCTGGGAAAATATTGGGATTATTGGTAGCAATGAGACGGACTCCCTGACATTCCTCTTGCCTGAGCGGTGCAGTCCAGGCCTCTGCAAACACGCTTTACATTCTTTCCCCAGGGTCCAGCCTGTGCTGTTCCCATCTCTTTTCTCATCCAAGCCAGCAACTGTGTTTAAGTGGTACCTTTGCCGCGTGCAGGCTTGCTTGCCTCCCTGATTATGGTGCTGTGTGCTGGGCCCCTTTTGGAGTGGCTGCAAGATACGGTACACTTGCTTCCTCTCCCTTGGGGAGCTGGCAGCGTGCTCAGGGTATTCATTCACTCATGTGCAATGTTCTCTGAACACCAGCTAGCGGCCACAGCCTGTCGGCCTTCCCCTGGCCCTTTGTTGACTCAGTGGCCAAAATGTGACAGTGACATGACCAAGGGGTGGAGTGCAGCACACTGAAATCATGAAGCCCTCCACTATTCTCTGATGCTACCTTCTCCTGCAATTCCATCGCTGTAGCAGGCAGGTGGCTAGCAAAAATTAATTTAATTAATTAATTAAAGCTGTTGCTTTTCCCTCCTTTCCCTTTGCCTTTGCATGTTGCCACCTGACGTGAGTGGCTGCGGTTGGGGGGCAAGGCGGCATTCCTCACCTTCTCCTGTTATCCCTTGGGCCACAATTGTGGTTTTGTAGCAGCAGGTGGTTGGCTAGCAGCAATTGTCTGAGAGGCATGCTGCTTATTGCTGCTCTGCTCTGACTCACTACCAGCTGCTCTGACTGTATGTGCGTTCGGTCCCCTCTAATTACTGGGCCTAGAGCCAAAGTTCTGCCACAAATCCACCCTTGGGAGCTTTAAATTATAAATTAAACATTCTTTCCATTTTAATAATCTAAAATGCTAGTGACAGGAGTGTACATTTTCAAAAATAGATTTGCTTTTGTTTGCCAATGTGCCTTTAAAAATGTCTCCATACAAGTAGGCATCACAATGTTGTGGCTGTGGGCTGTGTGCTATGACGCTCTTTTGAAACTCAGGAATGCTAAACCTGATCTATTTATATATCTATTTTTATCTTATTTAGATTATAAACTCTCTGGGGCAGGGATTCTCTGTTACTATGTATCTGTACAGAGCCTAGCACTGATCTCAGTTTGGGCATTGAGGCAAATCTGTAGTAATAATAAATAAATGTGATGTGTTTTGAAAGAAAAAGTTTAAAAGAGAAACGAGTTTAACTACTTGGTCTTTGCTCATGTACCACACTGTCATCTACTGGATTATTAGGATATCATTATGCATGTGGATTTTCACGTTGTGCCAACTTTTTCATTATAAGTCATTTTTTCCAGAGTTTAATAACTGGTCTGTAAACGTTGGTTTTGGTATGCAGCATGGTTCACATAATCCTAACCTCAGAGGAAGTTGTTTTGGAAAATATCAAGCTAATCAATCTCTCTTTTTTTCATTGTAGTTATAAGTGTGTTACAGGAAAAAGAAGGAGACATTTGAATGTAAAGACTCATTTTTCTGCATGTGTCACTCAAAACAGAATTTTAAAACAACAGATATGGCAGGTTATTAGTCCCTAAGGTGAAGTAATTTGCTGATGATTTTTAGTAGTAGTTTTGAAATAATGAGGAAGTAGATAGTCATGGCTGTCCTTCTCACTCTGAAAGTTCACAAATATTATTTAGAATGGGGTTCAGTAGGTTTTA
Source organism: Eretmochelys imbricata (assembly GCF_965152235.1). Taxonomy (NCBI): domain Eukaryota; kingdom Metazoa; phylum Chordata; order Testudines; family Cheloniidae; genus Eretmochelys; species Eretmochelys imbricata. The sequence goes on from NC_135572.1 coordinate 316,176,212, forward strand.
GCCCATGAGTTAAATTCTTTTCTGTCAAGATCTGGTTGGCTGCAAACTGGATTTTTCTTCAGTCACATTTTAGATAATGATTACCTACATTTTCAATAGTGACCAGTCATTTGAAGTGGCTCAGTTTTTGGGAGCTCAACTTGAGATACCTTAAGGGGGGCAGATTTTCAGAGGGTGGGAGCTCTGCACTTTTTGAAGATCACATTGGAGTCCAAATCACTAGTCAGTTTTGAAAATTTAGGCTGAAGTATTTAAAATAAGCATCTTTTTTTCTCTTGGCCTAGGCCACAGCAATGTGCACACCACAAAAAAGCTAAAAGCATGTCAAAGTAGTGACAAAAACAGTAAACATCAGGGGTGAAATATTGACCCCACTGAAGTCAATCGGAGTTTTTCCATTGACTTCATTGGGGCCAAGATTTACCACACGATTTTTTACATTGTTTTGCATACTCAGTGTCGCCTTAGTTTTCAGAGGCACCCATTCTCGATGGATGTTTCAAGACACATGATAATATTTCATCCTTAAAGGTAGATTTTCTGGTTTTCTTTCACTACCTTAGGTTGCATGGTGGGATCACAGAAAATCATGGATCTTTGTTTCAGAACAGTTGACCTCTTCATCAGATAGGTGCGGAAGCAATTTGAGTGGAATGGGCCTTTTTTGCTTGATGAGCACAGCCTTCCCTCAATCCATTTTATTCCTAGTAATTCAACGCCTTATGGTCTCTGTAATCACCACTACTTTTTAGTTTTTTGCATCTGAATATAGCTGTGCTGCCCTAGTAGCAAACCAGGGAACAAACTGCTACTCTAGGTTGCTTTCCTGCACCCACCACATCATCACTTTAGCATTCCCCAAACTACGTTTCAGACAATTTGCACTCATCCATACCCTAATCTCACTAAGATGCTGGCTGAAACAGTTGACTGCACTTTCTAGTAGGGTGACCAGGTGTCAGCACCCTTATCCCCCCCGCATCACTGCATCCCTCCCCGTCCCAACCCCCTGCACCCCCATCACTGCATCCCTCCCTGTCCCAACCCCCCACCCCATCCCCCCTCACTGCATCTCTCCCCCATCCCATCGCATCCTGCCTCCCACACCTACCCATCCCAGCCCTGTACCCCTTACAGCACTCTTCCACCCATCCCCTCCACCTCCCAGAGCCGCCACCCCCATGTCCCTCACCCCCAACACCCCTGCATCCCATTCACCTCATAGACTTCTGCACTCCCATATGTCCCTATATACCCCTGTGCCCCCCACATCCTCATGCACCTGTAGCCTTCTGCCTCCCCTTGAATCCCCATCCACCCCACATACCCCCCACAACACCTCCTCTCTCTTTCACTGCCCCCTCTCACCCCCACCCTGTTCTAGTCTTTGCCTTTTTTCCCTCCCCATCCTCTCTCCTCCACCCCCACCCCCACATTTTCTCCCCTCCAGCCCACCCTCCTCCCTTCCCTGGGTGATTTAGGCAGCCTCTGGAAAAGTATATGAAAAAGGGTCTCTGTGTAGGCAAGTGTGTGCATGCATGCATTGTATGTGTGTAAGAGACTGTGTATCTTTTGTGTAGGGAGGTGTGTGTATTGCTGCATGTGTGTATACCTGTGTGAATAATATTTGCAGCCTAACTCTTTGACTTTTATTCCTTTTGCTGGCTTGTGCACAAAAAAATTGATGACATAAAATATGTGTGTATTCATTTCACAACAAGTTTTTAAAAGAGAAGGGAGCTCTAAAAGAAATGTATTATTTCTCAGAGAGTGAATGTTGTTGACTAGTAATTGCAGAAGAGCCAATGTATCAGACATTTCTCCCCATCTTTGTCTAGCTACATTATAAACTCTTTGTTGCAGACTCTCTCTTTTTATGTGTCTAGCACCCAGCACCCTGGAGCCATGATCTTAGTCGGGGTCTCTAGGCACTAAACAACAATTGTAATAACAAATAATGTGTAAGTATATGTGTTAGTGCCTGCTAGGTGTGTACATATGAATACACGTGTAGGTGTGGGAGTCTTTTTTTTTTTTCAAATTTATTTGTATAGGTATCTGGACAGGTGTGCATTTCTGTGGCTGTGCTCTGTGGATTCGTATTTGGGCTTCAGGAGTGGGCCTTTAATGGACCCATTACAGCTGTGATAATGTGTGGTCCTAATTCCACACATAAAATTACAATAACTTCAGGGACCAAAAAACATGGAGCTGGTTATGAAAAATGGGAAGAGGGGAGGGAAAGAATCATGAACACCTTTGTGGAAATCTCATTTTTTAAAAAAATTACCCTTTTTGACTATTTTGCTGCCAGCTCTAGCGTCCTGTAACAAATAAAACCTGAACTTAGCATCATACATCTGTCAAAACAATAAATATGCCTGTTTGGGCCTTGCAGTGAAAATGAGCACGTGAGTGAGGGTGGGGGAGAGCAAGCAACGTGTGGGGGGGGGGGATGGAGTGAGCGGGGGCAGGGCCTTAGGGAAGGAGCAGGGCAGTGGGCAGGGCAAGGATGTTTTGGTTTTCTGGAATTAGAAAGTTGGCAACTCTCTAGGCTGAATGGAATACAGGTATATAAAGCTGAGTATCCTTCGCGTACTGAAAGCATTTCATTCCATATATCCTCACCTGCTGTCCAGACAACCTCCCATACTCACAGAATAAGAGGGATGACGGCAGAGGATCTTGTAATATCCCACATTTCCTTTAGGCAGGAAAGCAATTGTCTGACACTAACCTTTGGGAACTCTGCGTGACACGAATGGAATCGTGGAAGAGGAGTCACAGCCACTTCTGATGGGCATTGTAGTTGCATCAACACTTCATAATCCAGGGTATCAAAGATAGCTGAAGGATCTAATTAGTATGAGCACCTGATCTTTATCCATCACCAGGAGAAGATCATCAGCCAGTGCTACTTGTGGTTGGAACCTGGAGTGACAGGGTCAGGGAAGTCAGTGGCATACGAATACTCTGAGAGTTGTCTCACACAACCTTTTCCATAGGCTTAACCAGAACTAGAAGCTTAGGTACTGCTTGATAGTGTCAAGAGATGGCTGTTTGAATAAAGGCCAAACGTGCTTCCTTTAAAGCTGTTGGCTCCCTGCCCTCCTTAAAGGAGGCACTGGCAGTCTCCATCAGCAAAGAACTGGACCTCACCAATCACGGGATCCATGCCACAGGTTATGGCACGAAGTTCTCCCAACGCATCTAGAACCACTGACTAGAACCATTGGCTGAAAGTTAGGCAGAGAAGACCTATCATTAGTCCCCTCCAGGTACTGCTGTATAGATGCAGACAGCTCACTGAGGATTATTAGCTTGTTCTCCCTCTCTGTGTTCTGCATATAGATCCTGCTAGACTCAGGCTGCCATGAAGGCTGGTGAAAAGAGGCAAGGAAGCAGTGCACAAGGTCTCCATGCAGATGGCTTGGTCTCCAATGAGTCTCCCAACAACCATAGGCTTCTGGGGCTGAAGCCCCTTCTTGTTCTATAGGGGCCTCCCTCCTGCCCCAAGAAAACAATCAGACCTGCCAGGTTTGATGTGCTGAGTTTACAGTCTGCTGTGTGGGAAAAAACAATTTACAAGATGTTGTGGCCAGAAGAAAGTGCAGCATTTTCAGTTCTCTTTCATGCTCCTTCCCCCTGCTTTGTGTTTCATTAAACAACGATGAGTTCCTGAGGTGACTCAATGGGTCTTGAAATGTTTCTAGCAAACCTGACAATTGATGGACAGCTTAGAAACAAGACAGACTTTATCCTGCAGTGATAGAAGCCTTAATCATTCTTTGCCCTGTGTTTCAAATCTGTCAGTTGTAGATTATTATGCCTTGAACACAGTAAAAACAAAAACAAAACAAAAGCTTTGTCCCAAAAACTAAGGATAAAAAGGGGGAAGGCTCAGGGAAAGGACTCATCTACGTAGTCTGTGCAGTGCACCATGTATCTCCTGCAGTTTGTATTTTTTAATTTGTTGTCTGTTGCCAGTTGTCAGTTCAATATGTGGGTCTCTCACAGCCAATTAATTACACTTACATATTACCTGAGGGCGATCATTGCCAACTTAATTTGCTGTTACCTATAATAAGCAGAATCACTACACATCCATCTGCAGCTCTGTGATCCACTTATCGCACCAAGTACTGGCCATGCCAAGAGCCATGTAAACAGTGCCCCAGGTGTGCTTGGGGAGTCTTAATTAATCTAAAAGCAGTTTTACTTATTGGAGTAGATTGATATCAGCTCTGCTGTTGTTCATACTTGTTAACTCAGCAGTTCTTTAAATTGTGTATGATTGAGTCTCCCCTTGGACCTATGAACTCTGAACTATTAGGACAAGCAAAAGATGGGAAAAAAGCATAGTCAGGTAAAAATATTTGAAGGATCACCATCAGGAAGTCTCATAGATTCACAGACTTTAGGGTCAGAAGGGACGATAGTGATCATCTAGTCTGACCTCCTGCACATTGCAGGCCACAGAACCTCATCCACTCCTGAAATAGACCCCTAATCTCTGGCTGAGTTACTGAAGTCCTCAAATCATGGTTTAAAGACTTCAAGTTACAGAAACTTCACCATTTATACTAGCTTAAAGCAGCAGTGCCCAGTGCTGCAGAGGAAAGTGAACCCCACCCCAGGGTCTCTGCCAATCTGACTTGGGGGGAAGTTCCTTTCTGACCCCAAATATGGTGATCAGTTAGACCCTGAGCATGTGGGCAAGACCCGCCAGCCAGACTCGTGGGAAAGAATTCTCTGTACTAACTCAGAGCCCTCCCCATCTAGTGTTCGGTCTCTAGCAGTTGGGGATTTTTGCTGCTGTAGTCACCAGTGGGCTACATGCCATTGTACACACTCCCATCATGCCATCCCCTCCACACACTTATCAAGCTCAGTCTTGAAGCCAGTTAGGTTTTTTGCCCCCACTGCTCCCCTTGGAAGGCTGTTCCAGAACTTCACTCCTCTGATGTTCGAACTTGTTGATAGCTAGTTTATAGCCATTTGTCAATGGTACTGGTATTAATTGACGCATTTGGATCTGTGGTTATGTTAGTGCATTCCACATTTGATGGGTCAAATCCCGGAAATTGGAGCAGCTAATCTGATTGATCCAGAGGTGTGGACCTGCTTGGGTAGTCATGACACTTTCTCAGGTCATCCAGAACCACAGGTCACCATGCTACCCCCCTGCTCCAGTGAGAGAAAGACTTGCTGGTGCTAAATAGGGTGACAGCTCCCTGTCCCCCAGTCTGTTAGCCACACCAGACAAACTTCTCAGGACTCTGCCAGCCCTTATTTTGCTTTGCAGGTTAATGGTTGGTGTACCCCAGTTCCCGAACTTTCCAGAAGCATCCCCTTGCTTTGTCCAGGCCCGGTCACTGAACACTCACAGTAATTACCAAGTCCTCTGCCTCCAAAGAGACAGTGTACTCACCAGCTTACTTGATTCAGCTGTGAAGGCATCCTCTACTTCAGCTCACAGCACTGAGATGACTTCATAATAAAAGGAGAATAAGTTTATTAACAAAGAACAGAGATTCACAGATTCAAGGGAGTACTGAGTAAGAATAATGGAAACAGTGATGGTTACCAGTAAAACAAATGCATAGCACACTTCTAAGGGACTAATCATATCTTTTAACAGGCTAAAACATTTATCTAAGATAAGTTTTTCACGTAAAGCAATCACGCAGCAGCACCAGGGCCGCAGTCCAACTTTCATGTATTCCGACATGTATTACCAACAGGAGAGTGGGTTTGTTTGGGGGGGGAGTGTGTGTGAGAAAACCTGGATTTGTGCTGGAAATGGCCCACCTTGATTATCATACACATTGTAAGGAGAGTGATCACTTTACATAATCTATTACCAGCAGGAGAGTGTGGTGGGGGGGAGAGAAAACCTTTTGTAGTGATAAACACCCATTTTTTCATGATTTGTGTATAAAAACAAACATCTTCTGTATTTTCCACAGTATGCATCCGATGAAGTGAGCTGTAACTCACGAAAGCTTATGCTCAAATAAATTGATTAGTCTCTAAGGTGCCACAAGTACTCCTTTCCTTTTATGTATTCCGAGTGTTGTCCTTTTTGCTCCCTGAGAGATGGATAACAAAGGGGATCTTTCCCTTCTTCTGACAGTCCAGGAAACCTTTGAAAGTATCCTTTCGAAGTCTATCTCCAGATAACATCCTTCTTCCCCACTGCTTTGTGCTCAGGTGTGCTTACTGCTTTCTCATCCTCCTGTTATCTTGTTCTTCCTGTTTACCTCAGATGCAAATGAACTCCTATTTATTTGGCTTGTCCTGCTTAATTTACATCAGAGATATAAGCAGATGGGTAAATAAATATTCCTTTGTCTGGGAAAACATTTTTTTAATCAATTCTGGCTGGTTACATAGTTGAAATGTATTTTTAGTATCGACCTGCAACATCTGGCATGATACCTGTACGTACATCTCACAGTGCTTGTGGTAACCAGTATGATATAAGTTTTCATTGGATACCTCACGCGACATTCTTTGTAGATAAACGCTATGACAGCAATGTGCTAGGTGTACTGAGTTTGTAGGCCTGATAGGAATGGCTGTTACATGACAGTGAATCCTTTGCCAGTTGGCACGGAGAGGCTCTTAGAGCCACAGTAGGTCCTATCTCCTCAAGCAGTTCTCTGTGTGTCCTAGGTCTGTTTCTGCTGGGAGTGTAGGGCAGTTGTGTGACTTCAGCAGAGAGAGAGGAAGACTGGATATGTGTCCCTTACCCAATATAATACCTCCCCAAATATTTACTATGTAAGGGGTGTGCAGTTATTTAAGGGGCAGGGAAAGTGAAGAGCTGTCTGTTCCTCCCCTTTACCTATGCATTGGATCTTCAACCACACAGTTGCAGAGCTGTCAGCCAGAGAAACATGCCCCCTGTTGGGAGTTCAGAGAGGGACTGCACGCATTCACTGTCTCCCCTTATGTCATTTCCCAGCTTGGTCACATTGGTCTATGACTGCTCCCTTGGGATGGGGGAGAGATTGATCAGCCACAGAAGCACTATACAGCCATTGTACAGGGGAACTTGCATTATTTTAGTTTATGGACTTGTGTCTAGGTCTACAGGGTTCAGACTCCTGAGAGTTCTATGCCACAAATGACTGACACCAAGATATGGCCCTACAAGAGAGAGAAAAATGATCTAATGATCTAAACATGAGACTGGGAGCCAGGAACTCCTGGGTTCCTACCATAGCTCTGACACTGATTCACTTTGTGCTCTTGACCCAGTCAGTTAACCTGCCTGCCTCCCATTCCCCATTACAAACTGGGGACAATATTTCCCTACTTCATAAGGATTGATTAGTTGGTTACAGTTTGTAAAGCGCTTTGAAAAAACTGTATAAATGCCAAGTGAAGAAACTGCATGCTAATTTTAATTGATAACAATGTTGATTAACAAATATACAGCTCTAACAAATGCGATTTTTGTCTTCCAGTGGAAGAATAGGTGGACAGTTACCATTAGAACAGATTATGTCAAAGGTGCTTTTGGAATCTGCTAATAAAGACTGCTTCCTACTATTAACTATTAGTTATTATTAATTGTATTATGGTAACATCTAGAGACTGAGTTGTGCTAGGCACTGTAAAAAATTAATGAGACAGTCCCTGCCTTGAAGAACTTAATCTATAAACGATGCCAAATTGTTTTTTGTTTGTTTGTTTTTGCACCCACAGACTGATAAATGAGGGCACTGTGTATATTTAATTTCCTGTACTCTGAGGGACTCCAAAGTCCTGATTCTCATTTACACTAGGATCACTTTATGCCACTTTGGCAGTGTAAAGAGGCCTTATAGTGAATGTATATGCCCAGCAGTCCTAAGGATTTCAGGGCAGTTCTGATTTTCAAAACAGTCCTGACGTATTTTTGTTAGATGAGGCTGCTCCAATAAATGATTCATCAGGTAGTAATAATAAAATTTAAGAAGTTACATTGACTTTTATATCAAAACAACTAACCCCCTGATATTTAAGGGGAGAAGTTTAGGCATAAACACCATCATCTTGTTCTTTTAAAACTCAGCACTGTGAGGTAACACTGTGCCTGGGTTAGATTAGGTGTTGCCTTAGCAACACAATTAAAACCACATTTTAGAAGAGAAAAAAGCATTATATGGTTTCGCTTGGGGAACATTAATAAGGGGAACATCCCTTCCCTCTGGTCCTGTCCTTGTTCCCATTGAAATGTTGACTTCATTATTATTGTAATGTTTTTCAAGTTTCCCTCTTCAGTGTGAGTACTGAATATATTTGTTGCAAACCCAACTTAACACTCCAATAGTCATTGCATGTTACTGAATAATTGCATTAGAAATAGTTAATGCTTTTAATGGTTTATTTAAAATAGACCTTTGACATGAAACTAATATTTTCCAGATCTGCAGACTTAGGCCCATAGAAGTCAATTGGAATTTGCCATTGACTTTGTGGAAACAGGATCTAGCCCTAAGCTGTAACTTGTCCTCCCTTCTCCCTCCTTGTCACCCGCAGCTCATTTCCATTCTCTTCCAATGTTACCTTCACCTGAGGAGCCACCTCCTCAGGCTTGTGTACCTCTGCAGTTCTGTTTTGAGGATGCAACTCCACTGCCTTCGCACTTGAATATAGAAGACTCATCGCTACTCTTCCTTTGGTGGCATTATCAGTACATTGGCTGGCTGGAGCCCATTAGGTAGGCTTGCCGCAGAGATAGGCTCTGCAAGCACTCGATATCCATTGGTATTTCCTAGTACCCAGCAGCGTTCATTAAGGATCTTCCCTCTACAAGGAGGAATAACAGTCTTCTGTTTTTCTGCCCGCTTTAACATTTCCAATCTGCCCCCCCCCCCCCAGGCCCAGGGAACAACTCTGCCTCTCTGCTGGAGCCAGTACTCTACTCAGCAGAGCATTCGTCTTAGAGTGCCCGTGATGGTTCATCTTCCTGGTTCCTTCTCCTGGCAGCAGTAGCTCCTTCAGCTCAGTAATGATGTTCATTCCTAGAATCCCTGGGACTCCTTCTCCCATATGGCTCCCTTCAGAGGCTTTGTCTTTCAGGATGAAGATGCATTTTCCTGACAGTGTCTGGCCCATGTACTCTATGTCTGCTTCAAGGCATCCCATCACATCACTATGAACTGCTGTTAGATGTACAAAGCATGTACTGTGCATGGTCAGCTCCTTGTCTTTCAAATATTTTTGAAAATGTGACTCAGTAATGGTGGTGACTTCTGAGCCAGTATCTAACAAACATCTGGGCTTCACCCCCCACTGTACGTACTTCAGCAGTTAGACAGTCTCCAAATGCTCGCTTGCGGAAGTCACTAGATATGCTGACACTGCCAGCATTCCTATTAACACTGTCTGCAGAGCAATTTTCCACCAAGGACAGGCCTAGGAATCCTTCTGCCACTGCTTGGCCTTCTACTGTAGATGGACCACTCACTCCTGGCCCCCCATTGGTTTTGAGTGCCTGGGACTCTGCTCTCCTTCTCAGTGGACATTCTCGGCTAGTATGCCCTGCCTTTAACAAGTGTAACAAATGTACCTTCCCAGCTCGTCCTTCAGTGGGGATCTTCGGGATCCCAGTCCCATTGGATATTTTGGCATACTAATGGAATTTTTTGTTTTCATCAACTCGGTCGTCACTTTCAGTATCTCCTCTTGTTGGACTGCCAGTTTTTGGACAACTTCACTTAAACTTTCCAGTGTTAACTGTGTTGGGGCAGGGTCTTTTCCCCAGCAGTTGCATCCACTAGGCCCCCACTTCATGTACGGGGGTTAGACTCAGCTATCTCTGCCACAGGAACTTCCTCTTCTTCAGACCACATAATGGCAGCCTGCATGAGTTCATGGAACTTCTTACTGGGCTCTTCCTTGTATCTCCTTTTCATTTCACGGCAGAGGGAATCAACCCAGAGCTCCAGCACCAGCTGCTCTTTCAGAGCCATATCTGGGTCTGGAACTCGTCGAGGGTCTCTCCGCTCCACTTTTCTCATTCTCTCCTGGAGGTCATACGCATATACCCGGACAGTTTGACCGTGCTCCTGCTTTCTCTCAAAGAACTCTTTAGTCTGGTTCCAATAGGTACCTTGTCTTTATAAACCTGCAGGAGGAGTTCAGATACCTTTTCCAAATCTTTCTTGTCTGCCGTTGCCATGAGCTTTACTGAGGCCTTGGCCTAGCCCTTGAGGTGTTCCTCTATGAAGTCCAAATGATCTTTTTCAGGTATTCTTAGCACACACATAGCTGCCTTCACAGACTTTATCCACTCCTCTACTGTAATGTCTCCTGGTCTAGTCGGGAAGATGCTAAACTGTGACCTTCTGCTCCCGTGGAACATAAATAGTAGGGGGTTTCTTAGCTTCTGCTGCCTGTTGATCTATTACTGCCTTAGCCAGTGATAAGGCTTCTCTCTGTTCAGTTCTAGCTTCTTGTCTTGGTCTGATAATCTGTGCTGAAGTTCAGCAAACTGGTCCCATAGTTCTTTAGTTCCATGGTAGGGTTCTCGACCAGGCATAGAATCATAGAATATCAGGATTGGAAGGGAACTCAGGAGGTCATCTAGTCCAACCCGCTGCTCAAAGCAGGACCAATCCCCAACTAAATCAATGTTTATGTGCTTTTAATGGTTGACAGTGAATATCCCACTATATCCCAATGAATGACAGTGCTACCAGAACTCAACCAGTAAACCAATGGGATGGACCCTGTGAATAGAATCCTGTTCGTGACACCAATGTAAGCAGGGGAACGGTCCCACTTGTGCACTGTTCCCTTGGGACAGCAGACCTGGTATTTCTGTAAGTTTTCATTGGATAAAGGCTGGACACTACAAGTGAACACTTCAGAGGGGCTCAGGACCTGGGGTGCATCTACTGTTAACCTGCAAGACAAAGTAAGGGCTGGCACAGGCCAGAGGAGATTGTTTGGGTGGCTGGTGGTGTCAGGGAGCTGACACCCTGTTAAGCAGAAGCAAGTCTCCCTCTTGCTGGAGGTCATGGGAGTAACAAAGTGACTCACAGCCCTGGGCACCCTGAGAACCCTCACAGGAAGCATTCATCAACAACTGGTATTTGGTAAAATTATGTGCACTGTACATTTGTTGTAGTCTCATCTTCCATGCCCTGTTCAATGATTCACTGATAATCATATATGTTCATAAGCAGGGATATTCCATTTTAGAAGATAACTCTGCTCACTTACCTATCACCAGTTTCCTTTTCCTTTATGGCATAGCAGTAGGTAAGCACTGTTGGGAGCCTTTTATAGTGGGATATTCATGCAAGAAGCAAAAAAAAAAAAAATGAAAAACAAATGATCAGAAGAAAATTTTTTAAAAAAATATTTAGTCTATTTTGGCAGTCCATTGCAGTGGAGTAACTGGAGAGAAGGTTTGGAGAGGAATGAAAAAACTAGCATGGTTTTATTACCTAACGCAATGGGTGACAAAGATCATAAGCAGAACAAAAGGGGCAGAGAAGAAAAGCAAAAAGTCTTTTCTCTATAATTCTACTTTTTTGATACTTCTATCTAATCAAACTCAAAAGCAATGCAATTTATTTATGTGCATTTGCTGCTCTGTGTACAGCATAACTTTTATTATCCAAGCTTCAATTGTCCCAAACTCCCTGTCTTGCTAAGCAGTATCATGTCCCTTGATGAGGGAATTTCAATTTTCTATATAATAATTCACAAGTATTTGAAACTTGAATTTCAAAATCTATTCATTGAGCCCCATGACATTTAGATTAGGATGCACTGCGTATAAAATGTCTGATTCTTCATAAGGATGAATCCTTTATAGAAACAAAAATCTTATTTGTATATAAGGTGGGCCTGAACCAAAAGCCTTGCTATGAACCTTGAGGCAGTTTGGATGCGAAGCAGAACCCAGCTCAGCATCTGAGCACAGCAGGTCAAGCCCATCTCTAATTTGTATCTGTCCAATTGACACCAAACCCATAGGAGAGAGCCTCTGAACAGTTGAATGAATCACATAATGTATATGCAACCATTTCAAAATATAATAGGACAGGGCCCGATTCCTCTCTTTCACCAGTTTTACACTGTTGTAATTCCAGTGAGTTACTCCTGATTTTCACGAGTGTAAAGGTAAATCGGAAAAAGACTCTGAAATCACATGTGCTTTTTGGATACTTTGCACCAGCCATGGTAGTACAAAGTGACCGTAGAGCAGCCATAAAGCTTCCACAGCAGGCACGCAGAGGGTGTTGGGAGCAGGCCTGGAGATAATGAGGGCATGACCAGGGAACTCCTACACTCCAGAATGCCCTGCTGCAGGAACAGTTGCTTTATATAGTGCTAGTAGCTGAACTCAAGTATCAGAGGGGTTAGTCTGTGTTAGTTTGTATCCACAAAAACAATGAGGAGTCTGGTGTCACCTTAAAGACTAACAGATTTATTTGGGCATAAGCTTTCGTGGGTAAAAAACCACTTCTTCGGATGCATGGAGTGAAAATTACAGATACAGGCATATATATAATGGGAGTTACCTTACAAGTCGAGAACCAGTGATGACAAGGCCAATTCAGTCAGGGTGGATGTGGTTCACTCCCAATAATTGAGGAGGAGGTGTCAATACCGAGAGAGGCAAAATTGCTTTTGTAGTGAGCCAGCCTCTCCCAGTCCCTATTCAAGCCCAAATTAATGGCGTTAAATTTGCAAATGAATTGTAGCTCTGCAGTTTCTCTTTGAAGTCTGTTTTTGTTGAAGGTTGGCTACTTTTAAATCTGTCATTGAATGTCCAGGGAGATTGAAAGTGTTCTCCTACTGGCTTTTGTATGTTACCATTCCTGATGTCCGATTTGTGTCCATTTATTCTTTTATGTAGAGACTGTCCGGTTTGGCCAACGTACACGGCAGAGGGGCATTGCTGGCACATGCTGGCATATATCATATTAGTAGATGTGCAGGTGAATGAGCCCCTCATCATGTGGCTGATGTGCTTGGGTCCTCTGATGGTGTCGCTAGAGTATATTTGGGGACAGAGTAGGCAATGGGGTTTGTAGCCGAACTGGCTCTCAGTAGTGCTGGGGTCTGGAGGCACATTTCCACTGCTCTGGATTCCTGTGCCGGGCTCCGCAGTGGCCCAGGGATGTATCGACTCTCAGTGTTATTTCTTAAAGGGACACTGTTAAGGCTGAGAGGCCTAAAATTTAGGCTTTCCTCTTTGGTTTGGAGATTGGTCTTCAGCATGGTCTTCCTTACCCTGGTCTTGTAAACATAGGAACTATTGAAATGCAACCTCCCACGCAATTACAAATAAGTTGTTTTTTAAAGTCTTCTGTCTCTGGTATAAAGAAAAAAGTGGGAAAAATGATTGCCCCTTTGTATGCATTCTTAGTGGGCGGGCACAACTTTCTGGTATAGATTCTTTTCTCTGGGGTTGTCTACACACAGTTGTACCACTTTAACTATGTCAGTTTGAAAAGGGGATAGCTAAAGCTGTACAGCCCCCTAGTGTGGATGTAGTTATACCGGGTTTCTATTGGTATATCTTATTCCTGTAAATGTTGGGGTTTAAGCTATATTTGCATATGGATCCTTTATACAAGTGTAACTCTGCATCCTAACTGGTCTGCGCAAATACTGTGCATAGACCAGGCTCCTGAAAGAACAGTGTGCACAGAGTTGTCATTGGATTATGCTGACATCTTGAATGAGGAGCAGAAGACAGACTGGCAGCCACACCTTCCAAGGATAGTGAGGTTTTGAGCATGTTGTTGCTTGAGCATTGCTTATCTTGGCTGAGTGCATAAACCACCCCAATGTTTGAGTACCGTCTGCTTTGAAATTTCCATTCTGTGCCTGAACACCCAGAGCTCGATGCCTGTGAATGGGTCTGGTGTCCGCCGTCTAGTGGTCACAATCTCTGGCAGTCACCCCACCTAGTGGTCGCAGTAGGAGGGGTAGGGGAACCTGGGTCCTCCTGCTATACCGGGTTGCGACTCAGGGCCCTGAGAGGCCTGTCCAACGCCTTTCACCTGGGGTACCTCAAGTCAGCCTCCATGGGTCACATCCTACCTCCCCCTTGCCTAAGGCATTCTGCAATTTGGCCTAGCCAGCACTTCCACACAGGTTGCCTACCATCTCCAGTCCATAAGAGCTGCCACTCACCAATGCTTCTCCTCCTGGTCTGGGTCTGGCTGCGTCGTCCACTGAAGCAACCAGAACCAGCCCTTCTCCCTACCCTTTCCATCCCTAACTGAGCCGACTGACTCCCTTTTAAGCCCCACTTCCAAGTGGAGCATGCTTGACATGGACAGAGGGGCAGGGCCTGCTGAGCCCAGAGCTGCTCTTTCACCCTTTGCTGTCCAGTGAGGGGTTTGTACACCCTGTCACACAGCCCAAATCTTATCCTAAGAGTGACCCTTGGAAAATTACCCTGTTAAAATGCTTCCTTACTTTGAAGAGTGAATACGGAAAAATGGCCCCTTTTTACTGATCAGATTTGCTCTCTGTGTTTATTCAAAATCAAGTGAGTTTGACTGAGTTAAGTGACTACAATAAGAATTTACTGGGTTTTACTTTTGTCGGTGCTGCAGAGCCCACACAGATGGGAGGCTGTTCCTCCCTATGCAACATGAACATATTGGTAATTGCTTATGAAGTTCAAATCAGTTACCTCCATACAATGGGGTTGCAAAGTTAACATGAAAGGTATAACCTGAAGATGAAAGGTGCACACACGGGTAACAGAGGCCCTGATTTTGACCTGCAAAACCTTTATTCCTGGTGAATGATGCATGTGAAGCAAAGAACCCAAATTGACTTTCGGAGCCTAGGTTGAACTTGCAAGACTATAAACTGAGCGTGTTAATAAGGAATCATCGAGAGACAATCAGCATGGACCCGCACAATGCTATTTTAACAGAGGCACTTTTCAGAGAGGAGCTGTGTGCTCAGTGAAGGGCTGCTCGTATCGCACCACTAGAAAATATATAGCTTCAATTTTGTTTTTAAATTGATATATTGAAATGGAGTGAGTCTGCATTAAAAGGGAAGTTACACAAATACCTTAATAAACTTAGCACAGTGTGGTTTTACACTAAAATGAGGTCTGGAAATAATACGAACAGCTTGACTTTTCCCTGAGTATTACTTAAGAGTTTGAAATGTCTAAAAGTGAAGTATGTTGGAGTTAATGAAAACCACACAGGACAAAATAAAGGCACAGTGCAAGGGCTTTTTGTCAGCAAAGTAAAAAAGAAAATATACCACCTATTGGCAGGTATCATTGATGTTTTGATTATTAATAATATTTACTTCGGTACTTCTGAGATCTCTGTTGCTACAATATGAGGCTTGCTCCCACTCCCATTGAAGTCAATGGCAAAACTCCCATAGATTTCAGCAGATACAAAATCAAACCTTAAATATGCTCAATGAAAGAGTATCTTGTTGTTTGTATCTGTGTGTAATTAGTGTGGACAGAGTCCTGTGGTCCTTATTCAGACAAAGTTCCAATCAATATCACTTGTAGTTTTGACAGTGTAAAGCCCACAGTATTAGGCCCTTTTACATCTGAGTTATTCTGTGTTGAGAAATGAGGGATTTGTTTTAATGAAGTGGAGGGAGTTGTGTAACACAGACTCCTACATTAGCACTGTCATTGGCAATGAACAGAATAACCAATATTTGTGTACAGTGAGAACTGTGGCTATGGTTAAGGCTCTGCTCCTGCAGTTGGATAGGGACTCCTTGTGGGCATAAGGGTCTCTGCTAGCAGATCCCAACACGGTAAAGGAGCCTAAGAATTTATCATTTTACTGAGTCATCCGATGATTGTAGCTCCTCTCTGCATATTTTTATTTTATATTTCATTGACCATGAGGTGACTGCTCCTTTTAACAGTATGTTGACTATTTTCTTTATTTATTTGGATTTTTTTCAGGATTGCACCTTCCAATTACTTTCCCTGGATGCCTGGATCAATATGTGCTGTCAAAGTCAAACATCGCTAGTGGCCCTTCTCAGCCTGTGAAATCACGCGAGGGTGATGAAAGGACAAATTCTGCCCATCTGTGGTACTTGTGGAACTGGACCAATAGCGCACAGCTGTAAGATAATGATTTTGTATCATTATGTTCTGGATGTCTGTATATGTTTCGTAGCATGTTTGAGCGAGAGGCAGTCCAGCAGCATGTAGAAAGGAAGGATCAGAAGCCCAGCAGCATTCTCTCTATGCAGGTACTTACACGCCATCATCACTGCAGTATCTTAGGGCTTGTCTACACATACAGTGCTGCAGCGGTGCAGCTGTCCACACTGGCGCTTAGGCTGCTGTAACTTATTTTTCTCTGGTGAGTGGTTTATTCACACCCCTGAGCGATGTAAGTTATGCTGACATAAACTAGTGTAGACGTAGCCTTAGTGCACACACACACACCTTCATATACTGAGATGATGAGGATCATTTAATCACCTAGGTAGATACAAATACAGACACACCTCTTAATAATATATAAGTCTGTACAGTGGCAGATCTATCAACCCATGCCCTGTTTGTGCCCTGCCCTATCCCCCACCCCCAACCCACAAGCTCTTCTGTGCAGAGAGCCCCCATGAAGCTGAGGTCTTTGGCATATTGGAATTTGCCCTCACAGCACAGGCTCTCCAAATCCTGCATCTGTTTCAGCAGAACCACACAGGTTCTGCCCCCTGGGACCCTCTGGGAGAGATTCTGGCCACTCCATCAGCACTGCTGTGTGGGGAAGCCAAGCCTCTGTGCTCTGGGTCTCCCGGGTGGATTAAGCTTCTGGAGCAGGATGCAGCACTGGTTCCTCACTTAGTCTCTCTGGCGTTTTTCCTGAGCAGTGGCTCTCAGTCTGGGAATGGAGCTTCTCTGCACACCTGCCCTAGGCCACCAGGGCCAGTGCTGACCCTTGAGATAAACCAGTTGCTTAAACACATCCTGTCCCAGAACTCTCCCTACAAAGATGTGGTTACTATTTAACTCTCTCAGGGTCACGCAGTAATTGTAAAGCAGTTAAAACACTTATTACAGAGTCTAACACATTTCTGCTTTTACTTAATCATATAAAGTACAAGACAGTACAGCTCATACAAAGCAATATACATTCTAAGCACAATGCCCCTAACTAGCTCGCTCTTCCCTTGTGAGTCCTTGGGGGACCATTTGGGTTCAGGGAGGCAGGCAGGGAGTCCCCTGCATCTTGAAGTGTTGCATGCTGATGGGTTGCTTCTTCCTCATGGGCTGGAGAAAATTGCTCCTGAGCAGACCAGTTTCTGTCCTTTTAAAAACCTTAGTGCCCTGTGTCAGGGGACGCCTTTGCCAGCTTTCCCACATGAGCACAAATCCCTGGCAGGTTACTTCATTGCCAAGGCAAGTTCCCCTCTGCTAAACCAGTTCTTCTGGGCAGAGACTAGTCTTTTGTCTTGAGCAGCGGTTCTCAAACGTGGGTCGAGATCCCAAAGCTGTATTGATGTTGGGTTCTGAGTAGATGGGATGAGTGCTGGGAGGGTGAACTGAGGGCAGTGGGTTGATGGGATGGGGGGCTGAACTGATTGGGTGGTGATGAGCGGGACTGGGGGACTGAACTGTGGGGGAGCTGAATTGAGGTGGGTTGGGTGGAGACAGAACTGATGGAGGCTTGGGGGACAGAATTAATTGCTGGGCAGGAGAGGGGCAGATGTCGCGGTGAGAGCTCCTGCAGCAGGCACCAAAATCACCTTATCTGATACATGTGGGAGGGTGAGCAACACTAACTGTCACATGCACACATCCTGGGGATGGACAGGGGGAGTGCAAACATCAAGAGACTGGTCTAAAAAACACAACAAATTCTTTTTAAAAAAAAACTCATGATTTTGGGGGAGGTCTGACTCTTGATTTTTGATCTATTGATCAATACAATTTGGCAAGACAGTTCCACAGCTAATTCTTTGCAAACTACTGTAGCAAAAGACCAATAGCTGGACATCCCTGTAGTGTGGCCACTGACGCATTCCTGGAATACTGGACATTCTGGTACTTCCAGGAATGGAATGGCCCCACCTCCCGCCGGCGTGACCTTGGATACACAGTATGTGCGAGGTCATGCCACATGGGAGGGTGCCATTTTTAAGAACATGCTGCTCTGCCTCCACTGATGGGACCTTGAATGTGAGGTCACACTGGTGGGAGCAGAGCAGCACAATGTTCAAAAGGGCATCCCTCATCTGATACTGGACAAACCATGTCTAATTTTGTCTGAGTACCAGACAGGGGACAAACCCTAGAGAAACAGGACTGTGCAGTTAAATACTTGACCAGTTGCCTGCCTACATCCCTATCATGTCCAAATCAAAGCCTGCCAGATTATTGCTCACTAATTTATGAAGGGCTATTTCCTCGTGTCATAGTCTTTTACAGTATTTTATGAAGGTGCTGGTCTTGACTCTCTACTGTTGCCAGTCCTCCAGGATTGTCCTGGAGTCTCTGGGAATTAAAGATTAATTTTAAACTAAAGATTATGTCATGTGATGAAATCTCCAGGAATATGCCCAACCAAAACTCTCTTCAGTGATGTCATGCAATAACCACATGAGCGTGACAATGGCATTTATTGTGTGTGACCCCACTTAAATGTAATGGATCAGCGTTCACGTTGCACTCCCTGTCAGTACGGAGCCGGGGAAGTTAATAATCCAATCAGTGGACCAAATTTGGTGATGAATCCTGGGCATGTGCCACCTGAGGCACATTGTGCATATGTTAAGAAGACTTAAATGTAAGTAGTTTTTATTAAAGATAGTGTAGGTTTTCTCTTTTCATTTCTTCCTGGCATTAGCACAGGGCAGAGTTAAAGTTGTTTAGGTGCCTTAACTTTGTATTTCCATTCCTTAACATGTTTGGATTTCTTTAAAATTGGATTTCTGGGTTGGTCATGCCTGCTTTTGCAATAATTACAACATTGCTGTGATGTTTTTTTACCTATAAGTTCCTGATATGTGCTCTCAGCTGTAATTCCATCTTGCCATAGTTTTTATCTGGGAATTACGATGAAATAAATCTTCCAAGCAGTAAAAACAGACTTGGTGCAAGCATTATTCCAACCTACTTGGTTTCATCTCTTGTGTCACTTCACTGGGGAAGAAAGGCTCCTATTTTCAGTATTCTTATACCTCATTTTCATTTTCATATAGAGGAAGCAAGCACTTTCCTAACGCTTATTGTTCTTATTTTGCAGGAGTTCTATACCAGCTTCAGCTGACCACAAGGAACTCTTGAAAGCTCAAGACCTTTCCATCATCATCAAAGCGTATGTGCTAGTGACATCCTTAACACCTTTGCGGGCATTCATTCATTCAACTGCCATTGTCTGGCTTCCTCCCAGGACAAAGCACTTTTCTGTAAAGGTAAAACTCTTCTTTTCTAACTGGTTCATTCACTCAAAGTGCAGTGGTAGAAAGGCAAACAATTTAGTTCCTCTTTCTTCTTCCTTCATTATTAGCCATTCCTACTGAACACAAAATATACTTTTCATCGATAGCTTTCATTAGTCAGACAAAAGAGCAGTGTTTGGTTGGCAAAGGAGGAGGCAATATTGTCATGCACAATGGGGTTATCAGGGCACTTCCAAGTTTTGGCTCGGTTGTGTGAGAGCAGATGCAGAGCTGTTGTTACGCTCTCCAGCACAACTGTGCAGACACTGCAGTGATGAAGCTTTTCCTAGCTTGGTGTTAAAGTAAGAAAGTAAAATCAGTACCTAAAATAAGGGCTGGTTTGGGATCTTTAATTTTTTGAACTAGAGATGCGAGTTGCCCTTTATGAGAGAAGTGGTCACAAGCTAAGGGAAATGCTCTGTAAGATGGAGGGAATGGGGCTCCAGTGCACCACCCTTAGGATCCTAGGTTCTGTGAAGATGGATGCTTTATAAACAGGCTTGAAAGGATTAGATTTTATCAGTAAATGTTGCTTTCACTGCACACACACAAATTGTTGGGAAAATATTTCCGTCAGTAATAATAGACATTTACAGCTAGGCAAAGTAAGAAAAATGCACCTTGGAAACTTATTAGAGTTTGACTTAAAAAGATATTCACTTTGTGTATTTTGACATGTGGTGTTAATATTTGTGTTTTAATGGTTATAAAGCTTTAACTTTCTGAATTTCAGGGTCTCTTGTCATTAAATAATTGTCTTCCCCTCCCCCCCCCCACAATTTCATGCAATTCTGGAAACTTAAATTGATAAAAACTTTAAAAACGCATAAAGAAATACAAATCGAATCCTGCCAACCCTATTTATAAGTGCCTAAAATAGATTAGATCTTGTCATCTCCAGGTGGCGGGGGAGAGACTGTGACCCATCTTGCCCAGTGGCACGTGCCTCCTCATGGGTATCCTGCTTCTCCTTTGTTCCATTTAGCGAGAAACTGCTTGCGACATAGCAGCTCTTCCTGCAATGCCAGAGGATCTGCTGCCTTGTGGATCATTCCATCCTTCCTTCTGCAGAAGGGAGACACTAGGGCTGCAGAGTCTTCTATGGGTCTCACCTGGAGTGTCTCAACTCCTGCACCATTGCTTGAGGGTTGAGGAAGCTGCTTCCACACTTGCCCACAAGAAGATCCTCAGATCCCAACTGAGTCACTTGGGTAGGGGGGCACGATTTGGGTCTTAATCAGCGTGAGTGCTGGCGTTATGCTACAATGCCACAATCCTACTATGATAATGCTAAAATGTTGGAGCATATTGAAGCCTATGAGATGATGTTGTTACTCATTTTTACCATCTACCCTTGTGGAAACTAATTGGTCTTCCTCATTTAAGTCACCCACTGAACAGACTTCTGCTTCCTCTGAATTTAATTTAATTTTAAGTTAACTGAAAATATTACAAGTGTCCAGTGACATCATTATAATCCCGTAACTAGGAACTAGCTTAGAGGATAATAATCATTAGTAGTTGTGGAATTGCACTCTGGAAAATAATCAGCGCTGAGACAAGTCTTCAAAAAGGGGCATCAGCCACCATTTACAGAACATTCTGGCAGCTGAAGAAGCAGTAAAAGTGATAGATAGAAGTAGCAGCACATAGAGAGGAGTTCGAGTGTGGTTACTGCTTCTGTGGTCCTATATCTTCCACAGCTTTAGACAGAGTTGTCAGAACGGCAAGAGTTATACAAACAAGAGTCACCAGAGAAAGCACTTCTATGGTGATGTAGATTTAAATGCAAATTAATACAATGATGGAGAACAGGATATATTACGCTGCCTCTAACTATAAACAGGATATTCTATATAGAGCTTGAGAGAAGTCAGAGGGTCTCCAAGAATTAACCAGTAAAAGCAAGGCACTGTATAATCTAACAATAGAAATTCTCTAGGTGTGACCAGCTAGCATATGTGGAAAATACATAAAGGATTTCTGGGCTTGACACAATGCAGCATCAGATGCACTGTGCAGGAGAAGCAGAAAATAGCACTTCGTTCTGGAAATAATGGTGGAAAATTAAATGTTTAAAATAAGTATTTTTCTCCCTGTCTATAAGTCAGCTATAAACCATTTTGTCATGATCGTAGAGCATGTTTTCAATAAACTACACAGAGTATTCAGCCAAACCCACAATGCCAGTTACCCGCCTACAGCAGACACAATGAGCCAGGACCTCTGAATGAAGCCAGTGGCGCTATGCCAGTTGATGACAGCTGAGGAATTTGGTCCATAATAACTAGAAATGTTCAGCCTCAGCCACACGTTTCTGAAATGTGGGATTTCTTTGTGAAGTATCTCTTGTGTGAATGAAGGAAAAAATGCTCATTATTTGTTGTGCAGCTCCAAAAATGTCAGTAGTTTACAACTATTATACATAATTCTTACAAATCACTTTTACTCACCCTGCATATAGTGACTGAGGTTTTCAGTGACTTTATCCACCATCTGTGCCTTAAAAAAAATAGAAACCTTGAAAAATAATTGCATAAAGTACATATCAAGGAATCTATGTCCAATCAGTGTGTCATCATTCCTGTTCATGTCAGGAGACATTGTGCACTCTCACTGAGCAAATAATTGAAGCCTAAACGTTTTCCTATATATTGCCAGTGTTGATGTGTGAAATGCTCTTCACTTGTTAATTACCTCAAGGTTGACAGGCCATGCAGTGTTCACCAAAAAGGGAGACTCTTATTTCCATCAGGTGCTTTGCACTATTTTGTGTAGGACTTGAAGACTGGACTTGCGTCCATGTGTGCAAATTAGCACTTTAATTCTCTTGAGCAGTATTCCCCTAACTGTCTTCAGGATCCTGGTTGTGGTTGTTTGGTAACCAAGGGTTCTGTCTTTTTATATTTTGGCAACACTTGCATAGCTTGTCATGTCAATATAGAATTTTTGTATTATATTGACAGGTTTTAAGAGACTAACTGATACCGGTGCTTTAAAGTCTTAGAAAATGGTTTAATTACTCAGGTTAACCATTTTGATCTATTCACCCTCCCACCTACCATCTTTTAGAGGAGGCATTTGCTTTCACATGGCTCCAGTCATGTCCTATGGGAGAGCAATTGGCACAGAGCTCTGCATCATCTGGCATTTTACCTTACGTAGTAGGTAGTATTTTGCACTGCCACAGGAGTGGCTGAGAATCTGACTCCATGTATGTGCACATGCAAAATGGTAGTTAGGTGCCTGATCGTTTTCTGGGTCTAATTACCCATTTTGTGAACTCGTGCAACTTTAGGTGCTCATCTTAAAACATTGTTCAGAAGTAACTTTCAAAGCATGCATCACACTAAAAAGAACTCGTTAAAGTTAGTTGTTGTTGTGTAACAGTTCCATAGTGTAAGCCAAAATTACCGACCATTGAAATTGTCTCTTGTGTATTGTGCATTTGAAAATTTTAATAAACAAGATGTTTTTTCCAAGTTAACATATGTGCAAACAAAACAGGAACAGTATGCTCTCGGGAAATATGCCTTCTAATATGATTTGGGGCTCTCACTTAGAGCTGCACATTGTGAAAATCAGGTGATAATATTGCCCTCATGTGGCCTCTTTGGATATTGCCTCAGGACCTTCCAAAAATAATTTTTAATGTAAAATAGAATTAAAACATACATGTAAGTAAAGAGCAAAACTTCTGACACAACAGAAACTTTCAGTGTTCCTCCCCACCTCATTTTATTTTATAAGGGTGTTTTAATTACCCAATTTTTACCTTTATTTCTTTGGCAGAAACATACGTGAAAGAACTCTATGTATCCTTAACTCTTGATTAGGTTTTGAATTAAGCTTGTGATATAAATGAAATTAGGCCCTGATCGTGCAAACACTTATGCCTATGCCTAACTTTACTACTGTATGTTGTTAAGCACTCGCATATGTGTTTGCAGGATCAGGGCCTTCATTTGTAATGTTGCCGTAGTTGTTTGGTTCTAAAGTCAAAACCCACCTCTCTCTCTTACCGCTCACTACCTCCAAAAAATCCCAACATTTTAAGTGAGAGTGTATTTTAGACAGGAAAGTAAGACTGTCATCTGACCCTCCTAACTCACTTCTTTATGCTCTTTTTCTCTCTTACAAACGTCTAGGGGGCATATCTTTAATGGTGGAAGTCCAGGCCACCCCAAATCCTAGAGAGAAGCAGCTGCTTATTATTGGGAATTATATTTCCCCTTCCAGAAACCGAATCCTTGGAAGTCTGCCTCCATTATTCTCCAATAACATGGTATTTTGGGAAGGCCCAAGTCTTCCCACAGCAACAAGAGGATCCATAAGGAATTCTGTTGGTGGGTCACCACTGCTGTACCGCCTCATCATTTCCAAAAGCCCAGGACCATGGTTAGGAGGCCATAGTTATTCCAGTCCCCACTCAAAGTACATTAAAGTCAGTGGAAGTCTTATTATTTACTTCACTGGGCTTTGGTCTTGGCCTTAACAGCAGAGATCATTAGAGGAAAGGTTGTTAGAGGCCTTTTTTCACTTCCTCCCCACCAGCAGAAATTTAGAAAACAATATTCTCAGGGATTACTAGTAACCACTGAAATAAGTGGGTAATTTAAAATAAAATGATACTCAGAGAACATTTTCCACGTAAATGAATTAAAACAAACTTTAGGTGGGATGAATTTGTGGCTTAATCTATTAACCGACTTCCTTTAAAACTAGATTATGTAAGAAAAAATATGCACAAATAGGAAATTTACTATACAAAATAGTTGAATAATGTCTTGGTTTCCACCTTCATCAAGTGCTGTGTCAAAGGAACAGGGAAATGTCATCACATAATAATAAATCCGGGTGAGAATAAATAGGCATATCCAACAGCTAGCACTATAAACTAATGATAAATCAGTGTATTTTTTTCTCTGTGATGTATTCTGGAACCATTGTTTTTGATTATGGGTACATTTTTCTCCCATTACATGTTACAACTTCTTCGACTGACAATGATTCATCAACCACTGTAGGCAGAAGACCACTTGTAGACAGATCTATGTGAGGCAGTGCGCCGTGCTTGGAATAGAATTATTGTGGAATACGTTTCTTTGGCCGTTTTGCACAAATCCAGTCTGTATGTTGGGAGATGCATTGGTTATCCTTGTTTCTTCAAGTGCATAATCAAAGAGGCGTGTGTGTGTGTGTTTGTGTGTGTGTGTACATAAATACACAGATTGTGTGGACTTGGCGAAGAAATATAATTAAGCATAGCTATTTTCCATGGGGTGCAACATAAAAGGAATGAATGCAGGAACGCTAACTACAGATAGAAAGGCTTATGTTGAAAAAAACTGTATCCTATTAAGAAGGATTTATTCTTCACTAAAATAAAACACTCAGACATTTAAAAAAAACAACCTGTCACATAATAAAGACCCTGCAGCTATGCATATCCCCTTAGCTGTGAAACTATAATGGGATCGCTGCACAGTGGAGCACTGTGACCTTGGCACTCTGGTTTGCCAAGCTGTCTCCATGTTCCATATACATTATTATTGCTTAAAATGTAGCCAAAAATCTGAAAAGGAGACATATATGTCCTCTCTTCAGGAAGCAATTCTTATCTCACTGCATGTTCTCCTTACACAAAAGGTGTTCTTCAACGTACGTCCTCCCACGCAACATACATTTATTGCAGGGTTGCTTACAAGTTAGAAAGCACATTCTACGTCACCTAAGATCCAACCCACCAGTCCGTATTGATTGTTAACCTGTTTTGTACCTTTTCTTATTTCTGTTTTGATACCACATTCCAAACCAGTTGCCTATGAAGGTGCCTTTACTAGCACATTGAACAAATGTATCTTGCCCTTGACCGGCTTTATATTTGCTAATGCCACGCTCGGTACGGTAGAGAACCCCACTTGCCCCTCACCGATCCCAAGCTCTTGGTTTCTTCCCACAACCTCTGAAGAGCCAGGAATTTAACCCGAAGTAAATGCTGCACCCGTGTTCAATACCAATGACTTTATTTGCCACCTAGCCAGGAAGGACACAGCCACAATTAGTAAAAGGGACTAGCAGAGAGCTGCTATGAGAAGCCACACATATAACCCGAAACGTAATACGAGTCCTCGACACTTAAATAGCCCTAACTTAACAACTAGTCCACATGGCCCTCCAGGCTCCGTTCTAGAACAGAGTACCTCCTGCTTCCAGTGCTGTAGTGTGAGGTTGCAGTAGGAAGTCCCAGGCTTGGCTGCCTCTCAAGGAATCTGTCCCCATGGTCACCAGGCAGGTCAGGGCTGCTTCTGCTGGGTCTGGACTGCTCTCCCCGCTTGGCTATGTCTGTGCACCTGATTTGCTGTCTGGGTCAATCTCCCAGTACTGGGGTCTGGCTGTGATTAGGCTTTTTACCCTCCAGCAGCAGCAGTGCATGCTATCTGTCCATGCTCTGTAGCCTTCTCCCAGAGCCAATCAGGTGGCCTGCATACCCCTTCCCTGTCCTCGCTTGAGCAGGGCTGAGCTCTTCCTCTGTAGCAGTTTTGCTCCACCACTGAGAGGTGGGCTGGAAGCAAGAAGTCAGGGGTGGCATTTCCTTCCAGTCATCTAACAAAGCAGGGCTCTGGAGACAGAGGGTTCAGCTCCCTTCTCAAACTGCTGCCTAATCAATCAGGCCTTCTCCATTGTAGGGCTGGCCCCTTCACACTGCTGATGTGTCAAGTGGAGGCTCCCAAAGAGCCTCCTGTACTGAGATTCCAGCAGGGTTGCTACAATTTGTACCTGGCTGCAACGAACCCCAGTTATGCCAGCCAGTGATCTCCAGAGTACGGAACTCTCTGGCCACATCGTCTCCTCAACATGCCCATGATGTGGCCCCTAAACTGGGGTTGGGGATAGAAGAGGGCAATGTAGCGATGTCTAGAACAATTCTACCCCATGTCATGCAAATCCTCAACTACAGCAACTTTATGGGCCTTTGGGTTGCTTTGGTGGCACAAAGGGACCATAGTCAGCCCCAGAATCTGTCCCCACAAATTCATTCGTAAAGAATATCCAGGAACAGAAGCTAGCTCAAGGGAATAATTAAATGTAAACAAGCTAAAGCCCTAGTTGTGCCACACTTCTGATCTATCCATGAGCATGCATGCGTGAAGATTGCAAATGGGAAGTATTTGATTAAATCATATGTAGTATGCCTTTCAGGCCTTTAATTGATTATTCAAAACACTGTATGTGTTTTTGAGAAGTACAGTAGAATGAAATAATTTGTGTCACTGAGCCCACACAATGCTTATTTAACATGACTGGAGGTTGGTTGGTTGGTTGGTTTAATCTAACACCAAAGGGGAATAAGAAAAAGCATGTTATTGTTGGTTTAGCCAATTCATTCATTTTTTCATGACTTACCCTGAAGCAAAAGTAATTATAATATCACTGCACTGTAACTATGGGCCAAATGCAGCTCCTTCCACTGTAAGCCCAAAAACCCCTAAAATCAGCAAGAATTGTCTTGGTCCCACTATGTGTGAGAACTGTGCTCCTCCTGTGTTCTGCTCCATTAGCCCTCTTCCTGCTGTGGTGGGAAAGGTGGATTTGGACAAATGGTGGGAGTAAGTTGAGGGGGCGGTGGTGTACATGTCAGTGGATATGCCAATATGGGGATCCATGGGGCTAAACTCCTCATGTAAGGCATGTACAGGAGCCCCATCACTATTACATGGATTGTTGTATTAGTAATGATGTGGCTGGCCACATGATGGGGTGGGGGTGAGGGGAGGATTGCTTTCACCCTGACTGCTCTTCCATCCTCTGCATAAAACTTGTTTACTCAGGCTCAGAGCTCATAGCCAAAGGGGAAGGACATCAGCATTTGGCCCAATATGTTACAAAGAAGAAAGGATTTGGCTTTGAATATGTTGATACTGTCAAGTTTTTTTACTGCAGCAGAACTAAGCATGAGACGTTTCCACTTCATGTAATATGTTAATAGCAAAATGTTTTATGAAAGTGAATTTAGGCTGTGGGACTTCTGTGTCTAAATGCAGTGCCTTCTGGTACCAATTAATGCACAGTTTATTTAAGATTTGCTTCTTTATAAATGCAAATAACTTCTCTGCTAGAATATTGAGAGAACATTTAATTTCATTCTTCATTTAATGAGGGACCGGGTAGAAAATAAAACTGGCATTCTTATGCAATTTTGACATCTGCAAGCCTGTTAATGTAAGGTCCTTAAAAGTATAATAGGATAAGTGTTTAAGAATTTGTGTAACATCTTTCACAGCTACAAAGATTTTTTGAGACATACTTCAAATCCAGTTCCCCTCAGCAAGCCTTTGATAATATGAAAGAAACAATAAGTAAACTCTTACTGGTAGCTGAGGCATTCAGTGAATCACCCGATGTGGGACCAAAGACCTTCCATAGGTAAGAAGCTACCAATAAATAAATGGTAAGTTTATTGTCAAGTTCTTTAGAATATTATGGAAAGCAGTTGAGTACACAGATTCTGCTGTTACAAAGAAACTGGTATTTCATACTTGGTATTAGAGTGAAATAATGTGGTTGGTGAAGAGAGATTTTCAACAGCAGCGGCATCCAACCTTCTGAACTTGAGGGCCAAACATATTATTTCAAAAAAGGTCAAGGAGTTACAATCAATACCTTGAGTCAGATTCTGTGTCCTGTTCTGCTGCTTTTATATTGCTCAGGCAGTACAAAGCGAGCAGAAACCTCCCACAAATGGGGGAGTTCCCAACGGATGTGAAGCTGGCATAGCTGCCTCCTGTGCTTCCCTACTTTGAGCCCCTAGCGTAGAGGGTGTTGAGGGATGAAAGAGTGAGTTGCCAAAGCTTATTGTACTCCAGCTGTCTCCATTTGGTATATGGCCTTTTGGGGACTGTAACTGACTGGTGCAAATTAGAGCCACCCCTGGCAGCTATAACCAGGGCTGGAGCAGGGAATCAGGGAATTGCAACTGATCTGAATAGTAGCACAATTTTAGAATACTTTGTCCTAAGTATTACACCTCATGAAGTATGCCTGAATAATACTGTATCACTTTTTTATAGGACAAATAGGTTATTGCAGTCTTTCCTACTGGATTTTTTAGTTTTATATGGACCAGATACTTCACTTTTTTATAGTAAATATACATGTTTTATACAGCTACTTGAGGACCTAGTTGTTTAGCAGCAATAAAGCTCATTATTTGTCCTAAAGTAGTAGGAACAAAACTTTATAGAATATAGTGTGTGTGTGTGTGTGTGTGTGTGTGTAAGAGAGAGACTGTGAATATAAATATAGAGTTATTTTAAGAGTTGTGCAAAACCAGCTAGTTTTGGTTCACATAGTTTCACCAAACCAAATTGATGAGTTGGCTGTTTTATGGGACATCCAAGATTTCATGTAGTTCCAGGCTCGTATGAATCCAAAATCCCACCACGCAATTGCAGCAAAGACCATTGGGGTCACAATGAAACTCATGAGTTTTGCTACTACTCACCCTTATGTAACATCTGTTTTCCCCAAAATGTCATCCATCCAGTTGCAGAACCCCACACCCTCCAGCAGGCACTTCCTCCCCCTATATCGTTCCCCTCCTCCAACACACCCCAAAACCCTCATGTACCACAGAATGCACTAACATTAAGAGAGGAATGGGCCTAGATTAAAAAGACCCCATAATATTAGAAATCCCCATTCCATCCCCTGTCTGTGCTTGGTGCATCTGGTGGTGAATTAGGGTCTTAGAGTAAAATGATGGGCTTCTGAAGCAGCAACAATGGATTAGAGTAGCATTTCTCAGTGCAGCTACTGCTAAATTGGTTAGGGGAATGAGTGGTGGGCAAGACTGTGTTTAACTATATCTTTAAAGTAAAGTTAAAAACTGGCCAGTGTGTGTGTGTATAACTCCTCTTTACTGGATGGGATCAGTATTGTTAATCTATGTATCAGAAGTACTACATTGCTTATAGTCATGGAGGCTCTCCATTGCTAGAGGAACAGGGTTCTGTCCTCTCTGTCATTGTCCAGTCCTAGGTGGCCATGGGTTTGTTACAATATTTTTAACACGTAACCTGTTTTACTTGGCCTGTTAAAAGAAACAACAGTGAAAAACAACATAATGTCTTGAAGTCTATAGGCCAGCATCTCAGCTGGTGTAAATAGTATCACTCCATTTAAGTCTATGAAACTGTGATGATTTTCACCAGCTGAGGATCTAAACCTATCTGCATGTAACTTTATTGACTTTTTCTCTTTTACTTACAGTTATCTCACATGCCATATTCTTGTCAGGTTTAATTTCAGATGCAGTCTGTGTTTTCAAATGTTAACCTTTGACATTGGGTTCAACACCTCCACATATCCAGTAGTTCTTGAGGTAAGCAAGTGCCAATTACGTTTTTTAAAACATGTAACATTTTTTAAAGCAAGTAAGTGATCAGATGGATGGAGGGGATTTATTTTTGGTATTTTTTTAATTGTTTTCCCTGGTTTTAGGAGCTTTCCAAACCCAAAGGAAGGAACTGGCCCTTCCCAAAAGAGCATAGACTAAAAAGAAAAGTACAGTAGAGAATTGTCATTGATGATTGCCCCCAAACCACTAAGCAACTATGCACAAATATACAAATAGATGTGTGAATACATTAGTAAGTGGAGTCTTGGGACTGGAAGAGTTGTTAAGGGACTATGGAATAATATTGATGTCTACAGCACTAAGATCTCAACAACATCTGTCAACAACCTGGCTAGGAAGCATTGTGGCCTAGTGGAGCAGGCACTGGCTGTGGAACGGGGCTCAATCTTGAGCTGTGCTAGAGAACAGCTTGGCATAGGTGACTGGAGGAGGCTGAGGTCTTGGGACTGGCTGAAATATCTCCCTGTGCACATCTAAATGCTGCCCTAAATTGTGCTGGCTTGTACTTCTTCCCTAGAGGCCATTATGCCTACAAAGATCTATGGAGCACAACATACTCTGACCTCCATCATGCTGACTTCTGCTTCCCAGCCCACCCCGACATACCCTCTACACCATGAGGAAGAGGAATGTGGTAGAGAGCCCATTATACCAGCTTTGTACCACCTACCACTACTTTGTACCACCTACCAGCTTTCTACCACCTATTCCTCCATCAGAGGAATTCTCAGCTGTCCCTTTAGGCCAGCTTTCCAGCTGTTTTGCTCTGCTTCAGGGAATTTAAAAAAGCCATGTCTTCTTTTGTCTGCACAAAAGAAAAAAAAAGGAAAAATATATTTGAAAAGTACACAGGGACATTCCAGAAGCAAAATTTAAAAAATAAATCTTAATTAAAAAAAATCAATTTAGGTTGCTAAGTGAAATCTGTGTAGTTTCCTATTGCATCAGCTACAGAATGCAAAGAAATGAGTAGATATAGTAAACCTTGCACTGTCCACAAAATAAATATAAAGACATTGTTCTTACCAAGTATAAAGAAATGCATATTTCATCACAACTTAATAACCTCAAGTTGGACCCTAAATAAATACAGTACTTTCATCAGTAATCCTCAAATCAAAACCCTTTTGAAAACAGAAGTTCTCTCTACATGCTGTAGACACATCTTGATCAGCCTCAAATGGAAGTTAAAATAAATACATATTTTATATCATGTTCTAGTAAATCACTAGTGATAAATGCTTTCCTATGAAAATATGTGTAACAACACTATTCTAAAAAAAGCAATTATAAGTACTTCTAAAAGAGATCTACTGTCAGCTACTAAATATTAACAGATATTAATACAGTATTTCTTAAACACATTTGGATACAGAAGTAAAGAAAACAAGAATGTTCTATATAACCCCTGATTCATGTGAGTTGCAGTTGTGTTGGGGTTGTAAAATGAATTTCCTTATGATTGATAGAAATGATGTGATTGTTTATTATGTCTAATGTAAAATGTATGTCCTTAACTATTCAAGTTATGCTCATTATTAAGCATTAAGAACTTGAGTTTTGTGTATAACATGTAATCATTTAGCAATCTTCACTCTTTAATTTTTTTTTATATATTAAAAGGCTGGACATTTTTTTAAAAATAGGCTGCAAAATTAATTTTTATATGACAGTGCTATGCTCTTCTCAGTGCACTAGAGGTCAGCAAACACTATGATGTGTAATTGTTACAGAAAATGAAGTACTGTATTTGCTGTAAAAAGAAAAGGAGGACTTGTGGCACCTTAGAGACTAACACATTTATTAGAGTATAAGCTTTCGTGAGCTACAGCTCACTTCATCGGATGTAGCTCATGATAGCTTATGCTCTAATAAATGTGTTAGTCTCTAAGGTGCCACAAGTCCTCCTTTTCTTTTTGCGGATACAGACTAACATGGCTACTACTCTGAAACCTGTCAGTATTTGCCGTGTTACAATTCTGATAATTGTATCAGAAGTAATATACATAAATAAAATACTACTACTTTATTTGTTTACTATCTGTGTGCATTTGATTCCTTTTTTATTCATACCTTTTATGATTCCTTTGAATAAATAAATAAATAAATCCAGCTTAGATATATCGGGGAACACTGGATTTGATATGAAAACTGTATGTTAATTCATTTTTTTTCAAGGTGCACGAACACTTTGACTTTCAAGTTGATGATGACTTGAATTTTGAGGACCAAACTGTAAAAGGATTCCTGCTTGAGGATACATTCAAGTTTCTCTTGTCTAATAAGTCTTCAGCTTCCAGTGTCTTTGAGGCTTTACAGAACATTTACAGATTAGCTGTGATTAAGGTACGAGTGGATTTCGTAAACATTTTTCTTATTACAAATTAATTGAAAATATTTAATTCTAAATGATAACCTTTTCTTTGTGAGGGCTTTTTTCTAAACTACAAAATGAAATATTTGTTCAATCAGAACTTTTTGGGGCTAGGCAGAGTTGTATGAAACTGTGAAAAACATATTATGATGACACCTTGCATGGAATTTTCTTTCTTTCTTTCTTTCTTTCTTTCTTTCTTTCTTTCTTTCTTTCTTTCTTTCTTTCTTTCTTTCTTTCTTTCTTTCTTTCTTTCTTTCTTTCTTTCTTTCTTTCTTTCTTCATTTTCCAACCCTCAAGAGTTCATATTTTCAAAACTGCAATATTGTGAAATTCTGTGTGTTTTCAAGTAAAACCAGTTTAGCTTAATAATGGGACCAAAGTATGCAGTGTTTGTGAAATGTTTGTGAATACAGAACTAATTTCAAATTATCTATAAAATGCAAAATGGTCACATTTCAGCACATCATATTTCTTTGCAAATACTTCACACACCCCTTCATGCTAGTTATCTCTCACCAGATTCTCTCTTACACCAAACTAACATTGAACACAGCAGACTTGGAAGAAGGAAGAGCTATCAGGGAGCTTGTTTGGTCTCCCCAATTCTTTGCCTCAGCCCTGACTCAGGTTAGTGCAGCTAGGGGACTGCTCTAACTTTCACCAGCTGGGTATGGTGCCCAAGGGACTATGTACCAGCTAAATATAGCCAAAGCAAATTGTTCTCCACCTAGGGTATGCAGCAGCAGATTCACATGGCTATGATATAGTTGTGGTATGTAGCGTGGACTACCATGTTGAACGATCCCTTGCAAGTCTGCTTCTTTCAGCAAGAGTCAGTATGGGAAGATTTAGACTTTTTAAATTCCTCAAAATTGCATCTTTCAACCTGATTCATGGTTGGCTGCATGCTCAGCTTCCTTTGACTGTAGCTTTTTAAACCTACAAAAGCATACCTTTCTCTCTACACTGGTCATTACCCCATCATTGCAGTCGTCTTGTTCTCGACTGGTGCAAGACTGCAACTTGCTGGGATTGTCTAAGTATCTTCTTATTTGTGCCAAAATCAAACCTAACCAACAGATATTAAGAATATGCCATAAGTTTTGATGCTGAAAACTGTTCTTTCCTCTCCTCAGTTGTTTTTAATGGCCATGTTTCTGCTCCATATAAAGTTCTCATCACTTCTGCACTGGACACTCTTGTCTTAGTTGTCACATAGACATCCCACCATCTAAAGGCCTTTAAAGATGCTGAAATACCATTGATGCAAGATTGATCTGACATGTTACTTCGGATATAGAACTTTCTGCTGTCAATCAACTACCCAGATAAATGAAACTATTCACCCATTCAGTGTCAGTGCCATCTACATGCAGTGTCAGCAGGTCATTTGTTTCCATTTTATAAGAGGCATACATAGCTTTGGTTTTATTACCATTGATCTTAAATCCCATAGATTCTGCAGTTTTTCAGCGCTCTTCCAGCCATCAGTTGTAGTTGGTCAGTAGTCTCTCCTAGTGAGGCAAGATCATCTGCATAATCGAGAGCCTCTAAAGACCAATCTTTAAATTTCACACCTTCTACTTTGGCCTCAATCAATTTGTCATCAGATCATCTATTAGAACATTAAATAACATAGGCGAGAGTATTCATTCATCCCTGGCCTACTCCTGACTCAACTGGACAGCCGTTGACCCTCACACAGCTAAATGTATGGTGGTACAGTTCTTCCACTCGCCACACTATGTCCTCAGTCACACCCTACTGGTGTAGCAGTATCCACAGTGCTGCTGTGGTCAAAAGTGGCTGTAAAGTCTATACACATGTTGTTAACTTCCTTTTATTGTTCTAGTCATTTTTCAGTATCATGCAGAGCATGTGTAGCATGGAATGTAGATTGATGTGTACAGAAACCACGGTGACTGTCTTTCATTTTTTGATTGAAACAGTATTTCAATTAATTCAGTAATACGATCGTAAACACCTTCCCTGGGATTGACAGCAGTGTTATTCTCCTATGATTCAAGCAAGCTGATAGCTCTCTCATCCCCAGGGTATGTCTACACTGCAATTGGACATGTGATTGCAGCTCATATAGGCATACCCATGCTAGCTTTAGTCTAGCTAGAGCATCTCAAAATAGCAGCGAAGACGTGGTGGCAATGATCCTGGCGGGGACACATACCCAAGTTTCCAGGTGGACTTGTATATCCTGCACTGAAGCTTGTGCCACTGCATCTTCACTATTACTTTTAGCTGCACAAGCTGTATCAAAGCTAGCTTGGGTATGCCTATACGAGCTGCAATCGCACATCCAATTGCAGTGTAGACGTACACCTAGTGTGCACCAGCTACTCCTGTCCTTTCTTTTGCAGGATGAAAACTACCAGAAGGAATATGAGCAATGTCTGTCTTTAGAAGAGATAAATTCAATGATTCATTTTATAAAAGAGCTGAAGAGTATGGGACAATTTGAGCTGGTAAAGTAAACATTATTATTGTGTATTTTTTTGGTATTGTGCAATTTC
The DNA here is from genome assembly GCF_965152235.1 of Eretmochelys imbricata. Taxonomy (NCBI): domain Eukaryota; kingdom Metazoa; phylum Chordata; order Testudines; family Cheloniidae; genus Eretmochelys; species Eretmochelys imbricata. Next base: position 316,210,965 of record NC_135572.1, read on the forward strand.
CTTTGATGTGATATCATAGTAGTTCAACTGTAAGTTATTTAAGAAGAAAGTGTTTCTACTTTTAAAATCTTTGAAAACATTATGGATTTATTTTCTTATTTCTTATTTAAATAAATGCTAAAATGGTCAGAATCCAGGTACTTTTCTTTAAGACATCATAAAATCATGATTGATTTCATAACGACACAACAGAATAGAATTGTAGTACATCACAAGTTTTTAATTTTTAAGAAGGATGCTATCACGTGCCTAAAGTTTAGTACATGTGTAACTGCAATATTGGAGCCTATGCTTTAGATATGATGTGATGGTGTGATGCAGAGGGGGGCAGCAAACAGTGAGAGAGGATGGAATGGGAAAGAATGAAGTTTACAGCAGTAAAATCATGTGGATACTCAGTTTGGTCATGTGTATGTCTTGTGGATTCTGCCAATTCTTCCTAAAATAAAAACAAGGAGGATAACAGGATAGGAGAAAATGTCAGACTCATTTCTTGTGGAGCTCAGAGAAAAGGTGAATGGTCTGAGGTATACAAATGAGAGAAGGAAAGGGCTTGATGAATCAATTAGGTAGGAAATGTGTAGGGCTTGATAGAAGTCTTGAAGACACTTACGAGAAAAATGAACAAATGTGGCCCTGAGGCTGGCATTAGTGGTGAAATAGGCAAGAGGTGATGTGTTAACATATGAGGTCAGATAGCTGTGGGCAGTAGAGTTATGTAGGACCTCAAAGGTGAGGACAGGAAGTTTAAATTGAATGCAATGAAGAAGATTGGAGGGGGTCAGTGGAGAGATTTAAAGAGTGGGTGACATGGTCTGAATGACATAGTAAGAAAATCATTTTGGAGGCCACATTCCATATGGAGAGGTGGGGGCGATGTGGGTGTTGGGAAGGCTGGAGAGGAGTGGTTGAGAGATGAAATGAGGAAAACCTGAGAAGAAATGTCAGAGGCAGAATGAGGCATGAGATGAGGGATTGGAAGGAGGGAGATAGATTAGGAATCATCAGCCTAGCCATCATAGCTGAAACTGTGTGAGCAGATAATGCACTTAATGTGTAATGGGGAAAAAAGGAGGGTACCATTGAGAGATCCTGAGGGAATCCCCCCAAAGCGGGTGTGGGGAAGGAGGAAAGATTCTGAAGGACGAATCAGATGGGTAGGAAGACTTCCAAGAGAGAATAGTACCAAGGAAGCCGAGGAGGGATAAAATGTCAAGGAATAGGGAGTGATCAACAGTTTTAAAGGCAGTGGGGAGATCCAGAAGAATGAGCATGGAGTACAGCTGCTGAGATTTGGGTAGGAAGAGATGAATGGAAATGTCTGTCGAGTATGTATTTGGTGGGGTGGAGAGGGTGGTCTAGAATAGAGTTAGAGGGGGGAAATTAAGGGAATGGTTGTAAATGGGTCATTCAGTGATTTTAGAGGTAAAGAGAGAGGGAGCTGGAGAGGTAATTGGCAAAAGTAATAGTATCAGGGGTCAGTTTTTTGAGACTTGAGGAACCAAACCATTCTGGTACTTGGAGCAGGAGCCGGAGGACAGTGAGAGGTCAAGGGTGAGATGGCGGAAGGAATGACACTGGTGCAGAGGTGGGGCAGGTGGAGGGATTGGAAAAAGTACAAGACCTTTTAGTGACAGTCGAAAAGTGTGCTGGGGATGGAAAGGAGGAGAAGGAGAGTGGGGAAGGAGTAGGGAGGTCATGAGAGATGTTGTCAGTTTTCTTCCTGAAGTCAGTGAGATCCTGGGCATAGAGGGTGGAGGATGTAGGAGAGGGGAAGGTTTTAGGAAGGTGTCAGTGGCCATTAATAAAAGTTGGGGTTTATATACCTGGGACTCAATAAGTGCGAGGCAGAGCTGCAAGGAAGGTGGCAGAAAAGAAGGCAGAAAAGAGAACAAATCTGTGTCTAGGAAGTCTGCCTGATGTCTGGATCTCTGCCAGAGAGGTGGGATGAGCAACAGGGCTGGGGATTGGTGGGTAAATTATACGGGGGGAAAGAGGGACAAAGGAGTCAAGGATAGAGAGAGTGGTGTTAATGGACTTAACAACTGATCAGTGGAGGCGAAGGAAGAGCAGCAAGTATTGAGACACAGAGCATCAGAGAAGTCACGGGCAGTAAGGGATTGAAGGTCATGGGACAGATGGAGGTGAGTGATCATATAGGAAATGATTTGGTAGCAACAAAGAGAAAATTCAGTAATGAAAGAAAGGGAGTTCTGCTTAGTGATGGCAAGGTCTATGGTATGGTCTTTTGGTTCAGGGAAGAGTTCATCTCAGTTTGAGAGTCAAATAAGCAAGACACAGAAGACTGAGGGATAAGACTTCCGCTTCAGGACCAGTAAGCATGGTTTTGCAAGGCATGATAATCAGCATAACTTTGGGAATGTATCTTAATAGGATATTCTGTTAAACACATGTAATCTGTTCCTAATTTTTCTTAGCTTCCTTGTTATGTTTTACATATATAGTATGCATCTAACCTATTGTAACAGTTTGCAGGACCAGACCCCGACATGTGATTTAGTCAGAGATATAAAGGAAAAATCTATGAAAAAGTGTTTTTACCTTTACTAATCTGACACATATCAACTTTCTCTCTTTCAGCTTTTCCCATCTTCTGCACCCAAGATTCAAACTTTGCTGCATGATGTTTATCACATGGTAGACCCGATGGGAAAGCTTGGGTCAGTCCTGACAGTACATTGGTTTCTTTCCAATTTACTTGAGCAGTTCCAGTTCATGAATAAAGAGGAGCGTCCAAATCTCTCAGGATGGTAAGATGGCTATTAGATAATATTTCTAGGGCCAGATCCTCAGCTGGTGGAAACCAATGTAAAGCTTTTGACTTAAGAGGGTCTATGCCAATTAACGCCAGCCAAAGCACTGGCTCAGTGTTTCTTATTATAGTGTGTTGGGAGGTATTCCTTTGTTAAGGTTGATCTGAATTTCCAGATAAATCCAGTTTGGGATCCTTTTTTCCCCCTTCTAACACACAGGATTATTGGTGGCAAAATCGCGGGGGTGAGGGGGTAGAATTTTTCTAGTAGATTTCAAGTGAATTTTCTGAATTACTACACCCTGAAAATAGGAATGTTTAATAGAGTTCAAAAGGTCTCCTGCTCCTTGCCTCCAATTTTGAAGCCAAAACAAGAAAGAAGGCAGGAGATAAAAACTTGGGCCAAGATTTTCAGAGGTGACTAGTGATTTTGGGTTGTCAGAGATTTTGGATGCCCCACTTGAGACACCTTCCTCTGAAAATCTAATTTTAAATGCAACTCTAACTTTTAATGTTATTAAGATTTCAAATAATAATATCAGACTGGCATGTTGACTGCAGTGGGCTTAAATTATGATCGTGACTGCTGTAGACTTAAACTTTCACTTGAAATAAATAAATAAAAATAAGTTTTCAGCCTTTCCCATGTGGAAACAGACTTTAAAATGTAAGTCAATTGTTTGTCAGTGGGAAAAGGGACATTTTTTCAACCAAAATTGAAAAAAAAGTTACTTATACACAAGGTTTTGTGAATTATGATTTATTAAAAAAAAAATAGAGGTGTTCGTCACAGTTAGAAAATTCATCAAAGATTTGGGGTCCTTTTAGGGCTGTCAAGTGATTAAAAAATTAATCACGATTAATTGTGAGATTAAAAAATTAATTGTGATTAATCGCAGTTTTAATCGCACTGTTAAACAATATTAAAATACCATTATTTAAATGTTTTGGGGGTTTTCTGTATTTTGCAATATAGGGTCAGGGCTGGGAGCTCTGAGCTTCAGCTCTGCTCGGGGCTTCAGCCTTGCATGAGGTATTGGACATCAACCCCCCTCAGGGCACGAGGTGCAGGGCTCCAGCCCCCCTTGAGGCTCGGGGCTCCAGCCACTATCACGGTTTGGGGCGTGGGGCTCTTGCCCTCCCCCCTCCCCCGGCGCCTGGGAAGCTGTGGGCTGGGTCTTCTTCAGCTCCCCCACCCCTGGCCAATGCCTCCTGCCCGCCCACAGATAAGCGATTAATGCATCAAAAATTAACATATTAATTTTGCTTTCAGTTAATCGCAGGTGTTAACTCCGATTAATTGACAGACCTAGTGGGTTTTTTTTTTATTAGATCATTGCTAACTACAATATTCTTGTATGGATTCCCACCTTCCTTAGTTGATGATGTGTAGTTTCCATTTTAACATCATCTTAACAAAGTTTTTTGGCTGGAAAGAACAAAAATAATGGTATTGTAATTTTGGTACTCTATGTATTTCTTCTAAAGCTGAGGAAATTCATATTTATTTTCCATCCCATTTTCTCCTTGCTAATGACATTGAATGCAAGTGTACAGCTCACCTACTGGTAATGGAGGTGACTTGCATGTATTGTGTACATTGTGAAATAGTTAGAGGTCCAGTTTCTGTTTCTTTCATTCCACAAATTCTGAATGATATTGTGCAAACACTTCTTTTTTGGCAGTGTAGACATACCTACTATGTAAATGGCTATGAATGCTTGAAAACTGAAAAGACGTGAGTTAAGCTTTATCCCAAGGCAGCCTGTTTAAGCATTTTGTTTAAACTTTAAGCTTTCCTGAGGTTCATAGCCTTGATGAGTTTTGTTCAAAAGGACTGTTATCCTGACTTTCATAGATTTGGGCCAAATTTTTAATGGGCTCCTTAATTGTTCCCACTTATCGGCATATGCAAGATCTGTGGTTTCATGTACAAACTGGCAACTGCATGACCAGCTACCCCTTATGGATGTATAAACGGACAGTTCAGGAGGCTCCCTGAAAAATTTCCTCTTGATTTAGATTTTGTATCTTGGTGCTCATGAAATCAGAGAATGAAGACCCTACTCAAAGGAGTTTACTGGTCAGCATTACTTTCCCACATTTCCATCTACATGATTATTTGGAATTTTAACATCCCCAGTGAAGTTAGTGAATTCTCTGCACTTCTTCCACAGGAAAATCAAGAAGAGTTCCAGAAACTCATCTAGGACTACCATGAAATGGTCAAAGCCTAGGTGAGAATGAACAAATAGTGAACTTGTAATGCCTATCATTACATCCGTGAACACCATCTCTGAAGGAGCTTGTGAACATGAACAGCTTTAGGGCAGTTTCTGGGGAGCACAAGCCCAACACACATACACAGATCTGCTAAGTTCTGGCAGTAGGGAAATTAGTTGCCACTTTTCCTATCTCGGTGGGATAATCCTGAAGTCTTTGTGTTCTGATGTAAGACTGACAATGATTCATTTTAATGGTCCTTTCTACAAGTCTCATTAAAACATTTGTGGGGGTTGGCCACAAAGTAAGATTTCGCTATCTTCGCCCCACCCACCACACACACACATAGAAAGTGGATTTATGTCTTTTAAAATCATAAACTGATGAACAATAGGCTTCTCTGGCAATGCAATTCTTCAAGAGGACTTCAAAGGGAATGTTTTGGGGGGAAACATATGACTCCTGAAAGGAGCCCCTTTGGATCTCTTCATCTGTCATTTCTCTTTGTCAGTCTATACAGGGTTTGCGTAGGGAAGAACTTATTGTAAATCTACCTTGCCGGCCTCCAGTCATGTCCAAAAATGGATTTGACTCATTGTAAGAGGAAATCTGCTGAATTAACAAATTTGGAGTTGGTGACGTATTCCTGAGTAAAAAGAAAAGGAGGACTTGTGGCACCTTAGAGACTAATAAATTTATTTGAGCATAAGCTTTCGTGAGCTACAGCTCACTTCATCGGATACATTCAGTGGAAAATACAGTGGGGAGATTTATATACGCAGAGAACATGAAACAATGGGTGTTACCATACACACTGTAATGAGAGTGATCAGGTAAGGTGAGCTATTACCAGCAGGAGAGCGGGGTGGGAGGGGAACCTTTTGTAGTGATAATCAAGGTGGGCCATTTCCAGCAGTTGACAAGACCTTCCTGGACACTACGGTGCTAATAAGCGATGGTCACATAAACACCACCCTATACTGGAAACCTACTGACTGCTATGCCTACCTACATGCTTCCAGCTTTCATCCACACACACCACACGATCCATTGTCTACAGCCAAGCTCTACGATACAATGTCATTTGCTTCAACCCCTCAGTCAGAGACAAACACCTACAAGATCTCTATCAAGCATTCTTACAACTGCTGAAGTGAAGAAACAGATTGACAGAGCCAGAAGTTACCTACTACAGGACAGGCCCAACAAAGAAAATAACAGAACACCACTAGCCATCACCTTCAACCCCCAACTAAAACCTCTCCAGTGCAACATCAAGGACCTACAACCTATCCTGAAGGACGACCCATCACTCTCACAGATCTTGGGAGACAGGCCAGTCCTTGCTTACAGACAGCCCCCCAACCTGAAGCAAATACTCACCAGCAACCACACACCACACAACAGAACCACTAACCCAGGAACCTATCCTTGCAACAAAGCCCGTTGCCAGCTGTGTCCACATATCTATTCAGGGGACACCATCTTAGGGCCTAATCACATCAGTCACATTATCAGAGGCTCGTTCACCTGCACATCTACCAATGTGATCTATGCCATCATGTGCCAGCAATGCCCCTTTGCCATGTACATTGGCCAAACTAGACAGTCTCTACGTAAAAGAATAAATGGACACAAATCAGACGTCAAGAATTATAACATTCAAAAACCAGTCCGAGAACACTTCAATCTCTCTGGTCACTCAATTACAGACCTAAAAGGTGCAATTCTTCAACAAAAAAACTTCAAAAACAGACTCCAATGAGAGACTGCTGAATTGAAATTAATTTGCAAACTGGATACAATTAACTTAGGCTTGAATAAAGACTGGGAGTGGATGGGTCATTACACAAAGTAAAACTATTTCCCCATGTTTATTTTCTCCTTCCCTCTCCCCGCCCCCCCCCCCCCGGCTGTTCCTCAGACGTTCTTGGTGGAAATGGCCCACCTTGATTATCACTACAAAAGTTGGTTTTGGATTAGCAAGTACATAGTCTAATATTACTTCTGTCTGCTTCATTCCAGTGTATAATTCCATACTCACCTAAATTCAGTCATGTACCAGTTACTCAAGTCTTTACTTGTCTTAAAGAAATTGTTTTTGTACAAATTGTAACCCGAACTGCATATTAAAAATGGGTAAAAAAGTAATGTACAAGCAATTCGAAAGCTTTTATTCTTGGATACCCCTCCCCTTCCAGTTTTCCTCCCTATTAAGCTACTTTCTTGAGCTGCATTTCTGCTTTTCTCCTTTTCTTGCTATGGGCAATTGTTTACTACGGGCTGTAAGTTTTCCATCATGCTCATTTCAGGTAAGATTGCTGGTATTGGGAATGTGAGTGCAAGAGGTGCATCTTTCTGTTCAGAAAACTACAGTACCATGCCCCACGCCAAGGAAGACAGGAATTTTTAAAAAGTGTTTTCCATGGATTCTGTTCCTCTCATTGATCTAGAAATGTCTATACTATTGCATTGATAGGAATTCTTTCCCAGAAAAAGAAGGTGTTAAACAAAGAACTCCTTTCAACGTAATGAAAAATCAGAAAGGTAGGACATCAGACTGGTTTACTTGTAATATACCACATGCTTTTCCTGTTTGTTCCAAAAATCTGGGAATGTCTGTGGTTCAGATGAACTGATGTGTTTCTTACATTCGTGCTTTCCAGTTAGACGGTTGTGGCTCATTTACTAAACATAAAAGGCTGAATTCTATCTCCCTAACTCATGAAAGTTGTTCCATGGATTCCAGTGGGAGTAGAGCAGGCAGCATATGGCCCAAACTGAAATAAATACAAGTGTCCCCTTTTATTTGTATAATTCAGTTATGTGTGGGGGGAGAGGGTTGTTTTCTTTGGGTTCTGCAAACAGGGGTTGCATGCAGTGTGTAGAGTAGGACACAGTTAATTGTTTCTGTTTGCCCTTTAGAATTACATTTTTCCAATGAGACTAAAGAAAGGCATTGTAGTCATGGTAAGTCAAGATCTATATCTTTGTACTGACAGAACATGTGAACTTTATGCAAAAGGTGGCACTGCTTTAACACATTTTTTATAGTGTCTGTGCAACTTTCTTTAGGGAATGGAGTGCCTTTAGGCCCTTAATAACGAAACATGGTTTATTAAGTAGCCAGAATGTTTCTGAATCCATCAATAATGAGTCAGCTATGCAAAGTAACTCTCAAGCACAAAGTTAGCCATTGTTATGTTTACATTCTAATGTTAATGTTTGGACATTCATTGATCTCAAAGCCCTTATGGTTTTTCTTCTGGTTATACCACTGACTGTCATGTAGACAGTTTTTCAAGGACAGTTACAGTTTCTCCTTTTGCATACAGTTGTTCTTATAAAGTGGTCTTTTAAACTTTAAATTTTTGGGTGCTCAACTATCATACAGGATATTAGTTCAGTGCTTAACCCTTCCTGATCAAGTAATATCTGTTCAGGAATACAATATTTGTGGTTCTTTTGTGATGTAGAAGGAAATACTTAAATATAAAATTAGAGACACACTCAATAGTTTTTTTTCTTTCAACCTGCATTTACCCTTGCTTCATATCCCTCACCACCATTAGCCATCCAGAACTCCATTCAACTACAAATATATCATTGTACAGGCGGACCTCTTTATTGCTATATCCAGGTGAAATTATGTGAGACCCAGAACAGTGCACATATAGCTGCAAGGACATTTGGCTTCTTCAGGGGTACAGTCAGCTGAGTATCAGGCCAAAACAAAAGAAAGCCTTAGGGTGTTGCTCAGGGGATGATGAGCTCATCTAAATGAGCTCCGGGCATCCCACACCTTAGAACATTACTACTACCTTTTCAGTGTCCAGTGCTCTTTTCCCCTCTGTCTAACTGATGCTGTATTGTCTATGAGAGTTATTCTGGGAGAGGGAGACAAATTGCTGCTTAGGGGTGAAGAATTTTCATCCCAATGGGCCTCATCTCCTTTCTGCTCCTCTCTAAGCTTGGCGCTCAGCCAGGAAGATGTCAGTTCCAGGCCAAGAACATTCCTATCCTGGCTGAATGACACTATGATTTCACCCCTCTCATAAGATTTTTCTTTGAAAGGTACCCCTCCCTCCAGCTGCTTTAATTCTTAAGGCTATTAGTGATTTCTTAGGGAATAAGCATACATCCTGAAATGATCTGTGCGTTACATAGGCCATATGGCCTCGTGGGGAACTCAGGAGTGCTTCTTATATCCTTTGAATACTTACTTTCCCTCAACCCTCTATGCTGTATGTTTTGAATATGACCTGTTCTCTGGGGAATTTGGCCCAAATTCTGCTCTCAGTTAAACCAGTGTAACTCTGGAGTAACAGCATTAACTCTATTTACAACAATGTATCTGAGACCTGAACTTGGCCCTTTTGTGTTATTCTCCAGTTAAATTCACTCGCGTGGACAGGCCCCACACAGGGCCCTGTGTACTATTTAAGCCCTCTTAAGCCACATACTAAGCTTCCAGATTCACTCAGCTATTTGAGGGAAAGAGTTTACTGGCTGGAATGTTTGCAGAAGCAGCCAGTTATAATTGAATATTGGAGAATATTCAGAAAAAGCAAATTTTGAATGTGTAAACATGCCAGCAATCTGATTCTAACAGATCAGATTAAAATAGGTGCAAGAAACTTGTCACAGACGAGCTACAGGCAAATAATAATTCACAGAAATCATTTTGTTTGATAATGATAATACAGAATAATGAGTGTGTTTGAGAAAATCATGATTTTTATGGATTGTCTACAAACAGAAAAAGAGGTGCAGTTTGTTGAATGAGGATTCTTTATAAATTATTCACCCTGATGTACAAATGATCCCATGAGTCTAGATGTCACCCATGTGATCAGTTCTTATGAGCAGTAAGGGTGTTTCCAACAGATTGATTTTTTCCTGGCAACTACACATATACATAAGCCCTGCACACAGGCTGGTACATACCTAAGTTGGTTGTGAATTTCTGTCATTAAACTCATGTACATTTCAATTAATCCACTGGAGACAGGATTTTTTGACCTTAATCCTTAAATTTTCAGTGCCTTAGTCAAGCTTTTAGTTTTGTGACTCCTACTAAAGTCATTGGGCAGAAAATGATAAAAGCCCTGCACAGGTCTGAAAATTTACCCCAAGTGCCAATACAAAATCCATTAATGCCTTGCAGCAACAGACTCAGCCTGGCTATGAGTTAATGAATCTCACCATTGATCATTTAACAGCCTGCCAGCAGTTACTTGTTATTTTAAAATGTCCATATGTTTCACAGTTTTTTCTTTGATGCCTTCTTGGAACAGATAAAGATACCCTATCTCATATCAGGCAAATCTTCACCTGCCCGCCTTTGGACCTGAATCCTAAATTTAATCCAAAGATCAAAGAGTACTACACTGAAGTCCCATTTGATGTGGTGACAGTGAAGATTGGAGCAGAACCCTCTAACTGTCAGTGCCAGGTGCACCTTGATGAGAGGAAGGGACCAAGGTATGGGGGAAAATGATCCTGTAAGCACAGAGCTGATTCCTAATATTGGAGAAACAGAAAGGATGGCAGCCACCTCTGCATTTCCAAGAGAACTAGGAATTAGGAATTAAGATTACAAAAGGAGATTTGAAGGCCCAGACATTTAGTCCTTTAGATTTGTATTTATTTATCAATGTATTAAAAATGTACCCATTACAATCATTACAATTAAACTCCAGTTAACAACCCCTCCAAACTGTTAGAATCTCCCTCCAGCTTCTACATAAAACTACTCACACCACCAATGGTCTGAGTACAGAAGACGAGCACGGTTGTTTGTAAAATATTCAGGGCCCAAATTATACAGAGCTGTATATAAGCTAAGCAGCACTGGGTCTCATCAGTAACTGAACAGAAGATTTTCAAGGTGAACCCAGGAGCTGCTAGAACCATGATTCACTTGGTAGAGCCCTTCTGTCTTAGTCATTATAGGACCAGCATTCCACCATGGTGTAAGGGATCCGTTGGAGGTGCAGTCTTTGGTGGTGTATAAAACAGAGGACCTGACCAGTTGTGATCATTGAGGGTCTTATGGTCCTTTCTGCAAAACTATGGGGGTTTGTCCTGGTGTCCTCGCCTGTATCTTCTATTATTAATCTAATACTCTTCCTGTGGTTTCTATTAGAGAAGTTATTCTTGACTTATTCTTAAAATAATAAAGCTAACACAAAACCGTGTCACATAAAATTTTTGATGTAGGCTGGCTGCCACAATACACCCCAGAGTTGCATGCATGGAGTGATTGATATGCAAATAGACGTGTATGCTATATAATGAGAGTTTGCAAAATACTTTGAGAGTCTTCTAAACAAAAGTCATTATATAAATATTTATTAAGAAGTAAAAGCATTGAAAGTTCAAATTCTGTTAGTTCCAGCCATTCTCAGTTCACTGCAGAGCAAAAACCTCTCCAGCACTGCTCTTGTCTACCATGTTGAATGGTTTATTTGGGAATCCATAATGCTCAGAAAGTGCACAATTTGAAGGGCTAGCTAAAATTTTCAATCTCATTTGTCTTTCTCCTCACTTCATCACTGATTTGAAACTGCCAGAAACTATTGTCCCTAGTTGCATCATTCACAATTTTCTTGTCATTGTTGCCTGACTGACTTGCCAACTCTGAAGCTCTCTCCTATCTAAGTTGAAAGCTAAAATAACATCACATTTTTAGATTGTTTCTGGCACATTTTTGCTTTATTGCTAGATTTTTTTAAAAAATGCCTTTGCAAGCTAGACTTTACACTATTATTCATATTAAACTGTTGAAATAAACATTACTAATAGAAACCTTAAAAGCTGAGGTCCATTTAAATTGAAGTGGAAAGTGCTGTTCAAATCTTGACTGATTTAACATTGGGCCTATCACTTTCTGTTGTTGTTTTCCCTTGCAGTGTTGCTAACTACCCCCTTGGCCTGGGAATTAATAAAATCACTATTCTAGTAACAGATAACGCGCAATCCGACCCCGAGGTTGTGAGCAGCTATAAAATCACTGTCTATCGAGAAGACCGCCCAAGTCTGCCTTTGTTTGAGGACTATATGGTGTGTGGTTTTGTGCAGGTACTGTTTGTTTTTTCTTTGAATATACACTTTATATATGTATATGGCTTGATTATGATCTCACTTACACTGGTGTAAATCAGAAGTAACTGAACTGAAGTCAGCATGGAACCTGTTTAGATTAGAATGAGGCCCCCTAACTCTTTGGGAATTCTCAATCCATATTGTATAAAATAGGGGGATTACAAAGGTTTTTGGCTATAATTGTAAATTATACATCAGTACCTTTCGTATTTTGTATTCATTGGAAAACTCCAAGCTAAGTTGCCATGACCTTGGTCAACTGAAATCCTACTCACCACAGTATTGTATCTTTCTTTGTAAGAAGCATCAGAGTTATCAGGACAGTAAAGCAGATGTAGTAGAGTTTCTGTTGCTATGATCATCTGTGCAGTTGATGGCAATGTTTTGATCATTATGGTTATGATTGTGATTATGTATTCATTTATTCTTTGCTTATTGCTGACAGCTCTGGTCAAGATCATAGAATCATAGAATAGAATCATAGAATCATAGAATATCAGGGTTGGAAGGGACCCCTGAAGGTCATCTAGTCCAACCCCATGCTCGAAGCAGGACCAATTCCCAGTTAAATCATCCCAGCCAGGGCTTTGTCAAGCCTGACCTTAAAAACCTCTAAGGAAGGAGATTCTACCACCTCCCTAGGTAACGCATTCCAGTGTTTCACCACCCTCTTAGTGAAAAAGTTTTTCCTAATATCCAATCTAAACCTCCCCCACTGCAACTTAAGACCATTACTCCTCGTTCTGTCATCTGCTACCATTGAGAACAGTCTAGAGCCATCCTCTTTGGAACCCCCTTTCAGGTAGTTGAAAGCAGCTATCAAATCCCCCCTCATTCTTCTCTTCTGCAGGCTAAACAATCCCAGCTCCCTCAGCCTCTCCTCATAAGTCATGTGTTCTAGACCCCTAATCATTTTTGTTGCCCTTCGCTGGACTCTCTCCAATTTCTCCACATCCTTCTTGTAGTGTGGGGCCCAAAACTGGACACAGTACTCCAGATGAGGCCTCACCAATGTCGAATAGAGGGGAACGATCACGTCCCTCGATCTGCTCGCTATGCCCCTACTTATACATCCCAAAATGCCATTGGCCTTCTTGGCAACAAGGGCACACTGCTGACTCATATCCAGCTTCTCGTCCACTGTCACCCCTAGGTCCTTTTCCGCAGAACTGCTGCCTAGCCATTCGGTCCCTAGTCTGTAGCGGTGCATTGGATTCTTCCATCCTAAGTGCAGGACCCTGGACTTATCCTTATTGAACCTCATCAGATTTCTTTTGGCCCAATCCTCCAATTTGTCTAGGTCCTTCTGTATCCTATCCCTCCCCTCCAGCGTATCAACCACTCCTCCCAGTTTAGTATCAAAACGATTTATGAATGAGATATGAGATACAGATATCAAAACGATTTATGAATGAAAAATGTATAGTCTAGAAGACAAACATATAAAGTGAAAACACACGGGGCAGGCCAAAGGAAGGAATGATCTTAGTTTAGATTTTTTTAAGTGTGTATATGCAAATACATTATATATAATGTATATATGGATCCTTATGGAAGCATTGAGCCTTTAGAAAAGATCTGAATGAAGAAAAGCTTAAGGTCTGGCATACTGCAGTTGGAAGGACATTTCATACGGAAGGTCAGCATAGAAGAAGACACAAAGATGGGAGTAGGAAAATGAAACAAAGGGGCATTGAGGCTTTCATTGTTAGTGGAGCAAAGGTGGTAAAGGAGAACGTGATAGGATATGAGATCTGAGATGTAGGCCAGGATAGCTTTGTGCAGGTCTTTGAAGGCTGAGCACTAGAAGTTAAAATTTGATATGGTGGGGAAGGGGAAATCAGTGGAGAGATTCCAAGAGGGAATTGAAAATAGGCAAAGAAGATAAATTCATTTGTGGGGTTTTGAATAGATTGAAGAGTGGGGAGGTCTTACAGGGAATCCAGAGCGAGTATTTCATTAGCGCTAAATTATATTATCGCAAGCAGGCAGGATTGTAAGCAATAGGGCTCTATTAAACTCAGCATTGTGTGCTTTGACTCTGCCATTTCTCTGTGTGTCACAAAACTTCTTGACTTACACCAATATATCCCCCTCTTAAAACCTGATTCTTTTCCTCCAGTTTTTCTCAACATATTACAGAGGAAGTTAGAGTAATCAAAGTGGGAGCTGACACAAGTTTTAGACTTTGGGACAGAAAAGGGAGTAATTTAAAAAAAAAAGGTATTGTGAAGAAATAAGCAGTAAGTCTTGCAACCGCAGCAAGGAGAGGTTGTCAGTGTTGTTCTGAAAGTGTGTAGTTGGCAGAAACTAACGCAGTCCATAGGGTCCTTAAAAAACAAAATAATCAATACAAATGTGTGGCAAAATTCTCTTCTCCGATTATATGTAACCAATGCAAAATATCCTATAAACCCACACTACAGGTTGAAGGGGATAATTTTGTTCTCAGACTGAAATCAAATCTAGTCCCAGAGGAGAGTCTCTGATATGGAACCAGAGTTCAGCCTGGCATGTTCAGAGATATAATAACCAAATCTTCACTGATCTTAACATATACATGTCTAATCTAATCTATTACTTTATATCATTGGTTCCCAAACTGGGGGGCGCTCCCTGCGGGGAGGCATGAAGAAATTCTAAGAGGGGCACAAGGCTGCCCAGGCCTTGAGATCCCGGCCGGGGAGGCTAGCCCCCGGCCCCTCCCCTCCTGTCCACCCTCCCCTGCAGCCACAATGCAGTTTGCGCCTGCCCGTATCCCAGGCTTTCCAATAAGCCAGTTCTGCCGCTCTGAGCAGCCTGGTAAGGGGGCAGGGAATGGGGGGAGGAGGAGTTGGATAAGAGGCAGGAGGTCCGGGGGCGGGGCAGTCAGGGGACAGGGGGTGATTGGATGGGGCGGAGGTTCTGGGGGGGGCGATCAGGAGGCAGGGAGCTGGAGCATTGGATAGGTGTGGGAGTCCCGGTGGGGCCTGTCAGGGGGTGGGGGTGTGGATAGGGGTCGGGGCAGTCAGGAGACAGGAAGCCGGGGGGGGGGCTGGATAGGGGGTGGGGTCCCGGGGGGGTGGTCAGGGGACAAGGAGCAGGGGGAGTTGTATAGGGGGTAGAGTCCGCGGAGGGGGCGGTCAGGGACAAGGAGCAGGAATGGTTGGATAGGGAGTGGGGTTCCGGGGGGGGGGCAGTTGGGGCGGGGGGGTCCCAGGAGGGAGTGGTCAGAGGACAAGGATCCGGGGTGGGGTTGGATGATGGTAAAGGAGAGGTGACGGGGCATGAAGGGTTTCTCGAAAATTAAACAAGGGGGCGTGATGCCAAAAAGATTGGGAACCACTGCTTTTTATATCATGTACCTGCATCATGAAATCCAGGCACTGTTCCCACAAAGCTGAATTATGCTGGCCAGTGTTCCACGCATTTTCAATTCATTTATTGTTGGAGCTTTTGTATAGTTTTCAGGTAGTCCAATGATGCTATAGGAATGAGCAATTGACTGCAGAATATAAATAACCTTTTTCTTTATATTGCCTGATGAGGCCTCTTTCTTTGTAGGTGGTCTATTCTACAATTAGGGATTGTTTTTAATGTTCTTTTTTGGAGACGTGTTATTTTCTTAATCTTTACTAAAAAGATTGATTCCAACTGGGTCTTCTTTTCCTCATTAAGTTTTGGCATGTTGAAAAATATGATTATGGAAAGGTTTTGGCAATAGTTACTCTTTCAGTAACTAAAAACAGGTATGTAGTCTTGAAATAAATTTAGATACACAAGTGATATAAAAGATGTGTAAGTGGGCCTATCAGTTTTCTTGATGTATAGTAATGCCAATTTTCATAAATCCTACTTGCCTGAATTAGGCAGTGATGTACTTTTATAAGTGATAAGGGTAGGTAGCAAATTACAGTCAGGAGAGGATTAAGAGTTGCTTCATGAGATCTAAGCCCACACAGCATTTGAAGGTGGCCCAGTGACCGGCCCGATGTCAGTAGTGAATTGGAGTAAAACAGGAGCGCAGCAGTGGGAGGGGTATATTATTATGCTACTTAGAAACTAGAATTGGCTGTGAAGATGAGAAAAGCCAATCATCCATCACCCAATCATGAGCATATATTTGGTTCCAGGAGTAGGAATTTGTGCTATTGTATGTTCTCCCACATTACAGTTTACACTGTTGTTAATGTTTTATTTTAGTATGTATGTGCCCTCATGCCATATCTTTAAAGCACTGTTGAGAGATCTGGAATGCTTAAAATGAAAAGTGCTGTATAAGTTCCTTTTGCTTGAACTGCATTTGTATGCTCATATGTGAAAAGCTTTTTCCTAATTAAATTTATTACGTAATTGTTCGGAGCTACGGAGGTCTTTAATAGCTAAAAGTAAATATGAGATGAAAAGCATTTTTGAGGTATCTAATGGGGACTGTGAAGATGCAGCATGTGATTTTAAAGTAGCATTTCTTTTGAGGTATGTTGAAGGCAAACATTTCAGAAACTATCTTATTAAATTTTTAAAAACCCAAAGCAATTAAGGTTTAGAAGTGGAGGTCAAAATGGCACTGTAAAAATGCCAAGATGTTGCATTTCTTTTTTGCTTCATCCATATTTGCTAGGGCAAACACTGTCTTTTGTTTATGGTGATTTATTGATAGGAAACATATTTTAAGTTCTCCAAATACTGTAGTTACATTACACTTGCTGTATTGGAGTACATTACACACACAGGCAGCATTTGTTATAGTCACTGTTCAGTGGCTTCCATGCTTGTTCTCTTAGTAACCACCTGTTCCAGAAGCAAAAGGATAAATACACCATGAACTGATGGATTCTCCTTTGGATACTTGACTATGCACAACTGGGATCATCCCTAGGAAGAGAAAGGTCAATGACAGTGGTGTGATCTTTCTCACAGTAGGCTTCCGTTAGAATTCTAATCCAGAGACTTTTTTAAAAACTTTCTTTTATGTTTAATCCTGTTAGGATATTCAGGTTTCACTGCAAGCTGATACCATGATGAAGGTTACAATACAAAGACAGAGCTAGAGATGTTGTTTCCAGTCTTCTAACAATTCTCATGCATCTGAGTAATCCTGGATTAAGTTCAAGGCTATTCAGTTAAGAAGTGTGTGGTTCCGAGCCTCACATTCCCTCAGAGTACCAAATTATTGTCCTTTCTCCTTATTGATAGCAGCCATAATGTCCTCATTAAAACCAAATTAGTAGGGGATAAACTGTGGAGTCACTGCAGCGCATTAATAGGCTTTGCATCCCTTTTATTTGCATTCTGCTCTTCTGCAACGCTACATTGCCTGTAAAAGCTTGTTGGTTTGTTTTTGTTTGTAATTTCATTTTATTGTCGACAACATTCATAGTATTTGAATTTGGTGCAGTGGCACCATTGCTATATTCCTAGTGGCCTTGTAATCTCTATGTAGGCACAAAAAAAGGAAGTTGTTACAATAGGTAGTTTCCATGAGACAGGGATACCACTATAACCCCCAATACGGCAGAGCCCAACGTTAGTTGTGCACTGTCATAATGGTCAGGACTAATGTATGGAAATAACCAGTGTATCCCTCCATTTATTATGTTGTGCATTATCTTTAAAACACATAGTGATTTATTTATGTATTAGAGTAAAATGTTTTTAATGTTAATTACCTCTTTCATTTTTAATACGGGTTTATCTAGAGTCCTGGACAGTAATTGGTGACATGCATAGGTTAAAAGCTTCTCTGTGACACCCTGAAGATTGATACCTACAGTATCCTACTGTCTCATGTTAATATTTTTGTGCCCATTCATTTCACTAATAGCATTAGCTATTCTTTTTTTGTTTTGTGCTGTGAGCAATGGATAGCCAATACACTATTTGCTAGTTACAGTGTATCGTTATCCTTGTCTCTGCATTTCTGTGAAACATAATAATACCATAAAGAATTAGTATTGTACAGTGGTTCCATTAAGTAAGTTTCTACTAATTTGAAAGTTTTTACTGGTATGAGAGAGATTTCCTCTATTTATAATGGGGAACAGCAGCAGGACCAGTGAAATCTTTCCAGGTGGTAGAGTCTGCACAAACAGGTACACACCCAGGAGGCCCTGGCAGGATTGTGAAGGCGCGCTGAGGCCCATATGGGCATATTCTCGTGGCTACTTTTAGTGAATGAGCTTGATTACAGCTAACGTGGATATGTCTAAACAAGCTGCTGTTCGTACCCCTAGCTGCAGTGTAGACATAGTCTAAGATCTGGACGCACAAAGGGAGTTAGGTGCCTAAGTCCCTGTTTTTAGACACCGAAGACACAATTTCGGCACCACTGGAGTGCACAGAACTCCCACAGAACAGTGTAGGCACCTAAAGTCACACACCACGTACTTTTTACAGTGCAATGTTTCCTAGACTCCTAAGTTTCTGCCTTTGGGCACGTGTGCTGCTGTCTCGCTCTAGGTGTCCAGAGAACTCTCTCTCACCTAAGCCCCAGAACAGTGCACAAGCCAAGGAGGATAGGTGGCTGATTGCCTAAGTCGTATGCATGGCTCAATCCCGTAGGTGTGCTCTGAGCATGCCTACTGGACTGCACCCCTCAGGCGACTTCAAACAAAACAGCCTAAATATTTTCGGATTGGTCAAATGATTACTTAGTGTGCAAACTTGTGTACCCTGTATTTGAAAGGTTTCAAAAACAAGAAGGTATAACTATAATTGATTGTAAATATAAGGTATTTCTGGTATCTCTTAGGAGCACCCAATAGAAATAGTGTAATGTCACAAAAATTAGTTATAATTAGACCTGTGTAAGCAACTGGTTTTTTCAGATTTCTGAAAATGAAGTTAAAAAAAAATTAAAAATTGAAATTTAAAAAAATTGTTTGTGGTCAGCCCAAAATGAAAAACTTTTGAATGTTTGGTTAAGTAAAACCAACCAGCCAACCAGAACTACACCCCGCCCCAACACACACACAACTTCAGGTTGAATGAAATGTTTTATTCAACCCAAAACAAAATGTTTCTGTGACGGGATGGACTAGGCCTGGAGGCCCCTGCCACACCTGTCCCAGGAAAGGAGCAGTAGAGAGGTCCTCCAAGTGGTCTAGAGTGGCTGCAGGGGAAGCAGCCAATACAATAGCCAATCAGGGCCCAGCAGGCCATATAAAGGGAGTTGCAGGGCTAGCTAGAGTGAGATTAGTCTGCTAGAAGGGATTGGGGGAGCAAGAGGTGCTCCTGGCTTGCTGCATGGGCCAAAGCAGGTGACTGACAGGGACTGGGGGAGCAAGGAAGGAGCTTCTGTCTGGCTACTGCGAGTCAACTAATATGGGTTACAGGGAAGTGGCCCAGGGAGAAACAGAGCAGCAATTACTAAAGGGATGCAGCACAAGGCTGCTATACTTACAGGGTCCCTCGGTTGAGACCCAGAGCAGTGGATGGGACCAGGTTTCTCCCACCAGCCACTAGGGGGAAGTGGCTATGCCCTAAGGAAGGGAATTAGAACTGTGCTGCATGGGGACTGACTCAGCAGGGAGCAGTGGTAAGTGAACTGAGTCCAAGAGGGGTGGTTCAGTAGGAAAGCTGGGGTCATGAGGACTCAAGTAGGAGAAAGGAGTCCCCAGGGAAGAATTGCTCAGGGTGCTGCTCAATTTCAGAGTAGGAGCCTTACAATCTAGGCAGACCAAGTGAGGGTACCGTGATGGGCCCTGTTGGACTGATTAAAGACTGATCCGAGGGAGGGGACATAAGGGACATCTTGGACTGTGTATCCTGGGTTGGTTTGTTTTTGCACATGGACAGTGTGTGACTCGGCTGGAGGGCTGAGTCACCGAAGGCATGCCTGACAAGCACAGCGGCCGATGGGGCACTGTGAGCGGAGGAAATTGAGGAAGAAAATGGCAGGCATGCAAACACTCGACTAGGGGGTGCTCATGAGAGGTGAGTGCACCCCATTACGGTTTCATTGAGGTTTTTAACTTTTTAAAAAATAAAATTGAAGCAAAATTCAAAACAAAATGTTTCAAATTGAAAATCAAATCATTTTGTTTTGAAAATGTTGAAAGGAAACACTTTGATATATTTCTCAATTTTTTGTTTTTATACACAAAACTATTTGGTGAATTCAATGCTAATTTCTTAAATGCTTCATTTGACCCAAATCTGTATGGGGGCGGGTTTAAATGTTGTATGGAAAAAATTCACCCTCTTCTAGTTATAATGCTTCTAAAGAACACCATACTGAATATATGTTCTGTTAGTAAAGAAAAGTGGTAAATGATGAATGTAGCTTGTGGCTGACTGAGGGTTAGGGTTTTTTAGTCCCAGTCCCAGATATAAACATTTCCTCAAGTTAGCATGTGTCTTTGGCTTGATCAGTGCCACTGGAGAAGATACGTGTTTTCTTAATTACAAGAAGGATGCTTATGATGATTTTAAGTATTGCTTTGTAGGTGAATCAGTGGAACAATTGACCCTTATGTTAAATCAGTTTTATATTTATAAGTGGGTATTGTTACAGGGTATCTCGTCTCTGTGGCTAGACTGAGCTGGGTCCCAACCTAGGCACCCTTTAAGTATATCAGCCTTGTGCTGCATCCCTTTAGTAATTGTTGTTCTGTTTCTCCCTGGGCCACTTCCCTGTAGCCCATCTTAGTTGACTCCCAGTAGCCAGCTCACCTGGACTGGAGCAGATGAACCCAATCCAGCTACTTAAGGAGCGCTGGGCTACACCTGGGTTTATTAAGGGCTCCTAGGGGGCAGCTAGTGGGAGGAAGGATCGAGACAGACTGAGCCCTGGGGAGGGAAAGCCATGGGGGATTGGAGCTAGCTCCTGTGGTGGGTCCCTGGAGCAAGAGGTATGGGGCTCAAGGAAGCAACCCTGCAGCTGCTGCTCCAGAAGGGGAGCAGATCTGAAGGAGGCTGGGAGGTTGTCAGGAGCTGAGGTGCTAGAGACACTTGGGAGCAGTGGCTGAGAAGCCTGAGGCCAAGCATTAAGCTAAGACTGTTTCCTGTTTGTTTGTTTTTTTTTGTTAACCACTGTGAAGAAAATAAACCTCCTTGATTGAAACTGGGAATGGCAGCGCATGCGTTGGAGCTGGAGAGAAGTGACAGCCCTGGTGACAATACTGAATTCCACTTAGAACATAGGAATTGCCGTCAGACCCATGATCCTTCTAGTCTGGTATCCTGTCTTCAACAATGGTCAAAACCAGCTGCTTCAGGGGAAGGTCCAAAAAGCCCTGCGGTTATAGAATAATTTGCCCCTGTTAGCGAATTAGTGTAATGGCTGTTTTCATCTTGCTAAGACACAAATGTCCACCTTTCACACCCAGACAGTTGTCCTTGTGCATAAGGTAACACCCTGTTTTAGAATCATGTGGACCTTTGTGTCTATGTGGTGCTCCATTGACTTCAGTGGGGCTCTGCACAGGTGGACGGTCCACTTGGGCAGATTCATTTGCAGGACTGAGGCCTAAGATAGGAAGAACCAACACAAGAGAAGGGAATGGGTTATTGTTGCCTCCCTTAATGACTATGTCTGCACTGGAAGCTAGGGGTGTGAGGCCCCTGCTCGTGTACACATACTCGTGCAAGCTCTCTTGGAGCTAGCATGAGTATAAGCAGCAGTATAACCACTTGGTAGCACAGCTCAGCCGTACCGAGTACAAACCCACCTGAAAGTGGTGGGTATGTACTTGACACGGCTCAGCCTTGCCTCTGCTGCGCTACCATGTTACTCCGGCTACAATGAGAGAGTGAGAGTAAATAGCAATGAGAGCTAGCAGGAGTATGTGTACATGAGCTGGGGAATCGCACCCCTAGCTGGTAGCGCAGACATAGGCGTATTGTGCATTGTGTTAAGTACGAAATGAGAACAGAAATAAAATCTTTGGCTGGTTTAAGATACATATTTAAGAACTTTAGTTTTAAAAGAAATGTTTTTCTTAGGGCTCAGTTTAACCAAAAATATCCAGCTTTCACATACAAAGTCAGATTTTGGGGTGATTAATCAAGCCCTTAATATATGATCTGCCCACAAAAGAACGGTTAATTCAGTGCCATGGAGTGGTGTAAAACTAACACACATGCTGCATTTTTTGACTCCGTGCATTAAAATGCAGTTATAGATCTTTTGGGGGCAGGTATGCAGAAATTTTATTATTTGCATTGCTGTGGTCAAACTTTCTAGGTGCATAGCTACATGAGTGCTAGAAAGAGTCCTAGCCTGATATATAGATTATGTATTTATTATATTGATTACTTAAGAATTCCCAGTTATCACTCTGAGAGCTGACAAGGCCTTGTCCCGGATCAGGCCCAGTATTATTGAAATTACTGTATAGTTGGGTCCCCACATGTGCACAGTTACAGACGCTACAGGAACTCTTCTATATTTACGAACAGTTTAGTACATTTAACAACATCACAAACACTCTGAGTCAGTAAGGTAGAAAGGCAGGACAACCTGAAATGTTAGCCATTGTCAGGGACGGGGCGAAGGCCTGGGGTGCCTCCAGAGCAGGGGTGCCCCTACCCCTGCTGTGCCGCAGCCACAGCTGCTCCTGCTGCCTGCCTTGGAGCCACCCCTTGCCAGCTGCTCCCAGGAGCTTATTGTTTGCTGTGAAGATGGGAGGGGAAGAGGGGCACTGATGTAAGAGTGTCCCCCTCTGTTTGCCCATATACCCCATCTCCGCTGAGCTGGGGTCGGCAAGTGACAGGGGTTAGGAGTGGGATGGAGCTGCTGGTGAGTGCTAGTCTGCTTAAAGAGACAGCGTGCTGTGTCTCACACGCTCCCCCAGCGTGCACACTGTCTGATTCCCCCAACACACACCCTCTCTTTCACACAGCACTCTTACACTTCCCCAGCGCGTGTACTGTGTGTGTGTCTCTCTCTCACTCACTCACACATACTCACCCCCCAACACATACTTGTAGTGTTGTTGTTACTACTTGGTACTTCCTGCAATGCACATATATTCTCTGTAACTTTATCCTTTCAAAGTCAAGGATTGCAGTGCTGTTTTAGTTTTTTGACTGGTCTGTGCATTTCATAATTTTATTTCTTTCATGCTTAAATTTAATTACTTGAATAGAGTTCTAAAATACCTAACCTGCCCTGGCTGGAGTAATTATCATTTATTTTATCATATTGTGCTTTGTCATCCCTTATTGAAAGTGGTACAATCAAATAATAGTATCCTCCTAGAATGTAACTTCAGCTTGTACTCTCCTTAGCAGTGCCAGTTTAAAAAACTTTGTCTAAACACATAACTTTAGACACTGTGTAGATCAAGGTTATTTATTTTCAAATTGTATTTTTAGTTATATCTGTAAAATAACTTAAAATTTGCATGAAAATAAGTGCAGTTCCAACTATGCTACCAATGGCAATGATGGAGTCGAATGTTAGTGAGTCACGTACAGGATTGTGATCGGTAAACATAAATGCCAAAGTAATTAGAAAAATTCCCATGCTTAATAAAAGAGGGAAAAACCTTAATCACATCTGTTAAAATTAAGTATGCTTTTAGTGGAGTGAAAAACAATTGACTAAAATAGAGTAGATAATGGCAGTAACGCTGTGTGTCTGTTAGAGAAAGTAAGCAGATTTTATTTATATCTACTAAAGATAATGTATAAAGTATCAAACGTGTGTTTCTAATATCTGTGTTAAAACTCCAGAACTGATAGTCCAAATCTCAAGTCTTGAGGTCTCTTGCTGTATTATCTCCTGATTGTTCTAAATTTACAAACAAACTTTAAATGTGGCTTTAATTGGAGTTTGTATATATTTTTTTCTTTCGTTATATAGGAATTAGATACCGTGCTCCTGTCAGCTAATTCCTAAGTTATCTGCACCCCCCCAAAACCAAAAAACCTTAGTTTTCAGGTGCCTAAGTAGTTCCTGGAATCACAGTTAGTTTCCTCCCACTCCGTAAAATCTGAAATAGCGCCCTGGTGAGCCAGGAGTGGCCAGAGGGCTGCAGGAGGGCCGTGGGCTCTGGCAAGATGCAGCCCCCATGTGACAGCACAAAGCCGGCCTTGATCCACATGCTGAGCACCAGGCACCACAAGCCGCAGCAGTGCAGAAGGAAGGGTGGCAATACACCATATACCATGCCACCCTTCCTTCTGCGCTGCTGGAGGCGGTGGCATTGTCTTCAGAGCTGGGCATCCGGCCAGCACCTGCCAGTATCAGACCACGGTGCCAGTACTTAATTTGTGCCAGGTCTGAGCTCTGATACTGTTTCAATATAAATTAAACCCTGGGGAAGGCAGTGGGTCCCAGAGGTGATTGCAGGGGGAGGAGGAAGCCCATGGGGAGCCAGGGGGAAGGGCAAAACACAATTTTGCCCAGAGCGCCATTTTCCCTAAGGCCGGCCCTAACCATTGTCTTCCTCATCACCATCACCAATGGCCATCATTCTGGCACCTCACAAGGACTCTCTCCTACTGCCCACAGGCTGGGATGCAACTTTTATAATATGTTACACTAACTCCCCTATATCTAATGCATGTTCAGTAGGGGTTTTCCCCCTTTTCCTTATTTGTATTTCCTCATCCTACTAATGCTGAGGTGTCCTCCTTCTATAAGTTGGTATAGTGATACGTGTAACTGTCATTTCAGCTCATGATCCTATCCATCACCCCTTGATTAAGCGGATTTGCAGTTATTACTTCAATGTTCCTTGCGGTAGCACTTACCGGAGCATTCTAACTCCTACAATTAAGCAAGCTATCCGGAGTTCCTAATAGTTAAAGATAACCGTTGGTCTATGCCAAGGCATATGGCCTACTTAACCACACTAATGCTTCAGCTAATGTCTTGCAGGATATAGGATACCGTAGGCTTCTTGCTTTACAGCTGAATATAATGAAGGCAAGACCGTGAATATAGTAAAGGTAATCCTGTGGGCTACAGGGTGCAAATCTAAAGCCTCATACTTAAGAGCTGGAGCTGACCTTTTACAATGGATTGAACCAAAACACCAGAGCCAAACACACCTAAACTCTGGAGAAGCCTGGATGTGGATCTTAATCTAATGTTTGAGGCTCAGGTTCATGTTAAGTCTGTGAGATGGCTCCCTAGCTGGGAAAAAGCGCAGAGTCGTCCAGCTTACTGCACTTTGCACTAATCAGGCCAACCAGAGAACTGCAGCCCTAGTTCTAGGGATGGTGATAGGGGGATGGCACGTGTCCACTAGTTGATTTAGATCATATTATCCTTGGTTTGTTAGGTGGTTTCACCTATATCTTTGAGTTTTCTGTGTAACATTTGCAATTTCTCAGGAAGTAGCATGCAGAGGGTGTGATCCTGTGTGGAATATAGAATCATCACTGTTACTTTTAAGAGCCTGCATGTGCCCTGAAAATAGTGTGCAAATAGACTGCTGGAAAGGATGGGCAAGGAATAACCTGCCACATCTTTACAGTTTTGGATGATCTGGGACCAAGAGTAACAATATGCTGAATATTCAGTGATTTTTGCTGTTGCTCACTAATGACTGAGGTGTCATCAGCTAACTCATTTCACTTATGATCAGCATCCAGAGAAAGGATTACCTCGCTTAGTTCATTTAAGTTACTTTAAAAAGAGATCCTTTGGTATACGGCTTTTAGTCTCCTTTTCTCCTCCACTCCCTTTCCTTAGGCAGTGTTGTCATTGTCTTTTGCATTTCAAGGTGATGCATGAGAATGGGATCAGAAAATACAGATATTGAAAAGACCCAACAGATCGATTCCATCCTTCGACATGCTCATGATATTGTCCCACAGATAAAGGATTTGTCAGATATTAAATTAATACTATACTTCATATGATTATAACATTCCACTGGTGTACATAATGCTTTACAGACACATAAGACCAAGAAAGCTCCAACAAACTTACTACCTGAAGCTTACGATTGGATGATTAAGTGCTTTAGAAATATTAGTGACCTAGCATTGCTCCCTGCACCACAGAACTCTGACAAATCCAGTTGGTTTCAGTAGGGGTATAAAGAAACATTTAAGTCTCACCTCACCTTTTGTGAGGTAGGTTAGTATTATAAACCCCATTTTACAAAAAGGGAAACTTACCTGAGATCACACTGAGAATCTTTGACAACAGTGGGAGTAGACCCCTGATTTTCTGGTTACAGTCTTGTGATTAAAGCATAAGACAGGGAATTTCTTCACAAATAATGGCAATGAACCATTGTGGATGACTGTGAAAGGAGACAGACAGCAGTAAACAATGGGTAAGCAATACAGCTCTGGGGAGACTGTTTATGGGGGAAGCAGATCATATAAACTTTTTGTTTTGGTCATTCCTGTTAGCTGGGGGCTGTGGGGGTGAGTTCTTTGTGTTTAAATTATCAGGAAATTATCCTACATATCTGGAATAGATTTTAGCTTGCACTATTTTTTTAGTCAATATTTTTATTAAATAAAAGGCTTTTTATTAATCTTTCACTTGTGTGCCTGTAAATTACAGCATGTTTTAAGAATAGCTAAAGTGTTGCCATTTTTTGTTGTTGTAATTGCTTTTTAACCAAATAATGCGTTAATTGGTTCTGGGATAGACAAGTAGCACAACATGCATTCTAGGTGTCGGTGCAGTGCAATCTAACCATCATAGGCTGCCTACAAAGTCTCATTATTCTAACTTGTATCAGGTTTTCAATCTGAAATCCCTATCAGGAGGCAATGAAAGGTTTTCATTACGAAGACTCTGTGCGCGTGTTTTCAAGTAACATTCAGAAGAAATGAATTGATGCCTCCAGGCCTTGTCTACATTAGACTGGAAGAAAATAATTCCTATTAATCAGTGTGGCACTGGTTATCACCAGTCCAGCTAGTGTTGGTGGGGATTTTTAAAATAAGATGAGTTCTATATATGGTGCAACTCTTAATGCATCTAGGAAGGTAGATAAGAATTGTGTGCCACTATAAACACTGTTACAAATGACACTTTAGCAGTTTCATCAAAGAGGCAAAGGGCTTATTAATCACGGAGTGTGAGCTCATGCAGAGTTTAGGCACGTTACTGAAAAATCGACCAAATTCTGGATTGGACTATGGTCACCTCATGCCACACCACCCAGCATAAAGCAGCTCTAAAGCCTGGATCAGCTATTGTAAGGGATATTCTGGTGACCCAGAGCTAGCACAGGGGCATGTATGTCACCTCCTCTTCTCTTGATTAGGAACTAATAACATCAGTTACCCCTACTGGTCCTTAGATGACGTATCAAGCCTTTACAGCCTTGCTGCAATGGCAATCCTCAGGTGCCAGAGCAGCCTCATAGCTGTTCTAAGCTGTGACATCTGCAACAGTTCCCAAGGGGCCGTTTCACCAGACAAATGAAGGAAGTATTTCACTTTTCCATAATTGTGCTGATGGGTCTCTTCTGAAAATCTCCTTCATTCCAGCTCCCTGTCAATTTGTGGTAAGGGCAAGAGGCTTTATAAAGCTTCCTTATTTCCTAGCATTCTTCTTGCCAAGCTATAACTTGTATCCAGTCTGCTGTCGTCTTGTGGTTCTGAAAGAGAGACTGAGAGAGGCTGGTTTGAGTCATACAGCTTGATCCCTCACCGTGAAAGGAGAGTGGAATATTAGCCTACCTTGCTCATAGAATTCTGGCTTTGGACAGTAGCTGGGGTAAGCAGGGTGTATAAAAAAGTTCCATACTAACCTGTCCCCCCCCCCCCCGGACCATATCTTCACATCTCAATGACCCCGTATCTTTTCCCCTGGCTATTTTCAGAGGCAAATCTAATAGAGGATAGTACTAACTGAGGAGGGACCCTTTATAAGCTTGAATTTATTTTGGCTACACCATAGAGCTCTGTGTAAGCTGAAAAGCTTCTCTCTCTCTCTCACCAAAGAAGTTGATCCAATATTACCTCAACCACCTTGTCTTCTATATGGACTGTCATTTAACCTCCTAGGCCTGAGCTTCCTCCTCTGTAAAATGAGGATAATCAGGGTGTTGTGAGAATTAATTCATTAATATTTGCAAAGTGTTTCAAGACCTTTGGATGAAGCACACTGTGAAAGTACTGCTAAGCACGAGTCTGGCATTTCCCCTCACAATCCCATCTAGATCCAGGAAGTGCAGGGGTCTGTTGAAATGAAAAAGAGAAGAGAGTGTGGGGAGAGGGAAAAGGTCCTCCAAACAGAGATGTAATGTGTGTTGGGTAAAGGTTGTCAGTTTTTGTCTTTTCTCTTTTTCCAACCTATTTGATTCATGGAGGGAAAGGTCATTAATCAGAGATGATTTTAAATCTATGTTAATAATCAACATGTTGTCGTTGTGATCAAGCTGTCAGCTCGTAGGTAACCCAGCCAAATGAATATGCGTGTTTCAGGCCTACAGTTTTTACCAAGTACATATAGTAATATTACGGTGTGTTGCATAATGCATTAGAATTTTATAACTACTCACTATGGTACATATTTAAGCAAAGCTGACTTTTTTTTGACAGTACCTACCTTAAGTTGATTTGTAGGAAATGCTCTGTTTTTGTGGGATTTTGATTGTTTTTGTGAGTGAATGTTTGTACTCATGGCATTGAGGGGCTGTATCGCTGTCCAGAGCTAGGTATAGGTCAGGACTAATGTTAAACATTGTTCCAGGCGCAACTTTGCAAATGTTCCTCCCCCTCATCTCCGCTGTTCCAGTCCAGGGCCTCTCTTGAGCATAGACTGTCGTTTGTGTTAAATTGACTGGTGGTTTTGTGAGGTGGAAAAGTGTAGGCTGAAGTTATGTCCCTGATCCAAAGCCCACTGAAATCATGGAAAGACTCCCATTGGCTCCAATGGACTTTGGTCAGGATTTATGACCCCACCACATTTATTTATTTAACACATTTGTTTAACTGGTGGCCTAAATTAAAATTTAAATTTGGGTCTGCAAAGGTGAAAGGATAGTTCACTAACCACTGCACCTCCAAAAATATCTGTCTTCTGATACTCTCAGACCTTCCTCATTCCAGTCAAAATTCTCCATCACATTTTGCTGTAGAAGATTATGGCCTGTTTTGATGATATAAAAGGAAGTATGGATAACGAGAGAGAGCTCTCCATGCTAATTAATTCTGTCTTTTTTTTAATAATTATTTAATTTGTTCTGTGGAGGGAAGGGAAAAAGTTGTGATCTGAATAATTGTATGAATCAGCCAGGTTGTGCAACAAAACAATGTAAATATGATTAATTTGTTTCTGGTACCGTGTAGGTATTAGCTGGTATTCAAGGTTTAGGCTGAAGACTTGAATTCCAAAGTCAGATGTCTCTGCTCAGTCGCATTGTTCAATAGCACTATATGGCTGCCTCTGAAATGTCAACCTTTCGCAGAGGTTTATAGAAGTTAAAAATCATAGTGGTACTGAGTCTGATTCTACTCTCACTTACACTGGGGTAAATCAGAGTAACTCCACTGACTTCAGTGGAGTTACACCTGGGTAAAATTGGAGTGAGGTCGGAATCAGGCCTGCTGAATGTTTATGTATTTTTAAATTAGGATTCATAAAAGCTAATCAGGTATATGTGGAAATCAGCGTTTTGCTTTAATTTACTCAGTTGTCTGTGTTTGGCATCAGTGTGGTAATTCAGACCAAGAATAGCAAGTTTTCATTCATTTACATATTATGCAGATTCTCTGCTGTTTAGCATAATATGGGTTCATTGACAGTTTCACTACTGTGTTAAGGCATTCAGGCTTATTTCTAAGCCAATAGTTTAATTGGTCTGGCTTTGTTCATTTAATAAGTTGCAAAAGGCAATAAAATGAAGACCTGGAAAGCTTATTTGTCTTCAGGTGTTATGCTTCTGTTTCTTTGACAAAGAAACTTCACTAACTAAAGAACCTGATTCTCTGCTCCCTTGCTTTTTGTATTGTCAAAGTGGGTATAAAACACAACCTCCAATGTAAGTTGAATGGAGAATTCAGATCCGATGCACTTACTTTGCACAGGCGGAACAAATTATTAACCAATCTGTTTGTCTGTAAGCATCTGGAAGATAATAGGGTTATAAGGAACAGCCAGCATGGATTTGTCAAGAACAAATCATTCCAAAACAACCTAATTACCTTCTTTGCCAGGGTTATTGGCGTTGTAGATAGATGGGAAGCAGCTGATGTATCTTGATTTTTAATAGGGCTTTTGACACATGAAATTCTCATAAGCAAACTAGGGAAATGTGGTCTAGATGAAATTACTGAAATAAGTTGGGTGCGCTATTAGTTGTACTCAAGGAGTAGTTATCAATGGTTCACTGGGAAAGCATCTAGTGGGGTCCCACAGAGGTCAGTCTTGGATCTGGAACTAGTCAATATTTTCATTAATGACTTGGATAATAGAGTTGGAGAGTGCTTATAAAATTTGCAAGTGACACCAAGCTGGGAGGGATTGCTAGCACTTTGGAGGACACAAAATGATCTTGACAAATTGGAAAATTATCAGAATTCAACAAGATGAAATTTAATGAAGACAAATGCAAAGTATGTCACTTAAAAAGGCAAAATCAAATGCACAACTACAAAATGGGGAATAACTGACTAGGCGGTAATACTGCTGAAAAGGATCTTGGGGTTATAGTGAATCATAAAGTGAATGAGTCAACGATGTGATGGAGCTTCAAAAAATGCTAATAATCTGGGGTGTATTAACAAGAGTGTCATATATAAGACATGGATGATAATTGTCCCACTCGACTCGACACTGGTGAGGCCTCAGCTGGAATACTGTATCCACTTCTGCCCCTCCCTCTTCCCCACTTTAGGAAAGATGTGGACAAATTGGAGAGAGAGTCCAGAGCCGAGTAACAAAAATGATCAATGGTTTAGAAAACCTGACTTCTAAGGAACGGTTAAAAAAACTGGGCATATTTAATCTTGAGAAAAGAAGACTGAGGGGAGACCTGATAATAGTCTTCAAATATGTTGAAGGGTGTTATAAAGAGGACAGTGATCAATTCTATGTCCACTGAAGGTAGGAGAAGAAATAATGGGCTTAATCTGCATCAAGGGAGATTTAGGTTAGATGTTAGAAAGCTTTTCCTAACTATAAGAGTTGTTAAGCTCTGGAATAGGCTTCCAAAGGAGATTGTGAAATCTCCATCACTGGTGGGTTTTTTAAAAACAGATTGGACAAACACCTGTCAGGGACGGTGTAGGTTTATTTGGTCCTGCTGCATCACAGTGGGGTGGATTTGATGACTTGAGGTCCCATCCAGCCCTGCATTTCTGATTCTATATCAGTGGTTCTCAACCAGGGGTATGTGTACCCTTGGGTGGTACTCAAAGGATTTCCAGGGGGTACATCAATTCATTTAGTTATTTTGTCTGATTTTACAGCAGGCCTCATAAAAAGCCCTAGCAAAGTCAGTACAAACTAAAATTGCTTACAGACAATGATTTGTTTATACTGATCTCTATACTATATACTGAAACATAAGTACAAGGTTTATATTACATGGTAAAAATGAGGAAGTAAGCAATTTTGTAGTAATAGTGTGCTGTGACACTCTTGTATTTTTTCATGTCTATTTTGTAAGCAAGTAGTTTTTAACTGAGGGGAAACTTGGGGATATGTGAGACAAATCAGAATCTTGAAAGGGGTTCAGTAGTCTGGAAAGGTTGAGAGCCACTGTTCTATATGACTACCCATCTTGCAAGACAGAGGAGGATCAGGTACACGGTGTGTAAAGTCATTATTTTTGTCATTAGGAAAAGTAGGATCTCCCATTCTCTTTACCCACCCACCCTGAAGAGATTGGAAGTTTTGTCTCCAAAGATGAAATCCTGTGCATTAACTATTGACTGTGTAATTCCTGTGGCTCTTTCAGTCCATCTAAAGTTATTGCTCTTGAACTCATTGGAGAATGTAGAATATCCTGTTGCATTCTTCCCTTGATGATACACACAATAAATGTGAAAGAAGATCCTTTAGTATGAGCCTTCCTAAGTGTTAACAGATCATGAAAATTGGCAACAACTGTATCATACTCTGCAAGCAGAGGGTGGATAATTCCACAATGATGAGAAGAGGGTGTCTGGTGTTTGAGCTGTGGTCACATTTGCCTTTCATGTCATTTGGGCCTCCACAACCCTCTTTGTGGGAGAAGAAAGCTAATGCAGCTGCCTTTACTAATCAGTCAGTATGACCCAGCCCCCCAGGAAGGCAAGCAAAGGCAGATATATACTGAGACACACAATCCTTGCTGATTAACAGTGAAAGCTGGTAAAGTTACTCTCTAAGCCTGTCTGGTCCATCAGCCCCAGAAATGTAATTTAGATGATTATCTATGTGCCCATTAAACCTTGTGACCCATTGCTAGTCTGTTTGAAGTTTGCCTGCTTAAACTGGCTAATAGGAAGAATAGAAGGATTAACTCAGAGGTCATGAAATAAGAGAGCAGCAAAGAAGATGACAAAAGAGCAGAGGAAACTTCCTACTGCATGTGTTTGGCATAGGAAAAAAGCTACAAGAATACCAGGGTCAATAGATAGTTACTTTATGAAGAAAATGAGCCATTCACAATTCAACCAGCACTTCCATTTATATAGTTGTTTCAACCTGTTTTGTCAGGCTGTATAAACATATTCTACCTCTATGGTGAATCATGGCCTGATTTTGCTCCAAGTTGCAATCCACCAATATAAATCAGGAGTCACTTCATTTAAATCAATGGAATGACAGTGGTGAAAGTAAGAACAGAATCAAGCCCCATGCTGTGCTATTTGCCAATCCCACTTTAGGATAAGCATGCACAATTGTTACATTGATCACAAACGTAAAGAAAAGAAATGAAAAACTTCACGGAGATATTTTTAAATTAACTAAATTTAAATTTTATATTTAAAATAAATATAAAGTATAAGCATCTGCAGAAATCACTTGCACGCTGTTGCAATAAAACTGGTTACCAGTTTAAACTAGATTTATAGAGAAAAGCTGGGATCCATGATAAAGAATGGATTGGAATGCATGAGTACATAGGTAAGCGCAAGTAGGGGGTATGACTGGCTATTGGGAGAAAGCTATATTGACCTCTTAATGGAGCTAGAAAGCCATTTACATACCTTTGCATAACTTTCAAATATACACTAACATCCTTGAAATGAACTCTTACCCTTTTGCTGTCTGTGCCTTGCAAGGACAGGTGAACTTGGTTGCTGAATATCAGGGTTTGGGTAGATATTTTACTAGACTTCAAAGAAGAATAAAACATTTTAGGAGGGCTGTCTCCATTTCTTTAGGTTTTATAGCCTGATGTCTACCCAGTTCAGAGCTACTATATTGTACTTTTAAATATTTTTGGCAAATCTTTCTTTTTCATGTAATGTTGTTTATTGTTACATGTACAATAAGTTTAAGTCTGTTTCTCACTTTATTTTATTGGATGAAATATATTTTCAATTTTTTGAATGTTTCCCTCTTGTTAGTTTTCTTCCCCTTTGGACAGAGCTCTCCACATGAGAGGGGTAACTATGATAATGAGAGAATCTGCAACAGTATCTGGAGCCTGGGCAATTTTAAAATTTTATACTTGTAATTTATTTGTCCAGTTCTGTCTGAAGTTATTAGTGGGAGAGAACTTGGGAACCAGACAAGTCTCCACTCTGGAGCTGAAGTCATTACAGTGAATTAATGAATTTCGGAACTCAGCTGCTATCACCTTACTTTGCTGGAGATCCATTGCATCATAGTTATGGTGAGAGTATTTTCCACTGGTCTAGAGCATCAAACTGTTTGAAGCGTTAGGGTCTCCAGTCAGGAAACCTCATATTTCTACATGCCAACAAACCAGCAGTGGTTCTCAGCCTGGGTAATTTCAGTTCCCTAAGGGTTTAGGGAGGAGGAGTCCATGAGCAAGCTTGCATTCCCTATCCACAGTCTTCCTCTGAACTGAATTTGTTCAGCCACTCGCAACTGGTCATCTTCAGGTGGCAGAGCACTCCATAAACCTGATTCCAGCAGCGCTTTCTGCAAAACACAGCATCGTTTGTGAAAGCTTTGTGGAAACCAGATCAACGGCTGGGGGAGTATATTTGAGGAAGACCAATTGTGAATGGTTGAATGCATGGGTATAGTGTGAAAAGTTAAACAACGCCAATATAGAGCCAAGTGCCTGCAGAACTACCCTTGGCTTCAGTAGGAACATGAATAGTATGTGGTAAAGGTGGAATAAAGTTTTTTCCCAGCAATTCTTTGGTTTCTTTATCTGTGAATTAACATTTCCGCCTTTACTAATCTAGCCCTTTATCATCCATGGAAGATTTCTTGTCAGAGAGATTGAGGCAATGGCCCTTCCTAATTTACAAAGTGAAATGCTAACTGAAAAGGCTTCATCCTCTTGAGCTCATGTAGTTTAAAAGGAAAACTGTTTCCATTAATCTGTGCAATCTGTTCGCTATTTGGGAATGACATCACCACCATCACAGTTAGCTGTTATTGGCACTCTAGTTGATGGTCTTGATAGAGAGGCCAAGAATAACACAAATGCCCTCTTGTCACTAGGACCAGCTGCTGGCCTGGTTCCTGACCAGCTTCACTACTAGGCAATCAGTGAGCCCAGCTGCAATGCCGTAGAATTGACAGAATAGGCATAGCACCTGATTGGCTGCTGGTTTAGCAGCCCTACTTATAAGCCTGGCATCTGCAGCGGATGAGCAGCTGCTCAACTTGTACTGCACCCACAGTTGTGCTTGCCCTGCTCCTGCCTCCAGCCCTTGCTCCATTTTGTTTCCAGTCCCTGCTCCTGTCCTGCTGCAGCCTTGTTTCAGAGCCTGCTCCTGCCTTGCCTGTGTTGTCTTATGGATTCATAAGAAGGAGGCACAATCTGGGCTCTTAGAAGTAAGCCTTCATTAGAACTAAAACAGTTATGTGGGACAAAGGAGAACCATGTGTTTCTAGCTGTGTATCTCATGAAGCTACCACTAGACTGCTTCCAGCTGGTTCTTCCTAGCATGTGCCCTGCTCTTAAAGACCCAGTACATCTCGCCTTTCCAGCAAAATCAATCCCAAACAATTTAACATACAAACCAATTGTCTCTGTACAAATACAATAACATTGTTAGTATTGCTCAATGAGTCTTCCAGGTGCTCTTATCAGTTCGTTAGATCTATGAGGTGTCACTTCCGTTCTGCACTCGCTGAATCAGCAAACTGTTCTGCTTGCTGATCTGAAGGGTCTTTGGTGGTTTTCTCAGTGCGTTGTCATGTAGCTGTCAGTGAAGTATCTGCCTCCTTTTCCCACTCTTCTTAAAGAAGATGCTGCAGATGTCTCCTGTTCCTCAGAAATGTATGTCTGTAGTTGGAGATCATGGGGCAATCTCACGAGTCATTACAGCTCCCTGTGTCCAGCAAGTACCATTCTGAATCCACACAGGATCTCTGGGCTTCAAAGGCTCTAACACACTGGACCCTCTGTCATAATACATCTTTTGTTTACACTTATGTTCCTTATACAGACCTTAGTAGTAATCCCTAATTACAACACTGACTTAAGTAGGAAGTCTTGATCTCAACTTCCTGCCAAATGTCTCTGCATGTGACAGTCCATGATGCATTGGTGCTGCCATATAGTGCAGTGTAGCCACATATGGCTCTGTATCTGAGTCAGTGGCTTTTTTCAAAAGTTTTTTTTTTTAACTGTCATGCTATTCTCTACAAAACTGTTGGATTTGAGGATACCTGGGACTCAAAGTTACATGCTTAAACCCATATTCGCTATCAAATTTTTAAAATTCATGTCCATCAAACTGTGGACCATTATCAGATATGATCATTTCAGGGATTCCATGCCTGAAAAAATATGGATTTCATATGCATTATAACATGTTTTGATGTGTTTTCTTTTCTAATAAAACCACCTCTGAATAATGAGAAGAATAATCCAAAATTAAAACACCTAAATACGTAAACAAATCCACAACAACTTTAGACCAGGGCCTTAACTGTTCATTGTTTATCAACACAGGCTCTTTTTCCTATTTAGATAGGTGTTTTAGAAAAAACTTAAAATGTCAATCTCCTTGTTCATTTGTGGCCAACGCAGTATTTCTCTGGCTCTGCATTTACATTTCTCTTTGCCCAGATGTTCTTCATGTGTTCTTGTGAGCATGTCCGCTTGTAACATCTTAGGCATAATTATTCTATTTCCGCTATACAATATGCCATCAATAACAGACAGTTCTGCTTTGAACTGGAAATATGGGTATTTTTATGTAGTGTCCTGGCCACCCTGTGTTAAATACTTTAATTACCCTCTATGACAGGGATCGGCAACCTTTGGCACATGGCCCGTCAGAGAAAGCCACTGGCAGGTGGGGACGGTTTGTTTACCTGCAGAGTCCGCATGTTCGGCCGATCGCAGCTCCCACTGGCCGCGGTCCCCCGTTCCAGGCCAATGGGGGCTACGGGAAGTGGTGTGGGCCGAGGGATGTGCTGGCTGCCGCTTCCTGCAGCCCCCATTGCCCTGGAATGGCGAACCGCAGCCAGTGGGAGCTGCCATTAGCTGAACCTGCAGATGTTGCAGGTGAACAAACTGTCCTGGCCAGCCAGCGGCTTTCCCTGACGGGCCACGTGCCAAAGGTTGCCGATCCCTGCCATAGAGGGTAATTAAAGTATTTAACACAGGGTGGCCAGGACACTACAGCCTGACCTTGACGGGTCATGTGCCAAAGGTTGCCAATCTCTGCTCTATGGTGTCTCATCATTTCATTCCACTTCCTTTTTGAGACAGAACAACTGTTTGTTTGTTTTTTTATCAGGTTGACATGGACAAAGTCTGACTCCACCTCTGTTTCTAGTACAGTTTTATCAAATGCTCTGGAAATGGGTCCACCACCACCAACCCTTTCCCTGATTTATATGCTATTGTTTAAATCATACAGCTGGAACTAAAAAAAAACTTACATTCTGGACAGTCTCAGCAACAATTGGTCTTCTGTAAATGAACACATGGAATTTTTTTACAACCGTGCACCACGGCTAAAGCTTCCTTTTCAATTTGGACATAGTGGCATTCTGTTTTTGTAAGAGCCCTGGATACATATGCCACTGGTCTCCAATGGTCATCATACTTTTGTAGCAGTGTTGCCCTTATGCTGCCTTTGGAGTCACCAGTGGACAATCTGGTCTGTCTCCTGCTGTCAAAATATTTTAGGATAGGGGCTTTCTGAATCAATTGTTTTAAGTTGCCAAACTCTGTGCCCAGGTTAGCATCCCATGTCCATTGACTATTCTTTTGCATGAGTGCACAGAGGTTGCTGGTTTGTGCAGCCAAATCAGGTATAAATTTACCAACAAAAGTAATCATTTCTGTGAATCTTTGTATTCCTTCCTTATTTTCTGGCATGGTTTTTATAGCTTGTGTTTTACTAGGTTAACTAACGAGGGGTATGTATTGATCTTTTCTGCTACATAGGTAACGTCTCTGAAACTGAATTTACATGTTTGTTTATTTTGCTTCAGGCCTACTGCTTTAGCCATGTCCAATGCTCTCTTTAACCTGTAATTATGTTCCTCTGTTGTGCTGCCCCAGATGAGAATGTCATCTATCTAGGCTTTTGTGCCTTCAATTCCCTCAGCTATTTGCTGCACAGTTCTATGAAAGACTTCTGGAGCGGATTTTAGACCAAACGATAATCTCAGAAAGCAATATCTTCCATAGGGTGTAATAAAAGTATATATTGTGGAGCACCTCTCCTCTAGGGGAATCTGCCAGAATCCGCATGATGCAGCTAAAGTAGTAAAATACTTTTGCACCAGCCATATCTCCAAAAAATGTCTTCTCTGGTAGGTGACTGAAAGTGTTCCCTCTTGATATATTTAAGCTCTTTAGGGTCTAGGCATAATCCCAGTGTTCCATCCTTTTATTTTTCTTCTATTACAAATGAGTTGCACCCATTTTGTAGGCTCTTCTACTCTACTGTTATTAAATTATCCAGTCCTGCTTTGAGCTTCCCCCTCACCCCCTACCTAGAGGAATATTTCTAGGTAGAACAATTTGGCTCTATTAGTTCAATTCCATATTCAATTACTAGTTTTCCTATGCCCTCAGAAACATCCCGATGCTGTTTCTCTATGTCTGTGTCCCTTATCTCCTCTGCCATGGGCACTCTTTGGATCAGCCTAAGAGCTTGGCATGTTTTGAAACCCAATATGGGTGCTTTGTTCCCTTTATTGCAAAGTTTATCAATTCTATTTGATCTTTTACCTTTACTTCTAGTACATACATACCCCTAGTAGGAATGAATTCCCTATTATAAGCTTTGTTTAACCTGTGTGGTCATCATGTTCCCTGTTTTTCTTCAACCTTTTAACACTAATATCTGAAACAACATTGACCTGGACACGAGTGTCCCATTTGTAGGTTATAAAAGTCCCATTAGTTTCTAAGGAAATTGTCCATTCATCTGATCCTCCCTCTTCAGATGCAGCTCCTAGATAAACTCCTCTTCTGTGCTGTTGCCTGTAATCCAAGAAGAGAGCACTGCATCAGCATGCGTGCTTTGCTTGCTCTTCTGCAGTTGTTGATTCTGGTTGCAGACTTTGGCAAAATGATTCAATTTCTTACAGATATTGCAATACTCACCAAAAGCTGGGCATTGATGCGGCCTTTGTTTGTGTGCACATCTTGTGCAATCCTTGAAGCTGTCCCTTGCAAACTCTTGTGCTTTGCTTTTTTTCTTGCTTTTCTGTGTTTTTTGTTCTGTACTGACTTACTGCTCCTGTTTTCCTTCCTTTTTATTTTTATTCTGTTCAGAGTGATTTCTGCTGTCTGACAGTCTTACTGCTTTTTCCAGCGTGAGATTCATATCTTCCCATAGTCTTTTTTTTTTTTTAAAGCTTTGAATCTCTGATTCTAATTACAATTTGATCCCTTATAATTGAATCTGTTAACTGTCCATAGTTGCAGATTTGGTTCATTAGCATGAAGTTTGAGGCATCTGCTGGGAGCAGTCCTCTCCCAAATGGCAGCCTCTGATGATCAGCTTCACTCTTGTGCTGTTTACTCATGCACGCTTAGCCCAGACGAGCAAAACTGTGACATTCCCAATAAAGAGCTGCTGGCCATCAAAGGAGTCTTTGAGGAATGGTGGTATCTGCTGGAGGGTGCCAGGTTTCCAGTCCATGTCATCACCGACCACAAGAACCTGAAATACCTGAAGATAACTCAGCACCTAAATCAGCAACAGGCACGCTTGTCCCTCTTCTTTACACAGTTTGACTCTTTGGTGACCTACCACCCCGGGACCAGGAATGGGAAGGCAGATATGTTTTTTCCTAGAAGTGGGAGTATTGTGGACCTGACCAAGAGGCTCCATTCACAATAATCGAACCACAAAATTTCATCATGACTACCACTGTTCTTGACCCGCTACCCTTCATATGTTCCCTCCTGCCCAACAATTCCTTCACCATTCAGATCCTCCAAGCCCTAGACAATACCAGTGTCCAGACTTCCTTGACTTCTGCCCTTCCTGATGGAATTCTAGATCATAAGTGGCACATCTTTGTACCCAATAGCAGACGCAGGCTGCAAGTCCTACAAATTTGCCACAATGCTCCTCTACTGGCAGGGCCAGTTCTACAGTTTTTGCTGCCCCAAGCAGTGAAAAAAACTGCCACCGCATCCGGCAAAGGGCACGAGCTGCCACCGAATTGTTGCCGCACCGGGCGGAACAGGGAAGCTGCCACCAAATTGCCGCCGTGGCCAGAGGAACTGCTGCTGCTTTCTAACTGCTGCCCCAAGTACCTGCTTGGAATGCTGGTGCCTGGAGCAGTCCCTGTCTACTGGGTCACATTGGTCAATTCAGACCAAGGTCCTGGTGTTGGAGTTTCTGGTGGCTGGCCCTCTGCGCTTTGGTAGCAACTTGCATTCAGTCCTGTGATCTCTGTGCCCAGAGCAAATACCCCTGTGTAAAACTACTTGTTCTCCTTTTAGCCCTGGCCCACTTCACCTTGGCCATCTCCATAGACTTCAGGGTACGCTACGATTCTAGTGGTAGTTGACCTCCTGATGAATGTGGCACATATTATACAGTGTTCTGGTCTCTCTATCATCCAAGAGACAGCCCGTTTGTTTGAAGACAACATCTTTTGCCTTCATGGGTTGCCCACAAGCATAGTATCTGACCTGGGGTCCCAGTTTTTTTCCTATGTTTGGCAGGAATTTCTGTGCCTCCAAGGCATTAAACCTCATACTTCAACGACTTACCATCCTAGTACCGATGGTCAGGTAGAGAGAGCCACTCAATTCCTGTAACAATACTTATGCTGCTTCCTAAATTACCACCAGGATGATTGGCTGGCACTCTTTTCCCATGCTGAATTTGCCTACAACTTGACACACACTGCAACCCAGCAGACCCCTTTCTGTGCGAATTATGGGTTCCGCCATCAGTATCCTCCTCAATCCTCCTTGATTCAGTGGTGTCCAGTATTGCTAACCTCGCTGCACATATCCACCGAGTGCATCAAGAATTCAGACTCCAGTTAGAAGAAGAGGATAAGACAGCATAGAAGCACAACACTGGCTGAACTCATCCTCACAGTAGGGGATAAGATTTGGGCTGTCTGCCCAACACCTGTGAGCCACTGATCCATCCATGAAGCTGCACCAAAAATACTTAGCACTGTTTGCCATCACAAAACAACTTAACTCGGTAACCTTTTGAGTGCAGCTGCCTGAATTGCATAAGATCCACCCCATCTTTCGTGTCTTCTTCCTGAAACCTTCCATTGAGAATCCCTTTCCACACCACACTCCTCTTCCTCCTATCCTGATAACTGTGCAGGTCCATTTTTACAGGCTGTCAGCCAGCCCCTTCCATGAACACCAAATTCCCCATAAAAATTAAAGAAACAGTTTTGAAAAAAACTGTAAAAACATGCCCAAAAAAACATTTGGGAACTGGCAATGAAGGAGTTATCAAGGTGCAAGGGTAGGTATCGCTGCAATCTGCTTGTGGTTGTCATAGAAGTCATAAATTGCAAGTTTTATTTTTGGTGCTCTTGCTTTTTCCACAATGTCCAGACTTTTGACCTTTTGGAATGTTTCTGTATGAGTGGTTGGATATGATGGTAACAGCGGAACCAATTTCCCAGAGAACCTTGGAAGCTGCCATGTTAAATCCTGGGTAGGATGGAGAACTAACAGAACACAGGAGCTCAGCAACAACACTATGATGATTCAGAGAACTAGCAAACTTTTAATCCCTGTAGGTTGATGAGACTTCATCTGCAAAATCTGAAGTTAGGCCCTGATCCTGCAAAGATTTGTGCATGTGCTTAATTTTAGGCATAGTGGATATTTCCACTGAAGTCAGTGGGACTACTTGCTATGAATAAATAATACACACCTAAATCTTTGCAGGATTGGAATTTTAGGTAGG
Organism: Eretmochelys imbricata; assembly: GCF_965152235.1. Lineage (NCBI taxonomy): Eukaryota > Metazoa > Chordata > Testudines > Cheloniidae > Eretmochelys > Eretmochelys imbricata. The sequence continues at coordinate 316,252,438 of NC_135572.1, forward strand.
ATTTAGTAAGGCTGGGTTTTGTATGATTACATCCATGTTCAGATCTGTCTGCTGCTATCACAGAACAAGCACAATTCTAGTTAATGCATTACAACAGGAAAATATTTGGGGCGCAAAACAGCGGTTGGGACTTTTGTCTGAATTTTTTTTAAATTACAGTTCCATGGCAGTTCCCCATTTCACTATGACTCTGACTTTCCCTAAGATTATCTTGAAAAAAGTGCAGCCTTTATGGTGGACAAATCAGAAGTTAATTTAAAGATTTTGGGGTAAGACATAGATTCACTGGTGACCTGTAGAATCTGGCTTATGTGGTCCTAAAAGTTTTTGGGCCTGAGTCTCCACGCCACTGCACCAGTTTTACTTTTGACTTTTTATAGTCTTTAATATTTCCCTTCATTTTGTTATGTGCTAAGGCCCTAGTTAGTACTATCAAAATGGTGAGGGAAATACCCATTCTTGTTTTTTCTTTACTTTTCATGAACATTGGTATGACTAAAGTTTTGTTTGTGTAAAAGTTTGTGGCAAATGTAATTTGAGATGAAATTAATTTAATCATGAAACACAAATGTGCTTCTGTTGGATATTGTCGTATAACATTCATTGTAGAGCTATAATTGACTTTGAGTGAAGGGTAGGCAAGGTGGAGATATGGGAGAGGAAAAAGTGATGAAGGGAAACCGAAGAGGAGTATAAATATGAAGAAGACGCAGGGTTGGGAAGACTCGCTCCTCCTTGGTGTTTGACTTAGATCAACCGGGGGAAATGGTGATACGATAACAGAAAATGAGGAAGTATGATTTCAATCAATGCACTTGGTAAATTATGTGGTGGGTATGAGAGTGTGTCCTCAGGACCCACCTGGCAGAGATGTGGCACTGGGGTAACTAATTAAATTGAGAGGCACACAATTATGTGTCCATCTTTGCTGACAGGACTGACAATTTACACACAGCCACCAGATTTAGGTGACCATTCCCACAACTCTAATTTTGACTAATATTGAAATAAATAGTTGCAGAAAACATAGTGAGTGCAAATCATAAACTGAAATTTGTTTCAAAGAAACATTCCTCAAACTGTTTTGAATAGCAAACAAATTCATAACAATCATGCAAACAATTCATGAACAGAATGAAATAATCATGGATTTTTCATCCAACTTGCAGTCATAACACATGTTATACAGCATAGACTTCTTCCTAAAATATTTCTGCTAGTCAGATTGGATCAAATGCTTTCAATTATGTTACAATAATTCTGCTGAACACACCAAGATAAGGACTATGTTGTTCAGTGAGGTCTTTACCTGGTCAGTTGCTGATTGAAGTGTTTCCTTTTTGAGTGGTAAAATGCCCTGATGCATTTCACAATATACAGTGTGTATTTTGACAGTTTTTATTCTTTTCCTCAGTTCCATGGTGCATGAAGAAATGTCAGATGTGAGCTTTCTACAGTACATTCATTTTTTGCTATTCACTCACCCTGTTTGCTGCAACTATTCAGTTGAATATTAGCCACTCTTATCCCTGTTCCTTTTTATTTGCAGTTAAATTCTTGAAGTTTTCCTCTGCCAAATCCCTGTATTGTTTCCATTTCATACGTTAACTAGCCTCGCTTAGGTGTAAACAAAGCACCTGGAATTCTATAGATGATTGTGTGGTGAGGACTGAGGTCTATATTAAGCCCTCCGTTCATTCATTCTACTATGCTGCATATGTAAGGATATTTCCGCAGCAAAGCGTTACTACTATCACCAGGTATTGCTGCTGAATTTCAAAAAACATCACAGAATTCCTGTATACAATACAGAAACTGGCTTTAAATCCTCACATTAAAATTCAAATATAAGAGTTGGAGGGTACTGAAATGCAGAGTTTTGGTTGAAGCCCCAAACTTTGGAAAATTCAAAATTCAGATTCTTCTCTCATGGCTCAGGCTTGAAGGCCAAGTTCTTCATGGACAGGAATGCTATATTGGGCCAGCCATAAGCATTGGATCTGGATCCTGGTTTGGAATCTGAACTCACATCACCCAAAGTTTGCAGCAAGTTTGGATCAGTGTTTTGCTTAGGTATCACTCCACTTTTAAGTGCAATATAATTTCACTGTGGTCCATCTTTTACACATGCTTTTTTTGATGCCTGTCTTCATAAAGTGTGCTTTCTCTATACCCACCTGGAGCATCCTTTTAAGAGGTCCAGAATGTGCCTGAACTGTTGTAAAGAACTAAAATCTTCATGTTGAAGGCATCCTAATGCAATGAGGATTTCCTTCTTTTCTTAAGGTTTATCCAATAAAGCAATACTTGTACATACTAGAAAGAGCATTTTACTGTTAAGCTTTTGGGCACCATAGGTAAAGAAACATATGATAACCAAGGATACTAGAATGCATTTTCCATGGAAAAATGCAGAATTTTCATTTTTACAGAGAATCTTATGGGATTGGGCTGTCAGATTTCATTTTAATCATAGGGAGAAATGCAGATTTTTTTTTTAATAACCCTGAGAATTTTGCGTTTTCATCATGGGAAAACTAGGATCCCTGGTGATGAATCATTGATGTATTTTAACACAAGCTTAGTGCAGCATGGCTAGAATGATCATTCACACTCCTGTTCTTAAAAACAACAACAACAACAACCCTGGTGCCCCAAGGTGGAAAGTTTTTAAAGAGTCTCTTCAATTTTGTAAAATTAAACCTAATTTTGTTCATTTAACCTTAAAATTGTTGCTGTGAAGCAGCACCAAACTATCCCCTCTGATAACCTCCTAATGGATAAATGTAATGGCTTACACAGGTGGTTTTGCTTATAGGCATGTAATGCTGGATTTGTCTCTCGGGATGATAGGAAAGGCACATGCTAGCAAGAAAGGAGCTGCTAGCAAGACACTGCTGTAAAAGTCTGGCTTGTGCCACAGACTTCAGACTTTCTTATTTTGTAACCAGAATAACATTAACCAGAATAAAACGTAAGTCAATGATTCTACTAGAGATGTAAATATGCAGCATGGTGTCTCCTCAGGGCATATACTGTATGCCATAAACAAATGACAGGAACACATGAATAAAGAATTTATATTTCAGTAACCTTGAGATCAAAACACTTGAGGCTGGGTAGAGCATTGAAGGATAATACAGTTGTTCCTGCAAACAGCAAGTTGGCTGTGTATATACACGGAGGGAGAGACAGCAGATCCAGCTAGGTGTACTGGTATTTCAGTCTTTTGTTTCTGGTATTCTAAGCTTTCTCCCTCTACCACAGTGATGACCTCCATTACAGTTGCTCGCCTCCCATTAATTTGAGCATGCTGTATCCCACAATGCCGTTTTGGTTGCTAGAAACCCCCGTCTTAAAACTACAAGACTGGGTTTGGAAAAGTCCAGATTCACACCTGGAGCAAACAAAGAACTATTTCTCTCTCTCCCTCCTGCCTCCAGTCAGCTGGGATTGGAGTTTCTTTGCTTGTTTGCTTTATTCTGAGGTGGTGTTGGAAGCCTTTTGGTAAAGCAGGTTTCAGAGTAACAGCCGTGTTAGTCTGTATTCGCAAAAAGAAAAGGAGTACTTGTGGCACCTTAGAGACTAACCAATTTATTTGAGCATGAGCTTTCGTGAGCTACAGCTCACTTCATCAGATGTATACCGTGGAAACTGCAGCAGACTTTATATATACACAGAGAATATGAAACAATACCTCCTCCCACCCCACTGTCCTGCTGGTAATAGCTTATCTAAAGTAATCGTCAGGTTAGGCCATTTCCAGCACAAATCCAGGTTTTCTCACCCTCCACCCCCCCACACAAATTCACTCTCCTGCTGGTGATAGCCCATCCAAAGTGACAACTCTTTACACAATGTGCATGATAATGAAGTTAGGCCATTTCCTGCACAAATCCAGGTTCTCTCACTCCCTCACCCCCCTCCAAAAACCACCCCCATACACACACAGACTCACTCTCCTGCTGGTAATAGTTCGTCCAAACTGACCACTCTCCAAGTTTAAATCCAAGTTAAACCAGAACATCTGGGGGGGGGGGGGAGGAAAAAACAAGAGGAAATAGGCTACCTTGCATAATGACTTAGCCACTCCCAGTCTCTATTTAAGCCTAAATTAATAGTATCCAATTTGCAAATGAATTCCAATTCAGCAGTTTCTCGCTGGAGTCTGGATTTGAAGTTTTTTTGTTTTAAGATAGCGACCTTCATGTCTGTGATTGCGTGACCAGAGAGATTGAAGTGTTCTCCGACTGGTTTATGAATGTTATAATTCTTGACATCTGATTTGTGTCCATTTATTCTTTTACGTAGAGACTGTCCAGTTTGACCAATGTACATGGCAGAGGGGCATTGCTGGCACATGATGGCATAAATCACATTGGTGGATGTGCAGGTGAACGAGCCTCTGATAGTGTGGCTGATGTTATTAGGCCCTGTGATGGTGTCCCCTGAATAGATATGTGGGCACAATTGGCAACGGGCTTTGTTGCAAGGATAAGTTCCTGGGTTAGTGGTTCTGTTGTGTGGTATGTGGTTGTTGGTGAGTATTTGCTTCAGGTTGCGGGGCTGTCTGTAGGCAAGGACTGGCCTGTCTCCCAAGATTTGTGAGAGTGTTGGGTCATCCTTTAGGATAGGTTGTAGATCCTTAATAATGCGTTGGAGGGGTTTTAGTTGGGGGCTGAAGGTGACGGCTAGTGGCGTTCTGTTATTTTCTTTGTTAGGCCTGTCCTGTAGTAGGTAACTTCTGGGAACTCTTCTGGCCCTATCAATCTGTTTCTTTACTTCCGCAGGTGGGTATTGTAGTTGTAAGAAAGCTTGACAGAGATCTTGTAGGTGTTTGTCTCTGTCTGAGGGGTTGGAGCAAATGCGGTTGTATCGCAGAGCTTGGCTGTAGACGATGGATCGTGTGGTGTGGTCAGGGTGAAAGCTGGAGGCATGCAGGTAGGAATAGCGGTCAGTAGGTTTCCGGTATAGGGTGGTGTTTATGTGACCATTGTTTATTAGCACTGTAGTGTCCAGGAAGTGGATCTCTTGTGTGGACTGGACCAGGCTGAGGTTGATGGTGGGATGGAAATTGTTGAAATCATGGTGGAATTCCTCAAGGGCTTCTTTTCCATGGGTCCAGATGATGAAGATGTCATCAATATAGCGCAAGTAGAGTAGGGGCTTTAGGGGACGAGAGCTGAGGAAGCGTTGTTCTAAATCAGCCATAAAAATGTTGGCATATTGTGGGGCCATGCGGGTACCCATAGCAGTGCCGCTGATCTGAAGGTATACATTGTCCCCAAATGTGAAAAGCAATAGATTTGGCTTCTCTGAGAGTAAGTTTAAGATTCATGAGCCAATCACTGAGAAAGCTCTGTCTTCCTCACACAATTCCATTATTCAGGTGGAAGGTAGCTGTCATGGGAGGTTATATGCACATTGGGGAAGGCGGTCCCTCTGGGATAACTTGGGATAATCCCATGAACACCTTGAATGTAAGCACTAGAACCTAGGGTAGGAACCAGTGTCGAAGGGTGAGCCAGCAAAAAGAGTAGAGCACTGGGGTGATGGTCTTTTGCCAGACTGTGTTGCTGAACCAGTAGGCTTCTGCCTTCTGAACTGGCACATCGGAGAGCCCTGCTCCATGCAGGCCGAATCTGTATGCAGCATGCCAGGGATTTGGGAACAGAGTTTGTAAATCCATGGCTGTGCAGATTCTTCTTGCACAATGGAGACACACAAGTGGTGTAGAAGCTCCATCAGTCATAAGGAGTTGCTTCCCCTCCTTGCACCTGAGCCTCTGGAGGACTCCCCAATGGACAGACTGTCTGCTCAGACTGCGCACTGGGGCCCCACTGTAAAGGGGAAAGAGAACATGATGAAAGCTTGTGGAAACAGACAATTCCCTGCATTGTTATACACCTTCATGTGCTACTACCCGTCCCCATCCACTTATAATATCAGCCTCCCAAGGAGATCTAGGGCCAAGTTTGCAAGACAGCCATTAAACATTTCGAAGAGCAGCTCCCAAATGGCTGGCAAGACATTGTAGGTTGCGGTGGGAGAGGCTTGTTCTACGGATCTGTTTCTGACAGCTGTTAGCCTGCAAGGAAACATACAGTTGGTTGCTGCTGGGCATGGGCCTCTACTTTCAACTCACCAGACCCATGCCTCTCTGCTCCCACCCGCCAATAGCTTCCTGCAGCTTACAATGAACGCAGGGTAGTTGGATCTTGCTCTCGTACGGTGGTGTTCCTTTTCAAAGCAAAGAAGTGGGGTCATTTGTGGAACTTGGCCATTAGAGTAAAGGCCCTGCCATTGGGAGGGCAGAGCCCAAGAATTTCAGGAAAAATGTAACTTTCAAGCGGTAAATAAAAACACAGCAAAATAATTGATACATCGTTTTTTATTTGCCACAGTGCAAGTGCCCATGTTCACAATCCCATTACTGTGCGGTGGAAGTTCCCTTTCTTGGACAGTGATAGTAAAACATCAAGGTGCTCGTCTTGCAGAACTCAAATCCATCTTCAAACCCTTTTGCGGGCTTTGGTTTCACCTGGGTGCTCAATCTTGGGCCACACAGCTCCAGGGCACTTGTCATGCTGGATTTTCAAAGCCCAGTAGAGCTTTAGAAAATCCTCGTGTGTACCAAAATGCGCAAATACAAATCCAGGCTCTGACTCGGCTTTGAAAATTCCAGCCATGGTATGGACAGCACATTCCATGCAGCATTTGGGCTTGGGGATCAGGGAAACACTAGTTATAGGATGGCGGCTTAGAAGGAGCTTGGCATAGCTGTTTGTCTTTATTTATTTATTTTATTAACTGTGTTGTTTTGTGGGGTGTGTGTGTTCTGTTTGGTTTATATGTTTTATGTTAATGCCTCTGAGCCAGTTTTTTTTTCCCTCAAGCTGTTCTATATTTTCTATTGTGATGACCAAACTTGTATTCAGGACATGGGTGCCAATCTGGAGTAATGCCACTGAAATAAGTGAAGCGCGGTCTGTTGTAAATTAGCACAGATTGTGGTCTTGTGTGTTTTGCAAGATGTCTTGAAACTTTACTGGATAGGTGCCAAAGAAATATAATTCACTATTGTTATTCTGTGATGATTTTACAGTGTGTAATAATAACCCAAAGCCTAATTATTTCATCAAGAAATTAGTCTTTCAATGCAAAGCTGTTGTAGTTAATTTCACTCTGTCTGTAACATTAGCATGTCCCCAATCTGGACAGAAGTATTATTTTTAAGATTTAGATAAAAATGTATTTCTTAGACTTTGAGTCTAGTGCTCATGTGCTTAAATATAACTGACTTTTAACATATTACATAGCAATCCAGGCATGCAGGGCAGCTTCCAAGAAAAGGTCCTAGGGCATTGGAACACACCTGACCTTGAATGATAAAAGGCAGTCAGAAAAATTCACTAAGGGCTGAGCCTGTTCTGAATCAATCGTTCATTTTCTGAAAGACAGAAAGCTACTCCCTTAATGAATATAATTTGTCCAATAACTTTGGAATCCCTATTTGAAACTAACTCAACTGCAAAATGAATGAAGCAAGATTAATCTTTCTTTTGTTTGTTTGTTTCACTGGTTTATTTTATAAGTACGGGTAAATTTAATAGATCTTCACTTTTTTTTATTGTTTGTGGTACTATCCCTAGTTTGGCTATTTAATGAGGTATAATTATTTTTAATTTTATACATTTAAAATATCTGGATTTTCAGAAAGCTGTTCGCAAAATGTCACTTGGGTGGATTATTGTATAAATTCTCCAAAGAGGGGCTCGGTAATACTTTGGTTTCTATAGAAATGGAATCCTGTCCATCAGACCTTACTAGGAAAAGTCACCCGTATATTCTTCCCTTGAATCTGTACTCCAGGATTTAGCAATCAATGTCTATGGAACCTCAGTACCTCTTCAAATTAGGCCACTTGTTTAAGTGCCCAGCGATGGTGCTTAACTTTATGCTCCCCGGTTTGGAAATTTTGGCCTCAGTGCTTTTGGTTCACAGAATCTTTTATTGGGGTGTTTGGTTTGGAGCCTTTGGGTACATCTACGCTGCAAAAATAAAACCCATGGCAGTGAGTCTGAGCCCAGGTTAACTGGCATGGGCTGGTGAGACTTGCACTGTGGGGCTAAAAATAGCAGTATAGATGCTCCCCTTCAGGCTAGAGACCGGGCTCTGAGATCCACCCCCATTCACCAGATTTCAGACCCCAGAGTCCCAGCCTGATGGGGGACATCTAAATGCTACTTTTAGTGCTGGAGCATGTGCCCTGCAAGCCTGAGCCAGTTGACCCAGGCTCAGAGACTCCCTCCCGCGGGTGTTTTTTTTTTTTTTTCAGTGTAGACATACCCTTTGAGTTTTGCATTGTGTTTTTGGTTTGAATTGATCCGAAAACCTAAACTGCCAAATAAAAACTTCCCTGCAGTGAAGCGAGCAGTAACTCCACTGGTCCTCTGCTCCCTTCTTCCAGAGCAGTGGCTTCTCAGCACCTCTGTTCTCTGACTGACCCCTCCCAAGGTGTTTCTCAACCCCTCTACTCCCCAGCTTTCCTCTTGCTGTGCTTCAAGAAGCTCATTCGCTCTTCATCTTCCCCTTTCCTCACATGAGGAAACTGCAGTGGCTTCTTGCTTTGTGCCAAGTGCTTCGCTGGCAGGATGGGTGGGAAGAAGAGCCATGGATTTACTCTGCAGTCCAGCAAGTGGCCTGACCATCAGGTAAATGGCAGTGACTTATTCAAGCCTGGTTCGCCTGAATATGGTACTACACTGTGCAGGTAGTGGACCTTTTCTACAGGAATTGTAGTAATTCTCCCTGCAGACCTGTGATGTTCCTGTTGGTTGATAATCTTCAGGTGATCATGGATGCATGTCACATACAGCAAAATTATATGTCAATTACTTGCTAAATTCAGTCACTAGTTCATGGTTGACAAGTCCTCTAAATAGAGAGTGAGTCACAAATCCACATGATTATCCAAAAGCACTGGATTTTGCATTTGGATCTCTGATTTAGCAGGATGGTGGGTGCAGTTATATGCAAACAGATCCCTATTGCTTGTGCAATTCAATTTTAATTCCTAACTTCCTAATCAAGCAAAATTCTGACTCATAGACTTTAAGTCAGAAGGGACCATCATGATTATCTATCTACCTAATGCACATTGCAGGTCACAGAACCTCACCCACCCACTCCTGTAATAGACCCATAACCTCTGGCTGAGTTACTGAAGTCTTCAAATCATGATTTAAAGACTGCAAGTTTCTATTCATTGGGAATTTTATCTGAGGAAAGACTTCAAAATTCAGCTTCCAAGAAGTTTCTTGTGCGTTGTTTATTCCAGCAGAAGTTTGGCATAACTGACACTGGAAAAAGATATTTTAAAACTAGAGTTTCAGAAATGGAATATAAGAATAACCTCTTCTCATTCTGGTCTAAGCACACCTCATTTGGGGATCTTTGACTTGTGGTGAATTAACCACACATTTACTCACGTTGTAGAGGCCAGAAATATTCTGGTGAAACTACAGTTTAGTGCAGAGGCTGCTAAGGTCTCTTCTGATGATTAGATTATTTCATTCTTTGGTGAAATGTGCATATCTTAGGCCAGAATCAGTCCCTTTATTTTACTTTTCCATCTCAAAATGCTTCATTGCTCTATAAGCACATGACACTAAAACTTGTCCTTGAATTCACTATTACTTAACTGACCACAATGGACGTGGTCAAACACATCACTGCTTTACCTTCCTGTTATCCCTGTGAATGCAGTTTTACAAGTCCCTAGCTTCTTTTGTATCTTTGTACCACATGTGTATGTGATTAAGCAAATAGCACTGCTGACTTCCATTACATCTGGCAAAACTTTGCCTGTCTTCAGAGGTTTCCAGCTGATCGTAACATTATCACTTTGCTAAATGTTACAATAATGCACGTTGTGGCTGCTGGTGACCAGCTGTAACTAGTTAGTGGCAACCTCATCTGGTGGCTGGACTTGCTATATGCCTGTCCTTCACCTTACAGCAGCTGAGTTTTGAAATAAGGCCCTGGTGATCTGTAAGGCAGCATTGTAACCAGCTGAGCCATAATGGAACTTCTCCTCAACCAGCATATGGGCTGTGCTAAATTTGCCTTAGTAGAAGTTGCTCTCTGTGTGTCTCACAGTGCACAGCTCTGCCTAGCATTTTAATGCAATATATGTTTATCTGAGAATCAAGAATGTCTTCACTAAGAAGATGCTTACCTTTCTATCATAACATGTAATAGAGAGACAAGGTAATATCTTCTATTGGACCAACTTCTGTTGTGGGGAGACGCAACCTTCCAAGCCACACTGAACTCTTACAGTTTTCTACTGGGCCTGTTTTTTTCCTGTAAACTTATTCTACCCTCTCATTCAAAATTGTACTGTGTTTGATCCCAAATGATGTTTCAGAAGTAAAACAAAGCTTAGGTTCCAATTTTGCCCTGTTAAGGATCCTCATGCATCTCTCTGAAACTTTTGTGGGAGTGCCATTGAGCACGAAGATTCATGTAACTTACATGGTACTGTATTGGTCTTTCAGAAGATCTATGCTAGAGAATCTGACTGAGTGGAATTCTGCTGCCTAGTATTTTACTAATGAGATTAAATATGATCATATTTTAATCCATACTTTTAAAAAATGATTGCTGCTGCATCAAACTACGGCCATTTGTAACACAGAACGGGAAGTAGAATGAAATGAAATATCTGTTTACTACCCTTGTAGCTAGTCAAAGGTTTCATTTTTTTAAAGACTTGTTATTGCTCAGTGTATAAATGTATTCTTTATTTGCACACAGGACAATTTCTGACATCCATTCATAGGGTGTAGGTTCTTTGGTAGATTTCCATTGCTGAGCAACATATAACGTTGCACAGGGAAAAAATACAAAAATGTTTTGGTTTTGAGGAGAAATAGAAAGAGAGACCCTAGAGACCATCCTAAGACCCTGGATCCAGAGGAAAATTTTCATTAGTTTCCAACAGTTCACCCACAGTTTGTGTATTTTCCCAGTATTTTTATAATTTTACACAATTGATCAATACTTCTGCCTTATTTTCTTTGTATTTACTTATATATTTTGATCTTGAAATGTTGTTCAGCCACAACCTCTTGTTATGGCTTTCAAGCATAGAATAATTTTCTTCACCATTTCTTTACCTGCAATATATAGCATTGCTGACCTTAATAATGGTGACCACCATTCTCAGTGTTAATGATCAGACTCTTGTAATTGCTGTTCTCCTAAAACTTCAAGGTGTACTAACAACTAATCTCAAATCATGTTATTATGTGGAGAATCCTGGATGATAGGATGTCACTTCTAAAAGATGTGGCAAAGATCAGGTAAATCTTCTAGGGGGTTGTCTGCTGAGTAATGTGTTTTACATCTCTAGTGTATTGCTGTTAAACTAATCTTATAATGACATATCTGGGGGTGAATCCAAGGTTTTAGTGCCTTTTCTTTGAAAGGTTAATTAGATCAGTAGGTGAAGTAATGGAAGATCTATGAGAAGAAAGAACATATTAGAAGTAGAAGTTTTACAAAGAACATCCATATTAGTTGCCTTTCATATGTCATTGTTCTTTACACTTTCAAGAGTAATAGAGTACATGGCTTCCCTTAGCTCACTTCCTTTTGCAAACAATTGAGCCCCATCCCTCAGCTGGTGTAAATTGGAATTGAAGTCAATGGAGCTTTGCCGATTTAGACAGGTAGGCCACATCCTTATCTTATCTCCGACCTTTCAGTGGACACAAAAAAAAAAAAAAAACTTGTCTGAGTCTAGCAACTTACATCCTTCCTGATTAGTTTTACAACAGTGAACCTGAGTGACAGATTTCAGTGTGAGACTCATACAAAAAGAAATCTCCTCTGCAAACTTGCTGCTTCGTAGGGGTAAAGGTTAAGAGGGTTTTAAATCACAATTGCCCTCAATAGCTCTTTGCCTCCTGAGATGCTTCACCAACAATGTATGCAACATAAATCGGATCAGAGTCTGGTTTGGGAAGATGCTAGCAGCAAAGAATGTTGACATATTGGCAGTTTCCCTTTTTCTTGTCCAATAGTCATTAAATGTGGACAAAGTCATGAAAAGACTTTCAGGTGAAAACATTTTGAAAGATGGCAGAATTTGAGGGACACAGGAAAAAGCTACCATCATACCATCAGTCACTGAATTTACCACGAATACTTGGTACAGATCTGATGGCAGAATCTCCAACTCCAAGCTTGAGAATAAAGGCTTCATCCGAGACAGCTAAAGAACTAGGAAGTTGGTGAGAAGGCAATAAATGAACAATGTTGTGATTTACATATAAGGAATTAGAAAGTCCAGACCAATTATCTTAATCCTTCCAAAAGACCTGTTATCTCTAGCCTTTTAAATTAAAGGGCTCCACTGTAACAGAAATTGAAGGAAGGGAAATTGTCAGATGGGGTTTTGTACTTGCTAATAAAGTTGACTCAAAGTAAATATTGCTGCCCTGATGCTTGCCCAGGAAAACTGTTACAGAAAATTAAACATCCATTTTAATCAATTTATGGTACAAATGTGAGAAATTTCAGTTTGCCAGAAAATATTTGTATAAATCATATATTGGATGTAATATTGAATTAACAAGATTGCCGTATGGTTTTGTTAAAATACTCCTTTTTAATAAGTTTTAAAAGTGCTATATACAAGCACATCAAGTCTTCATTATTTTTGCAGAGTATTAGTCTGTTCTTAGCCAATGAAGTGTCATTTTTATGGTATGAGTTCCTGTTGTTAATAGGAAGAATTGAACACACATCTCTGGTCAAATCTTTGTAAAATTAAAGAACTTGATCAACAGTTTTTCCTCAATGATTGGTAAAATAAAATCCCTTTTCTGTCTCAGCAATATTGAGTGATGGTTCTGGCTAAAAGGAAGATACACTTGTTGCACAGAACATGTTTTAGACACACCTCTGTTATTACATTTCTAAGCTGGATTTCTATGGAAATTGTCAGAGTCCAGGGACACAAAAACATCTGTTCCAAAATAAATGTGGAAATCTACTTTAGGGCACATTTATGACTATCAGCATCAGCTGAGTCACATGTTAACTCTAAATGAAGCTTTAGTATGCTGAACAAATCCAGGGTCTGTTCTTCTGAGGCAATCAGGTAGAACTGAAGTGATAAAAATCTGCTATTAAAAACTAAAGAGGGGCGGGGGGAAGAGAACCTGGTGATCTCATGTGATGGTATTATTAAGTGCTGGGTATTTTTGTTTTAATGGTGCTATGGCTTCCGTACTTGAAAAACACCTATTAACATGTATGTGTCAGAACAGCTGAATAGATCATATCAAGATATTTGCTAATTTTATTGACAGCAGAGCAAGTTTGAGTTTGAAAATGAAATTGGCTTCCAGTTACACTTAAAGCAAATGAATAAGGGGTAGTAATCCAAGCTGCCTTTATTTCTGTTTGACTGCTGTTTTGGTGGTTGTTCCCGAGTGTAGTTGTACATATTCTGTTCTTCCTCAGCTGGTGTTAAATCAATCCAGCAATCAAGGTGTCCTAAGAAAACACTCTGAAAAGTGAGAGCATTTTGACTTATTTTTTAATGAATAAAATATCCCCATTTGGCAAATCTCCAGTTACATGTAGAATGTGCAACAAAAACAAAATAGGTTTCAAAAATAAATGAATGCTTGTTCTCTTTGTTTTATGTTATACTATGTGGTGAAATACTTCCAAGTCTCTAGATATGGGTGTTTTTGTCACAATAATTTAGTTAATTTTCTCTTAGTGTACTGCTTGGTGTTCAAGGGGCATGGCAGTATTTATAAATCTACCTCAAAAGGATTGGCATTTGAGCCTGGATAAGCATTCCAAAATGTCCATAAATATCCAAAGCTGTCCATCTGTCCTTTTTTGTCTGAAGAGCTGAAGTGTTCTGGGAGGATGATTATGTAAACCATGAGACCCAAAGGTTGTCTGGAACATGCTGGGACAAATCCATGCTGATTTACATAGAGCCCTCTGTGGAAGAGGCTGTGGCAATGCATCATAACTGCAATCTCCACTGTGCATAGTATTGGAAGTCCAGGAAGTATAGTCCAAGAAGGCAGATTGACCACAGATGCAGGATGCCAACGTAGTATGCTTTGTCAGTGGGGCACTTATGGAGCCCTGGCCATAAACTAAATCTCCCCCTTCCTGAACATGAAGGAAAGGCAGAGGTGACAACATCACCTGCCATCCTTTGGGAAGATTATCAGTCTGTTTGGCTGTTTACATCAAGGCTTAAATTTGGGAAGAAACTCTCAACTCTGTGATTTAGGTTTGCAGGGTCTAGTGCAAGACAGTCAACTACAAAATGAGGGATTATGGAATATGTCCTCTGCTGGTATCAATTAATGATCACTGAGATCACTGCTGGGCAAAACGTGGTTTAGGAAAGAGAATGAAAAATTTTAATTGTTTTCGTTCCCCTTAAAGTGCAGAATTCTTTGTAGCTGCTTTCACTAAAGGAGAGAGAGAGAATTAAATCACAGATTAAAAATGTCAGACCCCATAGGGATTTGATGATTAATTTTATTTTTAAAGGAATAATAAGTCTTAGAAGAAAATATAAATCTACATGAAAAAATGTGGAAGGGTATCATCTATTAAGAGTGTATTTTGTTACAGTTCTATTCCAGTTCCATAACAAAGCAACCAATCTAAAATGTTACAATTTTCCAGTTTCATCTCAAAGCTCTATTTTTCATTATTACCGTTTATTTCTATCAACTGTTTCTAAGCTTCAAACTTCATACAGTCTTTGACTGTTTCTGCTGCAGATTTTTTTTTAGAGAAACTGCTGTATATTATTTGTTATCCATTCAGTTATATGTTCAGTTTCCTGTTTTAAAAAAAAAACAACACACCCACAAAATGGATCTTTTACTGCTTGTACCTTTGACAGTAGTTTGGAATCCTTGTTATGCTTTGAGCAAACTTAAAAGAAATAAATGTGATGATGAGGTGCCAGAGAACTGAGATGGCATCCTAAGAACTAGCATGAGTGCATTTATCTCTGATCCTGGTGTTTATTGTATGCATATGTTCCTCCTCATCATAGTCAATGCTACATGGTTTGAATCTTACTCCTTGCTCTTTGCCAAAGGAAAAAGATGGAGAGAGAATGGATTAAAAAGATATTCTCTATACCCTCTATAGTTTTCCCAATTTGTGCGCTCTGTAGCTCTTTCCACAGATGTCAATGTCAAAACTCCCACTGACTTTAATGGTGTAGTTTGAAGCCCTGTGTGGCTTTTTCCACATGAAGGTTGGTTTTGGGACAGAAAGTGGAAGAAGGAAGAAAAGACTCAGAACTAAAGAGAACAGTAAAGAAACTGAAATATATATAAAATGGGTATACAGTTGAATTTTCCAGCTTTTTTTTATTTTTATTTTTTTGGGTCAACCTTTGGGTTTTGTCCTATTGTCCAGGATTTTATCTTTTAGGAATGCTATTTTCAATGTAAATAAACAGTAAAAAAAGAAAATCACTTCAGATAAGACTTCTTGGGGCTCTGAGATCATGGCCTCTTTAGTGATTGTCCTTCACCTTTTAAAGTTTTAAAACTTCCCTAATGTCACACATTTGTGTCTCTCATTTATACAATGAGTTGTGAAACAAACTCTGACTTGGTCCAAAATAATTAAAACATAGGATCTCACCTGTGACTGTTATGGTGTGTTTTTATTGTACTGTAGTACAATAATGTGAACAATAATGCAAATTAACTTATGCATAAAATACAAGGGCACAAAGAAATAAATAAAATCTGTGTCATTTCCCCTCTCACCCTTCCGAGACACACCTATGGTTCTTTCTGAGTTTTAAAGCCCTAGCCTGGCCTGGCTTGGCTCTTACAAATGTGTTCCCTTAGGCTATAATTATCAAGTTTTGCTAGAGGTGAGAGGGCCCTGAGGTATGAAGGGAAAGGGGAATGGATCGTGCAACCTTGCTGCTTCATGTTTCTGAATCTTAGGGTATAGGTGTGTGTCAAAAGGGAAAAAAAATCCTTAGTATAGCTTCGTTGTGTGTGTGGCTTCAGAACTTGGCAGTTGCTGCCCCAGTAAAGTCCTTTTGAGAAGCTAGAAGATTTGATTTAAAGAGATGAAGGGATTCAGTGTAAATGGCAGTAGATGTCCATTTTTCACCAATAAAGCTGGAGAGGAAGGGGACTAGGCAGAAACCCCGTCAGCAGTTAGTTATTGCTGAGTTCTCTTATCACAGTGTAAGAAATCTTTGGCCACTTTAGAACTTCAAGACGATCACTGTTACATATCAGGGCTACTTGCAACTTCCCAGTAAAAACCTGCGCAGAACCTAGATCCTCCTCCAAGACTACAGACTCCTAGACTTTAAGCTAAAGGAAACTCTTATTAGCTGTTGGCAGCAGTTCTGATTCTATCCAATAGAGGGACATGATATACATACTAGCTATCTTGTTCAATATAGTATTCTAAACTAGAGTGGGAAATGTACTAGAAAATATATAATTGGGTAGCAGTTTCCAACCTTTTCAATACTGAGACCTCCTTGTCTGTACCAGGATGATCCTAACCTTCCCGCCAAGTACTAACCTAGCTGAATCTAGTCATTTAGCAACATGGGAAGGATAGGGTGGGAGGTCATGACCCCCAGGTTAAGAACACCTGCTGCAGGGAGCAACCCTAAAGTGGTAGGGAGATGAACTAGACAACATATCTTATCTAATGGTTCTTTTCCATAAGTATATCATCGAGGATATAATTTTATGTTTGTGTTCTTTCAGGTTATACATTTTTTGTCTCCCTTTTGCTAGGTAATAATTGTTTGTATTGTTGATTCTGTCTGACTTGAATTCAATTTTTGCATTAGACTGACTCTTGTAGCTGTTTGATGTTCTAATTATTGGGGGAGTTTTAAAATGTTTTGAGTTCAGTTTAGGTAAGCATCCCAGAATTTATACTCAGACAGAATGAATCCAGACTTATCTCAGCCTTTTGTGTCTTTAAAATTGGTCAGGAAATCTCATGGACATAATGTCTGCTGTAGAATTTCTGATGCTGCTTGCTTACTGTCAAGCCAGAAATGCCTCAAGATTAGTCTTTTGGGATGTATTTCAACTTTCCTGCTTCTGGTCTCAAACAAAACCCAGAAGCACAGAAGGACATGAAAATGAAAAATAAGTTTAAAACAAAAGTTAATCAACCATTTCAGACTTCAGGAAAGGTTTGGTTTAGCTTCTTGGTGGTTAGGGACAAGGAATTATTTATCTGAAACAGTTCCTACTCCAAGGCCAGTTTCTGAGGTCCGTACAGTGGCAAACTCCCTGAGAAGTCACTGTGCATGTGTACTGTATTTCCAACAGCCCTGCTGACTGACTTGCAGCTTCAGAAGAGATTTGTGCACCCTGAGGAGAGATTTACTGGCTGACAGCTCTAAAATGGAGCTGTCAGCCAGAGAGAGAAGATAGAGAGAAGACTCTGCTCTTGGGGACAAAGAATCCCCTTTCCTCACACCAGCAGCAGGGGGAAGGCTTGATCCTGCAATGTGCTGAGCGCTCTGACCCCAATCCAGCAAAGCACACTTATGCCAATTCTCAGCCATAAGCATGGGAGTAGTCACACTGATTTCAAATAGGATTGATTTAAAGGGGAACACTCACTTGCTTAAAGTGCAAGGGGCTAAGTGCTTTTCTGGGCCAGAGTGCTGGGCACCTTGGATGATCAACCCTAGTCACTCTCAAAAGAATTTAAGAACCTTTGCCCCATCTCAATTCTCCCTCCTGCTGGAGGCACAGGAGTGTTACTCCAGTTCTAGAGCTGAAGTCCCACTGCTTACCCACCCACAATGAGAGAGACTGGACATAAATTCACATATAGTTGGTTGGGGCAGGGAACTTATGTAAGTGGTCTCCCTACTCCCCCAACAGCTGCACACCTGCCACCTGCAACTCCCCTCTACCAGTCTGATAGGTTGGCCCAGTGATCTGTCTTTTAAAGTTGAATAGTGCCATATCATTAGAAAGGTCCACTTGGTTGGGTGTTTGTTTCTGTTGCCACTTCATTTGTGAGCGTCCTTGGTTAGTTCACCTCTGTAAATGAGAATTTAGTTTCAGTGGATTTTGCTGTCGATATGTTTGCTTTCCTATGATGGCTCCCTATATGAATGGTGTAATATTCCAGGTCCCCAGTATAGCAGAATGGAATTCAAATAAGTAGTTTGAGAGGGACAGTTTAAAAAAAGTCTTGAACAACAAAAAGTAAATGATCATAAATTCAAAGTTATAAACCTCCCCCGCCCCAAATCTCATGACTGTCAGAAGCTAATGTAAATGAATATACGTTTTCATTTTATTGATGCTAAAAATATCGTGTTTTCCTATACCAAAACTGTGACCGATAACCAGACTAAATTGTAAGATGAAAGTGCTAAATTATAGCTGCTACTTCAGTTGAAGTTGTCAATTTATTTAACTGGGAGTGCCTTCAGTTCTGACTGAAAAATTTAAACACGCCTAGCATCAAATAGAAGACTTGACAAACCTGCAATCCTTTAAAAAAGGAAATCCCAAAACATACGTTTATTTTAACATTTGTGTTGTAGAGTAGGGGGGACGTGACATTTCTCTGTAGTCTTTAGTGATTGGAATATTTTGAAAAATATCTGAAACGTTTGCTTAAAGCTGATTTAAAGTTTTTAGATGAGCTGTTTGATTATTTACTTGTGTTTAGGCAGTTTGCCTGTAGGTTAAAGTCATCATATGTGGGAGAAAAGTGTCTAAGTCAAATTTTCAGCAGATCTCTCCACACTGAATTGCAATAACTGTCCAAACATTCCAGATTCAGCCCTTTGACAAATGTGGATCTCACTCTAGGGGTCTACCTGTCCAGTGGTATTTGTAGAGCTAATCTTTGGAAGCACTGGGTCATTGTTAGGGCAATTGCTATCCCAATATATGCAACTGGATTTAAGGTTTGTTTTTGTTTTAATTTTATTTTTTATTTTAACCCCAAATCCTTCATTCTGGTGTCAGAGAACATAATGGCCCTCAAGTAATTTTCTTACCTTCAGGTCATATACAGCAGTCACTTAACAAGAAATAAAATTATCTGTAGCAGATTAGTTGGTACTTAAAAAAACAAACAGAACTTCATTGTATAGCCTGGACCACGGTTGCCCGTCAAAGTATGAATATAGTTGTGTAAGGGATATCTCAGTATTTTGGACCTACGGCTGTGGTAGGCTTGTACCATCTCTGCCATAGTGTCTAGCCATTGTACCGTCAATGTTTTGATCTTGTGATAATCAGGATGCTTCTAAATTTTATAGCTCAGCAGCATAATATTACCTGACTCACTGATTGGAATATTATGCAGTAGGCTCTGTTGTATATGTTGTGCATTTCGGTGAGGTATAAAGCAAATCAGGTGTGCTTTTTGGCTATGGTAAATCATAGTGATGTGAAGGATTAAAGGATATCTGTTTGTTAATATATTCATGTTTTAGAAGTGCTTTTTGTTTCTTTTGAAATTCTGTAATGCTGGTCTGAAATAAGTAGTATGACTTACTGTTCATATTATCAAAAAGAAAAGGAGTACTTGTGGCACCTTAGAGACTAACCAATTTATTTGAGCATGAGCTCACGAAAGCTCATGCTCAAATAAATTGGTTAGTCTCTAAGGTGCCACAAGTACTCCTTTTCTTTTTGCGAATACAGACTAACACGGCTGTTACTCTGAAACCTGTTCATATTATGTAAAGAATCAGAGCAATAGCATATAAAGCACAGATGAACATACTCCAGTCTCAAGGTAAACCATTTCTTGCTTTATGAGCCCAAAATGCTTGAGGGAGTGTCAGAAATCCACATACTGTTCCAGAGTGCTACATTTTGCAACCAGATCTCTGCTTTAGTTGACAGATGTGGAGCAAAAAACATATGGTCAGACAACTCCCCAGTGATTACACATGTGGATACTGAAGAACGGCAAGTTATTCCAGATAAAAATCAGTATGAAGTATTTATGCTCAACATTTTCCTTCCTGATCTGTGTGGTGGTGATGGTTGTTGTTTTTAATAGTCTAAAATGGCTTAGCATTGTGTTTTTATGATCCCATCTGCTTTGGGTGAGACTATACCTTAATTTGAATGCCATGCTGAAATCTCAGGTACAGCTGAAGAGCTGCCCTTATTACAAGAAGACTTCATGCCAACGGGATTTGTGGGCTAGATCCGGCAAAGTGCTTAGTGCCTCTTGTGAGGTGCAAGTGGGAGTTGAGGGGACTCAGTAACTCGCATTAGATACTCGGCACCTCCCAGGATCCCTTATCCATATTCTCTGTTGCGCATCTTCCAGAGTTCCATTCAATCAATTAATGACACTCCCCTTAAAAACAGTTCAAGATAAATGTTCATCTGGCATTTAGCATTCAATTGCAAGTTTAATATTAAGATCACTATAAAAATGAATGTTGCCAGGGATTACAAAATTCCTTTTGGAACTCCCTGTATTTATTTTGCTGAGGTGCATACTAATCTTACCTCGGCTAAATTCTGGACAGTTGTGTGTGCCCACATGCTTTCCCCCTGAGGTCAATGAAAGTACAGGACATTCAGTACCTTTTTGGAAGGGATTCAGCACCTTTCAGGATCTGACTATATCACAGTGCCAAGCCAACTGCCAGCACTCAACAAATAATGATAACTGATTAATAACCTTTTTTAGCTTTGATTCACCTGGGTATCCTGCCAATGAAACAACTTCAGTTCATTGCCCAGAGTGTCAGTTAGGGCAGAATAAGGCCACAACTGTTTTTGTTTTGTTTTGCAAGAAGCACTTTACAATGGGCCTGCTTCTTATTTACACTGAAGGCCCCTTTTACACAGCGCTGGTAGTGTAAAGGAGCTTCAGAGTGGATGCAGATTTTATTGCCAAAGCAATGAAGAGCCAGTTGTGGCCCATAATTGAAATATGTGAGTCAGCACCATTGTAAAGCACTCTAGGACAGTGGCTCTCAACCTTTCCAGACTACTGTCCCCCTGTCAGGAGTCTGATTTGTCTTGCGTACCCCCAAGTTTCACCTCACTTAAAAACTACTTGCTTATAAAATCAGATATAAAAATACAGAAGTGTCACAGCACGCTATTATAAAATAAATCTGTTGGAATATAAATGTTGTACTACATTCCAGCGTATAGTATATAAAGCAGCATAAACAAGTCCTTGTCTGTAGGAAATTTCAGTTTGTACTGACTTCGCTAGTGCTTTTTATTTAGCCTGCTGTAAAACTAAGCAAATATGTAGATGAGTTGATGATGTACCCCCCGGAAGACCTCGGCATACCCTCAGGGGTATGCGTACTACTGGTTGGAGAACCACTACTCTAGGACAATGATACAACTTCTTGGAGAAGGGGGATGCTTAGCCATATGAAGGGCTACTCTTGTGAGGTGCTGAGAGGCCCAACTGCTCATGACCTCGCAGAATCAGGCCCTCATTTTGTGGTTATTCTGGTACTGTAGAGGTAGCATTTTAAGTAAGAGTGTATTTTTAAAGTATCCTTTTTCCTCAGTACTTAGCTTGCCCAAGGGTTTGTTCTTCTGATCTCAGGAGTGAGCAAAGTGAAGTCACAGTTCAATCTCATTGATCAGGGTCTTGTGCAGTAGACTAAGTGCTGCCATTGTGCACGTAACTCAGTTTTCAAAAATAATTAGCTGAACTAGCCCATCAATACAAAGGCAACTATCAGCTGCTTGATTACTCGGAGTGAATAAAATGCCTAGGAAGGAGTTAGATTGCTGCGAGCTGTCTGCTGTGGAGCGTAGGGATGAATTCTAACTTCAGTCTGCTCGTTTGGCACTAACTGCATGCAATCTGTTTCTGTCCATGTGTGAAAGCTACCTGCATGCAGTCTGCTGCTCAGTAAGCCATCAAGCTGTAAGGGAACTATATTTTCAGTCTGCTATGCACCATAAGGCAAACCTTTAATCAGTATCTTTTGAAGGAGAGGATGATTGATAAAAATCCATGAAATCCGCTTCTGTGATTAAAACAGCAAGTGTGCTGCAAATCTAATAGAGCCAATTTAGACACCATTATAGTTTTTTAAAAATAAATTACTAAAAGGTTAGATTCCTAGGTGCTCTAGGAAAACAGATTTATCTCTTTTATTCCTGTCTCCCAGCTATTTGTGTGAAATGATGATTGGTCTGGGAATATGTTAGTTTTAGTTCAGGATGTAGTTATGAGACATTGGGGGAAATATTCTGACTGAAAGGCTGCAGTTCTCTTATACAAAATAAGTAATGTTTTTCAAAGGCAAAGAAGTTCATCACGTCAGTCTTTCCATGCTATCCTACAAACGCTGCTGTATGCTAAAAGGGAAGTATGCGTGTTGATCAGGCATGATCTGTAAACATCAATATATATATATTCTACTATGATGCAGACTTTGCATTCACCACCCGTTAATTTAATTTTAGGATATGATCATTGCCAAATTTCCTTTCAAATTATCTTATCTTTAGTGGTGGTTTCATTGAATAAGCAGAGACGGGGGAAAAGTGTTCCCTTCTCAAAGCAGTATAGTTTATATACACACCCACAGCCAGGGTGAAGATCTTCCTCTTCCCCACTCAAAGGCTGAGGGCTTATACAAGTCCTTCTGTGCCATGTAGTGTAATACAATCCAATGGCTGGAAGCTGAAGCTAGACGAATTGAGACTGGAAATAGGGCGTAAAATTTTAACAGTGAGAGTAATTAATCATTGGAACAGTTTATCCAGGGTCATGATGGATTCTCTATCACTGATGATTTTTAAATCAAGATTGGATGTTTGTCTAAGAGATGTGTGCTAGGAATTATTTTGGGGGAAGTTCTGTGGCCTGTGCTATATAGAAGTCAGACTAGATAACCATAATGGTCTCTTCTGGCCTTGGAATCTATGAATTTAAGGCTCACGTTATCAACTTAAGTTTAGTTTATGGTTAGTGGTGTGGGAGGCCCTACACAAGCCCTGCATACTGAAGTGAATTTCCCCTGGAACATATGTTGCATGCATACTGTGCATTTGTGTAGAGCTTTGCCCTGGTT
The DNA here is from genome assembly GCF_965152235.1 of Eretmochelys imbricata. Taxonomy (NCBI): domain Eukaryota; kingdom Metazoa; phylum Chordata; order Testudines; family Cheloniidae; genus Eretmochelys; species Eretmochelys imbricata. The sequence continues at coordinate 316,275,572 of NC_135572.1, forward strand.
TCTCATTCTAGTCAGGCATTACTTGTCTCTTGTTTTATCCTTCAAATTCCTATCCTGTGCAGTAAATCCCTGTTACTGACACACAGGGTTAAGTAGCGTTTGACGAAGCATTCTGAAAGATTGATTTAAATACTCCATTAAAAAAAACTATATAATTTACAAGGAATTTGACTCCAATCCTGCCCTCATTGAGGTGAGTAGAAAAATTCCCACTGACATCAGCAAAAGGGGATGGATCACTTGATGACTGCCTCTTCTGTTTATGCCCTCTGAAGCCCTTGGCATTGGCCACTGTCAGAAGACAGAATACTGGGCTAGATGGCCCATTATCCTGACCCAGTATGGCTGTTCTTATGGTAGGAACAAGATACGGCCTTCAGTTGTGTAATCAGGGTCTTAATGAGCTCTCCCCTGATATCTAGTGATGTAGTCTTTTCCTTCAGTTCAAATACAGTCTGCTCCTTAATAGACATGCCTATTTTGTCTAGGTGTCCAGCAGACACAGCTGCTTTGTCAAAGTGACCCATTTTGGCTGGGTTTGGGTTACAATTCAGTTTAACATTGAATGTAGGGGTAATAAAATATTGTTGTTCTTCTTGTAGGAGTAGAGGGCAGCAGAACTGTACTGAGCATGCCCTGGTTGAGGGGGTCACCCTAAACTGAATCTCACTGCTAAGCAGGGGATAGCGATGCCCAATCCTAGAGAGAGTCAGATGGGGTGGGAACAGGTGTTCTACCTGGTAGTGTAGGCTGAAATCACTTATGAGCACATGTGCAAAGGGGCTCAGCCTTTGATCTGAGTGTGGTGACAGTGTTGCCATGAAAGATAATGAAGAGGCAGCAGCCGAGAGGTTCCCCACTCTGCCGTGAAATCACTACGAGCTGGGCTACGAGGTGGAACCTCAGAACATGCCATCACAGAAGGGATAACAGCAGTAGCAGTGGTGAGTGGTGGCAGAATACAGTGGCAGAAGCAGCAGCAAGCTAATTGCAGAGGTGGTGGCAGAAGCAAAGGCATTGTTCAATTGCCCCTTTCCCTGCCTCCTTTCAGGAGTGTGAGGTGAACACACCTCTGAACTCTGGGTCTTTGATGACCATTGACCACCAACTGTGAGGGGGATGCAGTGGGGGGAAAGGGGAGTGATACGTTGAAGGGACATTGGTTCATTGGCATTTCACATTGCAAGGTGGGAAGTGAGGCAAAGTACTGCCCAATGTACTGTGTGGTGGCATTTGCTTATGGTCACATGCTTTAGAGTTGTGGTGTTTCCCCAAATTGATGCTGGGTTCCCTTTCCCTTTTAATGGAAGTTTTCTTTTGTTATGCGCAGCCTCAGTGCTTGCAAATGGGGAAGAATTGCTTCATAGAGGGGCCAAAGGTGGTGGTTAGTTTTCCCATATTATGGGAGAAGAGGGTTGAGCCAGTTCTCTTTTGTATTTTTCAGAGGAACCCCATGATATTGAACCTGGCCCTTGTTGCTGCTGACTCTACTGGCAGAAGGGTTACAGTTGGAAAAGCCTCATCGATATACTATTTTGAATGGCTTCGAAAGTGCAATGATGCCTTCACTCATGAGAAACAGTCTTTAGCTGATTTAACAAAATTAGTAATACACTGGAAGATCATTGATTGATTGTCTCCAGGCTCATCTGCAAATTTGATAATCTGCTCTTTCTCTGTACGCCGCCTAGCACAGTGGGGCCCCGTTCTTGGTTGGTCCTTAGGCAATACTGTAATAAATGTGATTAATAATATCTGCTGAAAAGCGGCCTCTCACTATATTCGCTTTTCTGTGGAGACCCTCCATAGTTTACTCCCTGCACAGGAACCTTCAATGGAAAAATAGCAGCTGGGAAGCCCCTGGCATTGAGGCTCCAGTGGAGCCAGACTGTCAGGGGACAGGATAGGGAAGAGAGAGTCAATGGGACAGTTTAGAAGCACACAGTCTCTAGCATATGGCTTTGGTCTCCAGCTGATGCATGGATCTTGTGGGACAAATCCTTCACTTGTTCGTTTTTAGTTGGACAGATTAAAATGTAGTCAAATACATCTACAGCTTTCAGAATGCTGGATGACAAGTTAGCTGCCATCGAGCCCAATATGAATTGTGTACCTGTGTCCCAGTACACTGGTGGGATATATAAGGGGTAAGGGCTTATCGTTGCTCTCCAGTACATGCACTGTTGCCACATATCTTTTTTTAAAGGCTCTCCTCTTGTGTACATGCACAAGTACGTTACCTGATTTCCCCCTCACCGCACTTATGCCGAAAGTTATTGCCAATTAATATGCATTTTATAGAATCCACAGCCCCTATCTACAGAGGGTTAGCTCAGCCCTACCCTCTGCTCCCATATCTGTCCCCATTGCACACTCCAGTATTTAAGTTGAGCGGAATGCCTCAGACTGGCCGTCCACACCAGGAGTGATATTTTCCATGAAAGAGAATAAAATAATTCCGCATTCCTGAAAATAAAGACTATTCTTTAAACTAGAGTTAGCTGTTTTTATTTCAGAGCAAGTATGGGCCCTTTTCACCAAGGTTTGACTTATAGTTCATTCATTTTTGCACACTAATTTTCCACATTGCAAGTGTAACCCTTCTGCCAGGCCAAGTTGATAGCAGCAAGGGCCGGGTTCAGTACACAGGGGTTCCCTCTCATTAAAGCAAATGCAAAACTGGCTCGAGCCCCCACCCAGTGACCTGGGAAAATCTTACACACCCCCTGGGCGCCTCAAGGAGGCAATACTTCCCCTCTCGCAAGCACGGCATCTCGGTGTAGTAGAGAATCTTTAATAACATGAGGTAAACAACATCAGCATTAAATTGGGGAAACACCACAACTAGTGTTCATTAACCAAACCATGAACACCGACCCACCCCAGAAAAATTGGGCCACATCCTTTCCCTTAGGCCCTTGAGTCCCAGAACCCAAACGTCTCTTGAGTCCAGCAATCCACAAATCACCCAAAGTCCAAAAAAGTCCAGCCCCGGAGTTCAAAAGTTCATCTGCAGAGTGTTACTCCCCAGTCTGGCCGAAATGTGCCTGGGTGTGGGCGGGGGGGAAAGAGGTAAGGGGCACCTTACGTGTCCTGAAGCTGACTGCCCCACAGGGCTCTGCTCCGCTCCACCACGACCGGCTCCGCTCTGCACAGCTCGCCGTCTCACGAACACACCGCCGTCTCACGACCGGCTCCGCTCAGCTCGCTGTCTCACAAATAGCTCCGCTGCACACTAGATCTTCCGGCTCCCCACTACTTGACACAGCTCTCAGTGATTTCAGCTCATAGTAGTGGGAGCCTTAGTGCTGGTGCACCATAAGGCTGAAGTGAATTCAGCACAGTACCTGTAACAAAACTCTTAATAGACCCAAAATTAGCTCTGACATTCCACAGTGGAGAGAGACAGAGGTGCAATTGGTGCTTCAGGCACTCACAAAGGGGCCTACACCACCAGGCACTAATACCTGTCTCAAGTCTCTCTCAATTCAGAGTTTTGGAACCCATGTCCCTTGCCTAGTGAGTGCTACTCAGTTGATGGTGAGTCTTCCATCATAACAAAAAGGCCAAGTACAGTTCCAAGCACAGTTCCCATAATCAGGGTACTAACAATTTATTCTTCCCACCCCAATAACAGAGACACTGGGGATCCCACAGCAGCCAAAGTGACCATTTGGGCAGTTATGGCCTCATTCTAGGCGGGGTGGGTGTGCCTATGCAAATGAGATCAGCCCCTGAAGTTCTTTTCCACAACTTGCCACACCTCACCACCAGATGTCAGGGTGGAGCCCACCCTGTCTCTGCTTACACAAGTAAGGAGCATACAGCCAAACAAAGTTCACTTGAATGAGTCTGGCATTCACCAGTGTCACTGATAAAGAATCTAGCCTTATATAGTCTCTGCATGGTGAAAAGCAACGTCAAAATACATGGCCATACACCGTCGGTGCTGTTCAGGGTCTGTAGAAACTTGCGCTTATGTGCAGACTGTAAATACAAGCAAAGGGAAATGCCTCCTGTTGGCTAACAGAGCAGTATGCTTTTCAGATATGATCCCTCAACACATATGTAGCTGCTGTCTTTACATGAAAGGCAGGAACAAATTGCACTTGTCACATTGGGTGGAAGAACAGCCTCAGAACAGTCTGATCCTGTTGATGTTCCCAGGGCTCTTAGCTGCCTCCTTGATATTCTCCAGACCTTATGTGATGCAAATGAAATCCTCCAGGTCCTTACATGTTCTGGAGTATAACCCAAGTTTCCACATAAAAGTATTTGTGCAGAAGTTCACTGAACATCCACAGTTGTTAATACGCACTGCAGACATGTGAATCTTGTTTTAAAAAAAGAAAAGAAAAAAGATTCCTGCATGATGCTCAGCAGCCCCCACTTTTGTTGACTTCAGCTCATATTGCCTTGCTGCCAGTCCCAGTATGCCTCATGAGCAGTATGCATATTGAAAACAAACAAAATAAAACAACACCCAGGAAGTCTGATAGTTTGCCTCCATACCCTCCAGTGTTTTATAGACCCTTTTTAATCCTTCTCAAACTAAAGGGACAAATTCTGCTCTCTTTTGCATCAGTGTAAACCCAGAATAACTGTTGAACCAAATTTACGCCAGTGCAAGAGTGTAGAATTCCAGATTCCACACAGACATTACGTATCCTACCCAATGGCTGATCAAATGCTGTTTTAGAAAATGAGAGGTTTGTTGCTTTGACTCATTTTAAGATAGCTGAAAAATTTCTCTTTGCAAATCCAAAGAAACACATGCCATCCTTTTTTTAAAATAGCTAAAAAAAATAACTTGATTTAGCATTAGTAAGTGTAAAGAAAACACTATAATACTTTTTCAAGATGATTCAAAATACACCTCATTTGGCTTGATTTTATTTTCATTCTGTGTAACTTTTAAATCCTCTAAGAAACTAAACAAAAATTATTTGTCTTCTATGACTATTAAAAAGAAAAAGAATATTTTGCTATACTTTTCCAATATTTGTTTTTAAATGTATTGGTTATATCTAGTACTCCATTTTGTAAAAACAGACATTTTTCATTTCATGGATCAAATGGCTTTTGCTTATTTTTGAAATGGTAACTTGAAATGATTATATAGCAGGGAATGTAACCAATAAATGGCTGAAAGTTAAAGCCAGACACATTCAAATTGGAAATAAGGCACAAATTCTTAATCACCCTCACTGTTAATTATTGGAACAAACTACCAAGGGAGATGATGGTTTCTTCATCTCTTGAAGTCTTCAAATCAAGGCTGAAGACCTTTCTATAAGATAGCTGAGCCTAAGTGCTGCCCCTTTCATCTGTGTTTCCTATTGGCTAGTTAAGATGAACTAACTCACCCCGTATATTGTATTGGGAGCCTGGGTGCCTAACTTGGGGCTGAGAACTCCACTCGGCAGCAGGGCATCTAGGGGGAGATATATGATATAGTGCCTAAGTCCCTTTGTGAATCTAGCCCTTTGTAATTGTTTTTACAGAGGAAAAATAAGATTTACTGAATTAGGAACACATGCTCACTTAAAAATGTCATAGAAAAGCCCACAGAAATCTTCACTTTTTATCTGAAGAAAAAAAAGCTGTAGCTAATTACTTTTTTTTACAAGAAACGTGAACAGCTTGAAATATTTTGCAAAACACATGTTTAGAAGTTGATTTTTAACAAAGTGAGGTTGATTGATTGTTCATTCACCAAAGTGAAATTTCTTTGTTTGAATTACTACTGAGATGACCTCTCAGCTTTTCAGACTCTCAAAGCTCTACTAGTGTAAGAGTGATGCCTCACTAATCCTTACCTGAATTATTTTTTACTTATTCTAATCTTCATAAATGTAGTATCATAAATGTACCTAATTCAGACTGTATGTACCTATGAACAAAAGATAGTTACTCTGTCAAAATGACACATTACAGAGACTGACAGAGGTCTAAGGACTCCGTGACTGAGTGTCAGAGGCCGGACTAGCGGCTGGCCTGCTCCCGGACTAACTTCACAGCTTGACAACTAATGAGTCCAGCTGTGCTACCTTGGAACTGATAGAGTGGCCATAGCCCCTGATTGGCTGCTGATTTAGCAGGCCTTCTTATAGGTCTGGCCCCCACAGCAGATCAGAGGTTTCTCAATGCATATGGTGCCTGCGGCTTTGCTCTCCCTTTTTCCAGTTCCTCCTTCCAGTCCCTGCTCCTGCTCTGCTCCAATCCCTGTTCCCCTCGGGGTGCTAGATTTCTGGCTGCGCTAACTCCCAAGTGGTAACTCTGGCTTACTTCTCTGGTTGACCCTCCAGGTCTGGCATTCAGCTTCTGTCCCTCCAGTACTGACACTTGGCTCATTTCCTGGACTCTGTCCCCATCTGGACCCAGCTCTAACCAGTAGGCCAAACTCTGATTTCCACCCTGTGTCTGACTGCCCATGGCCCGGTCGGCTATAGTTTGAGCAGCCCAATACAAACGTTAGGGGCCCACCTCCCTGCAGGACTGCGCTGAGGACAATTTTTCTCTGGTGGAGCTGATGGGGGTCATACAGAACTTGCAGGCACAGGTGGCCACCCTGCCGGCCCAGAATGCAGCCATACAAGCCCAGGTGGCTTCACCGGGAACCGTGGCACTTTTCCCCCAGAAACCAAAGGTCCCATTGCTGGACAAATATATCGTGGTCAGTCTGAGGTTTCTTAAACGAATGCCAGTTCTTCTTGCTACACTCCCAGTCATTCCCCCCAAACCAGGGAAAGGTTCATCATTAGTCTGTTCACGAAGGAGGCTTTGGCCCAGGCCTCATCACTCTTGGAATAGTCCAGCCCCATCCTGGGTCAGTTGGAGCAGTTTATTCAGGATGTGTCAGTTATCATTAGTGACCCCCCTCTGCACCTGAACGTCTGAAGCTGTGCTGCAAACACTACAGAAAGGGCATTGATTAGCTGCCCAGTACACTGCCAACTTCCATTGCCTCTCCACAGACACCGAGTGGGATGAGGCCATGCAATGCCATCAGTTTGGGATTGGGCTGAATGATAATATAAAGGACAAAGTAGCACAGATTGAGCTGCCACCCCATCTCAACAACCAGATTGACCTGTGTATCAGAATTGGCAACCCCCTTACTGAGTGGCATCATGAATGTAGCCCAGACTCTGAATCCTGACAAGGCCCTGGCCCCCTATCTCTCAACCGCACACCCCACTCCAGGACCCAAACCCACATACATTGACCAGGCCTGACCACATCTGTCTGAGGCTGAGAAAAAATGATGCTGAACTTCGGACCTGTGTCTGTATCATAGTGACAGCAGACCTTCACCAGATGGACTGCAAAGGTCAGACCAATTTCGGGGTCAGGAAACACCAAGCCTAAGCCTCAGTAAGGGGGTCCAGGCTGCACCAGTTTCATTCCTCTTCAAAGACTCTCGACCTCCATGCACCTGTCAGGACATCAGCAACTCCGAACCCACCGTTGACTTATCTCCAACTGCCATTGCAGATCCTACTCCCGATGAGCCCAGTGGTCCACTTGGAATCTCTAATCAGCTCAGGGACCTCAGGTAATGTTATCTGCCAAGATGTGGCTTAGGCCTATGGTATCCCTGCCATGTATAAAAATTCCCTGGATCCACTGATGTGTCGCTTCTACCTTCAGGGCTGGTCACCCACCAGACCACCCCTTTAGGGGTTATTACCCTCTAGAACAGCAGTTCTCAAACTTTAGTAACCCAAGGACCCCCATTTTGATTTAAAATTTTGCCGTGAACCCCTGCTCAGCTCCAGACCCTCCCCCTTTCCCTCCTCTTCCCTGCCTCTTTCCATCCCTTCCCCCGAGCGCCCCAATACCCCCTCCTCCCCCTCCCTCCCAGCACCTCCTGCATGCAGCAGAACAGCGGGAGGAGGTGATCAGCGGGGCCGGTGGCCCCAGACATGATTCTGCCTCCTCCCCAAAGTGCACTCCATCCCCGCTTCAAGCTGTTCCACGGCTTGCAGGAGGCTCAAAGAGGGAGGGAGAGGAGTTGATCCGCAGGGCCCATGGACCCCCCTGGAGTTCCCTCGCAGACCCCTGTTTGAGAAATGTTGTTCTAGAGGCACTGGGAGACTTTTTAGTTCAGGTTGATTCAGGTCTCCCACTCTCTGGTCATTCTGGGAATGCTCTTGCTCTCTGCCCATGGTTCCCGTATATACTGGTGATTAGGGACAGTACACTTTTTCTCCCACTACTGCCAACGATTCTGTCTTCCAGAGACCAAAGCAAACTGGTATCCTCTGCTGTTCATGTCATTATCTGGGGAATCTCTGCAGCGAGGGAATAGACCCATGGGAATAGACTCGACCATCCTGTCTGCCACCACTGAAATACCTCACAAGTACTATGATCTTGCAGATGTATTTGACAACAGAAATGCAGGCACCTTCCCCCCACACCACAGATACACCCTATCAACCTTCAGCCAGGTGCTGAAATTCCATTCAACCACATGTACACCCTTTCCAAGCTAGAGCACCAGGCCCTTAACATCTATCTGTGGGAGAATCTGCAGAAGGGCTTTATCCAGCCATCCACCTTTCCAGCAGGGGCCCTGATCATCTTTGTGAAAAACAAGGATGGTTCCCAGAGGCCCTGCATTGACTACTGGGCTGTCAAGAGGGTGATGATTTGGAACCATTACCCACTTACCCTCATTCTAACTAAAAGAATTCATTAATATTGTTAACACAGGACATGAAAAGTCATTGGAATTATTGTATGAAACTTGAAATATTTCTGTTGATAAGCAGTTCACACTCAGCAAAATAATGTCTTGTTTGTTTCCCGAGCTTATCATCCCCATTATAGAGGAAGCCATTTTACATCTGCTGTGGTCTCAGGATGAGACGCATTTGTGGCCACAGTTCAGTCAACAAGTGTTTAGGGCCAGATTTTCAAATGTATTTAAGTGCCTTAAGTTGCAGATAGGTATCTAGGGGGATTTTCAAAAGTGCCAAAGTAGAGTAGGTGCCTAAATTCTATCAAAAGACACCACAGTGTAGACATGACATTCTTCCTTCAGTGTTCAGATCAGTGGAAGTGTAACATTATTTTGTAGATATTCCAGGTGAATATATAGGACTGGAAAAGAAAATGGCATGAAAAAGATTTACATTATATTCCTAGACAAAAATTAAAATCCAGTGCGAATTGTCAATGGTTGTATGCAGTGTTGTTGTAGTACCAGGATATTAGCGAGACAAGGTGGGTGGGGTAATATCTTGTATTGGACTGACTTCTGACAAGCTTTTGAGCTTATACAGAGCTCTTCCTCAGGTCTGGGAAACATACTCAGAGTGACAGCTAAATACAAGGTGAAACAGATAGTTTATCGTCATATGTGCTAATTTATGCTAAACTATCTGTTCGACCTTGTATTTAGCTCTGATGGTCTGAGTACCTTTCCCAGGTCTGAGGAAGAGCTGTGTGTAGCTCGACAGCGGGTCTCTCTCACCAACAGAAGTTGGCCCAATAAAAGACATTACCTCACCCACCTTATCTTTCTAATTGTCAATCATATCATTTAATTTAAAACAATATAAGACTGCACAGCTCCACCTTACTCACATTTCAGCTCTTGTGTCTTATGTTCCTGCCTTGCCCTGCCGATATTGTCAAACTCCCAGCATTTCATATCCTCCTCCACTTCCCAACTTCAGGCTGCATGCTGTAAGGAGCAACCACCAGATTCTAGCTTACTGGCTTCCCTCCTTTTCTAGTTATGGTACTTTTATGGCCCCTTATTACTGCAGAAGCTGTTTTCCTCACAATGTATTTATTGTAATTGTCTTCACAACATGCCTGGCATATTATTCCAATATTACAGATGGGGAACTGAGGCATAGGGAAACTAAGGCCCAGATCCATAGAGATATTTAGGTGCCTAACTCTCATTGATTTCAAGTACTTGAAATTTCTGAAGAGACCACCACTTGCATGAGATTTCCATTTTTGCAAGCTTAATTGGTTTTCATTTAAGCAACTACATTACTGGGTGTTGAGCTGAATCAAACTGAACATCTGAATCTTTGGTGGTTCATCTATCGCTGATTAATTCAGCCAGATATAGAGAGCAAGTTGAATAGAAGTCAGCATGCTGACTGTTCCCTCATTTGTTACTGCAATAATAATAAAGTTGATAGAGTGGAACTAATCCATCTGCTCACGATTTATTGCCTCCCAATGAGCTATAATTTCACTTTTTTATAGCTCATTCTTTGACTAATTTTATTAGCATTCCTTTCAGAGTTCCATTTTTAATCACTTTGCATCAAGTTTTAGCTATGTATAAAAAAGTAGAGCTAGATTGGCTAAAAAGAGAGAGATGAAAGAACTTAATGAGAAATATGCATTAGTTTAAATAGAACCAGATCAAGTAGCCCCAGTGAGACTAAAAAGACTTAGAGAGCATTCAAAATAGCCTGCTTTGCAAGAAGTTTGATTCTGTCATATCTAAAATTTAAACAGAGTTAAATGAAGTAGGGCAGTAATGTCAACATTGTAAAGGGAGGGCAGGCGTGCCACAGGCCACTTAAAGGAGATCTGATCAGCTACAGCGCGCTAATGATTGCATGGCTTCTAAGGATGCAGAGCTAACAGTGGGCAAGATAGTGTAGCTGGGAGATCAGGAAATGAGTGGGAGTCGTGCAAGGCCTCTTCTGCTCCATTTTGATGAACAAAGAAGATGTATGTCTTCCACCATTCTGGACAAGCTTGGGTTTGTGATAGTAGAAGGAGGTGGGATTTCATTTCTCAGTACCTATCCATGGTATTTAATGCTAAAAATCAGTTGCCCATGAGCTTAGTTATATATTTCTTATTATTTCACGATAAGCTCTGATACACTGCTCCTTTATTTGTTCAGTAAGACTGGCACAGAATACTGCTCAGTGTTCTGCACTGAGCACTTAGGGTGAGAGTCAAGAAAGTACTTTGGTGCTTGAACCCCAGACGTCGGTGCCTAAGTTCCTGTTTTAGGTGTAAATCCCAGTTTTGACTTCATTGTGGTCCACAAAACTCCCCCCAAACTCTGTAGGCACCTAAACTCGCTGAGTACACCTCTACCCCAATATAACGTGGTCCTTGGGAGCCAAAAAAATATTACCGCGTTATAGGTGAAACCATGTTATATCGAACTTGCTTTGGCCCCCCGCTCCTTGTCCCCTGACTGCTCCCTCCCAGAGACCCCCCGTCCCTAATCACACCTAGGACCCCACCCCCTACCCACCCCCCCTGCTCCCTGTCCCCTGACTGCCCTGACCCCTATCCACACCCCCACCCCCGACAGGCACTCGCCAGCAGTAGCGGGAAGCGGAGCAACATGGCCCCAGCCCACTCCACTCCACCACCTCCCAGCTGCAGCGCTCTGCTTCCCATCGCCGGTGAGTGCGGGAGGGTTGGGGAAAGGATGCCCTCCGCACTCACCTGCGGCCCCAGCCCGCTCCACTTTCCTTGCCCTGGCCCTAGCCGTGTTGCTGGAGGGGGCGGTTGGGGAAAGGTCCCGCATGCACCTGCAGCGGGAAGCGGAGCACCGCAGCTGGGAGCTGGTGGAGTGCAGTGGGCTAGGGCTGGGCTGCTCTGCTTCTGCCACCGCTGGTGAGTACGGGGGGGGGATCCCTTCCCCCAAGCCCCCTCCCCCAAGTGACATGGCTGGGGCCGGGATGAGGGAAGTGGAGCAGGCTGCTCCCGGCCCCCCGCTAATCACCTGGGCCACTCTGGACCTGAGAGGCCCCCAAAACTGCCCCCCCACAGCTCCTGCCTCCCAGACCATGGGGTGGGTGGAGGCCCTGCCCCTGACTACCCCCCGAAACCCTCTGCCCCTTATCAAACCCCTTGGCCCCGGCCCGGCACCCTTAACACACTGCTCAGAGTAGTGTGTCGGAGCCGGACACGCTGATCCGCCGGAGCGTGCAGCCCCACCCCCCAGAGCACTGCTTTACTGTGTTCTGTCCCAATTCGTGTTATATCAGGTCGCGTTATATCGGGGTGTAGAGGTGTATCTAAGTTTTTCAGAGTAAAAGTTGTGCCTACATTTCTGCCTCTGAGCATGTGTACTGCTGCTTCTTTCTAAGTGTCCCGACACCTACCTCCCTGCTTCAGCCCCAAAGCAATTCACAAACCACGGAAAGGTAGGGGTTTGTCCACCTAACTTGCATGTGGGGCCTGATCCGGTACCTTCCAGATTAGGCCCCATTCAAAATCCAAGAGGAGGAAGGGCCTACTTTATTGGTTTTAGTCCAGTGGTTAGCGCTTTCACCTGGGATGTAGGAGACCCAGCTTCAATTCACCCCTGTCTGCCAGAGTGGGAGAAAGGGAGAGTGCTCTAACTACTGGACTAAAAGTTATAATGTAGGCACTGGTAACTACATAATAACAGGTTACTATCTCATGCTGTAGGTGAAACAAAACATCCAGAGTTATTAGCTCTAAATCATGCTGAAAACCTAGGGCGGTTGTTTAAGCCCTGCTCTACACTAGGACTTTAGGTCGAATTTAGCAGCGTTAAATCGATGTAAACCTGCACCTGTTCACATGATGAAGCCCTTTATTTCGACTTAAAGGGCTCTTAAAATCGATTTCCTTACTCCACCCCTGACAAGTGGATTAGTGCCGGGTCGAATTTGGGGTACTGAGGACACAATGTGATGGTATTGGCCTCCGGGAGCTATCCCAGAGTGCTCCATTGTGACTGCTCTGGACAGCACTCTCAACTCAGATGCACGATTGTTTGCCGTTGCTCTGATGCAGGGAGGGGCGACTGACGACACGGCTTAGAGGGTTGGCTTACAGGGAGCTAAAATCAACAAAGGGGGTGGCTTTACATCAAGGAGTATTTCAGGCAGGACTTCACGGAGGGTTCCAAGAAGAAATGGTGCACCTAAGTTATTGTTCTTATTGGAACAAGGAGGTTAGTCTGGCCTCTGATTGATACATGGCTAGATTTACCTCGCTGCACCTTCTCTGTGAGTGACTGCAGTGTGACCTAGAGGAATGAGTCCCCTAGATGGGGGCCCGGGGGGTGGGTTTGCAAATGAGTACAAAACAAATCTGGTCTATTTCTTGTTTTTGATACACTCCATCTATCTTTTACATCTTTGGCTGGCAGCAGACGGTGCAGAAGGACTGCATGCCATCCTCATCTCTTGCCTGCCCGGCAGAAGATGATGCAATAGGCCTGCTAGCCATCCTCATCTCTTGCCTGCCCGGCAGAAGATGATGCAATAGGACTGCTAGCAATCCGTATCACCTGGCTGCTCACCATAAGATGGTTCAATAGGACTGACTGCAGGACTAAAGAGAATGACTTTATCAAGTCACTCCAAATTTAGTCCCTGCGCCCATGTCTGCCCAGGCCCTCCTGATCGACCTCACACAGGCGACCAGGAGTACCTCGGACATGACGTTGACGGCTACCAGTTCTATTGCACCGTCTGCTGCCACAAGGCAATGGGTTGCTGCTGCTGTGTAGCAATGCAGTACCACGTCTGCCAGCACCCAGGAGACATACGGTGACAGTGAGCTGAGCGGGCTCCATGCTTGCCATGTATGGCGTCTGCACAGGTAACTCAGGAAAAAAGGTGCGAAACGATTGTCTGCCCTTGCTTTCACGGAGGGAGGGAGGGAATGGGGGCCTGACGATATGTACCCAGAACCACCCGCGACAATGTTTTAGCCCCATCAGGCATTGGGATCTCAACCCAGAATTCCAATGGGCAGCGGAGACTGCGGGAACTGTGGGATAGCTACCCACAGTGCAACACTCCGGAAGTCGACTCTAGCCTCGGTACTGTGGAAGCACTCCGCCGAGTTAATGCACTTAATGCACTTAGAGCATTTTCTGTGGGGACACACACACTCGAATATATAAAACTGATTTCTAAAAAACCGACTTCTATAAATTCGACCTAATTTCATAGTGTAGACATACCCTAAAGGGTGCAATTGATGCTTCTTATAAAGCACAAGCTCACTATAGACTGTTTTAGAAAGAGATGATTTCCCCTTCACCCAACAGACTTTTTCCTTCTCTAAATATTGGTTGGGGTTGACAGAAAGCTACCTAGACACACATGGAAAAGCTTTGCTATCTTTTTGTTTGCTATTGCCTCAGAAATCTTCTGTAAAGATAAAAGTGAAGTTTACTAATAAAATGCTAAACCAGTCATATGAAGAATCAATTCTAGCTATGTGTTGAAATACGTATTTCAGTGGAGCTTTCTTTTGATTTCAGTCCAGACGTTCAGGGCTCTTTTTCTGACTGCCCTTTAAAAATGAGTATTCACAGGAGCAGAGACAAGGGGGGAAGTATCATTTAAGTTTGCTTGGCTGCCTCTCATCTTTGCAGTGAGCGATAGTTTGTAAACATACCTAAGATCACAAGACGTTTCATCTTCGGGCATGGTGAGAGGGGTGTCATAGCAGTGCAGTACCTGTGGGGAACTTGACAAATCCACAAGCTGTTAATAAAGCCCTCAATGTACCATACATGGAGCTAGAGTAAATGTTAGTGTCTGACCTCTGGCTGCCTCAGCTCCATTTTTATATAGCAATATTAAACTTGTCTTTGATCATAAAAGATTAGACCTTTGTAAAAGCAAAAATGAGCCTCCCTCAAGTACTGCAGGTACCATGACCTCTCATAGCCAGATGCTCCAAGTTGAGAATTCTGCTATTAAAGAATCTATGTTGTATTTCAGACCAAGTGCTTTTTAACAAATGAAACTGACTTAGTGACTATAAACCTGCCAGACAACATTTGCTCTTGATGGTATCACCCAGTGAATTCAATTAAAATCAAAGAATATTTTTTTGTTTAAACACCTACACTGTGCACAAGTCTGAACAAGAAAATCCCTGTTAAGTTATCTTATGGCACTGTGTTGAGAGCAAAGAGCAGGCTAGTCAGGAATTTAGGCCTTCCTTGTGAAGCCTTGTGCAAATTGTTGTGCTGCAAGGTTGAAGCTTTCTGATGTTACTGTTAGTTTAAGTAATACTGTCAAATATCTGTACAGTGTGTCCAGACCCTGAGACTCCAAGAGGACATCACGGTTTGACACTAGAAGAACTCAGTGTCATTCATTTGCTTATATCAGCCTTCTTTAACTGTGAAACCCTAAACAGGGAGTAAGGTGGTAGTGCAAAAAACCACAGAAATACAGCTGTCTCCACTACAGTGAGTCCTGTGCATTAAAATGATCCAAATCAATTTGAAGTCAATGAGAGTCTTTCCACTTACTTGAAGGGGCGTTAAATCAGGCCTTATGTGAGAGAGCACTTTGCTTTTGTGTTTTGGGTGTATCTACGAGAGTAATCTTAGCAAAAATTAAGGTACGCTAGTATTTAATGATTTCATGGGTGACTTCCTGGCTCCATTCAAGTCAGTGGCACAAATCCTATTGGCTTAAATAGAGCTAGGATTTCACCGCAACAGTCTAAAGACCTAACTGGTTGTCATTCATTCGTGGTTCTAATTTGAAGGTGGAGGCGAAGAATATTTTCTGAAAAACATTGTCCTAAATAGTTTGATTGCTGTGCATTTTAGAAGCAATCGTAATACATTCAGTAGATGTATTTATTTTAGTATCATTTAAGAAAAATAAAGAATTAAACAAAATCAGTATAGTTCAATTAATAGGGGAAGTATAAATTCACTACCTTTTTCTAAACATTTCATTTTATTCTCCTTTCAGCGTGAAAAATCTTTTTATAACATGTCCATTCTTTATATGGTTTATTCTGTCTATTTAAACTGTTTGCCACTGTATAGTATGTTTATAATTGTTTAAAAGTAATAATCCTATGAAAAATTAAAAATCAACTTACAGAGTACTGAAATTGCGATAGAATAATGTTTAATTTAACCAAAGTATTTAAATAAATGGCTTAATGTATGTTGCAGTCAGATTTTCGTATTTTTTCATGTCATAAAAGCAAAATTATTTTGATCTCCATAGCATGTCATATTTTTCATTTTCACAGTTATAGGACAAAAAATGTGAATGCATTATGGAGGCACTTGCCGCAGTATCATAGTTATGGTTGAGCTAAGCATTTAAAGCAGGGATTCAAACACCTTTTTATACATGAAGAAAATTATAATATAGTAATCTGATATCAGAAATAGCACAATATAAATTATACCAGTTATACCATAGCACAGATGGCTGTATATTATATATGCAAGAACAATGTCAGTACAATACATTATTTAGAATATAAGGGCTCAAGCCTGCTAAGTCTTAATAATGCCAGTAATCGTTGTGCACCCGAATAATCCCACTGGAAATTGGTGGTGCCTCACAGGATCAGACCCCTAAAGCAGTTTTCAGACAGACTCATTTCCTTGAAGCCAATGAAACTCATTCACCCACAAACTTTAAGGCTTTTAATTTTAAAATGATTGCTATGCCAGATTGTTACTGCCAGATTTCTAAAGTGCCAAACATTAATTAAATTCCATTATATAGGTTTTTAAAGTCCATAACATTCAGTGAAATGATCTAATTCCAGGAAACCAGGCCGTTCAACAAAATGTATTTACAGTGTATACTCTTCCATCGGTGTAATTTAGTACTTCACTATTCTCTGTGGATTGTATTAATTGTAGATCTCCGTGCACACACACATTTACTATAAATATGAAAAAGAAAAAATCAAGGCTATAAGAATTTTTTTTTAATTTTAAGCATTCTTTGGCATAGACGGTTATTCATGTTAATATAGTATATGGATCGTTATTGGGTCTGCCTTTTGTCTATGGTATGCGTGTCCCAAACTCTTGAGGTAAATTATATTTCATTATGTCCATCTCCCACCCCAGGTAATAATCTTTCCAAGCCAGCCCCTCTGGCAGCTCAATCATTTGTTCCTCTTGAGATTCCTCTTTTCTCTTTCTCTGTCTGTCTTTCCTTTGCACATGAGATTGTTGGTATACATGTATTTCTTGAAGCTAAATTGGCACATATCATCAAGTAAACATGTTCTGTGTGAGTGCAGGTTTTCTCTATAAAATTAATGTGGGCAGCAAGTAAGAATTAAATGGCGATTAGAATTTAAAGTATATTTATTTTTATACAAAAATGATGCACGGGGAACTGCTCAATGCAACCTTTTTCACGTTGATTGTAGGTTGGCAGTTTGTTGCAAATCACTGGTACATAGCACATTTGAAAGTGTGTTGAATGGAGAAGGACAAATGGATTTCAGAATCAATCCAAATATTTTCTCTCTCTCATTAGCTGTCCTTGAAAAAAGTTTTTTACACCATGCATATTGTTAAATGCTTTGGATATGCTACTGTGATTTTAATTAATTTCATTGTAATTCAGGACTGTAGTTCGCTAATTCAGCCGGAGGAATCCTGTGGATTACAGCCTCTGTCTCCTGAGTACCTTTCAGCAATTTCAGAGACACAGTTTAAGACTTGTGAAGCTGGGGACACAAAAGGTTGGTTCTTAATGTATTCGCTCCCTTTTAAAAACAAATACCTGCACCCCGCTAAAATAAAACACACAAAATCTCCTTGTCCTTTCTCTATGCACACAAAAGATACAAGCGAAACCACGATTTTGTTGCTATACAGACTCTTTTATTTACGTATTTTACTTACATGATTAACACAGGCAGTTTAGGTTTAAGAGACATTTTTTTCTGAGTGAAACAGTTTTCTCAGAGAAGATAGTTTCCCTGTATAATTATTATTTGTAAAGCTCACTGACAATTTTCCATCAAAACCATACATTTTTAAATGGAATTTTTTTTCTTAAATTTTTTCAAGTTTTTGAAGAAAACCCTAGAACAGTTTGTTTTGGGTTTTTTTTTTTTGCAAATAAAAAAACCTATTGGCATTTTTACCAGCTGTAGTCTTATGTTTCCAATTCCATGTTTTGAATAGACAAAAATAGTAACCAAATTTTTAAATAAACAAACTAACCCAAATATGCCCCTTTTATATAAACGAGTGCACAGAGATTTAAACATCACAATGGACAAGCCAAATAGCATGGTTTAAATGTCTTTTTTATAATAATTAAGATATATGCTGCAGGTCAATATGAACAAGCTTGCTCTTCAGTTCATAATAGAAGGAATGCAGTTTTGAATGTGGAAATATATTGGACCCAATCCCACAAAAATTTAAGCTTGTATATTTTTACAAATGTGAATATTCATGTGCATAAAATTATGCACATGCTGAAGTCTTTGCAGGATAAGACCATAATTATTTCTATATCTTCCTTTATTAAACAAATGGAAATAAAATCATACTACTGTATATACTACTAGCAGAAACGTAGGGCATGTCTACACGGCATCCACGGTTGGCCTGTGCCAGCCGACTCAGGCTTGCAGGGCTTGGGCTAAGGGCTGTTTAATTGCAGCGTAGACATTCTGGCTTGGGCTGCCGCCTGAGATCTGGGAATCTCCCCCCTCAGGTTTCAGAGTGGTAGCCATGTTAGTCTGTATCAGCAAAAAAAATGTGGAGTACTTGTGGCATCTTAGAGACTAACAAATTTATTTGGGCATAAGCTTTCGTGGGCTAAAACCCACTTCATCGGATGCATGCAGTGGAAAATACAGTAGGAAGATATATAGTCACAGAGAACATGAAAAAATGGGTGTTGTCATACACACTGTAACAAGACTAATCAATTAAGGTGGACTATTATCAGCAGGAGAAAAAAAACGTTTGTAGTGATAATCAGGATGGCCCATTTCAAACAGTTTGAAAAGAAGGTGTGAGTAACAGTAGGGGGAAAATTAGGATGAGGAAATAGTTTTACTTTGTGTAATGTCCCATCCACTCCCAGTCTTTATTCAAGCCTAAGTTAATGGTGTCCAGTTTGCAAATTAATTCCAATTCTGCAGTTTCTCGGTAGAGTCTGTTTTTGAAGTTATTTTGTTGGAGAATTGTGACCTTTAGGTCTGAAATTGAGTGTCCAGGGAGGTTGAAGTGTTCTCTGACTTACACAAAGTAAAAACTATTTCCCCATGCTAATTTTTCCCCCTACTGTTACTCACACCTTCCTGTCAATTGTTGGAAATGGGCCACCCTGATTATCACTACAAACGTTTTTTTCTCCCGCTGATAATAGCCCACCTTAATTGATTAGTCTTGTTACAACTGGTATGGCAACACCCATTTTTTCATGTTCTCTGTGTACATATATATTTTCCTACTGTATTTTCCACTGCTTGCATCCGATGAAGTGGGTTTTAGACCATGAAAGCTTATGCCCAAATAAATGTGTTAGTCTCTAAGGTGTCACAAGTACTCCTCTTCGCCCCCCTCAGGGTCCTAGAGCCCAGGTTGCTTTGAATGCTGCATATAGCTAAATGAAGAACAAAATACATTATACCCTTCTGATAAATAATATCTGTGGTGCAACTGTTTCAAATTGAAACAACATTCAATATATAAAGAGTCAAAGGGCATAACAGAAGTGGAAGAATAATTTCTTGTTAACAAAGTGAAGGTAGCTAATGCCATCTAACTGACAAGGTTCACCCCAAGTGCTGAGTGTGCATTGCTTAGCATTTATATATTGCTGTGTAGTTTTCTTGCGGTTTACAAATGTTAACTACAAGTAGAATAGTTTGGCAATGAGTTCCACATTTGTAACTATGGACTGAGATCCCGATCCTGGCAATGAGAGCTGTGCAGATGCCTTAGGAGCAAGCCTGAAGTCCTGACTAAGGCACAGCTCCCCTTGCCTCCCCTTTGATTGTTAAATAGATTAAGTATTCAAAGAAACATCAAAATCCTGACTCTTCCAAACCCCTGAAGAGGTAGGATGGCCTTTATGGTCAGGAGGACTGGGAGTCAAAGACCTGGGGTGACATCCTGGCCCTGTTGAAGTTGATGGCAAAACTTGGAAGTTTTCCCCTGACTGCAATAGGTCCAGGATTTCACCTCTGGTTTCTATTCGCTTGGTCTGACCTTGGGCAAGTCCTCTAGGATCTGATCCAATAAGGGACTAAGCTTCCTTAACTCCTGTTTGCTTCAGTAGATTTCAGGTGGCTCAGCACCACCCAGGAGGCACTCGGCATCTTTCAGGACAAGGCCCTTAATTACCCCATGTCTGTTTTTCATCAGTAAATGCAGAGTATTAATGTCAAACCAGGGTAGTTGCCTGCAATCTGTCTCAGTTTGGAACCACAGGACTGATAAATGATTCCAGTGATAGTAAGAAAAATCAACAACAATAATTAAGGGTTTGATCCAAAGCCTCCTGAAGCCACTGGTAAAACTCCCATTGACTTCAATGAGCTTTCAACCAGGCTGTAACATAATATATAGTCACATGTTCAGTATTATTATAATATTACTTATTAGTTTTAAGTGCTGCCCATGTGCCTGGCACTTTGCAAAACACAAAAGAGACACAGTGGCTTAAAAACAAGGGAGCCAATTCTGCGAAGCTTCTGCATATGAATCAGGCCACTGTAGTCTATGGAAAGTCCATATGGACTTGTGTGAACAAATGTAGATTTGGGCCTTAATAGATCATAGCTTAACGTTTAATATTACAGTGGTGTGCTCGTGGCACTGTAGTTAACCTTGCGTCATGACAACTGTTCAAAGACTGACCTTTCAAAGTCCTCTACAATTGACATGCTTTAGTTAGATGTCTTTGAAATTTGGTGTGCCTCTGGAGGGTACCGGGTAGAGCTAGTGACCCAAATTTGGAGTCATTTGAGGCTCAGGGTTGCAAAGATAAAAACCCTGAAAAAATAGCAATTTTTTAAAAAGTTTCTAGGTGGGTTTTTTTGGGGCAGAGCTAGAAATCAAACTACTGATATGGTGTGGGTCAAAATGGTCTCAGTCTGTTTAATTTTACCCAAGGTAGTGTGAGTTTCCCACTAAATTTTTTGGGGACCCAAACTGAGAACAGAATTTAATAAAATGTACATTTTTACACTGCCCATGCACCAATAAAATATACTTTAAATTTGACATTTGTAAGTGCTCTACAATCCAAATGGGTAATCAGATCGCTTTGAAATTTGGTGCATTTCATGGGGGCGTAAGGTAGCATTAGTGACCCAAGTTTGGGGTTATATCACCGTGGGATTTCTGAGTTATAGCCACGGCAAGGAAACTGGTTTCCTTCTGCTGCCTTGTATTGTTAAACTGAGGGGTAGTAATCACACACCTGTCTGAGACTGATGGCTGTGAGCTCACCCTTCAATGAACAGAACTCAAGAGAAGTTAATCACAAGCTCCCTCCTAAAACAAAAGCAGCTTTGGACTGAATGGTTGGGGGTTGCTGTGATTTGTGAGTCGTGGGTGGCAGTTTGGGGGGGTGCGGGTGAGGAATGTAATCAAAGTATTTGGGGGAGGGGGTAATAGACTTGTGAACACCTCCTGGGAGGGGAAGAGAGGTATAGCGGAGTGGAGGAGTGGGGTAATCAGGAGAGAGGGGTTTGGGGCTTCAGCAAGGGGAGGAGGGTTATCAGTAGGGGGATAGATGTGGATGGATGGTAGGGGAGGAGAAAGAGTTTGGGGGTGTGGAAGGCTCCCAGCTCTGCCAATGCACCAAACTGCACCCCAATCTGCACTCCACAGCTCTGCCAGCATACCCCAACTCCCTGCACCCTATCCCCTGCACTCCACAGCTCTCCAGTGTACCCCAACTCCCTGGACCCCATCCTCCTGCACTCCTCAGCTCTGCTAGTGCACCTCAACACAGTGTGAACACCATTAATAAGTGTTGGAAGAACATTTATTAGAAAATTGGCATGTTCCTGGCTGATTGGAAAACATATACTGTATGGCATAGAACCCATTCCAAGCTCCAATACCTCAGTGTTTCTCAGAGTTGGGTGTGCATGTGTGTTGGGGTGGACAGCTGGCTCAATATACAGTGGACCCTTGCTAGAACGTGGGATTTGGGATCCATACGCGGTTCTGCGTTAATGCAGGGACCGCGTTAAGATGAATTCCAATTAAAGTAATTAAATTTGGGATCCATGGCCGCAATCGCGTTATATGCGAATTTGGACTATATAGACTCGTGTTCTAGTGAGGGTCCGGTGTACTAATTGCAATACCTTGGTATCATTCAAATGTCAAAAAGGCAAGATCTATGGCTATTTTGTGTGATGCCCTTTTCATTCGGTACGCATTTCATCCAATATTACTAATTCACAGCTGGTAAAGGGCATAATTATTATATACAAAAATATATGAAGTTGCAGCTTTTTAAAAATACATATGAGTATAACCACACTTCATTCTACAGGTATCCTGTTGGCATTGAATAATGCTTCCTATAGACAACATTTGTTATAACATATATCATCATTCACTCATTTTTTACATTTACTGCAAATCTTTAGCATACATTTTAGAAACGGTTCTCAAACTGTGGGTTGGGACCCCAAAGTGGGTCACAACCCCTCAGGGCTAGCATGACATTACATTTGCTAGGGCCCAGGGCCGAAGCTGAAGCCTGAGCCCCACTGCCCGAGGCCGAGGCCGAAGCCAAAGCCTGAGCCCCACCACCCAGGGCCAAAGACAAAGCCCGATGGCTTCATCCTTGGGTGGCAGGGCTCAGGTTATAGGCCCCTTGTCTGGATCTGAGCTCTTGGGCTTTTCCCCCTCCCTCCCTCCACACACACCCATGGTGGTGGGGCTTGGGCTTTGGCCCCCCCAGCCCAGGATGGCAGGGCTCAGGCAGGTTCTGGCTTCATTCCCCTGTCCTGTGGTCTTGTAATAATTTTCGTTGTCAGAAGGGGGTCACGGTGCAATGGAGTTTGAGAACCCCTGTGCTATAGGATCAATCTACTTATTTATTAAATATAGGGAGAGCACTTGTGATTATAGATCACACAAACAGTTTGAAGAAGTTTTTCATGTGGTACTTACCATTTTCAGTCACCAAAGTTTAACTTTTATTGTTCAGACATTTCAATTCCACAATATTTTGCTTTTTCAGTTTCTGATTTAAAAACAGAGCCACTCACAAATATATGTGATATTAAGAAGAAAGTTCTGTAATGGAAGAGCGATCCCCGAAGTTACAGTTACTGCCAGAACTTATATTTACTTGATTTTCAAGAAGAAATTGAAATGTCAGGAAATTAAATGCCCAGTTTTTATACGATTGCTAAATTTAAACCACTCCTCCCCCCAAAGAACTTACCATTAGGGATACTCTTCAAGAACTTTTTACACTGGGAATATTCTTTGTTTTCTGTGAACAAAACTCCCAGGCCCCAGATTTGGGTCACAAACCAACATAGGTCAGGAAATTCAAAGTAAGACAAACATTCTGTTCTTACTCTTACAGGTTTCAGAGTAGCAGCCATGTTAGTCTGTATTTGCAAAAAGAAAAGGAGTACTTGTGGCACCTTAGAGACTAACAAATTTATTTGAGCATAAGCTTTCGTGAGCTACAGCTCACTTCATCCGAAAGCTTATGCTCAAATAAATTTGTTAGTCTCTAAGGTGCCACAAGTACTCCTTTTCTTTTTGTTCTTACTCTGTTATTCTAAAAGGGAGCATAGCAGTACGGGTGTGAGCTAGATTTTGTAAGGTATTAACATGGCTGCCATTATCATTGTATTTGAATGCCTGACAATCTTTAATGTATTTGCCCTCACAACACCAAGGTAGGAAAGTTTTACGGGGGGAAACTGAAGCACAGAGACTTGCCCAAGGTCACACAGGAAGTCTGTGGCAGAGCAAGGGCTTGTAGCCAAGTCTCCCAAATCCTAGGTTAGTGCCCTAACCCACAGAACCTTCCCTCCCTATGGTGCATAGTGGCAAGTCACCTGCCTAATGAAATCCCTAAGCATATAGACACCCCCACCAGTTTGAACAGCGAAAGCTGGAACTTTAGGGCCTGATCCATAGCCCACTGAAGTCAAAGGAAACACGCCTGTTTACTTCAGCAGGCTTTGAATAAGGCCCTTTGTGCATCATTCACTAATACAACCTCTAGGCATATGTATGTATGTGTACAGTTCATAGCAGTGTGAGCTAGGTAGTGCATTACCTTGCACAGTGGCAGGAGTATAGGACAAATACTGCCCTTTACGTGCTCTTGCAAGGCTTTCCAAGAGCTGACAGGAAAGATTTATGCCAGTTTTATGTGGGAGGATGCTATACTTATCTGTCTGATAAGCCAAAACACCCTGCCAGTTACCAAATATATTTGCTTCAGATCTTCCCTCTGTATGTTTGAGGCCACCCCTATGCAAATCCTCTTTCTCATCAAGGTGTCAGGAAGAAACTCTCAAGGTATCTAGGACCTGGCAGTCTTGTTTTCCGCAGTCTCATGCTCAACCTCTGCTATATTTTTATAGATTAAAATTAAACATGTCCATAGAAGTGTCCAAAATGTTCCTAATCCTGCACAGGTGCCTGGTACATGAAGCTAAAGGGGCTTAGGCTGCCTGAATAAACTTGTGCTTCCAAAAGCTGGGCTAGTGTAACCAGAGCCAGAAAAGTGACAGGCAGATCTTTAGAAGCCTCATTCCTGTTGTTTTGCCTTCCCTGCTCCTGTCCACAGCCTCACACCCTAGCGTAGTAGTGAGAGCAGACAGCTCAAGCAGCCGGCCATTCACCACGACTCCTCTGATCTACTACCTCAAGCTGCGAAGCACCCAGTGACAGTGGCAATCTCTGACATGAAGGGTTCTCAGAGCCAAACAGAGCCTGCATTTATCCAACAAATGAGAAGTCAGTGCAGAGACCCAAATGCATTACGTTCTGTTCAAGCCAAGTTGAAAGTGGGTTGACAGCAACAGAGACTGAACTAATGTTTCTCCTCAGAAGTAATAAAGCCTGGGTGTAGGCAGTGGAAGATCATCTCCCAAAACTGTCTAACTTATGTGCATCAACACCTATTTTGAGAGACCATTTCCGGAAGGTGGGAGGGTAGCCTGGCTTCTGCAACCATTTCATCCTTGGCCTCTCTGTCAAGACTGACAAATTTGCCAAATGTGACAGTAGGTTTTCTGATGTGTCCACTAGAAATTGGACTGATACAGCAATCATATCACATAGGACCTTGAACAGCCATTGGATAGCAGTGACTTGGAATCACTACTGACCTATGCAGGACTTGCAAAAATAAGACTAAAAGCTTTACGTCTGGATCCCATTGCCAATCCCCCTAAACCTCCTAGCCCTTCTGATTTAATGTGACTCAATATCCTATATGTTATGGATCTCTGGTTTTTCTTGAGCTGTCAGATGCTTACAAAATAGCTATTGCTCAGAAGTCCCCTGAAAAGCATATCCCCGAGCCTACAATTTTAAAATAAACCATTCAGCTAAATCAGCACTGAATGAATTCCTGTCCTCTTAATGGACAAGAAAAAAATGTACCAAGCAAGGAATTGAAGAATCCACAGGCATGTACTTATCTTCAAAGATTCCTCCTCCATACTGCACAACCAATACATTGACCTTAGCCTTATCAGGATAGACTTGAAGCCAAGACTTCATGCCATTTATCCTTACTGGAGTAGCAATATTGAACCTGATCCAAACTCTGTTTGCTAAGTCTCCTTACCCACTTGACCCACCTTATAGCAAGTTACATACCTTCAATTTGTTTGAACTTACAACTCCTATGTCACTTGCACTTATCAATGTTAAGCTGCCAATGTGTCTTCCAGATAACTTGGCCCAGAGATGTCCAATTATGGAAGGTAGTGCACGTATCTGAGGTGTTTCATCAGCTCTGGCCATATAACTACTGTAACCGGCCCCACTGCAGGGCGTCACCCTGGGTATGTCTACACAGCAAAGAAAAACCTGCAGCTGGCCCATGCCAACTGACTCAGGCTCGCCGTGGGTTTTTCTTTGCTGTGTTGTAGACATGCCCTCTGATTGCTGTGGAACAGCAGTTCCCTAGACGGCTGGTAGCATGCTGGGCATACCACAGGCTCAGCGGCAAGTGGTGGAGGAGCTCCAAGCTCTAGGCCCTTCAGTCTCTAGCCCTTGGTGTGTTTCCATAAACACAGCATCGCACAAATAGCGAAGGATGCCAGCAATAAATCATGCAATTAATGATTGCTTTAAGTTACAAACCAAAGATAAACCGACAATCCCTAACACAGCCCCAGAGGACAGTCCAGTCCAGGGGTAAGGAGGTGGGGCCCCTGCAGTCTGGTGCCAAAGGTACTCACTCCAGGCCACTGCTCTCCTGCAGGCAGTCACACACTGGCCTGCATATCCCCCAGCTAGCGCCCAGTCCTCTTGTCCAGCACCTATACTCCTAGTCAGGCCTGTCCATATGCTCATCCTTCCATCTCCATGCCCCCCCCCCCCCCAGTCTGTAGGATACTTCTGGGTTTCTATCTGGTGCAACTGCCACTGGACCCTTTGCCAGCAAGAGGCTGCGTTTGAAACTGGCTCCCAGATCCCAACCTGTCTGGCTTTCTCTTTGCCACCAGCTCCCAGCCAGCTGCCTCCAGCTTGTTGCTCTTTATCTAACACAACCTCCAGGTCCCCTCTGGCCTCCTTTCTTGTGCTGGAGGGGTTATGGATCCCCCTATTGATTGGATGTTGCAGTGGGAAAGTAACGGTGCCCAGTAATGAGCCAGCAGGTTCAGACCGATCTCAGAGAGTAGTTGTCAATGAGAAATCATCATCAAATGGGGATGTTCTAGTGGGGTTCTGCAGGGTTCTAGCCCCAATGTTGTTCAACATTTTCATCAGTGATCTGAAGGTAAATATAAAATCATTGATGATAACATTTGCAGATGAGACAAAGATTGGTGGAGTGGTACATAACATGAGGGCAAGGTAGCCATACAGAGGGCTCTGGGTTGCTTGATAAGCTGGGTCCATTCAAACAAACTGTATTTTAATATAGTCAAATGCAAGGTCATACCTCTAGCATAAAAGAATGCAACCCATACCTCCTGAATGGGGGGCTGTATTCTGAAAGCAGAGGCTCTGAAAAGGATTCAGGAGTCATAGTGGACAAGCAACTCAACATGATTTGCCAGTGCAGTGGTGTGGCAAAGAAGGCTAATGGGATCTATGGATGTATAAACAGGGGAGCACTGAGTGGGAGTAGGGTGCTGATTTTACCTCTATACACAGCATTAGTGAGGCTGATACTGGAATACTGTGTACAGTGTTGAGAAATCACTGTACATTTTACAGTGGGTGTTGAGAAATTAGAGAGGGTGCAGAAAAGAGTAACAAAAATTATTGCAGGCTGGAAAAAATGCCTCACAGAGAGACATTAAAGAGCTTGAGAGGTGACTTTATTATGGTGTGTAAGGTACCTTCATGGGAATAAAGTACTGGGTTATAAATGGCTGTTTAACCTAGCAGAGACAGGCAGAACAAGAACCAATGGCTGGAAGTTAAACCCAGACAACTTTAAAATAGAAATAAGGCACAAGCGTAACAACAGGGAGGGTGATTCACCATTGGAGCAAACTACTAAGGGGAGTGGTGGATACACCATCTCTGATGTCTTCAAATCAAGACTGGATGCCTTTCCAGAAGAAGTGATTTAGTTAAACATAAGTTATTGAGCTCAATACAAAAGTAACTGGATGAAATTCTACAGTCTATACAGGATGTCAGACTAGATGATCTAATGATCCCTTCTGGCCTTAAAACCTAAGAATATATGAAGATGATTTGAGCCTCAATTGCATCCCAACTGAAAATGTAGAAAGGCTGATCCCAGCCCTAAAGGAATCTGGTGGCAAAGACCAACCAATTCTAAATAATAGTTTTTCCTTTAACTGAGAAGTTAGAACAAATAAATCAATAACCACTTACAACCACTTGGTTTAATGTTCTAAGCCTGCCACTGCAGAAGCAGCTACCAGCACCTTGTGCAGAGAGGATGCTGCCAGAAGAGAAACAGCCGTTGTAGACGAGAGGCTGTCAAATACTGAGAACCAGGACTATACTGCAAATTTTTGATGGCTGGCTAGGTTAGTAGGGGGTGTGAAGAGGTGTGATCTGTGCCCAGCACAGCTGTGCCAGCAAAAGCCCTTATTGTAGATATGGTTAAACTGGCAAAGGTGCATTTTTACTAACAGAGTTTGTTTCTCCAGAGCGGGGATAGGTGGGTTGCAGTTGGCACCAGCAAAGTCTTCCCAGTGTAGAACTGGCCTCATGAAGGCTGAGCACTTTCAGGTTTCTTCAACACTCTTCAGAGCCTGAGGGCTTTTGTATATGGCGAGTTAATGTGGAGCAAGCCAGGGTGTGATTCTGTAGCGCACTGGTTGGCGATCCACTAACTTACCTTGTAGATCCTGCTACTAGGCACTAAAAGTTTTGTAGTGCATTTTGACATAGTGCATTTGAAACAAGAGTATGTCAAAGTGCACTAGGGAACGTTTAGCACACGGTAGTAGGGTCCACACAGAGAGTAAGTGTATGGCAAGCTGGTATGCTGAATAAGTCACATCCCGGCTTGCTGCACATTAACTCGCTGTATAGATACGCCCTTAGTTCTATTAATTTTCACTAAAACCGAGAGGTAAAATTTTGAAAAGCACGTAAGTAACTTAGGGCACATCTACACTTAAAACGCCGCATTGGTGCAGCTGTGGCACTGTAGAGCTTTAATGAAGACGCTTTAAGCCTATGGAAAAGAGCTCTCCCATTGGCTTAGTTAATCTACCCACCCAAGAGGTGGTAGCTATCGCAACAGGAGAAGCTCTCCCACTGACATGGTGCTGTCTCTGGTGGGGCGGAGGGGGAGGTTGGTATAACTACGTCACTCAGGGTGTGGATTTTTCACACCCTTAAGCGGTGTTGTTATTACTGATAAAGGTCTGTAGTGTAAACCACATCTTAGGAGCCTAAGTCCTATTTTCAAAAAAGGACATAGGCATTTAACAATCTAAATCTCATTGACTTTCAGTGAGACCTTAGCACCAAAGTCACTTTTGAAAATGGGACTTAGGCTCCTCAGTCACTGAAGCACTTTTGAAAATTCTGCTCCACATCTTCTCTGTCTCATTTTTATGCATTACCCACTTGAATTATGCTTCCTTTCCTAACAAGGATTGGCTGCTACGAGGAAGGAAAACTAGGAATGAGCCCAAATTAAAACACTGGATCTGGACATTCCCAAATTTTTAAGGCAAAGCAAAAATACCAGTGTTTGCTAACTGGAAAAGGTCTAGCACAGGAGCAAGAAATACTATTTTCAAGCTTCCAAAATAACAGAGTTAAAAATTATTAAAACCTACATGAGACAGAACTAGACAGTCTCATTAATTAAGTATTAAGACTACCTTAGCCTGCTGGCAAAAATATGTAGGAGAGTCAAAAGACATTTTGCTGTTTTCCAGGGCAGTGGATTGTGCCTTGCCTCAGCTGTTCTGACAACAGAACCTGTGACTGGCGAGAAATAATATGGCAGCCGCACAACTGTCAGTATTCTGTCCTGACTAAGCCAGAGCTCCAGCAATGTGTAGAAGGCAGAAAGGTATGCAACCAATTTATCTCTTTCACCTGCTGTATCTGTAACAGAAGATAAGTCATCCATGTCTTTTCACACTGAACTTTATTGGCCTGAAGTTCTTTACAAGTGTGAAGAAATATGCATTGTGATTGGTGTATAAAAAAAATTGCTTTTCATTACATCGCTAGAGGAATGTTAGAAGGGATTCAAATCACAATGACAAAGAATGATTATGTAGAATTGAACCCCTTATAATGTATATTTTTATGCTGCCATTTGACACAGACCTTCAGTTGATATTAATGGAATTTCAAGACATAACAGATACATGGCTATGAAATACCTGTAGTGCATTTGGCTGTAGTAAGCATGTAAGCCTTACAAGTGAAAAATAATTTGCATTGGTGTTAAAGACTGACATATACTTTGCATGCAAGCTTTGTTTCTTCTGCTGTATACCTAATGCATGCCATTGCTTGTGCATACTAATCTTACAAAGTCTTCTTGCACATTCTTTTCTTATAGTGAAACTTCTAAGGTGATTGCTTGGAAACACAGTGTCTTCTTAATAGGCATGGTATGACTATATAACATTTGAGAGAGATCTCTGAGCTGAGATTCAGGTACAATTACTGGGAATACAAGTGTCCAGAAAGTAAGTAATGGTTATAAAGATTTTTGACATTATATGTCCTAGGTTAAAAAAAAGTCTTTTGGATTAAACCAGAGACTGTCTCTATTCATAAAAAATTATAATTACTCTTTTGTAGTTTTCTTCCTTCCTTTCTTCTTAACTGGCCACTTCTCAGCCAGCACAAGGTCCTTCATTGCAATCTGGCTTCTTTCTCCCTTTGTTTTTTTTCCCTGAGATGGGGGCTCTTCTGGATTGTGCAAATCCAGCTGTGGGACAGATTCTGCTGTCAGTTATACCCGCATAAATTGGAGTGGCTCCATGAAGCCATTTCATTTCTGGGCCAGGTGCTATGGAGAATACTTTCCCTAATTTATGGTGTATCTAGCTCCAAATGTCCCCTTTCCTAAAAGAGAAGAGGGCCTGGGACACTGTAGACAGTTCCCAACAGAATAACAGTCTGATATTATCTTAGAGCAATCACTGCTGAATGATCTAGGACAGGCTCAGGGCCCTCACAGCTGGAGCAATGTCAAGGTAATACGGGGACAGTTTGCCAGGGAATGAAATTTTTTTAAAGTTAAAATACGCTTTTTATGCAAGTGTGAATGTACACTTTGCCACACTGTTGCTGAGTCCTTAGCCTCTGGGCTCAATTCCAATCTGAGTTACACTGGTGTAAATCCAGATTAACTTCATTTCAATGGGGAAAAGAGGAATTCACTGCTTCAGGCAGTGGAGCAGTACTGGAGTCACTCCACAGAGCCTTCAAAGCTCTAGCATTCCCTTTCATGGAGGGCATGGATCAGACACAGTGCATCAAATTCTCCAGCTCACCCCCAGTTTAGTGCCTGTTGCTGCACTGGGAGCCTCCATAAAATTAGACTCCATATCAGGCTGTGGGTAGTGGATGCCTTCCGTGGCTTCTCCAAGTCCTTCTCCCATACGAGCAGCAGAATTGTGCCAGAGAGTGGGAGTTGGATTTGCCCCTCATGTACAACACCGTCATCTTTGGAGTAGTTGTGGTCACAAATGAAGAATTTGATGGCCTCAGCCTAATCCTTAAGGTATTTGGCAATTTGTTCACATCAATAACCCACCACAAGTTTGCCAGCGAATCAAAGGCTGTAGATAACAAGGGAGCAGCATGTCCCAATGAAGGTGCATTCCCAGAACTGAGTTGGGAAGTATACAGAGTGCCTAGTCACGCAGTGCGTGACTGACCAGTGCAACACTCCCTCCCTCTCACCAGCACCAAAATCAGTCCCAACATTTGTTAAGGGGTCCATTAAAATAGAAGAAGTATGCATGCTTGAAGTTCATGAGCCTGATTCTAATCTCAGCTCTGGTGGTGTAAATCTTAAGTAACTCCATTGAAGTTAGTGATTTACACCAGTGTCAGATCAGAATCAGGCCCCACGTAAACTACAGTGACTCTCTATTAATGATACAGACAGTACAAAACAGGGGGAGTGCAACCAGGTGGCTCACCCCTTAATGGCTGAAGGTTAGCCCCCGCCCTGATTACAGAATGAGCCCCTTTGAAAGGAATCCGGTGATTCCAGTATAAAAGCAGCAAGAAGCTGCAGGGGGGATGTCCAGGAAATGGTGGCTGTCTCTGTAGAGTGTGTACAGAGAATGAAGACTCCTGCAGAGCCCTGAGTCAGCAGGTAGGAAGGCACCAGTGGGGAGGGCCTGTAAAGAAGGACAGTCTCCAGGCAGGAAGCAGAAAGACAGACCCTGACAGAGGACAGTCTGCGCCCAGCTGAAACTTGAATGAGGGCTGGGAGAGTTTGTAGGGTTGCCAACTCTCCAGGATTGTCCTGGAGTCCCCAGGAATTAAAGACTAATCTTTAATTAAAGATTATGTCATGTGATGAAATCTCCGGGAATTCCTCCAACCAAAGTTGGCAACCATAGGAGTTTGTAGTTCTCTTTTGAAAGACTTTGTGTTATTTTGGATTCTCAAGAGAGAGACACTGAACTGGGGTTGGAGCCTGGAGGGCCAATGGACCCGAGCACTGAATAAACTGGACCCCAGGGGGAAATGTATAAGTTCCTTATAATATACTGTGTGGAGTTTAAGTCCTGAAGAAGGAACAAACAGAGGGAGGGCAGTACTGAAGTACCCCTGGCCCCAAGGAGGTGCTCTGGGTGCAGTTGACCCTATTACAATAAGCAATTAGAAAACTCTGTAAAGCTAAAAGATTTGTCAAATAACCTTTCACGGGGCAGCAGAAATCTGTTGACTGGATGCTCCTGTCTCAGCACAGACATTTGTTTGAGACCGTTCTTTTAATGGGTCTGTTCTTTGTTAAAATCTAATTTCTGTGGCATTTTAGCTTTTGGTATATTTCTCCTGTACACCTTAATTTCTCTTTCCCTCTGGTATTATTTTTATCTTAACATTGCTGTGAAGCCTTTTGGGATAATTTGAGCATAAGTGACTAAATCAGATAAGGGCAGATCCTGGCTCATGTGAGTAGATGCTCTGCAGTAGGAGGGAATTGTTCCCATGTGAGTTGGCTGAGTGGGAACGGCCCTAAAGTTGTATTACATGGGACTGTCAGGGACTGATCACAGTTAGGTCCCTTTGCACCACTCTGACAGTGTAAAGGGGCCTTGGTGTAGTGAGAATTGGGTCCTAAAAGCTGTGTTGTTAATTAGGTGTTCTTCAAAAAGGACTTTATTAAAGGTTCTGCATATTTTAATGCACTTATACTTTAACAGTTTTGTTCCTTTTGAAAGGTGTTTAAGTGGACTGTATCAGTACTGTGCATATTTTTTGTGAATGAACATGTTTATATCACATGACATCATGATAACCATCATTTATATATTTACATCTCCCAATTCCTAGTAATTATTCAAACTGTTATGTACGTTAGTGATCTCCACAAGTGCTTAAAGCTAAATTCCACCCATACTAATGATATGTTCGTTTCTATAATACAATAAGCAAAATATTTCAAAACTGAAATGTATAGGGAGATTAAAAGAAGAACAAAGGAGCAATATACGTATACTGTACCATACATAAAAATGATGGGTCTAAATTAGTTGTTGCCACTCAAAAAATAGATCTTGGAGTCATTGTGGATAATTCTCTGAAAACATCCACTCAATGTGCAGTGGCAGTCAAAAAAGTGAACAGAATGTTGGGCATCATTAAGAAAGGGATAGATAATAAGACAGAAAATATCATATTGCTTCTGTATAAATCCATGGTACGCCCACATCTTGAATACTGCATGCAGATGTGGTCGCCCCATCTCAAAAAAGATATATTGGAATTGGAAAAGGTTCAGAAAAGGGCAACGAAAATTATTAGGGGTATGGAACGGCCGCCATATGAGGAGTATTAGTAAGATTGGGACTTTTCAGCTTGGAAAAGAGACGATGAAGGGGGGATATGATAGAGGTCTATAAAATCATGACTGGTGTGGAGAAAGTAAATAAGGAAGTGTTAGGTTTCAGAGTAACAGCCGTGTTAGTCTGTATTCGCAAAAAGAAAAGGAGTCCTTGTGGCACCTAACCAATTGGTCATGAAAGCTCATGCTCAAATAAATTGGTTAGTCTCTAAGGTGCCACAAGAACTCCTTTTCTTTTCAAGGAAGTGTTATTTACTCCTCCTCATAACACAAGAACTAGGGGTCACCAAATGAAATTAATAGGCAGCAGGTTTAAAACAAACAAAAGGAAGTATTTTTTTCACACAATGCACAGTCAGCCTGTGGAACTCTTTGCTGTGAAGGCCAAGACTATATCAGGGTTCAAAAAAGAACTAGGTAAGTTCATGGAGGATAGGTCCATCAATGGCTATTAGCCAGGATGGGCAGGGATGGTGTCCCTAGCCTCTGTTTGCCAGAAGCTGGGAATGAGCAATAGGGGATGGATCACTTGATGATTACCTGTTTTGTTCATTCCCTCTGGGGCACCTGGCATTGGCCACTGTTGGAAGACAGGTTACTGGGCTAGATGGACCTTTGGTCTGACCCAGTATGGCTGTTCTTATGTTCTAAAAATGCCCAAAATACGTCGAGGGTTGGGCGGTGGGAGAGGTTGATGTAGAGTACTGCGCAGTTTCTATTGCCATTTGTTGAAGATAAATGAAGACTCTGCATAATTCAGTCATGGCTCCCCCACTCAAAAGTAATATGTTCATCTGATCTATCTACCTATCTATTTTAGAATTTTGTATGAGCTCCCTCACCACAGTAAATTATAATACCGAGCTGTTCTATAGCAATTTTCATCTCTAGAGCTCAAAGCGCTTTACAACGTATCATTATCCACATTTTACAGATGTGCAAACTGAGTCACAGAGAGAGAGGAAGTGACTTGCCCAAAGTCATCCAGCAGGCCAGTGGCATTGTCAGGGACAAATCCCAGGTCTCTTGAGATCTAGCCCAATGTTCCACCCACCCAGTCACATTGCCACCGTAGTATCCGAGCTCTGATCTCAAGTATATCTCATACATAAAACCTTTATATATAAACAGCAAAAATGTTGTTTTTTTTATTTTGCAACTTCTCTCTATATATGTCTGTATATTCGTGTGTGTGTGTGTGTGTGTGACTAGCATGGTTGCCTTAGCTGGAACAATGGCCTCAACTGAATTATCTTTGGAAGTCTCCCATCAAAGTACTAACTTGGCCTGACCCAACTTGACTTTTGAACAATGTTAATCTTGTCATAAGGCACAAAATAAACAGGCTTGGACATGGTTAGCATTTGAATAGGAAAAGCCAGTTTAGGCAGGAAGTGATGTTCATGATGTTCATGTTGAAAGCTTTCCTCTGAGTCAGTACTGAACTAAAGTGCCTCAGTATGGTGTTGCTGATACGGTTCTCCTGAAGATGATTGCTTACAGCTGAGATGTAATACTGAGGACCTGAACATCTGTGGTTGTGTTAAATCCCTACAGCACTAAAAAGTAAAGAAATAAATAAAAAGTAGGGACGTTAATTCCAATGTCCCATGTCAAATTCCAGTGAAAATACTTTAAAAATAAATTCTTTACCTTCTATCCCAAATTGTTGTGTAATGTGTCTGTGCACTGGTAACAGTTGCTTTGCTTAAGGGACTGCCACTTCAAAGACAGATTAAATGAAATGGGTTGCATGAAGTTTGTAAATAACTTTGGCCTCTTTGAGTGGATGAAAGTCAGCATATCTAAGAACATCAGATATACATTGTAAGATCATTATTGTGGCTTCTTCACGTTTCATAGGGAAACAATAGAACACAGTTTTAAAATACAATAGAATGCATTTTAACTTTTCTTTTATTCACATTTCTAAAATACAGTTCTGTTGTATTGTGTCCATCCATGCTCTACTGTATTGTGTGCGTCCCATAACTTTGCTATAAATAAGACATAGAGAAGAAATGGGTTTTAGTTTTTTCTTACTTCAACATATTTCTTGTCTTAAAATCTGTGCTTATTTCAGAGGTAATTTATAAAATATATTCAGTTCTTTATAACAGAAATCTAATTCACCCTGGCTATGTTTTCCAAGTTTCTTTGCTTTGTCATTTAACTACTTTTTAACTTCATGTGTGAGTTAGTTCCGTTTCATGTGAACTTCAGACCACCTATGGTGAAAGAATAAGACACAAATTGGTTGTGACATGAAACAGGATATAAATTCCCCAAAACAGTTTATGAGGGGACTTATTTTACTTTATGGTGTGTTAGCAGCACTAATCCATCACATGTTTGCATTTCAAACACAACAAGCAGGAAAGTGATCTAAAATATTGAAACTGAAGGAGATTTCTGCAGGGAGGGATTCTCATTCCGCCAGCTTCTAGTATCTGTAGTCTCTTTGCCTTTGAACTCCTGGTTAAGGCAAATTGACTGCAGGCTACATTACACAGTAGATTCTAGTCACTGGGGGAATTACGTATGCCTAACCTAATTATATCAAAGAAATGCGCAATCAAAATAGAGGATAAATTTGTATTACATCTGTGTGACATAACCCCATATAACTGTGTCATTAATGAGCATTCTCTGTAATATTTATGAGACTTATTAAAGCATAACACTAATTATTGTACAAGGTAACTTTTTAAAAGATGTCATGGGAAAGAGATTCTAAGAGCTAACTAGCCATTCAATTAGCAATGCCCAGAAATCTGACCTAAATAACCAGGAAAAAAAGGTTGTATTTTGTTTATCATTCAAAAATACTATTTTGAGTTTAGCCCTGTAATTAAATACCCATGGGCCACGTGTAATTAAGAACAGGAAATATGAAAAGGCAATATTTGCTGAAGTACTTGAAATTCAGCTGTTAAAACAGGGACTCTAGTTTATGTTTTCTGAATAATGTCTTAGGGTTAAGTGGTCTTTTGGACTTAAAGGTGTTTAAATTTTGTAAATGTGGTTAATTTATAATGATCGGTTTGGCTAAAAAGTGGAATTCCACGATTCTTACACAATTTATTGAAGCCTGTTTGGTCATAATGGGAATTTTTCACACTAAACCTTTGCAACGGAAGATACTGAAACACATCTGTCTCTGCAGAAACGTTGCACTATATGAAGTAAAAATGTGATCCTGTGGTCCTCATGCAGATAAAATTCTCATTTATTTGAAGACTGCAAGGCACAATAGTAAAGAAACCAAGATACAGCACATTATAAACACAATCATTCATTTGTGAATGTCACACAACTAAGTATACGATCTTATATACAGCCCCTCTGCTGAGGTATTTCCATTATATGCTACAGGCCAGATGCAGAACTGGGGTAAACTGGTGCAACTCAACTGGAGTAAAAGGTGCTATGGCTACTGCACACTTGATTACATTCAGGGCTTAAATTCATCTGGAGCTGTCTGGAGCCCAGCTCCAGTAAATATATTCACAGCTGTGGGGGGCCACGAGCCGGTTTCAGGGGGTCCACAGGGCCCTGCAGTTGAAGCCTAGTGCACCTCCCACGGGGCTGAAGAACTGAGCCCCAGCACGCTTCCCGCAGGGCTGAAGCCCCCAGCCCTGGTGCACCTCCCACAGGGCTGAAGTCCCCAGCCCCAGCGCCTCCCGCAAGGCTGAAGCCCTGACCCCTGGTGCTCCCTTCCCCCCCACCCCCCCGCTGTGAGGCTAAAGCCCTGAGACCCCTGCCTCACAGCTGAAGCCTGGAGCCCCACCACCTCACAAGGCAGAAGCCCCTAGCTGCACCACCCCACCCCTCCCGCAGGGCAGAAGCTTTAATAACAATCATTATGTGACAATTTATTTTTGTGAATGCTGTGCAATTTATTTTCGTGGTAATTATGGGAAATTAAAATATTTTCATACCGTATATGGAGAGCAGCAGCAGCCCTTTGTAGGCTGGCAGACGACAGATATGGTCGGCTGACGCAGGATGTAAGCAAGCCCGTCTTTCTGACGTAGTCAACAAGGGTGAAGGTCACTAGGTAATCTCACCTGATTTATGTGTATGGTTAACTTCTGTGTACAGTACTCAATTCCCCAGCATGAGTCCAAAAAATAAAATCACTGTTTTTTCACAAGAAAGAGGAAACTGATTCAGAGGCCCATGGGGAAGTTAGTGGCACTGTTGTTCGTCAGGATGAAGAAGCAGTACAGAGCATCCCTGATGAGCAAGAAGAACATGATGACGAACCAGAAAGTGGCAGGAGTGACCTACTGCTGTGTTAGTCAGGCAGCCAAAAAAAGGATTTTTGTGAAAAAAACCTGTGACTAAATGTAGAAGAGGTAAGCTCGGTTGCAGCATCTGTGTAAAAGTACAGTCTCTCAGAGTTATGAGCAGAGGTTAAAGTTTGAGCTAATTCTGATGT
The DNA here is from genome assembly GCF_965152235.1 of Eretmochelys imbricata. Classification (NCBI taxonomy): domain Eukaryota; kingdom Metazoa; phylum Chordata; order Testudines; family Cheloniidae; genus Eretmochelys; species Eretmochelys imbricata. Next base: position 316,313,453 of record NC_135572.1, read on the forward strand.
TTAAAGCTGTGGGGACAGCAAATTAAAACAAATAAAATCTCTGTGGAAAAAGATTTATGAGCACAGAGTCACAGAAAATATTCAGAGTGAGGCAGAGAAAGATATATTGACAGCATGTCAAGTGCCAGGGCAGTCGCAGCATACTGAAGCTACCTGGGGAGTATTCCGTGCTGCGTGCAAAATCGTCCCTCCTACGATTTTGAAACAGAAATTGATCTGTGGAAGTTAAACAGACTAAATATGGGGCGAATTCTGCACTCAGACGTCATCTGCACTAGCATACAGCAGCACATTTGTGGAGGAAATGAAGAAAAAAATATTTAAACATTTAATATCTCAAAAGTTCAGAATCACAGCGATGGTTGATGAGTTAACTACTTTGAGCCAGGCTTCCACTCTGATCACCTACATACGATTTGCAATGGAGGAGATGGAAGAGCATACGAACAGGTTTGTTGACCTAATCGAGCTTCCTGTCACTGATGCCTCAACCATTGCCGGAATCTTGCTGCAAACGTTGGATGCAGTGGGATTCACGGAGGCTTACTTAAAGGAACACTTGGAGGCTCTTGTTTGTGCTGGAGCCACAGTCACACTAGGTCAGAAAAGCGGAATGGCTTCTACAGCTGCGTTTTCCAAAAGTAATTGTCTGGCACTGCTCCGCCCACTGACTGGAACTCTCTGTTCATGAGCTCATGTAGGATGTTCATGGAGTCAACCACTTTGAAGTATTTATGGACAAACATGCCTCCCCTAAAAGCGCAAGGGAACTTCAAGAATGTGCAGCATCTTTGCATGTAAAAATCTTGAAAATTGGGTGCGTTCTGGGAACACGATGGGTTGCATCAAGTAGCTGTGCAATGAAAGTGTTCTGGAAGAATTACCGTGCTCTCTTTCTTCACTTCCAGCAGTCAGTGGAAGCACAAGGTAAAGAAAAAGACATGTTCTGTGGACTCCAGAAACACCTGACATCTACATCATTTGTATTTAATTTGGGCATACTTTCTGATGCTCTACAAAAGTTAGCAGAACTGTTACTTGAGCCTCAGTTCAGGGAAATTAATATCCAAAGTGCACAAGACAAAATTCTGAGGCAGATTCATGTTTTTGAACAGAGAGTGCAAGAACCAGGGGAGCAAGAGAAGCTTGCGTGAGAAGCCGAAGCTGGGATGGAATTCAGGGAATCGCGCTGAACACAAACACAAGAGGCATCATGTCAATCAACTGATCCCAATTCTACAGAAGTTTGGCAAACCAGCTGCAGCATAGGCTCATAGACAAAACGGAGGAGCAGCTTGCTGCTGATGTCAAAGTTCTATATCCTAGGAACTGACCACAGGATGCCACCATACTCCATGGAGAATGTGAAGTCAAGGCTCACTGCCATAGGTTGCAATTGGATGAGAGAGCGGTAGTGTATGGGTTCAGAGAATACAAGGACAGTCACCAGAAGGCAATGCCAGCTCCTGTAAAATCTCTTGTAAAGTGCTTCAGTACCATACTGACATAGGCGCTGACTCCGTGGGTGCTCCAGCCAAGCTCCCCCACTCCCCCCCAGCACCTCCCACCCGCGGCCCTGCTGATTAACTCCTCCCTCTCCCAGTGCCTCCTGGCCACTGCAATCACCTGTTCTGCAGCATGCAGGAGGTGCTGGGAAGGTGGCTGGAGGAGCAGGGATGGGGTGGTCTCGGGGGAGGGAGCAGAAAGAGGCAGGGAAGAAGTGGGGCAGGGCAGAGTGGGGCAGGAAGAGGCGGGGCGGGGTGGGGCTTAGGGAAATGGGTGGAGTGGGGGGAAGGCCGGGGCGGAGTGGGGGCAGGAAGAGGCGGGGCAGGGTGGGGGTTTGGAGGAAGGCTGGAGTGGGGGTGGGCCCTGGGGCAGAGGGGAAGAGTCAAGCAGCCCCCCGGGGAAAGAGGAAGTCGGCACCTATGCATACTGATAACATCAGTTGAATGTGGATGGCGTTTCTTGCACATGAACATAATCATGACACCTTTCCAATCATCTCTGAAAGTGCAGACCATATCAGTGCTACTTTTCATTAGCTTGGCAGGACAGTCTCCTGCAAGGTTCAATGCTGAGCTGTGTGTGAGATCCTGAATCAGGAAAGGAAGACATGCCACAACTGATCTGAGGAGCAAGGTCAGGGAACAAAAAAGTATGAAAACAACATGATACAGCTGTGGAACCTCGTCAAGTAGCTTTTTGTTTGTCTAGGAGGCGGAGATGTGGGGAGCTCTGGGAAATACTTTCTGAGAAATTAAGCCCTGATTAAGCTGATTTACGGAATGATGGTTAATAGAAACTCCTGGTTAACTGAGGCTCATGAATGTTTCCCAGGGCCATATTACACTCTTCATTGGCCTCCTGATCCCCCAAGCCTTCAGTGAAAAGAATGCCAACTTACCAAAGAGTGGCTGCTTTGAAGGTTGTGCTCCGAGGGTCCCATGCTCAGAACACAGTGAAGACTGACCAGCTTTGCAGAATGGGGATTTCAAAAGGTTGTGCTAGTTGGAGCCCGGTTCTTTAAAACCTGTAGTGCATGTTGGCCTTCGTTTCATTGTGTTCTTAACTCGGGGGGCCTCCAGATTACTAGCATCATCTACAGAGAGCAGCCAGCAGGCGTTAAAAGTCTCTGCCCCAGGGTTGGTGGCCATGGAAGATTTCACATTCTGCTTAAGCAAATGCTCTGATATTTTCCAAAAGATTTCAGTTCCACTGTGAAATGATTAGCTGGAATGAGAACAGCAAAACAAGGACAATGGACTTCAGAAAGGCAGATTTCAACTGGTTCAGAGAAATAGTAGGCAAGGTCCTATAGAAAGACCAATTAGGAAGAAAAGGAATTGAAGGGGTCTGGCTGTTCTTAAAAGATGTAACACTAGAGGTTCAACATCAAGCTATTCCAACGTAGAGAAAGATAAGAAGAGTCACGAGGCCAATGTGGCTCCACAAAAAGCTTTTTAGCTATCTAAAAAACAAAAGGAATACTACAGGAAATAGAAAAGGAGGACTTGTGGCACCTTAGAGACGAACCAATTTATTTGAGCATGAGCTTTCGTGAGCTACAGCTCACTTCATCGGATGAATAAATGCTCAAATAAATTGGTTCGTCTCTAAGGTGCCACAAGTCCTCCTTTTCTTTTTGCGAATACAGACTAACATGGCTGCTACTCTGATACAGGAAATAGAAGGAGGGGCATGTCACCAAGGAAGTATACATGGGAATAGCGTGAGCATGTAGGGGCAAAATCAGGAAAGCCAGGGCAAAGAATGAGTTACACCTAGCAAGAAATTCATGAGATGATAGGAAGGGGTTTTTCAAATACGTCAGACAGAAAAAAAAGATCAAGGATAGTGTGGGTCTGCTGCTCAATGGAGAAGGTGAGCTGGTAATGAAAGATGACAGGAAGGCTCGATGCCTGCTTTGCTTCAGTCGTCTCTAAAAAAAAAAAAATAACATGACGGGATGACTAGCAAAGTTACCATAAACAATAGGGGAGGGGATGCAGATTGGGATAAGTAAAGAAGACATCAGAGATCTTCTGAACAATTGGAATGAATTCAAATCAGCGGGGCTGGATACTGTTCACCCCAGGGTACTGACTCAACTAGCTGAAGAAATCTCAGAGCCAGTGGCAATAATCATTACAAACTCATGGATGATACGAGGGGCCTGGAAGACTGGAGAAGGGTTAATATAGTTCCTAACTTAAAAAGGAGGAGCAGGGAAACTATCGACCAGCTAGCCTGACTTCTATACCTGAGAAGCTACTAAAGCAATGTAAAAAACATTCAGTTTGCTAATACCTGGAGGATGAAGGAGTGATCACTAGCAGCCAGCATGGATTTCCTTCTTTGACAGCGTAACTGATTTGGTGGATTGGGGGAATACCTGGTCTTCAGCAAGGCTTTTGACACAGTCCTACATGACAGTCTGATAAGTACACAGGAGAAATGCGAGCTCAACAGAACTACCATTAAGTGGATACATAATTCATGAAACAACCAAACAAAGAGTAACTATTAATGGAATGATGTCAGGTTGGGGGAGGCCTCAAGTGGGGTTCCACAAGGATCTGTTCTGGCTCCAGTGTTGTTTATATCTTTATTAATGACCGGGATGTCAGTACAGAGAGCACATTGGTCAAGTTTGCAGATGACACAAAGCTGGGGTGTTGCCAATACTTTGGAGGATAGAGCTAAAATTCAGAAGGTTCTTGATAAATTGGAGAACTGGGCTATAGACAACAAAATGAAACTCAACAAAGACCAGGTGCTACACTTAGGGAAGGAAAATCATATGCACAAATATAGAATGGGGGAAACTAGTTTGGCAGCAGCACTGCTAGAAGTATCTGGGAGTTGTGGTGGATCACAACCTCAACAGGAGTCAGCAATATGATGCTGTTGCAAAAACAAATGCAATTTTAAGTTGCATTAACAGAGGCATAGTATGCGAGTCATGGGAGATGATAGTACCGCTCTACTTGGCTCTGGTTAGGCCTCAGCTGGAGTACTGTGTCCAATTTTGGTCACCATTGTATAGGAAGGATGTAGAGAAACTGGAAAGGATCCAGAGGCAAGCGACAAAGATGATCAAAGGGATAGAACGCAAGCCATACATGCAAAAGCTGAAGGAATGGGGTATGGTTAGTTTGGAAAAGAGGAGATTAAGGGGGAACATGATAGCAGTCTTCAGATACTTGAAAGACTGACCTAAAAAAAGATGGAGAAAAGTTGTTCTCTTTTGCCACGGAGAGCAGGACAAGAGGCATTAGGTTCAAGATACAACATCGGAGATTTAGATTAAATCTCAGGAAAAACTTCCTAACTGTAAGAACAGTAGGACATGGAACAGATGCTTCGGGAGGTTGTGGAAGCTTCTTCACTGGAGGTTTTCAAAAGGAGGCTGTCTTGGATGGTTTAGACCCAACAAATTCTGCATCTTGATAGGGGTTAGACTAGAATACCCTTGCTGTCCCTTCTAACTCTATAATTCTATGAATAAAATGGAATCACAAAGGGGAAATGGTAAAATCCTGGCAAGGATCAGACTATACAAAAGCAACAACCTGCTGGCATGATAATCTGAACTCACTGAGTGTGTTTCAGGATAGTCTCTACTTCCAATTCAGGCTTTCCCTAGCCCCACAGAGCTGCTGTGGCTGGTTTACCTCCTTCCCACTTACCCTCATAGGGGATCCCTTTCTGAATGATTAGTCTATGTTCACAACCTATATTAGGGTCAAAGTGATAGGGTTTTGAGACTTGAACCTACAGATCCAGTGACATGCTGTGTATTTTCTCTTTGGTCTTGTGCTGTTATTTATCATCTCTTATTTTCCTACAGTGGTTAGCACCTGGTATTTCTAGGGACTGAAATTGCCACCTTGAGAATTGGTCTTGTCTGATTGATCTCTTAATACTGCTTTTTCAAAATGACAGTTCATAACGTCTTCCCACTGAAAGGTTACTTCCCCAGAATTGTGAGCATCGCTTATCTCTAACGCTTTCAATTCTGGCCAGTCCATGGAGTCAAGTGGAGACGTCAAGACTCAAATTCAGCTCTACTGCTTAGGAAGGTGGGGCAGGGGATAGCAGTTTTTTAAAGCTCTAGAATTGTAAAACGTTTAACAGATACAATTACTTTTTACTTTGAAACTTGACTGTTTCCTTTCTGTCTGCAGTGGTTTGCAATGGCTGGGATACTGAACTTTGAAAATCTTTAGAATGACAAACTATAGCTAATGATGCAAGCCATACAATGTCAGTAAAACTGTCTTCACATCATGCTTGTTGGGTTTGGCTATATTTTCACTGTTTTTTTTCCATGGAATGTATAGTTCTGTTATGTCAAACCAATAGTAGGTGTGAAATGGCAAAACACAGTTACAAGGAGAAAATAAGCTTCTCAGAATCTTAATAGAATTAGAAATGAAATAGAAACTCCACACCTGGCAAATCAGTGCAGTGGATTGATGGACGTACTAGTCTAGGGTTAGGGAAGGCGCGGGTCTTGTCAATTGTAGTATTTATGAGTAGGAAGGAAACCATTTGACCTCTGGGCTATCAACTGCCCTGTGGGTGCCTACCTAATTAGGTCCCATTTTTAATCATACTAGTAATGAGAAACCTAATACGTTTGTTTTAATAGAAATTTTGCCACTCCCACTGTCATTTTAATGGTCTTTCCTTGCTTGTCGTTATCACCCAGAAAAATGCTTTCAAATGAGATGTACAGCAGGTAGGCACTATAGTGAGGGACACAGGAGACTGGAGAGCGACAGATTAAAGGGATATGTTAAGAAATTGGGTGGATGGTGTGCTGTGATTCTGACGTGATTCTGCTGTGATTGAAGAAGTATGTCATGAGATATGATGACAAAGCTGGAAATCCCCTGCACATGAAACAAATGTCTGTGTAATGTGTGTGCTGCCATGAGTAGATAGATCTCTGACAGACAGCAGCTCTGCAAGGGGCTATATTCTGTGCTGCACTTCTGATGAGCACAGGGGAATGGATTGCAAAGGTGGCTTTAGGGGCCCAAAGGCTGCTGCTCTGTATTTCAGGATCACTTGAGCACAGACTGTTCCAGTCATTAGCATGTCCCCTTCTGGCCTGCAGCATGCTCCTACACCAGGGGCTGTGTGCGGGGAGGTGGGGAGTGTCATCTTAGTACCACATACCCTTTAACAGCAGGGGATTTCTGCATGGGCCATCACTGCTCCTTTTCACTGTTCAGGCATAGTGGGAGCTGTTGTCTCTTGCAGAAGGCTAGGCTATAGGGTGTAGTCATGTGCAAGGTAAGAGGAATTATTCTGCAAAGACTTCCATTAATTTCCACCGAGACAAGATGCAACACTAACATTAATTTCCACAGTTTGTCAGAGTTCTCCTATGATGAAATAAATTCTCAAGTTAGAGCTGTTGGTGACTAGCTACGCTAGTGATGTGAGGCACTAGGGATAGATGAGATTAAAATAAACACACACGCAAACCCTATAACCTCCATATATAGAGGAGCTCAAGGGATTTGTAGGTTGTTGCTGCAAAATCAGAACAGGGGACCATTAGTCAAGTAAGAAATCCTAGGCCAACCTCTGCTCTTTTACACCACTGTGAATCCAGAGTAATGCAGGATTCTTGAAGTGGCTTCTCTGTCATTGTGGAGCCTCTGCCCATCTTTGAGCAGTGATGCTTCCTGCTTGTTGTGTCACACTCCAGGATACTCTGAGAGTTTTCAGAAGCTTTTTTGACCTTCATTTTTCCCTCAAAAAATCAAACAAACAAATAGTATCTCTTTAAAGCTAATGCAGCTACTTCATTTCTTTGTTGGGTGTTTCTTTGGTGTAAATTCAACTATGATCAAATCTGAGGATGACACCAAAACTGATATGGTAGGAAAGACACAGAATACAGAGGGAAAATACCTGTAAAATGACCTGGAGATTACAAGAAGAAGCTGCAACCAACAGAGGGATTTATAAATGTAAAGTCTGACATCCAGGGAGAAGAAACAAGCAGCCAGAATGAAAAATGTAGGGATGTATCCAAGCAGATATAGCTGTCACAGTAAGCCAAACTTACTGTCTCCTTAATACTATTCTAATATTACTTTTTTAATCATAATAAATATATTTTGATAGAGAAAATTGTATTGGGAGTAGGAGTCTGGAGGGATGGTATTCCACAGTCTGAAAAAGATTAAATGTGATGCATGTAATGTAATGTTCTAGCTAGACTAGTGATTCTTAGGCTGCCTAATGTACAGTGTATGAAGTGTATACTCTTTTATTTACATTTAAAGGTTCTTTTCATTGGAGACTCAACTAACAGAGGGATAATGTACTATCTGATTGAAAGAGTGAATGAAACCCTTCAGGAATGGCAAAAGGCACATGACGTTAAAACTTATCATAACATAAATGATGGGAAAACATTTATTAGTTACTCCTACTACCCCCAGTTTTGGATTAATGTAAACCAGAGGCCAACATTTGAAAAAGCACTAGAACAGATGTTGCAAAGGTACAGTACAATTTCTATTGCTGGTTTGTTTGTATTCTTCTTCCATTCACAAATGTATTTAACAGACCTGTACCATTAAAATCAGTAAAGAATTAAGCACAAGATGTACAGGCCATATTGTGCGGTTGAAAAATAGTCAAATGATGTCACGCATCTGATCAGGATGCCAAATACAGTTCATTGAAGTGTAATGTGATGCTGTTAAAATGCTTACCATCTGTTTTAAGGCTACATGTGGTGTGCTTTCTTTCTTGGTTTCAGATCACATCCTCTTGAGAACACAGACCAGACTGTATTAGTTGTGGGTGGTGTTCAGTGGCTTAATTCCAATCACCTGCAAATTATTCAAAAGGTGCTGAAGAGGTAAAGTTTAGTTCTGTATGCTTCTATTATCCCATGTAAAACATTGATATAATAAATTACAGCCACCAAACTTAACCAATAGTTTCAGATACAAACATTTCATGGTTTTTTTTATCGTTGTGCATTTAAATGTGATGTTAAAAGAAATAATTTTGTAATGTCTCTTCATAGATCTGCAGATAAAATGCATGTGTTTTATTTTACTTGTTAAACAGGGAAAATCTATCAAATATCCTGGTAGTTATCAAATCCATAGGAATGGGCTTTCATCTACCAGTGGATGGAATACATTCTTTATCGCAGGTGGGTCAGATTTTGACTGCATTCCCATGAAACGCTTACTGTCTAACTGATGATTTTGCTATCTCTTCAAAATACATTGCCACCTGTGCTGAACAAGCTTTAAATGGACAATTGAGAGAGAAACATTTGTATTTGTAATATGGTTTGCTGATATGGACTTGCACCAGTAACCCTTATTTCATGGATTCCACAACACTCAGAGCTCCGTTCCATGCTTCATACTAAACTGGTTGTTCCAAGAACTAGAAGCCCCTACATTATTATACATAATGCCAACTTGCAGAGCTGAGTGGGAGACAGATTGCTCCAGCCACATGGATAGTTGAACCTCCCCAGTCTCCCTTTCTACCGGTAGGTGGTACACCATTGGCTACTCTGCACTGCTCTCCATAAATCCAGCTTGACCAGCCAGTACAGTATAGGCTGCGTTGCATCACCAGAACATTGCAAGGCAGCTGGAATGTCCTAGTGAACCTGTCCCTTTAATTGTATGTTAATAGTGTCAGATAGTTATTCTAAATTAGATCAAAAGCACCCTCAGTAGCAGAGAGACAAAATTTTTACTATGTTATTATAAACTGCCATAGATAAAAGAGTGTGGATGATAATTCTCATTGCTGTAAAAGACACAGGTAATGATAACCCCTCCCACAAGGATCTCACAGTCTAACAGAAACAGATAAGACAATAAGAGGTGGTAACTTTAAACCATTCTTCTGTCATAATCATGATTATCATGTCTTCCCAGTTCTGTAACATTTGAGGGGTGGGGGGAAGGGATGAGGGGGTCTGAAGGAGAGAACAAGATTTGGGTTGGGTCAATCACAAAAATTCATTTTTAGTGCAATTTTGAGGGATGGACCCTCTTTCCTAACCAGTGTAGTCCTGGGGGCAGGGCAGAGGAGTGGAAGCTGGAAGACCTGAGTGCTATTCCCAGTTCTGCCAATAGCTTGCTGCATGACTGTAGGTCTCCCAGATAAAATCTCTCTCTCTCTCTCTCTTTCTTTCCCCATTTGTAAAGTAGGGATGTTATTATTCACCCTTCTTTGTAAAGTGCTTTGACAGCAACAGCTGAAAAGCAATAGATTATCCCTAAATATGGCTGTTTATAGTCAGAACGCCTTGATTTTTTTTCCAGTTCTGCTACTGACTCAGTGTGACCTAGGCAAGTCATCTCTCTTTGCTCCAATTTATTAATCTGTAAAATGAATGTAATTGTCATGACTTCCATTTGGACCCAAGAAGGGGGTTATTCCATTCTGGGGGGAAAATGAGTGGACACAGGAACAAGAGCAACAAAACTGTCCCAGTCTACCTTTATTTGGCTCCTCCCTTTATTTACCTCCTGTCATGGCTTTGAATAGAAGTGAGGACTGGATGGGAAAACCAACATAGTTTAGTCCTAAAATGGGCAAGGGGAAGAAGGATGGTCCAGTGGTTGGGACACTGGCCTGGGAATATGGGAGACCCAGTTTCAATTCCCTGCTCTGACACAGATTTCATGTGTGACCTTGGCAAGACACTTAGCCTCTCTGTGCCTCAGCTCCATATCTGTACAAGAAGGATCCCAGAGGAGACAGGCACCACCAGGATAAAACCACCATTTGAAACATCATGAAAAATGATGCCCCTAATTCAGTCACAGTATGTGTACAAGATAGGTAAGGTACGACCACAAAAAAAAATCTTCTTAGGGACAACTTTGTGGTTTGGTTTTATTTTATTAGTCAGCAAATCCACAGAACTCTGGAAAACAATCTGATTTAATTGCAGTCCATTGTTACTGCTTCTGTCCAAACATTCCTCTTATTTTCAATATCTGAGTCTCAAGCAAATTCACATTCAAAATGGTTTGGGTGTGTTGGACAAGAGGATTACCCTGCCTCGGCTCAAAAGCCTCTCTGTCTGATGTTGCTGTACAACATAAAATGCAATCACTTGATGACTTACAGCTAACATTTTCTATTCCTGGCCTCCCTGCCGTGTCTTGACAAATGCTAGGCTGCTCCTCAGTGTTGCTGGTTTGAGGGGACTCGTGGAACTGCAGAATGTGACAACTCCAGTCAAAGACAATGGACTCAAATATCTGTGATTTTTAAGCCAAACTTGTCTTTTACTGGACAATAACTACTTTATAATAGGACCTTTAATGATTTTCACTTTAGTGTGATGAGACTTAATTTCTTTTGTAGGAGGGCTTCCATGTATAATTATGCAAAAAGAAAAGGAGTACTTGTGGCACCTTAGAGACTAACCAATTTATTTGAGCATAAGCTTTCGTGAGCTACAGCTCACTTCATCGGATGCATAAAAGTGGAAAATGCAGTGAGGATGTTTTTATACACACAGACCATGAAAAAATGGGTGTTTATCACTTCAAAAGATTTTCTCTCCCCCCACCCCACTCTCCTGCTGGTAATAGCTTATCTAAAGTGATCACTCTCCTTACAATGTGTATGATAATCAAGGTGGGCCATTTCCAGCACAAATCCAGGGTTTAACAAGAATGTCTGAGGAATGGGGGGGGGGGGAGGGGGGTAGAAAGAAACAAGGGGAAACAGGTTACCTTGCATAATGACTTAGCCACTCCCAGTCTCTATTCAAGCCTAAGTTAATTGTATCCAATTTGCAAATGAATTCCAATTCAGCAGTCTCTCGCTGGAGTCTGGTTTTGAAGTTTTTCTGTTGTAATATCGCAACTTTCATGTCTGTAATCACGTGACCAGAGAGATTGAAGTGTTCTCCGACTGATTTATGAATGTTATAATTCTTGACATCTGATTTGTGTCCATTTATTCTTTTATGTAGAGACTGTCCAGTTTGACCAATGTACATGACAATGTACATCATTGCTTGCACATGATGGTATATATCACATTGGTAGATGTGCAGGTGAATGAGCCTCTGATAGTGTAGCTGATGTTATTAGGCCCTGTGATGGTGTCCCCTGAATAGATATGTGGGCACAGTTGGCAACGGGCTTTGTTGCAAGGAGAGGTTCCTGGGTTAGTGGTTCTGTTGTGTGGTATGTAGTTGCTGGTGAGTATTTGCTTCAGGTTGGGGGGCTGTCTGCAGGCAAGGACTGGCCTGTCTCCCAAGATTTGTGAGAGTGATGGGTCATCCTTCAGGATAGGTTGTAGATCCTTGATGATGCGTTGGAGAGGTTTTAGTTGGGGGCTGAAGGTGATGGCTAGTGGCGTTCTGTTACTTTCTTTGTTGGGCATGTCCTGTAGTAGGTGACTTCTGGGTACTCTTCTGGCTCTGTCAATCTGTTTCTTCACTTCTGCAGGTGGGTATTGTAGTTGTAAGAAAGCTTGACAGAGATCTCGTAAGTGTTTGTCTCTGTCTGAGGGGTTGGAGCAAATGCGGTTGTATCGTAGAGCTTGGCTGTAGACAATGGATCGTGTGGTGTGGTCTGGGTGAAAGCTGGAGGCATGTAGGTAGGAATAGCAGTCAGTAGGTTTCCGGTATAGGGTGGTGTTTATGTGACCATCGCTTATTAGCACCGTAGCGTCCAGGAAGTGGATCTCTTGTGTGGACTGGTCCAGGCTTAGGTTGATGGTGGGATGGAAATTGTTGAAATCATGGTGGAATTCCTCAAGGGCTTCTTTTCCATGGGTCCAGATGATGAAGATGTCATCAATATAGCGCAAGTAGAGTAGGGGTATTGGGGGACGAGAGCTGAGGAAGCGTTGTTCTAAGTCAGCCATAAAGATGTTGGCATACTGTGGGGCCATGCGGGTACCCATAGCAGTGCCGCTGATTTGAAGGTATACATTGTCTCCAAATGTGAAATAGTTATGGGTGAGGACAAAGTCACAAAGTTCAGCCACCAGGTTAGCCGAGACATTATCGGGGATACTGTTCCTGATGGCCTGTAGTCCATCTTTGTGTGGAATGTTGGTGTAGGGGGCTTCTACATCCATAGTGGCCAGGATGGTATCTTCAGGAAGATCACCGATGGATTGTAGTTTCCTCAGGAAGTCAGTGGTGTCTTGAAGATAGCTGGGAGTGCTGGTAGCGTAGGGCCTGAGGAGGGAGTCTACATAGCCAGACAATCCTGCTGCCAGAGTGCCAATGCCTGAGATGATGGGGCATCCAGGATTTCCAGGTTTATGGATCTTGGGTAGCAGATAGAATATCCCAGGTCGGGGTTCCAGGGGTGTGTCTGTGCGGATTTGATCTTGTGCTTTTTCAGGGAGTTTCTTGAGCAAATCTGTAGTTTCTTTTGGTAACTCTCAGTGGGATCAGAGGGTAATGGCTTGTAGAAAGTGGTGTTAGAGAGCTGCCAAGTAGCCTCTTGTTCATATTCCGACCTATTCATGATGACAACAGCACCTCCTTTGTCAGCCTTTTTGATTATGATGTCAGAGTTGTTTCTGAGGCTGTGGATGGCATTGTGTTCTGCACGGCTGAGGTTGTGGGGCAAGTGATGCTGCTTTTCCACAATTTCAGCCCGTGCACGTCGGCGGAAGCACTCTATGTAGAAGTCCAGTCTGCTGTCTCGGCCTTCAGGAGGAGTCCACCTAGAATCCTTCTTTTTGTAGTGTTGGTAGGGAGATCTCTGTGGATTAGTATATTGTTCAGAGGAGTGTTGGAAATAATTCCTTGAGTCGGAAACGTCGAAAATAGGATTCTAGGTCAACACACAACTGTATCATGTTCGTGGGGGTGGAGGGGCAGAAGGAGAGGCCCCGAGATAGGACAGCTTCTTCTGCTGGGCTAAGAGTATAGTATAGTATATAGATAGATTAACAATATTGCTGGGTGGGTTGAGGGAACCATTGCTGTGGTCCCTTGTGGCATGTAGTAGTTTAGAAAGTTTAATGTCCTTTTTCTTTTGTAGAGAAGCAAAGTGTGTGTTGTAAATGGCTTGTCTAGTTTTAGTAAAGTCCAGCCACGAGGAAGTTTGTTTTTTAATGAGAGTATCCAGTTTTGAGAGCTCATTCTTAATCTTTCCCTGTTTGCTGTAGAGGTATTGATCAGGTGGTTCCGCAGTTTCTTTGAGAGCGTGGATTTGTGCTGGAAATGGCCCACCTTGATTATCATACACATTGTAAGGAGAGTGATCACTTTAGATAAGCTATTACCAGCAGGAGAGTGGGGTGGGGGGAGAGAAAATCTTTTGAAGTGATAAACACCCATTTTTTCATGGTCTGTGTGTATAAAAACATCCTCACTGCATTTTCCACTTTTATGCATCCGATGAAGTGAGCTGTAGCTCACGAAAGCTTATGCTCAAATAAATTGGTTAGTCTCTAAGGTGCCACAAGTCCTCCTTTTCTTTTTGCGAATACAGACTAACACGGCTGCTACTCTGAAACCTGACATATAATTATGAAAGTGCCAATTACTATTGTATTAATTAATTAATTTTAAAGCTTAATTCTTTTTAAAATTAGGCTGACTTCTTCATTGTACATGGTATATTCTTTTGTATAAAGAAGAGCTAATTCAATAATTTTCTTTTCGTCTTTGTATGCATCAATACATGTGTTGAGAAATTGCTTCAAAATCTAACAAAGCCTTGGAGGAAAAGCTATTTTCACTAATGGAATTGCTATAATTCATGTGTAGAAAATAGTATAATTATTTCATTCAATATTGGCCCAATTCTGCAGTTTTGCCATTACTTTCGGGTCAGATCCTGCTACCATTGAAATCAGTCAGTGTACTAGTGAATAACATTGATTTTTTTTGCTTTGGAATACAGACTGAAGTGCAAAATTTATGGAATGAAAATTTGGTTATTCTGGATACTGCAAAAAGATATGGCTATGAGGTGGTTGATACTTTCATCATCACAATGGGACGTTACAAAGAATTTCTGCAAGGGAAGTGTGGATGTCATTTCCATGAGGTAGTCATTTATTGTTTATACTGGTCTCATTTAAGTATTTAAAAGGGCTTTTAACTGTCAGATGCCACAGTGAAAATATGTACACTATAGTGCATAGTAGTGGATCAAAGGTAGACCTAAATGAAGCTTGAAAAGGTTTCTAATGCATGTGAAGATATATGTAGCTCACCATGGAGGGGAACAGAAGCTGTGTAATGGCCAAGGTTCTGATCCTCCAAAGTATTTAGGTACTTTACTCCCAATGGGTTAGGTACCCATATACCTTTAAGAATCTAGGTCCAAATATGAAACAGAAATACCCTAAAAATGGAGTCCTATCCATGTAAACCCGGTGGAATCACAAAAGTGCTGTTCTGAAAATATACTTCTAACTAATGGAAAGAGGTTTCTCTGTGCAGGGCTTTGTTTCCAGGCTCTTAAGCTTCTCTACTCTGCACTGTATTATCTTGTTTCTTCTGGATCTGTTCAGTCTACCTATTTTGATATTGTCACCTACCAGTTGTTTGTCTCAAGTCTTACTTAGCTGGTTTATTAACTTCACTCATCCTGAATCTGCCACTGCATGTTCTCATTTGAGGAAGTGGGAGTTACAAGTATGTTGTTTGATTAGAACTTTCCTGTAGCAGGGTGTGTACAGGGAGAGGGGTTGCACTGGCAGAGGGTTGTGAAGAGGTACCATAATTGTGCTCCTGTCCGTGTATAGTCTTATTTTTGGCCCTAGTTTTCTCTTCTGGTTGTATACCTGAAGGAATTCTCTGTTCCATTTTACACTTACTGAGCTAAATTCAGCTTTATGTTGGCACAGGTACAAGGCCTTGGCAATGGAAAGCCCACCAGATGCGTTGCTGCAGTTGTCCAAAGGGTCTGTAGCCTCCCCTCCACTAGAGAACTCAAGTGCTTCCAGTCAGCCCCAAGAGTGAATGATGCAGGCTGGGGAGGGGGGCATGGCCAGGGTAGCTCATGTTCTTAGCAGCTGCCCCTGGCTGAAAACTAAACTGGCTCCCCTGGAAAACCCTGGGGAGGTCTATAGCATACCACACCCTGCCCTGCTTAGTGAATCCCCCAGGCTGGCACAGAGAAGTGTAATTAACTCCAGACCTCCTGGTGTCACCTGTACTGAATCTGGATGCAAGTGAATTAGCATCATTTTAGGCTCTCATTTCAGCTAACAGTATGTCACCCCATTTGAACCTTTTTGGTGTAGGGTTTGTGTTAGGACATGTTCAAAATGTGCTGCATTCCATTGCCCCAAGGGACTGTTAGAAGCTGGTGCAATGTGGAACAGCCAGAGGAGCTCCAACTTCCACCAAGGGTCAAACCCGCAAGCCCCACTATTGGGAGGGATGCAGGAGAATTGCTTAAAGCAACCTGAATTCTAATACATCTGAAGGCTTATTAGTTTCAGGATGCTATCTATACTGATCCCTGTTGTTTGAATTAATGCACTAGGCTCAACACAAGAAGGTGTGAGGATACTTAACATGGAGAAATAGACATATTGAATCTATTTCCCCGTGTTAAGTATCCTCACACCTTTTTGTCAACTGTCTAAATGGGCCATCTTGATTATCACTACAAAAGTTTTTTCTCCTGCTGATAATAGCTCATCTTAATTAATTAGCCTCTTAGTCCACCCTTTCATGTTCTCTGTATGTATGTATATATATATATCTTCTTACTATATGTTCCATTCTATGCATCCGATGAAGTGGGCTGTAGCCCACGGAAGCTTATGCTCAGATCAATTTGTTAGTCTCTAAGGTGCCACAAGTACTCATGTTCTTTTTGAAGATATTTCAAGTTGTTCTGGTTTCCTTTTGGATATATTTTGAGTGTCTTCTGTGTCTTTTCACAGTTAGCCTTGTTAGACGAGGGATCAGTTTTGCATTTGCATTTTTAGTGCCATAAATATATGAAACGGAGAAGTGCTCCCTTGATTTGAAGCATTGCTCTGAGTGAAACCGGAAGACGTTCTTCCCTGATGATCATATAAAGGTGCACCCTCAGCCTCACAATTGACTGTGATTATTCCGAATACGAGACTTGATTTAAGGAAGTTCCCTGGTGTCATCAAGAGAAGTACCATAGAATTCCATTAAGGTCTCACCAAAGTTTCTGTGAAGCTAATTTGTTGGTATGAGAGGCCTGTGCCAGGATTCCAGAGTTGAATTATTAATCTGCCGGGAGTCTGAACATTCCATCCAGGCATTTAGTTCTAAAGGAGTTTCAGTGAATGTCTATGTGCTACTTCAAAGCATTTCACCATGCTACTCTTAGGAATTTAAGAAACACAATGAGCAGTAAAGGGAGCTTTGGGTCATCAACTCATTTCCCTTCAAGTGCTAGACTCTGACTCCAAATCAAAATTATATCTGCTGTGAAAATCAGGACTGTGAACTCAAAGACAATCAGTAACACTTGGCCTCAATTCACGGCTTTATTTCACTAAAATCTCACAAGGGGAATAAAACTTCACAATTTTAAAATGGAAACTTTCATAAATCAAAAGTCAACTTTGTGTGGACTGTTTATATTGCACAATTAAAACGGAGGTCAAAGATGCAATCAGTCCACAATAATATAAGTAAACAAAGACTGGGCAGAAGTTGGTATAAAAAAGTCAAATATGTAGGAAAACAGGATGCAC
This sequence comes from Eretmochelys imbricata, assembly GCF_965152235.1. Lineage (NCBI taxonomy): Eukaryota > Metazoa > Chordata > Testudines > Cheloniidae > Eretmochelys > Eretmochelys imbricata. The sequence goes on from NC_135572.1 coordinate 316,330,655, forward strand.
CAAAAGATGTTTTGTTTTGTTTTTTAAACCAAGAGTCAAATTAATTTACAAGGCTTCACAGGTATCTAGGAAAACCATTTCAAAATGCTGAGGGTATTCAAGGACTTGAGGTCAGAAAGAAACAAGCAGCTGAAAAAAACCCCTGCAGTTTGATTACTGACTAATGCTGCTATAGCCTCGCCTGATGCAACATTTAGACACAGGAATCTACAAGCTATTTCATTTGGAGAAAATCCTAGATACATTTTGGAGCTCAACCCCTGCCCCACCCCCAGACAAGATTTCTGGAATTTGTCTACCGTCAATACAAGCAGCTCCAAATTTCAGGGACTGCTAAATGCCTTCTGAATGTCTCAAGAGAAGAATAAATGCAACTTGCCCTTGGTTAAAGTGACACCTGTTTAATGTGATCCTCACTCTATCCAGATACAGGTATGTGCCTAGGGCTCCCACTTCAGTGGATGGGAGCTGCACGCTTATAAAGGCTGGACATGGCCTTGAGTGCTGGGTGAAAGTGCTGATTTCTGCTGTGTGGAAACACTGGGAAAGCTCTGATTTCCCACCCACCCACCCAAAGTTCCACAAAAAGTGAATCCAAAAATAAGGTTTCCTTCATTGTACACTCGCTTCATGTGACAAAAAAGTATGTGGCTAATGAAACCTAAGAACAGCTGAAAATCCAGCAGAAATCCAGGGTCACAATAGTAGAAGACAAACACAGATTAAAGAAAAGGAGTACTTGTGGCACCTTAGAGACTAACCAATTTATTTGAGCATAAGCTTTCGTGAGCTACTGCTCACTTCATCGGATGAAGTGAGCTGTAGCTCACGAAAGCTTATGCTCAAATAAATTGGTTAGTCTCTAAGGTGCCACAAGTACTCCTTTTCTTTTTGTGGATACAGACTAACATGGCTGTTACTCTGAAACAGATTAAAGAGCCTCCATGTGGTTTAGGGTTGCCAATTTGGGCTAGATGTATTCCTGGAGGTTTAATCACATGACAGTCTTTAATTAAAGATTCATCTTTAATTCCTGGAGACTCCAGGACAGTCCTGGAGGGTTGGCAATCCTAGTGTGGTGCCATCCTACCACCCCTGCTTTCTACCTAATGATTCTGACCATTTTCTGGTGGCTAATGGAGTCTATTTAATCCTCTCAGCTGCAGCATCATAAAAATACTGTCACCTTTTAAACCACAAGCTCTTGTTTTTCTGCTCAGGCTTCTCTGAGGCAAATGCTATCTCTGAGACACAACAGCCTCTAGGACTTTTAATGTGCTTCTGAAGGAGACAGATGCTGGGATCAACTTGGCCTTTGATTCTTTTCTGAGGTCACTGGAACTCATGCTAGCAAATCCTGATATGGGGTCCAGGCCTTTTGTTTCATGGAATTCCATGAGTGCTGCAGCCAACTGAGCGTGAGGAGAATTCACTCCCTCTCCTTATGGCTCAATCATGGCAGGGAAGGTGCATAACTGCATTGCCACAGGAGCAGCCTGGGAATCAGACAGTGGCTTTGAGTCACAATCTGCCTTCTGGTTCCACCCCTTGCTCCAGGAGTGACGTATTCAGCATCAGTCCTATACCCAGTGCAGCACATATCACCTGGTGAGCCAGTGCAGCAGTGCTCACAAGTGTGGTCTTGTGTGGGTTGGAGCCAAGAATCTCCCCATTCCCCCATCCTTTGCTTCCCTTGTGATTGGGGGAAGGACACAGAAACCCCACGGAGACTTTTTCTCCTTCCCACCCATCCCCCATATATATAATTAAGGCTGCAAGACTGTCATGGAGGTCACAGAAGTCACAGATTCCGTGACTTTCCATGATCTCCATGACTTCTGCACTGGCTGGTGCTGGCTCAGGGGCTGCCCGAGCTGGGTAGCCCCTGCACCAGCAGCAGCAGTTTGGGTGTGTGGGAGGGGGATCAGAGCTAGGGGCAGAGGGTTGGGGTGGTGCTTACCTCGGGTTGAGGGGCTCCCGCTAGCATGGCTGTGCACCTTCTAGGCAGCGAAGAGGCCGGTGGGGCCTGCATGCTGCCTGAGCCTACAGGCCCCACCTCCGCAGCTCCCATTGGCTGCGGTTCCCAGCCAATGGGAGCCGCAGCAGCCAGCGCTTGTGCCCCTCCACCACCTAGGAGCTGCAGGGACGCAGAGCCGGGTTGTGAGCCCCTGCCAGCCCCGCCAACCCTCCCCACCAGCACCAGCGGGGGTCCTGGACCACACACTATGGCCCAGCACCAGCAGTTCACTACAGCCACCTCCCAGCACCCGCAGTTCCCCCAGATTGCCCGCAGCCCTCCACCCAAGTCTTAGTTACAGGTATTTTTAATAAAAGTCATGGACAGGTCAAGGGCCGTGAATTTTTGTTTACTAAAAATATCTGTGACTAAAACGTAGCCTTACTTAGACACATCACCATGCAGATGTGCAGCAGAACAGGCCATAGTCTGGCCCTTAATGAGCGAGGACTCAGATGTGGTGTTCTTCAAGCCCACTACGGTTCCTTTCTGTTTCCCTAGACTTTTGCAGCATGGACCCCATGTTGTAGTCTTATTAGCTTTTGTAGCATAGAATGGGAATGTCTGGGTAAAATGCTTCCAGTCTGCTTTGTGCAGTATTGGGTGGATGATGTCAGTGGTTGGTTTTTGTTTGGTTTTTTTTTTTTGAAGTAGTTCTGGGTGAGCTCCCATACAAATTAGCGTTACGGATTAAATTCAGGGATCCCGAGGGACTCCAAGGAACTGTGTAGCTGCAGGAGGTATAAATAAAGGTGGAATTTGGCTGTGTTTTTATTTTAAAAATCCTGTTATTGACGCTGAGAGGCCTTTGTGACTGGAGCAGGAGAGGTATACCCAGGAGGAGGTTAATATGGGGTCCACTAGCCACCAAGCAATAGTCTAGGTCACTAAGTAACATCCGCAGAGACCCTCTGAATGGTTTTATACCTCCTTAGTTTTAACAGCCTTGGCCTCAGTTCATTTTTGCATCATGGCAATGGGGTGGGGAAGGGGAGTTCATAAGCAGTTTACGCTGTGAAAATGGCATTTTGCCTCAGAGGACCGACATAACAACATTGTGTAGAACTCCAGAACATTTCAGGCTTTATGAAACCAGCTGAGAGATTAAATCCACTGCGTGCTACTTTCATTTTTTCACTTAAAGTGACTCCTAAACCCCTAGTATAATGCTTCCCCACACCCACGCCCTGCGACATCTGAACTCAGCTACAGCTGTGTGGGAGGCTGGGAATGGAAGGCTGGCCATTTTGTGAATTTCATCAGTAGAAATGGATTGTATTCAGCTGCTCTCATTGAACCTTTAGTCCCTGTTTACACTTTCTGGTAAACCAAGGACCTGATTCTGTGAGGTGCAGTGCACCTGGAATTCCTGTTAACTTCATTGATCCTTCCGAGAGGCCACAGAGCACAATAACTTCCTGGAAGCCTATAGCACCATGGCTACATGTCCTGCTGTGACTGGGGAGGGAGCTGGCAACTACTGTAGAAGAAGAATCTCTCCATGTGACTAGTTTGATCTCTTGGTGTGAGGGCTCAGAATCTTGTACCTCCTGCCTGTGCCAGTCTACAGCCACTGCTAGGTCCAGGAGCCCAAGGCAACATATGCAAACTGATCTTTAACTAGTTTGTTCCACTCAACATGCTTAGGAAGAGAGCAGATGGATCAGGGGACACAAAAAGACCCTACACCTTCATGGCAGCTAGGACTGATGTAGATTTATTCTGTAACTTAATGGTAGTGGAATAATGTATAGTAAATAGAAAATGGCAGACTTTGGATTTGGGTATTTTAATCAGTGGCTAGCTGTAAGATGAATACTAAATTGCATTCCTTGGAGATTACTCTCATCAGGAATGTAGCTTGGGTGATTGGTTCAAGGTAGCATCATTTTGGAATAGTTCCCTTGATCTAAGGCACTAATTTAGAAAAATGAACCTCTGCAGGAATAGCATGAAAACAAATTGCTTCTCTTGGCTTAGCTGTATCAAATAGGTCTTAAAATATATTAGTGTCCTAAATGGATACTACTTGCTCTTTTGCAAACTTAGACAACTCCTCTCACTCACCCTGCTCAGCCTTTATAATTTTCACATGCTTTCTCTCCCCTCACATTTTATTTTGTGCAAGTTCCTGCTATAGGTGTATTATGACATTGGTTAAATACGAAAATTGTTTGAAGTGTCGAATACATGATTCCAAGCATATTTCACTTTACAAAACCCCTATGAAGCACGTATATAAACATGAATGCTGTCCCTAGCCAAGTGTGTATCTTGTTGCATACAACAGCAAAGCCGAGGACCATTAGACCTACATCACACATGATTTGCTCCTCTTTATTTTTAAAACCGATTAACATCTCAGAGCTCCCTTCTGCCAAATCAAGCAACCAGATATAGGGAGCTTTCATTTCCAGAACTAAACTCAGCAGAATGGGCTAATTATTGTGCCAAATGAATACTGTTTTGCCTGAGACCTTTTTTCTGATGCTTGTTGACTTTTCCTTTTGTAAGTAACATTATGTAGCACAGCTCTATTTCACTTTGGGGATGCGGCAAACCTCTGGAATCCAGTCCATTTTCTGCTTTCTTTTTCCTTCAAGGATCCTGCTTTATGATGACCTATCTTGCCAATGAAGGAACCAGCCCCTAACTTACCTTTCTAGCCAGTTTGTGTGCAGCTCCTGGGTGGTGGTGGTGGTTGTCGTGGTCATGGTTGTTTATTTGTATTACCATAGCACCTAGGAACACTAGTTGTGGACCGAGGTCCCATTGTGCTAGGTGCTGTACAAACCCAGAACAAATAGAGAGTCTCTGCCCCAAAGAGCTTCCAATCTAAGTTGTTTAGATCCCCCATCTCCACACAGGCTAAACACGCCACTTCCAGAGCAATCCCAGACTATTTTAATCCAAAGAGCAGGAGGTTGAATTGGGTATCTCCAGCACTCTGCTGCCACCAAGCTACTGGTCCGGCCTACAGAGAAGGTCTGTGCCTCAAGTATTAGGATTAGAGACGAACCTGAACTATGTAGTTCAGGTACTGATCTGGATCTGAAATTGCCAACAGTTCAGGGGTGCCCAGGGTTTAATTTGGTCCATTGTAGACCTCCAGGCGAGCTGTAAAGATTGAATCTAGGGGTTGAAAGAGCTACAGCATCAACTAGATGAGTTCAGTTGGTTTAAGCATTTTGGGTTCCTTAATCAGTAAGGGCCAGATTGAATAGTACCTGACATATTGATTTGAATCTTACACCACAGCTAGGCTCACTCTAGGGAATGGGACCAGCTATGAGTTAGGGTATCGGAGTCTGGTCTTCAAAGAACCGAGCTCTGATTACTCCATGAATTGTGCACATGCAGTCTTCCATCTTGAAGACCCATCTCCTTTTAAGTGCACATAGAAAACATTCACAAATGTCACTCTTTCTTTGCAGGTGGTGAAATCCAAAACGTCCAGTGAAAGTCCTCCCATTACAATGAAGCTATCAAGGCCCTATGCTCTGGGGAAATATTTCAACAGCCAAAGCAAACTCTCACAGCTGCAAGACTATGCAATGAATTCTCAGTCACCGTATCATGTCAGAGGTCCAATAAATCAAGTCTATTCTGAAATCCTCCTCAACAGGATCTGTGCAAGTAAAAGCAAGGCTACTGACTCATAGCCTCTATCAGATGAAGTTTTAGAGCAGGAGACTTCCTACTTCCTCAAATGACAATCCAAGGACCATATTAAATGTATTTACATGCTTCTCTGATTGGCTGCACACAGACCAATACCACTCAAGATGTGGCGCTTTTCCTAAAGCTTTATGACGTCAAGATCTGCCCTTTCGGAACTTAGATTTCGGAATGGCAAGATGGGGAGATGCAAAAAAAGGGGGGTGGGGAAGTTACATGAAATATTGCCAAATACTAGAACAGCTGCAGGCCAAGCAGCTGTGTATTGTGACAGTAAAGAGAGGGAAGGATATACACTTGATGTATTTGAAAAAGGATGCTTGATTTCTTAAGCAATAGATAGACTTATTTATTTATAGGTACACACTATAAAATTATCATATAGAGACATTCCATTCCATTTTAAAAAGCGTTATTACATACTGATCGGTTCACTTTCATTAGCAATACAGGAATATTTGTATTTCAGTGCTTGCCTCTCATGTATTGCAAAGGCCATTTTTTCTATAGTGCCAACTCTTAATTCTAGTGTTTACAGCTGACAGGCACATTTTCATCCACATCTGCAGTGGATCACGTTTTAACAAAAATAAAAAGGAAAGTTTGCATTATTTTTCTGCATGTTCTAAATCCAAGAGACAGAGGTGACTTAGAAGAGAGACTGAATATAACTATACCCACCTAACATGGATTGATAATGAATACCTTAGCATATCCTTGTTTATGAACCTGATTCAGGAAAATCTCCCTCTTGATGAAGGCTGCTTTAGATATGTTTAAGCACTTTTCTAATTGGGGGCCAATAAGCCTAGCCAGTACTTTCCTTGTATATGAAGTCCACTCTTTCTGAATTTACATAAAATGCCTGATACCTAAGAGTCCAATCCTGAAGTCCTTGTTCAGAAAAAACTCCTATTGCATGCATACAAGGACTGCAGGATTGACTGTAAAAAATGTGACTGTAAACAAATACTTTAAAAATAACTAATTCCTGATGTCTTCTGACACGACCGTATATGATTTAAGAGAATATGATGTGGGTTTATATAGATAAAAGCACCAGGAAATGTAAGGAAAATTTTTAGCATTAGATTCCACTGTCAGAGTCTGTAGTCAGGACTCTCTGCTCCCTCATAATGTGTGTTGTAGAAGGAAGCAAAAGTATAGGGACAATCTGAGTCATGGTCCCCTCTGTGTCCCCACTCTTTAGAGCTGCTTGTACTCCTTCACGGGCACATTATAAAATTTGCCCCTTTTGTGTGGGGAGGCGGTCCAATGCAGCAGAGCTAAGGAGCAGTTAATGGTGTGCTCTAATAGCAACTCACGACACAATTGACTTGCTCCTTTGTTTCAGCATTAACTCCCCCGGTGTGGCTCCCACTCTCCTCTGAACAGGTTGGCCATGCTGCTGGAGTGGAAAGTCCTTAAAGCAAACAGAGGAGCTGCCAATATTCACAGGTGGCTCTGGAGATTCATTAGGCTGGACCTAGGATTCCCTAGGAATTTTTGAGCGCTACATAGTTGGCAGCCCATATTCCTAGCTACTTACATATTGTGATCAGTCCTTCCCACAAGAAGGAGCTATGTGTTAGATTGTCCGTGAAGAAGTATCTCTGAATTTATACATAAGCTTTTTTATGCTATGATCCTTCACATGAAAGGGGAGAATATAGGCCTCCTTTGTATCTCTGGTAGATTTCTCAGTGAATTGACAGAAGCTTTTGCGTTTTAAGCCAGGGACAGTTCACGAACGTTGAAAGGATCCGTATTTGCTTATGTCCAGTATTTTGCAGGAACCTGTTGTGTACACACCATGCAACTTATGCTCTGCAGATCCATAACACTGGGGCAGTAGTGAAACACAGCCTTAAAATGCAGTGGCTTAATTTTGCACCACTGAAGTGAAAGGAAGCTTTTACCATTTGCTTCAATAGATGTAGGATCAAGCAGAATGTCTTATATTAGGCTAATTGTATATTCATGTATTATAACTTTGCTTCAGATGTTTGTGTATCACTTGAATCCACATGCTGGTGGGTTTTTTGTTTGTTGGTTAGTTTTTTTGCTTTACACAGCTGTAAACTGTGATCTAGAGGGTCTGATTGTGTGTGTGTGTGTGTGTGTTTGCTTTAAATCAAAGACCATTGTTAAAGCATCAGCTAGAAAAGGCCAAAGTTAATTCTAGTTATTCTGCAGCTGATACTGGCAAATGTGCAATTCATCACCTCCAGGTTCACCGCCAGATTATTTTCGTGTTCTGTATTTCCTTGTCTCAATATTTTTCATGTGTAGAAAGTTCAAAGTATCCTTTAATATTATATTTATATATATTTGTAAGAAGCTGGTGGTATGGTTTCCAAAGTGACCTTTATTTAAATAGTTCCTTCAGATCACCTGTCTCCATCAGTAATATGAGATCTGTATTTTTCTGAGTTCAAGATGTACAAAGAAAAGCACAATAAAATACAAAAGTACAGAGTTAAGTTTTTCTTTATTTCGAACACCTACAGGTATGTGAAAGAAAAGAACTGAGACGAGGCCTGGGGAAGCACCACCACTTAAACATTTGCAAATTGAAACCATCAAAGCCAATGAAGATACATCTTTGTCGTTATTGTATTTCAGAATTACCACTGACCATGAATGATCTTCTGCTCTAGAATGTGCATAGTACACTACAAGTGATTCATAGTTCAGTTATTTTTTCCCCTGTGCCTTTAACTTTGCTAATTATTCTGGAGAGATGACAAACATGGAGCCCACTGCTGAAGTGCTCATTCAAGGTCAAATTCTGCCCCCCATTACAACTCTGGAAGGCCCTATTGCAATGGAGCTGTTGCAAACAGTAGGGTGATCAGGCTGCTGTGGTGCATTTCCTGTCTGGTCTCTCTTTACACACCAGCATGTGGCTCAGCGGAAGTTTGGGGTGGAACACGGGAAAGGGTTTAGGCCACTACGTCTGCAACTATCCCGATTACCTGCAAACATAATACATGGGATGCAGGGAACAGTGTTCATGGCCCCTATTGCATCACTGGGAGTTTAGCTGGAGCTGTGGAATAATGCACTGGAGTCCCACAGACTGGAAGGGGAAGATTCTGTCTCCCACCTAACCTCACAGAGGTTGCCTGCACAATTCCAAGTTATTTAGGCTTTGTGCAGAGCCTCAGAATTTGGCCTTTGGACATTGAGGTTTTGTGATTAGGTCCATTCAAATGTGTATCTTAAGAATGATGTGAAATAACATAGCATTATTTTACTAAGTGTATCAGTTAGTATTGTCTTGAAGAGTCCTCCTCCATAAGAGATGCTGTATTTCAAATAACCCATATACAGAATTGAAATAGTCAACTATTAATACCATTACTTTCTACCTTACAGCCATTTAAGCCTGTTAATTTTCAGGATAATTTCTACATATAAACCTGTTGCATTTCTCCAGTTTTCTATTCTGTGATAAGATAAATAATAAAATTATAGCAAAATATATTTACTCGTGTACTGGGTGTGAAGTGCTGGGCATGCAATTACCTTTAGGATGAAACAACCACTTCTTATTCTTCTATCACTACTCTGAGCTAAAGAGAATGCTTTGAAGAAGCAGATATGTATGACATTAAGTTGACTGCAGTCCAGAGATCTTTCAGACAACTTTTTAGAGTAAGGCAGTTTTTTAACAGGTTCAGCACGCTGTTTGGCAGAGAATCAAACTGTTGAACAAAGTCCTGAAGAGACACATGAGAAACCTAGTCTTACCTTTTCTTTGTTTGCCCAGGAGGCTTGCATCTGGCTCATTTTATATCGTCGTTATATTTAAATATACCTGCTCTGGGCCCAACACAATCTCTGACCCATACTAGATATCACTCAGATTGTGCCTTGAGATGCTCCTGCTTTGCCTTGAGAATAAGGTTGGGAATGGGAGAGATTTCTGTTGTAAATATTGGGTAAGTTCAGCCTTCAGAACATCAGTCTTGGGGATTGATCCTGCTTCCAGTGATACCAACAGCAAAAGTTCCACCAATTTCAGTAGGAGCAGGCCCTTTGTCTGGAACCCTGAGCTGCTTTGGTGAATTTAAAGCAGTGACATTGCAGCAAACAGCCAAACTTATTTAAGTTCTGTATAAGCTCGGAACCAGAGAGCTAATTTTTGCTGCCACTTTTACCAGTTTAATGTGAAGTAACTCCAGTGTATTCAAAGCATAATGCAGGTGTACATGTTATCTATCTAAACATACGTGGTCCGTCCTGAACCACCGCCTGGCCCCTATTCCAGAAAGCATTAAAGCTTACGTTTAAATCCCGGTGGATTTAAGTGTGCTTAAGTGCATGCCTGATCTGAAGTCCCCGTGGTTATGTCTGCCCCATAGCAGCAAATCTCAGGGCCTGCGTCTACAGATTCAGGCTCACAGGAATCTCACTATAGCACTAAATATAGTCATGTGGATGTTCAGGCTTGGGCTCTGAAGCCTGAGGGAGTGGTGGTTTCAGAGCCTGAGCCTGACCATCTACGTGGCTATTTTTTTAGCATGAGCCCCAGGAGCCTGAGTCTGTAGCACCGGGCACTGAGACTCATTGCTGCAGGGGGCAGGGGAGGAATTTGCCATGTAGACCTACACTGTGAGATGCCCAGCATCCACTGAGCTCTCAGAATTCCATTGATTTACTCCAGATTTACACTGACGTAATTAACAAGATTTGGTTCCTGTCATTTCAAGTTATGTCATCCTGGCATGTCCAGTTGTTTTTTTCCCAAGCTTTGACAGTTTTTTTCACTGCATGTTTAAGTGCAATATTATAATGCATCCTTCCATGCATGTTCCTGCAGAGATCCTCTATGCTGGTTGTCTGGGGAGAACTTCCCCTATTGCTAACGCTCATGCAGCTCCCCCGGTGCTTGTGCTGGTCTAGATGAAGCTCCCGCAACCACTGGCAGTTTTAACCTTATGTCACTGAGACCTCTCTTAAGTGGACGTAGAGGACGCTGAAAAATGCCAGTGTCTGCAGGCCTTGTCTACCCTTCTGCTTCTCCAAGGGTGGGATATTATGCTTCCAATGAATCCTAGTGTAATACAACTGTAATGTAAGACTGGGCTAGGAATTCAAATACTTTTGATGCATTGTGGCAAAGCAAGAGTAGTCGTGAAGAGCCCACTTCAGAACAAATGAGTGAAATGAAAGTTGTCAGAAAGCCTTTGAAGTCAATAAATACTGTGGGATATTGCCAGGGTTTGAAGACCAGTTCCGTGTTTGGCACGGCTTTTCACTTACATTTTGTGAGAGTGCCTTTTATCTTCTCAGTGCTACTTGTCATTATCAACTTCCATGGTTTCCTTGTGATTCATTGGTTTAAGGAGCTTATAGCAATATTTCTGCATTGGCTGATAATGGCTATGCAGCCTCCCCAGATGGTAATCAAATTGTCTTACAGTCACTAGATCAGAGAGGCTTTAGTATTTCGACAAAATATTTTTGCTTTATTGTCCTATGCTATGCCAGAGCTAAAGATTATAGATATTTCGAGTGGGTCACATGTATATATGACCTACCATAATTATAAGAGGTTTTTTGCATCTAATATATTCAAATTAACCCCCTGGATCGTATCAATTTACATGACAACAAACATTTAAAATCTAGGCGCCCTGATCCTGCAAAGTGATGAGTCCCTGCAGCACAGGAACCATGCAGCACCTAACAGGATCGGGCCCAGAATCAGTTTCCTCAAAACAAAAAAAAAAGCCCTGCATGAATGAAAGCAATGCAGCCTCTTCCTCATGGGAAGCTATACTAGACTGATTATAGGTTTGAATGTGAGTTGTGGTGACAGATTTTTTTACACAGTAAGGCTAAATATTTTCCAGCTCTATAGAACTCTGTATCTCTGTGGCAAACTGTTTCCATTTACTTCTATCAAATCCTATTTTGTGTAATACATCTTGCCAAATTATTGTAAAATACATGCTAATGCGGGAAGATAGACATTTAATCCTTGTAACTACAGTTTTCACTCTGGTGGTTTATAGGGAGCACCGTGTTATTCTTTCTATTAAATAAAATTTTATAAAGGAAAACTGAACTATTACCCCTAACAAATGTTCTTCTTTGAGCAATTGTCCACACAGATTCAGGAGTGCCTGGGGTGTATGTGTACAAAGCCTGGTATCTGTGTGGACAACACATCTTGAAGAACCACAGTTACTATAAGGTAAGTAGCTAGCCATTCTTTTTAAATGATGTAAAAAATTAGTGTAGTTGATGTTATAACAGGTTTATTGTGGTGTCTTATTTTAGTATGAAATAATGTTTTTATATAAAGGATACACATTAAATAAGTTCTTAGATTATCCTGTCTCTATTTTTATTATTATTTCATGATTGGCCAATGAATAGCATTTGGCAAATGTTGGCTTCAATCTTGTAGTCCTTACACAGCCAAATTCCCACCGTTGGTATAAAGCTCAGACCCACTGTATACACTTGATATGGCTTTTAATTAATATGCTAGCCTGTGCTTTCATTTTGTGCTGCACATTCTTGATTCTAATATAATCAAATAATAATACTTTTCCCATCTACAATGATTTTTTCCAAGCATCACAGTGATCTCTACAAGCATTCGCGAGTTAACATACACAGCATCCCATTTTGCAAAGGGGGAAACGGAAGCAGAATATGAGTGATAAGTGACTTGCCCAAAGATCACATGACAAGTCAGGGGCAGAGCCAGGAGCTGCTGTTTCCCAGTCACGGTCTCTTCTTACTAGAACAGGTGCTCATATATTGATGACGAGAGAGGGCCATATAAAGAGGCAGGAATACAGAAAAAGCACACTACCTTATTTGAAGCTATTTATTGCTTCACAATTTTTCCTTGTCTGCTATTTGCAAGTAAACCTAACTCCCCAGAGGTGCTGTGTACATTTTTATCTGAATATGTGGGGGCAATAACACATGAAAAGCCTAATCTGTTGCACTGTGAATATTCCCTGAGGTTTTTTCAGTGTAAGGTGTGTATGTACAGGTAAATTACTTCTTCATATTCATTTATAACTAAACGATGTACCGTAGTTATTTCTTAATTACAGAATTATGTATGAAAAGTTAACAGTTAAAATGTTTTAATTTCAAATTGCTGATAAACATACTTTTATCTCTAAAAGTACTAATTCTAATTGCTTTGCTACAACTACATTAGATTCAACTTTCATGCAAGCTGCAGGATAAAATCATATACAACGCTTCTTTAGAGTACTTTACACAAAAATGAAATTCAGCACTCTTACATAAGAATGGCCATACTGGGTCAGACCAAAGGTTCATCCAGCCCAGTATCCTGTCTTCCAACAGTGGCCAGTGCCGGGTGCTCCAGAGGGAATGAACAGAACAGATAATCACCAAGTGATCTATCCCATCGCCCATTCCCAGCTTCTGGCAATCGGAGGCTAGGGACGCCATTGAGGGACCTATCCTCTATGAACTTATCTAGTTCTTTTTTGAACCCTGTTATAGTCTTAGCCTTCATAACATCCTCTAAAAGAAAAAGGAAGACTTGTGGCACCTTAGAGACTAACCAATTTATTTGAGCATAAGCTTTTGTGAGCTTTCGAATACATCCGATGAAGTGAGCTGTAGCTCATAAAAGCTTATGCTCAAATAAATTGGTTAGTCTCTAAGGTGTCACAAGTCCTCCTTTTCTTTTTGCGAATGCAGACTGACACGGCTGCTACTCCTGAAACATAACATCCTCTGGCACTCATTACTGGGTGCAGCTGAAAACTGGACTACAATGAGGGTGTGTACTTTAAAAAAGACAAAGTAAGTGGAACTAAAAAAAAAGTACTAGAATTATCATGATTAAACCAACATCACTAAGAAGTTACGTCCTTATCTAGGGACAAAAATGGAGAAGAGTCCCTGAAAATGTGGGTGTTCACATTAAGCTAATTTCAAGACAGGATATAGCCTATGCTATTTGGAGTCTAAGGACCCGATTCTGCAGGATGCTGAGTGCTTTCATCTCGTGTCAACAGCAGTTGAGGACAATCAACACCTTAGAATAGGGTATAGCGTGCTATGGCAGGAAATGATCCTAGATGTCAGCAACGTCTAGAAGAGTAAGAGGCCAGATTGTCAGCTGGTGTAAATCAGTGATGCTCCATTGACTGCAAAAGTCGTTCCTTTCTCTGTGCACTGAGGAAGGCAGTGTGAACAGCACAAGTTCATGTGGGTATGAACATGGCTTCAATAAGTTGTGTGCAGGAAGGGTAGATGCATTTACTTTGACTTAGTTTACAAAAAAAGGAAAATGGACATTAAGGGCCCTAGCTGCATGTTTCCTTTATTTGTGCTGCCAGCATCAATAGACTGCATTTTGCTCCGTCCATGCCCCAAGAATGACATAGCACTGATCCTGGAGACCCCCAACTTACATCTATTCCTCTTACCTGTGTTCTTTCCTTTAAATCTAGCTGCTCCACTCTTCTGTATCCCTTCTCCTACTCATTCCCTTGCTTATGGTCACACAGACAGCCATTGCTAGTCCAGGCTTATTGGCCATATTTAATAACAGAAGATCTGCCAAACTCTACAGCTGTATTAAATTCACACTTCCCTTGGATTAAAGTATGTAACCTCATAGAGATATCCTTAGTTTAGTCTGAACAAAGGCCTGATAAAAGCACAGTGACAGTGAAAGAGAGAAAAACACAGTATCGGAATCTTTTGAAAGATCTGTCTCAACATTTAACAGTGTCTATGGAATTCTTGGGACTTAAAGTGCATTTATAAAACAATTTATAAATAAATGCTGCCCCTGCTTCCCTTAATTAAAGTTCAATACAGATGTGAAGCATTTTAATGACTGATCTGTAACTCCAGAGGGGAGAGGAGGCTGTCTCAACAGCACAGTGTAGTTTGTGCAAATCAATTACTGCATTTTGTATAGGTTGAGTCCACCCTGTGCTCCGCCTGAGTAACCAGGCATTACCAAGGGGTCCTTGATGGACCATAGAATCAGCCACCCCATACCATGGAGAGCTGCACTCCCATGGCTGCAGTAGTCTTGAGAATCATTAGACTGGCCTTCAATGTGTGCATGTCTGGTCATCAGTGAATCCATGTGGTCATGGCTACAGTCCACCCAGGCCCTGCCCCCATTGTCTGGATGGAACTGTGTACAACTTTAGGTTCAGTGAAAGTGTATCCCCTCCCCACCTCTGATACCTGACAGGCCATTTGTATTCGTGTTCATTTCTCTCCCCCTCCCACCCCCATATAAGGTGTCCGTATTCATATAACACTGCTGATACTGCACAACACAAAGGGATGAGTTGCTGCACTCTTTGGGTTTGGCCAGTAGAGAGGCATAAATGAATAGTTCAAAAGCCACGTGACTGTGAGCCCATATGTTAGCTGGCTGCAATCCTATGCAGAACCCCTCCACAAACACAAGTCTTACCAAGAGCAGGAGTGATGAGTGGGTGTATGTGTGCCCCATGCACTGGGCCTGGTTAAACTCTCTACATTCCAAAGTGTGTGGACTATGGCCTCCCAGTTCCAGTATGCCCTTCCACAGCGCCATGTGCAGAGCAGCTGTCCCATCAGCTTTTGGGGGAGCTGGATTGGTCCTGTCCCGTCCATTCCGCTCTTCTCTGGCATATGCATAAGCAAAAGCACCAGACAGAACCTCTACTGCAAAGGTAGAGGGAAAATAAAACAATGTTGTTTCTGTTTGCGTTCTGTGTATCTGAGATTAAGTGAATACGTTTCAAAGGAAACTGCTGGGAAAAATGCTTTAGTGGATTTAAGGTTTTTAACAATAATTCACCCTTGGACAAGTTGCTGGGGTGAAAAGTGTGGCAGATATCCAAGCAGTGGATAGCATTTATATAATATAAATGGCAAGCAAAGGCAAGCCTGGCTTTACACATGCGCGCGTGAAAATTCAATGACACAATACCCATAACCCACTTTTTCTGCTTGTTCCTTGAAATCTTCTGCCAAGTAAACTTTACTGTTAGAAAGCAATCATTGCAATATGTGAGCCCTGTCATCACGCTTTTCGATTCCAATCTTGGAATTTTTGCAGATTTGTGTTCACAAATTAATGCAAATTATGCTGTAGGGATAAAAACATAGGGTCTAATCCTGCAGCCTTCACGCACATGAGTAATGCCATTGACTTCCTTGGGAACTGAGGGTACTCAGAGACTTTAAGGTCAGAAGGGACCATCATGGTTATCTAGTCTGACCTCCTGCACATTGCAGGCCACAGAACCTCAGAATTCAGCAACTCACAAAAGGAGTTCAGAATCAGGGCTGTGGTAAACTCACACTCACTTACCGATGTATAGCATACTTACACTCCTTTGCACACCTCCACTTTTTAACCCAGGTTAGCAGCTTGAGTTCAAATCAATAAGGGAGTCCTGGCTTGAGCTCAAGCTGCTAATCCAAGTTAAAAGCTGAGTTGCCGTTTCTTTGCTGTCATTTTAACCTGAGTGAGCTAGCATTGATTAGCTAACCCGAGTTAAGGTCATACCTTTTTTTGCAGTGTAGAGATGTCCTAAGTATAGTTTAAAATGGGTGGTGGTGGGGGTGGTGGTAGGGGGTAGAGGGTTATCCATGCAGCAGCAGAACGTGGCTGCAGGAAGTCAGATCGTGTAAGAAGATGGAAGCTGAAGTAGGGGAGGAGTGGACTTCAGCTTACACCTTCTTAGGCTCTCTTGCTAGTAGCTTCTCTTTCCATACTCCTTTCTTCAGTCCTTCAGCACACAAGATGCACCAATAGACTCCCTTACACACCCGTATTATTATAAAACTTTCTATTGGTGTAACCTGCGGGCCAAGAGACAAGAAGAGATGAATGTAGTACGAAAAGCTACTAACAGGTGGGGTATGAGACAGTGAAAGTCAAAATACATCCCTTACCCTTCTTTAATTTCCAACAACTTCTGTCTCCCTGGGTCCAAGTTCTGCTCTTTTCCATCGATGCACCTTCCCTTTCATACTATGTTCCAGCTCAGTGAGCCTAATTCAGGGATGATGTGCCAAGGGGAGGCACTTTATGCATTGGTAAGTGGTGTCCGTCTGCCTTGATTTAAATGCATGGCCATTGTACTCATGTAACACAGAGCAGAATTTGGACCTGAATGCATGAGTTACACCATATTACACACCCTGGCTCTCACATGTCTAAGGAGTCTGAATGTAAAGTGGTCTCACTTATACCACAGCATCTCTGAATTTGGTCCCAAATATCTCAAGGTTTCATTCCATAAGAAGTTGTTCCCATAGCGTCCGTTCTCTAGCAGTCTGTGGAATTCTTGACCTCTACAATTAGGGGAATTTTTTAAATTTGCCCACTTTGTACCCATTTTTTAATGTTTGAAAGTCATTTAGAGGCAGGTAAACTTAAAAATTAAGCACACATGCACATTTACAGGTACCCTTTGCAGTCATGAAATAATACAGATAATAATGCAAGGTATGTCTATTTTGTACAATGCTATCTAGTAACTGACTAATTTAATTGAGCATAAATAAAGTAATTACTGAAGGGCATACTGGGAGCGAGCTTGCTCACTGTTTATAATAATCTTATAAAACTGACAAGTTTTCTTCCCTCTTGGATGAACAGTGGCTTGATTTGGTAAGCCAGCCATTGAGCGCTGTGCGGCTGAAACGGCTGGTGAGGAGAAACGAAGGATTTGTTTTGAAAAATAAATTTTCCATGCAGGCACTTGCTAACAGGAGGGGCAATGATACGTCGCATTTGTTTAGATATTCTTCCTTTAATCCATGAATCTTTAAGTTAATTATTTTTTTAGTCAGGCTTGGTTGAGTTTGGTGAATGATGTTTATCCAAATAAGAGTTTGATTCTCCTTGGTAGCTTATAGTCAGGCAATCAGAAACTTACCCCAAGTTACTTTTCCTATCATGTGGAAGGACTTTAGCACCTTATGACCTGAATTCTGCTGTCTCTACCCAGGAAAAACTTCCACTGGAGTCAGTACACATTTTGCTTGCACAGAGACTACAGGACTGAGACCTAAGTGCATTGTCCTTACTGGTCAAAGCTACTCTCAGATCTTCAGCTAATATGTAGCAAGTTGGCTGAGGACAGGAATTTAGGTACTGCAGTGGGGCTCTGTGATGGGGTGGTCTGCCCCTTAAGGGCAGTACTGCCTGCTGGTCAGTCCTCCTGGTCACATGGCCTGGCTCTTTAAGAGTTTGGGGTGTCTGATACACAAAGCCTGAAGAAATATGGATGGGGAGAGAGAAAATGGGTCCTGGGAAGTTGTTGTGTTTAGAAGGAATCCTGTTACTATATCTTTAAGGGTCTGGGCCCTAGAGCCTGGCAGAGAGGATGGGGCAGGGCCCCCCTCTCACCCAGCCAATAAGGAATGGGCTGGGAGAAGAGGCCAGCATAAATGCTGTCTCCTCCTTCAGAGCAGGTCAGATGCTTGCAGATACTACAGGGAACAAGAAGGCTCCTGCAGGGCCCTGAGTCATCAGGGAGAAGATAGCAGCAAAGGAAGTCTGCCTGCTGAACCCGCCCAGCCTCAGGGTGGAAGGACTGAGTGAGGAAAAGGGCTCAGCCGGAAGAGGAGCTGCCTGAGGCTCTACACTGGCCTAAAATACATTTCTTGCTCCAAGGAGGAGAGCTAGGAAGCTCCTGTCTTAAGGAGCGGGACAGAGGGTCTAAAGAACAACCCAGCTGTGGGAAGAAGGCTGGGATTTCTGGAAGAGGGGAGGAAACTGACTAGGACTCTTATGTGAACCCAGAGTGGGCATGAACGCGAGTGGTTAAATATGTGAGTTATCCTTGTAGAATAGGTAAATAAACCAGACCCTGCAAAGAGGGGTTGAACTAATCTAGTATGGGTAATGGTCTCCAAAGATTGAAGTGGTACTGAGGAGAATGTGCCTGCAGGGTCATGATAGGGTCACAAGGGAGCGTGGTGGAAAAGAATGCCCTATGACAGGCCCACACTGCTTCTACTTCAAAAAAGCAACAACAAAAGCAGAATATGCCCCAGCTAACAAATGCAGTAGATAGCTGGGTGTGTGCTAGCCTGCTGGGCACTTAGCCCACCCCCTGCCTGAGAGGCCATGCCCTCAGGCTATGCCTTAGTCCTTCTCCTCTCTTGATCCAGTTTCTGTAATAGCATGTGAGATGCAGACAGTCTGGTTAAGTTCATAATTTACTGCCTCATTTGAACTTTACAATAGGCCTGTCTGATAGCAACTGCTAAACACTCTGGCTTGTGCTGCTATGAAAATATTTTTCTCTTAATCCTATTTTCTCTGCCACTGATATTACTAGACATCTTGGGAGTTATGCAGAGATGCCTTTTTCTCTCCCAGAGAGGCAAGGTGGGTGAGGTAATATCTTTTATTGGACTAACTTCTGTTGGTGAGAGAGAGGTTTTCAAGCCACACTGAGCTCTTCTTCAGGCCTGGGAAAGGACATGACGGTAGGAGTGCCAGTATCTCTCTCCCCAACAGAAATTGGTCCAATAAGAAAAGATTACCTCACCCACCTTGTCTCTAATATGCTGGGACTGACACGGCTATAACTACGCTGCAGACATTTTTCTCTCCCACTCACATAAGGTTTGTAGTTTAATGAAGCATAAAAGCGAATGTCTAGCAGATACAGAAATTTCATAAGAGGTTGAAGTCAATAATTATTTATTTGTAATGGTTCTATCTATTTATATTGTGTGGATAGGGGATGTATTGATTGGCACTTGCATGTATTGTGAAAAATGATTGCCCCATATGTTTTTTAAAAAAAACCTCTAGGCCAATGTTATTTTCCACTGGGGGAAATTTTATTAACCCAGATAGGGAAAGCTATTTACTACAACACCGAGGCCAACATTTTCAAACTTGAGTGCCTAAAGTTATTTTAATAGATAAGTGACCAGATTTTCAGAAGTCCTGAGCACTCACAAATCCCAATGAAGTTAACAAGAACTGCATGGGCTCAGCACTTTTAAAAATTAGATCACATATAATTATGTTGCAAACATATTTATGCTTGTTTTTACTTTATGCATTGTGACTAGTTCCATTTACCTCATCAGAACTCATCACATATGCGTAGTTGTAACTTTACCCAAGTCTTTGCAGATCAGGGCCTTAGAAACAAGATTTAAACATTCTCATAGACTTTAAGGCCAGACGGGACCATCATGATCATCTAGTGTGATCTCCTGAACATTGCAGGCCACAGAACCTCACCCACCCATTCCTGTAGTAGGCCCATAATCACTGGCTGAGTTACTAAAGACCTCAAATCTTGGTTTAAAGACTTCAAGTTTTAGAGAATCCACTATTTACTCTAGTTCAAACAGCAAGTGACTTATGCCCCACATTTCAAAGGAAGGTGAAAATCCCCCAGGGTCCCTGCCAATCTGACCTGGGGAAAATTCCTTCCCAACCCCAAATATGTCTATCAGTTAGATCCTGAGCATAATTCTTTTGATGAGAAAATTAGATACTTGCTTTTTAATAGTCAAGTATACTAATTTGTACATAAAAATTTTCCATGGAATTTCCTTCTGTTTTATTTCTAATAAATACTTGCATATGAAGAGAAGATGTTGAAATGAAAGGAAAATATAGTTACTGGAGCATTCGTCATAGCATAGCAATTTTGCTACCAGATGCTTTAAGTTATCATATGTATATTTCTCAGTCATGAGTATATGATATTCAAGTCAATAGCAACATTGCATTAATAATGCAACTTTGAAATAATTGTTTAATCTAATAGCATGCAGTGGGGTAGGGTGAAATGCATCCCAATGCAAAGGGCTTTCGCAAGACTCTCTGTACACCTTAAGCCCCATGTAACGTATTAGAGCTGATCAAAAAATTTTGAATGAAAACCTTTTTCAATGAAATTTGGCCTTTTTGTTATTACAACCGCCCCCCCCCAAAAAAAAATTATGCAAAAATATTTAAATTTTCTTAACACTTTCCATTTGCAGTGAAAATAACGGTATTAGTTTTACCTTTGTATCTTTGTGAATTTCTGTTTGGTTGGAGGCTGTTTTACATTGCCAGTTTTGATTGGCTGGCTTCATCACATAGTGAGGGGAGGTTCAAAAATAAATTTCTAAAATGAAAATTTCAATTTCAAAATCGAGTATGTTTCATTTAGAACACTCAGATTCATAAATTTTTTTTACAAAAAGAAAGTAGATTAAAATAATTCCATGGACAAGTTTGAAAAAAACATAAATTGGTCCATTTTTGCACTTTATATTTTGACCAGCTCTAATTACTGTCACAATGTGTGTGTAATGTATATATGCAGCGGTGGATCCCTCTTGAGACTCTTACAAGTGACCTGTACTGCAGAGTGAATCTCAGCCAATCTGAACGTGTATTCTACTAAAACACAGGTAATGGGATATCTGGCTTTGGTAACCAGTTTTGAATGGGAGTATCTGTACCTATATATTTTACACCCAAATTTCACAATCTGGTGCTAGCTCCTAATCACCTTTGTATATACATATTTGAGAGAGGCTTAACATCAACAGCAACAAAACCTGTTAAGCTTTCTGATACCCAAGGTACTGAGCACAACAGAGGAAGATTGATAAGAGAGAGAATAGTTTCTAATAAAACCTGCGTGGGATAATTCTTAAGGGAAAATAAAGCAGCATAACACTTTCAAACTGCAAGTGAAACATTCTTTGGCTCTCCAACTGTGGTCTTCCACCAGCTAAAGAGCAGGAAAGCTCTGAACCACAAAGTAATTGAATTTGCTGAGTGGTAATGGGGAGTGAAAGCATTCGCTGTGCATGTACTGAAGCTATAAAGATATTTCTAATTTCCAGACAAAATAAGTCATTAAACTGGTGTTAAGGCTGTAAATACATCATTCATTTAAGGGGGTGGAATTTAATACAGTGTGTGCTACTAAAAACAGATATTTATGACATAGCAGTATTTAATTTCAGGGCAGTGTTTGTGGGATCTCTTATAATTAGATTGGACAAAAAACCTTCACATACCACAGTAAATGTAACTACCAAAAGTTCTTAAACATCCAGGCCCAGAACATAACCTTTGGTAGGACAAATCATGGCAGGAGGGAAAATTATCTGGATTCTTTATCGGGGTCAGGATTAACCATCCTCCTTGGAAGAAGCTGGGGTTCTTCACCCAGAATCAATATGATTCTGGACCATAATGGGTGAGACCAAGGTCCATCTAGCCCAATATCCTATCTCTGGCGGTGGTCAGTGTCAAATGCTTCAGAGGGAATGAACTGAACAGAAGAAGACAATCTTGAATGATCCATCCCCTGTTGTCCAGTCCTAGCTTCTGGCAGTGGGAGGTTATGGGCACCGAGAGCATGGAGTTGCATCCCAGATCCTTGTGGCTGACAGCCATTGATGGACCTGTCCTCCATGAACTTATCTAATTCTTTTTTGAACCCAGTTATGCTTTTGGCCTTCATAACATCCCCTGACAATGAGTTCCACAAGTTGACTGTGTGCTGTGTGAAGAAGTACTTCCCAATGTTTGGTGTAAACCTGCTGCCTATTAATTTCATTGGGTGACCCCTAATTCTTGTGATATGTGAAGGAGTAAATAACACTTCCCTGTTCACTTTCTCCATACCATTCATCTCCATTTTATAGACTTCTATCATATTCCCCCTTAGCTGTCTGTTTTCTAAGATGAATAGTCCCAAGATGAATAGTCCCACTCTTTTTAATTTCTCCTCATATGGAAACTATTCTATCCCCCTAATAATTTTTGCTGCCTTTCTCTGCACATTTTCCAATTCTAATATATCTCTTTTGAGCTGGGGTGACCACAACTGCATGTGGTATTCAAGGTGTGGGCATACCATGAATTTATATAGTGGCATTATGGTATTTTCTTATTATCTATCCATTTCCTAATGGTTCCTAACATTCTCTCACCTTTATTGACTGCTGCTGCACAATGAGCAAATGTTTTCAAAGAACTAGCCACAATGACTTCAAGAACTTCAAGATTAGACTTTAACAACAGCAACAACAGCCCTAGGCCTGGTCTACACTACTGAGTTAGGTTGACACAAGGCAGCTTATGTCAACCTAACTCTGTAAGCATTTTTAATGGGCTCCCCCAGGGTGCCACCTGGAACTGGGGTACCACTGAGCCCCCGTGACCTACCAGCCTGGGCTCCCTTTACACTGTACTGCTGTGCCCAGCCTGCCAAGCCCTCACCCAGGCTCCAGCCTGCACTTTTACCAGCACACATACAGGTAGGGACACACCCAGCTGCAGTTACATGCAGACAGGTTCTTTAACCAGCCCCTGCATGGGAAGGCACAACTAGGGCACCTTCCAGTTCCTAAGGCACCTCCCCCGCCCCTGGAGTGTAAAACCAAAACTATACCGTCTTGCGCTGCACAGAGCCTTGTACAGCATAAGCTCATGAAATTCGCCCCCTCCCTCAATGTGAAGAGAAATATGCAACAGCTTTCTGCCCCAAGTTATGTCTTCCACACACACTGGTTTTAGACAAAACAAAAACAAGCTTATTAACTACAAAAGATAGATGTTAAGTGATTATAAGGGATAGAAAACAGATCAAAGCAGATTACCTGGCAAATAAACAAAACACACAAACTAAGCTTAATATACAACATAGATGAGATGTGAGTAGCAAATTCTCACTTTAAATGCTGATGCAAACAGGCTGCAGGTTCTTAAGGGGAAAGCTGCGTGGGCTTACAGCTTAGAAACCCCTGGTGTTTCATTCACAGGCTAAAAATCCCTTTAGCCTGGGTCCAGTACTTCCCCCCAGTTCAATCTTTGTTCCTCAGGTGTTTCCAGGAGTCTTCTTGGGCAGGGAGTCAGTGAAGAACCACAGTGAAGTCACTCCCTGCCTTAAATAGCTTTTGCATATGGTGAGAACCCTTTGTCTCAAAGCTTGGTTCCCACGCCAGTCAGTGGAAAAACACTGGTATCCCAAGAGGTATTCCAGAACTGGGTGACTTGCTCACATGTCCCTGTAGTGTCATAGCAGTCATGAGTCAGAGGCTGCTTGTAGCATCCTCAGGAAGGGCCCCACGTGGGAAATAATCTCCTTCTGAGGCCTATTGATCTCCCTAATGGTTCCCTAACTTGAATGGGCCATTTCCAGCCGCCATCTAGACTGAGTGCATAATGGCTAGTGTGCATTGCCCATGTGTAAACACATTTGTATCAGAGATACATAGTCAATATTCCTAACTTCAGATGCAGAGCTCACCTAGCAAATGCCCAGCTGACCATGCTGGCTCCACGCTGCAGAGGCGCTCCTGCCTGAAGTACACAGGAGATGGTGGATCTCCTGGGTCTGTGGGGAGAAGAGGCTGTGCAAGCACAACTCCAATCCAGCTGTAGAAACATCGATATCTACAAGCAGATTGCTCAGGGCATGGGGAAGAAGGGCTACAAAGGGACCTGTAGCAGTGCCATGTGAAAGTCAAGGATCTGTGGTAGGCATACCAGAAGGCAAGAATGCTTCTCATTCCCCTGTACAGTAAGGCATAGGAGCCCCAGCAGAACAGTTGTTTAGGTGCACCAGAAAGTCCTGTGAAGCCGCCTCTGAGATCTCAAGGAAACTTTCTTGAAGATAGTCTGCAATCCTCTAACAAAGATTTCTGAGGAGGACTGCCTTATTTCTTCCACCGCTGTGGTACACTTTCCCATGCCACTCAACAATTACTTCAGTAGGCACCATTGCAGCACACAGACGAACAGCATATGGACCTGGTCTACAGCCAGATGCATGCAGAATCTGTTCCACTTCATTACTCTCAGAATTGAGATATCAACTAAAATCATCACCACCTTTGAAAATTCGTGGCGATCAGGGGAGGTCCCAGACCATTGGAAAAAGGCAAATATAGTGCCCATATTTTAAAAAGGGAAGGAAAAGAACCTGAGGAACTACAGACCGGTCAGCCTCACTTCAGTCCCAGCAAAATCATGGAGCAGGTCCTCAAGGAAACCATTTTGAAGCACTTGGAGGAGAGGAAGGTGATCAGGAACAATCAACATAGATTCACCAAGGGCAAGTCATGCCTGACCAACCTGATTGGCTCTGTGGTTATGGGAAAAGCGGTGGATGTGATTGTCAGAAATATAAAGGGAAGGGTAAACACGTTTAAAATCCCTCCTGGCCAGAGGAAAAACCCTTTCACCTGTAAAGGGTTAAGAAGCTAGGATAACCTCGCTGGCACCTGACCAAAATGACCAATGAGGAGACAAGATACTTTCAAAACTGGAGGGGAGGGAGAAACAAAGGGTTGTCTTTGTCTGTGTGATGCTTTTGCCGGGAACAGAAAAGGAATGGAGTCTTAGAACTTAGTAAGTAATCTAGTTAGATATGTGTTAGATTCTGTTTTGTTTAAATGGCTGATAAAATAAGCTGTGCTGAATGGAATGTATATTCCTGTGTTTGTGTCTTTTTGTAACTTAAGGTTTTGCCTAAAGGGATTCTCTATGTTTTGAATCTGATTACCCTGTAAGGTGTTTACCATTCTGATTTTACAGAGGTGATTCTTTTACTTTTTTTCTTCAATTAAAATTCTTCTTTTAAGAATCTGATTGCTTTTTCCTTGTTCTTAAGATCCAAGGGTTTGGGTCTGTGTTCACCTATGCAAATTGGTGAGGATTTTTATCAAGCCTTCCCCAGGAAAGGGGGTGTAGGGTTTGGGAGGATTTTGGGGGGAAAGACATTTCCAAGTGGGCTCTTTCCCTGTTATGTTATTTGTAAGATGCTTGGTGGTGGCAGCAATAAAGTCCAAGAGCAAAAGGTAAAATAGTTTGCACCTCGGGGAAATTTTAACCTAAACTGGTAAAAATAAGCTTAGGGGTTTTTCATGCAGGTCCCCACATCTGTACCCTAGAGTTCAGAGTGGGGAAGGAACCTTGACAGTGAAATATCTTGACTTTAGCAAAGGTTTTGATATGGTCTCCCACAGTATTCTTGCCAACAAGTTAAAAAAGTATGGATTGGCTGAATGGACTATAAGGTGGATAGAAAGCTGGCTAGATTTTCAGGTAGTGATCAATGGCTTGACATCTAGTTGGCAGCCGGTATCAAGCAGAATGCCCCAGGGGTCAGTCCTGGGGCTGGTTATGTTCAACATCTTTATTCACGATCTGGATGATGGGATGAATTGCACCTTGAGCAAGTTCACAGATGACACTAAGCTGTGGGGAGAGGTAGATATGCTGGAGGGTAGGGATAGGGTCCAGAGTGACCTAGACAAATTGGAGGTTTGGGCCAAAAGAAATCTGATGAGGTTCAGCAAGGACAAGTACAGAGTCTTGCACTTAGGAAGGAAGTATCCCATGCACGGCTACAGGCTGGGGACCGACTGGCTAAGCAGCAGTTCTGCAGAAAAGGACTTGGGGATTACAGTGGACAAGAAGCTGGAAATGAGTCAGCAGTGTCCCCTTGTTGCCAAGAAGGCCAATGGCATATTGGGCTGTATTAGTAGGAGCATTGCCAGCAGATCGAGGGAAGTGATTATTCCCCTCTATTCGGCACTAGTGAGGCTACACCTGGAGTATTGTGTCCCATTTTGGTCCCCACACTAGAGAAGGAATGTGGACAAATTGAAGAGAGTCCAGCAAAGGGCAACAAAAATTATTAGGGGGCTGGGGCACATGACTTACGAGGAGAGGCTGAGGGAACTGGGGTTATTTAGTCTGCAGAAGAGAAGAGTGAGGACGGATTTGATAGCAGCCTTCAACTACCTGAAGGGGGGTTCCAAAGAGGATGGAGCTAGGCCAGAGGTGGGCAAACTGCAGCCCTCCCGCCGGGCCCTTGAGCTCCTGGCTAGGGAGGCTAGTCCCTGGCCCTTCCCCTGCTGTCCCCTCTCCCCCACAGCCTCAGCTCGCCGTGCCGCCAGCACTCTGGGCGGTGGGGCTGCGAGCTCCTGCTGGGCAGCGTGGTGCAAGAGCTGCTGGCCTACTCCAGTGCTCTAGACTGTGTGGCAGTGTGGCTGGCTCCGGCTGGGCGGCGCGGCT
Organism: Eretmochelys imbricata; assembly: GCF_965152235.1. Lineage (NCBI taxonomy): Eukaryota > Metazoa > Chordata > Testudines > Cheloniidae > Eretmochelys > Eretmochelys imbricata. The sequence goes on from NC_135572.1 coordinate 316,357,405, forward strand.
GCCAGTTCTGGTACTCTGAGTGGCATGGTGAGGGGCCAGGGAGCGGGGGCGTTGGATAAGGGGCAGAGGGTTCTGGGGGGCAGTCACGGGATGGGGAATGGGGAGGGTTGGATAGGTGTGGGAGTCCCAGGGGGCCTGTCAGGGGTGGGGGTGTGGATAGAGGTCAGGGCGGTCAAGGGAAAAGGAGCAGGAGGGGTTGGATGGGTCAGAGGTTCTGAGGGGGGCAGTCAGGGGGTAAGAAGTGGGAGGGGGCTGTTAGGGGGTGGGGGCCAGGCTGTTTGGGGAGGCTCAGCCTTCACTACCCGGCCCTCCATACATTTTCGGAACCCCAATGTGGCCCTCAGGCCAGAAAGTTTGCCCATCCCTGAGCTAGGCTGTTCTCAGTGCTGGCAGATGACAGAACAAGAAGCAATGGTCTCAAGTTGCAGTGGGGAAGGTCTAGGTTGGATATTACGAAAAACTATTTCACTAGGAGGGTGATGAAATACTGGAATGTGTTACCGAGGGAGATGGTGGAATCTCCATTCTTAGAGGTTTTTAAGGCCCGGCTTGACAAAGCCCTGGCTGGGATGATTTAGTTGGGGTTGGTCCTGCTTTGAGCAGGGGATTGGACTAGATGACCTCCTGAGGTCTCTTCCACCCCTAATATTCTATGATTCTAAACGGTGCTGGTGTTCAATTCAATTGCCCTATAGTCATGCCTGCGAGCTATCCCACCCAGTGTCCCAACTCACCCCCCACCCTTGGGCCGTTCTCACTGTGACACTGCACCCCATATTCTTCATAAACATATTGTTGTAATATGAATATGGCATAATTAACATATGTTTTATGCGAGATGGGTCATTTGAGGTACCATTGGAAAGGTTATGATTTGCTGAATATGGTTATCCAATTTGTATACATGTGTCAGTTCTGTATCTGAAGTTAGGAATATTGACTGTGTAACAATCACAACTGTGTGTGTACTTGCGGAACGCCCACCAGACAGTAGGCAATCAGCCTGAATGGGCCAGTAGGAAAGACAATAGAATGCGTCTTTGAAGATGCTGATCTCTCATCTTTCTGGAAGTTCCTTCCTGTGGACATTACAAATAAACCTTGTCTCATGGTGGCTTTAACGCTGCAAGGTCAGGTGATAATGTCATGGAGTACCACCTTGGACGCTATTGGTATTTTTCCACTGGAAACAAAGGATTTCTGCCTTATATAAATCCTATTTAAGGCTGGGGAGTGAGTCAATCAGGGCTCTTCTCCATTGCCTCTCCACCCAAGAAGGAAGCCTGCTGAAAACACCTGAAGAAACAAAGGAACTAATCTGAGGAAAGGCAAGGGCTGAGTCTAGGCTGAGACAGGGGTCTAGCCTGTAAAGAGAAGTAACTGGAACTTTGAGCTGAAGAAATGCTGCAACCTGCCTAAAACAACATTTAGGGTGAGAAATTACTATTTGTAACCTGTTTCTTTAGTGTAGTAAGCTTAATTTGCATGTTTTGTTTTATTTGCTCAGTAATCTGTTCTGTTTGATATCTCTTATAATCACTTAAAATTTACCTTTTGTAGTTAATAAACTTATTTTTTGTTTATTCCAAAATCCAGCTGGTGCAATTCATATCTGGGGGAGCAAAAAGCTGTGCATATCTCTCTCCACATGGGGGTGGCGATTTTTTTGAGCTTGTGCTGTACAGATCTATCTAAACAGCACAGGACAATATTATTTTGGGTTTACACCCCAAAGAAGGCGTGCATGTGAGTGCTGGGTAAATCCCCTAGCTGAATCCTCCCATACAAAGCTGATTTCAGTCTGTGTCTGTAACTGACTGTGAACTTACCTGTGTGTGTGCTAGAGAAGGCTTGAGAGCCTGGCACAGCAAGAACAGGGTAAGGAAGCCTAGGCTGGTGGAATGGGCAGGCTCAGAACATCTGGTGGCATCCCGGAAGGGGGTGGGGGGGTCCAACCCGTCACACTCACCACGGCTGGGACTGCGACCATGCCCTATGAATCCCAAGGAGAAGTGCAAATCGTGCTTGCAGCTTGTGTGGATTAAGGGGAGTGAGTTCAGTATACCACATTTCCATTTATTTTGTGAATACACTCACAATAGTACCTCGGTGCATTGTATCTTTTGCTGCTGGAAATGTAGCCTTGAGGGTCTCTCCATCCACACCAGTGGCGTGGCTCAGCCAGATTAAGAGAAGAAGAAAGAGGATGCAGAATGACATGTTCCAAGAGATCCTGCAAGCCTCTGGTGCTTCAGATACTGAGCACAGGGCTTGGACACTCACCCTTGCAGACAGCATGGACAGGGATAGAGCGGAGAGGAGAAAAGCACAGGAAAAGGAGAGAGCCATACAGCAGGATATGCTACCGCTTCTCAAGCATCAAGCAGACATGCTGGAGACTCTTGTTGACCTTCAGGTTCAACAGATCTGTTCTTGCCTCCCTCTGCAGCCCATAAAGTACTGCATTCCAGGACCTCCCTACCTACAAACCCCCACACATTCCACATGGTGTCCGGGTCCACTGCACTACCCCACCACCTCAGCCCAGAGAAGAGTACAATCACAGCTGCGCACACACTGACCTGTGAGACACACGGTTGGTGTACGTGTTTATGAAATGAGAATGACTGTTCTTTCCCCTGCAAATGTTCTTTGCATGGGTTTGCAATAACAAAATCTATTTACGGAAACTTAATTCATCCTTATTAGTTCACAACATATGCTGTCTGGGTCTGACATCATCCAGAGATAATAGCAATAGGTGTATGTGCAAAGTTATATTACTACACACACAGCACTCAATACAAGGTTCATACCAGGGTGCAAAAAAATAAAATGCCAGGCAGAGCACACTACAGCGACACACATTACTGTTGCTCACTATTAAAATGGTCTTTCAAAGCTTCCCTCAGCTGTATAGCTCCCCATTGAGATCTTCTTATACCCCTGGTACCTGGCTGCTCAAAATCAGCAGACAGCTATTCCACTGCTGTCCTCCACCCCACTGGAAACTTTTCCCCCTTTGCTTTACAGATATTATGAAGCTTGCACCAGGCAGCTATAACCATTAGGATATTTTTCTTCACTGAGGCCTAGTCTCATGAGTAGATAGCACCAGCAGCCTCTCAAACGGCCAAAGGCACATTCAACTGTCAAACTGCACTGGCTCAGCCTGTAGTTGAAGCGCTCCTTGCTGCTGGTGAAGTGGCGGGTGTGTGACATCATGAGCCATGTGAGTAAGGGATAGGCTGGGTCTCCCAGGATCATTATTGGCATTTCAACATCACCAGTGGTAATCCTCTAGTCTGGAAAGAAAGTCCCTGCTTGCAGCTTTCTGAACAGAGCTGTGTGCTTAAATATGCGTGCATCATGCACCTTTGCTGGCCAATCCACAGTGATGTTAGTAAAATATCCCTGGAGATCCACTAGCTCTTGCAATACCATATCAGAATAGCTCTTTCTGTTGATGGCAAGGTGGTCTGGAGCCAAAATAGGGATATGCATGCCATCTATGGTCCCACCACAGTTTGGGAATTCCACAGCTGCAGAACTGTCCATTATGTCCTGCACATTGCCCAAAGTCACAGCCCTTCAAGCAGGATGCGATTAATGGCCCTGCACGCTTGCATCACAGCAACCTCTACAATGGATTTCCCAACTCCAAATTGATAGCAATTGGGCATTAGCAGCTTCCACACAGCTATCCCCACTCGCTTCTCCACTGACAGTAGAGCTCTCATTTTGGTGTCCTTGCACCAGAGGGCTGGATACACTTCCAGGAATGTGGTCTTGTGCATCTGAAAGTTCTGCAGCCACTGCTCATCATCCCATACCTGCATAACAATGCAATCCCACCAGTCAGTGCTTGTTTCTCAGGCTCAGAACCGGTGCTCCACCATCTGTAGATGCTCTGTGGATACCTATAACAATGATGGATCATTTCTTTTTTTGTCCAAAAGCAAGCTAGCCTCCAAGGAATCATCATGTTCCCCATGGCTCCTCCGGCAGCTCTGCAAATACTGCAGAATCAGGTTCATTCTGCTTGCAACGCCCATCACAATAGTGCAGAGCTGTGCAGGGGCCATGCTTCTTACAGAGAGGGTGGACGGGTGGGTTTGCAGGGCTTTTGAAAAGGGGCATGAAACGTTGTGGGATGCAGATAAAATTATGGGATGGAGAAAGCTACATCATGGGGCATTGAAACCATGTTCCCAGTGACCCCAGCATAACTTGTTTGCTCCTATGAGGCATTGAAAACCCTTCCCAAAACACCCTATGCTAGATGGTGGCAAGTCACACAGTGGAATAGCTACCAATGGTGCACTGCTGTTTGCAACGCTGCTAGTGTGGATGCGCATGGCCAACGCAAGGAAAATCGTGTGGACGTGCAAAAGCGATTTAATTACTGCGGCAGCTGTATGTCAGTGTAACTTAGGTTGACTTAAATTTGTAATGTAGACGTGCTCCTAGCTTGTCTCAACTAACTTCTTCTCTTTTCCCCCAAAGGAAAGTTATCTTTGATACAATACAAGGCTATGTCTACACTGCGCAGCTTACAACAGTGCAGCTGTGCCATGCAGCCACACCTTTGTAAAGTACACAGTGTAGCTGCTCTTTGTTGCCAGGAGAGCCGTGTAGACAAAGCCTAAGAGACTGTCAGACAAGGGGATGTTCCTTCTAAAAAAAGCTAAAGGGAAGAAGAGATAGTGTTAAAATGAAAGTCTTATTTGATCTTTTACATTTCAAGTGTGTCATCTGTTTTACCCTTTCATTATCTTTAATTAAGGGCTAAAAGGGTGTTTAATGGCACTAAGGAGGCTGAGGTCTCTTTATAACAAACCCCAGACCTTGTTTCCAACTGTTCAATGTTGGATAGTAAGTGGATTATGTAACACCTTTAGCTCATTTATTCCATCTAAATTAATACAACAGTGTGCAGTGTTGCCAGCTCCAATAATTTTTATCATGAGTCTTGTAATATTTGAAGTTTAACTTACAGCTTTATTTCCTGGAGTCATGTGCTTAGATGAGAATCTCAGCTCTTATTCTAAAAAAAATTAAAAAGGACGTTTCTGTCCCTCATGACCGCAGCGAAAAGTTTGAAAACCTGAGGGCACCCTAAAGTCTCTGAAACCAGAAGGCAAACAGTCAGAGCCAAACATTTATTTATTTCAAGTCAGTCTCATGATTTGGGGGGTGGGGGGGTGCTGACTCATGATTTTTGAATGTTCAGGATTGGCAATAACTTAGGCTATGTCTACGCTCTAAATTACTTTGGTATATCTTATGCTGCTCGGGGGTATGCATAATCCACACACCTGAGTGACGTAAGTTATACTGACCTGAGTGCTGATGTGGACAGCACTACGTCGACGGGAGATGCTCCCCGCTAACCTAGTTACCGCCTCTCTCAGAGGCAGGAGTTATTAAGCCGATGGGAGAGCTCTCTCCTGCCAGCTGAGAGTGTCTTCTCCAGAGATGCTACAGCTACGCTGCAGTAGCTGCTGTATTGTAGACATCATTTTTATATGGCGATTCTTGTGTTTCAGGATGAAGGAAACTCACTCTAACCCCGCTTCTTCTCCTAATACCCCCTTTTCAAGCCACTTTATCAAATCTGACTCCAGGGGGATGGGAGGAAGGAAGTTAGCAGCAGCCTGGAGAATATGAACGGGTGATATGGGGTAAGGTACCGGAGGAGGCTTTTATTTTTTTCTATGAGGAAGGGCTAGGTAGGGGATATTGTCCACTTACCTTCATTATTACAGACCTTAACTTCCACCAGCATAAGGCTACTGAAAGTTATGCTCCCTTGTTCCCCTGCAGATCTGTGGGGAATGTAGAATCAACTATCCTTTTTTTCTTGTTGCCACACCCTTTTGATTTTATACCATGAGGCTTGCAGATCTGCTGCTCTGCATAAACAGCAGCATGCCAGTGAATAATATGACCTGTTGTACTCTAGTCTCTGCTTTTTCTGGTTGCTGGCCATTGCCACTTGGTGGTATCTCCAGCCTTCTGACTGCAACAGGTCTCCACTCACTGTAAATTGGTTAGTCTCTAAGGTGCCACAAGTACTCCTTTTCTTTTTGCAAATACAGACTAACACGGCTGTTACTCTGAAACTGGTAGTAGGGTTTCGGTCCTTTGTCCCATCAGTGCCTGTGCCAGACTGTTTTGGTACCTCAGTAATGGGATATTCCTGTATGCCAAAATGGCTGATAATGGGTCTGAACCAGAAGAAAGAGCCTTGTGTAACAGTCTATTAGCAGTTTCCACCCCTGATCCCACCTTATCATTACTCTGCAGGTATGCTGGTGTGGAAGTGTGGTGCAAATACCTGAATTCTTCTGAGGCAAATTGGGGATCATTGTCAGTGAATATAGTGTCTGGAATGCCATAGCTTGCAACGTGAGCCTTCAGTTTGCCAATCATTGACTTGCTTCTTTTATGAGGCAGGACATCCACCTCCCAAAAGGTTGATGTCATCAAGTTCACTGTCCACTGTCATCAAGTAGTGCTTTTTCCCCGAGGGTAAATAAGGTCACTCCCACTTTCCCCTTGTTGTGCGGGCAGCTCATGTGGGTAAGTCTTTCTGCTGGCAGTTGTCACATGACCAGCACTGTCACAACCTTCTATCAAGGTTGTCTCTAGAGGTTTGTGGTCTGACTGCAGTATTACTGGTGGCCATAAGTTTACCAATGGAATCTCTCCACTCCAAATACCACAACCAGGAGCTCTTTTTCTATTTGGGTGTACCTTTGTTCAGGCTCTGACAGAGCTCTGCTCACCTAAGTGACTAGCTGCTCAAGCAAAAGAGCTACATCCAATCCTTTCTCTGATGCATCACATTGGAGTGTCAGTGACCCTACTGGCTGGTGGAACTTCAGGACAGGGGCATCCATTACCTGTTTCAGCATATCCAATGCCTGCTGCTGGGGACCTGCACAGTCTCACTCAACATACCCCCAGAAACCTCCCCTGGCTGCAGGAAGTTCCGCATCTCCCCCTCCACTTCCTGCCCCCATCGTTCCTCAGCTGCTGGAGGAGGGGTCACTGTACAGGGAGATGCGCCCATATCCACCCAACCCCTGTGCATCCAAACACCACAGACCCAGACCCCCCTACTGAATCCCACCCCCCACACCCAGAACCCCCCACTGAGCCCTCTGCACCTGTATTCCCACACTGAGCCTCGCCCTCTGCATCCAGATCCACATCTCTGCACGCTGACTACCCCCCAGTGAGCCCACCCACATTCGAACCCCCACCCTGATATGCCCCATCCCCCCTGCACCTGGGTCACCCTGACAAGCTCCCTGCATCCAGACCCCCCATTCCACTGAGCCCCAACCAGCTACACCAAGATCCCCCTCCCCCAACACACTGACCCCCCCACTGAGTCCCACACACCCAGACCCCCCATTGAGCCCCATCCCCCCACACCCAGACCCCACCTGCTGTGCCCCAACTACTTTCATCTGGACCCCCCGGTAGAGTCCCATTGCCCTTTAACCCTCCAATGACACCTCTGCATCCAGATCCCCTCTACACCCGGATTCCCCACCACCACCACCAATGAGCTGCCCGCACCCAGATTGCCACACCCAGAGCCCTCTAATCACACATCTGGATCCCCCCACACACTAGGCCCCTCCATACTTGGAACCTGCCAGGCTGAGCCTGCTTGCCCATTCTTGGTGTGCCTAGTCTGGAGGGGCAGGGCCCCAGGATGTTTCTTGGGCAAGCCCAGCCCTTGAGCTGTGTCAGGGTCAAGTGAAGCCTCACCGCCAAGTCCATAACCTGGGGGGGGGGTGGGGCTGCTGGGTGATCTCTCACCTCGGTGCAGCCAGTGGGCACTCCCCACTGCCATGCTGGAGCCTCCACATTTATTTATTGACAAATAAAATTTGCAGAATTTTAAAATACTATGCACACATTTTTTTTGCACAGAATTTATAATTTTTTGGTGCAGAATTGCCTCAGGAGTAATCAACATATGCAGTCACCTGTCCCAAACAATGGTTTTGCAAAGGTTGTCAGCATGTTGGACTCCTTATCCATGTTTACGTGAAAATACCTGTTCTTCACATCACAGACCATAAAGATTCTGGCTTTGGAAAGTTCTGGCAAGATGTCATCAATTGTGGGCAGTGGATAATGGCATCTTTTCAATGCCGGGTTCATTGACTGTGGTCTATGCAGATGTGTAATTTGCCTGATGGTGTAAACCACCGTGCTGTTTACCCAGGCTGTACTGGCCTCTGTAGATGCTATGATACCCCAGCTTTGCAGACTTTTGAGCTCCTTTAACACTGGATTACAGAGTGCCACAGGAATGTTCTTCTTTGTAAGCACACAGGTTCCACTATGGGGGTCTACTTCCAGTCACAGCTTACTTCAAGGCACCCATTGCCTTTGAAAAGACTGCCATATACTTAATTGTCTCCATATGCCATATGCTTAATTGGCTCCATGAGACTCCCCTTTTTGCTTCTTGCACTGCACCTATAAAATTCTGACCCTGCATCCTGATCAGAGCCAGGGCTTGTGTGGCTGTATTCCCCAAAATACGACTTGCCATCCACTACCACAAACTTCAGTGGATGCCATCTGTTATTTTTCATGTTAGTTACTAGGCGGTCACTTTTTACAAAGGGGGTGAATTGTTTTCTTAGAAACATTATTAGATTGAGCCTGCTATTTGTAATGGGTATGGCTCAGTCCAATTCACCCCAAGGAATCTTGGTGCAGGAGGCACGGCTATCCAGCTGAAATCGCACTGGGCATTTCCCTATACCATTTTTTTGCATGAATGGAGGTTGGTATTGACCGTTGTTGCTTTCCTATCCCAAGAGCCTGAACCTGATATACTCTTGGACTCAAGGTCAGAGTGACAGAGTCATGATGTCATCACTGCTGTCTGATGAGCCATCCCCTTCTTGCACAAGTCTGATGAATTTTTCTGAGACCTTCCTCTGCTCTTGCACATACAGCTGAAATGGTTCAACTTGCCACATTCCTTGCAATCCTGTCCTAGTGCAGGGCACTTCACCTTTACCCGTTCATGCTGTATTCCACAGTAAATGTATCTCACTATGTGTATGGAACCCTGACTTCCTGCTCTCCTCTGCTGTTGTCTCACTGCATGTGGTGCTGAGGGGCATAGTGCCTCCTCGGGCTTTCACCTGTTTTCTTGAGTCTTCCACTGCATGCCCCATGTCTAAACATCTGTCTATTGTGAGATCACCTTACTGGAAGTAGCTGCTTTCATAGGTGGTGATCTGAAATGTCACAGACTATCATGTCCTGAACATGGGCGGCGGGTATAATAGGCCAGGGGAGGCTATGCCTCCCCTAAGCCAAGCCCTGGCCTTGCCCATACTCCACCTTCTCCCTTATGCCAGTGCCCAAGTCGGTGGAACTGGAAGCTGGCACTGGAGGGGGCAGCCCGACACTGGGGGTCAGCGCTGAGGCCGGTGACCCAGCTCTGGGGGCCGGCACTGAGGCCAGCCAGCGACCCGGCACTGGGGGTCAGTGCTGAGACTGGTAGGTGCTGAGGCCAGCTGGCAGCCTGGTGCTGGGGGGCGGCCTGGTGCGGTACAGCTCCTCGGGCTGCGGGAGGGGGCAGGGGGCAGGTTGGCACTCAGGGCATCAGTGGACCGGTAGGGGCCTTGGGCAGAAGGGGTGGGGCTGCATGAGTAGCCTCCCCAAAGTGGGGCTCATGTACCGCTCATGGTCCTGAATTAGGAAGCTTGTCAAGCCCCCAAAATGTCATGCAGCAGCCAGTGTGTGTAAAGCAGTAACATAGGTCTATATCTTCCCTTCAGACTGTTCTCCAGTGAAAACCCTGTATCGCTGCACACTTTCATTCTGTCCACAGGACTCCTGGGACTGCAGGGAGCTTTGTGGCAGTGGTTAGTTTCAGAATGGTGCAGACCTCTCTGCCTTGTTCCCCAATTAAGTCAAGTAATAGCTTTACTTTACTGCTGTTGTCATACTCCTGCATGGGCAGGTCTTGTGTACAGTGCAAGCTCCTCCTTCTACAGTGTCCATCCCCGGGCTAGGCTTGCATCTGCAAAGTCCAGACCGCCCAGGGGGCTTCAGATCAAGTTTCATGAATCACGCTGCCAGCTGCTGCAGTTCAGAGAACTCACAGCTTAGATCCTGCCACCATGTTTCATTGGCAAAGAGTGAAGCTGAGGTGAACAAGTGGAACTTTATGAAACCCTGTGGACAGCTCTGTCCATGTGGCTGAGTTGCTTTCAGCCCAAGTTCCTGCGTTCCTTGTTTTTTCTGATGTCCCCTCAATAATAGTCCCTCCAAGGAACACTGACTCTCTGACTCAAAGGCCAAGATTTCAAACCTAATCTGTAAGGTCATCATAGAATCATAGAATATCAGGGTTGGAAGGTCATCTAGTCCAACCCCCTGCTCGAAGCAGGACCAATTCCAAGTTAAATCATCCCAGCCAGGGCTTTGTCAAGCCTGACCTTAAAAACCTCTAAGGAAGGAGATTCTACCACCTCCCTAGGTAACGCATTCCAGTGTTTCACCACCCTCTTAGTGAAAAAGTTTTTCCTAATATCCAATCTAAACCTCCCCCACTGCAACTTGAGACCATTACTCCTCGTTCTGTCATCTGCTACCATTGAGAACATCCCTCCCCTGAGTCTAAAAGCTCAGTAGCTATGTATCTCATTTTCTTCTGTCTCAGAAGGAAACGTTTCTGACAATTATTCTCCCCCCACGCCCTCAATTTAAACACCTGGGCTGAATTCCTGGTCTCAGTGAAACTAATGGCTGTGGTACAGGAAGGGCTGGTTATATAAGTTCTCCCCTGTGCATTGTAGCATTCTGTTCCTCCCAGCTGCAGGAGTTACTCATACACTTATAGAGCGCCTTACATTTCATAACACATGCTCACTATGAGGCTGAAATGTAACTATATTATTACTTTTTTGTGTTACAGTAGCACTCAGAGGCTCCAGTTTGTGCAAATATACACTTAAAAATAGTCCCTGCCCCAAACAGCTTACAATCTAAGTGGGGGTAAGACATGACAGGGGGCTATAGAACACAACAGAAGGAAGAGAGTAGATATTATTGTTCCCATTTTAGAGAGCAAGAAATAGAGAATTTAAATATGTCATAAGGCCATACAGCAAGTCCATGTCAGAAGAAGGACTGGAACAAAATTCTTTGACTCTCATCTTATGTCTAACCCACTAAGATCACAATGCCTCTCCACACCTATTTATACATCACTTCACCTATCTGTATGGCCAGTTTCCCTTGGCAACTCTCCAACACACATGCTGTCACTGCCCCTGATCTAACCAACCTCCAGCTTTTGATAACAGACTCCAATTTTCAGATGTACTCTCCAACTCCCAGGATGTGTTTGCTGAATTTCCAGATTTTGCCGCCCCCTCCTGGGGGGGGGGAGGAGCCAGTTTCTGAATCTCATTCTTTCCCCTGTTGTGCTATCCAATCAGACTGCCCATCTGCCCTCCATCCCTCTCCTCCAATAAGAGACCCTACTGGTGCAGAAGGCGGAGCCCAGAGCAGGAAGCAGCAGGGGCTTGGGGAGTAAAAAGAGAGAATTGCTGCAGCACTAGGTGAAAAAGGAGCCAAGGCCTGGATGTGTAGTACTCTGTTCGGGGAAGAGTGTAGAGCAGGGGTTCTCAAACTGGGGGTCAGGACCCCTCAGGGGGTTGCGAGGTTATTACATGGGGGGGGGGGTCCACAAGCTGTCATCCTCCACCCCAAACGCCGCTTTGCATCTAGCATTTATAATGGTGTTCAATATATTTTAAAGTGTTTTTCATTTCTAAGCGGGGGTTGCACACAAAGGCTTGCTATGTTAAAGGGGTCACCAGTACAAAAGTTTGAGAATTACTTGTGTAGAGGGACTGAATGGGGTGGACGATTGAGGGATTGTGAAGGGGAGGACAAGGACTGAAGAGGGGGTGAGCAGAGGAAGTGTGGGGGAGGATGAGGACTGGGGAAGCATAACAGGGTGGAGAACAGAGGGAGGATTAATGGGCTTTAGCAAAAGAAGGATCTGGAAGTGGGCAAAACTATTTGACGAGGGAAGTGGGAACAGGGAAACTTGGAGCATGGGAATGATGAATTAGGTGGAGTGGGCACTGGGAACTAGTGCAGGAGAGACAGAATTGATGAGGGAGTGCAAATTAATGGACTGAGAGGAGAGGAAATTAATGCATTGGGAGGAAAGGGAAGGCTGCTGGAATATAGGAGAAGAAATTTGTGTGGGGATAATTGATGGAGGGTCGGGGAGGTGTCCATTTTTGGCATTTTAAAATGTGCACATGTGAACTTCATATATTTTTCTCAGTGCTAATTTAGGCTGCTCTGCATTGGTGCCAATGGCTGAGGTGTGAAACCAGAGGGAAGAGAGGCAGGCACTGGTTAGCCATTCATCTATCACCCCCCTCCAAAGCTTACATTTAGTATGTGATTTTTGGAAAGTGCACAAACACCATGTGGCATCCTGCTGGATGCTGCTGTCGTACGACCCCCACCCATGTCTTCCTGTCCAAGATTCCTTCTCCCACACCTAGCTGGGTGGGTAAGTTTACACATACAGTGTCAGTGGTCTGACAATTACACAGCCTGTTTGGTGTGTGGTGAATAGTCTTCCCACACACCTTCCCACTGCTACACACCAATAGACTGAGTGCCAGCTTTTCATTGAGGGCCAGAGAGTGTGTGCTCCTGTGGGGTTACTATCCCCATTTATGCCTAAGGGACTAGTGTCACAGACAGGAGTTCATAGACTCAGAGAATCGCAGAACGGGAAGGGACCTCGAGAGGTCATCTAGCCCAGTCCCTTGCACCCATGGCAGGACTAAGTATTATCTAGACCATCCCTGACAGGTGTTTGTCTAACCTGCTCTTAAAAATCTCCAATGGTGGAGATTCCACAACCTCCCTAGGCAATTTATTCCAGTGCGTAACCACCCTGATAGTTAGGAAGTTTTTCCTAATGTCCAACCTAAACTGCCCTTGCTGCAATTTCAGCCCATTGCTCCTTGTCCTATCCTCAGAGGTTAAGAAGAACAATTTTTCTCCCTCCTCCCTTGTAACAACCTTTATGTACTTGAAAACTGTTATCATGTCCCCTCAGTCTTTTCTTCTCAGACTAAACAAACCCAGTTTTTTCAATCTTCCCTCAGAGGTCATTTTCTAGACCTTTAATCATCCACTATGATCCCCTGATCCCTTTCCACAGTACTCCTTCCTAGGCAGTCATTTCCCATTTTGTATTTGTGCAACTGGTTGTTCCTTCCTAAGTGGAGTACTTTGCAACTGTCCTTATTGAATTTCATCCTATTCATGTCAGGCCATTTCTCCAGTTTGTCCGTATCATTTTGAATTTTAATCCTGTCCTCCAAAGCACTTGAAACCCCTCCCAGCTTGGTATCAACTGCAAACTTTATAAGTGTCCTGTTATGCCATTACCTAAATCAATGGTTCTCAAAGCCGGTCCGCTGCTTGTTCAGGGAAAGTCGCTGGCGGGCTGGACCAGTTTGTTTACCTGCCGCGTCCGCAGGTTCAGCCGATCGCAGCTCCCACTGGCTGCAGTTTGCTGCTCCAGGCCAATGAGGGCTGCGGAAAGGGCGGCCAGCATGTCCCATGGCCCGCGCCACTTCCCGCAGCCGCCATTGGCCTAGAGTGGCAAACTGTGGCCAGTGGGAGCTGCGATCGGCCGAACCTGCGCACGCGGCAGGTAAACAAACCAATTCGGCCTGCCAGGGGCTTTCCCTGAATAAGCGGCGGAACGGCTTTGAGAACCACTGATCTAAATCATTAAGTTAAGAGACTGGGGCTCTATTTGTCATTTTGACAATGGCTCACCGTGTGATACTGGGTAAGTTATTTGACCTCACCAAGCCTCACTGCTCCCATCATAGAGTGGGGACAATTATATGTACATGTCAAATAGAAGTATTGGAGGCATAACTAAATAATGTTTATAAAATAGCTATCTATGCACAAAGTATTATTAAATCAAGCTAGTGACAGCAAGAGGCATAGAACTCAGTAGTTGCAGTTATTCTCCATCTGCTCATTCCTTCAGACCAAGTGAGCCTTAAGGGGCTGTCTACGCTTACAGTGCTGCAGCTTAGGCTTGGTCTACACTACAGGGTTAGGTCAATGTAACCTGCCTTGCATCAGCTGAGCTGTGGAAGTGTCTTCACTTACATTTGGCTCCTGCTGATGAAAGTGCTTCTCTATGCTGATTTAGTAACACCACCTCCTCAAGCAGCGTAGAGTCCCGGTCAATGTAATTAGGTTGTCGCAGCATCAGTGTAGACCCTAAATTGCTTATGTCTGTTGTTACTGGCTTTCAGGAACCATCCCACAATGCCCCACACTGATCTTACAATCGTACAAGCACTCCTAGTGAGGATGTGCAATGCTGACACAAGGACCTAAGTGTGCACATACACAAACAATTTAATAACTTTGCAGGCTCTAATTTTGTGGTGTAGACATGGTCTTAGTGAAGATGGCACCTATGCTGATGGAAGAGCTTCTCCCATTGGTGTTGGTACTTCAGGTTTGTCTACACTTACAGCGCTGCAGCTGTACTGATGCAGCTGTGATGCTGTAGAGTTTAGTGAAGATGCTACTGTGAAGATACTTAGTGAAGATGCACCCTTTGAGGTGCCACCTGATGTACTCAGGTCCCAATGAGCCTACCCATTCCACCAGCCTGGGCTCCCTCACCCTGTCCTGCTGAGCCAGGCCCTCAAGCCTCCTCTAGCACACACACAGGTAGGGCCACACCTAGCTGCAAAAGAACACAGACACTGAGATCAGCTCTGTGTGGGCAGACTCAGCTCAGGATTGCCCAGCACTCAAGTGCACACCCCCTCTGAGGTACAAACCCAAAATTGTATTGTCTTGCGCTTCACAGAAATCTGTTCAGGGTAAGCTCATGAAAATTGCTCCCTCCCTCCGTGTAGAGGAAGATATGCACAGCTTTTCACCCCCAGTTATGAATTGCACAAAGTGGTTTATAGAAAACAAAAACAAGTTTATTAACTACAAAGAATAGATTTTAAATGATTATAAGGGATAGCGAACAGATCAAAGTAGATTACTGAGCAAATAAAACAAACATGCAAACTAAGGGCTTGGCTACACTTGCACATTATACCGCAATAAAGTCGCCCAGAGCGCTCTACCTCACTCCCTGTCCACACTGGCAAGGCACGTAGAGCGCTCTGACTCCCTGGCTAGAGAGCTGCTGGTACTGCACCTGCCCGAGAGGCATAACGTTTGTTGCGTATTGGGTGAGACGCTGCAGCGTTAGTGTGAACGAGGAATTAAGATACAGCGCTTTGATTGACCTCCGGAAACGTCCCATAATCCCCTGAAATCAAGTGGCCTCTCTTCTCATTGTTGTGAAATCGTCAGGAATGCAGAAGTGCTCTTTCAAATCTCCATTTCAGACAGCCGGCTGTTTATGTGGTCCAAGAAAAAACAAACAGTTACTGTTTGCTTTGAGTAAGTGAGAGAGGCGGGTGGCTGGGGAGGGTGGGAGGGGTCTGAATTTACAAGACAGCATGCTGACACACTCTCAGCACCCCAAAAACCCACTCTCTCTCCCCCCACATACACACAACACACTCCACCCCACCCACTCCCCATTTGATAAACACGTTGCAGCCACTTGAACGCCGGGATAGCTGCCATAATGCACCGCTCCCAATGCAGCTGCAAGTGCCACAAATGTGGCCATGCCACTGCACTGTCAGCTGTCAGTGTGGACAGATTGCAGCGCTTTCCCTACTTCGCTGTACGAAGGCTGGTTTAATCCAAAGTGCTCTACAACTGCAAGTGTAGCCATACCCTAAGCTTAGTACTCTAAAGAAACTGGCTACAAGTAGTAATTTCTCACCCTAAATGTTGTTTTAAGCAGGTTGCAGAGATTCTCGAAAACAAACCTCTTTTGCTTGCCGCTTAGAATTTCAGATTTCCTTTCATAGGCCAGACACCTCCTGGCCTGGGTCCAGTTCTTCCCTTCCCCAGATCAGTTTTAGGTGTTTCCAGCAGTCATCTTGGGCGGGGATTCAGTGAAGAACCGACAGCCTTGATTACCTCACGTCCCTGCCTTAAATAGGATTTCCTTATGGCGGGAATCCTGTGTCTCTTAGTGTGATTTCCCCACCCCCAAACCCGGTCCCAGTGGAAAAATACTAGTCCAAGATGGTGGCCAGTACCAGGTGACATGATCACATGACCCTGCACTGTCAAAGCAGCATCCCAGGAAGCTTCTCAGGAAGGGGGGAATTAGCATCTTCAAAGACCTATTGCTCTCCCTAATGGTTTATTGACTTGACTAACCCACCAGACTGATTGCATTTTGTCTGGTGGGCATTCCCCAGGTGCAAACACTTTTGCAATTGATACATAGTTAATATTCCTAACTTCAGATACAGAAATGATACATGCATAAAAATAGGATCATCACATTCAGTAAATTATAACCTTTCCAATGGTACCTCACATGACCCATCCTGCATAAACCATATCTTAGTTATGCCATATTCATATCATAACAATATCTCTATGAAGAATATGGGGCATTGTCTCACAGCTACCTACTCTGACGGGAGAGATTCTCCTGTCACCAACGGTACTCCACTTCCCTGAGAGTGGCAGCTATGTCAGTGGGAGAAGCCCAGTGGTAAGGTCGGTAGAACTATGTTACTCGGGGGGGTGGTTTTTCCACATCCCTGAGCAACACAGTTATACCAACACAAGTATTTAGTATAGACCAAGGCTAAGAAAGCCTCACCTCCTTCTCTTAGCTGTTGTGTGGTTGAGAAAACCAGCAGCTTCTGCTTGTGATTTTCTGAAAGTAGTGTGCATATATATATACCATGTATGCCACAAGAATGTTGCATGATGCAGGTTCTAAAGGTTGCATCAGAGCAGCTGCATCATGCAGAGTCTCAGGGTAGAGAACTGATGTGCAGTTCAGGAAGCTGATATCTGGCTTGCGTGGGCTGCCCAAGCTCCATAAAAGTCAATATGCAGCGTTCCTGTATATGCATAAACTACTTCTATTTTTTAATATGGGCCATAATTAATCCTTTAAGTGCCTTCCCAAACTAGCCAAACTAGCCACCAGTCCTCACAAAAAAGCAAGCGGTTACAACAAATCTGCAGTGTTTAGGCCAAGATATTTTGGTGTTATGATGAGCCAAAAAAGTATTAGGAATATTTTCAAGAAATTAAATTACCTCATTTTCTGGAATCCTCATATCTCCCAAAGCATATCTTTCCAGAAGAATTCTACCCTGGCATAAACAGTGCACCTGTTTCATTTCAGGCAAATTGATTTAATTTTTATGAAGTTAGTGGGTTGGGAATAAAAATCGGGAACATGATAGAAAGCTATTTTCATATCCGTTTTAGGGACGAGAAGTCTTGTAGAAGGACTGTTCTAGGAAGGTTGATTTTTACATGTTTTGTTCAATGTCCTACCCCTTTTCAGTAACACCCTGTAGTGCACAAGGAACTCAACACAGTAATGCTTTTAGAATTTTCCCATCAGGGAGCAGAGTTTGCCCCCACCTGGAAAGAAGCAATGGCCCATATCATGGGTACCCTAAGATATGTGTGAAGCTCAAGTATTTGTTGAGGAGGGTACAGGGTCATCCATACATGGGCCTTGTGCTTCCACAGCAGGTCTGGGCCTTCCATAGCTTTGCCCCGGATGTCGAGTAGTGCAGCACCAATGGAAACAGATTGCCAGGAGTCCTTGGCCACAACTGCCACAGTGACAGCTCCCTCCCCGCAACAGGGTATCTCCACCTTGGATCTCGGTGTGTGCTGGTAGATGGAAAAGGTGGTGGGATCCTTGGCCAGCATGCTCATCACTTGCCTGCTCACTCCCCCCTTTCCCTATTTGCACATCACTGGCTCCATGGAGAACATTAGGTATAAAGACAAAATTAAATGTGCAGCATCAATGGTAATTATGTACACTCAGAAAGTCTGGGCAGAGAATAAAAAGACTGCCAAGAAAACGGTTGATAGACTGTATATGGGAGAATAAAATGGATATGGAGCGAGTGCTGGACCAGCAAGCATGGAAAAGACAGATCCAGCAACCCAGCAACAAAGTCTTCATCACTCATGTATGTAAATTTTGTATGTTATTTGATTACCAACCAGATAATCAAGTCTCTGAAAATGTAAGAGAAGTCACCAGATTACTAAATGAACCATATGCAACAGCCAGTGACTGTATAGTAATTGCAACCTTTACTCTTACCACAATATTTCACAATCCTGCTTGGCATGTGGCTTAGCCCCTCACTTCTGTGGTATTTTTAAGTTTTTTGGATGCTTTTTCAGAGAGAGGTCATGTCACAACCAATACCTACAAGCTTAGATGACAATGCCTGATGGTGAATTGGCTCCAGCTGACATTTTGATCCCACTAATCTGTCTGCTCAGTATAGTGGTGTATAGTAACTTTGGATGCTTGATTCACTCAGGCTACACATATGACTTCAGCTCTGATTCTGGTTCATTTTTCACTACTTCACACTGATTTGGCTACCTGTAATGCCTAAGATTAATATTGTCTCATTTACCTTGTGGGGATCAGAATTACAGAGGGCCAGATTTTGGTCCCCTTACTCACACTGAATAGTAGTCGATTTCAGTGGGCCTAATTGTGGAGTAAGGTCCTCCTCAGTATGAGTAAAGGGATCAAAATCTAGCCATACATGATTAAATGGGTGCCCTGGCATTTTTTACACCTATGAAAAATGGCACACTTCTGTAAATTGCAAATACAATCACTTGTATTGGCCAATATGTTCAAACAGGAGATGTGATTGTAGCCTAGCCATAGATGTAGGCTATGGCCTGGAAAAAGTCAGGTTTCAATTACTTCAGATCTACGAGTATGATTGGAGCCATCACAGGTTAATAATTTTCCAACTCAAAGACAATATTATATGTGGTGTGAGTTGGAGTTGGATTCTGGACTCCTCAGAGAACATGCACATGCAATTCAGTGCGAAATGTAGGCTGGGCAGAATTCTTCTTTTATAAATGTGATGGATAATATCAATGTTTATTTTTAAGCTTTTTTATAGATTATCTATTTAAATGAAAAATTTCCTAACTGTCAGAGTGGTTAAGCACTGGAATAAATTGCCTAGGGAGGTTGTGGAATCTCCATCATTGGAGATTTTTAAAAGCAAGTTAGACAAACACCTGTCAGGAAGGGTCTAGATAATACTTAGTCCTGCCATGAGTACAGGGGACTGGACTAGATGACCTCTCCAGGTCCCTTCCAGTCCTATGATTCTAGGATTCTATGAAAGTTTACAGTTGCGGGAAATTATAGGAGGGTCAGGCAATGGGGGGTGTCAGACAACAATTGACAGTAGACATTGAGATTCAAAAAATTAACACTTTATAACTGTTAAAACACAAATTGCTAAACATCATGTCAAAATAAACAGAGTAAATAACCTGAAATCAAACTAAGTTCTCAAGCAGTGTTTTTCTTACTTTGCCTATCTGTAAATTTCAATTGTGTGTTGTATGATGAAATTGATGTTTACTGATATTTACATGTAAAAATCTATATCATTCTAAGGACAGAGTGCAAATACTCATAGCCTGCTTGAGTTCAGGGAAGATGCTATATTTATATTGCAGATCAAGAGCCGGGGAGTGAGAACTACACTGATTTTAGATCAGGGTCTTGAATCAGTTTCAGTAGGTTGAGGGAGGAAGCAGCAACAAGCATAAAATAAACCCTGCTCAAATAAATTTTAGTCTCTAAGGTGCCACAAGTCCTCCTTTTCTTTCTGCGAATATATGGATGGTGCACTTTGTCTTCCCTTCCTTTCCTCTCATTGCTGGTTTAAAATACAGAGTGTTGGTAAGTGTCACCTTTACAAGCCACCTAACTCCACCCTTATTTTCACACGCGCTGGTGGCATTAGAAGCCCCCATCAAAGGGGAACAACCTCACCAGCCAGTCCCCCAGAGGAAGGCAAGCGCAACCAGCGCAGTCCATTCTACAGGGCTGGGCGCTCTGCGGCCACCTGTCGCACAGCCGGGCCCCTTTGCTTTCTCCCCGAGCACGGCGCCGGGACCCGCACACAGACGGCGCGCACCTCTCCCTGAGTGAACTCGGCCGCTCCCCCGGAGCCTGTTTCACACCGGGTGTGCTGCGCGGCAGCGCCCCCTAGCGGGCCAGCCCTTGCCCCGCGAGCTCTCCGGACCAATGGGCGCTGTCTCTAATATTCATGAGCTGCCGGGGGCCAATGGGCGGCCAGGCGCGGCTGGAGGGGCCGAGAAGGCTGGGCATGGAGAAGTCCAAGAGGAACCTGCTCACGTTGAAGCGAGGGGACCTCTGCCCAGCCCTGGGCTCCCGCGGCTGCCCGCAGGCTGCTCTCTCCGGGCGCGGAGCAAAGGAAGAGGCAGAATAAGGGGAAGCTGCCGCGGGGGCTTGTCACCTGCTGGCCCAGGCTGCGCGGGGCAGGGACGGCGGGCTGCCTCCATGGGGAGGGCTGGCTGCGGCTTGCCTCGCCTGTGCGTGCGGTGGGCAGCGCTGCTGCTGGCGCTCTGGCCCTGCTGCGCCCACGGGAACTGGATGTGAGTCGGGGGCCGGCGGGCGGGCAGCGATGGGGCTGGCGGGACGGCCGGGGGAGGGGGCATGTCTGTGGCCGAGAGACTCCGGCTGCCTGGCTCTCACTCCCGGGCTGGTTCCGCAGGTGGCTGGGCATCGCCTCCTTCGGGGTCCCGGAGAAGCTGGGCTGCGCCGGGCTGCCGCTGAGCGGCCGCCAGAAGGAGCTGTGCAAGAGGAAGCCCCACCTGCTGCCCAGCATCCGCGAGGGCGCGCGGCTGGGCATCCAGGAGTGCCGGAGCCAATTCAGGCACGAGCGGTGGAACTGCCTCCTGCTGCCCCCCGACTCCGACTTCTCCGTCTTCGGCGCCGAGCTGAGCAGCGGTGAGTCCGCGGGGGCTGGGGGGAGAGCGCCAGCTGCTGGGGGGGGGGGATCCCGAGCCCGCTGGTGCCTGCCAAGCCTTGGCCGCCGACCAGCGTTCGCCCCACCTGCAGCGCAGCGGGGCTCCCCGTCCCCCGGGAGGGCGCGATCCGCCCATGTGCCGGGGCCAGACTGGGGCGCCGGGCGGGGACGAGCCAGAGGCTGGGGTGGGTGTGAACGTTGCAGGGAGAGCAAAGGCTCGGCTCCCCCGCAACCTGTCCTCGCTTGTGGAGGGCAGAGGGGCCGGGAGGGGGGAATCCCAAGGGCCGCCCGTGCCCAGCGCCCCCCGTGCGTCCCCTCCATCAGCTGCTCTTCAGATACTGGCTGGCTTTAAATATGGGAGTAGTCAATGGGAATTGGCTGAATCAAGCCTTAAACTAGGGGTAAATTTGTCTGTATTAGATGAAAGCATCGGATCCTGCAAGAAGCTCTCTCCGAGCTCTCCTGGAGCCTTGCTGACTTGGCATCTATAGTGGAGCAGTTTGTAGGGTCTGGGACCAATTTAACAATTAAACACCTGTCAGATGCTTATGGCTTTAGATACTGTTAACAAGTTATGACCAAGGCAGGGATGGCACACACATACAGAGGAGTGAGTAGTGTCATTGCTCCCAAACACTTTTGCACATGGTTCAGTTTACTCACATGAGTATTCCCACTGAAGTCCTGTGCCGAAGGTTACTCATCCATGTCAGTGTTCGCAGGATTTGGGTTCAATCCCATGCTACTTGCCTGAATGAAGAGTGCACAATCAGGTCCTTATTCAGTAGTTTAAGATTGTATTTTGTTCCTATGTAATGGTCACTAAATGCTATCACTTGTGAAATAAACCACAAAAATAAATAACTAAAAATAAGCAATACAAATTAATGTAAATTCAGAAAGGGCCATCCTTGCACATAACATTATTCATGTGAATACTCCTGTGGACATCAATTGGGCCCAAACTGAGGGACTGACCCTGCAGATACTTACACACAAGTGTCTTTACTAGTGTGAATAGTCTCGTTGGTGTTTTTTAAGGGAAAAATTGTTTTGGTGCCATCAAAACACTCTAGTAGAAATGAAGTTCCTTTTCAGTGAGCAGTATGGAATAACTAAAACTCTCTTTTATAACAGTGGAGAAAATAGTAGTTCTTCAAATGATGGCAGGATGTTTTAAATGGTCTTAATGGTGTTCTAACCTTACCAAAGCCTTCAAAGATATCAGGCCAGATTCTCTGGGGCATTCGCTTTATGCCACGCCTCCAGCAGAATTTGGCTCTAAAGCTGGCTTAACCAGCATGGGAAGAGTCATCCCAGGGCAAAGATCATCCATTGGTGGCATAAAGATAGCACTGGGGCTTTATGCCACTTCCCCTTCTTAATGCCAGCCTACCAGAGAAAAGGGGGTATGGCCAAAACACCCTTGTGCCACTCTGATCCCTGGCTGTGGTTTCAGCTTCTTGTGATTGTTGCACCCTTTGTAAATTAGAACAGCCCTGAGGTTCTTAAAGGTGGTATACAGTGGGATCTGGCCCTGTACCATGGCAACACTATGATCCTGGGTGTGCACAGGTGAGCTTCGGGTTGCCCCATGATCTGAACCATTTTCTCCTTATTCAAATCAGTATTAATGGTGGAAAGCAGCAGGGCTGGTCAGAAATTTTCAACTGAAATTTATTTTTGAAATTTGGTCAAAATTTTCTGATGCCAAAAAACCCAAAATCCACTTCTGAAAGTGGCGAACAAAATGACACACGCTCAGAATGAAGTAGCATAGTTAAGGGAACAGTCCTGAAAAAAATCAAATGTATGTGAGTAGTCCTTCCGCATCTGTGAAGTCTTGTTAGGTTGTTACACCATTACACCTGTGTAACTTCATGAGTCAGGCTCACTGACATCAGTGGGATATGGTGTAAATAATAACTGTAGAGCTCTTTCATTATTCCCCTTGAATAATAGCTACTGGGGATTGACTTCCAAGATTCATTTGTGAAAATTAATAGTGGTCAGATGTGGTTAATCTCTAAAATAACATTTCAATGCATTCCTTTTAGGCACCAAGGAAACAGCCTTTATATATGCAGTGACGGCGGCAGGCCTTGTACATGCAGTGACTCGATCATGCAGTGCAGGAAATATGACTGAGTGCTCCTGTGATACAAACCTGCAAAACGGTGGCTCAGCCACTGAAGGCTGGCACTGGGGTGGCTGCTCTGATGACATCCATTATGGAATGTGGTTTAGCAGAAAGTTCTTAGATGGGCCTATTAAGAATATAACTGGAAAAGACGGGAACGGACTGATCTCAATGAACCTGCACAATAACGAGGCTGGAAGGCAGGTATGCATTAGAAGTTAGAAATCGAACCAAATGCTCGTTAGATTTAACTGTCCAAAGTGGCATTAATGCAAAGAGGCCTGATTCTGACTGCAAGTAAGGATTGGGCCCATGGCAAGAGCCAAACTAAAATCTCCAGAGCAAAGAATTTCAAAACTGAGGCTAAAAATCCAGGCTATCATCTATCTCACTCACTTTATAGTTAAAAAATAAAATCCACAAAATAATTTTGAGTCAGAGGTGGAATGCAGTAGAGACTTTTACCTTTCATGCCCCTCCTTTAGTAAAATTAACCACACACTTCTCAGAATAATGCTTGTGGCTTTATTTCCTTTCAGTTATATACAGTGGGCTGCCTTTTTTTTTTTTTTTTGGAACCTTTCTGTGAGTTGACAGAGTGGACATCAGGTTTCTTAGCGGGTATAGTCTATTTTTTTAAGAATTGCTCTTTACTTTGTTGCCCACAGTGTATTACATGCTGTTAAATACACCCATGAATAAGCATTTTTAGACAATTTATATACAGTCTTTTCCTGAAAGAAGCTGAGCACCCACAACTCTCAGGGAAGTCAGCATAAGCTTTGAAATCAGTTGCAAAACTCCCATTGACTTCAGCAGGATCAGGATTAGGGCCTGCTGTCTGCAATGATCAGGCGCTTGCCTATCGCTCTCTGAGCTCTACCTACACTTAAAATTAAATAAAAAATGTTAGCATTGAGTACCACAGTTAGATTGAGGTAGCCCCTTGTCTTGACCATTTCCATTGATGTAGGCAGCATCTATGCTATAGCAGCATAGCTATAGCTGTGTGGCTGTAGTGTAGATAATCCCAGAGTAGTTGAGATCAATGGACTGATTTGCAGAGTAAGGTACCACTTTGTGTGAATGAGGATGGCAGAATCTGCCCCAATGAGAATCTAGAAATTTAGGACCTTACAGGATTGCAGGCATTTTGTAATACAGAACTCTGCAGTACAGCACAGAAAAGAGCACTGTAGAAATCATTGGGTGCCCACACCTTAGTTTATGCTGCATTTTTCTACAGCGCAGCACTGGTTTTTGTATTAAAGAAATTTCATCCATAGCAAGCTTGAAGCAGTTAATGATCTTTAGCCACACTGTTTTTGCAGAAGAGCTGGAATTGTTGTTAAATACCCTTGGAGAAAGTATGCAGACTATTCTGTGTAATTTCCATACAGTAAATATTTTTCAACTTAGCTGTGAGCTGTAGGGTAAAGCAAATATTGCAGCCTTTATGCAAAGTGAAAGCAAAAGCAGCCCTCATTATCTGCAGTTAGGATTTTACTCTAACTATGGTATTAGTGAGTAAAATAGCAGCATAAATTCTCTTGATTGTCCTAATTTCAAAATCCTTAAATAGACGTTGGAAAGAATTTAAACTGGTGTTCTGGGGCCTACAAGAAGGAGGTTTTGCAAGATATTGTGCTATCCTGTGACCTTGCATAATAAATACCATCGTGTTTCTGATGCCATGTCATTGCAAGAATAGTCTTCCAGGGAGTGATGTGACACCATTCATTTGGAATAACTGGTACTGGCTTTGGTATGTGTAGAATACTCCAGTTCCTGTTCCATCTCCACTCCGAACCCTATGCCTAAGCTTTGATATCCTAGTTTGCTCTAGGACATGTAACTTAGAAAGTAGGAGGGATCGGAAGATCAAAAAGGAAGAGTGGTCCAGTGTTTACTAGTCTGAGACTTGGAAGATCAACGTTCAATTCCCTGTTCTGTCACAGAGTTCCTGTGGCAAGTCATTTAGGCCCAGATCCTCAAAGGTATTAAGGGAGTTGGGCACCTAAATACTTTTGAGGCTGCGGGCCTTAGCTTCACTATGTCTCAGCTGCCCTTCTGTAAATGGGAGGAAATAATTCTACCTTACCTGACAGGTGTTGTGATAGGTGAATAGACTTGTGATTGTGAGGTGCTCAGATACTATGATACTTAAGATATCTAGACAGACTGGGGGCCAAACACTCCCTTCTGGTTCCACAAGTAGAAAGAAGAAAAAGGAATCGAACTGGGTGGGGTGGGCTCCGTCGTATGCAACCCCTGTTTCTCCAAGCACTGTAGAAACGTCTCCCTAGATGCTTCTTGAAAATAAGTGGGTACAAGTGAGCTGGTGACAGGAGGGGTTAGTCTCAGGAGTCTACTCCCCGGTTCCATGGAAATTCCAAGTGTATGTTAATTCTGACCCTTTCATACTGAACATACACTGTACCCCTCTTGCTAAGAGGAAGTTGGAGGCAGCAGCAGTCAGGACCAGGGCCGGTGCAACAACTAGGCGGTCGCCTAGGGCGCCAAGTGGTTGGGGGCAGCGGTGGAGCGGAGGTGAGCTGGGGCAGTGGGGCGCCGGGAGGGCCGCCCGCAGCAAGTAATGGGGGGGGGGGCGGCGCACAGGGGACCCGCTCCCTGCCCCAGCCGACCTCTCCTCCGCCTTCTCCCCTGAGCACCGCCCTGCTCTGATTCTCTCCCTCCCAGGCTTGCGTGCCGAACAGCTGATTGGTGCCGCAAGTCTGGGAGGCGGGAGAAGCGGCGGCGTGCTCGGGGAGGAGGCGGAGCAGAGGTGAGCTGCTGCACGCAGCTCCCTGGGCCAAGGGAGGGGGCGATGGGGATCTGCTGCAGGGGGTCTGCCCGGGCCGAGGGGAGGGGGCGGCAGGGAGCTGCCGCGGGGGGGCTCCCTGGGCCAAGGCAAGGGGGGCGGCAGCGGGGAGCAAGGTAGAAGTTTCGCCTAGGGCGTGAAACCTCCTTGCATCGGCCCTGGTCAGGACCATTATGAGAACGCTGCTCCTACAGGAGCTGTGGTGCTGGGGAAGGGAGATGTGGCAGCATGCAGCTTCCATATGGATTTCCTTGGTCTCTGGTGGGTCTCAGAGGAAGGAACCTCACACCTTTCTCTTGGGGGTGGGTGCAAACCCCTCCTCCCTCAGGGAATGATCAGGCTAAAACTGAGAGTCTGAACTCACTGGGTTCCATGTCCCCTAAAGGAATATACTAACTGACCCATCAGAATATTTTATTGACAGATAGAGGAACTCACAAGTGTATTGCACTTCTTAGCTCCAAACATATTAGATAATGATTAGGGGACAGGATGGCTCAGAGGATGGCTAATGGAGCCATTTGGAATTGGTTATTGGCATGATACTGAATGAAATGTCACCTGCTCAGTTTGCCTGTGTGAAATGAGATGATGGTCTCATCAAGGTCCAGGTAACTGTCATCAGAACCACAATCCCTGTTGGCACTCTTGGTGACCGCATCGGCAGAGTGGATTGAGTGGGTATGGACTGAAGTACTTACTCTGCCCTGTCATTGCTCCAAATGGGGCTGCTGCTTACAGACCAGCGTGTGTGGTCTAAACAGAGGATTCAGCCACCAGTGTAGCACCTTTCACAAACACTAAATTCACCTCACGTCTCTGTATACACACCTGCATACATAACCCATAAAAGCACTGCAGTGCATGTGACAGTGCCCATATCACATGAGGTTCTAGCTGTAGTGGTCCAGAACATATTGTACTTTGAAATGCCCTCAGATTATGCAGAAACAGTAGACCATTGTTTCCAGCATCCTGACACAATCTGGTCTGCTTTCATTTAGATGCTTACCTATGACGTTTGGCCTCATGCATAGAAGCTTGTTCCATGGCAATCTGTTGTTGCAGTCAGAATATGAATACACAGCCTCACAATGCTATCCTTGCAGTCACCTTTTAGAGCAGAACCACACTTTAATAAGGAAGGTGCATCCCACATCATGAAATACCATGGGGAGAGGTGATCAGAAACACTTAGATAGTCATAGACCAGACCAGAGGTGAGAGTGAGGCTCACATCATTCCTTTGCCCTTTTTCATTTATGTAGCCCCAATCCTCCAAACACACACATGCTTAATTTTACACACAAGAGTAGCCCCACTAACTTCAATGGGGCTATTCATGTGTGGAAAGTGAAGTTTGTGAAATTTGCAACATCAGGGCATATGTTTGTACAGCGCCTAGCACAATATGGTTTGTCTACTTGGGGATGCTACATTTTATCATAATACATATAACTAATAATGGTACCTAGGATAATACTTTGAAATAGCATCTCTTTGTAAAACAGGCTTACTGTTTACATTCTCTGTATGGTTTCTGTTTTTGTCATTTTTGTTAGCTTCTCAGGTTATTTACATTGTAACAATGGCCCTCTCCTCTCAGAGCCTAGCTTCTCCTCTGCCTTGATCATAGTGAAGTCTTAATGCCAAAGCTGTGACTATCCAATCATTTCCTTATCAACTGATTCTGAAGATACAAACACAGGATTATGACTGTACAAATAAGTAGTGAGGAAGAGAACACAAGTATCTGTCGTAATTGCAGTGGTGAATCAGAGTGTTACTGGAAGACTGTTATAAATTAGGGATGCCCAAGGGTGGTCTGGGCATAGGTCCTATCCCCCATTCTTGCAGAGGAGCAGTTTGGGTGTTCCTACTGCCTGCTGTCCATCCGGACATAGCAGCTTCCAGCTCCAGATATGGCCCACCGGCACTGTTCCCTGTAAGCTGTGCGTGTCTGTGTGCGCACACAGATCCTAAACCCAGCGCACATGGCGAAACACTGTGTGCACAAAAATTTGCACAGAAGCACAACAATTTGCACAGAAATTTTTTGCAAACACGGCCTGTCAAAAATTAGAGGAAACATTGCCCACAGGGTCTAGAAATGTTGCCTTCATCTCCTTCCCAGTTCACTAGGTTCCATCTGCATTGACTAATGGTTCTAACAGGTCAGGGCAGATGCCTGCTATTCCTCTTTAATGGCTCTGTGAATGCCTCACTTGTTTGACTTACCAGCGACCTCGAGCAACAAGCAATTTCTGTTCATGCACCAAGGAAGGTACAAGTCCAAGCAAATATGCTCGTGTATTTTTAATAATGTTTGTAGAGTTATACATAATTAGATGTGACCTTGACGATCCAGGCACGTTGCCAGCGCAGCCCTCAGTATCACTCTGGGCTCAATCTGGCAACGTGCTGAAAGCCCTGAACTCCCACTGAAGTCAATGGGACCTAGTCAGGGCAGGGTCCAGAGCTTCAGCCACACTGATAGAAATGTGTTCATTTTTTGTTCCAAATTTACCATCATGTTAAAACTTAAGGCAGGGACAAATCACTTCCTCTGCACCAAATTATAACAACTACTCCTTTGTTAAACTTTGGTGTGTGGAGGAGGGGCGGGGTTGGTGCCAGTCAACACACAAATAAAGATAGTCCTGGGTCCTTGGAGTTTGCAGCCTAAGACCCTGACTCTTAAATCTGCCCTTTGTGGATGGAGCAGTCCCCCTGATGTCACTAAGGCTCTGCATGAGGGCAGGGCTACAGTGGCTCTGATCAGTCTGCAGGATAAAGTAAGAGTTGTTGTGAAACCCAGAGGAAGGTGTTAAATTGGTATTTTTCCTCTCTCCCCCCCCCCTTTCTTTCCTCTCCTTTTATAAATGCTAGGGTGGGGAAGGCATGTGATGGACATGGGCGAGTGTATGTGGGCAGTGGGTCTTTGGGAGGGATTTGAGTAAACAGAGGACAAGTTTTTTCCTGGGGATGTTGAAGAATTTGCTCCGTAGTTTATGTGGAAGTGTGTGTTCCTGTACAGATCTTCTAAGATCTCCTAAGATCTTTGTATTGGTGGTAAAGATACTCAAACTGGAAAACACACCAAACTCTATTGCCTTATTAGTCTGCTGTAGGCTTACCCCAAGGTCCCTTTTACACTCAGTTGTTATGAATCAGAGTAAATGCCCCTTAAACTTTCTGCACTAATAGCTTAAAGAATGTATATACTTTGCTGTATAAAGAGTTTAAAGAGAAGCTTGTAGCTCCACTATCAAGTCTTAAAAATCAGCCTTTTTTAACACTCTCCAGCTACTGGTGCTTCAAAACAATGTCATCAATAAATTGTTCTGTGATTAAAATATATACATGAGTTGTGGGAGTGTAGGACAGGGACAAGTTAGATACACTACAGACAACTATAATATGGACTTTTCCACACAATTACCAATGAATCCATAGGGAGTGTTAATAATGGAGACGTTAAAAAAAATTTGGCTTCATCATTTTGCTAAGTCTGCGTATATGATAGTTTTTTAAACTTTTCCAGAGCTGTGTCACGTGTACCAATAGACACACCTTGTTGTTTACTTCTACATATGACCATCCATGAGAGATTGAAGGGGAAGCCGTTACGCTCAGTCTGCTAAAGATCTGAGCTGCAGTCCTGGCTGTAGGAAGTTAGTGCTTTGTTTACAGTCTACAGTTTTTCAAGGCTCGCTCCCATATAAGCTCTGCCTAGATTCTTGTGTGCGCTGCAGAAGCCTAATTAAGGCTGCAGACACCCTTTGCCCTGCAGACAGTTTTTATTAAATCGACTTATATCTGAAAAGGATTTAAAATTTATTCCACCCAACAGAAACACTTCAAACAGGAAAGTATTAACTCTACTAATATTTCTAAAATACTGCAGTTATAAAAAACATGGATAAGTTACATTATCAAAGCATGTTAGCTAGTATTTGTGTGCAGTGAAAAAATGCATTGAAAACAAGACGTTAATGGCAAACCTAACTTAATACCTACCCTACCTACCTACAACAGGAGAGCCTGATCCTGTCCGTGTTACAGCCACCTGGGACTTCACCTAAGCCCCTAGATCTAAATGTCCTCCGCTAAATCCACTCTTATTCCCAAACTGTGCACTGTTAAACATCATTGCTATGTTCCACTCAAGAGGTGGATGCATTTCAGCGATGGGTGGAATGATTAAGTATATGTAGTTTGGGGGAAACGTTGAATCCTTCAGAATGAAAAAAAGGCATAAATGCCAATTTTGAAGGAGTAATAATGGAAACTTACAACTTATTTTGTCTTGCTAAGATGAGCTGCAGCTGGTCAGCACCTCGAAAAAGTCAGGCCGTGTGTGTGTCTCCAGCTAGGTACCCAGAGCGAGTAGCCACTAAAACTTTGTCCCTGCTGTGGCCTTATTTCCCCATCAGTAAAATGCTTGGAGATCTATGGATTACCAGCGAATGAGCAGTATTTTTAATGAATGAGGGAATATGGTGGAATTAAAGTCTGAATATTGGTCTTGATTTGTTTTCAGGCTGTAGCAAAGCTGTTGTCAGTGGATTGCCGTTGTCATGGAGTTTCTGGGTCCTGTGCTGTAAAAACTTGTTGGAAAACTATGTCTTCATTTGAAAAGATTGGCCAGTATTTAAAAGATAGATATGAAAACAGTATACAGATATCAGACAGACTGAAGAAAAAGCTACGCAGGAAAGAAAAAACCCAACGGAAAATACCAATCCGCAAGGAAGATCTTCTCTACATAAACAAGTCGCCCAACTACTGTGTAGAGGATCGCAGACTCGGGATTCCTGGAACACAGGGAAGGGAATGCAACCGCACTTCAGAGGGACCAGATGGTTGCAACCTCCTCTGCTGTGGCCGTGGTTACAACACTCATGTGGTCAGACACGTGGAGAGGTGCGAATGCAAGTTTGTCTGGTGCTGCTACGTACGCTGCAGAAGGTGTGAGAGCATGACTGATGTTCATACCTGCAAATGAGATAATCTGCCTCCGAAAACCAAAGCAACTTCTTCCTGCTGAACAGGACTCATTCCTCCTGTGTTGGGATAACAAGAGGATCAATCTCAGTAACAGAGCTCACGGAATGTATTGTATTCCAAACGGTTTGGTTTCTAACCAAAAGAGCAACTCAAGACAAAGAGTAGCCTGCACAAAGTGATAAAGTAACAGCAAAAAAGGCCATGCCTTTTGAGAAGTCCAGGTGGATAGGTGACACATTTGAATATGTAACTCCACAGTTAGTTAGGGGCATTAAACTTTTCATCAGCAACAGCCATAACATTATGATCAAGAATTGCCTTAACATTGTCAATAAATACAATGGAAAAAAGTCAAGAAGAGGTACTGGCTTTTAATGGCCACAGACTGAAGGGATACTGGACATGTGAGAGGTGTCCTGGAGTCCTCACTCCCATCTGTTAATAAAGGGAACCTTTCAAGAACTAGAATTACCCATGTATGGCTTGTTCCTGCATGCTGCTGAAAGAAATGAGAATGCAAAGCTCTACTGTTGAACATGCAGTGCTTGATTAGCCATTGTACAGTCACGTAGTGTAAATGTGTTGGTGCTCAGTAATGTGAGCTGAGTACGTGGGAGAGTGGGGATAATGGGTATATTTCGGGTGGAGATGGGGCATGGCCAGGCCATTGGTGCTGGAGTTCATTCTAGTGAATGCAAATAATGTGCACAGTAGCTGCCATTTTTAGTATTTTCACAAGCCCATCACTCAAATGCGCTTAGAACAAGTGAAAGGGGGGCAGTTGTGTAGGACAGAATGGTAGCTGAAGGAAACAGACTGCTGCAGCCTGCTCCTCCAGGTCTCATATATGCGTGGGGCACAGTGTTCTTGCCAGCCCCATACCCATACCTTTAGCCCCACTGCCCTCAGCGTACTGTACCGTTGGGTCAAAATTAACAATTCACCATCTTCAGCTGTTTTGGTGGTGGCTTTAGCTCTGGTTCTCTTAATCCTTAGACACATCACATGCAGGATCAAACCAGGAGAAATTTATCATAAAGGGAAATAAATGTCAAAAACAGAACTTGTTTTTCTCCTGCCTTTAAGAACATAAGTATGGTCATATTGGATCAGACCAATGATCCATCTAGCCCAGTATCCTGTCTTCTGACAGTGGCTGGTACCAAATGCTGCAAAGGGAATGAATGGAACAGGGCAATTTATTGAATGTTCTGTCCCGTCATCCAGTCCCAGCTTCTGGCAGTCAGAGTTTAGGGACCCCCAGAGCATAGAGTTGCATCCCAGACCTGCTTGCCTAATAGCCGTTGACGGACCTATCCACCATGAATATCTTTGCAGCTACAGTAGCTAGAATATTTCAATAGGTCATTCCCCAGCCAGTGTTGCTTATAAAACAAGATCAAATGCATAATGTATTTGATAGATTGGCTCACACCATTAAAATATTTACTGATATTTTTTCCCCATTCAGGGATTAGGCATTACCCATGCATAGCTTGTTCCTGCACACTGCTGAAAGAAATGGGGATGCAAAGCTCAACTGTTGAACATGCAGTGTTTGCTCAGCAACTGTGCAGAGGCATCCATGTAGTATATGAAATGCATCTGGTGCTCATTGTTTATTTGTATGTAATTATGTGTTAAATACTGCTTTAAAAGCAGTGTGTGAAAGGGTTTTGGTTGCTGAAATATACAAAGATGTATTTTTGATAAGATAAAGTTTATATTTTGTAAATATTTAAATTATGCAAGTTATAGAAAAGGCTTTAAAGGTATGTGTATTAAGTTCCCTGAACTAACATTAGATTACGTTTGACATTTTCTGGTTAGACCTGTTACTGTTGCAGTAGCTTTTAACTGACTTTTATTCGCTCGTGTAAGGGGAAAACATGTATTTGAGCTATTACATAAATGACTTATTTCTTACCAGCAGGGCACTTTTAGATATTACAGCTAAAATACACCTATTATGACACACTGAGAATTTAATTTTTGAAATGAGCAATTGAATTATACATTTTCCTTTTCCTCTTAATTTTGCTTTGCAACTTATTCACTGAGTGAAATCCTGGCCCTTTTGAAGTCAACGGCAAAACTCCCATTAACATCAGCGAGGCTAGGATTTCACCTATGGAATCTTATCAACTGTAATTTTTAAAAACAAACTAGCATAGACATTTTAGTTGAGAATTTAAAAGTTGTTTAGGTGCCTAATTCTCATCAACTTTAATTAAATTTCTAATTTAATTGGGTGTTGAGATCCCTTAGCTAGGTTTGAAAATCTCAGCCTTTACTCTCATTTGTTTGAGGAAGACCTAGAGAACACAACAAACACTTCCATTTGTTTTGTACTTACGTTATTTTTCTTGTACATGATGATACTGGATTTCTCCTCATATTTCCTGTTCGATTTACATATGAGGTTTTCTAAAGAAGCAAACTACATTTACTGACATCAGAACCACTCAAGAAAGATTCCAGCTGGGTGAAATTCACCACCGTTGCCAAGTCAGCACAAGGCCTGACTCTGTTTTGAGGGCTAAAGTGTGACATACATGGTTCAAATGCTTTGTGCTGGTCCCTGATGGATATGTATCTTACAAACCACCAGTGACAGGGATTCCATAATGGGAGTTTTTCCTGTATGATGACTGCAAGCTATGATAATTTATAAAATATGGGATTACAGTACTCTTGAAGGGGTATGTTACCATAGAGGGGCACAATATATAATTTCTCCTTAAAGAACAGATTTTCCCCAAATCTAAATTGGATTAAAGAAGGGATAGTAGAAAGAGATACTCCCTCTCGTACCTTAGATGGGAGAAGCTGCTTCTCTCAGTCACGTTCCTTCACTTTGTCATTTTTGTAAGCATGGAGCAGCAATTTGTGAAAAGTAGCAAAGCTGTGAAAAATGCCACAGGTCTATTTTTTCCAAACAAAGAATAATTATGACCTCTTCTTTAAACTCAAACTATGTTAATTATTTATGCCAGTTTCAGAAAAACCATGGGCTGGTATTTTAGGGAGAGAAGTTTAAACATGATTGGGCTAAATTCATCCTGGGAACAATTTTGTCAAGGTCAGTGAAGTTACACTCAGGATGAATTTGGCCCATTTTGTTTGCATGCTAATTGTGTAATTTACCAGTCTCTGTGGACAGTGATAGCGAGAGAAAACTACCTATTGAGTGGAGATCTCTCACTAAAGGAAAAAATATATTGCTACGGAAATTCTCTCTCTTATTGGCCAAATTGCTCTGTGCTGGGACAGCACTTTCTAGTGCATTGCCTAAATTGCAGGATGCATAGTGAACACTACAGATATATGTAGCAAGAACAAAATGTAGGTAGAGAGCAAAAGTCAGTGTGGGCCAGTCAGAGGACATAGTCAAAAGGATACATATTAGGACTGAGATATTCAAAGGAGCATATAAGTGTCAAGTGTCCAGCTTCCATTGATTTTTATTAGGCGTTGGTTACATGACTTCTTTGAAAATCTCAACCTAGGATGTTTGTGTCACACTTTTAAAAGTTATAAATGACTCATTGGCAGTGAGCACTGTAGCAACAATATTTGCTAAGAGATATGGCTCCGTTAATATTAAATACCTAGCTCAAATATAGCACTTTTCATCTATAGATCTCAAAGTGCTTTACAAAGAAAATTGGTACCATTAATCCTATTTTACATGTGGAGATGCATAGAGAGGCAAAGTGACTTGCCCAAGGTTGTCCAGCAGAGCAGTAGCAGTCCTGGGACTAGAACCCAGGTCTCCTGAGCCCCTGTCCAGTGCTCTATCCTGCGGCTGTTTTCTACTCCAGCTATTGGGAAAAGGAAGGTGACTTACTTTATAGTAACTGGAGTTCTTTGAGATGTGTGGTCCCTGCAGGTATTTAGAATGGGTGCATGTGTGCTCGGGCCTGGAAATTCTTCAAAAGCAGCATCTGTTGGGCTGCACCTCCTTGTGCTGCGAACTGAGAAGTGGACCCACTGCCCCTTCATTTCCTACTCTACCACAAATCACATGCAGATACAAAGCAGAGGGGAAAGAAGGTGGGTTGTGAATACCCACGGGGACCACACATCTGGAAGAATTCCAGTTACCATAAGGTAAGTAACTTTCCTTTCTTCGAGTGCTGATCCCCATGCGTACTCACTGTGGGTGGTTCCTAGGCAGTGCTTATTTAGGAGGGATGTGCGTGCAAGTACATGGCACCACAGTCTGCAGGATGGCTGAACCAAAGGATGCACCATCTGCTGAACTCCAAGTGACTGCTCTGCAGATTTCAGAAAGAGGGACACCTTGCAGTGATGCGGCAGCCTGTGCCCTAGTTGCGTGAGCTGATACCAGGTGAAGGAGGAGTTGCTGTGAGCTACTAGCAGAGGAAGATGCACCCACAGATCCACCTTGAGAGTCTCTGAGAAGATAGGGCCTCACCCCTCATTCTTTTGGCAAATGAAGTGAGCAGTCAAGGAGATTATCAAAATGGCTTTGTTCAATCCAGGTAGAAAGCCAGGGCCCTTCGAACATCTAGACAGAATAATCTCATGTTGTCTGTAGTGTGGTGGGACTTTGGGTAAAATATAGGCAGATGAACCATGTAATTCAGATGAAGTCTGCCGGGACCTTAGGAATAAACGTCGGATATAATCAGAAGGACACTGTCTGTATGAAAGACAGTATAAGGTGGCTCTGCCCTGAGGGCACCAAGCACACCTACTCTCCGAGCTAAAGTAATGGCTGTCAAAAAGCTAGTTTCGTTGATAAATGCAGGAAGGAGCATGAACCCAAGGGCTCAAAGGGTGGCCGCATAATTGCCGCTAGTACTCAGTTCGGATTGCAGGGTGGTGTAGGTTGAGACACAGGAGGAAAAGTTCTAGCACTGCTTTTGTGGGATGAGTAAAAACTGAGTAGCTCTCTGTAAGAGGGTGCAAATGTGCTGCAAGATGCACTTTCAGGAAGCTGACTGGAAGTCCTGGTGTCTTTAGGAAGAGGAGGTAATCAAGGCGATAGGGAAGTTCTGGAGGAAGGATGCGAAGTGGAAGCACTTTTCCCTGTCATCTAAAACACGTAGAAGAGTTTCTACTATTAAGCAAGATGGATTGTGCTGCTTTTGAACAGGTTCATTTTAAGTCTGTTCGCCACCAAAACCCAGCTGTCAGCTGGAAGGAAGTCAAGTTGGGATGGTTGGTTTTGTCCCCCATTCTGAGACAGGAATGTGGGAAGTGACTGCAGGTGGTCAATTGCAGGGCTATGGTGAACCAAACTGACACAGCCACTATTGTGCTATTACAATTACTGTCTCTGTGTATTTTCCAGAGAACACAAGATATGAGGGGAATGGGAAGAAAGAAATATGTTAACACTTCTGAAAATAGGAGTAGGAAGGCATCCCCTCTGGAGTCTGGACCCTGGCCATTGCTAGTGTAATAAGCTCGGCATTTCATGTTTTCTTGGGTGGCAAAGAGGTCCCAGGATGGGTACCCTCATTGTTGGAAGATTCGTTGGACCAACAAATAACAGAGATCCCACTCGTCGTCATTGTTAAAATGCCTGCTGAGCCTGTCTGTCAGGGAATTCATGACTCCCAGAAGAGGTGCTGCTAAGAAGATAATGTTGGGTTGGATGCATCCGTTCCCTATTCATACTGCTTCCTTACAGAAGGGTGTAAATCACTTCTCACTGCTTGTTTATGTAATAAACAGCGGTTGTGGTCTGCCATCCTGGAAAGACATGGGGTAGGTGATTGCTGAATGGGGGTTGAAGGTGGTGACAGAACACATGGTTAGCAGTGATTGAACGATTTGTCAAAATACCATTTCAGAATGTCATCTCTCTGCTGGGGCTGGGAATCAGGGAGCGGTGGATGGACACTGTTTTGATGTCCTATACTAACAACAGTTCCATCAGGATTGGGGACTCCAGATCACAATAGGTGGCCAAATCCATCTAGAAGGGTGTATCCCTGTTTCGCTGGAGGAAAGCTTGTCGGAGTCTTGTTTTGGGACAGATAGTTGAGGCTGAGACCTGTGGTGTGATACCATCGGTGTTCAGGGCACGTGCTCCTTATCATCTTTGCATTGCTCAGAGGACAGTTTTGGAGTAGCAGATGTTCCTAGTACCACTGGTGCCTGCCCAATCTCACCATGAGCTCCAGGTGAACCCTGTCTAAGGCCAGGCTTCAGCAAGACTCCAGAAGGGGAAAAGCTGCTCTCTTCTTTGAAGAATAATGAGCAGACTTCTCAGTCGTCTTGTGCGTCTCCTTACCCTCATCGTGCTTGCTCTTAATGGAGTCTTTCAGCTTGGTGGGGCATTCCGTTGGTGCTGGCAGAATGTTACTCAGTGGTTCTGGCTGATGAGTTGGAGAACAAGAGGACCCTGGATCTGATCTTGGGCCTCAAGGCTAGCTCCATGAAGTGTTGGCAGAGCTGGAACTCCCGAGCTTGCCTAGTGTGAGAAGGAAAGGAGTGGCAAATCCCACACTTAGATGGGATGTGTGCCTACCCTAAGCGGTAGAGGCACGCGTTGTGAGGGTCGCTCACCCGGAAGACCCAGGGGCAGGTGAGGCAAGATTTAAAGCCCAGAACCCTGGGCATAAGGCCCCAGAGTTGGGAAAAGACAGGGTGACGAATCACACACACACACACACACACACACTACCCCCACACTAACTAAACTAGACTTATGCAAACTATCTAAAAATCAATAACTATTTACATGTAAACATCAAGTGGAAGAAGGGAATACTGGCACAGGAGAATTTCCATCACAGACCACAAGCAGTAAAAGAGGAACTGAAGGGTGTGGTTGGTCCATGTCACCACTTATGCCCTTGGTTTGAAGCACAAAGAGACATAATGCACAGTGCAGACTAGCAGACACTGCTATTGAAGAATTTCTGCTCCTGGACTCATGGAGCACCTGACCACCAACAGTGATTACCCTTAGGGACCAGTACTCAAAGAAGAAATTGTGGTTTATCAGTTACAACTGTATGGTAACTGCTGGCATTTTAATATCAACCACAGCATCAGCAATAAGAAAACGATCCCCACTGTAGCCTCCAGTAATTTTTTAAAACAAGCAATAGTAATGTAAACAACTCTGAAAATGCATTTCTTAAACATGGACTCTCATGATTCATATTTCTGGAAGGCAGTTGTGTTTCTTTTACAGACAGGTGGCAAATGGTGTAACTCCATTGAATTGAGTGGTATCTATAAAGTCTAATTACAACATTAATTTCAGATAACTAATGCCAAAATATATCTGACCCTGATCTAGGTTCTGCTGTCACACTAGTTTAACTTCTGTGTAGCTCCACTAACTTCTGTGGTCTAGCTCATGTTTTACACCAGCATAGAGAACAGAATCAGTCCCTTTACCAATGTGCCAGTTTAGTAGGATTGAAAATATGGTAGAAGATCTGGAATGCGACACTGCAATTCATTTTGCAGATATCTCAGTGATTTGTGATCACCATAGATGGGATTGGAATCAGGATTCAAGAACTTAATCTAAATGCACCATTCCTGATGTACAGTAGCTATCTTTTAGTTAGATTGCTAAACAATGGGATGTAATAAATAATGGCAAAAGTCACTAAACTTTTAAAAAACCCACAACTAATTTAGGGCTTGTCTACGTGGTACATTAGTGTGCATCAGCTTGGGTGCAAATTCTAGTGTGCACCAGAATGGTACACGCTAACTGTCCATGTGGACCCTTCTAGGGCACATTAAAGATTCCCTAGTGTGCACTGACATAATCCTGTTTCAAATCAAACAGTACTAAGTCAGCATCCACTAGGGAATTTCTAGTGCACACCAGCAGAGGGTGTGAGAACAGTTGGTGAGAGACACACCTCAGCTGGTGAGCACTAATGCACCAAATATAGAAGCTCTTAATACACTAATTGAACAACTGGATGTAGGTCCAGATATTTAATATAGCTACATGACATATAGTGCCATGTATCTTAGGAAATCTGCTACTGATCTTGAGTCCACTAGCAAGGTAGAAAATTCCATCACATACACAAGATCAGAATCTGTCTTGTAGTTTGGTCATTTTTCTAACTCTCATGTGTCTACAACTAGGCAACTTAACTGTTAAACAGCTGTGCACTTGCCCATGTTTTTGCTTAAATCAAACACAGTTTGGTATGATCAAACCTGTAATATGTATGGTTCAAACTTTTTAATTTTAAAAAAAAGTTGAAACTTACTATTGGGAAGGATTTTTGTAACCTCTTTCCCAGAAAGCTCTGAAAATTCGTGCCTTATTGGGAGACAGAATGAAATGTTTTATGATCACTTCTGTTTTCTACAGCCGAGACTAGAAACTTTAAACTATGGGTTAAAAAAAAATGATCATTCCTAAGGTTACATTATTCATTTCCTTTTGTGCTGAAGGGTGTATTGTACCCCGTCAATAGCAAAGAAACAGGTCCATGACTGAAATAATATCCTTTTCTCCCCTGAAAGAAGCCCGCACACGATCAGCTGAGAAACTGGAGAGCCACTGAAACATAACACGGTGGATAAATTTTGTTTCAAACAACATCTTAAAGGTCAAATGCATTGAGTTAGAGAATCTATTTGTCTATCATCATTAAAAGGTTCTGCATAGAACAACATAACTTTGACATTGTCTAATTGCAATTTGGAATGTATTGATGTGGGATTGTGGCTGTTTTGATTTTTTGACTTGCTATTCATCCGTGATTACCCCAATTACTGCTAATTAAGGAGTTACCTCTAATTTAGGCCTTGTCTTCACTGCTAAAAAAGGGTGCATCTTTTATCTTGGAATAGCTCACCTCCGTTAGTTACCTGAGGTAAGAAACAGACCTTTTTAAGCAGCAAAGACAAGCCCTTAAAGAAAAAAGTAACTTAGTTTAGTGCTAACTGGTTTTGGAGCTTCACAGTCTTTGTGCACTTCTTGAGATTCCACTCCATCAAGGGTAAGATGATTGGTAATCCTACTCAGAGCATGGCACATGCTATGACTCCTGGCCCAATGTTTATGAATCATTGTCTGCAAGAACGGAAACTTTGATTCAAGTGTTGTAGACAAAAATAATCTAAAGTCCATTTATTGAATGGACATATTGACTATCATGAATTAGCGATGAGCTAACACAAATGTTTTTGTGTACCCCACTGTTACATTAAAATCATACCATCTCCCACATTGGCTCTCAGAAATTAAAGCTCTGAATGCTAGGATAGATTTCCCACAAAAAACCCAGGTACCATGGAAAGTGTTGGCAATTCAGTGGTTAGCACTGCTTCCTTTTACTCAACACCCTACTAGTGCTTTATTTTAGTATTAAGAGGCAATATGCTCCTGGAGATGTAAAACGGAGGTCCTAATTACTTACAGTCATTAAAGATCCCAGGGTACTTTGGCCAAATAGTGACATCGCCCCTGCATTAGTTTGGATAATAAAATTTTGCCTACCAAAATGACCCTGAAATTTCAGTTGGATACAGCATGCTTCACTTCTTGACCTAAGCAATTGATTATTGTTGCCGTTATGGTCCAATTCTGCTCCCACCAAATCTCAATATGAGATCAGCTGTTGACTTCCCTAGGAGCAGGACTGGGCCCTTAAGTAGCCAAGCTGGTGTCATCCCACAGGGATGAGGATGACATGATATTGCTGCAGATATTACTTTCATGGATCAGTAACTGGTTAAAGGACAGGAAACAAAGGGTAGGAATAAATGATCAGTTTTCACAATGGAGAAAGGTTAATACTGGGGTCCCCCAGGGATCTGTCCTGGGGCCAGTGCTGGGCAACAAATTCATTAATGATCTGGAAAAAGGGGTAATCGGTGAAGTGGCAAAGTTTGTAGATGATACAAAACTACTCAAGAGTTAATTCCAAAGCAGACTGCGAAGAGTTACAAAGGGATCTCAAAAAACAGGGTGACTGGGCAACAAAAGGGCAGATGAAATTCAATGTGGATAAATGCAAAGTAATGCACGTTGGAAGATATATTCCCAACTACACATACAAAAGGACAGGGTCTAAATTAGCTGTTACCACTCAAGAAAGATCTTGGAGTCATTCAAGATCTTGGACACTTCTCTGACACAATCTGCTCAATGTGTAGTGGGAGTCCAAAAAGCTAAGAGACTGTTAGGAACCATTAGGAAAGGGATAGATAGGACAGTAAATATAATGCCACTATATAAAGTCATAGTGGGCCCACACCTTGAATACAGCATGCAGTTCCTGTCATCCCATCCCAAAAAAGATATATTAGAATTGGAAAAGGTGCAGGAAGGGCAACAAAAGTGATTAGGGGTATAAAACAGCTTCCATTTGAGGAGAGATTAAAAGACTAGGGCTGTTCATCTTGGAAAAGAAACTAAGGGAGGATATGATCGAAGTCTACAGAATCATGAATGGTGTGGAGAAAGTGAAAGTGTTATTTTCCCCTTCACAACAACTAGGAGTAACCTGATGAAATAATAGGCAGCAGGTTTAAAACAAACAAAAGTAATTACTTCCTCACACAATGCACAGTCAACCTGTGGAACTCATTGCCACGGGATGTTGTGAAGGCCGAAAGTATACCTGTGTTCAAAAAAGAATTAGCTAAGTTCATGGATGATAGGTCCATCAATGGCGATTAACCAAGATGGTCAGGGATGCAACCCTGTGCTCTGAGTGTCCCCCTAGCCTCAGACTGCCAGATGCTGGAACTGGATCACTCAGTAATTGCCCTGTTCTGTTCATTCACTCTGAAGCATCTGCACTGGCCACTGTTGGAAGACAAAATACTGGGCTACATTGACCATTGGCCTGATCCAGTATGGCCGTTCTTATATTATGTTCAGTGCTCTACACCAGGGATCTCAAACTCAAACCACCACGAGGGCCACATGAGGACTAGTACATTGGCCCAAGGGACGCATCACTGAAGCCTTTTCATACAAAACAAAAGTATAGTCAAAAATGAAAAAAAATGAAAAGTAATATAGTATGCTATTAAAAGTAAATGTATTAACTTTTAAAAAACTTTAATGTAAAGAGGGTTTTAATAAAATATAAAGACCTGTAACTATTCCTTATGTGGTCAGTAACACTGATGATTATCTAAACTAACAGTCTATCAACACAGCTGCAATGGCAGGAACTTTTTAAAGTAACTATTCATACAAAATACATTGCCACTTTTAACAAACATTCTTCCCAACTACTCTCAGCATGCCTTGCTCCGTCTCTAAGGCAGCAGCTCGGTGCAAGGTGGAATAGAGGATGCTGGGAGTTGTTGTCCTCTATTGAGCGAATTTACTCAGCAGTCAGCACCTGTGTTGAAGTGTCCACATCCCCTAGGAGGGTCAGGGATTTCTTTCCCACCCAGGCATCATTGAGGGTGAGAGGCACGGGGAACAGGCTTTTGTAAACTGGAAAATCCAAGATCCCTGTTCCCTCCCCGACCCTCCCATGATATTTTTCTCTGATTCGCCTTCCCTTTCCCTCCCTCCCAGTGCTAAAGGAAAAGGGCTTTTCCCAGTGACTGGCTGCTGCTCCTGCTTTCCCGGCTCCCTTCTCCCCAGCGTTTCATGCTGCGCATGGGATCAATGGTGACGGATTTCAGTGGCGGGTCTGTTTGGCCCTCCCTTGAGGGAGGAGAGATTTGAAGAGTGGTGAAGGGGCTGGCTGTGGGTTGGTGTGAGTAGGCGTATAACTGGAGGGGAGGACTGGGGATGCAGGAAGAGCAGGCTCAAAGGCCGTTTGTCAAGCTTGGGCAGTTTGACTCAGGTAAATTTCAGAGAACTGGGGAAACGGCTCATTGAAATGCATGCAGCAGACATCCCCACCCCCCA
This sequence comes from Eretmochelys imbricata, assembly GCF_965152235.1. Lineage (NCBI taxonomy): Eukaryota > Metazoa > Chordata > Testudines > Cheloniidae > Eretmochelys > Eretmochelys imbricata. The sequence continues at coordinate 316,400,274 of NC_135572.1, forward strand.
GAGCGAGAGAGACTGTAAACACTGGCTTAAACAGCAGCTCCGAGCACCCTCCTGCCTGCCTGCCCTCCTCCCCAGAACACGTGTGTGGGAGCTAGCAGCAGCAGGGCAAGAGGTGGGTTATGTTTTGCTGATCCAGCTAACTTCTTCCCTGCCCTGCCTCTTCCTACCCCTTCCCCGCCCCCATTCCAACCCCTTCCGCAAAGTCCTCTCCCTACCCCTATTCCGACCCCTTCCCCAAATCCCTGCCCCAGCTCCACCTCTTTCCCAGAGCGCGCTCGTCCCCGCTCCTCCCCATCCCTCCTAGAAAGTCCTAAGCACCGCCAAATAATTGTTTGGTGGCGGGAAGCACTGGGAGGTAGGCGGAGGAGTGGGGATGCGGAGTGTTGGGTGAGCAGGCGGCGGTGGGAGCTATGGCGGGCTGCAGGAAATAACTCCGCGGGCCGTGTGTTCGAAACCCCTGCTCAACACCAATTCTTTACCTCTTCATTTACGTTATAGTATTTATTATAAAAGTTAAACATGCTCTCCACTTTTCTTCATATTATGTAGAATCAAAAACATGCCTGTCAAAAATGGCACAAAACCAGCAGAACAGGGCCACAATTCTGGTCCAAGATGTCTGTTCCACAGAGTTTATCGCTAGATTAACAATGTAGTTTCTTAATGTTAGTCCAATGGGAGGACTAGCATCAACAGATTTTTTGGAAGAAGCGTGTTTTGACAGGGGTCTGCAAGAAGGGAAGGGTGCAGGCAGGGAAAACTAGATCAGGGACAGTACCAGCTGCCAAGTTTCTACTCAAGACAGGACCAGGACTGAACTAGCAGGAATGCTGCAGGTCAGGAATTAAGTACATTGATGGGACTATACAGACAACCATCACAGCCCACACTATGCCTGACTCAAGCCGCTGATACCAGTCCTCACATTCCCAAATATTGAAGTTATTCTGGTTTTTCTCCCCTTTTCCCAAAAAGTGTTGGCTTCATTTTTTACGTTTATTAGTTCTTTTAAACACTTTTTCCTAACACACACAATACTTCTGGGAAATCACAACCACGCTTACAATCACTATGCACATGCTAAGAAACCAAGGGCTGTATTTTCAAGGGTTCTCTACTTGTGTGCCCAGCTTCAGACTTGTAAGGGGGTATTAAGCTGGGCAACCACAGTTAGTGGAAGTTTTTCAAAATTCGCTATCAGGAGACATAGTCAAGATCACTTGTTCTGTGCAACGCAGACTTAGGTGGGAAAAGGCACTGGAAACAGGCAGAAGGCTCTCACAACTACGCCACTGACCCCATCAAGCTCTCTCTTATCTTTACAGTAGGTGAAAAGCTCAGTAACCACACAAAGTATCATTAGCAGGGCAAGAAACTAAGAGTGGCAGTACACTTTGATTTGTGATGCAGGACTCCCTGGTTGGATTAGATCCAGGCTGAGCTTCCCTTTGGGAAATTGAAACCAGTCACACTCCCCTTCAATGTGTTGTAGGTATTAAAACGTGTAGGCCTTTAACATTTTCCTGTCTCTGTCCTCTTCGCTACCCCCAACTAGTCCTTCATGCCTCACATTGGGAAATGCTAGTATAGATCTTCATAAGAGGATACTTATCCTTTCTTTCATGCCTTAAAATAAGTAAAATAGTTAATACTGAAAAAATATCATCACTGGCATCTGAATTAGCTACCACTGAAATAAGACAGCTCATACCTGAGAGCTATAGTTTCAGGCTCTCTGCAAACTCATGCAGATCAGTTACATTTGTTCCGTCTTTTGTTTTGGTTCTACTTTGTTTTGCAACCATAGCAGTCAAAAGTTTTAATTTTTAATCAAAGCTGACATCATGAGCCATAGAAGAGAAGATTTACACAGCCCTCAGCTAGTCCCCTCACTCAACAGGGAAATGCACCCCACTCTCTAGGGAACACAGATGTACACAATGACACTTTGGTATGCTAGTGATTGAGACACCTACCCACATTGGAGTCCCTCATGCAATTCAGCGACAGGGCATTGCTCAATGAGGAGTTACAAAAACAACTTGCTGTAGATATTCCAGTGACCTTATGCACAGAATTCAAGCAGGGCAGGACAGTTTCACATGCTGAACCCAAACTGGAAAATTGTACATAGAACCATAGAAATGTAGGGCTGGAAGGAACCTTGAAAGGTCAAGTCCAGATCATCCATGACAGGATACGGGCTAGAAGGACCTTTAGTCTGATCCAGTAAAGCCGTTCTTATGCCTAAACTTGTTGATAAACAGTTTATATCCATTTGTTCTTGTGTCCACATTGGTGCTTAATTTAAATAACTCCTCTCCCTCCCTGGTATTTATTCTCTGATGTATTTATAGAGAGCAATTTATCTCCCCTCAACCTTCTTTTGGTTAGGCTAAATCAGCCAAGCTCTTTGAGTCTCCTCTCACAACAAATATACCTCCTCCCAGTTTACTGCAAACCACAGATAACTACTCTGAGTATGGTCTTTCAACCAGATGTGCACCCACGTTATATTAATTTCATATAGACCACATTTCCCTAATCTGATTATTAGAATGGCATGTGGAACTGATTAGGTTGGTTTGGCATGATTTGTTCTTGACAAATCCATGCTGGCTATTCTTTATAACCCTATTATCCTTTAGGTGCTTACAAATAGATTGCTCCAGTATCTTTCCAGGTATCAAAATTAGGCTGACTGGTCTATAATTCCATAGGTCCTCTTTGTCCCCCTATACTATGCTATGTTTGCCATTGGCCAGTCTCTGGGACCTCACCTGTCCTCCATGAGTTCTCAAATATAGTTGATAATGGTTTCAAGATTACCTAAAATGAACTTCCATCAGGCTCTGCCTACCAGAATACATCTAAATACGATTTCATCTGTTCTTTCCCTAATTTAGCTTGCATTCCTTCACCTTTCTTGTTAATATTGTGTTGAGGATCTGGTCACCATTAACCACTTTAGTAAAGACTGAAGCAAAACAGGCATTAAACATCTCCACCTTCTTGATGTCATCAATCATTAGTTTTCGTCCCCCGCTAAGTAGAGGACCTACAATTTCCTTCATCTTGCTCCTAATGAATTTAAATACCATCTTATTACCTTTTATGTCCCTTGCTAGGTGTAACATTCATTTTGTGCCTTACCCTTTCCGACTTTGTCCCTACATGCTTATGCTATTGTTTTGCACTCCTCCTCAGCATCCATATTTCTACTTTTTGTAGGATTCTTTTTTGGTTTTCAGGTAATTAAAGAGCTCCTGATGGAGCCATACTGGCCTCTTCCTATTCTTACCATCTTTCATTCACAGTGGGATAATCTGCAGTTGTACATTTAATACTGTCAAATTGTTTAATACGTGCTCTTTAGGAGTCACATGATGGGTTAATTCATCACTCCACCAAAGTCAAGCAGCTCCCTACCTTCATCTGTGTGAACTGTCAGAAGCTTGTGAAACACTTATTGCCTCAGGACTGAATGATAATAGTATTAAAAAAAAAATGTATGCAGATTGCATTACTTGGCTCAAACCACAAAGCACAGATTAGAACACAAACATCTGCAGTTACTAAAACCTGTTTCTTGTACACCCTTCGACATTCAGCACATATATCCAATCTTTGGAATATTTGACAATTTAGTATGAAACTAAGAATTGGTCAACATTACAGAATTAGGTCGACGTAAGGCAGTTTACATAGACCTAATTAGGTCAGTGTACACAATACAGCCTTATCCTGCTGATGTAAGTGCCCTACTATACCAACATAATAACTGCACCTCCACGTGAGGCCTAGGGCTTATGTCAGTGTAGTTAGAGCAATGCAATGTCTGTGTAGACACTGCGTTACTTAAGTTGGCTGTCATTCTTGTCAATTTCATGCTCCATGTTGGAGCGGTGAAATTGACAAGAAAGCCTGGGGCTTGTGGTGGATTCCAGGTACAGCTTGGTTGCCCCCCAGCTTGGCTCCCCACTCTCAACCAGGTTGCTGATTGTGCTTGCTGCTGGGAGCCCTGCTGCCTCCAGGCTCCCCTCTGGGTTGGTTTCTCGTTTCCCTGAGTGGGGAGCCAGGGAGCCTGGGCAGCTGCCCCCCTCACCCGCTGGGGAGGCGAGAAGCATGAGGGGGCAGCTAAGCTCCCAGCAGGGAGCTGTGAGCCCTGGCTCTCAGCTCCCCTTACTGCCCGTCTTCAGTTGGTGGAAGCGCTCCTGGTGAGGATGTGCATCACCAACAGAAGGAAAGTAGTGTGGACATCAGCCACCACAGTAATTACTGCGGTAGCTGTAAGTCGACCTAACATAGGTCGACTTAAGTTTGTAGTGTAGACATGCCCAGTATGAATGTCATATTTTGTTGGCACTCATATCAGAATAGTATTACACAGGCTAGTAAGACAATAGCCTAGAGAGATTATCCATATACAAACTGGATTTTTTTTTTTTAATATAGCTATATACACCACTAAGTATTGTATCTTCAGGATTCTTTCAAATGTTATCTTGAAGAGCAATATACTCAGTCATGGAGTATTCACAGTACAAACAAATGTATTTTGTCATTACCTAAACTCTAAAGTTTATACATTCATTTTCTTGATTAATCTCACATTGTGAAATAAACTTAGTTTCCAGTTTATAGAACGGAGGGGATTTTTACTTTATTTGATGAAAAAATATACATAGTTTGACACGTATGATGTAATCTCTCTCAAGTAAGAACTAAAAATCTGCATGATAGTTTACAAATAAATGGTTTCACTGTATAAGGCGCATTTATTGCTGTTCTACATTAAATTTGAGGGGAAAACATTACATAGCAGGCTAGTTAAACAGAAAACAATTCAAATTCCAGTCTTACTCATTCCTGTATTAAGAGGTGGATATTATTCTGAACAAAGTTATTATTCCCTGTATTACTTTAAAGATTTTAGTGCAAACCATTTTAAGTTTGTTTCAGAAGATACTGATTATAGAACATTCTGAGTGGCACTATTTGTGATTCATACTGAAGTTCCTAAAAAATTTTTTATAGTACTGCTCAAAGATGTTGACCATTTGTACTAGAACAAACAGTATAAATAGAACTCCAAGAGATTAAATAGAATTCTGCTCTAGGGCCTGTACACTGAATGCCTGGATAGTCAGTTTCACTGTACTCACTTTGTATTCAGAAAAAGAATTCTAAGCCTGCCCTACTAAAAAATATAAGTGATTAAAAAAATTAATTTCTACAGAAAGTGTTCGGTTTTCTATTTACTCTTACATGAGCTATGGTATAAGGCCACTTTAACTTTGTCCAGTTTTTTAAAATCCATTGCTGAAAGGGATGAAGATAACAGTGTTAGCTAGTTTTTCAATACCAACTGATACACCTGATTCATATCTCAAAATGCTCTCTGTAACATCCCAAGTACTGATTGAGTATCTTGATTCACATTAGAAGCAGCACAGGTAGTAGTGAAACTGTGCATAAAATTATGTATACTAAATTAATTCCTATAAGGAAACAGCCCATTTTCTAACATGCTTCCCTCACTGGGAAATCTCGCTCCTAGGACTAGAATTAAAACAGAAGGGCATTCCATCAGACAGCTCTCTCATTCAGCTAGTTAGTATTGCTGAACAGCAGTAGGTAGAACTGAAGGTCAGGCAGCTGGTACAAAAATTGTAATAAAAACAATTGAGTCATAGAACTGTTATTAAGCCAAGTATCTTCTACAAAGTAAACACTATTTCCACGTTAAATACAAATCTTTTCAAGCTTTTTTTAAATATCATGTACAAGTATTTATATATTTACTTTTGTTTTAATAAAAAATTTATTTAATTGTGCTTCTCGTGGCTGATCTACACTGTTGTATAAAGTACGCTAATTTTGTTGATTATTATTATTTTTGATTATTAGGTTTTTTTGGGGGGGGCTGCAAAACAAAATTCTAACGCATTTGTACTAGAATAACTGAATAGATCTTTAATAAAAAGTGATGCTGCCACCAAAAGGCAGAGGATAAAAAAATTAAAGCTTTTTAATTTCTCACTAAAATCTACATATTCCACAAAGGTTACGGACTCAAAGCAACATTTACATTGTTATAGGACAGTACAATATCCTTCAGTATGAGCTCATTCCTTTACTGGCTACTTAACTGCTTAGTCAGTAGAACTAAAATGATTATTTAGGCAAACTAAATTTTGCACTTTGAGGAATGCTCTTTAGAAATGTTTCACTGTCTTGTTTATTTTGGGCCTATTTACAAAACGATTTCTACATGTATTAGCAAATAAATAATTCTGATATTCAAAATGTCAATGCTCATGCGCACACCGACAAGATGGATGCATGCTTTAAAAATATTTACATAACATAGTATCTTCTTCATAGCCCTCTCCCTTATAATAGCAGAAAGTGCATTTTCTCTCACATTCTTTGTTTTGAATCGTTTAGTCTTGCTTCTGAGGGATACAGCCTTCCATCTCAACAACTTCTGGCCAGCCTTCATATTTGTTAGTATCCTTGTTGTTCTTTATATGCTACAAATAGAGAACATGAAGCCATTGTTAAAAATAAAACCATTTGTCCTGTTACCATTATAAATATTGCTAGGCTACCATGATTAAAAAAAATCATGCCCTCCAGAAATGCATATACATCTTTTAGCAAAGGCTACTCTTTAGGTCTGAGATAGAACTAGAGACAAAATACATTCTTTTCCCTTATCAATCACACCCATTGCAAATAACCCAAATCTTAACCCAAATCATGAAACATACAAAATCAATGACATAACAGAATATCTGCTAATAGCCATGAATTTGGAAAAGTGGATGCTAAATATAGGCTCCTTAGACCAGAGTTTCTCATCGTCTTTTCTTGCGGCCACAGCATCCTGGGCTCCCCCCACCTTCCAGGGCCACCAGCAGTGCTTGGGCCCTGCCCCCCTCTGAAAACACAAACTCTGGAGGTGCAGACAGCTGGTGAGTTTCCCACTTTCCCGGGGGTAGAGCAGGTAGGCTTTGGTCACGGGGCTTTGGGCTCCATCCACATGGTGGCAGGCTCTGGTTCCAGGCTCGCCACCCCCGCCATCATCCCTGTGCCCTGCTGCCTTCCTGCCCACCTCTCCATCCAGGGCTTAATTTGTCCCAGGACTTGCCAGGGCTGAGTAAGTCGGCTATGAAAAGTGATACTAACAAACATACAAATATCACTTTTCACAGCAGAAGACTTACCAGCTCGCAAGTCTGGGGGGAGGGGGAGCTGCAACCAAAAAAGCAAAAGGAACAACAACAAAGACAAGAACATGCAAAGCACCGTATTTGTGTTTCTGTTCTGTTTAGGTCCAGTAAAGAATAGACACAAATATAAATTATTTTTATTACTGAGTAGGAAAAAAACCCTACATAAATACATTTTGATTTGGCCATGTATATGTGCATATTTATTTTGTTTTTCCTAAAGTTAATTTAGTATTGTAGGAAAAACTGTCAATGCAGCCATCAGCAAGAGTTGGTGGCCACACTCTGAGGCCACCAAAAAAATTGTTTTGAGAACCCCTGCCTTAGACTGTATGTAGGCACTGAAATAAGTGTTCTATTTTCAAAAGCAACTGGAAATCATTGGGATCTGTTGCATGATAGGCATTTTTGAAAATTAGATTATTTACTTATGTGCCTAAATTTTGAACTTCAAACACTTATTTTTGAACTGGCCTACATGACCATATTATAGCTACTTTTTTTTTTTTTTTTAAGTAAGAAAAACTCATTTTACAGAGTTTTAGTTCATCAGTTTTAATGTAGATCTGTGCATCGTTTTTCTAAGGTGCTTATCACAGCATCGTTTTGTATATTTAAAAGAAGTTAAATATTCAAATAATTTTTTGTGGAACTTAAATACTAAATATCTACTGTGATAGGTTTGAGACAACGTTTGGTGTTCATATAATAGGCTAAGCCTCGGTTAGTATAAATTGACTTATCGAACTCTGAAAAGTAATATTAGCAACAAACCTGTTCAAATGGACTTTTAGTCTTAATTCCTTTTCCACCACAAAAGACCCAGTTGTCTCTAAAACCAAGGTTAGTAATAGATGTGCTTCCCAGTTCAGCAATCAGTTTCCGTGCCTCCTCATTAAGCCTTGAACAAAATGCAAAGTGTGTTAAATGTGAAAAATATAATACATGTAGCTAGATCCTTTATTGCTTAGTTCACCATTCAGCTTCTAATTCATACAATAAAATTTCCAGTTCGTTGGTATTAGGGCTAGTGTTACAATTAGAATTGGGAATGCCTCTCTTTATGAGGCCAGGTTTCAGTGCTTGCTGTGTTAGTCTGTATCAGCAAAAAAACCGAAGGAGTCCTTATGGCACCTTAGAGACTAACAAATTTATTTGGGCATAAGCTTTTGTGGGCATGAAGTGGGTTCTAGTCCATGAAAGCTTATGCCCAAATAAATTTATTAGTCTCTAAGGTGCCACAAGGACTTTTTTTTTTTTTTTTTTTTAAATGAGGCCAGTTGATCGAATGAAATTTCTACCATTTGATGCTAAAATCTCATGTGGCCAGCACGGGGATCCAAACCTGTAAAAACGAAGGCCTCCAATCCTGCAAGGATCTATGCACATGCTTAATTTTAAGAATGTTAGTACTCCAGCTGAGTTCAGTGGGACTACTCATGTGCTCAAAATTAAGCACACATGAAAGCTTTCATTGGATTTGGCCCTAAATCTGGATCTGATCACCACCTGCTCAGCCCATATATATAGAGAACAATTTTTGGAATACTATCACTCACTCAGGCCATAAGAAGATATCAATCAGCCTTTCCAAGATAGGTCTCATAGATTGTAGATTACAATCTACCACATGAATTATTTATTATTTATATGCTTATCTCTAGGTTTTGACTTTATATTTTTGAATATTTTGATGTCATAAGCAGGCCATTAAGTCTGATCACAACTAAGTGAAAGATGAAACATATGATTGCTCAGGTCCCAATTTCAAATTAATGATGCTGCCCTTTGCCACAATTATGGCTTTAGATCTAAACAAACCAGTTACAGCAGGGAAGATACAGCGATGATGTAACAAGATACATTTTATTCCAAAATTTTTGTGAGGCAACCCTTTTTTCTCCTGCCAGCTACTATATTTTGGCCAATAATTTGGCCCGTTTTCAATTCTGAGCACGCCACAAAACTTTTGATTACTGCTAACTAATGTGCTATAATCGTATGGTATGAACTCAGAATACATCACATTAAGCCAGAGCATAAAAAACTTTGGGCACACCAAATTAAGTTAATTTTGGGGCTACTTTCCTGTGATTGTACAGAATATTTAGATGGTTACATCCCACTAATACAGCTCTACAGATAAGGCACAGATTTTGTTGAAATTGTTTGCATTTACTATTACCAGAATGCAATATTGATGAGGTTTTTGTTATTCATATGAAGTTACTAGTGAACATTAGAGTCTGGTTATTGACATGGACTGCCAAAACCCACACTCCTATTGACCTGTTGAGCCTTTTTTTGCTGTTGTTACACTTAGACACCAGCTCTTGCAAGTACACAGCTGGGACAAAGTACACACTGAAACAAAACAAAAGAAATCTCATATTAAGTATCATGAAAGGAAAAACAGGTAACAGACAGCTTGTCTAAAGGGGAGGGGATGGTGGAAGACACCCCTTCAGGGGTGGGGGAGAAGCAGAAGGAGATGTTGGAGGAGAAAAGTAATAATTTTTAACTGCCCTCTTTCCCCAGCATTTCGTAGTTTGGAATAGGCAGCCACTGTTAACCCACTCTATTGTACAACCTAATTTGGGAACAGTTCAACATTATAAATCTAGGCTTCACCATAGAAAGTGGCTATTGTGCCATAATCTGCTACTGAAAGAACAGCTGGGCTGGAGAGTGATGGGTTAACAGAATTTGAAAAATATTTACAAAAAATATTTTGAATACTTAATTTTTTTCCTAATTAGGAAAAAGTTGCTCATAACTTCTTTGTTTGTTCTCATATTCTTCCACAAGGAATTATTTTTCATAGTTGAAGGACAGGTTGCATAAAACTCCCAAAAATTATTTGTAATGGCTATTTAGTTTTTAAAATGGAAACAACAGATAACCTGTAACCTAATAGCAATAAGACATCAGAGTCTGCATTAGTTGGCTGTTGGTGAACACTTTGGTGGTTTGACTGTTTGCCTCACATCATCTCCTTGTGTAGCCCAGTTTACTAAAGCACAACCTATTGTAGCTTACTGATATAGTGCAAATGCCACCACCTCAGTCACATACAGTGGCAATTACAATACTTAAACAAAAGGGAATCAATTAACTAATAGTCATGACGACAACCTTAACTCTTGACTTATTCGCTTGTGTTGGTTTAAACAACATTTAGGACCAGAGGTTGAGAATGAGGAGATGAAACCTGAGATACATGAATATTCATGTATACAATACTGAATCAACTGCACCTGCAATGTATGCACAAACTATGCACCTAATGAGTTCTTTGGTTTCAAATTAACTTTATAACAAAAAAATAAACATGCACAATCTATTGATATGGTAATGGCAAACAGACAGACATTACATATGTAGTTATTTAGATGTCAAAGTTGTGCATGGAACACTCTCACCGCAAAAAGGCCTTTTGAGACCCAATTCATTGCTCCACTTAATCTAAAAGGTTTTATAATAATAACATCTACATGTGTAGCGTACTAAAAACAGCAGAACCTCAGAGTTACGAACACCAGCATTATGAACAGACCAGTCAACCACATACCTCATTTGGAACCAGAAGTACACAATCAGGCAGCAGTAGAGAGCCACACACACACACAAATACATCACAGTACTGTGTTAAATGTAAACTACTAAAAAAATAAAAGGAAAGCAGCATTTTTCTTCTGCACAGTCATGGTTCAAAGCTCTATGAAGTCAATGTTCCGTTGTAAACTTTTGAAAGAAAGAATAGCCATAAAGTTTTGTTCAGAGTTATGAACAACCTCCATTTCCGAGGTGTTTGTAACTCTGAGGTTCTACTGTATGCTTTAATTCTGCACAGCCTGGAGTATTCACTCTTCAGGTTACAATATCATAAAATTAAGAAACTTTCCCACAAAGGACAGTGTCAATGATATTATCCCAGAAGCAAAACTTCTTCAAACATGTTTTTGGAACAGTTTAGGGTTTTTTCAATACATATATATGATAAGTATTTAAAAATGCAGGATAAGCAAAATTTACTATTTTTGGTCAATACATACTTGGTTGCACCATCATCATAGGTTCCCATTAACACTACAGTTCCATCCTGAATGGACTTTAGGAAGTCAATAAACGGTGCCACGTCTGAACAGAGACAGAGTACACAGAATTACCGCAAAATGCAGTTACAGTACCATACCAAATCTAGACAAGACACCTTCGGCAGTGCTAATTTAACACTGAGACATTCCTTATACATAGTTTATACATGGAGTCAAAGAAATTAAGTGGGGAAAAGATGACTAAAGCATCAGAGAAAGTATACCTTAATTCTATAAATTAATTCTATAAATAGCTGCAGTTTCACCTATTCTCTTGTAATAAAATACCTGATGTTTGTTTCCATTTAAATTCAAAATGGTGGCAATAAACTGAAGCTCTGGTAGCCCAGATTGGGAAAGTACTCAACATCAAATTAGTCTAGTGGGAAAAAAATAAGCCAAACTTATGTAACACAAGAGCGGCGTGTTAGTCATTTAGGAAACCGATTTATTAGCACTACGATAACTCTTACTAGTACAGTTTACATGCCATTTTGGCACACGATGGCTTCTTTAGTCTGCTGTCAGAATTGCCATTAGGGGGATAATTAGTCAGGAGGGCAAATACCTTTATGTGCACGTGTATAGATAACAAAAGATCTGTGTGCTTCTATTTACCTGTCCTCTCCTCATGACTATAGTAGGATATATGAAATGACTACATAACTGCTCAATTCAAACATTTAAAATGTAATGAGAAGCGATTTATTTTTGCCATTCAAAATTATTTTTATACAAGAAACAATTCATGAACACTTACCTCCTCCCCACATGTCGAAGAACTTGGTGTCCAATGCTTGTCCCGTTTTGCCTAGAAAAAAAGCTTACATTGTGTGTCTATATCCAAAGTTCTTTTAAGAATATATTCAACATTTCATAACAACCAATCAGAGGTGACAGTATAGCTTTGAGAGCCTGCAAAAAATACCATACTAATTCTCAGCTGGTATGTTCTCTTCCATGAAAACAACACCTTTAACTTCCTGTTCCTGTACTACTATGCACAGTCAGAGACAAGACAGACAAAGAAGAGCACTGCCATCTTAGTGACAGAACTACACAGGCAGCAGTAAAAAGAGGAGTGTTTTTCTCAGTTTTAAAGAACAGTACAAAAATGGCACATTCATACTTAAAAGACCTGCTTCCTGTATCTATTTAATACAAAAAATTAGCTTTTACTACTTTTTATCCCTATTAGCAATGAGTGTGTGGAAAACGGCACTTTTTGCAGCTTACTGGAAATTTCAGTCATGGCAGCTTCATTTAAATTAGAGGATTTTAATGAATTAGATATGAAAATGAATACTAAAACCAGCAGAGTAGCCTGTTACTCATTTTGATAAGAATTTATTTTATGCTGTTCCAGTCAGTTTTTGATATGCATTGAAAATACAAAAATCTACATCTTAACTGCACTGTAGAAGACAGCAGGCCATTTCAGCTGCTCCCTACCCAACTGCCAGATTTTGGTCTCTGGTCAGGTGGAGACAGTTTAAGATTGAGGCATAAGCACAATAGCTGGATATTTCTGCTAAAATCATCATTAGTGAAATAGCTGACGAAGTTGACACTTAAATGGTCATCTTTACTACTGAAATCGTGTGTGTGTGTCTGTCAATCACAACATATACATTTTTCAAGTTTCTCTCTTTCACAATCATATGTGCAGAATTCGTCTGTTTTTTAATGAAAGCTTAAATTCTGGAACATAATCCTGTAACAAATAACATTTGGTGGGAAGCTCTGTGGCTGTGGAATCATGGCATATATTGATCCTTAGCTATGAAAGAATGAGTGATTCTATTCCGGCATTATCAATGGAACTTTTAACTAAGCTCCACTGAAAACAAGTGTCAGAAGAATTTGGCTCACAGAATCTTTACCACTGGTGGTGGCAAATTAACAAATAAAGATCATTTGACTTTCTGATCACAGATTAAGTTTGGAAGCCTGGCATTTTTTTCCCTTTTACATGTAAACAGAACATATATTAGCTGATAATCATTGAAATAAAATGAACATGGAGCCCCTGAACCCATTTTACAGTAAATTTTTAGAGAAGAACTGCACTAAAATTTTAATCTTTCCACACTGCATTTCTAAACTAAACTATAATTAAGAGATTTTTGCACATTACTTTCAATATAAATCTGAGGGTTTGCTTCCTATGACTCCCCTCCCCCACTTTTTCTTCTCTTTCTCTCTCTGCCTCCTGGCTGTCTTTCTCCCACCCTCTCTAAATGCCTTAAGAACTATTTGAGAAATGGTCTTTGAATGAAAATACTTTGCACATTTAAAATAGGACTTACCATTTACCAAAGCTATATTTATTCCTCTGCCAACATTATTCTTAACACCACTCATTAAACTGAAACAAAAATAAAATGTTTACATCTGAATTATGAAAAACCTCTGAAACAAGCATTTCATATTTTAAAAAAGGCAAGACTTAAAAGTTGGTGGTAGTGAATATAAATCTGAAGTTAGGAACTATAGAAAATTGATAAGGGAAATCAAGGGACACAAGGAGAAACCTATGGTCAGAGTTAAGGACAATAAGGAGTTTTTAAATATAATCAAAAACAAAAAGAATCTGGACAATGGTGTTGGTCCGTTACTAGATGGAAATGGTAGAATGATCAACAACACAGAAGAGGCAGAAGTGTTCAATAAATATTTCAATTCTGTATTTGGAGGGGAAAAAAACAGACAATGTAGTCTCGTTATATTGTGATAACACACTTTCCATTCCACTAATGTCTCTGTAGGTTGTTAAACAGAAGCTACAGAAGTCAGACATTTTTAAAATCAGCAGGTCCAGATAACTTGCATAGAAGAGTTTTAAAAGAGCTGGTTGAGGAGTTTGCTGGACATTAACGTTTACTTTCAATAAGACTTGGAGCACTGGGAAAGTTCCAGGAAGTTGGAAGAAAGCCAGTGTTGTGCCAATTTTTAAAAGGGTTAAATGGAATGACCCAGGTAATTACAGGCCTGTCAGCCTGACATTGACCCCAGGGAAGATAATGAGCTCGGGCCGATATGGGACTCCATTAATGATGAAGTAAAGGAGGGTAATGTAATTAATGCAAATCAACTTGGGTTTATGGAAAACAGATCCTCTCAAACTAACTTGATATTTTTGTTTGATGAGATTATAATTTTGGTTGATAAAGGTAATGGTGTGGAGATAATATACTTAAGACTTTTGACTTGGTACCACACAACATTTTGATTAAAAAACTAGAACATAAAATTAACATGAAACACATTAAATTGATTAAAAAGTGGCTGATAGATCCACTTGGTGATGATTCCCCATTTACAGTTACATTTTGAAATCTGTTTCCCATGGGGTCCTGTATGGACTGGCTCTTGGTCCTCCACTATTTAACAGTTTTATCAATGACCTGGAAGAAAAAGTCATTGCTGATAAAGCCTGCAGATGACCAAAAATTAGGGTAGTGGTAAAAAAAAAAAAAAAAAAAAAAAAAAAAAAAGACAAGATTCAGAGCAATCTAGATCACTTTGTAAATTGGGAGCAAGCAAACAATGTGTTTTAACATGGCTAGACGTAAATGTATACATCTGGGAACAAAGAATGTAGGCCATACTTACAGATTGGGGGACTCTACCCTGGGAAGCAGTGACTCTGAAAAAGATTTGGAGGTGGTGGTGGAAAATCAGCTGAACACAAGCTCCCAAGTGTGACACTGTGGCCAAAAGAGCTAATGAGATCTTCAGATGCATAAACAGGGGAATTTGAATTGGAATAGAGAGGCTATTTTACTTTTGCATTTGGCAATGGTGCGACTGCTGCTGGAATACTGTATCCAGTTCTGGTGCCCACAATTCAAGAAGGATGTTGATAAATAGGAGAGGGGTCAGAGAAGAGTCATAAGAATGATTAAAGGATTAGAAAACACGCATTATACTGATAGACTCAAAGGACTCAATCTATTTAGCTTAACAAAGAAAGGTGAAGGGGTGACTTGATTACAGTCTCTAAGTACCTATATGGGAAAACAAATATTAAATAATGGACACTTCAAATCTATCGGAGAAAGGTGTAATGCAATCAAATAGCTGGAAGTTGAATCTAGACAAATTCAGACTGGAAATAAGGCATAACATTTTTAATAGTGAGTAATTAATAATTGTAACAATTTACCAAGGATCTTGGTGGATTCCCCATCCCTGACAATTTGTAAATCAAGACTGAATGTTTTTCAAAAATGCTCTGGGAATTATTCTGGGGAAGTTCTATGACCTATGCTTTACAAGAAGTTAGACTAGATGATCACAATGGTCTTTTCTGGCCTGGGAATCTATGATTATGCTTTTATGGAAGCTCTGAATTGAGGCCAGGGAACAGAGTCATTCATCCTTAATTGTGCCCTGTTTAACTTGGTTGGCTGACTTCTTCTATCATGTTTTTAATAGACTAACCATTTTTATATGGCTGGACTGTTAATTTTATTTCTTGATAATTTAAAACATTAACTACATTTTTGGCAAGTTTATTTGTTTTAAGAAGTGGTAAGAATTAACCCTAAGGATACAAAATGTTTATGGAAGTTTTATTAAAACATACAAATTTAACAAGATTTCATCTCAATATATTTGAGGTAAAAGGCAGGCACTTATGTACTAGGTCCTAGTAACTAGGATATAGTCTCTGTTCAGATAAAGATTTAAACACTTAATTTTGACCAATATAAGGACTCTATATTCTTCCAGTAATACTATGGAAAGATATGCAGAAATTAAAAAACTTAAAAGGGCTACAGTAACATTCAAGCAAAATATACGGACAGTAGTTCATAACAAAGTATGCATGCATTCAAAATTTCATGGAAAAAAACACAGTACTTTAGACCTTGTTATTAAATACACAGTATTTTGGATGATTAAATTAACAGTAGTTTTAAGGATCCATTTGCAACATTAATAATTATTTTCTGAAGGGATATTGGCCCAAATATTATGCTTTTTTACAAATATACAACCAATAGAAATGTTTCCATGACCTTAAAATAAATTCCAACAAAAAAATTTTAAATAAACATCCTCCCATGACACTGCAGAATTGTGCTTGGATATGAAAAAGTGAAAGCAACTAGTCCTGTTTTCGTTGGTCGCATGGAAGAAATGCAAAAAAGGTTAAAAAAAGCACAAAAATGAAAAAAATAAAATGAGATGTGTAAGAAGTTTCAGTACTCAAAGAGTGCAGTTACACACCTATACAATGGTAGCGATCTATGATAAAAAGTTATTTCACTGCACCCAAAGATTAGGTAGTTCAAAGAACAGACAAATAAGGACCCTGTAATGAGCAGCTAACAAGTTAAAAATAAACACAAATGAGGGTGAAAACAAATGAGAGGAGCATTGGGGGGGGGTGGGGGGGGTTTCAAGAAGGCTGCACAAATAAGATGCCACAGCTACTCTTAGGCTCTGATGCCAGAAAGCACTTAAGCATGTGTCTAAATTCAGGCATCTGCTTAAGTTCCATTGACTTCACAGTGAGATTTTAGGATGTGTTTACATGCTGGCCTGAATAGAGTGCTCTCCTGAACTGGGACCTCAGTTTGTGCTCACTTCTTAAGGAGTACATTTTTTAATCAGTTTACTTCTCTGGTCAGTTATTTTCAGTCCAGTTCTGCAAACCCCTATTGGAGAATCTGCTTCTGAAGGGCAGTATCCATGCAAACACAACAGCAGCAACATGAGCTTCAACGGAATGGCCCACTATTGTTCCCCCACACTGATGTCAAAATACCACCTATTAAAGAAGTTCTTCAACCTATGATGTAACCACCTCTGCTGAGTGTGCAAACAAAGGCACTATTTAGTGCCAGTTTTGATAGACACCAGCTGATTTCAGATTGGGAATAAAGAGCTATCAGTTGATACTAACTTTGTCACTGTGACTGTATCTGAACCAGTAATTAGAGATGAAAGGTTCCATATTCCTCTACTAATTCCTTGAGTTATATAGTCTGCCAAGAATTTTGAGTAAAAGTACAACCCACAACAGGATTTAAACTCAATAACCTTTAAAATATAAGGCAGGCAATTTTCCGCTTGGCTACAAAGTTAAGCTTTAGTTAACATACTGGAGGGCTTCCATATTTGTCCATTAACGCAATTGAAACATATGGCAAATGAAAATACAAATGTGAATGAAAGGGCAGTAAAGTTCTAAGTACATTCCTTAGGACATACTAAATTCTCTGTGTAGTAAAAGTTTTGTGAATGTTTAATTTACCATGTTTTTATTCAACACAAAAGTTAGAAGAATTTCCCTTTAATTTGGCTATAGATTTCTTCATAAATAGGTACCTATCAAGAGAGTGTAATGTTTGAGTGATTAGATATCCATAAAACCACAAAGACTGAAGTTACAGCATTCTGTACTGTAAGGGAAATACACTGGATTTCCCAAATTCAATTCTTCAAGTAGATGGAGACAGGTATTTCACATGCGTGTGCCCTGCACACAAGAGCTAGAGAATCTTGCCTACCAGTACCCACAGAAGAGTGGTGCTTGTGCCTCGTGGCCGTAGCCTCTCCCCTGGCTATATGAGATGGCATCATCATGACTCCCCTCAGTTCCTTCTGACTGCCTGCGACTAGAGTCAGAGCTCGTGTGGTTTTTAACGTCACAATTCATCTCTCTCTTTTAGAGACTTATTCTAGTTGTATATATTGTAGTCAGTATCATCAGGGAAAAACTCTCACCAGGATTCAAACATTGTCTGTTGCGTGAGGGAACAATCCCCAACACAACCCCACACTCGGTGTTGCTTTGCTTAGGTGAAGCCTATGTCAAGGAGCTGTGTTTATTTGCAAATCATTCACAAAACACAATAAGGTGGCAAGGGATCTTCACTTACAGCAGCAGCTTCTCAAATAGGCCATGTGGCCTGCATCAGCACCGAGGTCTGTGTGGGATTGGAGGTCACCCTCGGGTTCAGAGTGTGCTGATGTTTTGCACTTTGGGGCCGGCAACTCTCCAAAGAGGCAGAGAAGTCGCTGTCTGTCTAGTGCACCAAGGAAAAGGTTTCATAATACCAACCAAGACCACTGCAGGCCTCGTGAAGAGTCTTCCTCCTCCTCCAGAAAGAGTACAGATTGGCACAGCATTTCTGCTGGCACGCAGCATGAAGCAGGCCCTTCCTATTGCTCCCTCTAGCAGGTAGGGAGATGAGATCCCCATACCATCGACTCCAGCTCCAGCCCTGGGGCGTCCGTTGAATCCAGTATTGACAAAGGTTGTGATGGCATCAGCAGTTTTCACACCGGCAGCACATCAGGAACCCAATGGACCTCCTCTGCCTTTCTGTCCTGAGCTCTCTATTGGCCCAGAATTTAGGCCAGGCTACGACATTTACAGCCCTGCTGTCTGGATAGGCTTTTGAACCCTTGGGTCCGTGGGCACTGCATCCAGACATGCCCCATGCTGCAGACTGTAGAAGCAACGCCAGCACTGGGCTCAGCACAAGGGACCTCCTCAGCTCTTTGGCATGCTGCTGTGGCAACACTCTCTGCCTCCACCTCCGCTGACTTGAGAATCAACATCACCTTCGGCACTGGAAACAACAGAGGTGCACTTGGCGCCGGCAGTACCATTTCCACCAGCAGCACTGGTCCCTCCTTTGCTTTGGGCGACAGATTGATCGAACCGCAACTTCAGTGTTGGCTCTATCCTTATTCCCATAATCCCGAGACTCCTCAGTGTCCAGGTTAGGATCCTCCTCCTGATCTCCATCGCAGATTGCCAACCACAAAGCATTGCTGTCCAAGTATGATTTTGTAAATTAGTCAGCCATGTCGAAATTTGCAGACCAGCTGCCTGAAACCTCCAGGGATGTTTTGGGTGTTTATCACAGAGGACTGCTTAGTGGCCAAGGCGGCACTACAGTCCACGCTAGACAGCGCAGACACTTAAGCCAATCTGATGGCCTTGGTGGTGACTATGAGAAGGTCATCCTGGCTGCAGAGTTCTGGCATTGCTCCAGACATGCAGCAGGCCATAGAGGTCTTGCCCTTTGATGATGGGCTGCCTTTTTTTTTTTTTTGAAGATAAAATGGATGAAACTCTGCACTCTTTCAAGGATTCTAGGGCTACCCTATATTCCTTGTGCAGGGGCTGCACCAGCAATGCAGAGGCGCTATTACAGCCGACCACAGCAGCAGCAACGGTACTGCCTGCAACACCCCTTCGGGCAGACTTTTCCTCCCATGAGAAAGCAAGACTACCCCAGAAAGGGGCTCAGGTCCCAGATGCAGAAGCATCCAGGACCAGGATTAGGCCAGTCCACACATCCTCCCCTGGCAGCTACCACGTGCCCATTTTGACTCACTGGTCCGGAACAGTGGTCCAGTCATGACTTCTACAAGTCCTCCCCAATCAGGGACAGCCTCGCTCATTTTCTCAGTGTTTGGGATTCGATTACTACTGTCAGTTGGGTCCCAAGCACTGTCAGACTGGGCTATCCTATACAGTTCCTCTCCATACCTCCTTCCCACCCTCTTTATGTTTTTAGGGGCCCCTTTTATGAGATACTACTCCTCAAGCAGGTCCAGTCTCTTCTGGCTTTGGGAGCAGTGGAAGAGGTTCCTCCGGAATAACAAAGTCAAGGTTTTTACGAGCAGTATTTTCTGGTTCCCAAATCCAAAGGAGGGGTAAAACCTATCCTCAACCTCTGCAACCCTAAGAAATATATCAGACACATGAAGTTCCGAATGGTCAACTATCCTCCCTGCATTCTCTCAGAATGATTGGTTTGCTGTTCTGGACCTTCAAGACACTTATTTCCATGTGGCGATTTTCCTGAGCAACAGAAGATGTCTCTGGTTTGTCATGAGGAATTATCATTTTCAGTACATGGTCCTGCCTTTTGGTCTGTCTTCTGCCCCCAGGTTATTACCAAATGTATGGTCATAGTGACAGTGTAACTCACAGAGAAGGGAATCCATGTTTCCTGTACCTGGATGACTGGCTACCAAGGGGTAAGGACAAAAAAGAAGTCCTTTCTTATGTATGCATTATACTGCACTTACTCAATCATCTGGCTCTCACCCGAAATACTTGGAAGTTAATGTTGGTCCATACTCACAAAATAGAGTTCACTGGGGTCCCTAATAGACTCTACAAGTTTGAGAGTGTTTTTGCCAACTGTTTCCAGACAATTTGTTGCCTTTGTCTCAGTCTGCAGTCTCAACCCACCATGACAGTTTGGATGTGTCTGAGGCTCTTGGGCCATAAGTCAACATGCATGCAGTTGGTTCAATTTCCAAGGTTATGCCTTCATCCTCTTCAAATATTGCCCAGGACAGTTTACCAACCAACCCTTCACACCTTGGATAGGTTGGTCCGAGCCTCCCTCCATTCATTCTGACTCCTTGCACTGGTGGACGGTCCAGGCCATATACAATGCCTGTCACGCTTCCCTAGGCCTCATCAAGTGTTCAGAGGTTCACATACTTGCCAACAATACCACTGCAATGTATTACATGAAGAGGCAGGAGGGAGCACACTCCAGAATGTTTTGCCAAGAGACAATCAGACTATGCCAATTCTCCAATTCTAAATCAAAGAGCGTATCTCTCAATAGCTAATCATTTGCCTGGAATCCAGAATCATCTCACGGACCATCTCAGCAGGAATTTTTCCTTATGCCACGAGTGGTCCCTGAAGCCCAGTGTTCTGGCAAATCATTTTTGTGGCTTGGGGCATCCTGTTTGCTACAAGGGACAACAGGAAATTTTATCCGTTCTGCTCTCGAGCGGTCCTCAGTCTGGGCTCCCTGACCACCTTTCACATCAGCTGGCAGTTGACTCTCCTGTATGCTTTCCCTCCGATACTGATCATTACACAGGTCATCCTGTGACCATCCACAGCTGAAAATGGATCAGGCCAAGGTCACCCTCATTGCCCCAGTGGCACTTTTTTGGTCCTCTTGCTATGTTTTTATTAATTTGGGGGTATACATTTAAATTCAGCCTCTATTATGATAAGGTGTCAAGAAACTATCTCTGCATCTCGTCCTGAGGTGACATGTAGCCAGTCAATATAGGGATAGCTGAAATCCCCAGTACTGAGTTTATTTTTATAGCCTCTCTAATCTCCCTGAGCATTTCACAGGCACTATCACCATCCTGGTCAGGTGGTCAGTAGTATATCCCTACTGCTATATACGTTATTCAAGCATAGAATTACTACCCATAGAGAATCTATGGTACAGTTTGGTTCATATAAGATTTCTACTTCGTTTGATTCTACGCTTTTTTTTCACATAAAGTGCCACTCCCCCACCAGCATGCACTATTTTGTCCTTCTAACATATTTTATACCCTGGTAGGATCATATTCCATTGATTATCCTCATTCCACCAAGTTTATATGATGCCTATTATATCAGTATCCTCATTTAATACGAGGTACTCAAGTTCACCCATATTTGTATTCAGTACCTCTTGTTGTAGCTGAAGTGTCTAGCTCTTGCCAGAACACAGATAAAACTGCAGTAACTCAGAAATAGTCTCTGCTTTCCTTCAGTAATTACCTAATCTGTTCGCTGGTCAGATTAAAAACAAAGTGACTAATTTCAATAAAGAAAGATTAACTATTTAGGGAATTTTACAACCAAACATTTTACTTCAGTATAATATTACTGGAACATAGCAAACAATTGTTTTCTACTAGACCAAAACTGCCTTCAGGGATCAAATTGTAGAAAGAGATATGACAGTATTCTGCAGTAATCATTCAGACCAATCCAGTACTGATATAATGAGATGCAAGGTTTTGGGAATCATCTCATCTCATACTTACATGGATCTTGAACTGCACCAGCTCTACAGGAAAACTGTATTTTCCCCCAAAATTGCCAAACGTCCAAAAGAAAATTTCCTAATGAAATTTAGTCTGAAATGTCAACAGATTTTGGACCTCTGCGTAAAGCAAGTAGCATTCATTTATGTTTAATGTTCATTTACCTCCATAACAGTGCTATTCAATTTGACTTGCTTTATTAGCTGGCTGTTGGATGTTTGTTGTACAGTAACTCCTTACTTATCATCTAGGTTAATGTTGGTTCACTGTTACATTGCTGATCAGAACATGCACGTTTAAAGTAGCGTAATGCTCCCTTATAACGTTGTTTGGCAGCCTCCTGCTTTGTCCACTGCTTGCAGGAAGAACACCCATTTGAGCTAGCTGGTGGGGGCTTGCAAACAGGGTGGGCCGGCAGACCCCTATCAGCTCCCCTAAGTTCCCTGTGTGGTAGCCACCCAGCAGGCTATCAACTGCCAGGCAGTTCAGGTGTCCCTCCCCCTACTGCCATGTGCTGCTTCTGCCCTCTTCCTTGGAGCTGCTCCCTGGGAGCCTCCTGCTTGCTGTGCAGGGGGGAAGAAGAGAATTGCTAATGTCAGGGTGTCCTCCTCCCCCCAGCTCCTGTACCCTATCTCCACAGAGCAGCGAGGGAAGGACGGGATACACAACAGGACTTAGGATGGAGGGAGCTTGCTGGCAGCAGCTGCTGTCTCAACTTGCTGATCTACTTTAAAAGGCAGTGTACTTAGAGTGTACTTAAAGGGGCAATGCGCATCTCTCACAGACATGGTGTCTCTCTCTCTCTCTCTCTCACACACACACACACACAGAGGGTATGTCTATCTCTCTGTGCCATGCTGTGTGTCCTTCCTCCATTCGTGCCACCTTGTAGAGTGTGAGACTACATTAACAATGGGTTAACCCTTGAGCGTTCAGCCAAGTGCTAGTTCATCATTTAGCAGTAAGGCATTCCCTGGGAAACATCCCACCCTCTTCCACCCTGACTCCACCACCTCAACCAAGCTTCACAATCATCATTGCTGTGCACAGTATTAACTTGTTTAAAACTTATACTTTGTGTGTGTGTGTTTGTGTGTGTATACCCATAACTACAACATTAAGCAAGGAGTTACTGTACAAACAAATTTGAATAATCACCTGAGCACAGATAACAAAGGGCAATTTGAAGCAACCATAAAACAGCTGCATTATCTAAAATGAATTCTTGCAAAGTGGCTAGATCTCTCTCCTCACCCTCCAGGTGGCAGCAGCAGTCATAAGCATGTACAAATGTAACACTGAATTTCTCACAAGAGAGCAGCAGCTTGTTGGTTTTAGAATACTAATCCAAACTTCGAGTCAGCATATTATGTGGGCTTCTAAAATGTAAGTCAAAGGCATTGCATTCAAAAACAAAGACGTCTATAAATCTATAAATGTAGATTCTTAATTGTGTATATAAAACCAAGAAACATTAAAAAGGTACCCTCACAGGAAGTTAGCAGACATCATACTTTTTGCCAAAAAAGTGTACAGTAAATTGATGCAGAAGATCCCATACACATGATGCAGGATAACAGTACATCATACAAACAGAACTATTAAGTTATTTGTTACTAAGAAGCGCCTCTGGTTTTTTATCACGTGTTCCAGAGGAGAATCTGACACAATTACAACAGAAGCTTTGCCAAACAAATCAACACACATACCACTCCTTATTTAACTATTTGAGATTAAAAAATAAAAATAAAAAAACAAACAGCTAATATGATGCACATATATAGCATTTCATCTCTGGCTTTCCAAAAATCTTTTCAAATATTTTGCCTCAAACACCTTGAGAAGTTGGTAAATTTTATTACATCCATTGTATAGACTGGTAGACTGAGGGACCAAGGGATTAGATTAATTGCCCAAGGTCACAAATTGAGTCACTGACAAGACTGGAAACATAACCCAGTAGCCCTTCCTAGTTCTGTGCTATGAGACTACACTCCCTTTTTACACACATAACATAATCTTGTGTTAAGCTTGAAAATACATAATAAAGATTTTTTTTCCATTACAAAAGGTTTTTTTTTCTCCTGCTGAAAATAGCTCACCTTAACGGATCATTCTTGTTATAGTGGGTATGGCAACACCCATTTTTCGCATGTTCTCTCTGTGTGTATATATATCTATCTTCCTACTGTATTTTCCACTGCATACATCCGATGAAGTGGGTTTTAGCCCACAAAAGCTTATGCTCAAATAAATGTGTTACTCTCTAGGGTGCCACAAGTACTCCTCTTTCTTTTTGCTGATGCAGACTAACATGGCTACCACTCTGAAACCTCAAACCATCTTGATTCTCATCTTGATGGATCCCAAGCACTTTAGAAAGTACTTTTTATATGACTCTATATAAAACAATATTGGGACCGCTCACTCCCCCCCAAGAAAATTAGGGCACTTCTGAGGCAGAACGCAGCATTCACTCAGCAACATTAGATACCAGGGTTTTAGGAGGGAATTAAAGAATAATTTCCTCAACTACGCAAGGAATTTTAAAGGAGAATTTTAGGCTGACAGATATAACTACCTAAGTTAAAGTTTGGTCAAGAAACTGAAGTTAACACTTCTGCTCCACTGAAAGATTTCAAGAGGGCTGTGTCTCATTTGAAAGAGGCAAAGTATTACGATTGCTGCCTAGCTAAAAAAGAGGGGGGCAACTCCTAAAGAATCCAGTTATACCAACCATAATTAGTTTCATGTTCTGGAACTGACTTATTTCATAAGTACTAGTTTGCTGATTAAGTTCTAAGGACAATTATAGCACTGAACTTTAATGAATATGGCTGGCCAGCCACTTAACCAAGTTTCATAGTTTGTTTAAAGTCCAGTTCGGCAGGGCAGTGAAAAATCTAGCCAAACTGGATCTTAAGCAGTCTAACCAACTTGCTGAGTCAGTGGTGGGTATAGTACTGGCTGTGCAAGGATGGGTTGAAGGAACATCTGTCCATAGTTAAGCATGTTAACTATCTGTCTATTCTTCAGCATGTTAGCTTAGTATATTCCAGCCTCAATGAATCTGTGTTACTAGAGTTAAGTGATCATGACAGGGTACAGTCTTGAAGACAAAGCCAATCCTTTGGCTCAAATGCTTCTAATCTTACAAAGTCTCTTTAAACACAGTACACTCTGATGACAATCTAGTCCTCTACTTGAAATTATGTTGTAGTTAAATTGTCATCTGCAGCAGAATACATTGTGTTATGATGGTCACTGAAAAATTGCCAGTTATTTTGGAACAACTCTGCATAGTTTGACATAAGACATATTGGAATTATGCAGCACAAGACTAGTGTGCGCTGGGAGAATTATACTGTACAATTATACTGTGCTATTTTAAAGCCAGCCTTCACATGAACGCTGATTAATTGTGACTGGAATAAACAAAGTTCTTAGTAGTTGTAGCAATACAAAAAATCCTTTTGCAATGCAACTTATTCAGAAACTGAGCTGGTAAGCTGTAACCTATAAAGTCACATGTACTCTATGGGGTAAAATCAAGGGTAATCATGATGTAAGAAGTGAGACTGTCTGGAACAAAATTAGCACACTGATGAAGTAATCCAATTAGTTTAATATTAAGGAACACAAATAGCTCAGGCATAAAACAGATTTTGTATTTTTAAAAGGGCTGCATTAAAAAACTACTAAGTTTTTATTCAATTTAATAACCTCAAAGAATACAATTTTTCAAACGTTCCCCTACAGTGCATGCAACCCAACCTTTGCAGCAAGGAACTAGTGGATATAAAAAGTGAAAGTTACTAGAAACGGAAACAATAGTCTAATATTATTAATCAAACTAAGTGACTTTACTGTAAATAGTGAAAAGTGAATTGGATTTTTAAAATTTAGGTTTAGTAATTTAAGATACCAGCAAAACGTAATTACCTTTTTATTATTAAAATATCTGTCTTTTTACCCTGTCAGGGCTCTTTTAAAGAAATGCTAAAAATATATTTTATCTGTCATTGGCCTGATGGAGTTTAAAAAGTATTTTGCAAACCATAACAATTCCACAATACAATTCCTCATACAGCTAGCGAGTGTCAAAAGTACATGAAAAAAGTGTGTTTGCACCAATTCAGATATTTGTTTGCATATTAAACTAAAGAGTAAACAACAAAATGTTCTATTTACTTCAGCAAAACAATCAATACGTTATAGTCTGAATTCAAGAGATTCTGACTGAGCAATTATCCAAAATAGATTTTAAAAAGGTACATACAGATAATCTGCCAGATAAGCAAATACTTACACATTATCTTCTACACAAATTTTTGGCCCAACTACGTTGGCTGCTCCACTTGCCATTTTGAAGGCAAAGTGCTTTTCAGGACAAGCTTTTGAAATCCCACATTTATATCTGGGTGGTTTTGTAGCTTTAGAAAGGAAATAAATATGATTTAGATATGACAGTAAATAAAAAAATCTAAGGAAAAGGTGGAGGGAAGTCATAAATAATCTCAGCCTATGTAGAGACACAAGGTGGGTGAGGTAATATCCTTTATTGGACCAACTTCTGTTGGCGAGACAGACGAGCTTATGAGCTTACGCAGAGTTTAGCCCTTGAGGAAGAGCACTATATAAGCTCAGAAGCTTGTCTCTCTCACCAACAGAAGTTGGTCCAATAAAGGATATTACCTCACCAACCTTATCTTTCATATATTCTGGGGTCAATATGGTGACAACAACAGTGCATAACTCAGACTGTATACTCAATTCTGGGAAAAGGCACTTCACAAACATTCATTTAATCTCACTTGTGAGGTAAGTGCATATCTCCTTTTTATAAATGGAGAAACAGATACAGAAAAATTATGGACCTGATCCAAAACCCACTAAAGTCAACGGGAATCTTTCCATTAACTTCTGTGGGCTTTGGATCATTCCCTAAATGACTTGCCTGAAGTCATCAGAATTTTGCAGCAGAGGTAGAAACAGAACTTACATCTCCCAGATTCCAGTCCTGTGGCACATGAACACACACAACTTTTCTCCTTGCTTAAATAATGTAAAAAAGACATCTTGAATCAAGTGCTTAAAAGTAGATCCCTGCATGGATACAAATTTATATCCGCAGATACAAATTGGTATCTAGAGAACCACAACTGCGAAAGCAGTAGAACGTGGGACCGCTGCCCCCAAGAACCAGTGTCCCGTGCCAGCAGCTTCTCCATGCGGCTGTACCACCCCGAGTCCTGCACCTGTCCCTTCCACGCAGAGGTTTGCATGACTGCGTCTCCTGTCTGAGGTCTGTACAGCCGTGCCAGAGGACAGGGCTGGGGGCGGTACCACTGTGCTGGAGGAGTTGCCAGCGGGCAGCCCCACGTTCTGCTCCTTTTGCAGCTGTGGTTCCAGAGAGAGTCCTGTGGTACCGCAGATATCAATTTATATCTGCAGATATCCGCATTTGCGGATCTAAATTTGTATCTGTGCAGGGCTCTACTTAAAAGCTGGGACAGAAAATTTTCAGCGAATGGTTTGGTCACCTTTTTAAGGGCTATCGGGAACCCTCTTCAAAATGTATTAATACTCAAGAGCCGCATCATATATCCTTCATAAGAAACTTATTTATACTCCGAATAAATAAATAATGCCAGTTAGTGTAATCTGTCTCTATCCAGGAATAAAAGTAAACTTATTTCCCACATATCCTATCTTGTATTTGATCAAAAGAGCACAAAGAAAATACTGATCAATCACACATGGAACTGCAGCTTAAATACTGTATATGTAACAGTAAAATTAATTAGGTACAATATCACAAACCATTAAAATACTTATTCTGACATATGCTGATCTAACAAATGCAATTCTCTGGTTAAACATGAAAATCTTCTACTTTGAATCTATTCTCATTGCATTTTTATGTACAGGTGGCAATTTTCATATCAAAGTGACAGTCAGTATTTAAAAGTCACAGCACTATTGTATATACAGACAAAATTAAATACACACTGCAGTAACTGTGGCATATGAAATACTTACGGCGTGCAGCTGTCTCCAATGCTGATCTAGCTAAAAACACAGAAGAAAGTTTTTAAAAAACTTTAGTTACAATGTTTTTTAAAAAGTTTTAGTTACAATGATATTTCATTTGTAAAATGTTTATAATCCCATTAATTTGGTCTTTTGCAGATCTATAAAAATATGTTTGATTGTTTATGATACTCCATTTAATACCTCCCACCATCATATTCAAATATAAAGCACAAACATTTACAGTAAGACACACAAAAATTAAGGGGCCAAATTCTGAAATGCAGTCTAACATTTTGTGCTTCAAGTTTTTGGTTGGCCAATTTCAGATACAGAGGATTTGGTAATAGATATGTTGAACTCCCAGAGATCCCTGAAGTTGTAGGTGCTCAATCCCTCTGAAAAAAAATCAGAGTGTAGGTGTCTAAATTTGAACTTGACAAAAAATAATTGACTACCCCATAAATACTTAGCACGTATTCAGGGTGAAGTGGTCCCTTAGAATATGCGTTAACTACTTATGCTAAACTAACTGTTTGATCTTGTATTTAGCTATGACACAGAAGTAACTTTCCCAGGCCTGAAAAAAAGATGTGTAGCGTGAAAGCTTGTCTCTCTCGCCAACAGAAGTTGGTGCAATAAAAGATATTACCTAACTCACCTTGTCTCTCAAACTTCCTGGAACCAACATGACTATAATCACACTGTGCACTCTTGTTATACCCTCAGTCTAAAGACCATTTGACTAAAACCACAAATACTACTAAACATGATCTGTGCATGAATACAATCTTGTTTATATTCTGAATGTGAACTTTTTAAGCTAAAATATTCACATTAAAATTTGTAAATATTAATATTTTACCTTTTAATGCAGAACATAAAAGTACATTCTTAAAAACATGAATTCTTCTGGAACATGAACATGCAAGGCTAACAATGGAAAGAGCGTGTAGTACTTAATCTGTATTCAAGGCCAATTAGATTTGTGCGGGGAAAACAGAAGTCATCACTTACCAAACAGGTTTCCTAAGTTTGTATCCATTTTTATCTCAAATACTTGAGATATGACATAAAATGTCAGTAGAAATATTGAGACAGCTACCACCAACTTTACAGCACCTATTCAGAACCACAGAAAATAAAGTTTTGGGCATCTATTTATATTTTACAATTTATACATATCAGTTTTAAACACAAAAAATAAACTGCATGAGAAATCCACAGTGAATTGTGTTAAAAAAAGCTATTACAATGCTGCCAGAAATATGTTACAAACTGTGAAATGAAGTAAACAAAAAGTATGTACATGAAAAATAAATCAAAAGTGAAGCTTCGTACTGTCAAGGTGTGAACTTAAATCACTGCTATGGACAATGATACTGTGAGGCTCAGCTGTACCTCTGACTGCTATGTTCCACCCTAGGATGGGGCACCAATTCACATCTCACAGTTTATCAATAGCATGTTGGAATCACAGAATCATAGAAGATTAGGGTTGAAAGAGACCTCAGGAGGTCATTCAGCCCAATCCCTGCTCAAAGCAGGACTAACACCAACTAAATCATCCCAGCCAAGGCTTTGTCAATCACATTGGCATTTACAGAACAATATATATGCTAGACTAGGATAGTCAATAGGTGAACGCTGGCCAAATCTGGACTGCCAGACACTTCTGAGTGGACTGCAAAGGTCAAACGGGCTGAAGCCAAGCCGGGGCTGGAGCCGTACCTGCTCTGCAGCACAGGGCCCTGCTAGCAGGGGGTGGGTGGCTGGCCGGGCTGAAGTGCACAGTGTCCCCCCAAGTGGTGCAAGCGCAGCCCTACCGCCGCCAGCTCTGTCCTCCGCCAGCTGGCAGCAACACAGAGGCCATGTGAGCGAATGAGCAAGTGCTGGCATCCGGGCTCAGTGAGTGAGGCAGCAGGAGCCTCTCCGGGAGGGGTGGGTAGGGAGGTGGCAGGCGATCAGCGGAGGGGAGCCTGAGCTGGGTTGCTGGCCCACCAGGAAAGCGGAGCTGTAAAGCGCCTCAGAGCCCAGCCAGGAGGGGTGACAGAGCCAGGCCCTGGCTCCCAGTCCTGGGAAGGGGGAGAGGCCCATGATGGGCTGGCGTGGCACTGACTGATGGGCTGGCGCTGCATCCTGGCCTCGTGCCAGCTGCTCTGCCAATGACAGGAAGCAACAATGCCCCCCACTTCGAGAGTGAGGCTGCAGGTACCCCAACAGTACCCCCCAAAATCCCTGCCAGCACCCCCCAAATACCCCTCCCAGTACTCACAAACCCCTCCAGCACCTCTCCAAATACCCCTGGCAGTGCCCTCTCTCTGGGAACTTGAAAGATGGTAACCCTAAGCTGGGTTGGAAGCAATCAAGAGTTTGGGGAGGGGAGCTGGGTGGGAGCAACTGGGGGCGGGCTATATGCCTACAATCATTTTATTTGACAAAACTACAGTTAAGGCCACTTTTTACTCATGGGTATTTTTAGCAAAAGTCATAGACAGGTCACTAGCACTAAACAAAAATTCACAGCCCATGACCTCTCCGTGGCTTGTATTATATACCCCTGACTAAATCTTGCGTGCTCTGGAGGGGGGGACTTCAGGGGCACCACAGGTGCTCTGGAAGGGGGCTCCAGGGCACGGGGTGGCCCGGGACCGCTGCTGGTGTAGAGTTGCCAACCCTCCAGGATTGTCCGGGAGTCTCCAAGAATTAAAGATTATGTCATGTGATTAAATCTCCAGGAATACATGCAACCAAAATTGGCAACCCTAAACTGGTGCTCCAGGGCAGGGGGCGGCGGCCTGAGGACAACCACAGGTGCTGGGGGGCTGGGGGCCAAGACTGCCCCAGCAGCGGCTGCGCCGGGGCCACCCAAGCTGCTCGGACCAGAAAGTCACGAAATCCGTGACCTCCATGATAGACTCGCAGCCTTAACTATAGTTAATACTCTTGGTAACTCAAAGCAAATTCAAAACGTAAAACAGTTTTCTGAAAGTATTTTAATGCTAATATTTGCATCTATTTGACATTTTATCTATATACTTTCTCAACGTCTCAGATGTAACTTATTACATCTTTCCTGGAGGTTATTTTTAGGTTATACAGTGGTTTGATTTTATTTTTCAAGGTCACATCTACCAAAAAAAGTAGATTTTGGAACAGGATATATAGTAAATTAGACAGATGATTCATGTTTTGTTGATCCAGAATAGGCAAGAAAGTGTGGGCAGACAGTACCAGCACCAAAGAAACACCACAGAATTCTATGCCCTCCCATGGAATTGTATGGGCTCTCTCTATAAAAGAGAAAACACATTTCTAAGAGAGCACTTCCTTTAATCTTTGAACTAAAAGCACCCCACTAAAGTACTTGCTTACTATAGCTAAGAAACGTCAACAGAAGAAGAGAATGTGTTACGGGGTTTAGCAACAAGATTATAGACAAAAAATTTACCAGGTTCTGCCCTAATTGTGAGCTCTTAGCAGGACTGACAGCAGGAAATAAAATGAGGAAGATTATCGTAGTAGACAACCACCACTGGTGACCTAATTCACCTTCCAGAAAACAGAGCATTTCCCAGTCTTGCCAAAATCTGCCCACTCCTGCTGCAGCATAAAATGGACTTTCACCAGACCCCCAACAGGGAGTCTGTTTGAACTAAGCTCAGATGTAAGCATACCTAATACAATTAATAAAAATATATGTTCCATGCACTATTCCTTTATCACAGCCTGAATAATGTTAACTTCAATGTTGAGAAAGCATGTAGTCATGCTTTCTTCCTGGATTACTTTGAAGCAACTGTTACTAAGTTAACCTATGAATCGAACTGCTGAAAAGTCTAACAGTTTGTCAGACTATTAACTAGAGCACACACACATTCCTCCTGCAACACAACAGTACAAATGTACATAGCAAAAGAATGCCTTAAAATTCTTTAGTTGTGATACAGATGTAATACACTATTGAATTTTCTTTGAAGTTTTCTGCTTCCTTTCTCGTAGGTAAATAGGCTTCTCAGAGACCTCTATTACTGCTCTCCAAATGCTAGGTTTATTCAGCTTTCACTCCCTCAGTTTCTTTCTGAACTCTATCCAGTCGGTCTCTGATATGCTGTTACTGCTGAGGGAATTCTGCACCAAAAAATTAAAAATAGCGTACACAATATTTTAAAATTCTGCACATTTGTTAATAAATAAATGTGGCTTCAGCATGGCAGTGGGGAAGCACAGGCCCACTGGCTGCACTGAGGTGGCAGATCACCCTGAAACCCCCACCTCCCCCACTACAGGGACTTGGCAGTGAGGCTGCACCTGACCCTGACACAGTGCAAGGGCTGGACCTGCCCCAGAAACTCTCTGGGGCCCTCTGTGCCAGGTGCACCAGGTGTGGGTTGGCAGGCTCAGCCCAGCAGGATCCAAGTGTGGAGGGGCTTAGGGTGTACGGGATCCAGGTGTGGGGCACTCTGGGTGCGGGCAGCTCAGAGGGACATTTGGATGCACAGGGGCTTGTAGGGGGGTTCTGGGTGCAGAGGCAATGGGACTCTGCAGACAATCCAAGTGAAGGTGATTGGGGCTCAGTGGGGGGAGAGGGGTCCAGGTACAGCTGCTTTGGAATCAGTGAGGTAAGGGTCTGGGTGTGGCAGGCTGGTCGGAGGAGTCCATGGGTAGGGGAGTAGGGCTTGTCAGGGTGAGGTTTCGATGGTCGTGCTTAACAGGGGAGCCCCAGCTGCTGCCAAGGGATGCCGCATGCTGGTCTCCCTCTTCCCCCCCGGGATTCCCCTATCCCCTTTTCTTCTCCATCTCCCTCCCCTCACTCCCCCATCCCCCTGCCCTATTCCACCCCCATTTCCTTCCCCACTGCCTCTTCCCCTCCACCAGCACTCACTGTTGCACAGAAAAGAGGAAGGCTCCCAGCATATAGAAGGGGAGCTCAACTGGCACTAGGACCCAGGAGGTGGCATTCAGCTGCAGAGTCAGTTGAACCAACATGCAGCCTCCTTCAGCTGGGCAGCTCTGTGCTTGCAGAGATGGGGGTGGGGAGCCCAGTGGCACATAACCCTGTGTGGCCCCCACGCCTCACTTCTGTTTGGAGGGGGGCAATCCCCTGCCCAAAACTGCACCCATGGTCGTCGCCCCTGCCCTCCCCAGTGCAGCTTCCCTTTGCTTCGCTGCAGTTTTCTGCAGGCAAGCACAGGAATTTTGTGGGGGGAGGGGAGGGCACAATTCTGCATGCGCGCAATCACACAGAACCCCCCCCCAGAAGTAATGCTGTATTCCTTCTATACAGGACATTTCTAGTTATTTCTTCTCTCCGTTTTGGAACAGTTACCCATTTCTAATTCCTTCATCTTAGTGACCTTTGCCTTACAAATACCCAGAACACTCGTAACATTTACATTAAAAACATATCTTGAAGTCCTGAAAAATTTCGAATTCCATTTCTTCCTATTGTACTAAACTTCACTGTATACATTTGTTAGGTTTCCTGAATTTCTAATGTGTATATCACTTCTTTGGGGTTATTTACTAAAATGACTGGTGTTTCTTTGCACTACGATTAGAACAACTGATATTTGTTTAAAAGATTTAAAAATATATAAAAAGATCCATCAGACATCTAAATACACTTTTTAAATTTAGTGATGTATAGAGTATTTTTTGCATTCTTTTGAGATGTCTCTCATATCAAGAATACTAATAAACAAAGACTGGACTGCAGGAGGAGTTATTTTGGCTGAAAGTGGCAGATAAACATTTAGCCATTTCATTGGACATAATGTTTTCTTCCAATAAACTTGAACCTCTCCCCTGCAAAAAGTCCCGTTTAGTAACTGAAATGCATATACAATAATTCAATGAACTACATATAGAAAGCTGGAAGCCAGGGTTACACTGAGAAACTCCGAGGAAGACCAAATTCACATTTGCTTCTTCCTTCTGACCTTCAGGGAAGCTGGATGGTACTGGTATGGAGAAAATAAACATACACGATTTTTTTCCGCCATTCATGATTGCTTAATGCCATACTTCACAGGCAGCTAAAAATAGCAAAGCAATACTGTTTCCATTAAATTAAAGCTGTGGTGCTTCTTTCAGAAGTTAGATATAACAAAAAACATCAGGATTATCCTTTACTCATTAATGCAGTATACGGCTTATTTTAAAAGTCACATAAATCTGATCCCAGTGACTGTTTTTCTTACCTGCTACCCTCATGTTTAGTCTTGTCAATCAGTCAGTAGCACAATTGCACTAATCAAACGACCTAAAAGGAGAAGATAGAAGGCACAAAAATTAGAACTCAAGGCAAATAAGAAATTTTACTACTGTTTTTGTTTGTTAATTCGATCACAGAATTAGGGTTTCCAAGCTAGTAGTGCTAATAACAATTTTGCTGATCACTTAATAGTTAGCCCGCTATTAAGCCTTGATTTCTTAGTGCGTACAGTGAAAGAGTATATTGGATTGATTTCTGATGCACTGCTCTCATTTGTCACTCAAGTATAAAGCAAGCTACCTGAATGTTTTGTTACTTTAATCATTCATTTCTGAATTTAACGAAATCCTTCATAAACTCACCTTATTTTCAGCCTGTTTTGATATGACACATTATACTCTCAATCAATTACCAAGGAAATTGGATGATGTACCTGGTTTTCTTGAAGGTGTTCAATTTGTATTGTATAAATGTAAACATACAACATGGAGGGTGCACACACAAAAAAACCTATCTGCACTCTTCCAAATTTCTAGTGACCTTTCGTACCAAGATTATGTTTTATTGAAGAGTGGCATGTCAAACCTGAGGATTTTCTCTCTAGATTATAGTTAAAAAATAGTTAATGACCACATTGCAAAGTCTGTGCACAAAAAAACTTCACTTTTCTTCAGCAAAGTCATGTCTGAAATGCAAGAAGAAAAGATATGTACCTTGATAAATCTATTCACCTATATGCATTTTATTAGTTAAATTTACAGATGGCAACTGTAGAAAGTTGGTGCTTAAAAGGGCACTCCAAGAACAGTGCTCAGAAGAAGATGGAGCTAAGGTAACCAGAATATGCCCCCCCCCACCACCCCAAGCAGTAAGCACACTTACCTGAAGACTACATATGATATGTAAGTTTGAATTTTTAAAATTAAATCTTCTGAGTTAGTTATCAAAATACTGAAAGTGAAAAGGTACACATTTTGATATGCTCAAACAACTAAGAGAACTTTACTACATGCACGCATGCACACACACAAGAGCTCACAAGAATGAGAAATTTAAATTCCAGAGATACTTTTCTGGAAAGTGACAAGTATCTGAAAATAGGGGATTAGACTGATAGTACTGCCTCAGCCAGAACTTCAGCATCTCTACAGTGACAAGCTAATTCTAATCTAAAAAGGTATTTTAGAAAACATCTACAACATTTATAAAACTTTCACATAAAATGGAGTGTTTGTAAATAAATTGTTATTTCACAGATTATCTTTCAGTTACTGGAAAAATCAAATGCACTTCCATAGCACCTTCCAGCTGAAGATCTCCAAGCACTTTACAAACATTACTTGCACTAAGCCTCAAACAATCCTGTGAGGATGGTTAAGTATTATCCCCCAATTTTTAAATGGCAAAACTCCCACAGACACTTCCAAAATTTTCAAACTAAGATGCCAAGAGATTCTGAGCACCTGCTGAGAACCCAATGAAAGGTTCAGGACTCTGATCCACTGAAAAAAATCAGGCCAGAGGTGTCTAGGTTTAGTCAAAGTGTTAAAGTTTTGGCTATTCTGACACTGGATAAGTAATTTAGGAAGCATTTGGCTGAACACTGGAACAAAGGAGACAGCATTCTCTAATATTTATTGATAAGGCCGCAGAGGCTCTTAAGAACCACTGTAATATGTACTTCCGTACCTGTGGCGTGAAAGGGTTTTCACGTTTTTCACTGAGCTGAAATTAGATTCTGCCTGGAAGCTTAGCAGGAAAAGATTAGGCTACTAAGCTATTTACTATTTCACTCGCTCATTTCTTACCATTTAATAATGCATAAGAAACTCAGATTCAAGTTACTAGAGCCTGCAACTTGACTCAAACCTAACAAGACCCAACTTCAAGTGTCAAGTTCGCATTGGTTTGGAAAACAATAGACTCCTGAAGGCCCAGGTCGGCTCTCCTCCCCAGGCCTATGGTGATGGCGCTGCTTGACCTGCTCCTGCCGGACACTGTCACCGCACTGTGCTGTGTTTGCTGGGGAGTGCATGTGCCAAGGAATCACAGAGCCTCATCCCGCAGTGCACACACCCACCACAGCAGGAGCAGTGCAC
The DNA here is from genome assembly GCF_965152235.1 of Eretmochelys imbricata. Lineage (NCBI taxonomy): Eukaryota > Metazoa > Chordata > Testudines > Cheloniidae > Eretmochelys > Eretmochelys imbricata. Next base: position 316,436,797 of record NC_135572.1, read on the forward strand.
GCAACTACTGCCGTGCCAACCTCACAGTAAGGAGAAGAGCCAACCTGAGCCCAAGAGGATCAGTTGTTTTCCAACCTGACACAAACCTGACATCGGTAGTCGGAAAATGACTCGACCCTCTTCGGCTTGGGTCAATTTGGGTCTGGGTTAAAAATCAGGCCCGAGAAGACCTCTACAAGTTACCTTAAAATGCACACGATACTCAGACCAATAATGTAGCCTGTAACCAATATCTCCTTTGGATAAAAGGAAATCTGCGTGAAATGGAAAAGAATGTGTAAATGAATGGTTGATGCCTAATATAAGGCTTTATGAAACAGCTGTATATGACAGTACCACAACATCCCTGAGACTCTGTGCTTTTGAATGCTACAACAGTAAAAAAATCCTATTTGCTCTACATCGTTCAGAAAACTCTCTCAACCCTACATAAGCCCTGGGAGAGGGTGAACTTTCCACTATTCAAACAACTTCTTTTGGCTTGTATTCAAAGTAGCACTATTGAGTTCAGAGATCCATGTCCAGCTCCTCTCTGCTATAGGTAGGGTGACTATGATATACTGCTTAAATTTTTATGGGAGTAAGGGTTAGTAGTGAGGAGGATAGTAAATGAAAGGAAAAAATGGAAAGACCTGAGAAACCCTCCTTCTCTCCACACTAAGAAAGAGACCAAGACCTTAAAATATCAACAGGCACTTTCAAGAGTAGAGAGGAATTTGGTGCTAAATGTTCACTGCTTACACTAAGAGTGAAACTTTCCTAGCATATCCATCACAAGCTATGCAAAATGTCCAGATGATAAGTAATTGGCCATGAGCAAGCACACTGTAGGAGATCACTATCGGTGTAGGCAACTGAGAAACCTCCTGAGAATCCCCCCCACACACACTATTTATTTCAGTATGCAGCTAAATGCAGAATCCCTCACCCTCAATACAGTAAAAAGAACAGGAGTACTTGTGGCATCTTAGAGACTAACAAATTTATTAGAGCATAAGCTTTCATGGGCTACAGTCCACTTCATCGGATGCATAGAATGGAACATATAGTAAGAAGACAGACAGACAGACAGACAGACACATATATACACACACACACAGAAGGTGGAAGTTGCCATACAAACTGTAAGAGGCTAATTAATTAAGATGAGCTATCAGCAGGAGAAAAAAACTTTTGTAGTGATAATCAAGATGGCCCATTCAGACAGTTGACAAGAAGGTCTGAGGATACTTAACATAGGGAAATAGATTAAATAGGTTTCAGAGTAACAGCCGTGTTAGTCTGTATTCGCAAAAAGAAAAGGAGTACTTGTGGCACCTTAGAGACTAACCAATTTATTTGAGCATGAGCTTTCGTGAGCTACAGCTCAATAGGTTTTTTCTCCTGCTGATAATAGCTCATCTTAATTAATTAGCCTCTTACAGTTTGTATGGCAACTTCCACCTCCTAAGGCATCCCTTGTTTCCCTTACTCACCAGGACCTAGTTCCAGTGATGACAGGGGCTTTTTGTCTGTACCAGGCCTGCAAACCAGTACTGTCTTGAGAGCGGTGAAAGCTCTTGCCCTTTTCCTTCCAGATATTGCATAGGGCAATACAAGTGGCATTAGGAATACTGGCATTCAAATGGGTATGCAGGTGAGTGCCATCTTGCCTTCAGTTGGCCAAGTGCACATTCTGTCACCATCCTGTAACTGCTGTGTGTGCAATTAAACCTCTCTCTTCCAGGTGCTCTTGTATCATGGTACAGCGTCATGAGCTGTGGCAGCAGAGTGGAAAAACAACAGTGGGCACAGACACCCCATTCATAACCATATTATTTGAACGCAAAAGGACTTCATTCCCGCCTAACAAGTAAATGCCAAATCACCTCGGCACTCTTGCCAGTGCATCCCACACTGGTGTTAATAAACTTGCCTTTATGGTTGGTCATGTCATAAATATAAAGGGAAGGGTAACAACCTTTATGTATGCAGTAAAATAAAATCCCTCTTGGCCAGAGGTACAGAATCCCCTTACCCGTAAGGGGTTAATCAGTTCAATTAACCTGGTTGGCACCTGACCAGAAGGACCAATGGGGAAAGAAGATACTTTCAAATCTGGGGTGGGGGGAAAGGCTTTGTTTTTGTGCTCTGTATGTGTTCTCTAGGGAGACAAAGAGAGAGACCAAGCAAGTAATCCAGCTCCTACTGAATGATACATCTAAATTACAGGAATAGTAAGTAATAGCAAGGAAATGCGTTAGTATATCTTTTGTTTTAGCTTGTGAATTTTCCCTATGCTTAGAGGGAGGTTTATCCCTGTTTTTTGTAACTTTAAAGTTTTGCCTAGAGGGGAATTCTGTGTTTTGAATCTGATTATCCTGTAAAATTACCTTCCATCCTGATTTTACAGAAGTGCTTCTTTTACTTTTTTTTCTTTATAATAAAAAGTTCTGTTTTTTTTTTTTTTAAAAGAATCTGATTGGTTTTTAGTGTCCTAAAAACCCAGGGATTTGGTCTGTTCTCACCTGTACCAATTGGTGAGGACATTATGCTCAAGCCTCCCCAGGGAAGGTGATTGAAGGGGCTTGGGGGGAATATTTTGGGGAACAGGAACTCCAAGTGGTTCTTTTCCTTGAATATTTGTCTAGCTCACTTGGTGGTGGCAGTGAATACCGTCCAAGGACAAGAAGGGATTTGTGCCTTGGGGAAGTTTTAACCTAAGCTGATAGAAATAATCTTAGGGGGGTCTTTCATGCGGGTCCCCTCATCTGTACCCCAGAGTTCAGAGTGGGGAGGGAACCCTGACAGGTCAATACCTGAATAACAATCAAGTAATATCCTTTACAGTTAACATATTTATGTGTTCCTTGTGGTGAGCAAACCATGGGCACACATGCACCATCAATGATCCCAGCACCGTTCAGGAACCCCATTCTCTCAAAGCCAGCTATTACTTCAGGCACAATAGCTATGTCCAGTACCCATAGGTAATCAACAGCAATAACTGCCTCACAAATCACCACTACCACACCACTAACTGTCAACTTGCCAACACCAAACTGGTTAGCTATAGATCTATAGCAGCTAGGGGTAGACAACTTCCAGATAGTACTAACACGCCACTTCTGGACTGGTACCAGCCACCCTTATTTTGGATACTCTGGTGCTGGAAGATTGGGCCAACCTCCTAACAGATCTCCATGAAAGTGGCCGTCCTCACAGAGACCTTCTGGAGCCACTGGTGGTCATCCCAGGTCTGCATGACAATGTAGTCCCGCTCTGCGTTTATGGTCCTGCACCAGATGTACTGGTCTTCACAGGGGGAATCTACAGCAATTACACCATGCATCAGCTGTCTCCACTGTGCCATAACAGCATCCAGCCAGCATGATTATCTAAAGACCTGCTGATGCCTCCTGAGGGTCACCAACCACTGCTGAAATGACGTCAACCATGCCCCATACCTTCAATCCGCATCCTGTTCCAATAACAGCACAGCCAAAAGCAGGAACAGTTCATCCACTGGTGCTGGATCCATGACTTAGCACCAGCGGGAATGGACAGAAGTGAGAAGTATGCACAGCTGGAAATCCCTCAGTTTAAAGTGCTGGAGATTGAAGAAAACTTCTGCACAGGTGCTCAGGAAGGACAAACAATTTCTTCCACACCGCACATAAAACAATTCCTAGAGGGACTCGAGTTAGTCAGGTGCTAAAAACTGTGGAATTCGTCCCAGAAACATTAGCTGTGAACCCGAGTTACCTGCAGTGCCAATGTGGATGTGCCTACAAGGGTATGAGTCAAGTGCAGCTCGGCTAATCCAGGTACCAGGAAGCTTGAGACAGGGAGGATTTTATTTATTTTTAACACTATGAGAAATATATTTAGAAGTTGAAGTGTAGCTGCAATTACCACCTATTTGAAGCTCACAAAAAAAGCACACCACCACTTCATATATTCTGAAGTATACATAGCAAATTATAGCAATCATATGTTCAATCATTCCATAGTAGCTAAGAACAAAATAAATGTGTTAATTAAAATCAGAAAGCAGTTACTTGCCAACCCACTATTCCCACTGGTAAAAAGCGTGACTAGAACGTGCATACACTGTATTATAATCATATTATGTACGTATTTGTTTTTTGTATCGCTGAAAATATCTAGCTTTGTCATGATAAGCATCCCCATAAAGCACTGGGTCCTAGTAGCTAGCTTGATACTACAGCCCATTCTAAATGAATATACCATGAAAGAGAAACCTCAACAAAAATAAAAGAAGTCATTACAAATACTTCCTATTGAATCAAGTCCAAATTTACTGCAGAACAAGCAATTTATTCCCCCAAGCTGCTGAAGAATGGTCAAATCCCAGTGAATGGTATCAGGACAACATTGTAAGAATTAGATCCACAATTTTTAAGAATGAAATTCACACGTTGCATGGAGAACTGATGCAAACACATGATCCACATAAATGCACGCGGAATACAAAGAGACTAGTCACACAGGGAAATCTAGATCTCTTGCAAGGCTGAGGAACTCACAGGAGTATCCATGCAACCACTGAACAGGCCATTATTTGAGGGAAGGTGTGCTGCAGTCCCTGAAGCAGGGGGACAAAATCCTAAGCAGCTCCAGTGGCCCAAAACCCTCAAATAAGAGGGTGCAGAGAGGCAGTAACCACTATTCTAGTCACTGTTCAGTGGTTGCATTGAAAGGGGCTGCGCTGAGTTACGTTCTGCCTACAAACCGATGCTCAAATTTAATTACCCCCATACATAGATCATCATGCCAGGCCTAATCATATGAGCTGTGAGAGGAATTAATTTCACATCAAATATATAAATATATAAAGTCTGCTGCAGTTTCCACGGTATGCATCCGATGAAGTGAGCTATAGCTCACGAAAGCTCATGCTCAAATAAATTGGTTAGTCTCTAAGGTGCCACAAGTACTCCTTTTCTTTTTGCGAATACAGACTAACACGGCTGTTACTCTGAAACACATCAAATACAGTTCCTATGCAGAACACACCTTACCTAATAAGCACATATGCTCTTTCTTAATACTTAGCTTAATATGTGGTTCTTATATACAGTAGATCCTCAGAGTTAAAAAATACCTCTGGACTGGACGTCGTTCATAACTCTGAAGTGTTTGTAACTCTGAATAAAGTATTATGGTTATTCTCTCAAAAGTTTACAACTGAACATTGACTTAATATAGCTTTGAAGCTTTACTATGCAGAACAAAAATGCTGCTTTTAACAATCTTAATTTAAATGAAACAAGCATAGAAACAGTTTCCTTACCTTGTCAAAAAAAGTTTTAATTTCCATTTTAGTAGTTTATGTTTAACACAGTACTGTATCGTATTTTTTGTTTGGTTTCGGTCTCTGATGCTGCGTGACTGCGTACTTCTGGTTCCAAATGAGGTGTGTGGTTGACTGTTCAGTTCATAACTCTGGGGTTTGTAACTGTAAGGTTCTACTGTAGCACTTTTCCTACACATATCTCAACGATCTTTACAATACTACACAATTATACTGACCCCTATTTTACTGATGGTGAAACTGAGGCACAGAGAGGTGAAGGGACTTTCACAAAATCATGCAGCAAAGTAAGCACACAAATGGAGGGAAAAAATTACAGGATTGAGCCCTAAAATCTAACCCCTCCTATCCTATTTATAATGAAAAAATTAAATCCCAGTATGAACATGTAAATCTTGAAAATTAAATCTGACTGAAATTTTGACTCAGTCCAGCAGCCCTTATTCACATAAATCATCCCTTTGAGTTTAATGGGATTGTGTGTGTAAGGATTAAACAATCAGAATTTAAATTAACAAATTCTACTGAATTAAAATACAACATTCTAAATCAACATTTCCCTCCCACCCGTCTGGCTCTGCCAGTGACTTGTGTCTTAACTGTGACTGATTTATATACTAAAATAATCTAGACAATGAACCGCATATTTTTGTGACTATACACTACCAAACCCATCATGAGCACTTAACAAGCAGTAAAATATCCTAAGTATTATGCCCTATTACCATATACAAAATGGAAAATAAGGATTTGGAACGATTGCTACACACAAATTTCAGAAAATATTTTACAAATATTTATCATTAAACTCCAAAACTCTTGCTGTAGTATCCTTCTCTTCTTAAAATATTGCCACTTATGCATCTAAATCAAGTTCTCTCCTATATGCCCTGTCCCACCCGTGCCAGATGTGGAGCTGCTCCATGAATACCATATAGTTACCTGCTTATTAGGGTCTTTACTGTATGGTTTCAGAGTAGCAGCCGTGTTAGTCTGTATCCGCAAAAAGAAAAGGAGTACTTGTGACACCTTAGAGACTAACAAATATATTTGAGCATAAGCTTTCGTGTGCTACAGCTCACTTCATCGGATGCATGCATCGGAAAATACAACAGGGAGATTTTATGTACACAGAGAACATTAAACAATGTGTGTTACCATACACACTGTACAAAGGTGAGCGATTACCAGCGGGGCGGGGGGGGGGGGCGCGACCCTTTTGTAGTGATAATCAGTTTATCTTCAGGCTCCTTACAAAACTTGTTTTGCCACATGGGCCCAATGTTGGTAGCCAGCAGATAAATTGCACTATCAACAGTTAAAATGACTCTTTGTCCAGAGGCCAGTCCTGTTGCTGCTGGGGAGCTGTTCAAGCTGACATCCAGGGTCTGCTGAGGTGTCTAAAGAAGCTAGGCCTATCTGGCCCACAATCACAGAATGCATAATGACAGGTTTCAGACTAGCAGCCGTGTTAGTCTGTATTCGCAAAAAGAAAAGGAGGACTTGTGGCACCTTAGAGACTAACCAATTTATTTGAGCATAAGCTTTCGTGAGCTACAGCTCACTTCATCGGAATGCATCCGATGAAGTGAGCTGTAGCTCACGAAAGCTTATGCTCAAATAAATTGGTTAGTCTCTAAGGTGCCACAAGTCCTCCTTTTCTAATCACAGAATGGTACGGCTTTAACTAAGAGGGACTGTTAAAAAAAATTTCTCGAAGTGCTTTATTCCTATTATTAAGATTAAACAATACTTTGGTTTAAGTCAGCTGTTTGGTGTCAGACTCCTAAAGAGAAGAACAGGTGCCGAATCCAGTCGGACTTGGCTGGGAAAACATGCCTGAAACACGGGTAGTACCACACCTGGTCTAAATGTGGGAGAAATATGGAATTCTACCCCCGTGAGGTAAAGATACAAGGTCTAACACTTTAAGAGGTACACTCAAACAGAGGACAGAGATGCAGCTAGTCCTCCAAGTGTATCTCCATGCTTAACTAAATGAGTGGTGGTACGCTTAACTAAATGAGTGGTAACTTGCCATGAAATTAACAGAAAATTATGTGTCACTGAAGCCTCCCCTCAAGCCTTTGACATTTAGCTATCACACACAGGTATACTCTTGACTAGTGAGAAATGCCAGCCCATCTGTTTTACTTAATTTCTGTGATATGTTAAAAGCAACTGGTATGTGTGTATTTGTAGTATTTAGAATCTGAAAGGAAGAGGCTGGATGGATAGGATATAGTCTTTACTGCTAGAAACTTTGACCTTGATCCAACTATCAGCTATTGATTGCGCTCTGATTCCAGCACATTAGGACTACCAGTACTGCTACAGCTACTAAATACTATTAACATTCTGTTGTATGGGGATTAGGTTAAATGCTTTAGTGTTTAGTAGTAGAATGATTACAAAAATAAAAATAACTACAAACCTAAAAAAAAACCTTCCTCACAAATAGTAATCCTACTGATATCAAAAGGACCACTAGAGTGTGAGTAAGCATTTGCAGTATAGGTGCCTACTCCTTTAGACCTCAACCCTACTAAATACTTATGCATATCCTTTATTTTACTCATGTGAGTAGTCCCATTAATTTCAATAATACCCCGGTGAGTAAAATTAAGCATATGCACAAGTGTTCACAAGATCAGGGCCTTAGTGAATTATTTCTATACCACAAATGCAGAAATTGAACTCTATAACTTAATATAAAATATTATCTGGTTATCCAGTGTTTTCAGTCCTTGACAAACGAGTAATTTTAGTGTGAGCCATTTAGATGGGTTCATGTATTTTTATGTAAGTATTATTAAATAACTGTTCACATTTATATAATGCTTTTCATCAGTTATCAAAGGCTTTTACAAAAGTAGGTAAGTATCATTATACCAATTTCACATGTGGGAAAACTGGAGTAAAGACCAAGGTCCCATAGATAGTTAGTGGCTCAGGCAAAAATGGAATCCAGGGCAGACAGGGCTTTACACTATCTAGTTGCATGTAGCTACTACAGTGACAGATGCTCAAAGATAGGTAAATATAGATAATAAATCTATAATAATAAATCTTTCTACTTCACAATCACAGAAGTAGAAAAACTGGAGATCAAAGTGATGTACTAGGTCATTTAGACCCAGATCCTCCAATAAGATCCATGAGGATGTACCCAACTGCAGAATTGGTTCCTTAGCTCATTACCCTGCCAATGCAGGACTGGTCCCTACAGCAATGTCTTTAGTGCAGGGGCAGGCAAACTTTTTGGCCGGAGGGCCACAACGGGTTTTGGAAATTGTATGGAGGGCCGATTAGGGGAGGTTGTGCCTGTGCCCCTGCCCCCTATCTGTCCCCCTTGCTTCTCGCCCCCTGACAGCCCCATCCACCCCCCCCCCGTTCCCTGATGGCCCCCCAGGACCCCTGCCCCATCCACACACACACACACCCCGCTCCTGTCCCCTGACCGCTCCTGGAACCCCTGCCCCTGACTGCCCCATTCAAGCCCCCTCCTTCCTGACTGCCCCCCTGGGATCCCTGCCCCCATTCAACCCCCAGCACTCCATTCCCTGCCCTCTGACCGCCCCGACCCCATCCATACCCCCCACCCACCACCTCAAACTCCTCTGCCCTCTATCAAACCGCCCTGTTCCCTGCCCCCTTACCGCGCAGCACAGAGCACTGGTGGCTGGCCGCGCAGCCCAGAGCACTGTGCTGGTGTAGTGTAGTAAATTGATCTCCGTAACTGCTACCAGTAGCACATTCCTACGCAGAGCAGTTTAATATATTACACAGGCAGCATGGTGCACTGAGGCTGCGGGGGAGGAGGAACAGCAGGGGAGGGGCCGGGAGCTAGCCTCCCGGGCCAGGAGCTCAGGGGCCGGGCAGGAGGGTCCCGTAGGCCGGATGTGGCCCGTGGGCCGTAGTTTGCCCACCTCTGCTTTAGTGTTTCGTTGAATGTCAGGTTATCCATAGACAACTTTTGTATTGATGATTTCCATGATCAGTTAAAGAACATTTAATAAAATGCTATTTTAAAAAATTATTTTTTCTTCTTTACAGCAGTATTTCCTCCTTCTCCCACAACATAAGGGATTTGTCTATATTAGAAAACTGACAGAGTTAACATAGTACAATCCCCTTAGTATGAACACAGTTCTATCAATATAATGGCACTTTACACTGGCTTTGCTATTCCCAGACAAGAAAAGGAATAACTATGCTAGTATGATATATTTGTATAACTGTCTCCACAGTAGGGCTTTTACCAGAGTAAAGTCACACTGGTTTAAATAAAAAAAAAAGTCAACCCCTTAATTGACAGTTATACTGGTTTCAGAGCAGTAGCCATGTTAGTCTGTATTTGCAAAAAGAAAAGGAGGACTTGTGGCACCTTAGAGACTAACAAATTTATTTGAGCATAAGCCTTCATGAGCTACAGCTGATGCATCCAATGAAGTGAGGTGTAGCTCATGAAAGCTTATGCTTAAATAAATTTGTTAGTCTCTAAGGTGCCACAAGTCCTCCTTTTCTTTTTATAGTTATACTGATAAAACTAGGCTAGGTCTTTAGAGAAACTAAAGCTTTTCACTGTTGGATGATTGACGGCATCAGAACTGGCATCAGGCTACAAAGTCACATATGAGGAAAGTTGAGCTGGAAAGAAAAATCATGCTTACTTATTATGTATCAAGGATAAAATGTTAGGAATGCATTTCTACAAATAATAGGATAAAGATGTGAAGAGAGAAACAAAGGTACACAATTCAAAACTGAAATGGAAGAGCTAATTCTATTTTAAGTTGTTTTGCATCAATAGCAGCTGATTGCAAACAACAGTGAAAACCAGAAAAGCCCATTTCCGTTTACAGCTATTAATACTGAAGTTCTAAATCACTGTAAGCATACCCAGTCAAAACGTATCAGACATCTGCACACTTTATCTCTTCCCTGTGAGGAATGCATCCATAATACTAGTTTGGGAAGTGTCCAGCTCTCTCTCTACACCTGAAATACCTCTCTCCACACACTTCATCTCTGATTCAATGGCCTGGAGCCCGCACACAAACTCTCATTTCCACCTGACTCCTTCCTTTGGTCCTGTGCAAGCTTAAATTTATGGGTTTCAGAGTAGCAGCCCTGTTAGTCTGTATTCGCAAAGAGAAAAGGTGCCACAAGTACTCCTTTTTGCTTACATTTAGAGTCATTTTTTCCCCTTTTTTCCCCCCACATTGGAGCAGGGGGGAGATACAGAGACCGGGTGCAGAACAGCCCAATTTCCCCCCTTTTAGGAGCGTAGATTGGTGGAGCAGCAGCCCCAAGGAGGAAACTAGTCTGTGGAGCAAGGGAAGAAGAGCAAAGCTGCCAGGGACGTTGAGACCCCAGGAGAGGGTCACCATGGAAAGGGCTCAGGGCTGGAGGGTGGTTTATTCTGCTGGCACAGGAGGCAGCCAAAGGGGAGGAACAAGAGGCGCAGGCCGGGGGTGAGGAAGGGGGAAGTGAGACTCTGCGGGTGAAGGAGGAGAGCGGTGCAGGGCACCTCCGAGCTCCGGCCGGCCCGAGCGAGGGAAGCCGAGCGGGAGGTGGGAACGTGGCAGGCGAGGCTCGGCGCCGCTAGAGCGCAAAGGGCACACGCGGGGCGGAGCAGAGGGCACAGGCCGGCTGGGAGGAGGGCGGGCGGGCGCTCAGGGGGCGACCTGGCCGGGGACACGCCGGGCGAGGCGGGGGCGGGCTGCGCAGGGTCTCTGAGCCTGGTGGGCGCGAGCCCAGGCCGGGACGTGGGGAGCCCCTTACCTGCGCTCCGGCCGGCCGCCCGGCCCCTCCTCACTCGGCGGCGGCGGCGGCTGCAGACTCGACCCGGCTCGGCAGCTGCCCAGAGGGCGGCGGAGGAGCAGGAAACCGAGCGGCCCCGCCGCGACAGACGCAAAGGCGGGGAGAGCTCGCCCGCCCCCTAGTGCTGGCGGACTCGGGCCAGAGTCTGCTCCGCGGCCCGGCCCCGCCCACCGACAGCCCCTCCCCCACAAACCCGCCCCCCTCCTCCCTTCGATCCCGGAGACCTCTCCGCCCTGCCGGCTGCTGGGCACGCCCCAGCCGGGGGCTCCGAGCTGCTGGGCTGGGCTGGGCTGGGCGGGGGCGGGGGCGGGGGAGGAGTTGCCCTTGCCCTTGCCCTTGCCCTTGCCCTTGCCCTTGCCCTGCATGGCTGCTCTTGTTGGGGAGCTCAACCCGCCCCCCCCTCCCGTTGGGCTCAGGGCTTCTGCCTCCCCTGGCTCCAGCTAGGGCTCGGAGTGCCTGGGCTTGGGGCTTCCCCACCCCCTCCTGCACCCCAGCCCCCTGCCCCAGACTCAGCCCGGAGCCCCCTTCCACACTCCGAACCCCTCAGTCCCACCCAGTGCAGAGCCCACACCCCAACCCCCTGCCCCAGCCTGGTGAACGTGTGTGTGTGTGGGGGGGGGAATGGAGTGAGTGGGGTAGGGCAAGGGTGTTTGGGTTTGTGTGATTAGACAGTTGGCAGCCCTACTTCCACCCCCAAAGACTCCTGCCTCTGGGAGCTCCTGCCAGGGCTCACGGCTTCCGTCTCCCATGACTCCAATCAGGACTCCGGGCACCCCGACTTGGGGTTTCCCCCCCCTGTGGCTCCAGCCGAGGCTCTGGGTGCCCAGGCTCTGGGCTTCCGCCCTGCAGCTGGGACTCGGGGCATCCAGGCTTGGGGTTTCAACCCCTGTGGCTGCAGCCGGAGCTCGGGGCACCTGGGCTTGGGGTTTCCAGCCCCATGGCTCCTGCTAGGGCTCGGGGTGATGAGAATCAGGGCTTCTGCCCCTGGGGCTTCTTCCGGGGCTCGGGGCACCCATTTTTCTGGGGGGCCCCAAATTGGCCAGGGGCCCTGTATTAATGCTCTGCTGGCCGGGACTAGCAGCCAGGACCACCCAGTTGGGCTGCTCCCAATAGCATGGGACCCATCTTCGCCTCTGGGAACATCCTCTAACTGCAGGAAGTTCAGCAGCTGCTCCCTTCTGAGCCCAGCTTTGAAAGCAATGCTGAGGGTGGAAATCCTGTGACCCCGCTATGACGATACAATCCCATTTTGGGTTGGAACCTTCAAAGTTACACCACTGTGAAATTTCAGATGTAAATATTTTTAATCATTAAATTAAATCATTAAATTTAATCATTTAATCATGAAATTGACCAATTATAAAATCCGCTGGCTGTGAAATTGACCAAAATGGACCATGAATTTGGTAGGGCCCCACTCATGACTTCAAGTGAAACAGTAAAGTTACTGGAGTGGAGTGTGGGGAGGAAAATTGCTGGTGCCCATCTTTTGCAGGGAAAAAGGGCCACTGAGACATAAACACACACTTTATCACCAAGGCTACCACAATCCAGCCTCAAACCCCTACCCCAACCTTTACACAAGGGCTCGTCCCCTGCCATCCCTCCTACTCTCCCCCCCATACACACAATTAACCCCTACCTTCACACAAGGTCTCTTCTCAAGCTCCAAGCTGCTGCCCCCCCATCCACCCACCCACCCCCAGATTTTCCCCTCCCTCTAGCCACCCCCAATCCCTACCTTCACATCCCACTTCTCCTACCCACTAACACAGAGTCACCACCAGCTCCCCTGTTACACCTGGAATTGCCCCACAACTTCCCCTTCCCCCCTCCCCCCCCGCCACCTGTGCTCTACCCTCTTCCCTCCATGGACTGTGGGGGAAACTTTCTGGGCATTCCCACTGGCAGGGGGTGTGGCAACCAGCACCGCCCAGCTCTGCTGTCACCGTCCCCTACCCCTGGGTGCAACAGACAACCGGCCTTCTCCATGCTGGCCCCCGGTGGTGATGGAGGACACACACCCCTCCCCCCAGCGTGAACCTGCACGGTGGAGATGGTGCCCAGGAGCCTGCAGCCAGGCATCAGGGTTGCTGGGAGGGTGACTACCAGGAGTCACAGCACTGCTGCCGTCCCTGGCCCTCCACTCCAGGAGAGCGGGGGAGGCTCGCGGCAGGAGGAGACCGATCCAGGACCGGAGCCCCCACGCCATGCCACATGGGGTAAGGGGATGCAGCGGGATCAGCGCTCCAGCACCAGGAACCCTCTCCCTGATCCATTCCCTTGCTTTGGATAATTTTTTTTTGGTTCACTCCACTGCCACCCGCTTCAGCTGGGGTGGTCTGCAGCGTGGTGCAGGGCAGTCTGGGAGTAGTAGTGCAGCTAGCGGCGCAGGTCCAAGGGACCCGGCGGAACGCAGTGAAGTACAGCTCCCGCAACACCCAGTCCCTGTTATGCCTGTGCCCTGCGCTCCCTGGGCTCCTGAACATTTCAGCGGGCTCTCTGCATTGCTGGGCTGTGGCCAGGCCCAGATTAACCTTTTGTGGGCCCCCATGGGCCCCTTCCAAGTCTGGGCCTGGCGCCATTGGTGCCATTGTAAACTCGGTACTGGCCCCAGAGCCCTGCCCCCTCACACCAACACCCCCACCTCAGGACCTCACCCCCGCACACCAACACCCCTGCTCCACCACCCCCTCCCCCACAAGAGTCTCATGCCATGGCCCCACCCCACACAAACCCTCCTCAGAGCCGGTCTCACAGCCCTGTCCCCACACAGTGACACATTCTCCTGAGGGCCTGCCCCACGGCCCCTCTCCTCCACACCGACACCCGCACTCCAGGGTCCATCCCCATGTCCCCTTGCCCCCATGAGAGCTCCACCCCATGGCCTGTCCCCCACACATTGACACCCCCTCCTCTGGGCATGAGCCACATCCCTTCTTTCACATCGACACTCCTGCCCTAGGGCCCCTCCCCCACAAACTGATACCCCCTCCCCAGGGTCTTCCCCAGGGGTTCATCTCTCCAGGTATGTCCCGCACAAGTGCCACTCTCAGGAGGCTTCCTTCCACCAGGTTTGGCCCCCACAGCTAGGCTGAAGTGACTTGCCTGCAGCAGCAGAGATCTTGCAACAATAATCAATGCAGCAATTCCACATTCATTTTTGTTTTCGGGTGGGCAATTTAAATCAATGGACAAAGATCAACATTCACTGTTGAACTCCTGTGCACCTGAGTTTCTCCTGCTTTCTGTATGCTATCAGAGTCATGGCCACTCAAGTATTCCTGGTAGGTGACCAGACAGCAAGTGTGAAAAATTGGGATGGGGCTGGGGGGTAAGAGGAGCCTATAGAAGAAAAACACCCCAAAATCGGGACTGTCCCTATAAAATTGGGATATCTGGTCACCCTAATTCCTGGTGGCTGCTATGTTGCATTCCATGGTCATTTGGTGTCCTGGATTTCTGCTGTGTCACACACAGCTGCCACTCAAGACACTGATTGTAGATAGGAATAATAGAACTCTGGTTCTGTCCTTCCAAAATGTAGGTCCCAACACGAACTATAGAAGAATCTCTTTTTCCTGTATTAGTATTAGGCCTTGTGACATACTCTTGAATAGGTTTGATATACCATCCACTAGAGAGCACTGCTGCGTATAAACTGTGGCTAGTACATTAGAAAATTATTATTTCATAGGGAATAATGCTGTCCCCAGCTATTGACAGTTAATTTAGTGAATCCTCTCTATAAATAAGTCATAGCTGTGTATTATGTCAGATTTGTATTTTGCTATATGCACATGTAACTCTACAGTTGCTACAAGAATCATAAAATGGAACCTTACTTCTGTTTATTTAAATTCTCAACTTGTGATAGGAAGTATTATTATATTTGTTTTAGAGGCAGCATAACTGGAACACAGAGATATTAAGGACATGATTTTCAGAATTGTTGAACATCCACAGTGGGAGCTAAGGATGCTTTGTATCTCTGAAAATAACCTTAACTGATTTTCCTAATGTCACACACAGGAAGTTTGTAGGAAATTCAGAAATAGAACCTAGATGGTTGTCTTTTCTATCCTAACCAGTAGTGTAAGTAGGATGGTACTTTCCAGTACACAGTACTGGCAAGAGATTTTTAGTGGGTATGGGGTACCAGAAAGACTTGGGGCTAGCCCCTGCATCCAGGGGTGGAGGCTGCGCTCTGCTCCTTAAAGGAGCAGAACACTACTAGGAAGGGCATTCATTCTTTATATGGCTTTAACATTTCTAACAAATTAACAATGTTAACATATGCTAACGAACTTAAACAAAGACCTTTTTAAAGTTTGTTAGCATATGTACTGTGCTGTTAAGTTGGTCAGGAGTCCTGGGAGGGTGTGGAGGAGGGAGGAACGGAAGTAGTTTAAACAGTGGTTTTGATTCTGTTTCTCTCCGTTGGTCTGAATTATCCATGACATTCATCTCAAAGAGGCAGAGGTTCACAGATTTGCAATCGTTATGCTTTAAACCACCTCAGCACATACAAGGTTTATGAACATTAAAAAGTTAACTGCAAAGGAACACTGAAGCCCATTAACCTGAATGTGTGCCAGCCAGTATGCCGTCACTGACTAAAGGTGCAGTCACACCTGAACAGCTGAAAATTAACCTTACCCTTTTAGGCTAAACAGAGTCATGTCACTGGCTCCATCTCTGTTATATAACAGATAACAAAACTCGAGTGGGGCATGGTGCTAGCACACAGGGTCTCACGTACGTGGTGTGATTTTTCAGAAGCTCTTTTGGGAATAGTCATGTAGGTGAAATAGCTGGTACTTATGATTATGCTATTTCTATGTATGTGGATGTATTGTTCCATTTCTGTGGATGTGGATGTATTTCTATGCATGTATATTAATCTTAGTATCTGAAGTTATGAATTTTAGCTGTGTTTGTTTCTGTGGTAACACCCACAAGGTATTTAGCCAGCATATGAAGGGACAAGTTAAGTTGAATGGTCCATTAAGGAACACTTAGCTCACAATGGACCCTGGAAAATGCCTGTCTCCACTTAATGGACTTTTTGTGAACGTTCTAACTAGGATATGGGTGGGGGTGATGGACATGTAACTTGCCCATGTGACTCCAAACACCATCTTTCACAGTGAGAACAGATTTCCCTTTACTTGTCACTTGGCAGAAGCTAAAAGGCCCTGGCCTGGAAATATCTACATTTTGCCTCTTTCCTGCTCCAGCCTCTGGACTATGGACATATACTAAGGGGAGCATTCTAACCGAGGGACTGAGGACCTTAAGGTAATCTGGAGCCTTCATATTTCCTTGATCCTTTGTGATGGACTTATGAGTTGGATATGGTACAGAGACTGTTCTAGCCTCATTGATTGTTGTTTTCTCCCTTCCAATGGACAAAGATCAGATGTCTGCTGACTTTCTCACATGAGTCTGCAGCCTTTGATACCTGTGGTATAAGTGACATAGCTCTTGCTTGAGTATCTTTGTTCTTTCCTCGCCAAATGTCAAAGCCTGTTCCCATTGAACTCAATAGCAAAACTCCTTTTGATTTTAATGGGAAAAGGATTTGGACCCAAGAGATCAGAGAATGTGATTTTGATCAATTGCTTATCTGTCCAGAGACAGTTCTCATGCATGTTCTGCCAGGCTGATTTTGATTGCCCCACCGTGTGTCATGCTGAGGAAAATAATAAAACAATTTGGGCTGTAGTTCTATCAAGATGTAGATGGCACACACAGTTCTATGCCTCTTTTCCATCAAACCCAGATGGTGCAGCATCTTTGCTTTCCTAGTGTCTGGTGGAGAGCAATACTTAGATAAAGGCAAGCTGGCAGAAGCTTAGTTTGGACATAAGAGAGGCACCGATAGTGTGTTAAGGGAAAGTGCGGTGATTGTCCTTCCTATCCTTCTTTCATTAAAGTTTTCAGTTTGGGGTGCTGCTGGATCCTCAATGACAGCTGGAAGTACAGGGGGCACCAGGGGCCCTGTCATAAATATAAAGGGAAGGGTAAACCCCTTTGAAATCCCTCCTGGCCAGGGGAAAGCTCCTCTCACCTGTAAAGGGTTAAGAAGCTAAAGGTAACCTCGCTGGCACCTGACCAAAATGACCAATGAGGGGACAAGATACTTTCAAAAGCTGGGAGGAGGGAGAGAAACAAAGGGTCTGTGTCTGTCTGTATGCTGTGCTTGGCCAGGGATAGACCAGGAATGGAGTCTTAGAACTTTTAGTAAGTAATCTAGCTAGGTATGTGTTAGATTATGATTTCTTTAAATGGCTGAGAAAAGAATTGTGCTGAATAGAATAACTATTTCTGTCTGTGTACCTTTTTTTGTAACTTAAGGTTTTGCCTAGAGGGGTTCTCTATGTTTTCTAATCTAATTACCCTGTAAGATATCTACCATCCTGATTTTACAGGGGGGATTTCTTCATTTCTATTTACTTCTATTTTCTATTAAAAGTCTTCTTGTAAAAAACTGAATGTTTTTTCATTGTTCTCAGATCCAAGGGTTTGGGTCTGTGGTCACCTATGCAAATTGGTGAGGCTTTTTATCCAACATTTCCCAGGAAAGGGGGGGTGCAAGTGTTGGGAGGATTGTTAATTGTTCTTAAGATCCAAGGGTCTGGGTCTGTAGTCACCTAGGTAAATTGGTGAGGCTTTTTACCAAACCTTGTCCAGGAAGTGGGGTGCAGGGTTTTGGGAAGTATTTTGGGGGGAAAGACGCGTCCAAACAGCTCTTCCCCAGTAACCAGTATTAGTTTGGTGGTGGTAGCGGCCATTCCAAGGACCACGGGTGGAATACTTTGTACCTTGGGGAAGTTTTGACCTAAGCTGGTAAAGATAAGCTTAGGAGGTTTTTCATGCAGGTCCCCACATCTGTACCCTAGAGTTCAGAGTGGGGGAGGAACCTTGACATGGTGGCATAGTGGTGGGATTAACCTGAAATCATTTTGAGATCCAGTTGAGATTTTTTGAACTAGAAATACAGATTTTAAAAAGAAATTATTTTTTCCTTTGGAAAGGAAGTCCAGAAAGCAGTTGAAACTGAAAGCAGATTGTTTTTTCTCTGCTTTGTGGCCAAGCAGAGACAAAAGGGGATTATCTTGTGAATTGCAGGTTTTCTTTGCCTGGAGGCAGGGTACTTAACTCCTGCAGGGAAATTCACAGTCTTCCAACCCAGAGGTTTTTTTTTTTTTTTCCTTCCTAAAAGTAAATAGGGGGTGTGTGCTCTACCCATTTGCCTGGAGACAAAAGTGGCAGGGGTTTTTTTTTTTAGGATTTTGATTTTTTTGTTTTACAAGGAGCACAGGTTTGAAAGGGAATTTTTTTTTCTTTGGGCTGGGTAAGCAGGTTTCCAAGTAGTTGGAGGTTTTTTGCTTTAATTTGGGCCCAGAGCAGAGACAAGGGAATTGTCTTTTTCTGTAGGCTGACAATCACTATCAGAGAATAGGTATTCTATTCCAGCACAGCAAAATTTTACAGCCAAGTTTTGTTTGTTTATTTCTAAACCTCGGGTGTAAAGTTAGTTAAAAACAGAGAGGTTAGAATGGCAAAATCCGCGGCTCGACTACAGCTCGAATTAGCCAAATTTCAGGCTGAGGAAAGACAAAGGGAACATGAAAGACAGATAGAACTCATGCGGCTGAAGAAGGAACAAGAAAGGGAGGCAGCGAGAGAAGCAGAACAACACCAAGCGGCTGCTCACAGGAGAGCTATGGAAGCGAGGGACAAAGAACTGGAGGAGAAGGAAAAAGAGAGGAAGTATGTGGAGGAGATGGAGAAGATAAAGGCTCAGCAGAATATCCCAACAAACTCTAGTAATCCTTCTCCAAGTACCACTTCCCATCCCAGAAAGTTCCCCACCTACAAGGCAGGCGATGATACTGAGGCCTTCCTAGAAAACTTCGAAAGGGCCTGCCTTGGGTACAACATCTCTACTGACCAATACATGGTAGAGCTGAGGCCGCAGCTCAGTGGACCCTTAGCTGAGGTGGCAGCTGAAATGCCTAAAGAACACATGAACAAGTATGAACTGTTTAAATCCAAGGCGAGAGTCAGAATGGGGATAACACCCGAGCAGTCTCGTCGGAGGTTCAGAGCCCTAAGGTGGAAACCAGACATGTCATTTACCCGACATGCCTACCACATTGTGAAACATTGGGATGCCTGGATATCAGGAGCAAGTGTTGAATCTCCAGTAAATTTGCCCTTCCTAATGCAAATGGAACAATTCTTAGAGGGTGTTCCTGAGGAAATAGAAAGATACATCCTAGATGGGAAACCCAAAACTGTAATTGAGGCAGGAGAGATTGGAGCCAGATGGGTGGAGGTGGCAGAGAAGAAGAAAACTGGTCGCAGTTGGAGCGGAGACCAGAAGGGACCACCCCAGACCACACCCTATTACCGGGGGCCGCCCAAGGCCCCACCTACCTCCCAAAGAACCCTCCAGACCCCTTATCGTCCCGCCACCCCGTTCTCCAGCAACCCTCCTCGCCCCAGTGACCCGTCAGCTGGACGATGTTTTAAATGTAACGAGCTGGGGCATGTAAAGGCCAGCTGCCCCAAGAACCCCAACAGATTACAGTTCATTGCACCGGAATCACACCAGAGGTCCACAGGCCCAGATACCTCCCAGATACCCTTGGAGCGGAGGGAAACTGTGAGTGTGGGCGGGAAGAAGGTCACCGCGTGGAGGGACACCGGAGCACAAGTGTCAGCTATCCATGCTTCCTTAGTGGACCCCAATTTAATCAACCCAGAGATCCAAGTGACGATTCAACCCTTCAAGTCCAACTCTTTCAATTTGCCTACAGCCAAGTTGCCTGTCCAGTACAAGGGCTGGTCAGGAATGTGGACTTTTGCAGTCTATGATGATTATCCCATCCCCATGCTGTTGGGGGAAGACTTGGCCAATCATGTGAAGCAGGCCAAGAGGGTGGGAATGGTCACCCGCAGCCAGGCTAAACAAGCCGTGAGGCCTAGCTCTGTTCCGGAAACTTCTATCAGGACCCAGTCAGAGGTGATGGACCCGGACCCCAGGCCAATGTCTGCAACAGCAGTAGTGGATCCAGTCCCAGAGACCCAGACGGAACCAGTCCCAGAACCGGAACCAGCCGAACAACCAACACCAGACCCCGTGCCAGCACTGAATCCAGTACTTGCAACCTCAACACCAGAGGGCCCCACCGAACCTGAACTGGCAGCAGCCGATAACCCTACACAAGAGGCTCAGCCGGAGCCTGAATCCAACCTAGTGCACCAGCGGAGAGCGGTTCACAGTCAACAGAAACAGCTCCATCCCCTATATCGCTTCCAGAGGGACCAAGCCTAGGTCCACAATCCAATGAGGAACTGATGTCCCCAGCATCAAGGGAACAGTTCCAGACCGAACAGGAAGCAGATGAAAGCCTCCAGAGAGCTTGGACGGCGGCACGGAGCAACCCACCGCCTCTCAGCTCTTCTAATCGATCCAGGTTTGTTGTAGAAAGAGGACTTTTATACAAGGAAACTCTTTCTGGTGGACACCAGGAAGACTGGCATCCTCAGAGACAGTTGGTAGTTCCAACTAAATACCGGGCCAAGCTCTTGGGCTTAGCCCACGATCACCCTAGTGGCCATGCTGGGGTGAACAGGACCAAAGACCGTTTGGGGGGGTCATTCCACTGGGAGGGAATGGGCAAGGATGTTTCTACCTATGTCCAGTCTTGTGAGGTGTGCCAAAGAGTGGGAAAACCCCAAGACCAGGTCAAAGCCCCTCTACAACCACTCCCCATCATTGAAGTTCCATTTCAGCGAGTAGCTGTGGATATTCTGGGTCCTTTTCCGAAAAAGACAGCCAGAGGAAAGCAGTACATACTGACTTTCATGGATTTTGCCACCCGATGGCCGGAAGCAGTAGCTCTAAGCAACACCAGGGCTAAAAGTGTATGCCAGGCACTAGCAGACATTTTTGCCAGGGTAGGTTGGCCCTCTGACATCCTCACAGATGCAGGGACTAATTTCCTGGCAGGAACTATGAAAAACCTTTGGGAAGCTCATGGGGTAAATCACTTGGTTGCCACTCCTTACCACCATCAAACAAATGGCATGGTGGAGAAGTTTAATGGAACTTTGGGGGCCATGATACGTAAATTCGTAAATGAGCACTCCAATGATTGGGACCTAGTGTTGCAGCAGTTGCTCTTTGCCTACAGAGCTGTACCACATCCCAGTTTAGGGTTTTCCCCATTTGAACTTGTATATGGCCGTGAGGTTAAGGGGCCATTGCAGTTGGTGAAGCAGCAATGGGAGGGATTTACACCTTCTCCAGGAACTAACATTCTGGACTTTGTAACCAACCTACAAAACACCCTCCGAACCTCTTTAGCCCTTGCTAAAGAAAACTTACAGGATGCTCAAAAAGAGCAAAAAGCCTGGTATGATAAACATGCCAGAGAGCGTTCCTTCAAAGTAGGAGACCAGGTCATGGTCTTAAGGGCGCTCCAGGCCCATAAAATGGAAGCATCGTGGGAAGGGCCATTCATGGTCCAGGAGCGCCTGGGAGCTGTTAATTATCTCATAGCATTCCCCACCTCCAACCGAAAGCCTAAGGTGTACCATATTAATTCTCTAAAGCCCTTTTATTCCAGAGAATTAAAGGTTTGTCAGTTTACAGCCCAGGGAGAAGATGATGCTGAGTGGCCTGAAGGTGTCTACTACGAAGGGAAATGTGCTGGTGGTGTGGAAGAGGTGAACCTCTCCATGACCCTTGGGCGTATGCAGCGACAGCAGATCCAGGAGCTGTGCACTAGCTACGCGCCAACGTTCTCAGCCACCCCAGGACTGACTGAACGGGCATACCACTCCATTGACACAGGTAATGCTCACCCAATTAGGGTCCAACCTTACCGGGTGTCTCCTCAAGCTAAAACTGCTATAGAACGGGAGATCCAGGATATGTTACAGATGGGTGTAATCCGCCCCTCTGAAAGTGCATGGGCATCCCCAGTGGTTCTAGTTCCCAAACCAGATGGGGAAATACGTTTTTGCGTGGACTACCGTAAGCTAAATGCTGTAACTCGCCCAGACAACTATCCAATGCCACGCACAGATGAACTGTTAGAGAAACTGGGACGGGCCCAGTTCATCTCTACCTTGGACTTAACAAAGGGGTACTGGCAGGTACCACTAGATGAATCTGCCAAGGAAAGGTCAGCCTTCATCACACATCTCGGGCTGTATGAATTTAATGTACTCCCTTTCGGGCTGCGAAATGCACCCGCCACTTTCCAAAGACTTGTAGATGGTCTCCTAGCGGGATTAGGAGAATATGCAGTCGCCTACCTTGACGATGTGGCCATATTTTCGGATTCCTGGGCAGACCACCTGGAACATCTACAAAAAGTCCTTGAGCGCATAAGGGAGGCAGGACTAACTGTTAAGGCTAAGAAGTGTCAAATAGGCCTAAACAGAGTGACTTACCTTGGACACCAGGTGGGTCAAGGAACTATCAGCCCCCTACAGGCCAAAGTGGATGCTATCCAAAAGTGGCCTGTCCCAAAGTCAAAGAAACAGGTTCAATCCTTCTTAGGCTTGGCCGGTTATTACAGACGATTTGTACCGCACTACAGCCAAATCGCTGCCCCACTGACAGACCTAACCAAAAAGAAACAGCCAAATGCTGTTCAGTGGACCGGAAAGTGTCAGAAGGCCTTTAACAAGCTTAAAGTGACACTCATGTCTGACCCTGTACTAAGGGCCCCAGACTTTGACAAACCGTTCCTAGTAACCACAGATGCATCCGAGCGTGGTGTGGGAGCAGTTTTAATGCAGAAAGGATCTGATCAAGAATTCCACCCTGTAGTGTTTCTCAGCAAAAAACTGTCTGAGAGGGAAAGCAACTGGTCAGTCACTGAAAAAGAATGTTATGCCATTGTCTACGCTCTGGAAAAGCTACGCCCATATGTTTGGGGACGGCGTTTCCACCTGCAAACCGACCATGCTGCACTGAAGTGGCTTCACACCGTCAAGGAAACTAACAAAAAACTTCTTCGGTGGAGTTTAGCTCTCCAAGATTTTGATTTCGACATCCAACACATCTCAGGAGCTTCTAACAAAGTGGCTGATGCACTCTCCCGTGAAAGTTTCCCAGAGTCAACTGGTTAAAATCGTCCTTGAGATGTGGAAAATATTGTTAGTCTTTATGTACTTGGTAGTATATTTAGAGATGCATGTGTCTTATTAACTCTGTTTTTCCTAGAGCTCCAGGAAGAAATCCCAGCCAGTGTTTCACCCTAGCTGAGATTTGGGGGGCGTGTCATAAATATAAAGGGAAGGGTAAACCCCTTTGAAATCCCTCCTGGCCAGGGGAAAGCTCCTCTCACCTGTAAAGGGTTAAGAAGCTAAAGGTAACCTCGCTGGCACCTGACCAAAATGACCAATGAGGGGACAAGATACTTTCAAAAGCTGGGAGGAGGGAGAGAAACAAAGGGTCTGTGTCTGTCTGTATGCTGTGCTTGGCCAGGGATAGACCAGGAATGGAGTCTTAGAACTTTTAGTAAGTAATCTAGCTAGGTATGTGTTAGATTATGATTTCTTTAAATGGCTGAGAAAAGAATTGTGCTGAATAGAATAACTATTTCTGTCTGTGTACCTTTTTTTGTAACTTAAGGTTTTGCCTAGAGGGGTTCTCTATGTTTTCTAATCTAATTACCCTGTAAGATATCTACCATCCTGATTTTACAGGGGGGATTTCTTCATTTCTATTTACTTCTATTTTCTATTAAAAGTCTTCTTGTAAAAAAATGAATGCTTTTTCATTGTTCTCAGATCCAAGGGTTTGGGTCTGTGGTCACCTATGCAAATTGGTGAGGCTTTTTATCCAACATTTCCCAGGAAAGGGGGGGTGCAAGTGTTGGGAGGATTGTTCATTGTTCTTAAGATCCAAGGGTCTGGGTCTGTAGTCACCTAGGTAAATTGGTGAGGCTTTTTACCAAACCTTGTCCAGGAAGTGGGGTGCAGGGTTTTGGGAAGTATTTTGGGGGGAAAGACGCGTCCAAACAGCTCTTCCCCAGTAACCAGTATTAGTTTGGTGGTGGTAGCGGCCATTCCAAGGACCACGGGTGGAATACTTTGTACCTTGGGGAAGTTTTGACCTAAGCTGGTAAAGATAAGCTTAGGAGGTTTTTCATGCAGGTCCCCACATCTGTACCCTAGAGTTCAGAGTGGGGGAGGAACCTTGACAGGCCCAGAGCATCATTTTACAACTGCATCTATTTAACAGATGCAGTTGTAAAATTTTAGACAGGTAAGCGGGGTGTCGGAGGGGATGGGGAGAGTGTGGGGGCTGGGGGCGGGGCGGAGTCACATGGAGGGTCACATGGGGAGGTCACATGCCTTCCCTTGTGTCCCTCCCATGAGTGCAGTACCGTCAAGAAATGATTTCCACTTGCACCACTGATCCTAACTATCCTGTTGTAGTTCTAGAGTGTCAATCATCATAGTATCAAAGCCCTTATTTGCTTGACTCTTCGTCTTATAGGGCATGCCTACGCTATAATTAGACACCCGTGGTTGGCTTGTGCCGGCTGCCTTGTGTTGCAGGGCTGTTCAATTGTGGTGTAGATGTTCTGGCTCAGGCAGCAGCCCAAGTTCTGGGACCTTCTGCCGTCACAGGGTCCTAGAGCTGAGTCTTCAGCCCAAGCTGGAATGTCTACATTGCAATTAAATAGCCCAAGTCCAGTGGTGAGCTGGAGCCAATTTGCACCGGTTCGCTAGAACCGGTTGTTAAATTTAGAAGCCCTTTTAGAGCCGGTTGTCCTGCCAGGGCTTCCCGCGAATCAGCTGTTTGCTTTTCAGCCCTCCCAGGCTTGCAGGGAGCAGAGAAGCAGAGCAGCGTGGCACATTCAGGGGAGGAGGCGGAGGTGGAGCGGAGGTGAGTTGGGGCTGGGCAGGGGCGGGGAACTGCCGGTGGGTGCTCTGCACCCACCAAATTTTCCCCATGGGTGCTTCAGCCCTGGAGCATCCACGGAGTCGGTGCCTAAGGCGCCACTTTTGAAGTGATCAGTGGGGGAAGCGGCTGCTCCCCCTGCTCCCCCCATCTATGCTACCCCACCCCTAGGAGCCAAAGGGACCTGCTGGATCCTTCCTGGGAGCCACCCCAGGTTAGCAACACCAGGACTCCCCACCTCACCCCCCGGCAGGTCCCTCTGGCTCGAAGGGGTAGGGTGGGCATGCACTACGGTGGCCCATAAGACCCTCCTGCCCAGTTCTGGGGGCAGTCAGGGGACAGGGGAAGGGGATGGATGGGGCAGGAGTTCCGGGGGGGAGGAGGGGAAGGAACATGGTGGGTTGGATGTGGCAGGAGTCCCGGGGAGGCGGGGGTGGGCCATGACCCCCTAGTGGGGTGAGGAGGGAACCGGTTGTTTAGATTTTGGCAGCTCATCACTGCCCAAGCCCCTGCCAGCTGACATGAGCCAACCTTAGGTGTCTAATTGCAGTGTAGACATACCCATAGAGACAATGTGGGTGGGGTAATAACTTTTACTGGATCAACTTCTGTTGGTCAGAGAGACAAGCTTTTGAGCTACATAGGTCTCTTCTTGAGGTCTTATGTAAAGCTGGTTTAATTTTTTTTTGTGGGGGGGTGAAGGTTCATTAAAAAAAAATTGGGAAAAATAGTTTTAATTCTATTTGAAAATTTTCACATTTTTTCTTATCTTTCTTTTTTTGATGAATAGAATGTTACATGAAAATTTTAACACCAAAACTAAAATGTTTGTTTCTTTTTAAAAGAAATCATTTTTGGTTTTGCCTCCCTTTCTTTCATGGTTTTTATGTACTGAAAAAATGTTTTTGGGGGAGATAAAAAGTGAGAGAAAGTGGGGATAAAACACTGTCTTTTGGTTCCTTTCCAAAAGTGGAAAAATTCGTCATCCAAAATATTTCAACCAGGCCTAACCCTGAGCTACCCCACATGATACTCTTTTAAAAGAGATATTTCCAAAGTAGTAACAAAAAGAAAAGGATAATAATGTATCCAACAGTGTTCACTATACTTAGTATAAGGGTCACTGATACTTACCTTCACTGACCATCAGTATTAAAAAGAATAATTTCCCTTTATCACCCTAGGCTCCCACCATAGGAGAGAAGGAAAGAAATAAGGTGCATAATTTCCCATAGCAATAGCAAATCAGGCCACCAACACCAGGTATGCATGGTTTATAGAGACCTGCCCAGCTCCATAGCATTGTAATAAGCCAGCCAGAAGAACAATACAGAAATTCTACTTTGCAGTACACTGTGTAACATTTACTGTAACGTATGTAACAAATTGTAATTTGATAAAAGCAGAATTCAGAAACGGCTGGAAACAATGGGCCAGTTTTTCAGCTGAGTTTAGTAGGAACGGGTCACAGCTGAGAGAGGGAGCTTTGTGATTCTGGAGCAGGCTCTGTGCCAGCCCTCAAGCACTCAAGGGTGTCAGCTAGGAAAAAGCAGAACACAGTGCACTCTGGCTATGCTTCCCTCCCAATGGGATTTTCAAGGGGAATCATGGCCATCTAGAATAGCTGGGGACTTCACAGTGAAGAGATTCAGCTTTTTGTTGCTTTCTGGCTGTAATCATGCCCTCTGGATAGGATCAGCCAGTGAGAGTTTGCTCTGATAGTGAAATCATTGTAATGCTTCTAACTTATGTTTTCATTGGTTGAGAGTACTTTTCTTGAACTCCTGACTCTAAGGTGCCACAAGGACTCCTTTTCTTTTTGCGAATACAGACTAACACGGCTGTTACTCTGAAACCTGTTTTAGAGTTGAAATCTACAGAATCTCCATCAAATTTCCACCTCGTAGAGTATCGTTTCTCTCAGTTACATGATTATTAAACCAAATTGTTATTTTTCCAAATCACTTGTAATTGCTATTGCTCTGAACACAAAGATGATATAGGCCTGAACCCTGCCTACCCAGCTATTTCCACTTATACTTCCTCTAAGATTTCACAAGCCCTGATCCTCATAAACACAGTGAAAATAAATGGTCACATTTTTATATTCAAGAAGAACAAAGTATGTATTATTTTCTGTTTCAAAATTTCTCTTCCATAGTACTCAGATTCTACCAACAGCTCAGGACAGGAATTTTAAAGTTCCAGGGGGGGCCTCTGATTGCTGCAGAGCTTCTACCAGAGTTACTGCCTCACATGGCTCCCTTCCAATCCATTCTCCCATGGGCAGGCACTGCCCAGCTCACTGGCACAGCTGCCCTCGAGTCAACGGCCAGGGAGTGGGAGTGCCTGTGTCTGTGAGAGGAGCAGAGTGGAGCTGGCTGAGCCCTGAGGGCAGCACATGCAGCAATTCTGATGGGGTCTCTGCCCTGGTGCAGTCTAGAAGCAAGAAAGGGGTCAAGAGAAATGACAGGGGGGACACATCCTATCTGGCTGGCAGAGAGACTGGGTGGGGAACAGTGGGGGGGGGAAGGGAAGAGGTAGCACCCCAGGAAGGACAGAACCCGTTGGCACAGGCCTCAGGGACTTTCTGTAGCCACAAAGATTCACCCATTCTCACTGCTTGTCACTTCAGCTCCTCGACCTCACTGCCTATCACTATACCCCTAGCCCCAGGGAGAACCCCATTCCCACTGTCATTGCACCCCCAATCCCCTATTTCCAGAGAGACCCCAAGCCCACTGAATCCCACTGCAGCACCAGAGAAAACCCTCAGCTGTGTCACTCTGCCCTAACACTATTGTGACAGGATCCCCGGGGAGCAGCCTGGGACTGTGGGACTGCTATGCTCCCTTACCTCTCCAGCCCGAGCTGTCTCTCACAGTGCTTTGCTAGTGACAAGCAGCAAGCTCCTCCAAGCACTGTTATCACTCAGCACAACTGCATGTGGAGCCCCACACCCAGCTATATTTCATGAATGCTCTCAGAGCCACTCATGAATCACACAGAGAAAGGCACCAGCTAAATCCACCCAGCTTCTAGCACTGTACCTCAGGAATTTACCATCTTGCACTGCTCAAGATGAGCAATGCAGATTTATTAATTGGTTCACCACTTCATCAATGGAAAGTGGATATACACCAGCCTTTGCAAACCTGAGCAGATTTACCACACACTTCAGGCAAACTCACTGGTAAAGATAAACAGTTAAACAAATGTATTGACTACAAAAGATAGATTTTAAGTGATTATAAGTGATAGGCAAAATATCAGAGTGGTTACCAAAATAAAATAAAATATAAGCACACAGTCTAAACTCTCAACCCTATTAGACTGGGCAACATCTAGATTAAGCAGTTTTTCTCACCCCACTGGATATTGCAGTCCTTAATATACAGGTTTGTCCCTTAAGCACAGGCCATTCTTCTCTGTTGGAGTCTTCAGTCTTCTTCTGAGTATCTTTGTTGCTTGCAGCACAGGTGGAGGCAGGAGAAAGGTGAAGCATGGGCCCCTGTGTTCTGTTTTATATCCTTAGTCCATGTGCTTGGAGAACACAAGTCCAGACGTGTCTGGTGGACGTTGCTGAGTCCCCAGGCAAGGTTGAGCAATTCCCCTGGTGTGGCCTTATGCAGGTGAGTCATTGAATTGTAGCTCCTTTGCTGGACAATGGCTGTTAATGGTTGTTTGACACCCCGCCTAGGCATTGGTTACTTTCCTTGCTGTTGTCTCTGGGGAGCTAATATCTGGCTGATTCCCTGATTTACACATGTTTTAGTGACAACCATAAAACACAATCTCATAACTTCATATGCATTAAAGATATACATATTTAAAGAAAAAGAAAAAAAAAGGGGTGGAGTGTTAGGATATAGATATTCAGGCCTGTCTGTAAAGGCCTATACTCTAAGAATTTAGGTGTATTCTTATCACTTGGCTAGTGATAGAGGTATAAAAGAAAGAATCAAAACCACTGTCTGCCAGTGTAAGGGCCTTCTCTTACTGTGACAGTTTGTGGCCCTGTGCTTAGGCTCAGGCCTTTGGCTAAGCAGCAGAGGCAGCCATAAGCTGGGAAGCGAACGGTCACATCCTCACATTCCAAACTAGTCACACTGAAATAAGGTGCTATTGGGCTGTTAGGCACTATCAGGACAGGATAGTTCCTATCACCTCCAGAGAAAGGGAAGTGCCTAGACAATGTAAAAGGAAACTTAGTTTGATAGCATCCTGTCTGGCAAGAACTCACTTATCAATAGCTGGGATGTGAAATCCTCACTTCTGTATTGTTTTGTCATTATAGTTCCCACTTTGCTGTTGTTTGTCTGTATAATCTCTGTCTGGTTCTGTGATTGTTCCTGTCTGCTGTATAATTAATTTTGCTGGGTGTAAACTAATTGAGGTGGTGGGATATAATTGGTTACATAATCATGTTACAATATGTTAGGATTGGTTAGTTAAATTTCAGGAAAATGATTGGTTAAGGTATAGCTAAGCAGAACTCAAGTTTTACTATATAATCTGTAGTCAATGAGGAAGTGACTGGGTGTGGGTGGGGGTGGGGGTGGGGGTGGGCATGTGGGTGTGTGAGATGGGAACAGGGAATGGGGGTAAGAAAATTGGAATCATGTTTTGCTAAAGGGGGAAATGGGAACAGGGAATGGGAGTAAGGAAGTTGGAATCATGTTTAGCTAAGGGTAGGAATGGGAACAGGGACACAGGTGTAAGGCTCTGTGGTGTCAGAGCTGGGAAGGAGGATACTAAGGAAGGAAATTGGAATCATGCTTGCTGGAAGTTCACCCCAATAAACATCGAATTGTTTGCACCTTTGGACTTCGGGTATTGTTGCTCTCTGTTCATGCGAGAAGGACCAGGGAAGTAAGTGGGTGAAGGAATAAGCCCTCTAACACTTTCAGCCGATCATAACCTTTTCCCCGGTACATCACATGGCATGCTTTATATGCAATACCACAGTTATATACAGATGAAGTATATGGGGGTTACAAGATGCCCCCCCGCAAGGTATAGTATGTCACAACTGTCACTTCACCCTGAGAGGGACCCTATCCAATGTTCCCTCTAATTTTTCCCATCCACATGCGGAATTAATTTTGCTGTGTGCACCAATATGGAGATGATGTGTGGTGGGGGTGTGGCTGAGGGGTTTGGAGTATGGGAGGGTCCTCAGGGCTGGAGCAGAGGGTTTGGGTGCAGGGGGTGAGAGCTCTGGCTGAGGGGTGTGGGTTCTAGGGTGGGGCCGTGGATGAGGAGTTCAGGGTGCGGGAGGGGGCTCAGGGCTGAGGCAGAGGGTTGTGGTGTGGGGGGCGGGGCGAGGTCCACGTGGGAGTGCAGGCTCTGGGGTGGGGCCAGGGACTAGGGGTTTGTGGTACAGGCTGCCCCAGGGCTGCAGCAGGGAGAGAGGGCTCCCCCCCCCCCCCCCGCAACCCTCTCTTCCTGCAGCAGCGCCTGAGCTTGGAGAGAGCATCTCTCCTCACCATAGCAGCTCTGGGGCTAGGGATGGGAGAGAAGTGCATCCCCCACCACAACAGCTCTGGGGCTGGCGCCGGGAGAGAGGCACCTCTCCACACCACAGCAACTCTGGGGCTGGGACCAGGGGAGAGAAGCCTCTCCCCACTGTATCCCCTGGGCTGTGGGAATCATGTCTCCATGCCGCAGCCCCAGAGATGGGAGGGATAGGCATGTCTCCTCGCCATGCTGGAGCCCCGGGGCTGAGGGATTTAAGTGCATGGCCCTTAGTGGCCTCCTCTGCAGATGTGCAGGTGCGCATCTTAGAGGGAACTTAGCCCCTAACCCCCTGAATTTCACCACACACCCCAAACTCCATAGAGACCTCCCAGGTTCACTGAATGTGTAATGGGACTGTTAGCCCCTTACTAAAACTCAGTGGGGGTTTGGTTGGCTGGCTCCCAGTACCAAAAGAAAAGGGAAGGGTCTATGGGAAATCAGGACCCTGAGACTGACAGTCCCCAGGAGCAATGGGGAGAGGCCAATGCTCCAGGTCAGCCTGATTGACAGGATGGGGAGGCTAATGAGGGAGACCCCAGGGGCGTCCTGTCCTCCATGTGAGCTGGAATTGCCTGGAACAGAGTGGGGCTGAGCTAAAGAGAGAACAGGAGCCTGAGCTGAGCTGAGCTGGGGAGCAGGGCCGCGCCTGCCAGAGAGAACCAGAGAAGCAGCCCAGGGAGCAGATCTGTGTTGGGAGCATGGCATGGGCAGTGGGTATAATAGGCTAGGGAAGGCCTTGCCTTCCCTGGCGTTGCTGCCGACCCACTGCCAGACACCTGGACCGCGGTGGCCCTAGCTCTTCCCCGAGACCTCCACTGCCTCCTCCACTCCACACACCCCATCCCGCTGCTCGCCATGTCCCTCCTTCTCAGGTGCTGGGAGCTCGGCGGGGCCTTCAGGGGCAGGAGGAGCTAGCACTAGGGGGCTGGCAGTGGCTCGTCCTGATGTGGCTGGGGCAGGTGGGCCGGGGCTCCTCTGGTTGTGTGGGCCCCTCAGAGTCAGGGCTTCTCCTTTTACAGGGTGGGGGGGGTTGGGGTCTGGCGTGTGGGGGTCAGGACCTCGGGTGGAAAGGCCGGGGTCGGTGGGCTTGCCTCCCCAAAGCTGGGGTTCACCTGCCGCCCATGGAGCAGGTCCACAGAAGCATCCCACAGAGCAGAGCTGTGCTGGGAGCAGAGCTGCAGGGGCCAGAGAGGCAGCCAAGGGAGCTTGCTGGAGGCAGAGCAGCATCAGCACTGAGGCAGAGTGGAACTGGAGCTGGGGCTGGAGCCAACTGGAGCCAGGTGCGGCGGTCAGCTGGGGAGAGCGATGCAGGACTCTGGGTAGCAGGCTCAGTGCAGAAGACACTGCGAACCAGGAGGCCTTGCAGGCCAAACTTGGAAGAGGATCAAAACCCGGAGAGGGAGGGGGGTTGATACTGGGAAGAAGGGTCCTGCCACCTAGAGATTGAGGGCGTGTGGCCACCTCCAGAGCAAGTGTGTGACCCACAACATCCCTGCAGCACAGCCAGGGCCTGAGAAGGAGGCCTGGGACTTGTGAGGAACAGACTGTGAACTGCCCTGACATTCCAGAGACGCTGGTTGTGGTGTCCCTGTACCACAGAGCGGGGTGATGCGTTTTCCTTTAACCTTTCCCATATTTTCCTTTTTTTTTTAAAAAAAAAATTGATTGCTGTTCAATAAATTGTATTTGCTTTGAACTGTATGTAATGATCAGTGGGTCATGGAAGCATCCAGTGAGGAGAGAGAACCCCGGAGTGGGGACACCCTAGCTCCTGTCCTAAGTGATCATGATAAGGTTGGGGGTTGAGACCCCCCAGGAATCCTGGGCCCAGCCCTGTTGGGGTTACGAGCACTCTGCCACACAGGAGAGTGGAAGAGGAACTCTCAGGCAGGGAGGCCTTTGGTTAAAGGAAGTGGGAATGAGGACTCAGATCCTTTCACTGGCCCATTTCACCAGGGTAGCGTATAAGCCAGGAAAGTTCCCCACAATAGCAGGACCATTTTCCCACTTATGAATGTCACAGCACTGTTAGGATATAAGAAAAGGAGTACTTGTGGCATCTTAGAGACTAACCAATTTATTTGAGCATGAGCTTTCGTGAGCTACAGCTCATTTCATCGGATGCATACCGTGGAAACTGCAGCAGACTTTATATATACACAGAGAATATGAAACAATACCTCCTCCCACCCCACTGTCCTGCTGGTAATAGCTTATCTAAAGTGATCATCAGGTTAGGCCATTTCCAGCACAAATCCAGGTTTTCTCACCCTCCACCCCCCCACACAAATTCACTCTCCTGCTGGTGATAGCCCATCCAAAGTGACAACTCTTTACACAATGTGCATAATAATCAAGTTGGGCCATTTCCTGCACAAATCCAGGTTCTCTCACTCCCTCACCCCCCTCCAAAAACCCACCCCCATACACACACAAACTCACTCTCCTGCTGGTAATAGCTCATCCAAACTGACCACTCTCCAAGTTTAAATCCAAGTTAAACCAGAACATCGGGGGGGGGGGGGGGGGGGTTAGGAAAAAACAAGAGGAAATAGGCTACCTTGCATAATGACTTAGCCACTCCCAGTCTCTATTTAAGCCTAAATTAATAGTATCCAATTTGCAAATGAATTCCAATTCAGCAGTTTCTCGCTGGAGTCTGGATTTGAAGTTTTTTTGTTTTAAGATAGCGACCTTCATGTCTGTGATTGCGTGACCAGAGAGATTGAAGTGTTCTCCGACTGGTTTATGAATGTTATAATTCTTGACATCTGATTTGTGTCCATTTATTCTTTTACGTAGAGACTGTCCAGTTTGACCGATGTACATGGCAGAGGGGCATTGCTGGCACATGATGGCATATATCCATTGGTGGATGTGCAGGTGAACGAGCCTCTGATAGTGTGGCTGATGTTATTAGGCCCTGTGATGGTGTCCCCTGAATAGATATGTGGGCACAATTGGCAACGGGCTTTGTTGCAAGGATAAGTTCCTGGGTTAGTGGTTCTGTTGTGTGGTATGTGGTTGTTGGTGAGTATTTGCTTCAGGTTGCGGGGCTGTCTGTAGGCAAGGACTGGCCTGTCTCCCAAGATTTGTGAGAGTGTTGGGTCATCCTTTGGGATAGGTTGTTTTTATTAAAGGATCTACAACCTATCCTAAAGGATGACCCAGCACTCTCACAAATCTTGGGAGACAGGCCAGTTCTTGCCTACAGACAGCCCCGCAACCTGAAGCAAATACTCACCAACAACCACATACCACACAACAGAACCACTAACCCAGGAACTTATCCTTGCAACAAAGCCCGTTGCCAATTGTGC
The DNA here is from genome assembly GCF_965152235.1 of Eretmochelys imbricata. NCBI lineage: Eukaryota > Metazoa > Chordata > Testudines > Cheloniidae > Eretmochelys > Eretmochelys imbricata. Next base: position 316,470,725 of record NC_135572.1, read on the forward strand.
CCACATATCTATTCAGGGGACACCATCACAGGGCCTAATAACATCAGCCACACTATCAGAGGCTCGTTCACCTGCACATCCACCAATGTGATTTATGCCATCATGTGCCAGCAATGCCCCTCTGCCATGTACATCGGTCAAACTGGACAGTCTCTACGTAAAAGAATAAATGGACACAAATCAGATGTCAAGAATTATAACATTCATAAACCAGTCGGAGAACACTTCAATCTCTCTGGTCACGCAATCACAGACATGAAGGTCGCTATCTTAAAACAAAAAAACTTCAAATCCAGACTCCAGCGAGAAACTGCTGAATTGGAATTCATTTGCAAATTGGATACTATTAATTTAGGCTTAAATAGAGACTGGGAGTGGCTAAGTCATTATGCAAGGTAGCCTATTTCCTCTTGTTTTTTCCTAACCCCCCCCCCCCCCCCCCCGATGTTCTGGTTTAACTTGGATTTAAACTTGGAGAGTGGTCAGTTTGGATGAGCTATTACCAGCAGGAGAGTGAGTTTGTGTGTGTATGGGGGTGGGTTTTTGGAGGGGGGTGAGGGAGTGAGAGAACCTGGATTTGTGCAGGAAATGGCCCAACTTGATTATTATGCACATTGTGTAAAGAGTTGTCACTTTGGATGGGCTATCACCAGCAGGAGAGTGAATTTGTGTGGGGGGGTGGAGGGTGAGAAAACCTGGATTTGTGCTGGAAATGGCCTAACCTGATGATCACTTTAGATAAGCTATTACCAGCAGGACAGTGGGGTGGGAGGAGGTATTGTTTCATATTCTCTGTGTATATATAAAGTCTGCTGCAGTTTCCACGGTATGCATCCGATGAAGTGAGCTGTAGCTCACGAAAGCTCATGCTCAAATAAATTGGTTAGTCTCTAAGGTGCCACAAGTACTCCTTTTCTTTTTGCGAATACAGACTAACATGGCTGTTACTCTGAAACCTGTTAGGATATAGATATTCAGGCCTCTCTGTAAAGGCCTATACTCTAAGAATTTAGGTGTATTCTTATCGCTTGGCTAGTTCTAGAGGTATAAAAGAAAGAAATCACTGTCTGCCGGTGTAACGGCCCTGTGACAGATTGAGGCCCTGTTCTTAGGCTAAGGCCTTTGGCTAAGCAGCAGAGGTAGCCATAAGCTAGGAAGCGACCGGTCACATCCTCACATTCCAAACTAGTCACATTGAAATAAGGTGCTATTGGGCTGTTAGGCACTATCAGGACAGGATTGTATTCCTATCACCTCCAGAGAAAGGGAAGTGCCTAGAAAATGTAAAAGGAAACTTAGTTTGATAGCATCCTGTCTGGCAAGAACTCACTTATCAATACTGGGATGTGAAATCCCCACTTCTGTATTGTTTTGTCATTATAGTACCCACTTTGCTATTGTTTGTCTGTGTAATCTCTGTCTGGTTCTGTGATTGTTCCCGTCTGCTATATAATTAATTTTGCTGGGTGTAAACTAATTAAGGTGGTGGGATATAATTGGTTACATAATCATGTTACAATATGTTAGGATTGGTTAGTTAAATTTCAGGAAAATGATTGGTTAAGGTATAGCTAAGCAGAACTCAAGTTTTACTATATAATCTGTAGTCAATGAGGAAGTGACTGGGTGTGGGTGGGGGTGGGCATGTGGGTGTGTGAGATGGGAACAGGGAATGGGGGTAAGAAAATTGGAATCATGTTTTGCTAAAGGGGGAGATGGGAACAGGGAATGGGGGTAAGAAAATTGGAATCATGTTTTGCTAAAGGGGGAAATGGGAATGGGAGTAAGGAAGTTGGAATCATGTTTGGCTAAGGGTAGGAATGGGAACAGGGACACAGGTGTAAGGCTCTGTGGTGTCAGAGCTGGGAAGGAGGATACTAAGGAAGGAAACTGGAATCATGCTTGCCGGAAGTTCACCCCAATAAACATCGAATTGTTTGTACCTTTGGACTTCGGGTATTGTTGCTCTCTGTTCATGTGAGAAGGACCAGGGAAGTAAGTGGGTGAAGGAATAAGCCCTCTAACAAGCACCCTCAGCCATCTATACTTAGAAAGACCCCAATCCCAGAGAGACCCCCAAACTCCACTGTATGTCACCACACCCCTCAGCCCTCTGTCCCCAGTGAGACTGCTAACCCTCCTTCACTCCTTCCCAGAGAGACCCCTTAATCCAGCTAAATCTCACCACAGCCCCAGAATCAGAGAGACCATCAAACCTAATGAATCTCACTGCATCCCCTTGACACCGATCCCATAAACTCACAGGATGTATTTTATTTCATTGATTTGTATGAGGCCTTTTGTCTAATTCAAAAACAGTAACAAACAGGTATAGTTTATTGAGCTAAAAATTGAATGCTTTTGTTATGTATACCAAAAATTGTGAATTGTCTGTATCAAGTGCACAAATATTTATTTTGACTGGGATTACGGCACCCCACCACAACTCTTTTCAGTCTGCTGTAAACACTGTGTCAGAGTGTAATCATATTTTAAGAGATACTTTCATGTTAAAAAGCATTTTAAACAAATCATGCTTGTGTTATAACACTGCATTTATCATTATTTAATGTAATCTATTCATTAAAATAAAATTCTTATTTTTTAAAATTTTGGAATAAGAAACAATATATTGAAATGTTTATGTTGATCCTATGTAAATGCCTATGATTCCAGAAAACATATACACATATACTTGCCACCATAATGAATTGAACAAAATCCCTTAATCCAAACACCCTTGAGTTTTGAGCATGTTTGTCTTAGCTCCTGATCTTCATTTTAAGTGTGTGGGGTTCAGCTCTAATTTTTACAAACCTAAACCAAGCAGGTGCTGTCCCTTTAAGAAAAAAACATGATATATTCATATAATTATTCATAGGCTAAAAAAAATTATAGCCCGGCCTATGTAACCTATGTGGATCTAGGACTCTGTGCCAATACAAGAAAATAATATGTAAAACTACATGGTCAAAACTTTCCAGTATCATGTCTCCAGGCTGCAGATTATCAACTGAACTCTTTGGTTGTGGTCCTTGGCAGTGGATCTTCTCATAAGAAATTGTCAGTCATAGTTCACTGATCTGGTGTCAAAGCAGTTCCTCATGACTTTTTAAAAATATGGCTTATCATGAGTAAGTATAGGCCTCACGTTCCTATATTATAAAGTAATTCTCTGCCTTAACCGATCTTACCCTGAAGTTGTGAATGAGCCAGCTTGTTTTGGAAACCATTAGGCTGCTGGTTCTGAGCGCAGAGCCAGCTTTTTGGATTTTGGATATTTGGTGGTAGAAAAGAGGTATTGCTTTCCACATAGTAGTATAATTTCAGGAAACATTTATCTTGCAGACTTAAGTGGATGTTTATAACGATGCTCTCTTTAAGTAATAAGATGCAAATCCTTGGACAATTTACAAAAAAGTTAGGGTGAAATAAACTTACCCAGGAATTCGTAGAAAAACTGATCAGGAAATGCTTTAGCTTTTTCGCTGCACAAGTCAAACTGGAAAATACGATTTCCCCAAGTTTTCATTCACTCAAATTATAAATAACAACTAAAAAGTATAATCACAACACAAAGACACCTAAACCTGCTCTTCTTTCCTCTTCTACCCCCTCCTGAAAAGGAGAGAAACTGTGCCTGGAAAGGTCCACTTTGAAGCAGCATTTGAATAGCTTCTTGGGTGGGATTAATTGTGATGGTCTATAAACATAGCCTGAGGGCATGTATAATATTCAGCACTCTCCTTACAGGGAGAAAGACATACAGACTAAATATGCTCTGTTAAGAGGTCTCCTCTTTTTATGACCCACACTGTCAGATCTCAGTTTACAAGCAACGAATACATCAGCTTTTTTAAATAATAAATCAGCATGACGATTGGTAGAAAAATAGTAACAAATCAGAGATGAACCTGAAACAAAACTTTCCAAACTCTTGGACATCTCCAAACTTCTCTGGGTGGTTTGGCTCTAAATCCTGATCCAGATCACAATTTCACAGATGTTCCCTATGTGTAAAATGGGCTAAACCAAAATCCCAATTCCAAACGCTCCCAGGTTTCTAGGGGCTAAGATTAAAATCTCAGTTTTTGTTCATGACCCCGTTTTTATACCATATTAACATGAAAAGGCAGGGCATGTAAGTGGTGTGGTCTAAATTGTGGTGAAAATGGACAAAACTCCATTGGAGCCAATGGAATTGCACCTACTTGTACCTAGGCTGAGTTTAGCCTTCTTATTTTGCTTCTCTACCCCCCACCCCAATGAATCTCGTGCTATTTAAAGGTGCTAGTTTGACAGCAATGGGGACTGAAGAGCTCTCTTTATCCATACAATAGGTGCACCATGAATAGGGTAATGAAAGCTTCCTCACAGTGCTCTGCCAATGTGTCTTAAACCTTACCTGGAGGGACAATTTCTAGCACATAAGCCAGGTCTACACTACAGCCCTATATTGGTATAATTACGTTGTTATGGGGTGTGAAAATCCACACCCTTGAGCAACGTAGTTATACCAACCTAACCCCCCATGTAGAAGATCTCCTGTCAACGTAGCTACCGCCTCTCGGGGAGGTGGATTAACTAGGGCAATGGGAGAACCTCTCCACTAAAGCAGTACCACGGCACAGTACAAGCCATGGGTAGGTAATCCATTTTCCATGTCATTTAGTCGTTCATCTCTTCTGACACTGCCAAGGCTGGTGCTAATGAGGATGGTGTATTTTCTAATTTGGACAACTGTCAGTTAGGAGTTGGACTGAGCCCATATACTCCTTTCACTTAGGCCACCAGAGTCATAAGATGCACCTCTGGACATTTATTACCTAAGAAGTCTTACAACAGACACAGCCATATTTTGTCCAGCTGAGATGTGCATTGGCTGTAGAATCAATTTAATCTGCATACAGTGAAAAAGAGTGAAGCTACAATAATTTTTAATGTGAAGGCACAATCCATAGATACTATAGATTGACCCCTCCCCCACATCTGACGTTCTATGTTGATGGAGGCAGTCCTAACCGTCTTTAGCTAAGTAGCATCTGTGGAGTTCAGCAGGTGGAGACCTTTCTCATTCACATCAAAGAACAGGCTGGGAACTGTAGTCTCCAAGGGCCATATCCTATTATAGATGGTATTGTCCACGAACTATATTACAGAAGGTCATGGGCTGCATTCTGGACACCTTGTTGTTGATAGAGATCTTCTTTTCCACACAATGTAGGCTGGTCAGATGGTTACTCCCCTTGAAAGGGTACATTCAGAGTGTGTCTCTGAGTTTATTAGTGCTTCATATCAGCAAGAGAATGTTTCTGTTTCTCCTTTATAATATTCTCAGAGGTTTTCTGCAAGTACCATATTTAAATATCAGGTGCCTGTACCTTTTGTGGAATGTAATATTTGATCTTGGATAAGAGATAGAGTTAGTAGCACACTTTGCTAATTCAGTGGAAGTGTGTTCCAAAGGCAGCTGAATGACATACCTACTTATATTGTCACAATTCCCTTTACAAAAGAACAAAAAGGTTTTAACACCTACATTTGAAGGTTAATAACAATAACCTCTCCTTTCTACTTATAACTTTTCTGTTCATCCACCCATTTCAGCGGATGTTTGGGTTTTGTTTTACTTCTCTCCTTCTTCTGCCATTCCATGAAAGGTATAGTTTATTACATGGCATTAGATATACAAAGCTTTCACCACAAAATTCAAATAACAAGTGTAACTGATAGGCAGACTCCCCACATGCCCCTGCCCTTTAAAAAGTTAACAACTATTCCTGTCTTGCCAACATATAAACAGTTTTCTGTAGTTGTTGTATGTCTGTTCTTATAGTTGTTACGCATCTGGAGTGAGAGAATCCTCTCTCACAGAGACACCTGCAAGGTGGTGGGGCAAGGCGATGGGCAACAGAGCAAAACTGACCCTGCTGAGCTTCCAGGAAATTGTTCTTTTGTGTGAGAAAAGATCTGGGAGGTGAGGAGTGGGCAGAATGCAGAGTAGGTCCAGATTCTGGGGTTCCACAGAGAAGGCAAACTAGCATGTAAGCTCTTAGGGGCAAGGAATGACTCTAACTATATGTTTGTACAATACCTAACACAATGTGCATACAATCTGCTTTGAGACTCTTGGTAATAGCATACTATAAATAAAATAAACTCTAGATACCCAGAAATAGGAGGTGGCCACACGGAGGGCTGGCCTTTCTGCAATTGTGGAGCTCCCCACTCCAAATGCTTGTGTCACCAGCATGGATGGGCCAACCCTACCCCATGTAAGCCTTGATTAATTAGGAGAAAGGCCAAGAGAGGAGTGGCCATTCCACCCCAGGACCCTAGTTAGCTAGAGGACTGGGAAGAAATCCCATTCCTGACTTCCTGCTTCCAGCTTGCCTCCCAGTGGACGAGAAGAATGCCGTTCCAAACTGGGAGCTCAGTCCTGCCCAGATGTGGGTAGAGGATTGGTGCAGGCCACTGGTCAGTGCTGGGAGAAAGCCATGGGCTTGGGCAGTGAACAGATGTGGGTGCTGTGGTTTCTGGAGGGAGCAGGCCCAAATGCAGTCTGAACCCAGGGCTAGGAGATTGGCCTAGGGAGCTGGCTAGGGCTCAGCAGCAGCCAGGCTGGAAAAGCTGCTCAGAGTAATGCACACTCGAAAACATAATCCCACCTATACCTCTGAAATGGTGGAGCCTAAATTAGCTGTTACCACTCAAGAAAGAGATCTTGGAGTCATTGTGAATAGTATAATAGTCACTCTGAAAACATCCACTCAATGTGAAGCGGCAGTTGAAAAAGTGAACAGAATGTTGGGGCTCCTTAGGAAAGGGATCGATAAGAAGACAGAAAATATCTATTGCTGCTCTATAAAATCCATGGTATGCCCACATCTTGAATTTTGCGTGCCCTTCTGATCACCCCATCTCGAAAAAGATACATTGGAAAAGATTCAGAAAAGGGCAACAAAAATTATTAGGGGTATGGAACTGCTTTCATATGAGGAGAGATTAATACGATTGGGACTTTTCAGCTTGGAAAAGAGATTACGAAGGGGGGATATAATAGATGTCTGTAAAATCATGACTGGTGTGGAGAAAGTAAATAAGGAAGTGTTATTTCTCCATCTCCTAACACAAGAACTAGGGGTCACCCAATGAAATTAATAGGCAGCAGGTTTAAAACAAACAAAAGGAAGTATTTCTTCACACAACGCACAGTCAACCTGTGGAACTCTTTGCCAGAGGATGTTTTGAAGGCCAAGACTATAACAAGGTTCAAAAAAGAACTAGATACGTTCATGGAAGATAGGTTCATCAATGGCTATTAGCCAGGATGGGCAGGGATCCATCCCCTGTTTGCCAGAGGCTGGGAATGGGCAACAGGGGATGGATCACTTGATGATTACCTGTTCTGTTCATTCCCTCTGAAGCACCTGGTGTTGCCCACTGTCGGAAGATCGATACTGGGCTAGATGCACTTTGATCTGACTCAGTATAGCCATTTTTATGTTCTTATGAGTCCAGGGTTCACCAACCCTGAGCTCATGCTGCACCCAAGCAAAAGTGATCTCCAGAAGGGGCAGGAGATACCCTACTCTGGGACTAAAACACTGATGCTGGAGGGGGAGGGGGAATTTGGACACTTAGGTTAGAAGATAATTCTCTCTCTCTCTAAGAATTGGGGACTCAGTGCAGCAAAGGGCTACGAGGTGCAGATGGATGCCCCGATTGTCAGAGCCCTGGGCGCCTGGGACCCCTGCAATGAGCGTGTGCTGTGGACCTGCAGTATCAGTCGACTCTACGCATGGCTCATACGGCGCCTCATGGTCTCAGACACCATCCGATGGTCCAGGGACATCTATGCTGAACACACCACTGGCCACCGACAATACCAGGAAGCGTGAGCCAGAGTGACATCATGCATCAACTACAAGAAAGGGATCAAAAGACATTGTCCGTTGGACCATATGAACTGCAACCATAAACTCACTGAACGTTAACTCCCACCAAATGAGCTTCAATCCATCCTCATCATCGTATCCAGGCATTATACCCCACACCTGAACATAGCCATTATATGAACAACATACCCTCATATCTCAATGTCTGTACTTTGACCCGTTAACCTTTTACCCCCAATCGGGGTTATTGCAGAGTGTGTATTCCTTACGCCATCTGATCTTAAACCGAACTTCACACCCCTTGATAATCCGTACATTATTCCCTGATATCCAGAAACTTCTACGCTTAAACTCTGTACCGTTCACTTTTTTTTTTTAAAAAAACATCATCTTAATAAGGGTGGTATGCGTGACTCCTTATAGGAGTCCCTCAGTGGTCCCTTTAACGAATTGGGAATTGCCCAGATATAAGGATTGGTATTGTTATGCTTCGGGTTTAGTGAAAGCTCACTGAAGCTGTTGGGCATAACATCTACCCTTCATTCAGGATAAAGGTAAAAAGCAACTAAGCTCCTTTATGGGATATATTGCTGAAACAATAGGAGTCACCATCCAACACACAGGCCACATGCAAAGCCAGTTAGGAATTTGAGCAGTGCAGATGGAGCAACTTCACTTGGGAATTAATGCAAACACGGGGGGACAAGTATTGCTTAAAGGAGGGATGTGTGTGTGTGTGTGTGTGTGTGAGAGAGAGAGAGAGAGAGAATGAAGCTGCAAAAACACACCTGAACTACACAAAGAAGGAAGCCCTAGAGAAAGCCAGAGAAGCACTTGTAGCATGACCCTGAGGAAAAAGCTAAGAGATAGAGATACAGAGCACTTTTGGGTAGCTAGCTAAAATGAGTCTTGGAACTCTGAGCAAAATGAAATTATCTTCAGTTGTTTGATTCCTACTGTGTTTAGGGAAACAGGACTTTGTGTACATTCTTTATAAATAAACAGGATTGTATCAAAGAAATCCCTGGTTCCATCATCAATTTCTTTTCCTAACAGAAACAATCAACAAGACCCTGAATACTGGCTAATTGCTTGGGTCAAAAAGCGTAATAATATTATACCTGAGTACAACATTTATTTCTGGGGTTAATTCCTGACTCCTCAAAAGCTGTGGAAGTCCAAGAGATTGGGACCTAGTGGAAGGCAAGTGGGATTCTCCACTCCCAAACAGAAGGTTTGGAATTTAGGGACTGCTCAATAAAGCTGGTGCCCCTACCACTCTGTTCCACTAGTCTTCTTCCCACTGGCAGTATGACTCTAGTAGAAGCCCAGCTGCTGTGACTGAGTGTCACAGCTACTCAGTAGCAGCTTAGTGTAGAGTCCTGTAAATGATACTATTAAAAGCAGCTGGTCTCTGGTTCCATTTGTTCCTGCTTATGAAAACCTGCAGATCCCAATCTCCGTGATGCACCCATGGCATGCCTCTGTGGTATCGCAGGGGCCAAAAGATGAAGCATAAGCAGCAGGAAGATTCTGCCCAAGTTGGGTCTCGTGGGAAAGAAAAGGGTAATTTTAAATTGTTGTACACCAGGTAATTTTATTTAAAAAATTACTATAATTAATTAGCTTAGAGAAACAAGAAATGGTAGACCAGCTCTTACTAATTGTTTCTCTTACTGCCAACTGTGGGAATGTGCCTCCTGCCAAAGACCAATATTTCTTTGTATATGTTCCAAAGTACACATTTCCATGCGATGAAAATTACATGTATCGTACATTTTAGTTCACATGATGCTGGCAGGATGTCTACGCTGTGTCAGGATGCTGCATTGTACAAACAGTATAGGAAAGATAGAAAATGTATTATTCACCCCATGAGGCACACTGAACTGCTGCTCCTGAGTAGTTCAAAGAAACTTGCAGTTTCCTAGCCTTTCTTTCAATGTGAGGAACCACTCTCAATAACTGTTTCCCAATCTGCTTCTCATTGTGCCCTTTGGTCAGCTCATCTACAAAGAACTTTTCCTATTCATCTTCCAGGGAGGGTTGCCAATACTATTTAAAAAGCTATGGGACAGACCTCACATGTGCCCAGTCTTGACTTGAACCTCTGGGGGCAAGTCCCTTTGCCCCAGCACCATGCTTCCTAGGATTTCTCTCTCGAGCTCCAGATGCTGCAGAAAACCCAGGGCCTCAGGTGCTAAGACAGCAGCTGCTGCAACTCCTGTTCACATTCAACTTAGAGGCTTCAGTTGCTGGTCTTTGCCTGCTGCAGTACTGTGCACTCTGTTGGAGATGTTGGCAGAGCTACTGGGTGTATTGACATCCCCCTCCCCAACAGAGCCCCTTCCTGACCCTGGCCCTTCAGCACAGCTCCAGGGACCAGGGCACACAGCCGTGTCCACTTGCCCTGCCAGACAGCCTATGCAGGGAAAGCAGACGGGGCTGTGCTTAAGGGCTGGAGTCAGTAGTGGGCCATGTCAAGCAGGGGCCAGTACTCATGGGCGCATCTTTCCACTCCCCTCCCAATGCTGGCCCTTGAGCACAGCCCTGTTTGCTTTCCCTGCTCAGCACTGAAGGGCCAGGGTTGAGAGGGGAGTGAAAAGATGCACCCAGGAGTACTGGCCCCCTGCTGTTGAAATCAGGATAAAAGGTGTCCTGTACTGTTTTAGTACAGGACAGGCAATTTTCTATTTAAATAAGGGATGTCCCTTGTAATACGGGACTGTTGGCAACCCTACTTCCAGGAGTTTCCCAAATTGTTCATAGCATGGACCGTATCTTAAAGCAGAAGTTGCCATGTGGTCACCTCTCTTCCCATTCACTATCATTTCCCTCCCAATTAGGATGAAATAACATCCAGGTGATGGTACCAATTGCTTACATGGGAAATGGTTATTACAAAAGCATTTAATGCATTCTTTTGCTTTCTTTCAAGGCAGCACAGAAGGTGGAAACAAAGGGAAACCAGCTTTGGGGAAATGTGTGCTGATTCCAGGTATGGTGACCGGATGTCCTGATTTTTTAGGGACATTCCTGATAATGCAGGCTTTGTTTTATATAGGCGCCTATTAGCCTCCACCCTCTGTCCTGATTTTTCACACTTGCTGTCTGGTCACCCTAATTCCAGGCCTGCTTTGCATGTGTTTCTACGTTAGGAGCTTACAACAGTGTAACTAGTTATACTGGGTAAATTTACCTAATCTAGACAAGCCCTAAGTGTCACTGCCTATTTAAGTGTATATGGCATTTAGCCCTCCTTAAATAAGGTATAAACAATCCCTTCCAATAATAGTGCCTCCAAACCTAGCATGGTTCTCACAAATTAACTTGTTATTTGGACTGTTTGTATTTGTCTGAATTTGTTGTTATTATATATCTTAGAGAGAAAGGAAACTTTTTTTGAAACTATTACTTTGGGGAAATGGTCTAGCAAGAACCTTTCGGATTTCTCTTGACAGTAAATTGTTATTTTTAAATGAATTTGGGACACAAATTCTAAAATCTTAATACTCTCCTCGTATCTATCATCTTAGAAACTGAAGCAGATCAATACAAATTAATGAAGAAAGAAAGAAAGAAAGGAAACTAAAGTACTGGAGGAGTGAGTCCATCAGATTGTTGCATGGTTCAGTTTCTAGACAGGCCATACTGAAGCAAAAGTCACTCTGACGGATTAGTATCAGTCAGAAGTATTACTGTCACAGCTTTGTGCTAAGCAGGATGTTTTGCAGCAGTATCTCAACTATTCTCGTTGAGATACTGCTGCATTTCTGTTAAAAATGCACAGAAGATGTTTCACACAATATGCTATGTTAAATTATCTTGTGATCATTGCACTGTACTAAAGTTCAATGGGCCAAAACTATCAGGGTGTTGACCAGCTGAAGTCAAGGGAGTTACACCACACATGGATTTGGCCCTACATGTCCAACTCACTGATACAATTTTATTCCTCTTTATCCCATAGTTGCTATTTGTCCTCTGGTGCTTATCTGAGGAGAGATGTTTGTTCCTTAGGATGTTCTGAAGAAATATTACTGCTGCAATAACAAATTCTTCATCAACTTCACTGAACACAGATTCATTAGGCATTAACTGCATAGCTGACAACAAAACAGATTTAGAATCACAGAATGGTTATATTACTTACATATTATTTGTGGATTAAAAAATCCAGCAAACCTTACACTTTTTAAAAGCTGCTTTTCATGGATTCAATTTGACTGTCACTTTTAAATGAGTTTCAAATCATTTAAATGAACACAAACTGCCTACAGGAACATATTCCAGGATTTCCATAGGAAATCTTTCCTGCCCATATTTAAGATTAATCTGATACTAATGTATGTCTTTAATCAGAGGCTAACCTCCAGTTCAATTAGTTGTGTAAGTGCTTCTCTGAAGAAAAAGGCAGTGTATGCATGATTAATAAATATAGTAACCTAGTGGAATTGATTGCTGTCTTGAGGAACAGTATGCTTAATTTGATACAAGCTTCTTTACTTGTAGTGAGAATTCTGGATCCAGAATTTATACTCATGTTGTACAGAAGTGGGCCTGAACTAAACCATCAGATCAAAATTGGAGGAGTGCAAAAAAATCCAGACTGCAGTTTTTGTCCAATCAATAATATTAAAATCGGTTAGAACATTCTGACAAAACATTTTTTCATTAGAATTTGCCATTCATTGATATCAAAATGTGCTGGAAATAGCTTGATTTTTGATATTGTTCTAAAGGAATCCAGGAGACAGAACCCTGCCTGGTGCCTGCCAGTTTGCACACCTGGCTCCTTGGCAGCCTGCCTGGTGGGTTGATGGAGAATTGAGAGCCTGGAAGACTTAGCCTGACCCCAAGGCTTATGACTCCTTTGCAGCCAGGCTCCCAGGATTTACAGGATCCTTGGATCTGGGGCAGGCCACCAGTCAGAGTGCTTGGACAGTATAAGAACTAGGGACTTCAGGGTCTAGGAGTGGTGGGCTTCCCTAGAACTGAGACTTCCCCTTTGGACAACTGGGAAATTTTTGACTTTTGTTCTAAATTGTAACAAAACCAAATTTCAAAATAACAAATTCGTTCACGAAATAGAATTACCTTTCTCCTCCCAGCTGTCATCAACATCTAGTGCTGACACTTAGGGCCCAATCCTGCAAACAATTCCTTACCTATGTACAGCACTCCTGCCCAGAATTCTGCTGATTGTAAGCAGATGCTGTGTGGAAGTAAGTGAGTGTGAGTAACTGTTAAAGATCTTAATGATTACATGACATTCTTATTCAAAACATGCCTAGGGAAAACCCCAATGTTTCTCTTGTAATACACCACTGACATAAGTATAGGTTAATGTCAAAAAGCAAGTTACACATGCTCAGGAGAATATCAGAGTTGAATATCCTAACAAGAAGCACCTATTTTGTCTTTAGATTTCATGTGACTTCCCATTAGGGTGACCAGACGTTCCGATATTAGTGGCTTTGTTTTATATATGCAACTATACGTCCCCATCCCCGAAAAAAAATAGTCCTGATTTTTCACACTTGCTATTTGGTCACGCTACTTTCCATCTATGCTAGACTTTTGTTGGACAGGTAGGGTCGGGATATTAAGTTGCCCTCACATGGGTTCTAAACTCTGTTTCTAAAAATTGTTCTAATAAATGTAAAATGATCTAAAGTAATTTACATTGGATGTATCGTCTCTTCAGTTCAGTGTTACTTTTTGCATTGTATGAATGCTAACATGACGTATTTATCTCCTGGAAAGAGAGTCTTTAGTTTTTATGGCTGGTGCTAATAGGATCCAACAATTACAAAAGGCCCATTGAGATCTGCTTCTCTGAGCTACACCCAATGATTTTTTGAAAGGGCTATTTACATGTAGAATGCTTCATTGAGATTGTTGTAAATACTAATGTGTTTGTTCAGGATAATCTCCACATAATAAGGTACACTAACTTCCCCAACTCATCAATGAGGTTATGACGGCTTCCCTCTTCTTGCAATGTATGGATTGATTTACTGGAATGATTTTTCTCCAGTAGGTCCCATTTCTCCCTTGTTCTTTAAGGATGAAGCATAGAACAAAAGCTTCTGGATTTCCAGTGGCAGGAAATTTGAGTCTTTGAGATTTGTGATCCCAGCAAAAACTTGCTAAATCAAATGGTTAGCTCTGATTCCCCACTTGGTAAGGCAACTCCCATCTTTTCATGTACTGTGTATATATATACCTGCTACTGTATTTTCCACTCCATGCATCTGATGAAGTGGGTTTTAGCCCACGAAAACTTATGCCCAAATAAATGTGTTAGTCTCTAAGGTGCCACAAGGACTCCTCTTTGTTTTTGCTGATATAGACTAACACAGCTACCTCTCTGAAACCTGTCATTAAACTAGTGTGTCACGGCTGCATTAATGCAGTTGTGAAGTAGCATGGTTCAAACATGATGGCATTACAGCTTTTTCAGGTGACATTTGTATCTAGTGTACACTGATCTGATGATTGTGCACTGGCCCTCCTTGTGTCAACATTTGAAAAGAAAACAGTTGCTAAATGCATTAGGCAATACACCTGTATGTTTGCATTCCTTTGTCCAGATGCTGGTAACACTGATTGTTGTATTAATTTAGATGTTTCACTCATTGTATTTTTAAAAATTAATAAAGAAATTTATTTTTAACTGGTTACATTTATATAAAATTTGACTAGGGACAAACTCCTGCTGGTCCTTCAAAGACTTAGGCACATGCTTAACTTTAAGGACTGAATAGTTCTATTGAATTCAGTTGAGTTAATCATACTGGATAAAAGAAAGCAGACGCCTTTTGAGGATTGGAGCATAAGATGTCTGACTCACTGTTCAAATTATTCACAGCACTCAGTCAGTTGCTACAATATCCAGATACTGTAGTTAAGTGTGCAGCCTCAAAGAGTGAAATCCAGCCTCCACTGAAGTCCATGAGAGTGGTGGCAGTGACTTTAGTGGAGCCAGGATTTCAGTCAGAGGGTCTGATCTATCTCTTTTGGAAGCAATGGGAGTTTTGTCACTGGCTTCAATGGAAATCAGATTGAGAACTGTTAGTGTTTTGGAACGTAAATTACGCCCAAAGATCACCCTTAAGACGGGCTGTGCCTAATGTAAGGATGACTATTTGCTGGCAAAGAAAGATGTGGCTTTTGATGAACTCAGCTCTAAACGTTTACCTAACGCTCTTTTCAGTGGTGGCAATCATATGTCAGTCTAACTTTATGTTTAGTACAGTGCCAAAAATGGAATGACATATTAAGACTATGGGACAAATCCTGGCCTCTGTGAAGTCAATTGCAAAACTCCCATTGACTTCAATAGGTCAGCATTTCACGCTGTATGTATTAATCCACATAAAGTGAAATTTGAAGTTTCCACATGAGTAAGAGTTGCTGGCAAGGATGAGCCGAACTGGGACCAGCTTTGTAGGCATTACTTCTATAGAGCAATTCAGTTTTATTTTACATGCATTTACACATACAGTCCTATTGCAGGACTAATAATTATTCACACAGAGATGGAAAAAATAGAATAACTTATAGAAAATAGAATAACTTCTGAACCTATCAGAAGACTTGTCTTTTTTTGTCCACACACATGCTAGATGCACCCTACTGTATGTCTTAAGGATGATCCTTTTTCTTGATTTGCTTTCCAAAATACTGGGGGCCCAATCCAGCTCCACCTGGAGTCAGCAACAAACTCCCATTGACTTCAAAGGGGCAAGATCAAACCTTCTGAGATTACCTTCTCAAATAGGTATTGGGAGGTTTTGTATTTAAGAGACTGGGTTTAAAAGAAACTCCACACTTTTAGTTTTGCAAACTGTCTGGCTGATTTTCATGCCATCTGAAAGTTCTGTATCTTTGGGTTCTTAATGTTATTTACTTTAATTGTTCTTGTATTCAGCTGTATTTTTCTTTAAATTTTTTTCATGAAAATTTGGGAGTGAGATGTCAATACCACTCAACTGGTAACATTCTTGACTCTTGAAGAGAAGTTTGGGTGTTTGAGTCCTACACCAAACCATAACTTTGCATCAATTACTGATACAGAAATGCAGTACTGGATGAGATGGGGGATGGGAAATACCACTTTTCCATTAGAAGCCTTCAAATACAATAGCAAACCACGGTGGTTAATGCTGGTCTTTGGCTGTCTGATTCCTGATGCTAGTTACTGATCCTATTCCTCTTTTCAAAGATTATATTGTGTCTACACATGACAATTAAAATAATTCCATTCTAGCTCCATTTTGTATGGTAAACATAGCGTTATGCTACATTTTTGTTACTACTGTTTAATTATGGAGAGTATAGATCTTATCTTAGAAGCAAGTTTAAAACAACGTTAAATTAAGTGTCTTGTTCAAAGAGAGAGTCAAATGGGAGGTTTTGATCCAGACCGGACCATTGGGAGAGCTATTTATTGTAGCTTACTCTGGAGAACCAGCAGTCTCACTCTGGGAAGTATGAGCGTAAGCTGAGACAGGAAAAGCTGTTCTGGGAAGGATACAAGAAGGAATGCGATGCTAGTGAGAGATGACCAGGAGACTTCTCCCCTTATTGGGTATGTGGAGAGTTGTAGGAGCCCATTTGAAAATGGAATCAGGGGAAATCAAGGTTGGGAAGGGCTTTGTACACAAAGGACAGCCAAGTTCAGGGAAATGAAGGAGCAGGGGTAGTCTGAGGTGTTTTGCTGCACAGGGTGGAAGATGTTTCCAGCACCCACTAAATGGCCAACCCAAAACCCAAAACCAGATTTGGTGCCCTCTTCCCTCCCCTGAATATTGATTTGGTGTCCCCAGTAGTTGGTGCCCAGGGCACCAACCATGATCACCTGCCCCTACGGCCAGATCTGTTAATGAGACACCCGGATAAGTGAATGTTTCAGTCTCATTGCTATAAGAATGTTTTCAGCATCTTAAACAAATGTTTCTCTGCTTTTACATCCCCCGCCATCCCTTCCTTCTGTTCAGAGTATATACAACATAAACTTGCCCAACCAGGTTCCAGCCCAGTCAATGGACCTGCTTCGAGTTTACACTACAAAAGAGAATGCATTTTGTAACCAGGCAATTATGTTGTAACAGACTCAAGTACAACTGTAGCGGAGCCAGGCCCTCTAATTTGAACTGCACTAGAAACAACCAGGTTGGAAAACTGCGCTCAAGCACAGTTCTGCCAGGTTTACACTTGAGAACTGTTTATAACCATAGCTAGAGCTAGCGCAGTGTCCTTGTCCACTGGAGACTGGGATTATTTTTGAGACTGTTGCTCGCCGTGACTGCGCTGGAGGTAGCATGTAGCACATCTATAGACAGTTCTGACACAGCTACAACTGTTCATTTGTTATACCAATAAAATCAAAACCAGCAGGATCTTATTAAAGGGGAAAAGGCAAAATGCCACATTTATTGTGAATACAGAAAGAAGCATAGTAAGCAGTTAGTTATAGCTATAACATTCCATTCAATCTCATATTTACTCACACATTCATTCATACAAACATACACACACAGGTTCTGCAAGGTTGTTATCATAGTTACCAGCCTTAGAGTTGCTCATGCCAAGCCCCTGGCCAGGTGGCCTGGACATGAGGAGGGAGCAGGGCCTTGTCAGATGCTCATCTGATGCTCCTGGAAGTTGGTTTGCAGAATGAGACCCCAAAGTTCTCACTTTTTAGAGTCTATTTTTATAGGAATTTCTTCCTATGCCAGTCTATGGGAATTGCTTCATCATGCTGTTGCTGAATCAATCAGCAGATAGCACATTCCTAACAGCTCCCTGCTGCTAGATGTTGTCTTGTTCTTTGGTTCTCCCATTCTTGAGGCTGTTGGGTGGATTCCAGTCTGCCCTCGGAGGGGGGGGGGGTCCCTCTGGTTATTTCCACTTGACGCCTTCTTCAGCCGATGGACACTGGATTCTTAGGTTGGCACCTCCCTGATCATTCAGTTATTATCCACACCAAGCATCCATCCACATACATCCTCTATCTCTATTTTAATCACAATTGTTAATACAACAAAAGGGCGGGGAGTCTCTGGGTGCTGTTTCTGTTGTTAGAGTATTGCTTTGAGTCTCTCTCTCTGTGAATTGCTTTGAGAACAGACTCTGTCTTAGAATGTACTAACACAATTAGCAGCTTGCAAGTTTCACACATGGAGGGAGAGAAACAGTACCAAAAACCAAGAGACCTCTTAATTAGTAATACCCTGGAATTTAAACTATGGGGAATCAAACTCATTTGTGATTTTAATACAGAACTTCTTTAATATGATCCAACACATTACCAGGTTAGCTATGAAAGCAAATCATGTATCACCTGTGTTGGCTGTTTGAAGCCATTTACAAGCTATTGAGTGGAAAGGGGCAAGAAGAGGATAACATTCCTTCTCTGAAGGCCCAATTCTGACTTCAGTGGGATTACTTACATAGTTAGATTTAATAATTTTATTGAGGTAATGTTGAAATAAGGAACGGTACAGAGTTCAAGCATAGAAGTTTCTGGTTGTCAGGGGATAAGGTACAGATTATCAAGGGGTGCAAAATTCGATTTAGGAGCTGGTGGAGCAAGGATCACATAATAATCTGCAATCTCCCCGACTGGGGGAAAAGTTTAACCGGTCAGAGTACAGACATCGAGATATGTGGTAAGTTATCCACACAACAGCTATGTTCAGTATGCTGGGTATAGTGAGTGAATACGGGGGTGGGGATGGGTCTACCCTCATTTGGTGGGGTTTAATGTTCAGCGGGTTTACAGTTCCAGTTCATACGGTCCGATGGGGAAGGCCTCTCAGTCTCTTTCCCACAGTGTGTGCACAATGTCGTACCGGCTCACTCCTCCTGGTACTGTCGGTGGCCGGTGATGTGCTCGATATAGATGTCCCTGGACCATCAGATGGTGTCCGAGACCATGAGGCGCCGCATGAGCCGTGCGTAGCGTCTACCGATCCCGCAGGTCCACAGCACACGCTCGTTGCAGGGGTCCCAAGCGCCCAGGGCTCCGACAATCAGGGCGTCCAGCTGCACCTCGTAGCCCTTCGCTCTCAGGGTGTCGGCCAGAGGGGCGTATTTTTCCAGTTTCCGAGCTCGAGCTTCTCGGAAGGCCGGGGTCCTGTTCTCGAAAGGGACCGTGATGTCGACGAGGATGATCTTTTTCTGGGTTTCGTTGGTGACAACCATGTCGGGTCGCAGCGGGCTGTCGGTACCGGAGATGGCGCAGTTCACGGCGACCTCCCCCAGGCTTGGTGAGATGGCTTTCACCAGGCGGTTCTGGATGGCGTTGTGGCGCAGCTGCCAGGCTCTGGAGTGGGGCTTGCAGCTGCACAGGACGTGGGGCAGGGTCTCGTTGGAGTAGCCGCACTCACACACACAGAGTTGGCATAAGCGGGCTCAGACAACATGGGTTCTAATCCCCAAGGCTGTGTGTGTGTGCGGTACTGTTAAGAACATAAGGCCACACCATGCATGATGGGGGAAGACAGCAAATAGCCATCTCGCCCCACTCTCAGACCTCGTAAAGCAAGCACAGCCCCAGCACACAGGGACTTTGCAGGAACCCCACTCCTGATGATATGTGTAGGTGGCAGGACTATCCTCTCCTAAACACTGCATGGAGGAGCTGACCAGCTGCACAGGGGATAAGAGCAAATAGGTTGAACCCTATAAAGTACGGTAGCAGGTGGCATGCTGCCTTTCGGCATCAGATTGCTCCAAAAAGCTTTTCCTGAGGCAGAGCATGACCCAGTGCTGGCTATGGGGCAGTGCAGTTCCATTTCTTTAAACTCCTGTGTGTCCTTATTTTGGGGTAAGCATAAGCATGCAGCATTCCCAGCATGAGGACACAGGCATGAATCTAGTACACAGAACAGCATGTGTTTATTACTGGTGGTGTTGCTGCTGCCAAAACCAGTTTCGTTTTCTCCCCATGAAGGAAGCACAGACATTCCCTGAACTTCCTCTCTGAAACAGGGGGCTTTCCTCTCTGGGAGATGCTGTAGCCAATTGGGGCTGTGTGTGAATAAGTGACTTTGTGTGTGTGTGTGTCACCATTATAAAACAATCTCTCTCTCTCTCTCACACACACCCACCCACCCACCGTCGCTCCGTTACAAGACATAGTCACTCCCCATCGCTATGTACTTTATTAGTTTACCAATTAATTTGTAAAACACTGTATAAAGCTACTAAAGAGTCCACCTGGTAGCAGTGGCTTGAGGGGTGAAAGCATACGCAGGTGCAAGCTTCTCAACACAGCTCTGCCAATGCATTTCAGCACGATGTACCGTATTTCAGCTGTTCTGATCGCAGGCATCTTCTGAGCTTATAATGACAACTGTAATGACTTTTTTTTTCATGTAAGCCTATGCCCACTAAAGCCTAGGATGAAATCACTAAATTAGTTTCACTCTATAAGATGTCAACATATATTTCTTTTATTGCTAGGGTGTAAAATGCTCTGAGTTTCTTGTGTTAAGGACACTATATAAAAGAAAAGTATCTGATTAATATTTCAGAACCCTTCCCTGCAGAGTGGAACATTAACACAAATAGGAACAAAATTATTGTATTTGACATTAGAAACCTAGTATGTATTATTAATTACTATTATTTACACATCAGTAACAGGATGGTCTGCACCTTCCAGACAAATATGGAGACAAGGTCTCTGCCCTAAAAAGCTCAAGGTAGATAACATACAAATGAAAGATGAGGATGGGTGGAACAAGAGATATTTTAAGATTTTCATGTGTGATGTAAGTTCCAGAGGAGCTTTTCAGATTTTTTTTCTTTTTTAGATTTCAATTTATTTCAATAAATAACTCTTCTCTACAAGTGCTTGTAGGCCTTTTGAAAGAAATGTGTTTAAAGGAAGGACTTGTAATGTATGTACTGATAGTTTCAGGTTTACGCCCCAAAACAGTCCTCAGTGTACTTGTTCAAAGCTGAATTGCATTTTAAGACACAGTGGACCAATTTCAGCCCTGGTGTAAGCTTGAGCAATTTCACCAAACACAAAAAGAAAAGGAGTACTTGTGGCACCTTAGAGACTAACAAATTTATTTGCGCATAAGCATTCGTGAGCTACAGATCACTTCATCGGATGTTAGTCTCTAAGGTGCCATGAGTTCTCCTTTTCTTTTTGCGGATACAGACTAACACGGCTGCTACTCTGAAACCTGTCATTCACCAAAGAGAGTGGAACTGCATCCATTTGCTCCAGGGTTGAATTTGATCCAGCATTTTCAGTATAACTTTCTTTTACACTGACACTTTTTACAAGACACATCAGGCTTATCAAAATAAATACCAACCTTGCACTGCTCTGGAATCTTACAGACCAAAAATTGCAAAGACTCATCTGACAAAGTAATGACTCATATGCAGCACTGTCGTCTTGGGCCAGACACTCCAATAGATCTTGCACCATGTTAGAGACATAACTATTAAATTATGTGAAAACAGAATTAACCAGAATGAAATCTTGGAGCAAATTTCCTTTATCATTCATTCTTGAGAGATTTGAAAGTCTACATTGACCTTAACGAGTATAATAGTTTTACCCCACTGACCCAAACAAAATGGGTGGGAAATTATTTATTCTCTCTTTAGATCTGGTGTCACAGTTCCATAACTCTTTCCTCAGGAGAACAATAAGAAATGTATTGCAGTTCTTAGAATTTAATAAATTGCCCCGGCAGCTCACCTTTCATATGAAGCATTACTCTGGCTCTGAGGGCCAGAATTGCTACAATATATTATGCTATCTGCCTGACTGTTTAGCACTTGTTCAGAGAAAGCTGGCATACTTGACATTTTTCATTTGGTTTTCCACTAATTGTAAGGGCATGTTTTGATGTTTTCACAACAGTCCTTGGGAATTTTAGGTCCTATCACAAAGGAAAGAATTACAAAAGATCACGGTTGTTATTTCAATTTAAAACTTCTAAAGCAAATTTAGTGCACATAAAAGATGCTGATATGACAGTCCTAATGAGTGCAGTTCTCAGATTATCCACAGAACAGAAACAACATGAGCTGCAGCAGAGCAAACTTATCCAAATAGCCCTACTAATATGAATATATCACCCATCATACATCTCCTTATCAATACATCTCCTTATCTGGCTCTTATGCTGGCATCTAAACTGTGACTCTCACTTGCTGTCACAGAGGGCTGGATTCTGACTTAAGACACAGCCTTGAGGTGCACCACCCTGGGAGTAACCTTCCTGGCCATTGTGCCTCAGAGATACTCTGCAGTCACAATTCCCTCTCTTCTTGCTCCTGGGATAGCAATTGACTGCTGGCCTCTACCAAGTATGCTCAATTATTCCAACCAATGAGAAGGAAGGATAAAATCAAGGCTCTGCCTGTTCCCTGCTCCTCCTCATCCACCTGGTCCAGGGAAAGTAAGTGTTATGGATTGGGATGTAGGCGGTCTGACATAATAGAGCAGGAGTCAGGTCTCATAAGCAGAGCAGGCATCCAGTTGGGGAACAAAGCAAAGGGTCAACAGCAGAGTCAACTGCCAGTTATCAGAGCCAGGGTCAAGTCAGAGTCAGAAGCAAGGAATTGAAGCTGAAGGTCAGAGCCAAGGTCAGATACAAAATGTCAGATCCAAAGGTCAAGCCAGAGACAGGATCAGAAGTCAGAAGCTGTGCTCAGAGCCCTGACTGGTAACTGATGATTGGAGGGAAGGTGTAAGGCCAGGAATTGGAGGAGATGCCAGGATCAGGCACAGAGCAGGAGCACAGTGGGAACAGGAGCAAAGATAGGAACCAGGAGCAGAGCAGGAATCGGGAACAGGGTTGGGTGCAGCACGCAGGCACAAGCAGGGCCCAATGCAGCCACAACAGGAAATCACCTTGATGCTCAGAGAAGCATCCTGTGCCTCCTTCTGGCTTAAATAGTGTGGTTGGACCAAATGGTGAAGCTGGGTGTTCCTCCAAATAGGTCTCCCGTGGGTGGTGCCTAGGCTCAGGCTATAGTCCTACTAGCTTCTTGGCCTACCAGGTTTCAGCAGACATTGGGTGGAGGTCAGGATGCTGCTGCTGTCTGGGGACTCCCAGCCCTGGGTTCAGGACATCAGAATGAGCAGGCAAATAGCCCTGTTTACTCCTGTGTGCCTGGGGTTGAGGTGCATGTAGCCTGAGGCATGGTGTCCAGCCTTACTGTCCTATGTCGTCAGAGTCACAATCCTGCCCAAGCAATGGGTAAATCCCTGTGTGAAAGGGCAAAGACCAAAAGTATCAGGAAACTTGTTTATATAGAACTTCCTCCCTTGACCAGATATGTAATTCCCAGTTGTGGAGCCTTTGCTTTTTGTCTGTGTAGATTTCAGCATCAGGCCGACAACTCCCCTGGAAATTCCCTCATTCTGCTACAGACACAACACCCATTCCACTTGCTTGGCTGAGAAGGATGCAAACAGTTTTCCTGTATTGGGCCCATTTGTAGTAACTAACCTGTGACATTACAGTACATACTGTAAATGACTCCGTCACTGTGAACAGCTGGAGGTCCTCCTAATTAAGGGAGGAAACACAAGACGAATGGTTGAAGAAGATTTGACTAAAGAGCTGGATTCATCCTGAATGAACACTCAAAGCATAAAAATGGAGCAATGGAAATCCCATAAACACATCATGGAACTATTATATACACTAGATTATAGTACTTAGAAATTTTTGGATCGTCTTTTCTGTCTATACATTGTAGTGGGATCTGGAATGGGAGATGTGTGTAGAATATAAATGTTTCTCTGTGGCAATTTATATTTAAAAGGCTATCCCTTAAGTAAAGGTATTTTGTTCTGGTGACAATGCTGGAAAGTCAAGCTCTCTTTCATCCGGGGGAAATACTATCATCCGTGAATGAAGCCTGAGTGAATTGGCTTTTTGCTGAGTGACTCCCATGCAGGCCTTTCGGTTGTTCTGCTGAATTTGCTAACACAGATGTTAATTAACAGGAGGAGGGATAGCTTAGTGGTTTGAGCATTGGCCTGCTAAACCCAGGGTTGTGAGTTCAATCCTTGAGGGGGCCATTTAGGGATTTGGGGCAAAAATTGGGGATTAGTCTTGCTTTGAACAGGGGGTTGGACTAGATGACCTCCTGAGGTCCCTTCCAACCCTGATATTCTATGAATTAGTGGCGTTTATAGAGATGCTTTTTGTGATGCAGCTATTCAGTCATTTGGTATCTGGGCTGAACCCACCAAGCTCAATTCAGGTGGCTCATTTCTTGGTCTGAAACATCTTTCATGGTAACATCTTTTAGTTTAGTGGGCAGGAAGGGACAAGTTGCTTCCAGCCACAGGGGAAGCCGGGAGCTGGTGGTGGGGAGAGCAAGGAAGAGATGAGCTCTGCAAAGAAACGGGCCAGGTCATCCTTTCCCCTCCCGTGACTCCCCTGTGGCTGGAAGCAGCTCCTGTCCCTTCCCTCCTGCACAGTGCCAAAAGGCTGCTGCTGGCCACATTCTGATGTGAACCATGGCAGAAATCTGGGAAAGGGGCATGTGACCCTCCGTGCCCCTCCATGTGTTGCCTCGGGAAGACCCAGCGCCAGGTACCAGGAAGGGCAGGTCTAGCCCAGGGGTCCTTCCAGGCATGGAGGGCAGAGAGCACCGGGCAGGGAGGAGAGGGTCAGTTGGTCACACCCGCCTGCCCCCCCGTGTTAGAGAGGTGTATGGAACTGTGTGTGTGTGTCACCTCTCCCCATGTGAACCCATAAGTCTTAAAGATAAGAAGGTAAATAAAAATAATACAACTACTATATGCAGTATTTCTTTTTAACAGGGGCTCAGTGAACTCGATGTTAATTTGAACATTTGTACAGTAACTCCTCACTTAAAGTAGTCCCAGTTAATGTTGTTTCATTGTTACTGTGCTGATCAATTAGAGAACATGCTCGTTTAAAGTTGTGCAATGCTCCCTTATAAGGTTGTTTGGCAGCCGCCTGCTTTGTCCACTGCTTGCAGAAAGAGCAGCCTGTTGGAGCTAGCTCAGGGGTGGGCAAACTACGGCCCGCGGGCCGGATCCAGCCTGTCAGGGCTTTAGATCCAGCCCATGGGATTGCCACCCACATGGAGCCGTAGGCCCCGCGCCGCTCCCGGAAGCGGCCTGCACCATGTCCCTGTGGCCCCTGGGGAGGGGAGGCAGAGGGCTCTGTGCACTGCCCTCGCCTGCAGACACTGCCCCCCACAGCTCCCATTGGCTGGGAACGGGGTTGCAGGGACATGTTGTTGGCTGCTTCCGGGAGCGGCGCGGGGCCAGGGCAGGCGGGGAGCCCACATTAGCCCCAATGCGCACCACTGCCACCCTGGAGCGGCTCCAGGTAAGTGGCGCCAGGCCGGAGCCCGCACCCCTCCTGCACCCCAACCCTCTGCTCTGAGCCCCCAACCCCTGCTGCATCCCTCCTGCACCCCGCACACCAACCCCCTGCCCTGAGCTCCTGCCGCACCCCTTGTGCGCCCCAACTCCCTGACCTGAGCCCCCTGCTGCACCCCAACCCCCTTCCCTGAGCCCCCTGCCGCATCCTCCCACACTCCCACCCCTTGCCCTGAGCCCCTTCCTGTACACCGCACCCCCTCTGACACCCCGCACTCCCCCCCACACCCCAACCCCCTGCCCAAGCCCTACATTCATGGCCCTGCATGCAATTTCCCCATCCAGGTGTGGCCCTGCTTGCTGTGTGGGGGGCGGGGGGAAGAGGGGTGCTAATGTCAGGGTGTCCCCCACACCCCCGCTCCTGCCCCCCGCTCGTTTACCCCATCTCCATAGAGCGGGGGAGGACATGACAGGGCTCAGAAAGGAGGGAGCTTGCTGGCAGCAGCTGCTGTCTCAACTTGCTGATCTACCTAAAAAGGCAGAGTACTTAGACTGGGGTCAGCGTACTTAAAGGGGCAATGTGCGTCTCTCTCTCACACACATGGTGTGTGCGTCTGTCTCTGTCTGCCATGCTGTCTCCCCTCCCTCCATTCCTGCTGCCTTGTACATTAACAACCATGTGTTAACCTTTAAGGGCTCAGCCAAGTACTAGTTCATCATTTAGCAGCAAGGCATTCCCTGGGAAATATCCCACCCTCTGACTCCACCCCCTCAACCAAGCTTCACAATCAACGTCGCTGTGTACAGTATTGTTTGTTTAAAACGTATACTGTGTATGTGTGTGTGTATATATATAAAATATACCCTTTTGTCTGGCGAAAAAAAATTCCCTGGTTCCTAACCCCCCCACCCCCCATTTACATTAATTCTTACAGGGAAATTGGATTTGCTTAACATCATTTCATTTAATGTAGCATTTTTCAGGAACATAACTACAATGTTAAGTGAGAAATTACTGTACTACATTCAGCATAGGGAAATATGCTCACCATAGAAACTTATTTAATGTTTGTAAAGCACTCAGATCCTCAAGCACTAGCGATGCACAAAATATTACAGTATTATGCATTTATTATATAAAGTTGCATTATTCGATTAGCATTTCTATTTTTTCAGAATTGCCTGTCATGGGCCATTATTCGTGGGTAGGGTAAGTGGGCACAATTCTATTAATGTCAATGATGTTGCACCTCTTACAACAGTGGTTTACTTAGCCCAATGTGTTTGGCTTTAAGGTGCTGACATAATTTTTGTAACACATTTTAAATTACACCATGAGCAATGTTGAAATATAGTCAACATTAACTTGGCAAAGCAGTTTCTGCACTTGATCTAGAACTGAATTATAAACATTTCTTCCAACAGGACTAAATATTGTATATATCACATTCTGTATAGACACCATTCAGAAATATGTTCATTACCCTAATAGGGTTTACATGATTGTGTCAGCTGTCAGCATAATGCTTAATACTGTGAAAGTGGATGAAATATCGTAACTAAAAGGCTAGATTTATACTCAGCCTGTTTCTATGGTAATTATATTTGCTTATTCAATTGCTTTGGTAACAGAGTTTTTGAATGACAGTCAAGGTTGTCCTATTCAGGTCAATAATACCAAGCAAATCTATGAGTTATATTTGGGCCCAGCTGTATCTTTAAAGGACTCTCTTACCTAGGGGGTGATATGAAGCCTCATCGATTCCACAAGACGTCTGGAAAACATGGGAATGCATGCACTGTTATACCCCTTCAGGGGATGAAATTTACACTCCCTTCCACTGTCCACACCCTTTCAGGGAGGCAAGTGCTGTTAGCGGCGCTGGCTAGGAACAGTCCATTTGCTCAGGGGGGCACAAAGGCTGCAACTGTAGCCATCTCCTATGTGGGAGTGCAAGGAGGTGGCTCCTTACACCATCCCCCCTTCTCCTTCTCGTATACCTATATCAGAGTTGACTGCAGTTTGGCCCTTTATTACTGTCTCTTAATTGATTTGAACAACAAAGACTCTAGGCAGAGCATCTCTAAAGAATAATTACATGTCTCTGGCAGTTAGTCACTTAGCGTTCAGCATCATGCTTCATAACATCCACTACCTGAGGTGTGTAATAATACAGTCTTATGTCTCTTTGCTATAGGGCCAAATTCTACTCTTGTAGTGGCCTTCTTATTGAAGCCATGTGCAGCAAAGTATATAATTTGGCCCTAAATGTGGTTTCTGTCTGATTGTTTGTGAATCAGAATAAACCAACAGTGCATGTTTCAAACTGAAATTGAAACCACCTACTTCTGTCATAGTCTTTTTACTGGCTGCTGCATCTAATTGATTTTGTTCACTAGACTGACAGAATCTTGTCAGGTCTAAAAGCCTGAATTGGGACATTTGAAGGAAAACCAAAAGAGATGCTCAGACCTCATGGCAGTTAAACTGGGGGAAGACTTCTGGAGTCAAAGCTGCAGAAAACTCAGGAGCTACTACAGGGAGAGGTACACTAGTAGCAAGGCAATCCGAACAAACGTCAAAAAGATTGATGGATGAGATTAGAGAAAAAATAAAAAGGACGAACTATTAGATACAAATCACTACAAGGACACCCTCCTCCCCTTCGCAACCCCCCACTGAAAATACATGTAACCCTTCTGCCCGTCAGAATTGGCAGCAACAAGGGCCGGGTTCAATATCTAGGGGATCCTTTCCAATAACACAATGCAAACCGGCTCGAGCCCCCACCGAGTGACCTGGGACAAATATATACCACCCCCGCTGGGTGCCTCCAAGAGGCAATACTTCCCCTCTCGCAAGCACAGAGTCTGAGTGTAGCAAAAGCCTTTTAATAACAGAGAGAAACAATGTGGCATTATGTTGGGGAAACACCACCAACAGGATTCATAACACAACCCATGAGCAAAAAAAAACCCACCCCAAGCAAATTGGGGCATGCCCTTTTCCCTTTGGTTCTTGAGTCTAGCAACCCCAAATCACCCAAAGTCCCAAAAGTCCAATGCCCCAAAAGTCTCTGTCCCTGGTCAGGGCAGCCCCAGAGTTCGAAAGTTTCTCTGCGGAGCTTTACCTCCCAACCTGGGTGGAAATGGGACAGGGGTAAGAGGCACCTTACATGATCTGAAGCTGACCGCCCCATAGCTCCATAGCAGCGCTCCGCCAGCTGCCCCACGAACTCCTTCGCTCAGCTGCGCTCCGCTCTGCCAGCCGCCCCACGAACTCCTTC
Organism: Eretmochelys imbricata; assembly: GCF_965152235.1. Classification (NCBI taxonomy): domain Eukaryota; kingdom Metazoa; phylum Chordata; order Testudines; family Cheloniidae; genus Eretmochelys; species Eretmochelys imbricata. The sequence goes on from NC_135572.1 coordinate 316,499,269, forward strand.
GCTCAGCTGCGCTCCGCTCTGCCAGCCGCCCCACGAACTCCTTCGCTCAGCTGCGCTCCGCTCTGCCAGCTGCCCCACGAATTCCTTCACTCAGCTCCACGGCCCACAAGCAGCTCCTGCCATCCACAAACTGCTCCGCGTCAAACTGCTTCACCAGCCGGTCCGCAAGGCACTCCAGCCGTCCCGCAAACTGCTCCACAATATATCTTCAGGCTCCCCCACTACTTAACACAACACTCAGTGATTTCAGCTCTTAGGTGAATTCAGCTTGTAGTAGGGGAGCCCCAGTGCTGGTGCACTGTCAGCCCAAAATGAGCTCAGCAGCCTATAACTAGACTTCTAATGAAATCAAAATTAGCTCTGATATTCCACAGTGGAGAGAGGAGGAAGTGCAATTAGCATGTAAGGCCCTCACCAAGGGACCCATGCCACCAAGTATTAATACTTGTCCCCAACCTCTCTCCATTCACACAGTTTTGGAACCCATGACCCTTGCCTAGCGAGTGCTACTTAGTTGATGGTGAATCCCTCCATCATAACAAAAGGCCACGTACAATTCCAAGCACAGTTCCCATAATCAGGGTAATAACAATTTATTCTTCCTGCCCCAATAACAGAGACACTGGGGATCCCACAGCAGCCAAAGTGACCATTTGGGCAGCTATGGTCTCATTCTAGGCGTGGTGGGTGTGCCTATGCAAATGAGATCGGCCCCTGAAGTTCTTTTCCACAACTTGCCACACCTCACCACCAGATGTCAGGGTGGAGCTCATCCTGACACTGCTTACATCCATAATGGTTTATAGTGAATAATTCTTTAAAAAAAACAAACAAACAACCCTGCAAATACCAGAACAAAGTGCAATCACAAGATGTCTCTGCAGAAAAAAAGCTGCCTTTCTTTCTTTGGTCTGACTTCTTCATGGTTGTCAGAAAATCTAATTGCAAGGCTGCATTTAACCTAATATTCTTTGCCTGCAGACAATGAGGCAGAGATGACATTTTGGCCCATAGGCTGTGAGCAAGGCACACATGTTTGCAGACCACTTTTGTCCACGTCCCCTCTCTTTATTATTAGCACAACAGTACTAAGGCCTCACAGTAATGGGGGGAAACTGCAGATTGTGGAGAAGTAAATGCACAAACAGATTTTACTTAACAAAAAGGTTTTCAAGATCAATGTCATGAATATGCAATTTATAGGAGTAAGATGTTAACATGAAATACTGGGTTAGGAGTTCAATGGTAAAAGTGAATCAAAGGCCTCAAATTTTCATAGAGGCCAAACTAACCTCTAATTGAACTTGGAGGCAGCAGGAAAATTTGTCTTTGTCCCTACAAAACCATGCTTCACACCAACATGAGACCTTCTGTTTATCTACTTTCTGGTCCATTTGAAAAGATCAATGTTGTAAAAGAAAATTATACCATCTTCTCTCCCAAGGAGACAGAAGAGAAAGGAGGCCACTCACATATGCATTCCTCTCTTCTCTGATGATGAATTCTACATTTTAAAGGAATTCTTCCTTTTAGCAAGAAGGCCAAATAATTATAATTTGATGCAACTTAGAATGTGTATAAGCCAGAGTGCAAAATATCTGTTGCATACATTTTCCAACTAAGGAGCCAGGCATGTTAAAAGAAAGTTTGGAACGCCAGAAAACTTGATGTCACAGTAAAAAGACAAGCTGCACCACAGCAAAAGATAAATGCCCAGTGTCCAGCTGGTGAGATGAGACAGGCAAAATCCGTTACTTCAGACAAGCCAGATCTTACATCTATATAAAATCAATCAAATTACAGGTCTTGCAACTTGAAGTCTAGCAGGAACACCTGTCAATAGGCTAGCATAAGGAAACCTCCATGTAAGGTTTCCTCCAAAAGAAAAAGTTAAAGGGACTTCCTCCATTTGATATCTCTTATCTATACTTACAGAACCAGAAGCCACCCACTAACAGTCATTTGCTATAAGATTGTTTACCTCAAAATTTGTCACGAATAGCCTCATTTTGATATCTGCATTATACAGTTGTGATGGGATGTAAACCCCACACTGGCACTGAAGCAGTTGACAGGAGCTGGAGAGCTCATTAAGTGCATCCAGTTTCACCTGGAAACGAGGCCAAGACAAATTTGGGATGAGACCATTTGGGGAGGGGTGGGTAGCCTCTATAAGGGTAGGGCTTCAGGTTAGAGAGGAGGTGGAGGCCCAGGGATCATTCCCATGGAGGAAGCTATGCAAAAGGGTCAAGAAAGCTGGGCTGTAGGGGATGGGAAGATCCCTAGACAGCAGGTCCTGATAGAAGGGCAAGCCTAGAAGAAAGCTTGGAAGAAAAGCTGGGCTGGAGGGGAAGGGGACATCCCTGGGCAGCAGGCCCTGAAAGAAGGACAGAACTGGGTGAGGGCTTTAAAAAGGGAGTTAAGCTCTAAAAAGGGGGCAAGACTAAGAAAAGTTGGCTTTGGAGGAAGGTCTACACTAAGAGGTGTTAAAACTTAAGAGAAGGGTCAGGATCAAGATAAGGATTGTGGGGAGAGAAAAAAGTGGCTGGAAAAACTAGACACCCAGTCCCTGAAAGACAAGGCCAGAGATATGTTGGTAAATACTGCAGATTAAAAACTTTTAAGATGTTATAATCCCTTGAAAGGGGCAGAACGTGGGAAGAGACTGAAAAGACATTATTATCCCAAAAGGAGTGAACGTACAAGATGACCTGGCCAGAGGGCTGAGTCATGAGAGGCAGGGCCGGCTCCAGGCACCAGCTTTCCAAGCAGGCGCTTGGGGCGGCATTCCGAATGGGGCGGCAGTCCGTGTCCCATGGCGGCAATTCAGCGGCCGCTCCGCCGCTATTGCAGCGGCGGCAATTCGGCAGTGACTGCTTGGGGCGGCAAAATTGGTAGAGCCACCCCTGATGAGAGGAGGCAGATAACTGCAGGGCTGGCGTAGCTATAGGAAGAGGGCTCCAGAGAAGAGGATGAGACTCGGTTGTGCCCCTGCCCGTCCAGAAGGAGGCATTTATGGTGAGTGAACTCCTTGACAAGAACCTCATTTTAAAGTCTTCTCTTAGTGACTATATGAAACTTAATCAAAATAAGCGTCAACTCTATAATTGTAGTTGAGACATTTCTAGTGGTTTATGAAATTATGTCTAGTGTTAGGAATTGTTATTGTGTTATACTTAGAAGTATGAAAACGTGTCTAAGAATTAAGTTCTTTTATATTTAAGTATTATTTGATATTAAGTTGTGGGTTGCTTTACTTGTACTTACATAGTAAATGTAAAATTATCCAGAACAAAATATAAAAGTATTCCTGATCATTTGGAGTAGAGTGTTGAACTTTAATAACAACTTCTGGAGGTCAAAACTTTGGGAATAAAATTCATATATTTGAAACTGAAATAGATAAAATACCCTTTGATAGAAAATTATTCAAAGGAAGATGAAGAATGAATATCCAGCTTCAGAATTTAAGAAACCTTTAAGAAAGCTTGTACTAACATGCCACAGAATGTGAAAGGATATTACAACTATGTAAAACTTTATGAAAAAAATTAACAGAAGAACACAACTAAAAGACTTTAAAGTGACTCTGTTTACAAGCCTGGAATTTAAAAAAGGGCTGGAAGATTTTAATGAGATCACAACACTCTCCTCAGGGCACAAAAAATAATTTATTTCTTCCTGACCTGTTAATGAAAAGACAGATTGCCAACACCTAACCAGCAGGTCCCTCTCCAAAAATTTGCAACTATCCAATAGGAAAGCGACAACACTTAGACCTGACTATTTTTGGATGGGGACTACTTCCACCCATACATTTTTAATGTAAAACAAATATCAATGCTCCTGCCATGAAGAAGCTATCTTGAGCTGTGCTCACATATAGACAAAGTGAGTCACCTTAGCTGAACGCTTGCTCTCCTGAGGGAAAGGAATACTTTTTTAAAAATCCAGTCTTTCACAGACAAAACCCTTTGGAATATTAGGGCCCAGGCCTAAGTTTCTATCAGAAACCAGCCTTGGGATGAAGGTTGCTTCCTAGAAGATGCAGACATCAAGAAAATCCGTTGCTCTCAAGAGCTATCAGTCTTTAAACTGAATGGTGAGCTAAAACTATTCTGTTTCAATATAGAGAGTGGAGTAATCAATATTTCCCTCTCAACAAATCCATAGGAAACCTCTGGGCTTTGAAGGGAGACCAGAAGTTCGTTGGGGAGAGAACTATATTGCTTTCCCATGTAATTAACCAATTGAACCAAATGCCTGTGTTCCTTACTTCAAGACTCTAGAACTTGTGCAATCCCCTTTTGAGGGAGATAGGAGTCTGATGTAACAATTTCCATAGCAATATTGCCAAACTATTCTCTTCCAAATACCTAAAAGGCAGATTTTGAGTAAGGCCAAAGAACAAGCAAATTTACGGCTGTCAGCATCACAGAAATGTGAAATCTATTCCATAATAGCAAACAAGAACTACGTGCCTAAAATTGCGAGAAATTAATTTGCTGTTACACCTAAATGCTGTTCTAATTAGCATTGTATTTCTGCACAGATACTGTTGTGTGATACTTTAAGGCTTAAATCACTGTTCAAATCTACTAAGATCTTGGCTACTATTTGGAAGTGCTAACCAAATACTTGTAATTCATCTTATTATGTGCTATATGCTTTAAACTGTGCCTTTCTTGTGGTGGTGTACTTTTTGTAGGAGTTGGAGCATTACTAGACTGCTGCCTTTCATTCTTTGTCTTTCAAGCTAACTGCAGGTTTAATCTGATTTAAAGGCCTAGTTTCTTAAACTCCAACTGTGCCTTCTCATACCTACTTTGCCAAACTAAGAAACACTGCTTTTTCTTGTCTGTCTGAGCAAGTGAGTGACAGGTAAGCCAAATCGTACCCTTCCCCTTCACAGCCCGCTTCTTATACTGTGTACAGAGAGAGAGAAGAACTTTTTGCAGTTTCCACCTCATTTCAACATTCGCTTATATGTGTACATGTTATTGAAACACTTTTCTGTACATATCCTATCACCAAGTGTTCCTTTCAGACTTCATTCTAAAGAGCATATGAATTCTTACCAAACGCTGTTTTCTCCTACTTCAAACACAACTCCAGATAGGTACTAAAATGATTCTGAGAGCAAGTTGCATTTCTATAGAATCATAGAATATCAGGGTTGGAAGGGACCTCAGGAGGTCATCTAGTCCAACCCCCTGCTCAAAGCAGGACCAATCCCCAACTAAATCATCCCAGCCAGGGCATTGTCAAGCCTGACCTTAAAAACTTCTAAGGAAGGAGATTCCACCACCTCCCTAGGTAATGCATTCCAGTGTTTCACCACCCTCCTAGTGAAAATGTTTTTCCTAATATCTAACCTAAACCTCCCCCACTGCAACTTGAGACCATTACTCCTTGTTCTGTCATCAGCTACCACTGAGAACAGTCTAGATCCATCCTCTTTGGAACCCCCTTTCAGGTAGTTGAAAGCAGCTATCAAATCCCCCCTCATTCTTCTCTTCTGCAGACTAAACAATCCCAGTTCCCTCAGCCTCTCCTCATAAGTCATGTGTTCCAGTCCCCTAATCATTTTTGTTGCCCTCCGCTGGACTCTTTCCAATTTTTCCACATCCCTCTTGTAGTGTGGGGCCCAAAACTGGACACAGTACTCCAGATGAGGCCTCACCAATGTTGAATAGAGGGGAACGATCACGTCCCTCGATCTGCTGGCAATGCCCCTACATATACATCCCAAAATGCCCTTGGCCTTCTTGGCAACAAGGGCACACTATTGACTCATATCCAGCTTCTCGTCCACTGTAACCCCTAGGTTCTTTTCTGCAGAACTGCTGCCGAGCCATTCGGTCCCTAGTCTGTAGCGGTGCATGGGATTCTTCCATCCTAAGTGCAGGACTCTGCACTTGTCTTTGTTGAACCTCATCAGTTTTCTTTTGGCCCAATCCTCTAATTTGTCTAGGGCCCTCTGTATCCTATTCCTACCCTCCAGTGAATCTACCTTTTCTCCCAGTTTAGTGTCATCTGCAAACTTGCTGACGGTGCAATCCAAACCATCCCCCAGATCATTTATGAAGATATTGAACAAAACCGGCCCAAGGACCTACCCTTTTGCATCTTAAATTTCTAGCATACACACTAGACTGTTGTGTGTTCTCACCTAAACACTGTTCACAGAAACACTAGCTAAATTAACTGGGATTGCATTGGTGGGTCCCACCTTGCTCCTTAAGCACATCTTACCTTGCTTGACTTGTCCTAAACCTTAATTTTACATTGCTGTATGGGACAGTAGCAATAGCTTTCCCACCCTTCAACATCTTCTACTTAAACCCTGCCCAATCTTTACACTATTGAAACTACACTATTTTGCTATTGTAACATCCTGTGGAAATTGTTATGCGTGTATACTGTATATTAGCATTGAGCTTACAGTGGCCACATAATTTGAAGTATTGCTCTCTTGAATCTCACTACCAATGTTAAAGTTGGTGCAGTAAAAAAAAATTACCTCATACACCTGATGTTTCTTTGTTAAAAGCACTCTCCTGAAAGCATTCAGAAGAAATTACCACTTGGCCATAATAAAGCTTTTTTGGTTTCATGGTGCCAAGATTGTTTTCCCTTTTTGTATGAGATTCCTCTACTCGGCTTAGACTTTAGTACAGCTCAGTCACCTCTATTAATGCATAGAAGCCTAGTGATGTGAAATGGATGTTGCATGCATTTATTTTGTGACTCGGCTAATTCCTATCTCTATTGATCTATATAGTTTCTTTAAGTTACATTTAGGATTTATAGTGTTACTTACATCAGTCAAATGCTGTACTCTCTTTTCATTGGAGCACACCTGAGTTGTTGGATCTGCTGGCACTGTGGGGAGCGGAGGTTATGTAGTCCCAGCTCTGCTCTAGCTGTTGGAAATTCGATACCTACGGTCAGATTTCTCATAGTATGTTGGAGAAGGGCTATAAATGGGACACGCTTCAGTGCCGGGTGAAGACAAAGGAGCTGAGGCAGGCATATCAGAAGACAAGGGAGGCAAACTGTTGCTCTGGTGCTGCGCCAAAGACCTACCACTTCTATAAGGAGCTGGATGCCATCCTCTGGAGCATCCCCCATTTCCATCACCAAGAGCCTGATGGATACTTCGGTGGGGCTGGAGATGGCGGACAGTGAACTCAACCCTCAGGATGAAATCATGGATGAGGAGGTTGAGTTGGAGGACAACGTGGAGCACATGGCACGGTCGTCCAGTGGCATGGCAAGTCAGGACCTCTTTTTAACTCCAGAGGGGTCTAACGAGTCCCAGCAGTCTCTGGCATGCATGATGCAGGAGAGGAGGGCCCTAGTGAATGATCTTTTTGAATTGATGTTGCTTGATTATATGACGTAGAGCTGTCCTTTGCTCTGTATAGTCTAGAAGTGGGTGAAGGAAGGGTAGAAATGTACAAGACTAGCTGTGTTTGCGTGTGCTCCACATTCTTCTGTGCAGCTAAGCAGTTTGGCGGAACACTGTGTTAATGCACACTGAGATTTCACGGGAATCCTCCAGAAAGATCTCTAGGAAACTTTCCTGGAGACAATCCTCTGCTGAAGGTTCCTTGGCAGAGCTGCTTTGTTCCTTCCCCCATTGTAGGACACTTTCTGGTGCCAATCAGCAATCACCTGTGCAGGGATCAAAGTGCCATACAGGCAAACAGCATAGGGATAGGACTTGAAGCTGCATGTGTATAGGAGATGCACCTTTGCATTATTGCTTCTCCTGAGAAGTGAGATATATGCTGCAATGACCCCCACCTGTGGAAACTGGTGGCAGAATTTACAATATTGTCCCTAGTCGCCTGAATCCCTTAAACACCTAGATCCTTTGCCCCATCTTGAGCACCCAAACCCCCCCGCCCCAACCAAACTCACCATGTTTAGGGTGTATGCTGAGATGTGTGCTTGCCAAGGAACAGTGAGAAAGCAATTCATATTGAAAAAGAGGTGTATTTTACTATAATGATTCAATGCTGTGTGTGACCTAACAATCATGCTTCTGTGTTTTGTTTTGTTTCCCCCCCCTTGTGCTTCACCAGATGCAGCCTTCAGGGGAACCCCCCATACACACCAGCGGAGCACCTCTGCCAGATAAGGAAGTGCCCAAGGTGGAGCAAGGAGGACATGTTCCGGGAGGTGCTTCAAACCTCAGAGGCCAGAAAAAAAGAATGCAGGGAGGAGTGGAGAGAGACCCTTTTCTTTTTTAAAGAAAAATTTAAAATAGACAGGCAGGACAGAAAGGAGAGTGAGGAGCACATTCTAAAGGGCCAGGAGTGGATGCTAAAAGTGATGGAGGAGCAAACAGAGAGATTGTGTGTGTTGTTAGTTGGTATTTAATAAAAACAAACTCTCTGAAATCTTTGTCTCCTACATATAGTGGTTGCTGCTGGTAGTAATATGTACTGGCAATTTGATTATTTGCTGACTGTAAATCCCGCTGGGGAATCATCACAATTTTCATGCAAGGCAGCAAGTTAACAAAGCATGGCAGAGTGCTGTATAGAAAGACAATTACTGGTGCTCATTGTCAAAATTTTGCCTCAAAGCCTCCCTGATTCTAATGGCACCCTGTTGCACAGCTCCAATAGCCCTGGGATCCGGCTGCTTAAATGCCACAAAATGCAGGCGGAAGCCCATGGAATGATGGGATGGAAAAACTGCATCATGGGATGTTGAGCCTGCACCCATGATGCACTGTGATCCACTCTTCCTTCCCCCAACTCTTAGCTGCAGAAGGTGGTGATAGTTACCCGCAGTGCACTGCTCTCACTGTTGATGGTAGAGCACCAACTGTGAGCACACTCTGCCAACAGGAGGAGCGCTGTGTGAACATGCATAAGCAATGTAATTATAGTGGTTTTTTGATTGTTGGCGTAACTTGCATCGACAGAACTGTGTAGTGTAGACAATGCGTAAGTGTAGTTCTTCTCACTTGTGTTTATTGAATTTCATCTAGTTGATTTCAGACCAATTCGCTAATGTCATTTTGAATTCTAATCCTATCCTCCAAAGCACTTGCAAGACCTCCCAGCCTGCTGTCATCTGCAATTTTTTAAATGTACTTTCAACTCCACCATCCAAGTCATTAATGTAAGTCATTCCCTTCCATTAGTAATTGTTCAGAAACATTTTTCATTTATTTTAAAAGTAATTTTTGTTTTTATTTGGTTGGTTGTCTCCCAATGCATGAGAAAAGAACCAAAAGGTGAGAATGTGGGATCACCTTCCTGCATTAGTCTAATAAAATTATCAATAATTCCATCTCCATTTCCCCCCTCTCCCCCCCAAACTAGTCAGATGAGAAGCAAGTTAACTATTCCATCTTTTGATTGTTTCTCCAGGTATCAATTTTGGTAATCCAGTATTGGCTTTTCTTTTGGTAATTTTAACTTAAAATTACCTGGAGCTCAGTTCTTTGAAAATCATTTTTTCACCTCCAGAAGGGCTTTGCTAATTTTGCAGATACATACAGGGCCCGTAATAACATCAGCAGAAGCAGCACAAGTACACACAAATAGAAACACAGAAATTTAGCCACGACCCACAAAAAGGCTGCTTGCAGATTACATGATTTTATAACAATTGTTTCAGGAAGTGCAATAGCAAAAGCCATGATGCGCACACACATACGCAAAGCCTGTATACAATAATCCAGTCATCCCAAAATACCTATCCACAACTACACTTGGTTTTTCAAAAATTATTTTATAGACCACACTATAAAATACACACATTCATTGAGGCGTATGTGTATAATTATCTGTACAATAGATTACAAGTTAGCTTGAATGTGTTCATGAATGTTTTGGGAAGGTGCTGTTAAGTTTTACATTAAAATTTGTTTTAAAATTCTTTTAGTACATCTCTGTTTATGGATTTAAGATAGCACTATCTGAAAACTGTGGGAAAAAACAGTTTTTGGGTGAAACCTTAGGCCTGGTCCACACTAGAAAAATGCATGGGTTTAACTACATCAGTCACAGGTATGAAAAATTCACACAACTGAGAGGCGTATTTGAACTGACCTAAGTCCTCATGTAGACAGCATTAGGTCAACAGAGGAATTCTTCAGTTGATTTAGCTACTGCCCCTCGGGTAGGTGGATTGCCTCTGCTGATGGGAGAATCCCTGCTGTCTGCATAGGAAGTGTCTACACTGAAGAGCTGCTGCAGCTGCACTGATGTAGTGTTGTAAGTATAGACAAGCCCCTAGTGTTTTTTCGGGATTTATTTTAACCAAAATGTCCTGATAGAATGATGTCATGCTGGTGTCACGCTACAGCGGCTCAGATCCGTGAGTGCCAATCTCAGGTCACAGCAAAGACAATGCTGGCAGCCAATTGTCGAGCAAACTGATTGATTAGCAATCCCTTGATTTGAGTATGATCTCTACCATAGATTTACATATACAGCCTGAGATGACTCAGGAGTCTGATCCTGGAACTGCAAATCCGCTGGCAGTAGGTACAGACATTTTGTGGCAGGCCAGTGGCCTGCTGGGAGAAAGTTATTTCTTTTTCCTTCCTCCTCTCTCTCTTTTCAACTTCGAGGGCAAGGCTCTTCTCCTCAAAGCGGACCACTGTCTGATGGAGGATATGTCCTCATTGCGGTCGGTTGGTGTCTTGCTCTTCCCAGCTTGTGCTGGCCACATCAGTTTTCGTAAGATATGCTTTCAGTGTGTCTTTATGTAACCCTTCTGCCCGTCAGAGTTGGCAGCAACAAGGGCCGGGTTCAATATCTAGGGGATCCATTCCAATAACACAATGCAAACCGGCTCGAGCCCCCACCCAGTGACCTGGGACAAATATATACCACCCCCGCTGGGCGCCTCCAAGAGGCAATACTTCCCCTCTCGCAAGCACATAGCCTGAGTGTAGCAAAAGCCTTTTAATAACAGAGAGAAACAATGTGGCATTATGTTGGGGAAACACCACCAACAGGATTCATAACACAACCCATGAGCAAAAAAAAACCCCACCCCAGGCAAATTGGGGCATGCCCTTTTCCCTTTGGTTCTTGAGTCCAGCAACCCCAAATCACCCAAAGTCCCAAAAGTCCAATGCCCCAAAAGTCTCTGTCCCTGGTCAGGGCAGCCCCAGAGTTCGAAAGTTTATCTGCGGAGCTTTACCTCCCAACCTGGGTGGAAATGGGACAGGGATAAGAGGCACCTTACATGATCTGAAGCTGACCGCCCCATAGCTCCATAGCGGCGCTCCGCTCCGCCAGCCGCCCCACAAACTCCTTCGCTCAGCTGCGCTCCGCTCCGCCAGCCGCCCCACGAACTCCTTCGCTCAGCTGCGCTCCGCTCTGCCAGCCGCCCCACGAACTCCTTCGCTCCACTGCGCTCCGCTCCACCAGCTGCCCCACGAACTCCTTCGCTCAGCTCCACGACCCACAAGCAGCTCCTGCCATCCACACACTGCTCCGCGTTGAACTGCTTCACCAGCCGTGCCGCAAACTGCTCCACAATATATCTTCAGGCTCCCCCACTACTTAACACAACACTCAGTGATTTCAGCTCTTAGGTGAATTCAGCTTGTAGTAGGGGAGCCCCAGTGCTGGTGCACTGTCAGCCCAAAGTGAGCTCAGCAGCCTATAACTAGACTTCTAATGAAATCAAAATTAGCTCTGATATTCCACAGTGGAGAGAGGAGGAAGTGCAATTAGCATGTAAGGCCCTCACCAAGGGGCCCATGCCACCAAGTATTAATACTTGTCCCCAGCCTCTCTCTATTCACACAGTTTTGGAACCCATGACCCTTGCCTAGCGAGTGCTACTTAGTTGATGGTGAATCCCTCCATCATAACAAAAGGCCACGTACAGTTCCAAGCACAGTTCCCATAATCAGGGTAATAACAATTTATTCTTCCTGCCCCAATAACAGAGACGCTGGGGATCCCACAGCAGCCAAAGTGACCATTTGAGCAGCTATGGTCTCATTCTAGGCGTGGTGGGTGTGCCTATGCAAATGACATCGGCCCCTGAAGTTCTTTTCCACAACTTGCCACACCTCACCACCAGATGTCAGGGTGGAGCTCATCCTGACACTGCTTACATCCTCCCCCCAGCCGAGACTTTGTCGTCCCGACAAATCACACCCCCTTTATACCAACTCATTGGTTTCCTCCAAAGGGCCTCAGGAAGCCCACTTTAGCTTCCACAAGCCTGTGTGCTAAATGTATTGGCTCCTCACTAGTCACCCCAGGTGCATCATAAGTTAACCGTTTCACTGGTCTTATCACCCTGTCTCGTCTATTGAGAATCTCTGTTGCCGAGGTAGGGGGAACATCCTCTTGAGTGACGGATGGAGAGGCTTCCCTGGAGGGTCCCTCGGCTACTGGTGTAGGCCCCTGCACTCCTAGTTCTAACGCTGGAGGGTCCAAGGTGCCCAGGACATCCTCTACCTGTCTGTCCCCATTGTCCAGTAACCTGTGTGTGTCATCACAGGGGGGTCTCATCAGCAGCACCGGGGTATCAGAAAGGGGCCTAAATAGTTCCGCCATTGGGTTTAGGCCGGAAGAGGGAAAACTCTCGTTTGGTTCAGCTGATCGAGACTGAAATCTTGTCTCCATCCCAGGATACACCAGGGTTGTGTCTTCCTCCTCAGACTCACTCTCAGATGTGCAGAATAGGGGTAAGTTAGCTGCAGGGGGCCCACTGTCTGTGTTGGATGGCGGCTTTGGTCTAGCACCTCTGTTCTGCCCGGCGGCCCTGCCGTGGCCCATCTCATAAGGGGTGCTTACCAATTCCCCCACAGGGAGCAAAAGGTTTCTATGCACCGTCTTTATTTGCCCTGGACCGTCTTCAGGTTTGATCTTGTAGACCGGCAGATCTCCCAGCTTTTCCATCACCAGGTAAGGTATTGCCTTCCATCTGTCAGCTATCTTGTGTTTGCCAGCAATACCCAAATTTCGCAGCAGGACTCTGTCCCCCGGCTGGAGCTCCTGCGAACGCACTCTAGCATCATATCGATGTTTGTTGCGGTCTGTGTTCTTCCGAGCCGCAGCGGTAGCTAAGCGATAAGCATCCCGCAGCTTTTCTCTTAGTCGGGATACATATTGCTGATGAGTTTCATAGCTATCTCCATCCTCTGATACACCAAAGCACAAGTCTATGGGTAATCTTGGTTCTCGCCCAAACATCAAGAGATATGGGGTGACTCCCGTAGCATCGTTCTTTGTGGCATTGTAGGCATGCACCAGAAATGCGACATGCTGGCTCCAGGTTGCCTTCTGCTCTGGTCGCAAAGTTCCCAACATATCTAATAGGGTTCGATTGAACCTCTCTGGCTGAGGATCACCTTGGGGGTGATAAGGCGTTGTCCTAGACTTTTTAATTCCTGCTATCTTCAGCACCTCCTTCAGAAGGTGACTCTCAAAATCCCGCCCCTGATCAGAGTGTATCCGAGCCGGGAATCCATAGACTGAGAAATATTTGTCCCACAATACTCGAGCAACGGTGGTGGCCCTCTGATCACGTGTGGGATATGCTTGTGCATACCGTGTAAAATGGTCAGTCACTACTAGAATGTTTCCAACATTCCTCTTGTCTACCTCTACAGACAAGAAATCAATGCATACCAACTCCAAAGGTTTGTTGCTGGTGATGTTCTTGAGATATGCAGCCCTCGTGGGCAGAGTTTTCCTTTGAACACATCGAGCGCAAGTCTCACATTTCCTGTGAACATCTTCAGCCATTCGGGGCCAATAGAACCTACTACGAATAAGTTCCAGGGTCCTCTCCATCCCTAAATGCCCAAAGTCATCATGCAGGGCCCTCATGGCCAGGGCTCTGTACTTTTTTGGCAGTACTAGTTGTGCTCGTTGTTTTTGTAAAGGGTCAGTGGTCATTCGGTGTAGCACTCCCTGAATCAGTTTTAGTTTGGTCCATTCTCTCAACAGTAGTTTACCCTCCGGGTTAGGTGGGACAACCGCAGCTGGGCTTCGCCCCTCCCTTTTGGCAAGTAGTGTATCACGAATGTCAATATCTTGCCGCTGGGCTTCTTGCCAGTCAGCCGCATTGAGCATGGGCAAAGGAGATTGGTCTAATGCAATATAGTTCACTGAAGCAGAAGGCATGCATTCAGGGGGCAGGCCCAAAGCTTCTGCAACACATCCCTGAAAGCCCTCACGGGCCTCTGGCTCTCGGCGACTTACACTGCAAATAGCTCTCACTCCATCTGTGGGTATCACAGCAACTTCTGGAGCCTGCGGACGCCTGGACAATGCATCTGCATCTACATTGCTTCTCCCTGATCGGTACTGAATGCTGAACTCATAGCTAGCCAAGGCAGCCACCCATCTCTGCCCTGTAGCATCCAGCTTAGCACTTGTTAACACATAAGTCAGTGGATTGTTGTCTGTCCACACCTGGAACTGAGCACCATACAAGTAGTCTCGAAATTTCTCAGTGATGGCCCATTTCAAGGCCAAAAATTCCAGCTTGTGGGTGGGATAGCGAGTTTCACTATCAGACAATCCTCGGCTGGCAAAGGCTACAGGTTTACATTTGCCTTCCACTTCCTGGTACAGGACTGCTCCCAGACCCTCCAAACTGGCATCAGTATGCAGGATAAATGGTTTGCTTGGGTCAGCAAAAACTAGGACTGGAGCATGAGTTAGGCAAGTAATGATTTCTCGAAAAGCCCTTTCACATCTCTCATCCCACCGTGGCCCAAATGGTGCAAAGGGGCCATTGTGTCTCTGCACAGGAGGCTTTGGGGACCTCCCCTTATTCTTGGACTTAGATTTGTTCTTGCTGGACTGATGTCCCCTGGTAAGATCATTCAGAGGCTTTACAATCGTAGCATAGTTTTTCACAAATCTGCGGTAGTAGCCACTAAATCCAAGAAAGGTCTTGAGTTCTCTGTAGTTACTTGGACGTGGCCATGTAGTGAGTGCTTCTATTTTATCAGGATCAGTACTCACACCTTCTTGGGACACAATGTGACCCACATACTTCACTGAGGTTCTGCAGAACTGGCATTTGTCAATTGAAAGCTTCAGACCATAATCCTCCAACCTATCAAGCACTTTAAGAAGTCTTTCTTCATGCTCCTCTAAGGTTCTTCCAAACACAATCAGGTCATCCAAATAAACTAACACTTGCAGTAAATTCATGTCTCCCACAACTCTCTCCATGAGACGTTGAAAGGTGGCAGGTGCTCCAGAAATCCCTTGGGGCATGCGTTCGAACTGATAAAACCCTAATGGGCAGATGAAGGCTGTCTTCTCCTTATCTTCTTCTCCCAGAGGGATCTGGTAGTACCCACTTCTAAGATCCAACACAGAGAACCACTGGCTTCCCAGCAAACAGTCTAAGGCATCTTGCACTCGAGGCATAGTGTACTGGTCGACCACAGTACGGCTGTTTAGGGTGCGGTAGTCAATACACATCCGGATTTTCCCATTCTTTTTGCGGACTACCACAATGGGTGAGGCGTATGGGCTGCGGGACTCTGTAATGATGCCATTCGCAGCCAGCTCCTGAAGATGATGTCTTCCATCTCAGAGAGGGCAATCTTCCTAGATCTCTCCCTGAAAGGTCGAGAGTCATGTAGTCTGATATTGTGCTCTACTCCTTTTGCACATCCCACATCCCACTCATGCAGTGAGAACACCTTGGATCTTTCACAAAGTTTCTTCCTCAGGCGATCTTTCCAGTCCTCGGACACTGGTGAATCTCCAAAGTCAAACTTTGCTGGGTCTATTGTCGGAACTTGAGTTTCACACTGGGGTTTTACAATCGACTCAGGCTCAAAGAGGTCTGCTATCTTTTGTCCTCGCCTCACAAAAATATCACGACTTGTTCCATTAGCAATCAGTATAGTCACCTCTTCCTGGGCTTCAGCAGGTAGGGTTATGACTCCACTAAGAACCAGCACTCCTTCAGAGAGCCCTCCCTCGGTCGGCTGCTCTACCACTGCTAATGTTCTCTGATTGCCTTTCAGGCAGGTACTCATGACAATCACCTCCTTTTCTGTCATTGCAGGCACCACTAAGGGGACTGGGCCTGCGTACCTCAGTGCTCCCACCGGCAAATCAGGCATCACTCTTTTTTGCGTCCTCAATTTTTCTGTAGGCTGCGGCACAATGTGTGTGTATCACTAAGGTATTCAGGTATTGGTCCCCTGCTCGCTGTCTGCAGTAATCTGCAAGTACCTTAAAGAGGCTGGAGTTGGTCCCTATCAGCACGGATGCATCAGAGACACCTTTAGGGTCAGGGCATATTAAAGCTGCAGTGTCCACCTCCTGTCTTACCCCAGCGATCTCTTCTGGGAATTCCAGGTGTACAATGACATACCCCTGATACGGGTATTCATCCATGCTGAGACCACACAGGCCAAGCCCTGTCAAGGGCTGTATAGGCAGATGCATAAGCATCTGTTGGTAGAAAGACTGGAATATGATAGTCACTTGGGATCCCGTGTCAAGCACTGCTCTACATTCTGTCCCTTCAACCTTTACAGTGACCTCAGCTCGAGGTCCTATCAATCCTGGTGGGATTCGGGTGGCATGATTCTTCGCAGGGGAGCCTCCAAACCCTGCAGGCCTAGGCGGCTCCCTTCCCAGGCCCTGGGGCCGTTTCCCGACTTTCCCCAGGTGGTCCTCAGCTTTTGGTATACTAGCGGGGGATTCTCTGCATTCTGACACCTGGCAGCAATGTGCCCACCCTGGCCACACCGGTAGCAGAAGAAGGATTGCCCTTTCCCAGGTTGCCGGGGTGGGGCAGAGGTTCTAAATGTAGTCTTCTGGACCGTGGTAATGGGGGGTTCCTTGTACGCTGAAGTCTTTGCTGAATCGATAGTATTCTCTAGTTCAGCCACTTTCTGTGTCAGGACCTGCACTCGTTGGGTAAGTTCCTCTTGAGGATTCACCATCAGCGCCTTGGGCGTTCGTATGGATGTTGTGGCAGTTGCCTGGTGTGGCTGAACCTCCCAAACCTCACCAGCTGCCTGCCTCTCTTCCTCCTCTCGGACCTCTTTTATCAGTCGAGAGTAACCCGGTGGATTGTCTTGGCGCTCCCTTAATCGAAGGTGGAGAAGGATTGGGTTCTGATATTGAATTCCCCTCACAATCTGAGCCAATCTAGTCCGGTCCATTTGCTCAACCGCTACTGCTCCCCTCATGATGGCTCTCTGTAATAATTTCTCCAACCTCTGTATGTAGGCAGAAACTTTCTCTCCCTTTTGTTGCCTGGCATTGAGGAACTTGCAATAAACATCCTCTGAGCCCTCGGTTCTCCCAAAGGCATGATCAAGGGCCTCTAGGCAGTCCTTTACCTTGACCCCAGGGTTACTGAGCTTCAGGGTGCGAATCACATCTAGGGCTGGCCCCCTGAGGCACTCTACTAGGCGCCTTCTCTTTTCAGCATCAGGTACTGCCCACTCCTGCAGCATTTCAGTGGTGTGTTCCAGCCAGGGTTCAAATGCTTCCTCCCCAGGTATTGGGGTGGGACCCCCAGAAAACAACCTCAGTTTACGATAGGGGCTTGACTCAGGGTGGGGTGGCACAACCTTCTCTAATGCTTGCCCCAAAGCCTTCACCCACTCATCAGGTGATGGAGCAGCCTCCCGGGTTGGGACTCCTGGGTCAAGGCCCAACAGACCCGGCATATCAGCCAAGGTCTTCCCCTCTTTCCCCAAAAAGGCTGACATTTTCTTTAAAAACTCCACTTCAGATGCAGGAGCTGGTGAGGGCTGGCTCCCAGTAGTTATTACCTTCCACTCACCATCTTCCACTGCTATCGTGCCTGGAACCTGTAGAGGGTCCACAGCCGACGGCAGCTCACACAGTACAGCAAAATCTCCGTCCTCCCTCACAAACATGCGCCCATGCATTTTACACTTACTCAGGTACTCAGTGGATGCCCTTAAGGCAGGCTCTATTGAGCCTTCATCGAATGCCTCCGGCACCCTGGTCACCAGGACACAGTTCCTAGGGTTAATATTCATCCCCCTGCACCAATCCTCTAGCAAATGTAGGGCCATTATACAAACTGTAATTTCTTTCCCAAATATAACAGATCAAAACAACAACAACCAGATTCTGGGTTTTCCCAATTTAATGACTCACCTAAGATGTGCTTGCGAGGGGTACTGACCCAGTCTCGATCCCGGACGAGCCCCCAAAAATGTAACCCTTCTGCCCATCAGAGTTGGCAGCAACAAGGGCCGGGTTCAATATCTAGGGGATCCATTCCAATAACACAATGCAAACCGGCTCGAGCCCCCACCCAGTGACCTGGGACAAATATATACCACCCCCGCTGGGCGCCTCCAAGAGGCAATACTTCCCCTCTCGCAAGCACATAGCCTGAGTGTAGCAAAAGCCTTTTAATAACAGAGAGAAACAATGTGGCATTATGTTGGGGAAACACCACCAACAGGATTCATAACACAACCCATGAGCAAAAAAAAACCCCACCCCAGGCAAATTGGGGCATGCCCTTTTCCCTTTGGTTCTTGAGTCCAGCAACCCCAAATCACCCAAAGTCCCAAAAGTCCAATGCCCCAAAAGTCTCTGTCCCTGGTCAGGGCAGCCCCAGAGTTCGAAAGTTTATCTGCGGAGCTTTACCTCCCAACCTGGGTGGAAATGGGACAGGGATAAGAGGCACCTTACATGATCTGAAGCTGACCGCCCCATAGCTCCATAGCGGCGCTCCGCTCCGCCAGCCGCCCCACAAACTCCTTCGCTCAGCTGCGCTCCGCTCCGCCAGCCGCCCCACGAACTCCTTTGCTCAGCTGCGCTCCGCTCCGCCAGCCGCCCCACGAACTCCTTCGCTCCGCTGCGCTCCGCTCCACCAGCCGCCCCACGAACTCCTTCGCTCAGCTCCACGACCCACAAGCAGCTCCTGCCATCCACACACTGCTCCGCGTTGAACTGCTTCACCAGCCGTGCCGCAAACTGCTCCACAATATATCTTCAGGCTCCCCCACTACTTAACACAACACTCAGTGATTTCAGCTCTTAGGTGAATTCAGCTTGTAGTAGGGGAGCCCCAGTGCTGGTGCACTGTCAGCCCAAAGTGAGCTCAGCAGCCTATAACTAGACTTCTAATGAAATCAAAATTAGCTCTGATATTCCACAGTGGAGAGAGGAGGAAGTGCAATTAGCATGTAAGGCCCTCACCAAGGGGCCCATGCCACCAAGTATTAATACTTGTCCCCAGCCTCTCTCTATTCACACAGTTTTGGAACCCATGACCCTTGCCTAGCGAGTGCTACTTAGTTGATGGTGAATCCCTCCATCATAACAAAAGGCCACGTACAGTTCCAAGCACAGTTCCCATAATCAGGGTAATAACAATTTATTCTTCCTGCCCCAATAACAGAGACGCTGGGGATCCCACAGCAGCCAAAGTGACCATTTGAGCAGCTATGGTCTCATTCTAGGCGTGGTGGGTGTGCCTATGCAAATGACATCGGCCCCTGAAGTTCTTTTCCACAACTTGCCACACCTCACCACCAGATGTCAGGGTGGAGCTCATCCTGACACTGCTTACATCTATAGCATTTCTTCTGACCACCACAGGATCTCTGATCGGGGTGAGCTGAGAGTACAGACTTGTTTTGGGAGGCGAGAGTCTGGCATCCTCACACAATGTCCAGCCTAGCGAAGTTGGTGTATGAGGATCATTGCTTCAATGCTGGTGACATTGGCTTCAGTGAGGATGCCGGTGTTAGTGCAGCGATCTTGCCACTTGACGCCAAGGATTTTCCAGAGGCATCATTGGTGATATCTCTCTAAACTCTTGAGGTGCTGTTGATAGGCCACCCAGGTTTCACATCCATAGAGGAGTGTAGGAACAACAATTGTCTTAGACCTGGATCTTGGTGTCCTGCCGTAGGTCCTGGTCCGTGAAAATGCATCAGAGCAATTTCCCAATGGAAGCACTTGTGCACTGGATCCTGTGCTGGATCTCACTGTCAATTTTTGCATTTTGAGAAAGTTGGCTACTGGGGTAGCAAAAGTGCTCAACTGTCTCCAAAGTCTGACTCTCAATGGTGATTTGTGGTCGGTCATGTGCAAGGCCTGAAGCAGGTTGATAGAGCACTTTAGTCTTCTCAGTATTGAGTGAGAGTCCTAGGCTTCGGTAAGCTTGTGCAAGAAAATCCAGTATGGACTGAAGGTCATTCTTAGTGTGCATGAGGATGACACAATCATCAGCATACTGAAGATTAGTAATGGATGTCCTGAAGTTTTTAGACTTCGAGTGGAGACATCGAAGATTAAAGAGCCGCCCATCCATTCTATATTGAATGTCAATGTCCATTGGGGAAGTGATCTTTAATGAGGACCAAAATGACCGCTAAATAAATGGAAAACAGGGTTGGGGCAAGAACGCATCCTTGCTCAACCCCAGTTTTGATGATGAAAGGTTCCATCTCAAGGCCATTACAGAGAACTGTGGCAGGCATCTGATCATGGAGAAGCCATAGGACCTTAATAAATTTTGGAGGGCAGCTGAATCTGGCCAGCGCATTCCACAGGGCTTTGCGATTGACAGAGTCAAAGGCCTTTGTCAAATTGATGAAAGCCATGTACAGGTCCTGATTTTTCTCCCAAGACTTTTCCTGGATTTGGCGGGCAACGAAGATCATGTTGGTTGTCCTGCAGGATGGTCTAAAACCACATTGAGATTCCGGCAATATTTCCTCAGCAAGGAGAAGTAATCAGTTTAAGAGGATACGGTCAAGAATTTTCCCTGCTGTAGCTAGTAAGACAATGCCTCGATAGTTTCCACACTCCGACTTATCTCCTTTCTTAAAGATTATAACAGTGTTAGCATTTCTCAAGTCTTCTGGAATCTTCTAATTATACCAGATATGAAGAAAAAGTTTGTGGAACTTCCCTACCAGTTCTTCACCTCCAAACTTGTAAGCTTCAGCTAGTATGCCATCTGGCCCTGCTGCCTTGTTGTTCTTAGTTTGCATAATGGCTTGTGTTACTTCTGTGAGGGTGGGGGGTCAGCAAGAGATTCTCTTTCATGTCTTTGAGATTAGTAGATTTGATAGAGATTATAGATTCAATAGTGGCATCAGAGACAGTTGACTCACGGTTCAGGAGTAACTCAAAATGCTCCTTCCATCTGGCTTTGATGGCTACGCTGTCCTTTAAATACATTGACCCATCTTGGGCTCGGAGTGGTGTGGGTCCATGGGAGCATGGGCTGTAAATGACCCTTATTGCCTGAAAGAAACTCCTCATGTCATGTTTGTCAACATAAAGCTCAATCTCTTTGGCCTTTTCTCGCCACCACTTATTTTTGAAGTCACGGGTTTTCCTTTGGGCTCATATGACTCTTTCTTCTGCTGGTGTGATATGTCATTTTGCCACATGTGATGAGCTTCTCTCTTCTGGTCAAGCAGGCCCTGAATCTTAGCATTGTTTTCACCAAACCAATCTTGGTGATGGCGGGTGACATAGCCAATGGACTCAGCACATGCCGAGAGAATGGCAGTCTTTAATCCCTTCCAGAAATTTTCATTATCATCATCAGCTGTAGGCGTAAGCAGCAAACTTCTCTTGGAGACACTGCTGAAGTTTCTCCCGAGTCACTATATCTTCAGGGGACTTGACGTTGAATTTATTTCGTACTGATTTTGCCCGTTTGTGATGCCTTGAGGCGATCTGGAAATTCATGATTGATATAACAAGGCGATGGTCTGGCCAACAGCATTGGTTCCATGCATGGCCCTCGTGATGTGGACATCCTTCCAATCTCGAGCTCTCACAATAACAATAAGAAGGTGCCTGGAGCAAGGGCGTCTCCAGGTGGTTTTATACTTCTCACTTTGTCTAAAGAGGGTGTTTGTGATGACCAGGCCATGTTCTACGCATTTGCTCAGGAGGAGGATGCTGTTGGAGTTAGCCTTTCCTACTCCTTCTTTTCCGATAGTGCCATTCCAGAGATCTGATTCCTACCTGACTCTAGCATTAAAATCTCTGAGAAGAATGATCTTGTCCTCCTTGGGAATGTTGGTCAAGACTCTGTCAAGATCTGTATAGAATTGTTCCTTGATATCCTCGATAGAATCAAGTGTTGGGGCATACGCACTGATGACAGCAGCAGACAGGTTGCTGTTGAGCTCAAGATAAAGAGTCATAAGACATTCATTGATTCCTATAGGAAATTCTGTAAGATGACTGACAAACTTATTCCTAATTACAAAACCGACACCATGAACGCACCTGTCCTCTGCAGATTTTCCTTTTCAGAAAAAGGTGTAGCCTCCGCCACCTTCTCTCAGCTGACCTTCATCTGGGCACCTTGTCTCACTCAGGGAAGTGACGTCGATGTTATATCTCGCAAGTTCCCTGGGGACGACAGCAGTTCTTCTTTCCGGCCGTACATTATCTTTGTTATCCATCAGGGTGTGAACATTCCATGTAGCAAAAGTCACTGTCTTTTTGCAGCTTCGACCGCAGGCAGAGTCATCCCACTGGACATGGTAATCCAGCCAGAAGTGTATGAGAGAGCCTAGGTTTAGGGCACCTTTTCCAGACCTCTCCCCATGCGGGGTGAACAGAGGGGATCCTAAGTCACAATAGTAGCTGCTGAATTGCATCCCTATCTCAGTCCAGGTGCCAGATGACCATCTAACTACCTCTGCCTATGTTTAGATTCATCACTAGGAATGGCCAGATTCACTAATCCTGTCCCTGTCACCACTAGTCCATCGCTGCAGGGCTTGGAAGTTTGGAAAGATGTTATTTCCCATGGTAGAAGCCTGCGCATGATTTCTTTTAATGGGAGGAAGGTTGTGTGCCTATAGCAACCACACGATCATGACAAGTTGGAGGTCTGGGGCCCAGTGGCAGGGAAAGTCCGAGACACCTGGAGATCTCCACTAGCTGCAACCTTCATCTGCTTTCACAGCCGTTGAGATCCAAGGACGCTTTTCCACCAGATCCACCATTGAGGGACTTGCGGGATTGGACCATGCTTTGTCTGGGACCTCCCCTCAGACCTGTTCTCCTTGGGAGATCCTACCTGGAACATGAAGCTCCCAACAACCTAGCTCTGAGGATCATTGGAAAGTGCAAGCCCCTTCACCACAAGAAGGTGACTGTTCCCAAAGCGGTCTATTAAACTAACTAACTAAAGATTTATTAGCTCAGAAAAGAAATGTGAGTTATTCAGAGGCTAAAGCAGGTAAAATACATTGATAGGTGAGTCAAACTTTATAAGTCCAAAATGATAGCAGAGATGTAGTAATCTCTCAGTTTCTTAAGTCTTTTCAGGGAACCTAGATGTTTCTGGGAATCTCCACTTTGCATTTAGTATCTTCCCTATAAGAATCCAAACAGGATAAAGGATCTTTCTTTGAATCCATATTTATATCTTCTTCTCACAGAAGACAAACTGGCAGTCTCTCTAACCATGTGGGTTTTCCTTTGATGCTGATGAGTAGGAAATGCAGACTGAGTCTGTGAATTTCCATTGTTGAACACAACGGCCCTTGCTCTGAAGTTAGCACTCTTCTTCATTTACATTTCCAGGGCTCCAGTTGTGTTTGATGGGTAGCTCAATTTCAGGGATATACACAGTGTGAAAGGTAATTTAATAGCAAACAACAATCCTTCATTAGTTTTCATGAAGTTTACACATCAAGTACATTCTTATTTTAACACTAACACACACTTTTGATTTAGGGTTAACTATTTACAGGGATATACATAATGTAATGTGATAGCATTCAAGAGGTAATGGATAAGTGAAAACAATATCACTAACATTTTCTTTTAACTAAACTGACACACAAGTGAATTGGCCTAATTACACTACAATACTTTTAGACACACCTTTGATTCATATTAGCATTTGAGTGAATTAGCCTGCAGCCCTGTCCTGAGCATCACACATGGCTTTTAATTAAAGTATGTACGTTGCAGATATGTTTTTTCTCCATTCATTATTATAAAGGCCTATTAATATAAAAAAAACCATATTTTTGGCTTAAAGTCAAGCAAACTAAGGAAATTGAGGCAAGAGTTATTTCAACTTCTCCCCCCCAAGCTCCTGTGACTATAATGTCAGGAACATAGCCTGATATATCTAAAGTTAAATAAATACAGATACTTTATTAGAAATAGATTTTAGAATGACTTTGTAGGGGGTGTACCTTTTTTGTATCCAGAATCAGAATAAAAGAATTAAGATAAATGTAGTGACTTATTGCCTGTATTCGATTAACAATTAAGCGGTTTAATGAAAAGGTTGGCCAAATGGGGTAAACTAGGCTCTAGGTGGGGAATGTATGTCACAGGGTGGGGTGGCCCCTTAAAGATGTTATTCCTACCTCCACCTGTGATTGATCAGCTGCCTACCAGCTGATGCTGTGTGGCCAGGGATCATGTGATAGCTTGAAGATCATCTGGGCCTAGATCCACAAAAGGCCATAGGTATCTAACTCCCCACTTTTGGTGCCCAATCCTGTAGACATCTAAAATCCTTCAGCACCTAAATTTTCACTGTAAAAGTTCCCTAGGTACCTAAGTTTTTGCCACTGGACATGTGCACAACTCCTTGCTCTAGGTATCTGGACCCTTATCTTCATGGCTGAACCTTAGCAGGATTCTCAAACCAGATGAAGATAGGCCTTACCCTGTCTCTCTCAGTTCTGGGGCCTGATAGAGTAGGTGCGCTCAGGCCACAGACTGTGGTGCCATTTCTCTTATAACTTTTAGCTCAGTGGTGAGATCACTCACCTGGGATGTGGGAGAGCCAGGTTCAGATCCCCCTTCCATCTGATGGGGAGAAAGGATTTGAAGAAGGGTGGCCCACCTCTGAGGAGAGTGCCCTAACCCGTGGGGTATGGGATAATCTGCTGTGGGGCTCCTCCCCCTCCTGACAAAGGTTTTCCACTTTGTATAAATATTTAAAGAGTCACTGAGAGCTCAAAAGAAAGTGACTGTGTATCCGAGTGGTTAGGGCACTCACCTGGGAGGTGGGAGAGCCAGGGTCCAGTCTCTCCAATGACTTAAAAATAAATAGAGAGGCAGTGGCACACGCCTCCCTAGTCCTCCAGCAGCATTTCTTGAAAAAACCCAACAGGTTATGTACCTGACTCCAGGAGACAATTCTTAGCTGTGGATCCCAAGCAGAGAGAGGCACCTCTCTCCAGCCTGGACTTAGGCATTACAATCCCAGAGAGGGGTGGGAGGTTATGACACACCCTCCTCATTGGCATCTGCTATTGGCTAGTTAGGCAGTTCCTTGCTCAGCCTGTTGGCTTTTGTGGATCCCCTTCTTATTACCCATCTCTGCCCATTCATTGCATAGGGATCCTGGCTTTGTGGGTTCCAGTGATTTTCTAGGGACCTAAAAGTTAGGCATTGCCACGCTGGGTACTGCAATGCCTACACCCCTTTGTGGATCTGGCCCCTGGTCTTCCAGAAAACCAGCAAATAGTTCTGCTGAGCTGTAGGGATCCCTTGGGTCAGGTAAAAGGACCCAGTTTATATGTAACTCGTGCATGGCTTACAGAGGGTAATCCTGCCAGGAGCTGGCTTTGAAGGAAAAGGGAGCAGAAAGGCTTACCTTGACTCCCAGCAGATGGCCTGTGAGGCAATCCTGTAGGAAGTAGATAGACTCCTCCAGAAGAGGTAGATATCCTCCCCCCAGGTTGGGGGAAGGGACATGATCATGTGTTAAACTTGTGCTATTTTGAAGAAATCAAACCAAGTGTTGAAAAAAAGGGACTGAAAATCCTGTGGCTGAATTCTTTGGTGCATCGGCTGGTGAATTTTCCTACTGGCTTATAATATGCGTAATTGTGGATTTAGGAACCAAAATTTAGGCACCCATTTTTGAAAATATTTGCTTAAAGTTCTAATTTGTCATTATACATGAATACAAACCCACCTATCCCCAATGATATCTATGGCAGCTGTTCCCCATAAAAGCTACTTTATTATGCACTTCACCTGATATGAAATGGCATCCATGAACCTGTCAGAGAGAGATCAATAAAAAGTAAAAATGTGAATTAATTAAATTAATGTGAATTAATTAAATCAAATGCAGGATGCTTTCACTACAGTAATGAAATTGGACCTCAAATGTTTCCCAACATCTCCTATAAAGGATGCATTCATTTACTATCTAAAATGTAGGATGAGGAACAACTGCTTCCATCACAGCAGTAAGGGGAACAAGCATTAAGAGAAACTATATCTCCAGTTCTGTTCAGCCATAAAACATTTGAGAACTAAAAGATAAGTTGTTAATGTCTAAACATTTCTTTCCCGTTTCTCTTAGTTTGCCATTCCATCTACTATACACTTGCTTTGAATTTGAAAAAGGAGTAACCAGAATGCTCCCAACCAGGCTGTCTTCCCTATAAGAACACTGACAATGATCACAGTTGTCTTTGTGGCTGGGGTAGCCAAGAATGAAAATGAAAAGATTAGATAAATGGATGTAGGGAGATTTCTCATTAATGGCAGAGAATTTATAACTGATGCATCTAATGCTATTAAACAGCTGGGGAAGCCTTAGGATTATATTGTCCTTTACATGAGACCGATCCTGTAAGGTGCTGAGCAGCTCCTGCCAGTGCTGAGCACTCTCAACAGTCATGGGAACTATTGCTCAGCACCATGCAGGATTATACTCTCAATGCATGTGCAATTCAATTAATGGAAATGAGAGCTATATGCTCCATAATGAGACAGTATAACTCCCCTCCCACGCACATACATTTTAGACTGTATACTGCAGTGCTAAAGAGCATCTAGCAGTTGAAAGGAAAATTTGTTGGTTTAAGTAAAATCGATTTAAGAACTGTCACATGATCCATAAAAGTTACAAGGAATACAGAATCTGCCTATGAAGCAAGTAATAAAATTAATAAAAATTGAGGCAACATTGCGAAGCAATTATTCATCATAAACACAAGGATCTTTTTAAATGACAAGATGTTTCGTCTAGAGTGCAACGAATTAATTGTGGTTTCAAAGAGACACTATCAAGGCTAAACCCAGAATTTAATCTGCTCTCTCATCCCTTATCTGTTTCCAAAATCCATGTAATTTCCTTTGGCTTCATTTTTTTTTTCAAAACTAGTGATTTGAGTGCTGCTTTTTTTAAATAACCCCACTTTGCACTTCTGCAATATATTCATTATGAAATTCTAGAATTGTAGGCAGAATTCACTTTCCAGAGACCTTTGCGGTGGATCAGCTCTAGATCTGCTGAGATCGTACTGCTTCCTGCGGTTCCTTGATGGGTATATGAATGGAATTATAGGACAGGGTTGCCTATGATATCATGGGACTAGATTCTGTGACCCCGGAGGTCCCTTCCAGTCCTGTGTTGCTATGATTCCTCTCCTACTCTGCCCACTTTTCTGTGAGCTGCAGGAATATTGAGAGCACCTCATGTAATGACTTTTGCCCTTTGCATAGCCCCACCACAGCTGTCCTGACTGTCCCTCCCAGTATACTGAAGTACATTATTCTCTGAGAATTGCTTTGCTCGGTGTTCTGCTGTTAGAGTAGCAGAAATGCATATTTGGTTTTGCTAATGTTATGCAATTGAACTCTGAATACATTCCAAGCAATTTGGCCTCTGCCTGTATTGCTGAAATGCGACAGATGCTGTATAAGCCCTGCTGGTCAGCTAAAGAAATGTACACTGCAACAGTCATACCAACACATGACTTGATCCTGCGAAGGGCCATGCTCTCTGAACTACTGACTTCACCAGGAGTTGAGGGAGTTCAGCAGTATGCAAGATCCATTATGTTACATGCTGCCTGCTGCACAAATATTCCTTCTGGTGAAAGTAATCTAATTAATACAGTGTAAGTCAGTGAGAAAACAGGTTTTAAAAAAACCCCAAATCAATACTCTTTCACCTTTAAATTCTTCACTGGAACTGCATGTTGCCACAGTGGGAAGGCTTGTGTGCTCCACTGACCCTGAGAGCTATTCTGTCAGGAATCTTAATTCACGTTATGGCTACCTAATACAGACAGATCAAAGAGGAGCGACCACTGGTCACCCACGTTGAGAGTTGAGTGATAAGCCAACTATCTAAAATGTTAAATTACAGAAACACAACTAGATAGCCATTCCAGTCAACAGCGTGAAAGACAGGGACGGCAGAGCCTTGTTCATGTCTTAAGTGACATCTAGCAGTGAGGGAAAGATTCAGATTCAGGACTAAAATGTATTCACTGTGGATTCTAGAACATATATTTGGTGGACAACTTCATTTGTGTAACACACATGGGGTTTAAACATGCTCTGATTGAAGTCTCTGAAGTTTTCCCATTGAAGTCAATGGGGTCAGGATTGGGTCTTTTAGAATTCACTGTGGGCCAGATTGTGACTAACTTTTTCATGGGTGTGCAAGTTGGAGGAGGCCTGAGTAGCCATCATCTCCTTTGTGCACACTCCCTTACACGCTCAACATGAACAGCAATCTATTGGCTGCTTTTATGAACTTCTGTCTATGTATCTGTAAACAGGAAAGTTGTAATTTACACAGATTCCACATCACTGATTTCTCCTCCACTGGGAAGCTGACCTGCTAGGCCCTGGACATCTGCTACCTCTTGGCATAAGGGCAATGTGATTATTAGCAGTCTCATGCAAGCACACGGAGGCCCCAGTCATGAGGCCTTATTCTAGTTGATGCTGTAGAAACACACAGGAAAACATGATCAAACCCTGAGAAGCTAACAGTCTATGATATAGGTAAAGTATTATTGGACTGTTAGTTGGTTTCTTATTTAAATAGAAAAATGTTAAGTTGTGTTATTTTTAAAATTGTGTGTCCTAAATTTTCTCTCTGATGCATTTTCTTGTGACACACCCTGTCTGACTGATGGATAATCTTTTATTTAAATGATGCAGATTTTTTTTAAAAACGGCTGTGATATAGGTTCTAGGTAGGATTAGGACTATAGATGGGTAGAAGTAATGAATATTTACATATTGGCAAATTACATTGTAACCTGAATAGAATTCAATGGACGGAAGTAATCTCCGGTATAACTCCACTGATGTCAATTGTGGGGATTTGAAAGGAAAATATATTGGGCCAAATAATTCTCTGGTGCAATTATTCCTTTCCACAGATTTTCTTCCCTCGTGCCCTGGCAGCAGAAAGAGTATATCAAACTTCCTTGAGAGTTATTGTTTCAGGCTGTCTCTCTGCAGACTCACACGGACATCACAGCATTGGTTTTACAGGAGATTATTAGCCCCAGTATATTTTCCTGTCAAACTCATATAATTAACGATCATACCTGTAATATAGCCAGCAGTCTGTGCCATAGCTGGTCAGCTTAGGAAGCTTCTGTGTGGTGAGGTCTGTCAACACAGGCTTTGTTATTTAGTTAGGGATCAACCCAGAGTATGTCTGTTTGCAAAAGGCTCAACAGAGAATCTCCTTTATAGTCACTGCAATCTAGTATTGCTTTTATCTACCACTAGCAAAGACAGTATCAAGGGCCTGATCCCACTATCATAATGCTACAGAACTCCTGTTGTTCTGAGGGGGAGTTTTCTTATGTTATGGATGAAATCCTGAGCCCACCAAAGACAATGAGAGTTTCATCATTGACTTAAATGGGGTTAGGATTTCACCCATGGGCTGTGGGATGAGGCTCCCAAATGGAATTCATGGCAGCTAGTAAGTATACTAGATAGCTTGCCACTAAATAACAAAATAAAATTGTAGCCAGTTAGAAACTGGCTTATTCATAAAAATACATAGTGTAATTGCATGTGTGCTGGTTTCTGATTGTCTGATGTGCACAATAAGTCAATTCTCTAAGCAAATGAGACTACAGCAGATCAATAATGGTACAGGGAGCAAATGTCACTAATGCATGACCAACCATCAGATAAGCTGATTAAATCTCTATCAGTCACTGGGCACAATACAAATAGTCATTATGAAAGAACATTGTTATGGGATCTATAGCTCCAGCTTGGAAAATAAATATTTGGACTTTGATGACATTAATTTTCCAGAAATGCCCCAGTTTTCCTTTGATGTTTACATAGCTACCAGAGAGCATTATTCTGTACAAGGCTAGCAAAACAAACAAAACCCACAATAGTAATCCTTAGAACACAAGGGACAAGTCTACTTGTTTTCTAGGCCTTGTTTCTCTTCAGTAGCAGCCCTGCCTTGTTCCCTGGTCCTCATTCTCTCATCTCTTTGAGCTACTGTCACATTTCCACTATCCACTAACTCTCAAAAACCAGACTGCCCCACACCCTTCTCCACTGGTTCTGTGGTCTCCTGGTCTCTGCACTCCTTCCCACAACTATTGGCCATGCTTCTTTGCATGGAACCAACCTGGCTTCCAAGTTGTGTCTTCCCTACTTATGGGACCTGCTGGCTCTATAGTGGCTCTACTCCCACACACCCTCTGGTAGCATAGGTCTAACTGAACCTCCCTCTCCCAGCTACTGCTGTTTCCAGAACCTATCTCAGTGGGACTCCCCAACACTTAGGATATTATGGAAAAGTTAATCCAGGCTCAATTTATAGTCTATTGTTTTTTCTGGGGAGAAGAAAGATGCACATCACCCCCTGGCCTTTCCCTCTCTGTCCTGTCCAAGCCCATCTGTAGACGAGGAAAGGAAGAAAGAGGAACAAGAGGGATCTGTATAGTAAGTCCCTTCCCTTGTGGGTCATCTGGGAAAATGATTTGAGCCCTACATTTCTCTGTCTTGGACAATTTTTCATATTTGACAATTCCATGATTATCCCAGTCCTATTTGTCTCTTTCCTACAGTGAAACTAGTTGATCCAAAGAGTAACAAATTATGTATGTTTACAAAGAGTTACCATTTGGGGATGCTGGTTGTCAAGCTGTTCTTGCAAAGTTTAGTTGCTGTAATGTAGAGCTACCGCATGAGAGAAATAGCTTTTCTCATAAAGAACTAGAGTTAATCACACATTAATGCCTGAAAATATGAAACCATAAGAGGATGTTGTTCTGTGAACTAATTTAGATTTAAGAATGACACAAAATTCTGTTCACAGATAATAAACCACAAATAAAGGTTAATGCACATCTTGCGTGTTTTAATTGCAAAAAGCAGATAGAGTAGTAAGTGTTTACCTGTACTGTCTTTGGTTTTATGAAAGTTATTTCCTGCTTTAAAAATAATCCCTCAAGGTCAGGACCCATTGAACCTGATTCTTCTATGCAGTCTGAAGTATTATCTGAACAAGATAATGAAAATCAAGTTGCTGAATACAAAGTGCTGCATTAATTTTAGTAGAACTGTGTCCAAAAAGCACTCAAATACAAATCAAGAATCCATTCTGAAAAAATTTTGGCCTGACCCTGCATAAGTATTTCAGAAAAACTCTCTTTTGCCTTCCGTGTGCAGGATCAGACCCTTAGGAATCAAAATGACTGAGATTTGCAAAAGGAGCTTTAATAGTAACAAATCACTGAGCTGAACAGGGCATCAAGAGTTTGAAGGGGACACAGAATTCCATCCAGAACTATCCGGAGGGCAGAAGGTGTGTGATAGGCAGAGGTCTGAGTGTGATCCCTTTGATATTTGCTATGGAGGGGATGTAACAGAAGTCAGAGAAGACTTAGCTCCACACCCCCGCTTCCACTAGTGTTACTAAACAAACCCATTTAGCCAGTTTACTGTGGGTTATAAGTACCTCCCTCCAGGGTAGGGTGTAGAGGCCAGCTTTATATGCAACATTGTTTTGCAAATACCTTCTGAAGGGATGAAATAATCCCTCTCATGTCCTCTCCCACTGCTGTGTTTTTTTGAGGGTATAGGGGGAGGAAACAGTCAAAACAGAATTTTTCTGTGTCATTGTCAGGACCCCGCCCCCATCATAGCTGCCTTCAAACTAACAATGGCAAAGCTTGTAAATTCACCCTCTTGTGACCCGAAACAATTCCAGACAAGGTGTCTCCATGACACAGATGGGGCGAGTGCAGGAGCAGGGAATGAGGCTGCCCTGTGGGGAGGTTAAGATGCCCCTTTTGTCTATATCTCTTTCCAGTGAAGAGCTCTGACTTGTGCGTTCTCCAGAAAGAGCAATCTGGCCCCTCAGAGCATGGTTTAGGGCCAATTCATATCCTAATGCTGAATAATGAGCCAGGTTTGTTTTGGAAACATGCTCCTCCAGCATGGCCTGGCTGACACACTAATTACACCCTATTCCTGGCATTGGATTGCTCTGACAAAATGTCCTTTTGCAAATTGCTGACAAGAACTAAGCACAGGCCAGCAAAGCCTAGTGGCTACACAAATTATTTGTCACTGCCAGGGAGTTTCAGCAAGCGTGTTGCACACAGGGAAGCTGCAAATGTGGGTAAGGAGGAACTGTTCAACACCACCTCTCAGTAACCAGGGTTAAAGCCACTTCACAAATGAGCCATGAGAAAGAAAAGGGTTAAAATAATCAGATAACTGATTTGCAATTAATAATTTGACCTGCTATCATATTATACTGTGAGTAGTTGTTGGAGAGTCGTAGTTTTTGCTACGCAACATGTATGGGAGGATGCAATAAAGAGTGACTGATCTCTGTATTCATGTGAGTCAAATACTGCATTGTGTCCATCTTTGGTATTCTTCCTTCATTTATTTCCCTTAGTGAGGGAAATATTTTGAGGCAGTCACTGTTCATTCAGGCCATAATCTGAAGTAGAAATGCAACATTCTTTTATTTCTACATGCCAAGGCAGAGCCTTACTTGCCCCTGTATTCAGTAGCCGTGAGGGAATTCATGGGAGAAACTAAGGGTTTGAAATAGCTGTTTTCTCATGAGTAAGGACTATATCATTGTTGTCCCTATAGCTAGCTCTCTTATTCCCCCTGTGCTCCCTTCTTCATTCCCATGTACTAGGAGGTGTTCCTTGATGTGCTTTTCTTTTGGTATATATTGTACGTGCATCGCAATAAATTCCTGCTGCATTTTGCACAGAGCTATTTTTTGTTTAAATGTGTCCTTCCTAATTTTGGACACACTTTTGTGATTTGCTTGCTTCTTTGTGCCATTTTGGTTCATTGGCTGTGTAGGTAGTTCATTAAAAGTGCTGACACTTTCTTGCCCAGAGGACACTGCATTTTAGCCATGAGTTCTACTGCAGTGTCTTCTCAGCATTCTATTATTATGCAATAAGGAAGACAGTAAAGACAAACGGGCTGAGGTCATTGTTTAGCAGACCAACCTTTCAGCTCTGGAAACCTGAGTTCGTACTTGGCAGAATCTGTTGGTTTTAATGTAGACCTGGGCAACATTACAATAATGTACATTAAAAAAAAAGCTGCCATACAGAATAAAATATTCCTGAGTCAGAAAATCACATGAGGGGAAGATACTCAGGTATGCAAGGCTGGATGCGAACAGTTCATGAGGATGCTTCCTGGACCTCTTCAGTACAACTCCCTGGAGAGTCTCCAAAGCCCCTTAATCATGTTGTGTCAATATGGAGCACGCAGATGCTCACGCTAGCAGAAATTGTTCAGGATTGAGGCTTTCCTGTGTGACCTTGGGTCATTTCGCTTTCCCTATGCCTGTTTATTTATATATAAAATAGGAATAGTAATGCTTGTCTTCCTCAAAATGGTGTTGTGAGGCTTAATTCATTAATATCTGTAAAGTGCATTGTGATCCTTGGCTAGAAGTCTCACAACACCACTGTGGCAAAGACACATCACCCTCAAAATGGCCTCCCTGCATCCTGTTGAATATATTAGTTATTAGTAACCCTTCCTTAGATATCAGTTACTGTTTTAGAACAGTTTTTTGAAGTCCATGTCTTTTAAGCACCTGGTTGTTGAGAATTTCTTCTGTTTGATATAGTAGAGAGGTGGATAGGCAGCAGCATCTTGCCAGGTTTCATTAGCAAGTGGCCTTCCTTACTGTAGGTATTTAAAAGGCTTGGGGCAATATTCAGGGTTGTATACAAGGAATGCGGTTTTATGGCATGTGGGTGAGAAACAGTAAAGATGAAAGTACCTTTTCTTTTACAGTAAAATGTGGCTTTGTTTTTCTCACATAAGAAAAGGCATTTGTGGCTTGACCATAGCAACATGCTGGGACTTGAAATTAGTAGGTTGTTTAAAATAGAATTTTTCTTGTAGTGAGTTTAGTGCTTGTTACAAGAGCTGGCCTGTTTGACTCCCATGCAGGTGGGTAAAGTCCTCAGTGAATGAGCCTCATCTACAAAAATATGGGGGGGACTACATGAATAACCTTATTACAGGGGACAAAAAATGGGGGGTGGAAGGAGAATAAAAAGGAATTGAAGTGAAGCTATAAGGATAAAATTAACCAGCCAGAAAGGGCCACCAAGCAGAGAACCTCAGACAACCTGCACCACTCCAAGAAGATATGAAGGTACCCAAAGAAATTCTGCTTGGATGGGTGATCATAAAAGTGTGAGGAAATAGGCCCCACAGTCACAGGAAAAGCCAGCTCCCCTATCTTCCTAACTTCTCCCTCCTGATAGATGAATGACCATGTTAGCGAGTGCCAGGAGGAGGTTGACAAGGAGGTCTATGGGCTTTGGGGAGGCTCACATAGGATATGCAAAAAAATAAAAATAAAAAAAAATAAAGTGTAGAGAGAAGAACAGCCACAAATATAATAATGAGTTATGGAGAAGCCAGAAAAGGGGCTGCAATTTGGGTATACCCAGGGGTCTCCCTCTTGCCAAATCTTGGTGGTATTAACAAACTGTGCCGACACCACACCCATGCTCACACATCCATGTAAGAGCTGCCAGTTTACATGCTTGGGAAGCCTTGGAACCCTTGTCAAAGGAGTTGGATTGACATCCCTAGAATGGCCATTTACTCACAGGATGGATATCAGCACTGCAAGACTCTCCACACTGTGCTGTTATCATAGAATCATAGAAGATTAGGGTTGGAAGAGACCACAGGAGATTATCTAGTCCAACCCCCTGTTCCAAGCAGGACCAACACCAACTAAATCATCCGAGCCAGGGCTTTGTCAAGCTAGGCCTTAAAAACCCCTAAGGATAGAGATTCCACCACCTCCCTACGTAACCCATTCCAGAGTTTCACCACCCTCCTAGTGAAATAGTGTTTCCTAATATCCAACCTAGACCTCCCCCGCTGCAACTTGAGACCCTTGCTCCTTGTTCTGTCATCTGCCATCACTGAGAACAGCTGAACTCCATCCTCTTTGGAACCCCCCTTCAGGTCATTGAAGGCTGCTATCAAATCCCCCCTCACTTCTCTTCTGCAGACTAAACAAGCCAGTTCCCTCAGCCTCTCCTCGTAAGTCATGTGCCGCAGCTCCCTGATCATTTTCGTTGCCCTCTGCTGGACTCTCTCCAATTTGTCCTCATCCTTTCTGTAGTGGGGGGTCCAAAACTGGGTACAATACTCCAGATGTGGCTCACCAGTGCCGAATACAGGGGAATAATCACTTCCCTCGATCTGCTGGCAATGCTCCTACTAATGCAGCCCAATATGCCGTTAGCCTTCTTGGCAACAAGGGCACACTGTTGACTCATATCCTGCTTCTCGTCCACTGTAATCCGCAGGTCCTTTTCTGCAGAACTGCTGCTTAGCCAGTCAGTCCCCAGCCTATAGCGGTGCATGGGATTCTTCCATCCTAAGTGCAGGACTCTGAACTTTTCCTTGTTGAACCTCATCAGATTTCTTTTGGCCCAAACTTCCAATTTGTCTAGGTCACTCTGGATCCTATCCCTACCCTCCAGCATATCTACCTCTCCCCCCAGTTTAGTGTCATCTGCAAACTTGCTGAGAGTGCAATCCATCCCATTATCTAGATCATTAATAAACATGTTGAACATAACCAGCCCCAGGACCGACCCCTGGGGTACTCCGCTTGATACTGGCTGTGTCATAAATATAAAGGAAAGGGTAAACACCTTTAAAATTCCTCCTGGCCAGAGGAAAAATCCTTTCACCTGTAAAGGGTTAAGAAGCTAGGATAACCTCGCTGGCACCTGACCAAAATGACCAATGAGGAGACGATACTTTCAAAAGCTGGGAGGAGGGAGAAAAACAAAGGGTCTGTGTGATGCTTTTGCCGGGGACAGAACAGGAATGGAGTCTTAGAACTTAGTAAGTAATCTAGCTAGATATGCGTTAGATTATGATTTCTTTAAATGGCTGAGAAATTAAGCTGTGCTGAATAGAATGGATATTTCTGTCTGTGTGTCTTTTTGTAACTTAAGGTTTTGCCTAGAGGGATTCTCTATGTTTTGAATCTAATTACCCTGTAAGGTATTTACCATCCTGATTTTACAGAGGTGATTCTTTTTGACTTTTTACTTCTACTAAAATCAGAAACTGAATGCTTTTTCATTGTTCTTAAGATCCAATGGTTTGGGTCTGTGGTCACCTATGCAAATTGGTGAGGATTTTTACCAAACCTTCCCCAGGAAGTGGGGTGCAGGAGTTGGGAGGATTTTGGGGGGAAAGATGTTTCCAAACAACGCTTTCCTAATAAATAAACCCAGATAAACGTTTGGTGGTGGCAGTGGAAGTCCGAGGGCAAAGGGTAAAATAATTTGTACCTTGGGGAAGTTTTAACCTAAGCTGGTAAAAGTAAGCTTAGGAGGTTTTCATGCAGATCCCCACATCTGTACCCTAGAGTTCAGAGTGGGGAAGGTACCTTGACAGGCTGCCAACTAGAAATCAAACAGTTGATCACTACCCTACAATAAAGCCAGCTTTCTATCCACCTTATAGTCCATTCATCCAATCCATACTTTTTTAACTTGCTGGCAAGAATACTGTGGGAGGCTGTATCAAAAGCTTTGCAAAAGTCAAGATATATCACATCCACTGCTTTCCCCATATCTACAGAGCCAGTTATCTCATCATCATAGAAGGCAATCGGGTTGGTCAGG
This sequence comes from Eretmochelys imbricata, assembly GCF_965152235.1. Taxonomy (NCBI): domain Eukaryota; kingdom Metazoa; phylum Chordata; order Testudines; family Cheloniidae; genus Eretmochelys; species Eretmochelys imbricata. The sequence goes on from NC_135572.1 coordinate 316,536,197, forward strand.
CATGACCTGCCCTTGGTGAATCCATGTTGACTGTTCCTGATCACCTTTCTTTCCTCCAAGTGCTTCAAAATGGTTTTCTTGAGGACCTGCTCCATGATTTTAATGCGTTTCAATTGCTTGTGCGCTGGATGAGTTAAGACTGAAGATATTACTAGATCTGGAAGAAGTGTTGCTTCTTCTACGCTGCTTCTGAATTTGCCATTCATAAAGCTCTTTCCCTTCTTGTCAACTCCTGTGCCTCAATTGTAGCACAACATGCTAGGAGTGAAAGGGTAATTCACTTTCCATTCCAATTCAACCTTTAGGCTTCTCTGTTAAAACTGCAAACAAGGGGGCATCTGTGATAGAAGTTTTGTGATGTCAACATCTTTCCTTTGGGAACTGAATGAGACTGCAAACTCATTTCATATAAACCATTAGCTAGCTTTCAGATTAACTTTTGGTCACTGCTAAATTGGGCTTTCTTTCAACAAAAAGATGGAGCCGAGAGGCTCCATATGCCACTAACTATCTCCATATCCCTTGAACCATCCAGACTCCAGCAAAATTGTATTCATAAAGACAGCTTTGTAAAAACCTTCAGTACAGGGCAATATCAATTTTGTCTTTGTGACTATTCACATGTGAAGAATGACATATTCATTAATCTAGTCAAAGATAATACCCCACACTTTCCTCTAGTTAAACTTTTTTTTGTAATAAATCGGTCAAAAACGACCTCTTTTTCCTGGAAAATTTGAGCTAAAAATGAAAAATGTATTCTGAAATATATATTATATTGTTTTGCATGTGTAGTGGGATAGCCCCTCCTTCCCACACAATTCTGTCAGGCCCAGAATAAAGAATTAATGGACTTAGCTTGCATTCATCTTTAATATACAGAGCTAAAGAAGCAATTTAAGTACCTCAAATACAGTTTGTGAACATCCATCTGGATTCTGAATACTGTTCAGTTCCACCATGTCTAATGTCCCCTTCTCCAACCCAATAAACATTTGGGAGATAGCCATATAAGGCAGCAGAAATGGTGTTATCACAGTGATGAGAGTCTAATCTTAAGAAAATTGGTTAAAAATGGTTTCCTAAGTCTGGGGGAATAGCCAGTACCTGAGGTTTTGAAAGAAGGTACAAGAGCCCATGGACAGTTATGGCGTAGTACACTTACAGGAGAAGTTTCTTCCTGACCTCCAGAAGTCAGTGCTTGGCTCATGTCCTAAATCATAGTGAGTGATATTCCTTACACATGCTTATTCTCTCTAGGAAAATTACAGACTCTCTTATTCATATAAATTAGGGGGAGAGGAGAAAGATAGACATGTCTGCAGTTCATGCTTTCAGGAGCAGAACTGGGTATTGCAGAATAGAAATAATTGTTTATAGCATTATAGCTAACATACATAGATATATAAATAAGTATTATACATCTGATCCAAAGCCCAAGTAAATAAGAATATTTTCAGTGGCTGCTGTGAGCTTCGTATTAGCTGTATATAATAAACATTCTCTCTCTCTCACCACACACACTAAAATAATACTTAAACTGTAGCCTTTTAGATAAATCCTTTTTTTAAGTGCAGTTTTAATAGCTATTAATCCTTAAAGTTATATTAACTGGATTAGATTTAAAACAAGAATGAAATCGAACAATTACAACATGTATAATCAATATATAATATACAGATTCTAGACATTAGCTGAAATATTAGTGTCCTTTAGTAAAAGCAGCAAGAAAAATGTGATTATTAGTCTTCCATGATTAAACTGGGATATTCATATTTGTGGAGAATGAGATGACATAGCAAGTTTCTAACAGACATGATGAATTTTAAAGAGAATGAGTGGAAATGGAGGTAGAAGGTAATCCAGTTTGGGAAAACCTAAATGCTCAGACATTTTATGTTTTTGTTGTACTTTTTTTAAAAAAAATCCTTAATTTGGGCTTTGTTATGAAACTGATACTTTGAATTTTAGGACAAACTATTAATGATGTGAGAACAGTTCCCACAAAGAGAAAGGGTGTTGTGTGACAAAGCATTCCCAGTGGAAATTTTAAGAATCAACAAGATGTTCATATGGTCATATTTTCCACTCACGCCAGGCAGAGTTTATGTCGGCAAATATGTAATATAACAAAAAAGCCTGGTGATGGAGCCCCCCAAGCCTTGTTCAAGAGTTGCACAATGTACATTCCAGTTTGATTACATCAAATTATATGAGCATAAGCTTTCGTGAGCTACAGCTCACTTCATGCTCAGATAAATTGGTTAGTCTCTAAGGTGCCACAAGTACCCCTTTTCTTTTTGCGAATACAGACTAACACGGCTGCTACTCTGAAACCTATCAAATTATATATGGCCAAAGCTACTGTTTTAAAACTGCACCTACTTTGGGAGATAAGAAATGTATATGAAGGAATACAGTACTTATCTTCAGGGGTTACATTCACTGTTGATTAACAGGTTTACCAAGGATCCTATTCTGCAACCCGCTGACCACCTTTGCAAAATGCCGAATACCCTCAACTCCCACTGAAGTCACTGCTGTGGAGTTGACATGTTCCATGGTTACGGGGCAAGCTGTGTGTTGGACCCCTTTTTAGTCCCCCTTGAGTGCACCCCTCTAGTGATAGGTTCCTCTACCTTCACCCTGTCTCAAGTCCTACCACTCTGAGACTGGGGCATGGGAGCCCTTCCCAGTTTCTCAATCATGTCAACCTAACAGGCCCATCTCTGCTTGGCATCTGTTACTTTCCTAAAATAAGTGTCGACATTTTTGTGTTAGCACCTGTAGTTTGCTTTAAAAATCCCCGCTGAGAAGTTCATGCTCTCCAGCGTGTGGCTTATCAGGCTTGTATTATTGCATCAAAAACCACTCTGAAACATACACCAATTAATTCTGCACTTTTCTTTTGTAGGTTCTGTGTGGACATACTCATTGACATAACACATGTTCCTTCCTGATAGATGGCTAACTCACAACTCCCCTCTCTCCTCACAGGATACCATAATAAAGATCTGCTGAGGTCTTCACATTAACAATCCCCCTGTGTAATTGTGATCGGGATGAGATTCAGATCTCAGTTACACCAATTTCACACTGGTGTAATCCTACTGTTTTCAATAGAGTTACTCCTGATTTAGAGCTGTCTAAGTGGGAGAAGAACAGAGCACCGTCCATTTTAGTGAGGGGTCCTAGCTGATGAAATGTTTACCTCCCCCAAGTTCATTCGAGTCCAGATCTGCTGACGATCTTGGGGGTCACATAGCAAGACTCGTTAGGTGCTTCCAATTAGAAGAGAGTTTTATGAAATTTGAGAGAGTTGTGCGTATTATATTGGTCCACACTGGTCCTAGGTGTTTCTGAAAATTTTACATTTACAGGCTTTACAAGGAATGAACACATGCCTGAGGCTTTGTTTTAACTTAGACAGACTTTAAAAAAAAACCCCAGTGACAGTTTGTAATAAAGGCAACCACTCCTTAGATAGAAATTACTTATACAAATCCTTAAAACATTATGCAGAACCTTGGGAGAAAGAGAAAAAGCAAAATAAAACTCCAGAAACCTATTTTTACTGAAAACGTACAGTTAACATCTGTTAAAAGCTGTGGTCCAACTGAGTTTAGGTTCAGACCAAAAGGCACAAGTCTGTGGTCGGTACGAAACACAGCATGTTCCAGATTCCCTGGAAGAAATACTTTGCAAGATCAGTAAGCAAACAATCTAAAACCAAAATCCAAAGCTTCTACCCTTATGTGCTGTTCAGACTTGGGCACTGTAGGTATAGATCTCCACAGCATATTCCTCCCTCGAACCATGGATTCCTTTAACTCAAACATACCCTTTAAAACAATTAGTTCATTAATGAGCCCTCTCTGTCAGCCCCTCCCTCTAGCTCATCACTCTCTTCGAAGTGGGACAGGTATTTCCCCTCCCCTTTAGGGAAGCCCAGTAACCCCTTCCTTCCCTTGCTAGCATGTATACCCTGTCACAGTTTCTACATCATTGTCCATTCTCACCTTGTCAGAGCTGTCCGAAAAATTAAAGAAAAATGATTTTTAGCCTTTTTCTCTGAAGAGATCTAAAATGTTTCTGCTAACTTTGTCCCGTGTCGCTAGGATTTTGAAAATATTTAAAGTACGAATACAAAGACTTTGGAACTGGCTTCTGATCTGAATCAGTGTTCTGATGCAGGCTCATTATAGAAAAAGATGAGCTGTGACGTTTGGATCTGGATCCAGGTTTCCCCAAGCTTCTTGGAAGTGAGGAGGAGTTTTTGACCTTGAGTTCCAGTTTGAGCTCATTTCTGTACTAAAATTCTTTGTTAATCATAGAAATGTAGGGCTGGAAGGGACTCCACGAGGTCATGAAGTCCAGCCCCCCTGCTCTGAGGCAGGACCAAGTAAATCTAGACCAGCGCTGACAGATGTTTGTCCAACCTGTTCTTAAAAACATCCAGTGCTGGGGATTCTACAATTTTCCTTAAAAGCCTATTCCAGTGCTTAACTACCCTTTAGTTAGGTTAGTAGTAGGAAACAATTTCTAACGCTATGTCTGTGTCACAGTTTGGGTGATGGGGGTGTGAATTGCAGTGTGCACCAAAGTGCCATGCTGTAACTGTGCCATGTGGCTGCTGCAGGTGTGAACTAAAAACTTGCTAGTTCCTGTTAACAGTCTTCTTCAAACAAGCCCTAAAGCTCCCTTGCTTCAGATTTAGTCAACTGTTTGTTGTCCTACCTTCAATGGCCACAGAGAATAATTGATCCCCCTTCTCTTTATAACAGCCTTTAACATATCTGAAGACTGTTATTATGTCCCCCGCTTAGTCTTGAGTAAACATGCCCAGCTTTTTTTAACTTTTCCTCAAAGGCCAGGTTTTCTAAACCTTTTATCATTTTTGATGCTCTCCTCTGGAGACTCTCCAATTTAGCCACATCTTTTCCGAAGTGTGGCAACCAGAACTGAACACACGACTCCTGCTGAGGCCTCACCTGTGTCATAGAATCATAGAATATCAGGGTTGGAAGAGACCTCAGGAGGTCATCTAGTCCAACCCCCTGCTCAAAGCAGGACCAATCCCCAACTAAATCATCCCAGCCAGGGCTTTGTCAAGCCGGGCCTTAAAAACCTCTAAGGATGGAGATTCCACCACCTCCCTAGGTAACCCATTCCAGTGCTTCACCACCCTCCTAGTGAAATAGTGTTTCCTAATATCCAACCTAGAGCTCCCCCACTGCAACTTGAGACCCCCACACTGCTCCTTGTTCTGTCATCTGCCACCACTGAGAACAGCCTAGCTCCATCATAGGCGCCAACTCCGTGGGTGCTCCAGGAGTACCCAGGGAGAAAAACTAGCGGGTGCTTAGCACCCACTGGCAGCCAAGCTCCCCCTCTCCTCTCTTGGCCCCCAGAGCCTCTCCCCTACTGGCGGCCCCACTGATCACTCCTCCCCCTCCCTCCCAGCACCTTCCGCTCTCCGCGAACAGCTGTTTCATGGCATGCAGGTTGGCTCCGGGAGGGAGGGAGAGGAGCAGGGATGGGGCGCTCTTGGGGGAAGGGGCAGAAAGAGGTGGGGAAGAGGTGAGGTGGGGGCAGAACAGGAGCAGGAAGAGGCGGGGTGAGGGCTTGGGGGAAGGGGTGGAGTGGGGGTGGAGCCTCAAGTGGAGGGGGTTCGAGCATCCCCCTGGATTGAAGGGAAGTTGGCACCTATGAGCTCCATCCTCTTTGGAACCCCGCTTCAGGTAGTTGAAGGCTGCTATCAAATCCCCTCTCACTCTTCTCTTCTGCAGACTAAATAACCCCAGTTCCCTCAGCCCCTCCTTGTAAATCAGGTGCCCCAGCCCTCTAATCATTTTCGTTGCCCTCTGCTGGACTCTCTCCAATTTGTCCACATCCCTTCTGTAGTGGGGGGACCAAAACCGGACACAATACTGCAGGCGTGGCCTCACCAGTGCCTAATAGAGCGGAATAATCACTTCCCTCGATCTGCTGGCAGTGCTCCTACTAATGCAGCCCAATATGCCGTTGGCCTTCCTGGCAACGAGCAGAGTGAGACAATTACCTTCATGTCTTACATATCACATTTCTGTTAATATACCCTCGAATGATATTAGCCTTTTTGGAAACTGCATCACATTGTTGACTCATTCATTTCATGACCCATTGTCCTTTTCAGCAGTACTACCACCAAGCCAGTTATTCCCCATTTTGTAGTTGTGGATTTGATTTTTCCTTCCTAAGTGAAGTCTTTACACTTGTCTTTGTTGAATTTCATCTTATTGATTTCAGAGCAATTCTCTAATTTGTCAAGGTCGTTTTGAACTCTAATCCTGTCCTCCAAAGTGCTTGCAACCCTTCCCAGCTTGGAATCTTCTGCAAATTTTGTAAGCATACTCCACTTCATTATCCAAGTCATTAATAAAAATCTTGACTAATACCTGACCCAAGACTGAAGCCTACAGGACCCCACTAGATACACCCTCCCACTTTGACAGAGAACCATAGATAACTGCTCCTTAGTCAACTTAGCAGAATACTGTATACCAGCATTTCCACTGGAATACAGCCGTGAGCTACTCAGGAACAGAACCCAAAGAGAGGCTTTTGAAACCACCGCAGGTTTTTAATACTTGGAAAGAGATTACATTTCCTTGGGATGTCAGCCTGATTTGTTTACGTTATTGATGTTTAAGTAAATTGGAGCCCAGTATCCATCAGAAATGCACATGTGACATAACATGAAAAATGAACGTTCAAAACTGCTTTACTTTCTGCAAAGAATTCTTATAAATCTTAATGAAATATTGACACAATGAAACCTCAGCCCTTTAGTTTAATTACAGTGCCATGAGGTATTGCTGGTGCTCTTAGTGCCATCTAGTGAGTTTTGTGGGGAACAGTAGTGATGGATTTGGCCTGCATAATTTATACAGTCTCTTCTTGAAGTGGTATTCTGTCAAAAACAGCCCTAACGGGTGAGCTACACTATCAGTTTGATTTGTTTTCATGGAAATATTCCCTTGTAAGGTCCTTGAAGTGCCTTTGCTTATGGAAAATATCAATAATACTGCACATTTATATGGCACCTTTAATTCCAGATTTTGCATTTACTGAGCTCTGAAATTCTGGCATAATGGGAAACAAGTCAGCTTTTCTGTACAAGCAGCACTACAGAAGTGTTTTCAGGAAACAGTGAGAAAAATATGTTCCGTTTAAATTAGAAGCAGAAGTCAGGTGATAACTGCCTGACCTGAACTACCAGGAATTTGATAAGGACCACAGCCCTAATCTTGCAAAAGTGCTATGGGATTTTATTAACGATCGGACTACCCTTATTTTGACATAGGAATCTATAGCATTTATGTAGTGCTTTACATTTGCAAAGAGCTGCATAAATATTAATTAATTAATATTACCCCCTCAGGAGGTAAGTAAATGTTATTTTGTAGAGTGAGAAGCTGTGACACAAAGTAGCGAGGTGATTTGCCTAAGGACACTCGGTGGTAGAGGCAGACCTAGAACTCAGGTGTTCTTGGTATCTAGACCTGTGCCCATGGTACCTCATGCCTGAAAGAAGTCGCAGCTCATCTGAAAGATGGCATCACCAGCAGCACAGTGGCCACAAGTGGCATGCTGAGCAGCGCAATACTAAAGAAGTAAAACATGGTCTACTTGTGTTGTGCTCTGCACCATCTCTTAGAGCACTTGCATTTCCCTCAAAAGTCATCTAGCTCTCTGATGTACTAGCCAGACATTTATCTCCATGGTGTCTAATGCACATGTCCATTTCTACTGAAAAGTTCACAGCCCATGCTGAGATGATTGCGAAATGCTCTGTTAAGGTCTCTCTTCTTATCTGCATGGATCACGATTATATTGGTAACTCCCATTAGTAAAAGAAAGCTGAATTATCTTATTTTTCAGTAGATTTTATTGCTATCAGTGGGCTTTCAAACAAAAAACAGAGTTGAGAGGCCTGCATCTGTTTGGTGTTGTTATTACATTAATTGTATTGCAATAACATACACAGTCGCAGTTAGATCTGTGCTGGGTTGTCGAGGTTCCTTCCCCACTCTGAACTCTAGGGTACAGATGTGGGGACCTGCATGAAAGACCCCCCAAGCTTATTCTTACCAACTTAGGTTAAAACTTCCCCAAGGTACAAACTTTGCCTTGTCCTTGAACCGTATGCTGCCACCACCAAGCGTTTTAAACAAAGAACAGGGAAAGAGCCCACTTGGAAACGTCTTCCCCCAAAATATCCCCCCAAGCTCTACACCCCCTTTCCTGGGGAAGGCTTGATAAGAATCCTCACCAATTTGTACAGGTGAACACAGACCCAAACCCTTGGATCCTAAGAACAATGAAAAATCAATCAGGTTCTTAAAAGAAGAATTTTAATTAAAGAAAAGGTAAAAGAATCACCTCTGTAAAATCAGGATGGTAAATACCTTACAGGGTAATCAGATTCAAAACACAGAGAATCCCTCTAGGCAAAACCTTAAGTTACAAAAAGACACAAAAACAGGAATATACATTCCATCCAGCCATTTATTCCATCCAGCCATTATTTTACCAGCCATTAATCAAAAGGAAATCTAACGCATTTCTAGCTAGATTACTTACTAACTTAACAGGAGTTGTAAGGCTGCATTCCTGATCTGATCCCGGCAAAAGGATCACACAGACAGACCAACCCTTTGTTCCACCCATTCCAGATTTGAAAGTATCTTGTCCTCTCATTGGTCATTTTGGGTCGGTGCCAGCTAGGTTACCTTAGCTTCTTAACCCTTTACTGGTGAAAGGGTTTTGCCTCTGGCCAGGAGGGATTTTATAGCACTGTATACAGAAAGGGGGTTACCCTTTCCTTTATATTTATGACATGGATATTGTACAAACACAGAGCAATTCCAGCTCCAAAGTGCTTACAATCAAAGGTAAAACATGATGGAGCAAGTGAGTGTAACAAACAAATGGAAGGAATAGTGTTGGGATCATATTAAAGAAGTTCTGTATTCAAATCACAAATGAGTTTGATTCCCCATAGTTTAAATTCCAGGGTATTACTAATTAAGAGGTCTCTTGATTTTTGGTACTGTTTCTCTCCCTCTATGTGTGAAACTTGCAAGCTGCTAATTGTGTTAGTACATTCTAAGGCAGAGTCTGTTTTCAAAGCAATTCTTTGTAACAACAACTATTTACACAGAGAGAGACTCAAAGCAATACTCTGTAACAACAGAAACAGCACCCAGAGACTCCCCACCCTTTTTTTGTATTCATCTCGCTTTGTTAACAATTGTGATTAACATAGAGATAGAGGATGTATGTGGATGGATGCTTGGTGTGGATAATAACTGAATGATCAGGGAGGTGCCAGCCTAAGAATCCAGTGTCCATCAGCTGAAGAAGGCGTCAAGTGGAAATAACCAGAGGACCCTTGGAGGGCAGACTGGAATCCACCCAACAGCCTCAAGAATGGGAGAACCAAAGAACAAGATAACATCTGGCAGCATGGAGCCATCAGGAATGTGCCATCTGCTGATTGATTCAGCAACAGCATGATGAAGCAATTCTCATAGACTGACATAGGAAGAAATTCCTATAAAAATGGACTCTAGAAAGTGAGAACTTTGGGGTCTGATTCTGCAAACCAACTTCCAGGAGCATCAGATGAGCATCTGACAAGGCCCTGCTCCCTCCTCATGTCCAGGCCACCTGGCCAGTGGCTTGGCATGAGCAACTCTAAGGCTGGTAACTATGATAACAATCTGCAGAACCTGTGTGTGTGTGTTTGTATGAATGAATGTGTGAATAAATATGAAATTGAATGGAATGTTATAGCTATAACTAACTGCTTACTATGATTCTTTCTGTATTCACAATAAATGTGGCATTTTGCCTTTTCCCCTTTAATAAGATCCTGCTGGTTTTGATTTTATTGGTATAACAATGGGATTAGGAGGACATGCGTAGAGTGATAGTAAAACATGGCAATATAAATTTTGTCTGGGCAAACCTCAGGTCTGAAGTAGAACTGGTTGGAACAATTTTGACTAAAAGACATTTAATCAAAGCTGAAACATTTTGTTGGGAAGGTTTTTTTTTTGTGAGCGAAAGCAAATTAGAGAGACCCTGCAAGCTGGTGATAAGGGCATGGGTTGGAAATGTGTAAGAAGCAAGTTCAAGTCCATACTCTAAATGAGGTAGAGCGATTTAGTATGAAGATCTCTATCTTAACTTAGGCTGAGTAGTAACTTCAATGTGTGTCTCCCATGTCCCAGACCAGTGCCCTAGCCCCCCTATTCAAAAAGCACAGGTTTTGGTCTGAATCCGGACATTCTGACACCATTCTGTTTTCACAAAACCATTGAAAAGGTTTTGGTTTTGTTCCAAATCAGAACAAAAACAAATGTCAAAACTGAATTGTCATCCTCAGTCCAGTTCTAGTTTGGATCTTTGAAAAAATAAAATTAAAATTAAAAACAAGCAGGGGATATTAATGATATCAATAATTCTTCTGGCCACCTCATGTTCAAAGCATTGAAGGGACTTGCTTCAAAAATGAGCAATATTTGGTTTTAAACATGAACTATTACTTCCGCTGCCCTCTTGAGACTATCTTTCAGCTAGCTGAGTAAGTGTAACGATGAGGAGGATGTTCACGTCATAAATTTTCCATGAGATTCTGTGCTGATTACACAAGAAAAATGTGCTGGAAGTTTAGAAGACACCACCAATTCCCTCTGAGTTCAGTCAGATGGCAGTGATGGGTCAGGGTCACAGCACTAGTGATAGCAAGCTGTGGAATAGAAGGAAATTTCCTGATGCTCATGAATCTTCCACTTGCTTCCATCTACCAGATCAAGTTATGAGGGAAGTAGAGTCTTGACCTGAATTTATGTTGAACATTAGCAGAAAGTAAGCTTGGGGCATTTTTTTGTTTGTTAAAATGTGTGCCAAATGGTGAACACCATGATACCATTGATCACACCGTGTTTTTAGAAAGACCTCTTTTGGCAGTGATATTTTTTTTTTAAATTTGGAGCAACAGCTAGTCATATTGCAGATGTGATTTACATTCAGAGCATTTTCTGCATTGTGAATACTTGAATATTAGATATACTGGGGCTAGAATATGCTCTAAGAGTTCAGAAACAGATGGAAGTGGAGTTTCAGATAGCTTGGTAAATCTCTGTAAGGTTTAGTCAATAGAATTAAATACTGTAGGTCTATTATAATTTTCTAGTTAATAAACAAATGCAAACGCTAAGAGCAGAGGACTAGGTTTGTGCAGGCTTGGATTCATTGCTGCTGCTAGCCTTCCATCTAACAGCCATGACCAGAAATCGCTTCTTGTAGCTTCGGCATGCAGTAGATTGCACCTTTTTCCTCTCACATGTGGTCCTAATCATGTTGAAGTATGCTTTGATGACCTCCAGGCTGGACTACTGAAATATGTTGTGGCCTTTGGCTGATAATGAAGGTCATCAGGAAACTGAAATGAGAATTAGTGTCCCACCCCCTGAATAAGACAGCCTTGAGGCAGCATATTATACCTGTACTTTGTGCTCTAGACTGGCTCCAATTCCAAATCTGTCTCAAGGGTGCTGGTCCTGATCTTTAAAGCCCTCAGAGGGTTAAACCAAGCTGTCAGAGAGACTGCCTCCACATCCCCGTGAAGCAACTGCATGGTAAATGATTCTGGGGGATTGCGATCCCCTCTTCCTCTGAAAGCCAGCAAATGATCAGCAACAAGGGCTACTGCAAGTGCACTTTGTCTGTCTTCACGGGTGCAGCAAAGTGTACTCTACAGTACATCCCCACCAGCTAGCTGGGAGGAATCTTGGCAGAATTCTTGTAGGATAGGATGCACCATGTAGTGTGTCTGCTGCCTCTCACTGTGACAGTCAGGCTATAATTTGTCTTTGTGAGAAAGTATGTTATCTTTTACGTCAGCTGCCTGATGAAACAGAGTATACTTGGGTGACACATGGAAATGTTAGCAGCATTAACATCTGGTAGAATTCAGAAACCTATTAAAAGCCATTAAACTCTCTAATTGGCTGCAACAGGTTAAAAGTTAATCAAATCCGAAAAGGGGAACCCAATATCACTTGGGTGTTGTGGATTTTCTTGGATGGCTCACAAGAAAGACAACATTTAAGAAATCATTCCCTTGGTCAGCAAACTCATTAAGCTCAGCCATTTGGAGTTTGATCACTTTGAGAAATTATTTACTTGCCTATTATGCAACACCATTGTGATTTCTTGCTCTCTCATAAATTAAATTCTAAACTCCTTCTCTAATAATTTCTGACACACACCATAGACATCTGAGAGGTTTCCAATCTGGTCTCCAAGCCACAAATATTAATAAATTAGGATCAAAACTACAATCTCTGGTGTTCATGGCAAGACTGGGAAGCCTTCTGTTCAAGGACAGCAAAACATTAGGAAGGAAGGAAGTAAATCAGCTGAGGTTCTTGGGATCCCTTCTTTATGACCTGTTTTCTGGGTCTGATTCTGCAAGTACTCTTGATGTAGACCTCTCACTTAATTCAAAGGGATTCCATATGTGGAGGGGTTGTGGGATCAGATGTTTCCCTATAGAAAAGCCGTATAGACATTAACAGAAAGTGATTACTTTCAATAGAGACAAGGTGGGAGAAGTAATATCTTTTATTGGACCAAAGTTTTGCTGGTGAAAGAGAAGCTTTTGAGCTACACAGCTTGTCTCTCTCACCAACAGAAGTTGGTCCAATAAAAGATATTACCTCACCAACCTTGTTTCTCTAATATCCTGAGACCAACATGGCTACCACAACATTGCAAACAACAATGGAAGATACATTTCTATAGGTTATTTGAAGCATACTATAGAAATTAACAGAATTACTACCTATAATTTATAGAATTCTACCAGTTTTTTCCTGGTGGGGGGTCTGAGGTGGGCTAGACAGAAACGTGGGAGGGCTGTGCCATTCGGTCAGCAGCTGCCGCTCTCTGGCCACCCAGCTCTGAAGGCAGTGCTGCCGCCAGCAGCAGCACAGAACTAAGGGTGGTGATACTATACAATCCCACCCTTCTGTGCTGCCTACTGGCAATGGCGCTGCCTTCAGAGCTGGGTGCCCAGCCAGCAGCAGCTGCTCTCCAGCCGCCCAGCTCTGAAGGCAGTGGCTGTAGCCCCCATCCCCAGGAGAACCCCAGTTCCATTCATACCCACCCACACCTCAGCATTCCTCAGAAGAATTCCAGTGCCCCTCACACCCCATATGCCTCCTTCAACCCATTCACTCCCTGACCCCTTCCCTCTGTTCCCTAAAAGAACACCACACATCTGCAGCCCATCATATAACTCAGAATCCTAGGCCCCCATAGGTGCCCAGCCTACAGCCCCTACACACGCATCCTGCCCATAGCCAGACCCCCCTGACTCATACAGCTTATACACCCCCTTGAGCCCTCCATAACTTACCCTCCCCCCCAGCACCTGTCAAGGTGGGTACCTTTAGCCATGCCCCTGAAAGCAGAGCCAAACCCAGGTCAAAGATGTCCTGGCAGGAAGTGGGGAACCTCTCCGACAACCTTCACAGAGACTCAGTGGAGCCATCTGCTCCAAAAAGATACACGGAGCCTTTCTCCGCCGCCTGATTGCACTCCCACTTGCCCATCACACTTCCCCGGTCTCTGACTGGTGCACAAGTGACTTTCCCACCTCCCCCTATTGCACTTGAGCCATCCAAGTCAGTGCATCTTCCTTCCAGGAAGAGAGTTTAAATGTGTGTCTCTTGGTCTCTGATTGGTCCAGGAGAAGAGCAACTGAGCTGAGATTGGAGGCCAGATCAGGAGCTCCCCCTCCTTTCCTAGGCTACACCACATGGGTGAGAGTACTGGATCTCTTGCTGTATCCTCATGTACTCCCCAACCACTGTGTATGAGGTTCAGGTAGGCTGTATGTACCAGCCCCTATAGACACCGCCAGCAGCAGCGAACAAGTAAGGATGGCAACCCTTACTTCTGCACTGCTGCTGGCCATGGCACTGCCTTCAGAGCTGGGCACCCGGCCAGCAACCACCATTCTCCTGCTGCCCAGCTCTGAAGGCAGCGCTGCCGCCAGCAGCAGCTGAGAAATAAGGGTGGCGACTAAGGCAAATTTTGGAGTGGCTATAGCCCCCCCACCCCCCCCCGGCATCATCACTGGAATTCTGTAGGCTAGTTCTCAACACTCAGAAAATAGATCATTCTCTTATTTAGGAACACTTTCAACTTAAAATAAATCCTGTTTTTAAATGTTTTTAAAATATTTCCCATATCTTTTACTTCTGAAAGACCCACACAAACAGGGGAAACTGACTAGCCTACTATACAAGGAAACAGTGACAGTGACTATGCACAAAGTGCTTTCAAATTCACAAAATAAACACATTGAAAAACAGAACTGTTTTCCTCTTAGGTATGGTAAACTCATGCGTTACTTAAAACAATAGCAGAGGTGAAAAATAAACAGAGGTATGATTTTCAAGTTGACAATGCTCCTTTCATTTTTTAGGTTAATTTCTATAAGAGTCCATTACAGGGATTATTTTGAGGAAGTTCCATGGCCTGTATTACGAAGGATGTCAGACTAGATGATCACAGTGGTTCCTTCTGGCTTTGGAATCTATGAATCTTATTAAATTCCTATACTAACTTATTGGCTTAATCCCTTTTACATTCAACAAAGCTTTCCCATAAGGATTTAGTGGAGAATTTAGAGATGATTTTGTGAGGTTTTTATGGGTTTCCCACTTTTAATTAATAGAAATCAACAAAAGTCTGCTGCAGAATAGTTCATTAATTACAACTGGCAATACGGACCAATTGGCCTTATGGATTGAATTACAAAATAAACTTCAGCTACTGTTCCTGAAACAGAATTCTGGCATTAACTCCACCTTGTGCACTGTAATGTAAACAGCACCAAAATCTATTCTGGGGTCACTGTCCTGCAAGCTGCACTGACTTCACTGGGACACCACCCATTCACAAGGATCTATCTGCACAGGGCTGGCTCCAGCCGCCCCAAGCAGCAAAAACAAAAACAAAACCAAAAAACCCAATTGAGCTGCCGCCGAAGTGCCACCGAAGTGGAAGGGAGGGAATGAAGGACTTGCCGCCGAATTGCCGCCGAAGACCCGGATGTGCCGCCCCAATAACTGACGGAGTGCCGCCCCCTTCTATTGGCCGCCCCAGGCACCTGCTTCCTTTGCTGGTGCCTGGAGCCAGCCCTGCACCTTCATGGAACAGCTTGAAGGATAAAGGCCTACAATGTGCTTCCTTTTGCATCTGATTTATGGATTATGCCAGGTGGATTCAAACACAGGCAAGCAGCCTTTTACATGTTGATCTCCTCCTCTCCATGTGTAAAGAGGGAGTACCAATTCTCTCATGTCATCTTCTGCCCTGACCTGGCACAGGTGCCCCTGTGATGGAGCAATTTGGACTTCAAGGGATTTGGGTATAAAGAGGTGCTTTACATAGAAATCCAGGAGCTCAGATCTATCTAGCTTGGAGCTGTATTTCCTTCTTTCCAGAGGCCTCCTGAAGGATACCCACCCAGGGGTGGAAGAGATCCAGCCAGTGCCATGTTGCCAGAGGGGAGAGCAGCCAGCAGAGCAGCACTCTTCCATGCAATGGCTCCCATCTCAGCCCAGGAGATAGTTGTCTTTGCCTGGTCACTGAGAGCTGTGGAGTTAGCAGGGGGCATGGCCTCTAGAATCTGTAGCCCCTCCCACCTTCCTCCCACCAGCTTCCATCTCCTGTGTTTTTCCTGCAGGCTGGAGTGATTTGGCTTGTTTAGACTGTAAACCCTGCTTAGACTGTGAATGCCTAGGGGCGGGCGCTGCCTTGTACATTACTGAGTACATTGCTAACATTTAACGAATAGATACTTTATTAACAATGTGGCTCTAGATAAGATTATATAATTTAATTAAGATGGAAAAAATATTAGATGATATTTTTAATGGAGGAAGCATTATCCATTTTTGTTTCTATGGCCTGATTATATCTGTGGGCACTAAAGAAGGAAGTGGTTGAGAAACCTAAGATCTGTGAGAAGCAGCTTGGTAAAGTTATGCCTTTCAAAGACTACTAATTAATCTGAGCAGTTTGGACAACCTCTCTGAAGGATGGCTTAATAAAATATAAGATCACACAAAAGATGCATCTCATGCCAAATCTTTAGAAGAAAATAAATAGGTTATTCTTTGCAATTTTTCCTTCTGCGTTGCTTTTGCATACAAATTCATGGATTTTTGAGGTCAGAAAGGACCACTGTGATCATCTAGTCTGATCTGCATAACACAGGCCATGGACTCCCATCTTTTAATTTATGACTTGGGTAAATTCTGTTGTACAGCCCCAATTGAATTTAAGTGGCAGAAAGAGAAAGAGCCCTTTTGATTAAGATGTTCATATACTAGATATTTTTCCTGAATTGGACCCACTGATTCTATAGTCTCTGAAGGCCTAGAGCCTGATCCAGTGCCCACTGGAGTCAATAGAAAGACTCCCATTGACTTTAATGTGCTTTGGATCAGGCCCTAGTGAGGACTTTGGGTTGCAGAGTCTCTTCTGAATGGTTTGATGTGCTGAGACTGTTGCCTATGCAACTATGGCTGGTTGTGTCTCTGTTTCCCCTGAAAATTTGTAGTGTATATTACCCTTGACCCACAAGGTAGTCTCTAGGAATTGTTTTGCATCACCCAGAAGCCACCATACAAGCTGTAATCTCTGCTCAGAGAGATACAGCAGATACTACGTAGTTAGATAGATGTGATGAGTGAGATACATAGTTGAGCAGGTTATGCCCAGCTCTGGACAATGCAATCAGTTTTTTATGAGAAATAAAAGTTACTTATTATAGATGTAATCTTGCTTCTGCAGCTGGATGCACTGTGGAGAGAGCACCTGACATAGGGACTCACCCAAAGCCCATTAACGTTAGTTGCAAGACTCCCATTGACTATGGGCGTTGATTTAGACCTGGAGTTCTTTAGCAACTCCTGTTGGCCAACACTCAAGGCAGCAATTTGCTATCTTGGGGCTGTTGCAGGTAGTGGCAAGCAAAAAAAGAAAGGATGCACCTTACCACCATCAGAAATTAATGTCTTCATAAATACTTGGTGGGCAGCAAGCAGTGTTTATGTTCTTATTTGCAAAAGAAAGTGTGGCAGGTATTCTCCTCCTGGCAAATCTGGTCATTAATCAGAGCATATAGGTGAAGCAGCCCTTGCACTATACTTCAGCCAAGCCTATGACCCTGGGAACTGATTTAATAACATTTTCTTTGGCAACGTTCCTGCTGCAGAGCAATTCATTTTATATTTTAATAAAGAATAATACAAGCTACACAATAGAATATCAGAGTATAATTCAATCTAGGGAGTTCCTGCTGATCTATTTAAGCAGGGAATTCAGCTTGAGTAGTTTGTGAATGACAGCAAGCTCCTGGTATTAAATTACAGGATAGCATAAGTATTCAGTCATGCATCCTTTACTGTTACTTATAGCAAGGAAAGGAAATCTGTAACACAGACAGTATTATAAAATGTGAATCCTGCCATGTAGTAAATGGCAGTGGAAATATCAGAACAGACAAACCCACTGCAGTTTCATTAAAATGAAAATCAAAGCTAAACGGGATTTCATTTTAGTCCCTTGATCTGTCCCATTTGAAGGGTTTTTTGTAATGGATATCTATCACAGACACCGAAGATTTACTATACATTACATCTGAAAGAAGGTTTCTTCATCTCAGAGGAGATGGGGGCTGAGACTATGCCTTGGCAGCAGCTGTGTTTTGGTATCTGATGTGGAAGTAGGATTATATTTGATAGAGTAAAAAAGAAGGATTTACAGTGCATCTGACAGAGGAGGGGGTTTACAGGAAAATTATTTGCCAGGGATTACAGGGGACATAATCCTTTAATATACACAGTAAATGTTGATTTTGGAGGAAAGATAAATAAAACATCTATTAACAAATTGCAACCTTTTGGGGTGCAACCTTTTGTGCATGTAAGTTTTCATAACAGCTTACATGATTTCTATTTAGTCTTTTTTTAAAAGAAACAATGTGCTGTTCAAAATACTCGTTGTAGGGAGCGTGTGGCACAAGTATAAAAATCTCAGTTGCACTTAACAGACATGGAAACAATGGAGAATGTTAAAGCTCTGTATCTAGCATATTAGTGATATAGACTCCATGCCAGGAAGTCATAGTTATAAAATCATTTCCTTCACTTCTGCCAGCAAAGAAGAGATTGTTCAGAGAGTTTGAATTCCAGGTTCCACAATAATCAGATGCATGTGCTAGATTTTTGTGTGAAATTACTTGACAATATGTCATTGATTAGATATTGATCTACTTCATGTCTTTTATTTATTAATTAAAAATTAATACAAAAGCTCATAAAAATAACAAACAATGTTGCCCTCTCCTGCTTCCCAATCACGTCTGGCCTTTAAAGCCTGTCAGAAGTTTGTGTAGTAGGAATACAAAATGTTACGGACCAAATTCAGTCTTGGAGTAAGAAATTGCAAATCCCACTGAAATCCTACAGCTTCCCTCCAACAAACCATGTTTCCCCTCATATACAGCAACTGCCGTGGTGCCTTGGCAGATATGATGTGGAAGTCTGTCTACTGTGGCAAATTGATGGCATTACTTCGATGGGTCTTCCATTTTCTCTTCTTGGGGAGGGTTCAGGGCACCGTTTCTCGCCCCTGAACTGGGGTATTAACTGCCCCACTAGTGTCCTAGAGGAGGGGAGTGGAGAGGGAGGGATCCAGGCCTGCCCTCTACTCCGGGTCCCAGCCCAGGGGCCCTAGGGATAGCGGTAAACCGCTTGAACTAGCGGTTCCTTCCCCTGGGCTACTTCTCTCTCCTGCCCTTCAGCTTGTGGGGCTTCCTGCCCTCCCTCTGCACAAACCAGGTGTCCCTTTACCTAGGGTCTTGGTCTTCTTAGCCCACCGTAGCACTTCTCCAAACTCTCCTCTGCTTCCCTCCAAACTGCTCTCTGCTCCAACACCAGTCCACTCTGCTTCAACTCCTCCAAACTGCTCTCTGCTCCAACACCAATCCACTCTGCTTCAACACCTTCCCTTGTCTGATTGAAGCAGGGGGGTTTTATTAGGTGCTCTAATTGGCTTCAGGTGCTTTAATTGGCTTCAGGTGCTTTAATTAATCTATAGCAAACTTTCTTCCCTCTACAGGGAATAAGGCTCTCTTCTAAAACTCTCCTACTGCCCTCTGGCCATGCTTTATCACATATCCATCCCCCGCCCCCCCGCTCAACACAATGGGGTTGGGCTACTTGGGATGAGAGGCTGTGCTGTCGTGATAGGCCATCAGCGTTGCCGTGTTGGCTTCTGGCGCTATGCTGTACCCGGAAATGGAAGGGCTGCAGGGATAGGAACCACCTAGTCACTCTTGCGTTCTTCTCCTTGTTTCTGTGCATCCACTGAAGTGGGGCATGGTGTGTCACGAGGGTAAACTGCTGCCCCAGTAGGTAGTAGCGGAGAGTCTCCATAGCCCATTTTACCATCAGACATTCCTTTTCAACGACGGCATACTTTTGTTCCCTGGGGAGGAGTTTCCGGCTGAGGTACAAGATCGGGTGTTCCTCCTCCCCTACCATCTGCAAAAGGACAGCTCTGAGCCGTACCTCCGAGGCTTCTGTTTGTAGGATGAATTCCTTCTCCAAGTCTGGGGCTATGAGTACTGGATGGCAGCAAAGGGCTGTCCTTAAATCTGCAAATGCTCCTTCTGCCACATCAGTCTACTTTACTATCTAGGGGCCTCGAGCCTTTATTAAATCCATCAATGGCCCTGCTTTTGTGGCGAAATGAGGGACGAATCTCCGATAGTATCCTACTATCCCTAGAAATGCTCTGACCTGCTTTTTGCGGACTGGTTGAGGCCAAATTGTATTGCCTCCACTTTGTTCCATTGGGGTTTCACCAAACCTCTCCCTACTACATACCCAAGGTATCTGGCCTCAGCTAGTCCTATCACGCATTTAAGAGGGTTGACAGTGAGGCCGGCCTTGTGCAGGGCGCCTAGCACCGCTTCTACTTTTCCGAGGGGCGTTTCCCAATCAGGGCTATGGATGACTATGTCATCTACATAGGCGGTAGCATACTTGGCATGGGGTTGCAGCAATTTGTCCATAAGATGTTGGAATGTTGCAGGGGCCCCATGGAGTCTGAAAGGGAGGACTGTGTATTGGAACAGGCCATCGGGTGTAGAGAAGGCAGTCTTTTCCTTGGGATTCTCAGCCGGTGAATTTGCCAATATCCTTTGTTTGGTCAGGTCTAGAGTGGTTAGGTATCGGGCCGTGCCTAACTGATTAACTAGCTCATCAATGGGTGATATCGGATAGGCATCGAATTGGGACACTTCATTCAACTTCCGGAAGTCGTTGCAAAACTTCAGGGTGCTGTCAGGCTTGGGGACTAGGACGATAGGGCTGGACCACTGGCTGTGAGATTCTTCAATAACCCCGAGTTCCAGCATTTTCTTCACTTCTGTCCTAATTTCTTCCCTTTTAGTTTCCGGTATTCGGTACAGTCTTATCATCACCCTCACTCCGGGACTGGTGACAATATGATGTTGGACCAGTGTCATACGGCCCGGCTGTGTACAGAACATGTCCTGGTTCTGTTGGATCATACCAATGACCTCTGTTCATTGTTCTTGAATTACCTCAGAAGATATCTTCACCTGCCCCTGTGGGTCGTCTGTCTGGGGTGGAGCTCCCCGAATGACCAGGCACATCTCTTGGCCACGCCAGGGCTTCAGTAAGTTGATGTGGTAGATTTGCTCTGGCCTTTGGCAGTCTGGTTGTCTGACCTTATAGTCCACCTCCTCAATGGCTTCCACTATCTCATATGGTCCATGCCAGCTAGCTAGGAGTTTGCTTTCTGCTGTTGGTACTAGCACCATTACCCTTTCCCCTGGCTGAAATCTCCGTACTTTTGCTCGACGGTTGTAATATGTCCGCTGGGCCTCTTGTGCTTTTTCCAAATGTTCCAAATGTAACTATAGGGGTTACTTGAGTTATTCGCTCTCTCATCTGTATCATGTGCTCAATGACATTCTTTCCTGAGTTGGGTTTTTCTCCCAATATTCCTTGGAAATATCTAATATTCTGCGTGGGTGGAGTCTGTATAATAGTCCAAAGGGAGAGAAACCAGTGGACGCCTGGGGGACTTCCCGTATAGCAAACATTAGATACTGTAGAAGGGTATCCCGGTCTTTTCCGTCCTGTACTACCACCTTCCGGATCATATTTTAAGGGTACAGTTAAACCTCTTGACCAGTCCATCTGTTTGTGGATGGTAGACTGAGGTCCATATGGCCTGGATGTGGAGTAGGGTACATAAGTCTTTCATTAATTTTGACATGAATCCTTGGTCTGTCAGGATCTCCTTAGGGATGCCCACTCTGGCAAAAACCTGGAGTAGTTCTTTTGCTATTGCCTTGGATGTGGGATTTCTTAAAGGAATGGCTTCTGGATACCGCGTGGCAGAGTCAAGGATGACTAGTACATTTTGGTGGCCCTGTGCCAGTCTTTCCAGTGGGCCACTATGTCCATTGCTATAGTCTTGAAAGGGACTTCAATAATAGGCAAAGGTACTAATGGGGCCCGCAAGTGAGGTCGGGGGCTATGCAACTGGCATTCAGGGCAGGAGGCACAATAGCGCTGGACCTCTGCACATATTCCTCAATTTGAAAAGCTACACTGGTGAAGAAATGGCAAATCAAGTACTGCATTATCTGTGCCAAGTTTGGAAAATAGATTTCTCAAAGTGCAGAGGTCAGTCTTATCACAACGTTGCCAACATTTCAGGGTGTTATCAAGGAATGCAGAAGAAGTTTTTAGAACAGAACAAATATGCTATATTCATACCATTTGCTGCACACCTCTCTCAATCTTGTTGGCCGCAGTGCTGTTGATTGTTGTCCGGTGGCAGTAAGTTTTTTCCTCAACAGTCCAGTTACTTTATACATTTTTCTCTGCCTCAACACACCGATAGGCAGTTCTTAAAACATATTTGGGCAATGATCGTGTGTTGAAATCTCTTTCTAATACTTGCTGGGAGGCACATGCCATGCAGTGGCAACAAGTGCAATTCTGGAGTCCTACTCAAAGATTGTGGATGCATTAGAAAGTATAGCTGAAGACCAATCACAAAAGGGAGAAACTATATGAGAGGCAGAAAACATTGCAAACAAGATGCAAGAACTAGAGTTTGTATTCATGTTGACCATGTGGAATGAAATTTTACAACACTTTTACCATACAAGTCAAGCTCTCCAAGAAAAAGAATTGGATTTGAAAACATGTGCAGACCTCCGTCAATCATTAGCAGACACTTTGAGGAATGATTTTGAAAGATTTGAAGACATATCAAAAGATATCTTGCCTGATACTAATCACAAAGAAGCCCAGTCCCGCAAGCGAATCAGGAAAAAACAAGCAAATGATAGCAGTGCAACAGAAACAGCATTGAATCCTAGAGACAAATTTTGCGTATCTACTTACTATGCTATAACTGATACACTAGAAGCTCATATGAAGAGGAGAGGTGAATTGTACAAAGAAGTATCAAGTAGATTTTCTTTTCTAAATGATATGGACTTATCTGATGAACAATATTCACAAGGTTCCCAAAAGCTAGTTGACTTAGACCCTGTTGACTTGTACATGAATCTCTGTGGAGAAGTACGGCAGTTCCACTGTTATATGCGCGCAAAGTTTAATGAAACAGGAAAAATGAAATTCAGTCACATTGATCTTCATGACACAATATTGAAAGACAGAATACAATGTGTATTTCCAACTGTATTTCCAAATTTTCTATGTATTTTTCTAACACTGATGATGACTAATTGCTCCACAGAACGTTCTTTTTCTCAGCTGAAAAGAATAAAAAACCCTCAGAGAACAACGTGTCAGGACAGACTTGATTCACTTTCCCTATTGTGTATGGAAGCGGTCATGCTTCGTTGAGTCAGCTTCAATGAATTTATCCAGAATTTTGCAATCAGATTTTGCAATCAGAAAATCTAGAAAGAAGCTATTTTAACTTCAGCATTCATGTAAGTTTTGTGTCATTTCGAAAAATAAAATTTTATTTTACGGTATAGTACTGTTTTTATTTGAATTACATATGGGGGGGGGCACCATAATCTTTTCAGTGTTTAGGGCCTCTAAAGGTCTTAATCCAGCCCTGAATGGGGCCAAGATTTCACCCTGTCATTTCTGCTGTAAGAGAGTAATTATGCACAGTGGAATGCTAAGGAAAATGTTTGAGATTTGACTCTAGGGTGTATTATTACAACTCAAAAAATTACCAAAGAGAAGAAAGATCTCTACCGGAACTATGGCAGTTGACTCAGGAAACAAGAATGGAAAAGATCTTTTAGTCTATCAGATATAGCTGAGCTATAGCCTGTATTTACACAATACTGAAATCCCATAGTTTACCCAATAGAACAGTTTTCTCCTTTTATTTTTCAGGAGAAAGCACTGCTTATGAAAGGGAGGGACTAACAGTTCTGACTAGATACAGGCAGGGCATGGACAGAGCTGTGCAAGCTTCCACACAAGCCTGTTCAGTCTGGAACTGCAGTGTTCCCCAGGCTACTCCACTTCTTGGCCAGCATAAGCAGAAATTGTCAACCATGTTACATTTTCTGGGGGGTTCATTTTGTGGGAAAATGTCGCCTGCAGAATTGTATGAGACCTTTAAACGTATTATGGACCTGATCATGTGACGTCCTGAGTATTTCCTGTGAAGGACATTGTGTCCTCAATTCCCAATGAAGTTAATGAAAGCTGAGGACATGCAGCCTCCTTCAGGATCTGACCTCTCCAGTTGAACCTTGGTCTCTGTGGGTATGTCTACACAGCAATTGAACACCTGGGGCTGGCCAGGTCAGCTGACTCAGGCTCACGGGCTCAGGCTGAGGGGTTGTAAAATTGCCATGTAGATGTTCAGGCTTAGGCTGGAGCCTGAGCTCTGGGATCCTGCAAAGGCAGAGGATCACAGAGCCTGGGCTCCAGCCCAAGCTGAACATCTACATGGCAATTTTTAGCCCTGTGGCCTGAGTCAGCTTACCCAGGCCAGCCACGGGTCTTTTATTCCATTGTAAACCTACCCTGTGGGTATGTCTACATGGGAAAAAACCCCAAACATTGCAGCAGTGTTTCTGAGCCCAGGTCTATAGACCCAAGGTCATGTGATGGTGCTAAAAATAGCTGTGTGGACGTTCAAGCTTGGGCTGGAGCTCGGGCTCTGAAACCCACCCTCCTCCCTGCTTGGACATCTCCACAGCTATTTTTAGCACTTTTACTCGAGCCCAAATCCGTAGATCTGGGCTCTGAGACTCGCTGCCTTGGTTGGGTTTTTTTTTTGCTCTGTAGACATACCCTATTGCTCTCTTTCACTTCCACCGCAGTCAGCAGCAAAATTCCTATCAGCTTCAATAGGAGCAGAACAGGATTAATTCATTTTGCCCTATTTAGCAGTGTTTAGTATTAGTTTTCAGTAGTGAACAGCCTTAGGGAAGCTACAGCACATGTGGGATTGGTTGTCAGTGCTACTATTTAAAGTTTTCCATCTGATCAATTTTAATTTTAGCTTTGACATACATTACCACAGTGAATTAATCTCACAAACAAAAAGGTCTTCAGATCAATACATTCACCTTAAAGGTGTTTCTGTGGATATTTAAAATGTATACAGACAAATAATTAAAAATGATCTTAAATTTTTAATGCAAAATTTCATCCCGGAGTGAATTTTTCCAACAGTGGTTAGAAGTTACAAGAATCTGAGTTTATAGTGGATCCAACTCTAACAATAGAAACACGAGTGGCATTGTGTTTCACTATGTTTGATAGTGTGAGTATAAATACATTTGATTTGTAAATAGAAGTTACATATTTGTTTTCCTCTAGCAAAAAATATCCCGGTGCTATTGCATAAGATGTAGTGGGGGGTCTGGACCAGGCTGGTAAAATGAAAAGTTCATGAAAAGTTTCAGCTTAATATATTACAGTGAAACAGTTTTTCTTGGTGAGCTAGACTCAGAGAACCTTTCTCCATGTGCACTGAGCCACATGTCTTCTGAAGTATGAAGAGTTTCCACTGTAATCAGGGGGAAACATCTTCATGTGTCCAAGGGCAGATTTTTGCCCTTGGCATGTAGCTAGCTGAAAGAATTTGTAAGTAGAAATTCATCTGAATTAATGAACTGTTGGAATAGCTAAAAAGTCAAGACACTGTGACTAACCTTATAGTCTAATGAGAATCTTGCACTATAATTTTGGTTCATGATTTAAACGTGTACTAAACCCTTTCTCCAGAGAATGAGGCCTGGTCTACACTACAAAGTTAGGCCAGTGTAAGCCCTCTTGTGCCAAGCTAGTGTTCATGTGTCTACACTTAAATTTGCATCCCACCCATGTAAGTTCTCCATTACACCAACATAGTAGCACTATCTCCCAAGCAGCGTTGAGCCATGGTTGATGTACTGAGGTTAATGCAGCCTGAGTGTAGGTATTGTGTTACTTATGTCAACTTGAACAGTCCTCCAGGAGCTGTCCCACAATGCCCAACACTCATCGCTATGGTTACAACTGTAATTATGAACTCAACTTCCAAGGAGTCACGGAGACTGCCCCTTTAAAGCCCTGCAAACATTTGAAATGCCTTTTCCTGATTGTCCAGCTTGGCAAGCACAAGCACCACTCCATTGTTGTGCCCAGCTGACCATGCCGGCTACACACTCTAGATCAGTGGTTCTCAAAGCTGGTCCTCCGCTTGTTCAGGGAAAGCCCCTGGCGGGCCGGACCGATTTGTTTACCTGCCATGTCCGCAGGTTTGGCTGATCACAGCTCCCACTGGCTGTGGTTTGCCGCTCCAGACCAATGGGGACTGCGGGAAGCAACGCGGGCCAAGGGACATGCTGGCCACCCTTCCCGCAGCCCCCATTGGCCTGGAGTGGCGAACCGCAGCCAGTGGGAGCCGCGATCGGCCGAACCTGCGGACGTGGCAGGTAAACAAACCGGTCCAGCCCACCAGGGGCTTTCCCTGAACAAGCAGCAGACTGGCTTTGAGAACCACTGCTCTAGATGCACTCTGGCTCCGGCCTTTACTAGAAAGGAGATATTGGAACTCTTGAGTCTGTGGGGAGAAGAGGCTGGACAAGCACAGCTATGAACCAGTCACAGTAATGCGGACATCTATGAGTAGATTGCTTAGATGCATGAGAAGGGGTATGGCAGGGATCAGCAGCAGTGCCAAGTGAAAGGCAAGGTAGTGCCGCAGGCATACCAGAAGGCCAGGGAGACCAGCAGTCAATCCGGTGCCGAGCTGCAGACCTGCCGCTTTTACAAAGAGCTGCATGCCATACTGGGCGGAGACCCCACCACCATCCCGCAGACCCTCATGGATACCTCCAAGGAGCCCAAGTCACAGGCCCCTGGTGTGAACAGTGAGGATGAGGAGGAGGTGGACAATAAAGAGCGGGAGGATGAGGGACATGTGACCAGGGGGTCCAGCTATGCTGAGCTAGGACCTTTTGAGACTCCACCACAGTCCAGTCAGTGCTGGTAGTTAAGCACGAACAAGACCAATACAGGGGAAGGAACCTCAGGTAAGTGTATACATTTATTTCCTATTACAGGGATGGCACCCCCAAATTAGCAGGACACCGCTACTGACTTTTCATTAGTTTATTCTTACTAGAAGAGGTAGCGGTACAACAAAGAGAGGTAGAGTTATCTGCTTTTCAGTCCCCTGTAGAGTTAGCTGGGTGTGGTGGTGATGTGGAGCAGTTTGTTTACGTGCACAGGGATGTCCCTTGAATCCTCTTGAGAGAACGCGATGAAACTTTCATGGAGGTGCTCTGCTAGGTTTCTAGGAATGACAGCCTTATTTCTTCTTTTGTGGTAGGACACTTTCCCATGCCAGTCCATGATACCTTCAGCCAGCACCATTGCAGCAAGCAGGCTAGCAGCATACAGGCCTGGGTGCTTCAGGACACCAGCAGCAGCTGTGCTCTCTCTGCCTTTGTTACCCTCAACCATGAGATATCAGCTAAAATCACAACCGCCTGTGGCAAATGGTGCCAGTTTTCAGTGCCATAGCCCTATACTCATCGTTTCATGCAACTGAACAATTCCCTCCTCATTTCCCTCTCTGCTGGCAGGCCAAAGTCAGCATGGCTGGTGCTGTGAGCGGTGCCATGCACAAGCACTCCCAAGCAGAAGTGTCAATAAGCATGTCTTGTTTGAAACTGAAGGGGAGCCAGGAAGGGAGTCCTGAATCTTAACTTTTGCTTTCTGTTGTGACTACACTGAGAATGGTACCTCTGGGTGTTTTGTCTGTAGCTGTGGCCATTGCAGTCTTGAGGGGTTCCCCCATCTACAGAGAGCCTGAGCCAGTTAAGGAGGAGAAAGAAGAAGATTTGGGATGACATTTTCAGTGAGATTATGCAAGCCAGACAGCGTGGTGGGTGAACATTGCAGACTGTATGGAAAAGGACAAAGCAGATAGAAGCAAGGCATGGGAAAAGGAGAGGGAGATGCACCAGGACATAATGGGGCTTCTGTGTCACAAAGGCAGATGCTGCAGACTCTTGTGGGTCTACAGGTTCAACAGTCACAGGCTCGCCTCCCTTTGCAGTCCATGGAGAACTCTTTCAGAAGCTCTTTCAAAGCCTCCCTGAGCCATATAGCTCTGCGTTGAGCTCTTCTAATAGCCTTGTGTCTGGCTGTTCAAACTCTGCAGACAGCCACTTCACCTCCACCCCGGTGTCAACTTTTCCCTCTTTGCTTCACAGATATTACATAAGCCAAAGCAGGAAGCTATAACCATTGGGATTTTTTTCACTGAGATCCAGTCTGGTGACTAAACAACACCATTGTCCCTTCAATCTCCCCAAAGCACATTCAACTATCATTCTGCATCTGTTGAGCCAGTAGCTGAATCTTTACTTGGTGCTGTTGAGGTGGTTGGTGTACAGCTTTGTGTAAGTCTACGATTTAGTCACAGAGGCCACGTCAGTCACAAATTCCATTATTTTACCAGACCTCCATGACTTCTTCGGCTTCAGCTGTCAGCGGCTGAAGCCAGGGCTGGAGGCAAGACTGTGCACCCCTGCCCCATGGCTTGTGGTTGGGGCAACAGCCGGGGCCATGCACTCCTGGCCAGGGCTGCAATGGGTGCTGTGCACCCCCCACACAGCCTCAAGGCCGTGAGCCCCCACGTTCCCCCACTGCAGCCGGCACTGAGCACCTGTGGCTGGGTTTGGAGCCAGGACCTGTCCTGCAACTGCAGCCAGTTCTGGAGTGGGGACTGTGTACCCCGGTTGTACCCCACTGTGGCTACGACTGCGGGAGCCGAGGCTGTGCCCTCTCCCCACGGCAGAGAGGCTCAGCCCGTCATCCCCCAGCCTGGGATTCCAGCTGTCATTCCTCCCCCTGACCTAGCCCTGCCCCCCGGTTAATTTTTAGTAAAGTCACAGACTCCCGTGAATTTTTGTTTATTACCCATGACCTGTCCGTGACTTTTACTAAAAAATAATGTAACAAAATCTTAGCCTTATTCATGAGCCAGAGGAGGGAGGGGTAGGCTGGGTGCTCTGGGATTACTTTTGGCATTTCAACAGCCCCAGTGGTAATCCACTAGTCGGGAAAGAAAGTCCCTGCTTGCAGCTTTCTGAACAATTCTGTGTTGTTAAAGATTCTAGCGTCATGCATCTTCCCTGACCATCCAACAGTGACTTCAGTGAAGTGTCCCCAGTGATCCACCAACACTTGCATAACCATAGGAAAGTAGCCCTTTCTGTTGATGTACTCTGTAGCAAAGTGGCCTGGTGCTAAAATAGAGATGTGCATGCCATCTATCACTTCACTGCAGTTCGGAAAACCCATTGTTGCAAATCCATCCCCAATATCCTGCACATTGCCCAGAGGCACAGTCCTGCATGGCAGGAGATGATTAATGGTTCTGCACACTTGCATGGCAATGACCCCCTCTATGGATTTTCCAACTTCAAACTTATTTTCCACTGATCAGTAGCAATTTGATGTTGCAAGTTTCAATCACACTTTCTTCGCCACTGTCAGGGCAGCTCTCATTCTGGTGTCCTGCACTGAAGGGCTGGAGTGAGCTTGTCACACAGGTCCAGGAATGTGGCCTTGCACATCCAAAAGTTCTGCAACCGGTACTCATTACCCCCAACCTGCATTACGCTGTGATATCACCAGTCAGTGCTCCTTTCTCAGGCCCAGAAATGGCACTCCTCTGTTTGCAGCTGCGCCGTGAATGCTAACAACAACCTTAAATTCCTTCTTGCTAGGTCCCACAGCAATCTGTCTTCCATGAAATTGTCATGTTCCCCGCTGATCTGGTTCTTCTTACTGCTGCCAATACCGGAGGATCATGCATCCTGTGCTTGCTACGCTTACAACAATAGTGCAGAGCGGTACAGGCTCCATGCTTCTGTCAGAGATGGCAGACAGTGAGGAGGACTGCATGGGTTGGTGGGATTTTTAAAAAAAGTACAAAACATTATGGGATATGGATGACATTATGGGATGGAGACAGTTGTACACTGGAAAACAGATCCCTTGCTCCAAGTCATCCCTGCACGACATGTTTCTGCCCCAGCATGCATTGCCAAAAACTTCTCAAAAGGCAGTGCGCTGGATGATGGCGGATTGCACACTGGAACATCTACCCAGGGTGCACTGCATTGTGCATTGACACAAGTACTCCTGGTGAATGCATGCAGTGCAGATGCAGGAAGCCAAGTATGAATGCGCACAAGTGATACACTAACTGTGGCAGCTTAGCTGAGGTTTTCCCTTTTGCACTGATATCCTCTGCATGGACACACATTGCTATTTGTGAAAAATCTGGGATCAATTTATGAGTATCATTGGTTTCCCCACAAGACAGGGAAATCAGGCCTATAGTTCTTATTAACATGGCTAATACAGGGAGCCTTTTGTTTACCCTGTTAAGTTACTAAGAACCACAAACATCCAGCTTTAAATCTCAGTCATAAGGATGTGTAGAATGTGCATCCACCAGCTGGAGCAGCTCTGCTAATTCAGCAAGGCACATTCACTCCGTTACTGTTTTGTCTCCTGTTCGAGGGACTTTGCTACGTTCAATATGAAAAAATGTAGTCAGTTCATTTGCTGATGTTTATCTAGTTTGCAGTGGACATGGGATTAAAGGAAATTGTGTGTGGGATTTCTATAAAGCTTGTTTTGATTCTAATTGCTGCTTATATGTAATTTTTAGCTCTAATGGCGTTTTTACCGTTAGGAATCATGATACCCAGGAATCATTTGCACTGGTCGTTTTTGTAGATAAGGGGCCAAAAGAAGCCCTGGATTAATCAGGGGAACTCCATAGAGCCTGGGAGTTGCAGGTCAAGCCCCTGAGCTTATTAGGTAGGTCTGATCTATGTGCACTTGGCACTGCAGTAGAGAGGCTGGCTACCATAATATCAGCCTATGGCTTGGTGTCGTTGGTGTCAGCAATTTTCCCGGCTATGAGTGTGACCGTGGTTCAGCAGCAATATCCAAACTATTGCTGTCTTTATTAGTGCAAACACAGAAGTGAGCAATTTGATCTCCCAGAGGAGAAGAAGCTGGTCTAATTTACCCCCTTCCTGTGTTCTGTAAAGTGTCTCCACCGCATGTGATGAAGAAACAGCGAGAGCTATCAGCCACCCCCAGTGTTTATGTGAGGGATGGAGTAAGCAAAGTGGCTCGAGTGATAGGATGCGAGAAAAAGCTGCCAGATGTCCTGACTGTGACGAGTTGAATGCATTCTGCATTCTAACGCACCATGCCTTTATTTTTAGTTAAATTAAATTGCAGGCTCAGTCTGCCTTTCACAGACTTGTGATTACCTGAAATTTTTACCACCCTACGTGGGATTCTAAATAGCCAGCTAAAACAAAGAGTTTACCGAGATCAGCACTGGAGGATATGCCTGAAATCAGATGGTCAGGGGAAAATGGCTACATTAGAAGCCATAAAGGATGGGAAGGGAAATGAAACCACACTTTGAAAAATAGAAAAATCACAGAGTAAGTGACATAAAATTGCTGCCTTATATTCTTATTTAAAGCTCCAGGCAAATCAAGATTAACATTATTGAGGTCAATAAACCAGCCTCCCTCTCAAAAAGAAATTACTTAATTTAGCTTTGCGGTGAGACAGAACCATCTGCAAGCCCACCCATTGCTAGAGAGTGGTGCTATAAATAAATGCCATGGCTACACTAAAACAGCAGAGGATTATAGCTTGTGGAAGGTTTCTTTGTGGAGACAGAATACGAAGGTGTTTGCTTATTCATTCCAGAAGTGTCACTAGTACGTTAATGCTATCTGATCAAATGACCACCACACAAGCCTTTACAATGCTTGTGTCATAAATATAAAGGGAAGGGCAAACACCTTTAAATCCCTCCTGGCCAGAGGAAAAACCCTTTCACCTGTAAAGGGTTAAGAAGCTAGGATAACCTTGCTGGCACCTGACCAAAATGACCAATGAGGAGACAACATACTTTTAAAGCTGGAGGGGGGAGAAACAAAGGTTCTCTCTGTCTGTGTGGAGCAGGAATGCAGGTCAGAACTCCTGTAATGGGTTAATAAGCAATCTAGTTAGATATGCGTTAGATTCTGTTTTGTTTAAATGGCTGATAAAATAAGCGGTGCTGAATGGAATGTATATTCCAGTTTTTGTGTTTTTTTGTAACTTAAGGTTTTGCCTAGAGGGATTCTCTATGTTTTGAATCTGATTACCTTGTAAGGTGTTTACCATCCTGATTTTACAGAGGTGATTCTTTTACTTTTTCTTCAGTTAAAATTCTTCTTTTAAGAACCTGATTGCTTTTTCCTTGTTCTTAAGATCCAAGGGTTTGGGTCTGTGTTCACCTATGCAAATTGGTGAGGATTTTTATCAAGCCTTCCCCAGGAAAGGGGGTGTAGGGTTTGCGAGGATTTTTGGGGGAAAGACGTTTACAAGCGGGCTACTTCCCTGCTATATATTTGTTAGAAGCTTGGTGGTGGCAGCAATAAAGTCCAGGGGCAAAAGGTAAAATAGTTTGTACCTTGGGGAAGTTTTAACCTAAACTGGCAAAAATAAGCTTAGGGGGTTTTTCATGCAGGTCCCCACATCTGTACCCTAGAGTTCAGAGTGGGGAAGGAACCTTGACAGCTTACATGCAAGTAAACACATACACCCACACATCTACATGAACCTGATATTTTAAAATAGGGAATTCAGATGAAGTCTTCCTAGAAATATTACAGGAGAAATGGTGCATTTGGAAAGTAAATTAGTCACTGGACAAGATGCAGCTGGGTTGCCAACAGGCAGATGGGACAGCTAGAGTAACCATTTTTAGAAGCCATCTCCACTTGCCCCTCATTTCTCTTCCATGCAAATGCTGATTGTATAGGTCCCTAATCACTTAATGAACACATTAAGTAAGTTCTGTTTCAGATATGGTTCATTCAATATGTATATATTTTATTTTGCATCCTAATGGTAACTTCATATGAAGCTCATTAATTTAACATACCTAAAGCACACACTCCTGCAGTAGTGGAGTTGGTTTTGAATCTTCGTGGATGATTTTCTCACCCTTTAATTGAAGGAACATTACAAATCACAAAGGATATGCAGCAAGGAATGCTGTATTTTATATTCCAATGAGATCAATGAAGACCAAGAGAGAAACACAGAGAAAAGAGAACTAAGGACCAAATGAGTCCAACTGTTGGACACAGTTTTGTATTTGTCGCTGCCTACACATCTCACTCATATCAGGTTATGAGACAATTGCTGAAAACCAGAATTTTAATACAGTGTTTGAGAGTGGTATTAAAGTGAGCTTTGTGGCAGTTCTTCCTGGGATCTGTGAGTCAAAGGAATGGAAATAGTGAGCCACCTTTCTTTGTCATGGCTTGCCAGGGGCATCTCTCTAGCTATGCTTTCTGTTGCACTCATCTCCATTGTGTCTGAGTGCCTCTGTTAACTATTTTAGGTTTATGTGACAAATGTGGGTGCTCTCTAGGGATTAACATGGTGCCTGGATCTGTCACTACCATCCACTAAATGCCGTAGGAGTCTAACTGGGTAGGAGAGCCTGCCCACCTAGAGAAAGACAGAGGATGCCGTTACCAATAGTCACTTAACACTTACACTAATGGGTCATTAAGGGACAATGCCAGAGCAAGTAGTCTTAATGGCTCCAGCCCTCTCTCCTAGGCAGCACCCAAAAATCAAGTTTGAATACAGTAGCTGAGAGAGAACCAGATTAAGATCAGATCTACAACAGGAACTTTTCTTGGCATAACAGAGTTGGTTAGGGATGTGATTTTTTTTTTTTTTTTGGAAACACTTCTATGTCAGCCAAAGTTCCAGTGTAAAAAGAGTTATCACAGAGTCACCGAAATGTAGGGCTGGAAGGGACCTTGAGAAGTCATCAAGTCCAGCCTCTTCACTGAGGCAAGACCAAGTAAACCTAGGTCATCCCTCGCTCTCGACTGGGAAGATGGACAAGAACACAACTTACAATCCCCACCCCTTCAGTGTTGCTCCCAGAGCCCTGTAGCCACTGCTGATCTGCCCCTGTGGATGAGAAACATGGGGTAGTGGTCAGAGATAAGGATGAGCCTCGGCAACCTTTCTGTAATGTCTCGGGCCTGGGCTCCAGGCAGGCAGGACACCTTCTGGGACACCTCTGTCCCCCTCAGAAGGGAGTCCCCAATCACCAGCACCCTACATCTCCTCCTCTTGGGTGTGGTAGCCGTGAGCCTCCCAACTGTGCCTACACTAAGAAGGTTTTGCCGATATAACTATAATTTCAAAACTTCTAAGTATAAATTGGACTAGATTGACCCTTAGACACATGGGAGGATCTGGGGTTGTTAGGAAAATGTAAATTGGGTCTGTTTTGTTCTTGTAACTTAAGAGGAAAGTCAATCTACCATTAGCTTGTAGTGAAGCATAAGATTAGATGAGACTAAATGTGCCGGTAGGCTGTTGGTTGTTTTTTAAAACGTTTTTTCCCCCTAATGCTTTGTTCCAGATACTAAATAAAAAATAAGAATGCTAAAGGTCATTGTATCACTGGCTACAGGTTCCCAAAGGGAAGATGCCCAAAATGCAGGTGCCCAAAACCCAGTCAGGTCTGCAGGGTGTTAAGTGATTGGTATCCACAGGGTAGTGTACTGGGCTCACCGTCTAAGAGTGGAAGAATC
Organism: Eretmochelys imbricata; assembly: GCF_965152235.1. Taxonomy (NCBI): domain Eukaryota; kingdom Metazoa; phylum Chordata; order Testudines; family Cheloniidae; genus Eretmochelys; species Eretmochelys imbricata. The sequence continues at coordinate 316,570,551 of NC_135572.1, forward strand.
ACAAGATTTCATCCTGTGACGCACTGTACCTCAAAGTAGCACCCTGTAACTCCCGAATTCATCATTTGTTACATATGGTTGTGATATTTCATACAAAGCATGCCTTTGTATGAAACATTATAAGGTAACATATGAAAGGCCATGATCTGCTGAAACTCATTGTTCTCTCAAAATATGTGTGTCATTGTATATGGAATTATGACATTCTGCTACATGGTTGTTATTGAAATATGTTGTGTGTCTGGGAGATGCCCACAGCTAGCTCTCTAGTGGCAACAAAGTAGGTGAAGTGCACCCAAATGGACGTTAAGTGACCATCATGGACCATTGACCAGCAGGGGAATTGTAAATAAAAGATTTACAATTCAGTAAGAGACAGTTGTGCAAGCACTACACAATGGGGATTGCTTAACTCTGTGACTCAGCAAGGCATGTCTGGGCCAGTATTTTCCCTGGGACATGAATTGAGAGTATAAAATAAGGGACGGGCATCATGAGATGACCTCTCTCCTCCCCCACCTACACTGAAGACAATAAGAAGCTATGAAGAAAAAGACTTTGAACTGAGGAGACTGGTAAAAGACAGAGAAGAGAATTCAGTCTGTGTATTAAGAACTGTAATCTGCCTGTGACATTCAGAGGGGTGAGAAAAGCTGTTTGATTCGAATCTTGCTTAGTCTGAAAGTTTAGGATTCAGATTCAGAATGTGTGTTTACTTTTTATTTACTTAGGTAACTATCTCTGACCTTTATGCCTACCACTCATAATCACTTAAAATCTATCTTTCTGTAGTTAATAAACTTATTTTAATGTTTTATCTTACCACCGAGTTTGTCTAAAGTGCTTAGAGAACCTGCTCAGACTACAAAGGCTGGTGCATGTCCACTATCTTTTGACTAAGTGGCAAACCAATTAATGAGCTTGCATTGCTCAAGAGACGGTCTTGAGCAGTGTAAGACCATACATTTCTGGGGTGCAAGGCTGGTGCCTGGGGGGATTTCCTGGTGTCTCTCTCTGAATACTTCATGTGTGGTTTGGAGAGCATTCATGCAATCTGACTGGATGTGTCTCTGTATGTTGGTGGCTGAGTGATCACAGCACCTGGAGGGGTTTGCTGCTTGTCACTAGTAAAGCGTCATGACAGACAGCCCAGGCTGGAAAGTTAAGGGGGCACAGTCGTACCCCAGTTCCAGGTTGTACCCTGGGGATTCCGTCACACACCCCGAGACAGGTAAGGGTGTGAGACCTAACACCTGATGTGGTGCAGTTAGAGAGCCCAGAGCGGGCAATGGAGCAGCTATTTCCACAACCGTGGCCATCACTTTTACTGGTCCAGCTGGCAATGAAAATGTCTATCTTGTTTTGTGGGAAGACTACACCAGCCTTTCACCTGGCAAAATAGGTATCTGTTTCCTTCCAGTGCCTTTACTTAAGGACTTAGTGTGTATCTACACTGCAATTAAACAACTGTGGCTGGCCTTTGTCAGCTGACTAGGGTTCGGGCTGCAGGACTGTAAAATTACAGTGTAGACATTGGGGTTTAGGTTGGAACCTGGGCCTGGGGCCGTCCTCCCCCCATTCCTCTTACATGCCCATTTCTGGCTATATTCCTTCCCTCCTCCTTCCCTTATTCTGTTTCTCTTTCTGATATTTTCCCTCTCCTTTGCCATCTCCTTTCTCTCCCATCCCCCATCACTAAAATGTTTTCATTTATTTTTCAATCCTCTTACTGTAATGATTCCTCCTGCCTATTGCCCTCTGGCTTCTCAACATCGTACCACCCACAGCTACAGAACACTTTGGGAAGCTGCACTTCATGCCAATGATTGACAGAATGTGCTTCTGTCAGCAATAATTCAGCACAGTTGGGATCAAAGGATTTCTTTAAAAAATGTTACTGGGAGGCATTGAGATATCACATTAAAGAGGCTGGAAGGGTGTATTAAAAATGGCTTCATTTTAAAAAAAGAGAGCTTGAAAGTAGAAATGACTGGGAAAAACACAAAATACTCCTGTGGAAATTATGGAGTTCCTGCTGAGGTGAATCTCTACGGCACAGTTCTTACCATTCAGTTACTAGAACCAGGGTTCTGCCTAGCTCCTGGTCCTTCAGCAGGACCTGAGTTCTACCAAGAGCAGATCCCTCTGCTGTTAATCCAGCCTTTATTCTAAGAAATAACCCCCAAACCTCATTACACGCCAAAGTGTTTAAACTGTTCCTGTTACTTATGGGTAATGCACATTGATTGCAACTTTGTCAACTTCAATGAAGTTGCACTTGCTTACATCAGGGCTGAATTTGGACCATAGCGATTCTAGATTACTGGTTGCACAGTTACATTAAATCAGTGGTTCTCAATCTGTTTATCGTTGTGGGCCACATATGCAGCCCACAATGTGTTACCTGGGTCACAAGTTGAGAATCACAGCGCCTCTCCTCAAGACCACCCACAGTCCCTTATGCCCAGCAACCCCGCCCAGAACAGGACCCTGGCCGCAGGCTGGGTGGCCGGGTCCCAGACCCGCCACTCAGGGCCGGGCAGCAGCTGGATCCGGACCCCGAATGCTGCGATGCTGGGATGGGCAGCTGGGACCCGAGTGCCACAGTGCACGGATGGGCAGCCGGGACCCCCAGAACTGGGCCAGGAGCAGAGCGCCCGGCATGGGCTAACAGAAACCGAGAAGGGAGGCCAGAAACGGAGCTGCACCTAACACTTAGGGGTGCTGCAGCACCCCAGCAAACCCCTAGTTCACGGTGCCCCACACTCCCTCACTGCCCAGAGCTCCCCCCCACAAACCTACCCACAGACCAACTCTCCCACCCCCTGCTATCTGCAGCACTCACCCGCCCCCTGCTGGCAGCAGCACTGGTGCAGGCTGCAAAACGCTGTCTCCCCCTCAACCGGCCCCACGCCCTGCTAGACCAGAGCAGCAAATTTTGAATTTTTTTAGCACACAGCTGGGCTGCAGATGTGTGCTAATTGGGATGCATGTGGCCCATGGGCCACGGGTTGAGAACCACTACATTAAATACAAAAGTAAACATTTAAATAATTTAACTAGCATATTTAGATTTTTATCTTTCGCCTCTCCAGAGTTTAAAGCACACACACAAATCAATTCAATGAAAAGCCAAAAGCACACATTTCTATAGCTATAAAACTGCAGTGTAGACATTCAGGCTTGGGCTGGATCTTGGGATCTGGAACCTGGGATCCAGCCTGAGCATGAACATCTACACCGAATTTTATAGCCTCTCAGCCAAGGCCAATTGTGGGTATTTTATTGCAGTGTAAACGTACCCTGAGTGTTTAAAGCTGTAACCTGAAGACAAGTGTTTGCCATCTGATGGATGATTACAAGCCATGTGCCTGGAAGGCATTATAAATAAACTGTACTGTAGCATTAATGAAGTTGTCTGAGGACTTTTTGAAACAATTAACTTGATTTTTGACAGAGGTATTTAGCTGCTCTGCATTCACTGATTTTGCAAGTTGACATCAATTTATTTAGTCTCTGTCTAAAACCACTTGGTCATTGTTTACCATTTGCCATAGTACACACAGAACACTGAAAATATCCTGTGCTTACTCAGTGCTGGATCCCATTCATATGGTGGTTAAGTTAGAAATGTTTGTTCCAGGAAATCTAGAACTCAAAATATTCTAGGTACCTGCCACCTCTTTCCTCCTAAGAGACTCTGCTGAAAGTTGCAATATCAAAGGTAAAATGGGTTTCAGAGTAACAGCCGTGTTAGTCTGTATTCGCAAAAAAAGAAAAGGAGTACTTGTGGCACCTTAGAGACTAACCAATTTATTTGAGAGTTGCATCCGATGAAGTGAGCTGTAGCTCACGAAAGCTTATGCTCAAATAAATTGTACTCCTTTTCTTTTTTAAAGGTAAAATGCTATTTTAAAAAAGGGGGGATTTAAACTGAAAATAGATACTGTAATGTTAAGGAACTGCTATAGCATAGGAAGCTTTGACTGTTTGCTAGCTATGAGTCAAAGCTTATAGCCCTGACTTCAATAGAAATTTGCTCTGAATAATGACCAAAGGCTTTGTTCCTGTTTAATATTCAATTCTGAGAATAGTTGCCTGCTGGAACTTAAACTCATGGGAGATGTACATTAAGTGTTTTTTCTATTTTTAAATGAACAGTTAATGCTATTGTGATTAATATAAAATTCTTGTTATCTTCAAATTATATAGGGGTCGACTTTGCTCCCAGACAAATCAATGGCAAAATGCTCATTGACGTCAGTGGGGAAAAAGAAGTTTTGCCGTTGATGTCAGCGGGACCTAGATTTTTCCCTTAGCTCCTTCAAATGTACGTACACACACACACACACACACACACACACACACACCCCACTTTATTGAAAGGCCCTCACCTGTCAGGAGATCCTCTACAGGACAGATGGAATTTTAAGGCTCCAGAGCAGAAGTTTTGCATCATTACGCTCCCAATAAAAATGTCATTCTTGAATAAGAGAGTTAAAATAATCTCTGATCTCAGTTAGAAAACTGGGATAGTCTAGATAGTGTTACTATATTAACCAAGGCTAGAGGACTGAAGGGTTGAATTTTTTTCCTGTACAGTTTTGATATACTGAAGCCAGCTCAGCTTCTCCTTGTCTCTCTGTATCAGCAACAAAATAAATATCAGAATTCTTAGGTGACTTATTTCACTTTCCATGCAGCAGTTGGCCTCTTGCAGCTTTGTGCCATGTGCCAACAGCACACATTAATCAGGGGTTTTAAAGGAAAGTTCATGTTAAAGGTCCAGTCCAGGAGAGCAAACATATTCCTAGTCTCCTTCATGCTACAAACCAATTTAAAACAAGCCAATCTAAGTGGGATAGCAAAGCAAATTAACTGAGAAATGGAATTTTTTTCTTATTCAGAGCTGTACTCTGCTGCTATCAGTACTGGGATTCTACACTGGCACCAGGTTGTTTTTCATTATAGACAATAATATCAGCGTTGATACCTTCTTAATTTCCTTCTCCCACTATTGCTTTGTGTCTTCTTCCATGCTGCTCCCTATGTATGAAATACCTTCTGTGTTTAGCTAACTCCTTCTCTTCCCTGAGTGCTTGATCCAATACCCCCTGACATCAGTGGGAGACTTCGTATTGTCTTCAGGGGGCATTGGATCAGCACCTTAATTCCATCCCTAAAACTTACTTCTGCAATGTCATTGATTTGAAATACACACACACACAATTTACCAGAGTCATGAAGGTGTGCGCAAAACTCAGCTGAATAACTGAAAGACCTTGTTGCTGCAACCTGCTCTTTTTGTTTGTTACCCACAATTTGCACCACATCTAAAAATTAGATTTTTAAGTTCTTCAAGTGAGAAATGTGGCAGGTAAGTCTGCTGTGAAGCACCCCCTGTGGGGCCAGATGAGGCACTGCAGGCACTCCCTGCATTAGGCCGTAAGTTTGGGATTCCTGCTTAGAGCAGGGCAGCCCATACATTAAGCTCAGTGTCAGTCTCTAAACAGATAACTAAGGATAACACACTCAGAATTTGATTGTGCGTGCCTTTAAATAAAAACAACTTTAAATAAAAACAATGCTTGATTGCATTGTTTGAAGGCAAGGCCCTGACAAGGCCCTGGGATTCTGGGCTAGCACTAAGGAGCTCATCTAGCACTCCCATGAAAAGAAGCAGGGAAGTCTTCTTAGCAAGCCTGTTGGCTACTGATTGGTCAGGGTCTGCTTCTGGCCCTTCTAGGCCTCTGAAGGCTAAGACTTGATGGTCACCAACCCAGAGCAGGATGCTGTAAGGGTACTAATACCTCCAGCTGTAGGCAGAAAAGCCCTGAGAGAACCTCACAAGGAGCCTTATCTTTTTCTGTAAATTGCCAAGTACACCTTTGGGCAATGGTAAAACTAATAAATTGCAGATCTGGTGGGAAAATGCCAAATATTTTTTCACTGGAAATCTTTAAAAAATGTTTTTAATTTCCAATGAAAACTTCAGTTTCTGTGTTTTTATTTTTTGTCTTAAAATGATTTTGGGGTGGGTGAACCCACAAAATGTTTTCTAAAAACTTTTCATTTTTTATTTTTCATATTGGGGGGTGGGAGGGAGGGAAACATCCCTAGAAATTTTCAATTGAAAAGTTATTTGGGATGGGGGGAGGGAAGGAGGTGGATGTTTTGACAAAATAAATGTCAAGCAGCTACAACTAGTTATAAACTGGAAAAAGAAAAACAAACAGTTTTGCTCTTGGGTGTAAAGTCATTGATATTTGAACATAATTCTGGGCAATTACTTGTAAAAACCCTCCTTCATCCTTGATTTTGTGTGACTGAATTAAATAATATGAAGGAGAAAGGGGGAGGGGATTTTATCTATCCAGTAAAGAGTATTAAAAGTCTCATTTGGTTTGTATAATTTGATATATAAAGCATGAAAGAATAATTCCATCATTGTGAAAAACCAGTTGGACCTTGTGGGATAAAAATGATAGGGCCTGATCATGAGAGGAAGTGAACATCCATAACTTCCATTGGGTCAAATCCTGTGAAGAGCTGAGCACCCTCTAACCACTCAGAGCTGCCATTCAGCACTCCTCAGGATAAGGCCTAAAATGAAGAAAAGAAATAGGATCAGATCTACATTCTTCTTCCTCTTGTAGTTTTTTAATTACAGCATGTTTAGACACATTAGTAAATAATATAATGTCTAGCAGCATAAAATAATAATATGTCTAGCAGCATAAAAGGGTTAAGAAAACACAGATAACTTGGTGCAAAAGAAAATGAGTGGTTTGCTAGAAAAAGTCTGGATTAACTGCAAAATCCTAAAGTCAGTCTTAAAACAGATGTAGTAAAGAACAGAGTTATCAGACACACAGATAAACCCAATGTGTTGGGGATAAGTCAACACAGCTTTTGTAAAGGGAAATCACCAATCTATTAGAATTCTTAATGGGTGTCAACAAGCATGTGGACAAGGGGGATCCAGTGGATACAGTGTACATGGACTTTCAGAAAACCTTTGACTAGGTCCCTGACCAAAAGCTCTTAAGTTAAGTTAGCAGTCATGGGAGAAGAGGAAAGGTCCTTTCATGGATCAGTAACTGTTTAAAAGATAGAAAAGAAAGGGTAGGAATAAATGGTCAGTTTTCACAATGGAGAGAGATAAACAGGAGTGTCCTCCAGGGGTCTGTACTGGGACCAGTACGGTTCAACATATTCATAAATGATCTGGAAAAGGGGGTGACCAATGAGGTGGCAAAATTTGCTGATGATACAAAATTACTTAAAATAGTTAAGTCCAAAGCTGACTCTGAAGAGTTACAAAGGGATCTCACAAAACTGAGTGACTGATCAACAAAATGGCAGATGAAATTCAATGCTGGTAAGTGCAAAGTAATGCACATTGGACAAAACACTCCCAACTATACACACAAAATGATGAGGTCTAGATTAACTGTTACAGAGATCTTGGAGTCATTGTGGATAGTTCTCTGAAAACAATGTGCAGCAGCAATGAAAAAAGTTAGCAGAATGTTAGGAACCTTTAGGAAAAGGATAGATAATAAAACAAAAACATATCATAATGCCACTATATCTATCCATGGTATGCCCCCATCTTGAACACTACATGCAGTACAGGTCTGCCCTTCCCGGAAAAGGGATATTAGAATTGGAAAAGGTACAGAGAAGGGCAATGACAATGATTAGGCGTATGGAACAGCTTTCATATGGGAGAGAGTAAAAAACTGGGACTATTCATCTTAGAAAAGAGACAACTATATGGCAAAGGTCTATAAAATCATGAACAGTACAGAGGAAGAAAAAAGGGAAATGCTAAAAGGTATTGAGAGCATAATAAAAGAATTAGGGATCATCCAATGAAATAATAGGCAGCAGGTTTAAACAAAAGGAATGTGAAAACCTGTGAACCTGTGAAACTCATTGTTGTGGGATATTGTGAAGGCCAAAAGTATAACTGTGTTAAAAAAAGAACTACTGGTTGGTAGGGGGCTTATTCCTTCACCCGCTTACTTCCCTGGTCCTTCTCGCATGAGCAGAGAGCAACAATACCCGAAGTCCAAAGGTGCAAACAATCGGATGTTTATTGGGGTGAACTTCCAGCAAGCATGATTCCAGTTTCCTTCCTTAGTGTCCCCCTTCCCAGCTCTGACACCACAGAGCCTTACACCTGTGTCCCTGTTCCCATTCCAGCCCTTAGCGAAACATGATTCCAATTTTCCCCACCCACACACTTCCTGATTGACTGCAGACTATATAGTAAAACTTGAGTTCTGCTTAGCTATACCTTAACCAATCATTTTCCTGAAATTTAACTAACCAATCCTAACATATTGTAACATGATTATGTAACCAATTATATCCCACCACCTTAATTAGTTTACACCCAGCAAAATTAATTATACAGCAGACAGAAACAATCACAGAACCAGACAGAGATTATACAGACAAAGAATAGGGAAACGGGGACTACAGTGATAGAACAAACCACAGAAATGAGGATTTCACATCCCACCTATTGATGTGAGTTCTTGCCAGACAGGATGCTATCAAACTAAGTTGCCTTTTACATTTTTTAGGCACTTCCCTTTCTCTGGAGGCGATAGGCATTATCAGGACAGGATTGTATTCCTAACAGCCCAATAGCACCTTATTTCAATGTGACGAGTTTGGAATGTGAGGAGGTGACTGGTTGGTCCCAGCTTATGGCTGCCTCTGTTGCTTAGCCAAAGGCCTTAGCCTAAGAACAGGGCTTCAGGACTGTCACAGTAAGAGAAGGACCTTACACTGGCAGACAGTGATTTTGATTCTTTCTTTTATACCTCTAACTAGCCAAGTGATAAGAATACACCTAAATTCTTAGAGTATAGGCCTTTACAGACAGACCTGAATATCTATATCCTAACACCGGTAGATAAGTTCATGGAGGATAGGTCAATCAATGGCTAGTAGCCAAGATGGTCATGGACCCAACCCCGTGCTCCAGGTGCCTATAAACCTACAACTATCAGAAGCTGGGGCTGGATGAGAGAGGATGGATTACTCGAAATTGCCCTGTTCTGCTCATTCCCTCTGAAGCAGCTGGCACTAACCTCTGTCAGAGAAAGGATACTGGCTAGATGGATCTTTGTTTCAGTATGGCCATTCTTATGTAGTCTTGACAGGATAGGAAATCATTTATCCTATAGTAGCTTCTTGTTTGTTTTAAACCAGAATTTGGATTAATTCATGGAACAGATACACAAATAACTTTTGCAGTGCAGCCTCATTTCAAGTTGCATCAAAATTCAATACCTATCTAAACATTCCTAGCTGGATGTTGGGACAATGAGAGCTGAAATAAATTATTCATGTGTGTAAGTGCAAAGCTTCACATAAAGGATTAATCTGGAGTGACTCATTCAAACTCTCTTCCTGATTTTAGGAGTTTCAATCCTCCAATCAGGGTGGAGACATTAAGGTAAGAAGGGTAGTTCATGTACCCTGTAACTATCAAAGTCAGAAAATCCTGTCAAAGAAATTAACAGTAAAAGCAATCTATGTCTGAAATATGGTTATGATGGAAGGTTTTGATGTCTGCCATCAAGTGCTTCTGTAATTTATAGATGGTCACAGGTCTGGTTAAGATCGATGCAAGCACCCTAAGCACCCTTCTTTCAGACTCAATGGAAGGAGCAGTTAAACCATTTATGCAGTGAAGTATCTGGAGACAACAAAAGCCACTGCATGGCAAGGCCTGATCAGTAGATAAGGGCTTGTCTACACTTGACATTCTACAGTGGCACAAACACAATGCTGCAGCTGAAGCACTTCAGTGTAGACACTCCCTATGCCGCTGGGAGGAGTCATCCTGTCAGCATATGTAATTCACCTCCCTGAGAGGGGGTAACTAGGTTGATGGAAGAATTCGTCCATTGATATAGCACTGTCTATAGTAGGAATTAGGTCGGCTTACCTATGTCTCTCAGAGGTGTGGATTTTTCACACCCCTGAGTGACATACTTAAACCGATTTAATTTTCTAGTGTAGACCAGGCCTAAAAAACAAGGGCTGAGGGTTTCCCTGATTGCACATGCAAGGGCTAGAGGATATCATTTAGCCAACCGTGTGTTAGAGGCAGAAAGCCTGGCAAAAGCCAGCAAATAGTGAGAGAAGCAGTTTTAAGTGAAAGGGAACAGAGACAGCTAGCCTTGCAGGGCAGAAAGCAGACATGTAAGTTATGAGCAAGGAAATTGCTCACTGTTTGTTCCTCCTGTGTTCAGGGAAACTGGACTTTGTGTAGATTCTCTGTAAATAAACAGGATTGCACCAAAGAAATACCTGACTCATATCATTCATTGCTCCTCTTAATGGCAATAACTCTGCAAGGCCCCAAATATTAGCTAACAACTCAGACTAAATGGGCACCAGTGTATTCAGACACAAAATGCATTAGAAGATGAGAGAGAAGTTCTACCTTATAGTGCTGAAAGGATTTTTAACATACATTTGTATGTATATGTCTATGAGAAGTTTCAAACAGAATCTTTTACTGAGGATGTAAATGTACTAATGTACTAATACTCATAGGCTTTGTGGAGATAGTGTTTTAAAGAGGAATTTGAATGATGAGGTGTTAGGCTGGCACACTGAAAGGACATTCCAAGAATGTAGATCAGTATACAAGAAAGCATGAAGAGGAAAGTAGGAGAAGGATGAGCAGGAGCGAAACATTTGGGTGGAATAAAACCACCAGTAAATATTTCTAATTTCTCATTCATTTTAAAGCACGGATCTTAAAGGAAGTTCTCACTAGCGCTGTCAAATCATTCACTGCTACACTGCAATCCGCATATGAGGTGACAAGGAAATTTCCATTTCCTCAAGACTATGATTGCTGCTCTCTGAACATGTCTGAGAGTAACTGACCCTCTGAAGGACTCAGGGGCCCAGCCTACCTTATGGTTGCCACCTTTCTAATGACTGGTAACCGGACCCCAGAGGCCCCACCCCTGCTCTGCTTCTCCTCTTCCCCCCCAGGCCCTGCCCCTTCTTCGCCTCTTCCCCCAATGCCCTTTCCTTGCTCCATCTCTTCCCCCCATGGCCCTGCCTCTTCTCCACCTCTTCCCTCGAGGCCTCACTCCCTACTCCACCTCTTCCCCCCCAGATAAAAAAAATGGACATCAGGGTTTATCAAAAAGCATCCAGACACAGAAGCTGAAACCTGGACTGTCCAGGTGAAAACTGAATGGGTGGCAACCCTAGCCTACCTCTGACAGACTTCACGGGGGAATGAGGCAGCTCAGGTTCACCTAAGAGTAGTTACCCCACTGAATAACTGGGAGGTAGTTAATCAGGCAGGAAGCACCTGGCATAATGAAAGATTAAGGACCTCAGTTAGAGGGAGACCTCCTGAGAAGAAAGGTGGCTGCCAGTGAGAGGATCCCTCCAGCAGCCTGGTGAGATGTTGCCAGACAAAACAAACTTTCTAAGAGGGAGAAACAGGACAGTAGGCTGGGAAAGACTGCAGAGACAGCAAGTAGCTCAGGCAACAGCAAGGGACTGAGAAGGACTGGTTCTGGCTGTCCCAAACCAGGGCCCTAAGCTGGAACTCAGTGGAGTGTGCAGGCCTGGGTTCCCTTATCTATCCCAGTCAGGGACTTTTAGAGTAGAAGCACCTAAACCCAGGAGGCCTAGGGCTGATTAACCCTGACTCGAGCCACACTCAGCTGAAAGGGAGTGCTCGGCAGCAACAGTGCCCCTTCTGGAGAACATTTAACCATATTTTGAATTCACATAAACTAAATGCAAGTAATGGACGGGTTCTGTTGAAACCTCACCCCAATCCCATTAAAGGCAGCATGTAAAGTACAAATAGTTGCATTTTTTCTGTTGCATTTTCAGCTTTGATTGTTCTTGCTCATTCCTGCTGGATATGACGCTGATACACCATCTTGTTAGAGTAACATCACCATCTCTGGACCTGTGTCCTGTAAACTCTTTCAAATTCACTTTTCAATGGGTTGACAAGTTCAGAAAGGTTGGAGTACCAATCATCCTGTTTCCACATCTGAATTTCACTGTAAACAAGAATAAATTGAGGATGAAACTAACCAGTAAATGCATTAAATTGAAGGAGCTGCAACAATATAAGGTCTAGTCCATGTACCCAGCATCTAGCCTGAATGACTGGGTTGTGTCCTGGGACTCTTGCCAGGGGCATGTTGGAAAGGATCCTCCCTGTATGTTTTGGGCCTATCACAGCAGTTTCTGGGCTACAATAGCTTCCAAGGCCAGTATGTTCTTTCTTCATAGGAAAGAACAGAGAGTAGATCTGCATAGTCATGGATACACCAGTCTCCTTCCTATACCTCCCAAACTTCCCATTACTCCCAAAGTTCCTGGGAACAGAGCTCCACAGTGTGTAATGATTGTGGATACCTTGATGGGGTGTTAAACCCTGTCCCATCTCTTTCTACTGGGGCAGGGTTTGGCTGATTTTTATTTTTCCTTAAAGAGCTGTTTCAGCATGTTGTATCTGCACTTGTACATATTTGTGTTGAATACAAAAGTTGCGAACAGGTAAAAATTGTCCTTCCAATGAGGCTTGCTGAAACATGTTTAAATGAAATTCAGCTATTTCTGTAGATTTCCACTCAGGGCCTCACCATGCTACAACTGAAATGAGTGGCAAAGCTTCAGAAAAAAGAAAAGGAGTACTTGTGGCACCTTAGAGACTAACCAATTTATTTGAGCATATGCCACAAGTACACCTTTTCTTTTTGCGAATACAGACTAACACGGCTGTTACTCTGAAAGCTTCAGAAGTTCAACATCAGGTCTGCAATCAACCTTTTGCTGTTGCTTCATCAATAAGTCCTCTTAGTCTTAAGTCTATGCACTGCTAGTATAACTACAGTGTATTTATGATACAGTCCTATTTAATAAAAACTTGCAATGCTAAAATAGAGTTATGTGAATTGAATAGATATACTTTACACAAGATGGGCATGTTAGAAATATGATAGATGGATATCACACTATTATTAGGGTTGTCATACTTAAATTGAGCAAAATTCTTTTCTCTGATCAGTTAATTTGATCTTTCCACCCCTTGTCTGCAGCCTTTCACACATGTGGCAAGCAGACTACTGGAGGCTAGATCCCTGTGTAGATTGGAGAATAGAAGTTTGCCAATCATTTGCAAGCAGCCCTCTGAAATTAATCTAAAAAAAGTGTACAGAATGGCAGAGGATTAGGGCACTTGATTGTCTTTTACAAGAGTCACATAAGGTCACCTTTACACAATAGCGGTTTGCTACAATTTTACCAGAAAAATGTTTTCAGCACTTGAAGAGCAGCAGTTTATCTCCCCAGCTTCACTGTTAGACTGCAACAATAACTATTTAATACTCCTGCCATTCAATGGGAGGGAAAAACCCCTCACAGTCTGCATTTCACACCAAGTATTTGTTAAACAAGTGATTCTGTTGTGTTTGCAATTTAAGGTAACGAATCAAAAGCTGTCCTCCTGCCCATCCATGAAAGCTTCAATACCATCTTGATTAACGTCGTAGCTGCAAGTATAATCTAAAAGAAAACACTACATCTTTGAATTTTCAGATTCTTCTGGATGAGGGCCCAGTTCTAGAGAGTGCTTAACACCTGCCCCAAGGCATCATGCACCTTCAACTCCAACTGACCCACAGTACGCAGAGGATCAGGCTTACTGTGACAGTGTTTCTAATTCAAATTCATACAGATGACTTAATGAAAAGACTATGGGCCAGATCTGTGTAAATCAGCATCACGCTGTTGATGATGCCAACTGACACCAGCTGAGAGCCTAGCCTAGGATTTCATGAGTAAAGGTATTTCACCGGAATATATTTTTTCTCTTCTATTTTCTTGTTTAAAACTACATTGATCAAATACCAAAGAAAAAATAAGTTCCAGTTTATAAGATCAAATTTCTAGATTCAGAGGTTTGTATTGACATGTGAACCTAGAGGTTTAGTTCAACGTGTATAAGCACAGGTAATTCAGATGCTGAACTAAACCTTTCAGCACTGCTGCACCAGACATTTTACGAAAAGTTGCTACTTCTGCTGTTCTTTCAGGTGCATCTCCTGTCTCTTTAAGTGTGTTATTACAGATGGTTCAAGTGATCCACGCTCCAAAACCCGTGTCTCCTGGGCAGGAAGACAAATCCTAGCTCTCTTGTTTGAGAAGCTGAAATACTGGAAAGAAGGGAAAGACAGCCGTGAAATATTCAGCTGATTTCGGTGCCACATGACTGACAGATACTAAGACAGAATCAGGATGAATAGAAGAGGCCTCTAATGTCATCCATGCTAAATAGGCTATTGCATGCATGTCGAGGGAGAGAAACTATAAACAGAAGGCTGCACATTATGCCCCTTACATACTGATGTTCCGAGCAACTGTCTGTTTTCTATCTGCTCTGCCAAAACAGCAAACTGTAGAAGAGAGAGAGAACATATTCCAAGTGTCCATTTGTGAGTATTGTGTTTAATCACTTTGGGATGATGTATGTTCATGCTATGTGTAAGGGAGAGTGAAGGAACGCCTTCACTTGTCAGTGTCTCTGAACACTGTGTTCAGCTTTCCCCTGCCTACACTACAGTAGAAGTGCACCCACACAAGAGATAATAACCTGTGCTCAGTCAACTGTCTCATTATTATTTATGCCTCATGGATCTAAACAACATGGAGTTGTTTAGGCTTCATGTACAGTGAGAGGGGAGTAGAATTATGTTACCCACTTTACTCTATCAGAGTCACATGCCGACCGCAGTTACTCTGGTATAGATCCAGAGCAACTCAGTTGAAGTCAGTGGAGTTATTGGAGTTATACTGGTGTACCAGAGCAGAATGTGTCCCACACTGAAGGCTCTCTCAGTTTATAAAAACACAATTAGGGCTTGTCATAAATATAAAGGGAAGGGTAAACACCTTTAAATCCCTCCTGGCCAGAGGAAAAACCCTTTTACCTGTAAAGGGTTAAGAAACTAGGATAACTTTGGGCGTATGCAGCGACAGCAGATCAAGAAGCTGAGCACTAGCTATGCACCGACATTCTCAGCCACCCCAGGACTGACTGAATGGGCATACCACTCCATTGACACAGCTAATGCTCACCCAATTAAAGCCCAACCTTACCGGGTGTCTCCTCAAGCTAAAACTGCTATAGAACGGGAGATCCAGGATATGCTACAGATAGGTGTAATCCGCCCCTCTAGCAGTGCATGGGCATCTCCAGTGGTTCTAGTTCCCAAACCAATTGGGGAGACACAGCATTTAGCTTACGGTAGTCCACGCAAAAACGTAACTCGCCCAGACAACTATCCAATGCCACACACAGATGAACTATTAGAGAAACTGGGACGGGCCCAGTTCATCTCTACCTTGGACTTAACCAAGGGGTACTGGCAAGTATCGCTAGATGAATCCGCCAAAGAACGGTCAGCCTTCTCCACACGTCGGGCTGTATGAATTTAATGTACTCCCTTTTGGGCTGCGGAATGTATCCGCCACCTTCCAAAGACTTGTAGATGGTCTCCTAGTGGGATTAGGAGAATATGCAGTCGCCTACCTTGACGATGTGGCCATATTTTTGGATTTCTGGACAGACCACCTGGAACATCTACAAAAAGTCTTTGAGCGCATAAGGGAGGCAAGACTAACTGTTAAGGCTAAGAAGTGTCAAATGGGCCTAAACAGAGTGTCTTACCTTGGACACCAGGTGGGTCAAGGAACTATCAGCCCCCTACAGGCCAAAGTGGATGCTATCCAAAAGTGGCCTGTCCCAAAGTCAAAGAAACAGGTCCAATCCTTCTTAGGTTTGGCTGGATATTACAGGCGATTTGTACCGCAATACAGCCAAATCACTGCCCCACTGACAGACCTAACCAAAAGGAAACAGCCAAATGCCGTTCAGTGGACCGAAGAGTGTCAGAAGGCCTATAACCAGTTTAAAGCGACACTCATGTCTGACCCTGTGCTAAGGGCCCCAGACTTTGACAAACCATTCCTAGTAATCACAGATGTGTCCGAGCGTGGTGTGGGAGCAGTTTTAATGCAGGAAGGACTGGATCAAGAATTCCACCCTGTAGTGTTTCTCAGCAAGATGCTGTCTGAGAGGGAAAGCAACTGGTCAGTCAGTGAAAAAGAATGTTACGCCATTGTCTACGCTCTGGAAAAGCTACGCCCATATGAACCGACCATGCTGCACTACAGTGGCTTCATACTGCTTCGGGAAATAACAAAAAACTTATTCGGTGGAGTTTAGCTCTCCAAGATTTTGATTTCGACATCCAACACATCTCAGAAGCTTCTAACAAAGTGGCTGATGCACTCTACCGTGAAAGTTTCCCATAATCAACTGGTTAAAATCGTCCTTGAGATGTGGAAAATATAGTTAGTCTTTTACATACTTGGTAGTATATTTAGAGGTGCATGTGTCTTATTAACTCTGTTTTCCCCTAGAGCTCCAGGAAGAAATCACAGCCAGTGTTTCACCCTATCTGTGATTTGGGGGGCGTGTCATAAATATAAAAGGGAAGGGTAAACACCTTTAAATCCCTCCTGGCCAGAGGAAAAACCCTTTTACCTGTAAAGGGTTAAGAAGCTAGGATAACCTCGCTGGCACCTGACCAAAATGACCAATGAGGAGCCAAGATACTTTCAAAGCTGGAGGGGGGGAAAAACAAAGGGTTCTCTCTGTCTGTGCTTTTGCCGGGACCAGAGCAGGAATGCAGGTCAGAACACCTGTAAAGGGCTAATAAGCAATCTAGTTAGACATGCGTTAGATTCTGTTTTGTTTAAATGGATGATAAAATAAGTTGTGCTGAATGGAATGGATATTCTGGTTTTTGTGTTTTTTTGTAACTTAAGATTTTGCCTAGAGGGATTCTCTATGTTTTGAATCTGATTACCCTGTAAGGTATTTACCATCCTGATTTTACAGAGGTGATTCTTTTACTTTTTCTTCAATTAAAATTCTTCTTTTAAGAACCTGATTGCTTTTTCCTTGGTCTTAAGATCCAAGGGTTTGGGTCTGTGTTCACCTATGCAAATTGGTGAGGATTTTTATCAAGCCTTCCCCAGGAAAGGGGGTGTAGGGTTTGGGAGGATTTGGGTGGGGGGGGAGAGACGTTTCCAAGCGGGCTCTTTCCATGTTATATATTTGTTAGACACCTGGTGGTGGCAGCAATAAAGTCCAGGGGCAAAAGGTAAAATAGTTTGTACCCTGGGGAAGTTTTAACCTAAACTGATAAAAATTAGGGGGTTTTTCATGCAGGTCCCCACATCTGTACCCTAGAGTTCAGAGTGAGGAAGAAACCTTGACAGGGCTCAACTCTGCCAGCAGTCCCATTGACAGCAGTACTGTACAGTAACAGGAATATCAAGTCTTTCATAGTTTTTTAAAATTTTTTTTACTGGAAAGCTCCCTCAAGTACTAGAGAACTGGAATGGGAGGTTTCTGAGCTGCCACTTGAAAGGGGGGGTTGTTGAATCTTTCACAAAACAGCTTTTCTTTCCTGTGTTCATCAGAATTTTTAGTGAAATGTGTGTCATATTCTGGGAAAACTTTAAAAAATTAAGAGAACTAGTTAGGGAAGTCGCCTGGACTGAAGGACTCAAGGATCTGAATGTGGAGGAGGTTTGGAATTACTATAAGTCCCCGTTGCAGAAACTACCTGAAGTCTGAATCCCAAGCAAGGGGAAAAATTCATAGAGAAGGATTGCAGACCAAGTTGGATGAGGAAGCATCTCAAACAGGTGATTAAGAGAAAGCAGAATGGCTACAAGGAATGGAAGATGGGAGAAATCAACAAGGAAAGCTACCGCTCACAGCTCAGAAAGCCTAGGGAAAAAGAAAGAACTGCCAAAGGCCAAGCAGAGTCAGACCTTGCAAAGGGAATTAAAACTAATAGTAAAGGGTTCTATAGCCATATAAATAAAAAGAAAACAAGGAAAGAAGTGGGACTGCTAAATCCTGAGCATAGGATGGAGATTGAAGAGATCTAGGTAAATATGTTGCATCAGTTTTTAATAAGGGTAATAAGGAGTTTAGGGATAGTGGCAGGGTGGACAATGGAAATGAGGATATGGAAGTAGAAACTACCACATCTGAGGTGGAAGTCAAACTCAAGCACCTTAATGGGACTAAATTGGGGGGCCCAGATAATCTCCATCCAAGAATAGTAAAGGAACTCTAACATTAAATTGAAAGCTCAATAGCAAGGATACTTAATGAATCTGTAAAGTTAAGGGTCATATCCTATGACTGGAGAATTGCTAATATAGTTCCTATTTTGAAGAAAGGGAAAAAAAGTGATCCAGGAAACTACAGGCCTGTTAGTTACACCTCAATTGTCTGCAATGTTCTGGAACAAATTTTGAAAGAGAAAGTAGTTAAGGACTGTCATAAATATAAAGGGAAGGGTAAAACCCTTTGAAATCCCTCCTGGCCAGGGGAAAGCTCCTCTCACCTGTAAAGGGTTAAGAAGCTAAAGGTAACCTCGCTGGCACCTGACCAAAATGACCAATGAGGAGACAAGATACTTTCAAAAGCTGGGAGGAGGGAGAGAAACAAAGGGTCTGTGTCTGTCTGTATGCTGGTCTTTGCCAGGGATAGACCAGGAATGGAGTCTTAGAACTTTTAGTAAGTAATCTAGCTAGGTATGTGTTAGATTATGATTTCTTTAAATGGCTGAGAAAAGAATTGTGCTGAATAGAATAACTATTTCTGTCTGTGTATCTTTTTTGTAACTTAAGGTTTTGCCTAGAGGGGTTCTCTATGTTTTTGAATCTAATTACCCTGTAAGATATCTACCATCCTGATTTTACAGGGGGGATTTCTTTATTTCTATTTACTTCTATTTTCTATTAAAAGTCTTCTTGTAAAAAACTGAATGCTTTTTCATTGTTCTCAGATCCAAGGGTTTGGGTCTGTGGTCACCTATGCAAATTGGTGAGGCTTTTTATCCAACATTTCCCAGGAAAGTGGGGGTGCAAGTGTTGGGAGGATTGTTCATTGTTCTTAAGATCCAAGGGTCTGGGTCTGTAGTCACCTAGGCAAATTGGTGAGGCTTTTTACCAAACCTTGTCCAGGAAGTGGGGTGCAGGGTTTTGGGAAGTATTTTGGGGGGAAAGACGCGTCCAAACAGCTCTTCCCCAGTAACCAGTATTAGTTTGGTGGTGGTAGCGGCCAGTCCAAGGACAACGGGGGGGAATATTTTGTACCTTGGGGAAGTTTTTGACCTAAGCTGGTAAAGATAAGCTTAGGAGGTTTTTCATGCAGGTCCCCACATCTGTACCCTAGAGTTCAGAGTGGGGGAGGAACCTTGACAAGGACATAGAGGTAAACAGTAATTGGAATAAAATACAACATGGTTTTACAACAGGTAGATCGAACCAGACCAACCTGATCTCCTTCTTTGAGAAGGTAACAGATTTTTTAGATAAAGGAAATCTACCTAGATTTTAGTAACCCATTTGATGTAGTTCCACAAAGGAAATATTACTAGTTAAATTGGAGAAGATGGGGAGTAATATGAGAATTGAAAGGTGGAAAAGGAATTGGTTAAAGGGCAGACTACAGCGAGTCAAACTGAAAGGTGAACTGTCAGGCTGGAGGGAGGTTACCAGTGGAGTTCTTCAGGGATCAGTCTTGGGACCTATCTTACGTAACATTTTTATTAACCTCTGAGGATAGAACAAGATGCGATGGGCTTTAATTGCAGCAAGCGTGGTTTAGGTTGGACATTAGAAAAAACTTCCTGCCACAGTAGTTAAACGTTGGAATAAATTATCTAGGGAGGCTGTGAAATCTCTTTCATTGGAGATTTTAAAGAGCAGGTTAGACAAGTATGTGTCAGGGATGGTCTCGATAATACTTAGTTCTGTCTTGAGTACAGGAGACTGGACTAGATGACCTCTTCAGGTCCTTTCCAGTCCTATGATTCTGTGATCCTATGATTCTATTAATGACCTTTGCACAAAAAGTGGAAGTGTTAATAAAATTTGCGGATGACACAAGATTTGGAGGTATTGCTAGTATGGAGGAGGAAAGGAATATCATACAAGATCTGGAAGATCTTGAAAACTGGAATAATAGAAATGGGATGAAATTTAAAAGTGCAAAGTGCAAGTTCAAGCCCTTAGAAACTAACAACAAGAATTTCTGCTATAAGCTGGGGACTTATCAGTGGGAAGTGACAGAGGAGGAGAAAGACCTGGGTGTATTGGTTGATCATAGAATGACTATGAGCCGCCAATGTGACGCAGCCATGAAAAAAGGCTAATGCAGTCCTAGGATTCATCAGGTGCGGTATTTCCAGTAGAGATAGGGAAGTGTTCTTACCATTATACAAGGCACTGGTGAGACCTCATCTGGAATACTATGTGCAATTCTGGTCTCCCATGTTTAAGAAAGATGAATTCAAACTGGAACAGGTGCAGAGAAGGGCTATTAGGGTAATCAGAGGAATGGAAAACGCATCTTATGAGAGGAGACTCAAAGCCGAACCAAATGAAGGCTGACGGGAGAAATGATTGCTCTCTATAAATACATGAGAGGGATAAATATGAGGGTGGGGAAGGAGTTATTTAAGTTAAGCACCAATGTTGACACAACAAATGGATATAAACTGGCCATCAGTAAGTTTAGGCTTGTCAGGGCCGGCCCTAGGGAAAATGGCACCCCGGGCAAACTTGTGTTTTGCACACACACCCATCACCCTGGCCTCCGCGAGCTCCCCACCCTCCCAGCACCTCTGGCTCCCACGGGCTCCGCACCCGCATCACCTCTGGGCCACACTGCCTCCCCTCAATGCTTTAACTGTTATTCCAGAAACTACTTAGACACCTGAAAACTCTAGCATTTTTTGCAGATAATAACTTAGGAATTAGCTGACAGGAGCAGTATCTAATTCCTATATGTAAGCAGGGGAATAGGCCCGCTATTGTGGGGAACTTTCCTGGCTTCTGCACTACCCCGGTGAAGTGGGCTAGCGAAAGGATCTGAGTCCTCGCTCTCACTTCCTTTACCCAGTGGCCTCCCTGCCCTTGAGGACTCCCCTTCCACTCTCCTGTCTGGCAGAGTCCTCGTAACCCCAACAAGGCTGGGCCCAGGATTCCTGGGAGGCTCGACCCCCAACCCTGCTGTGGTCACCTAGGACAGGGGCTAGGGTGTCCCCACTCCGGGGTACTCTCTCTGCACTGGGCACTTCTCTGACCCACTGATCATTATATACAATTTGAAGCAAATGCATGTTATTTAATCAACAGTTAATTTTAAAAAGAATAACGGAAAACGGGAAAGGTTAAAGGAAACACTTCACCCCGCTCTGTGGCAGAGAACATCACAAACAGTGTCTCTGGAACGTCAGGGCAGTTCACAGTCCGTTCTTTGTAAGTCCCAGGCCTTCTTCTCAGGCCCTGGCTTTGCTGCAGGGATGCTGTGGGTTGGACACTTGCTCTGGTGGTGGCCACACGCTCTCAGGCTCTAAATGGTAGGACCTTTCTTCCCAGTGTCGCCCCCGCCCTGTCGGGGTTACGATCCAAGCCCGGCCTGCAGAGCCTCTTGGCTGAGGCGTCTCCCTGTGCTGGGCCCGCTGCCCAGGGTCCTCCTCGCTCTCCCCCGCTGGTCACCGCACCAGCTCCGGACTGTTCCAGCCCCAGCTGCACCACTCTGTCTCTGCACTGCTGCTGCTCTGCCTCCAGCTCCCTGGGCTGCTTCTTTGGCCCCTCTGGCTCTGGTTGCTGCAGCTCTGCTCCCAGGACAGGTCTGCTCTGCAGGCTGCTTCTGTGACTCTGCTCCCAGCACTGACCTGCTTCGTGGGCTGCTTTTCTGGCCCCTCTGGCTCTGGTTGCTGCAGCTCTGCTCCCAGGGCAAGTCTGCTCTCTCTGGGCTGTGCCTCTGGCTTTGGGGCTGCAGCTCTGCTCCCAGGACAGGGTTTGCTCTCTCTGGGCTGCTTTTCTGGTCCCTCTGGATCTGGCCCAGGTCTGCTCCCCAGCTCAGCTCAGCTCGGGCCCCTGCTTTCTCCTTAGCTCAGCCCTACTCCGTCTGACCCAGGCAAATCCAGCTCACATGGAGGACGGGACCTCCCTGGCCTCCTGACTCTCTGATTAGTCTGCCTGCACTGTCATTCAGGCTGACTAACTGTTAGTTTAGGACTAGGAGCATTGGCCTCTTCCCATTGTTCCTGGGGACTATCAGTCTCAGGGTCCTGGTTTCCCATAGACCCTTCCCCTTTTAGTACTGGGAGCTAGCAACTAAAACACCCCCACTGAATGTTAGTAAGGGGATCACAGTTCCCTTACATATATAAAGAAAGAAAAATATATACAAACTCCAATTAAAGCCATATTTTAAATTTATATGTAAATTTAGAATAATCAGGAGCTAATACAACAAGATATTCCCAATCCCAAACCTTGAGGTATCAGTTCTGGAGATTTAACAGATATTAGAAACACACATTTGATACTTTGTATACTATTTTTAGAGATATATAAAAATAAATAAGATCTGCTTACTTTCACTAACAGACGCACTCTGTGTTACTGCCATTATATACTCTATTTTAGTCAATTGTTTTTCACTCCACTAAAAATGTATTTAGTTAATTTTAACATACATGATTAAGGTTTTTTCCTCTTTTATTAAGAACGGGAATTTATTTTTCTAATTATTTTGGCATTTATCTTTACCAATCACAATCATGTACGTGACTCACTAACATTGGACTCCATCATTGCTATTACTATCATACTTGGAACTGCATTTATTTTTGTACAAATTTTAACTAAAAATACAATTTGAAAATGAATGACCTTCATCTGCACAGTGTCTAAAGTTATGTGTTTAGCTAATGTTTTTAAAACTGGCACTGCTAAGGTGAGTACAAGTTAAATTTACATTCTAGAAGGATACTATTATTTGATTGTACCATTTTAAATAATGAATGACAAAGCACAATATGGTAGTTACTCCAGCAAGGACAGGTTACGCATTTTAGAACTCAATACTCAAAGAATTAAATTTAAGCATAAGTGAGCAATAAAATTATGAAATGCATAGACCAGTGAAAAAATTAAAATAACAGCATTGTAATCCTTAACGAACTTTGAAAGAAGAAAATCAGATAATACATATGCCTTATGAATTTTGATAGGAAGTACCAAGAAGTAATAATAACAACAAGTGTGTGTTGGGGGGAGAGGGAGTGTGTGTGTGTGTGTGAGAGAGAGAGAAGTGTGTGTCTATGAGACACAGTGTGTGTGTGTGTGTGTGACTCTGTGTGTGTGTGAGTGAGAGAGAGACACACAGTGTGTGTGACAGAGACAGAGTTTGTGTTGGGGGTGTGTAAAAGAGACAATGTGTGTGTGTTGGAGGAGTGTGAGAGAGAGTTTGTGTTTTGGGGGAGTGTGAGAGACAGTGCGCTGTCACTTTAAGCAGAGCAGAAGTCACGAGTCTGAAGGCTTGTTCAGACAGCAGCAGCTGCCAGCAGTTCCCACTTTTGACTCCTGTCCTCCCACCCCAGCTCAGCAGAGACTGGGTACAGAGGAGGCATGGGGATGAGAGAAGGGGGACACCTCCAACATCAGCCCCCCATCTCTGAACTGCAGACAGGAGGCTTCCAGGAGAAGCTTGGCCAGGGGTGGCTCTAAGATTGGTGATAGCAGGGGGATAAAGTATTGAGCCTTCAAAGACCTGATCATTGACCTGTATTTGGGGATAGGGTATTTGTACAGTCCTTGAAAAGCACCTGTGAGGTTAAATGCATCATCCCAGCAAACCCAAATGAATTGCCACAACAGCTGCAAATCAAGAAAGAACCCAGGCAGTTCTTTTTGCTGTACCACTTTCTGAATGAGCATGAAGATGACAAAAATACCCTGAATAATTCTCATCAATTTCTTGCTATGTGTAACACTTCGAAATGCTCGCTCCAACTCTTCACAGTATTTCTCTTCAGTGGGGCTCCACCTGCATATAAAGTCATTGACAAGATGTGCATGTGCCTAAATGGGTGGCCACAGGATAGTATTGCAATAACTACTGTCTTTCCTCACTCCATCTTCTCCTCCCTGTTTGTCACCTCCACTCATACGTCACATCTAAATTGCCTTTAGGCTCAGCCTAAAGTATGGGGCAGTGCACAGCTGTGCTGCCTCAAAGAAAAGCAGCACCATTCCTTCCTGGGCTCCTCCCTTGCACTGAGGCAGAGTCAGTGCTTAATTTGTAATGAAAGATGTGCCAGGGCTCAAGCAATTAGGTGCTGGGGCTCAAGCAATTTTTTTTACTTTCATAATGGATGCAGCAAGTCAAGAGGTATGGGGCTATGAACTGCCAAGCCTAAAGGTGCTGGCAAGTCCTGGCACAAACTAAGCACTGGACAGAGTCACTGATTATGCACCCTTTCGGGGGTGAAGGATACTGTTCCAGTTCACCAGGGGTGGAGGCAAAGCCACGAAACTGCCCGCTGTCTACCCATTTGTTTGCATGGAAAAGCGCTGGGTGCTTGAACTTATGATCAGAGCAGGTCCTCTGAGGCCATGCAGAGGGGTGAGAAAGAATTCATTCTCCTTTACTTCCTGCTGGGTGAGCAGAAAGACAACCGACTCCATGTGGTTAGCATGGAATGACTTCTTACCAGGAAGTTCTTTTGGTATCCCAGCTCTGTCCGAGAACTGGGTGAGCTAGAATTGAGTTCAGCTAACCCCTCTGACCACATAGGTGCAGTGCAGAGCATGGTCTCGATTCTAATGTACATCCCGTGGGGGTAGAGATTGTCTTTTTATGCCTTCTGTGAAACACCTTGCACTTAATGTAGAGACAAATACATTACTATTTCAGTTGTAAAGTTCTTGGTATTTGTTTCCCTGTCTTGCCATTGCCTGAGGAGGTTCATTTGCTTTTTCCCTCCCTCTGTTGCTGGCAAAACTTAGCTATTTCATTAGCATGTAGGTGAAAAGTGGAAAATCTACTGTATTGACAAACTGTCCTAGTTTGCAAAAAGAAAAGGAGGACTTGTGGCACTGTCCTAGTTTGGCTTCAGGTGCCATAGGTTTGTAAACCCAATCCTGGAGGCCCTAAGTCCCAGCCAATAATCCGAATACAGATAGGGAGCCAAGTTAGGAAGGACACGGGGCAGAACAGAAGGGCTGCATAGAGTGGGGAATACAGAAAAGGGGCCAGAATAGGGAGATAAACAGAGAAAGGAGTTCAGAACGGGAGACACACACACACACACAGAGTTGCATGATACAATGCAGGGTTTTAATAGCAGGAGAAATGGGGGAACTTAGGGGAAATAGAGAAAGTGGAGACCCTAAATAGAAACTCTGTGATCCTCTGAGAAAGAGAGAACTGAAGCTCCATGTCCTTTAAGAAAAAGTCCCCTAAAAAAGGGAGAAACCCTACAACCCTCCCTGAGAAGAGAGGAGAGGGAACAGGCCGGCCATTCTCCCTTTGGGATGCCATCCTCCTTCCCAATGTGCCTTCTCACAAGAAGACCTACAAGCAGGGAGAGCCTTCTGTAGGTGATGGGGTTCCTGGGGATGGAGGGTTACGCAGTCTTCATAAGTGTGAATAAGCTTTCAAACTTCTGGGTGGTTATCCAGACCACACAGTGACTGAGGCCCTTAATGAGGTCTTCATATTCAAATTAGCCTAAAATGCACCAGAATTTACATGCAAACCCTCTGACAGTAGGGGGCCTAGCACCCCCACCCCTGCTTTCAGACCCCTGGCTTATTATATGAAGAGTTGTCCCTGCCAACATTTTTACAGTGTTGGCAACTCTGCATGCCCCCACACAGCAATCACCTTCTTAACACCCTTTTCTTGCCCCTGCTGTTGCTTTGTAGTTTCTCCAGTGCCTCAGAAGAGCCTTTAAATTCACAGAGGGAGAGAGAGTTCACTGGAGGTGGTGCCCTTTGGCTTGATGCCACTCTTCACACTGTAGCCAATTTTTGCCTTTCACTTCAGTGTTGTATAATGTTTGTCCTCTGGTGTCTGGAAAACCTAGAAAGTTTGGACCTAGACACAGAACACGATTGGGAAGGAGACAGCTAACAAAAACATTTTGGCAGCCACTATGCTGCTATCCCCAGGATTACACTGAAAAAGGAAGTGATAGACAGCTGTATTCACAGTCGGTTCAGGAAGGATGGGGAAATAGGAACAGACACACGGATGTAACATTTCTCATGCACTGGATGAGGCAGAATCTCTGGGGAAAAAGAAGGTTAAACTTGTATTTGTTCTCTGCTTATAATATACGCTAAAGGCTGGAGTTTTGAACACTGGCCTCTTTTTTTTGTGGTGCAAATTACAGGTGCAAAATTGTGACTGCAATTATTTGCGTTTCCAATTTTGTGGAAACAGAGAAAAAGCTGAGCTGAAAACTTGGCGACATAAGAGCTGAGTTGCCAAACGAGATGAAATGTATATTATATTTAAGTGTACAAGACACAGAGATCCTCTTCAACACATCAATATGAGGAATGAGACTCGTTTAGCTCAATAGCATTAGCTATTTTTATACCAGTTGGAATTTTCTTGCTTTTATTACTTGCTTGGGCTTTTCTTTCTATTATATCCCCCTGTCAGAATAAAACAGTTGTTATAAAATCAGTTGTGTCAGTTTGCCATTTGAGTCTCTCCTTTTTTCTTTTAGATTCCTAATTCCTTGGACACAGCATAGAGGGAGGATGAGGGTACTGAAATAATCCCACAGTGCCCATATCTGATCCAACCTCCTTGACAGCAGCTGAAATGATATTGTTAATCCTTACAGCTCTGGTTTCTTACCAGCCAAATACAGCTTTAGTAAGATCACTTTCTCTGATGGCTGAAGAGGCTTAAAGTACTTCCCTGCCATATTGTCTCTTTGAACTTCATTTCTATGTATTATGGAAGTGAAATGTCCTGCCCAGAGCAATACTGGGAGAGCTCAGGAACCTATGTTAATGAGCAGGTAGTTGGAAGTACAGTATGGTAGGCACATTTATGGATTTGCAGAAGCCATACATCAAGAAAGCTAAAAACCAGTGAAAGGTGGCAGCTAATAAAGGTGCAGTTGAAGACATGGAAGTTAAGATGAGGAGCACTGTAGAAAACTTAGGCAGAGGAGTGGATCAGTTTCCCAAACTGCAAGCAACAGCATCAGCAATTAATTTATTAGTTAATGTTTGTACAGTATTTTAAAAACAGATGCTAAAGTGCTAAGTATTATCTGTTATCAGAACTATGGCAAACATATGAAATCTATCTAGTGTTGATGCACCCAGGCTTTTCTTTTAGCATTTCCCATATGAATACTGGGGAAATTAGTTCTCAGAACTGGGGAAAGGGAATGCCTCAGTGGATGCAGTTATTGGCTTTTTCAGCACATCCTTTCAATGCTAATTATAACAAGGGAGATGAAGAACAAAGTGAATGGTATTAAAATGTGATTAGGGAATGAGAAATGCAAATGTCAATAGTTTAATTAGTGCTATTCTTTCCTGAGAGATGACAACTAAAGAGAACTAAAAGATTACAGTCTAACAACCAAATACTATGATTTTTAAATTCTGTCGTTCAACCAGGGTAGATTGGGTCTTAGTTTCCTAATAAAACCACTGAATATTCAAATGATTCAATTAGTACAGTCATTCATAATCTCAACTGGACAGTGATATTTTAATGTCTTATTTGATTACTAAAACTGGTCAAAAAATTCACAAAAAAATTAAATGTTCACCATTTTTTGAAGTCAATTTTGTTCATTACAAAGACCTTGATCCCGCAAAGAGATTCCTGTGGGCATAAGAATCTGTCCATGTGGATCCCTTTGCAGGATTGGGGCCAGAAGTTGTGGTGAAAAGTCTGACCAGCAAGAGATCAAAATATATATCAACAGAGGTCCATGATCTATGTTCTTTTAAGTTTTATTTGATTCTCAAATCAGATAGCAATGACATTGGTCTCTGCCTTAGGATGTACCATTCTGTCAGTGTGTTCCCCTATTTCCCTGAAGTGCACCCAAACAATTAGCAATGCCACTGAAATCTGTGCAACTCTAGGGTAAGTGAAAGGGGAATTTACTCTACGGAGTTAGCTAGTGACACTGTATGTCAAATCTATTTGCACAGAGCACCGAATGGTAAGAATTAACGTGCATTGTGTGTCATAAGTAGGTCACCCTAATGACTGGGAGGGAGGGGAATTGTATTTCACCCTAGCAGGTGGTTGACCTTAGACAGAATATGGCTGGGGAATATTGTTAGCTTCACTATCTAGTATTTACATAGTTTAATATGCTAAGCATACTGTGAATGTTTTTTGGTAGAATATTGTTGCATTCTGTAAACTGTGTTTTGAAGAGGTTTTACTTTGAGTAGTACTAGTAAAAACAGCTCCAGTAGCACAGAATAACTACAAGCATAAATAACCTTCCATACACATTGCTTACAAATCCTCTCTTGAATTTATTCTTCAATTGACTAATGATCAACACCACTGGCTATTATATTGGCCTGTTCCATGCATGCTTGGACTCCTCATCCCCACTAGAACTAACTAGAGCTGTATTATCTGTGCCTGGACTCCTAGTTATCACTGGACTATGAATTGATTGGGTCTGCTCTGTCTATGCTTGATTGCTTCAGCTGTAGCTTTTCTGTAGACTCAGGTTATGTCTACACTACAGAGGCACAGGTACAGCGCTGCTGCTGTAGTACTGTAATATAGACACTTACTACAGTGACAGGAGTTCTTACATTGACCTAGCAGTATCTGCACTGGGGCGTAGGTCTGCTTAACTAGAATGGTGAATTTTTCAAACCCCTGAGTGATGTAGCTAGGTCAACCTAAGGTTTAGATGTAGACGAGACCTGAATGAGGTTTCAGTTCACAAGAACATGCTGAAGGGTCTTCTCTTGAATAGGGCTCAACAGGCTTGGAAAAATAAAGGTTGGACAGGAAAAAGTTGATCCTTGTTGAATTTCACTTACATCATTTACTTTTTTTGATACATATCAGAGAAATTTGTAAATGATTTTCTGTGTTTTCCAGACTGGGTTACTGCAATGTGCTCTATGTGGGGCTACATTTGAAGACCATTCATAAATTTCATCTGTTTCAGAATACAGCTACCTGCTTTCTTCACAATGTCATATATGCAGAGCATATTACATGGGAGGCCGATAGACTTCACTGGCTTCCAGGGTTTATTCTGGTTGTCACTCAATGTGTCAATTTTAATGTGTAAAGCCATATGTGTTTTTATTCTTTGTTATCTTAGGCCTGATCCTACTGAAGACAATGGCAGAGCTCATTTTGACTTCAGTGATGCAGCATGAAGTGTTCAGAGACTTTGAGTGAATTTTTCAAATGTGTCAGTGGCATAGGCGCATGTCTCACTGAAACGCAAGGGTCTTGTGCTTTTCTGAAAATCTCCTCCTTTCTCTTCATACTCTTTCACAGCTGTTGAGATCATCTGGAATTCTTGAATTAACACATCCTAGATTGATAAACCTGCAGGCTAGTGGCATGGAATTCTCAGATAAGGGCTCTTGACTGGAACTTGCCTTTCCTGCTTATACAAAACAGCCTGAATTTGTTAGGTTTTTCAGCCTGCTCTGAGAGTTACTCTTCACCTGGGTTTTAAGCTGATGGTGTGGATTAGCAGGAGCAGAGTTGTAGACTAAGTGGAGAAAGTTGTTTTCTTTTTTTTAAGTTTGACATCGTGTTACTCTGTGTGTGATTGATTGATTGATATTGTATGTGTTCTGTATTTTCTGGTTTGGGCCCAAGGGCTGTGAGGCATATTTTCATGAACTGGAAAATAAAATTAATAACTGTCAGCATGAATGATCAGAGTGTGGGATACACAATCAATCACAAATGAGCTATATTTTCAAAGAGGCGTTCGGGTTCAGATGCACAACTCCTATTAAAGTCAAAGCAAGGCAAGTGCCTTAGTGTATATCTCCACTCACATGTAAGCCTGGGCTCAGGTTCGAGCCCACCTCCCCTTCCGTTCACACACAAATTGTACTAATCCAGGGCTCGGACACAGGGCCCCAGGACCTCCTGGCGCTGCAGAGTCTGAGTCCAAGTCAAGATTTAATAGGGTTTCAGCCCTATTGGTTTGTGGTGTAGATGGAGCACCACTTGACTCAGGTCCTCCAAAAAGTATCCCACAATCCCATGGGCCAACTTCCTTTGTCCTCTCTATCCCAAGAATCTACTCTATTGAAAACAAAAGCAACCACTCAAAGCAGTTTAAACTTTCTGTGCAGGGTGAACAATCAAATTTTCCTACAATGTACCATGGTCAAAGGGCTACAGCAGCCAGCTTTCAGGTGGGCACTAGGGAGTCTGGGATATGGTTGGCTTGACTCAGGTCTGCATGCTACAGTGTGGATGCCAGTGACCCAGGTTTGAGCCTGGGCTAGAAAATTCTTAATCTAGGGTTAACAATGAGTGTAGATCTCAAGCCCGGGGTTCTCTAACCCAGGATCAGCTGACTCAAGTCCCACTAACCCTGGTCTTACATTGCAACTGTAAACATAAGCTAAGGCTCCAAGCCTGCAACCAAATCTGTGCAGTGTCAGGGATCCCTCAATTAGGAATCCCTTGCAGTTTCAGGATTAAAAGCCCACACACCCATTTGAAAATGTAGCAAATAAGGATTTTTTAAAAATAGCATGGATGTGCAGATGTACAATAAATGCCAGAAATTTAAATAAAAACTTGTGATGGTCCAGGAAGGGAAACTGTTCAATATTAAGTAAAATTGGTTTATTTTAAAACACATCACATTAGCACATGAAAGTGATTCTAGTCAGGGTTTTGAGGAATTTGTACGCTATTTACTTCACCCAGAAGGTGAATATTTTTAATGATGTAACACCTGCTTTGTGTATCATATAACTCTATTTAACAAGTAAGAGATAAGAAGGACTTGTGGGAGATAGTTGTTTATGGCAAAGTTATATAGGCATCTTGTCTGTTGCTAGGTTTCAACAACAAGGTGATCAAGTTTGAAGATAAAATATATGTTGATAAGGAGAATATGTGGCTTCTTGCCTATTCTTTGGGGCTTCTAGGATATTCCTACAATAGGAGGTGCTGCAAAGTTCAGTTTTAAGATTAATATTAATGACTTGCTTTTCACATTCTTGTGCACTTAATTAGATTCAGATCAAATGAAATCACAGGTGCCTGGGGATAAAGAGAAAAATCTTATAGTGTAGTGTAATTGGCTCAGACAATTCATGCCTGTTAGGGGAGTTTTAAGCAGATGCAGTGATTAATTGGTTATTTTTAAACTTCCTGTGCAGAGTTTTCCAGCAGGACAGGTACTGTCATGCCAACTGGCTGACTCCATAGCAAAAACTATATGGTTGTATAAGACCAGTACAGCAGTGAAATGAAGAGATGACAATTTTACATATATATGGGGAGCATGTCATTAAAAGTGCCACATGGCAGCTTTGTTCTGAGTTTAGGATGAAGCTATAGTCAGTAGGGAGAGGCTAAGCCCTGGTCTACACTAGGACTTTAGGTTGAATTTAGCAGCGTTAAATCGATGTAAACCTGCACCCGTCCACACGATGAAGCCCTTTATTTCGACTTAAAGGGCTCTTAAAATCGATTCCTTACTCCACCCCTGACAAGTGGATTAGCGCTTAAATCGGCCTTGCCGGGTTGAATTTGGGGTACTGTGGACACAATTCGACGGTATTGGCCTCCGGGAGCTATCCCAGAGTGCTCCATTGTGAATGTTCTGGACAGCACTCTCAACTCAGATGCACTATTGTCTGCTGTTGCTCTGACGCAGGGAGGGGCGACTGACGACATGGCTTACAGGGTTGGCTTACAGGGAGTTAAAATCAACAAAGAGGGTGGCTTTACATCAAGGAGTATTTCAGGCAGGACTTCACGGAGGGTTCCAATAAGAAATGGTGCATCTAAGTTATTGTTCTTATTGGAACAAGCAGGTTGGTCTGGCCTCTGATTGATACATAGCTAGATTTACCTCGCTGCACCTTCTCTGTGAGTGACTGCAGTGTGACCTAGAGGAATGAGTCCCCTAGACGGGGGGGCAAAGAGGGGTTGCAAATGAGTACAAAACAAATCTGGTCTATTTCTTGTTTTGATACACTCCATCTATCTTTTACATCTTTGGCTGGCAGCAGACAGTGCAGAAGGACTGCATGCCATCCACATCTCATGGCTGCTCGGCAGAAGATGGTACAAGAGGACTGCTAGCAATCCGTATCGCCTGCCTGCTCACCATAAGATGGTTCAATAGGACTGACTGCAGGACTAAAGAGAATGACCTGATCAAGTCACTCCAAATTTAGTCCCCGCGCCCGTGTCTGCCCAGGCGCTCCTGATCGACCTCACAGAGGCGACAAGAAGCACCTCGGACATGACGATGACGGCTACCAGTCCTACTGTACCATCTGCTGCCACAAGGCAAGGGGTTGCTGCTGCTGTGTAGCAATGCAATACCACGTCTGCCAGCACCCAGGAGACATACGGTGACAGTGAGCTGAGCGGGCTCCATGCTTGCCGTGGTATGGCGTCTGCATGGGTAACTCAGGAAAAAAGACGCAAAATGATTGTCTGCCCTTTCTTTCACGGAGGGAGGGAGGGAAAGAAGGCCTGACGACATGTACCCAGAACCACCCACGACAATGTTTTAGCCCCATCAGGCATTGGGATCTCAACCCAGAATTCCAATGGGCAGTGGAGACTGCGGGAACTGTGGGATAGCTACCCACAGTGCAACACTCCGGAAGTCGACTCTAGCCTCGGTACTGTGGAAGCACTCTGCCGAGTTAATGCACTTAATGCACTTAGAGCATTTTCTGTGGGGACACACACACTCGAATATATAAAACCGATTTCTAAAAAAACGACTTCTATAAATTCGACCTAATTTCGTAGTGTAGACATACCCTAAGTGTACATTCCCAAGGGCTAGAGCATGCTGAATGTTGGCCCAAGGGGAGTTATCATGAACGATGTCACAAAGACTAAGGTTCAACTTAGAATGTTGATGTCAGTGATTTAAAGGAAACTATTAGCAATTTGGCAAGCTGGGTTGTGGAGAGAATACTTGGGGAGAGCACATTGGACAATATATGGACTCAGGGTTTATAATCAGCAACATGGAGCAGGGCAGAGGCGACCCAGACCTGGCAATAGTGGGGAGGCAGATTGAGGGCAGCAGCTTCAGCAGATGTTACTGAGAATGCTCAGTCCGTGCATGCATGATCAGTATAAGACAAGCTGTAACTCGGGGGTTGAGGGGACACATGATCCCACGTTCCCCAGCCCTCACGTGTCGCCTCTGGAGCAGGGGATGAATGTAGAGACTATCAGCCCCACCGAGGGCTGTGGGCCCAGTGGCCTTCCCTCTCCAAGATTCCCACTCCATGTGGGAACCAGCAACAAGTTTTGAGAACAGCCCATAAAAGGCCCTTGCCTTGGTGCCCTTCTGCTCTGAGCATCTCTCACTGAAAAATAGCCTCCTCACTACCACCAGCCTTCTAATGTCATCAGAACCTTTCAACTTCAAAACTTGAACTCTCAACTTTCTTTTAATTTACTAAATTAGCAGTTCTCTAACTTTGTCACAGAGTGAACCACACCTTTGTAGAGACAGGTCCTTTCCTTCACAATCTGGCAACATCCCTGTGGCAACAGTGGTGGTTTATGTGGAGAAGTAATATTAGGAAAGAACTTAGTATATCATTAATTATTGTATCCAGTTGAACACTTGGAAGTAAGGAGGAGCCAGCCACCTCGTTTATGCTGAGCGTTTGTGTGTTGCAAGGACACTTCAGATTCAAAATTAAATTTTTAAATATATTGCCTTTACCATGTTACAAATAACAGTCTTAGATGATTATAAGCGATTGAATACTAAAAATCAAACTTTCTTTTCCCCCACCTCTGCCTCTTGCTTACTTCTTCCATTTTAGTCAGCTGTGGTGATTAATGTAGACCTGTTGGATTACCCTTACGTTTCTAGTCAGTCTGGCATTCTCCTTCACAATGCGCTATCACATTGTTCCAAGCGCTACTCAGAAATATTGTTAAATCCAAACCATGACCTTCCACTGAATTTATTTTTAATGTAATGAAAACATTTGTATTAGCATTTGAATCTGTAAAACTTCCATCTTAAAAAAAAACAACAACTAATACCCCCCCAACCCACACAGAACACCCCCCCCCCAAATAAAATAAATAGCAACCCAGGCAAATTCCCCAACCAACCACTCCTTCTAAACCTTGAATTTTAGGCCTGAAATTACATTTTCAAACATTCCTGTGTTAGAGTGTTTAAGGAAGCCATGAGGATGGCTGTAAAACAAGAACTCACTATGCATCAGGTGCTGATAGGCCTCTAGGGGCACTTGATGTGTTGGCTGAATGCCACTTAGAAATCTCCTTCTAAATAAGAGCATTCAGTTGTTCCTTTTGGAGCCTTCAGATTTCAAAAGTGAATCTCTATATAGGTATAAAACTAAGGTCCTGATCCTACAATGAGAGACATGCAGGTGAACCTCTGCAACCCCATTGAGCTCCATTGATGTCAATGAGTCTCCTTGCGGGCTTAGGGTTCCATTCATATGCACCTCATTGCATGATGAGGGCCTAAAACATTGCAAAGAACCAGTAATAAGGGTGATTGGAAAATAGCTATGAAAATCTTTGCACTATTTTGAAAAAATACATGGTTCCAGGCCATTCTCCACTCCACTTCCTCACACAGAGAAGGAGTCTGCACTCCTGGGCCTAGACTTAGGGATGTAGCAGGAAAACGCTGCTGCTGCTGAAGCCCCCTCACACATGGAAAAGCCTAACAATGTGTTGAGCACAACAGAGCTGTGCAGGGAAGAGGAGGCCAGCCAACTTCAGCCAGACTTTTCCCTCCCAGTAACTTGTGACCCACAGCACACTATGCTTTCAGTCACTTATTCTATTTGCCTCCCCCATAGTTTGGAAGCTCCCCAAAAGGGGAGTCTTGAGGCATTCTGTGGTCTGAAGTGCCCCTGGAGGTGCCCAGGAGGTGCAGTGAGCTAAGGGATGCTAGGCAGCAGAAAGGAGGGACTGGGCATTTGGATCCGTGAGATCTGGGTGAGAATCCGGGTGTCACAGACCTAGAAGGCGAACCTCTGGCCTCTTCCTTGCTCTTACTCTGTCTGCAGAATTCCACAGAATCTTCACTAGTTCAAAATGTCCACTCCCCTACACGGGAGAATTTGCCGCTACACTAGTACAGAAATACATTCTTCGGGAATAGCTAATGCTGAAGTCCTGTCATGCAGTGGCATCTTGCTGTCTGCCCATCCTCTTCCTCTGTAGTGCTATTATAGCTATTTTGCCTTTTCCCTTTCACAGGGCAGGGGAGGATGGAGAGGGCTAGAGTCTTTTTTTAAAAAGCTGTTGAATATTGATTTTTACACCATCTACTTGTTCTAGCAGGGACAGTTCCCTGATTACTCAGTTTGTTCTCTTCACCCCAGGAAGAGAGGAGGACTCCTCTGATGCTCTTGGCTGCTTGAAGTCCCTCTCTTGCCCGCAGAGTAGCAGCTGGTCTTTGGTAGCTGGGGCCAAGTTGAACGGCTCTGCTTGCAGCAGGCTCTGGTTCTTCTTTTTCCTGACTGGTAAATGACTCAGGAAGCGGGGTCCCCTCTTCTTCTGACATAAATTCGGGGTGCCTGGGTAAGGCTCACCTGTCTGTGCTTCTCCTACTCTTTTGACAGCAAGGCTGGCTGTTTCCCTCCTTCTCTTATAGAAGCTACAGATTCTTTTATTATCTCTCCATGCACAAGGACTTCTGATCCCCTCTCTGTAGGTCAGGGATCGGCAACCTTTGGCACGCGGCCTGCCAGGGAAAGTCCCCTGGTGGGCCAGGCCAGTTTGTTTACCTGCCGTGTCCACAGGTTCAGCCAATCGCAGCTCCCACTGGCCGCGGTTTGCCACTCCAGGCCAATGGGGGCTGCGGGAAGTGGCGCAGGCCAGGGAAGATGAGATGAGACAAGTTGGGCTGCAATGTGGGGAAAAGTGGGCAGTCTAGCTCATCCCCCTCTTTATTTTATCTACCACTTAGGCCTAATATCTGTCACACCAGTTTTAGTCTATTAACTTCTGCTTCCACATCTTCTGTTTTTACCAAACATAATTTTACCAGTCCTCAAATTATATTAGTAGGTCCCATTTGTTTGGACTAAACCTGCTTCTTTATCTGTTTCCCTTGTATTTTGTTTATAATATTCATTTATTGAAAACGACTCAACCTAGTTTTCATGGTTAATTTCAAAGCAGAGAAAAATGACAGGTTATTGTAACATTTGTGAACTTTCACTCACTTTACACATTTGAGCTTACAACAGGGGTATACTTTGTAGGCCCAATAATCACAACAAGCCCCATCCATCCCCCAGGTTCAATGTGCTTTTTTCACAAAGGGTCGGGGAAGGCCTGATATCTAGGAACTGTCATATTTAGTTCGATGGAATATATGGGCGAAAGGTTTTAAAATACCCAGTCACTATCCAGCATTGAACAGTGTTTAAACATTAAATAAGGTTTGGGGTTTGCGGTACAGAGACCTCAGCTTGTTTAATACCATGGCAAACAACATTATAAATCCTTTTTACTTTTATTAAAGATAAAGAAAAGAAGGAAAATCAGTGAAAGCAGTTGAAATGTAAAATAAAATGTAAGTCTTCCATTTTTACAACATCCCTTGTTCCCTTTATCTGGAGAGAGTTTTTAGAAGGAAAAACCTCCTTGTTTGATAGTCTCTTAGATATTACCATTATTTGATACTGGTAATAACTGTCCTCTGGGGAAAAGAGGAGAAGTTTGTTGAGATGGGCTGGAGCTGTTGTCCAATCCCGATTCATTCCAAGTGGTGTTTGGGATTCAGCTGGAGCCGATAGAAGCGGGACTGTCTCCTGAGTCCCTCTGTCTGGCATGATCTGGTCAGGACATTTCTCAGGATTCGGACAGAAGGTCCGGGTCACAGAAGGTGGTGAGGATGCAGCCATGGTGGTGTAGCTCACTCCAATAGCCAATTTTTCTCCCCCAAATCTCTTTCTTTAAGGACCTTTAAAGGGAGTCGTGGGTGGAATAGCCCATCCTCTCATTATTTTGTCGACCAGTTAGATCTTGTTTCTGATACCCAATTTTGGTTCACTGATTTCTGGTTCCACACTTTTCTTGTGTACCAAGCTGGATCTCAGTGCAGTCCTTGAGCTATATTAGTAGGCCTTTTTGGTTTGGACTAATTCAGTCTGTCTGTCTCTTGCGTACCTTTTCCTGTCAGCATTTGTTATTGTGACATCTTATGAACTTTCACATACTTCTTACAGTGGAGCTCAAATTGGGGTAAATTTGTAGGCCCAATTATCACAACCGAGCCCATGATTCTTTGGCTGTCCTTTTGCAGCCTCTCACTCCAGTCCCAGCATGCCTGGGGGGTCAAAGGGCCCACAGCTGTTATCTTATTTGTAGTCTTTTCTGTGTCTGAGTCTCAGAGTGAGATTGAGGGGGTTCCTCAAGTAAAACACAATATCAATTGTTTTCCAGTGTAATCAACAGATCAGGTGTCTGCTATTCCCTTTCTCCATTCTGCCATATTCTAAACTATTCTACAAAGAACACAGTAACTATGTAAAACCAAGAAGCCAGCTAAATGTTTCATTTTGCCACAGAACACTCTGTATGTGTTTTTAATTCTCTCATCCTAAGTGATTCTTACTAAGTGTGTAGTGACTGAGTGATGTTTTTACCTGGTGACCTAGACTCTGTTTAAAGGGTCTTCAATGCTAAGCGACTCTCTTTCTCTCCAGTGTTTCAAAACTGAGCGGACTCGACTCTGTTGAGTCCTTGTCTCTTGTCAGTGATCACTAGGGCGGAAATCGCTGATGAACTGGTCTAAGGGCTGAGCCTTAGAGCTGGTGTGGGGACAATGCAGAAGAAGCAGTGAGGTTTCCCATTATGCAGTGAAATTACTGAGGTCTGGGAGAGGTGGTCGAACCTCGTAACATGGGATTGCAGCTGAAGGTGGACTAGGTCAGGTGGTGGAACCTCAGAACGCAGCATTGCAGCTAAGGGCAGCAGCAGCAGAGGTGACACCAATGAGCAGCAATAGAGCACAGTTGCCAACCTCCATGCGGTCAATAAGCACCCCGACTTTCACAATAAGCCAAAAATCAAGCGAATCCCGTTTCAAAACAAGGCCAAAACAAGCCAATCCCTAAGAACCCCAACACTCTATGTGACTAGATTCCCCCGGCGAGCAGTCTGAGACTGCGGTGGGCCTGCTGTGCACCCCTTACTCTCTCCCCCCCTTGCCCCTGCTTGCCGGGAGCTGATCAAAACAAAGAAGCAACAAGCTACAAGCCAAACACTAGCCCACAAGCCAATTAAGCCAAAAACAAGCCCAATTTCTGCCTTTTTCCTGTGGGTTTGGCATGTCTGCAACAGAGGCAATAATAGTAAGCATTGTCAGAGGCAACAATGGCAAGCCACAGTAATCAGAGGTGAGGTACTGCTGAACCCCCTCCTTCCCACACACACCGACAGGGAAGGAGGTGAACCCATCTGAAAACATCCCTGGACTCTGGGACTTTGCTGACCTTGGACAACAAGCCATAAGTGGGGGCCAATGGAGGGAAAAGGGAAGTGGTGTATGAAAGGGACATTTGTCCACTGCACTTTCATATGGCGAAGTGGGAAACTGAGGCGAAAGACTACTGTCCAAGATACTGTGGGGCAGGTGTTCTACTTATCGCTGAATAGGTTCAAGTCATTGTAGCTGTGTTTTCCCAGATTAATGCAGTGTTTCCTTCTCTTAAATAATGTTTTCTTTTGTTATACACAGACTCAGTGCTTGCAAATAGGTGAGTACTACCTCTTAGAGGCATCCAGGAATGGTGTTTAGTTTTCCCAGAGTTCTGAGTGGGGGCCCAAGTTCGTTCTGGTTTGTAATGTTCAGAGGAGCCCCCAAATACTGAACCCAGCTCTTGTTGCTGCCAACACTACCTGGCAGAAGAGTTACATATACCCAAGGACAAAACTGATGGCTTACAGCTTGCAGATGTTGCAGACTAATTCACTTCAAGGTCATTGTTTGGAATGCTTTCAGATTTTAAGTTGTCTTTTTGCTCCTGTTTAAAAAGTAATGCTTTAATGAGGAGTTTTGTACCATGACTAGTTTGTCCACGATTAATACAGTGAGATAAATGAGATTCTGTTCCAAACTCAGCATCTCCTTTTTTATTAATGCAAGCCACCAGTTGTCTCTGTCCTCCTGTGTCTGTGCCGTGTCGTGGCGGGACAGCTTGCGGGCTCTAACAATCTCCAGAGTCTGTGCTGGCTGGGTTTTTTTTTTTTGCTCCTGTCAGATTCAACCAGGCCAGATTGATCTGTGGGGGAGGGGCCAGACAAAACAGACACCCTGGTCCTCTAGGTCAGGGGTTAGGCACAGGGCTAACAACCTTGTCCCATAAAAAACAAAATAGGTCATGGAAACAGTGGCAGAGAAATCAACCATTAGTGTGTGTGACGGCCTTCAGGAGTCAATGACCCGTATGACTGCCAGTGGTGAAAGCCAAAAGGAAGCCACTGGCATGAAGACTGAAGTGCTCTCCACCAAGACAAGAACCACGTTTGTTTTTTGGAATGTACGGACAATGTACAAAACAGGGAAGCTAGCTCAGGTTACAGCAGAGATGAGATGCTACAGCTTACACATTCTGGGCATCAGCGAGAGCAGATGGATGGGATCAGGGAGACTAACAACAGCCTCGGGAGAAACTTTGCTGTATTCTGGACAGCAAGCAAAAACGAGGCCACCCGAAAACAACATGGGAAAGAGCTGTGGAAGCTAAGCTGAAAAACCTGGGGCAAAGCTGAGGAACCATTGAAAGACTTGCCAGAAACAGACAGGAGTGGAGGAGCTTCGTCGCTGCCCTAAACGCCAGAGGTGTAATGAGTACTTACTAACTAACCAGTTGTCTGTGCCCAGGCCTCCACACACTGCTACACTACCTGTGACAGTTGGCAGGCTAGCCTATACAGCCCTATGGTTGCGCCTAGTCCCCTAAAAGGAAATCTTAAAACAAGTTAAACTAGTTATCAGATCAAAATTTTCCATATTGGTTCTGCTGCATCTTCACAAATATCTCAGTCCTGCCAAAGTTTATGTTACGAGCTCTTGTGAGTTTTATTGTGAGTTTTGTGATATATGAGACTTTACTTAAAGTCTCCATTCCTGGCTTCATGATATTATGTGAGAATATCCACTTTCCTTGTTTTTAAATTAAAGTTTGTATCCTCAAAATTGCATAGAAAAGCTTAATAACATGAACCCTAAAGGCTATGAAACCAGAATACACTACAAGAACCCCAAACTTACTATTTAAAATTAAAAATCTCATGATTTTCATGCAGGGTTTTGTGACCCAACCCATGATTTATGAATGGTTTTTGGCAATACTGTTCATGTGTGAGCTTAAGTTGACATCAGTGGGACTATTTGCATGCTTAAAATTAAAAATGTGTATAAAAGTTTGCATGTTTGGGGTCAAAATGAGATTTAAATGAAAAGAAAGTTCTGCCAATAATGAAAACTTGGGTACCACTTTTGGATAAAGCAGATGATTTTTAAGGTCCTGATTCTGCAAACCCTTATCTACATGTATCACTTTATGCCCTTGAGTTAGAGACATTAATCAAGAGACCTACTCACATGTGCAAATATTTGCAACTTTGGGCCAACAGTTGCAGTGGTTATTGCACATTTATTCTTAAGTCTAGTTAAATTGGTTGATACACTGCAAATTCTGCTTTTAATCTCGACATTCTTCATCTTTATGGGTAACATTTCAGATGTCAGCTCTATTATCTGCTAGCTCAGTTGCTTTGGTTGGTTGTTTGCACTGGTTTGAAAATAGCAATTTTCTTTAATCTGTAGCTCATTAAATATACTTCCTATAATTACCTGCTGTACGATATGCCTCCCTGCAAAATCTGCTCTGTAATTTTGAAATGTTTTCTGAGCTGTTGTGGACTGAGCTGTAATATGAGTCCATCAAATACTTTAAAAATGAAAGTTTTCCTTCATGCTTGCCTGCTTTCAAAATCGTAGTTTTCACAGGACAATTAACCTGAATCATTTGAATCCAGGCTCCTTCATATTAATATTGTTTTCATTTTATCCTCTAAAGGTCATTAGTATTTTGCAAAGGGTGCCTGTCCTATATTAGGTGCCTTGAGCTCCTC
Source organism: Eretmochelys imbricata (assembly GCF_965152235.1). Lineage (NCBI taxonomy): Eukaryota > Metazoa > Chordata > Testudines > Cheloniidae > Eretmochelys > Eretmochelys imbricata. Next base: position 316,611,895 of record NC_135572.1, read on the forward strand.
TACAGATCCTCTGAAGTCAGACAAATCTAAAGATCTTTGAAAGAAGTACGTTTTGTCAAAACATTTTACTAACTTTGAGAAGAACCCTTTAAATTTCAGACATCAACATAACTAGAATATATGACACACCCATTTTTTTAAACCCCAGAAAAGTCCTGAATATAAGACCAATGATATTGTGTTTTGCTTACTGCTTATACAAATCTCTTGCTGGTTAATTTGTCATTTTATTGTTATGGTTTTTCTGTTTTGCTTGAAAAGAAAGCAGCACCTACTTAATGACAAGTCCATGAGGGATGTCTATATGGAGAGTTACATGTGGCAGTTTCAAACAGCAGTAAGTCAGAATGCACCATGGAACCTTTAGTGTGCTGTAGCAAGGTCCACACATCCAGCTAGTGTGTACAGACTGGATTTACACTCCAGCTTGCCATGCACTAGCTCCCTGTGTAGACAAACCCCAAGAAATGAGAAGCTCATTTTCCATTAATATTGATTTAGACCTGGAAGAAGGGACAGGTTTCTCACTAGGCATGGAGTAGCCATCATTAATCAGTACAGGAGAGAAACAACTGTTCTGTAATAATGTAAGGGTCATGACCATAATAAGGGGCTTCGTGACAGAGAACGGGTCAGAGAATTTATCCCTAGGGAGTGTGTTTAGCTGGGGTGCGTGGTAGAGTTGGTGCTTGTTATCGTGAAAAAGCTTTGCTCTTTCTTCTGAAGACTCACTGTCCTTTCAGCTTTTCCCCTTCCTCTCTAGAACCATCCTTCAGACACTCTAACCACCCCTTCCATTGCAACAAACTTTAAGGTAAGGAGAAGGTCTCAGAACCACTGTGGCTTGGCCATTCTCCTCTGTGGCCATTCCCAGCAGCTTGTAACCTAGAGCTGATCACTACTACCTGTCAACATTACATTTACTGTTTTCACAAGCGTGAATAGTAGCAGTGAGACTTTCAAGTGTGGGGTGCAGCAGCAGACGTGCAGGGTAATATTATTTGACATAGAAACAGCACTTTTCATCTTCAAAGCATTTCACAGGCAGTAACTCATTAATCTTCCAAAGATGCTTGTGAGGCAGGCAAGTGAGTGTTATCCCTTTTTACAGATAAGGGCAGAGAGAGAGAGAGTCTCTGTCGGAGCCAGATTTGTAACTCAGTCATGCTGAGCTTTCTGACTTGTGTTTGAGTCTCTGGACCAGTGGTTCTCAAACTAATGTGATTGTACTCCCTTTCTTTGTGCCTGTAGTAGTTTACGCTCCCGTCTGCACACCCAAGTACACATACCAATTCGTTTTGCGAATACAGACTAACACGGCTGCTACTCTGAAACCTGTCGCTTGAATCAGTTTCGGCTTCTTCGTTTTTCTCTTGAGTTGTGGTTTTTTCCTGTTGCACAAATGAGCCAACGATCCATTGTAATAAGAGCAAAAGCTTACAATTAAGTGCCCACCCCTCATCATAGCAAACAAGTTTAACATACAGATGGCAACAACTTTGTATAATGCTATGCAAGCTTAACAGAAATCTGTCAAAATGCACAGTGCCATCTTGAGACAAATGCATAGCCTCTTCTGAGGAACTGATATGTCTGGAGGAATCAGCGTTGCTAGTTATTCATTGCTGTGGGTAAAATGCACGCAGTAAGTTTTTTTCCTGAAGCGTCTCACCCCCACCTCCAGAATACGTTCCATGCTCCCCCAGTTTGCGGCTAGACCAACATTTTTTCTTTTGCACCCCTCCATTCCTACCACAAAATTCCTATCCAGCAAAATCCTGTTTATTTTTCCTGTTCAGTCTATCTCTGGACGAACAAAACTCTTGTTTATACCTGAATGCTGTTACTTTGTTACTTTCACTACAGCAACACTCCCCGCCCCAAATCTCTGATTCACCTCGCTCCCATCCGGTCTTTCCAAAATGTGGCTGAAAAAAGTCACCTTCTCTCCCAGTGCTGCAAACTCCCCAATCTCAAGTCTCTGATGACTCCCTGCCTCCTTCCTGATCATGCACAGACTCCTTGTAGCAGAAACTTCTAGGTTCTTCAAAACTCTGCCTCTGCAGGACTCTGTTCTGTTAATGTCCCTTCATGCACACTTTGCTTTGCTAACTTGACCTGCTTTCTTGCTCGCTTTGCCTCTTCCCACTCATGACTCTTTACTTCATATTGCCCTCAATAGCTTCATTCCTCTAACACATCTAGAAATGTTGATTCCTTCCTCTTTAAACCTCACTACTTTTCCGTCACCGACCCTCTCTTCCCCCATGGTGTTGCTCATTGACACGCTCATTCCCAGTTGTACTAGGAGAACACCATCTAAGCACTTCCTCCCTCCCCTGAAAAGCAAAATACACCCAAGAAATTAATGGAATATGGTAACATGAATGATTGCAACAGAGCCAACATTCCCAGTTTCCCACAAGCTTTGCTCTCTCTCCTTTTTGTTTTGTAACTCATTAGCCCCTCCCTCTCTCCCTTCCCACACTCAACAATCATTGATGATTTCTATTTTTATTCATTGTATCTGTCACCTCTCTAGAAATCTGATTGTTGGCTGCTCAGGGCAGAGTTCTTGTCTTATTACCATTAATTACCTTGACACAGAAATAAATCACACAAAGAAAGTCTATCGTCAATTTACTATTATTTAATATTCATATCGTGGTAGTGCCCAGAAGCCTCAACCAAGTGGAGTCCAGTTTGTGCTGGGGGTGTGCAAACATGTAGTAAAGGACAGCCCATACCTCTAAAGAGCTAAGCGAGCGCACCTGGCTCTCTCAAAGAGCTAGCCGAGAAACACACTGCTGTGTGGTTATGCACAATCAGTTGTTCCAGTAAAGAAGTGTTGAGTGTTGTATCAGCTACTTGCATGCCCTGATGACATGAATGTGCCTTCACTCTTATGGCACTGTAGAAATATGCATAATGCTCCTTATTTTGTCCATCTTTAATTAACTTACACCAGGTTGTCAGGCTGAAAAAAGATTGAGATCAAAGCACAAAATAAATTATTTAATTTCCTGGCCTTATGAGACAGTATTTTTTATCTTTTATTTTATCCCTTAGGTAATGAAGATCATTCTTGCTTGGAAAGTTAAACTTATCTCTGTTTTCAACAAACAATGGAGCTTTTCTGTGAGTGCAAAATGTGAGCCTTCAGGGGTACAGGATACATCCCATTCTGCCACTGGCCTGCTTTGTTCTCAGGCATTTCCTACACTAGATCAGTTCACCCTCTAAGAACCATTCTAAGTCCTTTGAATACTTGTAAAACACTTTGCAGCCACACAAGTGCTCCAAACAGTTTAATGGACCAGCTCCTCAGCTGATGCAAATCAGCTTAGCACTATCAACTTCAATTGGACTATGCCAATTTACATCAGCTGAGGATCTGGTCCCTTGGGAGATCCAGATGCCATCTGTGTCCAAATTAGACTTGCTTTCAGCAGCTCTAAGAACTGCTTCCTTGTGAACCACTTTAGGGTGGACAAACCCTCCCACTACCATAAAACAGTGTGCTAATGACCACTTGAAATCTCCCAGAATCCACTGCTTTTTGGGAGCTCTGCCAGGAACTGTAAGCTAGGTATCCAGAAGGTTTTGCGATTGAAATGGTTTAGAATAGTGCTAGAGGGGATGCAGGGCAAAAGGGCTCTTAAACTGAATCAGCATGACTAACAGGGACAGTTTGTTCTATCGAGTCAGTTCAACTACAAGGTCTTTAATTCTCTACTGTGCAGACAGCATCTCTGTCTCTCTCCATTCTGAACAGGAGAAAGGTTCTGCCATTATTGTAAGTGTCCAGGTTTGCATTATTACTTGTTTTATATTACAGACCAGGCAATTCCTCAAGTGCTGATTTTTACTAGTATGTTTAATGGGGACCTCTGGGTTTAAAAGAAACCTCACACTCTTTGTCTGCAGCTCCTTTATAGGGTAAGCTCTGTGCTGTCTCTCTTTTATTGGGCTATAAAAAAGCCACAGTAGGTCCTGTATCCTTGGAGTTATGACTTTCTAGATGCGTACAGGGCTAGACTTGTTCAGAGTGATGCCCTACATTATTTGATTAGGGTTTTTTTTTCTTCTTCCCAAAAGGTGAAAAAAAAATTAAATGGTCATAAAATTATTTTATTGTATTTAATACATAAAAACTTTGTCTTAATTATACCTATGCGTCTTTAGATCTTCCTTGTCCCCGCCAGCCATCTAGCTACAGGGTATGTCCTATGTACTGCCAGAATAATGCAACATTCTAAAGAATTCTCCCACTAACACCAGAAGGGTGCAAATAGGACCAGGACTGTCACATCTGATTCACCACAGTTTCTTACCTTTCCTTCTCCAGGAACAATCTAGGCAGGAAGATAGCATTGTGTACAGTCAGTGAGACCTACATGCCATGTTGTCTAGTGGTTAGAACAAGGTGATATGGAACTAGGACTCCTGGATTGTCTTCCTGGCTCTGTGGCTGACTCATGTTGTGACCTAGGATAGGTTATTTAACCTCTCTGAGCCTCATTTGTAAAATGAGCATAATGGTGACTATCTCCCAAGAAGGTTGTGAGGCTTCAGATTTATAGAGTGCTTAGTGATCCTTGGAGAAAAGTGGTGTAGAAATATAAAATATTTGCACAGAGGCTGAGCATTCAGGTTCCAGATTATCCAGAGATGGGGGAGCTGCAGAAACACATTCAGCAAAAATATGTTTATCCCTTCCCCACCCACCCCCGCCTTGAAAAGGGAGAGAATACCTTGCATTGCTCTCTGGAAAGCCCTTCAAGCACCTTTAACATGCTCTACAGGGTAACTAGCCTGCCTTGGATGGTGGGGAAATGCCGGTAATGTAGGGCCTTTGGTGGATGGAAAATAGATGGGACCTTTAGAGGCTCCTACCAAAATCCTGGTGTGATACTTTCCTCAGGGAGCCCAGAACTGTAAACCACTGTTGCCTCTCTGTCACAGCAGAGAGCTTTGCTGGAGCTTAAAGTGTGGCAGCGTCCTGCCACTCCAACCTGTCCGCCTCCTCGAGACGCTGACAGTCTAAACCTTGCCTTACGGGTAACATTCAGTGCACCCCAGTTCCTGAGTTCACCAGAGGTGTTTCTCTGCAGTGTCTAGCCCCTATCACTGAACACTCTCAGAAATTACCAAGTCTGCTGCCACCAAAGAGACCGTGCACACCCCAGCCCATTTGTTTAGCTGAGGACCAGCCCTTTACTTTACTACACAGCACGGTGATGATTTTATGGTAAAACCAAAAATAAGTTTATTAATAAAGAATAGAGACTTAGGTGACAGTAAGCAAAGATAATGGAAACAAAAGTGGGTACAAATAACTTTGAGACACTAGAAAATGTGTTTTAACAGATTACAATCCAGGTCTCAGGCAATTTCTCACTTACAGTCAATTCTCAGCATCTTCCACCCACATGGCTGGGGGATCCACCTTTCACAGATTCTAAGAGTGCTGGCCTCTTTGTCCCTTAAATGATGGATAACTAAGGAGTTCTCTCTCCTTCTTCTTATAGTCTGTAAACCTTCAAAATGTGTTCTTTTAAAGTGTATCCCCAGATAAAGTTTTTCTTCCCTGTGGCTTGTGCTCCAGAACGCTGATACCATGCTGTCTTCTCATCCTGATAACTGGTGTTTACCTCAGATGCAAATGTTCATTGTCTCTGGTTTACAAAGCCAAGACCAAGCAGATTGGTTAATCCACATTCCTCTGTCAGGGACAAACCTGTTGATCTGCTCTACTTAGATTGCTTGGTCTGAACATATTTTAGGAACGTATTTCCAGCATATTTTATACCCTAACTATACAAATATTGCACAATGCTAATGACCAGAGGGTCACCAGTTTTCATTTGATGCCTTACACGATACTTTTTGGATAAATATTATGACAACACTGTTAGGTGTGGTGAGTTTGTCAGGCCTAGTAAGAGTGGTAGTTACGTAACAGTAAAGTCTTCGCTGGGGGCACTGAGGGGCTCATAAGCTCACACTTGGACTTGATTTTCAGATCTGTTCCAGCTGGTTTGCACATAGAGGGATGCCTGTGAAAAGGAACAGTACCCCAGTACTCTGGCAGCCCCTATATGATGGATCAGCCTGGTGGGGTCATGGCCAGCCAGGCATAAACTGTAGCAGGACAGAACTAGCAAGAGGCTGAAGGTGAAGAGGAAAGGTTACTTTAAGACACATTCATTCCCCTGACTTTGGGACCATTCAGGGTCCTGTCATAAGCCTTTCTCCAGGGTGCTTTAACTTATGACAGAGGCCTGACTAGTCTTTGGGTCAAGGAATGTATATGGCTTAAAGTAACCTTTGCTGTCCAATCTCAGCCCCCGATAGTCCTGGGCTGAGCACAGCTTGGCCATACCAGAAGATATGAGTCACTGTTACAAAATTCATGTTAAATTTTATGTAGTCAAGAACCTACATATTTATAAAATACGTATAAATATACAGAACACAGGTCTGAGCCCTCCCCTGCAATGCTTACAACCTACTTTCAGACATGACACAAGGAGTAGGACAAATACAGAGTAAGGGAGGAGGAAGCACCAGGGATCTGTACTATGACCTCGTGGTTATTCAGTTATGGTGGCTGTATACGGCTGCTACTCTGAAACCTGTGTATCTTGATGGTTCCATTAAAGATGCCTTTCTTTTAATGGTAAAATTAATTCACTTCTTGCAGGCAAAGTGCAGGCAGCATTTGACATATGTTACCTTCCATTTTATTGCTAGATCTGTTTCACTCTGCAAGAAAATGAGACCACTCATGACTCATTAACGTGTCAAATCACATTAAGGCACACAGCAATTCAGAGTGTGGCGGCAGTCACAGCGAAACTCCAACAGATTATTTATCATTTTGATTTACAGAGATCCTTTGATGTTCTTGGCACCATACAAAACACAGAAAGAGACACAGTCCCATCCCCCATTGAGCCTACAGTCTAAGGGCTTTGTTTGTCACTTACAGACCGCACTGTGTTAAGAGCAGTGCAGGGCTGCATCATCTCAGAGAGAGCCCCCCAGTATGCAGAGGGAGCATGCAACCTGCTACACTCTTTCAGAGGGCAAAGTATACACACACTAGCATGCCAGGCCAGCTCTGCCTTGCCCCACCACCTGGGGAGCAATGTGCATCCTCTATGCTCGACAAGGAAATGCCAACAGGTCCTTGAGCAGGGTGAGTGAGGAGGCTCCTTGTGTGCTCCGTGCACCTGGGTGAGCACTGTCCCAATTGTTCGTTCAAGCAGTTGAGATACAAAATACACAGGGTAACGAGACAATGATCAGATCTCAAAGTGGTGCAGATGTCACTTTTATGAGTAAATGTTGTATTACAGAGATCATTTCTTCAGGGGATTATTACTGGTAGGCTATGTAGAAAAGTGTGTTCAATGGAGGGATTCAAGTTCTGGATCTCAAAGTGGTGCAGATGTCACTTTTATGAGTAAATGTTGTATTACAGAGATCATTTCTTCAGGGGATTATTACTGGTAGGCTATGTAGAAAAGTGTGTTCAATGGAGGGATTCAAGTTCTGGAAAACTTGCCTTAGAGTGAAAGATTAAAGGAGCTCCATCTATTTAGTTTACCCAAGAGAGAGTCTAGCAGTGACTTGATCACAGTCTACAGACCTCTACAGGATGGGAAGATTTCTGATAATAAAGGGCTCTAATATAGCAGACAAACGCATAACAAGATCCAGTGGCTGGAAGCTGAAGCTAGACAAATTCAAGCTAGAAGTAAAGTGAATTTTTTTAACTGTAAGGATAATTAACCATTGGAACAATTTACCTAGGGTTGCAGTAGATTCTCTATCACTTAAAGTCTTCCAATGAAGATTGAGTGTATTTCTAAAATATATGTTCTAGCTCAGTCAGACCTTATGGGCTTGAAGCAGAAATTACTTGGTGAAATCGTACTGTTTTATGCAGCAGGTCAGTGTTTCTCAACCTTTTTGATACCAGGGACTGGCTTGCTACCTTCTGAAACTGTCAGAGAGATCTCAGGAACCGGTACCTGTCCATGGACAGGTCATTGAGAAACACTGGACTAGATTATCATAATAGCCTCTTCTGGCCTTAAATTTAATAATTTATGAATACTTAAATGTGTAAACTGAAAACTCCTTTTTGGTGCGCATTTGAGCAAGAAAAATTCAATTGCTTTAATGTAAACCAGGCTTATTTTAAAAAATGAACTATTTATATTTTATTTGAATTTTTCATTATTTTTGGTTGGTTGGTTGTTTTTTGTTTACTCAACAAAAACTTCAAAATAGAATTTTGTAAGGAAAAATGAAAAAAATCATTTTGAATTTTTGTTCCCCCCTCTCCTCTCCCTTTTTAGCCTCCTCCCTGCTTTTCCAGTAAAGGGGAGGAGGAATGGGAGAAAAGTAAAAAAGAGTGTGAGGGAGAAAAAAAAACATTTTCTCTCACTTTAAAATCTTTTTTTCATCTTTTTATACTGGGAAAAAGGTAAAATAATGTGGGATTTCCCCACCCCCCCCCATCTCTTCAAACTAAACATTAAAAAATATTTTAGATCTTTTTTGTTAAAAATGTCATAAATCCCCAAAATATTTCTACAACAATCATTTTTTCCCTGAAAAGTTGTATTGACATTGAAACTCTCTTTTGGGAGAAAAAGTTTTTTAGTCACTCTACTCTAATTTTCACATATCTTTGTTTCTGAATTTTCCCCTTCTTTCTTACTACCTACAGAAACATCAGGGAATACACATTCTAAATAATTATTAAACCTCATGTTGATGAATGAGCACAAAATTATTAATGACACACAATTTGAAATGCAGGCATCCATCTGAGTGTCTCACAGGTCTTACAATATGCCTTATTTGCTTTGCTTTGATTTTTTTTTTTAGATATTTGAAAAATATCCCATGAGAGATTCTTCTGTTGAGCAGTGTTCAAGCATGAACTATGCCACTCCTTCTCCTGTTTCAGTGTGCTTTTTGCCATAGAGCCATCCTCCATTTCCCCATAGCAATTTACTTCAAATGAGAATTTTGCCTTAACACAGATTTAATACACACCGCACGATCCATTGTCTACAGCCAAGCTCTAAGATACAACCGCATTTGCTCCAATCCCTCAGACAGAGACAAACACCTACAAGATCTCTATCAAGCATTCTTCAAACTACAATACCCACCTTCTGAAGTGAAAAAACAGATTGACAGAGCCAGAAGAGTACCCAGAAGTCACCTACTACAGGATAGGCCCAACAAAGAAAATAACAGAATGCCACTAGCAGTCACCTTCAGCCTCCAACTAAAACCTCTCCAGAGCATCATCAAAGATTTACAACCTATCCTGAAAAATGATCTCTCACTCTCACAGATCTTGGGAGACAAACCAGTCCTCGCTTACAGTCAGCCCCCCCAACCTGAAGCAATACTCACCAGCAACTACACACCACACAACAAAAACACTAACCCAGGAACCTATCCTTGCAACAAAGCCTGATGACAACTCTGTCCACATATTTATTCAAGTGACACCATCATAGGACCTAATCACATCAGCCACACCATCAGGGGCTCGTTCAGCTGCACATCTACCAATGTGATATATGCCATCATGTGCCAGCAATGCCCCTCTGCCATGTACATTGGTCAAACTGGACAGTCTCTACGCAAAAGAATAAATGGACACAAATCTGACATCAGGAATCATAACATTCAAAAATCAGTAGGAGAACACTTCAACCTCTATGGCCACTCAGTAAAAGATTTAAGGGTGGCAATTTTGCAACATAAAAGCTTCAAAAACAAACTCCAACGAGAAACTGCTGAGCTTGAATTAATATGCAAACTAGACACCATTAACTTGGGTTTGAATAGAGACTGGGAGTGGCTGGGTCATTACACATATTGAATCTATTTCCCTAAGTTAAGTATCCTCACACCTTCTTGTCAACTGTCTAAATGGGCCATCTTGATTATCAGTACGAAAGTTTTTTTCTCCTGCTGATAATAGCTCATCTTAACTAATTAGCCTCTCACAGTTTGTATGGTAACTTCCAATTTATCTGTATGTATATATCTATCTTACTATATGTTCCATTCTATGCATCCGATGAAGTGGGCTGTAGCTCACGAAAGCTTATGCTCTAATAAATTTGTTAGTCTCTAAGGTGCCACAAGTACTCCTCTTCTTTTTACAGATTTCAGGATATTTGAAGTTTAAAATTGTGTGCCATGCTGAAATATAATGTCATTCTTCTCAAATATTGGCACTCAAAAATTCACACTGTTCACAACTGGTTATACAGACTTGCTTCATTGTTTCAGAAATGTTCCAAGTATCCTGGTGATACACTCTAAGACAACCTCAACACTGCAGTAGTAGTTTAATGCCTACCCCAGCAACCTCTTACTCACTAAAGGCATGACTTCTAGCTTCCATTCGTAGGATTACTTTAGCTTCGCTCTGCGTGGTTCTCCATTAGGCCCCTGTACACTGAGCCATTAAAGAGGAATTTATGTATGTATTTGTTTTGGGTTACACAACATTAAAAGCGCCTAGCCAGGGTTGCAGGCACTTTTTAGAAATATGTAAAACACAATCCAATAAGCCAGACAGCCTACCATCATTTGCACAGGCAGAAAATAAAAATCAAAACAATCTCCCCAACCTCCACTTGCATACCCATCTTCATTGCATTCCTCCCACCCCTAAGTCCAATAAAAGAGATGAGCTTTGCAGCATGCCTAAAAGCCAATAGATCTGAGCTATTCCAGTCCAAGCATGGGAGCAAATTCCAATCAATGGCCTCTTAAAGGGAACAGCCTGGCAGTAGCCCTTTTAAGATATAATCTCATGTAGACTGTACTGCGGGAGTCTAATTTTGAGGTGATAAGAGCAGGGAAACATGTCCACATCAGAAAGAAATGGTTGAAAGTTCTGGCCAGACATAGCTGGAAAACAGAGTTCTGTTGACCACTGCACCTACTTAATCATCCAACAGAAGCAAGGGATCTCAACCACTCCCGCAGATTGCAAACTTAATTGATAGACCGTGCACATGCAGCTTTCATCAGACAGATTTAATCTTCAGCATATCTTCTGGTTGCTTCCCCTAACCTGTTATAATTACTTCCACCTTATCTGGACTAAACCCTAATTAGCTCAATCTCATCCATGCTCAAATCTCAGCCATCGGCAAGGCATTTGAATGTTATACTGGGGTGGATGAGGTACAGATATACAACTCTGTGACTTCTTTACCCTATGCCTTCTCTAACTCTCCCAATGGCCCCACATACACACTGAATAAAGGGAAGATAAGATGGAACCCTATGGATCTCTATATAATAGCAACCTTGGGAAAGAAGAGCAATTGCCTCAAACCATGCTCTGGGCATCTGGAGCCCTCTCTCTGGTGTAGAGATAGGATATAATGACATTATTTTGCATTTTTAAGCCACCTTCCATTTAAGGATCTCAAAGAGCTTCACAAACAGTTAAGTTTCACAGGACTCCTGTGAGCAGGAAAGTATTATCCCCTTTTACAGATGAGGAAACTGAGGCCCAGAATGGCTGTGACTCACCTGTCTATCTAGGTATTCATCCCATCACAGTGGAACCTGAGGCCATAGTCACAGAGTAAGGCAGTGGCAGAAACAAGAATAGATCTTCTGCCACCCAGTCTGTCTCTTTAGCCACAAGATTGTTCTTATTGTTTCCCTTTTCTTGCTATTGCTCATCTAGTGTTTTCTCTAAATACACTCGAACCGCATCTGTTATTTACTCCAGTCATCTCCTATGCATCCCTAACTTCCTATAGCATATTCAGAGGGCATCCACGGAGCATCTTAAGCATAGGACTTAACCCAAGGGCTCCTAAGGTGCTATTTAGTAGACAAGTATGCTGGGAATCCATTTTATCTGCCTTTTTGGCTCCTTGGATATGCATATCCTTTCCATTCTTGGTATGATTCTTCCAGCCTTGCTGTTTTCAGTGAATTGTTATGCAATGAATTTACTTCATTTACAGTGTTTTGAAGATTTCAGTGGTGAGACAGAATATGAAACTTGTGCCCTGATTCATTAAAATGTCCAGGGCGTTTCAGCTCTGAAAAGCCTTTCTATTAAGACGGGCACAGTATTCTAAACATCCATTTATTTCAATGTTGTTGCCTCTGGATACCACATAGCATGGTCACAGAAAGACTAAGAGGTATAGAAACAGAAATGCACTAATTAGATCACTGACTATTCAGGAAAATAGATCTTTCATCTCTGGCAATGCAATGCAATTAGGTGAGGTCCTGCACAGTACACCACAGGCGCAGTCAGCTGCTACTAATAGTTTTTGTGCAATAATTGAGTAAACTACTGACCATCATAGTCACATTAAAATTCTTCCATTTGCATGCTTACTTGCCATCTGCTGTGCTCTTAGTGTGGTGTTATGTGTACAGTTGTCACAGTTTGTAAGAGACCATACAGAGCATTCCTACTGCTTGTTCATTCTACTCTGTCCCAATCTTAGTTGCTTTTCTTACAGTTTGGCACTGACTATTATCTTGTTTACTAAGGTTTTACAGTGGTATAATTCTACTCACATCAGTGGGGCTACTCCTGATTTCCCAGGCAGAAGTGAATGTGTAGGGTTAGTGTGTATGTCGTATCCTGACCACTTATGCCCAATCTACAAAAGATGCGAGCCTCTTACAGCTGGAAGCTACGCAGACTTATGCTTTCAGCTCGGGGGGTCCTTGGCGTTGGCCAAGATGGTGGCTGTCACAAATGGAATTTATTTTTACAGCTCATTATACAGTAGAGTAAACCCTTCCTTGCTCTAATGGCACCTTCTACTCGATGGTCTCTAAGCACTTTGTAAATAATTAATTAAGCCCGTATCTTAACAGTAAAAAAAATCAATTTAAGTTAAATGGAAATAGAGCATGTTTATTTCAAAATAAGAGCAGCCACACACAATTTACACCTCAATAACTAAAGATGTGAATCTAAACCAATTCAGTTAGTTCATCTTTAATATAGACAAGGCCTAAAAGCATAAACTGAGGTAATTTGCACACTCAGGGCATAATACTGTGCTCAGATACACTAGTATAAGTCCAGTGTAACACAATACTTGTGTAAATGAGAGAATTGTGAAAGGAGGGGCTAAAAGAAGGCGTAAATAAAACATGAGAACTGGCTGGAGAAAATTTGACAAAACCAAGTCAAAAATCAGACCATTTTGCTAGCCTCAAAATGATTATTTTTCTGGAATTTTCCTTTGTGGAGAATTTCAAATGTTTGGGATTTTGTTCCAGTTCAAAATGAAATCTTGAAATTCTTCACAAAACAGAATTTCTGTCCTCTGCATGGCTCTATTAAACAATCTTGGACTACCTCAGACTCTCAGGTAAGTTGGATCAGGGCTGGCCCAGGGCTTTTCACATGGCAACTTCATGGAAGAATAAAAATCTAATGCATCTTTGAAAATCAATTGAATCTAATCTCAGACCACAGACATTAAAACAACCTAATTCTAATCCTACAGTTACTGCCCGGCATCACTACAGGGCAGAGTTCTGGTCATTTGGATTCATTAACTATGCATTTCCATACCTTAACACATTTACATTTGTTTGTATCAAAATTAATTGTTTTCATATGCTTGTTTTCATGAAGGGCTTGTCTACATGTGAGTTATTCCAGAGTAATTTCACGTATGGAGGCTCTCGTTCTAGAATAAGAATATCTTTTTCCAAATTAGCTTAATCCACTTTGGAAGGCACTTTTGGTTTGGAATAAAGGTGTCTGTGCATGGGGTTATTCCAGAACAGCTGTTCTACTTTAAATTCACAACCTGCCTTATTCCAGAATAACTTTTAGACAAGGGTGTAAATTATTGCCACGTAGTTAAAACAAACAAACAAACAAAATCTTTTCCTTGCCATTTTCTTTCCCAACCTTTTCTCCCTGGGTTAATCTACTCCTCTCTAAGCAGTGACCTGCCAAAACCAAGAAATTCAACATTCTGAACAAACTGTGAGGCGACACTGAACAGGTAAGGGCACAAAATATGTATTAATGCTCTAGGAGTAAAGCCTGTTCCAAATAATTAAGCAGTAGAACCTGCCCTTTATACTTCCCCAGGTGGTGCCTCAAAAACACAGGAAGATTAAAGAAACAGGGCTGTAAAGAGCCAGCCTGATTTAATGACCCCGTTTTTGGCACATCTGATAAGCTATTGTTTAATGTCAGCCTGTCCTGTAATTATTTAATACTTATGTTATTAAAGCATCACACAAAACAAAAGAGACCACCTACGTCTTACACCACAAGTATCTTAAAATAAGATAAAATTACACCGAGGAAGGATGGCCCAGTAGTTAGGATGGCATGGTAGCCTAGGTCTCTGGAGACCTTGATTCAAGTCCTTGCCTCTCCATAGGCTTCCTGTGTGACTTTGGCTAAGTTACTTCGTTTCTCTAGGTGGAATCCATGAAGCTTCTTAGATGGTTTAGTCCCCTGCTGTGATCCAGAAAACTCCTGTTGAAACCTTTGTCAGGCTGCCTGCAGTGGCTCAGGATAAAGAATACCGACCTCAGGGTAGACTGTTAGGAACCAGGGCACATACCCCAAATTGGATGGGAGTTTTAGACTTAGATTTATCCAACCAATTATCACATGTAAACTCCTCAGGCACTATAATGGCCTAAACATGGAGTCACAGACAGTACCCTTAGATAGTCTGACTTATTTTGACATTCAGGCAAGCATACCTTTGTGATAGATGGTCCCTTACATCAAGAATCAGAGCAATATTCAGGTTACTCCCTGTCCCAAAGTACTGAGACATACCCCACCTCAGTTGCACCTTAGATCTCACACCAAAGGCAAGTCTTGTGGCCAATCCTATAATAAACTATCTAAAGAGTTATTAAGTAGGAAAAGAAAACAAGAGAATTATATACAAGGTTAAAGCAGGTAAACATAGATACGCAAATGAGTTACAATCTTAAGTTTCAAAAATAGAATTTTCTATAAAAAGCAAATTCTATATGACCTTTAAGACTAACCCAGGCTAAGCATTGGGGATCTCTTGCTTATGCCTCATAAACCTTACCCCCAAGGGTCCAAGCAGCATAGAGATCCAGTTCTGTTTTTTAGAGGTTTTTATTCCCCTCCTCGCTCGTGCTCTCAGCTGCAAACTCAGCTGACAAGAGGAATCCATTTGCAACATCTTTTCTCCTCTTTATCATCCCACATTAGACTGTCTGGTGTTGATGGACCTTTCCTGTTGGGCAGGATCTAACACTTTCTGTTGGAGATCAGCACTTCACACTAGTTAATGTCTCTTTCCGGTCTGGTGATTTACAGAGTCACAGAGATTCAACAACTGCTCACATCTTACCTTACAAAATGGGATACAGATATTAGAAATGAGATTAATGCATGCAGCAACTCACAAGCATTGAATAAAGTCTAAACACATTCCTATAGTTTTAATACCTATTTTAACAGTACTAACACACAGGTGAGCCAGACTGATTCCAGCTACGTACGTGTCAGTGTTCAGCTAAGGCATGGGGACCTGTTCTGCCAGTGCCACACCCTAAAGGTGCCTAAACTCACTCAGTGTATAAAGTCCTCCATTTAAAAATTCCCTAGGAGGCCTGTGTTCCTGCCTCTGTCACCTAAGCCACAGGGCAATTCATGAACTGGGGAAAGACAGGCTGTCAGCTGCCTAACCTGCCCAAGAGGGCTGATCCACTAGGTGCTCTCTTCATGTGCCTGTTGGATTGGGCACCACTGAAAAGCAGGCTGGAGGAGAAGGAGGTGGTGCTCCCTTTATAATTATAAGGGAGTGAGCAAGAGAATGTGCTAGCAGGAATGACTGTAGCCTGGGGGTTAGGGCACGCAGGTGGGGGGCAGGAGAACCTGGGTCCAGTCCCCCTGCTCCAGTCACTCTTTCATTATTTATCCTGAGTACAAAAACTTCAACATGAGAGAATGAGGGAGCATTGCATCAGAATATCTCATAGTGCAGTGGGCAAAGCCCTCTTCTGAGAGGTGGGGTGTTGCCTGTTCAAATCCTTTTTTTCCCCCTCCCTGGCAGAGGGGAATTAAACCTGGGTCTCCAACATCCCTGGCAAGTGTTCTAACCACTGAGCTGGGCCGCGCCTTCTTCTGGTCATTGTGTGTGGAATGAGACAGGCACCTAACTCATTCCCCAAGAAACTGTGTAGGTCCCGAAGCCAGGAGAGGGCTTCCATGTGTGGATTGCTAGCAGAACTGAACAGTGCCCTGCAGCTTGGATTTTGGCATGTATCTGTGAGAAAGGGGTGGGGTTTAGCACACAGGAATCTTCCATTGGCTAGTTTAGACTGAGTCCCATCTAGCATATTGGCTTTTGCATATTGAATTCTTAGGCGCCTGTCTCTCCCTATTCATTGTACGGGTGCCTAACTTGGCTTTATGGCTCACAGTGCTGTTGCTTTAATTTTCTAGGTGCCCAAAAGTTAGGCACTGTGATGGTCAGCATTGCAACACCTAAATCCCTCCATGGATCCCACCCTCTGTGCCTCAGTTTCCTATCTGTAAAATGGGGATAATAGCACTTCCCTACTGCAGAACAAATACACTGAAGATTGTGAGGTGATCAGATACTATGGAAATGCAGGCCATATAAGTACCTTAATAGATAGGTTTTAAATACAGGTGCGAAGTTCATAATATGTCTTCAATATTGGCAGAGGAAAATATTGATTAAGAATGTGATACAGAGCGTATATAAGTGTCTATTTGAGAGATATATATTAGTAAATTACTAATATAATTAATTACTATTGTGCATGTTATTCACATATCTGTGACAGGGTGCTATCAGTAGCCCCCTGATCATGGGCACTGCCGCAGCCTGGAGAAGGCTGCAGGCCCAGCTGAGGGCAATTATACGCTTTCTGGTGGGGGATTCTGAGTGCCTGGGTGACAATCACTGGGCTAACGGGGTAATTGGGGAGAATATAAGGAGAGGAAACAGGAAGCAAGGGGCAGCTCAGGTAGAAGCTCTGTAAGCCCTAGGCCAGGGAGTGAGGGCTGCAGGGAAGCCTACCCGATGAAGTGAGCTGTAGCTCACGAAAGCTTATGCTCAAATAAATTGGTTAGTCTCTAAGGTGCCACAAGTCCTCCTTTTTTCTTTGCGAATACAGACTAACACGGTTGCTACTCTGAAACCTGAGTAGTGACGGAGGAGCCCTGTGGCAATCGTTTTTCACAAACAGCAAGGTGTTCTGCAGAGTTAGAAGCTGTCCAGAGGTTCTCGTTTTAAGAACTATATAAACACAAAGGCTGTGTGTCTACACTATGAGTTAGGGGTGTGATGCCCCTGCTCATGCACACACATTCCCGCTAGCACGCATGAAGCCAGCATGAGTAGAAACAGCCGTGTAGCTGCAATAGCACAAGCAGGGGCAGCGGCGGCATGGCTGAGCCAGGACACGTACATACCCACCAGTTTTGGGCGGGTTTCTACTTGACACATCTCAGCTGTTGCCCAGTGCTACTGGGACTACACTGCTATGTATACTCATGCTAGCTGAATGAAAGCTAGTACGAGAACGTGTGCACAAGCAGAGGATTCGCACCCCTACCTAGTAGTATAGACATAGCCAAAAACGCCTAATCTGCATGCAGAATTAATACCATTGCATGCACAAATCCTCAATTGCACATGTATGAACGTTTTCACATGCATTTGTGGTAACCATGTATGTGAGTTCAATCCTTGAGGGGGCCATTTAGGGACCTGGGGCAAAAATTGGGGATTGGTCCTGCTTTGAGCAGAGGGTTGGACGAGATGACCTCCTGAGGTCCCTTCCAACCCTGATAGTCTATGAATTAGCTGCAGAGTTGCGCACTTATTCTTTTTTTCATGAGCAATTGTGCAAATACAATTCTAAAAAATCATACCCCAAAATATCCAGATACCTGTTTACTTTATTTGCCTCTAAAATATGGCCATTTCTTGGGTGGGACACAAAATAAACAAATCCCAACTGTGGCTGGAACTGAAAGCTGTGGAGTTCCTCAAAAATGTCTACACGTGCAACCTTTCACTCTGTGGGCTACCTTCTGTTGGTGGAATTACGGCCAATTAATGAGCTGTCAATCCAACCTGGGCAGTGTGTGCATTTAATCTCTCTTTGCCTCATTTATCCATCTGTACATAATTATCTTTAAGGTGTTGTGAGGATAAATTCATAAATGCCTGTAGGCACCCAGATACCACTGTGATGAGGGCCATCTTTAGTTAGCTTTAACATACAAACAGATGGGAGTTATATACTATACAGGAAAAGAGATATTCATATGAGAGAGAGAGACAGAGAGAGATAGATTGATTTAATGCCAAGGGTTTAATTTAGCTATTATGTGAATGAATCACTGGCTGTCATAAATATAAAGGGAAGGTTTCAGAGTAGCAGCCGTGTTAGTCTGTATTCGCAAAAAGAAAAGGAGGACTTGTAGCACCTTAGAGACTAACAAATTTATTTGAGCATAAGCTTTCGTGAGCTACAACTCACTTCATCGGATGCATTCAGTGGAAAATACAGTGGGGAGATTTATATACATAGAGAACATGAAACAATGGGTGTTACCATACACACTGTAACGAGAGTGATCACTTAAGGTGAGATATTACCAGCAGGAGAGCGGGGGGCAGGGCGGGGGAACCTTTTGTAGTGATAATCAAGGTGGGCCATTTCCAGCAGTTGACAAGAACATCTGAGGAATGGTGGGGGGTGGAATAAACATGGGGAAATAGTTTTACTTTGTGTAATGACCCATCCACTCCCAGTCTCTATTCAAGCCTAAGTTAATTGTATCCAGTTTGCAAATTAATTCCAATTCAGCAGTCTCTCGTTGGAGTCTGTTTTTGAAGTTTTTTGGTTGAAGAATTGCAACTTTTAGGTCTGTAATCGAGTGACCAAAGAGATTGAAGTGTTCTCCAACTGGTTTTCGAATGTTATAATTCTTGACGTCTGATTTGTGTCCATTTATTCTTTTACGTAGAGACTGTCCAGTTTGGCCAATGTACATGGTAGAGGGGCATTGCTGGCACATGATGGCATATATCACACTGGTAGATGTGCAGGTGAACGAGCCTCTGACAGTGTGGCTGATGTGATTAGGCCCTTTGATGGTGTCCCCTGAATAGCTATGTGGACACAGTTGGCAACGGGCTTTGTTGCAAGGATAGGTTCCTGGGTTAGTGGTTCTGTTGTGTGGTGTGTGGTTGCTGGTGAGTATTTGCTTCAGGTTGGGGGGCTGTCTGTAAGCAAGGACTGGCCTGTCTCCCAAGATCTGTGAGAATGATGGGTTGTCCTTCAGGATAGGTTGTAGATCCTTGATGATGCGTTGGAGAGGTTTTAGTTGGGGGCTGAAGGTGATGGCTAGCGGTGTTCTGTTATTTTCTTTGTTGGGCCTGTCCTGTAGTAGGTGACTTCTGGGTATTCTTCTGGCTCTGTCAATCTGTTTCTTTACTTCAGCAGGTGGGTATTGTAGTTCTAAGAATGCTTGATAGAGATCTTGTAGGTGTTTGTCTCTGTCTGAGGAGTTGGAGCAAATGCGGTTGTATCATAGAGCTTGGCTGTAGACAATGGATCGTGTGGTGTGGTCTGGATGAAAGCTGGAGGCATGTAGGTAGGAATAGCGGTCAGTAGGTTTCCAGTATAGCGTGGTGTTTATGTGACCATCGCTTATTAGCACCGTAGTGTCCAGGAAGTGGATCTCTTGTGTGGACTGGTCCAGGCTGAGGTTGATGGTGGGATGGAAATTGTTGAAATCATGGTGGAATTCCTCAAGAGCTTCTTTTCCATGCGTCCAGATGATAAAGATGTCATCAATGTAGCACAAGTAGAGTAGGGGCATTAGGGGACGAGGAAGTATTGTTCTAAGTCAGCCATAAAAATGTTGGTATACTGTGGGGCCATGCGGGTACCCATAGCAGTGCCGCTGATTTGAAGGTATACATTGTCCCCAAATGTGAAATAGAACCACTAACCCAGGAACCTATCCTTGCAACAAAGCCCGTTGCCAACTGTGTCCACATATCTATTCAGGGGACACCATCATAGGGCCTAATCACATCAGCCACACTGTCAGAGGCTCGTTCACCTGCACATCTACCAGTGTGATATATGCCATCATGTGCCAGCAATGCCCCTCTGCCATGTACATTGGCCAAACTGGACAGTCTCTACGTAAAAGAATAAATGGACACAAATCAGAGGTCAGACGTCTCTTTGGTCACTCGATTACAGTCCTAAAAGTTGCAATTCTTCAACAAAAAAACTTCAAAAACAGACTCCAATGAGAGTCCCCATCATTTGGAACAGCCCCGTTCATCTGTGGAAAGAAGTTACACATCATTTTTCAACATGTGGGAATTGCCTCCTATATAATATTTCCCCATGTTTATTCCACCCCCGACCCCCCACTGTTCCTCAGACATTCTTGTCAACTTCTGGAAATGGCCTACCTTGATTATCACTACAAAAGGTCCCCCCCCCCCCGCTCTCCTGCTGGTAATATCTCACCTTAAGTGTTCATGCTCGTTACAGTGTGTATGGTAACACCCATTGTTTCATGTTCTTCATGTATATAAATCTCCCCACTGATTTTTTCCACTAAATGCATCCTATGAAGTGAGCTCATGAAAGCTTATGCTCAACTAAATTTGTTAATCTCTAAGGTGCCACAAGTACTCCTTTTCTTTTTATAAAGGGAAGGGTAACCACCTTTAAATCCCTCCTGGCCAGGGGCAAGACCCTTTCACCTGTAAAGGGTTAAGAAGCTAAGATAACCCCGCTGGCACCTGACCAAAATGACCAATGAGGAGACAAGATACTTTCAAAGCTGGATGGAGAGGGAACAAAGGGTCTGTCTGTCTGTGTGATGCTTTTGCCGGGAACAAATCAGGAATGCAGCTCAGAACTCCTGTAAAAAGTTAGTAAGTAATCTAGCTAGGAATGCGTTAGATTTCCTTTTGTTTAAATGGCTGGTAAAATAGCTGTGCTGAATGGAATGTATATTCCTGTTTTTGTATCTTTTTGTAACTTAAGGATTTGCCTAGAGGGATTCTCTGTGTTTTGAATCTGATTACCCTGTAAGGTATTTACCATCCTGATTTTTACAGAGGTGATTCTTTTACCTTTTCTTTAATTAAAATTCTTCTTTTAAGAACCTGATTGATTTTTCATTGTTCTTAAGATCCAAGGGTTTGGGTCTGTGTTCACCTGTACAAATTGGTGAGGATTTTTATCAAGCCTTCCCCAGGAAATGGGGTGTAGGGCTTGGGGGCATATTTTTGGGGGAAAGACGTTTCCAAGTGGGCTCTTTCCCTGTTCTTTGTTTAACATGCTTGGTGGTGGCAGCATTGGGTTCAAGGACAAAAGGTAAAAGTTTGTACCTTGGGGAAGTTTTAACCTAAGCTGGTAAGAATAAGCTTAGGGGGTCTTTCATGCAGGTCCCCACATCTGTACCCTAGAGTTCAGAGTGGGGAAGGAACCTTGACACTGGCCTTCTGCTCTTTCTCTTCAGGTTATTTTTCTTTTGGTCAGTGGTTTAAAAATGTCACCTCGTTCTTCAAAAAGCAGGATCTTTATGTTCCAGTAATATTCATGTTTCATTTACTGTGCCCATTCTTCTAATGTAACCACTCACCTTTACCCCATGCGTTCTTTACTTTTTTATTTTAATGGCAGCATCAACTAACACTACGATACAGCCTCATGTATACATGGAACATGCTGGGGGGCATTTCTTGGAGACATTGAAATGTACTATATAACATTATAGTGGCAAGAAAGATGCCCTTATCTGGGCTATCACAATAAATATATTCCAGCAGCGATACTTGGACTCTTCAGCTGGGCTACAGGAAAATACAGATAGTTATCAAATTACACCTAAGACACTACTGTATTACAAAACCATTGCTTCCATAACTAAGGGCCTATTCATGTATCCAACAACAAAACTAAGTAGACGTTGTAGACTATATGGAATAGTACAGTACAATACAGAATAAAATACAACACCACTGTGTTGGTGATATAGAAAAGATTAGCGACAGGGAGAATCTGAACATTTCACTGTAAATATTCTGTCTATAAACACTTTTTAAAAGTATCATGATGACTTGTGCTATAGTTAGGATTCCAAAATGGTTTCTATTATTACCCTGTTTTGATTTACTCAGAACTTTCAAAAAGATTCTCCTTTTGGATTAAAACTTTTGATATTTTTGTCTAATATAAATAATATAAGGTTTGACCTTTCCATGTATTGTTGCCTAATAGCAGTTGTCTTATCTTTCTCCTTTCTGACTTCTATTCAGGCAGGTCTGAGTACCATAACCTAAAACAGAGGTTCTCAACCAGGGGTACACTAAACCTTGGGGGGTACCCAGAAATCTTCCAGTGGGTACATCCAGTCATCTAGATATCTTTCTAGTTTTACAACAGGCTACATAAAAAGCAGTAGCGAATTCGGTAGAAACTAAAATTTCATACAGACAATGACTTGTTTATACTGCTCTATATGCTATACACTGAAATGTAAGTACAATATTAATATTCCAGTTGATTTATTTTATAATTATATGGTAAAAATGACAAAAGTATTTTTTTTTTCAGTAATAGTGTGCTGTGACACTTTGGTAGTTTTATGTCTGATTTTGAAAGCAAGTAGTTTTTAAATGAGGTGAAACTTGGGGGTACACAAGACAAATCAGATTCCTGTAAGGGGTACAATAGTCTGAAAAGGTTGAGAACCGCTGAAATAACATTCAGTAACATACCTTTGTACAGAGAAATTGTAAATATGTGCACTGACCTTTTGGGATTATGCACACTGAATATTAAACAAATCTCTGAAGTTGTCCAGGCCAGGAATGAAGAATAACTTCTAAGAATATTTGTGTGTACTTATGAGTATGGTCCTTGTGAAGACAAAAAAACCCATCTTCAGATGCTGCTACTTTTCCGCATGTTGCAGAATTACTAAAGTAACTGTAATATCAGGGGACAATAGCCTTACACCTCTATGTCGATTTTTATACCACATCCATCAATGTGGAAAATGAATGACTTCAAGTCTTGTTCAGTTGTAACATATTTCCATTTTGCCCAGTCACTTTTTCTTGCATTCACACTTTAAATCTTTGCTCCAAAATTAATTTGTAGTGAATTTTTTCAAGCACTTCAGCATATGATCAATGGCATATATTACAGCGGTTTTAGACAGAAGCAAGTCATCTGGAGCTACTCCATTTCCTATTTTTATCTCTTGACACCCCCTTCCAAAGGCATATCTGTCATTTAGATGGATTTGGTTTTAGTGTAATTTCTGTTGCTGGTGGAGAGTGTCCATACAGAGCCACACTGGGACTGAGTATGCTTCTCATTCACCATTCAGATTGCCTGTAAACCTGGAAGATGAGGAACTCAATTCAGGAATGGAACTTGCAGCCCTGCGTAATTGCTCATTGCGCTTCCACTACCTATTTCAGTTAGCATATAAATCGTTCAGAGCAGGGACCTTGGGGCTGATTCTGCTCTTACACGACCTTTACACTTGTATAAATCCACTGACTTCAGCGGGGAGTCTCCTGATTCACATCACTGTGAATCAGATTAGACTCATGCCTATTGTCTTTTACTACTTTTGTAAAGTGCCTTGAGTATTAACAACTTTTACAGCATCCAGAATTAATCTTCAATGAACAGCTGGGAAAGCCCAGAGGCATTTTAATATGACGAAGCCATGAAAGAATTGGCACCAGTGTCTGTGTTTTCATGGCAGTAATTTGAAAGAGTCCTACCTTTTTTGTATCATATAATCTGGGGTCTGATCCTGGAATCTTTTCGTTGACTTCAGTGAGATTTGCATCAGGCCCCATTGCACTATGTTGCAACAATGTTTTGTTGCAGGACACTTTGATCCAGATTTTGGTCCGTTAGATGTTCATTTTCATGAAATTGCTGCAGTTTAATTCTGGTGTAACTGAGAGTAGAATTTGGCTCTCAATTTTTGCATGCACTGTAGAAGCCAGTCAGAATGTTTTCATAATAAAATGTTGTGTAATGCTATTGCATGGAGGAGTAATTAAATAATGTGATAACATCTATAAGATCCCGTTCTATATAACTGAGTAAGCATGCAGATTTCACTCAGTAATATATGAAGGAAGCTTATGTAACCAGAAAGGGTGTTTTCTCAGACTATATATGCATGCAGTAATTGCTCATTTATCACAGGACTTACTGTAAGACCTTCTGATAACTCTATTCAATGGGAAATTAGTGTTACATGTAATCCCAAAAGTTCTCACAATACAACATATATTATCTTGCACAATAATAAGCATGCCATTATTGTGGGCCACCAGTATGCTTTATCATGTACTTTCATGATCTATTTCTGATCTTACAAAATATATCCCGCGTGATATTTTCCCTGTGAAGAGCATACACCATACATAGGGGAAAATAAAATCTGCACTTTATATACAAACAGATTATTAAGGAGTCTAGAGAATGTATCCTGTTTCATTAGTACTTGACAGAGTGGTTTTCTAGGTCAATATGATTTTTGAAAGAAAAACTAATTGAGAAGAGCATTACATCTGGCTCTGAGTTTAGTAACTCCTATGAGTTAATAAGTACACATTATATAGCGCATACATAATTAATGTGAATAGACCTTTTGTAAAGCCAGTTTAGGCACCATGATCATTGAATCTCAGTTAAGAATTGATTCTATTCAAATGTACCAACAATATGAATCAGTCCTTCAGTATGTAGTTAGCAGCAAACATACCTGAAAGAAAATATCTTTTTTGGAACACTAGCATTGTCTTTATACCTTTCAGCATATATTACAGGAGTTTTAGACAGTTTCAGCGTAATCCTGTGCTTTTTCAAACTGGATAGACATTTGCCTGTTAAAACTGGTGCCGGGTATGAGTGTTAAGATCCTTGTGTTAAATATTATTAATTCCCCTTGTCTTTGTTGTTGTGGGGTGAAATCCTGCTCTGGAAGTCAATAGGAGAGATCCCTTTGCCTTAATAAGGCCAGGACTTCACCCTTGTTCTTTGTTCTCACAAATTTTAAATGGGCTTTTTGGGCAAGATTTTTAAAGGTATTTAGGTGGCTAACTGCCATTGAGTTAGGCACCTAAATACCTTTAAAAACCTGGCCCTTTGTGTATAATTCCTTATATTTTCATTTTCCAAGATTTGGCGTTGGGGGGGAATTCTCAGTTTGACTTATCCCAGTTAAAAAAATGGAATTGAACCATCATATTTTTGAAAACACCAAAATTAAGTAACCACATACTTAATAACTATAACCCTGTTCTTCAATTCATTCACCTTTCACTTCCATTGTTTGTTACTCTCAATTATTGCAACATGTTGAAAATTAGATGGCAAGTTCTTTGAGGCAGGGACAATGTTATGCATATTGAATTGTTCTGTAAAGAAGGTATCTCATTTTGGAGCACTGTAAAATAATAATAAAAATAATGTTTCATTTCAAATACTTTACCATAGTGTGAAAGAAGGCAATATTCCTTTTTCAGAAAGATTGTATTTATTGCTTATCTGTGGCTTTTGTCTAGTTTTTAAAAATTGTTTTTCTTTAGTAAGGGATATTAAAGTTCTTTTTATGTTTCTACAGACAACTTAGTCTTCCACTTCAAAACTGAGTAAGAATGGAAGGCGAGGCCTATATAAAAACTACAAGAGTACCTTTCTGTCATGAAGGACTTAAAGCATCATCTCTTGCCACTCTATATAAGGAGGCAATTCCCACATGTTGAAAAACGATGTGTAACTTCTTTCACACAGATGAACGGGGCTGTTCCAAATGATGAGAGGAAGTTTGGCTTTCAGAATCACATTCTAGAGAAATGGTTCAGATCTGGCTCACAGAGCATGATTTTGTGTATCCGTGTGTGCAGGAGTGAGGAGTCCCTTTGAGGTGAAAAGCATGCTAAAGAACCACTTCATTCATACAACCTTGATACACAAACGAGTTCAATTTACACTTCTTGTCAATCAAAACTAATCGGCACAGCTCAAGTTTTAAATACCTTCAATAAGATGCTCTTGAATAATATACAGATGAAGAATTATTCATATAGACATTAGGTCAATAATTTTGAAATTATTCACAAAAATCTATTTTAAAGAAAATAATATACAACTTTCAGGCAATTTGACCAGAAAAAAATTCTAAATTAGTCAGATTATTCACTGGGAATTCATTGCTCAGTTCTACTAAACATATTCTTGATAGGTAAGCTTAAATAAGGCTGTAAATCTTCCTTTGTAAATATGAAATGAACTAGCAGGGGAAGAATTAGTTGTGTTGGATGGCAAAATTATGAGGCATCCATTGATTTTCTAAGGGAGTGTTATTCTGTTAAGAAATGTCACAGGCCTATGGAGTTGCTCTATTATTATGTATTAATTGATTATAAGGACGCTTTGTAAGGAAATTAAAGTTCATTTTAAACATAAAATACTTACTTATAAAATAACTTTCTAAGAGGTAACTCCCCAGTTAAGTTACCCATTAATTAATTGGTAACTCCTTTGCATTTTTGCCTCAGGCTGTTACACTCATAGATGTCACACCCTAAATCTACCCAAGCAACTGTCTCCTCTTGTTTTAAAAAGGAAAGTCAGCAGATATTCTTGGGTTGGGCTCTGAGAGATGGTGTCATTGTCACATGCAAAGAGCCTGCATTACGTCTTATGGAATTATAATGCTGACAGACCCCCGGTCATTGGGATCAAACCCGGGAGCTCTGAAACTTAGTGTATGAGCTTCTGCTGCCTGAGCTAAAAGCCATGTGGCTCTTAGCCAAGGCTGTAGCAGATTCATCAATCTCTAGCTAGGCTAGGTGCCACTAGGGGGGGGACAGAGTGCCACACTAAGCAGGTGTGGGTTACACAGTGCATTTGGAGACGGGTTTCAGAGTAGCAGCCGCGCTAGTCTGTATCAGCCAAAACACCTTTTGGCACTTCAGAGACTAAAACGTTTATTCGTTTATTTGTGTTAATGTATTAGTCTCTAAGGTGCCACAAGGACTCATCGTTGTTTGTACAATGCATTTGGATTCACCAGCTGAGTGAGGAAAATGCTTGTATTCCATCCTCTTCTAACATGCGGATCCAGTGATACAGTGCAACATACTCATTGTTATCCAGCGGGATGTTTACGATAAAATCTCTCTGTTTCATAGCTAATCTTAAATCATACTACAAGTTAAAATCGTGGGACGTTTATCATGTCCTGATGTAGAGGAAATTTGAAATGGATCACCTCAATATTGCTATGAGTAAAAAATTACTACTTCTTTGAAAGGTCTGAATATCTCAGTTGTGGGACTTATTTTCCCAAACAGTGATGGCTTTCAGCCAGGTCCACCCAAGGACTTAGGCACCTAAAGGCCAGATTTGGGCACCTTGGTCCCATTTTTAGACACCACTGCAATGCACAAAACCCCCTCTCGGCTGCCACTTAACCCTGTTGGTGCCTAAACTCACTCGGGACCTAATTTTTGGCTATAAAAGTCCTCTAGGTGCCTATGTTTCTGCCTCTGGACATGCACACTGCTACCTCTGGCAGATGCCTGGATGCCTATCTTGCATCTAAGCCCCAATATGATCCTCAAACCAGGGGAAGATAGATGTTTCCTTGCCTGTAAGGCCCAATCTGGTAGGTGTGCTCAGAGCATACCATACAAAATAGCAAGAAGAAGTCCCTTTGTGGACCTGGGCCTTCCTGTCATTTTGAATATGAGTGCTTCTTAAACTTTTCCATATTGTTGGCCACATTTCAATAGGGTGATTGTCTTGTGTGCCATCTGCCTTCCATTCATGATCATATAGCATCTCTGTGGTAATGGCTTTCATTGAAAAGTAATATTAGGAAAACATTTAATTGTTTTAGCTGCTTTTTAATGCAGTTTATCATGTGGAAGCCAGGAGGATGAGACACCACTATGGCCCAACTCAGGATAGCAGGTAAACATGTGCTTAACCCCTCCTTATTTTGGAAATCCTTCAGGAACTGCAAATTACTTCACTTAGGAAGGAAAAATCAAATGCACAACTATAGAATGGGGAATAACTGGCTAGGCAATAGTACTTCTGAAAAGGATCTGGGGGTTATAGTGGATCACAAATTGAATATGAGTCAACTTTATATGGCAGTTGTGAAAAGGCATTTTGGGATGAATTAACAGGGTTGTCATATGTAAGATACAGAAGGTAATTGTCCCGCTCTACTCAGCACTGCTGAGGCCTCAGCTGGAGTACTGTGTCCAGTTCTGAGTGCCAAAGTTCGGGAAAGATTTGGACAAACGGGAGAGAGTCCGGAGAAGAGCAGCAAGTATTATCAAAAGGTTAGAAAAACTGACTTATGAGGAAAGGTTAAAAAATCTGGGCATGCTCAGTCTTGAGAAATGAAGACAGGGGGAAGACCTGACAACAATTTTCAAATATGTTAAGGGCTGTTATAAAAAGGAAGGTGATCAATTGTTCTCCATGTCCTCTGAAGGGAGAACAAGAAGTAATGGGCTTAATTTGCAGCAAGAGAGATTTAAGTTAGATATTAGGAAAAGCTTTCTAACTATAAGGGCAGTTAAGATCTGGAATAGGCTTCCAACGGAGATTGTAGAATCCCCATTATTAGAGGTTTTTAAGAACAGATTGGACAAACACCTGTCAGGGTCTAGGTTTACTTGGTCCTGTCACAGTGCTGGGGGCTGGATTCGACAACCTCTCAAGGTCCCTTCTAGCCATATAGGCTCATGATTCTATGTGCTTAACTTTAAGGATATATTTAAGTATCATTAAGCCATAAGCAATTTGCCTAAAGCCATGGAGGGAGTTAGTGTCTGAGAGAACAGAATTCAGCAGATCTTTATGACAGGCTCATGTGCTCACAGTTAGGCTCTCAGAGCCAGAGCCTCAGCTGTGGTGAAGAGCCTGGTTCTACCCAAGAGTATGTGTACACTGCAATTATGGTGTGTGAGTGCAGCTTGTGTAGACATACCCAAATTAGCTTTAATCTAGCTAGTTTGGGTACCAGAGCCGCAAAGCCACAGCAACATAGCTAGTCGTTTGGGTACCAAGTAGGGATGTACAGCCCATGCTACCACAGCTTCATTGCTCCAGTACCTGAGCCAGCTAAATTAAAGCTAGCCCGATTATGTCTAGTCACACCCCACGATTAAGGTCCAGACATACCCTGTGTCAGCAGAGCCATGCTGATTTACACTGGCAGAAGAGCTGGCTTTCTCAGACTCATTTTAGGCACCCACGTATGAAATTTTGGCCTGTGTGGCTTATAAAAAATCCACCGAGGCGGTTAGTGTCAGACCCTTGCTTAATCCATTATTTCATGCTGTTGAGCTATGCCTCTTGTGGGCCAAGCTACCAGCTCAGTTGGTAGGAAATTGTTATAGCCTTGTGCGATCAGCAGTAGCCAGAGCAACACTGCACTTTATTGCTTTGAACTGCTCTGTGGTCTTCTCCAAAACCAAGGTATCAATGGCTATAGTTTTACAGGGGCCCACAGTCCTCTCCTGGGTGACTAGGAAGTTGCTATGAATAACTAGTGTCCTTTAGGGAAAACTGGTGAAACTTGCACTCCTAGCGATCAGTTTGCATCAGTTACAGCTCAAGGCTCTCATTATGAGGAAAAGACTTAGAAACATACTAAAAAAAAAAGCTGAGGGGTTCTCCTATACATTTCTAGGTTCCTGAAATTGGGAGATAGAAGAAGGGGGAAAGGGCACGAGCTCCATGGGCCTGCAAAGGCCAGTTCTGACCTAATTCCCACAATGTATGAAACACACAAGAAAAAGAAACAGTTTATTTCAAGCTTATGAATCTGTGTGAGGCATGTTTGAATGAAATGCTGGATATGACAAAGGGAAACATCTGCTTTGAATCATAATACACAAGAATGATTCACCAGGTCAAAACAGGAGATTTCCATAAAGGAATTGTTCAGTGGAGTGTTACGCTGCTTGTCATGCCTTCCCCAAGGAATAAAACAAAATGGTTCGTATAGCTAATAACATCCACATAAAACATGTGCTCTGTGTAGCCTGGCATGTGCCCTTTCCCAATTACCTCCCTTTACCGCATTTAACACCTCCAAGCCCACTCTTATAAGATTTTTAACAGTGAAAAGAAAAAGGACAAACGTATGAACTGGTTAGAGGAATTCGGAAATGTTATCAATTTACATCAGAAAAAAATGTATTTTCCCTGTCTGCAATACATATTTAATTATTCTCAAGAACAGAGAAGAGCAGAGAGACATGACATGTTGGAGTCTGTTTCTTTTGGAAAGTACTTTCAAGTAGGTTAAATCTCATATGATTTGGCAGAAGCATTTACTTTTTTCTTTACTTAGTGGGGAAGGGAAGGATTTAAACACTCTAGCTCTATAAGACTCACAATAGGCTACAGAAAGTAGGTTAGAGCAACACTGGGATTGCAGGATTTCATCCACCTTCTTTTTCCAATTAATTTTCAAAGCTTTTCAATACCAGTTGCTGCCTTGTAAATTCTTGTTTTAGCTCTTTTTAGTTCCTCATGCCCTCTGCATTATATAACTTTCTCACCTACTCCTATATACTGGGCTTGAGCTTCTGATTTCATTTAAATTAATTTTATGTCAAGGTAACTGCGGCATATTGCAATATTAATAGTTTGCAATTATATAGCACTTTCCATTCCATGCAAGGATCTCAACGTGCTATACAATTACTAGTGTATTAAAACTCCCCAAACTCCTGTATTGTATTATCACCCCCATTTTACAGATGGGGAAACTGAGGCACAAATGTTAAGAACCAACTATTTCCACGTTGGTGCTTTACTATAGTCACCCAAGTTTGAACACTTTGGCCTAAGTGACTTGCCCACGGTGACAGAGGAAATCTGACGCAGAGCTGAGATTACAGTCCAGATCTCCTGAGTCCCAAGTCTGTGCTTTAGCCACAAGCTCATCTTTAAAGAAAAACAAACAGGAAATTCTATCATAGTGTTCTTTATTGGAACAGCAGCTAGATATATATAATTTTTCTCTTTATCCTCAAACTTTTTTCACTGTAGTTTTAAAGCTTTCACAAACAGTACAACTGTGAATAATACTTGGCACTTTCATCTACAAAACAGTTTACTGACATAAGGACCAAGCGTTTCAAATACGACTAGTGATTTGGGGAGGAGTGGGGGGTAAATTTGGGATACTTGAAGCACAGGCACTGGCTTCCTCCAGGCCCTGGGGGTGCTCAACTCCACTCTCCAGTTCTGCCCCCTCACCTGAGTGCGCCCCATCCCCACTCCTCCATCTCCCCTCCAGCAACTTCTGCAAGCTGCAGAACAGCTGATCGCAGCAGGCGGGAGGCACTCGGAGGGAGGGGGAGGAGTTGATCAGCAGGGCCGCTGGCAGATGGGAGGTGCTGGGAGGGAGGAGGG
This sequence comes from Eretmochelys imbricata, assembly GCF_965152235.1. Lineage (NCBI taxonomy): Eukaryota > Metazoa > Chordata > Testudines > Cheloniidae > Eretmochelys > Eretmochelys imbricata. Next base: position 316,643,482 of record NC_135572.1, read on the forward strand.
GAGCTAGCTGCCAGTGGATGCTAAGCACCCACTAATTTTTTTCCATGGGTGCTCCAGCCCTAGAGCACCCATAGAGTCAGCACCTATCACTTGAAGGGTGACCATAGGGGTCGGTACTCAGCACTTTCTGAAAATTAAGCGCCTTTAAGGAGTCTCACGTTGGCACCCAAACAATGAGGCATCCAAAAACATTAGAAAACCTTGGCCTAAAACACTAAAAGTAAGTCATATCTAAATTGTAGACGGGGTGTACGGGATAAAGCATCCGAATGACTTTTCTACAGTCACGGAGGGAAGTTAATGTCAGATCTGAGAGTAGAATGTAGTTTACTGCCTTCCAGGCCTGTGCTTAGATCACTCTTATTTTCAATACTTAAACAATATGGTTGTTCAAAACAAAGTAACCATGAAGGGCTGCATTCCATAGACATTCAGGTCCTCAGGTGATAAGATGCAGAACTTTATCTGATTTCCACAGCTTTGTACCTGAATAGATGTAAGAAACTATTATTATTATTAATTGACTGCTGACTGTGCTCTTGGCATGTGCAGACATAAATATGATCCCTGCCTCAAGGATCAGTTCACACACATACAAACAGTTCAGACATGTATCGAATGGGGGGATGAATGTGAGAGGGACTAGGAGATATTGTTTATAAGGTTTCTGGAAGAAGTGTGTTCTGAGGGGTTACCTAAAGGAGGAAAAGGAAGCCATTTGGTGCATAAGAAAGGGGAGGCTTCAGTGTATAAAAGCCAGGAGGGAAGCAGGAGTCAAGATGAGTACACGGCAAATAACACTAATGGAGTAGGATATAAAACTGAAGTCCTGACTGATTATGGTAATTAAAGAGCTCATTGCACTTTTCAAAAGGCAGAGTTAGGATGTTAATCTTGTTGTCCTGCCCTGTTCTGATTTGGCTAGTCACAGTTTCCTGTAATTTCAGTTACTACACATTGAAATGAACCGGGCAGCTCATTACTGGGCACTCCGCACTGGGCACTGATTCCCATGGCAACATCCAGCCAACTGAGGGGTCCAGAATCCCTTCAGCTCAGGAAAGGGACTTACCACCGTAGGTCAGAGGGCACGAAAGGCCACGTGGTTGGTGCAGCAGGCAGGAGTGGTAGCCTGGCGGGGAGCTGGCTGCGGAGAGAAAGCTGAGTAGCTGGAGCGCCAGGACTGAAAGGCTGAGAACCAGATTAAGAAATGGCTCATTGCTGGCAATCAAAACAGGTGGCTACATGGGAACAGCCTGCAAACAGGGCAGTTCGGTCTAAGCTAGCCAGGCAAGAGGGCTGGGCTCTGGCTGGGGGATCTGCGTGTGACTGCCTGCAGGACAGCAGTGGCCTGGGGTGAGTAATTTTGGCACCAGGCTGTAGAGGCCCCACCTCCTTACCTTACCCAAAGGTATCAGGGGCTGGGTTAGGGACTGTTTGTTTATCTTGTCTACACATAAGAGCTGTACTGCTGTAACTATACCAGTATAGTTAAAATCAGTACAACCCCCTTTGGGTGAACGCAGTTATGCTGGTATAAATGTGCATATAGCTATCCCCCTATATCCTTTATACTGGTACAAGTGCATCTACACTAGGGCTTATGCCGGGATAAATATAGCAGTAGAAAATCCACTCCCCCTAACTGACATAGTTATACTGGTGTGGACACTAGTCCTTAAAGCAATCATTAATTGCACTGTTTATTGCTGGCAGCCCTAGTAAAGCATTAGTCACTCTTTGTCAGGTTCTGTATTTATGGGAAAACACCAAGGGCTAGAGACTGAAGGGCCTACTGCTTGGAACTCCTGCAGCACTTGCCTCTCAGCGTGTAGTTCACCCAGCCCACTGCCAGCCATCTACGGGAATGGTGTACCATACCACGCACGGAGACTCCCTGCAGCAGGGTCGGTTACAATACATCGTCATTTCCTGTCCTGAACTCCTGTGTATTGTTGTACAGTGTTAAACAGCTGGCACATTCCATCCTAGAGGTGGCTGTATTTCTGCAATGGGTGAAATAATTCCTGTATTTAGTGTAAAGTGCCTTGGGATCCGGGGGGATGAAAGGTGTAAGGTATTAATATTGTTCTCTTTTGCCTTTGCCATCCACACTCATGCAATGTAGCTCTTGTTATGATAGTTAACCCTTTTTGACCCAAGCAGTTAGCCAAAATTCAGGGTCCTACAGGTTGCTTCGATTAGGAGGAGAAATTGATGATGGAGCCACGCATCTTTGAACAATTCTGTGTATTTACAAAGAACGTACAAAATACTGTTTCCCGGAACACAGGAGAAATCAAACAGGAGATGACCAATTCTTTGCTCACAGTTCCAAGCCACTTTCCTGCCAGCACTTAGTCCAAAAGCTCTCTTTCCCTAGCCTTTTCTCAGAGCCTCATTCCAGACCCTGTGCTGCTTTTGAGTATGTCCTTGGTTCTCTGCTGCTTTTCTCTCTCCTTCTCTGATGCTTCTCCTGCTTCTCTCTCTGTCTCTGTCACTCTTACACACACACACATGCACCCCTCTCCTAAAACAATACCCAGTGAACCCCTTCACTCACCCATGCCTTTCATGTGCCTTTGTTTTGAGTGGTGACATGTGCCTGTGTTATGAGTGGAGGCTTTCTGGTTCCATAAAAGAGCTTAATTGCTTCTTACATTTTTCCCAAATGAGGGGTGGCTGTTATACCCAGCAGTTTCAATGAGGTTTAATCCAACCAATAACAAAACCAAGGGGGCTCTAAGGAGCAGGAAATTCTCATGATATAACAAGGATGAGAGCTCTCTTGAGCAGAACAGTAGAAAGCTAGTTGCCATAGCAGCTGTGAATCACCTTAAGCCATAGTCACTTTGAAAAGTTAAAAATGAGAAAAAGTGTCCTTCATTGTAACTCAGGTACTTATAGAAATAGGACAGCTGCAATGAACTCTGTTGACCATCTGTGGGTGTCCACTAGGGAATTACTTTTGCGTTTAGTTGAAGTAACATACTACAGAGTGAATTGGTTTTTGGCTCTTCTCTGTTGAGAGGAAATTCACATGTGGGAAGGAGAGTTCAGTGGCATAGCCAAGATTTACAGTCTCTTTTGTATCTTCCTGAGCCTTGTGCAGCACAGAAGGCCTGAGGCCTTTTCTGGCACAAAGAGTCTAAAATATGTAAAGACCGTGTATGTGACGGTAGCTTCTGGGAATGGTTTCAGCACTTTGTATTTTCTACTTTTTTTGTGCTTGTTCATCAAAGGGTAAACATTTCAAGCTAAATTATTCAGAAGGGATTTAGGAGGTGTTTTCCTGAAGTTCTGCTGAATGTAAATGCGAAGAGAGAGAAAAATATATCAAGTATCCTGCTTTGTTTGTGTGTTTGTGTTCACTGGTTAAATTGGGATTTTTGAGGAAGGGGATTGTGTAGCTGCATGGTGTAGCCCACCGCCCCCTCAGCCAGAACAGGATCTTTCCAGGAGGCCACTGCTGCTTTGGTTTGGGAGAGGCTACCTCATAGATGGAAAAGAAAATGATGGGCAGGATCTGGGGCCACATTAAAAATCACTGGTGGCTCCACTACTAAGCCTGGTACATTGGGGGTTTTTCATCAACAAAGGTGGGGCAAAAAGTAATGTTTACACTATGGTAGTAAGAAAAAAAAGTGGTGTAGCTGGGAAGTAACTTACCAGCATCACAATACAGCATACAGACTGAACTGTTAGTAGTAAACACTCCTTTGAGAGAAATCTTCCCGAGAAGGGACTCCAAGGGAAATGGCTCCTGGAAATTTAAATCTAAATGGATACCGCCAGGTGCTAGAATTCTCTATGATTCTGTGTGCACAGTCTCCCTCCCCCGCCCCAAACAAACACATACAGACACAATTAGAAAAACATCTGTACTTCCCGGCGCTGGAGAAACCCCAGAAAAGTAGGCGAAACCCCAGGAAAGACTCCTGAATCCATGGGAGTAGACAGCAGATCCAATGCAGCAGCCTTGCTAAGCCCCACTAATGAGATGCTGGGAGTTCCATGTTGCTGATAGGTTACCTCCTGCTCCAGAGATGGGCTCCTGGAGGGTGAAGCCTTCCCTGGTTTCTTCCAGGGGACCAGCCATCTCTTCCTGCCTGTTTCACAGCATTATAAAGGTTCCGAATTTAAAATATACAAGGTCTGTAAGGCTGCTTATTACTAAGGGAGGTGAATAGGAAAGATGTAGAGTCTCCTCTCTATAGCTCAGAAACGGATCAAGAAAAATATGGGCTTCTTGTGACTCTGCACAGGAGCATAAAGGAGAATAAGTTTCCTGGGTCTGGGCATGCAGGGCTAAGTGAATGCTATATACCACTTACTCCTCCCTTAAAGCAGGTGGGCAGGGAAAGAGCAGAGCCTGGGGCTCCATTTCCCCTTTGTGTGCTAACCTAAGTGAGCCAGGGCAGGGGTCTATAAGCCAGCAGCAAATTATGAACTCTCTGGGATGTTCCGGGGATACCATCCTTAATAATAGACTGTGTCCTAAATAGTGACACAATCTGTCTTTAGGGGTTTATCGGAAGAGCTGGATCACCATTCTGACACAGTTTAACGTCTAATTTTAATTTTAACCTCTAATTAACTGTCGGCTTAGTTTAGGCCCTAATTCGGCAAGACACTTGAGAACGTGCCTAACTTTAAGCGGATGAGGAGCCCTATTGACTTCAGTGGAGCTACTCATTAGAGCTGACTGGAAGATGACAATTCTGTTTTGTGGCAGCTGTCGAGGGTTTGAAATTTATTTTCGTTCCGCACTGGAACAAAATCAAAACCTTTAGAACATTTTCATGAAAACGGAATTGTGTCAGAATGTCTGGTTTTGGATCAAAAGTGATGGCAAGTGGCTCTATTCATATATCCTGCTGGTTAGGGCACACTCCTAGGATGGGGGAAACCCTGGTTCAAGTCCCTCTTCTGCAATGAAAATCTCTGCATTGAATCAGGCATTTGAACTACTATCTTCTACATCTGGGGCTAGTGTGCTAACCACCAGGCTACAGAGCATAGGTGCTAGAGCTAGGGGTGCTGCAGTGCCCCCTGGCATGAAGTGGATTCCATTATATTCAGGGTTTACAGTTTGGTTCAATGGCTCTCAGCATCGCCACTACACAAACTGTTGCAGCACCCCTGAAACAGAGGGCATCTCTCTAAAGCTTCTTGACAAAAACTTTGTTGAAACTGATACGTCTCTGTGAAATGCTTCAGCAAAATCTCTTTTAGTCAAAAAAGTTCTGACCAGCTGTACTGCTTGTGCTTAAAGTTAGGCACATGCTTAAATATCTTGCTAAATCGGGACCTATACAATTAAAATGTCATAACTTTCTCTCAGTGTATGACTAAGTGAAAAATTGTAATTACACATTAACACTTTTCATCTGTGAGACAAAGTGGGTGAGGTAATATCTTTTATTAGTCTGACTGCTGTTGGTGAGAGACAAACTTTTGAGATTACTTAGAGATCTTCTTTGGGAAGGTTGAAAGCTTGTCTCTCTGACCAACAGAAGTTGGGCCAATAACAGATATTACCTCACCCACCTTGTCTCGAATACCCAGAGACCAAACACAGCTACAAGAAGATTGCAAACAACTTTTCACCAGTGACAATCAATCTTAAATCCTTGAGTGGTGTCTCAGGTCTACTCCGAAACCATTCTAGTAGCTATTCCCTCAAGTATGTGCTACCTCCCCGTGGGTGTTTTAGCATGTCCATATGTAGAGCCATGTTCTGCTCCCATTTATACCTCATTGAAATCACCCATTGAACCCAGTTGATAATTCAGGTGTGTACAGATCTGGGGTTTTAGTTTAGGCATTAATAGAGAGAAACAGCCTAACAAGAGGCAATGTTCCCCACAAGATTCCTCATTGAAGTCAATGGGGTTCCAAACTACAAGAGCAGACTATAGGCCATTTACTGTAAATAGATATATTAATTGTAATAAGCAGAGCTTGGATAATCTCAGAGCCTTGGGCCTGGATACTACAGTGCCTGGCACTACGTACATACAAGATATAGACCAGGGGTAGGCAACCTATGGCACGCGTGCCAAAGGCGGCATGCAAGCTGTTTTTCAGTGGCACTCACACTGCCCGGGTCCTGGCCACCGGTCCGGGGGGGCTCTGCATTTTAATTTAATTTTAAATGAAGCTTCTTAAACATTTTAAAAACTTTATTTACTTTACATACAACAATAGTTTAGTTATATATTATAGACTTATAGAAAAAGACCTTCTAAAAACGTTAAAATGTATTACTGGCACGCGAAACCTTAAATTAGAGTGAATAAATGAAGACTCAGCACACCACTTCTGAAAGGTTGCTGACCCCTGATATGGACAATGGATAGACCTCTTTTTACTTTGGATTTATTGTTTATTCACTACTTTTTCCTCCAGCTAACAGTCATTCAAAAGTGGATGTTGCAAAGAAATGTGCTCTTGTGAAAACAGGTTTCTTTTCATAACTATAGAAAAAGCACTATTTTTCATCTCAGATTTTTAACTTGTAATCACAGAACACTGGTTTCTCCTACACTGTTTCTTGTAATGTAAACAGATGTGTCCAAATCAAACCCAACATACAGTGCAACATGCAGTAGGTAACATGATAAACAATATTTTAACATTTTGTGATAGCTGGTGTTATAAAAGCAATAAACTAATTTTTTTTAAGTAAAGGGCCCGGTTTTGAGAATTTCTTTTAACATTTGGGTTAAGTAATTTGTACTTTATTTCGCTCTTCTGTTGCCAATTCTGTAAATTATTAAGCAAAACATTTTAGAAGAGGGAGTAATATAATTTGTACTTGTATTTCTCTATGAAATATGAGCAGATCTTATAATAAATTACAGTCCCAAATGCCTGCAAGAAAGAACTGTTCACTCCTACCTAACATGAGATGTTCTTATGTCCACCATTCAAATTGAGATGAAAAGATATTTACATGATTTAGAAATCTATTTTTGCTACAAACTAGACAATTACATGTCTTTATTATGATTGCTAGGTTTTTTCAAAAGCTGACAATACTACAGCAGAAGCAGAAGGGGACAATTTATGGGAAGGGAGCCAATATAATACTTAATAGCTCTTGGCATTCCCAAATCCTTTATAAAGCTTATATCACACTCTAATAGGAAACATAAAACAAAATGTATAATAGAAGAGCACATTTCATTACAAAGAACAGAGTGGGGCTGTGCTGGGTATTCAGTGCCTTGTTACGATGATGTTAAAATAGAAACATCAACAGTAAATTTTCTTTACATCAGTAATATCAAACATTTCCCTTTGGGATGAACTGAGACCAGATGTCACAGAACTATCAAAATGAGAATTCCCTGAAGTGCTTTTCTGATATTTTGGGTTTGTACTCATGCACTCTTCTGTTGCCAGCTCTCTACATTATTTAAGAAGAACATTTTAAAAAAGGAGGTGCTATAGGAAACCGGGTACACTGTGTAGTGAAATAAAGAGCCACTATTGCCACTCTAGATCACTCAGTCAATATGTATTCTGTAGTGCCGTTGATGGAAGTGTCTCATGTATTGTCAATAATGATAACAAACGAAAACTAGATTTCGAACAGAATAAAAGTAAGTAAAAAGAAAACTAATGAATGAAACCACAGTTTTATTTTTAAGAGAGTTCAAGGACACTTCTAAGACACAAGAGTAAGTAATTCCATAGATGGGAAATACAGCAAGTGAAAAGACTCAGCTTGAAATAAGAGACCAAGTGTAAGGTACTTGTAAAGGTCCTGTTTAGGAATAAAAGATTTCTCAAGGACAAATATTACCAGCAAATTACTCAAATAACCTGGATAATGACAATGCAATTGATAAAATGTTAAATCAATATGTTGTCAAACCAGTAGTAAGTCAGGTTAGTTCCTAAACTTAAAGGATATTTTTTTCAAACAGAATCTAAATTGCATTCACAATATATGTGCATGCCAGTAGGTAATTGTACACAGAATAAGTGTGTACTCACTGAAAGTAGGTAATTGTGCATACGAAAAAAATCACCTCTTTGTATCTGTGCATTGCATGGGAGCTAGTTAGGCCCCTTCTATTTAAAAATGTGGCCCAAAGGAAAGAGCTTGGATACTGTGTATGGCTAATAACTGAAAAAGGTGCATTGAAGCTTGCATAACTAACTGTAGCAGAAGGAGTCACACAGATGCCTGCAAGCAACTGACAACAAAAAATGAGAACACTGAACTGTGAAAAATAGTTCAAAGTTCTCTTTCTCAATGCCTGATTCTTGCTGTCCTGATGCAAGTATAGCTGCAGTGACTAGGATAACAGGATTGTTCTACTAATGCAAAATTACAAGGCCAAATTCTGTCCTTCCTTAAACTGAGCAACAAGGTTTCATGAGTACAGGACTCTGATTCAGTGACGCACTTAAGCATGTGCTTAAGTTAAGTACATTTTAAGTGCCTTGCTGAATCAGGGCCTAAATAGGCAGAATTTGTATTTTATTTCTGGAAACCTTGTCTATTTTTTAACTGAGTTAATGTAGTTTCAAATACTTACCCCTGTACCTGAGTCCCTATGCCAATATTTGTGCTTTAAAAGCCACATTTATTTATTTATTTTTCAAAATCTGTTCCTCTATTCTGTTGCTGGGAGAAAAGACATTCCAACCACATAGAAAAAGACTGACTGACGGCCAGATTGAGAACCTCTTATTCCCAGTGATGAGCAGTTACTCATCCAAGTAGTCCCACTGTTTGCTGGGGAATAACCAGTGGAGAGCTGGAGCCAATTCGCACCGGTTCGCACGAACCAGTTGTTAAATTTTGAAGCAGTTTTAGAACCGGTTGTTAACCTGCTTCCCTGCAGGGGGCGCTGAGGCTTTGATGGGCTCCGGCTGGGAAGTGATGTAATTCCTCCTCCGGCCACCGGGGGCGCTGCGCTGTGGGAGCCATGTGGGCTGCTGCCTGGCCCTGGACACAAGCCCTGTTGCTGCTGCTGCTCCCCCCCCGGCCCTGGGGCTCCCGCTGCTGCCTGGTGGGTCCCCGGCTGCTCTGCTGGGCCTGGGCTGTGTCCTGCTGCTCGGGCTGCTCCAAGCCGCTCTCCCCGTGAGCACCCACCACCCTGCCCGCAGCCAACCCCTGTCTCCAGCCACCCCCCCGCACCCCCTGCCCGCAGCCAGTCCCTGCTGCACCCCCTGCCCTGCCTCCAGCCACCCCCGCACCTCCTGCCTGCAGCCAGCCCCTGCCTCCAGCCACCCCCCCGCACCCCCTGCCCTGCCTCCAGCCACCCCCCCGCACCCCCTGCCCGCAGCCAGCCCCACCTCCAGCCACCCCCGCACCTCCTGCCCGCAGCCAGCCCCACCTCCAGCCACCCTCACACCTCCTGCCCACAGCCAGCCCCTGCCTGCAGCCAACCCCGCACACCCTGCCCGCAGCGAGCCGCTGCCGCACCCCCTCCCCTGCGTCCAGCCACCCCCTGCCCGCACCAGCCCCTGCCTCCAGCCACCCCCGCAACCCGTGCATGCAGCCAGTCCCTGCCGCACCCCCTGCCCTGTCTCCAGCGAATCCCTGCTGCACGCACCCCCTGCCCTGTCTCCAGCCAGCCCCTGCCGCACCCCCCTGCCTGAAGGTAGTCAGCCCCACACCCCCCATCTCCAGCCAACCCCTGCCGCACCACCCTGCAGCCCTGCCCAAAGCCGGCCAGCCAGCCCCACACCCCCTGTCTCCAGCCAGCCCCACACCACCTGCCCTGCCCACAGCCAGCCCCGCACCCTCTGCCTCCAGCTAGCCCTGGCCCATGCCCCTGTCTGCAGCTGGCCCCACGTCCACTGGTGTCCTGCAGTTCCCAGAGCAGTAACCCTGCACACCTGCTTCAATGAGGGGGGCAGGGAGCAGCTGGGACCCACACATGTGCACACTCTAGGGTGACCAGACAGCAAGTGTGAAAAATCAGGACGGGGGTGGGGGGTAATAGGAAACTATATAAGAAAAAGACCCCAAAATCAGGACTGTCCCTATAAAATCGGGACATCTGGTCACCCTAGCACACCCCCAGGGAGTGGCGGGGACCCACACGTGTGAAACGGAGCTCATTTCTAGTTCAAGCCCATCTTTTTAAAGAAGAACTTTAGGCAGGGTTAACATACATCTGTATTTTCCCGGACATGTCATACTTTTTGGTTCTTAAATCGCTGTCCAAGAAAATATGGACATATGGTAACCCTACTGGTACAAAAAATACATACTGGGGCACATCCCTTAAACCGGAACTTTTTATAGGGAACCGGTTGTTAAGATTTTGGCAGCTCATCACTGGGAATAACCCCTCACCAGTGAAAGGAATTCACAATCAGGCCGTAACTGATTAGATGGGGATACAGTGAAACTGACTATGCGCAAAGTGCCATCAACTGCACAAGTAAATAAACTGAAACATAGAGAAAAGTCTGAGCTCTCAAAAAGTTTCCGTTAAGGTAATCTTAGGTAATACTTCAAATGATAAGACATACAATCAGTTTAGGATTCACTTAAGTCTGAAAATCCGTATTACTTTAACCAAATATATATCTTTTTCAGTTTAACCTTGTTTAAATTGATTTTCTTATTGCAGTTACTCATACATTGTAGCCAGAGTCAAGGGTACATATAATGCCTGGTTTTCAAACCTAACTGAAATTTAGACTTTGCTCCTTACCCAGTTATTTATCTATCACCAACAGTGTGTTGTTAGCCCAAAATTTGATGGGCATAATAGAGCCACAGGCATTAAAATCCCCAGGATTATACATCATTCAAATTTAATTCATTCAAATATAAATTTGATTGATGTTTTTGTGTGGCAGTAAAATAAACAGAGCTACAACGTTTGTCTCTATTTGAACTTTCCCAAAGTTCGAAGGTATTCAGATGAGATGCGAATTGGTTTGCCCTCATAGGCAGTGGTGAGCTGGAGCCGGTTCGCTGGAACCGGTTGTTAAATTTAGAAGCCCTTTTAGAACCAGTTGTCCTGCGAGGGACAACCGGTTCTAAAAGGGCTTCTAAATTTAACAACTGGCCAAAAGTGGTGCCTTGGTGCAGAGCACCCACCAGCAGCTCTCCTCCCGACCCCAACTCACCTCCGCTCTGCCTCCACTCCTGAGTTACGCTCCGCCCTGCTCTGCTTCTCCGCCCCGCCCCCCAGCTTCCTGCGAATCAGCTGTTCGTGCGGGAAGCCTGGGAGAGCTGAGAAGCAGTCGGCAGCTTCGCGCTCAGGCCCAAGGAGGCGGAGGTGGAGCGGAGGTGAGCTGGGGGAGGGGGGCACGAGGAGGGCCACCTGCGCCACAGCAGGTAACCCGGGGGGGGCGCACAGGGGAACCGCTCCTCTTCCCAGCTCACCTCCGCCTCCCTGGGCCTGAGCGCAAAGCTGCCGCCTGCTTCTCACCCCCCCAGGCTTCCCGTGCGAACAGCTGATTTGTGGGGAGGGGGAGGCAGGGGGTGGAGAAACAGAGCGGGGCGGCGCGTTCAGGGGTGGAGGCGGAGCGAAGGTGAGCTGCGGCCAGGTATGGGGCAGGGAGCTGCTGGTGGGTACTCTGCACCCACCAAATTCTCCCCGTGGGGGCTCCACGTTTGATGTGATCAGTGGGGGGAGCGGCTGCTCCCCCTGCTTCCCCCCTAGCTATGCTACCCCACCCCTAGGAGCCAGAGAGACCTGCTGGATACTTCCTGGGAGCCGCTCCAGGTAAGCACCGCCATGACTCCCCACTTCACCCCCCAGCAGGTCCCTCTTTCTCTTAGGGGCGGGGCAGGGTGGGCACCCACTACGGTGGCCCACGAGACCCTCCTGCCCAGATCCAGGGGCAGTCAGGGGACAGGGGAGAGGGGTGGACGGGGCCAGGGTCCGGGGGGGCGGGCCATGAGCCCCTCGTGGGGTGAGGAGGGAACCGATTCTTAAGATTTTGGTAGCTCATCACTGCTCATAGGGTATACTGCAATTAGCACCCATGGCTGGCCTGTGCCAACTGATTTGGGCTAAGGGGCTGTTGAATTGTGGTGTAGCTCAAGCACTGTGAACCCAAGTCGGCTAGCTCGTGCCAGCTGTGGATTTGTAATTGCAGTGTAGACATACATACTTCGAAAGATGAGATGTAACTTGGCTGAGTCCAATGGACATATTGTTAAGTGTACTTTAATGGCTCTGTCACATGACAGGAGTCGGGTTTAAAAGGCCTTTGTCTATGTTACGTGACAGAAGTCAGTTTTCATTAACTTCAGTGTTACTTTTACAAGGGCCAGCTACCATGTTTGGACCTGGACTTCCCAAAGTATGAGATGTTGGAATCTATACTTCATTTTATGCCCAGTTCTACAGACAAGATAGGCATGGGTTGGTGACTGCTGCTTCTCATTTGAGAAATCTGGGACTATTGCTGGTCCACCCCTCCTCCACTGTGGTGGGGGGGTACACACATTTTTGCCCTCTAAAGTAAACATTTATGGCATTGATTCAAGATTTTAATTCTAAACACATTCATATGGCACCAGGAAGTCAAGACAAGGCTCTTGGCCAACAGATCTTCAGGGCAAATAATCACAGAGTAAACCTGGAAGCAAGAGGGTATAACCATATGACCACCAGTTCTCACACACAAAATTCACTACATATATATGATACGAGGCTGGGGTATTATGGGGGGAAGTAAATGATATATTCTTTGTTTCTGCAAAGGTCTACAACAATTTATTACGTTAACAGTGAAGATGGTAGAATATACCTACGACAAAGCTGATCTATACTACAAACAAGAGATTTGAGAACAAAGCCTTCTGGGATACTTGCAACAGTGGATTGAGTGCAAAAATTGGCACCTCACTGAACACAAATTCCTTGCAACTGGATAGGTCAAGAGATACACTTTAACCTCAAAGCCATTTATTCAAATCCAGGTCAGCATAAAAAATATTGCCACCTGATGGCTGTTTGATGGCGTTTGTGATTCATGGTATCAGTCCAGTTGCCAGTGCATAAGTAAATTTGGCAAAATCCAACCTCACAATGGGCGCTAGTTAGCTCCCTTGTTTGTAGTTTTGGAGGAGATGCCAAGTAATGAATGAGTGTAGAGACTGGTCACTAAACTAGTTGCTCATTCTGGCAGATGGATTGTGGGCCAGGCATGAAGCACATTAACTGTGCAATGTGGAGAAGTGTCCACAGACACTGCCACGCTGTATCTGCTCAGGTTTCAGAGTAACAGCCGTGTTAGTCTGTATTCGCAAAAAGAAAAGGAGTACTTGTGGCACCTTAGAGACTAACCAATTTATTTGAGCATGAGCTTTCGTGAGCTACAGCTCTCACGAAAGCTCATGCTCAAATAAATTGGTTAGTCTCTAAGGTGCCACAAGTACTCCTTTTCTTTTTGTATCTGCTCAGTAGATAAATACATGCCTTCAGTCTCAAGGGTTGTCAGTCTGGTACCATTCACCAGCAATCAATTCACATAAATCTCAGTAAATGAGTTGAGTAGGAGCTGTACCAAGAGAGAACAGTGTCAAGAGACTCAAGGAGAAATGATGGATCATTTCTGTCAAAAACGTTTGTGGTGTCTGGAAGGACAGTTGCAGACGAAACCCATGGATCAGCATTACGCAACGAAGGGAGAGAGAATTTTTATCAGTACTGACTACAGGGTGAGGGAGGGTGGGAGAAATCTCACTGTCATATAATCTTGCTGAAAGTCATTTGTGCCAGTTTGAGGAAAAGCAAAACACTTTGCAGTTCCACCTTGAATTTGTCTATGAAAACAGAAGGAGGGTTTTGCTGGTGAAAATTGTGGGGTTTACCAGGAAAAGCTGTGGCTTGCTGCCAGAAAATGTTGGGGGAAACAAGGTAGGTGAGGTAACGTCTTTTATTGGACCAACTTTTGTGGTGAGGAAGACATGCTTTCAAGCTTACACAGAGCTCTTCAGGTCTGGGAAACGTACCCAGAAATGCTGACATTCCGGGGGGGCTGGGAGGGAGGAGAAAGGGTGGGAAGCCCCATTAATTTGCATGATGCTTTTCAGAAATAAGAAGGCATTGCCCCTGCAATGAACGCTTAGTAAACTAAGAGCTGATCTTGTTTTCAGGTCCTAAAAGGAGACAAACATCAAAACGCAGCTAGCCCTCAAAGAAAGCGTTTGAGAAGGGAGAGACAAGGACTAAAACAATAAATAAAAAGCTGTGAGTCAGAGCACGTTGTTCTTGAAGGGCTGATATTTTTTTGGAGTCAGCCATGACTTCAGGCAGGTTTTGCATCTAGTGCTGAACTTGCACCTCTGCTACACTGGCCTGTGGGCCCTTGCAGTAGTGATGGCACATGCCCACCCCTTTGCAGAACATCCCAAAGCTGGCTCAGTGGCTCCAGCCAAGGGCCTTTAGTACCTGCACTATCCCCTGCTGGGGGGGATATTCAGCCCTTTTCTGCAGCAGCAGGAAGAAACAGAAGGACAAGCACCCTCAGGGACTAGGAGGAAATTGATAGAAAGATACTAAAATCTTCTGGGGAAAAAAATCTTTTTATGTCAGTACAAATCTGAGACAAGGATACAGTGATGTAAGAGAGTTAGCAGGAGGATTCATAATGAAAAAGGCAAGAAAAAGAACAGACAACTTAACTGGGAAATGCTCAACGATAAATTCCTCAGGGGAAGAACTAGAGGAGAAAGATGTTTTGAAAAGGACAGCAACCTTCCCCATACTGACTAGTCAGGTCTGGGGAAAAGGGGAGATATTCTTGTTCTAAAACATGTTGTCTAATAGTAAGAGCGTCTTCATTTCATAACAGTGGGAAATAATTGGAAACGTATGAAGTAATTGTTGCTGTGCCCCCTGCTCTCTCAGAGGCTCCAGTTCAGCAAAGCAGATGCCTAAGTCCATCGCTATTCAGCAAAGTGCCTAAGCCAGCGGTTCTCAAACTGGGTCAGGACCCCAAAGTGGGTTGTGACCTCATTTTAATGGGGTTACCAAGGCTGGCTTAGACTTGCTGTGGCCCAGGGCTGAAGCCCGAGCCCCAGGGCAGAAGCTGAAGCCCCAGGGCTTCAGCCTTGGGCAACGGGGCTCAGGTTATAGGCCTCCTGCCAGGGACTGAAGCCCTTGGGCTTTGGCACCCCCTGCCTGGGGTGGTGGGCTTGGGTGGGCTCAGGCTTTGGTCCTCCCTCCTGGGGGTTGTATAATAATTTTTGTTGTCAGAAAGGGGTCATGGTGCAATGAAGGTTGAGAACCACTGGCCTAAGCATATGCTTACATTTAAGGACAAGCAACCTAACCCAACCCTCCTGCTCCCTTTCCCTCCCAGCCTCTTTACCTCAGCTTCACTGCACACTTGCCCCTCTTACCCTGTTCTCCTCTGCCTTCTTCCACTCTCCCCCTTTTCTTTCCGTTTAGCAAAGCCCCTCTTAAGCAAACCCACCCACCCCCAAAAAATAAAAAGTGGAAACAAGGTGTGATTTGCTGCCATCATATTGTTCACTCTGTTTGTATGTTCTACCCCTTTCCGCACCCTGTGGTCTGTCTTGTCTGTTCAGATTATAAGCTTTTCCAGGTAGGGACTAAACTCTGCGTTTAGACAGCGCTTAACACAACAAGGCCCTGTTCTTGGTTGGCCTTTCAGCACAACGGTAATAAATATGTTAAATAATAAAAGTAATAACATGCTTAAGTCCCACTGAAGTCAATAGGACTTAAGCTCATGACTAAAAGTTAAGCATGTGTTTAAGTGGTTTGCTGGACAGGGATGGACCGCTGAATTGGAACCTAACGGGCCTCATGCTGGCTCCACTGAAGTCAGTGAAAAGGTTCCCATTGATCTAAATAGGAGATGCATCTGTAGTCCACCTCAGCTCTGGCTATTGCCTGTTCTAGGGAGCTTTTTCAAACCCAACTCTGCCCCCAGTACAGGTTGGGTCTGAATCTGATGTTGCTAGTTTTGTGTAAGATATTACATGGGGTAATATATTTTATACATCTCTCTCTCTGTTCTGTCACTGGAATTAATCCATGTTTGTAAAGGAAGTTAGTTTGATCAGTTTGCTGAGTTCTTCCTCTAATATTTGTGCGAATTTAAAGGGAGGTGGAGTGTGAGCCGGAGACATTCCCATATGCTGTAAAACAATCCATACACCACACTCACCTTCTGCCTGAAGTTTAATATTATTAACTGATGAATGAACAATAGGAAATCATAGTCCAGTCCAACCCTCCTCCCAGCTTTGACTGCTCCCAGCTTTTCCACCTACCCACTAGGTCCTGTCTGCCTAAGAATCAGTCAGTCACATCAGCAGCTGGCATAAATCAACATAACTCCATGGATTTCAATAGAGTTACACTCGCACTGACTAAAGATCTGACCCATTATTTCTCTTTCAGGGCAGCCCAGCTGTGAAGCCTTCCTGGAGGGCCTGCCCCCAAGTTCAATATTGTTGACAGTGGCTGTGGGGCAGCTGTATCTCCTGTCTCTAGGACAGGGCATTAACCCCCTCTTGCCCTTGTCTATTATAGGATGGTCACCCTTGTGACATGGGGCATATGAAAAGTGAGATTCCATGTCCCCATCTTCGGTGTGGCCATTTAGCTCAGGACAGATAACAGAGATTTGAATAGACTACGTTTCCACAAGGAAGGCTTGGGACCTTCTCTAGCAATCTGTTACAACATTATTTTGCATAAAAATGCAGGGGGAGGCACTGAAATTATTGTTCCTCAATTGAATGTGACTGAAAATTGATACCCAGTGTTAGGCAACAGTTTAACTTTGTTGCCTAATGTTACACTGCTGCCTAATGCTTATAAAAAAAATGAGGGGATAATAGAAAGTGTTAGAAAACTCACAGCAGCCTTAACTGAGCATAGTACTTTTTTCACAGGAAAATAAAAATACTGTGAAATTATTTTAATAACTCTAATCTGTGACTTTTGTGTTTCATGTCAGGGCAAAAGTGATACTCATCTGGCATATTGATCCCCCCTCAAAACATTATCTTGGCTATCAATAATAGTTCTGCTTCAATGGTGGTTTCAGCTGTTTTTCAGTTGCTTGCATGCAGTTTTGTTAGGTCAGGATCCACTGGAGAAATCTGTTCCACCTCCTAGAGTCACTCTTATTTGGAAACCTAATTTAAAAATTTCCCCCAACATCTTTGCTGGCATATTTAGTACAATTCTCTGCCACCTTCGTTCAGCAATGATTTTAGGTAGTCCTTTGAGAGGTTCAAGACCCTGCTCTACAAGCTCGAGTTGAGACAAGTTCTCAGCAGAACAGTTTCCATCAGAAAATGCTGATTTGATGAAGCTGAAACATTTTGCAGGAATGTATCAGTTTCTTCAAAATAATTGAAATGTTTAATCTTAATAAGGTTGAAATATTTCATTTCAGCTTTATCCTTTCAATTTACATAACATTTTATAATATAATATAAAATTAGAAGTGTTTTGACTTTCATATTATATTACAAAATATAAAGTAATATAACAAAAGTTGAAATGAAACATTTTGACCCTGAAATACTTTGATAAGGTCAGAGTGAAATATTTCAGAATATTTTGTGTCGCAAAAGATTCTGAGATTGACTTTTCGTCTTGCCTCCAGACAAAACCATATTTCAAAATCTTGGAATTTCAAGAGGGATGAAAAATTCCATTTACCATCCAGCTCTAGTCTCAACACATAGATTATGGGAAGTTTGAAGAAGAAAGTAATGTTATGCTACTCTAACTAAAAAGTGCACATTTCCCAGATTTAGTGATAGCCATTTATATTCCTGAAGAGCTATTTACTCTAAAATGTTAGTTATTTTTGTTCTGACATGATTGCAGTGTTCCATGAAAAAATTACACAACAGTCAATCTTTTAATGATTATTACTGAGATCAAATGAAACATTTTGTGGTTCACGCACAGCCATGTAAGTCAAGAGTTGCAAATTTTACATTTAACCTTGCTATTGATCTGTCTGTGTGATATGGGGCAAGTTACTAAATCAGCACCCCCTAAGGATCAGGCCCCTAACTGGTATTTCTATTAATTTTAGCAAATGGTAACAAAAAATGAATTAAACTGAAGCACTGAAGGACTAAGGACAAAGGTCTTAATCTTGTCTCAGACTCCAATTACAAGAGACAGAAGAGCATTCCGTACCAGCAATGAGTAGCATAGCAGATACCCTTTCACTAATATCATCTGAAACCAGGATATGCACCTAAACCCCTTGCTAGAGAAGACAGCTTACTTCTTTCCAAGAGTTCTCAGCAGTGTAAAAGCACTGATGTACGAACAGGAAAAACAATTATAAGAAAGATTAAAAGAAATTTAATAATTCCTTTAGAACTGCTCTCATTGATGTTCCTTAGTGCCCCTCCTGACTTGTTTCTACAGATTTTGTCTTATTCTAGTATCAATCTCAGCCACAGAGTCTCCCTGCAGAGTGCCACATCCATTCTCAATTAAAAGAACAGCAGACAGCTGTAGAACCTGTTATAAAGCAAACCCACAAATCTTGCTAGCTACTCATGCTTTTTGTTTTCAGACTTTTGTAGTTTTCCTCAGATGTAGGCGAGCACACTTTGGGGCAAAGGGATACATAGCATGAAGAGAAAAAACATTACAAGAGGAATACACATTGGAGGAGGCTGTGCAGCTCATGGTGAAAGGCCCACAGTAGTAAATAATGGATAGAGCTGGGCAGAACATTTTTGACTAAATGCAATTTCTTCAAAAGATGCTATTTTGCCAAAGCTGAAATGTTCCACGGAGATGTATCAGTTTTGATGACATTTTCTCTGGGTAAGAGAGAGGGAAGGAGACTCTGTAGCCTGCTGGTTCAGGTACTGGCATGACAGATCCTGATTTAGGTCCCTGCACTGCCTGATTTGGAGTATCAGGATCGAAAACCACTCTGCTCTGACTCAGGCAGAGCCAGGACTTGAACATCTCAGGCCAGTGCTATAAACTGCCCCCACTCCATTTCCTGAATTGAACAGCTCAGGTTTTTATCCACAAACACAATTCCATTTTCACGAAATCATTCCAAACCCTTTTGGTTTCATTCCCATTTGGAAAATTTCAAAACTTGGAAGTTCCTGTGAAATGGACTTGTCAGTCCTCTGATCAGCTCTAATGGGCACTCACATTTATGAAACTATGGAAGTTATTTTTTAAACAAGGAATTTAGTCTTTTACATTCTTAACACTCAAAAGGACTTGGTAACAATAGCCTTGCAGCTGGAGTGTTCACAAACTCTTAGCAGGGACAGGTAAAAGGAGCAGGAACTTGAAAGTAGGCCCTATTTGCACAGAGGACCAGGTTTATTCACCTGAGAGTATAGGGCTTAAAACCTTGTGCAAGAGAGGCCTTAGTCATTTTGCTGGCTGGGGCAGAATTTTTTTTTGGCAGGCTGCCCCCACCCCCAATAGTTGAGGCAAAAAAGAAAACAAGATGCCAGCCAATTGAGAGCAGAGGGGGATAAAAACCAAGCTGCCCTGCTCACCCACCACTAGAACTAGCCCTGACTTTGTGATACAAAACAACAAACACCTGGATTATCTCTTTCTTGGGTTACATGATGTATGTAAGGAATCCATCCTTTCTCTGTCTTGAACAGATCTTACTTGGTGATGGCTCTTAAAGCTTTTTACCTTCGGCTGCTATTTGGGTTACAGGAAATTCTTCTATTGCTGAAACAATTTAAGCAATATGATCTTTCAGATTGTCTCCTATACAAGTAGACATCACACCTGACTCTTCTTAGCTTTCAGAAAAAAGGTTAGAGGTAACACGTTAAGGATGTTGCAGTCAAAACAGCTGTTTGCCAACTGGACCGCTTGAGCATATCCAGCTAGCAACTGTAATGAGAGATACCTTCTTCCAACTTCTGACTCTCAGATGAAGATCTAGTCACGATGATCCATGTGCAGCTAAGCTTGTTTGGGGCTGCAGGTGGAAGAAACACAAAATCTCCAGCTTGCGTAGTATACACAGCCCATTTCCTTAACAGAAATAGTGCAGAGAACTCATCATACCAGTGCTCTGCACCCACAATTGGCTCCCAGTTCATTTCATTGTCAATCTACAGTTCTAGGATGCCAAACATCCTCATTAGATTGTGATCAGCTGCGTCTCCATTAATGATCCATTTAGCTGCATTCCTCTGCGACAGTTTATCCAATAGGGTCCAAGGAGGAGCTCTGAAAAGGAGCTAGAACAGCCTTGGTGCAGGGCCCCAAGCATGAAACAACCTAACCAGGGAGAGTAAAACATGCCTGTTGCACGGCACCCTGCCCTGTAGTGTCTCCTCTTGACCTAGCATGGCACTGCAAGCATGCGCTGTCTTAAATTTCCTCCTCTCAGGGACCCTTAAGAAACACACACAGCCCAAAAGGGTGTCAGACAAAATTCCCCTGTTGGGTTCTGCTTTATTAAATACAAATAAACCAGAGGCATAGCCATGGGTGGGCCTTGGTGGGCCCACCCCATTAGCACCCAGGCTCACCCAAAATTCACCTGCTCCTGCTCCACATCCCCTGTCTTGTGCCCACCACCCTGCTCAAAGTATCTGCTGTCAGTCAGAGAGGGAGGAGATGCACCTGGTCCCCTCCTGTCCCAACCCAGAACCAGGTTCTCTCCTTGACAGACACACCTGGCCAGGCTTGGGACACCTCCAGAGTGTGGCTGGTGAGGAAGATGCAGAGCAAGGACAGGAAGGAGAGCCTGACTCCAGAGACCTGGATCGTTCCTTCAGTCAGCTCACTGGTGAGTCCTGCCTAGGGGAATGGGGGGAACAGGTGCAGCATTGAGTTATCAATAAAGTGTGGGGCACAGCCTGGCCAGGGCTTCACTCTCTAACCTTGCCCCACACTTTATTGATAACTCAATAACTGGGGGCAGGGCAGAGATTCATTGCAGGGCAGGTACTTCCCAACTGCCTCCAGAGACAGCAACACAGCTCAGGACTCTTCCCTTTCCTGACACCATTCCCTCTCTGCCCTCACCTCCTCAGGACCATCTGTGGCTACCGCCCTGGAAATCTGGACAAACACAAAGATTCCCCTCCTCCCCCACCATGCAGGAGTAAGGAAGTTTGGTTTCCAAGTCTCTGGATTTGCCCTGGTGACATTGGGTAGGCCCCAACTTATGGTGGATGGCTAAATTTCTGCTTTGAGCTACCTCACTGGAATAAGTTTGAAATAAAAGCTCTCCCTTTAGGCTTGGGTTGAAAACCCCTCCTCCTTGGGGCTTGTGATTCTCTTGGAACTCCTCTCCCTGACAAGGCTTCTATATGAGTATCTCCCTGCAACTGAGCCCCAGCGGCCTTTGATCAGGGTCAGGTGCTCATTATTCAATTTATTGCCTAGATAGGCTAGTTTTCCTTAAATTAGCTCTTATAGGTAGCCTGCGCCTAGACTCTCCTTAAAGGGGCCAGCAACTCTGTGACAGTGCCCAAACCTGAGCATTTTCAGAGCAGCCTGTTTCATGTTTTCCAAAGACTCCTCTCAGTAAGTCGCATTAACAAGAGGAAAATGAAGCAAAAAACAAAAGATGCCAAATCTGGAAGAAGCAAAAAGCAATTTTCATTATGGTGTCCCCAGTTGCCGGGTGTCCACCTGAAGAGTGGACAACCCTCCAAGCCCTGTACCTGATGAGGGTGGCTCAAACTGCCTACTGGGGGCTTCCAAACGACAAGGCCTGGGACTTATGGACAGGTGCAGGCCACCATCCTCAATGCTTTGGACATTATTTTGGAGATATTCCAACAACGGTTTCAAGGAAAAGTCTACTCGGCGGGTGCCTGACCCTGGGTCGTAGCCCAGGAACTGAAGGACACCTGCTGGTGATGCCTGCAACCCAAGAGGCATTCCAGGAGTGACGTTGCTGAACAGATCACCATGGAGCAGTTCATGCATATCCTCCCACCCCAAGGGACAGCCTGGGTGCCTTGACACCGGCCTGCTATGCTCAGTGTGGCTGTTGGTTTGATGGAGGACTTCCTGGCTACTGAAGTTCCTGTTGAGCTGAGAGTCTGGACCCTGGCAACAGGACTGACCACCCCGGGTCCAGAGAAGAAGTCCAGGCCCAAGGCTGATGTACAACCTGGACCCTGGAGACATGATGGTTGGGTGAGCGACGCTCCTTGCCGACCTTATCCTGCATTCCAGGGAGCCCCACGCTGCCCCAACTAGGGGCAGCAGGTTGTCTAACCCAAGTCAGCCCAACCCCCTGGCTGAGGTGGCCACCCACTTGGCATGCCCAGAATTCGGGCCCTGCTTTGCTTGTGGCCGGTTTGGACACCTGCAACGAGACTGCCCAGACATGGATTATAGCTGTGGCCAGGTCTACATGGGAGAATCCCATGCCTGCTGGCAACCCGCTCCAAAATTCATGACCCCTGTGGAGGTAGGATGGATACAGGTCACTGGCCTCATAGACTAGGGCTATGGACAGACCCTCATCTGCCAGAAGCTCACCCCTGACCCCGAGCAGGTGCTTAGAAAAATAAGACTGCAGTGTACTCACTGGGATGTGAGACTGTATCCCAGTGCCTGGAACCCCTGACCAGAAATGGAGTGACCTGGGTGATGACGGTGGAGTTGGTCCCCACGCTCGCCTATCCCATCATCCTCAGCCACAACTGGGTGGGGTTTGCAGAACTGCTTAGGGGCTCAAACCTCAGGGCTTTCCCTACTCAGGAAGGCCTCAAGTGGGATCTGCCTGAGGAAGACAATGAGTAACCCAGGAGGCAGGACACCTCAGTTGAGCCTATGAAAAGTTGGCCTGCGTCAACAAAGAGGTGACTGAGCCAGTTGGGTGGGCCAGTGGCCCTGCTTTGACCTGAGAAGCAACCGCTGTAGCACATTGACCAAGACCCGTGAAGTCCGGACCCAGCCACTGGTGGGCTGTTCTGAGATATACCTATGACATCCCAGCAGTCAGTCATCTGGAGCACAAGAAGATCCTGGCTTGGGTCCTGGCCCATTTTTTCTGGCCAGGGTCCACCACAAGGTGAAGGATTACTGTAACTTGTGTCCCAAGCGTCAGCTCATGGCTCCCCTGGGAGTGCGGAAGGTCCCCTTGGTGCCCTTACCCATGGTCAGGGTCCCCTTCGAGCAGTTCACTAAGGATCTGGTGGGACCTCTCCCGAAGAGTAGTGCCAGCTACCGATACATTCTCGTCTTGACAGATTATGCCATCCATTTCCCCGAGGCCATCCCCTTACAAAATGCAAATGGCCGCACCATTGCAGCTGAACTCATGAAGTTTTTCACCTGGGTGGGACTCCCCTCCTCACCGACCACCAGCTTCACCTGCAGGCTGGTCTGCCAGGTGTATACATTGTTGGGGATCAAGCTACAGACCTCGGTGTATCACCCCCAGATGGATGGGTTGGTCAAGTGTTTCAACTGGACCTTAAAAGAGATGCTCTGTAAGTTTCCCCTGCAGGAACACCACCCATAGGAACAACTGATCCCACCTTTGCTGTTAGCTATTATGAAAGTGCTCCAAGCATCCACAAAGTTCTTGCCCTTCAAATTATTGTATGGCTGAAATTCCTGTGGGCTGTTGGACCTAATGAGGGTGGCTTTGGAGCACACCCTGTCAAAGAGTCAGGGACTCTTGCAGTATGTCATTCAGTTACAGGAGTGCATGGTCCAGGTGGGGGACCTTGCAAAGGAGAATCTGCAGGCGGCCCAAGAGGTGCAAGAATATACCTACTACCGGGGAGCCCGGGTTTGCACCTTTGAGCCCAGCGACTGGGTACTCCTTCTACTCCCCTCGAAGGAATCGAAGCTCCTAGCCTGCTGGCAGGGCCCCTACAAAGTAATCTGCCAGAAGAAGAAACAAATCTACCATGTGAACCTCCTGAAACCCTGGTGGGAATGCAAGGGGCTGCTGATCATCCCGTATCCCCCGAACTAGCTCTAGGGCTACAGGTCTCTGAGGCCACCAACTCTGAGGAGCCACAGTTGGGTGACACCCTAATCACAAAGCAGTGGAAACAAATCCACAGAGTGTTATAAGCCTTCTCCAAGACCTTAACTGCAGTGCCCAGCCAGACATCCCTGGTCCAGCATGCTGTGCTGGAAAACACAGCCTCTCCCGCAGCAGATATAGGAAGCCATGGAGAAGGAAGTCCAGGCAATTGTAGAACTAGGGGTTGTAGAATGGTCACAGAGCAAGTGGCACAGCACCATTGTGCTGGTCCTGAAGCCTGGAGCCCTCTGGTTCTGCATCGACTTCTGGACGGTGAATGTAATCTCAAAGTTTGATGCCTACCAAATTACCTGGATTGATGAACTCCTTGACCATCTCAGGGAATCTTGGTACATCACAACCCTTGATCTCACGAAGGGCTACTGGCAAATCACCTGGGCCTGAGGTCCAGGGAGAAGACAGTGTTTGCCACCCCGACAGGACTCTATCACTTCACTCAAATGCCCTTCAACCTTCACTGAGCCCCAGCGACCTTCCAGCTGATGATGGACTGCCTCCTATGGCGTACACTGCAGCCTACTTGGATGATGTAGTACTGTACAGCCAGTGCTAGTAGGACCTTTTAAACCAGGTGGTGGCCATCTTTTGGGCCCTATGAGCCACTGGGCTAACAGCGAACCCCCAAAATACCAAATCAGGTGGCAAGAAACCACCTACCTGGGACACACCCTGCAGGGGGTGGGGGCAAGTACACCCTCTCGTGGGGAAGGTCCAATTCCTGCAGGCCTGTCCTGCCCCGACCATGAAGAGGCAGGTGCGGCAGTTCCTGTGGCTGGATGGGTATTACCAATGATTCATGCCCCTGTTTGCTTCAATTGCAGCCCCCCTGACTGAGCTCCTCACCAAGGGCAGCCCCAGTCAAGTATGCTGGACAGTGGAGTGTGAAGACTTCCAGACCCTCAAGATCACCTCTACTGATATAGTATAAATGGGTGGCATCTAATTTGAGCATCTTTGCTTTGAACCTCTTGCTGTCATAACACTTATGAGAGAACTCCACTGTACCATAATGCAGATATTGATGACAGTTATTGATTTAGAAAAAAAATTAGGTCAGTTAACATCAATCTATTAGGCTCTGAGTATACTTTCATAGGCAGTTTCAGTATTACAGCTACTCACCTCATGATGGGCTGTAGTATGCCGTTTAGAATTACGCCTAAATAAATACTTCTTACAGCATTCACATCTCCACAGCTCAAATTCCATGTTCTTTACCTGACAATAAAATAACCACTGCAATTATGATTGGATTATGCTGTAACACAATAGAAACTACTGTGCATTTATGCATGCTCAGGCTAATTACATCTATAATAAATAACCAGCCACTGTGAATTACAGGGGTCTAATCCTATCAAGGAGTCTCAATAATGTCAGAAGCCAGGAGACCAAAGCTCAAGTGGTTTGTGCAGTTACCTGAGCTCCTAAATGGAATTACAGTTTCATAATTCAAAATAGGTTTTTTTTATATGTTTCATACAGTGCATGAATCTGAGCCCGGATCCATGCTCTGCACCATCTGCCTGTCTTCCAGCCTCCACAGAGCATTTCCATAGCTCCTCTCCCACCAAGCTCCTTGGGATGTCTCTTGGATCCCTCCCCTGCATCAACTCCCAGGGCTTCTCTATTCCTCTGTGCCTTCACAAAGTATTACTGCCTCGCCCCCACCCACTGCTGCTTCTTCTCTACAAGCTCCTGCTACACCGTCTTCCCTAGCTCCTTCTCAGCCTGTCTTCTTCCCCCACAGCTGCTTCTCCATATCTAGAATAGCTCCACCTTCTGCTCTAGGGGTTCTCTATGTTCTCCTGCTCTATCACTCACTATTGCTAGTTCAGCAGACAGCTTCTGAATATACTACTGCCGTCCATGTCAAAGTAACCCCACCTTTTCAATGGGACTATTTTATTCAAGGATGTAAATGCCTTGGGTCAGATCCTCCACAGTTATACCAGTGCAAACTCATTGAAAAAAATAAGGTTGTACTGGTGCAATGAGGAGAATAGGGCTAGTGTGTTGAATTTATGTATCCTCTGCATTTTAAGGATGGGCAACATGTGCACTTGCCTAGACAGATCTGAAGGGCTAGCCATCGTTGAACATGTCAAAAGACAGAAGTCACACTACATATTTGATCTTAAGTATTTAATGCCATGAACCATGACTCACCATTAAAGTTTCATCACAGTGGGAAGTTTGAATCAGGAACTGTTTGTTCTTTCACTGCAGATCTTGATGTATCACAGGTGTTCCCAATAAACCAAGAGGAGGTGGCAAAGAAAGAACACTATTTTGCTACGCATTTATATAGTGGATTCTGTATCAGAGAGCTAACTGCAGATATTCAGAGGTGCTGATCACCCATATTTAAATCAATAGCTGCTGTGAGTGCTAAGCACCTTTGAAAATCAGACCCTATTGGCTTGTTCAGGCTCCCATTGTTGTTAATGACAAAAACTCCCATGGACTTCAATGGAGCAGGATGAAAACCTTTATAGGTGACCTTTATAGTTTCAAGTTCATGAATGTAAAGCTGTTTGAAGTTACAGATAAAACAAATGACAGTGTTTGGAACTTTGCCAATAAGAGCTCCATTTATTAATCACATTATTCCCTCTTCAAGAAAACAAACATGTTATAACATCTTTGGTTTACTAATTGTGGTTGCTCAATGAGTCTTTTTTAGGAATTTTATGCAACACACCCTGTTTGTTTCCATTAAAGGACCCACACTTTCAAAACCAAACTAAATGTGGGTTATAGATACACTAGATATTAGAATGCATTGACAAGTGGGATCTATGGAATGGCTGCACAGGACCCTTTGTGACTCATAGATTCACACAGTTTAAGGCTAGAGGGGACTATTATGATCAGCTAGTCTGACCTCCTGCATAGCTCATAACTAGTCTTGGGAGATGATACAAGCAATTTATCAGGGCAGAACAGCCATGTCGACTGCAGTGTGAGGCAGCAGAGAAAGTCTGAGAGAACTGAGCACAGGCACAGCAACAGGAGGAAACTGAGGTGATGCTAGTGTGTGGAAGGAAGGTGGCAGTATTAGAATCTGGGAAGAAGAGTGGAGAAACAGAAGTAGAAAAAGCTCACTCTGGGTATGTCTACACTGCACACTTAGGCCAGGCTTTGATTTAGGTTTGAGCCCAAGTCCCCACACAAATCAGTCTGACTCAGTCAGCAAGCACTAGGAACACTAGGAACTAGGACCCTGCTAGAGGGGATGGGTCAGAGCCTGAGTCCTGCTGTGACTCAGGTGTGAGGCCTGTCATTTTGCAATGTGAATGCAGGTATTGAAGCTAAAAGAGGCAGCTGCTGCATGGCGTGGATGTAATATTTTTGGAATAGGTAGAATTTAAATTATAGGGCTAGAATTCCATTAAAGAGCTTTAGTGTCTAGATTCCAAGACATGGCTAGACAGTTGGTGTGCTGTTACAGTTTATTATTGTTTCACTATTTACCTTGTCCTCCCTCCATTTATTTGTTTTATCTGTTGTGCTTCATCATATTTGTAGTCTATAAACTCTTCCTCTTATTACTGTATGTATGCACAGTGTCCAGCACAGTGGGGCCCATTCCCAATCAGGGTCCCTAGCTGTATCTGTAATATAAATCATCAATAATACTAATAATAATGAGATGTGTTCTTGGAGTAGAATGCAAGGAGTGACATGTAAAAGTCAATGACAGGCAAACCTTCCAAAGTTCAGTTCAGCACCCAGAAATTTGGAAGCTTATCAAATTGAACTGTAGATACAGAAACAGAATTGAATGAATTCATAGATTTTAAAGCTAGAGGAGACCATTAGATTGTCTAGGCTGACCTCCTGTATAATACAAGCCATAGAATTCTATCCAGTTACTCCTGTAGTGAGCCCAATAACTTGAGTTTGACTAAACCATATCACACAGAAAGGCAATCAATCTTGATTTGAAGAGATGGAGAATCCACAACTTCCCTTGCTAGTAGTTCCATTGGTTAATCACCCTTGCTGTTCAGAATGTGTGCCTTATTTCTCAATTTAATTTGTCTGGATTTAGTTTCCAGCCATTGGTTCTTGTTATGCCTTTTTCTGCAAAAGAGCCCCTTAGTACCCAGTATTTTCTCTTTGTGAAGGTACTTATAGGCCATAATCATATCACCTCTTGATCTTCTTTTGCATAAGTTATATAGGTTGAACTGGTTATGTCTCTCAGTGTGAAGTATGAACATATAAGACTTTCTGTTGCCTTCTAGGGAATTTTCTGATATGTGGCGACACATGCTATCTGCTTTGGTGTGTCCTCAGTAAATGAGGCTATCAGATGCTGTTAGTTACAGGGTAAGGACTACATTCTAGTACTCTATTTCATTTTCAGTAAAAACATTTTAGCAACAAACTACCATTGCAACGTATATCATGAACATAATGTGACTGCAGAAATGCCATAGCAACAGACAAAGCCAGAGAAAAAATAACCAGCTAGCATTTGAAATACAGATAACCAAAAGGTTTCTCACAGCCATGGGATCTGTAAATGCAAACAAATCTCACAGCCAAAGTTCTAATAAATGCTGTGCAAAACAGCTTTTTGCAGCCTTATTTCTGGGAGGAGAGCCTGGACCTTAGTTCAGACCTGTCCAGAGTGAGAGACTCTCTAAAGCCTCACTTCTACTGGGAGGCTGTCATGCACCCTGCTTGAATCCAGCAACATTCCCTTTTGCAGCTGGGCTCCTAGACTATCCCAGCACTACAGACAAGCAGTTGTGCTGGTGTCTGAGAGAGTGTTAGTTAGTCCTGTGTTTGCCAACCACTGGATAGACTGGATGGGATCTATGCATGTCAGTTCAAATGAGCTTCCTTATGGGATCTGTAGATTTGTACAATCACTTAGGAAGAAAAAAAATGCAGATTTTATTCCTAAGAAACAACCAAACAGCAATGTGTACTGCCTTTGTCAGACAGTTTCTGTTCCTATGGAGTTTGAAGGAATGTTTAGGAAGGATATTTCTGCTGTCTTCCATGCTTTTTCCTAGAATTCAGAATTTCTGCCACATCCCTTGGTATTAAAAGAACAAAGGTAAATTACGTTGTATGTCAAGTTTGAATTGGTTGAGCATCCTTCTCTTGTATTGTTGTCCTTATTTTGATGCATCACCCTTACTTCCCTCCCTGCTTTCCACAAGATTCTATAGTGCATTTATACCTGTTATTTAAGCTTTTCATTATAGAAAATACCACGTAGTTACACATATCTCAAAAGAAACCTAAACCAGGCATCAACTAACAAGTGCCTCGCCTAGTCTTGTTGACTCATCCAGCTTTGTCCTTGCAGATTGTTTACTAAGTATTCCTTGTGCTTGCAAATTTCAGAGTTTGTATTTATTTGAACTTAGAAAATGAGCAATCAGTATGGGGTTCTCACAAATATCCAGATTTTATCTGTGTTTCTTACAGGTGAAAAACAAGTGATTAGTCGGGTACGGTAATCGCCTCTGAGTTGGTTTCAGATTGAAAAAACCCTTCTGCCCAAATCTGGTCATTGACTAGAGTAAGGAAAAGAATGAGCAGAACTGGCTTCTGTGTCCCCAGCCAAAGAGATTCTGACTATCACTGATTATATGGAATTTGCTCATTCCAGTTATTTTTTTCTTAGGGGCCCCTGCAGAAGTGACTTGCACACTATGCCAGTGGAACCCACTGGTCTCCAGCTACCTTCTGTATGAAGCATTTTGGGTTCCTTCAATTTTATAGCTTTTATGTTGGCTGCATCACCTATTAAAGAGTTTAGATGGTTGCCACAATTTATTCACAGCATATAGCTCTTCCACAGAAAAAAGCAGTCATAGACCTCCACTAGCTCATTGACTGGCACAGTATAAGAACCTAGGACAGAGTAATAGATTTAAGACCAGAAAGGACCATTATGATTATCTCATTGACTTAGGCGCCTAAGTCCCATTTTCAGAAGTGACTTAGGAACTTATAAACATAAGTCACATTGAGAGTCAATGGCTCCTAAGGCTCCTAAATGCCCAAGGCATTTGGGCCCCTAAGTCACTTAGACACTTTTAAAAATGTTAGCCCAGTCCAATCTCCTGCATGAAGTAGTCCATTGAATTTCACCCAGTAATTCCTGCATCAAGGCCATAACTTCTCATTGGATGGATGGACCTTCTATATGCACAAACCCAAAAGTGTCTGTTTTCCCACCTCTAGAAAATTTCCCTGCTATTCTCCTGGTTGCTTCTTTTCTTTTCAACTTATGTCAAGGTGCCTAGGTGCTTGAAGAGGCAGATGCCCTCTTTTTGTGTCTGTGTGTATAAATCCAGAGAAATAAATTTTAAAAAATTCAGTTTTGAAATGTCTGGATTCCTTGGAACTCCAGGCTTAAATCCCAGTCCTTCATTATCTAAGACAGGTAGACTGAAGATCATGCATTTTATTCTTTTCAACAAAACTTTTGAAAATCTAGGATTCAGTATGGTCATTAAAGATGATGGTGGTAGTTTGTTCTCTCATCCCCTCCTCCCCCCTGCATTCTTGTGTAATATACTGTATCTTGGCTGGTTTCTATCTCTATAGCCAAGAGGTGGCTACAGTTATGGTGCTCTGTCTAAATAATTATAAAGTGCTTTGGAATCCTTTCCGATCTTAATTGTAAATGTAAGACAGCAGTAATAGTAAAGTAGGCTTAAAATATAGGATAGAAAGGTAGAGAAATAGTTACAATTTATCACAATGTCTTTTTGAGTGGATCATATTCTAGACTAGAGCTCTCTTGACAAGCACACCAATCATGAATGTATGACCCAAACCTTAGCAGTGAATCACCGTTAGTCCCTGAAGGAAACAGTTGTCCCAATTCATAAATAAATTGAAGTAAAGAAAGATTCAGTTCACAGAGCAGATCCATATACCCTGAACAAACATTTCTTCCCAAACCAAGCTGTCATCAGAATACGACTACACCCAAGTTAAATCTACAAATTATAGCCAACATCCTAGGGAAAGACATATTAGCTGGATGATCATCCTTACAAATCAACACATGGGCTATTAAATCATTCATTTGGGATACAGATCACTTCTCACCCACATGTTGTGGTATTACTGAATACACAGAGTTGCTTTCATGTTTGGAAACAAAACAAAGACTATGTCTAGGCATTTACTAGGTATTATAAACACAATGGGAGAAATTCTGTCCACAAACACATGCTCAAAGCTCACACCATGTTTTTACAGTGCGTAGTACAATGAGATCCTAGTCCATGACAAGGCTTCCTAGGTGCTATGGTAATATGTATAAATAATAACGATCCTAGTGATGTCTAGGGGAGCAAAGTCTCTTAGGGCAGAATTTGGCTCAAAGTGCTCTGGAAAGGCACAGAGAGCACAGTAATCTATTTAAAGCAGCCATTGGCATCATGTGTAGTGACTTAGCTCGATATTCTACAGCGTTACATATTTGTTCTAAATATGTAACTGTTAACTTAGGAGTGAATGATATGGTTGTTACTGATCAAAGAGAAAGTACAGCAGAATTATTACTTTGATTGTAGGAATACAATATAGGTCAGGGTATAATGGATATAAAGACAAAGTTTTCACAAACAGGGTGAACTTTCCTATGGCATTAACTGCAATAGGATACTCTGCATTAATAAAGAGTATACACTACTCTCATTACAGTACTTAATTGTTTTCAAACCACAGGTCTTGGATAACAAAAGCTTATGAATTCTTTATAGACATGTATTAAAGTTCTCAGTCAAATATGCTTGAAAGACATTGTGAGTTGTTACCCTTCAGGTAAATAAACATCACACAATCTATGAAAAATAAGGGTCTGTAGAATCCCATTTTCTCACTCCCCCAAACATTTCCATCCCACACTGCTTGCACTTCATTTTAATGTAACACAGTAGCTGTTGTTAATGACTTTTTCAATTAAGAAAAATTAAATTCAATACGTTAGGCCAACATTCTGCTCTTGGACGCAAATCCTAACCCTAGTGTCTAGTCTGCGGTGCTGGGCTGGATGTAGAAAAATGTGCAGGGAGAGCTAGGGAAGGCATGCTCTCATCCCAGATCCGAGGAATGGCTTCACAGTGGTACGTTGGGCCATTGGCTAAAAAAGTCTGGCCATGCTTAAGATGGCTATAGTGTGTAGAGGGTGTACTGTCTGTGCAGCAGTGGGCCCACTGGCCTTGCCCATCCCCCAATCTGTCCATGCTCCTATGTCATTCTTGCCTCCAAGGACTAATGTGCAGGGAGTTCCTGTGAACCTGAACTCCGCAGCATACAGTGAGAGCCACTTAAATCCAGCACCCTCCTTTGTGCAGCGAGTTGCACCACAGACCTGTTTCAAAGCCCACAGATTCACTGGGAGTCTTTCCATTGACTTCACAGGGCTTTGGAGGCAACTCTACAGTCACTGAGGGTATGGCTACATGGGGATAAAAGCCCCATGGCACAACCACCACTGGGCCAGGACAGCTGACTTGGGCTTTTGGGTCCCGGGCTGCGTGGCTAAATATTGCTGTGTAGATTCAGGCTCAGGCTAGAGCCCGAGCTATGGGACCCTCCACCCTCACAGTGTCCCAGAGCTCCAGCATGAACTCAAATGTCTACTTTAGCCCCACAGTCTGAGCCCCAGGAGCCCGAGTCAGCTGACCTGCGCGCCATCTGTGGGTTAGATAAGGGCTGGATTTGCTCCTGAGTTGCTTTGGTAAAAGCCCATTTTGGTAAATGAAGTTGCATTGATATAAATGAGAAGCACTGTGACCCATTACAATAGGTAAAAGATTGCACATGTAAGCAGGGGAATAGTCCCGCTATTGTGGGGAACTTTCCTGGCTTCTGCACTACCCCAGTTAAGTGGGCTAGCGAAAGTATCTGAGTCCTCGCTCCCACTTCCTTTACCCAGTGGACTCTCTGCCCTTGAGGACTCCCCTTCCACTCTCCTGTCTGGCAGAGTCCTCGTAACCCCAACAAGGCTGGGCCCAGGATTCCTGAGGGGCTCGACCCCCAACCCTGCTGTGGTCACCTAGGACACGGGCTAGGGTGTCCCCACTCCGGGGTACTCTCTCTGCACTGGGCACTTCTCTGACCCTCTGACCATTACATACAATTTAAAGCAAATGCAAGTTATTTAATCAACAATTAATTTTAAAAAGAATAAGGAATAATGGGAAAGGTTAAAGGAAACATCACCCCGCTCTGTGGCAGGGAACATCACAGTGTCTCTGGAATGTCAGGGCAGTTCACAGTCTGTTCCTTGTAAGTCCCAGGCCTTCTTCTCAGGCCCTGGCTGTGCTGCAGGGATGCTGCAGGTTGGACACTCGCTCTGGTGGTGGCCACACGCTTTCAGGCCCCAGGTGGCAGGGCCCTTCTTCCCAGCGTTGCCCCCGCCCTGTCGGGGTTACCAATCCCCCTCCGAGTCTGGCCTGCAGAGCCTCCTGGCTGAGGCATCTCCCTGTGTTGGGCCCACTGCCCAGGGTCCCCCCCTCGCCCTCCCCAGCTGCTCACGACACCTGGCTCTGGACTGCTCCCGCCCCAGCCCCAGCCCCAGCTCCAGCTCCACTCTGCCTCAGCACGGCTGCTGCTCTGCCTCCAGCTTCCTGGGCTGCTTCTCTGGTCCCTCTGGATCTGGCACTGTTCTTCCTCCCAGCTTAGCTTGGGCCCCTGCTTTCTCCTTAGCTTGGCCCCACTCTGTCTGATCCAGGCAATTCCAGCTCACACGGAGGATGGGACCTCCCTGGCCTCCTGACTCCCTGATTAGCCTGCCCGCCCTGTCATTCAGGCTGACCTGGAGTATTGGCTTCTCCCCATTGTTCCTGGAGGCTGTCAGTCTCAGGGTCCTGATTCCCCATCGACCCTTCCCCCTTTTAGTACTGGGAGCTAGCAATTAAAACACCTCCACTGAATGTTAGTAAGGGGCAACAGTCCCCTTATACACAGTTGCACTCACTGTAAATATTTCACAATGCAGTTCAAATGAAAAGCATATGATAATTGAGATCTTATGCTCTCTCGTTCGCTCTCTCTCTCACTCGCTCAACTCTTTTGATAGTGTCATGATTAGTTATGAGCTGAATATTTTTTAAAATTCTAAAAACCCTCCCAATCCCATCCAAGCCCCGTCCCTTCTTGTTCTTCTATAAAGAGCAAGTCTGACTTTGTGAAATGTTCTCATTTTTCTCATCCTGTGGAATTACAGTATGCTCTCTTTATAATGAGTATATGATGCAACTGGCAAGAGTTAAATAGATGGCCACCCACTATGTGATAATGGTGGACGGTAGCGAAAATGCAGTAAAAGTCCATCAAATAAAGGACCAGATTCCTTAGGCAACAGTAGAAATCCCAGGGATGAGGCAGTCGAGCATCATTTCCTGCTTAAGATAAAAAACATTAGTATCCAATCAAAATAGTTTGGAATCACAGGGGGAAAAAATGTAGACGAGGTCCTGAGATCTAGATGTGAAGGGACCCTATTAGCTGCACTTGTTAACTGTCCACAAAACAATGCATAAATCTGTAGTGCAGGCTGTTTGGAAAAATAAAAGCACTATATAAACCAGTTTATAATTTTTACAGTTCCTCATTGCAGCTGGCAATTGCTGAAATAGATGATCTCATAGTCTGCAGTGTGCCTGCCAGATAGCTTGCATGCAGTTAGATGCCTTTGTGCTGCAGACCATAGAAACCTGCATAAAATTGGCCTTCTTTCCTTAATAGAGCTGCATGAACAAAGATGAGTTTGTTGCTGACCAAGAACTGAAAGCTTTGTTTTGTAAGTCTCTCTGAATGTATCACACTTTGCCAAAGGAGAAAGTCCTCATGTAGAAAGAAAGAAAGAAAGAAAGAAAGAAAGAAAGAAAGAAAGAAAGAAAGAAAGAAAGAAAAGTAAGCGGAAACCAGACAACAAATCAAAGTGCATACCCTTCTGGTGGATATTTGTGTCTAAAGTGGGCTGAAACTTTTGTGAATACTGGTCACATTTCACAAGCTGAATAAAAATGAAAGGAAAAAGGAACTTTAATTAATGGGGTGCCTTTTGATTTGTAGAGCAAAACTGCCAGAGCAGATGTACCAGCAAAGAGGATTAGATTGTCCCTTCTCTGATGCACTGAAAATGTCTTTTCCCCCCTGTAGTAGCCCCCATTGAGGAGAGGCTGTCTTTAGTGTCTAAGTTTCAGCACTGCTAAAGAAACTGTTGTATTTGGGTACAATGGGCAGCTCTCACAAGACCAGACAGAATATGTGAGGAGAGAGCTAATATTCCTTTAAATCCAAGGTTGATTTCACTTTAGTATTTAAAAGAGATCCAAATAAAAGAGAATTTCTGAGTCTGAATACACTCAAAGCCTATCAAATATGTATTAAAGAGAATCCTGAAATAGTCATAAATAATGTTCATCTTTTTGGAAAAACTCACAGGGTATAAGTCAGTTAAAGGAATGTACACCTAATTTTGTTTTACTCATATATTTTAATTTAGTCTGTTCACTTTTTTCTGAGATCTTCATCTGCAGTTGTCCTTTAATTAAATTGTAATAATGAACTGCACATTTAACTGATTAATTCTGGTTAGAAAAATCAGAATGATTAACAAATCATGTTGCTATTTCAACTGCAAAACATTTAACTGTATTTTTTTAAAATTCTACTTTGACACAAAATAATGATCCACTGTTATCCCCTGTGAAATAAGGAGTATAGGAATGCTGTCTTTATTACCATTGTCTGGGTCAGCTTCATTTTGAATTTTTTTAGTATTAAGAAGAAGCAAAAAAACACAATTAGGACCTGATGTCACTGAAAACATCCGTGGCCATCTCACTGGTGCTCACTTGGAAGACTGCACATTTATACTAGCCAAACTTATGCAGGAGAAGACTGACCTGCTGCAGAAATTAAATAAAAAGCTCCATTTTCATGTCTATGAGCTGTTTCCACGGTAAATGTGTCTGCATGTAGAGGAGAGGAAAGCAAGAGATCATTTTCCTGACTTCCCTAAAGCATTAGATTTTGTTTTGAAGGAATGAGAAGAAATGGACCTTCAGGCCTCAATGGTTTTTTCCTCCTTGCCCTGTCTGACCTCTAAAATGGAGCTTCAGCTAAGGCTTCCCTTACAAGGAACAGAAACTTCGGACCACACTTCTTCCTTGCCTTAGTTAAATGTCAAATTCCCTGGTGACATTCTGAAGGGCCTGGCCATATGTGATGTTCAAGTTGGTAATGTCACAATGTTCATCTTGGTTAGCATTCTGCAGTTACTGGAGTGGGAATGTCCTTTTCTGAGAAGAGAAATGCCTTCATGGTTGCACAGCCCAGAAGTTTCTGTGGGCCCACAACCATGAAAGCTTTTTCCTTGAATGAGGGCTTGTATCCTAAAACTTACCCAAAATTGCTGAAACTACCTCAGCACACCACTAATGCATTTCTATAGATTTCAGCCACAGCTAAAAGGAGAAAGCATAGTCTCATTGTATAAAGATAGAAGCTCCACTTAAGAGATGCAGCCAAAAGTAAACAATTTGGGGCAGTCATATACAATATGCTAAGTCTGCACAAAAATAACATTCTGAGAGGTGAAGGAGAATCATCTTACACATGGAAATATTACTTTATTCAGTTTTGCTTATATACAGATTTTGTCTTTTCTATTGGAGTGCCACAATGAAAAGATAGGGTATATCTCTGGAAGCAATAGAATCATTCACAACAATAGACATTTTTAAGTGCACCCACAGCAGGTGTTTTCATAGATTCATTGATACTAAGGTCAGAAGGGACCATTATGATCATCTAGTCCGACCTCCTGCACAACTCAGGCCACAGAATCTCACCCACCCACTCCTGCGAAAAACCTCTCACCTATGTCTGAGCTATTGAAGTCCTCAAATCGTGGTTTAAAGACTTCAAGGACCAGAGAATCCTCCAGCAAGTGACCCGTACCCCATGCTACAGAGGAAGGCGAAAAACCTCCAGAGCTTCTTCCAATCTGCCCTGGAGGAAAATTCCTTCCCGACCCCAAATATGGTGATCAGCTAAACCCTGAGCATATGGGCAAGATTCACCAGTCAGATACCCAGGAAAGAATTTTCTGTAGTAACTCAGATCCCACCCCATCTAACATCCCATCACAGGCCATTGGGCCTATTTACCATGAATATTTAAAGATCAATTAATTACCAAAATCATGTTATTCCATCATAGCATCTCCTCCATAAACTTATCGAGTTTAATCTTAAAGCCAGATAGGTCTTTTTCCCCCACTGCTTCCCTTGGAAGGCTATTCCAAAACTTCACTCCTCTGATGGTTAGAAACCTTCATCTAATTTCAAGTCTAAACTTCCCAATGACCAGTTTATATCCATTTGTTCTTGTGTCCACATTGGTACTGAACTTAAATAATTCCTCTCCCTCTCCGATATTTATCCCTCTGATATATTTATAGAGAGCAATCATATCTCCCTTCAATCTTCTTTTAGTTAGGCTATAACAAGCCAAGCTCCTTGAGTTGCCTTTCATAAGACAGGTTTTCCATTCCTCAGATCATCCTAGTAGCCCTTCTCTGTACCTGTTCCAGTTTGAATTCATCCTTCTTAAACA
The DNA here is from genome assembly GCF_965152235.1 of Eretmochelys imbricata. Taxonomy (NCBI): domain Eukaryota; kingdom Metazoa; phylum Chordata; order Testudines; family Cheloniidae; genus Eretmochelys; species Eretmochelys imbricata. The sequence goes on from NC_135572.1 coordinate 316,681,096, forward strand.
TGGGAGAGCAGAACTGCACACAGTATTCCAGGTGAGGTCTCACCAGTGCCTTGTATAATGGTACTAAAACCTCCTTATCTCTACTGGAAATACCTTGCCTGATACATCCCAAGGCCGCATTAGTACCTAATATAAACTTTTAAAAAATTACCATGTTAATTATGTTCTATGTGGGGCCATGCAAAATGTAACGAAGATCCAAAGAAAAGCTACACTAAAAGTGATTTGGATCTCAAGAATTTCCTTTTATGTCTGATATTGGCCTTTTTCAATGGCCAGTGCAACATTTTATAAAGAATTTTTGTCAAAAACAGGGGGCATACTCAGTGATTTGCCTTATCAGTCCCTTTGCTATTAGAACAGATTTTCTTAGGCATGAAATCTTGCAGAAGAAATTAGCTTCCTTGTGTTTTGAGTTAGGAAAAGTAACTGGAATAGAGCTTCTGTCCATTCCCTTTTGCCAAGATAAGAATCATCACTCACAGGCATGGTGAAAGAGGTCTTGGGGAAACTCATCCAATGAGCCAGAGGGAGGGGAAGAGAAGATTTAAAACTAAGATGGAAATAGATCAGCAAAAAGTAAAACACAAGCTGTTGAAGCCAGTGGTACGTGATACTGGTTCTCCTTTGTTTCACTGATGGGATATTGTGATGGGATGCCTGCCCCACACAGATATAGAAAGGGTTAACCATGCCCTGTCCCAAAAGGAGCAGTGGAGGCGAGTCCTCTGAGTGGCCCAGAGAAACTGTGTAAGGCACATCCAATCAGGGATAGGATACAAGGAGCAACCAATCAGGGCCCAGTGGGCTCACATAAAAGGAGCTGCAGGGCCAGAGTGGGTCAGTGGATGCTGGGAGCTTAGGAAGTAAGCACTGTGTCCCTGGAGGGCTGAGAGAACTGTAAGCATCTTGGACCGAGCAGCTGCTAGCAGGGACTAGAAGAGCAAGGGGGATCTCCTGACTGGCAGTGGGGCTGAGCAGCTGAGGGCCCTGAGGTGAGGGCAAAGCAGGTGCTGGGGCCATGTGGAAGTGACACAAGGAAATATAGCAGCATTGATGGAAATTAAAGAGGCGAAGCAGGAGACTGCTATTTACATGGTCTCTGGGTTGGGACCTGGAGTAGCGGGTGGGCCTGGGTCCCTGCCACTTGCCATCGGAGAAGTGGCTGGACAATAAGACTGTGATACATCCTGTCCCACCCCCACCCCAGAAGGGGTAAACAGACAGTGACATGACTGGAGGGCTGAATTGCGAAGAGGACGCTGCAGTTCCAGAAGCCAAGAGAAAGGCTCTAGGCTGAAGCAGAGACAGAGTGATGGTGTGCAGACGGTGAACGGGGGTGTCAGCCTCAAGCTAATCCCCAAAGCAACCAGGGGGAGGTGCCAGTCGGGCGGTGAAGGGTGCACCACATGACAGATACATAAAGGACATCAATGTCCTCTCTTGAGGGAACTACAGCTAGGTATCTAGGAGGCCATAAATGCTTTTAAGTAGCAGAACAGTCATTTTGGGGTCAAATTTTACTCTCTCACTTTTGTAACCCTGTTGGGCTTGGATGAGAACTAGCTGGCTGAGGTTTAATTCACACAAGATGAAGAATGCTAGTGGCTTGAAAAAAAGCACTGGTGTAAGTGAGAGCAGAATTTAGCCCTACAAATATAAACCCAAAAATACCACTTCTCTCCCAAGTGTTATGATGTTCCACTGAATTCCCACAGCTTTCCTATAATTATTTTTTGTTTTCAAAAAATCAGATGGGGCAAAATGCAAACTAATGAACTGGGTTTTTGGTTGTTTTTTTTTAAACAGCTTGGCCATCATTTACTTACTGCTGTACTTGGCCTTCTAGTCAGTCATCTGCCAGATAGAATTGCTAAGTGTTGCTTGCTGTGATGTCAGGAGGTTCATGTTCACAGGATTCTTTTTCACTATTGTATCCTCTCAAGCTGAGCTGACATTATACTCCAGCTACTGCTATCGCTGTTGGAGGCTGTATATTGACATCTATAGCACCAGCAGCTTCAAGTTTGAAAAGATCTGTGTTTACTAGGAGTGTGCAGACTGTTGTCCAGAAGTCAGAGCTCTGCCTTAGTCAATCCTAGATCCAAGTCTCAAAATAGACTCAACGTATTCAATCTACAGTGGTTACTCTTAAGAAGTAAAGTCACCAACAGTTGCTATATCAAGGTATTATGCAGTGACTGTAGAAGGCAAGTGGCAAAAACCACCAATTTGTTTGACTTAATGTACCCCCTCTCTCTCTCCACACACACATACACACACAAACACACACACACCATACATCATTCGAAAGCTTATTATGTCTACTTTAAGATGAGGCATGAGGTGAAGCTATCAAGTGGTGCTATTACCATAGAAACGTGAATAATCAGTGACACCATCAACACATTCAAGTGACCGCTTTGAAATATTTGCATTTGTTTCTGTTAGCTTAATGGTTCTATCTATTATTTCAGTCCATAAAATTGGATTTATTTGTGACTGCAAAGCATCACAACAACAGTATAATAATAAATTTGTACAGGTATTATTGCAATGTAGTAGCGCTGGTGACATTTCTAGTCAACATCATTATCATCTTGTTCATCATTATGATCTCTGTTTAAAGTGTGTGAGTTACCACAGTCTTCATTGCCTTTTCTTGTGAGGGTACATCTGACAAGGGTTGGCTTCTTTATGGTCAGTCCTACAATCTCTCTGCTGCCCTGTGAGTCTTTGATGACAGTTTTCTGTGTTCCCATGTCACTCCAAATTCTATTGAAAGAACCAAAAATCTGACGTATAGCAAATTGCCAAGATTCAAAGCCATTGTGTACTTCTTCAAAGAGATTTAACATATCAAGAATGAAGATTGGTATCCAGCTGGCATAATTGGATCTGTTTGCATTAAAGAAGTAGGGAAGCATGGCACACTGTGTGTGTCGGTGAAGTTTCCAATCAGCCTCTTGCACTGCATAGACATTTAGAAGTTAGTATCTGCATAACCTGGAGAAAATTACGCCAGAACTTAAAAGTAGGAGACTGGGCAGACCCCCATGTCTTAAAGTCCTCCAGTAGTGGTAGTATATGCTGAATTACAGCATCATCAAGCTCTTTTAATGTGTTGTAAGGACTCAGTGTCTTCAGACTCAAATACCTTTTGAATGTAGCCAACATTTACCAGACAAATGCTGGAACTACATGAGTACCTCCTCTCTGCTCACACCATTTAATAAACGGACAAAGTTTCATAGCACTCAGGGCCTCAAATGTTACTCGAGCCACATAGGGCATGATTGAATTGCTTACCAGCAAGCATTTTATCTGCATTACAAGCTACATACACAACAGAATCAACAAGAAAGTCTAGTAATCCTGCCTCTCCCCAAAATTTCCAAATACATGCAGTAAAACAGCACAGGGTGTGAAAAACATCCAGGCAAATCATATTGGTACCGAGTTCATTTGGGAGAGTCCATTTCTCTTGCTGAGCAGCAGCATACAGCTGTTGATCCATGGTTTGAATGGTATGCTGCTGTCCTAGACATTTCCTTACAATTCAGCACTGTGACATAGACTGAGACCATTATCAGCTGGTATGGCATCCACAATAGGTGCATATGCAACCATGGTGTAAGTGCTCTTCTTGTTGAAAGTTTATGGTTGAAATCAGTCCAAAATGGAATCAACTGAGTATGAACAATATCAGTGTCATTTGGTATTGCTAGGACAGCATGAGGTAGTAGTCTTCAAAGACACCAGGAAAAATCTCGAACAGCATTCATTTGGAGTGACAAGAGTTTATTTTCTCAAGTACTTTTTCTTCGTGAGTTAGTTCTGGACATATTCTAGGTTTTTCAAATGTTGTACACTGCATAAGAGACTCTGATTACCCAGGGAGGGTAAGGGACTTTTCTTTCCCACACTTCAGTGATATTTCTTGTGATGCTGGACTATCTTCAGGCTGTTCTGAAATACCACTTTAGCCATTGAATGGAAGGTATTCTTCCTATGCGTGGTCTCTACATTGGTTTCTATATTATACTCTCTTTCATGGATGAGATTTCCACCAGCATGAAGTGGTACAATTCCATTTGGAATGAACAGACCGACCTGGAGTCTTACTATTTCAGTTTTTGCAGCACTAGTGATGAATGGCCTGAGCTCATTGTAATTAACACAGAATCCATGAAGGTGTAGTATGTCAAACTGAGAGACCCAAACTCATGGTGTAGCTGTGCAACAAGGCTTATGTGCAGTGTTGTGATAATTTTGGAACTGCTAAACACTGTGAACTGCATGATACACTACATACACTGGCAGGAGGGGTTCTCCCATTGGTATAGGTAATCCACCTCCCTGAGAGGTGGTAGCTAGGTCAATAGAAGAATTCTTCTGTTAACCTAGCACTGTCTACACAGATCTCTAGGTTGTCTTAACAACGCCTCTCAGGGGTGTTAATTTTTTAATCTCTGACCGATGTATTTAAACCAACCTAGTTTTTTAGTGTAGACCAGGCCAAAGCTATGTTACCTCATGAAGTCATCAGGAAGAAGGGAAAATGCCAGTCCCCTTCCCTCTTGATTCTCTAGTCACATGTTAACAATATGAAGAAAATTAAGGACATTTTCCAAGACAAAGTAACTTTGTTAAGGTGAAGTTAAGGTTGAAGCATATATCAGTGATCTGAGTAAATATTACCTTTTGAGAACTTTAGAGTTAGAAAAAGAAATTAGAAACCAAGAAAATTCAGAATTACAGTTGCAGATCTCAGCCTCGGCACTGACTCACATGTACATAACAAGCACAATTACAGCACTGCTCAGCAGAGTTGTAACTATGTGGTATTCTCCTAAGGGAGCAAAAAGTATTGCACAATTTTCTTTTGTCATAGATGGGCTTAAAGAAGTCTATTTTTTCATTAAGTATCTGTATATTAGAATAGTGTGTTAACAGAGGGAAGATACAATCTGCCATTGTCAACTTAACTAATGTATCAACTGAATAACTTTCCTTGACTGTCTAGTCTTGACTTCTTTTTTTAATACAAGCTTAAAGAAGTGCATAGCCATATTGTGGACATCTTTATTTTTTAAATGTAATGAGAAAAGGAATGCTGCCTTCATCCATTCTTTGCTGTATAACTTATCCATTTGTTTATAGGCACAAACCTTGTGGGAAAATGGCTTTAAAAATGAAAGATGGCTATAAAATTGTGCTTTTGTTTGTCTGTTTAATTTTAAGGCTATCTGCTTTTTAATTGCAAAGTGCTGAAGGAGCAACAGAACACATCTTTTTTAAAAATTAGTTTCCCAATATCTACAATGACAGAATGTAATCCTAGTATTTTGGATTTGTGATGGAAACTGAATTTCGTGGGCCATGAAGCCCATGAAAAGCTTGAAGCCCATGAAGCCCATGAAAGCTTATGCCCAAATAAATTTGTTAGTCTCTAAGGTGCCACAAGGACTCCTAGTTGTTTTTGCTAATGGACTGTTGACTTTGAATGGCAGCCACGGCATGTTCCACTTGTTGGATCTTACTTCTAGTGATATCCTCTACTCTTGTTGGACTCTGTCTGTATAGGTGTAAGCAGAGTCAGTATGAGCTCCACCCTGACATCTGGTGGTGAGGTGTGGCAAGTTGTGGAAAAGAACTTCAGGGGCTGATCTCATTTGCATAGGCATACCCACCCCACCTAGAATGAGGCCATAGCTGCCCAAATGGTCACTTTGGCTGCTGTGGGATCCCCAGTGTCTCTCTTATTGGGACAGGAAGAATAAATTGTTATTACCCTGATTATGGGAATCAAGGACAGTGGAACTGTACTTGGCCTTTTGTTATGATGGAGGTACTCACCATCAACTAAGTAGCACTCGCTAGGCAAGGGACATGGGTTCCAAAACTCTTTGAATTGAGAGAGGCTTGAGACAGGCATTAGTACCTGGTGGTGTTGGTGCCTTTGTGAGGGCCTGAAACACCTGTTGCACCTCTGTCTCTCTCCCTCCACTGTGGAATGTCAGAGCTAATTTTGGGTCTATTAAGAGTCTCGCTACAGGTGCTGTGCTGAATTCACTTTGGCCTTATAGTGCACCAGCACTAAGGCTCCTACTACTGTGAGCTGAAATCACTAAAGAGCTAAGATCACTGAGAGCTGAAATCACTATGTCAAGTAGTGGGGAGCTGGAAGATCTAGAGTGCAGTGGTGCTGTTCGTGGATAGGCTGGTGGAGTGTTTGTGAGACGGCGAGCCAAGCTGAGCAGAGCCATTTGTGAGAGAGCAGAGCGGAGCTGTTTGTGAGACAGCGGAGCAGAGCCCTGTGGGGCAGTCAGCTTCAGGTCACGTAAGGTGACCCTTACCTCTTTCTCCGCCCCCCCCCCCAGGCGCATTTTTAGCCAGACTGGGGAGAAACACTCTGCAGATGAACTTTTGAACTCTGGGGCTGGACTTTTCGGACTTTGGGTGATTTTTTGGATTGCTGGACTCAAGAGACGTTTGGGTTGTGGGACTCAAGAACCCGAGGGAAAGGATGTGGCCCAATTTGCTGGGGTGGGTCTTTGCTCATGGTTTGGTTAATGAACCCTAGTTGTGGTGTTTTCCCAATTTAATGCTGATGTCCTTTACCTCATGTTATTAAAGATTCTCTGCTACACCGAGACTCTGTGCTTGCAAGAGGGCAAGTATTGCCTCTTTGAGGCACCCAGGGGGTGTGTAGGATTTTCCCAGGTCACTGGATGGGAGCTTGAGCCAGTTTTGCATTTGCTTTGATGAGAGGGAACTCCTGTGAACTGAACCCGGCCCTTGCTGCTATCAACTTGGCCTGGCAGAAGGGTTACATAAGGCACTATAATATCTCTTCCTCTTTGAACTTCTTCAGCAACCCACCTCGTTGCTGTCTTCCTATCCACAATATTCACTGAGTCTTGCTGATATACTTTGGTTGACCCCACATTGTCACTGCAAATACATCTCTTCAACTCCTAACATCAGAGCTTTCAACTATGTACAAGACACTCAACACACAAAACAAACACTTGGCAGAATCTCTGCTTGTTTCTGTAAAACCTCAAAAGCAATTTTCTCTGAAACACACCCATTTGCCTCTACAATAGCTTTTCAATTAATCATTCTGTTGTTTTTACCTCTCACTTCTGTTCAAGTGCAGCCTTGAAGGATTTGAACTGATGGCCTAAGACATTTGAAGAAGACACCTTTTCCATTAGGGTACTCACTCTTTCCACAAGTAACACGTCCCTTGACAACATAAACATCACCTCAAGGGTTAGCACATGCTAGAGCCACACTTGCTAGCATTCTTGTTTCCTTATTTTCTTTAAAGCACTGATTCTCAAACTAGGGGCGCCACTTATTCAGGGAAAGCCCCTGGCAGGCCAGGCTGGTTTGTTTACCTGCCGCATCCGCAGGTTTAGCCAATTGCAGCTCCCACTGGCTGTGGTTTGCCGTTCCAGGCCAATGGGGGCTGCAGAAAGTGGCACGGGCCGTGGGACGTGCTGGCCACCCTTCCCGCAGCCCCCATTGGCCTGGAGCGGTGAACTGTGGCCAGTGGGAGCCGTGATCGGCCGAACCTGTGGATGCAGCAGGTAAACAAACCGGCCCGGCCCACCAGGGGCTTTCCCTGAACAAGCGGCACCTCTGGTTTGAGAACCACTGCTTTAAAGGACAGTGAAAAGCAGCAAAATAGCCATACCAATGACTCATCCTGTTACTCAGGGTTTTCAGAACACACACAGCAGGGGCAGCTTAACTATTTCACTCCAGGCAGTGTCAGGAATAAATCAATAGGAACACAGAAATTCTGTCTAATCAAGGATTAAATGCAAGTAATGCATGGTGGCTGAGTGCACATAATATGTTGCAATTAGCTTAATCACATTCTGGAGTATACACACCCCTCAAATCCAGGGCAACAATCCCACCCATTATTAGTGGCATGCCCTCCCCAGGATCAATGGCAACTGAAGAGATGCTCAAAGAGACAGGGAAAAATGCCTCCATACTAGAAGCCTCTCCGCTGACCCAATGCTGTCCCCAATTCTTATTGTTAACAGCTGTATAAAAACAACTGACTGTCACGAGGATAGGATATCAGGCATTTGTCACATCTGGACTAGTAACAGAGAAAAAGCCATACTTTCTCATGGTGTGCTGTTCAATGAAGGCAAGTCTCCATGGGAGAATGAAACAAGCAAGAAGTGCAGTGTGAAGGAGGTGGAGGCTAATGGGCAATCTTCTGCCTGTATGGGTGAAAGCAGTGGTTGAAGTAATGAACAAGGGAATGAAAAGTTTCGCTGCAGGAAAGATAAGAGAAGCAGTTCCGAGTGGGCAACGTTAGAAATCTACCTCTGTTTTGGTTAATGCATGAAATATATTTAAGCAACAATATTTATTAAATTTGTTGTCTGGAACCTGTGTCCTGGAACTTTGTTTTTATTCATTTTCTAATTAAAGCCACAAGGAAATATTGCCACTCTAGAAATAATTACATATAAATTCTCGATTTTGCAAACATGACATTTTTTCAGGCAGTGTGATTGGATGAAATGTTCCCTAGTAATAGGTGCATCAGCTCTCAAAACTAATTTACCCTCCTAATTTATCATAACAAAAAATGCATAATGTTCACAAGCCCTTTAAGTGAAGAAACAAACATACCACAGTATATTCACAAATATCACCCCAACCACGAATAACCCTCCAAGCTAAACCTATTCCACTTGCTCTGATGATCACGCCTCTGATGTGCATCTGTTTAAGAAAATCACATTCCAAAGAGAACCATGAGGTAGTCATTTCACCATGAGTGTTATTTTATGAGATCAGCTGCACAGTAATAGATCCCTTGATTCCCACAATAAAAGACGTTAGACTTTATTCCTGCACCACAACAGTCTCACTTGTGAGAGGGTTTCAAGTGTATTGTTCATAGGGAGGAATATATTTGAGTCCAAGAGCTATGGCAAGTGAGGTTGATGTCCAGCAGAATCTCTGCTCAGGGGTTATGTCTCTCACTAACAAACAAATATTTGTGCCGTAGCTTGTCCTGATTACAAACTGCATAGGTTAGCATAAGTCTGTGACAATATATGCTTAGCATTAGACTGACTAACTGCTAAGCAGCTCAGTGACCTTTTTTGTTGAGAGGTATTATTTTGTAAACTGCAATTTTATATACTATCTCTTCTTTAATGAGAGATGCTTAGTAAATTCTGTAGAGAAGCAGTTATACTGAAGAGAACATGGGTACCCTGAGACACTCCAATTGTTATGCAACATTATTCATTATTCATTATTCATATAACAGCCCTATTTTCTGTAAGCACACTATAAGCAAGGGAGAAAACAAGGGAGATAACGATTGACATTTCCTGGCTGTGAATTGAACTCTTGTGAGACTGGCCATCCTTACAAAATATAAATATTCAGTAGTTTGTCCTACTGTCAACAGGCAAGGAATTCTAAACTTTAGAAGGAGTTTCCCAGCCTACCAACCACAGGCTTAGCTCCTAAGAAAGCATCCAAATGAGTCCAGAAGTTCTATAGAACACGTGTACTTCATTTTCCTGATCTGATTGACCATTTACACATTTTTAATTCCATTGCCAACATTTGTATCAAAGAGGTTTCAGGAGAAGATAGTGTCTGCCCCTGGCAAAGAGAGTAAGGGCATGGAAGCTGGAAGGTTGGGAACAAAATTGCTCACCACAGTCTTTGTTATATCTGTAATTTCAGATATAAATTTCAGAGCACAAGAGTTTGCTTAAATTAGTGACTGAAACAGTTGTGTCCTTATAGACTCATAGATTTTAAGGCCAGAAGAGACCATTATGATCATCCAGTCTGACCTCCTGTAAATCACAGGCCACAGAACCTCACCCACCCACTCCTGCAATAGGTCCATAATCTCTGGCTGAGTTACTGAAGTCCTCAAAACTTGATTTAAAGACATAAAGTTACAGAAAATCCACCATTTACTCTAGTTCAAACCAGCAAGTGACCATTACCCTAGGCGGCCGAGGAAAGTGAAAACCCCACAGGGTCTCTGCCAATCTAACCTGGGGGGGAATTCCTTCTTGACCCCAAATATGGCAATCAGTTGGACCCTTAGCATGTGAGTGAGACCCACCAGCCAGACACCTGGGAAAGAATTCTCTGTACTAAATCAGAGCCCTCTGTCACATTCTGGGGTGCAAACCAGAACAGTGGGGTTCTATGTCGCCATCTGTTCTGCCACTTGGGTGTCTCACAATGATTTGCTGTTGTAGCTCCCAACCTGGGCCACTTACAAACAGTCAAACAGCATGCAGGTCACATCCTGAGTGTCTGTGTATAGCTGCAGCTCTGGTCCAACAACTCTGACCACAGCAGCCTGTCAGAAACATACCAGCCACTCTCTGGCTTCCAGCAGCCTTGATTACTAATTGCAGGGTGACCCTAACACACTTACAGTCCTGAATTTTCCCCAAAATGTGTGTTCTGCATTGTCCATCCCTCTCTTGGACAGTTCAGATATTATAAGTCTGTTGCCCCTGTAATGGGTCAATAGTCAACAGTTTGCTACTTTAACTGGAGTTACCCAAACAGTTCAATTTAAACACAACACTGGATTAGTTTTAATTAAAAAATAAAACAAGTTTATTTAACTAAAAAGAGGTAGATTTTAAGTGAGTACAAGTATAAGGCATTAAAGTCAGAAATGGTTACAAGAGAAATAAAGATAAAACACTTTCTAGTAGCTAAGACCTAACAAACTAGACTTAGTTCATGATATAATCCTTACCACATGTTCCCAGCAACATTGCTGGCCAAAATCTCAAGGAAGGATCCCCTTCCCCACAAAGTCAAAGAGTTGGTTCCTTTGTTGTCTTAGATGAAAGAGAGTGAGAGACAGAGAGAGAGATAGGGAGAGAAAGAACAAGAGAATAACTGGGGGAGTTTTGCTCCTGACTTTTATAGTCCAGTCACACTTTGAAATGTATTTTCCCAAGTTACCCCTAGATAAAGTTCCTTCCCATTATGAGGATGGAGCCATGAAGTCTCCTGGTGAGAGAGGTTCCATGTTGTTGTTTGCTAAAATGCAGATCAATCTGTTCCTGCCCCTCCCCTTCATTGCCAAAGAATGGCCACTTGACCGATGATTGCCAATCAACTCTGATGACACCTGGCAAGAGGTGTCAGTTTGTCCTTTGTCTTTGAGCAACAGGTTTACCCTCCTCCCCAGACTTGTCTGGTAAACATATTTGAGTTATAATTTCAGTTTATGTTCATACCTCTTAGTACGCATTTCATACATACATTACACAAGAGTGTTGATGATCAATGAGTCATTAATTTTTAAATGATGCCCCACAAGGCATATTTTGCACAAAGGTTATTACAATAGTGTGTAGGGTGTGAATACAGCGGTGCTTTCAGTCACACTTTCACAATTTACAGTCACTGGAGATACTTGCTAATAGCAAATATGGATGAGCCATATGTCATTATAGGCAACTGCATCATACCATCCCCTCCACATACTTAACAATCTTAGTTTTGAAACAAGTTGGGTTTTTTGCCCCCACTATTTCCTTTGGAAGGCTGTTCCAGACCTTCATTCCTCTGATGGTATAAACCTTTGTCTAATTTCAAGACTAAACTTGTTGATAGCCAGTTTATATCCATTTGTTATTGTGCCAACATTGGCCCTTAACATAAATAAGTTCTCTCCCTCCCTAGTATGTATCCCTCTGATGTATTTATAGCAAGCAATCCTATCTCCCCATAGCCTTCATTTTGTTAAGATAAATTTCCCTTGCCCAAAGTAAGCAAACAGAAGATAACAAACTGGTAACCACTTTGGCTGTTCTCTAGCCAACACACTTAAAATTCACCACCAGTGTCTCAGATCAACAAGCTTCGGGTTACCTTGCTCGCTGCACCACTGTGACGGGTAACCCCCCACTCTGGATGTCACCTGATGTAGTGGGATCCCACTGAGCCTGCCCGTTCCACCAGCCTGGGCTCCCTCACCCTGTCCTGCTGAGCCAGATCCTCAAGCCTCCTCTAGCACATGCACAGGTAGGGACACGCCCAGCTGCAAAAAGACACAGACACTGAAATCAGCTCTGTGTGGGAAGAATCAGCCTGGAGATTGCCCAGCACTCAAGTGCACACTCCCTCTGGGGTGCAAACCCCAAACTGTATTGCCTGTAAACCAAATAAGAAATTTGATGGATAAGTGGGTAAGGGGAAAAGGCATATCAAGCTTTGAAGAAATGTGTGATCTTGTTGCTCAGGAGCATTTCCTGAATATGTGTCGTGATGATGTAAAACAGTATTTATGAGATAAAAGGGTAAAAACTGTCGAAGAGCTTGCTACTTTTGTGGATGATTTGAACAGTCCCAAACAGCTATTAGAAATAAATCACAGGCAGAGGGATTTAAGCTTGGTGGGAAGCAAGGTTACCACTTTACCCCTGGGAAGAGGGAGTGTGGTTGGGAGATGGGGCACTCACCCTCCCAGAACTCTACCTCCCATACCCATCCCAAACCACCCTTAAAAACAGGAGACCCTAGAAGTTGCTTCCATTGTAATTCTACGGAGTATCTGAGATATAACTCCCCCCAAATTGAAGGAAAGCAAGTCTCCCCTGACCCATATTGCCTCAATGGTACCCCAGTACATCAGGTGGCACCCCAGAGTGGGGGGAGGGTAACCCATCGCAGTATTCATTTAGGTGTTGGGCCATACCTAGATTATCTTTAATCTCTACCCCATCCTCAGCGCTAAATAGTCCCACTTCTTCATTCCTTATTTTCTTTTTATTTATATGACTAAAGAGACTTTTACTATTGGTTTTAATTTCCTTTGCAAGATCCAGCTTTGCTTGGCTTTTGGCAGTTTTCACTTTTCCCCTACACCTTCTGCCTCAAAGAGGTAGCTTTCCTTGCTGATCCATCCCTTCTTCCATTCCTTGTAGGCTTTCTGCTTTCTCCTAATAAACTGGTTCAGATACTAGTTCATCCATTTGGTCTGCAACCCTTCCCTGCAAGTTTTTTCCCCTTGCTTGAGAGAAAATGTTGGTCATTACAGCACTTTAGTTCTAAATATTTAAACACATTTATAAAGCATTGTCGGGATATGCTGCATAAAAAGGTGGTGAGAGAATGAGAGAAAAGCCTAGGGAATATAACTGGATAGTAAACAGTTTTCCTGTCTCCACATGAGATTTCAAAAAAAACTTCTCATCCCAGATTGGACAAAAATGTCAAAATCTCAAATGGTTTAACAACCCCAAATAATAAATAAATAAATAGCTCAATAAATCAGTTTGGGTCAATCAAAATGTTTTACTTCAATTTAGGCCATTTTTATTTTATTTTTACTACAATTAGTTTAAACTTATAAACAAAATGTTGTATCCAATCAGAAAACTGGGATTTTTCATTTATAAAATGTTGAAACAAAACAGACAATTATGAAATGTTTAAAAAAAAATGGAGTCAAGAAATTCATCAAAACCAACCCTTTACCATGAAACATTTGTTTAGATGAATCAGCAGTTTCCAATGAAAAAACATTTGTCAAAAAATTCCCAACCTGCCCTACTAGACAAACTTCCATTCTTTTTATTTATTTATTTATTTTTGGCTCAGTTCTCTGATGGTGGTTGTAGTGCTGAATGAAAATTTCAATGACTTAGATATAGACCAGTCCATCTGCCACTGACGTCTAGACATCTCAAATTTCAAACAGGAGGCAAACATGTACCAATGAATTTTGAAAGACCAACCTAGTATTGTGCTGTACTTTAATGATGAAATGTTATCTTGTTGTATAGAAAGAGAAATAAACACCAGCTGTCTTGTTTCCCCACCTAAGTTCTGATATTTCTCTGGTGTATGTTTTTTTTAAAGTATGCGTTGGGAGTTGTCATCTCTGCAAAAGGTTGTTTCCTTGTGTCAGCCTAGCTGAACTTTGTAGAGCAGACAAGGATGGATGTGGAAAGAGAGGAGACAAAAATTTCCCAAATACTGCAGAAAAATAGTGAGGACTTGGAATTAGGGAATTCAATCCCAGACAATCCTGACATCACATTATGTAAATCTTTAGGGTTTCTGTATAAAAATACCAATATTTGGATTCATGATTAATAAATGAAATGAATAACTTGCCCTGGGTATATTCCTGATTGGGGAGAAGGGGGCTTAGATTTGGCATACAGCCCCTTTGTACTATCCTAGTTAGCACAAAGGAGCCATAGAGCAACTATGAATCTGACTTCCAAGCCTCAAAGTGCACTCAGTTTCCATGCAATATGAATTTGTGTAGTATCCCAAGAGAAAGTGAGACACACATAAATATTAAAGAGTAATTTTTTACCAGCACCTACTGCCCTACAATATCTGGGTTTCTGTATTATAACTATAGCAAAAGCTGCAGTATCTCCTACATCACAGATTATAAAGCCAGAAGGGATATATTGAGATCCTCTAGTCTGACCACCTGCATAGTATAATCCAGGGCACATTCCTGATTTAGTCCTGTTTGAATTAGAGTGTATCGTTTAGAAAAAACATCCAATCTTGATTTCAAAATTGCCAGTGATGGAGAATCCACCACAAGCCTGAGTAAATTGTTCTAGTTGTCAGTTACACTCACCAGGATGTGGTAACCACTGGTAAATAATTGCCTTTTAATAGCAATCACTCTACACAGCTTTTAACTATCCACTGATTTCCAGTAAGTCACCAACCTTAAAGTAGTACACACATCAGTAACACTAATGCTCAGTAAACCTGCTTATTGATTTGTTTGTCCCATCTAGCAGCTCTGTCCTGTCCTGTCCCTTCTAAGAGACAGGCCCTTAGGCCAGTTTAACTCTTTAGCCAAACTGAATAATCTCTGGGACATCATTAAGGGAAACAGTTTCTGGGAACAGGGGCATTTATAGGAGACCAACTTGTAAGCAAGGAAGAGAGCCAGCTTTGCTGGGCATTACGGAAGGGGAAGGAGTCTGTAATGGAGCTGTTTCTCTTTCATATCTATAGGTGCCTCATTCACACTGAAAAAGCTAATGTCCCCATTTTATTTTGTACATAGCGTCTATGGGGAAAGGCTTCCATGTGGCAGCATTGATCTTGACAGATGTTCTCTTTTGGGCAACCATGGGCCCTTAATGGAAAAAATACTGAGAGGTGCCAGGTGCCTGATTTCAATGGAGCAAATTAATTTTGGAATCGAATGTTTAGTATTAAGGCTTTATTTTGCATTGGTATGTTACTTATTAGATACTCGTATCCCTTATAAAACCGGGAATTTGAACCTGAATCAGTTAACACGCACGATTTGTGAAGTTGCCAAAAAAAACCATGAAAAAGGGAGATTGTAATTATAGCTTATTCTTTAACTGTCATTCATTTCTCTTAATTTCTCATTTCTCATTGCTTTTACACACGGCACATAATCATTAGTCAGGCTCATGGTGCCCAATGAACTGCGATAAAATGCACATAGGAAATATAAACAGTCAAGTCATTCAGCACTCATCCTTGAGCGCAACATGGTAGACAAGGTGCAAGCTGCAGAAAAGTCCCTTTCTGCTTCCACACTAGTGTAATAAAGCTTTTTATTCAGTGATAGGCTATGATTTACTCACTTTCCAACACTAATACTAGTTTCAGCTGGCACTGTGCCATGTACACTAACTATGGCTCATGGATTTGTCATCTTGCGCCAAATATCGTGTAATGAAAAAAACAGAAGTAAGACCTTGGGATATAAATCACATATTTATTTGGTCTATGATCTAATAACGGGAAGGAAGGATAGGGAGCTAATAAAGGGGAGGAAGGATGGATCTGTGGCTAAAACACAAGCCAGGGAGTCAGAAGATCCTCTTCTACAAATGTAATGTGTGACCATACTGTAGCATTTTGTGCCTTGGAACAGCACCCTGGAACCCCCATATTCACCGCTGTCATATAATTATGATATGTTTTGTACAAAGTATGCCTTGTGAGGTATCATTTAAAAAGTCTTGATCTGTTGAACATTAATATCCTGATGGATTGTATGTGCTATCATTATGTGTGAAGTTTTGATATATGTGTATTACTGAAATAGGATGTGAGGTTGGGAACACCCAGAACCAGCCGTTCAGGCATAATAATGGAGCAGGCAGATGTGCTGATGGCCCATTAAAGAGAATTCACTATTCCAGGAACTGTATACAATGGAGACTTCTCAGAGATAGCATGTAGAAAATGGAGAATGCTTGCTCAATGGGGATGGATCCCAATCTCACAAGCAAAGATCTTTTCAGCAAGAAACTATAAAAGAGGGGAACTGACATCATCACTTGGCCCCACTCCACAACTCCTCACCTGGAAACACATCTGGAGGACAAAGGAACTGGAGAGGGTGGTCCTGGGCTGAAGGAGAGTTCCAACTTGTGTACTGAAGATCTGTAACCTGCTTATGCTATCTATCAGGGTGAGACACTGCTTGAGTCAAATCCTGTTTAGTTTATAGAACTTAGACTGAGAATTTATTTTATTTCTTAGGTAACCAACTTTGATCTCTATGTTTACTACTTATAATCACTCAAAATCTCTTTCTGTAGTTAATAAATCTGTTTTATATTTTACCTAAAACAGTTTGTACTGGTTGAAGTGCTTGAGGAATCAGCTTAGGTGACAAAGGCTGGGACATGTCCACTTTCCTTTGTAGAAGTGGTGAACTTAGGGCTTGTCTTCACTGCCGGCTAAATCAGTGCTGCAGCAATCAATGCGGTGTTGATTTAGTGGATCTGGTGAAGACACGATAAGTTGATGGCAGAGAGCTCTCCCATCGATTTCAGTATTCTACCTCAATGAGAGGTGGAAGCTATGTCAATGGGACAGTGTCTCCTGCCGACATAGCGTGGTGTAGACACTGTGTTAAGTCGATGTAAACTGCGTTGACTTAAGTTACGTAAGCTACGTAACTTACATTGACTTACCCTCTAGTGTAGACAAGGCCTTAATGAATTTTACACTGGCCAGCCTTCTCACTAGTGCAAGATGGTAGAGTTCTGGGGTGCAAGGCTGGGGAGTTGTGTGGGAATTGGCTGCAGCCTTTCTATTGTTGGTTCATGAGTGGCTGGGAGAACATTCATGTAACTGATCTGGGTGTGTCCCTGCCTGTGGATGTCTGTGTAAGTGCAGGACCTGACAGAGGTTTGTGGCTTAGCAACAGCATCACAGTGTGAGAGGGAGCTCAGGTGGGTGGAACAGAGGGTTCAGCAGTCACACATACACTACCTTCTCTATGTTTCAGTTTCCCCTCTGTAAAATGGGGATGGTACTTTCCCTAGTTTGCAGGGATGTTGTGAAACACTCAGATGCTATGGTAATGAGTGCCATGGAAATGCCTATAAATAAAGTAGCCTAAATGCTTAAAATAGCAGACCGGAATTATAAGCATTAATGTTCCCTGCACCAACGTTGCTGAATTAGGCCCACTCCCTGATGCTATGGGGATGGGAGGGACCATATAAGGACACAGACATACATAGGTAGATTATATCTATTTGATCCTCATTCTTGTGAGGTAAGTAAGGATGATTATTCTCAGTTCACAGATGAGAAACAGAGGCAGTGATGTCAGATGCCTTTCCCAAAGCCATAAAGGGAGTCAGCATCAGACACAGAATTACAATGTAGGATTTCCTTTACATAGCACATTAGATCGGCTTCTCTCCTTTGTAGTCTGTAATCCCCTGCCCTTCTCACCCCTTTCCCCATCCTTTTAAAAAACCTTTGGACTTATGATTCTTGAAAAGCTGATGATATTTATTCATTCTGTGAAAAACGCCATAAAATGAATGCTGTTTGGCTTTCGTATGTGCAAAGTCCTCTAGGAGACCTGCAGCCAGGTCCTGGCTGGATGGTTGGGCAACTAGGTGTTTGCCCAGTTAGATGGCCCCTTAAAGGCTCACAGAGCCAAACTGGTGGTGCAGAGTGGAGCTTTGACCTGATCTCCAATCACTCTGGCACTTCTGTCTCAGGACAGGGAGAATAAGTGGAACTAAGACCAGAGCTCCTGCCTCAAGCTGGACACTCTTCCCACCTACTTCTAAGTCGGCAAGGCAGTCAAGTGATGGCTGTGGCATCCCGTCCAGCCAAGTCTCAGGGGGTGCCCTCCTCCCTGCTTAAGGTGTATGAGTTGGTGAAAAGACTCCTGTGATGCCCCCTCCAGATCTGAGCATGAGGAGCCTCCTTCGTCCACCCCACCCCATCACACCCACTCCAGGTCTGAAGAAAGTGAGTGAAGGTGGCAGGCACCAGAGAGAGAAGTGAGACACAGGATTAATGCAGCCATCCCAGAGTCTTGCAAATAAGAACATTATACTACATCATCAGGCATTATATATGTCACACACACAGAGTATTATTTGGGGGGCTGCTCAACCTATTTGCCAAGGCTGCCAGAGTCCGTCTCCCACCATCTTTAGATATTAAAAATACAGTGTGCAGACTGACTGCAATTTTCTCTTTAAAAATGATTTCCAAATAGAATATTTCATAGGGGCTGATGCTACAGCTGCTCTTCTGCTCGTGGAACTCCATTTAAAGTCAATGGGAGTTCTGTGCATGGAGCAACTACAGTGTTGGACCTATACACCATATATTTACTTGTGGCTGCCATTCCTCTTCCTGGTATTTTTTTTTTTTTTTTTTTTTTTTTTGCTTTCACAGTTTACTGCTTAGAGCAAGAGACAGATTTGAGCTTCTAATTATACCGAAAGGCTTTCAATCATTCTCCAGAGACCAAGTACAAGCAATGGCATTTGGTCTCATCTCATTCTCAAGAGTCATCCCTTGCTCTGTCTGCTTTTGCATTTTTTTACAAATTTTCAGACTAATACTTTTGCCCAAATTCTTCCTTAAAACCCCAGGATTAGCAATTATAATTCCAATGATTTCAGGATTTAATATATAAATAATCTGGGACCTGAGATCCATATTTCCCAGACCACTGGGATTGCACTCCTTACACGTGTGCTCTGGCCAGTCTTAACCATGTGCTTGTGAATATAAGATACATGTGAAGAGTAACTGACTAATTACCTTTTATTCAATACTCAGACAAGTACATTCACCTGAAAAAACAAAACAAAAAATCCCAACAACAACAAAAGAAAAGCACACCTGTCCAATTAGTTTGAATATTAACATTTAAGAGACATACCTGGTCCGTTAAATATCAGAGATTTCACTCAGTTTAATAAAATCACTAGAAATGATAGGTCATAGGTATTAGAATGATGTTCACTCTGTAATATGGTAACACCCTGTTAACTAGAGAGATCTGGTTAACTATACTGCTGTATATAATGCCTCTCTAAACAAAAGCTCACTTCTGTATTGATACAAGGCAAGGATTTATAAATCTGTTAATACTTCCTAAATAAATAGTTTTTTTTAAAAAAAGCACCTGCCTAAAGACTTGATTCTGCAAAACCTTACATGTGTAACTTTACTTTACTCACATAAGTATTCCCATTAAATTCACTTATTCATAGGCATAAATATTTGTAGGATCAAGACGTTAGAATGTACAATATGCAAGGTAGAAATATAATCTTCGGCATCTCATAAATGCTGGTAGCGAGTTTACTAGTAGTAAAAACACTACCTCAACCTAATTATCTCATATTCCTGATGATAAAGCCCCAACATTTGCAGCCTCCATAGCTCTAACGGATGTTAGAGCACAGGAAAAGATGGAGAAAGGGACAGATCTCAATTTCTATATTCTACTATTTAGAACAATCAGGTTGTTTACTTTGATAAACCTTCCTACAACACCACGTATTATGTCACCACTTATAGAATAATAACACCAGATAGCATTTTTGGTACAGAAGGTCTCTGAACACAACTATTGCTCTGTGACACTGGAATTTTGAAGGGAAATGCTACAAGAATGGCATGGTTGTGGAATAGTATTTACATTACATGTAAAGCTAAGATTTTATTACGGGTATTTTTAGTAGAAGTCACGGATGGGACATGGGCAATAAACAATAAATCATGGGAGTCCAAGCCCCACTGTGTGGGGCTGAAACAGGAGCCCTGCCACCCGGGGCTGAAGCTGGAGCCTGCCACCCAGGGCTGACAGCCTGAACCCCGCCGCGTGGGTCTGAAGTCGCGGGGGTCACGTAAAATCACAGAATCTGTGACCTCCATGACCGACTCATAGCCTTAATTATATGCAATCTATAATCATCTGGAACACAATATGAAGAATACAAGGAAACCCAAACATTTTCCCTTGCAGTTGAAGAAAACGCTGTTTTTCAACTGGACTAAAGGTGGGAAAAAATGCTTGATTTTTAAAAAGTATTTTGGTGCCATAAATATTGGAGACCTTGTTAAAGAACAGCCCCCTACCATACACACACATAGAGGTTATCCCTGTAATGCTGCCAAGGTCAGTGCCTGAATGGGTGATTTGCCAAGTAAGTGCCAGTTGGGAAATGTATACTGTAGCAGGCATGGAAGCAGATTTCACATTCACACCCGCATTCTGAATTGGCATTCTTTGCCTCTTTTGTACCAGTATTGACACTCTTTCCCATTCTGTGCTCTCTCTTTTCACTTGCATGCCCTCACTCGTCACACATAAGCTGAATGTTTCATTGTTTGCTAGAAACTAGAGTTGCTGAATATGGATTTCATGGAAGTTGCACAAGAGACAAACTACAAGATTTCTATGTCCAAAGGAATATTACCAAGGGCGCAATGCTTCAACAAGGCCTTTAATATATTTTTTTAATCCTAGATCAGTGCACTTGCATATCTTATAAAAAGAAGTAAAACATCTCTTTACTCATGAGGTACTTTCCTCCTTTTTCTTCAACTACTTCTGTCTTTTTCTTCTTGCATCTAATTTTTTCTTCACCCTTTCCCCCCTCCCCTGACTCTTTAATTCATTATTTTTTTCCCTTTAGTGTCTCAAATTTCCATGCTGTTTTATGTCAATACTTTCATACTTTCCTGATCTTTGCATATACTTTTCAGCTAGGCCTCTCTCTGGTCTTGACACGGGCATACACAAACTTACCTGCATTTTGCAAACATCTGTCTCCATGTTACAACAGAAGACTCTTAAGAGGGTGCACACAAGTGTTAGTAGGTGCTCAGGTTTTTGCAACTGTGTAGTTCAAATGCAGATGTGTGTTAGCCCACTGCAGAGGGCTAGAAATATGGGAAGTCTCTGAGAGTAAAACTGTACCTTTGTCCTATTGGACTGAGCTGGGGAGTAAGGTTCCTGTTATGTTCACAGCTTACACACAGAAAAATTAGGTAAAAACATAAATACTCCTGCTGGAATGTTGGAACATAACACAGCTGTATCTCTTAGAACTCAGAATGATAACACACACGAACTCAAAAACACAGAGAGACAAAGCAGGCTGTTCCCTAAGGCAGAGGCATGCCTGGATTGAGGGATTCACCCTCAAATGAACTGCACTCGCTAAACAGTGGGTAGGGTTGCCAAGGCCCAGTGGAGATGGGAGTGGAGAGGTGGAGGGAGGAGATATTTGTGCCTGGTGGTGTGGGCTTTGCCAAAGGGTCCTAGACACCATTTGACCCTCTCCTCTGTGTAATGAAAGAGCTGAGAACGACTCAATTGAGAGTCTTTTATTGTGGCTCGCTAGAGCAGAAATCACTGATAACCAGGTCTCAGCATTAGACCTGTGATGAGACAGTGTCTCTGGGGAAAGAAACTGCCTAGCCTGCATTAGCAGTGAGGCTCCCCTATTCACAGGTGCCGACTTTTAATTGTGCTGGAGGGTGCTCGACCCCTGGCTCCACCCCAGCCTCTGCCCCCACTCCACCCCTTCCCCCAAGCCCCACCCCAAATCTTCATTCCCCAGCTCCACCCTCACTCCAGCTCTTCCTGCCCAGTTCTGCCCCCTCCCCAGAGCCCGCTGTGTCCTCGCTCCTCCCCCCTCCCTCGCAGCCTCCTCCTGAAACAGCTGTTCGTGGCGGGCAGGAGGCACGGGGAGGGAGGAGGAGGTGCTGATCCATGGGGCCTGTTGGTGGGCAGGAGGTGCTGGGGGGAGGGGAGGAGCTCAGCACCCACCATTTTTTCCCCATGGGTGCTCCAGCCCCAGAGTATCCACAGAGTCGGTGCCCCCACCAACAGCTGAAATCACTTAGAGCTGTGTGAAGTGGCAGGGCCTCAAGACATCCTCAAGAGAGAGCAGCCCCCGATGGAGTGAATGATGGCAGATGGGCAGCGATGCAGCGTAAATGGTGCAGCGGCAGCAGCTGAGGCATTGTTCAACGTCTTCTTCGCCCCGGGGTGGGAGGTAAACTCATGTGAATGCAACTCTGGGCTGGCACTGACAAAGGACAACTGTGAGCGTTGTGGAGGGAGATGCGAGTGGTGTGTTAAAGGGACAGTTGTTTGTCAGACTTTCACACCACAAGGTGAGAGACTGAGCAAAAGAACACTGCCCAATGTACTCCGAGGTGGGTATTTTGCTCATGGTCATATGTTTTTGAATCATGCTCGTGGTGTTTTCCCAGTTTAATGCCAGGTTCCTTTCCCCTTTTATTAGAAGTGTTCTTTTCCATACACAGACCCAGTGCTTGCGAGAGGAGAAGTATTGCCTCTTAGAGGTGCCCAGAGGTGGTGGTGTTCCTGGGTGGTGGCTTGAGCCAGTGCTGTGTTGTATTGTCATAAGGAACCCCTTGATGTTGAACCTGGCCCCTGGTTGCTGCAACTCCACCTGGCAGAAGAGCTACACAGATATCATACAGTCCACATTTAACCACAGACTTCATTTTATCTTATTATTTCCAAAACTTAGATTACTCCATGTAATTTTCATGCTTCTCTAACCTTCCTAGTGCCTAGTTTCACATAACAGGTAGTTTAAAAAATAAAAATAAAAGTAAATTATAGTAATTTTCCTATTCGTGATTTTTTTAAACAACATGAGGTAATAAAACCCAACCAATAAAGTGTCTGGAAATGAAGAGTTAAGTAAATCAAACAGTTACCCATGGCCATACAATCCTTCGTCTTGCCACTCTTGACTTGTCTGGACTCCATTGAAACACACTCCTATCTTTTAAGTACATACTTAAATGCATTGCCTAAATGAGGGACTGGTGATAGAGCAATTCGGCAAACAATTTGACCACTGCTTAATGGGGAACTGGGCCTTATTTTATAAATTCATGGCTCTGCCAGTGGCCAATTAAAAATAATAAATTGATTTAATATCCATCTATAAATCCTGCTTTT
The DNA here is from genome assembly GCF_965152235.1 of Eretmochelys imbricata. Taxonomy (NCBI): domain Eukaryota; kingdom Metazoa; phylum Chordata; order Testudines; family Cheloniidae; genus Eretmochelys; species Eretmochelys imbricata. The sequence continues at coordinate 316,704,407 of NC_135572.1, forward strand.
TTAGATTCCATGCCATCGTTTTCTTGGAGCTGAGGTGAAATACGTTCTGAGTAATTCCCATCTTATCCATGCTTCCTTTCCCCTAACTACATTACAGTGAGGAGTTACTGTAATTCTTTCCCTTTCCATCATGGCCTGAGAGAGCTCCACAGCAGTCCTTACCCTGCAACTGTCTGTCTTGCACTGAGGGAAGAGAAAGAATATATACAGCCTTATTCCCAGAGCTTGTGCTATATGGTTGGTAGAATGGTAGAGCTCTTTCTAGGGCCCCTGGTCCCAGGCCTTTAGAGCAGCAGTAGCTTGGATTTTCACCAAGCCTTGAGTGTTCCTCTGGGACTATCTTCCTCTCTCGCAACACCTAGCTCTGCCTCCCATACACAGTGGGGATGTGCACATGCAGTCTCTGGACCAGATTCTTACATGCTGTTTGTCTCTTTGTGCAACTCTTCCATTGGAATCTGATTGCATAATCTGGCTTCATCTCATCTCAGTGTAGGAAGTTTCTGCAATGATATAAATTCCATGTTCCTGCACCACCTCTCCTCCCTGGTAGCAGCACACAGGGCATGGCCAGGACTTAGAAAGAATAGGTTCCCTATGCTGCCATTTTGGCTTTCAGGGACAGTTAACATCTGGCATGTATCGCAGCAGTTTGAAATCTGCTCTAATTTATGATGAAAGACCCTCAGAGCATGCAGCTGGCTCTAGATCAGGATGAAGTAACCTGCATGAAACTTGGACGGAGAGAGACTGTCCCCTTCAGGGTAGTAAGGACTAGTGGTCAGCCAGCACCTGTTCCATGGTGTGTCCCTTTAGGCTCTGGGAGTTTGTGAGCAGATGAAGTTCTAGGGGAGGCAGAGCTAGGTGTTGCGAGAGAGGAAGATAGTCCCAGAGGAACACTCAAGGCTTGGTGAAAATCCAAGCTACTGCTGCTCTAAAGGCCTGGGACCAGGGGCCCTAGAAAGAGCTCTACCATTCTACCAACCATATAGCACAAGCTCTGGGAATAAGGCTGTATATATTCTTTCTCTTCCCTCAGTGCAAGACAGACAGTTGCAGGGTAAGGACTGCTGTGGAGCTCTCTCAGGCCATGGTGGAAAGGGAAAGAATTACAGTAACTCCTCACTTAACGTTGTAGTTATGTTCCCGAAAAATGCAACTTTAAGTGAAACGATGGGGGCAGTACAGCTGTGCCATAAGAGCTGCCGGCATGGGGCCACCCAGAGGCCCCACATTCTGCTCCTCCTATGTCTTTCTGGTACACCGTATCAGCTATAAATATCTTGCTGGTATGGCGTACTGGACCATACCGCCCTACTTGCACTGCTGCACAGGCCCTAAGGAAGGAGGGCTGGGCAACCCCCTGAATCCAAGGGGATTAACTACAGGTCAGAGAGCCTTTATTTCAAGTTTATTTTGACTTAATAAAGTAGAGCTCCAGCAGAGGATTTTTGTCTTTATCTTTACCTCTCTCAGGTGCTTGGCTGGCTGGTTCTTGCTCACATGCTCAGGATCTAACTGGTTGCTATCTGTGGGGCTAGGAAGGAATTTTTGCCCAGATCAGATTAGCAGTGACCTTAGGTATTTTTTGCCTTCTTCTGCAGTGTGTGGATGTGGATCATTTGCCACAATTCTCATCTAATAATTTCCCTGCCATTATCGGGGCTTTGAGCACTGGTGCACCTCCTATTCCTTCCTATTCTCTGCCTGTGGCAAATAGTCTAGTCTTCTGCGAATCTCATTTACTTTGGTCTCATTTGGGGTGTTGGGTTTAGGGTGTGGGTGCTGGGTGTGGTTGGTGGCCTGTGATATGCTGGAGGTCAGACTAGATGATCTAGTGGTCCCTTCTGGCCTTCAACTCTACAACTGTGTGGAGTTCTTGAGGGGCCCCGTGTCAGGAATAAGGCCCTGCAGCTGTGCCTGGGCAGTCTCCTGACAGCCTAATGAGTCAATGAGGCTGCCTAATGGACTGCCCGGCCTGATTGGCTGAGGAAGCTAGTAGGCCAGTTCTTAAACCCAGCAGCAGCAATAGCTCAGTGGCTATTCAGTGCACAGTTCTGTGGATTCTCTGTCTCCTTGTGCCTGCCTCACTCCAACCCCTGCTCCTGCTTTGCTCCCCTGCTACTCCAGCCTAGATCCTGCCCTGCACCCAGCCTCACTCCAGCCTATGCCATGCCCTGCACCCACGCTTATTCCAGTCCTGTACTAACCTTGTTCCTGCCTTCCATGACTCCAGGTAATCCAGTTCTGACCCTTGGTCCTAGTTCCTGGTTCTGACTCTGCTTTGACCTTGGCCTGTGGCATTTGGATTCTGGCCACTAGGCATGACCACCTATGACCTGGACCCCTGACACCCTGCAGGAAAGTAAACTGAGGCAAGGCACTACAGAGCCATGCTTGGCCAGCAGGGAGTGCTACAGGGCAGGCATGCCCTTTCACAGAGATGTACAAGTTGAAGAAGGGATTTGTAACATTTAAAGGAAGCACCAGGAAGTTAGTCTGTGTGCACATGGCTTGAATGCTGGCTGCAGTTGCAGCATCTCCGTAAATAACTCTCTCAATAAGAAGCCCGTTTAGTTTTACAAGACTGGACTCTTTTTGTGTTATTGCCCATAACATGGCACATAGAACACTACGGAGTGCAAAATGTGAGGTGAGGCACTCCTATATTTGTTGCTTGAATGAATTGTAGTAGAACTGGATGTGGTGTGTCATGGCCTTCTGAAACTTTACCTGCCATTCAACAGTATGGCCAACTCCTAATAGCAGATGCAGAAATCGTTACTTGAATTAAATTAGAGCCCTATGAAAGAGAATTATTTAGCTGTGTTTTAGCATCACAGAATTCATCATAAAATACCCCAGACAACCGTTATAGTCTGACAGGGATCAACTTTTTATCTCTGCTTCATTTACTAGACTGTGCCTCTCACTGCTCTCTTCTCCCTCATTCAAGCCCTAGGCTTTCCCCTCCTCCCTTCCTTTTCATCTTCTCTTACCAGTCTTTCCTGCTTCTCATTCAGGCCTTGGCCTCTCCATTCAGTTTCTGCTTCTCATTCCCCTTTGGCCGTTCCTCACCCTGTCTGCCACTTTTTAGGTTCAATACATCTTACTCTCTGCTTTTATTTCGCTGTGTGATTTGAATAATTACTCCTGCTTTTTTGATCTCATAGGCATCTCAATAGGCCTTGCTACCACCTCCCACCCCCTTTAGTCAAAAGGTGAGATTTGCCAAAGAGCATAGCCACACTAGAATGGAGGAAAGTGCCCTGTGAAGTTCGGTGACCCCTTCTAAATTAGGGGCCTCATTGTGTATACTGACACTATGCATTTGTCTATTGTATGAGAATATTAAACTTGTGGGTGAACATTTTATTTGATAAGACCATTACATTCTGTGTTGTACTTAAATTTACTTCACTCGGTCTGTTCTGCCGTAGTGATTAATTCTGGGCACTCATTCATTGATTCTTAAGTAATATTAGAATTGCTACAAGGAACCATATGGTAGGCTTTAATGTAAAGTGTCATGCAGCATAATGGCTAAATATATGCATTTAACATACAAACCAGGAATGCGAGCAAAAGCAGACATACAACTTACAGGTGGGCCAAATTTTCAAAAAGACTCCTCTCGTTTTGTGTCCACAATATCTGAATGTACAACTTCTGCATGCAATAATTAGACTTCCAATTGCCCAGTTTGTGTGGATATATACCACACAATGGGACAATCAATGGGTAATGGGTAAAATCAAAACCCTAGACCTGATCAGTCCCAAATGTTGAAAGGGCTCAATATAGATGTTAAGGGTGTCATTCAAATCCATTTTTAGTGGGAATAAACAGGACAATATGTGGAAAATTACACAAAGGAATAGCTTTGTAGCTTTGTGGTAAAAGATGGCTTCCTTCTTTTCACAATATGTGAAACCAGGCAATAGAAAATGGGCAGACTTTTACTCTGTATTAAGTAGCATTGAATCTGCTCCACAAATCCAGACGATTCAGATCTGAATGTCCTCAAAGTTACATAGGATGTAGAATATTCCATTGGCCTAGCTCTTATGGTAAGGTCATGCTTCATGATGTACAGGGCGGTAATTGCAATTTCAGTTGAGATGGCTTTGTAATTCATACCACGGAATGTTCCAGCATTCTCCAATCCCCACCATTGTACTGTCCGATGTCACCGGGGTACAGATAAACATTAACAAAATTAATCTAATGAGGAACCAAACAGTTAATTCCAACTGCCATACTGCAAAAAACCAGTTAATGCTTTTGATCAATACTAGAGATTTCTCTGAGGGTCAGTCTCTTGCAGAGCTATGTCTATTTCTGTTAGGGTGTGGAGGGATGTTAAGTCAATACTGAATCTATTTTTGGTGCATAATACTTCCATTTGATACCAATACAGATCACTGGAGAGTACCTTTATAGAGCTACAAGTCATATTCTATTCCTTACATGTGGCCTGATCATGTATCCACCAAAATAGACGGCAAAAATTCCTTTGACTAAAAAGGCGCAGGATCCAGCCCCATAAAGTCAGCCTGTTTTTCTTCATCACTTTGCTTTTCCTTCCCCACCTTCTCATGCTTCTTTTTCTCCTGCCTGTAGCTGTACTAATGATAAATTCTGCTGAGATCATGTAGTCTAGTGAAGGCTATTAGGAGAGAGAGAGCTTTGGGGGCAATCTTTTGTGTACCAGACACCCCCATCCCATGGTTTTTCTAGGCCCATATAATTTAAGCTATCCAGTTACTCAAAGTAACTTTGGTTCCTAATAGGTGAATAAGAGCTGACTCATGGCACTACTTTCCTGGGTGCTTGACCAGCCAAAATCAGGCCAAACTCTTTTCTCATTTATACCAGTGAATCCTATCAACTTCAGTAACTATTTCTAAGAAAGATATTAACACATGGGTAGCTTCTTCCACAGAATAAACTTTTATCTGAAGTTTTCTTTCAAAACAGTATGGAAATGTCCAAAATATTGAAACTCTAAAGAGTAAAAAATACTGTACAATAATCAGTGCAAATACTTATCCTTGAGTCCAAATGTCTTAAATAATTTTCATCAGAAACGTGAATCTTTTTTTTTTTAATGACACAGAAATTGTGGTTGTATTTAATCTGCCTGTGACCCCATGACAGTTTTGACTCTGTTCCCATTGACTTCAGTGGAAGCAAGATCAGGCCCATTTCCTTCCCCCACTCCCCTCCCAAGCATTTAAATGACTTCCATATCTAGTTGTACCACGCACATTGTTTCACAAATAAGCTATTTTGTGTAAATGCAAATAGCACAGGTTCACAGCCCTTTCCGTTTTGCATTTGGTTTCTACTAGTTTGCATAATTTTCTCTTTAGGGATTCTTACGAAAAGTGACAGTGGGCTGGAAGTCTCTCGCACTCCACCCTCCCCAGCCAAGCATGAATGCCATCTGTTGTCATGGCACTGAACCTAGTGGTGAATAGCAGCAAGCTTTGCTTTTGATGTTCAGTCGGACCAGTAGAAATGTCTGATGCTACTTTGAAGTACTTATTCATATGAATAAATCTACCTGAGCTTTATGCAAATAAACAGTTGAGGCATGTTTAATTGGCAAAATAATAGCATGCCACATACGTATATAAATGTCACATAAATGGAAAGGGCGGAGGGAGCGAATTCTCCTGGACTCTTAAACCTTTTCTATTTCTGTAATGACTTGAATAGAATGTGTGCAATTAATTTAAATTGTACAGAGCCAGACCAAGTCTCTGCAGTGTTTAATTCGATACAGTTACAAAACTGAAAGTAACATAGTGGCTGAAATACAGTTCAGAGTCTATATTAGTTTTCATAGGCTTATGTTTCTCTGAAACGTGATTACGACAACCTTATTTATAATGGCTTCTAATCAGAACACTTCAAAATTAAAAATATAATTCCATGGGTCAAATTCTGAAGTTTTAACTGAGACCTCAATCTGGCATAATTCACATTGGTCCTAATTTTGAGAGGTGCCGAGTACATAGTAATTACAGGTACTTATCAATGCTGAGCACATATAAAGACTTAAAGCAAACATTAATTAAGCTTCACAACAACCCTATTAGTAGAGTGGATACTGTTGCCAATAAAGATATATGTAACCTTTAAAAGGAGATGAACAAGGGCCTGACAACAGAAACTTAAGTAGATAACAAATATTAATATTCTGGCTTAACATTTTCTGGTTGCTTCATCTTTCTAATCTGTACCCCCTCTGATTTATACAGGCCTCTTTTTATTATAAAGGTCATTATTTTTTTCCAAAGTTAATGCTTCTCCTAGAAGAATCACTGTACATTTCTCCTAGGAAATCACTGTATGGTCAACACACTTCTAAGGAATAGTGTTGTGACATGACACTTGCTTAAAATTGGTGCTCTGTTATCCCACCTGGGCAGTGTCTTCAAGCCAAGAAATTCTGCAGTCAGTTTTAGTGGTGTTAAATTGGAGTAACCCCATCACTTTTGATGGCATTATTCTGGATTTCCATTTGTGTATGTCAAGGTTCCTCCCCCACTCTGAACTCTAGGGTACAGATGTGGGGACCTGCATGAAAAACCTCCTAAGCTTATCTTTACCAGCTTAGGTCAAAACTTCCCCAAGGTACAAAATATTCCCCCCGTTGTCCTTGGACTGGCCGCTACCACCACCAAACTAATACTGGTTACTGGGGAAGAGCTGTTTGGACGCGTCCTTCCCCCCAAAATACTTCCCAAAACCTTGCACCCCACTTCCTGGACAAGGTTTGGTAAAAAGCCTCACCAATTTGCCTAGGTGACTACAGGCCCAGACTCTTGGATCTTAAGAACAATGAACAATCCTCCCAACACTTGCACCCCCCCTTTCCTGGGAAATGTTGGATAAAAAGCCTCACCAATTTGCATAGGTGACCACAGACCCAAACCCTTGGATCTGAGAACAATGAAAAAGCATTCAGTTTTTTACAAGAAGACTTTTAATAAAAAATAGAAGTAAATAGAAATAAAGAAATCCCCCCTGTAAAATCAGGATGGTAGATATCTTACAGGGTAATTAGATTCAAAAACATAGAGAACCCCTCTAGGCAAAACCTTAAGTTACAAAAAAGATACACAGACAGAAATAGTTATTCTATTCAGCACAATTCTTTTCTCAGCCATTTAAAGAAATCATAATCTAACACATACCTAGCTAGATTACTTACTAAAAGTTCTAAGACTCCATTCCTGGTCTATCCCCGGCAAAGACCAGCATACAAACACACAGACCCTCTGTTTCTCTCCCTCCTCCCAGCTTTTGAAAGTATCTTGTCTCCTCATTGGTCATTTTGGTCAGGTGCCAGCGAGGTTACCTTTAGCTTCTTAACCCTTTACAGGTGAGAGGAGCTTTTCCCTGGCCAGGAGGGATTTCAAAGGGTTTTACCCTTCCCTTTATATTTATGACAGTGTAAATGAATTCTTTTTTTCTGTGTTTACCTGTAGCATTCCATTTTATAGCTGAATTAATATATGTGATTCAATTAATTAATCAATCTCTGTTTGGAAATGCAAACATGAGAATATGCTTCAGGTTGGCGGGTTGTCTGACGGTCACGGTTAACACCATCCTATACCGAAAACCCACCGACCGCTATGCCTGCCTTCATGCCTCCAGCTTCCATCCCGGACACACTACACGGTCCATTGTCTACAGCCAAGTGCTGAGGTACAGCCACGTATTCTCCAACCCCTCAGACAGAGACCAACACCTACAAGATCTTCACCAAGCATTCTCAAAACTATGATACCCACATGAGGAAATAAGGAAACAGATCAACAGAGCCAGACATGTACCCAGAAGCCTCCTGCTGCAAGACAAGCCCAAGAAAGAAACCAACGGAACTCCATTGGCCATCACATACAGTCCTCAGTTAAAACCTCTTCAACGCATCATCAGTGATCTACAACCCATCCTGGACAACGATCCCTCACTTTAACAGGCCTTGGGAGGCAGGCCAGTCCTCACCCACAGACAACCCGCCAACCTGAAGCATATTCTCACCAACAACGACACAACGCACCATAGTAACTCTAACTCAGGAACCAATCCATGCAACAAACCTCGATGCCAACTCTGCCCACATATCTACACCAGTGACACCATCACAGGACCTAACCAGATCAGCCACACCATCACCGGTTCATTCACCTGCACGTCCACCAATGTAATCTACGCCATCATGTGCCAGCAATGCCCCTCTGCTATGTACATCGGCCAAACTGGACAGTCCCTATGTAAAAGGATAAATGGACACAAATCAGATATTAGGAATGGCAATATACAAAAACCTGTAGGAGAACACTTCAACCTCCCTGGACACACACTAGCAGATTTAAAGGTAGCCATCCTCCTGCAAAAAAACTTCAGGACCAGACTTCAAAGAGAAACTGCTGAGCTTCAGTTCATTTGCAAATTTGACACCATCAGCTCAGGATTAAACAAAGACTGTGAATGGCTCGCCAACTACAAAAGCAGTTTCTCCTCCCTTGGTGTTCACACCTCAACTGCTAGAAGAGGGCCTCATCCTCCCTGATTGAACTAACCTCCTTATCCCTAGCCTGATTCTTGCTTGCATATTTATACCTGCCTCTGGAAATTTCCACTACATGCATCCGACGAAGTGGGTATTCACCCACGAAAGCTTATGCTCCAATACATCTGTTAGTCGATAAGGTGCCACAGGCCTCTTTGCCCCTGAAAAGGGAGTGAGGACACTGAAGCTCATTGGATATGGAATGGACTGGGGGAGGAGGATATCTTGCTGTGGGTTGGTGGGGCTTCTTTTAGTGGGTCTTTTTTTTATCATTTTGGCTGGTGAGCTAGAATATTTATAATATTTACCACTGTGCTACTTTAGGTATAACTCTGTTGATTTCAGTTTAATTACACTGGTGTAATACAGTGGTGAATCAGGACCTCTTATAGAAGTTTTTTAGGGTTTATTTTATCCAAATAATATAAATTAGATGACATTCTTTGTCTGGGGCAGCCTATCAAAAACTAAAAGTTTGTGTTTTTAAAAAAGTTACCATGGACAGATCACTGTCCTTTTGCGTCTGCCTGAACTCTTCCCCCAAACATTCAGCTCATACTATTGAATGTACGTTTCCTCTGTAATAAATCTATCGCAGGGTGTGCATTTAGTGCCTAACCTCTTGCAAGCATTACCAAGATGGTGCTGGGTAAAATCATCAGGCTTTGAACTGGCACAACTTTGCCAGGATATTCAGTTCATAATAAAACTGCACAAGGTCAGGAAAAGGAATTAGCTGTGCTCTTTGCCTCTGACCTCAGATTCAGGAGGCATTCCAACCGAAAGACCAGGGGTGTGCATAAGGGGGGGTGTACAGGGGCCCCCCCAATAATTGGCAGGGGCAGAGAGCTCCTCTGGCCCTGTGGCCATCGTGGGAGCACAGAACATGCCCCTCTAAAAGTGGTCAAATTGAAATTCCTGCACATGCCCCTGTCAAAGGCCAGTTAATTTTGGTGGCTCTGACTATTCTTAGTGGTGTAGAAACCACGCTGGTACTTCATATCACTCCTCAGAACTCAGTTCTAAGTTAGACTTCAGGTTCCATTGCAGGACTGTGTGAGCACAGGGTTCACTCTGCCCGGTTGGGGTGTTAGCTTGTAATGTCCTTAGGGCAGCAACTATGGCATGGGTCTTCTCTCGCTAATCTTTCCCTGGTGTAACTCTGTGGAATTCAGGGCTGCTCTAATGTGGACAGAGCTGCTCCAATCCATGTTCTAGCAACGAGGGACCAACAGAGCATAGTGCCACTTCTGCTATGGCTCCTTTCCACTTTTCACCAGCCTTCTTCTGGTGCTCAGGGTTGTGAAAGGGTGGCATAGGGGCGATATGATAGAGGTCTACAAAATAATGATTGGTGTGGAGAAAATTAATAAGGAAGGGTTATTTACTCCTTCACATAACACAGGAAGCAGGGGTCACCCAATGAAACTGATAGGCAGCAGGTTTAAAACAAACAAAAGGAAGTACTTCTTCACACAATGCACAGTCAACCTGTGGAACTCATTGACCGGAGGTTGTTATGAAGGCCAAAAGTATAATGGAGTTCAAACAAGAATTAGTTAAGTTCATGGAGGATAGGTCCATCAATGGCTATTAGCCAAGATAGCTAAGCCTCTGACTGCCAGATGCTAGGACTTGATGACAGGGGACAGGTCACTCAATAACTACCCTGTTCTGTTCATTCCTTCTGAAGCATCTGGCATGATGTCAGAAGACAGGATACTGGATTAGATGGACAATTGGTCTGACCCAGCATGGCCATTCTTACGTTATGTAGAACTGGGTGCAACAACTGGTCACCACCAGTGATTGTCTCACACTGGGTTGATCCTTAGCTGGATCAATAATACAGCTTGATTGTCTCTTTGTACCTCATGAGTGGTGCAAAGTGGCCAGGCCAGGCGCCCGCCAAAGAGCTGAATCTCACCTGTTGTGTAGACTGAATCTGATGGTGGGGAAAGGAAATTTTCACTGAGACTATGGAATCCTTCACCCTCTGTACTAAATATTCAATCCAGAATTTACAAATGCAGATGTGAATCATGTGTATTTTATAAAATCAGACAGTGCTCTTATGTTTTGCTGTATAGAATACATTCAACACAAACACTTATCGCACAGGTACATTATTATCTGAGAACAAACCCAAGAGCTGTTTGTTAAGCAGGAATGTGTATGTATCATCACTTTACATAAGCTATTACCAGCAGGAGAGTGGGGTGGGGGGAGAGAAAACCTTTTGTAGTGATAAACACCCATTTTTTCATGATTTGTGTTTATAAAAACAAACATCTTCTGTATTTTCCACAGTATGCATCCGATGAAGTGAGCTGTAGTTCACGAAAGCTTATGCTCAGATAAATTGGTTAGTCTCTAAGGTGCCACAAGTACTCCTTTTCTTTTTGCGAATACAGACTAACACAGCTGTTACTCTGGTACCAGAAGTAGGCTCCATCAGTGAAATTACATTCATTTTTCATTGTCTTGGTTCTGAGGGCCAGATTGTTTCCATTCGTTGCACAGAGCAGTTCCTTCCCCCTGAGTAATTCCATTGCTTTCAGTGGGGCATCTCATAGAATAAGGTGCTATATAAAGTGTGGGCAGGGGGAGGAGAAAGGGCAAGATACCAGTTCTTCATTCACATTCTATGGTAATTACAAGCTGAGTCACTCTATATCCTACACCAGTGTTTCCCAAACTTGGAACACCGCTTGTTCAGGGTAAGCCCCTGGCGGGCCCAACCAGTTTGTTTACCTGCCGTGTCCGCAGGTTTGGCCAATCGCAGCTCCCACTGGCCGCGGTTTGCTGTGCCCGGCCAATGGGGGCTGCAGGAAGCGGCGGCCGGTACGTCCCTCGGCCCATGACTTTTGTGTTGACATGTGTCATTCATGTTGCTAGATCCTGTAGATATCTTGATATAATGGCTCTCTGTACTATTTTAGAAGAAGCTTTGCTAATCAGCATAAAATAAAATGTAACAAAGTAAGGAGTAAATAGCAATTAATATATGCCACTAAAAAGTTCGTCTAGAACTGCCAGGAAACCTGATTTTCTCTCTACTGGTAATATTTTGCCCATCAATAGCTGTGTAGCTAATGGAGATATTTTTTTAATAGGATTTATCAAAACAAATGGGTTTAGGTCCAGATTATGGAGCCAGTACTCATGTTGGTGAGCGCTTACATGACAAATTCCATTGACTTCAACTACTCATCAGCATGAGAAAGGGGATCACAGTCTGATCCTGTAGCGAGATGGTAAATTTTCCCTCCCCAAAATTGTAACTTTCAGCTGACACATCCCAGTGACACATATTCCATTCAGGCTACCAGACTAAAAACAAATTGATGTACTTGCATTGCTGTGGTTTTTGTCTGCACTTCCCATTCACCTTAGAGACTGGAATCGCTGAAAGGATTGAACCTCAGTTCTGATGCATCTTCTTCTGGATATATTGAAATAATAATCTGTGCAGCTCCATTTGGGAAAGATTTGGCCAGCTGCACTTATTATTTATTTATTTGTTAATAATAACATGACTATTATCTGTATTAACATAGCACTGAGAAGCCCTTGTCATAGAGCAGAATCCTATTGTGCTAGGCATTGTACAAAAACATAGTCCCTGCTTAAAGAGCTTATAGTTTAATATGAATGCCAATTTCAAATATGAGCAGAAACCTTTCACCTTTTTTAGCTCATAAAGAAACAATCCAAGGCTTAGTGTAACCTACACATCTTCTGGGTGTGGTGTTCTGTCCCATCTAGTGGTGATGAGGGAGCAAGACAGAGCGACAGAGAGACTGCTCTACAGCCTTAGCTAACAGCCAATTGGCTTATAACTCATGCACTAAACTCCAGAGGCCCCAAGTTCGATCCCACCCCTACGATGACTGGAGTCTGTTGGTGTTACATTAGCGCTAGCTGAATACTTTCGGAAAATTTGCCATTGGTGAGGTTGCACTGGATATAACTGAGAGTGAAAGTGGGCCCTTTGCATAATAATAAACTACAGCTAGAAAGTTTCCTTCACTGAATCTTACACAGAAATGGGATAGTTTCCAAGTTTAGAGCAGTTTTTAATACAGAAATTCTTCAGTAGTGTTTGTTTACCATGAGGGTCCCAATGCTGTCACAATGTCTGATGAAGAGAAGGAAAAGTTGCAGTCTCAAAATCATCTTTGTGCTTAGGGCTGTGCTTACTTTCTGCCCTTGGAAGTTTAAAAAATAGGGCTCTGAATGAGGATAATGGCAAACACATTTTAGGGCAAAATTTGGCCCTTAACTCTTAGATGATTTTCGATCTTAATCTGTCATCATGAGTCAAAACAATTCTGTCTATTGAGGATTTAAGTAATTGTTTTGGAAGGTCACGACACAGTTCCACTTGTTCTTTGATAATTCTGCCTTGAAGGAAAATCAAATAACAGACACAGCTTTACATCAAAATCCACTATGGCTGTCCTGAAGCATATTAAGGGACACCGGAGAAAAGAAACATGAATAATGAATGTAGGGGGCACCCTTTTTTTGATGTGAGTGTAATGGGAAGGGGAATCATAGAAGATTAAGGTTGGAAGGGACCTCAGGAGGTCATCTAGCTCAACCCCTTGCTCAAAGCAGGACCAACCCCAACTAAACCATCCCAGCCCAGGGATTTGTCAAGCCGGGCCTTAAAAACCTCTAAGGATGGAGATTCCACCCCCTCCCTAGGTAACCCATTCCAGTGCTTCACCACCCTCCTAGAGAAATAGTTTTTCCTAATATCCAACCTAGACCTCCCCCCCTGCAACTCGACACCATTGCTCCTTGTTCTGTCATCTGCCACCACTGAGAACAGCCTAGCTCCTTCCTCTTTGGAACCCCCTTCAGGTAGTTGAAGGCTGCTATCAAATACCCCCTCACTTCTCTTCTGCAGACTAAATAAGCCTAGTTCCTTCAGCCTCTCCTCATAGGTCATTTGCCCCAGCCCCCACCCCCCATCATTTTCGTTGCCCTCTGCAGGACTCTCTCCAATTTGTCCACATACTTTCTGTAGTGGGGGAAAACTGGATGCAACACTCCAGATGTGGCCTCACCAGTGCTGAATAGAGGGGAATAATCACTTCCCTCAATCTGCTGGCAATGCTCCTACTAATGCAGCCCAATATGCCGTTAGCCTTCTTGGAGACAAGGGCACACTGCTGACTCATATCCAGCTTCTTGTCCACTGTAATCTCCAGGACCTTTTCTGCAGAACTGCCACTTAGCCAGTCGGTCCCCAGCCTGTAGCAGTGCATGGGATTCTGCACCTGTCCTTGCTGAATCTCATCAGATTTCTTTTGGACCAATCCTCCAATTTATCTATGTCACTCTGGACCCTATCCCTACCCTCCAGCCTATCTACCGCTCTCCCCAGTTTAGTGTCATCCACGAACTTGCTGAGGATGCAATCCATCCCATCATCCAGATCATTAATAAAGATGTTGAACAAAACTGGCCCCAGGACTGACCCCTGGGGCACTCCGCTTGCTATCAGCTGCCAACTAGATATTGAGCCGTTGACCACTACCTGTTGAGCCCGATGATCTAGCCAGCTTTCTATCCACCATATAGTCCATTCATCCAATCCATAATTTTTTAACTTGCTGACAAGGATACTGTGGGAGACTATCAAAAGTTTTGATACGTATCAAAAGTTTTGATTTGAAATGACATTTCAACATGATGTTCAATGCGTTTCATTTGGCCTGATTTGAGGGGGTGGGGGAGCTGGGTGTTTCTATTTCAACAAGAAACTAAAATCAGTTTCAGTTCAAAATGAGCAGGTCTTTCTTTGATTTTTCAGTTCTGCCACCAAGCCAAAATATCAGCTCCACCTCATAACACACATATTCTGTATTAGGTGAAATCCTGGCCCCATTGAAGCCAATTGGAGTTTTGCCATTGACTTCAGTGGAGCCAGGATTTCACCCATTATGTCTACTATACCTCATAATACACAAATTAAACTATATTATGTACCACAGGTCAGCATCAGACTGAATTATCCTCTTACATGTGAACTATGTACCACGTTCAGTAAGGCCCCTATACTCTTCCTGCTTTACTGTTGAAAGGGAATAAGGCAGATTTGGGGTGCAGAAATGTAGGGCTGCAGCATGCTCAATGCCTTCCCTGCAGTGTTCCAGAAACACCCTTATAGATACACGCCAGGACTAGGCTCTGTGGTTTGGTAGGGGCTTATCTGCATGGGGGAGGAACAAGCACCACAATATAGCTGCTTCCCATGCCATTGCTCCCCTCAAACCACTGAGGATAAAATAAATGATAAATAATGTTATATGATAACATAAGAAATGTCAGGAACAGAAAAGGCCACCCAGATTTTTGAGAGCGATAATAGCTCCTTCCTACTGCAGGGCGGATTTCCGTACAGAGTCTGGGTTAATGCAATCCAACCCAGTGTAACAGTCGTTTTAGTAGCCTTCATCCCATGTTTGTGCTTGTGTATGTTGCGGGGGTGGGGGAGAAAGAGGACAGAGGTGTTTGAATCCCACCTTCATTGTTCACCTTGTTCCTCAATTCCCTCCTCCTTGAACTCATATATAGCTAGTCCTGCTATCATCTGTTACCTGCTACTGTTTTCCACTCTACCCAAGGAATTAATATCTTTCCTGGGGTAAAATGAGTAGTACAGAACACAGCACCCCAAATATCCGCTAGCAAGTGATGTATCAAAATCACTCCATTTGCTTTACACTCTTTCCACTGGTCAAAGTTTGAGGCCCTGATGATGTTTCAGCTGGAAGCAGAAACTGGTGGAGTCTGTATTTTCTCTGATGGAATCTTCTGTGTTTCAAGAAATGCACAAAGTCCTGTGGCTCTGAATACAGACTGAACCAAGAACAAAAGGAGCAGTTTCTTAATTTACAGCCTCTTCAACCCAAGCCTCTTCAGCCAACACCAAACCCAAAAGCTTTCATTCTCTAGCTTTTCCAGTGTCATACTGTCCTTACAGGAATGGCGGATTACTGCACGGGCCCATGGGGCTCATTTCTAAGGGCCCCAGCCAATTTGGGGCCCCTGGAAAAATCTCCCCCCGCCGCAGGCCCTGGGCTGAAAGAGCTCTCGCTCCATGCCATGGCCCCAGGACTAGAGCGACGGGAGCACAGAGCTTCTCTGGGTCTCGAGGCTGCAGCAGGAGGGGTGGGGGCAGAAAGGAGTGAGCAGGGGTGGGGAGCAGAAGAAGGGGCAGAAAGGGGTGGGGCCATAAGCAGAATGGGGGAAGGGGCGGAACAAGGCATAGCCATGGCGGAAGGGGTGGAATGGGGTGGGGCTGTGGGCGTGACTGCAGGCAGAAAGGGTGGAATGGGGGCCGGACCACAGGCAGAAGGGGTGAGCCCGCCCACTTGCTCTGGCCCAGCACCCCAGGAGACCTTAATCCACCTTTGCTTACAGGTTCCTGCTTGCCTGACACTGCACACATACCCATCTCTCTACCCAAAATAATATTCAGCTCCTGGGCAAGTTGTCAAGTTTTGTCTTTGGTGGGGGCTTACGCTTACAGTTATGTTAATTGAAGGGTGAGTTCACACCTACCAACCTCAATGGAGTTTTAACGCAACCAGTAACAAGGTTTCACTCTGCCTATAGCAATAAAGTATCCTTTTTGCCACTTTGCATTGCTGCTGTGCAATAAACTTCATTTTTTGTCCAAAATAAACCTTTCCTAGATCAACATGCTGCATGATTGTTATATTAAGCAAAAATCTCTTACTTTGATAATCGCTCCCAGGCTAATTATTTTTCAGCATATACTCGTATAATGCAATATAACTGATCAAGCAAAGCAAAATATGCCTTTCTACATATTTTGCAACTAAATAAACAGCTATTTTAAAAAATGCTTTTTTAAATTTGTTTTCTAAAGGCAGGCTATTAAAGCTTTAAAACCAACCAACCAGTATCCATTTGGGTACTTGCATTCCAAAACATTTCTGCAAGTTAGTGCTCACTGGACCAGATTCTTCATTGCCTTGCTGTTGTATAGTCATTTGCACATGTGCTAAGTGGTATAAAATATTATCCTCCTGATCTAGTAGTGTTGGGCACTCACATTGCACTGGTGTACTATAAATGACTACATGAAGTACAAAGAATCAAGGCCTAAATATTTCAGACAAATATTTCCTGCATTTACCATATTTAACAAGAAACTTCACAAGTGTTTTTACAGAAACAAGTACAAGACATTTTATGGCTACTGCATAGTTCTTTTTCCTGACAATTGGAATTAATCCAGTCCTATAACAAGATTTGTATTATGAAAATTATTACTCTCAAGATAAGCATGCTTGCCAGCACTTCAATACCATAAAATTGCTTATGAAGTTTAGCTTCGTTTTAATTAAACACTGAAGGTGTGAAACTGTTCTCTGACATGTGGGAGCACATTACTGTATATTCTAGCAAATTTGGCTACTCTGACTGGTAGGTAGTTATGCATGACTACATTTCCAACTATCGGATTTACTCCGACATTTTTAATTAAAAACTTTTATTGTGTGATCTAGACATGTGGCTAAGGAGCCTTTTTTGTAAACTCCTTTTCTACCAGTTCTTGTAACAGAAGCTGCCTCACCTTTGGAAATGACAATTTCCTCTAGGCTACTGTCATCTTTAGACCTGTAAACCAGAGAGGGAGGCTTCAGGGTCTGACTTCCCAGGTCACAACCCTTCTGAATGAGCTGAAGCCGAAGAACAATTCATGCTAGCCAATGTGGCAATCACCGGTTACAGAGGTGAGAAGAACTCTTTACAATTCTGTCTTCATCTTGGGTTTTTTATGCTTTTGCCATAATCCAGAATATTTTCAAAACCTGCAAATGACCTGATAGGAGATTAAAAGGTGAACACAGAATGCAGCGGTTACTGCTAAAGTGCACTAAGCCAAAGGACTAGAGAGAGAAATTCCCTGATTAGTAACAACTATCTTGGAGGTGCCAAATGTTGGAGCCTGGAACCATCCATCTATCAACTGAGGGAAGAAACAACCCATTTGTTCCAAATTATGAAAGCACAGAGCATTACATCCATGAACTGTTCACATAAATGTAATCTTTCCTCTGTGGTAATACCTCTTAGCAAGTATTCCTGCCTCTCATTAGTAACAGTTTAGCTAAATGTATTATGTCACAACCAGCTAATGCATAAAATTATACACAATCATATACTAGCTGCAGGTATATGCAACTTGTTGAAAATTTTGATAATGATATTGCATCTTAAAGGGTCTTTCATCTAAATAATTCTCAGTGCTTTACAAACTTTACTAGCTACTTCACAAACTATAGCTATCTTAGGTACTTATAAGGCCCCTATTACTGTAGTATCTGAGCACCTCAGTTTTTAATGTATTAATCCTCACAACATTTCTGTGTGATAGAGAAGTGCTATCATCTCCATTTTGCAGATGAACAATGAGCCACAAAATGACTTGCCCAAGATGACCCAGGAAGTCTGTGATGGACAAGGGAATTGAATGTGGATTTTCCAAGTCTTAGGCTAGTACATAAGCCACTGGACCATGCTTCCTCCACTAAAGAGAGAAATCACTTTCCTATCAATAAGGTTAGCCTCCAGTACTTGTTTCAATTGTTCACATGTACATTACCTCTACACAGGAGTTTAGAAAGAAAAGGAAGAGAAGGTAATTACTCACAGTGTTGTCTGCAGCTCAGTGAAACAGAGGACTGGCATGAACACGTTCATCTTGGTAGAAAGAATTCTGCGTGTATGTCAGTAGGGGGCTTTAAGAGGGTGGTATAAATTTAGCACTTTCCCACATTTATTTTGGATTTGTTTGCCTCCAAAAGTCAGTAATGTTCACAAGAGCCATAACATTATCATGCTGGGTAGAGCTGACAAAATTTGCCGATGGACCAATTTTCCATCAGAAAATGTAGATTCAACAGAATGGTAACATTATGAGAAAACCATCATGGTAACATCATGATTCTGCCAAAAAGTTCAATGGAAATCAGGCAAGCTGACTGACTCCCTGACTACCCACCTTGCAGGCTCCACAGCTTCTAGCTCCCCACTTGGCAGGTGGGTGAAGTTTCCATCTCCCCAGGCTTTATGGCTTAATGGCTGCCAGCCTGGTGGACTAAGCAGACTCTCTGGCGAAGGGTTCCCTAGTTGTCTTGGATTTTGAGGAAAAAATCAATTTCAATTCCCCTGAAATGGAATTCTTTTGAAAATTCTGTTTCATGAAAAATTTCATACTTCTGACTTATTCCAATTTGAAAATTGTGAATGTTTCTACAGAACAGAAATTCCAGTTCCTTCCCAGCTCTAATAATGAAATAGATACATTTGACTGAAGCATAATTTAATGCCAACTCAGTAAACTGAAGAGGGAACCCAATATTCAGAGATGCTTTAGCGAGGAATTATTGATGTTGCTAATGTTAAAGGGGCTCTGTTAGCTTCTAGCTTATCTATTTTAGTGATCACTGTGCTAAGTATCATTTCCATTAAGCAAGTCCATGCCTTACAGGATTTTTTTAAATCTCTCTGTGGGCCAAAGGCTGTCAAAGGGCAACTCTATTGCTTAAATGACCATGTTAAGAGCTGCCAAAGTTTTCCAGTACAATTTTGTCCAACCATTAAAAAAAGATCACCTCTTGTTGGCAACTGATCTTCGCTAGCCCTATGAGTCATTGCCTAGGATAGGTTGGCCTGACTATTTTTGGATGCTAGAGAAGAATATTTTTGTACCAGATTTGTCCTTTTCCCTATTTGAAAACATTGCCATTATTTTTTATTTCAAATGCAACCGAAGCTAGCATGGTTCCATTTGTTTATTTTCCTATCTGTGTACAGGCATCACCGGTGGTATTGGCAGAAATGTGCACAGCTGTGAATATTCTAATAGGAGTATATCCTGAATGCATGTAATGGTGGCTATTTTTAAGGGCAGTTCCTTAAAATCCGGAGGTCCTTATTGTTTGCTTTTTTTCCAACGGCTGAATGGTGGATTTCGGGAAAAATAAACATTTCAAATCAATGAGATTTCCTTCTGAAATGACTGCAGTTAAATAGATTTCAGAGTGGTAGCCGTGTTAGTCTGTATCAGCAAAAAGAACGAGGAGTACTTGTGGCACCTTAGAGACTAACAAATTTATTTGGGTATAAGCTTGAAGTGGGTTTTAGCCCACAAAAGTTTATGCCCAAATAAATTTGTTACTCTCTAAGGTGCCACAAGTACTCCTCTTTCTTTTTGTAGTTAAATAGTAGGTCAGATTTATGGCCTAGGGTGGTTGATTTAGATGATATGTGTCCATTTTAAAACTGAAAATTCCATCTCATAGTGGTACATTTTGATTTTTATACAATTGTAGAAGAAAACTTAAAAGAAAAATTCATTTCGAAACAGTAAATTGTACTTAAAAGTTCAATAGCTTTACCTGAAAACTCCTCTGTGAAGAATAATCAACAGTGTTACTCAAGCATGATTATGATAAATTATTCCAGGGACTTCACATCTATTGTGTTTTGTAGAATTGTGATCCTTGTAATAAGAAGGTCACAGCATTTACAAATGAAAGAGATAAAAATTTGGAAAATATGGAGTCAATCAGGAAATATTTGATTAGATTTGTGACTCAGCCAAAACAATTTGCTCTTGACTGGAACTTGACCTATTAGATCTCATTTTGAGAGCTGTTGTTTTTTTTCTCTAAATGAAAAAAAAAATATGGACACTGTTAAAGAGGGTGGTATTTTTTTATTTGTTTATTTTATCTGCAAGATCAAATTTTTGAAGTTTGTATATGTGGTTTTAATATATATTTTAAGAAGGTACTTAAGTTTTCCATCCTGGTTTTCTACCTTTGCAAATATATATGTTGTGTTGAATTGCATTGATTTTATGCACTGATGTGTATTATCTTTAAAAAAATAATAGAAGCCTTTAATAATATTAGGACTTTTGTTTTTGCAGTTGCATAACTCAAACATTCCATACATTACATTTTGAAAAAAAAGGTAACAAGCTGTTAGCCAACGAATAGCTAACTACATGCTAGCAGTTCTCTATTATGTAGTGTCACTGAATACATTGTCTAATTACACAGATCCAAGTTTTGACATTACCCCTTCTTGGAAGTTCATATATATATTCTCTTCTGATACGCCTGCATAAATCCAGAGTAACCCCACTGACTTTAATGAGTTTTGTCTGTGGTGAGGACTGAGTGAAATATGAGTGGTTTAACTGTGGGTTGGTCCCCATTGCCCCATGTGACTTGTCTGCTCCATTGTTCACTGCCTAGGGAAGGCAGAATGGTGGTTGCACTCTCTCTTTGTGCTCTTTGAAGTATTATGTGTCCCCAGAGAAGTAGGGTGAGGGTATTCTCTGCACTACAGTGAGTCTGAGGGCTCTAGCTCTTCCTGGCATTTATCCTGGAGTGTGCTCCTTTCCCACCTACAGACAGGTGAGTCAGAATCTGACCCTTAGTAAGGACTCCAGGATTTGGCCCATGTTGTTTCGGTCTCTTAAGTAAAATAATGCTCCCTTCACATACACACACACACCAATTAATTCAATGTTTGGAGGTTACTCGTATCTTTACTAGTAAGGGAGGTATCTTGTTGCTAACCTGTGAGTAAATAGGCAGTTGAAACATGGTGGCAGTAACTATGCCAATCCCCATGTTTAGACTAGCCTACTGGGTGAATTTGGACAAATTACTTCACCTTTCTGTGCCTCAGTTTTCCCATCTGTAAAGCAGGGATAATGAATGATGCTGACCTCCTTTGTAAAGTGGTTTGTGTTCTACTGATGAAAAGTGCTATGTATAAAGAAAAAGCGTACTAGTGGTACCTTAGAGACTAACCAATTTATTTGTTATTTATGCTCAGATAAATTGGTTAGTCTCTAAGGTGCCACTAGTACTCCTTTCCTTTTTGCGAATACAGACTAACACAGCTGCTGCTCTGAAACCTGAGTGCTATGTATGTAATTCTCCATTTGATAAACAACCAAAACATAACTGAATATCAATTACAAATAGAAAGGTGAAATATTTTTCATTTTTTTAACAATTGCAGGACATGCAACCACAACTCAATCTCCCCTCCTCCCCCCCCCCCCCCCCCAGCCCCAATACATATGAATTTGCTGATAGAAAGTGTGAGAAGGGGGTTACAGGAGCATTTTGTAACATGGCAAGTCTCTCAATTATCTAAAAGCCAGATCTTAGCTGGTTAAGTCACAGTGGAAAAGCAATCAGATGGTATGTATTTAATGTCACAGATATTCTTGATGGGGCAAAATCTAAGTGGAGGATGTTGCAGCTTGGTAAGGCATGCTGCAATATTGTAGGGTTATATATAAATTGTGATTGGACAGTCACAAATAGATATGAAAGATATTAGGGCATATATCATATATACATAGTTCTTGTTCATATACATAAGTCTGAGCTGTTCAGAGTCTGCAGTTTCAGCCAAAGATTGTTTATTCCTTAATGTAGTAAAAGTTGCCACCAAATGTTGATACCTCTGAAAAGACATTATGGTATTATAACCAAATATATTTAGACTTAAATGTGGGGCATGGTGAATCTGGATTTGATTATTTTATTATGTTGCTGGATGATATTCCTATTAAACGTAAGTTTAATTATTGGGACATAAAAGCTTGTGCACAGACATTTTTATATATTAAATAATATTTTTTCTGCACATTAGAAACTAAAAATTAATTTTCATCTAGGTTTCTTATCCTATAGCCTGACTGGAAGAGATGCTGAAGAGGAGCGTTCTTCACACAGAAAAGAAAAGAAAAGTAAAGCCTTATATAACCAGCAAGAATCAGGGACAGTGCTGAAAATAAAAGGGTTCACTACAAGAGAAGCAAAAGATTAGCACAACACAACATTTGATTTTATTCTGAAAAATATAAGCCCTCAAAACAAGCTCAAGGAAAGGTGAACCCAAAAATGACTCACTCTGAGGAAAAAAATAGGATTGCAACCATAAAAAAAAGAACTGTAGCAACACTGGCAAAGGAGTCATTTAGACTAAGAACTAACGTAACATTGGATAAAAAAAGAGAGATTAGAAAGAAAACATTCAATATCAAACCAAGAGGGTAAAAAAGGGCTCAAAATTAGACAAAGCAAATACAACAATGAAAAAGGGAGGGTTTAATATAAAATAAGAAAAAGGATGCTACGGGGGGAAATATTAACACAGAACAAAAAGGACATGTTTCTTCACCAAAAATATACTAATGCAGACAAAAGAGGACAAATGGAGGAAAAAACTCTGACACAAAAGGGGTTCAACACAAACACAATATTTTTACTGTAAATGAAAGTTGATAAAAGATATGTCTCAAAAAAGGAATCTGAGAAATGCTAACCATAAGTTCAGTCTCCTCATGTCTTATTCCTTGTGTCTCAAGCTGTAGTGGCTTATATTTTATATAGAAGAAGACAGCAACAATTGAAACTGAGGTAATTATAATTATTGTAGCAGTTTGATTGGCAAACTTCCCTACGAAATATTTTAGCCAGTTCAGGCTGCCACTATGCGTAGACACAAACTAAAAACTGATGGCCTTTACCAAATGCTGGTTCAGAATTGGACCCTCCTTTATTCTGACCTCTCCTAAACATTATAGAAAGCTACTGCACTCATAACTGTTAAATACTAGGAAACAGAAGGGGTGTTAAGGAGTGTGGCCTATGGTCTGGTGCCTTGTCTAATCATGTACACCTGTGCAAAGTGAGTATAAAACTATCAGGATGGCGGCATTTTATATATTCTCTTACCAGGTGTGTACATTAATCAATTTTTTTTAAAGCTAGAAGGGACAATTATGATCTTGTCTGACCTTTTGCATAACACAGGCTGCAGAACTTCACCCAGTAAGTCCTGGATCAGTTGCCACAGGCTGACACAAAGCCCAATAATTTGTGGTTGAACTAGAGTATATCTCTTAGGGAGACTTTAAATTTAATGTAAAGACTTCAAAGGGTGAAATATCTGCTGCATCAGCTGTTAGTTTTTTCTAATGCTTAATTAGCTGCACTGATAAAAGTTTGTACCTTATTATCAATTGGAAGTTAAAGATAGCAAAATTTTAACTGTTGAACTAAAGAGCCTTCCAGTACCAGATGTTGTCTCCATGTAGGTACGTATTGTAGACACTGGGTAATATTTGTATTATTTTTTTGAATATTGTACATGACTCTTTGTTTATGATGCTGTGATGGGTTAGACCCTGCCCCCTTTCCAGGGTGCACCCTGATGTGCTGGGGTCCCACTGTGCCTGCCTGTCCCACCAGCCTGGGTCCCCCCCGACTCTTGCTGCTGTGTCAGGCTCTCACACCCCCTTTCAACACATACACAGGTAGGGACATGCCCAGCTGTAGAGTCACACAGAGTCTGCAATCAGCTCTCTATGGGAGGGCTCAGCTCAGGGAATTGCCCAGCACTCTGGTGCACACACCCTCTGGAGTGTAAACCCAAAACTATATTGTCTTGCGCTGTATAGAGATTTATACAGTGTCAACTCATGAAATTTGCCTCCTCCCTCAATGTGAAGGAAGACATGCACGGTTTCCTTCCCCCGCTGTTATGAATTGCACAGACTGGGTTTTGGAATAAACAAAAACAATTTTATTAATTACAAAAGGTAAATTTAAAGTGATTATAAGGGATAGCAAACAGAGCAAAGCAGATTACCGAGCAAATAAAACAAAACACGCAAACTAAGCTTAATACACTAAGGAATACTAGCTACAAACAATAATTTCCCACCCTAAATGTTGTTTCAAGCAGGTTGTAGAGTTTCTTGAAGGTAAACTGCACTGGTTTGAGCTTAAATCTCCAGGGATTCCTTTTACAGATTCATCTGTCTTGCCTGGACTCAACCCCCACCTCCCCCAGCTTAGATCCTTTGTTTCTTCATGTGTTTTCAGCAGTCTTCCTTCTTGGACAGGGAGGCAGTGAGAAGAGCCAAGATTAACTCACTCCCCAGCCTTAAATAGGATTTACATATGGCAGGAATCTTTTGTTTCTAGCCCACACCCTTCCAGTGGAAAAATATCAGCTCAAGATGGGACCTTGTAGTGTCAAAGCAGCAACCCAGGAAGCTTCACAGGAAGGAAAGAGATTAGTATCTTCAGAGACCTATTGTCCTTCCTAATGGCCCATCCAGGCTGATTGCCTACTGTCTGGTGGGCATTCCCCAAGTACACACACAGTTGTAATTGTTATATAGTCTATATGCCTAACTTCAGATACAAGAATGATACATGCATACAGATTGGATAAGCACATTCAGTAAATCATAACCTTTCCAATGATACCTCACATGACCCATCTTAAATAAAGCATATCATAATTATGCCATATTCATATCATAACAATATTTATATGAAGAATATGGGGCGTAATGTCACAGATGGGTTACTTGCTGTGGAGTTAGTTCAAAAGTGGACTGTTAGGGGAACCAAGCAGGAAAGACAACATTATGACCTAGATAAGGAGTGTCCTAACAAAGGCAGGTTTCAGTCCTTGCCTACAGACAGCCCCCCAACCTGAAGCAAATACTCACCAGCAACCACACACCACACAACAGAATCACTAATCCAGGAACCTATCCTTGCAACAAAGCCTGTTGCCAACTGTGCCCACATATCTATTCAGGGGACACCATCATAGGGCGTAATCACATCAGCCACACTATCAGAGGCTCGTTCACCTGCACATCTACCAATGTGATATATGCCATCATGTACCAGCAATGCCCCTCTGCCATGTACATTGGTCAAACTGGACAGTCTCTACGTAAAAGAATATATGGACACAAATCAGATGTCAAGAATTATAACATTCATAAACCAGTTGAAGAAGACTTCAATCTCTCTGGTCACTCGATTTCTGATCTAAAAGTGACTATTCTTCAACAAAAAAACTTCGAAAACAGACTCCAACAAGAGACTGCTGAATTGGAATTAATTTGCAAATTGGATACAATTAACTTAGGCTTGAATAGAGACTGGGAGTGGTTGAGTCATTGTACAAAGTAAAACTATTTCCCCTTGTTTATTCCCACCCCCCCCACACACTGTTCCTCAGATGTTCTTTTAGAGTAACAGCCGTGTTAGTCTGTATTCGCAAAAAGAAAAGGAGGACTTGTGGCACCTTAGAGACTAACCAATTTATTTGAGCATGAGCTTTCGTGAGCTACAGCTCACTTCATCAGATGCATACCGTGGAAACTGCAGCAGACTTTATATATACACAGAGAATATGAAACAATACCTCCTCCCACCCCACTGTCCTGCTGGTAATAGCTTATCTAAAGTGAGCATCAGGTTAGGCCATTTCCAGCACAAATCCAGGTTTTCTCACCCTCCACCCCCCCACGCAAATTCACTCTCCTATGTCACCAGCAGGAGAGTGAATTTGTGTGGGGGGGTGGAGGGTGAGAAAACCTGGATTTGTGCTGGAAATGGCCTAACCTGATGCTCACTTTAGATAAGCTATTACCAGCAGGACAGTGGGGTGGGAGGAGGTATTGTTTCATATTCTCTGTGTATATATAAAGTCTGCTGCAGTTTCCACGGTATGCATCTGATGAAGTGAGCTGTAGCTCAAGAAAGCTCATGCTCAAATAAATTGGTTAGTCTCTAAGGTGCCACAAGTCCTCCTTTTCTTTTTTCAGATGTTCTTGTTAACTCCTGGAAATGTGCTGGAAATGGCCCACCTTGATTATCACTTCAAAAGGTTTTCTCTCCCCCCACCCCACTCTCCTGCTGGTAACAGTTCATCTTGAGTTATCACTCTCCTGACAATGTGTATGGTAAACACCCATTTTTTCATGGTCTGTGTGTATATAAATCTCCTCACTGTATTTTCCACTTTATGCATCCAATGAAGTGAGCTGTAGCTCATGAAAGCTTATGCTCAAATAAATTGATTAGTCTCTAAGGTGCCACAAGTACTCCTTTTCTTCTAACAAAGGCAGAAACACAGTATCAGGTAAATAACAGTTCTGAGCAGACTCCTCAGTGCCAAGCCTGGTTCCATAGCTGTTTTTCTAAGTCTGAGAACCTGGAGATCAAAATATATTGGTTTATTAAAAGCTCTGCCCTACAGAAAGTGTGTGTGTTGGGGGGTATGGGGGGATGTTAGTTATGGCGGGCTGACACCAATGGATGGAATCGGGATCTGCAGCAAGCAGGCTATAACTTGGTCCTAAAGAGAACTGGGGCACCAAGGCTAATCATGTCTTCCTAGGGGCTGGAGGGGAATGCCAACCATCGGTAAAACACTATGTGTATAGGCCTCTTTGTTTTAAATTCAATTCTCTGAGTGCTGTGAACCTTTTGGCAAATAAACCATACTTTATTTTGGAGAAGCTCTCTCTGTGCCAGTGTATATTGCTACTGTTCCACAGGAAACTCCTGCAGGTGCCAGGCTCATCGGGCCTGCTGGGTAGCATGGTTGACCACCTGGGGTGTAAACCAGAGGCTCTGTTGAAGTGTTGGCCCATGGGATCCCAACACAAAGAAGGGTGGAGGCACAGGCCTGTCACTTGAAAGGAATGCACTCAAGGGCCTGGATAAGAGTCTTGGAAGGGGCAGTTTATCCAGGGACAGTGACACTTACATACTGTGATCAAGTAATCTCTTAATCTTCTCTTTGATAAACTACATAGATTGAGTTCCTTATTGTATCTCTCATTGTAAGACATATTTTCTGGATTCTTGTATATCTGTTTTGTGAACCGTCTGCAATTTTTCAATATCTCTTTTTAAAGTGTACAGTTTTCCAGTAGTGGGGACCCCAGTTGCTGTATACAAGGGTAAAACCGCTTCTCTCCTCTTGGTTGATATTCCCCAATCTGTATCTCCAAAGACTGTACTAAGAGCTCATGGGCTGTTGGTCACATGATCCTTAAGTTCCTTACTGAGAGCCTGCTTTTCAAGCTGCAGTTCCCCATTCTATAGGTACAGGCTATGTTCTTTTTTCCTAGATATATGACCTTGCTTTTGGCTGAATTAAAATTACTAGACAAGGTGTAAGCCAATGAAGGATGTGATCTGGAGTGATGGAGTATATGCTCTCTGACCCTGCAGTGGCTTTTAAGCACAGACCTCTTCACAGATTATTCCTGAACATGTTAATATAAGTGCTTGTGAAGATGTAAAGTATTGTACAAGTGCTTATTATTTCCTTCTCTGAGTATGACTTGTGCAGTGATGTTGTGTGTGGAGGGTGAGGCTGATCTTGGCCACAATACACATTAACATTAACACTGCTTTTGCAGCATGTATGCATGCACATCTGGGGGCCATTATACCTGGCACCTGTTGGAATATGAGCCTCAATGAGTAACATGGAAATCAGCTGACTGAAAATCTTCAACAACATTTCCCCCTAGGAATATCCTGAAATAGCATCATTTGATGGGAAAGCTTAATACATAAAACTTTATTGTTCATGTGATAAATTGTGTTCTGTTAACAAGACTGGGTGGGTGTGGAAATATCTTTTAGTGGACTAGCCCACCTTGTGTCTCTAATATCCTGGCTACAACAACACTTCGTTAACAAGACTGTCATTCAAAGCAAATCCTTCTACTAATGAACCAGCTTCCATTCCTATGTACATCATATAGCATAGTGGAAGATACTGAACTTGCATAATAAGACACGCAATTTGCCACTTAACACAATCAACTTCCTACATTCCTAAATATTAATGACAATTCCTTGTATAGCTTTTGTTTTCTCAGAACTCTCCAATTTGCTTTGTGTCAAGATAGCTCATAACTGCCCAAACAGTCAGGCACTTGAATTGTCAGCAGCCAGAAATGTTAAAT
The DNA here is from genome assembly GCF_965152235.1 of Eretmochelys imbricata. Taxonomy (NCBI): domain Eukaryota; kingdom Metazoa; phylum Chordata; order Testudines; family Cheloniidae; genus Eretmochelys; species Eretmochelys imbricata. Next base: position 316,732,894 of record NC_135572.1, read on the forward strand.
GAAAAGCTGACGCAAGAGTTTTTTCTTTCTTTTTTTGTGAAGTAGAAGCATATGCTACCAGTACATGAGGAATAACAAAGCTCCAACAGAATAGCGTAACTATAAAGCATGAAGTGAAATTACACTTCAGTATCTCCAGCCGTTAAAAGTCACGTCACATACAAACGGAGTGGATGGTTTAGCTCAGATGGGAATAGTATTGGAAACACAAAACTGTATTAAAAATAATTCAGACTGTTATTACCTTCCACTCCTTGGGATTTGGTATAGAGTGGAATATCATATGGACTCTTTAATAATATTAAGCACAGGATTATTATTCCATCTTCTAAGCAGGATATGTTCAGCACTTTATTACAAAATACCGTGTTTGCAAACCAAGGCATCAGAGATGCAACAGTCTAAGCTCTTTAAACCTATTTTTGTTGTGTGGCTAATTGATGGATATAGGCATTCAAAATCCCAGAATTTCGTCCTAAATCAGTGCTATTTATATATACCTACTTCATGATAGACTTTCAATATATGATGTTGATTTCATGTAAATGCTGAAACACAGAATGTTAACATTTTTGTTCCAGGGTCTTAATCCCTTGCTCCTAATGTCAGTGAAGTTGCTGAATCAGAAGATCATCTTTCAGGCAGTCCAGAAAACTGGTCTAAGAGAGTCCATCACCCCTTTGCTGAGGAGAAACTGACACATACTGGTTGACTTATCCATACAGCACCAAAATCACATACTGTGTGGCCTCCTTCAATTTCCTTACCAAACATTGAAACAAGTGGTCACTAAGAGTCTGTGGTTCATTTTACAAGAGAAATAATGCTAATTTTTATATTCTGATCATGTTATCATGGTTCATTATATTCTGCTACTTCCATCCCTTCATCTCCCCGTCCCCCCCCCCCCCAGCAGTTTCAAATGAATCCGGTATTCTTCTATGCTTCCTGTCACAGAGCAGAGAGGAAGGATGATGGCTTAGGACATGGAAGATGGGGTTCATGGCCTTCCTGTGTGACCTTGGGCAAGTCATTTAGCCTTTCGGTGCCCCAGCTCCCCATGTGGAAAATGGGAATACCAACATTTCCCTGCTTCAAAGGGGTGGAGTGGAGGATAAACACCTTAAAGATTGGGAAGTGCTTTGGGATCTGCTGATGGAAAGGGCTATATAAGTAATAGGCAGTAGTACACAGCACTATAGGACTTCCATTGAAACCACTGGGCTTAGTCACACTATTATACACACAGGGAATGCCTGCAGGATCCCTGCAAGTGCGGGTGACAGGCAGTCTTAATTTGTAATGAAAGAGGTGCCAGGATCAAACAACTATTTTACTTTCATAACTGATGCAGCAAGCCCAGAGGTGCTGGGGCTCAGCCCTAGCAAGCCCCGGAAGCAAATGAAGCAGGAGTGGCCAGGTTTGAGCGTCGTTAAAATAGCTGCTGGGCAGGTGGCTGCAGCGCAGGGGTGGCCTAGGCACCCCCTTTCCTGGGTGTGCAGCCCAGCTGAAGTCAGCAGGGCTTGCAAGGCTCTGTAGGGTGCATATTTAGAATGGAGCCTTGCTGGCTCCTGCCAAGTCAGACGCCCCGACGTCGCTCGGGCTCGCGACGAACTTCTCCCCGGCCTGAAGGGGCAAATCCCCAGCCCGCAGACATGCAGCAGCAGAGAGCGAGGCACGCGCTGGGGGGCCGCCCCTCTGCCGGGCGCGCGCCCCCACCCTCACGCGCTGGAGCGCGCGGGCTCGCGCAGTCTCCCGCACGCACATCAGGCAGCTCCGCCGCCGGCGGGTGAATGGGAGCAGCAGGCTGGAGAGCGCGAGCGAAAGTCCCAGAGATGCAGCACCAAGTCTGGCCCTGCTAGGTTCCCCCACCCCCTCCTTCTCTTCCTCCTCCTCCTCGATTGGGAAGCGTTTAAAAGGCGAGGCTGGAGGCTCACAAGCCATTCCCCCAGTGAGGAGAGGTGCAGCTGCCTGGGGACAGAGAGCCACAGAGAGAAGGGGGAACAGGACGATTTGGAAATGCTAATTCTAGGGCGCCTGCTTGCTTGCATCCAGCTCCTCTGCGTCCTCCGAGTGGGTGAGTGAGATTTGCATGCTTTAATAATAGCGGGGTTTAAAACCAACTTTGCGCCTCTGTGAGCCCTGGCTAGTGCCATTCCCGACCGGAGCCTCTTTTACTTTCACACCACGGAAATATGCTGTCAGCATCATGGACGGGAATGTTTCTTCTCTCCTTCCTCACCTTAGCCTCCAGCTGCTGCTGCTGGGCTCCATGGAGGCAAGCTCGAGTCCTGCCCCCACCAGCAGAGACAGGCTGCTCTGGCTGGGATCGCTCACAATCCCACCCACGCCCTGGCCTGAAAAGTGGTATTTAACACCAAAAGCACTAGGTAAAGGGCTATTTGCATTGCCATTAGCCAAGGAGCCAGGATCAGCCTCCTCTGAGGAGACAGTGTTCCAGCCATTCACTCCCACAGCCCGACTGGATGCACTCACATGAAAATTTATCACATATGAAATGAGAGAGAGAGAGAAATCTACAATTCAAGGCAATATAGGCAACAAGCATCAACTTGTCTGTACAGTACATTAGATGTTCGATTTTATTTTAGCCAGCAGCCTGTTTAGGCAATTAACATTTTTAAGAGTATCAATGAATGGTGCCAAATCTCAGTCTAAAAAGAAGACAGTTATCCAATAGCTGATTAATTCAGTCATTGCTCTAAAATGAGTAGGATACTGATGTCTTTAAAAGCAAAAATACATTAGTCTGTATATTAACATTTCACCCTTACTGTACACAGTATTGGTATTCTGATTTTAGCAGGACCACTTACATAACCAAATTAATTTTAAACACATTCAGATTTATGCAGAGTGCATCATTAGAATCCTGCAATTTCCTTTCTATCATTCGAAAGCAGATATTAAAGGAATAGTTAACTTATTATTAGAAGTGTTGTCTTAAATACTTTGTCATATATATTAAAATAAAAATGTTTTTAAATCATGAAATTTTATATTGTATATTATGGTGTGATGCTATTAGCTCCTGCCAAAACCCTGGAAAATATTGGTTAAGTTTCACATACTTATGTGAAAATAAGATCTTCAGTCATTGTCATCTGTCCACAACCAGTTTTATAGTAGAGCTCTCGTGTTAAAGTAGATATTAACCTACATTTTTCATCCAATAGGTGGTGCTGCTTCTGGCACAGTAAATCTTTATAAACAAAGATTAGTGTCATGCGCAAACGGTGCAATCAATTTCACTGTAGTTGAACTCCTCATAGGGTAATTCTTTTGATTTGACATAGGAAGAAACTAATTTGAATTTCCTTTCCAAAAAGCGTATTGGAAGTGGTTGAATTGTAAATTTGATGGGTGCAAATGACCTTTAATTAAAAATATTTCAGTTGTTATAACGACATTCTTAACTTTTGATAGGCGCTATTCAAATTTTAATTCTAAAATATTAATTCTAAAAATCTTTTTCTAAAATAAAATATAAATGAATAGACCAATACACTTTTCCAGTAGTAAGGTATGGCAAAGTATGAACTAGCAAAATATACTCAATGAGGTTTTTATAACATCTTTCATATATTCCTTACTTATTTCCTAATAGTAATGAAAATTCCTATTTTAAAAGTCAAAATTAAAATCTATTTATATGTACCTTGTCAAAGTCAGATTCAGGACTCACATAATTTGTCCGATCACTCTGTTTATTAGCAAAGTGCTTTGCCAGTGCAGATATGTGAGCCCCTCTCTGAGGCTCAAGCTAACTTATTTATACAGATAAGCCAAAGCCAATTTGACGCAAGAGATAAAAGGAAGCAGAAACTGACAAATATACATACATATCTTATTTGCATACTAACGTTTACCAATCTCCTAGCTCAGTAGGAGCTCTAAGTTAATTAGTTTGAGGACCCATTGTCTCACACTCCTTAATGTTTCTCTTCCTGACAACTATATTTCAACAAACCCTTCAAGTAGCATTTGTTTAATGAATTATAATTTCAATATAATTCATTCTACTTTCACAACGTGTAAATATGGGTGTATGCTGTTATGACACAATGTATATGTTATAAAGTCATAATTACATTTCTGACAGAAGTGCAATGGTACTGGAGTTTACCTCTTACTTGTAGGTTAATGTGGTCATGCCATATTATAAAAAATGGAAAGGCATTAAGTAGAACTTGAACTCTCTAGGGAAATAGAGATTCTTGTCTGTTAAACATTTGTTCTACTTCCTTTTGTGTCTTGGTAGAAATAAGATGTTTGTTTATAATGTAACTTTCTAACACTCAGTGTACTTGTGTGAGTATACTGTACACGTAAATACAAAAGATCTGCCAATACTAGAAACCATTTTTTTTTTTCAATCCCACATCAGGTATAACAGCAGCTGCTACTTCATTTTTCTCCCTTGACAGATTCACCATTGTTTTCAAAACTGACCTGGAGGGGTCACCCTTCTTAGAGGTGATGGATGATTTGGTCTCAATGGTAGCTCATTTCTGAGGACTGATGAGCCAGACTGCATAGCTTGTTGAATGATGTGATTGTTCCCATGAATGAATACACTGGACAGGTTATTAGACTAATTTTAATCAGATTTCATTTGAATATCTTCTTCCCTCTGCCTACAACCCAGAATACTTCTAATCTATAGCTCTTTTCCTGTAAAATTAAAGTTTTTTTTTTTTTTTTTAGATTTTGATATAATTTAGTTTTGCTTTCTCACAATAAAGAATTGAATCACTAGGTTTCGTGAATTTTATAGGTCCTAGAGTTTTTTGTACTGGGCTAGTGGTTACCATTCATTCTGGTATCCAGAACCAGCGTCAGCTTATTTTATGAATGGAATGTTGCTGAAGTGCCTGGTAGACTGTAGCTTCTTCGTGAAGGCTGTGCCTGTTGTTTCAAGAGTCTATCATTTTATCCTCGGGGAGATACAGAGAACTCTCCTGAAAACCTACTGTGTTCTACAGATCCAATCTGATGTGCATGTAATTTCAGAAAAATACAGTTGAGTTCCCAGTTTGCCACTGTCTTACAGTGATATCCTCTCATGCTTCAAGAGAAGTCTGCTCTGGGGTCCAGTTCTACTTTGGAGTTTTGCCTTGGACTTCAATGGGAGCAGTATGAGGCACTTAATCTGTGAAAAGAAAAGGAGGACTTGTGGCCCCTTGGAGACTAACAAATTTATTTGAGCATACGCTTTCATGAGCTACAGCTCACTTCATCGGATGCATCTGTAGCTCACGAAAGCGTATGCTCAAGTAAATTGGTTAGTCTCTAAGGTGCCACAAGTCCTCCTTTTCTTTTTGCGAATACAGACTAACACGGCTGCTACTCTGAAACCTGTCATTAATCTGTGAAAAATAAGTAAAGCCTGGCTCTCCCCACCCTATGAAAAACTCCTAGGAGGGAAACAGGAGGGAAGAATACTCACTCCCAAAGGAAAAATTTAGAGTTTGAGTTGAGGGCAGGGGTTTCATCTGCTGTATTACTGGGCAAATTATAATGGCCTTAATTTGATGCCCTTACTTAGGGATGAATAATACCCTATTCCACAGGTCGTCCCACTAAAGTCAGTTAAAGAACTGAAATCACTGGGACTCCTTATGCGATAAGGTTTTATTCAAATAGTACCAATTACTTCAGTTCTTCAATGATGCTATTCATTTGGGATCCTTACAGGTAGTAGAATCTGGCACTATATGATTATATGCAAACATTATTCTATGGTCAGAATAAAGATTTCCTAGTAAATTTTTGTTTTTATTATAAAAAATAAAAAAGCACTGCACATCGTTCTGCATTGATTGTGGCATTTTTACCATGAACAAAAAATCATTGACACAGTTTGTAATTGCATTTATTCAGCTAATTCACTCTCATTTCAAATCTGCTCTGACTTAAACACATTCTAAGTAACCCAAATCCATGAGCTGTAAGATTTTGCAGGATTTGTCCCATTCTGTTTCCAGTGTGCAGATTTAGCTATAAATAATTGAAGAGGAGAAAATGTTTTAAAAACCAGAAACGCATTTTAACAAATTGTATTATGAAGAGTGATTCATTTTGAGTTAGTGACTTAAATATTCAGATGAACTTAACATGTTGCAGATTGCTTTGTGATTCTCTGTACCCTCCTCTTACTCGTGAAAATTTACAGATGATTTCCCCAAAGTATATAAAAAAAATCACTTGGAATGTAGCTCATCTATACTTTGCCATTATTAAATTCCACTCTCCACCCAACCCTTGACCCCTGAAAACCCAATAAGGAAATCTTCCCGTTAGTAAATTGTCCTTTGGTTTCATTATGTGCAATGCATTGCTCCGTTTTTAGTTCAGTCTGTAGCATCAGAGTAACAAGCTATTATGAACACAGAAAATAGCACTTTTTTTCTAAATAATTCATTTTGTGTTATTCTACTGACTTCAAGGGGTTTATTTCCAAAGCTGAGTGGTGGAGGTACAGTACAAGCAATTATCTCATTACAAATAAGAGCTTTGTGAATGCACCTGCTGTGCTGTACTTTGATATGTACCCCTAATAATTAACAATTAATGGATATGCAAACATGAAAGCCTTGGATCAAGTATGCTTTTATGATCTTTATGGACTCAATCATACATTATGTGCATATTTACAACCTCATTTGGATTCAGTATGATATGTAAAGAATACAGAATGAGGCCCTATTGCCCAGCGTAAATTTCTTTTCTGATGTTTGTTGTGTATCAGATATTAATTTTGATGTATTTTATACTAGATGATATCACAGTGGAGATTTTATTATTAACTCTGCTTTACACTTAAGATGATGCACGTTTCCTATTACATGCTCTCTATGGATATATTTAGCTAAGCAGAATAAAAAAAGACAAAACATAAACATGAATTTAAAGGGAATTTTCTTTTCTTAACCATCATTTGATTTTATATATCTGTGTACCAAAAAGACTTTATACAGACATTCCCATTTCAAAGTGTGTATGTGTATCTACGTATACAGTATTGTATTGATTATACATATAAATATTAGTAGATCTGAAAAGTTATGCAGAAGTTACTGAGACTGTTTTTAATGAAACTTGAAATAGCTTAAGTGCAAACCAATATTTATGCTGCACACTGTTTGTGAGTGTGATATGTAACGTAGCTGGCACAGTAATTTTTCCCACTTCTAATGCAATGTAAAAGCAAAGTTTTCAAAGCTATGCTAGGCAGCACTACTTAAGCTTGTTTAAATATATTTTTGTTAATTTTTAAATTACGTTTTTCTTCAGGAAATAAGTATGTGGAGATAATTTGATTATATTCTGAATATTTCAACTATGAGTTAGTAAATTAACATGCAACTATATGTATTGCCTATTCTTTATATGTATTGCCTATTCTCCAATTAAAGCTATTTTCCTCATTTCCTGCATACATTATTTAAGTGGTCACTTCCCACTATGATTCCTCTAATTAGTAATTTAAGGAAGAGCAGATTCTGTTCTTTTGCTGACCATTTCAATTGCCTGAGGAGGTTGTGAAGGCTAGGACTATAACAGGGTTTAAAAGAGAACCTCCATGAATTTATCCAATTAAGTCCATTAATGGCTATTAGCCAGGATGGGTAAGGAATGGTGTCCCTAGCCTCTGTTTGTCAGAGGGTGAAGATGGATGGCAGGAGAGAGATCACTAGATCATTACCTGTTAGGTTCACTCCCTCTGGGCCACCTGGCATCGACCACTGTCGGTAGACAAGATACTGGGCTGGATGGACCTTTGGTCTGACCCAGTATAGCCATTCTTATGTTATGTTCTTAATTCCTCATCAAATGGGCAGTGCTTCTCAATATTGCCCCTGGGGATTGGAAGTCTGAGATAGTTCTGGAACCCGTGTCTCCCAGTTAATAGCTTGATTCTTACAGCTTCATGCACCATTTTATCTTGCTTCTCAGTATGAGGCATCCCAGAGCTTGCACCGCAAGCCCAGAGCCTGCACCCCTAGCCTCAACCCTCAGCCCCACCCCCCAGCCTGGAGCCCTCTCCTGCACATCAAACCCCTCACCCCCAGAGCCTGCACCCCGAGCTCGAGCCCTCGCCCCCTCCTGCACTCTGAACCCCTCAGCCACAGTGCAGAGTACGCGCCTGCACCTCAAATCCCTCATCCCTGGCCCCACACCAGAGGGTGTGGGAGGGGGCTCTGGGCTGAGGCAGTGGGTTGGGATGTAGGAGTGGGTGAGGGTTCTGGCTGGGGGTGTAGGCTCTGGGGTGGGGCCAGGGATGAGGGGTTTGGGGTGCAGGAGGGGGCTCCAGGTTTGGAGGGGGCTCCGGGCTGGGACAGGGGGTTGGGGTTCAAGGTTGGGGTGCAAGCTTACCTCAGGCAGCTCCCGGGCAGCTGTGCAGTGGGGCTAAGGCAGGCTCCTTGCCTGTCATGGCTCCGCACTGCACCCCGGAAGCAGCCAGTAGCAGGTCTGGCACCTAGGTGAGGGGGACAAGAGCCTCCATGCACTGCTTTTGCCCACAGGCACTGTCCCCCTCCCCTGATATCCCATTAGCAATGGTTTCCAGACAGTGGGAGTGTGGAGCTAGTGCTCAGGGCAGGGGCAGTGCGCGGAGTCCCATGGGCTCCCCCACATAGGAGCCAGACCCGCTGGCCACTTCCGGAGCGCAGCGCAGTGCCAAGACAGGTAGGGACTAGTCTGCCTTAGACACACGGCACCACTGACCGGACTTTTAATGGCCCGGTCGGCGGTGCTGACCGGAGCCACCAGGGTCCCTTTTCGATCGGGTGTTCCGGTCGAAAACCAGACACCTGGCTCCCCTACCGGTCATACACATGACTTCGTGTAAATATCAAGGTTTATTAATGTTGTGTTTACCACGGATCCTTTCAATTTTGCTTTTGAAAATTACTTACTACTTTGGAAGAATGCTAAAGAACCAGGTATTTCTTGACATTTATGGATGTCAATCATACCTGAAAAATTCCCTATGTAAAATTGAAATATTACATTTGGGAATCTTAAGTTAGGATTAGAATCTAGGGGTACAATCATCCAACTGATCTGCATTCCAAATTCCCATTTCAGGTTCAACCCCATAAAGATAAAGAAATTATTTGGCATTCCTACAAACTAGTTTGGAGTTAGAAAACAATCCTCTTCAATCAAGTGGATGATTCTAATGTAAAAAATTCTCTGTGCATTTATATATGTCATTGTGAGGGGCATACTGATTTCTGTTGCTCCATACCCAGTCATCAGACTCTCAGTATATATCTTTGTAAAATCTTTAAGGATACCTTCAAAACAAAAAACACTACAACAAAATTCAATGGTATTTTTATTTTTGCTCTTGCAACTGTTGCATCATGTTGAAATGACAAGTGTTCTGCAGAATAAAGGACCAATCCTGCAAAGCCATAATCATGAGTAAAATTGCTCAGGTAAGTAGTCCCATTGAAGTTATTGGGAGTACTCACCTGCGTACAAATTACTCATTTGATTAAGGATTTACAGGACAGGTGCTGGACCCTTAATTTTCATATTCTGTGTCCAGGGAATTCTGTTTAGTTCTAGATTGCTTGACAATTGAATAAAACAGTTACAATTAAGAATGATATCTGTTCTCACTGACTTAAGTATCTTTTGCTAAGGCTTGTTAAAGATAAAAGAAGTGAAGAGTTGATGAAATATTCGTGTTACAAAGGGAGAAATGAGACAGCTGGAGTGCTGTATTGAAATACTTTTACAAGGTACTTTGAAATACAGCGAATAAAGGCTGCTGTACACAAACACATTAAATCAAGTTTCTTAATGAATAAAGACTTATCTTTCTGTACATGCACTAATTGAATTTCATAGAGAACTGCTAACTCATTTAAACTTTCCTGACAAATCATCGGGTGTTCCTTTAATATGTCTGGTTTTCAGTTGATTTAGATGCTATATGGTCCCAATCCAACTCCCACTGAAGTCATGGAAAGATTTATTGACTTCAGTGGATTCTCCCTGCATTGTAACTCATTTAAAAAAAATCCTTTAGGGTTTTTGTTTTTTTTTAAAATCTGTCAAAGCCTAGGGAAAGAATACCTTGTAATATTCCAATAGGGGCAGCCTGCATTAAGGTACCTGAAAGTTCCTTTTGAAGGCCAGAGCCAATATATTTAAGGGAAATTATAGTCCATAAAATAATTTCTTAGAGATGCCTGATTCTGTGCCTATACCACATGCAAAACTCCCATGATTTCAATGGATGTTTCACGTGAAAAGCAATATTGGACTGGATACTAAATAATTAGTTAGTGGAAAAACAGCTGATTTTATAGGTTCTCCTAATTTTAATAAAGGCAGTTACCTTTTTCAGTTCCAGATGCATCTCCAAATTAATCACTCATTTCAATCAGTCGTTTCATTCAATTCCAGCCATTTTGAAAACTTTTGTTCTGTGCATTTTCTCCCCATATCGGTTACGTTGATAGGTGCTTTGTAAATAACATAGAAGTGTCATGGGGTACCTTGTTATGTGTAATTTACTTATAAGTTTGGACAATAATTGCATTTTCTTTTAGTACTATAGCGTTTGTGTTGCACAGAAAACCCAGGGAGACTGATTCTTTTCTTGCTTACCCCATGTTTGTATCACTTATTACCTTTGTTGATTTCACTGAAGTTACTAGCGATTTTACAAGATAACTGAAGGGAGAATCAGGCCCAGAATGAGCATTTGTAACTGGTTAATCAGAAAATTGAGTACCAAATTAGTAGTAATATATTCAGCATGTCAAGGGGAAAATAATGCTACTCCATTCATGTATCTACGACTACGTGTCCAGAAAAGCCATCCTTCACCCTGGAGGGGAAATGCACACTGGATCATGGCCACACTCAGTGGTTGTATAGCAACTCCACTGCTATTTGCTATTGCCAAACCCAAATATTCAAAAATCAGGAGTCATGGCCCAAAAGCTCCATTAGATTGTCTTAAAAACCATGAGATTTTAAAATATAGATTTTGGGTTCTTTTTATTTGCTTTCTGGTTTTTTGAACCCTTTAGCATCTACTATTTCAAGCAAGGTTTTCTCCACAACCAGGAGTGCTAGAAACTTCTTAATGGTTTTAAAAAGTTAGTTTTTAACAAATGATCAAATTAAGCGTGTCATTGCAGGAGCTGGGGCTGTAAATAAAACACTAAATATTACAAGACCTGTAATAACATCATGAGAGTTGGCAACAGTAGCTGCTCACGCTGGGGGAAGGATTCCTCACTTCCTTCCCCCAGCCATTCTGTAGACCCTTCCCATATCACCCAAGCTCTTCACATGGATGCAGAGTTGCCCTGGATGGAGGAAAGAAGCTCTTGTAGATAAGACTCTAGACTAGGACTCAGTCGATCAGACTTCCACTCTGTGCTTAGATTTGTCACTTGCTCTCTCTCTCTGCCTTAGAATTCCCTTTTGTAAATTGGGGCAAGAACATCTGCTTTAGAGGCATGTTTTGCGGCTAAATTAATAAATGTTTTGAGATGGAAGGCATGATACATGTGTGAAATATTATTCTCAGGGGGAGGGAGGGACGAACGACTAGTGTATGGGTCCGATGGGGAAAAAATAGAATGTGTTCTTGTAATTAAATATTTCTCATAATGCATACATACAAAGGGCCAAAGTGCACAGGCAACCTCAATTCTGGTATTTCCTAACTTTTGAGTGCTTGACTTTAAAAGCTTAATAATGTACTTTTTGCGTGTGTGTAATTATAAAATAATGCCAATAGGTCTGACACTGGCTTGCTTCATCTCAGTTTTATCAAGTGAAAGCCTGTCTGTCTGAGTAGAATTGTCCTGTGGGGCATGAAAGATGAGGGGCTGCCATTTTTGTTGTGCTGTACACTCTCCCCCCCCCCTTCAATCCATACAAAATGCAACTACTAAAATAATCTCCCTTGCCCATCCATTTGATCGTGTTTCCTCCCTCTTTGCACTTTTCTCTTGGCTCCCCATCTGCTGTTGCATGAAATGAAAGACTCTTGTTACCACTTTCAAAGTTCTTCATAATGCTGCCCCTTCCAGTTTGTCTTAGCTTGTCAATGCTAAGCATAGCATTGGCCCATCCCTTCCACTCTGACAGTGTTTCAAGCCTTATCCGCTGGTTGGACAGCTTTTCACACAATCCCTTACATGCCTTGTTCCACACAGCTCCTTATAAATGGTGTGACCTCTCTGACCTCATCCACAAAGCCCCTACCTCATCCACATACAAGTCCTTCCTAAAGACCCACTTCTGCTGTGTTGATTATAGTGAATTAAGTGCAGGATGATTCCAGATCCTTATCAGGAAGCTTTGCAATGTTCCTCCTCCAGGGTTTTCAGACCCACTCCCATATGTATTTCCACATATGGAGGGGACAATCTTCCCCACTCTTTCTAACCACTCTCTTTATTTCTTAATATTATTCTCCATGTTTTTGGCATTTGGATTTATTCCAGTCTGTATTCTTTATTTCATTTTTTATTTTTATTTTAGTTTTGCTTAGTACTGACTTAATCTGTATACAGTAGTAACTTAAGGTCGGTATGAATCACAATCAATAGTAATTTTCATTAGAAAGAGTAGGTAAAAGAAAAAAATGTAAAGTTCTTTTTTTTTCTGTTTTATTTTCTGTACCATGTCTTATCATTTTGCATGGAGGTTTACAGTGTTTGGCATCTGTGGATTAGAGGAAGAAAGCAGATTTCTGTAGTTAGCAACATAGGCATTTGAACACAGATTAGTCAGTATTATACTCAATAGCATTCATTCAAGTGCAGACAGGAATACATTTAGCCAAGGAATCATTCTCCTCATCCATTAGTGATAAATAGACCTGTACAAAAAAGATTTTGGGAGACTACCCAGCCCTTTAGCTCTGAGTAGTTTTGTGTCTTTTCTGAATTGTGCTGTCAGCTGTGGGATTTGTATTGTGTGAACTGGCAGAGAAAATGTACCTCCATTTAACAGTATTCTTCACTGTCTACGTGGGGAGCTCTGACTTTTTTGCATGAGGTGATGTGACTGTGACACACAATCTACTAGAGATTTGTCTGAGTGGTTGAACTGCTAAGCAGAAAACTTACTAGAAATATGCAGCCAGGAAAGATGGATATATACTTCCCCTTGGGAATATGTGCACATTTTCAACTGTTTAAATGTTTACTGTAGGGAAAGAGATTCCTAATGTGAAGAAATTACTAGGGCAATTTAATGTACATTAAGCTTAGTCTAGTTGTCTTGCTGAATGAAAGAAGATCAGTTCAGATAAATCAGATGGAGATAATAATGCAGTGGTTCATAATGGAAAGTTTCAGGTTACATAGAGTTTCAAAGAAATAGAAACAAAATACAAGAGGACCCGAAAATGTGTGTTTGTTTTGTTTGTGGTAAATAAGTTGTAAGTTAATCAGTTGATAGGGATAAAATTTGTAAATCATATTCCATATGAAGATACTGTGTGTGGATAAAACTTTATTACAGACTATATCATGAAAAAGCTGTAATTGTAGACACTATTTGTACAGTGTTTATAGGACACCCTGGGTATGCATGCAGTTTTGCTGACAAATTAATGGGATCTCTGTCATTGATATTAATGGAGACAGGAAAGGCTCTACCCAGAGGAATTTGCAGTCTTTGGGCCAGGCTATGGCTTTTTCCTCCATAAATGTATAAGGAAGGGAATGGCTACAAGAAGTATCCCAACTTCTGTCCCACATGCAGCTGGAGTAAATCCTATGGCAATGTCTGATGTGGAAAGAAAGTCACAGGGAAGAAAGGTCAAAGTGAATGAGAACAGCAGAAGAGGCTTCATTCAGGATACACTTGCCTTGCAGGCCATCTAGCAGCTTGTGAATATAGTAGAAAGAGGAAATAGCCCAGAGCACAGGATCTTCAGTCTAGTTGCGAACAGGTAGAATTTATGATCTGCTAGGTTTAATGGGCTTCACATTCCCTTAGCTACATTCATCAATGATCTAGAATCCCAGTGGAATCTTCCACTTGCATATGTGTGGTGGGTTCCACCATTTGCTTGCTTACATGCATTTTTTGGTGCATATGAAGTCAGTCTGACTCCCGCTGAAATCACTGGAAAGATTTCTGCTGATTGTAGTGGAACTTGGATCAGGCCTTCATTAGCAAGAATATGTCCAAAGACTCTATATAGTAACGCAAAATTATATTTTGTTCTTGACATTAGATATTAAAAGCAGTATATTTTGTGAATAATATCCCTCTTAGTGGTGGTGTTGGGGGAATAACTCTAAACTAGAGTGGTAGTTAAAAAGGAAATAAAAGGTTAAATGAATAAAAATTACCCTGGCTAATAACATTTTCATATAAAATGGTCCTATCCAGGCCAAATAGGTCTTTTGTGGTTGAACCACAAGTATCCCAGGAAATACTGCCTCAAGGCAGCACAACCCGTGGAAGCAGCCACGTGATGGCAAACTCAGCTTTGTGTGGTCACCCAACCATGCTCTTTCTCAGAGCTGGAGATAAAGATTCTGCTCAACAGATATGCCACGAAGAAGATTTAAATGGGCTATGGAACGAAAAGAGTGATAATTCCCCACAGTATGACATCTGCCAGGGTTGTAGAAAGGAGTCTATTATGATAGTTTTCAGAGTAGCAGCTGTGTTAGTCTGTATCTGCAAAAAGAAAAGGAGTACTTGTGGCACCTTAGAGACGAACAAATTTATTTGAGGATAAGCTTTCGTGATGCATCCAGTGAAGTGAGCTGTAGCTCACGAAAGCTTATGCTCAAATAAATTTGTTCGTCTCTGAGGTGCCACAAGTCCTCCTTTTCTTATTATGATAGTGTTTTCTAGGTTGGGGGTCACCACTAGTAACAGTGATTTCCAGGACTCCTTTCCAGACAAGCTCTTTGCCATAGGATCCATGTTGTTTTATGTACTTGTATGGTACAGTGTGACCATGCTCTTGATTGGTGCTACTGTAATATAAACAAAAGTAGAAATATTTAGGGTGGGAAAGTCCTTTGGTTCCTAGCACAAAGTTAGGCATTCTTTTGAACTAATAATAATAGCTTAGGCCTGGACCCAGTCTTCCCTTTTGAATGGGGGGGCGGGGTGTAGTGGTAGGGAGCATTGTTAAAGAAGATGAGAAATTATCCTCTCAAGCAGTATCGCATCTTCCTGCTGCCGAGCTGCTTGAAAGGAGAGTCTCTCATTCTTGGTTATTTGTAATTTTGTAGCCTGTCCCACAGTGCACAGTTTACTTCTGGATAAGTCAGGCTGCTGTACATCTGGGGCTTTGTGGAAATTGGGCAGCCTCCGAGGGATTGCATATCCCAGAAGACCATGCACATTTCAGTCTTGGCAGATCCCTATTTCTATGTATCAGAAACAGAACTGGTCTGGCAGAAAAGTTCATGCTTCACCCTTAAAGGGTGCAGTTGTATAACTGTCATTAATCTGCATCCCTGTGTTGGAAACTGTGTAATTGCACCATCCCAGCTGGAGCTCCAAGATGCATTTTGCTACAGGCAGATATAATACCTCCCAGATTCACAGAGCATGCAGCAGCTGCACCATCCTTAAGGAGGGTAGAACATGTGCTCCTTTTCACAGTAAGCCAGCTCCATTGGATGGAGTGGAGAGAATACAACCATTTCCCCACTGAGTCACTCAGCTTCTCTGAAGCACAATACCGCCCCGAGTTTCCATTGACTTAGTACATCTCAGACCGCCCTCAATGCAGGGCAAAGCCTTAAAGGCTCAACCAGGCTCCTTAATTAGTTAGTTTTGTGCAATGTTTGGTAGATATAACACATTAGATAAGTCCTAAGTATTATGATTATTATTATTTTAGATTTACAAAGCATTTCTCAATAATCCTTTAAAATGGGCAGTTATAACTTGTTGGAGATTGAAAAGCTTTCGATCAGTCCAGAACAGGAAGTAAATGTTCAGCTTGCACTGGTGAGATATATTTACAGAGCAACTACAAATTTTAGATATCCAGTGCATGACAAAAGACCAAAACACAGATTTATTATTGCTACTTCCAAAACTAGATGTGCAACCACTTAAGCATTTATGTGTTGCAGAAATGACTGGCCAGGTCTTAGGCTATCTGCAGTTACATGTAATTATGATCTGAAGAGGGAGAAGAGAATATGAAGAATTTTCCTTTCATGTCCTCTTACAGAAATTCTTTAACTCTCGTGTACATAAATGTAAGGCTACATTCAAACAGGCTGCTGGAAAGGAATAGGGGGCACACCTACGGTGTCCAGATAGTAAGTGTGAATCAGGGCAGGGTGAGGGGTAATAGGTGCTGATATAAGACAAAGCCCCGAATATTGGGACTGACCCTATAAAATTGGGACATCTAGTCATCGTAGGCACACTCTTCCTTGCCTCACCTTCGAGAGTGACTGCATCAGTAGGTCAAAAAAGCAGCATTAATGTGTGCCCATAGCCTGGCTGAGACCAGAACAGTCTGTTCCTTTCAAGAGAAGGAAAATTTTGCATGGAGACTGTACATAGAGGCCTGAGGTCAGTCAGGCTTGAGTGAATACAGTATGTGTTTTAAAAATGCACACTGCACCCCAGATCCCTAGTTTGTGCCCTGTCATGCCCCTGAAGGTTGGTGTCGCTGTGACTTTTTCCAAGAGGCAAAATCTTTGAGGCCATCTTCTGCTCTTCATGACTTGTGGTGGATGTGTTTTTGCTCGTTGTAGGCTCAGAAACAGAATCTGCCAAAATGTATCCCCATACTATTAATTTTTCATGAGATCAAAATTAAGGAGAGAGGTACTAAAGGCTCTGTGGTCTAAATTAGTGCAGAATTTGCTTGTTGTCTCTCTACACTTAGGAGTTATTTATGAATATATATATTTAAGTATATAGAATAAAGTCATTACAGAAAAGCTTTAATTTTAAGGTTGCATGGATATCTTTTAGCTATTGTACTCATATATTACATGTAAAACAGAGTGTTCCCAGGCAAAGAATATTCAAAAACATTTTGTTTACTCTGATAAATTGCTTAATAAATGCTTCTTAATTATGTTCAAATAAGTGAAAAAATATTCTTCAACATTGCTCCCTAGGGAAACAAATATTCTGGTAACGTTTCTACATCAAAATAATTTATTAAGCAGTTTTTTCACCATTTTGCTTGTGGACACACCTCTCAAGAGGCAGTGAATGAACACTAGTTGCTTTTGAAACTTCATTTACCAAACAAAGTGATCTACAAATACAGGTCAAAATAATCTCTATAGATATAAAGACCTGCAGGATTTTAATTTAAAGAGGAAATGTTATTACTATGCTTACTGATGTAATACCTCTGTACTTTACAATTTCTCTTGTGTTTGGGAAATATAGCTATTTACATTATAGAAGGAGGTTTTCATTCTATAGATTTAAGCATTCTATGGACCTTAGTTCAAGAGTGGGCTCTAGGAACACCTAATTTCTCATCCTGGCCTCTGTAGCCGTGGGCAAGCCATTTAAACACTCTGCCTTAGCTACCAATCTGTAAAATGGGCTTACCAATATTTACCTTCCTCCCAGGCATGTTGTGAGAATTTATAAGTTAACTTTTGTATTGTACTTTCAAGAGGAAAATGATATGTTAGTGTTATGTAGCATGATGATGGGCAAAATCCTACTGTCAGGAAATGATATAGGTAGACTCCTTCATAGTCTATGGAGATCTACAGTACATGTACAGGGAAGCAGACTTCCATTCAGATGGCAGGGAGAGTAGTTCCTATATTTGTATTCCCCTTATCCGTGGTCAGTATTTTAACCAATAACTAGAATTACATTTGTGGCTAAATTTACATATGGGGATGCAGTTTAATCTAGTGATTAACGCATGGGACTAGGAGTCATGAGACCTGGTGACGGGTTCTGACTACCACTGGCATGCTGTGCAATCTTGGGCGTGTCACTTATCATATAATCTGTAAAATGGAGGTAACTCCCCAACCTTTTTAAAAGCACTTTGGGATGAAAAGTACTATGTAAATGCAAAAAAGTGGGGTTAATATTACAAATATTCTTGGACTAAGGTACCCTGCTTCTGCTGACAAATAGCCCTGACTCCTCTGTTCTCATCATCTGAATGTAGCGGTCTTAAATGTACTCAGATAAATTAAGTCATAGTTGTGAATATGCTAGAAGACTTGGGTCAAACTAGCTGGTCTGCAATTTTATTCCCAATACGTTATCTCTAACCCTGTTTTCTATGAATATTAGATATAACATCTAGGCCAAATATTTTTAACTGCTATGTTGTTCATTCCATCAAGTACTATTTACTTTTATCGAGTAATCTGATTCTGAATGGAAGCAGTAGGTGAGCATTTTGTGGCATGTTGCATCCAAGTCAGTGAAGTGAAAAGAATGTGACACATCTGATGAGCATTTGTGATGTCAGCCATGCCACAGCATAGCTATAGCATGGCAAAGGGAATACTTAAGTTGAATGGGACATCCATAAAACAGGTGTGTCTTTCTCCTTTCATTTAATGACTATGCATGCCCCAAAAGTGTGGTAGGGCACTTTCAAGGTTTAGAAAACTCAGATCTTCTAGCATTCAACAATGGCTAACAGACCACTGTCATTGTTTGGCTCCTCATAAGGGTCACATTTGTAAGAAATAATAGCATCCTGTTTAATTTTGATAGTTTCTTCATGCTAGAAGGTGAGGCTTTTAACATTCACTGCCGGAACATGTGGAAAACAAGGTTACATCTTTCATTAGCTGCCATCTCAGTTCTGTGTGGCCTTGGCAAACATGTTCCAAAGTAGCATCTAGTTCCTGCTTGGTGATCTGGCTTGCTAATGCAGAGGTCACAAAACAAACATTAGAGATCAGAATCAGAAGATACATTGGTCACCATTCGAAATTCTACATTTTAACAACAGTTACCACATGGTAGTGTCCCAAGATACCACCATTATTTCCTGTTCTAACTATAGGAAAATATTACAGTGTGTCAGATACCAATAGTTAAAACACCGTGGTAAATGTTGACTTTTTGACACTGACCATTGCCACTGTATTCGGTATATTATATATGCCTCCCTATTTATGTCAATCCTGCACAGCAACCAGAGAAAGTTGCAATCCCAGCACTCCCTCAAGTGCCAGAGACTGGTCCTTCCTGTAGCCCATGTAAATACAGTAAAGGGATTCGACTGCGCACATTTCTGTATGGAGAGGAGGTGATCTCTCCCCTCTGCAGGAGGGAAACTGACAATTTGAGGAGAAGAGGGGGATGGTGGAGGGACAGAGGCAGGCAGTGGGAAGGCTAAAAGAGAGAGACATAAAAAAATTGAGAATCTGTGAGTAAAGTGAGAGAAGCAGGAGGCGAGGGCAACCAGAGGGATGGAGGGAAACCGAGACTGAGCGAGAAGGAGAGTAAATGGAGAGGCTGAGACTGGGCAGGACAGACAGACATGCAGGAGAGGGTCCGTTTGGTTGGAAGCTGGCTGGTCAAGTGAGTCCGTGTTGGATGGTGTGTTCCTGAACGTGTGTTCCTGAACATCTGTTCCTGTATGTTCCTGATCTTTGGTTCCAGTCATAGAATATAATCTCCTGTCATTGATTCATGTTGTCCCAGAGATTTGGAACAGGAAAACCAAAGGTCCTTCGGATCCCATGGTCTGGTCTAATGTGCACCCCTGCAAGCAAGAATCACTGCAGTCCAGTCCATCTTTTCAGGAAGTCATGAGAGGCACTTGAGGGTCAGAGACTGAGTTGGGCATTAGACAGTACTAAGAGATTTGGGAAAGGGGAACCTTGAACTATAATAACCTAAAAGAGGCCTATGCATGCAAAGATAGATATAGATACATTTTATTTATTTAGAAGTTACATTTCATTAAGTACAGTTAGTAGTAAGCTATAGAGTGTGTGTGTGTGTGTGTATATATAATTGCATACATATAATAATCAAATGGTTCTAATTTTGTTTATTATCTGTATTCTTCATCTATTTAATGTTGTTGTAGGTAGGTCAAATCCAGTTCCATTTGTTCTGGTTTAAATAAAATCCCTGTTATTTTTTTTTTGATTAACCATTTATATTATCTTTGCTTCCATTAAATAACCTTTTTGTCATGGTGTAACACCTCTTTCCCCCACCCCCCCCACCCCAGCTCTCACTTGCTGAGTAAATTATACCCCCACTGTGATGGACCATTGCTAAATCTTGGTTGATGGTTTAGGGATGTGGTGACCCTCGGATATATTTTGAATGATAACACAATAACCCTATTCTGAGAGGTCTGCTTACACCTGTGTGGGCACTGGCCACCTGAAAAGTAGCAGGGAAGAGCCATAACTGTGGCCCTGAACTTTCCAGGGAGGTCAGTGGAGCTGGCTGGGAAAGCAAACAGGGTGCTGTAGCAGAGAAGGTTCACTCTCCCTGGCCACCGGGAAGCTCCAACAGTGATACTCTCTGAGGTGCAGTGCCTCCCACTGCACCTGCTGGGGTTGTGTCTTCAACAACCCTTACTCAGCACAATTGATCCCAAATTTGTTACAACAATACACATTGCAAGTAAAGGTTAAAAACAGGCCATGAAAACCAGCATTCACGTGCCCAAAGAGTTTAAATTAGGCAAGCAAGTGCTGAATGAAAACCTACCTACCTTTACTTTTTCTGAACTAAAAAAACCTTCTTTAAAAAACAAACAAAAAATACCTAGTAAAAAGAGATTTTCCAGTATTTTTAATTACTTCTGATAAATGACGAATTTTATAATGAAATTCTGGACAGCTGGGCAAAGATAAAGGGTGACAGTTTGCTAAGCAAAGGGATATGAACAGTACTTCCTAGAATCCTTTATAATTGTTACTAGAAAATTTAAGAAAAATGTACTGACTGTTGTTCCAAATGAGGGCAACAATTCTACATTCCTGCAAAACTCCAAACATCCCACTGAGCTAAATGGGAGGAGCTGTAAAGAGGTTTGTTCACCAAAGTCCCTTAAAGAGTTGACAAGGATTTCAGAAATGGGCCCAATGGACTTTAATTGTGGTTAAAACTGTACACACTGCTGTTAAAGAGGAGAGCTCTCATCTGAAAAGAAAGAGTAACCTAAGAAAGGGGCAAATCCTGCTACTGTACTCTGGCAAAACACCAATTGTTTTTTATGATAAGCAGTTTAGGAAGGTGTTGTCCTTCTGTTTGTGTTTATATAAGGCCAACAGACCCCAGTCATCAGCAGGCGGGGTCAAACCTGGGACCCGGAGCTAAATGCATGAGCCTCTACTCCAGTGGTGGGCAACCTGCGGCCCCTATGGGTAATCCGCTGGTGGGCCGTGAGACAGTTTCTTTACATTGACCGTCCGTAGGCATGGCTGCCTGCAGCTCCCAGTGGGTGCTGAGGGAGTTGGCTGATTTGATTGCAGAGCTATTGGTCATTATCTTTGAAAACTTGTGGCAATCGGGGGAGGTCCCAGACAATTGGAAAAAGGCAAATATAGTGCTCATCTTCATTAATGATCTGGATGATGTGATGGATTGCACTCTCAGCAAGTTCACGGATGACACTAAGCTGCAGGGAGAGGTAGATATGCTGGAGGGTAGGGATAGGGTCCAGAGTGACCTAAACAAATTGAAGGATTGGGCCAAAAGAAATCTGATGAGGTTCAACAAAGACAAGTGCAGAGTCCTGCACTTAAGATGGAAGAATCCCATGCACTGCTACAGACTGAGGACTGACTGGCTAAGCAGCAGTTCTGCAGAAAAGAACCTGGGTATTTACAGTGGACAAGAAGTTGGATATGAGTCAACAGTTTGTCCTTGTTGTCAAGGAGGCTAACAGCATATTGGGCTGCATTAGTAGGAGCATTGCCAGCAGATCGAGGGAAGTGATTATTCCCCTCTATTTGGCACTGGTGAGGCCACATCTGGAGTTTTGGGTCCCCCACTAGAGAAAGGATGTGGACAAATTGGAGAGAGTCCAGTGGAGGGCAATGAAAATGATTAGGGGGCTGGGGCACATGACTTATGAGGAGAGGCTGAGGGAACTAGGCTTATTTAGTCTGCAGAAGAGAAGAGTTAAGGAGGATTTGATAGCAGCCTTCAGCTACCGAAGGGGGGTTCCAAAGGGGATGGAGCTAGGCTGTTCTCGGTGGTGGCAGATGACAGAACAAGGAGCAATGGTCTCAAGTTGCAGTGGGGGAGGTTTAGGTTGGATATTAGGAAAAACTATTTCACTAGGAGGCTGGTGAAGCTCTGGAATGGGTTACCTAGGGAAGTAGTGGAATTTCCATCTGTCAGGGTTCCCTCCCCACTCTGAACTCTAGGGTATAGATGTGGGGACCCGTGTGAAAGACCCCCTAAGATTATTTCTACCAGCTTAGGTTAAAAACTTCCCTAAGGCACAAATTCTTCCTTGTCCTTGGAACGGTATCGCTGCCACCACCAAGTGAGTTAGACAAAGATTTAGGAAAAGGACCACTTGGAGTTCCTGTTTCCCCAAAATATCCCCCCAAGCCACTTCACCCCCTTTCCTGGGGAGGCTTGAGAGTAAACAAGGTGAGCACAGACCAGACCCTTGGGTTTTTAGGACACTAAAAACCCCAATCAGATTCTTAAAAACAGAACTTTTATTATAAAGAAAAAAAGTAAAAGAAACACCTCTGTAAAATCGGCATGGAAGATAATTTTACAGGGTAATAAGATTTAAAACACAGAGGATTCCCCTCTAGGCAAAACTTTAAAGTTACAAAAAAACAGGAATAAACCTTCCTCTTAGCATAGGGAAAATTCACAAGCTAAAACAAAAGATACTCTAACGCATTTCCTTGCTATTACTTACTATTTCTCTAATTTTAGATGTATCATTCAGTAGGAGCTGAATTACTTGCTTGGTCTCTCTCTTTGTCTCCAAACAGAACAACAAAAGCACAAAACAAAATTTTTTTGAAAGTATCTTCTCCCCTTATTGGTCCTTTTGGTCAGGAGCCAACCAGGTTATCTGAGTTTCTTAACTCTTTACAGGTAAAGGAGGGATTTTATGCTACCCTTAGCTGTATGTTTATGACCTTCCTTAGAGATTTTTAAGGCCCATCTTGACAAAGGCTTGGCTGGGATGATTTAGTTGGGGTTGGTCCTGCTTTGAGCAGGGGGTTGCACTAGATGACCTCCTGAGGTCTCTTCCAACCCTAATCTTCTATGATTCTATTAGGTTTCAGTGATTTGTATATTCAAAATGAAATTAGATAAACGTACTAATACAGATGGTTTCTAAAATGGAGAATCTGAAGTGAAGAAGGATATCCTAGCATATCCATATGCCTGATGGGTTTTTTCTTTTATAT
This sequence comes from Eretmochelys imbricata, assembly GCF_965152235.1. Lineage (NCBI taxonomy): Eukaryota > Metazoa > Chordata > Testudines > Cheloniidae > Eretmochelys > Eretmochelys imbricata. The sequence goes on from NC_135572.1 coordinate 316,756,275, forward strand.
CTAGGATACAGTCCAAAAGATGGGCATAGGACACGGAGTGTTAAAACCTTATAGTCAGAAGCTGCCAGTATTTAACTGTAAACCCAATAACCATATAGTGTAACAACTGAAAAGTAAAACTGAAACCAGGTGTGATGGGGTGTATAAGCCACACACTGGCTGAGAAGGGGTTAACTAGAGCCTGTGAGCTCTATTAGCCCCACCTTGCCATATCTGTAGGATGGGTCAGGCTCAGAGAGCAGTTAAAATGAAAGTGTTCAGTGCAGTTGGGGGAGGAGACGCTGGAGAGAGGAGGCTTGGAGTTCCCTCTGTGTGGGAAGATCTGCCAGAAGCCAGGTGAAGAGAGAACTGTGGGAAACTTACAGGAGTGGAATTAGCTTCTGTGTTGGGGGCCTTGGAAAAGGTGCAAGACTCTATGGAGGTAGCCCTGTAGGCTAGTCTGTGTTGAAGGATGGAGAACTGGGGACAAGTTAAGATGGACTAAAAACTCAACCCTGGGGTGGGTGGAAGTTGCATAGTTTGTATTTTTGTCTAGTTTTTGAGTTTTGCTCAGGGACTCCAGGGGGAAACCCTGTGAGCTGCTGCTCTGGAAAAAGATTGAGGCTGAAGAGGAGCCCAGGATGGGAGGAAGATGGTGTGTTGACTACCACGATTTTGATGGGCACTGTGTGTTTGGATCATTGATACCTCAGAAGAGGGGGAAACTATATTGTGACATGAGTGGAGAGCCAGACTACAGAAGTCCTGAGGAGGAAGGTGTGGCAGAGTTAATGGATTGCTGTGTCCTCTCAGGAAGTGGATCTCTGGGATGGTAAAGCTATGATGCAAGGCAATAAAACAAAAACACCAATCCCCCCAACCCAAGCTCACTGTGGAATATATAACAGAGCAGATATCTCTTAATGAATGAATGAGATTCTTAATCCTCACTTTAATAAACTGGTTCGCCGCCAGTATGTGAGCTATCAATCCATTCATCCAGTTGAGAATTCGGAAATAATCCAGGTTACTGTAGGTTAATTTAGAATGCAGCCTCTCTGTCTCAGCCTGATTTTGCATTTAATTGACACTAGTTGGACTGGCTAAAGCAATGAGCATAACATTAGAGAAGGAATATAGAGTGTGATTTCTTAATTAATTCTAATTCTAACATTCTAATCCCTCTTTTATGATATACTCTACTAGAAGACTGAATTTCTCTGATAATGGAATTACTATCTATAAAACAGTTATGTCGTACTGTTAGTTTACAAAGCACTTAAACATATATAAATTATGCTCTCTCTATCTCTCTGTCTAATTATGAAAAAACTAATAATAAGATATAGGGCGGCTGTTGAGGAGAAGGAGGGTGTAGCAGTTAATAAAGAAAAGCAGTAGGGAGAGTAGATTTGTCCTTGCTGAGGACAGGAAAACAAGACTCAACACAGGGGGCTGAGGAGTGAAGCTGAGAGTGAGACAAGATAGCAAAGAGAGGAGTAAAATGGTAATCCCCAAATGACCATGGGGAGTGATGGGGGGTGCGATTGTATCAGATGTAGCCTGGGATGAGGGAAGGAGGGCTCTTGAAGGAGAGGATGAGGAACTCCTATTTGACATGGTAAAGGATAGGAAGCTACAGGGGGAAGAGAGAGAAGTTAAAAATAAGGAAATTGGGGGTTGGGGGGGGACTAGATATGGAGCCAGAGATGTCAGGAGGGGAAGGGATGAGGTCAAAGGTACAGACTGAAGATCTGTAGCAGAAAGTAGATGAAAGACAAGAGTCTGAAACAGGAGAGAGGGAAGAAAGGTAGAATTAGGAATGGAAGGTGAAGGAGAGGAAAGTGAAATGCAGGGGGGGGGAGGTGATGTTAGTTTTGCTTTTGAAGAAATTCAAGAGGTCTTGGGAAGATCAGGCATCTGGAAAAAGGAATTAAGAAGGAAATTGAAGATCTGAGGCCCATTCTGTACCTCTTCATTGGATAAGCAGAAGTTTCTTCACAATACTACCTTCATTTTGATAACTGTTTCCACACACAGATGTAATATACATGATCATTTTAGTTTCCTTCACCCAAAGTGAAATTCACTCAGTGCAAGGGGAAAGTACAAAAACTATGCCCAGCCCCACTTCGGGGGACATAAACGACACTTAACTGTTGGCTGGACCTAGTGCTGGTCCTCTGCACAGAGTGAATTTGTCCTTCTGCTAAAACCGGTCCTGCCTGTCATCCTGGCTCATCCCATTTGATGCAACAATCTAGTATTTCAAGAACTAGTTCTAATTTTTCCCCATATAACTGTCAAATAATTAGGGCCCTACCAAATTCACGATCCATTTTGGCCAATTTCCCGGTCATAGGATTTAAAAAAATCTTAAATTTCATGATTTCAGCAATTTAAATCTGAAATTTCATGGTGTTGTAATTGTAGGGGTCCTGACCCAAAAAGGAGCTGTGGGGTGAGGAAAGAGTGTCTCAAGATTATTTTTTTTTGGGGGGTGGGGGCTGCTGCTACCCTTACTTCTGTGCTGCTGCTCACGGCAGTCGTGCCTTCGCAGCTCGGCAGCTGGAGAGCCGTGGCTGCTGGCCAGGAGCCCAGGTTTGAAGGCAGAGCTGCCGCCAGCAGCAGCACAGAAGTAAGGGTGACATGGGATGGTATTGCCACCCTTCTGCGCTGCTGCTGGCAGGGTGCTGTCCAGAGCTGGGCGCCCAGCCAACATCTGCCTCTCTCCAGCTGCCCAGCTCTGAAGGCATCGCAGAAGTAAGGGTGGCAATATGATGACCCCCCTAAAATAACCTTGCGACCCCCTGACCTTTTGGGTCAGGATCCCCAATTTGAGAAACGCTGGTCTCCCCCATGAAATCTGGTCTTTTGTGTGCTTTTACCCTATACTATACAGATTTCAGCGAGGGGTGGGAGACCAGATTTCATGGTCCGACATGCATTTTTCATGGACATGAATTTGGTAGGGCCCTATAAATAATACTTCCTGAAACATCGGATTAGTGCTTGCTGAGTGGTACTGCAAGGATACACTGACAGAGTTTACTGAAGGATTGAAAGAACACCCCTTTACCTAATACATATGTTGCCATGTATTGGGACCAGAAAGTTTGAATTTCTGTCCTATATGCTATTAAAAGTGCCTTTTTTACAAATTAATTTTCTTGGATAGCTCAAGATGTTCTTCCATACTTTTAAAACAATATTTCTCCCAACACTGAAAGCAAATTCACTTTCTTTACTGAACATATTTTTCTCATTAAAGCTCAATTTTTTTGTTGTTACTCAAATAATATTCATGAGTAATTTTAATTCATGTTTATAAAATATGTACTGAAGCATTTGGAGAGGGGACAGGGAAATATTTAGGGTGAAATGTACTCTTGAGTGTGAGCAGGGGGACATGGGGAGAACAAAGAATATGAACCACTTATGACCTATTTTGAGGATGTATGTGGGACTTAGTGGCATGTAAGACTTCTGCTTGCCTTTTGCATAGGATTAGATTTTCTCATTACAGAATTAAAAAGGACCAGATATTCCCCTCTAGTGGAAACCTGTGATTCACCTCAAGGAGTCTCCTCTGCATATTGTGCTCAAAGGGGTGGGTTCAGCCACTTGTGAAGGGTAAGAACGGAAGCTAGAAAGCCCTAGGCTCTTCAGGGAAGTCAGGATCCATCTGTCTAGATCACAGAGCACTTGCAAGAGAGGTCCAGCCCCATATTGGTGCTACCTAGCTTCTACATCTGGTAGCATGATGCCTAAGAAAGCTGTGCTGGCATTCTCTTCCTGTTCAGGCCTGTTCTCTACCTCCAGGAAAAAGGCATGGTGAGGTGTTAATGCTACCCCAATCCTGAGGGAGTTTGTCCACACTTTGCCAATAAGTTTTAACAGTGAAGGAGCCTGTAATATTCTTTCTTCATCTTTTAACATGAGGATTAGTGCCATTACTTTATGATATTCTGTGGACCTTGTCACAGTTATTTATGCCACTGTGGACTCAAATAGGAATATTGTAATATGATCTCTACATGTGCTAGCCTTGATGGTGACTCAGAAGCTACAGTTAGCACAGAATATAACAGGCATGGCCATATTACATCGGTAATCCCAAAATGGCACTGGCTTCTTGTTCACTTCCATATGTAGCTCTACATGCTGATTCAGATCTTTAAAGCTCTGTATTGTTTGGGTTCTAGTTTCCTCCGAAACTACATCTCTTTTTATGCACCATTGCAATAGATGAGATCAGCTGATGTGCTTGTTCTTGCAGCCCTTAGGTTTGAACAGCAGAGCATTTCTCATTATTACTAATGAAATATATATATCTTCAAACAATCACTGCTCATCACTTGGAAAGATATATTGCTTTGTCTATGGGGAACCCTGCTTTACTATTAATAAACACAATGGGCCTTACTCACCACCGTTGTACTCCAGTTTTATGCTGGTAGAAGCCTATTGAGGTCAATAGAGTTCTACTTTCATAAAACTGGAGGAACACATTGATGAACTGAGCCAGAAGTATCTAAAATATTGATGGACAACAGAAAACCATATGTGCATTTGACATATATGTGTTGGTAGTAGTGGGGTCTGTGGTATGAGCAGAGCTCTGGAAGTCAGGTTTCCAAAGTTCTCTTTCAAGCTGCCACTGACTCAGTGTGAGACCTTGGGCAAACCTTAGCGCCTCAGTCATCCCATTTTGTTAAAATGGGTGTCAAAATGCTCATCTTCCTCACCGATGTATTTTGAAGGTTAATTTCTGGATAGCCTCAAGATTAACATTGAGCTCCTCATCTAAAAGGCACTCTCTAATGTAAAGAGTAATTTATTAATGGAAGCTTAAAGGACCTATCTTTAGTTGAGTTGTCACCATTCACTATCTTGATAATACAATGATCTCGCAGTTCAGTCAGAATAATTGAGTCAGTGCTGCTGATGAATTGCTCATGATTATTTAATGTTCTATTTTTCTTTGACTGAATTTGTGTTTGCACCATTAAGTGTTTCAAGTCTGATGTTTTAATTTTTTGGAAACCGATATCTACAGTCTTGTGGGTAGGTTAAAGTGTAAGGGATCCATTCAGGACTGTAAGGGTGAGTAGGTTCAGACAATGCACATTTGGACAAAGTGGTATTTTAAAAATCATAATATTATGACATGTTCTGAGCTGAGAGGGACATTTTAAAGAAAAGTACCCTATCATAGACTATCAGGGTTGGAAGGGACCTCAGGAGGTCTTCTAGTCCAACCCCCTGCTCAAAGCAGGACCAATCCCCAATTTTTGCCCCAGGTCCTTAAATAGCCCCCTCAAGGATTGAACTCACAACCCTGGGTTTAGCAAGCCAGTGCTCAAACCACTGAGATATCCTTCCCCTATGTGTGTGTGCCTGCATTCCCTGTGCTCCCAAATCTCTCCTGCACTTAATGGGTGAAATTCTGGCAAAGCTTCCATTGACTTCAGTGCAGCAAGGATTTCACCCAATAGAGTGTGGATGTGCGAGGAATTCCGGATCAGGCATTGTGACTAGAAATGTGGTATGTTAGCATGGCTTTAAAAAAATCTTTTCATAGCTTGTCACAGAAACTAGCAATTAACCCTGAACCTAGTAAATTTCCAGCCTTAAATATCAAAGAGAAGTATGTTCAATTTGTAATTGTATCTTCACGGGCTATAGAAATAGATTCCAGAGTAAGAAAAAATAGAGTTCCTTTTATTAACACGCAGGGAGCTTTGTTAAAAGAAAGGGGCTTTAAAATAAGATTGGTGGTATAGGATTCTGTTAGGAAAGCAACCAACATTTGTTACAAGATAACATACATTGGGAATATTTTGGCATTTCTGAGGCAGTGAAAGATACAAGGGGGCGGTCCCTAGATGACAGAAGCTGCAGAGAAGAAGGCTGTTAAGCGAACAGTGTCAGGACTGTGCAAAGGGTAGAGAGGAAGTTAGTGCTAAATGAGCAGAAGGAGAAGGGAGGGGAATAGGGCAGACATAGTCTGAAAAGTAGGCTGGAGCAGATCTCATGCACCTCTCCTTTAGAGCCAGATAGTGTTACCCTTGCTTGCACTGAGTAGTACCATACAAGTTATTCCCACTGACAACTATTCATTATATAAAATGCTGTTCACCATAAGGGTGGCACAATAGGCACAATCCTTTAAGGATTCCTCAGAAGAGGTGAAGTTTTCTCCTGATGCCACATTTCATTATAGCAAGTTTGTCTCATCCTTTTAGGGAGAGATTTTCAAAAGTACCTATGGGATTTAGGAGCACAAGACCCAATGAGGGACTTGGACTTGGGTGAATGTCACTTAGTCACTTTTGAAAATCTTACCTAATAATGTTACCTAAATATAGATTGAAGAAATACTGCCGCTGTCCTAAACTCTGTACTCAAGCAAAACTGCAGTTGAACTCAGAATTGACCACATTGCTGTCACAGTGACGTGGCCCTAAGTGACCATATGGTGCACAGCACACTGGCAGCAGTGGGATCCTTACCTGGAGGCTTGTTTCTGTATTTAAACATGGATCTGAAATCTTTTTTTAGCACATCATCGGTGTCAGTTTTATTGTTCAAGGTGAACATAGTGCTGGTTCGAGATTGGCCTGGACTGGAGCACCCTATTCATATACCCCTATTCATATACACCCTATTCATATACACCCTATTCATATACCCTATTCATATACCTAAGTCTGGGGAGTGCAGCTCGGGGTGCGATTCTGCACCTGAACTCTGCCATTCAGGCCTGTCTCTCATGCTGGTTGACAGCCCTCAAGACTAAAAACCTTGAGTCACACTACAGATGCTATAGCCAACAAAATGAAATTCAGTGAGTACAAATATAAGGTGGTATGCTTAGGGAAGAAAAAACATATGCACAAATACAGAATGGGGCGATAACTGGCTTGGCAGCAGCACTGCTGAGAAGGATTTGTGGTGGATCACAATCTCAACATGAGCCAACATGTGATGCTGTTGCAAAATTAAAAAAAAGCAAATGCAATTTTGCATGCTATTACTCTGTTAATGCAACCCAAGTCACTGGAGGAGATAGTACTGCTCAACTCAATGCTGGTTAGGCCTCAGCTCAAGTATTGTCCATTTTTGGTCATTGCTGTATAGAATGAATGTAGAGAAACCGGATAGGAACCAGAGGCAAGCAACAAAGATGATCAAAGGAATGGAACGCAAGCCATATGTACAAAGGCTGAAGGAACTGGGTATGTTTAGTTTGGAAAAGAGGAGACTAAGGTGGGGACATGACAGCCGTCTTCAAATACTTGAAAGGCTGCCATAAGAAAGATGGAGGAGACTTGTTCTGTCTTGCCACAGAGGGCAGGACAAGACTCAATGGGTTCAAACTACAGCATAGGAGACTTAGATTAAATCTCTAGAAAAGCTTCTGAACTGTAAGAACAGTAGGACAATGGAACAGACTGCCTAGGGAAGTTGAGGCAGCTCCTTCACTGGAGGTTTTCAGAAAGAGGTTGGATAGCTATCTGTCTTGGATGGTTTAGACACATAAACCCTGCATCTTGGTCAGGGGTTAAACTACATGACCATTGCAGTCCCTTCGAATCCTTATGATTCTATATTGATCAACTGGCCAAAACTGAGTTCAGTGCGAATCTTGTTTGAATAAAGGTTGCTTGATTGGGCTCAGAATGATTGAGAAACAATAAATACCTTGTGTGGAGAGGATGGGTACACCAGTTTTAGCAAAAGAATGTGTCATCCCAAAAGGGGGTTGGGCTAAAAAGACCTAGAGTAAAACCAGGCTGTGCTAAGGACATCCCCCTCAATCAAGCTGTGAGTGCTGGCAGAGTTTAGCTTTGTTCCAGGTACGTCTTCACCTGTTTCCCTGTTGAAATGACACTTTGACATCATAAGAAGAACCCTCACTGGCATGTAGAGAAAAATGTCATTTTTATTCCATGCTGAATATTTCTAAACTGTTTTTGGTTTGCTTTCACAATAAATCACGAGTTTAACACAGTTAGATATTGATTGCATATTGAAAGTGTTTGATACAACTGTCTAAAAATAAATGTAAAACTTTGTTACCCTCTCCGCATTAACTATTTAAGTTTTCAGTTATGAACTCAGTTTTCCGAGACAAAAATATGTATTGTTCGAAAGTTTCATCACAAGCCTCAAGTCAGTAAAGGTTTGGCTGCCTGGTCTCTCTGCAGACTTATGTAAACTTCCAGAGACCTTGTGTGAATGGAAGGAGTCTGAATCTGTGTCCATGGTAATCTCTTCAATGTGTGGAGGAAGTTACAATGGCATTAAGCCATGAAAAGGATCACTTGTTTTCATAGAAAGCAGTCAAGACATGCTTTGCATTCAGATAGCCAAGTTAATCAGAGCTGGACATCATTTATTAAGAGTTTCTCTTTGAAAGAGCTTAATGCTGGTCACCTGCTACACTCAAAAGATGCCACTTATTATATGACATAAGCAAATTATACAGAAAAGTTGGAGAACAAACACATCACAAGACAAAAAAAATCCCGTTAACTATTTATAACCTCCGCTGTGAATCTGGAAGCATGACTATGTCGTATAGGCCCGGATTCATTGCTTAGCTTCAGCCAGTGGAAGCTGACTGTTGTCAGGCTGTGAGCGCCCAGTGGCAGGAAGTCTGCAGCACAAGGCCCTCAACTCCCATTCCACACCTCTGAGGAGGATGGGGATGAGGTGGCCAAAATATCCAACAAAGTAGGCATGGAGGGGCCAGGGCACCCAGAAGTGGTGATTCAGTCTCCCATGGAGCATCTACCCAGAGGGCTCCTATGGGACCCTGGTCAGAGGGCGTATCTGCTCCCGCAGTGGAAGGACAGTCTGCTTTGCCCCAGGCATGAATGCTTCCAATGGCATAGCAGCCCTGGTGAGAACAGAATAGCTCAAATTGCATCCCCCTCTGCCCTTGGAGGAAAACTCAAGCCCATATGCTCCACTTTAGAGGGTTTTTTTGTTACGTTGAATAATTACATTAAATCCATAGTACTACCAACTACATCTGTTTTAGATAATCTGTGTTCGTTTGGACAGTCAGCAGGTATTAAACTTGCAAGATCAGTTTAGCTTCCTCAGTTTAGCTAATGCTCAGTTTAGCTTCCTCAGAATGTCATTTGAGCAACAGTAAAAGATCACTTAACATCATAGCTTAATATGCTGCCAGATATTTCCAAAGTTTAATATTTTACTTGCATTTAGGGACAGTTTGATGATGATAAAAACCAATAGAGCAAATGTAATAGAATAAAAGTACGGCATAAGTCATCCATATTATTTTAGTTTAATTTTTTTTAATCAAATAGGTATCGCCATCATGTAATACAATTTTAGGGATACACTAATTTGCTGTGATGCTATGTGAAGCTGAATTCAAAGAGCATGGAAACTATATTTCCTGACCTTTCCTTAAAATGACATTATCCAACAGCTTTCCAATGTGAAGAAACATGTTTTTGTAACTTCAGGTTCTGAACTAACATAACAAAGACAGCTGGTAGTTGCTCCAATGGAAATTTGGAAATATTCATTCCAGGAATTATTTTCATATAACCTACTGTGCCTCTATTCCTCTCTACTGGTGGGTATATTTCAGTGTCAAACTATAGCAGGAGTGATGGTGGTTACCCAAAGATCAAACAAAGCACAAATGGAGAGACTGACTGTTGACATAGAGAAGGCGACAGCAACTTCTCAGCAGGACAGAGCAGGAGCAAATAGATAAGAAACATAATGGCTGGCTTTTTTTATTTTTTAATTGAAACTGTCTCTGTTAGCCACACTGTCTTTCCACATGTGCGTTAACAAGAGCAAGAGTTTTCCTACAAGTTAATATAACTGAATAGACCACTGACATTGTTTAGGAAGATTCACTGCCTTCACGTGAATAACTAATCAAGAGTTCCCAAGGCTCAACACAAGCAGATGCTGCAGTACCTAAAGGGAAATCCCAAGGAAAAGGCAACATTAATAATTATTGTCAATTTTTGGCTTCAGTGAATTCCTGTGGTAATGAGTTCCACAATTTAATGACTTATTGTGTGGGAAAGTATTTCCTTTAATTGGTTTTGAATTTTCCACCTTTTTAATTTAAATGAATGTCCATTTGTTCTTGTGTTTTGAGGAATGGATAACCAAAGTTCCCAATCTCCCTTCTCTAGGCCATTCATTATTTTACATATATTTTATCCCCTCTTATTCATCTCCTTTCCAAGGTTAACAATCCCAGTCTTAAAAACAATGAGGAGTCAGGTAGCACCTTAAAGACTAACAGACTTATTTGACAAGACTGGGATTCAATCTCTCTTTTTATTAGTTTTTCCATACCTTTGATCATTCTCATCGCTCTTATTAGTTCTTCAATATGCTTTTTTTGACATGGAGTGATCAATACTGTATACAGTATTCCAGATGAGGCTGCAACGTTGATTTATATAAAGGCATTATAATATTCTTTGTACTCATCACCATCCCAGCTTTATTCATCCTATCATCTTATTAGCTTTTTTGACCACAGCTGCAGCAGGGGTTTTGTGAATTCCAAAGTCTTCATTGAGCAGTCTATGCTGAAGATCCTTTTGTTGAGTTGATAGTTAGTTACTTTAGAATGCTGTGAGGTATATGAGTAGTTCAAATTTCTCCCTCCAATGTATACCACTTGCCATTTATTGACAAAAGCATTTCCAATTTTGTTGCACGTTCACCTACTTTCTTTGTCTCCCTGAAGTTCTTCACAGTCCTCTCTTGTCCTATAAATAGCATAGCTTTGTCATCTGCAGATTTTTAAGGTTTTCTGTTTAGCTCAAATAGCCTCTAGAAGCTTGCCGTGTAGCTGTATTGGTTTAGTCTTTGCCTTCTTGGTTCCCTTTCTGTTAAGCAGTAGATGTTTTTTCTGAGACTTTTTTTTTTAAAGTAGCATCCATGCTAGGACTAAGAACTTTACTTCCTTTACTTTTAACTTGACATCTTTTTTTGACCAACAGTCTCATTTTGTTGAAATTTCCCTTTCTAAAGTTTAGTGTCACTGTATCACTTTTTGTTACCTTACTTGTCCCTTGGAAGTTGAACCCAATTATATTGTGGTCACTGTTGTTTAGTGGTCAGCTACAGCCATTTCTTGAATTAGCTACCAGGTGTTACTGAAGACTAAGGCTTTGTCTACACTACACAGCTTTTAGCGACACGGCCATGTCGACGTGACCATGTCACTAAAAGTCAGGTAGTCTAAACGCTGTTTGCAGACAAAATACTTCCACCCCCTACAAGTGGGGTTCCGTTGTCAACAGGAGAGCGCTCCTGCTGATAACGAGCCATTTACACTGCCACTTACCACGGCAAAACTTTTGTCTTTCATGGGGGAGTGGGCGGCTTTTTTAAGCACCTGTGAATGACATTTTTTGTCTTCACTTGGCAGTGTAGACAAAGCCTAAATCAAGATTAGTTTCTGTTCTTTTGTGCTCTAGAACTTATTGCTCCCAGAAGCAATCACTTAAAATGTTGAGAAATTGTTTTTCTAAATGACAGGTTTCAGAGTAGCAGCCATGTTAGTCTGTATTTGCAAAAAGAAAAGGAGGACTTTTGGCACCTTAGAGACTAACAAATTTCTTTGAGCATAAGCTTTCGTGAGCTACAGCTAATGCATCCGATGAAGTGAGCTGTAGCTCACGAAAGCTTATGCTCAAATAAATTTGTTAGTCTCTAAGGTGCCACAAGTACTCCCGTTTCTTTTTGTTTTTCTAAATGTTATCCCATTGTGCTATTTGACCAGTGTATGTGTGTGAGTAGTTGAAGTCCCCTGGTATATCATTTTGCTGCTGCTTTGATTGCACAGGGTTGAGAGAGATCAATCTCCTTTTCTTGATCCAGGGGCCAGTCATGTAGCCCTAATATATTTATATCCTTATAGCTTGGAATTTGTATCTATTCAGATTCAGCTGTGTATTCCTGTCTACTCAGAATTTTTACCTTGCTAGAGTCTGTGGAATCATTTAGATGCAACTCTATAACCCAGCCTCTTCAGCCTCATCTGTCTTGCTTATATAGTTTATAACCCGATATTAGAGTATTCCATCATTATTTTTTTTGTCTGCTTTGATAATGCCTATTATATTTAGGTCTTCATCCATTGCAAGGCATTCTAATTCATCTAAATTTGCTTTTAAACTTCTTGCATTTGAAGATAGACAATTACAGGTTTTTACTCTTGACTAGGTGTCTGGTTTTATTTAATTTCTTAATCTGACTTCCTGCTAATTTTACAGAATTTACCTCTGTGTTTTGTACCCTCTCCTTGTTCTACTCCAGTTGTAATTTGCATCCTACCCTTTATTAGATATACAGATAGTGTTGTATTTCTGATGTACTTAACAGATGTCTCTGTTTCATTGATTTGCTTCTCAACTGCTGCTGGTCAGGAGTGGCGGAAGCTCCCTGAAAGTGGGGAGGTCACCAGTGCCCAAACCATGGTCCTGCCCCCGCACAACCCCTTTTCCCCAGAGGCCCTGCCCCCTCTCCCTGAGGCTCTGCTCACTCCTTTCCACCCCTTCCTCCTGTCACTAGCCCTTACAGCCAGTAAAAAGTGAAGGGGACATAGCTCCCGATCCTCCCCTGTTCCAGCACCTCTGCTGCTAGCTTTCCCCCAGCGCTTAATTTAAACACTCCTCCAAAACCTTATTTATTTACATGCCAGCATTCTGGCTCCATTTTCTTTAAAGTAGAGTCCATCCTCATTTGGGTGTGATCCACCTTCCTCAAAATGTTCCCCAGTGCCTAATAAACTTTGTACCATCTTCTACCACATGTCATGCTCGTTGGAGCGGCTCACGACTGTGAGTGCCTTCCTCAGGGCAGACTGTCAGAAAACAGGACAAACACCCCAAATTGGTGGTGTGTTCTATAATTAATTTCATCAAGCCAAGGACAAATGTGAACTCCTGGATCACACTACAGTCTTACCATGGAGTCACAGACAGTCCCCTTAGACACTCCAGTCTATCTTGCTACCCCAGCAAACTGGACTTTGTGATAAAATGGTTACTTACACTAAACTAGTGTAAGTACTACACTACAGTACTAAACTAGTGTAAGTACTAAACTACAGTAAACTAATTAAAGGTTTATTAGCTAAGAAAAGGAAATGAGTTATTGAAACTTTAAAGCAGGTAAAATGTATGCACAGGTGAGTCACAGTTTGTAATTCCAAATGGTGGCAGTAATGTAATAAACTGCCAGTTTCCCAAAAATCTTTTTGAGGACCCAGATTGTGTCTGGGGATCTCCGCTTTGCATCTGGTACACTTCCCTGTAAGAGTCCAGAGATCCAGGATCTTTCCTTGAATTCATATTTATAGCTTTGTCTCACAGAAAACAAGCTGACAATGTCACTATCTCCAAGGGCTTTTGCTTTGATGACTGAGAGTCAGGAATGCATTTTGAGTCGTTGAACTCCAGTCATCACACACGCAATGACCACTTGCTTTCAAATTAGCACTTTTCTATTAAAGTCCTTCATTTGCATTTCACAACGCTTCTTTCTCCTTTGATGGGTTATTTAGTTACAAGGCTATACACAATGTAAATGTTTGCTACTACATTAGGAATGAACTACAGATAAGTGAAAACAATGCAAGTAACATCCCACTAGTTTTCATGAAGTTTAAACACCAAATACGCTCATATACATTTAACGGTCACTTTGATCTATACTAATATACAAGTGAACTGGCCAGGGCCTCTGGCATGAGCTGGCACCTGGTCTGCCAGTGTCACACGATACATTGAGGGTTTTTTTGCCTACCTGTACTATGCATGGAACTGGAACTATTTCAGAAGAAGCTACCACTGAGGCCCTGGATTTAAGCCTTCTACTTAGTAGCGAAATTTAGGTTCCAGGACCTCTTTCACATCTCCCAGTATCATGACTACAGAGCACAGGTTCCTCAGTTGAAATCCATCTAGGTGTCTCATGATATCTGTCACCTTCACACCCAGCAGGCATGTCACCCAGCAGTTCTCAGTCACCACATACCCAACTGTTTACATTCCTGATGATCGATTTTTTTTCCCCCCCTCCACCCGCATCTCCACCTTTGAAAATAGAATCTGCTTAAGTAAAGTAGATTGTCTAAGGAGCCCTAATTCAAAAACATATAGTATTCTCCTCTGGATCAATTTTAAAGGGAGGCACAAAGTTAATTAAAGCTAATTTAGCATTATTTATGAGGCTAATATGAGGTTTGACTTTTATAGATCTACTTTTATTTCATCTCGTATATAGTACTGAAGTATGGAATCTGCCACCCTGGGAAGGATTTGTTAGTAGAAAAGATGACAAAATTATTTTTTGGCTGCTGCCAGTGTAGTTGGATGATTTTGATGAATCCACGTGGCTTAGTGATGAGAAAAACTCGCCTGGACAACTCGCTTCACTGCTCAGTGCCTGTCGAACTGGATAATAAGCAGGAATCCACTGAAAAATAAAGCTTGCATCTATGCTGAGATTTCCAAGATAAATAAATTAGTCCTGTTCTCCAAAAAAGTATTTAGATTTTGATTTGTAAAAGTAGTTTTTTACCTTGGCAAAATATTATGTAAGAACTATACATTGTCTTGAACAGAATTTTAAACCTGTCTAATCCACTAAATGGTTGCTTTCATTATCAAGAAGGCATCCTGTGCAGTGTCTAGATTGCAGTATTATTGTGTACAGGTTGGGCTAGATTCTGTTCTCAGGTACTCTGGATTCAAACTAGTGTGTCTAAAAGCAGAATGAAATCCCATATGTCTAAAGTAATTTAAACATAACATAAACAAATGCTGTATATAGTATGTTTTCTAAAAAGGTCACTTGCAAGTTTAAATGTCCCCCTAGTGAGAGAAAAAGGAAGTACCATTGACCAGATTCCTACCTGTCAAATAATATCTGAAGAGCACAGCAGAGGTATTCATGTATCCTAGAGATGCATTATACCACAACATTTACTGTTTTTTCTAAAGAAAAGATGACAAAGAAAAGCATTACTGGATTATTTGAAGAAGGCAGTGTGTAGCAGCTGAATGTCTATTCATTTGAATAAGTTTCCTCTAAAGTCTGAGGGGACAAAAAGTTCAGTTTCTCTTTTTTATAACACATGATCCTAAGGCCATGGAAATCAACTGGAATCTTTACACTGAGTTCCTTGAGTTTTGGATTAAGCTCATAAGGTGATATTTTCAAAAGGACCTAAGCAATTTAGGCTTCTAAATTCCATTTTCAAAAGTGATTTAGGCATGTAGGAGCTTAATCCCATTTAATTTATAAGAGACGTAGACTCCTAAGTAGAGCTGTGTGAATAACATATTTTTTTGGTTCACTGGAAATTCTGAAAAAATAGAAAAAAAATGTTTTGGGTTGATCCAAAATTGATTTTTTAAAAATTTTTAGCAAATCGCAAAATTGGAAAAACTTGTTTTTAGTTGAACTACACATTTTGTTTAGCCAAAAATGAAATGTTTCATTTTGGTTTTGAGCTTTTTCTACATTATTTTTAAAAAAATCAAAGGAAATTTTGAAAGTAAGTCACTTCAAATCAAATAATTTCATTATGTGAATGTCAAAATGGGTTTTTTTTAATTTTATTTTTAGTTTTGTTTTACTGAGACAATATTTGGCAAATTCAGCATGAATTTGCCAAATGTTTTGGTCAAGCCAAATCTGTATTTTTTTCCCCTGGGGGGGGGGGGGGCGGAGTTTTTAGGGAAAATTCTTTCACAGCCTCTACTCCTAAAGTCACTTTTGAAAATGGCACTTAGGCTCTTAAATCACATGGATGCTTCTGAAAACTACTAATAGTGGGTAGTTCATAGATCGTTCCCTGCTTTCCCCCCACCAAGTCTGGTTGGAGGTACAGTTTAAAAAAAATTATTTTTTTTTGTCTGGGTGATTATCATTGCAATTGACTGTAAACAAATAATGGTTATGAAGTTTCTGTTTTTGTGTTATAGTGTTGAGACTATGTCTTGTTCTCAGGCTTTATCTCATTTTTGTTGCAAATATTTAATTTCCTTCCACTAGAAAGTCAAAGAAAGAGCCAAGATCTGTTGGCACTTGGTTAGGCAGCACTGACAGCTAATGACACTATATGTGAACTTTCATTTGTATCAAACTAATTTGAAACCTATGAGAGATTAGCTGAGGTGAATTTTTCCAGTTTAGTGTTACAGACAAAGTTCAAGATGGCAAGTAACAAAAGGTCATAACCTGCATTTTGTGGCTCAACCGACAAATTGAGAAATGGTGCACCAATACCACACAAGAATTGGTAAAAGGCCTTTTTATTGTGTTATCACAAGGTTGGACTATATGTGAGATGGTGATTGCAGAAAGGTAAAGTTTCATATTTTCAATGGTTGATTGAACACCGTATCTTTGCTGAGGAAAATGATCTACGTTTGGATAGCTTGTTGCCCATCATGCTAAAAGGCTGTTATTTCAGCGTTCGGGGGCAACTTTTAGAACTAAATTAGTCATAACGGACACTTGGAGAGAGAAAATATTAAATGGATTCTGCGTAGATTCTGTATTCTGAAATTAGCTGAATTCTGACTCTCTTCAGGTTTATCTGAAATGTGCGCAAATCAGCATTACTTCTTTTTTCTTCACCATATTCTGGCTGGCCATGTGGCTTCACACAACCCCTAAACAGCTTCTCATGCAGATTTCTCCAAGGATGAGTGCATAGCGATCACATATGCACCACCAAGGTACACAAATATACCTAGAGTATAACACACGATTCCTGAGCCCCACCTTGGAATGCTCTTGTGAATTCAGAGAGAGCCTGCAAAGTGCCAGTTTTATGGGATTTCAGAGAGCTAGAATTAGGGATCAGTTATACCTCACAGTTCCTCTCATAGATCCCTTTTCTCTTACATATGCATATCTAGGAGAGCCAGCATTTGGCCCTAAAAATATACCAGATGGTAATAGGAATATAAATAGCAATACACTGAAATGAAGAATAGAAAGTGAGTCCAGTAAAAGAAATATCATGAGTATGTATTTAAGAATTGCCATTACCTCAGTATCTGCAGTATTCCCTATACTTTACTAACACATATTTTAGGGAAAAATTGCAAGTACTGAGGTCCTGGTTGTACACTAAGGTCAATGAAGACTCTCTAAGCACAGCCAGTGTATAACACACCAATATGTTTACAATAGTCTAGAAATGTAATGAAGCTTTGCTGGATAGAATTGTGCAGCACATTCATTTATTACTGATGTAAAAACATCAAACCCTTATTGGGTTGAGGACCAGATGGTTGCTGGCCCACATCTCTTGCCAGACTCAAAGTTAGGGAGTAAGAACCTTGTTAATATCCATGTGAGTACTAACTGCCTGAAATGGGTGAAGACAGGGCCACGACCTCCTGTACCCCTATGTTGGTCAGTGAGCACACACTGTACCCTCTCTAGTGGAACAACCATTCCAGCATGCTCTTCCCTAGGAGCTTTGATTTAACCAGAATTCTTCCTGCAAATATCAGAATATCTCCTTTGCACCCTCTCTGGTGCACCTCTGTTTGCAAAAGGCAAATTCTAGCCATTACTGAAGATAGAAAATGGGAATCTAATGGTTTATAAAATCTACTTCCCATATCCTGCTTTACTAAGTATACTGACAGATTAAGAGTAGTGCAGGCAGCCAGTAAATTGCATGAAGATTTTAGCAAAAATTATGATGACTGTTTTTCCCGAACATGTTAAGAGCTTGTTCTTTTTTAATAGGTCAGTAAAGGCTAAATGAAACATCAGGAAAAGTGGATGTGCATTCAGTCTATAGGCTGGGAAGAATTCTGGAAACCATCTACATAATGGTCCCTGCCTTAAGCATATCCAAACCTAAGGCATGACATGGACTGGCATTGTGTTATAAATACTAAAAATATGCAGTGGCATCATCTGGGTAGTCATTTAGCACTGATGAAACTTTCAAGGCATCCTGCTTCAATGCTTTGAGACTGTCATTAATAGGATGCACAAGAACGGCCTTTGTTGTTAATATTAAGTGTTTTATCTTTTATGACATCTCTTGCCCAAGGTTAATGAGATAGTAAAGTCATATACATTTACATTTGTTTAACTGGTCAATACACTCTCTTCTAACCATTAGAGCACAGTGTTAAGATCTTGCTAAAGTCACACAATAAATGGCATTAATGTAGTTCCCTGTAGGCATTGCTCTCCCCTTCTTTAAAAAAAAAAAACAAAAAAAGGGGGAGGGGGGAAGTCCTATATAATATGTCCTACTGACAGACCATTTACTGAGTGACAGAGGTACTCAACACTTACTACACTTACCAGACAGATGTATTTAAGAAAAAGCACTGAGCACTGGGAAATACTATGGTAACCTAAATACAATTGTGTGGCTACTTTTGGTCAGTGGTGACTTTTTAATGGTGACTAACATATGTGGCATGCTGCTATAAGCCCTGTACCACACATTCAGTCTCTCACTGACAGCAGCCTGAAAAAATTCATCAAATTCAATAACAAATCTTTGGGGAAAAATGATGCTGCCAAGGATGGTTGGAAAGCAGCCAAGAAAAATGATAAATGACAGCCAGAAAATGCAATAATAGATAATGTAATGCATTTGCAGCTTCTTGGGCATAGCAGTGCATATAACTCATTAACTGTATGTTTCCAGGCTTCTCCTGTATCCCACGTGTCAGCAAATAATTTTTAATGTAGAGCTGTAAAGTGTGAATGTCCACTTGCAATGAATACTTCTAAGCCTATACAAAACTTTAGCATGTCTGTACCTGGATGGGTGCACAGAAGAAAGCAGATAGGCAGGTTTTATTCCAGTCTGCTTTGTGATGGAAGATCAGACAGTCAATGAAAACATGCTGCTGAGGAGCACTTAAATGAGAGGGTAGAAATACAAGCCTTGTCTCTAGATCGTGGCCTGATCTTGCTGTCCTTGCAATCTATGAGAGTTTTGAATATC
This sequence comes from Eretmochelys imbricata, assembly GCF_965152235.1. NCBI lineage: Eukaryota > Metazoa > Chordata > Testudines > Cheloniidae > Eretmochelys > Eretmochelys imbricata. Next base: position 316,775,287 of record NC_135572.1, read on the forward strand.
AGTTTCACTGGGAAGAGAACTGGGCTCTCTCTGGACTACTAATCCAAAGCACTGCTAGTTTGAACGCTTGTGTGTGTGTGTGTGTGTGTGTTTAAAAGTTATTTTAATTTTATGAAATGACCTTGGTGCAATCTCTCTAAATGTAAATGCAGATCAATATTAAAACCACACAAGGTAATCCCCATCTTCCAAATGATGACAAATACTCCAAAAGAGGACTCTGATATCTCCATAAAGTGCAAAAGACATTCAGACTCTTAAAACCACTCTTTCTGGCAAATGTCTAAAGGCCAGATTCTGCTCACTTAAACCCATGCAACCCTATTTACTTGAATATTGCATGGGTGTAAGTAAAACAGAATTTGCCACTGAGTGAATATGAACACCTTGCTAAGCAATTCAAAGGTCAATAAATTTGGACTCTGTCAGACAAATAGGGAAAACAAATGGTTTCAACTTCAGAGATGGTGCACAAGAACAGGAATTTTCTAACAGCTTGATTCTGCAACTCTTTACTACTACCTAAGTAGTTTTTACTCCTGTGAGAGTTGTTTGAGGCTACTTATGATAGCGTCGTAAGGCAGCTAGGACCAAAAGTAAATATGGCTTGGTAGATGTGTTATTAACAATAAGGTATAGTCTTACTAAGAACTAATATTAAAGAAAACCTTTCCAAAGTCGAGTTAGAAGTGCCTGCTAATGCCTTAGTTGTAGTATTTACATGATGATGTATTTATAATGTTTATAGTACACGTGTTAATAAAATTGCAATGCTGAAATGCCTTGTTTGGGGGGATAGGGAAACCTAAAAGATTTCATGCTGGGAAAACGTTCAAACATAAAGATTAAAAAGCAATAAACTCATTTATGTTTTACTTGTATTTAATTTTCTAGACATACTCTTTCCTAATTACTGAATTGTAATGGATGCAGATGCTGTTCTCCGTTTTTCGATGGAACACTAGTGAAGTGAATGAGGATTGAGGAAATATAACTAAGGTCGAAATTTGGCCCATGGTTTTTAAATAAAATCCTTGTCTATCATAGTCCATCTCCTTCCTAAGTATGAAATCAGATGGATCTCTTTGAGTACACAAGCGTTGAACCTGGATTTATCAAAGGAATAATTAATTGGTATTTTTCGGGGGTTCCTTTAGATGCCTAATGTAACCTTGAAAATTCCCATAATTTTCCTTGCCTTACTCATCATAGGCTCTCTCCTGGTCCCATTAAACTCAATGGTAGAACTCCCATTGACTTCAATGGGAGCAGCATCAGTCTCCATACCTCCATCAAAGATAGACCTGCCTTACTTTAGAGCCCATCTTTATGGCTTTTTTAAATTATATTTTGGGGTTAGAGGAAAATACTGGGAGACATGAGATTTTTCAGGCCCAAAACACATTTACAGTTTGAATGAATAATGCTTAATTAACTTCTATTCTATATGTATGGAACATCAGCCCTACAGTCCTTTATTTTCAGAACACCCCATAAATGCAGAAATGAGATGTTCTCTAAATATGCCCAGATTCTATAAATAAGCTATTTGATGACAGATTCATATCTAAGATGAGATTCTATGCTAGGCCTGTTAAAGACACAGCCAAAGAAGCTGCAGCCCATGGGAAAAGGGAGCTAAACTGGCTTTAATTTACCTTTTGTGCCCTGCTGATTCTGGTGGCTGGAGTGATTCGCAGTATAACTAAGCCCTAAGGGCCTGAATAAGATACAGCAGCCTCCTCACAGTGCCCTCTGGGCAGCAGTCCTGCTCAGAATCTCTGCAGCACTATGTGCTCTGGCCCTATCCCAACATGCCCCTTCTGCCATGAGCAATGTCTCCTGTGTTGGGGCTTGTGAGGAGGGTTCCTGGCTGGATCTGAGGTTTTTAAAGTCCCTTTATGCCCTCTGGCCCCTTTACCCAATGTCAGTAATATAAAGGAGCCAGAACAAATGTGAGGGTCACATGCATAGAAGTGTTTTTGTTTTTAATGACAGAACTATTTGTTGTTTACTTTTGCATTTTAATTGAGTCAGCCCAGAATTTTTATTAATCTTACTTACCCAGAGGTAAATTAGGAGTAACTTCACTAAGGTAAATGGAGCTAACCTTGTGGTTTAACTGGTGAGGTAAATCTGATGTAAGTGAGAGGAGACTCTGGCTATTTATATTTATGAAAGATAACTACTAGATCTTGTCATTCTCAGTCATAGAATACCAGGGTTGGAAGGGACCTCAGGAGGTCATCTAGTCCAACCCCCTGCTCAAAGCAGGGCCAATCCCCAATTTTTGCTCCAGATCCCAGATGGTCCCCTCAAGGATTGAACTCACAACCCTGGGTTTAGCAGGCCACTGCTCAAACCACTGAGCTATCCCTCAGTTCTGCAATTTTAACCAGAAAAATAATCTTCCTCCATTTTCTTCTCCTGGCTAAGGACTGGAACATGCAACAAGGTCAACAACAAATGAGTCAACCTGGTAGTAACCCCCTTTTGATCAGTGTAGCCTCTTGCCAGAAATGTCCCTTAAGTGCCAATGGAAATGCGATGTGCACTACTGAAATCCATTTTTGCAGAAATAAAAGAAAATTAGTTTCAGAGCCACCCAAGTAAATTTTTGGCCCAGTTGAAATGTGGGAATAGGGAAAGGAAAAGCATTTTGATTATTTTTCATTCCTATCTGACTTTCATAGAAAAGTAGTCATGCAACTGGCTAAACCATGACCCTATGACTCCGCCAACTTGCTGTACGAATAAATCAACAAGCTGTGGAAACCTGTTCTGTAGCTTTACGCAAGCCTATGTGCACATGGAAACATGAAGTATTTTTGCTTTATAAAATAAATCCTCCAGTAATAGATTAAAACTATTTTTAGGTGTTGGATGAAATACTGTGGGTCAATTTTACAAAAGCCATGCTGCCATCAATTTTTAAAATCAAGCGTTCGGTCCAGAAATTAGTTACTAATAATGTAGATTTTGACTTCATTTTTTCCCCCTCTTTTTAAATTATTTTCTTCTTCCATTCAGCTAAAATAAATTTTTAATTTAAGCACAATAAAACATTGCATTTACATGGGTGCCTACTCCCAGGTAACCAGGAATAAAGTGGTTGTAGATTTGCTAATTATAACACACAATAAATTATACAAAGATAACCCGCCCCTATTTTGTCCATACATTGTCAGCTGGTCAACATCAAGTGTTTACACAAAGCATTATTGTATTTTCCCATAGTAGTATTACACCCGTACCACAGAGGAAAAACTGTTACATTTATGTTCTCTCTTTCTCTCACTCACACACACTCACTCTTTTCTCTAACTCTCCCCTCCCCCACTGTGTATTACTTCCACCATCACCTTCCTCAAAAGCAGTTTGTTCTCTCTCTCTCTGTGTAATATCTATCTATATCAATTTTTTAAAAAGGAAGGAAAGCAATAGGAAAAAAGTTAACAACTGCAGATGTTGGAAAGCATAGTATTTGTAAATCAGTTTTCTGTGAGCATTTTGAAAAGAGTACAATAGGTGAATAGCAGAGTAAAGAAGAAAAGGAGGACTTGTGGCACATTAGAGACTAACAAATTTATTTGAGCATAAGCTTTCGTGAGCTACAGCTCACTTCATTGGATGCATTCAGATTTTGTTAGTTTCTAAGGTGCCACAAGTACTCCTTTTCTTTTTGCAAATACAGACTATCACGGCTGCTACTCTGAAACCAGAGTAAAGAAGGTGTATGAACTTAGAAAATCCGCTGGCATTTATACAGGCTTCCCACAGGATTTACTGGGTATAAAAGTGTATAATGCACAAAAAAAAGTGAATCCTTCTCCTTTTTTCTTGTTCATTGAAGCTATCACTCCTTGTCCATCAGACCTCTGTATGGAATTTAAAAGTGGTGGTACTCTCTCACGCCCAAACTCTGCTTCTTTAGCATATGAATGCCCAACAGATTGTTTGAAGTAACAATTAGGAGAACAATAGATAAAGGAGGAAATTGGAGACCACAACTAACACCTGGGAATCAGGGCTTAAACAGCTTTCTTTTACATATTGATTAAAAGAAAACACTAGCAAATGCGTATTGTCTGAAAATGTGGTACAGAAAAAGTGCTAATATACATAACGCATGGCTTGGCCGTCGCTTTCAGTTACTCTGAAATCTATTTGTAGAGTGTATCAGCCCTGTTAGTTTGTATCCGCAAAAAGAACAGGAACACTTGTATCACCAGTACTTGTGTTAGAGACTAACAAATTTATTTGAGCATAAGCTTTCGTGAGCTACAGCTCACTTCATCGGATGCATAGTGCAAGATGCCAGAAGTACTCTACAAATAGCTCATTTACCACTTTGCCTCGTAAGGGCCTGATCCTGCTGTCTTTGTGCACACCAAATTCCTGTTGACTTCAGTGGGTGTACAAGATTTCAGGAGAAATATCTTAAAGGAGTTCGAGTCATGTGGATGATACAGGTGTCCTGTCAGACTTAGCAACATGCATCTTCCAGGGAAACAAGTGGAAAATATTATGATATATATATGAAAATATTCTTGCCCAGAAGGAACTATAATTGTAATATCCTATAATCCACCATATATGATGGCTTTCTCCCAGAGATCCTGGTGAAAATAATACATGGACCTTGCTGAGCTAACTTGTTTGTTTTGTAAAATTTTATCAATGGCACAATATGAGCAGAGTTATACAGCATTTTCCCCCCAAAAAGACAATCAGTACATGCACTTGGTATGCCTGCTAAGTTAATTGTTTCTTCAGTAGGTTACAGTGTGCTTCTTTTGAACAATGTTTAAAGAAGCTACACTAGGATTATGACCCTAAAATATGACCGGGATTCTCAAAACTCCTGCAACCTCTGTCTAAACGTGAGGGCCCAGATTCTGCTTTTATCACCTGTGCACACTAATAAAGTCACAGGAGTTGTATGGGCATAAGTGAGAGCAGAGTTTGGTCCGAGGTTATTTAATGGTGGATTTTCATCTACAAATAAAACTACATAAATCAAGGTATAATATGCACTTTTAGTAGTATTTTTTTTATTCAGTGCTGAAATTCCATTGCAGAAAGCTTTGTTCTCCCTATCATCAAATGAAGTCACTAGTCACATGCTGGACAAAGAAAGACTTAGGGTGAAATCCTGGCCCCTTGAAGTCAATGACAAAATTCCCACTGCCTTCAATGGAGCCAGAATTGACCATTTCTGAAGGGCCAATACAGAATATGTTTTCTGGAAGTGAGAGTTTCTGGTGCCAGTTGCTGTACTTTTAAAAGTGGAAATATAGATGTGATGGAAAGAAGGGAATGGGGATGGAATGAAGACTGGAAAGAAGAAAGATTCATTTCACTAGTCTTGCTACCTACAAGTATATCAAATGTGGATAAGCTAAAGCTTTAAAACTGATCAATAATCTACATTCAAATAAAACTACCAAATACATTTCTATTTTTTTGCATATTTGCTTATAAGACCGATAGACTGCAATATTGATGGCACTAGTGTTCTATTTAGTCTATATTTACCATTCAAAATCTAAAACAGGTGAATTTAATAATGTCTAGGCATTAAACATGATAATTCACCTGTGTCATACTGTCTGGCGTTTCAGAGTAGCAGCCATGTTAGTCTGTATCCGCAAAAAGAAAAGGCGTACTTGTGACACCTTAAAGACTAACAAATTTATTTGAGCATAAGCTTTCGTGAGCTACAGCTCACGATTGAGTGCCTACCTCAGGGCAGAGTGTCAGAAAACAGGGCAGATACCCCAAACAGGTGGGGTGTTCTATAATTAGATTTCACCAAGCCACTGAACTCGTGGATCACTATACTGGTCTAACTGTGGAGTCACAGACAGTCCCCTTAGCCTCTCCAGTCTATCTTTCCACCAAGACAAACCGGACTTTGGTATGTGACCTTTTATCACAAAAATTACATCATATTTAATTTAGGTTGCTTCCAGTCCCAAGAGACCAGTCACTTACCCCAGATCAATTGGTACTCTAGATCTTACACCAAAGACAACACTGGCAGCCAATTCTATAGTAAACTAACTAAACGTTTATTAGCTAAGGAAAGGACATGAGAGTTATTGAGAGGTTAAATATAGGCACAGGTGAGTCACAGTTTGTAACTCCAAATGTTGGCAGTAATGTAATAATGTCTTTCCCAAATAATTCCCAAAAGTCTTTTCCAGGATACCCAAAAGGTGTCTGAGGAGCTCTGTTTTGCATCTGGTACACTTCCTTGTAAGAGTCCAAACAGTCCAGAGATGCAGGACTTTTCCTTGAGTCCATGCTCATAGCTTCTTCTCACAGAAAACAAGCTGACAATGTCATTACCCACATGGGCTTTTCCTTTGATAATGGAGACTGAAGAATGTATTTTGAGTCTTTGACCTCTGATCATCACACACAATGGCCACTTGCTTTGAAGTTAGCACTTTTCTGTTAAAGTTCTTCATTTTCATTCCACAAGGCTTCCTTCTCGTTAGATGGGTTATTTAGTCACAGGGGTATACACAATGTAAATGTTTGTTACAACGTTATAACGGGATACAGATAAGTAAAAACAATGCAAATAACATCCCACTAGTATTCAAGACATTTAAACACCAAATATACTCATACCTTTAACAATCACTTTGATCTATACTAACATACAAGTGAATTGGGGTGGGGCTCTGGCATGAGCTGGTACCTGGTCTACCAGCATCACAACTTGTTTGTGGATTCATCTTTTTTTGTTGTTGTTGTTACTGATACTTTTCTGTTCTTATTGTGTTTTTTTATAGATTTGGTTTATGGATACTATAGACAGCAGAGAAAAATGATTGAAGAGATCGACTGGTCCTATACAGGTAAATGCATTTTGTGACTGAAGGAAATATTTTGATTTGATATTTCACATTCACTATTATAACTCCTGGAGTCTGCAATATAGCTGTAGCTAAAATTGTACTGGGGACTGAATTATATATACAGAGTTTGAAATTAAGTCTGGAAAGCTTCAGGAACAAGTACTGATTCAGTTGCGTAGAACAAGCTAGATTTGTTTTAATTGAATGTGTTACACTCAAAAAGGCATGGCCCTGATTAAGCAAAGTCGTTTAACATTCAACTGTCTTTAAGACTTGAGTACTCACCCTCTATTGTTAGGCGTTCTCTCTCATCACCTGTATATCACAATTTGGGGATTATGTAAAGCAGACAGATGGGCCATGACTGGCTAAGTCCTGGTTGAGGGGTAGCGAAATTACCTGTACCTGCTCTATGTCCACTCTGGGACTCTGTGGGATTCATCTTTGGAGCAGCTGAGTGTCTTGTCCACACCAGGTACCATACTGACTTAACCATCCTGAGGATCAGTCAGTCTGGTACAGAGCTCCCATCTGTAGGAGGAAAGGGATTTAGTGCTTCTTGGGATTTACCCACTTGTCTTCAGTATGGACTGAATAACAGGTGAATAAGATTTATACAGGTGAGCTGTATAAGAACTTCAGGATTTGGCTCCCAGCTTTTGCTATAAAGGACTGTCATCTTTCAGACATATTGAAATGTTAATTTTGTTCGAAAATGTTACTTACATCTTACCCAGAACCAATTTAAAAAAAATGTAAAGTAACTTATAGTAGCTGTACATAGCCACATTCTTTTTGTATAGCTTTAATTTGATTAGTCACTTTCAAAAGGCACCAGTTATGCTTTTAATATATTTTTAGTTCAAAAAGTTTCTGAAGCCAAGGATAACTTTTCAAATCTTTCTGTATCTAAAAAAATAGATCTAAAGTGATTTTAGTCTCCGTCTCTCAGTTTGTAAGGCAAAATCTTTTCTTCCAGGGTAGAACATGTCTAACAAATATGAGCCCAGAGAGAATTGAAGCAAGCAAGTCATAAACCTCTTAACAATGAGTTTATAATGGAAACACCTACTCGGATACTTTGCGCTACAGTATCCAGGGGTGAGATCAATCAGCACAACATTTCTTATTCAAAATCCTTCTCTGTCTTTTGTAAACATTACTCTGTATAAAAGAAGTAGAGTTGAACACAAAGAATGCATATGCTCAGAGGCCAAATCCTGATCCCTGTGCAAAGAACTAGTAAAGGACCTTTGCACAGGGGATTGATATGGGGTTCAGGGAAGGACAGAACCTCCCCTTAGGCCACAAAACACCATCTGAGCTTTTTTGCAGCTGCTACTAGACCCTCAGGACTGCAGTAACACCTCTAATCCATGGGCGTCCTCTCTGCCGGATTTTTTAAAAACTGGATCTATACCATTCGGATGGATAGACTTAACCTCTGAGCCGTTTGTATGTGGCTGGGACAACACTGCACAGCTGAACAGCACAGCTCTGTTGCTATGGGACCTCCTAAGACTCTTTTGCAAAGTCTTTCCTAGTCTTACATTTTCTAAGTATCTCCTTTTGGATGCATTTGTTGTCACCAAAACTTGAATTTGCCTATGTACTCAATTTTGCCAGCTCTCATGATTTTATCACAACTCTCGTGATATTTCGTGAGTTTCTTAAAGCTCCAGCTCCTGAAGTCAAGAGTTTACATGAAAACTGCAGCTTTCATTTTTAAAAAGTAAGTTTCTAGTTCTCATGGTTGCGGACAACAGCTTAAAAATGTAACAACCTGAGTGCATTCTAAAGGCTCAAAAGCCAGAAGGCAAATAAAAAGAACCCAACCTTTATTTATTTATTAAATCTCAACATTTTTAAGCCAGTCACATGAATTGTTAGGCCTGACTCATGATTTTTGAAAACTCAATATTGGCAATACTAGGTACTTATGTATGCACATGCCTGTTTGTATATGGAAACTAGGGTTTTGGTGCATAAACTTGCATGTGCAAGTTTGAATGTACAGCCCAAACTGAGAAAGTGTACTCATTCTTTGCTCAGACTCAAATTATGCTTGGATTTGATAGCCTTGAATCCTGAGCACTAAGGAGCCTGAGAAATTAGCCTCTGTGGCTGTTGCTTTGTGGGAGCCTTATGGGCCTTTGGGGCTTTCCAAACATTGAGTTTCATCAGCATGAGGTAGAAGAATTCCCTGTCCTGCAGTTGCATAATTCACTTTAGGCAGCCTATTTAAAAACAGGGGCCTGTAAGTCTGTTCTGTTAGTAAACTGTAATATAGCCAGGTTTGGACAAACTTCACCCTGCCCACAAATGTTAGTCTAGGGTTACTATATTTCAGGTTATCAAAAAGAGGACACAATGTGGGAGGAGGGGAGGGAGCTAAATGGGAAGAGGGGAAGACAGAGGGGGTACAGATGGGGGTGTTGAAGGGGATACCTGTGGTAGGGGTACTTACTGGAGGTGGGGGGCAGTGGCAGGACAGCAGGCACAAGCCCAGGACGCAGCAACAGTTGTCAATCAGCACCTCCCTGTGGGACACCCTCCCCAAGGCTGGGAGCTGGGGCCTGGGTAGGTGGGATCCGGCAGCTGTGGCTTGCAGGGGAATGGACCGATCAGCTGCGAATGCAGGAGAGGGACCAATCAGAAAGTGGACCAGTTGGGGCTCTTTCTGAGCTACAGCTTGTCTGCTCTGCAAAACCCCCCGCACATTTCCTGTTTGAAAAAATCTGCCCAGACAAAGAAAGGAACCTCAAAAAAGAGGCTGTGTCAGGGGAAACCCAGACATCTGGTAACCCTATATTTAGTCACCTTCCTTAATGCACTTCTGGAAGGTGCCCATCTGCTACAGTGGGATGATAGTGGCATATGGACTGATCTAGAATAGGACAAATGAAAGAATAATTTGAATCTCCCTTCCAGAATTCCTGAAAATGTAAATTAATAATAAACCACCTTCATATACCATGGTATTGTTCACATATCTTTTAAATTAGGCTCTTAATAAAATGTTATAAATAAAATTGTACTCTGAAGGCAACATGTTTGTTGAATACACGTCATAATTCTTATTAGGCCCCAATTTTCAGCTGTGCACAAAACTATGCATTTGCATGCATAGATCTATAAATCTGCATGTGAAGTAAGCTGGTTTGAATGCACAAGTGTTGAATTTTGGAGGTGCAAGAAATGTAAGAGCATTTGTAGGTGTATCTGTAATACATGAAGCAGAAAAATGTACCTAACAGTTATTTTACTAAGTAAATATCTTTATTTCAATAAGATTATAATTGAGCATTAAATTATCAGATGAAATGACTTTGTCCAGTGTAGAGCATTTTGTAAAGTAGTGACATATATATGTCAATATATTAAGAAATAATGAGACTGATAATCTTACAGAGAAAAAATTAAGTATACTGAGTAACTACATTTGGTGAAATTGGTTATTTGGTGGACAATGAACATTTATATATACTTTGTGTACAGCAATATTACTAAGACTGGGCAATCCTATGTTAATTCAATCTGTGAAACAAGCAACATGAGTTTCAATTATTTTTGTGACATCTACATGAAAGTTTTTTTTATAGATGCCATGTTTAAATACATAATTTTAGCTGGAAGAAGTGGCCTGCTGCAGCTTTTCTGATATATCTGGATGAATGTGGTCTAAGAAGTTTCAAGTCTGTGTATACACCTCATAAACATGGACTCCTACTACAAAGAATCCCTTTTTCTCTTGGTGAAATTCTACTCTCAGTCAGGGATTTATTGTTTATATTCATGTTCCCATGTGCCTCAAGCAGGATCTAAATTCTCTGATGAGGTCCCTAGCTTTTGTAGGACTCCAGTGCAGTATTATGCTAAAATTGGAAATTCTGCCCAATTTTCCAGTAAATAAAAAAGGGAGGCATTTTGTTGAATTTAATATGTAAATGAATAATACAACCAGTTCAGTAGTCTTTGTATTATTGTTTGATATTAAATTCAGTTTATGCTGCCTCCCAGTGTGCAGCAGGACAATGCATAACTGCCTTGCGGAAGTTGTCAAAAGCTCCAACTTTCACCCTGGCTACTGGGTAAGAGGTCATTCGAGACTGGAGTGTCCAGGAAGGGGTGGGAGTTGTTGAGTAGTTTGGAATTCAGAGGGCTGCTGAGGCTTTTGGCGCTGCAAAGGATGCATCTCTTTTCCTCCCTCCTTTTGAGCTGGGTTGAAGATAATTTTGAACCTTTTCTGGTGGGTCTTGAACAACTAGTTTACCAGATCTGCAACTCTTGACTCCTGATGTCCCTCTCCACACCCACACCAATAGCCTCTGACAATTATGGGTAAGCACTTTACTATGAAAACAATCAGCGGTAAAATGACTAGCAACGTTAACATTAACATTGCCATAATTCAACATATCAGCTGGAGCTACTGTTTCAGGTGGTCAGTTTCAGTCTACAGTAAACATCACTGGTCCAGCTCACATTCAGTTCATGTTAAGAAGCTATCTTTGAAACTGTGAGTGCTGGAAATATAGGTCAAAATTTCCAAACCTGAGTGCCTAAAGTTAGGTAACTAAATCCATAGTTAGGCTCCTAACTAAAAGTGACCTGATTTTCTTAGGCGTTCTATTAGATCGGGGTTGGCAACTTTTCAGAAGTGGTGTGCCAAGTCTTCATTTATTCACTCTAATTTAAGCTTTTGCGTGCCAGTAATACATTTTAACATTTTTAGAAGGTCTCTTTCTAGAAGTCTTTAATATATAACTAAACTATTGTTGTATGTAAAGTAAATAAGGTTTTTAAAATGTTTAAGAAGCTTCATTTAAAATTTAAATTAAAATGCAGAGCCCCCCCGGACTGGTGGCGAGGACCCGGGCAGTGTGAGTGCCACTGAAAATCAGCTTGCGTGCCGCCCTTGGCACACATGCCACAGGTTGCCTACCCCTGTATTAGATTTCCAGTTCTGTTTGTTGCGTATGTATGGACTTAGGTGCCCAACTTAAGGTTTTTTGACCTTCAATCCTGTTGCATAATTCCTCAGGGCTGGGTAAATTCCGTGGCATACTCAGTGTCCTAGAATTGCGAAAAAAAAAAAGTCTTTGTTGCTGGAGAGGGTTCAGAGAAGAGCCATGAGAATGATAAAGGGCTTACAACACACATGCCTTACAGAGATTGACTCAAGGAGATCAATCTATTTAGCTTAACCAAAAAAAATTTAAGGGGTTATTTGATTACAGTCTATAAATACCTACATGGGAAGCAAATATTTGACAATCTTTTCAGTCTAACAGAGAAACGTATGACACAATCCAATAGCTACAAGTTGAAGCCAGGCAAATTCAAACTGGAAATAATGCATACAATTTTAACAATGAAGGTAGTTAACCACTGGAACAATTTACCAAGGGCATTGGTAGATTCTCCATCGCTGGCAACTTTAAAATCAAAATTGAACGCTTTCCTAAAAGATTTACTCTAGGAATTATTTTGGGGATGTTTTAGGGTGGTCCCTTCTGGCCTTGACTCTATGAATATTTTAGGAATCCGTGTGCTTCTATTTCTCACTCTCCTAGGGGGCAGCAGATAGCTGTGCCACCTCTGCTGGAACTCAGGGAAGGAATTGTGACACACTGAGAGCTGACCTAACTTTTTCCCTTGGGAATAAGGGGGAAGTAATCAACTACCACTCCCCACTCCCCACCAGTAGCAGATTACAACCCCATCCGCCCCTGACCCATGTGCCAGCTAAACTGGGTTTGCCTACAGATTAGGAGTGCAGAACTAAGGCTCCACCCACTCGCCACCCCTCTCTGCCCACTTCGCACCCACCTGTTTGGGAGTGGAGCCCTGGGGTCATAGCCCCAGCTTCTCCTCCCTATGCCTGATATGGGAAAGCTGCATTGGTAAGTTGGGGGGAGGGACTTTGCTCCCATTTATACCCCTACAAGGTGAAGATCTGTCTCTTGAAATTAAGTCCTATTAAATTGTGGTTAGATTGCAATTTTTAAATACCATTTTTAATAGGATGGTTTCCGCAGTGAAAGAAAACTAATGAATTCCTTCCTTCTTCCTAGGACTAAGTGAGAGATGGCAGGGTGCTGACACATGGGAAACTTAGGTTCAGGAGAAGCCAAGGGCTGATGAAACTAGGAAGCATGGATTCATCTGGGCTCCAATGAGAGGGTGCATGTCACATCATTTTTGTATTTATTTCTGCTGGCTAGCTATCATAGCAGTACTGGCATAATGTTGTGATCAGACCTGATATTTCTATCATCCCGCAGGAAATACATCACTGTGATAGTATCCATATATTATAATAATAAATGATAGATCAGTGCTGTAAGTAACAAAGAAAAACCTATACTACTGTGCTTTGGAGGGTCCCACCCTAATGAAAGTTGTAGCATAAGAGATAAAAATAGTGTGGATTTTTGGATTATCTGATTTTAAAAATGGCTCAGCAAAGGCTAGCTTCATTTTTCTAGTAGGTTGTTTGCTTAGGAGGCTGTCCAAATGCTTCTTGCATGATAGTTCATTCTGTACATTTGTTTCCATTTGAACAATGTGGTCACTGATAGCTCCAGTGTTTTGTCAGTCAATTCACAGGCTCATTAATTATAAAGTCTATTACATTATTATTTATTTGGGCAGGCTGATGATTCAGCAGCAGAAATTACAACATTACACATTTCAGCGCATCACAGGAATGCGGTATTCCCTGATATGCAATTACATGTAAACATTATTGGCCATGGAGAAAACACCATTTTAAATCTCTGGATGGACTGTGTCAATGAGAAACAAGCAAAGAACATTATGTAAAATAAATGAGAAAATAACTATATTTATGGTCAAATATATGTGGCCCTTATGTTCCTCTAAAAGCTATGGTTCAAAAGAGCCTGTTCATTCAAATGGAAGCTGCCTCTTTTGTTACAATAGAATTGGTCTTTGAGCACAAAAAAAGAAGGCTTGTAACAGCAAATTACAGCTTATTTAACTTTGATGCAATCAACAATTTTTTGCATAAATTGGGTGGAAAACTAAGTACACGATGCAGATATTGTTAATAAATTGGACCCTTGTATGGCTGCACGTGGCCCTTCAGTCTTGGATGCTTGTAGCAGATGAAAGCAACAAAGATAAAAGACATGACCCATGTATGACCCCAGCTCATGTTTGTCCCCAGTTTCATAGTTCTAAAATCTTCTGCCATCTAATGATTCACAATTAAGACTGCAGTGATCTGTTTGCCAAAATTTCCTGCTCTGATGAGGCCTATCCCATCCCCACTTGGCCCCTGTAACTGCTGCATACAAAGGCAATGGAGCAGGTGAGTAATGCTCAGAATCAACACATCATCTCATTAACTAGATCTTTTTAAAGGGTGCTTCAAAGTTACAGATGATCCAGAATGCACGTGAGAATGTGCCTGTGTAAAGTATGGTACTAATGTTTTGATGAAAATTTCATAGGCAAGGCTCAAACGGTATATGTGGTACCTGGTAGACATAGGCGATATTAAGCCAAATGCTTTTTCTAAGCTTACCTTATCTGGGACATGCATCGAAGTAAAAGGAACAAGCATGCTGGGATCACCTCACACTAGAGTATGTGCTGTGGTTAAGCATTTTTGCACTTCAAGAGGATAATAAAACCGTCCTCCTATATAATTTATTGATTTATTTCTCACTTGTAAGCATACTCAAGCCATGCTACACTAGGCAAGATGTGTGCTTGAGGAATACTTGTTTCTGAAATGTGCAGATGCTTAACATGAAGTTATTGTCAACCACAAACCAAAATAGGTTTCTGCACTGATGAATATCAGAGCCCTACAAACTTAGGACCTGGTCTGTCACCCTTACTCATGCTCATGTCAGTATCTTATTCCATGAGCAATTCCACTGGGTTAGGTCCAGTTATGATCCTATTTTGGTGTGTGCATTTACTCATGTGAGTAATCCCATTAGCTTCAGTAAGACTACTTGTATAAATGTTCACACCATGAAGAAGAGTCACACAATTGATCCCTTCTGTAATTCAGTGACAAGTGTAAAATCTCATGGAACAGATCACTGCCTAGCCTATAAAGCCTCATAGGGATATAAGGAGGGGTAAGACTGCCACTGGGGGGAGAATTCTCAGCCTGCCCTTGTCCCCAAGGTAGGTGGTCTCAGCAGGGGCTGAATGTCTCGTGCATTCCCAGTGCAGGTGGGTGGGGAGTAGGCAGAGGGTGGGAGAAGCACAGACAGGGCATAGTATGTTGGAATATTCTACACTGGAGAGTTTTGTGAACCTCAAAGGTGCACACGTATATTTTCCCTTTCAATTGGATCCAGTTTGAGGCAGATGAACAACTGCTTAGATTGATATAGAAGTGACGGGAGGATGAATATCCCCTATTGACAAAAATTGAAATTTTATTTATTACTGTTTTGGAACATTCTTAAAGATTTTCTGCAGCTGATTTGCATATTTAGGGCTTGCGTGGGGTGATGTACAGCTGTGCACTGCCCCAGGAACAGTGCAGGGAAGGACTTATACCTCTAAAAATCAAAATTCCCTCCATGTTTCCTCATTGCTACAGTGGGATGATAATTTGCTGCTGGTCTATACCGGCATCAAATGACAATACTTCACCACAAGCTCATCTATTCTGGCCAAAGTGTTGGAGGGGCAGAGCCAAGGCTAAACCCACTAGTCAGATCTTCCTCTCCACGGCAGCCTGTCTGCTCTGAGGGGGAGTATCTAGACTAGAAAGTCAGGGCCCAAGATCCAGGTAAGCCTGTACAGGGACACACTGTGGGTGTCTTACTCCCTTCCATGTGCCATTTCAGGTACTCAGGCCAGGGGATAATAACAGGCCTAGAGAGGACATTTTAAAGACTCTTCAGACCACGTTCATGTAACTCCACTTTTTGGTCATAGATTGTATATTGTATATATTTATTGCAATATAGTTTGAGAAACTCAATGTTTTCTAGATTCTCTGTACATTTTTTGTGTTTTCTTGCACATCAGAGTATCTCCCCACAAAATTTAAATTCTTAATTTCTTCCTAGACTCATGGGTTTAAAGTGCAGTGTTACTGAATAGTGACAATATAAAAATGGAACCTTCCTACTCAACAGATCACTTCCCTCCTCATATTCAGAGTCATATCTGCTCACTTTAGTGTCAAAAATAAGTGTTTTGCTGCTCTTGCTCCAGTTAGGACTTCAGATCCAATACAACTAACAGGGAGTGAGCTGGTTCCTGTTCCTCCTCCTTGTGCATCAACAACAGAATTGTTTACTGAGTTCCATACAATTACACCTGTGAAAACCTGTTCACACCAGTGGGGTTATCCAAGTGTCAATAATGACCTATTGTGGTTTACAGCCTTTCTATTTTCATTAAAAAGAAAAGGAGTACTTGTGGCACCTTAGAGACTAACCAATTTATTTGAGCATAAGCTTTCATGAGCTACAGCTCATTTCATCGGATGCATCTTTTTGCGAATACAGACTAACACGGCTGTTACTCTGAAACCTTCTATTATCATTGGTGGTAATGCATGGCAAGGCAAGAAACCAGCTTGACTTAGATCTCAGGCTGACTCTGCAGGGCTGGCAATTGGGGAAAAAAATACTTGTAAGATGAGTACATTTGATCAGGAGTCGTTGAGAGACAATAAATGTTGAAGTAGTTTATTGGGGGGTGGGGGAGTAAAAATAAAGGGACTGATCACTCCCTCCCTGGGAAAATGAGGAAGAGGAAACCTCCCTGAGGGTCGTCTTCTGGGAGATTTGCTCCCTGTTGCTCCACCAGGGAGGCAAGGTTTGTCTCCCCCTCAGAACAGACAAAAACAGTCAAAGAGAGACAGAGGGGTGAGAGCATTGAAACCTGGAAAAGATGGTTGGCGGCTGGGAAGAGACTCCCAAGTTAGAAGTTTAGGATACTAGGAATTTGTTTTTTAAATATCTGAAGTCTCTTAGTTTAACAGAGAGTTAATCCAGGCCAAGGTTGGGTTGTCACAGATCAGCAGCCGTTTCTTCTACAGATTTAAAAACAAACAAGCAAAAAATCCTACACTACTTTATTTGATTGTTTAAAAGACAAAAGGTGCACAAACTTTTGCTACAGTATTTCAACATCAGATAGGTGGGGCATTTGGAATTGCTCCAGTTATTTGCAAATTATTTTCTAGTGTCTCGGGTAACCATGGATTTAGTAACTACTTGTAAAGTCTCTGGCCACTCTTGCATACATACAATCAAGACTGGTAAATGTTTTAATGTATTGGTTGGATGACTCCTCCATCTGTATTTTTTCTTTTGAATTTTTTTTAAAGCAGGTATCTATAATAAAAAGTGCTGCTTAGTGACCGATACCTTCTCGCTTATCTCAGATAGGTACTCAGGAAGGCTAGAGTTGTGTTTTGGAATATGTTATTTGTGAAGTGAGCCTTGGCATTCTGAGTAGAGTGATCTCTAGGATTTAAATATGAAATGCAGATTCCCAAACTCCTTAATCCTTAGTCATTTTACCCGTCTTCAGAATATCCAGAACAGGGTGAAGAAGGAGAGTGGCACACAGCAGAATGGATAGCATGTAGCATGTTTTATTGGGGGGAAAGTACAATTATTTAAATAGGGAAATCTGTAGATTCCCCTTACCTGTAAATCTCTGCTATACTGTCAGTACTATAGTAACCTGCTATAACTCATCTTTAACAGCACATTTTAACAATTAGTGAGAGACTGTTAATCAAAACTCATGACTGTTAGCCAAAATCTGTTATTGGATATGAATGCAGGGCCAGATAAAGAGCAATGTCTGTCCTCTTACCAGTGAGAGTAACAGATGATAATCTGGTTGCAGGGTTTGTTCAGCCCATCTGAGGTTCAGTTGCCCTGCCCCTCGCTCCCATTTGAATGATTTGTCCTAAAATTACACGCACTTTCTATATATTAGGGAAGGCTGAGTAGGATGTGTGAAAGGTGGTACAGGACAGGAAGGCTGAGGCAAGGAGAGAGTAAGGACAGAGACAGAGATGGGATGATTTTCATGAAGAGATGCAAGTGCGTGAAAAGGAACCAGCATGCAGCATGAAAAAGCAGCAGTTGGGGGACTCCTTTCAAACTCCCCATTCAGGGGCAGCATTAAATGTCAAGAAAATGGGGTTCAGAGGGAGCCCTTAGTCAGGAGTATCAGGAAAAGCAGATGGGGAGTTGAGACCTGCTGCTGGCCTCTTGTGTGGCCTAAGGCAGTGTAGTATACTGGGCATAGAGGTCTGGCCCCTAACACAGGTTGGGAAGTCCAGAGATCTGGGTTGTGTTCCCAGCTTTGCCACAGACCTGCAATGTGATAAGCCACTTTAACATGTTATGTCTCAATTCTGAGACAAAATCTGTCAGATGGGGCTAATAGTACTTCACTTCTTCATGGGAGGAAGGGATTTCTGTGATGCATTGCAAATATACTTGTTCGTATTGTGATCTGTGCATTCACTCCTCCTTCTCAATTAGGCTCCAGTTTAGAGAAGCACTCAGTGCCTGTGTTTTCTCAGGACACTCTTTTCACTGTATTAGCCCTCCCTAGCATTTACATTTGTGACTCTGCCGACACTGTCCGATTTTCTTCTCCTGTGACACAACCACTGTTTTTCAAAGTGTCTCTTGCTTTGCTTTCTTTCCATGGAGCCTATTTCTCTTTTCCCAAAGTAAATTATCTCTGCCTGGCCTTTTGGTGTCTTCCTGCCTAGTCCTTCTGTCTACATACTAGTTATAAAATAGCTGTCACTTTGCTACTTTCTGTCTACTGTATTCTAGGGAGAAACTCTTTCCAATACTGGAAAAGGAGCCAGCTGACTCTGTTTCCTTGGCTATCTTTGTGCTTATCCTCTCCTCAGCTGCATTTCCCGAAATGTCACAGACACTCTCCAGCATGGTTACCATGGTGCATTCTGTTGGAATGTCTGCAAGAGTTCATACAACCCACCAGCAAATCAGCAACACATTTTAAAAGGTCATATAATGATGCCAGTCATTTACCTACTCTATTACAATTTAAAGGATATTATAGTAGGTGCTTATTGGAGCTCCTTTTACATTTTGGTCACCTGTCTAGTACCTCAGAATCTTCTTTTTCTATCTTTTTTCCCCCCCCTCACATTGTGTGTATCTATGAACTACTTGTGAGCTTTTCAAATCAGCTGACCAGTTTATAAATATTAGCATTACTGTAGAACAGTTAAACCCAACAGTTCCTTTTGTTCATTATCTTCTTCAAGGATGCTAGAAGGCTTTATCCACTTCCTCACAACTGATCAGTCATTTCCAAAAAACAACCCCTCTTCTTGATACACATTGTTTCCTGGAGTGCAAATGTATCTCTGCAGATTAGGAGTGGTTGGTCTCCAGCTGTATGAAAATTATAAAAGAAAAATCTTAAATTTGTAGCTAGCCACAGCTAAACTGATGCCCAAACAGTGGAGTCCATTTTAAAAAAAATAACACTTTATGGAATCCTTTGTTAACAATGTTATACAATTTTTCTACAATATTTTATTCACTTCATAAATAGATTTTCTAACATAAACATGAATATGTTTGTTCCAAAAGTTAAGATGCTTGTAAATTGCAGTACCATAATTTGTTTCATGTTGTATTGTCATGTTTTGCTTCACTGCAGAGAGTTACACTGGGTAACACATTATGACAGATGCAACAAATGAAATAGCATCTCAGAACTACAGTTTGTTCTGCTCTGTTTCTTTGAAAAATATTTTTTACACAACAGGACTGAATTCTGCTCCTGGCTGTACTGGTTTAACTCCAGTGAAGTCTGTAAGATTGGACAACTGTGAGTAAGAGCAACTGTAACCTTAGATTTTGTAATTATTATTACTGGAAGAGTAAACAGCATGTTTTGTTTGGGTGTTAGTGGAAACGTTTCTGGATAATTAATGCTGTACTCAGCACAATTCCCAATTTCTCATAGTCTTCTGAACTGTCCAATTACATGTCTTACTCCTATACTGTGAGCAAAGTTCATTCCTGGTGTAGCTCCATTGACTTGCTGAGCATGAGTCAAGATATAAGAATTGATTCGTACAATTCTCTGCAGCCTAGCCAAAATACTGCTAATTCCCAAAATTTCTTTCCTCTTAAGCATTATAAAATTCCCGTCATTTTACAGGACTAAAATAAAGGCCTGCATAAATATTAAATAGCAAACTAATGCTTTAGCAACATGTATTAGTGACCCTGTTAATTACTGTATTATTACCCACACATTCATTTTGCTTTGATACATTTCACTATAATTACTTTTTAAATTGTAATGTTTAACTGCTACTTTAACTGAAATTTTCCAATTGGAATTTAGCTGTGTTTCAAACTTCTATGTAAGGCCCTGAACTAAAGCCCATTGGGGTCAATGGAAAGATTTCCCTTGACTTCAGTGGACTTTGGATCAGACCCACTGTATAGTGAAGCCCCAACTTTTTTTATAAGCAATACTAGTAATTTACTTAAATGGAGTATGTTTCAAAAGAATTGAAATGTACAGCTTTCAGAATTTTGGCCTAATGGCAGTAGTCCTGAGAAATGCATTGTGATTATTTATTCTAACTATACGATGCATAACTGTCCTGTAAAAGTTATCAGGACAGAAGTTGGAGATTTTAGCAGATGCGTATAGGGTCACTCCAGTGTTTCTGCACAGAAACTACTAGCCCCACTGCACCTTCCTCCCCATTATTTGCCATGACAGCAAAAAGTGGCAAGTATGTTAACATGACTCAGCTAAACTGATCATCAGTGAAAATTAATGTTGACATTTAATTGTCATGAGACTTCAGACTTAATACGTTATTGACATGAATGGGGCAGTTGAAGCTCTCAAAGCTATTATTTCAGGTTACCACAGCACTGCAGGGAGAGTGGTCTAATCCATCAAACATGAGACTGTTTGGTGACCTAACACTTGGGTCTGAATATCCAGACTTCCTGTACCCCATGGTCAGATCCCAGTGGGGTTGTTTTCAGCCCTTCATACTTCCAAAGGGCTCAATACAAATTACTCTATGGAAATGGTTTTGGAGGTCTTGAAAACTGAGCTTGTGTACTTCGTGTGGGCATTAAAGATCTTCTTGCTACATGGGTATTCAATGGTTGCACAACAGCAGTCAAGGAAGTTTAAGATTCTATCAAATTTATTTTGTGTTCATGCTCTTCCTGTTCGATTGTTGAACTTTGCATTAGCTCAAGAGATAACACAAGAACACGAGTTCATTACCGCAATCTAAGGTAAAAGATGTCCACAATGTATAGCTGATGGGTGTGAGAATTTTCTTTCACAAGCTGCTGGGAACTTCCACTGACCTGGATTTTCAGTAATTGGAGTCTACTGACTTTTCTTTTAAGTCAGCCTTAGGATCCTATATTCTGAATCTGCATTACTTTTATCTTCTGTAGGGTTTGTGCATCAGTATGGACTACCTCAGTTTGTCATGCCTTAACTACTGGCTTCATTCAGCAGTGCAGCCAAGCTTTGTAGCCCATACTGCTGGCCAACCAGCACTAGCAAACCATCTGCATTCCTCCTGGTATCCACTGCTCTTCAAGTATATAAGAGAGCATGGGAGAGCAATTTGCCAACTTGCCATTTTACTACACCTTCTACTGTCATCTTTAAACAGTACACATCAGCACTAGAGTCCATATCACCTGTACTAGTAAACCAGAAAATATTTGTCCTTGGTGATTCACTTTCCCTCCCTCTACTCTTGTGCTACATGCCAATTGTCTACCTGGCTGATGCCTGCCTGCCTGCCTTCCCAGAGGTGGCTGCACTGTAGTGGGTGTTGAATCTGTATCATGTATGGATAATATTAGGTTTATTTTGCTTGATTTAGTGATATGGCATAATATAGCCAGATAAATTAGAGTGAACATGTCTAAATAGGCCTGATGGCCTGTGATGGGATGTTAGCTGTGGTGGGATCTGAGTTACCCAGGAAAGAATTTTCTGTAGTATCTGGCTGGTGAATCTTGCCCATATGCTCAGGGTTTAGCTGATCGCCATATTTGGGGTCGGGAAGGAATTTTCCTCCAGGGCAGATTGGAAGAGGCCCTGGAGGTTTTTCGCCTTCCTCTGTAGCACCGGGCACAGGGCACTTGCTGGACGATTCTCTGGTCCTTGAAGTCTTTAAACCACGATTTGAGGACTTCAATAGATCAGACATAGGTGAGGTTTTTCGCAGGAGTGGGTGAGATTCTGTGGCCTGCGTTGTGCAGGAGGTCAGACTAGATGATCATAATGGTCCCTTCTGACCTTGGTGTCTATGAATCTATGAATCTAAAGATAGCATAGTTATAAACCAACCGAGCATGAGCAGAGCTGTAAAAACTAATAACTACTGTAAAAATGTTGAGCTAGCATCAGCATGTCCTCACCACCCTTTTGTGTACAATGCTTAAAAACCAAACAATTTTATTTTCATTGAACAGCTCATTATCCCCTAATTTTTACAGTCAGATAGGATTTGGCTACCCTTCAGTAAGCATAATATCCTGGCAGAATATTTCATTTGATATTCTTATATACTAAAATACAACAAACATACTAGGACTTGATCCTTTCAAGTATTGATTCCTCTGTTAAACAGATTGGGAGTTGAGGGCACTTAGCCATTTACAGAATAGAGCTCTTACCTAGTTCTGTACTTTTTCAAATAAAGGATACAGTGGGGATGGAGTCAAGTATCAGGGTGTAGCCGTGTTAGTCTGTATCCACAAAAACAACAAGGAGCCCGGTGGCACCTTAAAGACTAATAGATGTATTTGAGCGTAAGCTTTCATGGGTAAAAACCTCGCTTCTTCAGATGCAACTGAAGAAGTGGGATTTTTACCCATGAAAGCTTATGAAGTGGGGTTTTTATCCACGAAAGCTTATGCTCAAATAAATCTATTAGTCTTTAATGTGCCACCGGACTCCTTGTTGTTTTAGTGGGGATGGAAAAATCCTCATCATTGATCTTCTATAACCTGTGATCACTAGAGGCATGGGATATTGCATGTAAGTTGGTAACCTAAATGTTAGTACACATGTGGGGGTACCTACATTTTCCAAGGAAGTTACAGGGGATTTTTAGTTGCACACAAACTCAGAATTGTGTCTAAGACCCCATATACCCAGTGGTGAGCTGGAGCCGGTTCACACGAACCGGTTGTTAAATTTTGAAGCGGTTTTAGAACCGGCTGTTAACCCGCTTCCCTGCAGGGGGCGCGGAGGCTTTGATGGGCTCCGGCCCGGAAGTGATGTAATTCCTCCTCCGGCCACCAGGGGCGCTGCGCTGGGGGAGCCATGTGGGCTGCCGCCTGGCCCTGGGCACGAGCCCTGTTGCTGCTGCTGTTCCCCCGACCCCTGGCCCTGGGGCTCCCGCAGCTGCCTGGTGGGTCCCCGGCTGCTCTGCTGGACCTGGGCTGCGTCCTGCTGCTCGGGCTGCTCTGAGCCGCT
Source organism: Eretmochelys imbricata (assembly GCF_965152235.1). Classification (NCBI taxonomy): domain Eukaryota; kingdom Metazoa; phylum Chordata; order Testudines; family Cheloniidae; genus Eretmochelys; species Eretmochelys imbricata. Next base: position 316,798,674 of record NC_135572.1, read on the forward strand.
TTCCCCGTGAGCACCCACCACCCTGCCCGCAGCCAGCCCCTGCCTCCACCCACCCCCGCACCCCCTGCCCGCAGCCAGCCCCCGCTGCACCCCCTGCCCTGCCTCCAGCCAGCCCCTGCCTCCAGCCAGCCCCACACCCCCTGCCCGAAGCCACCCCTGCATCCCCGCTTCCAGCCACCGCCCGCACCCCCTGCCCACAGCCAGCCCCTGCCGCACCCCCTGCCCTGTATCCAGCCAGCCCCTACCTCCAGCCAGCCCCTGCCCTGCCTCCAGCCAGCCCCACACCCCCTTGCCTCCAGCCAGCTCCGCACCCCCTGCCCTGCCCGCAGCCAGCCCCGCACCCCCTGCCTCCAGATAGCCCTGGCCCACGCCCCTGTCTGCAGCTGGCCCCACGTCCACTGGTGCCCTCTATTTCCCAGGGCAGTAACCCTGCACACCTGCTTCAATGAGGGAGGCAGGGAGCAGCTGGGACCCACACATGTGCACACCCTAGGGTGACCAGACAGCAAGTGTGAAAAATCAGGACAGGGATGGGGGGGGGTAATAGGAAACTATATAAGAAAAAGACCCCAAAATCAGGACTGTCCCTATAAAATCAGGACATCTGGTCACCCTAGCACATCCCCAGGGAGTGGCGGGGACCCACACATGTGAAACGGAGCTCATTTTAGTTCAGGCCCATCTTTTTAAAAAAGAACTTTAGGTAGGGTTAACATATCTCCGTATTTTCCTGGACATGTCATACTTTTTGGTTCTTAAATCGCTGTCCGGGAGGAATTTTTAAATTTTAAAAATTCCTCCCGGGAAAATACGGACGTATGGTAACCCTACTGGTACAAAAATAGATACTGGGGCACATCCCTTAAACCGGAACTTTTTATAGGGAACCGGTTGTTAAGATTTTGGCAGCTCATCACTGCATATACCTCTTCGAAAATTTAGAAATTCTGCTCTTCTTTCCTCACCATGCAATGTGGTGTAATTTTAAACAGGAGAAGAATGTAACACAGGTGTCTTATATGGGGTATGTAACGTCTGTTTACGGATATCCAGATATATATTCTAGTTGGCCTCCCCCTCTGCCGACAGTGGTGTTGCTGGTCAGGGAGTCCTTCTGGCTCCTGGAGCTTGCTTCTCCTCCAGGAGTTAGTATTGTTATATCATTCAGGCCCACTTGGCTTTCAGAAGCGGTTGCATGGGACCTAGTGTGTAGTGCTCCTTGATCAGGTGTGGGCCATCAGAGGGGTGGTGAGGTGGTCTGGGGGGCCCCTACCTGAACTTCACAACCACAGGACTACAGTAGCTAAGGAAGCCCAGCATTGTTATCCAATATACCTGCAACCAACTTTCATTGGTTTAATAATGTTCATTTACTAGTAATTTCTAAATTGGCATCGGGTTTACTTTTTTGTATAGGACATATGAAAATCAGACTCTGAAAATATTTTTTCCTTCTATTGTTACAACATTTAAGACTACTATTACTGAATGTGATTAGTGGAGGAAAAGTCTGATTTTTCAGTTTGTTTTACTGGTCATTTGGCAACGTTTTGTATACAGTCATTTTTTCTGTGTCCCCTGAGTAGTAAGCCAGTTTCCTTTTTGTGTTCATGTGGATCAGTTGCATAGTAATGCAGAGGAGAAATATATATATATATAAATGAAATGTAATAATAAAACCTCAAAGATTGGCAGCCTTACTCAGGAGGAGGTGTAATACCTGAAACTTGTTCATCTAATTTTAAAAAACGGACTGGGTTTCAAGCTGACAGTGTCCTTTAAAATGTGTATTGGATATCAATACTGTAATTTAAAAATGAAAAACTTCAATTTAAATACAGAGACAATGTTCCCTAAAGCCTATTTATAAATCCTCTTCAAAGTTTTCATTAAGCAACTTCAGTAAAGGCTGTTTTTGCATTAAGCAACTCATGTAACAGGCAGTTTGCAGTTATTCATTAAATATTTATACTCTCATCCCACAGGACATGTTGTTTATACCATCACAGATGCAGATTACATCTCAGATCAATGAAGCAATTTTTTTTCAAAGAAGCCTTTTTAAAAAAAAAAACACCCTTTCTGAAACAGCAGTTGATTACAGTTGTCCACAGTAGTTAAATCATGAAGCAAATTAGGAAATATATGTCAGTATCCATTATTCTAATAGGGGCTTTGGAAGATTTTTAAACAATGTAAGTAGACGTCAGACTTGCAAAGCAATGACCCCCTTTGAAACAATACCTCCAGCAGAAACGAGAGAACAAAAATTTCTGTTGACTTGTGCATGGCTGTCAAGTCAATACTTCATAAGAATCCAAAATACAAGTCACATTTCTTGAATGGAAATTTTTCTTTTCTTTGGCTCCCTCATAAGATGCTCTTCGTGTACTCATTAGACCATCACAGTTGAAAATTTGTAAATTAATTTTGAAGGTCAGCTACGACAAGCATTTCTGTCTTACTGGGTACAAAGGACATGACTTGTTATTGCTTGTGTCAATTTGTTTACAGCATTTTTGTAAAATAAATATTTTGCTTTTCAAGATCCATTAAAATGTAGTAAGCTTAAATTGATTAACGTGTTGAATGAATTTCCTTCATATCCTAGTATGTGAGACATAATTCTTTATACTAGAAACCCATCAACCTAAATAATCATCTAATTGGAACATCTGAAGTTCTATAACTGCCAATTTTTTAACAATCAGCAGCATCATTATTAGCTAGGGAATCACAATGGTTTGAGTGGTTGCAATATTTATTGTACATCACTAAGCAGTTTGTCATAATACAAAATTAAATTGCATACCTATTTAAAGCCAAGACCAGGTATTACATCTTGCTTGCTCTTTACTTCTTAGGGTGGTGGTGGGGGGAGTATATTTTTTAAATGGCCAAATATTTCTTGAAATTGCTTGTAATTGGATTGTCTTCAATTATAAAATAAAAGAATATTGACAAGAGTTTGAGTGAACAAAAAGATAATCAATTCTGGTGTGAGATTGAATTGATAGCCTCATGCTGTTGTCCCTGGGTACTCCACTGCTTGCTACATTCACAGGGACTGGAGTGGGACAATACCTGATGATAACAACATCTAGCAAAAGGGATCTAGTGAGAAGAAATCCTCTTCAGGCTCCCCCCACTGACACTCCCATTGTTGGGGATGGGGGGCAGAGTTTGCCATGCCAACCCACAGAATAGTCTGTGTGACTCATCCCCATGCCGTGTGAGTGCCATTAGAGAGGCAGGAGGACCAGACTGTGGAAGCTCTGTGACTCCACAGATGCACTGACTGCAGGTGCTCCCTGCATGTGCAGTTCTAATGAAGCTGAGCTACCAGTGACTCCCTCTAGTCATGGCCATTCCAGGCCATACTATATTATCGTTTCCTTATAAAATCCACAGGGAGCAGCAGGAGGATGATGTGCTTTGCCTCTGGTCCCAGTCCTGGTCTGCTCACTTCTTCCATGGCCAACCTAGTCCCCATTCTCTCCATCTGTTTAGACTCCTAAAGCAGTAGTCAGACCTCTGAAGAGTGCAGGGATCTTGCAGATTGAGAGAGGGCAGGGCTGAGGAAGGCCACATATGCTCAGCAGGATTCTCTCTCAGCATAAACTTTCAGGACAAAGAGGTGTAACTTAGTTAGAACAGATTGAACCTCCATGCTGTGCAACCAGAACTAGATCAACAGTAGATTTTACTGGTTTGCTGACAGTAATGAAAAAAATTGTTTGGAGTCAAATTGAAAACAATTTTAAAAGAAATTATTGCGGGGGGAGGGGGGGGAGGAATCAAAGTATTACAAAGTTTTATCTTGGTTTAAACTAAACATTTTGTTCAACCCAAAACAAAATGTTTGATGGAACCATGCTGTGAAGGGATGGTAGTAAAGCTGGGAGCTGAGATGGCTATGTGGACAAGAGGTGGACGGCTTTTTCCTCTAGCAGATCCCCAGGTTTAGTAGGCTAGTCCTATGTCATTTCATGATTTCAAGAAGAATTCCAGGAAACTTCTGCATCAAATGTCCCAGACTTAACTTTCCCCTGCAGGATGGTACCCTGCACAGGAGAACATGACGCCCTGTGTGTTATTCCAAGACAAGATTGATGCAAAAGAACTGATGTTGAAGAAGTCATGTTTGTGCCTGTACTTTATAGAAATTATTCAAAACAGGTTACCATTATATCTGCAAATAAGTATTGCCACATTGTCAGAAATGTTGATATAATCTGCTCTTTGTTTCTCCTTGCTTTCCTGCTCTTGACTTCCCACCTTTTTTTAATCTAATCTGCCATTACATGCTATGAAACTCACATGGATGAATCATGATCTTGTGTAATTTGCTTTTAATTACCTCTTTCGCACTAAAATTCCCATGTAAGTATTGTGCAAATCATTCACGAATAGACCCCTAATACCCTTGCATCTTCACAGTTTTATACTGGAAGACGTATATACTACTTTACTTTACTGTGTGTAAAAAGAGAATTTTACTCTAGTTAATTACTCTGTTCTTTCATACACAAATACTAAAAGAAAGAGGAACGCAAATAAACAAGAAACAATCACTGTGTCCTCTCCATCTCTGGATGTCTCGTATCCCATCTTCTCTGTGTCTTTCTTTTAGGTCATGTCTGCATTACCATTTATGTCGGCAACATTTGTGTCACTTGGGTGTGAAATAACCACATCCCTGAGCGACATAAATTATGCCAGGGGAGAGCTCTCTCCCGTTGCCTTAGAGCTGCTACACGTGAGATCTTCCAGTGATGTAGCTGCATCGGTACAGCTGTGATGTAATGTCTTCCAGAAAGGAAAATGCTGAGCACATTGTTAGTGCTAAACAAATAAATGATGAATAAATATATATTAGAATCAAATTCTGCAATCACATACACCTGCGTAGCTGCACTGATGTCAATGTAAACCACAATTGTGACTTCCTAGCTAGGGTTGCATTCTAGAAAAGTGTTAAAAGAGAGCATACAATGGGGCATCCCTAAAAGTAGTTGGTCAGTCAGAGTGAAATTTCCCACAGAAGTACTTTTGCTGCCCTTCTAATATTCTGTGGAGGTTTTGTTTGGTTTTGCTCCTTACATTTTTAACAGGACGTTTTGAAATTTGCTCAGGGCAATCTTCCTGAAATCTGTCCAGGGCAATCCTACTTTACATTGATGACCAATATCTCTTAAACATTGTCTATCTACACATACCTTGGTAAAGAAGTGAATCTTAGCTAAATCTGGTGCAATAGGCAGTATTTGGATTTTTTTTTAAATGTTGACTTTAAGGCCCTTTTTAGCCATTGTTCACATTGTAAGTGAAAATGTATGTCCTGTTCTCACAAACCTGATTTTTAAATTAGATTATGCACATACGTTTGATTCGTTGATTGGCACATATTAGCCTGACTGATGGGGGGAGGAAGAGGGCTGGGCAAATGCAAACCTGCTAGATGATTTGACATGAAACCTCCATTAGGAGCTACACTTTCCTGGCTTAATTTACCCGATGACAGAAAAGGATTCATGTTGCTATCAGATCACATCTACTCCAATGACTGTCCTGCTCCCCACAAGCTGTACCCACCCTCATTCAAACCCCATTCTCAATTACACATTTAGAAAACCCTCAAATGAATACACAAACTTTGTTGTAAAGTAGTTAGGGTTACTGGCCATATATACAAAACCCAAGAAAGCAAAGAAATGAAAAGATAAGTGACCTAACAGTAAATACCCTCTCCTCTTCCTATTCACATATACTTTAGCATTATCATAACTACCACATACAACAGGCTACACTTCACAGCCAACCTCTGCCCTCTAGAGATGCCAGCCTTACAGCGCCACCCTTCTGTACACAATCCTTTACCTAACTACAGTCTCCCAACACAACCAGCTATTACACCAATCGTCTACAACTACGAATGTTAGGGGGAAATAACCCGGTATGCACAGAAGGGCAAAACAGACAGAATTACAGTTGTGGTGCCTGGTCTGTGGTGAAGGGTAGTTGTTGTGATGGTAACTGATGTGCTGGTGAACGGAGAAGTAGAGGGAATGTTCTGTTAGGTGGATTAACTTTTCATTTCCTTACTTTTGTGGGTTTGTGTCAAGTATGGTGTGTGTGTGTGTGTGGTACCTTTAACAGCAAGGTTTTCCACATACTAATATTCTGTGCCAGGCTAGTTATAAAGTTGTTGGGGGTTTTTTGGCTTCATCTATTTTCCCTTGTTTTTCTGAATAATTTATATTGCATAAAATACTGAGTTCTGTGTTTGATGGTCTGGAGATTGAATATGATCAGTTGATACAGACATTACTGAGTCTGTGTGAAGTTGCATCAGAAATGTTTTGGTAGATACACACCGTACCGTGTGGAGTTAAGTGACGTAAAACAAATGGTAGCCAAGTTACTTGAGTATCCAATATAAAATATTTAATATTTTAATTACATTTTAAACTGTATTTCCTTGATAGGACTGAACTCTAAGAATGCCCCAGAAACATGTTGTATTTTTTTTATTATTTTAGCGGCATGTAAGGTGCTTTGCAGACAAGTATAAAGATAAGTTCTGTGGCCTGAATAGCTGACTCAAATGGGTCTGCCTCTGAGGATCTCATTGCAGGATTGGGGCTCAGATCAAACTGAGGACTAATTTAGTAGAGAAATATTAGTGTAGAGTTACATTATGATTTAATTTAAGTTTCTAAAAAGAAGCACTTTAAACTGTCATCTACATTTTAATAATTTTCCTGGATATACTCAGTAGCAAGGACAATGAAGATCTCTTAGGGGCCTGTTTCTTTAAGAGATCTTCACAATGTTTTGTACAGTAATGTAGCTGTCCTTGATTTATTATTAACTCTCTCAAATCCCTATCTTCGGGGATGTCAGTTTTCAATAATTTGTACAGTACGTTTCTGTGAAAGGCAATCTTCATAGACACTTGATAATATTTCTTACCTATTCTGCTTTTTCTTTTGCTAGTAAAATAATTTTTAAGGTTACCTATAAGCTTATGACAAAGGGCCTGCAGGGCTCTATTGTTGGTAGCTGATAATAATTTAGTTCAAAAAATTCCATCTGTCAATATTTTAGCTCTGAGAGTTCAATACTCAACAGTATGAACAGAGAAGATTCTTGTCAGGAAGATTTCTAATACATAACTTAATTCTGCCAGAGGACAATTTTGTTATACAAGTATGTTACTGAGGACAATTTGTTTTTTAGCATAAATACATACAGCTACTTGCCACCAACAGGAAACAGTTAAAAGCCACAGAACTAAAGCAAAAAGAAAAGGAGTGCTTGTGGCACCTTAGAGACTAACCAATTTATTTGAGTATAAGCTTTCGTGAGCTACAGCTCACTTCATCGGATGCATACTGTGGAAAGTACAGAAGATGTTTGTTTTTATACACACAAATCATGAAAAAATGGGTGTTTATCACTACAAAAGGTTTTCTCTTCCCCCACCCCACTCTCCTGCTGGTAATAGCTTATGTAAAGTGATCACTCTCCTTACAATGTGTATAATAATCAAGGTGGGCCATTTTCAGCAAAAATCCAGGTTTTCTCCCCCCCACACCAAAAAAAAAACCAAAACACTTTCCTGTTGGTAATAGCTTATCTAAAGTGTTTTGGGTTTTTTTTTTTTTGGGGGGGGGGGAGAAAACTTGGATTTGTGCTGGAAATGGCCCACCGTGATTATCATACACATTGTAAGGAGAGTGATCACTTTACATAAGCTATTACCAGCAGGAGAGTGGAGTGGGGGGAGAGAAAACCTTTTGTAGTGATGATCACCCATTTTTTCATGGTTTGTGTGTATAAAAACGACTTCTGTACTTTCCACTGAATGCATCCGATGAAGTGAGCTGTAGCTCACGAAAGCTTATGCTCAAATGAATTGGTTAGTCTCTAAGGTGCCACAAGTACTCCTTTTCTTTTTGCAAATACAGACTAACACGGCTGTTACTCAGAACTAAAGCAAGTGATCAGTCTCCTGCTACAGAAGCCCTCCAGAGACAGACAGTTGAGGTTTTCTGAATCCAGAAGAAATGGAGCAGGGAAGCATCTCTGTGCAGCATATCCTCTTTAGGATCTGATTGATATCCAATAGGCAATATGTATGTGAGTTAATGCTTCTCCAGAAAGCATTAACTCTCCTTGTGCATCTTCTGCTTTGGGGACGGATGGATGAGGGTGTATATGCAGGGCACAGAGCCATGCACTCATCTAGCCCCTGCCTGCTCCTCTGATAGCTTCCTCTTTAAAACTGGTGAGTGGTACTGGAAGCATTCTTTAAATTAGGCCACGAAATCTGCTATGCAAATCTAGTAGTCTTCCCTTTGAAATGGCTTAGTTAGAGAAAAGATTTTATAAATATTCCTGCAGATCATAAATATTTACTTTTGCTCCCTAGGTGACAGGATGGGGGAAAAGAAATAACATTTGCTGCTCCTGATTCTCTACTATCCTTCTGCATGCAGAAATAAGGGAAGAAGGGGGGAGAAATATTTTTCACTGGTGGAATGAAAAAAGAAAAGGGATGATGGTAACACAAATCATCTTGGAAGTTGATTATCCTGTGTATTAGTCATGGATGGAATAAAAAAATGAGGCTACCTAACCTTTAAAGAGTTTAGTGAATTTTAAAAGGAGAATTGATGATAGGAAGGATTGGAATCTTTGCAATAGAACTTTGCTATGGAGTTTCTGACATTAGAACACAAAGACCATTCAAAATAAAACTCTGTGTTTCCATAGAGAATTATTATACAGTTGCCAAAGGATGTACTTGTTCAATGCATCACGGCTGCAATTAAGCTGCTTCCTTCACCACTCCAAACATAAATTCCTTTTAAGGGCAGCAGTAGAAACACCCTGAGGCAGAGTGGATTCCACAGCTGAGGTGAATTTAGCCATCTGATTGTTTGTTTGTCAGAAATGTATAACTAAGAATAATTTCTCCACACTGGAAAGTGCTATGAAAGTTCTTAGTTCAGAAAGATGATTTTAAAAAGCCTGGTTACGCCTTTTTTAAAACTGCAGAGGGGAGAAAAAATTTTCAAACAAAATGTTTCAACTAGGAAAAAGTGTGAGTTTGTATAACAGCTATTACGTAATTTACATAATTTTGTTATCATGTCAAGGCAGAGTAAAATCCTATTCAGTGGAACATTCGTAAGGAGTGTTTTTTGAAGCCTGATAGTCTCAAAGACAGAATAATCACATAATAGTGCTATTGAAATATGACACAATTTCGGAAGAAGAATCTTTTATACTTCCATTGAAATTGATGTCACAATTCTAAAGGAGCCATTATAGCTTCAGTGGAAAAATGGGAACATAATGGTTCAAATGAAATTACACTGGGTCCAAATAAAATAATGCCATTTCAGTTCAAAAGGCTTGTAGGACATTTTTTGGCTTTCATCTCTTTGCTTATAACCTATTTTTGTATGTTTTCAAAATGCGAAGGTGAACTCCCATCCCCCCTGCATCCACTGAATGCATCAGATGAAGTGAGCTGTAGCTCACGAAAGCTTATGCTCAAATAAATTTGTTAGTCTCTAAGGTGCCACAAGTCCTCCTTTTCTTTTTATTATTGAACGAGTTTCAGAATATTATGAACTATGATATGCTTTATGGGCCATAGAATTTCTAGAACCTAGTGTTTGGGGTCAAAATCAGCTTACTTGGGCAAATGTTTATGTGTGTATACATGTACACGTGTGCAAGAATTCCATATGGCACGATAGAATATTGCAAAGCAAAATTCACTCTCTCTTATTTGTATCCTTTTCGTGTCCTCATGGCTTGTAAAATTAGCACTTTTTAAAAATTCCCTTATTCCCTGTAGAAGTGTAGCACAGGTACATACAGAATCCTGTTAGATTAAATAGTTTTCTTATGGTAACATATTGTTCTGGAGATTTGCATGTCTCCTTTATAAAATTTGAAGTTTCATAATGTGAGAAACTGAGGAGTAAAGAAATGGAATTATTTTCACGCTCCATGAGACATGTTTGTGCTGATGGCTACTGGGACTGACTAAGCAGTGATATGAGATTAAAATAGCACTGGATTATATTTGTCTTGCTTTGTTTTATTGCTGTCAAGTCCTTGCATTTCAGTAGCTTTAAGTTATTCCTGAAACTTGAGGCGAAGGCCATCTTTTTATTCAGGTGTCAATGTTGACCTTTTTCATGGCTATTTGTGAAATTTTGGCATACAAGGCTCCTCTGCTGTCATTTGTTGGTAATTTTTTTTCATGCGCTATAATAATAGGCCGTATCCAAAGCCCACTGAATTCATTGGGGGTCTTTCTACTTACTTCAGTTGGGTTTGGATCAGAACTTCTGTGACTGTGGGCAAAATAATAAATAACATTAGCTTTAGTGATAGGCAAGTCCTAAAATAAACTACCTGCCTAGGTGACAGCGAACCACAGTAAATTCAATAATATAATCTATCTGGTAACTAGAAAAAGTTCCTTTTGTGATTTTTGTACGAGAATAACTTTTGCATGGAATTAGACAAATTCGTGTTGCATTAACATTCAGGACCACTGTCTTAAATAAAGAGAAAATAAACACCATAACAAGAGTAAAAAGATAAAATTAATACACTTGGAGGAGGAAAACCTGTTGTTTTTGTTGATCAGGAGAGAGGCTGAAGGAGGAGGAAAATGACATGGAGAGAGGTTTTGTTTTTGTTTTTTTTAGGTACATAGACTCATAGACTTTAAGGTCAGAAGGGACCATTATGATCATCTAGTCTGACCTCCTGCACAACGCAGGCCACAGAATCTCACCCACCCACTCCTGTAATAAACCCCTAACCTATGTCTGATCTATTGAAGTCCTCAACTCATGGTTTAAAGACTTCAAGGTGAGAGAATCCTCCAGCAAGCGATCCGTGCCCCATGCTGCAGAGGAAGGAGAAAACCCCCTAGGGCCTCTGCCAATCTGCCTGGAGGAAAATTCCTTCCTGACCCCAAATCCGGCGATCAGCTAAACCCTGAGCATGTGGGCAAGACTCACCAGCCACGCACCCAGGAAAGAATTCTCTGTAGTAACTCGGATCCCATCCCATCATAGGCCATTGGGCATATTTACCGCTAATAGTCAAAGACCAATTAATTACCAAAATTAGGCTATCCCATCATACCATCCCGTATGACTGGAGAATTGCTAACATAGTTCCTATTTTTACGAAAGGGGGAAAAAAGTGATCCAGATAACTAAAGGCCTGTTAGTTTGACATCTGTAGTATGCAAGGTCTTGGAAAAAATTTTGACGGAGAAAGTAGTTAAAGACATTGAGCTCTATGGTAATTGGGACAAAATACAACATGGCTTTACAAAAGGTAGATCATGCCAAACTACCTGACCTCCTTCTTTGAGAAGGTAACATATTTTTTAGACAAAGGAAACACAGTGGATCTAATTTACCTCGATTTCAATAAGGCATTTGATACAGTTCACATGGGGAATTATTAGTTAAATTGGAAAAGATGGGGATCAATATGAAACTTGAAAGCTGGATAAGGAACTGGTTAAAGGGGAGACTACAATGGGTCATACTGAAAGGTGAACTGTCAGGCTGGAGGGAGGTTACTAGTGGAGTATATCAGGGATCGGTTTGGGGACCAATCTTATTTAATCTTTTTATTACTGACCTTGGCACAAAAAGTGGGAGTGTACTAATAAAGTTTGCAGATGACACAAAGCTGGAGGTATTGCCAGTTCAGAGAAGGACTGGGGTATCATACAGGAAGACCTTGTAAACTGGAGTAATAGTAATAGGATGAAATTTAATAGTGAAAAGTGCAAGGTCATGCATTTAGGGATTAATAACAAGAATTTTTGTTTTAAGCTGGGGCCTCATCAGTTGGAAGTAACAGAGGAGGAGAAGGACCTCAGAGTATTAGTTGATCACAGGATGACTATGAGCCGCCAATGTGATATTGCTGTGAAAAAAGCTAATGCAGTCTTGGGATGCATCAAGCGAGGTATTTCCAGTAGAGATAAGGAGGTGTTAGTACCATTATACAAGGCACTCGTGAGCCCTCATCTGGAATATTGTGTGCAGTTCTGGTCTCCCATGTTTAAGAAGGATGAATTCAAACTGGTACAGGTACAGAGAAGGGCTACTAGGATGATCCGAGGAATGGAAAACCTGTCTTATGAAAGGAGACTCAAGGAACTTGGCTTGTTTAGCCTAACCAAAAGAAGGCTGAGAGGAGATATGATTGCTCTCTATAAATATATCAAGGGATAAATACGAGGGAGGGAGAGGAATTATTTCAGCTCAGTACCAATGTGAACACAAGAACAAATGGATATAAACTGGCCATCAGGAAGTTTTAGACTTGAAATTAGGCAAAGGTTTCTAACCATCCAAGGAGTGAAATTCTGGAACAGCCTTCCAAGGGGAGCAGGGGGGGCAAAAGACATGTCTGGCTTCAAGATTAAGTTTGACAAGTTTATGGAGGGATGGTACATCATTACCGGGGCCGGCTCTAGGATTTTTACCGCCCCAAGCAAAAAACTTTTTGGCCGCTCCCACTTTTTTTTCGTGCCCCCCTCCGCCCCTGGCTCTGCCCCTTCCCAACCCCTTCCCCAAATCCTCGGCCCCACCTCCTCCCCTGGGCGTGCCGCATTTTCCCCCCCCCGATTGCTTCCTGCAGCTCCCCCCCTGCAATCCCCCTCCCTAGCTCACTTCCACTCCGCCTGCTCCCCTGAACACGCTGCTGCTCCACTTCTCCCTCTCCCTCTCAGGCGAGGAAGAGGCAGCGCGTTCAGGGGAGCAGGCGGAGCGGAGGTGAGCAAGGGTAGGGGGAGCGTAGGAAGTAACGGGGGGGGGAGCGGAAGCGCTTCCCGCTCCAGCTCACCTCCGCTCCACCACCGCCGTCTCCCACAGTGTGCTGCCACACGGCTTCTCCTCCCTCCCTCCCAGGCTTGCCCCACAAAACCGCTGTTTCGCACGCTGCAAGTCTGGGAGGGATGGGGGAAGAAACGGAGCGGCGGCAGCGCACTCAGGGGAGCAGGCGGAGGCGGAGCGGAGGCGAGCTGGGGCAGCGGGGGCACATTTCTAGGGGCGGCATGGCCGGCGCCGGAATGCGGCCGCTAGAAATGTGCCGCTCCAAGCACCCGCTTGTTTTGCTGGTGCCTCGAGCCAGCCCTGATCATTGCAATGATCTGTGTCTGTACTGGGGGGCAAGAATGGTGCCTCCTTGAAAATCTTTTCGAAACACTGTAGAATCTACCATATAATAATATGGAATGAGAAGGCAAAATTGCTTTTGTACGTTTCAGTAGACTTCCTCTCTTTTGACCGTGAACTTTATTCTGCTTATAGTGATTTTCTCTCCTATGAAGATGTTTCATTGTGCTAATCTCCTTTGAATATATCAGCTATCACTTACTAGCTGGAGGATAAATGCTGCATTTGAAGCAGATGATCATCTCCCCCTCCTCCTTTGCTCCTGCTGATCAGAGGAAGAGAGCGAGGGCAAGTTGCCACTACTTTGTGGAAGAAGGGGGTAAATCCTTGGCTGCCAGTCTTGCATCTGGTCTGCAGTGAAAGTGGAGATACGGCTTCCACAGCTTCTGCCCACCACCATCCTCAGCCCCTGATAGCCTACCTGGCTTTACTTTCAGTGGTGCTATCTATATCTTTCAGATTGGTTTCAGCCCACATGTTCCCTTCTAATGTTGCAGTTGCAATGCTAGAACACACACTAAAGATATTTTAATAGCAGCAAATTGTGTTATCTTTAAAAAGTGATGTCCCTTTAAACTGTCTCTTTCATGGCCTAATTAAAAATTGGTGCATGCCTTGATTTCGCATTTTCTTTTATTCAACCATTGTTCATTTCCAAGTACATCATGACTTGGAGGACACAGCTGTGCAAGGATGTAAAGGGGAAACTACCCAGTTAATGACCCTCCCCCAGAAATATGTGGACAATACACAGCCACTCATTCCCCTCCCAAAGCAGGTGGGTAGAGCGTGAGCAAGGAATGAGCGATGCCTTCAGTTTTACCTTTGTTGCTGGCCACCACAGATGAGCTGACGGAGGGAGTGTCATAATTCATTACTGGTACTGGTAACAGGCTGTTAGTAGGCCCAAGGAGAAAGCAGGGAGGGAATTGTGTCTCAGAGGGGCATCCCTAGTCACCCCCTGCTCAGGGCTATGCCTAAACGCAAAATCTAGCCCTGAATCTAAAAATGATGGAGAAGATTCAGCCTTCAGCTAGGCTATACCTCCAGTGAGGAGAGGCAACCTCATACATTGGAGATAACCTTAATTTTAAATGTTATAAATTATAAAGAAATGTGGCAGGAACAATAACATAATAGCAAGAATAGACTAATAATGATCTGGATGATGGGAATGGATTGCACCCTCAGCAAGTTCACACATGACACTAAGCTGGAGGGAGAGGTAGATACGCTGGATGGTAGGGATAGGGTCCAGAGTGACCTAGACAAATTGGAGGACTGGGCCAAAAGAAACCTGATGAGGTTCAACAAGAACAAGTGCAGAGTCCTGCACTTAGGACGGGAGAATCCCCAGGCACTGCTACAGGCTGGGGACCGACTGGCTAAGTGGCAGTTCTGCAGAAAAGGACCTGGGGTGACAGTGGCCAAGAAGATGGATATGAGTCAACAGTTTGTCCTTGTTGCCAAGAAGGCTAACGGCATATTGGGCTGCACTAGTAGGAGCATTGCCAGCAGATCGAGGGAAGTGATTATTCCCCTCTATTTGGCACTGGTGAGGCCACATCTGGAATTTTGGGTCCCCCACTAGAGAAAGGATGTGGACAAATTGGAGAGAGTCCAGCGGAGGGCAATGAAAATGATTAGGGGGCTGGGGCACATAACTTATGAGGAGAGGCTGAGGGAACTAGGCTTATTTAGTCTGCAGAAGAGAAGGGTTAAGGAGGATTTGATAGCAGCCTTCAGCTACCGAAGTGAGGTTCCAAAGGGGATGGAGCTAGGCTGTTCTCAGTGGTGGCAGATGACAGAACAAGGAGCAATGGTCTCAAATTGCAGTGCAGGAGGTCTAGGTTGGATATTAGAAAAAACTTTTTCACTAGGAGGGTGGTGCAGCACTAGAATGGCTTACCTAGGGAGGTGGTGGAATCTCCTTCCTTAGAGGTTTTTAAGGCCTGGCTTGACAAAGCCCTGGCTGGAATGATTTAGCTGGGGTTGGTCCTGCTTTGAGCAGGGGGTTGGACTAGATGACCCCCTGAGGTCATTTCCAACCCTAATTTTCTATGATTCTGTGATTCTTATACAATATAAAGTAACATGAAATACTTAGGAAAATAATAAACTGTAAATTACCATCACAATAAAATGTTTGTTTTTTAACAATACGCTGTGTCACCCCAAGAAAGAAGGAATCAATTCCACCTCGCCCTGGCTGCAGAGTCCAGCTTCACCCTGGCTATCCTGCCATTGCCTCTCTCCTGCTTGTGATGCTCCTTTGCTTTGACACTGCAGTGGCAACACCCCTTTCCAATAGGTCCAACTATGAATGGTAGCACGTCACCCAAAGAGCCACACCCGTTCCCCAGGCACTCAAAGTGTATTCCCTCTCTCAGGGATCAACCTCACCAGTCACATGCTCTGTGCCCCTCACAGCCAATCTCTTTGCACATGCCCCTCATGGGCCAGGTTCCTCTAGCACAGCTTCCACTGGCCATTCGCCTTTCCACCCCAGCACCACCACTTTTTGCCTCGTTCTTCTCTAACCACCTTCCAACTGCCACAGCTCGAGCTGCCCTCTCGTTGACTGTCTCTCTTGCCAGGACATCATTCGATGCTGCTGCATCACGTGCTAATATCAGGGCCAGGGTTACTACAATGACTCTTCTTCATGTACAGTATTCAGATTCTGTTTGCAACTTCACAGCCTTGCTTATCTGCATTGTTAGAATGTTCCTCACTTGTGAAACCCTGTTAGTGGTTTGCAAACACAGGTTGCTATGCGTCTGTGGGCTAAAGGAAATCGTTTCCATAAAATATTAGTTCATCAGAAACATAAGGCACTAAGAGGCAACTAGAGCTTTCAATTTAGTGCACATATCTGCAAAATTAAATAAATACAATCAGAGGAGAGACTGCAATTTTTCTTTTTCTTTTTTACTTTTTGCATATCTATATATCAGATGGTATTTTCACAAAACTCCGATTTGCTAATTACCTGAAAAAATATAATCTGGGTATTAATGAATGAAAGCCAAAAATTAATTACCATAAATACCTAGCAAGTGTGGGTCATGTGCTGCCACATTATCAGTTAGCACCACTCATGTGAAGGTTCGGAGGAAATAAAAGGAGAGTAGTTTCTTCAGGTATGTTGGCAACAAGAAGAAAGCCAAGGAAAGTGTGGGTCCCTTAATGAATGAGGGAGGCAACCTAGTGATAGAGGATGTGGAAAAAGCTAATGTACTCAATGCTTTTTTTGCCTCTGTCTTCACGAACAAGGTCAGCTCCCAGACTGCTGCGCTGGGCATCACAACATGGGGAATAGATGGCCAGCCCTCTGAGGAGAAAGAGGTGGTTAGGGACCATTTAGAAAAGCTAGACGTGCACAAGTCCATGGGGCCGGACGAGTTGCATCCGAGAGTGCTAAAGGAATTGGCGGCTGTGATTGCAGAGCCATTGGCCATTTTCTTTGAAAAGTTGTGGCGAACGGGGGAAGTCCCGGATGACTGGAAAAAGGATAATGTAGTGCCAATCTTTAAAAAAGGGAAGAAGGAGGATTCTGGGAACTACAGGCCAGTCAGCCTCACCTCAGTCCCCGGAAAAATCATGGAGCAGGTCCTCAAAGAATCAATCCTGAAGCACTTACATGAGAGGAAAGTGATCAGGAACAGTCAGCATGGATTCACCAAGGGAAGGTCATGCCTGACTAATCTAATCGCCTTCTATGATGAGATTACTGGTTCTGTGGATGAAGGGAAAGCAGTGGATGTATTGTTTCTTGACTTTAGCAAAGCTTTTGACACAGTCTCCCACAGTATTCTTGTCAGCAAGTTAAAGAAGTATGGGCTGAATGAATGCACTATAAGGTGGGTAGAAAGTTGGCTAGATTGTCGGGCTCAACGGGTAGTGATCAATGGCTCCATGTCTAGTTGGCAGCTGGTGTCAAGTGGAGTGCCCCAGGGGTTGGTCCTGGGGCTGGTTTTGTTCAATATCTTCATAAATGATCTGGAGGATGGTGTGGATTGCACTCTCAGCAAATTTGCGGATGATACTAAACTGGAAGGAGTGGTAGATACGCTGGAGGGCAGGGATAGGATACAGAGGGACCTAGACAAATTGGAGGATTGGCCCAAAAGAAATCTGATGAGGTTCAATAAGGATAAGTGCAAGGTCCTGCACTTAGGACGGAAGAACCCAATGCACCGCTACAGACTAGGGACCGAATGGCTAGGCAGCAGTTCTGCGGAAAAGGACCTAGGGGTGACAGTGGACGAGTAGCTGGATATGAGTCAGCAGTGTGCCCTTGTTGCCAAGAAGGCCAATGGCATTTTGGGATGTATAAGTAGGGGCATAGCGAGCAGATCGAAGGACGTGATCGTCCCCCTCTATTCGACATTGGTGAGGCCTCATCTGGAGTACTGTGTCCAGTTTTGGCCCCACACTCCAAGAAGGATGTGGATAAATTGGAGAGAGTCCAGCGAAGGGCAACAAAAATGATTAGGGGTCTGGAACACATGACTTATGAGGAGAGGCTGAGGGAGCTGGGATTGTTTAGCCTGCAGAAGAGAAGAATGAGGGGGGATTTGATAGCTGCTTTCAACTACCTGAGAGGTGGTTCCAGAGAGGATGGTTCTAGACTATTCTCAGTGGTAGAAGAGGACAGGACAAGGAGTAATGGTCTCAAGTTGCAGTGGGGGAGGTTTAGGTTGGATATTAGGAAAAACTTTTTCACTAGGAGGGTGGTGAAACACTGGAATGCGTTACCTAGGGAGGTGATAGAATCTCCTTCCTTAGAAGTTTTTAACGTCAGGCTTGACAAAGCCCTGGCTGGGATGATTTAATTGGTGATTGGTCCTGCTTTGAGCAGGGGGTTGGACTAGATGACCTCCTGAGGTCCCTTCCAACCCTGATATTCTATGATTCTAGTCTGATTGACTTTCTCTAATGATCCCCCTCCTAATCTAAACAGCACTGCAGATAGATCTATAGTGAAGGCTGGTATCTCTCTGGTATACAAGTGTTTGATTATATACTTGCTAACCAGCCAGCAATAGCCAGTTTTGGAAGGTTGTGAAGGAAGGCGAGGCGAACGAGCAAACTGTTTTTAAATTAAAAGAAAGTGTCCAGTGGCATTTATCCTTCTACGCAATTGGCTCAGTATTTTCCTCACCCTGACTGAATCATTATCAGGCTGAGTCCCAGGCAGAAAAATCTCTAGGCTGGCAGTAATATCATAATGCTGATTGCAAAGTTGCTTTTTATCCCTACAATTGTACTTAGGACTTAAACATTTTATCCAGCGTGGGTGGTGTGGAAGGAGAAAGTTGGTTCTTGGTCTTGTCCAGCAGTGTCACTAATTTTTTTTCAGTTTTTGTTCTGCTGAGCCATATCTCTGTGTCACTAGACACAGTGCAAGTGATGATTACATAGTTTTATTTATCTCACATTGCGAGTGTCCTTGGGATTTATAGACAAGTAAGATGACAAGGCTTCTGCCCTGAAAAACTAACAAACGTACTTATCTATGGTCTTGTCTATACTAGAGAGGTGTAGTGCTTTAACGAATGTGAACACAGTTATATCAGTATCAAGGTACTTTATTCTGGTCTAGTTATTCTTAAATGGGAAAAGAAATAATCTATACCACCTTTACATTAATGTAATTATGTCCACGTTAGGAGTATTGTACCAATATACCGTTTAAAATATTCCACCCTTGACCAACCTATTATTATACTAGTAAAAACCTGTGTGTAGACCAGGCCTAGGTTCATGTTACAGAACTTTCAGGGCCTATGGGAGTGAACTTTCTTACAATAACTACAGCTATTTTGTATTCTGTTATTTTAAAGCTTTTCTTCCAAACTGTTAGTTCAGGACTTTGGATCTCCAACTTCCTCTCTTAATCTGCAACACCTCATTTCCTAATCCTTGAGGGCATCTTTCCCCAGTGGCAATCGCATTCAATTTGTGATGTTATACCAAAGCCATGCTTTCTGGGGAGTTCTACTCAAAAGCCATGCTTTCGGGGGAGGGGGGGTGGTTCTGCTTCAGAGACACTGCAGAAAGCATTCGCAAAAAGAAAAGGAGTACTTGTGGCACCTTAGCGACTAACCAATTTATTTGAGCATAAGCTTTCGTGAGCTACAGCTCACTTCATCGGATGAATACTGTGGAAAGTGTAGAATATCTTTTTATGTACACAAAAAGCATGAAAAAATACCTCCTCCCACCCCACTCTCCTGCTGGTAATAGCTTATCTAAAATGATCACTCTCCTTACAATGTGTATGATAATCAAGAAAGCATTGCTATCTAACACAGTGAAAGTACTAGATTTTGTGTGATTTGGAGACAACAAATGGCCCCTGTAGAATTTCCCAGACTTATTGACACCTTGAACTGGATTTCGCTCAAGGGCAGAAGATCATACATACCCTTATATTCTGATAGCAGAGGTTGAGTTTACTAACTTGTTTGTGCTGGGTCATCCAGTAGATGTCATTTACTCAAGACAACCCATGATTGTTGTGTTGTTACAAGTCTTTATTTGTACATTACTTATTGTCTTGTGTCCAGAGGTTGAAGTGCATTTTCACACAATACCAATACACTGATATGAAAACATGAAAAGGATAAATAAGCAGCTAAAATAAATACCAGACTATCTTTTCCAGTTCACTTGTCCTGACTGCATCAGGGACTGACAGTTGCCAGCCATCTAGGGGGTTTTGTTCATTTGTTTGTTTCATTTTAAATGCTACATCCTGTGTTAGCAGCATAAAATACATCAATTTCCCTGCCCCTAGATATGTGCCAAATATATCTGTGGTATAAAAGGCACAACTCACTAGATTCATAATTACTGAATCAGTAATAGTTGAGCCTGCTTATATGAGGGCTGAACTTTCCTGAATGCTTTTTACAATGTCATTAAAGTTTTCCCTGGTGGTCAGACAGTTGATCTTTGATATTACTGTACCTGAGAAAGCAGTACTAGTTACTTTTGGTTTTGAACTCTTGACCTACTTATTGGCAGGCAGTTAGCATCTTGGAAAAGCCAGAAGAAACGAGACATTTGTAAGAGGCATAATCTAATTATCTGAGTCCAAAATGAGGCCCCAGGAACTACTTCATTCTATTCCTGGCTTTGCCCTGACTCCCTCTCTGGCTTTGGACAAGTCACTCAGCTGTTTAATGCCTAGATTTTTTTTTTTAATCTGAAAAGGTGAGGATAATTTTAAATTAGCGGGCTAGTGAAGCTGGGTGTTGGAAGGGGGTATTCTTAAGTAGTGGAGGTAGGGAGAAGCAGTGCAGGAGGGCAGAGCTGTGGCAGGGAGTGGAGGAGAGCTCTTGCCTACTGAGGGAAATGGGGGAGAGGCACCCATAGCTGAGGTGAAAAAGAAGGGATGCAGCCTCAGCAACTGGAGCTGGTGCTGGAGAAATGGACACCATAGAATGGAAGCAGCCTGGGAGCAGGAAGTGCAGCCCAGTAAGAGCTAGAGGAAAGTGCAGAAGGGAAGTCCAAACAAGGACTTCAACTACTCAGACATCTGTTGGCGAAAATAACACGGCAGTGCACAGATTATCCAACGAGTTCTTGGAATGTATTGGAGACATTTTTTTATTTCAGAAGGTGGAGAATGCTACTAGGGGAGATACTGTTCTAGATTTGATTTTGACAAATAGGGTGGCACTGGCTGAGAATTTAAAAATGGCAGACAGCTTGAGTAACAGTGATCATGAAATGGTAGCGTTCATGATTCTAAGGAATGGTAGGAAGGAGAACAGGAAAATAAAGACAATGGATTTCAAGAAGGCAGACTTTAGCAAACTCGGGGAGTTGGTGGGTAAGATCCCATGGGAAGCAAGTCTAAGGGGAAAAACAATTGAAGACAGTTGACAGTTTTTCAGTTGGACAGATTGGATGTCTAACGTAGTGAATGCCAGTAAAAATTAGGTGGGATCAGAAGACGCTAAAATAGGGAAAGAAAAAGTTAAAAGTTACTTAGACAAATTAGATGTCTTCAAGTCACCAGGGCCTGATGAAATACATCCTAGAATACTCAAGGAGCTGATTGAGGAGATATCTGAGCCATTAGTGATTATCTTTGAAAAGTCATGGAAGACGGGAGAGATTCCAGAAGACTGGAAAAGGACAAATATAGTGCTAATCTATAAAAAGGGAAATAAGGACAACCCAGGGAATTACAGACCAGTCAGTTTAACTTCGGTACCCAGAAAGATATGGAGCAAATAATTAAGCAATCAATTTGCAAACATCTAGAAGGTGATAAGTGACAGTCAGCATGGATTTGTCAAGAACAAATCATGTCAAACCAACATGACAGCTTTCTTTGACAGGGGAACAAGCCTTGGGGATATGGGGGGAAGCAGTAAATGTGGTATATCTTGACTTTAGTAAGGGCTTTGATACTGTCTCACATGACCTTCTCATAAACTAACTAGGGAAATCCAACCTAGATGGAGCTACTATAAGGTGGGTGCAAAACTGGTTGGAAAACTGTTCCCAGAGAGTAGTTATCAGTGGCTCACAGTCATGCTGGAAGGGCATAACGAGTGGGGTCCTGCAGGGATCAGTTCTGGGTCCGGTTTTGTTCAATAGCTTCATCAATTATTTAGATATTGGCATAGAGAGTACACTTATAAAGTTTGCAGATGATACCAAGCTGGGAGGGGTTGCAAGTGCTTTGGAGGATAGGATTAAAATTCAAAATGTTCTGGACAAACTGGAGAAATGGTCTGAAGTAAATAGGATGACATTCAGTAAGGACAAATGCGAAGTACTCCATTTAGGAAGGAACAATCAGTTGCACATATACAAAATGGTAAATGACGACCTAGGAAGGAGTACTGAAGAAAGGGATCTGGGGGTCATAGTTGACCACAAGCTAAATATGAGTCAACAATGTAACACTGTTGCAAAAAAAGCGAACATCATTCTGGGATGTATTAGCCAGAGTGTTGTAAGCAAGGTACGAGAAGTAACTGTTCCGCTCTACTCCGCACTGATTAGGCCTCAACTGGAGTATTGTTCAGAAAGGATGTGGACAAATTGGAGAGAGTCCACATGATTAAGAATGATTAAAGGTCTAGAAAACATGACCTATGAGGGAAGATTGAAAAAATTGGATTTGTTTAGTCTGGAAAAGAGAAGACCAAGGGGGAAAAACCTTTTACATACTTGAAAACTGTTATCAAGGAGGAGGGAGATAAATTGTTTTTCTTAACCTCTGAGGATAGGACAAGAAGCAGTGGGCTTAAGTTGCAGCAAGCGAGGTTTAACATTTAGGTTGGACATTAGGAAAAACTTCCTAACTGTCAGAGTGGTTAAGCACTGGAATAAATTGCCTAGGGAGGTTGTGGAATCTCCATCATTGGAGATTTTTCAGAGCAGGTTTGACAAACACCTGTCAGGAATAGTCTAGATAATACTTAGTCCTGCCATGAGTGCAGGGGACTGGACTAGATGACCTCTTGACGTCCCTTCCAACCCTATGATTCTAAGTATGGAACTGGTGAGATGACCCTAGTGGGACAAAGGAGCTTAAGTAGCAGGATGGTGTTGGGTAGATCCCAAGTTCATATGCAATATTGTTGTAGCTGTGTCAATCCCAGGATATTAGAGAGACAAGGTGGGTGAGGTAATATCTTTACTGGACCAACTTCTGATCGTGAAAGACAAGCTTCTGCTAAATGTTGGTTTTATTCTGAGAACATAACGGCCATACTGGGTCAGACCAAAGGTCCATCTAGTCCAGTATTCTGTCTCTGACAGTAGCCAGTGCCAGGTGCCCAAGAGGGAATGAACAGAACAGATAATGATCAACTGATCCATCCCCTGTTGCCCATTTCCAGCTTCTAGCTGACAGAGGCTATTGACACTATCCCTGACCATCCTGGCTAATAGCAATTGGTAGACCTATCCTCCATGAATTTATTTAGTTCTTTTATGAATCCTGTTATAGTCTTGGCCTTCACCATATCCTCTGGCAAACAATTCCACAGGTTGACTGTGCGTTCTTGGTACCACTGGGTAGAATTATTCTGCTCTAATAGAATTGTTTAATATCACTTACTTTAAAAATAATAAGATTGTAAGATTTTAGCTAAGGCAGTTCCAGTATTACTAATTGCATAGAATGTATATCCTTAATCTCCCTTATGTGTGCAGTATACGCTTCTAAAAATAAAGGGGAGAAGAAAAGATGGGAAGTAAGGGAGAAAACTGGGTAGGACGGAATTAAAGAAAAGATGGAAAAACCTCCATATCCCTTCTCTATTCTCTTTCATCTGTCACTCAAGTTTAAAAATAAAGTCTTCTAGGGTTCCATTCCTTAGATAATAGGGAGAGGGGTATTAAAGAAAACCTAAAGTAGTTTCAAGTGCCTCTTCCATAACTTTTTCTACGGTCCCGTTCCACTCATGCTGAGCTGCCTATGCCAGAAGCAGTATTTCAGATGACTGACAAGAGGGACGGTTCAATTTGGGAATAGAGTCAAACTAGTTATTTTATATGATATAGTTCTCCCATCCCTAATCCCTACAACTATGGCTCTAATCTTTTAGTGTTTTCAAAATTTATGCCTGTGAAGTGAGGGTGGCCTCTCCACCTTGACATATTTGCAAAGCATTTATCCACTAGTAGCTGCTGTTAACACTAACCCGTCTTACATTGCCTCCGGGCAGACATACCTCCATTCAAGAGAAACATGAACTTAATCAGTTACATACTCTGGTAGTTTTGACCTATGGTACCTTACTAAAATGTAGTCTTGGGAAAATGGAATTTCCCAAATTAAAAACCCTCCTTCCTAATGTACTTCTTTCTGGCATACTTTGGTTTCCTGGGAATGATAATTATCTCAACCTCTTGTTTCTTGCACAAATATGTCCATTCTCCGTAATGTGCTGAAATTATATGCAATATGTGTTCCTTGTTTCAGAACCATATTCCTTTGGCTTCAGATTTGAATCTGAAGTTCTTTGTGCATAATGTTTCCCAAGCAGCACTGATACATGATGAGTGAACCACAAGTCGTATACCATCACTGTGTACATGTGGATACAATGTACGTCGAGATGGTTTACAGCCATGACTGTATGTGCATGGCGGTGCATCAACCCTCTGAAAAGCACCTCTTCTGTAGACTTGCAGAGGGTACGACAGCCTAGTTAATGTCCTAGCTTGTCTTTTGAAATCCTGTGTACTTCTTTAGCTAGCTCTAGATGTTTCATGCACTATCATCTGACGGATGTTTTTTCCTTTTGGTATTTTAACACAAGGCAAGAGTGATTTTGGGGGAGTGGTCTGCTGTGCAATAATATATTATGGGCCAGATTTCAAGGGAGCTCAGCAGACAAGGGTAGATCACAGAGTCAGTAGCTACAGCTATCAGTGGAGAGATGGCATCCTGGAGAGTAGGACTGCTTGGGAATCTTTCTGAGAAAATGTTTTTTCATAAGAAAAATACTGATTCATCGAAGCCCAAACTTTTCCTGGAAACTTGCTTGTTTTGACTAAACTTTCCTTGGGAGAGTTTCTCAGGTCCAGGATAGAATTGAGAGAACGGGAGTGGGCACGTGGGAGACCAGGTTCAAGTCTCTCCTCTGAATCATTGAGAGAAGGGACTTGAACTTGGGTCTTCCACATCCCATGTAAGTGTCGTAACCACTAGCCTATTAGCTGTTCAGGGGATGTGTCTCTCTCTCCCTCCATTTTCTGTGAAAAAAATTCAAAAGGTCTTGTTGTTGTTCTGCATCCAAACAAAAACAAGTGTTGAAATCTCAAAATTTTTGGTGAAATGGAATTCCTTTTATTCCAGGCAGCCCTAAATGGGAGCAGGAAAGGAGCAAAATTGAACATGAGACTCAGCTAGGGAGAAGGACTAAGAGTCAGCTGTGGAGATTTTTTTTCCCCAGAACAAGAACAACGATGATAGTGATATAAGCAACCTTTCTTGTAGCTTGTTACCTGTTTTGCTCGCACTCATTCTCAATCATTGTGAAGCTTCAGATGTGTCTCCACAGATGACCGCTTTGACTAACATTTTCTCCTTCGGGCCTGCCTCAGTTTCACAATGAAGATTATTATTTTCCTCAGGTTTCTTCTCAGCAAAGCATAGTTTTGCAAAATTATTTTCTTACCTTCAGTTTTCATAATTTTTTCAAAATAGCTGGAATTGCTTTGAAAAAGCGATTTCTGTGATTTTACAACAACTGTGATTTTACACCACAGCACTTACGTTTAAACAATCTGCTGTTTTGCTGAATATCTTGGAGTTGATGGGGTTTTGTTTATTTGTTGAACTTTTACAAATCATCTAAACCAATTTTCACTTTCAATACCTACACCAATACTTACATGTAATAGTGCTCTCAGGCATACACATATGAATTGGACCATCAAGCTTGAACTCCTGTTCTCTTTGCAGTTTGTCTGTGATTTGCTTTATATTTAACTCTTAATGCTATTCGATCAATTATGTAAGATCTCTGTAGTTGCTTATCTATGAAATGAGCACATCAGATGTCACTTCTTATTACTGTGTTTAAATAATATTCCTCATATAGCTCATTCTCCTTTTGAAGAGAAGTATGCATCAAACTTTTGCAAACTATTTTGCCAATTTTGTCTTCCTCCGGGTCAATATCAGTTGCTTGTGATTCTGCAGTTGTAAGCAGCGATATTGCTCTTTATCTAGCTTTTCAGTTGCATCAACTGCTGTAATATAGAGAAGAAAAGTCTGTTTGAAAGTTTTCCAATTACCGTTCATACTTCCTACCATGCGCAGTGAATGTGGAGGCTTGATTAATTCATCTTAGTTTGAAGTCTTATCTCTCCTTCAGTTGCACGTTTGAAAATGCCTTTTCTTTCATTCTTCTGGATTTCACTTAACATTCATGGCACCATACAAAGATCAGTAATTTTTTTCTCAACTAGAGAGCAACAGGGAGACTTTGTGCTTTTCCTTTATTCATAACAGGAAGGAGATCATCCTGTAACAGTAACTATGTGCAACATATCATTGGAAAGCTATCAGTACAATTCAGTAACTTTCTCCCAGGGCATCAGGGTTCACACACACGTAGAATTTTGGTAACTGAAAGCGGGTAGGCAGTAAAGCTGGTTGAAAAAAGTCACAAAAACTTTCCTTCAAAATTTGTCCTTTGTTTTGGGTATTTTTTTTTTTTTAAAAAAGGTAATTCTTTTTTTTTCCCCAGCCAGCTGTAGCAGGTTGCGCAGGGCTCTTACTGGGAGGGGAAAAAAATATGTGCTTCCTTTCCCTCTCCTGCCAATGCATCCTCACTTACTCTGACTTTCCCAAGCCACCTGGGCCCTTTCCCTCCCACACATTCTCCAGCCATACTCCTTCCTTGCCTAGCCAAGCAGCCAGCCACCATCCCTTCCTGTGACCCAAGCCTTCTGTCCTCTCTCTTTTGCCAGTCATACTTCCTCCTTTTTCATGACACCACCCTCCATCCTTTCCTGTTTACTTCAAGTTCCTCCCCTTTACCTTAGGACTGGAGGGTCTAACTGTCTTTGCTGGGCCTTAGTGATGCTGCACTACTTACAGCCAGTTTCCTATTTAATGGCACTAATTCCGGGCAGTATGGAGGATTTATAACCATTCTGTGCTTCCTGGGGTACTGTAGGATTATTTATTAGCATTGTTATTAATTTAGCTTTCAGGATTTGTTATGCTCTGTGCTGTCTCAGGCTCCAATAACAAGGCAATCCTTTACTCAAAGAGCTTACATTCTAAATGACAAATACAGCAGCACAAAACATGCTGGAAAAACTAGAGGAAGGAGTTGCCATATATTATGGGTTCGTTTTTAATTATTTTAAAATGTTTTGATTTTAATTGTAGGCTTCATAGATGATGTGAAGCTTTAGAGGGGATTCGAATGAAGAGAGGCTACGGGCCTGTTGCACTGGCACTGGGAGGGAAGAAAGTGCAAAGAAGACAGCAGTGGGAGAAAGAAACCGTGGAGGCCTCATATCTGGCATCACTGGGAGGGAAAAAAAGAGGTTGAGGGGAATGCAGCAGGGCACAACATCCAACAGTTTGCCAGGGCAGGGTTTTGAAGATGAGGACTAGAAGTTAAAAGTTTTTGCAGTGAGCAAGGGGAAGCCAGTGCAATGATTCAGCAGAGGATAGTGGCACACTGTGATTGGTGGGGAGAATGCACATTTTAGCTGTGAAATGGATATTGAGGAAACCAGAGAGGACTAGGAAGAGGATACAGTACTGAAGGGGGGAGATGACAAGGGTATGGACAACTGATATCTCCATACAATCGGAAACAAAGGATCAGACTTTTTAAATGTTGTGGAGAAGGAAGTGGCAAGAGCCTGGATGCTCATATGAGGAGAAGGAAGGGAAGTGTCAGCAATGACACAAAGACTGCAAGCCTTAGAGAATGGGAGGATGGTGGACAAAAGAGAGAAATAAGAAGCTCAGCTGAGCCTGAACTGGAGATAGGCTATCCAGGTAAAGTGTAGGAGAGAAAGGTACACCTGCAAACTAAATAGGGTAGAGCAGGAAAGGACTGGTTTTAAGTGATAAATTTGGGAATTGTCAGCGTAGGGCAGAAACTATGGAAGCTGTTTGAGTCTCCCAGGAGTAAGGAGAAGAGGAGGGAGTGAAGGACAGAAACATGTGGGACTTCTACAGAGGAGGTAAGGAAGGGAGAATAATCTATCAACAAAGATGCTGTGAAAAGAGTGCTAATGAAGGGACAGGGCCACAAAAGTCAGAGGAGGACAATGAAAGAGATGTCAGCCACAAGCAGTATCTTTGGGGGACCACATTGTATTAAGGGTATGAACGGTTTATGTATGCAACTCAAGGCGGGCGGGTGCAGAGTCAGGAGGTTTGCCATAGGTGAATCACTCAAATTGTAAACACCTCCAGAGAGATACCACCCTTGGGGAGTCTTGCATATGCTGGTTCAAACTGGACTTCTTAGAGACCAACAAATAACTACAGGGCTTTTGGCATAAAAAGGTTGTGTTTAAACTGACCTCAGGGCCGTCTTTCTGATCCAGCAAATGGACAGGACCTTCTGTCCAAATGATCATTTGTGGAAGGAAAAGACTTGGGCCTGCTAAGGCCCCACAAGACTGATGGGGTAAGACTCTGGTAAGCTTTTAGCATGCATACAGGAACTTCTGTTGTTTTTATATGCATTTTCTCTTAAATGCTTTTAGCTGAAGAATAAATATGCTTGCTTGGAAATAGGTGTGTGGTAACTTCTAACTGCTGGCAATATACTGTTCATAGAGCTCTGAGAGAAAGCAAAGCACAGATGCTGGCCTTCAGGCAGTATGGCTTGCTGAGGATATCCTAGTGTAAGGCAGGGAGTTCAGCAGCCTGAAAACCTCTGGTCAGGGGAGGGGGGAGAGAAAGAGAGAGATGCAGATCTCCACCCCAGAGAAGTGGGAGCTGCAAAACTTAAGTGGGTACCCTCGAGAGACCATGGAGGGGGGACATAAGCGCTCTTTCCTTGAATCTGTGACAACAGGGTACAAAATTCAGGGGAGGACGGTATGTTGAGGAAGAAGAGGGAGGGTGATCAACATTACCAAAAACAACAGGAAGGTCAAGATAGAGACCCTGAGACATAGTAGAGCTAGGAAGAGTTGTCTGAGACTTTGGTGAATGCAGTTTAAGCAGAGTGGGAAAGGTGAAAGCTGGATTGGTATGGATCCCAGACTGAGTTAAAGGAGAGTAAATTGATACCGTTGTAAACAATCAATAGTCAAAGACAAGTAGAATGGTCAGCTTTGAGTCTTTTGAAAAAGAGGGACACTAGGGCATTTTTGAGGGGGAAAGAGGTTGACCATAATTATATGCCTTATGAATTTTTACTGAGGCATTGAGCTACTATGTATGCATATTTAAATCAGGAGACTGGCAACGAGTGATGCAGTATAAACAGGGTCTAGAAGAGATGATGTCTAGACTATGGGAGTTGCAGGCAAGGATTCCCACAGAAGGCAACTGAGAAGAGGAAATGCTACGGGGGGAGGGGAAGTTGTAGGCTGGCATGAAGTTGGGGTAGGCTGGCCAGCCAGCTGGCCAATTAAATTGAATCTGGGACAAAATTGGCCTCAATAATATCAGCCAGGAAACCTGTACTGTTCCTAAAAAACAGAACAATCCTGGTAAAGTGCATAGTCAGTTCACCCTAGATATACAACTGATATGGTATTGTGGAATAGATATTGGACTTGACTTGAACTTTCTTGGCTGTAAATGCAATCACCTTGGACATTCCTATTAAGTAGTAATATAGACTAGATGGCCTCTTGAACTCCCTTCCAGCCCTACATTTCTCTGCTTCTGCATGCAGATGGTATTTTGTCCTTGTTTTACCACAAGAAATGCCTATTTACTGTGCCCAGAATCCTCTGAAGGAAGTTTTGAGAGTGGAATGTTAGCTCCACGCCTCATGTTCTGTTTTTTCTTACCAAAATTCCACAAGACTGCAAGATATTACCTTGCAATAGGAAATCCCATCAAAGTTCACCATTAGTCATTTTAGAGATTGTCCACTGAAAGGAGTATGCATGTTTGGCTAGGGCTGGAAGTTTAGCCAGGTTGGCATTCTCCAGTGGTCAGGTACTTAGTATGAAGCTATAACCCCCATCTCCAGAAAATCTAAAACATTGTGTGCTCTGTTTAGTTTGCTTGGTTATTGCAGCTGACAGTTTCATCTGTCAAAATTTCAGAGCAGTACCTACATTACTTATACACAGTTAGGTGATGTCAGTACCCTGTTTAACTCACTTTCCTGAATTATTTAGTTTGAGATTGACACACAGACAGATCAATCAGTCTGATTGTAGAGTTTTATACCACTGGCCGTTGTCACGGCTGCAAAACTTCTGCACCTCTGACCCCCTTCTCTGACCACTCATTGCACCACTCTCTAGCATGAGGCCTAGTGCTTTGACCTCCCTGGAGTAGAAGCACACATTTCTCCCACTCTTAGATCAGGTGTTAGACTACAGCACTCTGTGGATGAACCAAGCTTACCCTCACCGGGTCATACTGGACTTGGTACCTGCAGCTCTTCCCTTGGGAAACTTTTGGCCAGCATTGAATAGTGACCACAAACTGCCTTCTTAAAACAAAGTATTGTTTAATCTTAACAGCAGAAACAAGGCAAAGTATAAAAGTAGAGGCTTTTAAAACAATAAACAGTCTATACACGTGCCGAAAGGTTGAGGCAGGCCTGTCTTACCCCAGATCATTGGCCTCTGGGGCTCAATCTGTTCCTCTACAGTCACTGTCTGCTCTGTCCTTGAGGACCTGTCTTTTTATCTTGCCAGAGTTCCTTGTTTCAGTATTCATGGGCTAACCCCCACTTACAACAGATGAACAGAAAGACCATATATAATATTCATCAGTTATTACAGATCACCTCCAAATCCTCCACACTCATTACCATGTTATCGGGGTGCCTGCCATTTATTCCAATAGCAATAACAAAGTCATTAGCAGACTTTGTGGAATCATAAGGTCTCTGTCATGTCTCCCTTTCAATGGTAAAAATTCTGCTTGGGGTGAGGATTTTGTTTTTGATTTTTTTTTAGATGTTATTAATTTCCTCTTTTTGTGTTGTGGCTGCAGTGCTTTATTTGGTACAAGAAGGTGGCAGTGTTATAAGCACCAGTCTTATAGCGTACAAGCTTTTTCAGCGAAGAAGATTTTGCAGCATTTCCTAAAGATGATCAGACTCTGGATTCGCTTGACCGCCTCTGGATGTTTGTTCCATTCCTATAGACATATTTTAGCATATACTTTGTGTGCTTGTGTGATCTGCTATGTCATCAGTCCATGATCATTTCACCTTACTCTTTGTACATGATTTTTTTAGATGGCCTAAAAAGGTGATTCTCTATGTCTAATATCTCGGATGTAAGTCATATGTATTGCATATTACCATGTAAATGAATACTAAGAAAGGCAAGATTTCTGCCAAGCTATTACATTCTATATTTTACCTTTTCCAAGTGCAAAAAATAAGAGTACTAGCTTGCAAGTTCATGTTTATCTATAAGGTTTGCCTGTTATGTTTTGATGTTTAGGAACTATGAACCAAAAGAACTGGGGGAAGAAATATCCGGCATGCAATGGTGCCAAACAATCTCCTATTAATATTGATGAAGATCTTACCCAAGTAAATGTAAATCTCAAAAAACTTAAATTCCAAGGTTGGGAAAAGGAAACTTCAGAAGACACTTTCATTCACAATACTGGCAAAACAGGTAAAATGTCCAGTTTCATGTTTTGAGTTAATTGGGGGTCATGAAAGTGAAATGTGGTGTATAGCTCAGGTTTTTTGATGATATTTTTCTTTTTCTTTTCTTTTCTTTCTTTTTTTTTGTTTTTAAGCCTTTGCATTTCTGATTTTAGCATTTAGGCAAAAGCCAGGTGGTGATAGCAGCCAAGCGTAATAGAAAGTCACTAAAATAAAGAAAACAAATGGAAATTATGTGCACGGTTAGAAATAGCCAAAGTAATCACATCATTAGTATCATCCAATAATGAGTACTTATTGAAGCTAAATAATAATTTAACATTTGCCACAAAATAATAATTACTAGTAGTAATGCCTGTTCTGGGAGATGCAATTAAGGTACAAAAATCATTTTTAATGTATCATGAATAATCAGCCAATCACCAGTAAGTAGTTCATAGGATTACTTAGTGTTTATTGAGCCAAGGTTGCTATTTGGATCTAGAGCTGTAGTGATCAAAAGCTGTTTGGCTATTGGAGAAGTGGGGGATGGTGGTCTTTTGTTTCAGGCACAGGATTTGGAGTAAGGACATTTTGGTTCTATTCTTGGCTCTGCCATATTCTTCCTGTATAATTCTGGACAAGTCATTTAACTCCCCTGTGCCTCCATTTCCCTATTTGTAAATTAGGCAATTAGTTCTTCCCTACCTTACAGGAATGTTCTGAGGATAAATTCTTGAATGCTCATGAAAGTGAACTGAGATCCTTCTCCGTTGTAGAAGTTCAAAGTATTTTAAAGGAGCAGCATGGCACTCCAGCCAAACCTCCGTCAGCTTTCTTCATGGCACTGCACTGAGGGAATTTATGAAACTGAGAATCCACTGCTGTTATGTGTGGCAAGAAGAGAGTACAGTACAGATCATCTAGTCCATCCCTCTGCCAGTGTAGGATAATTCTCCACAACATATCTGTGTTCAGCTCTTTTTCCAGTTTATTTATAATTCTCTGCAGAGACAGAGCTTCCACCACATCCTTTGGGAGACTATTCCACAACCTTGTATATCTCAGTCAGGAAATGCTTCCTGGTATCTAGCCTACATTTTCCTTTCCTTTGGCCACATCTACATGAAAAGTTAAAGTGCCTTAACCACATCCCATCCCCTACCCTGGGAGGATACTGTCATTCAGGAGTAAAGTGCCTTTAATCTGTTGTCACTTTATCCTCCTCCAAGGAGTGTCCCATGTCCTAGTGTAGACAAGCCCTAAGTGTTACCTCATTATTTCTAGTTAACCCCCTTCTACCATGCTCAGTAAATTCTCTCTCTCTCCCTCCCTCCTTCCCCATTTGTTTTATCAACACATCCACACTCCGGAAGGTCTATATCCTAGGATTGCAAAGAGAGGCCGTTAGGGTTTTGTTTTCTTTTCTTAGAAGGAGGTCTTCACTGGTAGGCCAGCTTTCTTGAGCTTTTGTTTAATGTAAGGCTATGACAGGTTTCAGATGGATTACAAAAGAATGGATTATGAGAGTGCATTAAAGTAATTCCGCTCCCCATATGTCTATTTTATTAATCAAAGTTTGAAATGAAGTAAAATACATTTCATTTTGTTATTAGCGGCTATAAATCTCCCAAATGGTTTTCTTTCTTAGCTGAATAATCCACATTCTGTCAAGCTGTTTATGAAATGTAAGGAGAACCAACATATGTTCACCTTTTAGCTAGTAATGTTGATGTATTTGAATTTGAAATGCACACACATGCTCATTGACCATTTTTTTTTCTCTTTAGTGGAAATTAACCTGACAAATGATTATTATGTCAGCGGAGGTGGCTTAGAAACAATATTTAAAGCAAGCAAGATAACTTTTCACTGGGGAAAATGCAATATATCATCAGATGGATCAGAACATAGTTTAGAAGGACAAAAATTTCCTCTTGAGGTAATGAATTGTAATAGACTCAATATTGTACAGTCCCGCAAATAATCAAGTTACTTGTTAAAGAATCATTTGATTAGGGTACATTGTGTGTATATAATCCTCCTTCAAATGCAAATGAGTAATATTTAAATTTTATGTTTGCGAATATGAATCAAGACCTGAGCCAAAGAACATGGAAGTTTTGCCACTGACTACAGTAGCCTCTGAATGAGGTCCTTACTGTACAGTTGTATTTAGTTTGCCATTCTGAAAATAAAGTGTGCATTTTCAAATTCAGATTTGCTCAGGAGAGATGAGCACACATCTTGGTATTAAATACAGGGTCTAATCCTGCAAACTGAATATAGGCACAATTGCCACAGATGATCAAATACCTGAGAGTTACAGGTTTCAGAGTAACAGCCGTGTTAGTCTGTATTCGCAAAAAGAAAAGGAGTACGTGTGGCACCTTAGAGACTAACCAATTTATTTGAGCATAAGCTTTCGTGAGCTACAGCTCACTTCATCGGATGCATACTGTGGAGAGTGTAGAAGATCTTTTTATATAGACACCAAGCTTGAAAAAATACCTCCTCCCACCCCACTCTCCTGCTGGTAATAGCTTATCTAAAGTGATCACTCTCCTTACAATGTGTATGATAATCAAGTTGGGCCATTTCCGAAAACCTGGATTTGTGCTGGAAATGGCCCAACTTGATTATCATACACATTGTAAGGAGAGTGATCACTTTAGATAAGCTATTACCAGCAGGAGAGTGGGGTGGGAGGAGGTATTTTTTCATGCTTGGTGTCTATATAAAAAGATCTTCTACACTTTCCACAGTATGCATCCGATGAAGTGAGCTGTAGCTAACGAAAGCTTATGCTCAAATAAATTGGTTAGTCTCTAAGGTGCCACAAGTACTCCTTTTCTTTCTGAGAGTTACAGTAAACTCCATGGACCCATTCATAGTCTATTATAATAAGTTACAAAACAGTATATATCTCTGAGGGGACAAATGGAGGGATGGGGTTGCTGGGGTCCTCTCTTCTCCCCAGTTCCATGGAGAACTGTTAGGCACAAACTTTCACTGTGGCCAGTGCAGTCCATTCAGTCTTCTTGACTTCATGACCCATTTGGACTTGCCATTCAAGCTCCTACCTTATCTTCCATCCTGCCAGGACATCAGGGAGCAGAGCCTCCTCTGAAAACATGGGAAGAGGGGTGGAGTCACAAACTCTGCCCCAAGGTAGGGAGCCAGGTTTTGGTTGTCCATGGAGCTACCCCTGTGGTGGAAGAGCGAGGGTATGAGGATTTAGAGCCTGACGCAAACATACAGCTCCAGCCGACTCCAGGCTGCAGGAGAGACCGGATCAAAGATTTGGTTGTATTACCAATACATCTCTACTTTTAGTTTGGGGTAGATACAGTGGGTGAAATCCTGTCCTCCTGAAGTTGATAGTTTTGCCATCAACTTCACCAAGTAAGTTTTCAGGCAATGGATGCAAGAACTACAGAAGAGGCATTTATTAAAATTAAAGTTTGTTACTGCTTCAAGATTTTTCTCAGAGTAGGAATATCTAAAATAAATAATTGTATTGTTTAAATTCTTTTAAAGATTTTTTTTCTATCATGTAATGTACACCTCTGAAAATTGAAGATCTAATCTTTATATTTACAGATGCAAATCTACTGCTATGATGCAGATCAGTATACAAATTTTGAGGAGGCAGTTAAAGGAAATGGGAAGTTAAGAGCTTTATCAATTTTATTTGAGGTAACCATTTTGTATATCTCTGGCATTAACTTTGCTTTGAAATATAGCAAATATCCAATCTGAAGCTAAATGGTTCTGGTATATATAGTAATCACATTAATATATATTTCTAATTTGTTTTGCACAAAAAACAATTGGGCAAATATGTTTGATTTCTCTTCTTTAAATCCTGTATTGTCTATTCAGTTAATGTATAACTTTCATTTTTTTATTAAACTCTGTTTTTAATAAAGTGTACAATTTCTCTTGAACAGGTTGGCCTGGAAGATAATATGGATTATAATGCAATCATCAAAGAAGTAGATAGTGTTAGCCGATTTGGTGAGTTTATCTTCTTGCTTGATTGGTTATTTGTTGGGCCAGATTCTGCTTTTGAAAGTGCATGCAAAACTTATTGAAGCTATTGGGAACCATGAACCTCCCAAAGCTGGGTTTGGT
Source organism: Eretmochelys imbricata (assembly GCF_965152235.1). Taxonomy (NCBI): domain Eukaryota; kingdom Metazoa; phylum Chordata; order Testudines; family Cheloniidae; genus Eretmochelys; species Eretmochelys imbricata. The sequence goes on from NC_135572.1 coordinate 316,834,327, forward strand.
CACTTTTGTTAAAACTAAAATAAAAAATGTCACAAATTTGTTATATTTCCCCAAAAAAGTGATTATCTGAAAAAAACTGGAAGAGCCTGAGACACAAAGTGAATACATTTAACTTTTCCAAGGCCTTTGCTACACTTCCAGTGTTTGGTCAAGAGAAATTACTGATTTATTCATTACGGTTTCTTAGTCGTATATATCTGAGTTTTCTGTGCAATTTGTAGGACAAATACAACTATTGTAGCAAACAAAGATCTGGCTTACAAGACTAGTTCTGGGAACAGAGTGAGATTTTATGAATGTGAGTATTCAATAGAGTCTGGGGGCTATATTCCACTTTCAGTGACACTGGTGTCAATCTGAAATAACTCAGTCAGTTTCCATGAAATTACTTTACATTTACACTGGTGTCATTCAGAGCAGATTTCAACTCAGTGTGTGAATGCTTTGCTTTTTAAAAAATTGTCTATTCACTTACATCAGAGCATGGTGAGTAGAGGATGGTGCATCAGGAGACCTAGTTTCTGTTACTTACACAGTCTCACTGTGTCCCCAATTGAGAAAAGCATTTAAGCACATGAGTGAGGATTCTTTCCTAAATCAGGGCCAATGACCTTGGGTAATGGTATGTCTACACTACGAAATTAGGTCCATTTTATAGAAGTCGATCTTTAGAAAGCGATTTTATACAGTCGATTGTGTATGTCCCCACTAAGCGCCTTAAGTTGGTGGAGTGCGTCCTCAATATCGTGGCTAGCATCAACACACGGAGTGGTGAACTGTGGGTAGCTATCCCACAGTCCCTGCAGTCTCCGCTGCCCATTGTAATTCTGGATTAGGCTCCCAATGCCTGATGGGACAAAAACATTGTCGCGGGTGGTTTTGGGTACATGTCGTCAGTCTCCCCTCCCTCCCTCCATGAAAACAATAGCAGACAATCGTTTCGCAACTTTTTTCCTGGATTACCCATGCAGATGCCATAGAACAGCAAGCATGGAGCCTGCTCAGCTCAGCGCTGCTGTTGTGAGCATTGTAAACACCTCACACATTATCCTGCAGTATGTGCAGAACCTGGCTAAGAGACACCAGCACGAGGACGGTTGTGAGGAGGACATGGACACAGACGTTCCTGAAAGCATGGGCTGTGGCAGTTGGGACATCATGGCAGCAGTGGGGCAGGTTGATACAGTGGAACGCCGATTCTGTGCCCGGCAAACAAACTTTCACACGCTTAAGGCCACACTACAAAACTTTCACATGCGTAAGGCCACTTTCCTGGAACTTTGTGAATTGCTTTCCCCTGCCCTGAAGTGCAGGAATACCAAGATGAGAGCTGCCCTGACAGTTGAGAAGCGAGTGGCGATAACCCTGTGGAAGCTTGCAACGCATGCTTGCTACTGGTCAGTCGGAAATCAATTTGGAGTGGGCAAATCTACTGTGGGGGCTGCTGTGATCCAAGTAGCCAGTGCAATCACTGACCTTCTGCTAACAAGGGTAGTGACTCTGAGAAATGCACAGGTCATAGTGGATGGCTTTGCTGCTATGGGGTTCCCTAACTGTGGTGGGGCGATAGACAGAACGCATATCCCTATCTTGGCACCAGACCACCTTACCAACCAGTACGTAAACCGCAAGGGGTACTTCTCAATGGTGCTGCAAGCACTGGTGGATCACAAGGGATGTTTCACAGACATCAACGTGGGATGGCCGGAAAAGGTGCATGACGCTCGCATCTTTAGGAACTCCAGACTGTTCAAACAGCTGCAAGAAGGGCCTTACTTCCCAGACCAGAAAATTACCATCGGGGATGTTGAAATGCTAATAGTTATCATTGGGAACCCAGCCTACCACTTGTGCCCATGGCTCATGAAGCAATACACAGGCAGCCTGGACAGTGGTAAGGAACAGTTCAACTATAGGCTGAGCAAGTGCAGAATGGTGGTAGAATGTGTCTTTGGACGTTTAAAAGCTCACTGGCTCTGTTTGCTGACTAGGTTAGACCTCAGCGCAACCAATATTCCCATTGTTATTGCTGCTTGTTGTGTGCTCCATAATATCTGTGAGAGTACGGGGGAGATGTTTATGGCGGGGTGGGAGGTTGAGGCAAATTGCCTGGCGGCCGATTTTGAGCAGCCAGACACCAGGGCGATCAGAAGAGCACAGCTAGGCGTGCTGCGCAACAGAGAGGCTTTGAAAACCAGTTTCATGACTGGACAGCCTACAGTGTGACAGTTGTGTGTGTTTCTCCTTGATGCAAAACTGCCCCCTTTTGTTGAATTTACTTCCCTATAAGCCAATCCCCCTTCCCCCTTTGACCACAGCTGGCAAAGGAAATAAAGTCCGTATTGTTTTGAATCCATGCATTTATTTATTAAAAAAAGGGAGATCCCTGACAAGGTATCCTGGGTGGGGTGTGGTGGGGGAGGAGGGAAGGACAAGGCCACATTGCTTGTTGTAGCCACACTACAAATCAAAGATGTTTAAATGCCAGCCTTCTGTTGCTTGGGCCGTCCTCTGGAGTGGAGAGGCTGGGTGCCTGGAGCCTCCCACCACCCCCGTGTTCTTGGGCGTCTGGGTGAGGAGGATATGGAACTTGGGGAGGAGGGCAGGCGGCTGTACAGTGGATGCAGCGGCGATCTGTGCTCTTGTTGCCTTTCCTGCAGCTCCACCAGACGCCTGAGCATGTCCATTTGCTCCCCCATTAGCCTCAGCATTGCATCCTGCACCTTCTGATCATGCTCACTTAATGCTTTCCTGACCTCTGTCACTGAATGCCTCCATGCATTCAGCTGTGCCCTATCAGTGCAGGAGGACTGTATGAGCTCGGAAAACATGTCATCGCGAGTGTGTTTTTTCCTGCCTTCTAATCTGCGATAACCTCAGGGACGGAGATGATAGGGGGAGCATAGAAACATTTGCACCTGCAGGGGGGATAAAAAGGGAGAGTAAAATTTAAGATGATACATTTCTGAGAACAAAAGGGAGACTCTTCCACAGTGAATCAAGCAATTCACAGCAGACAGCACATGTGCTTTAGGTACAAGGTCGCATTTTGCCTTTTATATTGAGTGCCTGCCGGAATGGTGACACATCACACACGGCTGGGCAACAGAATGCGGTTTCCAGGCAGCCATGGTAAGCCAAAGGGTACACAGGGTTGGCTTCTTCTGCCTTCATAACACGTGGGAATGGTTTCAAACCGCAGCGTCCTCCTTTCCCATAGCAAGCAATGCCGGTTGGGTTTGCCATTCAAAAGGAGCGGCTGCGGTTTGTGGGGGGATGTGCAGCACACCCTTCCCCACACCCCACTGCGTAGCTATTCTCTGGGATGATCCCTTCACCCCTCCCCCCACCACATGGCTATTCTCAGGGATGATCCCTTTTAGTCAAGCGCAAACCGCCCAGTTTGAATGGGGTCCTTTTACTGTTCCCTTACAAAAATTCCCCTATTTCAACCAGGTGACCATGAATGATATCACTCTCCTGAGGCTAACACAGGAAGACATAGCCCTAATGTTGCTTGAATGCGACCAAAACCCAGGACTATTCGCTGCCATGCTTTGTGCTGCAATGATTCCAGACTACTTGCTACCGGCTTGGCATCATAAAGTATCCTACCACAGAGGACGAAATAAGGCAGCCCTCCCCAGAAACCTTCTGCAAAGGCTTTCAGAGTACCTCCAGGAGAGCTTCATGGAGATGTCTGGGGATGGAGCGGGAATCCTCCAGAGACATGTTAACAGACTTTTCCAATAGCTGTACTGGCCACAAATGCATCACAATTCTTCAGGGCAAATCAAACATTACAATACAGGGGTTAAAAGCAATTGTGTTTAGTTACAAATGTGCACTCAACAGAGGTGCTTTCTCCAGCTTCAGGGTCCGGGAACCTGCCTTGGGAGGGTATTGGCTCCAGGGTGATGAAAAGGTCGTGGCTGCCGGGGAGAACGGATTCTCCACGTGTCTGCTGCACATTCTCCTCCTCCTCATCATCATCCACAAAATCCTCCTCCATGTTGCGTGAGACTCCCCCACCCCCTTGAAGGTGTCCATGGACAGTGGTGGGGTAGTGGTAAGGTCCCTCCCCCTCCGCCCCCCCGAGAATGCCATGCAGCTGATCATAGAAGCAGCACGTATGGGGCTCTGACCCGGAGCGACTGTTTGCCTCCTTTGTCTTTTGTTGGCTTGCCTGATCTCTTTGACTTTCACGAGGCACTGCTGTATGTCCCTGTTGTAGCCTCTCCACCGTGCCCTGCGTGATTTTGGCATATATATATTAGCATTTCTTCTTTTTGATCGGAGTTCGGCCTGCACAGATTCTTCTCCCCATACAGCAATCAGATCCACTGTCTCCCGTTAGCTCCATGTTGGAGCTCATTTGCAATTCTGAGGGGACTGCATGGTCACCTGTGCTGCTGAGCTCGCCATGCTGACCAAACAGGGAATGAAATTCAAAATTTCCCAGGGCTTTTCCTGTGTACCTGGCTAGTGCATTGGAGTTGAAAGCGCTGTCCAAAGCGGTCACATTGGAGCACTCTGGGATAGCCCCGGAGGCCAATTCTGTCACACTGCATATGCACTACCCCGTAAAACCACTTGTGTCAATGTAGGAAGTTTATATGCTTCACCACTCCAGCAGTACAGCTGTAACCGTGCTGTTGCAGCAGCTTTAGTGTAGATAAACTTCACCCTGCCTGGCTCATCAGTTTCTCTGGCTATAGAATGGGGATAAAAATACCTACCTTCTGTAAAGTCCTCTGAAATATATGGATTTAAAATGTAAAGTATTGATTATTTATTATGATTAGTTATTATAGGATGTGTGTCATAAACTTTAAAACATTTAGCCCCCAAAATGGAAGCAGATATCTGGTCTCCAACAGACAAACACAAAACAAGGTGATGGAACTTTTATAGGTTATGAGGACAAGGTGAATTGTGTAAATCAGCTAGGATTCATTATTACAACTGGTCAAAACTCACCAAAATTTCTCAGAAACGAGAAATCCTACTTTGAAATCTGGTTTTGTTCTGAGTTTTTCAAAACAAATCCAAAAATTTCTCTCAAACTGGATATCATGGAAAAAAAATCATTTAGAAAACACTGACACATGATGGTTCTGACAGGAAATATGCTCCCTGGGACAGGTAGATGCTGACTGAAATTAACATTATCAGTTTCAGTCAGCAGCTTCCCATGATCCCAGGATCTGCAAATCCAGGCATGGAGACACCTGGTCTTCCAGATTCCTGGTCCAGCTTGGGAATCAGCAGCATGATGAGCCAGCTGGCCCATGAGTCTGGAAGCCTTGGGGTCACCGCCCCAGGCGAGTCTACATAGCAGGGTTGTCCCAGAGCCATGGACTGGAAGCCCATCTCAAGACTTCAAGATTCCTGGCTGTACGGCAGAGAGCCTGGAAGCCTCGAGAGCCCTAGCTCAAGGTGTAGTTCTCAGGGCTTCCATGCTCCCTGCCACAGAGACAGGACCCAAGCACTGGATAGATGTGGGGCTCCTAGGGCTTCAGTATTCCCCGCTGTGAAGCCAGGATCCTACACTCTGAGGGTACGTCTAGAGCCCTGTGCGGATACAAAAATTTGGATCTGCATCTGATCTGCACCCGAGGTAATTAAATTGTATCCGATCCGCAATCTACATGCCACCTTTTATCCACACAGGCACCCACTACAGAAGGGGTTCTCAACCAGGCGCCTGTGGCCCCCTGGGAGGGGGGCAATGAGCCAGTTTCAAGGGGTCCAGGAGCCCCATGGGGCAGAAGCCCAGAGCCCTGAACCCCAGCGCCCCTCTGCAGGGCTGAAGTCCAGAGTCCCAGCACCCAGAGTCCTGGTGCACCCCAGGGGTCTACAGCCAAGAGCTCCTCCCCCACAGGGCTCTGGGCGTTAGCCTTGCTGGGAGCACTGGGGCTTCAGCCGCCCTGCTCTGGAGGGTGTGGGGGTGGGTGACAGGGCTGAGAGCTCCAGGCTTTAGCCCTGTACGGGGCACTGGGACTCAGGGCTCTGCCTTAGCCCTGCCAGGGGCTCTTGGGACTCCGGGCTTTAGCCCCATAGGGGCACAAGGGCTTGGGGCTTCAGCCCTGTGGGCAGATCCTCTGAAACCGCAGCCCTACAAGGGGCCATTAACCCTCGGTTGAGCTAGAGCCTGGGGCGGATTAAAAAAAAAATTGGATCCACGTCCAATCTAAGATGATAAGCAATACGACCACATCCACAGATGCATATATCCATGGATTTAAAGCAGATATCTGTGGCTTTGCAGAGCTCTAGCTATGTCTAGAGACATTGCAATAAGAGACGTGCGTCAGCGAATCTCAGAGGCTGGGTCAACTGACTTGGGCTTGCATGTGGGGCTAAAAAATAGCACTCTTGATGTTTGGACCCAGGTTCTGGGAGCCTGGGTTCTGAAACCTGGGAGCAGGGAGGCTCTCAGAGCCCTAGTGAGAACATCTACCCTGCTATTTTTAGCCCCAGAGCACCAGCTCTGTGAGCCCTGGCCAGTTGACCTAGGCTCTGAGACTCACTGCCACATTGTTTTTTAAAAAAACAAAAACAAACAAAATGTAGACATACCCTCAGAACCACAACTAGAGCCTGGGTTTCCAGGGCTGCCAGCCTCCCAGCTCCACACCAAGGAGCCTGGAAAACCTGGATGCCCTATCATGACATGACTGCACCAGAACATGAAAGCCTGGCACCCACAGTAGCTGGCCTTGTGAGCAGGCAGGGAAGTGTTTCCATTGTAATCCTGCTCGCAAGTCGATGAAAGTTTGTCAAACCTGACTTGCTTTCGCAAGACACTTCAGGTTTGATGAACTGGCACTTTCTGACAAAACTGTGTTTCGTCAAAACATTTCTGACCAGCCCTATTCATTAGTCTTAGATGCTATGCTTACATGAGACACCTGAAGGGAAATTGTAACCTATCAAGGTAGACTCCATCCAACAACCTTGCTGAGGAGCTGGAAAACCAAGGGCAGCAGGTGTCAAGCACATGACACTTAATGATGAACAGAACACGCTTTATTTGAATAGATCTAAGTGAGCTCATAAAATTCAGACCAAAACTAATTCAGATGGTTTATACTGGAGAAAGATGTATAGTACATCTTCTGTTTTGTATATTAAAATGAGAGTTGCTGAGCTCTCAGGCTCTAGAGTGGAAGTTCTCAGTTTCTTCCCAGGCTAACACTCTGGGAATAGAAACCAGTCTTGTTACTATTTGACATAGGACATTTTCTCTTAAAACTAAACATTTGAAAAGTTTCATAGTCTAGACTGTGAAACAGAACACAAGTTAAAACAACGAGGAGTACTTGTGGCACCTTGGAGACTAACAAGTTCCTTTATTAGTCTCCAAGGTGCCACAAGTACTCCTCGTTGTTTTTGTTGATATAGACTAACACGGCTACCATTCATAAACCAGAACACAAGTTGTTACTAACATCCAAAGTTCCACAAGCTTTTGAAGAACCTTCTAGCAAAGGAAGTTATCTTATCAGGACACTTGCTGTAAATGTCAGGTTTGATATCCTGATGCTCATAACTACAAAAGGGTTTGTGAAGATAGAATTATTTAACTAGATCTACACTGGACTGTTAGGGTGGCTGCAATCTGAAGATGCCTAACAGGTTGACAGAATACTACAGATAGGTGGAAAGATTTTGCTCAACCCTGTTAAAAGTTCCCCTGTCATCAGATGTGGACAAGAACAAGTCATTTTGAAAGAAAAGGTGGTTTCTAAGACTTGACTCAGTAGAACAGCTGTGATTCTGTGCAATAAAATGGCAAACAGTTTATAGCCGAATGTTAAGGTGACACTAAATGGGGATGAATTACAAACACCACTGAGGACAGATATAATGCAAAGGGACATGACTAGCTTAGAAATACATGCATGTGGAGAAAATAATTTGGAAAGGATATATATTGAGAGGGAAGTTTTCAAAGCAGTAGCATTGAAATGAACCTAGGGTTGATAAACAGCAAATTTTATAGACATGAGTCCGATTTTGTCTAAAATCACATCTAAAAGGATCAGTGGTATTTTAGGTGACACAGTCATCTCATGGAAGTGGGATTGTCCAAAAGCTGGTAAATTCCTGCACTTGAGGAAGCTAGTATAATCTCTGCCAGTTCCACTGACTGGTTCCTGCTACCTCACCAGCTGAATCTCAGTCCAAGCCCCAGTCCTGGCAAGACACCGGGGAAGTGGATCAACTGCACCAGCCAGACAGTTACGCGCGTGACTAAATGTGTAAGTGGGGTTTTTCCATGCTGTTCAGTGAGTGCAAAGCATCTAAGTGAGCTGGAATGTTTCTCCTCGGATGTGTGTGTATGCAAAGGGGAGTAAGGGCTTCTCTACACTTGAAACACTACAGCGGCACAGCTCCAGCACTTCAGTATAGACCAGAGATGGGCAAACCATGGCCTGCGGGCCACATCCAGCCCGCAGGACCATCCTGCCCAGCCCTTGAGCTCCCGGCCAGGGAGGCGAGCCCCTGGCCCTGTTCCTGCTGTTCCCCCTCCCCCATAGCCTCAGCTCGCTGTGCTGCTAGTGCTCTGGCCTGCTTCTCCTGCCGGGCTGGGTGGCGGCGGGGCTGGCTCTGGCTGGGTGGCGGAGTTGCGAGCTCCTTTCGCTCCGAGGTAAAGGGGTGGGGAGTGGGGGAGGTTGGATAAGGGGAAGGGGGTCCCGGGGGGCAGTCAGGGGACAGGGAGCAGTTGGATGGGGAGGAGATTCGTGGGGGGGCGGACTGGGGCCAGCAGGGGTTGGATAGGGGGTGGGGTCCCAGGGGATGGTTAGGGGCAGGGGTGTGGACAGGGGTCAGAGAGCAGAGGGGGTTGGATGGGGAGGTCCTGGGGGGGCGGTTAGGGGCAGGGGTCCTGGGAGGGGGCAGTCAGGGGACAAGGAGCTGGGGGGGGTTGGAGGTTCTGAGGGGGGCAGTCAGGGGGCAGATAGGGGTGGGGTCCAGGCTGTTTGGAGAGGCACAGCCTTCCCTACCTGGCCCTCCATAAAGTTTTGCAACCCTCATGGGGCCCTCGGGCCAAAAAGTTTCCCCACCCCTGGTATAGACACTGTCTACACAAACAGGAGGGGTTCTCCCATCGTCATAGTAATCTACCTCCCTCATTGGTAGTAGCTAGGTTGATGGGAAAATTCTTCTGTTGACCTAATGCTATCTACTCCGGGGGTTAGGTCAGCATAGCTACATCTCTCATGGGTGTGAAGTGTTCACACTCTAAGAAATGAAGCTACGCTGATGTGAGCTCCCCGTGTAGACCATCCCTTACTGTTGTGTATAGGGCAGTCACCTGAAGTGTTATATCATCTTGAAAGAGATCTTCATTTCCCGTTCTCTCTCTTGCAACATTGTTCCTTGAGCTTTGCCATTCTTTTTCACCATGTTTCACTATTTTCTGCATCTCAACACAGTTTGCTCCAGGCTAGAGTAATGTAATGCTCAGTGTGTTCCAATGAAGTAACACTTCTCTGGACTAGATGGCACGCCATATGCAGCTTTCATACCTCTTCCCTGCCCCACAGAGGGTAAGAGGTACTGTGAATGTGATGTATTGAATGATCTTGACTCCAACTTCAGTAGTGGTCTAAGTCATTCAGCACTTCATGGGAGTCTCAGGTGCAAAGGCCAAAAGCGTTGGTTCTTGAAGCTCACTGCCGAGATGAAAATTGGGAGTTCTGAGTTTACAGCTAAACTTCAGCCTTCCATAAAGTAGCTCATTAGAACCGTCTGCTGACCCAGTAGAATTATTGTTTTAGGATCTTTGTTAAAACTTAAGTGCAGAGGGCCCAACCTTTCATAGGCTGAACAGCCGTTGAAATCAGACTCCAAGTGTCCTCAAACTTTCCTTTGGTTCTCTTGCAGCTCTACTTTTGTTTTATTCAATATCTTAATAATTTGAATATAAATGTTTTTCAGGAAAACAGGCTGCATTAGAGCCATTTGTTTTGCTGAACCTTTTGCCGAACTCAACAGACAAATATTATACTTATAATGGATCTTTGTCAACGCCTCCCTGCTCAGAGACAGTCGAATGGATTGTGTTTAAGGATACCATTAGCATTTCTGAAAACCAGGTAATTCATTTAAGCCATGTGAAAGAAATTGTTCTTATTTGCAAGGAAAAACAATTTTCATGTATGTGGTAAAAAAGTGCAGGGCATTCTTTTCTAGCCTAACATTTCTTTATTCTAGCTTTTCATTGCACATGTTTCAATTAAAATCTATTTGTTTGAGTAATCCCCTCCACCACCACCCCCACCTCCCTTTTCATTCATGGCTAGATTCTGACTACATGCCTGTGCAAAGGTAAACTACTAACCCAAAGCAAGTAGGAAGCACTGGAGGAATAGTGACTCAGGGCATCTCTGTAATTAAAAAACCACAACTGGCCCATGCCAACTGACTCAGGCTACTGGAGATCAGGCTAAGGGGCTGTTTAATTGTGATATAGACATTCAGACATGGGCTGGAACCCAAGCTCTAGGACTTCTGTGTGGTGGGAGGTCCCAGTGTTTGAGTTGCAGCCCACGCCCAAATGTCTACACTGCAATTAAACAGCCCCTTAGCCCAAGCCCCACAAGCCAAGTCAGCTGGCATGGGCCAGCTGCAAGTGTCTAATTGCAGTGTACACATACCCTCAAAGGTATGTGTCTGACTCAGTGGTTCCTGGGGTTACTACTGAACTGAGACAATCTCGGCCTTCCCTTTCTCAGAGTTGTGCCTAATATCAGAATCCAGTTAATTTTTATGACTTCTTAGGGGAAGTGTGCTGTCTTTTATTTTTCAGTTGGCTGTATTTTGTGAAGTCCTTACAATGCAGCAGTCTGGCTATGTCATGCTGATGGATTACCTGCAAAACAACTTTAGAGAACAACAATATAAATTCTTTGGACAGGTGTTTTCCTCATATACTGGCCAAGAAGAAATTCATGAAGCAGGTATTTATGGAGTAATTACTACTGCAGGCTTCACAGATTATAAGACTGTTTTAAGTATAACTATTGACCCCAATAACAAGATCCTGGTTTTAACTTGAAGGAGAAAAGAGCCTAATAACTCACAGCTTTAAGAGACAAGTTAGTGCTCATAAAAAAAAAAGCCAGATTAAATGGAGTGGAAAATTAAATTCTTGCATCTACAGAGCACATGTAGTGAAAAGGCTATCAGTCCAAGCATCCCCATGCAGCCCTTTTAATTGTTTCAACACTGATCAAAGCTGCCATCTTGAGGGGTATGCAGTGTTGTTGTAGCCATGTCAGTCCCAGGATATTAGAGACAGAAGGTGGGGGGCGAGGTAATATCTTTTATTGGACCAACTTCTGTTAGTGAGAGAGACAAGCTTTTGAGCTACACAGAGCTCTTCCTCAGGTCTGGGAAAGGTACTCAAAGTGTCACAGATAAATACAAGGTGGAGCAGATAATTTAGCATAATTAGTTTGTACATATTCTAAGAGGAACCATTCAAAGTAAAGTGGCCCATTGACAACACTGCAGTTGTAGGGGTGAAAAAGTACTTAATTTTCCATACCAATTTAATTTTGTTGTGTGATGTGGGATCCCTGTCCAGTAGCGTCTAAAAGGAGACCACCAAATTCATTTCACTTAACCTACCAAGCAACTGCAAGAGAAGCTACTTCTGATCAGCCATAACTGAGACCACTGTGTGAGTCATTTACTGTAAATGGTTACAGCATCAATGGTCAAATTTTGTTTTCTCTTATACCTGTGGAATCTCACTTAAATCATTAGCAATGACTTCCATGTAACTGAAAGCAAAATTTGGCACTAAATCTGTTTATTAGGGATTTATACTCACAAGCACAAAATCATGCCCCAAAATGGGGAGGGGGGAAGAGTGGTAATTTTTACCAGCTTAGATTCCATGAACCATGGGCGCCAATTTTATTACTGCAGTGGCTGATGTCCACACTACCTTCCTTCTATTGGTGGTGCGAGTCCTCACCAGGAGCACTTCCACCAACTGATGAAGGGCAGTGTGGGGGATGAGAGCCAGGGTTCTCAACTCCACACAGCTCCCTGCCAGGAGCCCAGCTCTCTTCCCCCACCCCACCCACAGACTCTTGGGTCCCCGCTGAGACCTGGGGGTCAGCCATCCAGGCTTCTCGGCTCCCTGAGTGGGGAGCCTCCGGGCAGCATCCCATCTGCGAGTGGGGAGCCAGGAGCAGCTGGGCTCTACCTGCCCAGCATTCTTGTCAATTTCATGGCTTCAGCATGGAGCCATGAAATTGACAAGACAGCCAATGTAAGTAATGTAGTGTCTACACAGACACTGTCACCCCAACTACACCAACGTAAGCCTTATGCCTCTCCTGGAGGTGGAGTGATGTCGGTGTAGTAGGGCACTTACATCAGCGGGAGGAAGGTTGTAGTGTGTACACTGACATAATTAGGTCGATGTAAGCTGCCTTGTGTTGACCTAACTGTGTAGTATAGACCAGGCCTAAGATTTTTCCCCTCCCAAGGAGATGCTTGAAGAAGGGCCCACAGAGGCCGATCATTCCCTCAGATGGATCATCCTTTTGAGTTTAGGGGATCCATGTTGTTGGGAGGGGATGAGGCCTCTCAAGCCTGTGGAGCTTGGGATCCACCAATAAGGTTTTCACTGGGGGTGAGACCCCATACTCACAGGGAGAGAAGGAATCTGCTTGGATGGCTCCTTCTTCCACTCTGCCTCTCTCTCCATCTGGCAGCACTTCTGCCAATGGTCATGTCCCTGCAGGCCACTAGCACTAGTGGAAGGAACCCAGAGGGCGTTAATACAGCTTTGAGCTGTGTTACCCCCACCTGGGTTTCCACATAGAGATAGGGGGCAGAGTGGGGGATGGTGCCACAGAAAGTGGGCTACTGCTCTATCCTTCCCATCCCACACCCAAAAGCCTGGAGGAGTCCTCTCTGGGCTGACTCTCAGAAGTGTGTGGGTTTACACAATGGGGGATAGAACTGCAGAGGTAGATTTGTATCCAACTTCTCCCTTTCATTGCACATATGTGGAGAAACTATCTAAAGTTAGCAAGGCCCTTTTCTACTCTCAGTCACACAGTCAGTGTACATAGGGAGTAACCTAAACTCCACTACTGATTAAATATTTTGTATTTATTCAAAACATCTGACTGTTGTGCAATTAAAACCTCATACTTAACATGGTATGAATATAGTTTGACTTTTCGATAGCTTCCAGTTTCAGACTAGCACAATAGACATTTTCACACATGACTGATAGACTTATATAACAGGGTATGTGTACATTGCAATAAAAAACCTGCCGTACCTAGTCTCAGCGCCCAGGTCAGCTGACTCGGGCTCATGGGGCTCAGGCGGTGGGGCTAAAAATTGCTGTGTAAATGTTCAGGCTTGGGCCGGAGCCCAGCGAGGTGGGGGTTTGTCTCAGAATCCAAGCTCAGACATCTACACTGCAGATTTTAGCTCTGCAGCCTGACCCCATGAGCCTAAGTCAGCTCACCAAGGCCAGCTGAGCCATGGGTCTTTTATTGCAGTGTAGACGTACAGGCACAGAACAAAGTGTTTTCCATCTACTGAGCTTAAGAAACATTTATTCTGCTCTTCATATCACCCTGGCAACAAACACATTTAGTATTTGTTCTGAAGTAGGAATTTAAAGTTGCTAATTGTAGGTTAAACATTCTGCTCTGCCCATAGGCAAAATGGAGGGCTCGGTACAGGTTAATAAAAATTCCAGGTGTGCACATATTTTAAAATTCCACCTAACATGTTTAACTCACTGTAAATAAAGGAAAAGGTGATTACTCTTGATGTGAATACATATAGCTGCCTTTAATATTAACATCAGCTATGGATGTGTATCAAGAGCAATATTTATCTAAATTGTGTGCACTTGTTCTGAACAGCTAGTAGGTAAAGAAACTAGAAGAAAACTCATTATTCTGAAAGGATCTTAAGGAGCTCTGAAATGCTGAAATATAAAAATTAAAACATGAATGGCTAACTTCAGTAATAAATGGAATCGTATGCTGTTTATTTTCTCTAACCAACAGAAACTACAACTAATATTGTACTTAGAAGAAAAATCTGATTTACCTTCAGTTAACATAGGAGAAATTGCAACATGAGCCCTTACTCAAGTGCCCATTTGAAAAGTTAAAATTATATAATAAGGAGATTAGGGCCAAATTCTCCTCCGGTTGGAATCAATGCAATCTCTCATAGAGATTAGGATTGCGCCTTTCATTTATTATTATTGGTTATCTGAGTGGAATTGTCCTAGAAGGTGTAAAAGACTGCTAGTGATGGGAAATACATTCTCTATTGAACTACACACTGGGTTCAGAAATGAGCTGTCAGGAATTTCCACACAGCCATGCCAGCGTTGGCAAACTTACCTTGCAGAGACTGCTTTGTTTTAGGTTTAAAAGTATTTCATTCTCTAAACCTGCACAGTGTTGCATTTAATTTTCATTAGTAGTAGACTGAAAGACTGCACATCAGGGCCCAACACAGAAAGCTTGTGAGAAAACTTTAGCCCTTTATCTGTCCCCAGCCCCAGCAGAAATGAAAATCTATTTATGTCTAACAATGATCAATTGTTGTTAATATACATCTGAAAATAATATTGACAGACACCAAGCTGATTATATAACATGTCAGCAGATGTACTCCTCTAACGGTGTCCTGTAGGATAGCTGTAGAAATACAGCTCCTGGTAATCTTACCCAGAATCAGTAAAGACATAAAAAGCCTATAGGTTCTTCAAATTAAAGACCAACTGTATGTGCTCAACATAAAACACCTTTTAACTCACCATTTTGTATTTTCCTTAGAACTAGAGCTGTGTGAAACTCAGCAATTTCTCTTTACAGGATCTCATGCAGATATTGGGTCACAGCCTCAAGCCCGATTATGGCCTCCTAATACCACTCATAAAGGAGACATAATTCAACCACAAATCACCAGCAGACAATTTCCCTGGCACAAGGAACTCTGGTGCTGACATATCTGTGCCACTGCTGGGTCCCGCATCTGAGGCTATGTCTACATTACTGTGATAAGCCGACCTATGCTATGCAACTCCAGCTATGTGAATAACGTAGCTGGAGTTGATGGATCTTAGGTCGCATTACCGCAGGGTCTACACCGTGGGGAGGTCGACGGGAGAAACTCTCCCGTTGATTTACCTTACTCTTCTCGTTGGGGGTAGAGTACAGGGATCGACTGGAGAGCAATCTGCTGTCGATTTGGCAAGTCTTCATTAGACCCACTAAATCAACCGCTGGTGGATTGATCTCAGAGCGTCGATCCGGGCTATAGTGTAGACCTGCCCTGTGCCTCCCCTCCTTCCAGCATAGAGGATGTGTTGTAGCATAGCAGAGCATGACCATGCCAATCCTCCACTGGCATAGAGTCCACTAAGGACCCTACTCCAGTGGCAAAAGTTAGAGCTGTTGCTGGACAGCTCTAAGTGGCATCTGGGTTGGGTTGGGCCCTCAGAATTGGGGTGCTGGAACCAGCTCCCTGCTGCATCCTGGAACTCAGGAGCAAGACAGAAATGGTCCCATTTTCTTCGGACTGATTATCATGGTCTCAAACAATACCCAGAGTGTCACTTTCAATTTTGAATTCAAATTCAAGATCTCGAAACCAAACTCAGTCAAAACTCTTGGGATTCACCTGAATCCACATCAAAATTGAAACCAAACCAAACTTCAAAATTCACATGATTTTTGAGTTGCAATCTATTTGGGGCAGGGTTGTAAAATACTTAAGAATGATCAATAACAGAACAACAAATTATGTAAAATCATAAATTGGCCTAGGTTCCCTCAAAATTAGGCCCAGAGTCACTCAAACTGCTCATGAACCATAGAAAACCTTTACACCAAGCTGGTATAAATTCCTAGTTGGTAACCCAACATGAAAACAGATCAGTTGTGTGGATTTGGAGGGTTTTGTTTTTTTTTGGGGTGGGGGGGCAAATATTTCAAACAGGTCTAGATAAGACATTGTCACATTAGTGTATGGCAACTTTCTCTTTTAGCTAAACCAACAATTCATCACTGTTTTGACCAAAATAATAGTGAATTACATGGATCCCAGAAACACAACATGCCTGACCAACATGTAATGCAGGATTTTGAAGTTGGGCTGCTGCATTTGGTGGCATGTGACATGTCTCCTAGTCAAGGAAAAGGCATCACGAAGTGTCTTTCAAGCATAGGCACCAATTCCATGGGTGGCTCAAGCACCCACTGAAAAAAAAAATAGGGGTGCTCAGTACCTGCAGGGCCAGATTAATCTTTTGTTGGCCCCAATGCCCAGACCATGGCCCCATGTCCCGCTCTGCCCATGATCTGCCCTGAGGCCCTGCCCCCGCTTGGCCTCTTCCCCCCCCCAAAGTCCTGCCTGACCTCCACCCAAAGACACTACCCCCCCTCAGCCTCTTTCCCTCCCAAGGCTCTGCCTGACACTCCACCCCAAGGCCCTGCCCCCATTTAGTCTCTTTCCCCTGAAACCCTGCCTGCACTCCACTCTGAGGCCCCACCCCCACTCAGTCTCTTTCTCCCAAGGCCCTGCCCCCGCTCACCCTCTTCCCCACAAGGCCCCACCTGCTGCTCACACAGGAGGAATGGGGCAGAGAGGAGCACCCATCAGCAAAACCAAAAATCAGTGTCTGTGCTTTCAAGCAATGACATGTCACTAAAGCTGCAGCATGTTACATGGCACACAATGTGTCTCACACTTTGCAAAAGCCATTTCCATTCAGTTGTGTTGTCCTGCACAGGATAGTCTGGAAAAAAACAGTTAACTGTTCCTGCTCATCAATAACACATATTGAATCATAAATAGATTAATTACACAGGAAGAACAGTAGCCAGACCATTCTGGCAGAGCAATTATAAATGTACTGTGACAACACTCTGTCCTTGTCTCCGTGGGTCCCGTGTTTCCTGGCAGATTTCACTAGCCTCAGAGGCTCACTATGACCCTCCACATAACCCTTCTTTCTCTAGAGACAAGGGTCAGTCTACTGACCCATTTTCATCATAAGCCAGCAAGGGAGGTGAGGAGAAGCTATCCTCCCTTGCACAGTCTCTGTTGTCTCCCAGTCTCAGTGATTAATCAGGGGGCACAAAGGGGGGAGCCCAGGCCCACCCTCTACTCTGGGCTCCAGCCCAGGGACCCTACAGTATCAGCTATGGTAGCTGACCTTTTAGAAACATGATACATACAATTCCCTGGGCTACTTCCCCACAGCAGCTCCCATTTCCTCAGCTCCACTTCACCCTTACCTCAGGGCCTCCTTTCTTGTGCCTGATATGGTGTGTACTGCTCAGTCTCTCCAACAGCACAACTTCCTCCCACAGCTCCTGACATCCACACCCACCTGACCAACTGGGAGGCTTTTAATTAGTTTCAGCCAGTCCCTGATTGGCTTCAGGTGTCCCAATCAACCTAGCATTCTCCCTGCCTTCTGGAAAGTTCTTAATTGGCCCCAGGTGTCTTAATTGACCTGGAGCAGCTGCCATTTAAGTTATCCTGGTACCAGGGATTTGTTTAGCCTGGAGCTAATATATCTACCTCCCACTACTTTTCTATAGCCATCTGGCCTTGCCCAGTCACAGTACATAGGTAGCCAGAAGTCCCCAGTATTTTAGAAAGTGTCACAAATCCAGTGTCCCTGAATGCTGGATTTTGTGTTCAGAGCTCAGAGTTAAATGTAGGTCACATCATTATTATTTTTTTTAGCATCCGTAAAGTGATAAAACCCCTCAGAGTTAGACAGTCCCTGCTCCAAAGAACTTTGCTAAACAAACAGGAGACACTGGGCAGTCCAAAGAGGGAACAGTTTGAGGGTTTCTTTTTTTATTTACTGTTTATTTCATTTTAAACTCACTTTTTGAGATACATTTTTATAACATAGATGAAAGAGGAGAGAATGGTGGCTCACTGGGACAGGGAAGTCATTACACACAAAAGGGAGTAGCATCAAGAAAGGCACAGAAGGCCTGAGTCCACTCATGCCAATGGGAAATTTTCCATAGATTTCAATGGGTGCTAGTTTAGACCCAGAGGAGGGTGCGGAAAAAGCAATGAATGCAGCGTTGAAGTTGGCATTGTTAGCAGAATGTAGTGGGCATGGGAGGCAATAAGTGGCTTTATTTTTTTTAATTGCATGAATGTGGTTTGGAAGAAGTGGTTTGGGGGTATTTTTCACCTAGGCTAGTAAAGTTAAGTCCTCAGGCTAATAGCTGCCTGGAACCCTTGCCCCACTGGTTTTGGATATTGGCTTTGTGTGTTTTGTATGAAGATGTTTCAATTATTTTATCTGGTGCTCACTGCTCCTCCCAGCTCCTTCTCTTGCACAAACCCCATTGCTCTGTGAGCCCTGCTATCAAGCAGTCTTCTATCACCATGCCCCCGCCTAAATCTTCCCCACACCCTCCAACTGCTGGGCTACTTCTTTCCAGCAATTCTCCCTGCAGCTGCTCATCTTTGTCTCACTAGCTTTCTCCCATTCAGCTGCTAGAAGGCTGGATCTCTCCCTCTGCATCCTCTGGGCTCTGTATCCCCTGTAGTGTCTCTGTCCCTTACCCCCCCCCCCCCCCCCAGCAGCTGTTAGGGCTATTGTCCTGTGCCAGCTGGCAGCTTCTCCTCCTCAATCCTGTGCCTCCTGTACTTCCCAGTCTGTTTAGGCCTCTTCTTCCTGTGTCTAGGTTCTTTGAGTCACCGGGGAAGGCTCCTGGCCCCATCCACCTGGTCTCATTGACCAGCTTAGATTGATTTTGGTTCCTATCCTTGGGGGGAACCTATTGCTCTCAGGGTTGCTGCTTGTGCACAAGGGAGGGGACCTGCTGATTGACTGAACTGAACACTACATTAGATGATTTAAAGTGATGATTTAAACTGCATCATCCGTATCTACAGTGCTCACTAGTAGGAATGCTACAGCTACAACCTGCAGTGAGGGTGACTAAAAAGACATAGCCACCTGATAATACGTAGGACTGCCAAATCACTCTCAATCTCAACCTCCCCCTTTCACCATGAAAAGACTCTGAATTCCCATGCGAAGAGGGAGGTGGGCCAGTTGCTTCCCCATACAGCCAATTCAACAGAGCACTGAGCACTGGGTTATGTCCTACCTATTGACAGCATCCCTCATCATAGGTGCCGGAGCTAGGGGTCCTGGGGGTGCTGCTGCACCCCCTGGCTTGAAGTGGCTTTCCATATACAGGGTTTATAATTTAGTTCAGTGGCTCTCAGCTCCCCACTATACAAATTGTTCCAGCATCCCTGTTCCTCATGGTTGCTTGCAATTGAAAAAGCATACGTCCTCTGGTTATTTGTATTGATTTCCTTATGCCATCTGGAGGGCAGGAACTGTAACAGCAACAGTTGGAGTGATTTAATGTAATTGAAAGTGGTTTGAAAAGACAATTTATTGTGATTATTCATATTTTCTCATACTGCACCTAAAGGAATTCATTATAATGAAGACATTAACACATCACCACTGTACATCCAAAATATGAAAATGGGCTCAGTGATAGGTTTGAAAATAATTTATAAGGATCATCAGTGTGTCCTGATGAGGGAAAACAAAAATTAGTGAGCTTGTCTTTCTTGTTTTATTCGCTCATACAAAAAGAAAAAGAAAAAAGAAGAAAAAAAAAGAACTTTTAGAACATCCCTCCAGTCTATTGTAGAGAAATTTGCTTTTGCAAAACAATATTTAGTTTCAGTGCCCTCTTGTGGTCAAGATGAAAACTGCAAGGTTAATTAAAATTTCAATATCCGATCCTGCCCCTCTATTGCAAACTGCACTTTTGTCTTCACAAGATTTGTCCTCATGGAATCTTTGGGGAATTCAGCTGCTAAAAACTAAGAAGTCTCTACTAAGCATGTGTGAAATATGATTTTTCAAAAGCTTATAATGGCCAAATTTGGACAGATTTTCACACAGATGGCAAAAGGCATATCTATTTACAGAGCAGTTGTAGCCATGTTGGTCTCAGGATATTAGAAAGAGGATGGGGGAGGACATATCTTTTATTGGATCAACTTCTGTTGGTGAAAGAGACAAGCTTATGCAGCTACTCAAAGGCCATTCCCCAACCAATTTCAGGTCCCGGCTCCAAAGAAATAATACCATCCCCTCACCTCCAAGGGGTCTTGTTCAAATAAATTAGTTAATGTTTGTGAAGCACTTATATGCCATAGCAACGAGAACCAGACTAAAGCCCAATTGTTGTCTTCAGAGCAGGGTTTGCATAGAGTACAGTAAATAGGGCCTAGGGTAGGGGCACACATTGAACAGTCAGGAGAAAACAAAAATTGAATAGCTACACTATCCATCCTGTGCACTGAATGAGGCAGGGGCCCTATGGAATAAATAGCATGTGATCATGTAATTAACGGCTGTATCATATGCACATGAACAAGGAGGGGGAGATTATAAAGGAAACTTTATTTCTACCATTTCCTACCTTTTGGGTGCTTGACTTTGCAACCTTAACAATGTTCTTTTAACACAGTTTTTTGTTTGTAATTTTTATTTACATTTTAGTAGCTCCAAAAAACATGGTAGGCTCTGTGCTTTCTTTATACAGAGAAAGACACAGTCCATCCTGCAAAGATTTGACAATCTAAGAAGACAAGTGGCATATGATGGGTGCGGGGCACAGTCAACATATACAATTTTGTATATGCTTTTTAAATTAAATGAACAAATATCACCGATATCTCAACTTGTCTGTTATTAGTTGGCCAGTTGCTTATCAGCCTCATGTAAGAAGTGGGTCTTTAGAGGGGATGTAGAAGGAGAAGACAGAGGGCTAAGGACTGAGCCATGTAGAACCCCCACAGAGAATGGGTGAAGGGATAAGATGGATGGCAGGAATGGCCAGAGAGGTAGGAGGAGACCAGAAGAGGACGGAGCCACTATCGTCTCTGGAGAGAGCAAGATTTGGAGAAGGAGAATGGATTTGACAAGGCTGAAATCAGCAGAGGAGATGAGGACAGAGTGGAAGCACTGAGATTACTGCAGGAACAGGTCATTAGAGTTTGTGAAAGGAGCATTAGATTGGATTCCAGGATACTAATATCTCCTAGAAGTAGGATTAGAGGAGGTAATGAAAAGTGATATCTGAAAAGCTCTTTCTATTAACTTCATTAAAGATACTCATAGCTGTCCCAGGCTAGAATAGAAAATAATACTGTATGTATTAACCCTGGACTAGGGTCACTTTACTCTTCAGTGTAAGGTGACATGGTCTGTCATCTTTTAGTTAGCCTTGGCAAAATAGTTTGTATACTAAGTTAATGTGACTTAGTCATGTAGGGATAAACCCCTTAGGCCTGGTGTGCTAATTTACACCACACACTGGTCCAGTTCTCAGGTAATTTAAGTAGTAAAGTGACAAAATCTGATTCTCCCATGTAATTTTTATTCAGTCACCTGTATTTTTGGAAGAGTATTGAAGTGTTAGGCGGACCTGGCATGTAAAGGTTGATGGATGGAAAACAGAATGAACAGAACAGTGGTACTCATGAACTAACTTTTATTTCAGAGGGCAAATTTCAGTCCCACAAACATTTTCTAATAAATAAATGTTGCACTTAACATGTCTAGTTTGCATTTGTTCTTGCTTCTCTTTCTTTTTCCTTGACTCCTTCAGTTTTCTTCTCTCTCTTGCTCTTTCTTTTTTTTTTTTATCTTCCGTAGCACTCTCTCCTTTGAGGGTCATATAATGATTAGTGGGGACAGTAAAAATAATTTGAATTTACGTAGCCTCTTTCTTCTGAGGATCTCAGAATCCTCTGCAAACAGCTGGTTAACTCTCAGCCACTGTGAAGTAGGTACTTTTATAGCCATTGGATCCATTTTTACATAGGAAGATTAAGTGACATGTTCAAAGCCACATAAAGACCCTGTGGAAGAGCCAGAAAAAAGTACCCAAAAGATTTTGCTCTGAGTCTTATGTTCTAACCACTACACAACATGTACACTGGGTCTCATGTAATTGGATTTGTCCAGATGTCTATCACATAATTTGTGTATCCTTAACCCTTCCTTCACTTGCCCCTTGCCTTCCTCTCTAAGAAAAATGGAGATCTGCGTTTACGAATTCAAACAATCTTGAATGGAACACGTACATTTACAGGGTTACACTTTAATCATAGAATATCAGGGTTGGAAGGGACCTCAGGAGGTCATCTAGTCCAACCCCCTGCTCAAAGCAGGACCAATCCCCGATTTTTGCCCCATATCCCTAAATGGCCCCCTAAAGGATTGAACTCACAACCCTGGGTTTAGCAGGCCAAAGCTCATGTTGTAAGTAACATGCAATAACTGGTTATGCAATAGGGAGACACATTTATTATAATGCATTGCAATCAAATCTTAACAGATGACATTATAAGGGAGGCAGTTATTTGGTGGTTACAGCACAGGATTGGGAGTGAGAAGTGTATATTGCAATTCTCCCAGAGACTTGACGCTTGACCTTTTTAGACTTTATTTGTATTGTTTTTATATAAAATATAAACACAATGAAACAAAACATACACAAGATGGAAATAGTATATTAAATAATACAATTCAACACTCATTATTTTCAAAACCTGGAAAACAAACAAACAAAATCTGAACCCATAGATGTCATGCAGGGCATCAATGATTAAAGTGACTAAATAAGTAAGAACATAACCTCTGAGTATCAGGGACTAATATGTACTAAACTACAAAAATATGCAGTAGTTTCATGTGTGACCAGACATACTCATATTTTTTCCAGGCATTTCTATTAGACTGAGTCATTTTTTTCACTAATGCAGTAGTAGGGAGCTCACTAAGCCAGTCTGTGTATGAGGAAGAAATTAAAGATGTCCATTGTCTCAAAATAACTCTTTTGGCCGCTAACATATTTTACTGTAATCCATTTCTTAATGTTAACTGGTAATACCAACTCATTCAGCACCCCTAAAATACCCAAGTTTGGAGAAGGAAAGATAGCAACACTTAAAGTTTTTGAGAGAACACTGAATATGGCATTCCAGAACATGTGCATTTTTGACAGGTATAGAGGATGTGCTGGCCAACATGCACTGTGTGATGCCAATCTAGCCTTAAACAAATGTTCTGGAGTCCAGTATTGCCTGTTTAATATCTCATTCTGGAAGAATCTCAAGGATAAAGAACTTGAACTATCTTTCACATGAAGCCAGATATCTTCCCAAGTTTCTGTTGTGACAGTAAGGCTAAGTACTTTTCCCCATTTTTCTTTGAGATCAAGGAGGTAGTGCAAAGCATTAAGACACCTATTAAATTCCTACTATATGACTTTTGTTTCCATATTTCTTAACGTGCTCTTCTAGAAGTGAGAGAGTTGAAACAGACCAATTGTCCCCTTATCCTTGCATGAATCTTTGAGCACAGCTGCTGCAACAAGGAACTATGAGACAAGGACAGCTGATATTTGTGACACATGTAATTGAAGGAGGCCGGTCTATCATCTTGTACTATATCTTTCATTTTTATGAATCCTTTTTCTGTCCAAATTGTCTTAAGTATGGAGTTGGCCTTGATCCTGAGACATGGGTTATATCATAGTGGTACAAGAAGAGAATTAGCAAGGTCGCACACTGAAATGCCCCTTGTAGATGCAAAGACTGGACTTTTCCTTAAGGGTATGGGTAGCCTCTTAAGGTATATAAAAGAAGAAAGGGAACCAAATGGCATAGTTAAGCTTTGTTCCATTTAAAACTAGGCTGGTGTGTATACACAGCTACTAGAAGGGAACCACCTTACAGCAGGGCACATTTGGAATGCTAGATAATATAGATACAAATCTGGCAATCCCATGACCCTGCAGTTGCCCTGGATTTTTTAGGAGTTTTGTGTGACAAGTGAGCCATTTTTTAAATCTCATATAAATTGTATGATAAGCCTGTTTATTCAAGGAAAGAGCAAGTGGGAGATCTTGAAAGACAAGAGGCTAATGATAAAAGTCTATCTTGGGCAGATATTCATTTTGGCTATTTCTATTCTCCCCAGTAAGGGAGGTTTCTTTTAATATATAGTCCATATGTATAGAAACCATTTCAAGAAGATTAGTACAAATTTTAATACCTAAATAAGTTATTTCCTTTCATATTTTGAAATGGAAAATGTTGAAACTGAGAAGAATCTGGTCTCTTGGATATATCCATTGCTTGTGATTTATCCCAGTTAATGCAAAAGCCAGAGATCTTTCAAAAAATTATAAACTACATTTAGTAATGATCGGAGGATTCTTCAGTAGTGCTATTATATCATCAACATATAAGCTGATTTTGTATTCTCTTCTGTTTCCAGTCAAACCTTCAGTGGCTGAGTGCTGATATATGTACATTGCCAGTGCTTCAAGAGAGATTGAAAAAGGAGGGGTGAAAAGGGACAGACAGCCCTGTCGTGTCCCTTTTTCTAGCTGAAATATGGGCAAAGCAATTCAATTGGTTGATAGTAAAGTGCGGGGAGAGTTGTATAATACTGATCCAAACCAGGAATATTGGTCCAAATCTGAATTCTTTTAGTATTAATTTAGAATTTATTAGGTAAGGCCATTCAACCTTATCAAAGGCTTTCTCTGCATCTAGAGATAACTCTATGGAGGGAACATCTGACATCTGAGCTTGCTGGATCAAGTGAGCAATTTTTCTTGTGTTAGCAGCAGCCAATCTGCCTTTAATGAAAGCAATCTGATCTGCATGTATAATTGTTGCGATGATAGTGTTGAGTCATGCAGCTAAAATTTTTGCATTTATTTTGCAATCTGTGTTCAACAGAGATATGGGGCAGAAGTCATCACAATTGTGACCATCTTTTTTTCTTCTTTAATATTAAAGTAATTAAAGCAGTTCTCATGTCATGAGTAAGGCTACGATTTAGTCACGGAGGTCGCGGAAGTCATGGGATCCGTGAATTCCAGCGACCTCCGTGACGTCAACCTATGGTGATCAGGAGCTGCAGGGTCCCCTGCCACCCACGGAGGCTAGGGGCTGTGGGGTCCCCCAGCCATCTCTGGTGGCCCCCGGAGCTCCAAGCTGCTGCAGGTGGCGGGGATACCCTGCAGCTCCCAGGCAGCGGGGAACTCCGGAGCTGAGGAATCCCCAAGCTCCCAGCTGCTGCAGGTGGCGTGGGAACCCTGGAGATCTCGGCCTCCACAGGCAGCGGTGGAACCCCCAAGCTCTCAACCATGGTGGGTCCCAGAGCTGTGGGCTGCAGGGGCACCCCACAGCTCCCAGCCCCTCGCAGGACCAGGAGCTGCAGGCAGCAGGGGTACCCCATGGCTCTCAGGTGCTGCAGGCGGCGGAGGGCTCCGTACCTACCAGCCGTGGGCTGCAGGGGACCATGGAGCTCCAACACCCAACGTGCGGTGGGAGCTCCCGGAGCTCCTAGCCACTGTGCAGCTGCGCCGCTGCAGGCGGTGTGGGGACCCACAGATCCGCATTTTGTCACTAATATTTTTAGTAAAAGTCACGGACAGGTCACCGCTTCCATTAATTTTTCTTTACTGCCCTGACCTGTCCGTGACTTTTACTAAAAATATCCATGACAAAATCTTAGCCTTAGTCATGAGACATGGTTTCTTTCTGGAATGTTTCAGTGAAGACCTTTGAAAGAATGGAAGGTAGCTGATTACAAAATGTTTTGTAGAAATCTACTGGAAAGCCATCCATCCCAGGGGCCTTGTCAGAATTCATATTTTTAAAGCCTGTTCAATCTCTTGTGTTGTGATAGCTTAGTCCATAAACAAGACTTGTTCTGAAGTTAGGGTATTAAAAGACAGGCCTTCAATGAAATCATCAAATTTATTAAAGTCAAATTGGTTGATTATATAAAGGCTAGATAGAATTTTTTCAATTGGTTATTTATATCTATTGGTTCAAGGACAGTACTCCTGTCTTCTAGTAAGAAGGAAAAAATATTGTTGTGGCTAGCCACATCTTAAGTCTTCTGGCAAGTAGTTTACCTGCTTTATATCCCCGTTCACAATATCTTTGTTTGACCCCATTGTGTGCACATTCAACTTGGCTGGATAAGCATTCCTTATATTTCTATTTGGTGTTGATTAGAGAATGCAGGATGTTTTCATTATTTGGGTCAGTCTCATGTATTCTCTGCAACTCATCTATTTCCTTGTTCTGAGAATCTTGTAACTTGAGTCTAGTTTTCTTCTTTTGGGATGCACACTTTATGCATTCACCCCTTACAGTAGCTTTCAGAGCTTTCCAAAAAATGGTATCTGACGTAAATTAGTGCTTATTTTCTTCTATGAAGTTAGACATGACTGAGTCAACTGTGGAACAGAGCTTTTAGAATCAGTGTCCGCTTCCACCTAGAAGATTTTAATGATGTGTAACCAGTGTCTATGATAAGTATAATTGTAGCATGATCTGAAATTAATATATTATCAATAGCTGCTTCTAGGCATGCCGGCATCAGTTCTGAAGGCACAACAAAAAACTCTGTTCGGGAGTAAGATGAATGTACTATAGAGAAATACATATAGTCATGCTCCTTGGGGTGTCTCAGTCTCCATATATCTTTTAAATCAAGTTCATTCATTAATAATGAGAGTTGGCCTATTGTGCTCTGAGAGCCGGGTCTCATGTAATTAGATTTGTCCAGATGTCTATCTAGCATAGTATTCCAGTCTCCCTCTGGAATTACAGGAATGTCTTTTTTATTAAAAAGAATGTCTGCTATGTCTTTGGAAAATTCAGAATTACCTCCACTTGGATTCAGAGTAACAGCCGTGTTAGTCTGTATTCGCAAAAAGAAAAGGAGTACTTGTGGCACCTTAGAGACTAACCAATGTATTTGAGCATGAGCTTTCGTGAGCCACAGCTCACTTCATCAGATGCATACCGTGGAAACTGCAGCAGACTTTATATATACACAGAGAATATGAAACAATACCTCCTCCCACCCCACTGTCCTGCTGGTAATAGCTTATCTAAAGTAATTGTCAGGTTAGTAAATGCTTCCTAGAATTAACTTCTTTGAGTTGAAAGAGGCTCCAAGAAGAATGCATCTTCCTTTGGGATCAGACCAAGACTGTATATATTGCAAATTTTATGAATTAGGATGGTTGTGCCTCTGCTCTTAGAATTCAGCGATGAATGATACTCAGCACCTACCCCCATCTTCTTGATTCTGTTGGCATCTATATCCGCTAGATGAGTTTCCTGCAATAAACTACTTGGCACTTTTTTTGATCTGAGATTCCTCAGGATTTAAATTCTTTTGGAAGGTTAAGTGCCTTCACATTCCAGGAGCATACACTAAGAAAATTCATGACAAAGTTTTAAATGATATAGTAAGACATCTAACCTTATTCTAAAGACACACATTTCCCCACTGATATTGTAAAACCATATTTCAATTATATGGTCTTCATTTATATATATTAGATACTGGTTAATTTTGAATGAATGTATGCCTTCAGTTGAACCCCTAAGAGGGTCAAGTATACAAAAAGATCTGTAGTTAAATGTCATGTGTCTTCCAAAATATATTTGTAACAGAAAACAAAACAAATTTAACAGACTTAAAACAAGCCAGTGTGGGCATGTTCAGATCCCTGATGGCTTCAATTCCATCCTCTCCTTTCCTCCCTGTATTATCTAATAATAGTCTAAACATCTCCAATGCAAATATATTTAAAGTCAAATTTATCTTGTAAATACCATTGGGCATTCTGGAACACGTATAATATATACCTACCTACAGAGGTTTTACACACACATACACATATGTATATGGATATACATATAGACACACTTATCACATGTACATTTACAATTGATTTGGTAAAGCAAATATAAATTAGTACAAAATTTAAATATGAATAATACAACAGCATAAAATAATCATATTCATATTCTGTTAAATGCCCTGCACAAATTGAATAACTAGTGCTATTTAAGGTTTAGGTTATGGTCTGCTTTACATGTCAGGAGTATTGACTGTTCCAAGGACTTGTGGTTATCATAATATCATGATTCTCTCTATCAAATTGTGATGATTAGTGCAGATAATACTTTAGTCAGTAGATGGTGCTTAGTGTCTCAGTCTTTGAAATGTCTGCCAAGCTTCAGAAGGGTTTTTGCAAAATCATGTGCAGCCTGCTAAATCCATAATGAAGGTGGATGGGTACTTTATGGTCCCCCTTAGAAATTGCTTTATGCCACTGAATGCATTTGTTTTGTTAAGCTCCGCTGAGAAGTCAGGAAAAAGAGACATTTTGTGGCCTTTGTACGTAAGGGTTGGAGCTTCTCTGGTAGTATTCATTAACATTACTTTATCATTGAACTTCAGCAGCTTGAAGATGCTGGGTCCTGGCTTATCAGACTCCTGCCTTCTAGTATCAGCCATTCAATGAGCCCTTTCAATATCTAATGAGGGCAGCTGGGGGTCCAATTTAAACATGTCAGGGAGCAGCTTCTGAAGAAAGCTGACCCGCAATAGTCCCCAAGAAGTGATAGTTGTTTCTTTGAGGTCTATTTTCTAAGTCATCCTGGGGGTTTTTTTCAGTTTATCTAGTCTAAGATTTAAGGAGGCAGTTTCTTCTTTAATTTCACAGGTTTCAATGACAGTCTTTTGTAGCTCATTTTCTATGTGAGCCATTCGGGAGTTTACATGGCTTACATTTTTAGAGAGGCCACAAATATCTACTGAGACTGAATCCAGTCGATCTGTGAGGAATTCTTTGAGTTTTGAAATATGTTGGGCTATGTTCTGTGGTGGCCTTGTGTTCTCCTCCTTCAGCTCCTCCTTAGGTCTTTTGTTGCCTCTCATATTTTTCATTGGAATTCATATTCAACAGATTGTAGTTTATCTAGGGGATTAATTTAAACTTTTATCACAGAAACTTATTGCTAATTTGCTAGAAAAGTAATTATTAGAAACAAATAGATATGTGGGGAATGAGGAGGTCCAAGACTAAGCAGCCATCTTCTTCATGGGTACCCCGACACTTGACCTTTGAACAAGTGACTATGGCCCAAATTTTCAAACATGACCACAAGTTTCAGCTTTAGACACCTAGAGTAAAAAATATTAAGGAACCTAAAATTAGAGTCCAATTTTAAAAATGTAGAGGTGAAATCTTAACTTCATTGAAGTCAACAACAAAACCGTCCATTAACCTCAACCGAGCTAGGATTTCACCCTAGGTATTTTATGCAAGTTTGTCCTCAATTGCCCAATCTGTAAAATAAGCCCGATATTTACCTACCTCAAGAAGTGTGTTGTGAGGATTAGTCAATTACTGTTGGCAGTTAGGAATTGTTTCATCCTATGATGAAAACTGCTAAGGAAATGGAAGATATTGGCTGGAATTTTAAAAGGAGCAAGACAGGCACCTATATTCCATTGAGTCTCATGGGGCTTGGACACCTCACTCTGCTAGGCTCCTTTGAAGATCTCAGCCATTATTATTAATATTCTTACTGTTGAATAGTATACTCATAATAATTTGTAAGAATACTGCTATTGATTGTAAAAATCTATTACAAAACATATCATAAAATGCAGATATTGTCAAGGCAATGCATAGTTCCTCCTACTCTAATGGCTTCCTCTTTCACAGATTCATGAAAGTATAGACTACTAGAGACTTTTTTTTCCTGAGAAACATACGTAAAAACCTTTACACTTCCATTTTGCCACTTGCATGATTACAAAGAAATAAAATTTATCCTTCTGGGTATACTTACTTTATGGCCAGTACTTTACGGCCAATAAGCAGTTCTAACACAAATCAAAAAGAATGTTATTCTCTAATTTTCATGGGACTTGATATGCACCTTTATCAAAATGTGAAAACTTAGAATGTACCAAGATCTCTTCATTCTATTAGATAATATCATTAAAACAAAAGGAAAAACTCCACTTTCACCAATTGGAAAACAACTCAAACACAGTGGTGACATAAGTAGATCTTTGGTAGTTTAGATTTATATGGTTTAGAATTTTAAGGACTGATCCAACTCCCATGGAAATCAATGGATAGACTTACACTAACTTCCATGGGAATTAGACCACACCCTCAGTGCTCAGAATCCATTATGTTGTTTAT
This sequence comes from Eretmochelys imbricata, assembly GCF_965152235.1. Taxonomy (NCBI): domain Eukaryota; kingdom Metazoa; phylum Chordata; order Testudines; family Cheloniidae; genus Eretmochelys; species Eretmochelys imbricata. Next base: position 316,864,479 of record NC_135572.1, read on the forward strand.
AAATGTGATGCTGTTTTTAGTTTGCAGCTCAGAACCAGAAAACGTCCAAGCTGATCCAAAGAACTATACCAGCCTTCTTGTTACATGGGAAAGACCTCGAGTTGTTTATGATGCCATGATCGAGAGATTTGCTGTCTTTTATCAGCAATTGGATGGAGAAGACCAGACTAAACATGAGTTTCTGACAGATGGGTATCAGGACTTGGTAACTGTAAACTCTTCAAGTTTCATACAAAAGTGGTGGTGGTGAAGCACTCACAAAGAATTATTCTGAGAGATTATGTCAGGGAGCTGATTCAGCTAGAATTAATGTCTTTGGCCGCTGCTCGTAGAAACACTGCTTGTATCCTTGGCTATACAGCCACAGAGACAAATTTAAAATACAACAACAAACAAACAAAAAGCTATACGGGAGAGAGCTACCATCACCCACAGTGCCAATTTTCAAAAATTTGCTGTTCTTATTTGTCTGTAATACCTTGAAATAACTATTACCATAGCGTCAAACTCAGATTTTGTTAGTCACAAGACACTTTCATCATGCCCCAATGATCTTTGATATGTAGGATGTTGTACACAGGTAACTAATGACAAATTCAGCATCTGAACAATGATCCATCTGTGATTACTATAAATATTGGCTCACTGATTTATAATATGATGGTCCTTTACCAACACAAACATTTACAATCACCCCCTTTGAAGCTGCATAAGCTTCACAAGGAATATTAGAATCTAAAACTAATATTCAGCATAGAAAAATGTATTCTCTCCAGTTTTTCGGTCGCCTGCCATTAGGACGTTTCACAAAATCAGTTGATTAAAGCTTTATGCCTGGTTTTCTGGCTATAAAATGTAAAAAATGATGTATTAGAATGTTTCATGTGAGAAAATGTTGATATCTTCTGTTGTTGTTTGCAGTGTTGTTGTAGCTGTGTTGGTCTCAGGATATTAGAGAGTCAAGGTGGGTGAGGTAATATCTTTTATTGGACCAACGTCTGTTGGTGAAAAAGACAAGCTTTTTGAGCTCTTATAAGCTCTGTGTAGCTCAAAAAGCTTGTCTCTTTCACCAACAGACGTTGGTCCAATAAAAGATATTACCTCACCCACCTTGTCTCATATGAGAAAACACTGTTCTTAGAATAAAATAATCTAATATTTTCAAAAAAAATATGCTAAGGATTTATATTTATATGATTAAACATGATTTTTCTTTTAGGGAGCTATTCTAAATAATCTGCTGCCCAATACAAGTTATGTTCTTCAGATAGTTGCAGTTTGCACTAATGGTCTATATGGAAAATACAGTGATCAAGTCATTGTTGATATGCCTTTAGATGATCCAGGTAAGTGTTGTTTTGAGCACAGTAGTAACTTCTGGCTACAAATCTATATTCAGAGAAATAGTTTGCTTGCAAACCAGTTAAAAATGCTTGACTATCAAAGTACACTAAAATGGAATTTCAAAATCATTGTAGTTAACCTTACATTTGTTTAATGAGGTGACTTGTATTCTCTGTCACTCATTTTCTGCCATGTATTCCTTTAAACGTGAGAATTTTATGTTGATTTTTTTAACTATAAAAATATATTTAAACAAGTGAACATGATTTCAGATCAGATGAATGATTTTGAACAATAAACCTGGGAAGTAAAGCCATTTTGGAATTGTTTCAGTTGCATCCTTCTGCCTCCTAAAATTAATCCACGTGATAAAAATGTTAAGTAAACAAAATGAGCTAATATAAATTAAAAATTTGTATCTCAATTGATTTTGAAATTTTATTACATATGAGTACTTGGAGTTTGATTTCAAAGCATATGTGGTGATGGAATTCCCTTGCTTCTTAATGTTGGATTGTGAAAATCAAAGGGGCTAATAATCGAATCTTGTTGATTTCAAAGCCAGATTTAACTCCTCTGTCTGTAAGTAAATGATAGATAATTTAAAACCAAAATAGAGAGGCTTGTCCTTGTCCTTCAGTCATTCCTTAAAGTCAGTGGAAGTTTTAGGGCTTGATCCAATTTCCATAGAAGTCAGTGGAAATCTTCCATTGACTTAAGCAGCTGTTGGATTGGACTGTGTGTATCTTGATCATAGGATCAGTCCATTATGGTCTTTAGCATACTCACACACCCCAGTTTTGCTTACCTTTGGATTAGATTGTTGTTTGTTTTTAATTCTGGGTTATAAGTATGGAATTCTCCCCTCAATTACACCTACCTGTGTAACTCCAGTTAAGTCAGAAGAGAAACGTACATGTACCTGAGAGCCCAGTTTCGCCCATAATGTTAAGAGAACCACTACTGATAAAGAATATAAGTATTTTCCATTTTCTGCTTGTTACCATGGATTGTGTGAAAGTAATGATATATGAGCATAAGAAGTTGTTTTATGTTGGGACATTTTTGGTTAAAACACAAAAGTTTCCAAGGCATATCTAACCTGTCTTTCAAAAACAACATGTTTAAAAGACTGTGTTTCCTAGGTCTTATTATGCTCATATTTGTCAGAGCCTTTGTACTCTGTATTTCTCCGAGGAGAGGTTCTGTCAATGTAATAAGATACAAACTGAAGTGAAATGCCAGTCTGTAACTCCTTGATATTGGATTTCCTTACATCTCTCCAGCAGAATTTTCCCAACTTGTGCTTCAAAAATCACATGAGAGGGGACTCCATCCACAGACACGCACCCAAAGTCTAGACTATAGACTAGACTATGCCAGCGGGTAGCTTGGAGCAATGTGAGCCCCAATTGTGCAAAGAATCCACAAGCACAGACCCTTATTCCTGTGTCAAGTCCCATTGGAGTTAAGCAAGGCACCTCATTGGCAGATACCTTTTAAAGGATCAGGGCCTCGATTCCAGTATGACTCCATTTGGATTGAAGCCAACCGTTCATGTGGTTTCCACAATTAATGTTTAATTCAATACCTTGCATAATGACAGGTTTCAGAGTAGCAGCCGTGTTAGTCTGTATCCACAAAAAGAACAGGAGTACTTGTGGCATCTTAGAGACTAACAAATTTATTTGAGCATAAACTTTCATGGGCTACAGCCCACTTCATCGTATGCATGCAGTGGAAAATACAGTAGGATGATTTTATATATACAGAGAACATGAAACAATGGGTGTTACCATGCACACTATAACGAGAGCGATCAGTTAAGGTGAGCTATTACCAGCAGGAGAGAAAAAAACCTTTTGTAGTGATAATGAAGATGGGCCATTTCCAGCAGTTGACAAGAACATGTGAGGAACAGTATGGGGGGGAAAATAAACATGGGGAAATAGTTTTACTTTGTGTAATGACACATCCACTCCCAGTCTTTATTCAAGCCTAATTTAATGGTGTCCAGTTTGCAAATTAATTCCAATTCAGCAGTCTCTCGTTGGAGTCTATTTTTGAAGTTTTTTTGTTGTAATATTGTGACTTTTAGGTCTGTAATCGAGTGACCAGAGAGATTGAAGTGTTCTCCGACTGGTTTTTGAATGTTATAATTCTTGACGTCTGATTTGTGTCCATTTATTCTTTTACGTAGAGACTGTCCGGTTTAGCCAATGTACATGGCAGAGGGGCATTGCTGGCACATGATGGCATAGATCACATTGGTAGATGCGCAGGTGAATGAGCCTCTGATAGTGTGGTTGATGTGGTGAGGCCCTATGATGGTGTTCCCTGAATAGATATGTGGACAGAGTTGCCAACTGTTCTTAATTCAGTACATAAACTTACTTTGGTACAACACAAACATTACAGCTTTAAACGCTCAGAAGCGAAGATTCTCATAGTAAATTTGAACCCTGTTGTTCTCCCATGGAGGTCAGTGATAATTTTGCTTTTAACTTCAGTGGGGGCAGGAGTGGGGCCTTTACATGGCACATACTTTCTGTAAAAACTAATTTCACCCTCCATTACATCTATAAAACGCACAAAGACATCATTTGGAATTTTGTGTGCATATCTGAGGGCAGAAACGGATCCATTGTATGTTACATTTATCAGCATAGGGTCAAGGCTTGAGGTTCTCATTCCATTTTTTGCAAGGAAACTCCTGATGATTTCCCTTTGAGTGAGAAATAAGTAAATATGGAATAAGGAATTCAGGATCTGCTTCATGAGTAGTAATGAAAAACCATACCTATGTGCAGCATGAACAATTAATGTTATGATAAGAACTTGATTTTTGCATTGTATTGCTTTAGAACTTTTAAAATGGTAACCTTAAAGTTGAATTGACATAAATTCCTAGATATGTTTATCATTTCCCCATTTTTAAAGAAAAAATGTGAGGAGATTAAAGCAATCTCTGTACATATTCCACTGTGTACTTTCACAGTTTCATATGCAAAAATGATTGAATTATGAAACTCTACTATGTAAGAGCAGTGTAAAATCCCTCATATATAGTCAGTATCATTAATATGAATTTACAGTATTCCCTAGTCTTGTAAATGTCATCTTACATCTGTACAAAGTGGGAACATGGTAACATTCTAAACAAAATGTTCCTTCACTTGTAACTTCAATTTATTGATTTAATCAGTTGCATTTGAATGAAGTGTGCTGGAAATATTAAATAACAGAGACATGAGAAGGTATGTATCTAATTAGTCAGAGAAAGAGATGTGTTCATACAAACATTCACCTGCCAAATATAATACCAAAACTGATTTTGTGATCTGCTTTATAGATGGTGGTATGAAATGGGGTTCACAGTAATAAGACCAAAATATTTCCCAGAACTCCTGCTTGTGAATATATGAAAAAAACATTATCTTCCCCTATGAAGACCTGAAACAAAATGGACTCAAATTCAGTATAATAACTTTTATATTCAAGATTTATTCTGAGTATGTCAGCCCAATTAGGATGAAATTCACTGCAATGCCGTCTGAACAAATTAAATTTCATGTTAAAAGCTTAAGTGGAACTTAACTAATACAGAAGGCTTTGCCTGGGCCCTCTGCTTGGGGTTGAATTTCACCCTTGGACTGCATATTTTTAATATAGGGGCTGTTTTAGTACTGCTGTACTATATATTTTTATGTACTCAACACCTGCTACCATTCGTTTGTTCTTGGTTTTCCATTATGCTGACCATTTGTAAGAGAGAGATCCTTTCATAGCCTGCCACCACCCTTTCAAAACATTTCATTCTGTGAACCACCAGTAAGGGCTCTGCAGACTACAGGTGATCCACCGACCAGAGTGAAACTTCTCATTCTCTAGGACTATTACATAACAGGAAAGATCTTGTCATGGGCCAGGTCCTCTTCCAACTTCATCCCTGTACTGTTGGGTTATAAGAAATATTACAGTCTGTGGACCCTCCAGAAGGGCTCTGCAATCCACTGGGGGCCCACGTGCCATCATGAGAGCTACCATACTAATCTATTAAGTTTGTGAGAAGAACTGTACGATTTTCTCTTTGTTTGTTCCTATATTGTTTTTTATTTAGAACTGTGGAATTTTAAAACTTGTGATACAGTGTGTGTGTATATATATAGTTTCCAGTAAGCTCATGGCTAGTCAGAAAGGGCTTCGGGTCTTGGAGTGCTTTATCAATATTTATTCTTAATGGTTAGCATTTTCAAACCCAACTAGGAGATTTAGCCATACCATTAAAATTAATGGGACTTGCATGGCTGAATGGCATAGCCAGCTTTGACAATATCTGAACCATTATTTATAATCTGATTATTTGCTTTTGGAAATGGTTTCTGAATGGTGATCTAAATGCATGTGTTTCATTCTTTAGATAACATTTGTATAGTTATGAAAGTTTTGCAGTAACTTCCTCTATAGCTGTTATTATAGATGCATAAATGCGGCCCAGCTCAGCTGTGTGTTAAGGCCGGCCTGCGTGGCAGGGTCCAGGTTCCCGGCTGCCCAGCCCGGTGGGGTCCAGACTGCCCCGCCACCCCATGTGGCAGGGTCGGGGCTGGTAGGCTGTCCCGCGCGGTGAGGGTCCAGGGTCCCTGCTGGCCCCATGGGGTTGGGGTCCAGGGTCTGGTGCTGCTGCCAGGCCCTGCAAGCTCTGGGGCAGCCACCCAGCCTCACACGATGGGGGTCGGGGACAGCTGCGCCGAGTGGGTCCAGGGCTCCCAGGTGGCCCCTCAGGGTCAGGAGTCCAGGGCTGCCGCTTGGCCCCGCAAGCTCCAGGCCAGCTGCCCTGCCCCGCACAGCAGGGTTCTAGGATCCAGGGCAGGCAGCTGCCTGACCCCGAGCAGATGGGGCCCCCGCAGCAGGCATCCAGGGTCAGAGTCCGGGCTGCTGCTGCCCTACCACCTGACCCCTGCAGCCCAGGTAACACATTGTGGGCCACTATGCAGCCCACAGTGATACATAAGTTGAGAACCACTGGACTAAATACGTATCCTCCCCTTGTTCTGTGTGAGGAAGTCAACTGAAGTTTTTCATAAAAACAACAATGGGACATAAATCTCAAACTTTTGGCTCCCACTTGGCAGCTCATGCTAGCGTCAGTTCTTTGTGAGGGCCTTTTTATGCAGTGTCTTTGTAACTTGTCTTTGTGAGAGATTTTCTTCATAAAGAATAAGGGTATCTGAAATATTTCACTTTAGGAGGGCTTTTGTGATTCTTGTGCTGAGAAATGATGAAAAGATAATAGAAATTTCATTTAAATGTAGCAAAAATGGTTTTACTTGTGTTCTTGCAGTGTCATTTATTATGTACTGTAGTGTAGAACTGAAGATAATTTATTCTGTGAATATTATTGTAAAATTATGGAACACATTGTTATGGGGGATATTTTTAGGAGTTGAGCTAATTTAACTGTAGGGAAATATTTAGTTATCACATTTTCCTTTTGTACTTATTCTATCATTTCTGCAAAAATCATTAAACTACAGTATTATATACATGCACTTGAAAACTTTTAATAAATTTAAGGTTGGAACTTCTCCAATAAAATCTAAGCTATAGAATAACCAAGTTGCCGTTATAGAAAAAATCAAGCATGCCTTGTTTGTTAACCTACCTCTGAGTTTTATTTCTGTGTTGGGAAATGGTACCATATTACTTATATATATTATTGGTTCAAGAACACAGTATTAAGATTAGCAAAACCACAATAACTGTAATTAAATGTTGCTAGCAAGTAGATTTATTTTGTTACCATCTAATCAAGAGAGTTTCCATGGATACATCAGGATGAAATTGTAGTTTCATTCTGGTTGAAACAGAGGATATTGAAACCTTTTACAGTTTTCCTTGTAGTAAATAAAGTTTGTAGAGGTGTTTTACATCCATTTGTATTATCACTGCATTGGTTTTTCTTCTAGATAAAGTTCAAAAGATAACATAGATACTGTAGAAAACATGAAATCTGAAAGAAAATATTTATTTTGATTATTTGAAGACAAAATTAATCCTAACAACAAAAATAATCATATTTCTCTTTAATGAAAGGCTGTTTTTAAGAGTCTATTGACCACATAATGTATGTTACCAGGCTACAGTATTAAGAATTTTGAAATCACTATCTAAAAATGTAAACAGAAACCATTGAGAAGCCAGGGAATATCATCATCTTCCCCCCCCCCCTCCCCCCAGCCTTCTAGCCTTCAGAAAGAGAGAGGTAAGATAACTTTTCTATATTTTTGTTAATATGCCAAGTATTTAATTCAATATTACTACTTATAAAATGCTTTCATTGAGACTTGATTATTCCATTTTTTTTACATTCTACAACTTATCAATCCAAATATTTTAACTTGTTAGTGTGATGGAACCCTAATTAATAATCAAATATCCATTGGGAGAGAGAGAGAGTCTGACTCAGTAGCCCAGTGATTAGGACACTCACATGGGATGTGGAAAATGTGGAATCTCTGCTCCAATTAATATTTAATTATTTCTTCAAAGTAGAACAGGGGAGGTTAGAGAGATGTGCCCCCAGAATAGCCAGTTGGCTAGGGCACTCATCTAGAATGTGGGTTCAAGTCCCTATTTCGAATCAGGCAGAGCAGGGATTTGAACCTGGGTCTCCCACATAAAAGCTCTAAACAATGGGCTATTCTGGGGTCTCATTTTCTCTGTTTTTTCATGAGAAAGATCTGAGTTTTGGCTGCTAGGGCATGACCTGGTTTAGGCTCCAAAAGAGAATTAATGGCTGAGAATCCTGAATGGAGAGAGATGCCTATCTTTGGCCCATAAGTGAGGCACCTAAGGTCTAGATTAATAGAAGTTTAACACTGGTACCATTGAAGATCTGGGTCTAAGCCACACCTAAGCCTCTACCTTTTACTCCAGGCTAGTTTAGGCAGCTCCCCACTCAGCTACTGGTTTCTGAGGATCTCCCTCTTAGGTACCTAACGCTCCCCATTGGGAGCCTGGGTGCCTAACTCAGGGCTACATTTCAGGGTTAGGCATTGCAACACTGAGCAGACCTTTGTGGATCTGGCCCTAAGACACTTTTGAAAATAGGACCAAGTCTCCACATCATTTAGATTTTTTTTTTAAACGTTACCCTGGGTCCAATCAGGAGTGGCCATTTTAAGATGCAGGAGTGCAAAATATAGAAGTATAACTGCTTCGTGATTTATTTTTGGTTATGGCTTTAACTCTGTTCACACTGAAGTCAGTGGCCATTTATCTAAATGAGAGCAATGTCCATCAGCACTGAGTACTATTGAAAATGTCACCTTTAACTTATCTTATTGGGGAGGGGCAGGAGAAATTGGCAAGTAATTACTGTGTAATATGGAATAATGAAATATGAATGCAGCCAAAATGTTTCAGTTAAGGATGTACAGTGCAGCTGCACAATAACTGCTTTTCAGAAGGAGCCATTTAATTACAGATGCATAACACCCAATGCCTATATCTATTCATAAGAACTTGCAACATATTTTTAATGCCTTAATATGATCCACTGTAGTTTATCCTTGCAGGGCCAAATCATGATCCATTGAAATCAATTAGAATTTTGCCAATGACTTCAGTGGGACCAGAATTGGGCTCTGAATGTGAGTCTAGCCTATTGTGTCAAGGATTATCAAATTAAGAAGTTGACCATAAGCAGTCCAAGGACAACATTCAAACTCTCTAATCAATAATGCCATTTTTTAAAAAGTCCCTTTATAACATATTTTGCACTGCATCATAGATCATAATGGCACAGGACCCACCTGAGGGTTCCCTGACTCCGTGATGGAAGGTGTGCAAGAAGGAGGTTGCAATGGTAGCAAGGCAGCCTCAACCTTCCCTCCAGGAGATTGCATCACCCAAACAGGGGGCAGCAGTGCCCAGGGAGGGAAAAACAGAAAATATGTTATGTACTGTGGAAGGATCATTGGAATACATGCACACAAGTATGGGGATAATAGGCCGGATCACACCAACAATACCCACCATGGGTAACATCATGTCATCTTCTCCACCACCACTACCATCACACTATCCACTCCCAGCCAGCTGTGGAGAACACAGGTATCTATCAGTCTGATCCCCTCAAACCCCCTGGTGTGCTACTTTCTCCAGAGTGGCATGAATTATGCTGCTCTTCTTCCTACACAAGGAAAATCACTACACAAATGAGCTGAAGTCTGTACATCTTTTATTCATTTGCACATATTGTACCAATCCAAATTTGCATGGGGTTATTCTGACCGCAAATGTCTACAAGCAAATGTCTAATCCCACCTGATGTGACACTAAGATACAGCTGCCCCTAACCCTTCCCTCAGCAATGTAGGCATGTGTGTTGATGCTGGCCTACCAAATAAAAAAATAATCATTGGGAAGGGTTGCAGACCAAACTGGAGGAGCAAGCATCTCAGACAGGTTATTAGGAGAAAGCAGAAAGCCTTCAAGGAATGGAAGATGGGAAGGATCAGCAAGGAAAGCTACTTCTTGGAAGTCAGAAAGTGTAAGGAAAAAGAAAGAACTGCCAAAAGCCAAGCAGAGTTAGACCTTGCAAAGAAAACTAAAACCAACAGTAAAAGATTCTCTAGCCATATAAATAAGAAAATAAGGAAAGAAGAAGTGGGACCTCTAAACAATGAGGTATAGGATGGAGATTAAAGGTAACCTAGGCCTGGCCCAACACATAAATGAACATGTCAGTTTTTAATAAGGGTAATAAGAAGCTTGTGGTAGCAGGGTGACTAATGGAAATGATGATATGGAAGTATAAATTACCACATCCAAGATGGAAGTCAAACTCAACCATCTTAATGGGACTAAACTGGGGGGCCCAGATAATCTCCATCCAAGAATAGTAAAGGAACTGACACATGAAATTGGAAGCTCAATAGTAAGGATTCTTAATGAATCTGTAAATTCGAGGGTCATATCCTATGACTGGAGAATTGCTAATATAGCCCCTATTTTGAAGAAAGGGGGGGAAAGTGATCTGGGAAACTATTGGCCTGTTACTTTGACCTCAGCTGTATGCAGAATTTTGGAACAAATTTTTATAGAGAAAGTAGTTAAGGACATAAAGGTAAACAGTAACTGGGATAAAATACAGCATGGTTTTACAAAAGATAAATTGTGCCAGACCAACCTGATCTCTATCTTTGAGAAGATAGATTTTTTTAAACCTTGGCACAAAACTTGGGAATGGGCTAATAAAATTTGCAGATGACACCAACTTGGGAGGTATTGACAATACGGCAAAGGACTGGAATATCATACAAGAAGATCTAGAGAAGCTTAAAAGGGAAACAATAGAGAAACGGATTGAATTTAACAGTGCAAAGTGCCTGGGTCCATTATAAGAGGCGGCAGTAAGGTTTGGTGGCCTACAATGTGCAGAAGGTCAGACTAGATGATCACAACAGTCCCTCCTTAAAGTCCATGAGTCTAACTAGAACGTAATGCATGCCTCGTTGCACAGGTACAAAGGGTATGTCTACACTGCAGCTGGGAGCGTGCCTCCTTGCCCAGTTAGAAAGACTAACACCAGCACACTCAAAGAGCAGTGTGGACATTGTGACAGTGGCACAGCTTGGGTTTGGACCAGGTGGTCAGGCAAGCTTGGACTTTGGTGGCTGCCTGAGCTGCCACCACTGCTTTAATATCCACACTGTTATTTTTAATACACTTGAGCGGAGCTAGCAAGTGTCTTTCTACCTGGTCTGGGTAGGCTTACTCCCAGCTTCAGTTTAGACATACTCCAAGGGCCTGGAGCATTCTTCAGCTAGTACTGCAGGACCTTTTTCCTGTCTGTCTCCCCCACCCCCCAACCCAGTTCCAGGCCTACCTGTTCACTCTCATCACCATGGGCCTGGATGCTGTTCCTCTGTGCAGACAGGCAGCTTCAGCTACACCCCTCAGCCCATCAGAAATGTTGCAGCAAAATGCCAGCCAGTTGTTGAATCCCATTGTTTCCCTCACTGCTACTCCTCTGTGCAGCTACTTGGCAGCAGATAGCACCTCCAAAATCATCTCAGACCTCAGCCTAATGGGTTTATTGGTTAATACAGCCATGGTTAGAAAATGACTATAACATTGTAATGATCTGTGATTGTAATACAGCTTAAATAACATCTTTTGGTCTATCATTTCTACACTAACCATGAAAATTATACCATTGTGTCTTGCAAAATCAATAAATCTGTGAGGTTAAAACAGTGGATAATATAATGCACCTTTTTGTTTCATAGAAATTGACCTCTTTCCTGAACTGAATGAAACTGAAGAATATGAGGTATTGTAAAGTGTAGTAATTTCATACATTCGTTTTCACACAAACGTTTCAAATAATATATAACACACACCACATAAATGGAGATGATCAACTGTGATAACTTGCAGAGCTGAATTTATGTACTTTTAACCATGTCACCTACACTTTGCCTACTAACGCATATCCCCTGGGAATTACTTCTACGTTCCAGATGCTTGAGCAGCTTCAAAAAAGTACAATTTTTAAAAATCCACCTGCCAAAGAAATGTTTTTTCTTTCTCCCCAAAATGTGGAATTGCCTCCCCTTCCCCAGTTACACCTGCCTCAGGCACGCTTCAGCTTTGGGCTAGTGATAGGTTTTCTATACATAAAAATGTCATGACTTTGAAGTCCAAGCCTTGCTTCTCTGTAATGCTAGAAATGGCAGTTTTATACTATTGAGAATGAGAGAGATTCTCAGCTTCCAGAAGGAACCCAGCACTCATCCAGTCCTGCATGGGCCCATGGGAGTTAAGTGATTGACCTGCTTAGGCACTTTTGTTCTTTCCACTAGATGCCTATCTGCAGCTTTGGGTGCCTAAATATCTTTGTAAATCTGGCCCCGAAATACTGGGTGAAATCCTTGGTCCGTTGAAGTCAATGGCAAAACTTCCATTCATTTCAATAGGGTGATAATTCCACCCCTTGAACATAAGTAATGACATTTTGATGTATTAACCATAATTTATAATAATGTAACCATGTTTTATACAATTTTAGATGTTTTCATAACTCCCTCTGATCTGGCATAGTTGTATTTTTGGCAACTAAGGTAGCTGGCATACAAGCAGAGGAATATGAAAGAGTCCCAGTACAATTTTTAATAGACTGTAAAATAGTTTTTGTAATGTGGCCAATACCTCTATAAAATGTGTTAGCATCAAGTGATCATTCAGAACATCTGTTTTACTGTTTGATAATATGTGCACATTATTCTCACCGAGGGGCAAATCCTAGTCAGTTAAATAGATAGAGAAATGGCCCATATCTGTCTTTCCATCTCTGTACCAATTCATCCAAACTATCAAATCTATCTATCCAATTACCCATTTGTCCAATCCATTTATCTATATTTATTTAAACTCTTTATCTAAGTATTTATATTGCACCCATCAATATGATATCAGGATGTTAGTTAATTTCAACTGTGATTTTTGCCTGATTTAGGACTGAATAAAGACTGGGGGAGTTGGCCTTGAGAAAATGGATTTTCAGAACCTAATGCAAAGCCCTAACATACATTTCTGCAGAAGTACTTTAAATTGTGTTCACTAAACAGTTAGTAAGATGCAACAGAAATTTCAGTATGTGGTATCTGAGATACTGCCTGTGAAATTGCTTTTAAGTGTCTCAGGGTCATGTTGACCTTTAAAATCCTAAATCCTAACATCCTGTTTGGAGTAACTATGAAGATTAAATTATTTGAAAGCAGATCGTAAATATTTAAAAATATCTTCTGTTTTATTGGATGGCCCTTGCAATTATCATGGACGGAAGATGACTAAGGGGGAGGCCAAAGACTAGATATCAAAAGACCTTAGAAAGACCAATTTGCACAACAGCCAGGCATACAATCATGAGTTTTGAAAGAAGGCTATAAAAGTCACCAACTCCAAATAGGGAAATGGCAAGGAAGAAGATGATGATGATCTTCTGTTATGTTGCAATGACTCTTGAACTGATATCAAAGAATATTAATGCATATCTTTGAGACACTATCAAATAAAAAACATTCTATTTTTTTTTATTATTACTGTACAACGATAGAGTAAAGTGGACAAAACACAGTGAGAGGTTTTTATCTCTCTCTAACAGTGAGTCGCAGGTAGCAGGAACACAATGTTTAAGAAGGTAGAGGGATCTGTGGTTCTTTTGTCAGTCTTACAAATTTATGGTTTCAAGAAAAAAATACGAGATGAATGTTTTTGTAGATAAAGCCATTTTATTATTAAGTTCAATAGCCATTTCATTGGTTACCTGCCATTTTATCTGTTATAATTTATGGACACAGGCAAATGTCTTGCAGCATGTACCTTGAGTTTTCCTGTTTTATCCATAAACACTCTTAGTAAACTTTGACTATGTTGTTTTCTTTCCAAAGGAGGAAGTTGAAGAGAAGGAGGCAGAGGTGGATGAAGAAATTGCAGTGATTCCTAGCACTGATAGTACTCTAAACCAAATAAGGAAAAAAGAATTCCAGGTGACTACATCTAGCTATAGCCAAGAGAAAAAGGGGACAAAATTCAATGAAGCTAAAACAAACAGATACTTAACAAGAGAGGAAGGATCACATGGAAAGGATGATGTTTTCAAAGTAGTTTTTTACCCTACTTCCCGACCTGTTATTGAAACATCAAATGAAGAAGAAGATGTTTCTTTGGAATCTCAAACTATTATTGGAATCCCCCTGCAAGTCACCGACTCCACCAAAGGTATTGATGAAGAATACATTTACATTTCTTCTGGCACTGAACCAACAAGCATATCTGCTACTGATGGTAGTGAGGAAGATATTTCATTGTCAACTTTTAAGCCTTATCAAGATGTAGACAACTCTTGGGGTTCCATTCCTACCACCTCTGCTATGCAATTTGTCACGGAGGAAGCATCCCAGGAAGACATCCTTCATTCAGGAAGTCCAGAAATAAGCAAACACGATATTGATTCACAAGGCTATGTAAAAAATATTTCAGAAGATGTAGCACCCTCAGGTGCTGAAGAATCTGCAGAGAGTACTCCTGTTGATGGAAAGTTGTGGTTTCAAAATGCCACAGATTTGACACCTAGATCTGATGTTCCATCGGATAGTGAGCTATTATTTCAGACTAGTTATACTGATGCTTATGTTGAGGAATCAAAGCCAGCTACAGTGCCCTATTCCAGTGGTCCAGTGATATCACAAGATACTTCAGATGCGGATATAGAATTGCTACATTATTCTAATTTTGCTTTCTCCCCTACTGAATTATCACCTCATTCTATCTCTTCAAGCTCTGGAGAATATGGCTCTGCTTCTGTTGCCAGTGAGGTACTCTCTCAGACAACTCAACCAGTATATAATGGTGAGATACCTCTTCAACCTTCCTACAGTAGTGAAGTGTTTCCTCTAGTCACCCCTTTGTTGTTTGACACTCAGATGCTCAACACTACCCCTGCTACATCAGGTAGTGATGTGACCTTGCATGCTACACCTGTATTTCCCAGTGTTGATGTGTCATTTGAACCCACCCTGTCTTCCTATGGTGATGTACCTTTGCTTACATTTTCCTCTGCTTCCTTCAGTAGTAAAATGTTTCACCATCTGTATACAGTTTCTCAAATGTTTCCACAAGTTACTCCAGCTGTTACAAGTGATAAGGTGTCCCTGCATGCTTCTTTGACATTGGCTGAGGGTGATACTTTAATACAGTCAAGCCTTGCTCAATATTCTGATGTGATGTCACATCAGACTACTCATGCTGCTTCAGAGACATTGATATTTGGTCATAATAGAACTCACATGTTTACTCAAGTTGAACCATCCAGCAGTGATTTAAATATGCATGCACTGTCTACAATGTCTGAACTTACTTATGCTTTGTCTAGTAATGTGGGCTCCCTCCAAACTTTTACTGTTTCTTATGACTCTGCAGAATATGTGCATGATTCTGTTGGCGTATTTCATCAGGGTCCCTTATTTAGCAGCTATAACAATGTACTGGTGCATAAGCCTTCTTCTGTAATACCACAAGCTGATACCTTGCTGCTGCCTACACACACTCTATCTAGTGATATGGATTGGTCTGAACCGTACTCTGGTAGGGAGTCCCTTTTGCCCGATACAGATGCTCTGGCCATACTTAAAGTTTCTTCATCTGATTCTGTAGGTGAATTTACATATGCAACATATGAGTTTAGTGATCTTAATCAGACACTTCACAAAAGTGATGTAATATATGGAGATGAGAAAGAACTGCAAATTTCTTCTTTCAGTGAAGTGGCTTCCCATGCTGAAAGTACAGTGATGCCTGAACTTCCTACATATGTTTCTAACAATGATGTAATTAAGCAGACTACGTCTTTGCAAGAAACCCCACTTCCTGTTTCTAGCACAAAGGGAATCCTTCCAGTCT
This sequence comes from Eretmochelys imbricata, assembly GCF_965152235.1. Taxonomy (NCBI): domain Eukaryota; kingdom Metazoa; phylum Chordata; order Testudines; family Cheloniidae; genus Eretmochelys; species Eretmochelys imbricata. The sequence goes on from NC_135572.1 coordinate 316,880,292, forward strand.
CTCTTGCTTTTCCCTCTACTAAGATTTTTGATTATGATATTAGTAAACTTTCAGAAAATTACTTTTCCGTTCAGCCTTTGCATGTTACATCTCCAGCCTTTGGTGACACTTTGCTTAAACCTATGCTTAGTGCTGTCTCAGATCAAGCTGTCTCTGTCCCTGCTTCTAGCAAAATGTTGTCTCCTTCAACACAGCAGTACTTTTATGAGACCTCAGCTACATTAAATAATGAAGCATTACAACAAACCTCCTTTCAATCTTCTGATGATGGCACTCTGCTTAAAACAGCTGCAACTGTGCCTACTGATCCAATATTGGTTGAACGCTCCAGCGTTTATAAAGATAGTTCTACATTTGACCAAATATTCTATCAGATGGCACCAGATTCTGCTACAAATAAAACAATGTTGCATTCTACATCTGCACCTTCAGTTGCTGACATGTTTCCCCACACCTCTAGTAAGCCCACAACATCATTTCAAGGTTTAACTGGCTCTTATGGAAGTGAGGAATATGTTTTATCCAGTTTGGTTAACAATGAAGATAATCACCAGGTTGCTCCTTCATTGTACAGTAGTGATGTTTCATTCCAGTCAACCCGTTTAGAAAATACAAATGCCTTTCCCCCCAAGGCAGTGAACAGAGTGGCTACTCCTGCCTTAACAATTGACATATTACCAAATATTCCCACTCTTCTAAACAGCCATATTTCTTCAAGTGTTTCTCAAAGAAATGAGGTTCCCATTTTTTTCTCAAGTTCTACTAGTGCTGATGTTTCTGTTCATGTGCCTGCAGTTGTTTCTGATTCTCATGTATCTGCTCATCATGCCCTTCCTTTACCAAATGTGTATATTTCTGTTATGGCTGCTTCTCCCAGTGGTGAGGGCCTTAGAACCCTAACCAGGTTGCTGGTTCCCTCTCAGACATCCTCTGGGTTGTTCCCCAGTGCCAATTCTGATACTAATTTGTGGCCTCCTGTAATTGATGATGATTATGATGAGTATGATGATGGTTTACCTGTAAGTAATTGTATCACATGCACTTCCCATAGAGAAACTCAGGAAAAGGTAGTAGATGAACAGAATACACAGGTAAACAATATAAAGGATCAGAGTAACCTAATTATCAGTTCACATTCTGAGAAATCTGAAGAAGAAGAAGAAGAAAAGAAAATTACAACTGCTGCATCAGACAGTCAGATAAGTCATGGTATGGACAGACGTAATTATCCATCAATACCAACATTGGCAGCACTGATACCTAAGAAGCACAACGATCCAACTATATGGGAAAACCGTATTCAGACTCTTAGTATCCCATTGCAAAACACACCAGAGTCTAAATCTTGGGCTGTTTTTACAAGTGATGAAGAAAGTGGCTCTGGTCAAGGTACCTCAGATAGCCTTAATGATAATGAGACTTCAACAGATTTCAGTTTTCCTGACCTTAATGAGAGAGACACTGAGGGGGCAATTGAAGCAGGTAACTCAGATTTAACTCCTGGATCATCACAGTCATCAGCACCATCTGTAACTAGTGGTCACTCACCAGTATTCAACATTTCTGAGGCAGGTTAGTTGTGGATCAATTTAATGCATAACCTGTGTAGCTGTGACATTCTTCTGCCACTGAAAATGAAAAAATATCTTAACACAAATATATATGAGACTAGTGAGATTTGCTACAGATATTTCAGTGATGGAAGAACTTAATGGGGCAGTCAGTTGGATTAAGGAAATGCTGTGGAACAGGGAACATAAGCACTGAAACAGTTCTGCTGTAAATGCAACTTCTGATTACACGGAACTTCAACTGAAATATCCTGTAGTATTAAGGTCCAAATGCTGCCCTTGGGTATGTTTGTACAGTCAATGGGAATTATGCACAGAGGGCACAAAAGTGTGACTTTTTGCTCTTTAAAGGTTAAGTGGGACTTAGGCCATTTGCACAGGGGTAAATATCACCTTTTCAGAGGAAAGCTCGCTGCAAGATTCTAAAGTTCTGTATGAAAGAGTCCTAAAAGTATGTGTTTATTATGGCAATGCTTTTTATTTTGTATTCTTCAAGATGAACTGAGCAAGGTAAAAGATGTTTCAACCTAGTTCTGACTGGTTTTAGCTTGTAAAAAAAAATGTTTTTATTTTTAAAGTTTCTCATATTTTTAAATTTCAGTAACTTACAGAAATTTCCTCCTAGACTTGCTCATTCTAAAATCACTGAGGGCTAGATTCTGCTGTGCTTGCCTTGCTCTTTGTTCAGTTTTACTGAAGCCAATTAACTATTTGTGGAGTAACATTCTCAGCATAAGTATGGGTGGCAGAATTGGACCATACATTTATAAGATCTTGATAAAATGTAAAGCAAAGGCTTTAAAAAGTTCTGTTGTGAAAAACTTGAAGTGATCAAACAATTAACTTGTATTGCCTCTTTGTCACATTTGTTGAAATCTAAGTGTAAAATCAGAACCATCAATATCTGTACTTATTTGAAATATTCAAGGTTAATTGGATAATGTAGGAAAGATGTTAAATATTGAACTTCCATCACATATTTATAATCTCTGTAGAGGGCAGTGTCATCCAACTAATGGTATCTATAAAGTATGCAAAAATCTTAGGTCCGATCTTGCAAATATACAACCAGATACATTTGTTAGTAACTTTGTGCAAAAAAGCAGTCCCAGGCAGTCTGCATAGCTCAGGATGTTGTAGCATGGATAATCATGAGCCCATTTGGTCAACAGGAGTTTTACCTGAGCAAGCAATCGAGTCAGTAAATGGGTTAATTGTTTTGATGTTTCCTAAGGGAAATTATATAAAACACACATGAAATAAATGTGTTTCCTTTAAAGGTCTGCAAAAAAGAAAAGGAGAATAATTTCTAAGCACATTTTATACCAGCTAATGACATGAAGGTTATCATAAATTATTTATAGTTTTCTGTAATTAAACTTAAAATTCCTCACTTTCAATTAACAATGAAGAGCTTTGATTCTTGACAGTACTCCAAAAGGATGGTATAACATGGCTTAACTAATAATACATATTTACAATTTAGTTTCCTGTCATCACTCTCATTAAAGAACTTGCCTATGCATTAGTTTCTTCCAACAAATTATTCCCTATATTGTCTTTTAATAAAACAGCAATTAAATTGGAGGATTTCTCATATGAGCTCTCCTGCTAATCAGAAATAGCTACCTAGTTACGTCTTAATTTCAATTTAAAAACAATAACAACAAAAGAACCTTATGATATATGAACATTTGTATTAAATTTAAATGTCAAGTATTACAGTGCAATCCTCAGTAGCTACATAAGTCAAATGTTTTGTTGAGAGTTTGTGTGAGTTTAAAAATATTGTTAACTCATAGTTTGTTTAATAGTAAATCTTATTATTATTATTAATTAGTAGTAGTGATAGTATGAGATGCATTTATAAGATCTGCATCACTGAAAAATTGCTTTATCAATTAGCAATCATCTTGTCAAGCTTTCCAATAGAACCATTTATTTGAGGGGAATTTCAAGATGTCATTCATATTTTAAAATTGCTATAACAGGTTTACTATGAATTTTTAACTGGATTGTAACATCGAAGTGAAAAGGATGATGCAGGATTTACGGCTAACTGCCTCACAGATATGAAGGCATGTCCAAAATTAAGGAGGAACTAGCTTTTGGTGAAAAAGAAAATTACACAGGACCTGACCCAAAGCCCAGTAAATCCAGTGCGAGTTTTCCCATTGAGTTCTGTGGTCATTAGATCAGGCTCACAGGGCTTGATCCTATACCATTGAAATCAATAGGAGTTATGCCACTTACTGCATTGGGATTCAAATCAGGAAAATAGTGATGGTGAACATTAAGAGGCCTTTCTGATTCTCCTGTTAATGACAGCAGAGAATTGTTCATCTGTCTCACACCATACATAAATTGTAATTATTACTGCTAATGAGTGTTGCTCTTGTAGAAGAGAATGACTGATGTTTTTGTTTGAAATGTTTTTTTGAAAATCTCCCTGTATGGAGTTAGTTTGAATTTATATGCTGCCCAGGCCCAAGCAGAAGATTTTACAAAATTCATTGTTATGCGGGGCTTAAGTGTGATATTTTAGATTCTGTCCCTTAATTACCTCTATTAGCAAATGTGGTTGCTCTTGCTGCTAAACATGACAATGCATAAGCACAGGAAGAATTGAGCTTTGAGAAACTAATATGTGTCGGTATTTTAGAATAGCACCAGTTACACTGAATGTAAAAATAAATGTCTTAATTATGAGAAATAGTTGATTAATTTAAACGTAGTTACAGAGCCCAAATCCTGGCCCGGCTGGAAAAGAGGCAAATGGAACTGTAAGGTTTGGCCACTCTTCATGACCATAGGGCTGTATTCTGAAACAGTATCCAGATGAGAGTTTTCTGCTTACCACTTATGTGCCCACCAAACTTGTGCCATCTGTAGCCCTGTGCCAGGGGCGGCCCTGATATCCCAGCTGGAGAGAGAGGAGCAGCTTCTACCCTGGCTGCCAATTACCCATGGAATGGAGATTCAATGGGCTGCCTGGAGCAAAATGCCCTCCCAAAAAGGAGCTGAAGACGTAACCTAGGAAGATGAGAGGGTCCCAATGATGATAGGAACATTCTCCTGTGGAAATCAGGGGAAGGATGACGTGTAGACAGGTCCCCTGCAATCCCATATATCCACAAGTAATGCTTATTTTTGGTCAGGGTTTCTGCTGTGCACCCCACAGTAGCTTCGCAAAAACTCTGCATACACAATTTGAGAAGAGGACAGGACCTTATGAACAATGGTACCCTATACATCAGCAGCTGACCATCCCGTCGGCCCCTCGTGCACCAAGCTAAACTTTGCCTCAGAATCAGCCAGCTCAGCACAGACACAGTTATAATATGAAATTTACTTCCATTTTACCATGAACCAGAATTTGGCTCCTTGTGAAATCAGTGATCAAATAATAATATAGTTTATTTTCATAAGATTTGATTTCATAATAATCTATTCAAACTACTGTGTAAAGAGCTAGCTACTTATTTATATTGACATTTATCTTAGCTCACTTCAAATTACACTGTCTCTAAAGTTCTTTTGCCCACTTTCTTTGGTTTGGGTGGGAGGGGATAGGAATGGGCCAAAATCTGCCACATACTTTGAAGACTAAGTACAAGAAACCTGAGCTGCTTAAATGAGCACCATACAGTATAAATGCTTTCTTTTAATGGTGCACTGAGGAAGCATCTCTCTATTATAAAATACCACATGGACACTTCTGGGTCTGTATTAGTAGATTCAAATGTGAACTGTAAATTTGTAGTTTAGCTGTGCCTCATGGGCATAATGCACAGCTAAAATATAAATTATATATATATGAGGAACTCATATTAATAATATTAATATGACCCTTCTAGTGAATTTAGTAGGATTTAGCATTTGGAATGACTGAGATGGTGGCAAAGAACTACTTTATAGGGCTGAAGGGATGCATTCTTTTCACTCCCCTAATTTAAATCACTAAAGTATGGTGCATTTTTAAGCTGCCTTGTAATTAAAATATATGATCATGTTATACCCTGGGAGTACCTCCAGAGTCAAATAAGTGCACTTTGCTCAGCGGCCACATCCTGATCGCTCATGCATATACATAGTTCCAGTTAAAATCTTGAGTGCATCCCATATCTTATTCACCAGAAATTTGGGCCCTGATTTTTAGAAACAGCCTCCAATACTGTGAGTGCAATTCTGCGCCTGCAGTTGTGACCACAACTGATAGCATTTGCATATTTACAGGAAATGATTTACAGAAAGTGAGTTATTTAGATGTTTAAATGCTATAAACAAAAAATAGGAACAAAATTGTGCCATGCAAAATTGGGAACTAAGCTGAGGTCTTTATAAAAAAGAGGCCCCTGAGCTCAAGAAACTGATAGTAACCTGCTAATTGCCTTACCATTGACATATTTTAATCACTTTGCTAATGCGGATAGCTTTCAGAGGACAATTCATTCAATGTTTGGCCTTTGCAGATTCCATTTGTTATTCTGTAGGGTTGGGGTCAAAATGGAGATTACATTCTACAGAAAAAATTGAGATTTCAAAATTTTGTTTTATCTGAAACTAAATGAAAAAACCAATATTTTGAACCTTTTTTGCTAAATGAAATTTCAAAAGAACTACATGTTCTCTCAACTGAAGTGATTCATTTAGTAGATGTTTGTGAAATTCATGTATTATTTGTACTTTATATTTTCTAAATGGGTGCTGTTTTTGTAGTTTTATTGTATAGATTCTACCAGTCTTGATTTTAGTGGGACTACTCAAGAAGTAAGGATGAGAAAATATGACTTATAATGATAGATTCAAGGAGCTCAATCTATTCAGCTTAGCAAACTTGATTATTGTCTCTAAGTATGTGCATGGGGAACAAATGTTGAATAATGGGTGCTTCAATTTAGGAGCGAAAGATATAAAAATTAGAAAGGCCAAGGCACAAAAAGAGGTGAAACTAGCCAGAGACATAAAGGATAACTAGAAAGCATTCTACAAATACATTAGAGCAAAAGGAAGACCAAGGACAAGATAGGCCCATTATTCAATGAGGCGGGGAAAACAATAACAGAAAATGTGGAAAGGCAGAAGTGCTAAATGACTTTTTTGTTTCAGTTTTCACCAAAAAGGTTAGTAACAACTGGACATCTAACATAGTGAATGGCAGTGAAAATGAGGTAGGATCGGAGGCTAAAATGGGGAAAGAACGAGGTAAAAATTACATAAACAAGTTAGAGGTCTTCAAGTCACCTTATGAAATACATTCTAGAACAGTGGTTCTCAAAGCCGGTCCGCCACTTGTTCAGGGAAAGTCCCTGGCAGGCCGGACCGGTTTGTTTACCTGCTGCGTTCACAGGTTCGGCCGATCGCGGCTCCCATGGTTCACCACTCCAGGCCAATGGGGGCTGCGGGTAGGGCAGCCAGCACGTCCCTTGGCCCACGCCGCTTCCCGCAGCCCCCATTGACCTGGAGCAGCGGACCAAGGCCAGTGGGAGCCGCAATCGGCCAAACCTGTGGACGCAGCAGGTAAACAAACTGGTCCGGCCCGCCAGGGGCTTTCCCTGAACACGTGGCGGACCGGCTTTGAGAACCACTCTTCTAGAATACTCCAGGAGCTGACAGAGAAGATATCTGAGCCATTAGTGATTGTCTTTGAAAAGTCATGGAAAGATTCCAGAAGACTGGAAAAGGGCAAATATAGTGCTAATCTATAAAAAGGGAAATAAGGACAACCCAGAGAATTATAGACCAGTCAGCTTAACTTCAATATCCAGAAAGATAATGGAGCGAATAATTAAGCAATCAATTTGCAAACACCTAGAAGATCATAAGGTGATAAGTAACGAGTCAGCATGAATTTATCAAGACCAAATCATGTCAAACTCAACCTAAAAGCTTTCTTTCATGGGGTAACAAGCCTTGTGAATAGGGGGAAAGCAGTAGCTGTGATATATCTTGACTTTAGTAAGGCATTTGATAATGTCTTGCATGAGCTTCTCATAAACAAACTAGGAAAATTTAATCTAGATCGAGCTACTGTAAAATGGGTGCATAACTGGTTGGAAAACTGTTCCCAGAGAGCAGTTATCAGTGGTTCACAGTCAAGCTGGAAGAGCATATCGAGTGGGGTCCTGCAAGAATCGGTTCTGGCTCTAGTTCTGTTCAATATCTTCATCAAGATAATGGAATAGAGAGTACACTTACAAAGTTTGTGGATGATACCAAGATAGGAGGGGTTGCAAGTGCTTTGGAGGGTAGAATTAAAATTAAAAATGATCTGGACAAACTGGAGAAATGGTCTGAAGTAAACAGGATGAAATTCAATAAGGACAAATGCAAAGTACTCCACTTAGGAAGGGACAATAAGTTGCACACATACAAAATGGGAAATGACTGCCTAGGAAGGAGTACTGCAGACAGGCCTCTGGGTGGTCATAGTGTATCACAAGCTAAATATGAGTCAACAGTGTAATACTGTTGCAAAAAAAGCAAACATCATTCTGGGATGTATTAGCAGGAGTGTTGTTAGCAAGACATGAGAAATAATTCTTCCACTCTACTCTGCACTGATTAGGCCTCAACTGGAGTATTATGTCCAGTTCTGGGTACCACATTTCAGGAAAGATGTGGACAAATTGGAGAGAGTCCAGAGAAGAGCAACAAAAATAATTAAAGTTCTAGAAAACATGACCTAAGAAGGAAGATTGAAAAAATTGGGTTTGTTTCGTCTGGAGACAAAAAGATTGAGAAAGGACATGATAAAAGTTTCCAAGTACAGAAAGGTTGTTACAAGGAGGAGGGAGGTAAATTGTTCTCATTAACCTCTGAGGATAGGATAAGAAGCAATGGGCTGAAATTGCAGCAAGAGCAGTTTAGGTTGGACATTAGGAAAAACTTCCTAACTGTCAGGGTGGTTAAGCACTGAATTAAATGGCCTAGGGAGGTTGTGGAATCTCCATCATTGGAGATTTTAAAGAGCAAGTTAAACAAACACCTCTCAGGGATGGTCTAGATAATACTTAGTCCTGCCATGAGTAAAGGGACCTGGACTAGATGACCTCTCGAGGTCCTTTCTAGTCCTATGATTCTAGGATTCTATAATACAATCCAATGGCTGGAAGACGAAGCTCAACAAATTTAGACTAAAAATAGGATGTAAATTTTTAATGCTGAGAGAATTAAGCTTTGGAACAATTTACCAAGGATTGTGGTGGATTCTCCATGACTGACAATTTTTAAATTGAAATTGGATGTTTTTCTAAAAAGTACGCTCTAAGAATTATTTGGGGGAAGTTCAATGGCCTGTGTTATACAGAGAGTCGGAGTAGGTGATCACAATGGCTCTTTGTGGCCTTTAAATCTATTGAAATTTTGAAATGTTTCAATTTTGATCTTTTTAATTTTTTCAATCTATTTTTAAAATAAAATTAAAAAATGTAAACAACAAGATGTTTTGAAATGGAAAATCAGAACGTTCTGTTCCAACGATGTTGACATATTTTCCCCCAAGTTGAAACAAAATTCTGTCAAAATCATAAAGCATTTTGCAAAAAGTTACAGATTTGATGAAACACCATTTTTCAGTGGAAAACTGTTTCATAGACAAATTTCCAAGCAGCTCTAGTATCGTGCATTTCAGAAAGTAGCTCCTGACGTCCTTACTAGGACAAAAATCCCATTAACCCTCCATCTAAGGGCAGTTTTGTTCAAGTAGAACTGTAGAATTACTCCCTTAGGCCCAAAACCTGCAATTGACTCCACAAAGACAGATTCCTGCCCCCATTGACTTGGGGTTCTGCATGGGCACAGGGGTCTGCCCATGCACTGCTCTTTGAAATATTGGGGCTTTAATTCCAACAACTGTGAAATACCTTTTCATTTGCAGTGATGATAATGTAAAGATCATAGACATTGATATGGGTGAACGACGTTCTCTAGAAAAACTGTCATTTGGGACAAAACCCACAATCCTAACTATTGTGAGACATCCCATTGACTTCAAGTTTAACAGTCAACCTGAGAAAGGGTTGCAGGGCCAATCCCTTTCGTATGTTCTTTTATTTTAATAAAATACTAAAAATGTATTTTGAAATCCTAATGCACTCCTGGGCCTGAGCATTTCAGGCATCTGGTAATACAAGGCTAATAGAAACTTGTCAGATCCATAACATACAATATATATACAATAATTTGATTCTCTGTAAAAAGCCAAGTAAGGAGTGAAATTTGGCTCAATTGAATTGACTTCAGTGGAAGCAGGATTTCTCTCATGAATCGCTAGACCAAATTTACAGAACTGACAAAATATTAAAATATTGCAATTTCAGTTGCAATTTAGCAGTCATGTAGCTATTTGCTATGTTAAGAACATTGTCCATTTATATTTATTGATCAAAAGAACAATGTTTTGCATTACATGAGTAAAAATATAATATGAAAGCTATCTTTAAACACTTCAATATTATATACTCAGATCCCTTGAAGCACTGAGTGTCGGCTAATTGAAATTTAAAATGAAACATTTTCTTCTTGAAATTATATTTTAACAACAATCTACATTTTTACAAAGAAGTTCTACGCTGCTGGGATGCTGTGTTGCATAAACTCTGATACTTTGCTATACTTTCTGTCTGCTTATTTTCTTTAAACTGGTTTGCAAATATGTATGTTTTCTGCTACACAGTAAAAATTAGAACGGTAAGTGACATTACCTAAGGCTCTTATAAACACATTCAGTTATGCTGTGCTTTTTGTTGACATTTAAATATGGATTATTTCAATTTTCTCTGACTACAGAGGCAAGTAATAGTAGCCATGAGTCTCGTATTGGTCTAGCTGAGAGTCTGGAATCAGAGAAGAAGACAGTTATACCACTTGTGGTCGTATCAGCTCTGACTTTTATCTGTCTAGTGATTCTTGTGGGTATTCTCATATACTGGAGGTAAGTTATTTATTTTTGCAGTTCTACAAAGCGTAGATTTTGTCCTGATTAGAAAAATGTAATTGGCATTACTGAAGATTTGCAAGAGATCAGACTGGATCCTGACTTTCTAACAGATATTATTATTATTATTATAGTTATTTATTTGTATTGCAGTAATACCCATTTCTGGTAAGCTATTAAAATGTTCACTTGCATATCAAGAGATTTTAAAAAACAAATAATTGATGTGATTGTTTGTTTACCTTTAGGAATTAAGTGATATAGGAAAAACAAAATTAAACATCACAGCTTCCTTTTCCAGATGTACCAGAAATGTATCTGTAGGGGATTTATAAATTTAGTACCCGATCCTGGAGTTCTTGATGTCAGTGGGAACTTTGTAAAGGACTGCGGGATTAGCTCTTAACTCCTATTAAAATGCAGTGAAGCTAAGTGTATAGTAATATATTTATTTTTTTACATGGCTATTTTTTTCCGTTTTTTAAAATTATTTACGGAGCACCATCAGCATGGAAGGAGATGTACAAAGCAGAGGAAGTTACAGGTCCTAACCTAAGGGTCTTCCATGCAAGCACAGATCCTACATTAGGCCAACAGTACAACAGGTGACCAGGGCTGGAACCTTTTCTCTTTCTCTAGCACACACAGTTCCACTGTCCCATATGAAGTGGAAGGGTTAGCAGATGCTGGGTCTGCACTTTGTGCTCCTCTGGCCCAGTGGGGATTCCACAGAAAACAAGAGTCATAACTAGGGGATTCTCTAATAGCCAGAGGCAGGGCTAGTCTATTAGAGTTCCTGAGCAGGAATGTTTTGGAGTCCCTCTTACCCCGCACCTCTTAAAGATATGAATTGCATCATTTTCACAAACCAAAATAAAAGCCAACATAACACATACTAATGCACTTGTTAAAAAGTCCATGTTAAATTACATTAATGGTATTTTGGGGGTAATACTAAATCAGGGGCCCCTTGAGCTGCTTAGGGCCCTAAGCAATTGCTTAGTCTGCTTATGCTTAGCTCCACCACCTTGAAGCATGGCTCCATTGTACACAAGGTTTTCTGTGGGCCAAAGTGAGTGAGGAGACAGAGGTCTTCAGGAGGATAGCCCTGCCCTCCCGTGGATCCCCCAAGATCCATGCAGAATGCAGGTAGTCCTCTAGTTCCAGAGGCTCCATGGCCTATTCCCTGGGACAATTAGGGAGAAATTCCCTTGCAGAGATTTCCTCCCCTAAAGCCTCCTGTTATACTGTGGTTCTGAGCTGTCTGATCCCAGTTATGAATAGTGTCCTGTCATGGACTCACAGGATTAACGCTATGCCCCCCAGCTTTTGAACAGTCTCTTGGAGGAACTTTTCAATGTGCCAGACACCTAAGGAGTCTCACTCTTCCTTCAAGGTAGGCCATGCAGCCTCAACACCTTCCAAGACTAATCCTCTGGGGCTTCAGCACTCCTGCTTCACGCCATGAGCTCTGCTCAGCGAATCCAACTGAGATAGACCCCTGGTTCGAGATTCTTCAGGAACTAATGCACCTCACCCAGTGACACTGAAGCAATGTTTTCAAAAGAGCAGGGTTTATTAGTCATCTGGAGTGTAGTAGCATTAACAGTCCTTAGGTTAGCATAGAGCAGAAGTCCCCAAAGTGTGGGGTGCAGAGGAACCTTCGGGGTTGGGGGAGGACACGGCAGGGACCAGGCCAGAGCCCATGGGGGCGGGGACAGAGTGCCACTCAGCCCCTCCCTGTCCCCAGCTCTGTTCCGGCCCTGTCCCCAGCTGCGTCCCTGGCTCCTGGCACTGTCGCTAGCCTCAGCGCAGCTCTGCTGCCGGCCCTGCACCAGCCAGCCGCTGCTGCTGGCCATGGCTCCATTCCCGTCCTGGGGCTAAGGCTGAGAGAGGAGATGCACTTGGCCACAGGTGAGGCTGCCAGCCCCCACCGCAGCCCACCTGCAGCTCTGCTCCTACCCCCAGCTTTGGCTTCTGGCTGCCGTGCTCCCGGTTCCAGACCCACCCCCATCTGCAGCCCCAGCCTCAGCCCCCTTACCACTGTCTGTATGTCCAGTCCTCTCCCCGCCCCCGCTCCAGAGCCGCAGCCCCACTCCCAGTTCCAGGGAGGTGGGGGTGTGTGGACAGGGACAAGGGGGGGCGTGACCCTCAAAAGTCTGGGGACCACTGGCATAGAGAAATAAAGGTTAATGCCTAGTCCATTCTGGTCAGCCCAGAGCAATTCACCAACCTGTAGTGAACTCTATTTTCAGACTCTGTGTCTCTCTCTGATATCCTTCCTTTGTCAGTTCGCAGGTGAGAGAGCTCAAGCTTCTTTCAGAGCCCACACTTATTTAATTTACACCTCTCTTACACCTCTCAGTCCTTTGTTCTTGAGCTGGGGTCTCTGCTCAGCTTCGCTACTGATAGCTTTAATGTATGAGTCATTGGAGCGTCTGTTGTCTCTCTGCGCCTTGTTGGCCTGGGTCAGTTTCAACCAGTTCCTTAATGACTCAGTTCATTGCACCCAGACAGGGAGATGACACACAGACCTATGTCTTTTTGCCTGTCCTGAGAGTAAACTTAATCATTTTCCCAATCACTGGTTACCAATGCAAAGTATAGGGGGAAACTGAGGCACACACAGATTTAATAAAAATATGACAGAAAATTCCCAGTTTGTCATAGGCCCTATTCTGCTAGGTCCAAGCAAATATATAACATGACACAGGAGTAGAGCTGTGTAAAAAATGTAAACAGTTTTTTGGAAAAAAATCACTAAAAAAGTTTGAATTTTTTGAAAAATTCAAGCGATTCTCAAAGCTGGTCAGAAAACAGCACACACAAAAAAATCCTTAAAAATTTTTGTTGAAATTTTAAAAAAAACTTGAGCATTTTTTTTTTACCAACTTTACACAGAAGATAAAGATGTGAGCAAATAGAGATATTGGGCCAGTTCGGCCAGCCTGGGCCATTGTGTCTGGGGATGGCAATCCATCCCCAGGGGAAGGAAGTCAGTATTTACACCACCACCTTTCCCTCGAGGGTTTGACTGGCGGAGCATAATTCTTGATTCCAATAGGACCTCATGGTTGCCCTGCCAGTGTGTCTCCTGGCCCTCCCTGGCCAGTACCAGCCATTCTGAGCTTTCTAGCAGAGGGGGACCTAGAGGCACTGCACATCATTCTAAACCCACCCTCTGTCAGATGGATTTTCTGCCACCAAAGAACTTTCTCTGTCAGTGTAGCTCAGGATTGAATCTGCCCATTATGTCTTTTGGAGGGTGGGTCAGCTTTTTCTTTATCTTGTATTATCATTGATATGCACCTGGGAAAAGGAAGTCTAAAGGGAGGGACTGAAGTGGAGTGAAGATAGATGTTAGCGGTACAAAGGAGAAGGAGGGCATTCCATGGCTGATATATTATCATGCATGCATCCGATGAAGTAAGCTGTAGCTCACGAAAGCTTATGCTCAAATAAATTGGTTAGTCTCCAAGGTGCCACAAGTACTCTTTTTATATTATCTGTGTTACTGTCTTTTAAATAATGTGAATCCATGGAAATTTAAACAATTGGGGATAAATTCAGAAGTGATGTAAATAATAAATGTAAGGTACATGTGGGTCCAAATCTGCACAAATGAATGCAAATGGCTGTAAGTTACATATCAAGGATATGGGAGGGTGGAGTTGTAACAACAGCCAACAGAGAATATAAGGTGTAAGGTAAAGCACAGGGGACCTGCTACATTTTACACCTCTCTACATTCTCCTGTTGGTTCTTTTCCTATAGCCACCCTCTTCCACTTATTATGCATGTGAGTTACATCTAGTTTCACTCATGTGCACACCACTAGTTAAGCCATTTCTAAAATGTCCTGATAAAGGTATAAAGTGATAGTGTTATATTCTAATAGACTGTCATGTCAAAATATCACTCAACAAAGAAGCTGCATGACAAGTGTAAAACAAATACAAAATGAATAAATTCAGGAATAATGACACACTAGTATTATCTATCTATCTATCTATCTGTCTATCTGTCTATCTATCTATCTATCTCATATATGTATCTGGCCTCTATCATTGTAGTATCTCAGCATCTCACAGTCTTTAATAGACTGTGCCTCACAACGACACAGTGAGGTAGGGAAGTGCTATTGTTCCCATTTTACAGATAGGGAACTGAGGGACTACGTGACTTGCTTGAGGTCCCACAGGAACTATGTGGTGTAGCAGGGAATTGAACCCAAGTCTCCCAAGCTACTATGGTAACTAGCAGTCCAGCCTTTGACAGTATTAGAGCTGGTGTATGAAAAATGATGTTTTTAAAATATTTCATCTTCAGAGTGAGTCTTGGAAAGGAATCAGTTAATGTCCAGAAGAATTGCACAACTCATTTCTTAGATTACTTCTAGTCAGTTGATTATGAATTCTACCATGGGGATTTATGGTTAACTCTCCTTCATTTTACTGACAGGCTTCTCTTAGTTTCACATTGTCCAACATGAATGTTCATATTCATCTTCAAAAGGCTTTATTTTTAAAGCTAAATGGTATTCGAAATCTTTCCTGTTTACAAAAGAAAACAATGCCATACACTTTAAGACCCGGATTGCATGGTGTAGTTTTAGTAATCCTACACATGTTATGAGCTTGTTCTTGTCAAATGACATTGTGTTCATTTGGTATTCTTTCTCAGAGAATGCACAATTTTGAAACCCAGTCTTTCAAAATATAGCAAAGATCCCGTTAGCAGTAATATCTTCTAGATGTTTAATTTAATCCTTTGTGTATTTCCCATGTATTACAAAATAAAATATGGAGCTCTTTTTTGTTAATCTTCAAGAGAAAATTTTGTTGACCTTATGCTGAAGCCAGTAACGTATTTTCTATGTTTTTAAAAGGAATGAAATCTAAATATCATGTACTGTAATTTGGACTTTGTGGCCTGATTTTCAAAGGTGCTGAGCACCCACAGATCTTTTTAAAGTCAATGGAAAATTAGGACATTAACTTTATAGGACAATTTTATTTTCTTTATACTTGCAAAATGTTCTATAGGAAGAACTGAATAATACAACTGAATCCCTAACAGAGCAATTCTCGTGCTCAGCTTTAGTTGGTTTTAAGCTGATAGTTGATACCCAATATGAGCCTTTTTTGTTTTTTGTGGGCCAAATTGCTCATCAAATACTTAAACTTGCAAGAAACTTATCTCTGTATGCTTATTTACAACAGTGTTCACAAAAAATGATAGTCCAGCTACCCAGTGGAGGTCTTTGGTTTGAAGATGAGTCAAAAAGAATCATCCCTGGCAAAGCTGACAAATGCCTGTTTGTCAGATTCATGGAAAAATGCAGAAATTATTTTGCTCTCCCCTCAAATTGTTTGTAAAAACAAACAGCAGTTGTGGCCAGCAGAAAACTAACTTAGCTGTTTAACTCTGTTCTTAGTAAAGAATTCTTGAACTTCCACCTGGAGAAATTCACAACAACTCTTGACTATTTCATGAGACAGAGGTTCACTCTTTTCATGATGAAAAGTTGTCTTGACTGGCAGAAATGGCAACTTTTTAATTTTGATGTTTTCTAATATTTTTTATTCAGATTCCATATATGAAATAAAAATGTATAATTTTGCCCCCTCTAGTTTGGTCGTTCAAGGCCTCTTGTAACTCAGGCAATGAGTTTCCAGTCAATATCATTGTCTTTTCGACAGTCTAGGTTTACAGTGAAGTAGACAAAGAGATCCTTTTATTTATTTCACAGCCTTATCCCTTTGGATACATCGTTTTGTACAGCCTTTGGGAGGATTTTTCATCCAAAAATAGAATACATGAAACCAAGAAAACAGATAGAAGATTCAGAGCCTCACTGGGAATGCTTGAATCTGCTGGTTCTGTTGATTTCATGTCTGATGCTCTGGGCCCAAATTTCATTATTGATGGCTTTCTACTTTGGTGAATGGAATTTGTATTTTAAGGTCACTGGGTGAAAAAAAATCCCAGTTCTGAAAAATGAAAGTTTCCCTATCCTATACTAGCAGCAAATTACATCACCATCCTTGCCAGCTGAGCTGCACTGACCAGCTGTTGGAGGTTAGAGCCAAGGCTCTATCTGCTCCCTGCCCTCAGCAGAAGGGAAGGAATAATAGGCACACAGCACCTACTTATTCCTGCATGCCCAGAGCCAAGGTCTGTGCACATCTACAGAGGGGTGAAAGGGTGGGTGGAGGGGTTGTTACTCCCCCGTAAGCCCCTGTTAAAGAGTCCAAGTCACAGTCTTGCCCTAAACTGTTCTTTTTAAACTATTCACTCAGCTCTAGTTTCTTCAGGGCAGTTTAATGTGCTGCAGCTTTGTCTTACGCTCCTGCTATAGCCTCTTTTAATTATTGCAACATCTTTAATACTGTCTTGGGTTTTAACTAAATGTGCTAAGAAGTGCAATGTCTGAATTATGAATTACACAGTTTTAGGTATGGGATCAAAATACTGAGGTAAAAAGGTGTAAATTAAATAATGAGGTTAACATTGATTGATGGGACTTTTGCCTGCAAGTTTAAAACAGTCATCACTTTTTTCATTAAAGATGAGTGATAATCAGGAGGTGACATGGCTATCAACACTTAGCTTAGTCATGAAGGCTTTCACTGCTGATGCAGAGCAGATGGAATACTTAGTCTGAATCTTGTTCTAGATTAAGTAGGATGCTTTGAATTTTTTCTCCCAGATGTTTTAGGGTATAATTTACTTGAGGCTACAAGGGATAATTAACACACAGTATGTTACTAGAATGCTTTAAAGCATGTTTTAGATGTGAAAATCATTACACAAATCTTTTCCAATTTAAACTTTTTCATGCAGAAATGTGACAAAACACTGTAATGTGACTGTATACACTTAATGGAACAAGATCTTTAGAAACAATGGCGTCAAGCTTTTTAGATTTTCCTTTTGTTATTTTTATTTATTCATGTATTTTAAATAAGCACACCCTGTTAAAATGCACAATGCACTGAGTATCAGGCCAGGATGTTTAAAAATAACTAGTGATTTTTGGTGCCTTATTTTTGGAGTGTCCTCCTGGAGACATCTTAAATGAGCCTGATTTGCAGCAGGTGCTGAGCACCAACACTTGGGCCTGGGAGCAGCCTACCTGACACACCGTCTATCTCACTGTGATAAACAGATGGAGTTGCAGTCAATGAGGGCACTGGTGCTAGATCTCTCTCAATACAGTATATTAAAGCAGAGGTGGCTGCCAGGGTGTTCTCCAGCAGGCTCTGGGATGCCCTCTTGATTCTGATTCAAAATAGCTAAGATCTTCTTCCATTAAGTTGACTGTCAGGTCACACTGCAGCACCCACATTTTTTACCCAGCCTCTGAAGAAAGATAGTGGATTGAGTTATCGGCTATCGCGGGGGTGCTAGTATTTGATTAAGAGCTGCTTCTTAGTAGAAGGGGGACTGAGATTTATATTTCATGTTGTAGTTTAAGTCAGTGGCAGGGTGCTCAGAGCCTGTGTACGGGCGCTTTTTATTTGTCTAAATCAAAATAAAGTAAGTACATAATGGATAATCCCTGCTCAAGACTCCTACGGATGGCCAAAAATCCTCCAAGGCTCTTGCTGATATTCCTTGAGGGAAAATTCCTTCTTGGCCCCAAGTTTGGCTGTCACGTGAATCTCCCTTCTGTATCCTCAACCGCCTTTAATACTCTATGATTTTGTTGTTCATGTAACTATCCTTTTACCCCCCTAGAATCCTAGAGGGGAATCTGTCAGGAGCTATAGGGACAAAAAAATTCAGACACTGATTACAGTTTGAAGGAATAAAAAAAAAATCATTCCAGGAATGTCTACATATTTCCCAAATGCTTAGTTGAAACAGTTCTCACCCAAGTGTCTGTGGTCTACATTTATGTTTTTCTAGAGAATGCTAACGTCTCCACAGCCTCTTCTTCTCTATACTGAATAGTCTTATATTCTTTAGCTTGTCATCATAGGTAAGGTTCTGCAGAGCTTTGTTCACCAGGGGAGTCCTCAGCTCTGCACATAGGCCGTTTTCAGAATGGAGTAGGAATAGGGAGCAGCATGGGAAATAAAGAGCACAGAATAAAGTTTGAGAGATGGGCAAAGTGTAGAGTGGGGGAACAATGGGTGCATCTTCATGAAATCAGTGTAAATACATTCACAAGGCTGGGGATGGGATGAAATGAAAGCCACATGTAAGCAGGGACCACTGTATGGACAGCCATGAAGCTAAAATCAAGGAGATTGAAATTACTGAGGAATGGGATAGGAAAATAATGGAGGAATTTGGGAACTGAAGCAAAAGGGAGGGCTATGTTATCAGAGCGGCAGGAAAAGTAGATAGCTAACTGCAGTGTCATGAATGGCCTAGTGAGGGGAGAGATGACGGAGGTAGAAGATGGAGAAGAAGTAGCATTTTTTCCTGGCAGAGGTCTCCTAACCCACAGCAGAATCTACTGTCCTTACCCCAGTTCATTATCCACTGATTCACCTTCAAATCTACCCCTATGTAAACCCAGAATTTTCTCTCCCAAAATTTTTTTCTTAATAGGTCTCATAAAATTGGGTGATAGTAGGAGGGACTGAGTTCTGGCAAGTGGAGCTCCTGTTTTAACATACAAAAGCTGGATATAACTGTTTTTCATTATACCATCACACAGATTAATTATAAGGTATATTTTCTCTGTGCAATCCTATTAATTTGGAGAAACTATTATATGGAAGTAGAATTTAGAATAACAATAACCTCACAAAATGGCAAAAGACTCTAAAACCATTTTAGCCAATGGCTTTCAGCAAATGGAAATTCATAAACATAAAATGAGATTAATATTTTCCCTGAAACAGGTATCTCTTTTTAAAGTTAACCACTTGTGAGTAATGTTTCAAATAGATTAAATGACCCACAGCAAAGAATGTTATTAGCAAGTTTAATTATCTGGTGAGTTTTTTAATTAAGGAGGGTGTGCAGTGCTTAAAGCAGCAGTTGGTTATTTACTCTTTTGAATAGCTTGTTTTATACTCTTAGCAGATGCTACCCATATTCTCTTCACAGCTGGGGTATGGAAATAGACACAAGTAACATTGTGGGCCATAGTTAAGGTTGATTCTATTAGTATTCATCCTTAAACCCCTCTGCAACACGGCTAGCATCTGTTGGAATCATAAACTCCCCTGCTTTCAGCTATCTGCATCATGATGACTTCCTTGGTTAAGATGTGCTCAGTGTGATGGCTACATTAAGAAGCAACTTCCCCCCCCCGCCCCAGTTATAACAGAACCATGAGCCTCTGTTTTGTTTTCTACGCAGCATATTACCTTTTATTGAATTCAGTACCTGTGGTAGGAAAGGTCTCTCAGTGAAAGTGGTTTCACACAGGATTCCAGCTTTGGAGTAGTACAGTACCAAGAATACGAAAGGAGTAGAATCATGTGGATCTGGATGAGTGAATAGGGCAATGGAATTTCATTACACTTGAAAGTTACTGTACGGCATCTACAGTGGTTCCAGGTGCAGATTCACACTCTCTTGGCTCTCACTATGGCTGATGTCTGCTCGATCTTCTGCCTCTGGTACAGGTAAAAGTAGCATAAACTATTTGATCTTCTGGGCTAATGTGCAGGTATGTGGTGTCGTAAATTGTAGGCATAATGTTATTAGTGCAATATAGTGGTGCTTACAGTGAATATTTATATTTTAACAGATGCATTTCAATATTCCTTACAAGAGGTTTTTTATCACATTGCCAATATTCCAGGAAGACATCTCAGAAAACATGTTATATTTGCTATATTTACATATGATTTTTTTCTTTAGGAAATGCTTCCAGACTGCTCACTTTTATTTAGAAGATAACACATCACCTAGAGTGATTTCCACTCCCTCAGCACCAGTCTTCCCAGTTTTAGGTAATTTGTTTTTAAATATTTTATGAATTATTGTTTGTCATTGAAAAAATGTGGTGAATATTAAAGTGTACTTTAATATTTAATACTTTAAACTGTCTAAATTGGCCATCTTGATTATCACTACAAAAAATTTTTTCTCCTGCTGATAAAAACTAATTAGCCTCTCACAGTTTGTATGGCAACTTCCAACTTATCTGTATGAATATATATATTTCTTCTTATTATACATTCCATTCTATGCATCCGATGAAGTGAGCTGTAGTTCACGAAAGCTTATGCTCTAATAAATTTGTTAGTCTCTAAGGTGCCGCAAGTACTCCTGTTCTTTTTATTAAAGTGTACTGTCATTAAACAGGATGATCTGGCAAATAGCTTTTGGGTCAATAACCATTCCTCATGCACAGTCCAATAGCTATAAACATGGTTCGATTCACCGCTTGGAAATGTTAGAGTTTGAGATTTTTTTGCACCCCTTTGTATTCATGGAGACAGCTGTACCTGAGCGGGGGAGACACCCTCCGGGGAGTCAGACAATGCTACTGTCACTAGGCTCACCTGAATGTTCTGCAGGAATAAAGTACCTTTAACTTACAGCCAGGGCTCTTTAAGACCCCCTCTGATAGAGGCTGCTTGGGAGATGTGCTGAATGAAACTTTCTACAAAAATCTGTGACCCATATTCTGTACCTCGCTACATAAGTAGTGCCACTGAAAACAATGTCATTACTGGGGAGTAAGACACAGCGAGTAAAGGGCACAAAATCTGCCACATATAGGTAACGAATAAATACATATTATTTATTAAATCTCAAGCATTTGATTACTATTTGTAACTGAAAAGTAGACATTTTTAAAGTGTTCCCTCTAAGCCAAGTGACAACTGTGGATGTGAGGAACATCATATTTTAAATAGTTAATCACAAAACTAATAGGTATATCTCCAGAAATTCAAACAATTCTCTCGAGTGATTTTCGCCTGAATGTCATGCAGAAGTTCCATTTCTGTTTGTTTTGTTTATTTACTTTGGGTTAGCCATTGTCATGCCTTGTTAGAGTAGTTCATGAAAGGCTGTTTCAGTTCCAAGTCAATAACTGTACTGCAGTGTCATTGTGCCATTTGTTTTTACAGGAAATATAACGTTCCACTGTCCTGGGGAGAATTGCATCTGCAGTTGTTTTTGTGTAATTCATGTATGTGTTTTGGTACTGGGGATTTTATTTACTAAAAATAGTAATGAATGTTAATTTAAAACAGGTGAAAAGAACCTTTTAAAGTGACAAAAATAGACAGAACTTTTTGTGGAAAACTTCTAAAGATTGCAGAAATAATTCTGACTTACCGTGTTGTGTGATAGATTTTAAGTGAGCAAGTTTTAGATTTCCTAATGCACGTGTTTTCTAAAATCATTGTATTTTTAGAACTATTGACATATTATGTAAGGCTACTCAATACACAGTATGTGAAAGGCTCATATGAGTCTAATGTAGGTAAAGTAGTTTGAGCAGGAAAAGCACTATGCAACCGCTAAATATTATTTTTATTATAACTGAATGCAAACACCATCCATTTCTATTACATACTCTTTATTACTTCTGTGCATTCTCATTAGCATCCATGGGAGATCCACATGCCAGAGATGTACAGAACGTGCCCTAGAGATCTGTAGCATGAATCAGGCCACTCTGGATTGTTGGGGTGGGACTTGGGGACTAGTCCAACCATTTGGACTGTGCCGATGGCACCTGCCAAATAATGATAAGACCTACTCCTGTAGCCAGAACTAGCTGGGGGCCAGCTCAGCACTGCCCATAAAAAACAAGTGCAAGCAACCTCCTTTCTCCTTTACTGTCCATGGCCCCAGTGTTGCCCTTCCATCCCCAGCTATTGCGCATCTATAGCTAAAGTAACCCTGAGGGCAAGATGCCACAGGAGCAGCAGGGATTGATTTGTTTGTTTCTGAGCCTGCTTTGTTTTAAGATCAAGAGGTTTCCGCGCTCCAGGAATGCTGCAAATATTTGTTTACACACAGTAGATAGGAGGCCTGGTTGGCATTTGCCAGTCTTGTTACCACTTTAAAAATACCCCTCTTCCCTCCTCAGGGTCTCTGCGGTCATGGTCATAAATGGGCAATATTTTTAGAACACTTTTAAGGTTTGATCCTATGCTCATTGTAGTCAATGGGAGTTTTGCTACTGAATTTAGTTAATGCATGGTCAAACCTTATCTGAAGGAAGCTTTAACAATAGTGTGTGTGTGTGTGGATGGATATTGGTGCTTGTTTCTGTGTTCTGAGCTCACTGGAAAACATACTTCATGCCAGAACCCTTCTCCTAGGTGTGAAGATGGTATTACACATTTGTGTTTTTCTTAGGCTTGCCTGCCTAATTCGGTTTTAGTATTCATGTCCATTCATGTAAGGGAAAGAGCAGATGGATCTCAATACAAATCAACAAATCCCTGGTAACTGAAGCCTAAAAATATTGGGTGTCCTAAATGATGAACATCTGTTGATGTAAATAGCTGTTCCTTATGCAATGTAATTGATGTTTCCTTGTCATATCATACAGTTATGAAATTGCTATTGTGAAATAGTCATATGTTTAATCTATGGAAGGCTTTCCATGGAAAAAAAAAGATCTCTCCACTTTAGAGCCAAAACTAGTTAAAATAATGTGGCCCTTTAACAATTAATTAACAGAACAGATGATGTTATTTACAAAGCATATTTCTTTGGGGACCTGCAGATTAAAAATCCTTGAAGGTTTGTTACATGATCCTTAATGAATATTTTGCACATAACTGTTTTTCTGTATTTACATAAAGTATGAAAGAGAGTTTCTCAAATAAAAATATCAGCCTGAGAATTCTGATTACAGCATGTTAAATGCAAACTGAAAAACCCATCAATATCAATTTGTCATATTTATGTGTAAAGCAACTCACAACAGTGTAAATATTTTATTTGTGGTATCCAGAAAGTTTTCCTGGTGTGTGTAATTCCCATTAATGGTAATAAGAGTTACCTCTGAGAAAAAAAGCCTTGGTTAAGAATTGCACTATCAGTCCCTGATCCTGAGAGATTACAGATGCTCAACACGTCTCAGGAGGAGACATAAAATTATTGCCAATAATTACAACCACAGAAACTTATAGGTGTACAACAAATAAAGAAAATTTGCTTGCACAAGTGATTCATTGTGAGTGAAAGAGAGAGAGTAAAAGTTACTTTTGACACTCAAGCTGATACACATGCCGTAATTAACACAGTCTTGTTGGCATGATGCTGGCTTAATTTCCTAGTCCGGGGCCCATACAGCTGGCCCCATACACCCAGTTTAATACCACTCAAGACAGAGCATTCTGACTCCAGAACCCAGTAATTCCTTCTCTGCTCTCTGTCAACATTACTAAAGAATTCTACTCCGACAGCCTCACTTTGAACCTGCTTCAGCAAATAGCTGAAACTCTCGGCTCTCTTTCACTTCAGTGAGTGCTGAGAGCAGTCTTCAATGTACAGGCTCAGCATTTTGCAGGATCAGCCCCTTGTTTGTGGAGGTATCGTGGGCATGCAGACATGAGGAAAAGAGAGAATCTTCAAAGGTGGAAAAAGAGCTGGATGGGGAACTTGTATGCCTTATTTCACAGGGCCTTTGCAAAACCTGTAGAAAGCACCATTATTATGCATCATTTAAACAGTATTAGAGATGGGTTGTGATTTTAAGAAGAAGACAAGTACCAAAAGCTCCTACACAGGCTGCATGTTTTATTTTGGGATTTTGTATAGTTTGCCTAACTATAAAGCTTGTTATATATCACTCTGGCTTCTTATCCTTCACAAATGTTTTTTTTTTTTTTGTCTTTTCCCACCCCTAAGATGATGTTGGAGCAATTCCAATAAAGCATTTTCCAAAACATGTTGCAGACTTACATGCAAGTAATGGTTTTACTGAAGAATTTGAGGTATGGCTCTATGTCTTCTTTTTAAAGAAAGGCTACAAATAATGTCAGATTAAAATTAATTTGAAAATAAAGAATTAGGGATTCTTTAATGTCAGATGGGATCCAGATTCTGGGACCAATTCTGTAAATACTTATGGACATGAGTACCTTGAACCTATGTGTATAAAGCTAAGAACATATGTAAGTGTTGACAAATTAATAGATATATCTACTTAGACTTAGAATTAGCAAGTGTACTGATGCACAGTCTTGGTATAGGATAGTGAGAACTTTCAGATTAATCCCATAGCACATATAATTCATTATGTGTTTCACAAAATTGAAAATATTAACTTCATCACATAATTCATTAATTTTACCCTATATAACTAATGAATTTCAATGCATGATAAAATACTCATGTATTTCATGAACAAGCTTTTGATAAGTCATATTTCCTATATCTAACTAAAAAACTGTAAAATTGAAATAGTCAATCTCACTTCTCTCATCAAAGATCTATTGTTAAAAATCTTGTATGTATTCCCAAAAAAAAGTTTTGTGGAGGCACAGTTAAGATTGTAAATAGATCATCTGTATTTATTATAAATATTATTATGTTATAATTGCATCAAAAATGTTTGAAAATATGGACATTCATTCTTAAACACCCTCTGCTTTATTGTGTTTTCTCTGTCCACTCACAATATATAGGGGAAAACTCTCCTACGGTCACCTAATTTACCCCATAAACATTTCCTGTATAGGCCACAAGACAACACTCAACACATATGGCCTATAGATAGACTTGGCAGAATTCAATTTTTTGGTCAAGGGTCTGGTTTGTGTCTCACCACAAATAGGAAGACCTTGTACAAACAAGACCCTTGACCATCCCCCATCTCTATTTCCCACTGTTGTCCAGAGACCACAATATAGGGCATTTTGTTCAGACTGTATGGTTGAAAAACAGCATTTTTACTTACAGCACAGTTGTAGATAGGAGTGAGAACCCCAATCTACCTATCTGTTCTTCCAGGTTTATAAAACACCCCAGAATATGTGCCCTGACTTTCTCTCTGCTCCTGGAGAACTAACAAAATATGCAAGACTCTAAACTGAAGTTATTATCTTTGCAGAGCTGACAAAAGTTAGCTTTTTCAGTTTTTAATTCCTATTACTATAAAGCACATCCTATTTAAAACCTAATTTACCAGGTCATTAGGCTTTAACCATGACTAGTAACCACATCTCTTATTTTTAACTTTTAGAAAGCCTAAAAGGAAGATGTTTTGGCCTTAAAATGAGTCCCAGAACATTACAGGAACCATAATTGTACTATTTTTAAATGAATGGAATTTATTTTCTGTTTAATAAGGTGCCCCTTATAGAAGATTGAGTTTACTATTTAGTTGAAGCATTCCATAAAATAAAAACTTGAATTAAATGCTGAGAATACTATTATGGATTTTTAAGGGCCTGCTCATGTTACCCTTACTCATTCAAGTCACCCTTACACATGCATTAGGCCCAATGGGACTACTTGTATGCATAAGGGTTGTAGTTTAGAGCCCGAAACTGGTATAGTCTAGTCACATGAAGATGTAAAGATGCATAATCCTGCTCCCTTGGAAATCAGTTGTGGTTTTGCAGTTAACTTCAATGAGAGTAAGAGCAGGCCTGTAAAACTTAACCCAGTTCCTGGACCAATAACTAAAGGCCTCTGCCCTGTCAATGAGACTACTCATGCATAAGTATTTGCAAGTCCAGAGTCTGACTGAGGCCAAGTCACTGAGATACATACAGATGTCAGTCTTTGTTATGGAAGTTATTTCAAGTTCAGAATTTCTCATTTCTTTTACTTGCATGCATTATGTCAGAAATATTCAACGTTGTTGCTATATTATAAACACATATATTGCATGACCATAATTGTTTTCCATTGTAATATGTATAAGCACTTCTATCCATTTGTTGTGTGCTGTGGAATTTGATTTCTTTACTTTTTTTGCATTCATTCCCTCATTAGACACTGAAAGAGTTTTACAAGGTAAGGAATTATTTCACTGCTTTTTTTTTTTTTTTTTTTTAGCAGAGAACTAGTTGTAAGATAGTTTGGTATACAGTTGTGGTTTTTCATGTTGATTTATTACATTTTAAAACATTGCATGTAAGTTAATATTTATTAAAATAGCATGTGCCCATTTTCTTTTCAGGAAATCCAGAGCTGTACTGTAGATCTTGGTATTACTTCAGACAGCTCTAATCACCCAGACAACAAGAATAAGAATCGATATATAAATATCGTTGCTTGTAAGTGAACACTCTTGGTTATGTATTTTAAAGGTCAGCATAGGGAAGTGTGCACTTATGTATTATCATGGGGAGGGGGGAATCACAATGGTCTGAAAATTATTGGTCTTGTTCAGTAGTGTTCTGTGAGTAACAGAACAGACTTTCATATCTTTTCAAGTTATTTCTCTGAGATTCTGCTGCCCTACTGAGCTTTTGATAGTGAAACCTGTGTAGGCCTTCTGTGACAAAACAAAAAAGAAATTGGAGACTTCCTTACAATTCCATTATAAAGCCAAAGAAGCTATGTTTTGATTACCAAAATTAATCCATCTTTGAGCTGGAATAATGATGATGTATCCTCTTTAGCAATCTGCAGAATCCCAGGATCTGTAGTCGCTGCACACACAGAAATATATATTTATCAGTTTTTTAGGTTGTATGTGCCCCGTCACTGAATATAAATCAGGTTCATTAGCTGGGACACATGTTCCAATTGCTTTGCCCCTCTCCATCATGCTAGTAATTCTTAGCTAATGTGTGTATATATTTAGCTTTTTTAATCTTTCTTTAATGTCAGTCCTTTCAGCCTCCTGACCATTTTTGTGGCTATTTTTCTGAACTCTCTCTGGTCTACCAATATTTTTCTGGTAACAAGGCAGTCAGAATTAAATACGGTGTTCTAGGTGCATAGCACCAGAGCTGTATATATAATAGGACCAATTCAGTTGATTTGGCAATGGGAGGTGTAAATTTCACCCCAGAACAAAAGAGGTTCACTTCACCTTATTGAAGATTCACCTTCGCAGAACAAAGGTTAGCATTATTTGCTCTCCCATTCTCCCCATTTCTATCCAAAGCTTTACGGGATCACCACTCAGGTGATTTTGGTTATTTCCTGAGAGATGCTCGGATACTATAGTGATGGGTGGCACTGTGAGAACCAATATAGATAGGTTTCTAAGGAGATACATTCTCTGACCATCTAACCATACATCCTTCCATTGGCTTCAAAGGGAATTGCACATGTGCATCTCACAGGGTGATCAACTTTCTCCCTTCTCTAGGAGATATGTGTTTGATTATTTCCCAACCCAAATCCCAGATGTTAGTTAGCATTTCTCCAGCTGAAATTTTGAATGTGATTCATATTTAAGCACAGAATACTTGCATATTGTTGTTGTACTTCCCATATAAATATTTTAAAATCCAATTAACGTCTCTCACTGTAAAAGGTTTCCTAAAGAAAAGGAACCATGCTTGCTAGAGTGCTGTGTTATTTTGACTTGTTTTATTGCAGATGATCATAGTAGGGTTAAACTTGCACAACTTGCAGAAAAAGATGGAAGAGTGACTGATTACATCAATGCCAACTATGTTGATGTAAGTACATTTACATATCTATTAATCTGGTCAGGTATCTCCAAGACAGCTGAGGCAGTGAGTCATCTAGAGTTCATAAAAATGGATTAATTCTTAAATATATATGCACAAAACAATATAAAAAGCTTCATTAGTAGAAGATTCTTTAAGGATCTGACTTAAATCCACAAACCATCAACATGAAGATAAATCTCAGATTGTATCTTGAACACACGTTTTTGTGTTCAGTTATTGTAGAGGCTTCAGGTCAGCTGATGATTTTTAATACCATAAAGTATGTGGTATGGCAGTACAGAGTGAATATTTCAGTTCTGAATTTCTATATTTTTATATATTTGTAGTAGATACTTAATTCTTCTATCTGTGATAATCTCATGAGATGTGTATGCCATTCGGATAAGGGTCTCAGGGGGACAGCATTTTTTCAGTTTTAATTACCCTATTCTTTAAACCTGTTATATGTGAATGATACTGGTTTATTTCTTACATGAATATCATAACAGATCTTTTCAAATCATTAGTATGTCAATGTTCTGCCAGGGTATTATTCTCTTTTTTGGAATTTTACACATTAACATAATAATTCCATTCACATTGTATCCGGTTCCAACAGGCTTTATGTGAATGAAATTGTTACAAATAAAAAAATACCTGAAGTTGTGTGGGATTTTCTATTGTATCCATATATAAAATGTCATGTACTCTACCCAAATGCCTTTTTTATAGAAACTGTACATTAACAAGTGTCATTTCTTATATTTTAATTTAGGGCTACAACAAGCCAAAAGCTTACATTGCTGCTCAAGGGCCATTAAAATCAACAGCAGAAGATTTCTGGAGAATGATTTGGGAGCATAATGTGGAAGTCATTGTGATGATAACTAATCTTGTTGAGAAAGGAAGGGTATGAATCCATTTCTTTATGTTATCTACACCAAATGGTTCCTACACATGCCGCCTACGTACATTTCCAATTTGCTATTAGACTCTTATCAAATATTCTATACAAAGCAGAAGTCACAATAATACTTATATACCTCTTTCAAAACATAGTATAAAAGAAAATAATGTAGAACGTTAATACAAATAGAAGTCGTAAGGCTGCACCTCAGAATCTGTGTAAACACAGCTGGAAATAATAAATATGGTTTTATGGCTAACAAGGTGTCATCATCTTTGACACTCAATGTCCATCACTGATTGACAGAAAGAGGAGATTTCCAAGGGAGTTCCTTAATAAACTTAAACATTTCACTTAATTATAAAAGCAACAAAAAACAAAAGTATGTGAGTTATTATAATCTCCAAGCATTATGTGTATGAAAGTAGTTATAACTATCTCTTAAAATTCAGTAAAGGCAAAAGCAAATTTATAATAACCTAAAATTATAAGAATAACTACATTAACAGACATTTTGGCATTTTGTAACAACTATTTAGGTCTACCCTCTCCAGGCCCCACAGCTACCCTGAGGGTGAGGTGTAGAAAACATAAAATCATCACTGATGAAATTTGCAGCTGACACAAAAATTGGGGGACTGGTAAATAACGCAGAGGATAGGGCACATACATAGGGCAATCTGGATCATTTGATAAACTGGGCACAAGCGAACAATATGTATTTTAATATGGCTAGATGTAAATGTATACATCTAGGAACAAAGAATGTAGGCCATACTTACAGGATGGGGGTCTCTATCCTGGGAACCAGTGACTCTGAAAAAATAATTGGGGGTCGTGTTAGATAATCAGCTGAGCATGAGCTCCCAAAGTCACACTGTGGCCAAAAGGGCTAATGCATTCCTGGGATGCATAAACAGGGAAATCTTGAGTAGAAGTAGAGAGATATTTTACCTCTGAATTTGGCACTGGTGTGACTGCTGCTGGAATACTGTGTACAGTTCTGGTGCCCATAATTCAAGAAGGATGTTGATAAATTGGAAAGGGTTCAGAGAAGAGCCATGACAATGATTAAAGGATTAGAAAACATGTCTTATAGACTCAAGGAGCTCAATCTATTTATCTTAACAAAGAGAAGGCTAAGGGGTGACTTGATTACAGCCTCTAAGTATCTACATGGGAAACAAATATATAATAATGGGCATTTCAATCTAGCAGAAAAAGGTATGAAATGATCCAATGGCTGGAAGTTGAAACTAGACAAATTCAGACTGGAAATAAGGTGTAAATTTTTAACAGTGACAGTAGTTAACCATTAGATCAATTTACCAAAGGTTGTGGTGGATTTTTAAATCCAGGTTGGATGTTTTTCTAAAAAATATGCTCCTGGAATTATTTTGGGGAAATTCTATGACATGTGTTATACCAGGATCCTACCAAATTCACACTCCATTTTGGTCAATTTCATTGTCATAGAATTTTTTAAATTGTAAATGTCATGATTTCAGCTATTTCAATCTGAAATTTCACGGTGTTATAATTGTAGGGGTCCTGACCCAAAAAGGAGTTGGGGGGGGGGGGTGGCAAAGCGATTGTAGGGAGGGTTGCAGTACTTCTACCCTTACTTCTGCACTGCTGCTGGCAGCTGTGCTGCTTTCAGAGCTGGGCAGCTGGAGAGCGGCGGCTGTTGGCCGGGAGCCCAGCTCTGAAGTCAGAGTCATATTGCCACCCTTACTTCTGCGCTGCTGCCTGCAGGTCCGGGCCATCAGTCAGCAGCCGCCACTCTCCAGACGCCCATCTCTGAAGGCAGCAAGGCAGAAATAACGGTGGCATGGGATGGTGTTGCCACCCTTCTGCGCTGCTGCTGGCAGGGCGCTGTCTTCAGAGTGGGGTGCCTGGCCAACAGCTGCTGCTCTCCAGCTGACCAGTTCTACAGGTAGCACAGAAGTAAGGGTGGCAATACCATGACCCCCTCTAAAACAACCCTGTGACACCCCCCCCCCGCAACTCCCTTTTGGGTCAGGACCCCCAATTTGAGAAACGCTGGTCTTCCCCTATAAAATCTGTATAGTATAGGGTAAAAGCACACAAAAGGCCAGATTTCACAGGGGGGAGACCAGATTTCATGGTCCATGACATGTTTTCCTGAATAGGGCCCTAGTTATACAGGAGGCAGATTAGATGATCACAGTGGTCCCTTCTGGTCTTGGACTCTATGAAGCTATGTATAGGACCACAAGATGAGCAGAGCCTGCTTCTCTGGCAAATTCAGTGACAGTTCACCACTGTGAATTTACCACTGGTCAGACCACTATTAATTTCCCCTAGTGCATAGCTATGGTGGAGAAGCCAGTAGCAGAGATGACACAGGAGTGGAGATGCTGCTAGGAGATCCCTTGCAATCCACGTAGAGGGATTTATCATCCCCTGGCATCTTCTCAGGGTCCTGACCTGTAATTGTGGACTCCGTTTCTCCAAGAGACGGCCATCGCCACACAACTGAGGGAAGAACTGTAGGAGAGGCACCACAAATATGCTTTCCTTTTCTGCAACTTCTTCTATGTCATGGGGTGATCTGGGACTATGAATTCTTTGTAGTTAATACTTAATAGGCTATTTGGTCAATAATTGTCCTTAAGGATTCTTTTCTACAATATTCTTGCTTCTGAAGAGAGTGAAAGAAATGCAAAGCCCAACTTTGAGATTCAAAATAAACACCTGCTCTGATAAGGGGATAGCAAGAGATAACCAGATGCACAGTAAGGGACAAATTCTACCTTTGCTGTGTGTCCTTGGAGTTCCCATTGACTTCTGAAGATTATAGTGCCCTTAAATTTGTTCATTTTAACTCTGCAGTTTGACACTGTGTTCTCTCTTTATGGCAGAGAAAGTGTGACCAGTACTGGCCTGCTGATGGTAGCGAAGAATATGGAAACTTTTTGGTCACTCAGAAGAGTGTTCACGTACTTGCCTATTACACTGTGAGGAATTTTACTATTAGAAACACCAAGGTCAAAAAGGTTGGTGATATCCCAAAAGCATGTCCTGGACACAGGGATGTTTTATGATTTTCAGAATCTTATAATGTCAACTGTTTTGATACAAACTTAGGACTGAATTCTGCAGTCCTTACCAAGGCAAAACTCTCATTGACGTCACAGCGAGTTTTACCTGAGTGCTCTCTAAATGTGGAGGTGATGGCCTCACAACTGTGTAACCACAATCTAATGCCCAGTTAGACTTATTAAGGGAAATTGCTATTGAGGCCACATGTTCTGCCCTTGTAGCAAGCAAGTTGAGTGCAGCAGAAATACCACCAGCAGGGGAAGGGCTATGGTCATGTAAGTCTGTTGCTGTGGACATCACTTTGACTAGTGAGCTGGGGGAATTCTCAGAATGAAAAAGGCTAACAAAAAAGAAGTAGACTGATTTTAAATCATTTTGCTCAGCAAAGTTTGCTCCATTTCTAGGGCTAGATGATTCAGTTTAAGAGGCAGAGCTGTTCTGGGGAGAGGGAGGAGGTACACTTCTCTGAGCATCCCAGGGGAAATACGAGCTTGATACACACTTAGACCAGTGTAAATCAGGAGTAGCCCTAATGAAGGCAGGTCAAAGCCTGGCCCCACTGAAGTCAAAAGCAGCACGCGTATTGACTCAATAAAGTCAGTGGAAAGACCCCTTGTGTTCCTAATAAGGAAGACACAATTTGGCCATTATAGTACATATAACTGTATGATTCGCTACCAGTATTCTTAGGATCTCGTGTGCTTTATGCTGAATAGTGACTATGTTAATTCAATTCCAAAATAGAATATTAAGTATATAAAGGAAACAGTGAGAAGATGGCCTTTCTTTGACTTGGCCTATTGACATATATAACTATTTTCTGTTTCAGGGTTCCCAGAAAGGAAGGTCTAGTGGACGTGTAGTTACTCAGTACCATTATACCCAGTGGCCTGATATGGGTGTTCCAGAATATACTCTGCCCGTCCTCACATTTGTGCGAAAGGCATCATATGCTAAGCGCCATGCTGTGGGGCCTGTGGTGGTTCATTGCAGGTGTGGTTTTTACTGCAGTAAAGTTCACTCTGATTTTTATCTCATTGCTTTTTTGCACAAAAATATTTTTTCAGTGGTGTTATAGGCAGGATTTCACATTAATATTTCATAATTACTAGTGAAAGAACACTAAATTCTTTATCTAGTAGTTGTAGCTTTCGTAAGGCTGACTAATCAACTGGCCGTGCCAGCTCTATGAACCGCCTGGTGACTATAAACAATGTGATGCTGCTATGTGCTACAGAAAATTTTTTCTTTTGCAAATTGCTTTTCTTTTTAATTTATTTTGCATGTATATATTGCAGTTTGGGTAGCTAAGGACTTTCCTGATATACGTATTGCAGTAATTGTTTCACTTCTGCCAAAATATGTATTCTAATTTTTTTCAGTTCATATGGTCTTTGGTGCAGGGATGCACTGTAGTTCTAAAAGGAGACTATGCAAAAAAGAAGACTGAATATAGTACCTGCTGAACTATAGCTCTGCTGTTTGTATCATTACTCTGTGTTCTATCAATGGTTTGTCATAGAGGAGAGTTCAAGAGAAACTACTTGAGCTCTGACAATGCTGCAAGTTTTAGGCAGATGTACTGGTAGTGCTCACTGAGACTGAAGCGACCCAGGGAAAGTTGGTTTAAAATGATTTACAGGACCTGGGATTACTTCACAGTACCAGTGAATGACCAGATTATTGGAAAATATATAAGCAGGTTCTGGTTTTCCACTATAGTACCTCATCTTTGATGGAACATTTGAAAAGAGAACCTCCTCATGAATTCTGTCCTTCTGGAGCTGAGACTGATGAAGCCAACAGGTAAAGTTGCCATAGAAAAGCTGCAAGTCGAAGATAATTTGTTTTGGGATGATCTAATTTTACTGAAACATTTTTTGTACTGGAAAAAAATGATCAAGTTTTCTTTGTTATGCTGATATCTCCACCTCTGATTGTTCTTCAGAAGGCCAAAATTGGAGCTTTCCAGAAATACCAACACTCTCCAAGGGGTTGCAGAGAGATCAGCAATATGATAGCCCTCAATAATTTTTTAACAACACTAAATTGTATGGCTTCATTCAGACTTCTCCACTGGGTCATGTACAAATTTCAGGGTTCAAGCTGCAAATAGTTTTATAAACTTTATAAACTTGTTTGTTTGTTTCTGGATTGAAATGGAGTTTAGAAGGACTCTCATGGTATGAGACTAACTTCTCTTGTTGCCTTTCCAGGTTACACTGAGGTGAAAATACTCTTTTTTTATGAAATTTTACTTAATTATTTTCTTATTTCAGTGCTTTTGTTATTTCATGTTTGTCATTTCTAACAAGGGCATATGGTGCCTGATAATCTGTATTTGTATTTTAATGGGTCTAATAGTGTGCTGCTAACCTTGACCTATTCAGTTATACATTACTGTGTTGGTGCCCAATTCTGCACTTTTACATGCATACAATTCTAATTGACATAAATGGAATTGTGACTATATAGCAAAGAACAGAATATTGACTTTACAACTCTAACCCAAACTATTCATGAGAAACCTAAACTAACTGTTTATGTATTGAGGTTTTTATACAACACACATCACTGTGGGATCTAAGACTGTGTTAAATAATGGGATTGTGTTTCATAATCCAGGGATAAAAATATAAATTGCTTCAAAGGTACCTCTTTTTTTTTTAGTTTCTCATGAAAAGTTTTGGTTAGGGTTCTAAGCATAAGCAACAAATTTTGCCTTTGATATGTGCATGCTAAATTGAATGGGATTTGCACAGGTAAGCTGCATTAGGGCAAAATTTGGTGTTAATATCAGACTATGGCACTATCATGAGTCCTAAAATACTTGAACACCAAAGACCTTCGTACACAATCAATAGGATTTTTATAAACTATTGATCAACTAACCCGTGTAAGTTGGCTCCCTTTCTTCCTCTTGTTTATTGAGGAAGGCCTCACACTTTGCTTGCCTTTTTGGGCTATTTCTGAAGAGCAATAAGATTTCCATTTGCTAGTGTACTTTCATCAGTTCTGATACTTCCTAGGATCTTCCTCAGTGCAATATCTCCTTTGAAAGATCCCTAGGCAGTGTCTGAATTTGTAAGGTGTGGTAAATGTAGCCTCTTGTCTGAAGGGTCACGTGTATCAGCAGAGAGGATTCTGGGCACATCACAGCTCTGAAGTGCACCTGCTTCAAAGGATACCTGGAGCATTAGAGGCCTGAAAGCTGCAAACCAACGGGAAGTCACAAGTCTTGTTTAAACTGGGATATAGGGAGAGTGGTTGAAGGAGATGAGAAATAAGTCTTCCCCTTTAATAAAAGATTAATAGAGAGGAAGGGGGAGAGATTCCTCTTCATCACCTCCCTTACACTGAATATGTTATATGTAATGTAGGTATGTAAGAGCTTGCATTGAAAAACTCATATCTAAGGAGCAATAATGCACCCCATGTGAGTTCTTTCACCCTGCTTCCAACTCAGGAGCATTTTTTTGGGTTTGTTTTACAGTGCTGGCGTTGGAAGAACAGGCACATACATAGTATTAGACAGCATGCTGCAGCAAATTCAGCATGAAGGGACAGTCAACATATTTGGATTCTTAAAACACATACGTACACAAAGGAACTACTTGGTGCAGACTGAGGTAAGAAGAGAGTATGCATTATGGTAAGTAAACTGAAGCCAGTTTCTGTGACTCAGCTGGCAACAGCACAGACACTGGGTTCCCCCTCCTCATTTGCTCTGACAGGCAGGATGGTGACCAATCACCATCCAGGATTTTCCTGCTGGCTTGTTTTCCCTCCTTTGCTTTGAACGTTTGTTCCTGGCTCCCTCAAGCAGTGAGCAGGCGAGTGACCTCTGCAGCTGCGGCTGGCAACATTGGCACTTTTCTGGGTGAGCTTTAGGCATTTTTGTCTGAGCTCATTTCTAGAATCGTCAATAGTTCAGTAATCGGGATTGAAGCATGAAATGATATTTAGAAAAAGGCTATTGTACCAGTAATGCACAAAGATAGGCAGAATGGTGTTATGTCAAAGAGAAACAATGAGTATAAATAGGAAGGGGATAGGAAGTCTATTTCAGATCTCAAGAGCTGGAGTCAGATGCTGTTGGTGGTTAGATACCCTGGTGATGGATGCCTTAGAAATACCTTAGCTAGAGAAGAAAGTAGCACAAATGACCAAGTGTTAAAATGCTTGAGAGAGGGAACACATCATAGCCGTAGGAATTGGGGGAGAGAGGCTTATTGTGATGGCAAGGAAGACAGCTGAATTAGAGCTCAGTAAGAGGCTGGTTGGAAAATTCTGACCAAGACTATCATTCCATTCTTAACTCATCCTGTGGCTGTAGGAATTGCAGGTGTCTCAGAACAGATGGGGATATGATACAACACCAGCCACGCATAGCATATGTGTATGACATTTCGGGGTGTAATTCAGACTAGTGAGGGGCTGTGTCACACCTGCCCTGCAAACTTGAGTGCCTCACAATGCTTTGCTGCAGTAGCTCCAACCTGGTCC
This sequence comes from Eretmochelys imbricata, assembly GCF_965152235.1. Lineage (NCBI taxonomy): Eukaryota > Metazoa > Chordata > Testudines > Cheloniidae > Eretmochelys > Eretmochelys imbricata. Next base: position 316,916,811 of record NC_135572.1, read on the forward strand.
CTTCACAGTCTGCCAGCATGCAAGTCATACCCTGAGTGTTTGTGTATAGCCACATTCTTGGCCAGCAACACTGATCCCAGCAGCCTGTTAGCAAACACCAGCCACACTCTGGCTTCCAGCAGCCTTGGTTACTACTTGCAGAGTGACCCCAATACCCTTTCAGTCCCAAATTCCTCTCCCCCAAATGTGTGTTCTGCACTGTCCAGCCCTCTCCTGGATAGTTCAGACATATTAGGACCATTGCCCCTCTGAGGGGGTCAACGTACAACAGTCTGCTATACCAAATGGAGTTACCAACAGAGTTCACAGCACTGGATTAGTTTTGATTAAAGAATAAAACAAGTTTACTTAAGTATAAGAAGATTTAAACTGAGTACAAGTATGAGGCATTAAGTCAGAAAAAGAAATAAAGATAAATGCTTCCTAGTACTAAACTTAACAAACTAGACTTGTCTCAAGGTGAAATTCTTACCACAGGTTTCCAGTAACATTGCTGACCAAGTTTCAGGTCAGGTTCTGCTCCTAAAGTCCAAAGGTTGTTTCTTTTGTGCTCTTAAATGAAAAAGAGAGAGATTGATAGGGAGAGCTAACTTGAGGTGTTTTTGCCCTCACTTTTATAGATCAGTCACCCTTCAAAATGCATTTTCTTGAAGGTTGTCCTTAGTTAAAGTTCTTTCAAACAGTAAAGAAGGAGACATGGTGTATGGTGGTAAAAGAGGTTGCACATTGTTTCTTCTCACCTCTATTTGCTGAAATGTACATTTTCCTTGTCTCCTGTCTTCCACCCTCTCCCTGTCTGAGGATCCTGTTTACAACTTACATATAAATTGAGGTAAACGCACATTCCTTTGTTTAAGACCTGCTTGACCATTCCTGCCTCATTGGGGCTACGTGGATTTGAACATGTGCTACCAACGTCATTCAGATGGAATTCACAACTTTACATATAATGTTGCTATACACATTTCATCATGATATTATTGACCAGTGAGTTATTAGTTTTCAGATGATACCTCACAAGACATATTTAGCACAAAGATTATTACAATAGTGGGGTGTGAATACAGGGGTGAATTCAATGACAACTCTCCCCTTATAAAGCTGAAAGAGGGTTAGCCACTGCCGACCCAGAAGCAGGAAATCAAAGCCCTCTTTCCTGGACATGTCATCTGCCACCATGTTCTCTTTTCCCTTTATATGCACAATTTCCATATCATATTCGTGGAGAATGAGACTCTATTGGAGCAGTTTAGAATTGGAGCCTTTTATTTTGTGTAACCAGACTAATGGAAAATGATCAGTTAATAGCCTGAACTTTCTGTTAAAAAGATAGGGCTGTGAATTCCATATCTACCTCCATCGGGTCAGACCTCACAAAATTCAACAGAGGACCTGCCAGTAACTCTGGGGGTTCTGTGTTAACGACAGCTGCATTCATACTTTGTACAAAGGTTATTCTAATGCTGTCTAGGGCATGGCTACAGGGGTGCATTTGGTCACAGTGTGATTTTATTGGGCTTTTGGGTTTTAATATTACATTTCAGTATAAAGGGACACAGTCTGTTGTGGTCACATCTAAGAGGCCTCCCCCTTCAGGAGCCCAGACAGTATACATATGGTATATTTTTGGAAAGCCAGGCTTTACTGCTTCCATTTAAACAATTAAAAAGATGCTTGACTTCCTGATTGTCTCTAATTACACTGATCACCATTAGCCAACAAATATAGTTACCACTGTTATTCCTACTCTAATTATAGAAGATCTGTGGTACCTCACACACCACTGTGTGGCAAAGGCTGATAGACTTTTTCTTTAATGGTATCCAGTTAATGGAGAGTCATTGGCATAGTTGGCAGGGAAATTCTGGCTCCCAGACCCCATCTGAAGAAGTTTTTGGCACATCTTGAGTTGGAGTTCGCTGCAGTTATATAACTAAATAAAATTTCAACAGACTAAATCATAGCAGTAAGATGGGAAGAATTCATAATCATGTATAAAGGTTGCTGTGAGCCAACAGTGGCAGTTCAACCAAAGAAGGTGTTCATGGGAGCAATCTGACAATTGTTAGACCTAAGATGTTTGTTGCTATTTTACTAGGAGCAGTACGTCTTTATTCATGATGCACTGGTTGAAGCCATACTCAGTAAAGAAACAGAAGTTCTTGACAGTCACATTCATGCCTATGTTAATGTTCTCTTAATACCTGGACCAACAGGAAAGACAAAGCTTGAGAAACAATTCAAGGTGAGCTTTCATGGACGTCAAAATGAAAAGTGTCAGGGCAGTGTCATTTTCATTCTCTGACCCATCACAAGTAAACAATGGGCTTGAAAAGTCTGAGACTAGATGAAGTCACTGATTTAGTTTTCTCTATTCATAACTGCTGAGACTAGATCCAGAGTAGCACAAAAATACATAGCACATGTTGGGTAAAAAGACCTAATCATGAACTCTACCTCAAACAAGCCATGTTTTCGGAAAACAAGGGCTGGAAACACAGTCTAAAAGGTGGATATTGGGCCAGATTTACTAAAGTGTCCCTGCTAGAACGACTGCCTGGAAGGCGTTGTAGTGGTACAAGGTGCCTGCAATCTGCTTTGCAGGGTAGGCAGAGCCAGCCAGCACAGCCCCAAAAGTATGCAGCACTGGCTGGGCAGGAGACATGGCATGGAGAAAATGGGGGATGCACTGATTCAACACATCCCTGCTACAGCCACAGCCTTCGTGGCATCCAGCTGAAGTGCTAGTGGCTGACACAGGTTTGTTAGTTGGGGTGGACCTGGCCCATTAAGTGAGAAATCTACCTTTCCAAATGAATTTTAATTTAGGAAAACAAATCCCACCTTTGTACTTGCTGGGTTATGTGGTACAACTGAACTATGCTCTAATTTACTAGCAAATGTTACTGACACATGCACAGTACTAGCATTTCTCCGATATAATTAATGACTGAATAGGAATAAACCAGGCTTATTAGCAGGAATTCACAGTTTGTCCCACGCTCCTGGGTAGGACGAGGTTGTAATGCTGCATAGTCACTCCCTGGGAGAAAGCAGAACCTCAGATTGCTCAACAATAACCCTTTCAGAGAAATTAAGGGTTGGTGAGCTCAGAAGGGAATCCCCTAACAGTGCCGCATGGCTGCAAGTACATGACAGGCCGGATCCCAAGCGTAAATGGGAGGAAACGTTGAAGGCCAAATTCTAACAAACCAAATAATATCAGAGAGTGGATGTTTCCCTCACGTTTCCTTTCCCTTGAAAGCCAAGATTATTAAAGCATTAATATTAAAAATGTGAATGACTTGATCTAATTAAGACATTACTGTAAGCTGATTTTAATACAACTAACTCTACAGTTCATCTCTCTTTTCTTGATTGTACCGTAATAGGATTCTTTCTCCTTATTGTTTCAGCTACTGAGCCAATCTAATATACAGCAGTGTGATTATTCTACTGCATTGAAACAGTGTAACAGAGAAAAGAACAGAACGTCATCAATCATTCCTGGTAGGCTTGTTCAAATCAGTTGCTTTCGCTGGCAGTGGGGCAGAGGGTACATGATTCCTGTAACGTAATGTTAGCGAAGGAATGTGTCACACTCAGGTCTAGTCTACACTAGAAGCGCTACATTGACGCATCTGCACTGATGCAGCTGCGCTGCTGTAGTGCATATGGTGAAGATGCTGTTTGCTGACAGGAGAGCGCTCTCCTGTCAGCACATTTACTCCACCTCCGCGAGAGGCAGAAGTTATGTTGGCAGGACAGCGTCTCCTGCTACTACAGCGCCAGTGTGCACAGCGCTTAGGTGGCTGTAACTTGCGTCACTCGGGGGTGTCTTTTTTCACACCCCTGAACGATGTACGTTATATCAACACAAGTGGTAGTTTAGACCTGCCCTATGTCGCCACTGTTGGGAGAAGAAGGTAGAGAGCTGGGTGATGTTTTGTCCTGTTTGATAGATCTTTACAACATACAGACTAGTTCACAACTTTCTTTTACAGTGGAAAGATCTAGAGTGGGTATCTCATCACTATCTGGTGAAGGTACAGACTACATCAATGCTTCCTATATTATGGTAAGTCAAATTGTCTGGTCTGCTGCAAAATACTCTATACTGCTAGATATATTTTTAGAGTTGACATATCTGCATGTTAGTGGTACAGTCTTTATTTTGAAGGGATTCTCTGCTTTCTCTTTCATTTTTCACACGTGCCATTCTTCCATGGTGGATGCTGCATTGGAATTGTTTTTAAGTCCACTCAAACACGTTACAGTTTGACTAAGCATACACTAAGAACGCACAACACTTTTAAAAGCAGTACAATTTGGCACAAATTATGGGCAAGCTTCAAAGGTAAATGAAGGCTACCAAGTTTTTTCAGGCCTCAGTGAATCATTCTGGCAAAAACAGTGTCCATGTGTTGGGGGAGGGGAGCCATAGCCTTGCTTCCTCCCTGATCATGTGCAGGGACCAGTCTATGAATGTTTTAGTGGCTGTGTGCAGGAGCCATAAAGTGTCGCCTCCCGCCTTCTGCTTTACCCCCTGCACCATTTTTTCCATGGATTCCTTTGTAACCCCTTCGCCGTTGTCCGCCTCACACCACGGCCCTCTCCCGAGAGTGGAATGTGTTCAGGGCCAGAAGTCCCCTGTGCTGGCCATTTATTCCGCCCCTTATCCTGCCTCACTGTGCTGCACTGAGGACAGTGAGTGGGGAAGAGAGAGGAGGAGAAAGCCTTGGCTGTGTATTCAAAAGCCCTAGGAGTGGCCTCTGCCAGCTGGTAGGAGGACTTGATGGGAAACCTTGCTCATTGCCTGCAGACCTACTTATGCATGACATTTTACCAGGCATAAGTGAGAGTGACACTCTTGATGAGTGACATTTGGCAGGTATGTCTGGGCTTTCTTTCATAAAGCAGGGAAGTGCTAGAGGATTTCACAGAGAGAGAGAATAATTATTTTAGGAAACTGAATTTATTCTTTTGCTGCATACCCCCAGTCCCTCCAGAAGCCTAGCTAGGGCAGAGCAATCAGTACATATGTCTGGGCTAATATGCATTTTTATTTTGAGTTGGCAGTTCACAGTTAACCCTCTGTTGATTGCAGTACATTTTTGGGGGGAGGGAGAGAAGCATGAACTTTATTTTTTGTTTTTTATTGGTTTTCTCCTTTTCTATTTGACATACATTCATTTCTATTCCTGGGAGTCTCATGAAATACAGCCCACCTAGCTCTGTTTTTTAGACTTCTGTCTTTGTATAGTAAAAGCTTCCTTTAAATATATATATTGTTGAACATCAATTCTCAGACTGATGTTTTTGTTTTGCAGGGTTATTATCAAAGTAATGAATTCATTATTACCCAGCATCCCCTGTTACATACCATCAAGGATTTTTGGAGAATGATATGGGACCATAATGCTCAGCTAATAGTCATGCTTCCTGATAGTCAGAACATGGTAAGATTGATGGCTAATTGTTGTGGTTTGATCAAGTGTAGGCTATAATAGTATCCTAATTTAAAAACACCAAACAGATCAACACAAAACTTGGATTTGAAGTCTGAGGCTCTACCAAACACAGTTTTTAAAAGAATATGATAGTACTGATCTGAAACATATGGGAAATCAGCTTGTGTTATTCACTGTGGACCAATTCTTGAGGCTTTATTCAGGCAAACTCCAACTGAAGACAATAGTAGTTTATCTGAGTAAAAACTGAAAGAGACACTCAAGTGTTGGAGCTGTATGTATACTTTAAGAATGAGCTAATGCACTCTTCAATGACTAGTGGCATATGCTATAGAAACATCTCAGGGTTTTTATTTTTATGTTTTGGGTAAGACCTGAAGAATGGGAAGGGGACAGTGTATGAGTATGCATTTTGGAGGACAGTCATGCAAATGCTTGAGAGAAACTTCTGTGATCTGAGAAATAGCTGTGACCACGAAAATCTACAGTCTCGCTTTCTCTACAAACATTTTATAAAGGTTATTCTTTTCATAAATGGGAAAGACTTTTAACGTAGCTTTCATGATCAGGGCAACTTCTGAGAACTGTAAATTGTGCCTAATATACAGGCAAGAAAAGACATTTTTAATCATGTCAAATTTAAATTCATGAATTGAACTTTAAGACTGTCACTTATATACATTTTGCATTATTTCTCTACCAAAGCAGCTACATTGGATTGTTTTATTTTGAGAACTGGAAAGAAAATTACTTAACTTTGTGGCTTTTTTTTAGGCTGAGGATGAATTTGTTTACTGGCCAAACAAAGACGAGCCTATAAATTGTGAGAGCTTTAAAGTTACTATGATTGCTGAAGAACATAAGTGTCTGTCTAGTGAGGAAAAGCTTATAATCCAAGACTTTATTCTAGAAGCTACACAGGTAACATCATTAAAGTGGTACATTTGTGGGGATTTGATGTGTTAAAGTTTTTTTTTTACATTAAAACCTTTAAAATGTAAAGAATATGCGAGGTCCTTTAAACACAGGCCAGGATTCACAGAGGGACTATTGCATTGCACCCCTGAGCTTCACAACACCTAACTTTTAGGTGATTAGAAAACACTGGAATAGACTGTGATCCACAAAGCCTTAATTAGACACATAGGTGCCCTATACAACAAATGGGGAGAAGTAGGCAGCTTAGAACGTGATCCCCAAAAGCCAGCACACTAGGTGGGGAAAGGCCTAAATTAGCCAATGGAAGATGTTGATGAGAGAAGTGTATCCTAAACCTCATCCCTCTCATGAAGATGCTGAAGTCTGGGGTGACGGGAGGCACCTGTTTCTGGTGGGAAATAGGCAGGCAAACACCTATCTTGCCTTGCAGACCCGAGCTGGTAAGCATGCTCAGAGGCTGCCTAGCTCCACACAAAACAGCCAGGGGAGCGGAGTATAAGCTAGGCTTCCCTTATAATGTTTAGGCCAATGGTTGGGGTACTCATCCAGGATGCAAAAGACCCCCTGGTTCAAGTCCCCACTCTGAGAAGAAGGGTGTTGAACACGGATCTGCCACCTCTCAGGAGAGTGTGCTAATCAGTAGACTACATAGTGATTCTCACTTTTTCTCTGGCCCAATTAAAGTTTCATTATACAATTGTTTAAGTGGAACAACTTCAGTCGGAGAGATTGAGGGAGACCCACATTAGAATAATCCATAGAGCAGTGACCAGGTCACTCACCTAATAGGTACTTAATCACTCTTCAAATCCCTTCTCAGGTCTTGATCTGGTGCTCTCCCACATCCCAGGTGAGTTCCCTAACCACTGGGCTGAAGGATATAAGGGAGCCCCAACACCCAGCTGTTTTGTGCTAGCCAGTCTCTGAGTTTGCCTACCAGACAGGGCCCTGCAGGCAAGATAGGTGTGTGAATATGTATCTCCCTCCAGTTTGTAGATCGCCTTGGGGCTCAGGCAGGAGATAGGTTCCAGATGCCCAGAGTAAGGGCTAGTGTACACTGAGAATTTACTTCAGCATAGTTTCATCTCACAGGGGTGTAAATCTGGGGATTAGGCACCTCAATATCTTTGTGGATCCAGGACACAGATTGTAAACTCTTTGGGGATGGAACATGTGTTCCTATGTGTGTGCAAAGTAATGAGGCTTTGCTCCCCCTAGGGCCTTTGAATGCTATAATAAATGATAATACAAATAATAAGTAATAGTAATTGCATGAATGGAATGCTATAGCATCAAGAACATAGACAATAACTACACATGCAGAAACACCAAAAATGCCTTGTTGTTTTAATCATACAAATGCCCTATTAATTTTCATAGAAACGTCATAGAAATTCTAGGTTAAATGTGTTTGTATTACCAAATTAACCCCAGAAATTTAAGGGATTAGTCCTGAAACTTACTAAGCACCCTCGCCTAATCCATTGACTTCATCCTACTCACATGCTTAATTTTGAGCCTGTACGTAAGTGTTTTGGTGGAGCTAGAAGTCAATACCTTGCAAGACTCCACTCTTAGGGTTTAGTTTAAGACTTGATATATCTGTCTTGAAAAAACAAGTCACATTTTTGCTAGGTTATTTGTGGAGCATCTGTTACCTCATAAGAAACTCCAATTTCCTGTTGTAATGGAGAAAAGAAAGAAAATTGTAGAAATTATTTTGTGTGTTAAGCATTGACCGTGTATATAACTCTCTATTAAACTCTTAATCATGACATTTTCCTTTTAGGATGACTATGTACTTGAAGTGAGGCATTTTCAGTGTCCAAAATGGCCAAATCCTGATAGCCCTATTAGTAAAACATTTGAACTTATAAGTATCATAAAAGAAGAAAGTTCCAACAGAGATGGACCCATCATAGTGCACGATGAGTAAGCATTGTAACTTTTGCTTTGCTTTGGATACTACATACATCGCCGTTATCCAACCACACTCATGCTAATTTCTCATAAAGAGTCTGATCCACTGAAATTAGGCCTAAAGCATATAGAAAGAGCAAATAATCAAAGCAGCAGAACAATCCTGTTATTTTATCTGCATCAGCAAGAGAAACACTTGACTCAGCATCAAGAATGTTCTCTTTTGGGGTCTTTGTTTTTTACTAATCTGAAAGATGAACCAGTTCCCATCCAATGGAGATTAAATAACTTAGTGTCATTCTTTTATTATAGCGAGAAGTAAATACACAGTTTAGGCACTGGTCTTTAGAAATCACTGTGGGTCAGATCCTCACCCCTGCTCAGGCCCCTTTACCATGGGAAACAGTGCAGGAGCAGCATAAAGGAGCACTAAACAGCCCTGGTTCTAGCTGTGGGAGGATTCTCTCAGTGCACGCACTGTAGTGACAGCCACAAAGCTGCCTCCTGAGGACCCCCTCACAAGCCCTGGGGTAGGGGGGTCTCACAGGAAAGGCGTGGGAGCGAGAGGGGCTTGCCTTTGGGCTGTGTTGTGACAGTGCTGCAGAGATTCCTGGTTGTGTTGCTGCCCATAGGGAAGTCCATGAAGGCTGCCCTAAAACAGGCCACAGGGGTGTCTAAATTACACTGGTAATTTACACTGGTAGCCTTGAAGCAGCCAAGGATCAGAAGGGTGCAAAAGCTGCATAAAGCCATCGTAGTGGCCACCCTCCCTATGTGCTACACCTCCTAGAGGTGCAGCACAGAATGTCACCCCATGCACTCAGAGGGCTTCTGTATCTTCTTCAGCTGTGGGAATAGGACCCAGTTCATACAAATATTTCTTTTGTGTGTTTTTAACTTTCAACAGGCATGGAGGAGTGACAGCAGGTACTTTCTGTGCACTAACAACACTCATGCATCAGCTGGAAAATGAAAGTTCCATGGATGTTTATCAGGTAGCTAAGATGATAAATTTGATGAGGCCAGGAGTCTTCACAGACATTGTAAGTAAATAAGCCAGCTGTGTACATTTTTTCAATATATGCATCATCTTTGGCAAAATTAGTGTTAGAGCAGCAAAATCACATTTTTCAGTGTGAATCTCTTCATTGGTTAAAGCAAAACTGCTTTCCAAAATAAAGTGTTTCATATGAAGAACTTAAGCCTACTTGATAGAATATTATTTAATAATTGTCAGTCAGAAAGTGCAGCACTTCCTACACCATGACAAAACTTGCACTATAATCTGCAAATTATGGTTTGATTTCACCAAGGAAAACATACACACTCCCAAACATTGCAGGTAGACCCTTGAGTGATCATCTGAATGTCTCTGGTATGGTTAGGATCAATTTTTAGTAAAAGTGAACTCCTACTGCCACTAAGGCCCTGATCTGTGGTTTTGGAAAGGGCAAAACAGTATTAGATTAGAAATCTCCAGTGAAGTCCATGTAGGAACAGATACAAATTCATTGCAGATGTAAGCGGGGGAATAGTCCCGCTACTGTGGGGAACTTTCCTGGCTTCTGCACTACCCCAGTGAAGTGGGCTAGCGAAAGGATCTGAATCCTCACTCCCACTTCCTTTACCCAGTGGCCTCCCTGCCCTTGAGGACTCCCCTTCCTCTCTCCTGTCTGGCAGAGTCCTCGTAACCCCAACAAGGCTGGGCCCAGGATTCCTGGGGGGCTCGACCCCCAACCCTGCTGTGGTCACCTAGGACAGGGGCTAGGGTGTCCCCACTCCGGGGTACTCTCTCTGCACTGGGCACTTCTCTGACCCACTGATCATTATATACAATTTGAAGCAAATGCAAGTTATTTAGTCAACAGTTAATTTTAAAAAGAATAAGGGAAAACGGGAAAGGTTAAAGGAAACACTTCACCCCGCTCTGTGGCAGGGAACATCACAAACAGTGTCTCTGGAATGTCAGGGCAGTTCACAGTCTGTTCCTTGTAAGTCCCAGGCCTCCTTCTCAGGCCCTGGCTTTGCTGCAGGGATGCTGCGGGTTGGACACTCGCTCTGGTGGTGGCCACACGCTCTCAGGCTCTAAGTGACAGGGCCCTTCTTCCCAGCGTTGCCTCCACCCTGTCGGGGTTATGATCCAAGCCTGGCCTGCAGAGCCCCTTGACTGAGGCGTCTCCCTGTGCTGGGCCCGCTGCCCAGGGTCCCCCCCTCGCTCTCCCCAGCTGCTCACGACACCTGGCTCCGGACTGCTCCAGCCACAGCTCCAGCTCCAGCTGCACTCTGTCTTAGCTCCAGTTCCACTCTGCCTCAGCACGGCTGCTGCTCTGCCTCCAGCTCCCTGGGCTGCTTCTCTGGCCCCTCTGGCTCTGGTTGCTACAGTTCTGCTCCCAGGACAGGTCTGCTCTGCAGGCTGCTTCTGTGACTCTGCTCCCAGCACTGACCTGCTTTCTGGGCTGCTTTTCTGGCCCTTCTGGCTCTGGTTGCTACAGCTCTGCTCCCAGGGCAAGTCTGCTCTCTCTGGGCTGGGCCTCTGGCTTTGGGGCTGCCGCTCTGCTCCCAGGACAGGGTCTGCTCTCTCTGGGCTGCTTTTCTGGTCCCTCCGGATCTGGCCCAGCTCTGCTCTCCAGTTCAGCTCAGGCCCCTGCTTTCTCCTTAGCTCGGCCCCACTCTGTCTCACCCTGGCAATTCCAGCTCACACGGAGAATGGAGCCTCCTGACTCCCTGATTAGCCTGCCCGCCCTGTCATTCAGGCTGACCTGGAGCATTGGCCTCTCCCCATTGTTCCGAGGGACTGTCAGTCTCAGGGTCCTGCTTCCCCATCGACCCTTCCCCTTTTTAGAACTGGGAGCTATGAACTAAAACACCCCCACTGAATGTTAGTAAGGGGGCAACAGTGCCCTTACACAGAGATGACAGTTGTGTGCTGAATTCTGCTGTCAGTTACACAATGGAAACCTAGAGTAGGTTCAGTGCCATTACTCCAGAGTTATGGGAACATTTCACATTATGGATGAAATCCTGGCCCTGTTGAAGTCAATAGGAGCTTTACTACTGACTTCAGTGAGGCCAGGATTTCACCCCTTATATTAAAAAAAAAAAATGCACAAGAAAATATTCTCCCCTGGAGCACACGCACAACAGCCATTGATACTGAGTTACAGACTGTATGCAGATGGGGGCTATTTGTCACAGAATTAACACATCAGATAATGAGTTACACACAGTAGACTGATGGGGGGCTGTATAGCACCAATTGACTCATCATCAATTGCTACATTATTTTTGTGTACAAGTATTACAAAATAATCTAGCATTATTATTTAGAGCACCACATTGAACGTATCCTCTTTTCTTCTGTAGGAGCAGTACCAGTTTCTGTACAAAGCTATCCTCAGTCTTGTTAGCACAAGGCAAGAAGAAAACCCTTCTGCATCCATGGACAGTAATGGCACAGCTTTACCTGATGGAAATGCAGCTGAAAGCTTAGAATCTTTAGTTTAACTAACAAACACACACACGCACACCCCAGACATCCCTGGAATTTAGCATTGTTGTTTTCCTTTTTAAATTATGCAGGGAGAAATCTGTCCAGTTATTATATGATCTGTTCCCTTGTCCTGTTCAAACATTAGTTATTTTTGTGGCATATGATTTTACTTCCAAACTCACATCATTAACAATGTGTGCCTTTTTTTGAAAGATTTCTTGTAATACATTTGTTATGTCTGGACTAACTTGATTGAATTTTACAGTGTTTCTAAGAATGAAATTGTGGTATGTTTTTCAGTATTAGTTTTCAATTTGTCTGGCTTTACTTTTAACTTAAAATTTATCATATTTATAGATGGTAGGGGGGTTCTCAACTACAAATAAACATGTTATGTTTTTAGTATCCAATTTACTTGCTGTATTTATAGCAATCCATACATTTGATAGAAATATAACTTTTAATATAGTAGAATGTAAATAAAATACTGTTCTCTGTAATATTCAACATTTTAAGAATGCAGTAGAGACTTAGACAAGTAACCTGATACTTACTGTAAATACTTCTATAGTGATTCCATGGACCAAATTTATATTTATAATTGTAGATTTTTATATTTTACTACAGAGTCAGTTTTCTAGTTCTGTGTAATTGCATTGTTATAATGATGTAGTTTAGTATCCATTTTTATTTTAACAAAGTCTTCTGATATACAATTGTGCATCTTTGTTGATTAACTTTCATATATGTGCATGTAATTTTAACTTTTTGTGGGAAATATAAATTCAGTTGTTTTGAAATGAGAAGTTTTTATGAAAATAACATCTGTACTTGGCATTGTTTTAATTGTTTTTACCTAAGGCATTGAAAAAATAAATATAAATATTCCAGTCTATGCCTAGCACAGTAAACAATATGCATCATCAATACTGAAGACATTTTACTTATCAAGAACAGTATTACTGGCTCAAGTTAAAAAAAAAAACTTCCTGTGTGAAACTCATGAGTGCTAAGTCCTGGCCTGCCTCCTCCAGGCTGGTTTTGCCCCATCTGGTTATGATTGTGCTCTCAGCTCCTTGTTGCCTCCAGCTGTGAGGCAGGACCCAGAACCTGGCAGAAGCATCACAAGAAGTAGTGGTTTCTAAGTAGGAGTTAGGAGTCTCGGCTTTGCCCCCTCAACCTTCCTTCAAGCTTCCTCAAACCTTTGAATTTATAACTTTAGACATAGAGGCTGTATATTAAAATCAGACCCGCTATGTCCATGAGAATAGAGAAGGCTGAAGCAGCGCTAAATCTTAGAGAGGCTAGGGTAACAATAACCAGTTTACTTTGGCACAGTTGGTTTTAGATTTTTAAGGGGCATATCTGATATGAGGCTGGACAGAAATGCTGTGGCAATGAGAGGGGAATGGATTTTATCCCGGACAGAAACTAGAAGCAGATGAAGATCGACCTACTTGGGCTTGGAGCTCTTCGGAGCACTGTGAGAGGCCTTTGTACACTTGAGGAACATTGAAAGTGAGCTACAGCTCATGAAAGCTCATGCTCAAATAAATTGGTTAGTCTCTAAGGTGCACAAGTCCTCCTTTTCTTTTTATAGAAAGGAGCATAACCTCTGGCAAGGCAAGTGTAAAAGTATAATTAGGCATGTCAAAAAAGGATTTTGAAGAGCACCTAGCAAAAGCCTTAAAGCTTTTTTTTGCTGTTAGTTTTTAAGTACATCAGGAGCAGGAAGCCTGCCAATCAGTGGGACCATGGAACGATTGAGATGCTAAAGGAAGATAAGGCCATTGTGGAGAAACTAAATGAATTCTTTGCATTGGTTTTCACTGCAGAGGATGTGACAGAGATTCCCAAACCTGAGCCATTCTTTTAGGTGACAAATCCGAGGAACTGTCCCAGATTGAGGTGTCAGTAGAGGAGGTTTTGGAACAAATTATAAACAGTAATAAGTCACCAGGATCATATGATATTCACCCAAGATTTCTAAAGGAACTCAAATATGAAATTGCAGAACTACTATGTGTGGTATGTAACCTATCACTTAAATCAGCTTCTGTACCAGATGACTGGAGATGCAACCCCATGCTCTGGGTGCCCCTAGCCTCTGACGGCCGGAAGCTGGACAATGGGGCATGGATCACTCAATTGCCCTGTTCTGTTCATTCCCTCTGAAGCATCTGCCATTTGCCACTGTCGGAAGACAGGATACTGAGCTAGATGGACCACTGGTCTGACTCAGTATTGACATTCTTTTGTGCTTACCTGAGGAGTGCCTGACAACAGATAGGCATTTAAATGGATCTCTGGGCTCCAGAATTCAGAACCGTGAAAGCTAGAAGTACTGAGACATGCAACGTTGCTTGTTTGTGTAACTTCACATGGGTCTCATTCATAGGTGTGGGAACTAGGGGTGCGAGGGTTGCTGCAGCACCCCCAGGTTTTAGCCGGGGCTCCGATGCCCAAGTCCCAGCTTCTTCCCCCCTCCCCTGGGGTCCTGGCTACCGCCCCTCCCCTCCTGGCTGCCTGCCCCGGGCTCTGCTCCTGGCCCCGCACACACCCCCAGCTCAGGGTGAAGAGGCAGACAAGGGTAAGGGTGTTGGCTTTCAGCACCCCCCCCCCATTAAAAGTGTTCCTGTGCCACTGGAATCATTTATAAAATTTTGTCTTCAGCTTCTCTCATTTATTGTCTACAGTCCTGGAGTCTTAACATTGTCTCGGTCCTCCAGCAACCAGGAGTCTCATTTTATAAGAACTCACTTTGAAATAGTTGTACATCAAAGCATGCTACAGAACTTGAGCGCACAGTAGCAGGGTCCACGTGGCCAGTTGGAACGCAGCAAGCTAGAGTTACACCGTGACTTGATGCACACAGCTGACCACATAGACAAGTCCTAAGTAGAACTGATTTGCCCAGAAAATTAGGCAAACTCATTCATTTTGCTGTGTAACATGTAGATGAAATCACAAGTGTGAGTGGACTGACCTGAATCAGTCAAAACAAGACAATGCATAATTTGTCTTCTAAAATTGTGCCAATGTGTTTATTCTGTTAAATCCCATTTTCCACTTGATCTCATCTGCTTCTATACTTATGCAGCCCCCCTGCCTCCCTAATTCAAAGGGTCAACCAATTGCACAAATAACTCATATGGAAATAAAGAAGCCATTCTTTGTGAATCAGGTTGCTGGCTGCTAAGGTGATTCTTGCGCTGTTACTTGTCATATTTGTACATTGCTAATGCTAGGTTAGGTAGAAAATATAGCTTAATGGGGTACATTGTGTGTGTGGATATGATGCAGTATTATTTATATTGTCTTAGCCATGTTGAATGTCAGAAAAAGTTTAGATTTGGTTTTTAAAACTTATGTTTGTACAGATACTCTGTAGTTTGCATATTTTCTCTTCATTTGATAAACCGAAAGAGTTCCATGTATATTGTACCTGATCATGCCCACAAAAATACACATTAATTTATAACATTGTAAAACTCCATAAATTGCATCTTTGCAACCCTCAGCTGAGCTGTATTTTAAAGAAGTAGGATGTTTCTTCTTTGCCAGAAGACATATTCCTCTAAGGGGCCTAGGCAACTGGATTCTACTTCTTGCAAAGCACTCAAGTGCTTGAAACCTTTGCATAAATAGTTCAAACAGGGCAGCAATGGAATTTAAGGCTCTCTTCTTCTGTTCCAACAACACAGAACATAAACAGACAAAATACTTTTTCTTCTCTTAATCCCCTGGGATGCAAGTGCCAGTGAGGTTAATTTTGATCTTATGGCTGTTTCCCAAACCCTATTCCGTAATCCTCTTACTTTATATTTGCTCTCCTCACCATAATATCAGCACACAGTTTGATTCAAGGCAACAGCACAAGTAACCCTAAAGCCTGTGTCTGCTCCAGCTTTTGCGCTAGGAAAACTGGACCATAACCCAACACAGTGTCAGGCTTTTTTCCCCTGACAACGTCTGATAGTATTTTTACCCCACCTCTTCCACTTAAAAATAGTTATATATAATCCAAGTACACAAAACTGTTTATAGGTAAATACGCTCTCCTGTAGCTCTTAAATCTAACTCAGACTAAAAGCAAAACTGAAAGGTCCTATTTTGAAAATTCACCCTTGAAATCAGTATTTCTTTCAAACTACAAAACTAGTTTGAAAGAAACACTGTCCATTTTAAAATAATAATCCAAGGAAGCAAGTGGTATTCCAAGATTTTTTCCACTGATGTCTGCAATCATATTCATCATCTTAGCATGCCTGACAAGTTATTTAAAACATAAGTCCTTAGGATAATCTCTTTAGCAACACATACTGGTTCTGATATGGAAAAAAATTAAGAATCATAAGAAATCTTCCCTAATCTTCAACCTGTGATGGATTATTGATTTTAATAAATGCGTGTCAGTTCCCAAATAAAGCTGGCAAGTAATTCTCAGACAAAGGCCATCTTTTACTTAATTTTTTTCTTATAATCCAGGCTATAGCCTCAAAAGACAGATCCTGTCTTTGTAAATTGGGTCAAGTGGGGAAAAGATGTTAGGGACAGACTGCTAGTCTCCAACTAACTCAACAAAATGTCAATTTAAGGCTCTTTTTTTTTTTTTTTAAACCTGTGTATGTCACGCTATGCTTAACAGGTTTCCTGCTAAGAAGACCCACATAAATGGCCCAAATAAACATACACTCACCAGCAACACTCCAAACTCCTGAAAATACAGTATTTGTTATTGTGATTGCATATATAAGGAAAACTTTTACAGCTGTCATTTATGTATCACTTGTAACTGCTCTAAAGACACAATAACAATTGCCATAAACTAAGGCTCTCAACCATGTGTAATGGTTACAGCTGCCTGCTCCTTGGCTTTATAAGACCCTGGTTTCCATTGCTTATAACTTTACTGTCTGGGCAGACATTTTTCATTCTGGGTGGCTCCCTCAAGATAACTGGTTTTGGAACATTTCTGCTAAAACTGGCCAGCCATTCCTGAGAATAAGATGGTTGGGGGACAGGGAGAGTGGGACACAGAGAGAGAAGAAAGGGTGTTTTGCTCGTGTCCAAAGAAATTCTTACTCATTTTGTTAAGGAACTCTACCACCTCCAATATTGGGTGCAAGGGCTTGCTATTTGGCAGAGACATTATCCTGGTGTTAGCTATCCACCTAACACTTCACCCAAATTTGGCCACACTGTTAGCTCTGAACATGCAGAGCCTTGTTAGCATTTGACAGTTAAATGCTCTGAAGCTTCCACTGGCATTTTCCTGCAGGGATTGAAGAAGGACTTTCCCTGCAACGGCATCTCCCCATTGTGCAGGGCTGCAGTGGTGACACGCATAGGAACTGAACTCAGGGTGACACTCGTTCCTGCACTCCCAAGGTTCTTGTTATTGAGAGCCCAAGCAACCTGGAGAAGGCAGCAGCAGACTGACTGGAAAGCAGAGGTTTGAGGAATGTGGGGAGCAGGAGCCAGGGGGCTAGAGAAAATAAAGGGCCCTGGGGAAGGGGTGAATGGAAGAGTTAGGAAGCTGGGAGAGTAGATAGGTGCAGCGTTAGGGCAAGAGCCAGAAAAGAAAGACCAGTGAATAAGGGCAGAGAGGACGGGGTGGAGTTTTGATAGGTACACAGAGGAAGCTGGGACAGTGGATGGGAGCAGCAGTGGCCAGAGGAGTGTGTATGGGCACATTCCTAAAGTTGTGGGGGAGGGGGACAGGACCCAGGTGCCGGGAGGGTGTAGATAGGGGTGAGGAGGTTAATAGGTGCAGAGGGAGAGGGAGGTGGGGAAAGTGTGAGATCATCTAATTAAAGACTGGACCATAACATAATGTATGGGGGAGGGGGCTAAATTAAGGGTGCAAGGGCCATCTTGACACTGGCATTTCCTAATGGTTGAGTGCTTCACTTTGCAACCTTAATAGAGTGTGGGGGAAAATGTAGATGGAATATATATGTATTGCCATTGAGATTACTTTTGTGATGCTCAGTAATCATGGAACCATTTCATTTACACTCATTAAACCACCTTAGTATCAGTCTAGCGGTCTACCAGCCTAGACTTTTTACAAGTAAGTGTTTTACACCTTTCATTTGAACAAGGAAAAATACTTAACTACCTACCCATTAAAAAAAAATTCAGAAATACAGTTAATGTCATGCTCCCCACACCAAAACCCCCTGATCGGAACTCTGCCTCTTTGATTATCTTGCTAAGGGGTTCTTGAGGCAGATCACACTGTTATAGCCTTCTCTCCCTCACTAAACTGGGAGGAGAGGTAGATATGCTGGAGGGTAGGGATAGGATACAGAGGGACCTAGACAAATTAGAGGATTGGGCCAAAAGAAATCTAATGAGGTGCAACAAGGACAAGTGCAGAGTCCTGCACTTAGGCTGGAAGACTCCCTTGCACCGCTACAGACTAAGGACTGAATGGCTAGGCAGCAGTTCTGCAGAAAAGGACCTAGGCGTTACAGTGGATGAGAAGTTGGATATGAGTCAACAGTGTGCCCTTGTTGCCAAGAAGGCCAATGGCACTTTGGGATGTATACGTAGGAGCATTGCCAGCAGATCGAGGGACATGATCGTTCCCCTCTATTCGACATTGGTGAGGCCTCATCTGGAGTACTGTGTCCAGTTTTGGGCCCCACACTACACGAAGGATGTGAAAAAAATGGAAAACATCCAGCGGAGGGCAACAAAAATGATTAGGGGACTGGAACACATGACTTATGCAGAGAGGCTGAGGGAACTGGGATTGTTTAGTTTGCAGAAGAGAAGAATGAGGGGGGGATTTGATAGCTGCTTTCAACTACCTGAAAGGGGGTTCCAAAGAGGATGGATCTAGACTGTTCTCAGTGGTAGCAGATGACAGAACGAGGCGTAATGGTCTCATCTTACAGTGTAGGAGGTTTAGGTTGGATATTAGGAAAAGCTTTTTCACTAGGAGGGTGGTGAAGCAGTGGAATGCGTTACCTGGGGGAGGGGGGGTGGAATCTCCTTCCTCAGAAGTTTTTAAGGTCAGCCTTGACAAAGCCCTGCCTGCAATGATTTAGATGGGGATTGGTCCTGCTTCGAGCAGGGGGCTGGACTAGATGACCTCCTGAGGTCCCTTCCAACCCTGATATTCTCAGCCAGCTCAAGGGTCAAGAGGAGCAGAAGTAAAATTAAAGGAGAAAGGGAAACTAAAGAAATTGTAAAAAGAAAAGGAGTACTTATGGCACCTTAGAGACTAACAAATTTATTAGAGCATTGTCATAAATATAAAGGGAAGGGTAAACCCCCTTGAAATCCCTCCTGGCCAGGGGAAAGCTCCTCTCACCTGTAAAGGGTTAAGAAGCTAAAGGTAACCTCGCTGGCACCTGACCAAAATGACCAATGAGGAGACAAGATACTTTCAAAAGCTGGGAGGAGGGAGAGAAACAAAGGGTCTGTGTGTCTGTCTATATGTTGGTCTTTGTCGGGGATAGACCAGGAATGGAGTCTTAGAACTTTTAGTAAGTAATCTAGCTAGGTATGTGTTAGATTATGATTTCTTTAAATGGCTGAGAAAAGAATTGTGCTGAATAGAATAACTATTTCTGTCTGTGTATCTTTTTTGTAACTTAAGGTTTTGCCTAGAGGGGTTCTCTATGTTTTTTAATCTAATTACCCTGTAAGATATCTACCATCCTGATTTTACAGGGGGGATTTCTTCATTTCTATTTACTTCTATTTTTATTAAAAGTCTTCTTGTAAGAAACTGAATGCTTTTTCATTGTTCTCAGATCCAAGGGTTTGGGTCTGTGGTTATCTATGCAAATTGGTGAGGCTTTTTATCCAACATTTCCCAGGAAAGGGGGTGTGCAAGTGTTGGGAGGATTGTTCATTGTTCTTAAGATCCAAGGGTCTGGGTCTGTAGTCACCTAGGCAAATTGGTGAGGCTTTTTACCAAACCTTGTCCAGGAAGTGGGGTGCAAGGTTTTGGGAAGTATTTTGGGGGGAAGGACGAGTCCAAACAGCTCTTCCCCAGTAACCAGTATTAGTTTGGTGGTGGTAGCGGCCAGTCCAAGGACAACAGGTGGAATATTTTGTACCTTGGGGAAGTTTTGACCTAAGCTGGTAAAGATAAGCTTAGGAGGTTTTTCATGCAGGTCCCCACATCTGTACCCTAGAGTTCAGAATGGGGGAGGAAACTTGACAAGCATAAGCTTTCGTAAGCTACAGCTCAGTTCATCGGATACATACAGTAGAAAATATAGTGGGGAGATCTTGCATACACAGAGACCATGAAACAATAGGTGTTACCATACAGACTGTAACAGGAGCGATCAGGAAAGGTGAGCTATTAAAGCAGGAGAGTCGGGGGGGAGACAGGGGATGGGACCTTTTGTAGTGATAATCAAGGTGGGCTATTTCCAGTAGTTTACAAGGACAGTAGGAGGGGAAATAAACTTACTTTGTGTAATGACACATCCACTCTCAGTCTTTATTCAAGCCTAAGTTAATTGTATCCACTTTGCAAATTAATTCCAATTCAGCAGTCTTTTGTTGGAGTCTGTTTTTGAAGTTTTTTTGTTGAAGAATTGCCACTTTTAGGTCTGTAATCAAGTGACCAAAGAGATTGAAGTGTTCTCTGACTGGTTTTTGAATGTTATAATTCTTGACTTCTGATTTGTATCCATGTATTCTTTTACATAGAGACTGTCCAGTTTGGCCAATGTACATGGCAGAGGGGCATTGCTGGCACATGATGGCATATCACATTGGTAGATGTGCAGGTGAACGAGCCTCTGATAGTGTAGCTGATGTGATTAGGCCCTATGATGATGTCCCCTGAATAGATATGTGGACACAGTTGGCAACAAGCTTTGTTGTAAGGACAGGCTCCTGGGTTAATGTTCTTGTTGTTTGGTGTGTGGTTGCTGGTGAGTATTTGCTTCAGGTTGTGGGGCTGTCTGTAAGCAAGGATTGGCCTGTCTCCCAAGATCTGTGAGAGTGATGGGTCGTCCTTCAGGATAGGTTTTAGATCCTTGATGACGTGTTGGAGAGGTTTTAGTTGGGGGCTGAAGGTGATGGCTAATGGCATTCTGTTATTTTCTTTGTTGGGCCTGTCCTGCAGTAGGTAACTTCTGGGTACTCTTCTGGCTCTGTCAATCTGTTTCTTCACTTCAGCAGGTGGGTACTGTCGTTGTAATAACGCTTGATAGAGATCTTGCAGGTGTTTGTCTCTGTCTGAGGGGTTGGAGTAAATGTGATTGTATCATAGAGCTTGGCTATAGACAATGGATCGTGTGGTGTGGTCTGAGTGAAAGCTGGAGGCATGTAGGTAAGTATTGTCGTCAGTAGGTTTCCAGTATAGGGTGGTGTTTCCCTATACCAGAAACCTACTGACAACTATACTTACCTACATGCCTCCAGCTTTCATCCAGACCACACCACACAATCCATTGTCTACAGCCAAGCTCTACAAAAACCAGTCAGAGAACACTTCAATCTCCCTGGTCACTCGATTACAGACCTAAAAGTGGCAATTCTTCAACAAAAAAAACTTCAAAAACAGACTCCAATGAAACACTGCTGAATTGGAATTAATTTTCCAAGTAGATACAATTAACTTAGGCTTGAATAAAGACTGGGAGTGGATGTGTCATTACACAAAGTAAAGCTATTTCCCCTTGTTTATTTCCCCTCCTACTGTCCTTGTAAACTGCTGGAAATGGCCCACCTTGATTATCACTACAAAAGGTCCCATCCCCTGTCTCCTCGCTCTCCTGCTGGTAATAGCTCACCTTTCCTGATCACTCTTGTTACAGTCTGTATGGTAACACCCATTGTTTCATGTTCTCTGTGTATGCAAGATCTCCCCACTATATTTTCCACTTTATGCATCCGATGAAGTGAGCTGTAGCTCACGAAAGCTTATGTGCTGATAAATTTGTTAGTCTCTAAGGTGCCAAAAGTCCTCCTTTTCTTTTTACGGATACAGACTAACACAGCTGCTACTCTAAAGAAATTGTGTTTTAAATTCTCTAATCCCGAATCAAAGGAATCTCTCAGTAAGATTCCATTACCTTATCCTTCAGCAAAGGGTTGCTCTACACAGGTTTTGTACTAGCATTTAAAAAAGGAAAAAACCCACCACACAAAATAGCTATACTAGAACAAGCCCTGTTGTGGAGGCAGTTTGAAGGTGCATTACAGAAGTATACCTTATTCCCCTTCCTTTACGAAAGTAAGCTATACAGGTACAACGGCATCCACAGTGCAGGAAGACAGGGCTGTACCACTTTAACTGTACCAGTATAGTTAAAGCAGAACCCGTACATCTAGACAAGGCAGCCGATCGTCCTACCCTCTGCTGGTACGCCCCCGCTCAAGGAGCAGTACGGGTCCATGGAAGTGTGAAGCTAGGACAGCAGATCTGGAGTTGAAAATGAGGGGGTGTAGAAAATGGCAGGTGGTGTTAAGTATGGGGGTTTAATCCCCATTGCCAGCTCTACAGAGGTACAGTTACAGTTGTGGGGGTGTGGAAAGTACAACTGTGCATTTTCTGGGTTTCTAATGTTTGTGTGGTTGAGTTTTTATGCATCTTGATAGCGGCCCTGATCTCACCCACTGCTGCATACAGGCAGACCCCTGTACTCATGCAGAGCCCCATTGAAATCTGCAGAATCAGAGCCTCTGGGGAAAACCCTTGCTCCTCTAAAGTCAAATGGGAGTTGTGCCATTGACTTCAACAGGGCCAGAATTTCACCCTGGAGTCTAGTTTAGACAACAGCTTCTGGACACCCCGATGTGTTCAGGGAGATTAGTTTCTGCAGCCACAACCATAATATATTTTGTGATTCATGCAAAAACAAAAAGGAGGCAAGTATAAACTCAGCTTCAAAAGACATTTATTGTGTATTGAAAACTTCACAAGAGAAGCCCTGGACAGCTATCAATTCTACATGTAGAAATCCATGTTGTATACAAAATAATCCAACATCAGAAGTCCCCATATTTAAAAAGCAAAAAGCTATGTTCACTCCACACAAAGTGGTTTGTTTAAATCCAGTATTTTTTCTTTAAGTACTATGCATCAGCTGATACAAATTTCAGCACTCTCCCTATTACTTTAAAGGCAAGTCTGAAGACTGTAGAAAGAAAGTTTCAGTGGCTTTTGGGTTTCAAAAAATGGCCTAGCAGAAAAGACACAACCCAAGTGCTGGGAAATAGCAATACCTTCTCTCATAACCCTTCGAAGGGAGCAGAGGTAGTTCTTGAAGGAAACACCAGAGTGGTTCCTCCTCTCCTGCTCAGAAATCAGTATTTAAAAAAAATAAAAACAAAAACTCAAACCCCATTTTCTTAGTGCACTTGCTTTCTGTCATGGGGGGAAATGAATGCATGGTTTAGTGGGTGCGGGGGTTCTAGATAAAGTTCTTGGGTGAAATCCCAGTCCTGTTGAAGCCAATGGGAGTTTTCCCATTGCCTTCATGGGGTCAGGATTTCATCCATTTATCCTGATCATCTAATAGAACCTAACAGAATCAAGAGTTGGGATCATGAAGTAGTTCCACTACTAAATCCCTCCCTAGACACCTCTCTATTTGACCCTTGGACTTTTCCTACCATCCCTTACTTTCTGCTTCCTTCCTCTACCACCTTCCATCCTCAGCTTTGTGCCAACCATCATCTTATTAAATACTGCACCTAGTACATCTAACTCCTGTGAAAATAGTTTATTTTTACCTCTAATCATGAACTTCATCTATGCTTGCAGCTGATTCCTACTATTGGACAAGCTGCCAAAACCAAAAATTCCCTCTGGTAGCCCAGCCTCTCAGGGCTGTGACATAGTAAACTAGGGAGAAGGGTGCAGTGGGGAAGAACCAAGAAGGAAAGCAGGCAGACTTCTAGAATCAATGGTCAGTATTACAAGAAGAAAGGACAGTTTTACAGGCCAGACACTGCTCTGTGGAAGTCCTAACTGATTAACGTATTGGATGAATGTTTTCACAATGTGTTCTAGGACAAGGCAGAGAAGAAGGAGAACGCACTCACAGACCAGTGTAAAAACATTAGTACATCCTGGATTTACACTTCTCTGCCTATAATATCTTAAGGCCTTGCGCACCACAGAATCTAATTTCTTTTACACTTGTAATTACATTATTCTGCTAGGCCAAGTGGAAAGAGTAATTCAAAAGTAAACAGACTTAAGAGTTTTTCTCCAAATGACATTTTAACTGCACTATATTTACAACCTAAATGCCCTTGCTAATCCCAAGCATAGAGTACTTTTATATGCCACTGCATGCCCTTTAACTGGAAAGAAAGTTTAAAAAAAAAAAAGCAATACATGTTATAGTTATTAATCCACTGTATAATAAGCTTCTATTCAGTAACTAGAAACATGAGTTTTGGTGTGGATTTTTTTGTTTGTTTTTTTAAAGCACTCTATTAACCTGTATATTTATTCCGATCTCCAAGAGGCACAGATTTGGCAGATATGAAAATGCAGATTTTATATTTAAAGACTGACATTTCAAGATTTCACATGATTGAATGCGCTAGCGAGCTAGACTTTCTGAAATTATAATTGCTTTCATATTACCCTGAGATGTACAAAAATATTATTCATTTATTTTTCATGATCAACATTTTCTTGGTAACAAGATGCAAATTCAGTATTTAGTTCTGCTTCTGGTAATGACTTTGGTATAAATTTGTCAACGACTTAGACCAAGACGATGTTTAAAGTTAATTACTGGTTGGAACTCATTAACCAGACTTACTTCTGTCATATTAATATACACTTAAGGGCTAGGTCCACAAAGGGGATTTAAATGTTAAGCATCACAGTGCTTAACATTTTAGGCACCCTGCTACCTAGTGACTTCCATAGCTAAGTTATGTACCCATGCTCCCTATACAATGCATGGGGAGGGTTAGGTGCCTAAGAATGGAATCCACAAAAGCCAGCATGCTGAGTGGGGAGTCATGTAAGCTAGCCAATAGGAAACGATGATGAGGGGGTATAGTTCAACTCCTACCCCTCAAAGAAACTCCAGGCACCTCTCTCAGTTTAGAATTCACAGGCACGATCCCTTTCCTAGAGTTAGATACCTAAGCCCTTTCCTGCGGCAAGCAAAAAAGGAGGAGGAGCTGTTCCTTTCTTATAACCTCCTGTGCCGCCCCCACCCCGGCAGGAGCTCACTGGTCTCTCCACCCCACCCCCCCGCCAGCTCCGGCTCCCCATTTCCTTCCCCTCCCCACTCCCCCGGCTCGTTTTTTCCTCTCTCCCTCCCCCATCCCAGCTCCAGCAGGAGCTTGCTCTCTTAAAGCAGCTGGCTTCCCCACCACTGCAGCCCTGGTGCTGGAGGAGTTCTGCCCCTGCTGATTGGGGGGCCCATGCCCCTGCTTGCCCGGCCTTGTGCACACCCCTGCTCCTGTTGAAGCTGTTCCATTGAGTATAAATAAATCTTCATCAGGCCAGAGAGAATGTGCTTCTGAGAACAGCTACCATATTGGGACTCTTATTGCAGGAGAAACAGGTGGAAAATGCCTAGCTCATGCCTAAGCCCCAGTGGCACTGGGGCACCTAGATTAAGGCAGCTATTTGCATATTCAGACATATTTTTAGGCACCATGGGAACTTTACCAAAAGCAATTTATGTGCCATGGGATTTTTGGCATGTACAGAGTTAGGTGGCAGCTGCATGGGGATCAGAGGATCTAAATTTTTGATTTAGGCACCTAAAGTGGCAGTTATGGCCCTAAATCCTTTTGTGGGCCTAACCCTGAGATTTTTCCTACAATAGAGTTCCATGCTTCTGCCAATAACATGCTCTCATGTTCTAAAAATATACACCATGTTTAAAATCTCCTTAGATATCTTCCTTTATTAGCAAAGTGTATACTACTAATACATCATTAATGTATTATACAGTGTAATAATGCATTGTAAGCTATGTTGATGGCAAAAGGCTTTGGGCACTTTATGATGTGACCTGGGCAGAGCCAATTAGTTTATTGAACAGCCCCCTCAGTTTGGAAGGGAAAAGTGATACCATTTATACATCTAAATATTCATTAGGCCCACATAAATGCAGGTAGATAATTTTACAAAGGGCATCATTTGTGCTGCAATCTGTAGGCACGCTCAGCAGTGGGCCCACAATTGTGTACATAAAACGGGAAGCCAAAATTGAGATCCTTTAACAAAAAAAAAAAAAAAAAAAAAAAATCAAGCTCAATCTCTTGTTGTCAGTTATTGTCTGATAATGCTTTGGGTACTATATACAATGCCTTCTGCTCTAATGCGCTCAAGTATTGGTGCATAGATATTCTTCCTCAATGGAATTAGCATACCTTTGGCATCAATTTCACCTGAAAAGATAAAAAAGGAAATTACATGATATTTAGACTAATGTGCATATACTAATTTCTGTTGCAGTGTATATCAGGATTTATTAACCTGTTAGGTAAAGTATTGATGCTGCCTGGAGGTAAAAGTCAATTTCGAGAGATATTAAAAACGGAACTTGTCATATGTATTGGTATACACATTTCGAACGGATCCAAGAAAACATGTGGAAGACTTTCCATTTTGGCCATGAGTGTCAGGCGTGTAACAATTTGTTTCCTTTTAAACCAAACTAAAAAAAGCAAGGTGAAATCAGACTCAGAAAATTTTTCTTCATTTCCAATTAGCCAATAAAGGAACGGAGATCTGAATGTGTGGAATGGCGTACAGGTGGCTACAACCAATAAGCATGTGCTTATTTACATGTACAGTCTGATTGGTTAACTTTAATGCAGGCCTCAAAAGTTAAATGATTCAGAGGGTGCAGATGAGAGCATCTAGCTTTGTCTGCCTTTAGCCTGTTGTGAGTCAGGATCTCTCTCTATTCAATGCAACAGAAGTTTATTTGCCATGTCAAAGGCTGCTCTTCCCTGGCAAAAATAGTAATTTAGTAACAATAGTCAAAATCCTTTAAGGATAGTTAAAATTTTGCAAGTGAGCTGAAGCCTCTGAATACCTTGGCTCAGACTCTGTAGTCCTTAGTCATGCTGAGTAACTTCTACTCACACAACTAGCCCCACTGATTGGCAAAATTACTCATGGGAGTAGATGCAGAATTTGGCCCTTTGTGGTTCAGCAATCTCCTTGTAAGCCACAGAATGAGTAGGATCTCAGTCTTGAGAAGAGAGAGTATAATTCTCAGAGGAGAGGCAAGGATAGAGCATCTTGGAAAAGTAATGCTCCTCTCCTTCTCTGCATGCGCATGATCACACTGGAAAGCAGCGATAGATAGAGAACAAGGACAGTGATTTTTTTGTTGTGATTTTAGGGAAGATTTTGGTTATGGAGAGTAGCTCCCATTCCTCAAAATGATCTAACATCCCTCCCATCTCTCATTTAACATGATCCCTGAAAATCAAATCAGGAATCGGTCTGCACGGCTAGATTTGTATTTTAGTTAGTATAGAGTTATTCTGGGGTTTCAGCAGTGGGCCCTAAGACCATTCAGCATAAAGATTAAGAGGGGACTAAAAATGTCATGGAGTTTTCACTCTTAACCCATACTTTGTAGATCATTTTTCAAAGGCAGAAAAGCACTTTGGGACCTTCGGATGAAAGCTTCTATGTAGATGTTAGTCATTAATAAGTATCGTTAACATGCCTTTGGTACAGTTTAGATTTTAAAATCTAATCAGTGACAAAGTAATTTAAGAAAATCACTAACATATCCACACCCAAAAATGGAAATTTAAAAAAAAAAAATCAATTTAAGATGATACAGGAACAATTCAAGACTTTCTAAAGGTAGTTTATATAAACTATGGGCTAGTCTACACTGGCAACACTAAAGCCACCTCCACAAGAGGCGCGGCTCCCAGCACTAGTGCTCCGTCTACACTGGCGTTTTACAGTGCCGAAACTTGTGGCGCTCTTTTCACACCCCTGAGCGAGAAAGTCACAGCTCAGCAAAGTGCCAGTGTAGACAAGCCATGCGTGCGCATTCTACGTTTTCTAGAGGTAGCCGAACACAAAGAAAGGTGTGAAGCAATTCCCTAAAACAATAATTGTATAGTCATAGTATAGGATGAATAGGCACTTACCATCTAGAACCATCCTAGCAGCAATAGCTGCGGGGTACCCTACAGTTTTAGCCATTGAAGAATATCCTTTATCATCACCGTACACAACCAGACTGATGAATTTATCTTCCAAATGGCCGGATGGGTGCCTGATACCTATTTCATTTCTCATAATGATCATATCTCGTTCTCCAGCACCTAAAGAGACACACCTAGATTATTATATATCATTTCTATTATGGTTATGAAGCGCTCAATTGTGCTAGGCACTGTGCACACAAGGAGAAGATCAGCTGCAGGCCCGTGAGCTGACAAATCAAGTGTGTGTTCTGCTTTAGGCTCTTATTTCTGATTTACCCAAACAGCCACCTGCCAGTGCTAAGCGCCTCATCCTGAACATTTCATATATAAAATAAACCCATTTAGAACGATAACAGTTCTGTAATATGGAGATTTGGCGCATCGGTCCTATTGAACTTACTTGGACTTCATTGGAGACTTTCCTTATTCACATCAGCATAAGTGAGATCAGAATCAGTCCCATGATATTAATTGAAAAGCCATGTAACAAAGGGTTAGCTACATCAGTGGTAAAAGGCACACTGTACTTGGCTATGTAAACCCAGTCACGGAACCCTTGGAGAAGCAGAAAATTAACCCACAATGGTTCTGGGCTAATATGGCCATTTGACCAGCTAACCATTTTATACGTAGTTCTTGTTCTGAAGATGCATCTTTATATGGCAGAATTATTAATATTCCCACCTTGGGTTATTTCACATGTCTGTTTAGCCATCCATAAAATGGACATAGAATGGATACTGTGATTAGTCTTGATCCAGCATGATTCTGAGCTCTCTGGTCCTGATTCTGCAAAGCACTTTAGCGTGTGCTTATCTCAAAACATGTGCAATCCCGTTTGCTTCAATGGGACTGTGCTGAAGGAATTGGCGGCTGTGACTGGAGTGCTGAAGGAATTGGCGGCTGTGATTGCAGAGCCATTGGCCATTATCTTTGAAAACTCGTGGCGAACCGGGGAAGTCCCGGATGACTGGAAAAAGGCTAATGTAGTGCCAATCTTTAAAAAAGGGAAGAAGGAGGATCCTGGGAACTACAGGCCAGTCAGCCTCACCTCAGTCCCTGGAAAAATCATGGAGCAGGTCCTCAAAGAATCAATCTTGAAGTACTTGCATGAGAGGAAAGTGATCAGGAACAGCCAGCATGGATTCACCAAGGGAAGGTCATGCCTGACTAATCTAATCGCCTTTTATCATGAGATTACTGGTTCTGTGGATGAAGGGAAAGCAGTGGATGTATTGTTTCTTGACTTTAGCAAAGCTTTTGACACGGTCTCCCACAGTATTCTTGTCAGCAAGTTAAGGAAGTATGGGCTGGATGAATGCACTATAGGGTGGGTAGAAAGCTGGCTAGATTGTCGGGATCAACGGGTAGTGATCAATGGCTCCATGTCTAGTTGGCAGCCGGTGTCAAGTGGAGTGCCCCAGGGGTCGGTCCTGGGGCCGGTTTTGTTCAATATCTTCATAAATGATCTGGAGGATGGTGTGGATTGCACTCTCAGCAAATTTGCGGACGATACTAAACTGGGAGGAGTGGTAGATACGCTGGAGGGGAGGGATAGGATACAGAAGGACCTAGACAAATTGGAGGATTGGGCCAAAAGAAATCTGATGAGGTTCAATAAGGATAAGTGCAGGGTCCTGCACTTAGGACGGAAGAATCCAATGCACCGCTACAGACTAGGGACCGAATGGCTCGGCAGCAGTTCTGCGGAAAAGGACCTAGGGGTGACAGTGGACGAGAAGCTGGATATGAGTCAGCAGTGTGCCCTTGTTGCCAAGAAGGCCAATGGCATTTTGGGATGTATACGTAGGGGCATAGCGAGCAGATCGAGGGACGTGATCGTCCCCCTCTATTCGACATTGGTGAGGCCTCATCTGGAGTACTGTGTCCAGTTTTGGGCCCCACACTACAAGAAGGATGTGGATAAATTGGAGAGAGTCCAGCGAAGGGCAACAAAAATGATTAGGGGTCTAGAACACATGACTTATGAGGAGAGGCTGAGGGAGCTGGGATTGTTTAGCCTGCAGAAGAGAAGAATGAGGGGGGATTTGATAGCTGCTTTCAACTACCTGAAAGGGGGTTCCAAAGAGGATGGCTCTAGACTGTTCTCAATGGTAGCAGATGACAGAACGAGGAGTAATGGCCTCTAGTTGCAGTGGGGGAGGTTTAGATTGGATATTAGGAAAAACTTTTTCACTAAGAGGGTGGTGAAACACTGGAATGCGTTGCCTAGGGAGGTGGTGGAATCTCCTTCCTTGGAAGTTTTTAAGGTCAGGCTTGACAAAGCCCTGGCTGGGATGATTTAACTGGGAATTGGTCCTGCTTCGAGCAGGGGGTTGGACTAGATGACCTTCAGGGGTCCCTTCCAACCCTGATATTCTATGATTGCTCATGTTATGTGCTTTGCAGGTTCAGGCCCACACTTCTTTACTTTTTCCACAGCACAAACCTTTGGATCAGCTGTATACACAGAACAAAATTTACTAAGTACAACACTAATTTCTGTTAGAGTGGAGTTACCGTTCATCACTGCTCTCTGTTAAGGCCTACTTTATGTGTTTTAAAATCCACATGCTTAAAAAGCACAAGACTCAGACTGTCTTGAAATTTACTCTGCCTCACGGAGGTGCTGAATAGTGTTAGCTGGTGCAAACTTGGATCATTCTAAAATTTTTCTGGGTTTTTTTTGTTTGTTTGTTTTTAAACCCACACCTGGGGCTCAAACTATGGCTCTGATCCACCCCAAACTGATCTCAGTCACATGGGATTTAGCACATGGGGCATGGCACTCACTGCCCCTTGGGGTGGGGGATGTATATTGAAGAAGTTATTCAGGGTTAAGTGAAGAAAACAGCTGCAACCAAAAAATTTGAAATGGGACGTGCAGCAAGATTAGAGCTCTGTTGAAGCAGAGTTTGAGCCTTCAAAGGGAAACACTGTGGCCACTGAACCCGAGCTGCACCCATGCATTGTGAATTTAAACTCTAAGCATGGCAAAAATCTGAGAACGATCAATGAGCATGTTGTTACTCTCTGCCTCTGTTGAAGGGTTTTTTATACTTTTGGGAAACATGCCTTGAGTAGTACAGCTGATACAGAAGGACTAAGTTTTCTGGGGGTGCCCTTCCATCATATGAACCAGGATCTGGGGTGTCTTGCCCCTGTGGGGGTTCCAAACCCCTCTCCATCATCCCCACTCTTGGCAGTCTGAGCCCGTTTCCCAGATTCTGCTCCCGTCCCATGTCACTCAGGACCTGGGGAGGACTGTCCCTCTGGGTGGGGAGCTGAGAACAGGCATGCTTGTGCCAAACAATGCTGGGACTGGGAGGAGGAGCTACAAATGGGCATGGCTTGGTACATAACAGAGGCTCACAAGCATAGACACTGTGGGGAGGGGTGGGGAAATGGGACGGAGGAAGGCAGAAAGGGGAGAGGAGAATATCCATTGAGATGAACAGAGCTGTTCACACATCTCAGTTATCTGGCCTTCTCATTCTGGAAGTGCCTAGTGGTGCCTTCTCACTCTCTTTGTCGTCCAAACTATATTCATACCATGTGGAACAGCTTCCACAGGAGCGACAGAGCACCCCACATTAGAATATCCCACAGTCTAGTGGTTAAGGCACACACTTGAGAGGTGGGATACCCCTTTTCATGTTCCTTTTCCTCATCAAGGAAAGCAAGAAACTGAAACTGGGTCCCAGGTGAGTACCACTGGGCTAAAAGTTACAAGGGAGGTCATCCTCCTATGCCCCTCCTCCTCGACCTGGCTGTTTCATGTAGTTAGGTGTGCTCTGAGCACCTCATTGGATCAGGCCCAGCAGACAAGACAGGTGTTCCATCTGCCTATATCCACCTGGTTTGAGGACTGCACTGGGGCTTAGATGTGGCAGGCACATACCCTGAAGCAGAAACTTCGGCACCTAGGTGACTTTTACAGCTAAAATTTGGTAGCTCATGAGTTTAGACATCTACAGGGTTAAGCAACAGCCAGGCGGGGGTCAACACTGAACTATGCTCTTTGTTAGCAATCTCACTTGACTTTCTCCTGTTTGCCTTCAATAGGGAGAAATAATAAAGCATGTTTCAGGATTTGTCTACATAAAGACACTCAGGAAAATTAATCTGAATTAACTAAAGGTGTGAGTTTATATTGGATTACTTAAACTGCACTAAACCCCTGAATAAGAGCATCCACACAGAATTACAGTGACCTTACTTTGGTTTAGCTTAGTTCACTTACTCTTTCACTCCGTGAATTAAGATAAAAAGTGTCCTTAATTCAGTTTAATTCTGAATAAGGGCACGTGTACACTTAAAAATTGCAGCAGCAGAGTCAAGATGCAACCTACGCCGACGGGAGGGATTCTCCCATTGGCATAGATCAGTGGTCTCCAATCTTTTTATGCCCAAGATCACTTTTTGAATCTAAGGGCAACCCAAGATCTACCCCGCCCCTTCCCTGAGGCCCCGCCCCTTCCCCAAAGCCCCACCACGCTCACTCCATCCCCCCCTCCCCGTTGCTCACTCTCCCCCACCTCACTCACTTTCACCAGACTGGGGTAGGGGTTCGCAGTGTGGGAGGGGGCTCTGGGCTGAGCCTGGGGCAGGGGTGCAGGAGTGGGTGCAAGCTCTAGGAGGGAGTTTGGGTGCAGGAGGGGGCTCTGGGCTGGGGCAGAGTATAGAGGTGCAGGAGGTGGTATGGGGTGCTGGCTCCAGGAGGGGGCTCAGGGCTGGGGTGCAGCCTCCCGCCAGGCAGCACTTACTCCGGCAGCTCCCAGTCGGCGGCGTGGTGAGGCTAAGGCAGGGTACCTGCATACTCTGGCCCCACACCGCTCCCAGAAGAGCCAACATGCACCTGTGGCCCCGGTGGGTGGAAAGGGCAAGTGACTCCACGCACTGCCCCTCTCAGCAAGTACTGCCCCCGCAGCTCTCCCAGTCAATGGGAGCCACAGGGGTGGTGCTTGCAGGCAGGAGCAGCGTGCAGAGGGAGATCCCTGCCCCACTGCCCCCAGGGCCGCGCTGGCCACTTCTGGGAATGGCGTGGGACCAGGGTAGTGAGTCTGCCTTCGCAGCAGCCACACTGCACCACCAGAGATCGCAATCAACTGGGAGATCCTCTAGGATCAATCAGTCGATTGCAACTGA
Source organism: Eretmochelys imbricata (assembly GCF_965152235.1). Lineage (NCBI taxonomy): Eukaryota > Metazoa > Chordata > Testudines > Cheloniidae > Eretmochelys > Eretmochelys imbricata. The sequence goes on from NC_135572.1 coordinate 316,949,937, forward strand.
CTGGTTGGTGACCACTGGCATAGATAATCCACCTCCCTGAGAGGGAGTAGCTAGGTTGATGGGAGAATTCTCCCATCAACCCAGCACTGTCTACCCCAGGGGTTAGGTCGGTTTAACTGCATCACTCACAGATGTGGATTTTTGACACCCATGAGCAAGATAGTGAGATCAACCGAATATCCTAGTGAAGACCAGGCCTGAGAGCCTCCACACAGAGGGTTTGATGTGGTTTAACAATCCACTTTAAAATTCACACCTTTACTTAATCAGATTAAATTTTCTTGAGTGTGTGTAGGCAAGACCTCAGTTCAAATGTGAAATAATGCAGGCTCACATACCAAAGGGCAGCTTCAGCTCCATGTGCTTGGCAAGAGCCCCCACAATGGAGTCTGCTATGGGAACTGGCTCATCTCCAAGTAACCCTAACCTGGTGAGAGAAAGATGACAGAATGAGATCATTGCTTTCCTCTGAAAGTTACATTCTACAATCCACAAAGTGAGGGACAAGGCCCTTAGTGTGCAATTCTGGGAGAGGAGCAATAGGACATCATGTAGAATTTTGACCCTGTATCTATGTAACTGAAAGCGCAACAGGGTGGATAAAAAAAAAGTGATTTAAACAAATAATTTATTTTTTTCCTTTTGAGAAATAAACCTGTTTAAAATTAAATTTGAAATTATAACAACTCATGTGAAGGCCTAAACTTACTAGAATATATTAAAAATCAGTGAGTCCTCCTCAAAATTTGAAATGAGTTAAAGGGTGGTACTTGATTAATTATAGAGACTCGGGGGAAAATATCTTTAACTTTTGAGGTCAACTCAAGCTATCCTGTACATAGCTATATATGCACACCACAATTTTAAGAAAGAAAAATCTATTTTCAGCCTTTCCAGTGGAGTGAATGCTGGTATTTACATTTTTCCAAATGTAAGCATTTTCCGTTGGTTGTGTAGAAAAACTTTTGCCTTAATTACTTTTAGGTTCAGTTTAGCTAGCAGGAGCAGAGAGAATATTTTGTTCAGTTAGATCAATTCATTCAAAGCTGAGAAACCAATTAGAAGTTGGGGCGGGGGGGGACAACAAAGAACAGGAAAGCTTGTTTTTCCTCTTCCCATCTAGAAATAAAAACCAGGTGGGAGAGAAGATCTACAAATTCTAAAATCTTGAAGGACATGCAGCCAGATTTTCAAAGCTATTTAGGTAACTAAAAAAATAGATACCTTGGGGTATTTTCAATAAATAAATAAATCTGAGCAGGGAAGGCATCTAACCCCCACAGATTTCAAGGGGTTAGGCACTTAACCTGCTCAGTTTTGAAAACACCAATTGGCACCTATCTGCATCTTCAGGCACCTAAATATCTTCAAAAAGCTGGCCCATGGTGACTAGAAACAATTCATCAATTTACTAACGGAAGTTTCTTTGTTTAGTAAATCAGTTAGTTTTAAATGCGAAACATTTTTGATAACCTTTTTTTGCTTATGTATCCACAACACTTTAGTTCTAGTTAACACAGCATTTTAAAAATTGTTTTGTTTTTGTGCATTTGTGTATGAGTTCTACCGCAAATCAACATATATTAATAGCAATACCAACCAAGGAGAATGAACCTTTAGGAAAAAAGTACAAATGCAAAACTAGATGAACATTGATCATTTAAATCGAGGTTTCCTGCTCACTGATTTAAAATCAACCCACCCTGCGACTCAGCAGGACAGAAGCGCAAAGCATCTCTAGGATTAATTCCAGCAAAAAAATTCATCCATATGCATGGTCTACACAGTAGATGTAATACTAGGTCACACTGCAGCAATAAACAAGACTTCTAACATCTTAGCAAAGCACTGTCCAATCTACAAATTAGAAACATGCTACATATCATCCCTGTGTCAGTGGAGAAAAAATGCAGGCACAGAAGAGGAGCGACTTCCTGAACGTGACTCAGCATGTCATCAGCAGAGCAGGAAGAGATTAAGTTCTCCTGGTTGCTAGTACCATATCCTAGCCACTGTGCTTCCTCACCTTGCTCTCTGGTGTCACCATGAAATCAGACATTACTAATTTTATCATTGACAAAGGTTAAGATATATTTTGCAAAGAAACAGAGCAGAGTATATGAACCCAGGTGACACAGTGCTCTGCTGAGAAGATGCTAGGAAATACTTTGTGAATGGCGTTGCATTGGCAAATACTGGATTCCATTAACCCTCACCCCCACATACATCCCTCAAGATGTGTGTGGGCTTCTTTATGACTTTATTAAGTTTTTTAACAAAAAGCATACAACTAAACAGATAGCCACATAAAAGCACTAGTCCCTGTTAAAAACCATTAAAAAAACCATTAACTCCCATACACACACGGGGGGGAGGGGGGGAAGGGGCACCAATTATACAAACAGAATCAAACCAAAGTCACACTAACAGAGCTGAAGTGGATGTTTCGTCTGATTTCTATTTTCTATAGCACCATATTTCAGCAAACACATCATTGCGAGGATTGAGTCTCAGTTCCCTAGCCCTCCAAAAGGTGGTGGTAGGGGACAAATTTTTGCTGTCTGAAATTATACTTTTTTTTTTTTAAACTTCAATGCATCCTTGTAGTTCTAAAAGACCTCTCCATTAGATCATAGCATTGTTAGTGGAATGCAAAATCATCACTGTGTCAATCAACTATCTGATTAACTGCAATGCAAGGAACGCAACAGAATGTTCCTAAATATTTGATCTCTAGGGTCAAACTTCTGTTTTCTAGAAGGTTAATAAAAGGGAGCTCTGTTCTGCAGCCTATCCCCATGCAACACGTCCACATGTGTAACAACTGCAGGATCAGGCCTTCCCAAACGTTTGTCACAATCATCAAACAACAGGTTTAAAAGTAAAGTTTAGAATAAAGCTCTGAATGAATATGTCTAGTAAACCCTAACATTCCTGTTCTGGGCTACATACTTGGTTTCTAGAAAGGCTTTATTAAAAATAATAAAATAAAATAATAATAATAATAATAATAAAGAATCATGACTGGAATCTCCTACCATTCCACTGCTTCCAGCTGACTATTGTCCTGTTCCAGTTTGCTGTAGATTGCGTCTCTCAGGACATCAGATTCGGCAGAAGGTTTGAGTCCAAGCAGCTTACACATCAGCTCTTTCTAGTTACAAAAAAATTCAAATAGCAAGTTACCACCTGCAGGCCTGGGACCTCTTCTCATACCCCTGGGATGAAGTTTTAGGAAACTAGCTAACTAAAGGTGCAGGTCACTGAGGACAAGTGAATCTCTAGGGTTTGAGGGAGAGAAGAGAAGAAGGTCTGTGCTTCCAGCAAAGCAAGGGTAGGTCAAAATTCTAAAGTGCAGTGAGAGCCAATTGCCCCTTCTCCATGCTGCATGGAGCGAGAGAGGGGGTGGGCCGTGCATATACACACACACACACACACACACACACGGACAGTCTTGCCAGCCAGCACTCTTTCTCAGCTACCTGTCTCTGCTTGGTCCTGCCCCCTTGCTCAGCAAGGGAAGTCGGGCATGGGAATGTGAACAAACAACAAGTGGGGGAGGACAACACCGAACCCAGAACTGCTTTATGTTGAACTGGTGGCAAATGTCAGAGACCAAGTGTCAGAGGAGCCAGAGGTTCTCTGCTTGGTTGGGGGGTTCTTAAAGCAGGTGAGAGCCAGGGGAATCCCATTTGGAAGAAGGGAGGAAACGGACTGGTGAGGCGAGCAAGGGGGGCAGGTCATCAGAAGGCCAGAAACGCTGCATCAGTCGCCTAAGGGGTAGACACTTCAATTTACAAAAGGAAGGGGAAAAAAGGACAGAATAGCAGCAGCCTGCAAACAGCCCTGATTTTAGTCATCTTACAAATGTTTACCAAAAAATCCCTTCCTGTAACTTTCATACACATCTTAGAGACTGAATATATTTTTCAGTAATGCTAATTATTGCTTGCTCCATGTTCTTCCAAAAATATAATAAGGTGATACATGTAAAGCAGGATTGCATGTATGAAGCAAGTGTCATCTGGCAGTTACAAAGACAGTTCAGCAGCAAGCCTCAAGCCATGACCTAGAAGATTGTACAAGAGAAATGAAATAAAAGGAAAAATTCTTAAGGAGTCATAGAAGAGGACAGCTCTGTCATGGTTAATACACGTGGATAAAATTCATTGAAATGGCAGTGTTGCCATTTCTCATGCTGTTGCAAATCCTATGACTGTTGGAGTTTTCCTTAAAGCCCCAGATCCTGGAGTCATGTTCACTGCAGAAAGTGGACATTTGTGGATGGGGAGGGTTTGGTCACAAACCGATTTTCCATAAAAAATAGTTTACAAGAAAAATTTTCAGCCAGGCTAGATTCTGGGCTTTTAGAAGGTCTACACTGCAATAAGCCACCTGCAGCTGGCCTATGCCAGCTGACTTGGGTTTGCGGGGCTCAGGCGAAGGGCAGTTTAATTGTGGTATAGACACTTTGGCTCGGGCTGCAGCCTGAGCTCTAGGACCCTCTCACCTCATAGGGTCCTAGAGTCCATGCTCCAGCCCATGCCCAAATGTCTACACCACAATTAAAACAGCCCCTTAGCCTGAGCCCCAGTCAGCTGGCTTAGGCAAGCCACAGCTTTTTAATTGCACCATAGACACTCTCAGAGGTCAAGCCTCTAATTGTATCCTTCTTAGCTACCCCCATCCCCAGTTGACCCTGTCCTACATTCACAGGCAGCCTTGAACAAAGGAATACACTGTAGACCAGTCCCTTAGCTAGAGTAATCAGTGTAGTCCCCGTGACCTCAATGGAGCTATGGTGATTTACACCAGCTGAGTTTCTGAACCTTGGGTGGCAGTTTGCAGAAGACAAATATCAGGAGAAACATCTAGGAGAAAAACTACATGTAAACTTAAGAACAAGAGAAGAATTTGCAAAACTGGTGGAAAGGAAGACAGCAGAGAAAGAGGGTAGGACTTGAGAATTTTCACTCTATATATCCTTGTGCATATTTTTAATTTCCTTGATGGATATTCTCATGTATTCATATGGGCAACCTGCATCAGAAAAGGCTTGTAAAAGCAATGCCTTGGCACAGGCGGGGCGCTGTATCTTGAGGAAATAAAATGCATGCTGAGAAGCCTCTGGTTTTGAGAGCATAAGAACAGCCACACTGGGTCAGACCAAAGGTCCATTTAGCCCAGTATCCGCTCTTCCAACTGTGGCCAAGTGTCAGTGGCCAGTGAGAGCTGAATTATGAGCAATAAAGGCCATTAAGAATTCAACCTCCTTACACACACACACACGGGGGGGGGGGAGGGAGAGGGAGGGAGGAACAGAACGCAACACAGGCTTCCCAGAAAAAAAGCAAATCCCCAACCTGACAAACAGAAAAAGATTAATGGAATGAAGGAAAGCAGAAAACCAAATAAAATCCTACACACTTACCCAGGTTATAGGTGGTGCCGTTGAGCTAAGCAAAGGATATGGATCTGGGTTTATTAAACCTAATTTTACAAAGCCTCCCACAGCTTTCGAATACCCCTAAAACAAAACAAAGGTGGCTATAAATGCTGCGCAGTCCAAGTTGATGCTCAGGTGAATATTTACATACTTGGACTACAGTCAGACAAGGACAAACAAAGCCATGATTAATATTACACACATGGGAAGACTGCAACAGTCAGACGTGATGCCAAAGGGGGTTTAACCTCACTGCCTTCCTCACTCCTTTCAATATGCTCTTTAACTGTAGGAGAAATAGCTATCCCTTCCCCCGCAAGCAGCATCAGTTCAACAGATTAAAGGGTTCAGCTGACTAGTACCTTTCCAAAGGAAAGCTTGTCACAATTGTTCAGCTGGCCAATAGCTAAATTAAAGACAAAGGACCTGATTCTGAGCTCACGCACCCCAAATTTTACATCAGTACATGCACAGACATCAGTGGATTAACTCCTGGTTTACACCACAGTAAGTAAAATCAGATTTGGGCTCAGAATGCCTAGGGTACAAACATATAGTCACTCCTCCTCCAAAAATATCAGAGCTGCAAACAGCACAGAAGTGGAATGCATTCTAAGGGACACTGTCAAGGTTGTTTGGCCTTTGCAATAAAAATCTCCTGACTGGTTTGAGTTGGCTTTTTTTTTTCCCCTCCTCCCCCTTTCTTTTAAAAGCATGTTTTATTTGAAGGTTTTCATTTAAAAAAAAAAAACAAAAAAACAAAAAAACAAAACCCAACTACTGCTTCTTGATTCTCCGACATTAAAAGATTTCATAAACAAAATGCTGCTCCATTTGTCAATTCTTCAAAGCAATGGGACATTAATTATTATGTAGACAGCACAGGATGCAGGAAAGACAAGAACCCAGGTTAACAATAAAATACACTCCCACAAAGGGCTAATTTCATTTAGAACAGCCTCCTCGGTGGCTGGCACAGAGAAATCACACGGGCACACATGTTCTGTGGTCAAAGGGAAGGTCTACACTGCAATAAAGACAATGCCATGGCTGTTACTGGCCTGAGTCAGGTGACTTGCGCTCGCAGGGCTCATTCAGGCTTCGAGACCCCACTCCCCTTGAGGGGTTTCAGAACCTGGACTCCAGTCAAGACATCTACATGCAATATTTAGCCCTGCAGTCCAATCCCAGTGAGCTAAAGTCAGTTGATTCAGCCTTTGAGAATCAGTGCTACAGTTTGTTTGTTTTTACTGTAGTGTAGATGTACCCATAGAGACCAATCCAGACATTTCTGTTATATGACTTAATTCCTTACCTACTTAAGCTTAGATCCAGATAAGCCACTCTTAAACCAGTTTTCATGTCCATATAATGGGATTGCTCTGATATAACTGTCAGTGCAACTTGTGTGTAGACAAGGCCTTACGTTCATTTTAAAAAAGTTTATGCTCAGGTTGAAGTCCACTCGATACCCACAGGACAGATTTAAAAGAAAAAAGAAAAAAAGCAATACTACAAGCTCCCCTACAAAACCCTGCCAATGTATTTCAGTCCTAAAATGGAGGGACCAACTCCTTGAGATAAGAAGGTAGTACTGTCTCCATGGCCATTCATATCTTCACCTCACAGCTGAGAATACCAATTCATGCCAGCTAAATGGTGGATATTTTTTAGTTTATTTAAGTTCACACTTATCTACTAGGAACTAGATTTAGACAAACCATCATTTAGCATTTAAAAGTACCTAATAACCACAGTACCTACTGTAACAAAGTCATTTCACACAGGCCTTTAGCATATTATTAGAGCTTCTGACCAATATAAACCATACTTGGACTTAGAAGGTTCCAATATATCCTTCACTAAGTCCTTGAGCCATCTCTGCCACCTGCTTTTGCACAAAGACAGAAAGGGACCAACTCAATCCTTTTGGAATATAATACAGTGGAATTTTCATGATAAAAAAAATTTCACACCACACCTCCTCATTCATGTCCACAAAATGCCAAAAACAAATCCCTGTGGCAAAAGCTTCACCTCAGAGGAAGATGAGCAAAAGAGGAAGAAGGAGACATCAAATTACTCTTATCATTCACAAAAACTAGCTCTAATCTTCCATGTGTTTTTAAGAGAGTTGGCCAGAGAGTGCTTCTTATTATTATTTTGTTTTGTGCAAGATGACAGTTTTTCTTCAGAATTTCATCAAAAAATACAAGTTTCAGGAACCATCCCTGCCAATTTCCTAAAACATTTCTCCCCCGCGCTGTTGGGGGTTCAGAAACCCATGCAAATTGAATAGTTAAATAGGGAAACAGGGAAAAATTATTCTTGCTTCTTGGACACAGCAAAGTGCAGTCATATCCACAAAGAAAAGCAAAAACTGAATTTTTTGGGTCCCTTTTGCCTATAGCAATCACAGGTATTACTTGTAACAATAGCAGGTTAAAAGTTATCACTGAAAATGTGACAGATTGACAGTATCCCTTCAATTCACACCATTAAAAATTTGTCTAATTTGAACAAGACTTTAATTTTAAAAAAACCTAGAAAATATCTAAGATCTTACCTTATACCTTAAGGTGCCTCTTATCAAGGTGTGGGCTGACTGAATACCATATGGTTCAGCATATTTTGTACTGTCCCTGTTGGGAAAACCTTCCAAATTTAATCCTGGGAAAAAATCCATGACAGCAACAGAATCAAGCAAAGCTCCTCCAGCTGGAATATTAACAATCTAAGGATTGTAAAAAAAATAAAAATAGGCAGGTAAGTGCACTGTATTTTAGGTTGTTTATTCAAAAGAACATTTCTATTTTCAATGCCTATTGCAGATTTGTGCTATGCTTTATACTCAGTAACAAGGGACCCAATTCTGATCTCACATCAGTGAGAATCTGGAATAACTTCACTGATTTACACCAGCGTAAGACAGATAAGATCTGGCCCTTGACTAACTTGCCTTTCGAAAATTTAAGTTTTGTGGGGAAGAGGGATTGGTTTGTTTTAAGATTACAGTAATCACTCTCCACCATGTGCCCTGGATATAGCATCTGCACCCATGAACATCTTCAGTTGCCACTAAAAAGCAAGCAAATGTACAGAATACCCTGTTAAAAAAGAAGAAAAGAATGGGATGACTAATTCTATTATCAGTGAGGCCTAAAACCTTGAACCCTGCTTTCTTCAAGCAACTGAAGCACCGATCTGCTATACTGCATCAACACCAATTCCTTTTGTGGTTTCTAAGCAAGGCGGCAACGTTTCCTACTCAAAAGCCATCCGTAGCAGCAAAGCCTGCAGCCATGCCACAGGAATTTATTGTGTGTGTTGCTTAAGACACATGTGGAGGAAAGCCCACACAACAGTCAAAGAGAACTATGGATCTGGGGGAAAGGAGGAGAATTGCTGCATTTACCAAGAGACCCACAGAGCCTTTCATAACAAATCCTTGACATCCATGATCTAACTTCAACTAGCAATGGGTGAACCAGCACGCAATTAAACAAACACTTCTCCATCTACCCACATGGCCTTCCCTTGAAATTTGGACCAATTTATTTTTTTCCACATAAAAATCCAGTTCACAATTCATTTTGCATGGTAGCTGGAACAATGAAACCCTGAATTGTCACAAGAAAGCCTCTTTGGAGATCCAAGGGGTTCGGATAATCATCCGCACTCTGGGATGCCTATATACTGACTGAACCTCTGGACACTTAGCGGTGCACCCATCAGTAGTGTATCTGAGCAAAGTGGAGTGGGCCAGAGGAACAAGCACAGGCTTGGAAGCCAGAAACTCAGCTTTCTAAATCTGGCAATGACACTGTCTTGCTGTGTTCCCTTGAACAAGTCAATCTCATGCCAGGGTTCCTCCTAGCAGTGAATATTTCTGTGGCCATTTTACGAAGTATTACTATTGATGTGATATGGAATTTTGCCTTTTATTACAATAAGGGCTCGTGCAATACCCAATGAGATGCTGACCACCCCCAGTGCAACAATGCACAGCATCAGTTATTACTACTTTTTAGCACTGGTATTATGGGACCATCCAGGCACCTCTCCCACCCCTATAAAGGAGATCAGGGATTGTTCTAGGCACTGTACAAAGAGAGTAAGAGGCAGTCCCTGCCCTCAAAGAATTCACAATCTAGACAGACGAGAGACAAAAATTAGGAGAAAGGAAGCCTCTTCATCCCTCTTTTACAGAGAGGAAATGAGCACAAGGAGATCAAAGTGACTTAACAGGGTTAAGAGGCAGGGTTGGGACCTGAACCCAGATCTCCATCCCAGTCCAGTGCCTTAGTCACAAGCCCATCCCTCTTCGCTGCCCTCAGACCTCTGCAAATATTAGCCTGATAGTAGCAAGGAGGCATGTCACTTGATGCATACAGCTAACAGGTGACAGAGTGACAATTACTTAAACGCAGTTTATGTATCTGTCAGTAGCTTAAAAATAATGCAACAGCTCACAAATCCCAGTTTCCTCTTCAGCCTAATACCATCTTCTCTGCTTGTGTTTAAATAGAAGGATCAGGATTACTTCACCTCTCCATCTTTTAAATATGTGGCAGATTGAACTGTATTCAATAGAACACCCTGTGGACTCCAACTGAACTTGTATCGCAGAGGATTAGCAGAATATTCAGGAGCTGGCAGGCCACCGCAGAAGGAAGTGTACGATATAACCTGCAAATATAAAAATAAATCCACAAGTCGCATATGATCAGAAAAAGATCTACAGCATCATCCAGCTAGCAAAAGGAATCAATCACCACCTGCAATACTCAGTTACCTGTGTTTAGTAAATCATTCCTCAGAAGGCCTGAATTAGGCAAAGAACTAAGACTATTTTATGCCAACAGTGCCAAAAATATTTATGGATTTTCACTTATAACAGGCCACAGAGCGAGTTTATTCATGGGACTTTCATCTCTGAAGGTATTGGGGCAGAACCACAGCTGGTGTAAACAGTCATCACTCCATTGACTGCAATTGCTTGAATTGTCCATTTACACCACCTGAGGAGCTGTCCCCTTCAGCTCCCATCTGGAAGAGGTCACAGATGAACAATGCAATATATTATGGGGCAAATTCATTCCAGTGAAGCACCACTCACATCAATGGAACAGTAGCATCCAACAGTTATTTAGCAGAACTCATGACACAATTTGTTGGCTTAGCAATAGAAATTGTACTGAGACCACTGCTTGGGGCATCCTGGTGGTAAATCTGAGCCAACAAGCCAAAAACTAATTGGGCCTGGTGACTAGCTACCCTTTGCTACCCTTTCCCTTCTGTGGAAAGCTTGAGGCAGATTAGCAGGGCTTTGAGAGACCACTGGGACTGCCTTTGTTTATGGAGGTATTTATGTGCTGGTAGAGGAATTTAGTTGACAATGCTGTCAATCTTGCACATTTCACAAGCATTATAGATAAGAAAATATTAGGCCAGATCCATTGCAGCCAATGGAGTTTAGCTAATTTACCCTCACGCCATCTGGCCAGGTGACTCAAACGTGATGATCCACACTACTGAGTCAGATAGCCAAATAAGAACCCCCATTCTGATCTCTCACCCGGGGCAGAATGCTGGGACAATGGAGAGACAGCATGCTCAGTCTGAGGAGAAAGAGCATCCTGCTTCATTCAGCAGGGACTTCTCTGGCCCACAAGGACTGGCACTGGCAGGTTGCCCGGGAAGAGCTGACTCAGTCCTCCTGAGTCACCAAATGGAAACTACGAGCAAGAGGCTTTGTAGGCTTTAAAGTGAGCCAAAAGGAAAGGGATTCGTTGATGTGCATATGGACCCAGGAGCTAGATATGGATAATTATGAAAATTCACAGCTGTTACTTTAAATTTAACAAAACCATGGCTCTAGCACTGAGAAAGTTGCAGCAGGCATAGAGCATTTTCCAGATCATTCATGGCTCTTCTGTTCAGGAGGAAAGAAAAAAAAAAGGTTGATTTTTAAAATAGAAAAACAATATTCACTAGTGACCCTTATGGCCGCTGTTCTCTAGGAAACACTTCCTCCAAAAACAAGTGGCCCATATGCTTCCATCTGAGCCTGCAGCAAACAAGTGGCGAAGTCCTTTCCAGAGTAAAAGCCGTACCACCTTAAAAGCTTATGATAAATGGCACGATGTTAAATACTATTTGTCTGAGGCAACGTAATTAAGCCAATTAGTCAGATTCATTCATTTTAAAATGTAAGTTGTTCATTGGCATTATACTTCTAGTTTAAAGCACAGCTACACAGCTATTCTAGTGATGTAACGCAGTTTAACCCTCTGTGCAGACATCACAAGGGGAGTGCCAATGCACTTTGTACTCGCATTTAGCATCATCATGCAATCCAAGTTCTGGGCACCACTGATTCAAGGCCTCTAGAGACAGTAAGTTACCGAACAGTAGCAAAGACAGGTTCTTGCTGAAGGAATGACAGTTTTGTTAATATAGCTTTGACAAAACTATGCATGTGCAACTCATCCACCACCTTACCGTAGCGCCTACATCTTTCGCCTTATCAATACAGTCCATTGCCAACATATGATCGAGGCCAGGATCCAAACCTATTTCACTGATAACCGTAATACCAGCAGCTTCTACACTAAAATAATAAAAAACACGGTATTGTCAGAATATTGCACAATATTCCTGAAGTCTAACTTGACAAGTGATAGCCCCATGATATCCATTGTCAGCCATGGACAAACTAGAAATGCTAGAACAGATTCTGTACTGAGCCTGGGAAATGGGGGTATGAGCCTTTAACCCGGTGGTCGCCAACTTTTTTACGCACAAGATCACATTGTGAATTTAAGATCAACCCAGGATCTACCCTGGTCCTTCCCTGAAGCCCTGCCTCTTCCCCAAGACCCCAGCCCGCTCACTCCATTCTCCCTCTCCCTCACTCACTCTCCCCCACCCTCACTCACTTTCAACAGGCTGGGGCAGGGTGTTGGGGCGTGGGAGGGGGTGCAGGCTCTGGGCTGCGGCTGAGGGGTTCTGAGTGTGGGAGGGGGCTCTGGGCTGAGCCTGGGGCAGGGGTGCAAGCTCTGGGGGGAGAGAGAGAGAGAGATTGGGTCCAGAAGGGGGCTCCAGGCTAGGACAAGGGTGCGGGGAGTGAGGGGGGTGAGGTGCAGGCTCCAGCCGGGAGGCGCTTACCCCAGGCGACTCCCGGCCAGCGTCACAGCGGGGCTCAGGCAGGTGGCATGCCTGCCATGGCCCCACGCCGCTCCCATAAGCAGCTGGCTGCTGGCACGTCTCCGCGGCCCCTAGAGGGGAAGGGGGACAGCGGGTCTCCATGAGCTGCCCATACCCCGCAAACACCGCCCCCACAGCTCCCATTGGCCAGTTCCCAGCCAATGAGAGCTGCGGGGATGGTGCTGGGGGTAGGGGCAACACATGGAGCCACCTACCCCCACACCTGGGGCTGCAAAGACATGCCAGCAGCCAGCCACTTCTGAGCCCTGCAGCAAGGAGACCATGACCAACTGGCAGAGGCTCCAGGATTGACCAGTCAATCGCAATCGATGGGTTGGTGACCACTGCTTTAACCCATCTTTCAATGGGGGCTAAGTGCCTACATATCTGAGGATCTGGGCCTTAGTCTCTTGGATTCCGTTCCATCTGTAGAATGCAGATAATAGTGAGTCAGGAGACACTGAGCGCATAAATACATTAACTGTTGTGGGGCATTTGAATAATATGGTAACGGGGCCATGTAGGTATCTAAGAAAGAAGTCACATCTCATTACTGATCTTTTGACCTACCTTTCTTGGAGTTCTTTCATAGCTGGTGTTAGGTAGCTGGCTGTCACTAAGTTTACTTTGCTGTCAATGCACTTCTTAGCAACTAAAGGATGTGCTGAGTAAGGCAGCAAGCTATGAACAAAAGAAAAATTGTATGACAAAATCTGACTAGTTGCTGGTGTTTTCACTGGAAGAAAATTAGCAAAAAGTTTATCTAGATGAGGTCTATTAACACAAGGGGCCTCCGTCACTGATCTGAATGCAGTTTTTACACTAATGCAAGTGGGCGTGAATTCCTACCAAAGCGGAATGACACTGTTTTACACGCACTTGGAACTGCTGCAAGTGACTGTACAAAATGCAGGGCAGCAGAGGAGTGAGTTCAAATTCTCTCAACCCTTTGCAGCCCCCAGCTTTCAGTGCCATCTTTGTGAAAACAGAACCGGGCCCTCGTTTCCCAGTACCACATTCTACACTGGTGTGCTAAACGTTTAACAGATTCAAAGTAGAATGCTGTCTTGGAAGACGCTTTCATTAAAAGTCCTGCTAAACCATCTCTAGAAGGGCACAGGATGCCTGAAAAGGAGATATCACTCAGGACAAGTTCAGTGAGGGGGACCCAATGGCAAGCACTATAAAGCAGTTTCCATCCCTACTTTAATGATAGTTTTAATGCTCAGAAAGGAAACCTTTTACTCTTCAAGCATTTGACAGTAATGGCCAAATTTTCCGAATTTGGCCTCTGTACATGTGCATGCAATTTAGCAAGCACCAATGACCGTATGTGTTTACAACGTAACTTGCACATACGGGTGATGGCTTTGTGGGTGAATTCTGTCCCCCAAGTAGGCACAAATGTTTGTGCAATTAACATTGCATGCCCACGAAGGAGCTGAACAGAGAGCCAGAACAGAAAATCTTGCCTCAAAGTTATCATGCCTCTTTAACAACAAAGAAGAGATTACACTGCATTAGATACAGTCCTGGTACTCTTGTGTGCAGAGAGATGGGGATGTGGCTAGTCACTATCTGCCCCCCAACACACTTCATCTCCACCCCTTCCCCAAGTGCTGTGAGTTGGGGGGGGGGGGGAGGACTATGCTGGCTTTACATCACCCAGTGATTCCCCTGTACCTTGGTGGAATCCCCAGTAGCAATTTAAAGGCAACTACACAGGTGACTTGTGCCACTGAAGAAATGTAAACGAACCCTAGCAAATCTCAGGATCAAACCCTCTGTGTTTTAATCAGCATTCTGACCTGATCACAAGGTCGTGTTTCTTCACCAAGGAGGACAGTTTATCCTCCTGCTTAATGATATCCACATGAACAGAAGTAACATTGTTGTAATTCTTGGTCAGCTGGCCAAGTTGCTCCTTCATGATGGATGCTGTTTAAAAAGTATGAATTTCAACTGTTACACAAGTGAAAATTATTCTTACTTCCTTCCCAAACCCATTCCCCAAAGTATCAAGGTAAAAACCCCAACTACACCCTCCACACTGGTTCAAATTAGCAGAATAACAGTGAGCTGTAGCTCACGAAAGCTTATGCTCAAATAAATTTGTTAGTCTCTAAGGTGCCACAAGTCCTCCTTTTCTTTTTGCAGAATAACCTAGTCATCGTGCATCAAACTCCATTCACTGGCACTTGTTGCATGGGTTCCTTCGCAAATACACAACTACACTCCACATCCATCTTTCTTTAAGTAAGCAGTTGCACAGAAAGGAGAAAAAAAGGAGCACACTTGAAAGATAAACAGGTGTAAGTGTCCCATGTCTTGACTTTTTTTCTTCATTTTCTAGTGCGTTGCTCATGTCAAGCTACAGTATAGTTACCTTGAGAAACAGTGATCCACTAAGGGAAACTGCAGAATGAGAACAGGAAATTAACAGCATTTGAGAACTCTGTTTTATTCCTTCCTGTTCTTTATTTATTTTGACGCTCTTCTCTTGTTAGCGGCCTTATCTGCTGTCTCGAGTACGATCGAGCAGGTTATTGTAGGAATCAGGAGAGACTGAAGGTCTCTCTCTGAGTCCTCGTGGGGCACCAACATTAGCCATGTGAAGTGAAAACTGCTGCCCTTCCTCCCACACCTTGAAGCGTCTCTAATCAGTCAGTGACGCTGTAGGCTCCAATCACACAAAACATGGTTAATAACTGTGGCTGTTGACAGCGTTTTGTCCTCACCAGCAGCCAAGACTAGTACAAGTTGATCTTATGGTCAGCAATTCAGCACACTATCTTGGCACAGCATCTGAAACTGTGCCTGCAACACTGGTTTGGCCAGCCCTCCTTTGTCCCAACTCTGCAGCAGGACATCCCTGAGTGCACTGCCTCACAGGCAGGCCCTCTGTCCTGTGCTTAGGCATTATGAATAGCTGCCCACATTTACCAAGAATGCACCAAACACCATTAGGAAGTGTGGTGGATGCAGGACACAGAAACGTGGTTGTGTTGTGTGTAAAAAAGGCTGCTGTGTGGACACAACTCAGTGGGTTTTTTCATACCTGGGTCAGATGGGAGTGACAAACAGATTGAAAAACAAAACACAGTTGTAGTTATAGTGTAGACAGGGCACAAAACCAACTCCCAGGC
Source organism: Eretmochelys imbricata (assembly GCF_965152235.1). NCBI lineage: Eukaryota > Metazoa > Chordata > Testudines > Cheloniidae > Eretmochelys > Eretmochelys imbricata. The sequence goes on from NC_135572.1 coordinate 316,965,738, forward strand.
ATGTCCCAAGATATCTAATCTAGTCACTCAGGTAGAACTGATGGAGGAGGGAGTAGATTCAAATGGAGATTAAGATATGGTTCCATGAGGAGGGCTGGAGCCTCAATATAAATCACTCACACATAGTCTCTTAATATTTTTACTAGAAAAAAAAAAGAGGCACCTAGAAACATCAGAAATTTTTTAAAAATTGAAAAAAAGTGAGTGGACTGCTGATAAGGGGACAGTCTAATTCCCTTCATCATTAGAAGGGTGCTGGAACTGGATCCAAAAGATGATCAATTAGACAAAAATGCTTAAGGGATTCTTACACAGAATGTAAGGAAAAGCCACATGGGGAGGGAGAACTACAATGGGGATATTCAGGACTGAGAAAATCTTGGTCACAATTCACAAGAGAGACGCTGATGGGATCTCAAAGTATTTTTCCTCTGGAATATTAATCTTGATAATGCACTAGGACAAGAGTTGGGAGGAATAGAATGAAAGGGTATTGCCAGAAAATATACCAGCAACTAGCTACGCTATGACCAGCCAAAACTACCATGAACTCATGCAGGCAAACAGTACCTGTTCTGAGATAAAGAGTCAGTGGAGAAACTGCTGGAGGAAAAGTCAAGAGGATCAAACACAGAAAAGCCTGAAAGAAGAGGATCTAGGTGGATGAAGCATTCTGCTCCGCCATTCCCAACACAATCTCACATACAACGCTAGAACTATGTGAACCTCTGGACACGGATTTATCTTCTTGTCAATTTAGTGGACAACACTATAAAACTTGTCTTAATGTTGTGAGATGGGGCCAGTTACACAACCCCTACCCATGTGGAGTAGTCCTATGGTCATCAACAGGTTCACAGGCCTGAAAAGTAAACTGAAATACCAGGAACTGGGTTCAGGGGTCTGTTTCTCCTGCAACAGATGATGGGATCAGAGAGCTGTAATCATTACAATGCTTTAGCATTCACAATCTCATCAGCTTGCAGGAGAAACACTGTATCTATAGGCTGATAAGTAAGAATGTGTTATTTGAAAGATGTATTTATTTGTAGGTTTAGGTCTACACATATTAGACAAATTAGGAATTTAAACAGGTGGCGTTTATTTTAATTATTCATACAGCATTATACCATATGCAACATTAATAAAATAAAGGGTCCTTGCACCAAAGAGTTTACTGTATAAAACAGAATGGAAAAGCAGCATGGTCTAGTGGGTAGAGGTGCTGGACTGGGAGTCAGGAGGCACAAGTTTATTCCTGACTCTGCTACTGACCTGCGGTGTAATAGTAAACTAGTCACTTCACCTCTCCATGCATCTGTTTCACCTTCCACCCTTTATCTGTAGTCTATTTAAACTGCAAGCTCTTAAGAACAAGGCCTGTCTCTTACTGGGTGTTTGCACAATGCCTACTGCAATAGAGTCTCCAACTCAGCTGGGTTCGCTACATTCTACTGTAATTCAGCCACCACTACCACAGCAAAGGGTGCCGAACAAGGTGGGATAGGTACCACAGGTGGGCAAAGAAGGATCATGAGAGATATTTCTTATATACACGTACCTCATTAGCTCTTCTTAAGAGGGACATGTCAACTATAATTTTTAAGTGGACTAATTTCAAGAGAACCCATTCCCTGATGGAGCAGACATTAATGAGTATATTCTGACTTTAAAAAAAAAATCCTCATTCTCCTGGTGGTGACTGGAAGGTTGTTTTGGACATGACTGACAGCAAAACACACCTGGCCAAACTTCCTCTCACTTTCCCCCGATGTCTGTGCGTACGCCTGCCTGCTGTCCATTTGGTTTCAGCTTTGCTACCATTGTTGTAAACACATGCTTGTAGAGAAGGGGAAAGAGTTCATGAGAGCCTCCACCCCAGAGAAGCACATAAAAAAAGTGGTGTCATCATGCTTTTGCATGACAGAAAATGCAGCTGACTGTCAAGGAAAGAATGAAACTGACTATGCATGAAATACTGTCAGATGCAGGAAGCAAACAAGCTGAAAAGAAAGAAATATTCTCTGTAGTCTCTTCCTAGGCACTACTTGTAACAAGAAGTAGGTAAAATATTTTCAGATAGCAATGTGATTTTCAAGTTGGTGTCTCTTTAAGGTGTTCTTAAAGCTACAGAATAATTTTTTGAATGAGGTGCACAGTAGTTACAAATGTAGAATATATCTTCAGTTTCCCATAGCACACTTCATATGCTTTTAAATAAAAGTTTTTAGTGTGCTGCCATGCTGGTACAAAATAAATAATTATTTCAATACACAGTACACACACTTGAAGCTTAATACAGTTCTTTAATACTTAAGGGCTTGCTTGCTTTCACGTACCTGCTGTGATTTCTACATTGGGATCTCTAGTGAGGTATTCTATCACAGGGCCAGAAACATAGCCAGATCCAAGTAACAAGACCCTCTTCTTATCCTTGGTCAGTGACCGTGAGTATTCCCTAGAGGGGTTATAATCAAAATTAAAACATACAGGATAAGCAAACAGCAGCCAGCTGAAGCCAATGTCAAGTCAGCATGTTTTAGCAAGTTTACAAACCAAGCACTCACTTCAGGAAGAACTTTAAGTTCTGCGGCCTGATTTTCTAGCCAAAGTACGTCACTTCCCTAAACTTTTCCAAAATTTCTATTGCACAACTCCTACTTCAGGGAAAGCGGACTAAAATGTCTACATCCAGCCTCAAAAAGGGTCACACCAGCCAACCCGTTCCATTGTTCCTCCAGCAGTTGCAGTAGCTGCTACTTCTCATTCTTCCTCAGAAGTCACTGAATTTTTCTCAGCCAAACTAGTCCAACCTCATAGATAGGGCTCTACCAAATTCACAGCCATGAAAAACGTGTCATGGACCATGAAAACTGGTCTCCCGCCATGAAATCTGGTCTTTTTGTGTGCTTTTACCCTATACTATATAAATTTCACAGGGGAGACCAGTATTTCTCAGATTGGACATCCTGACCAAAAAGGGGCGGGGGGGGGGGGGGTCACAAGCAATGTTCCCTCTAATTTTTGACAGGCAGGCCGTGAGCACAAAAAAATTCTTCTGTGCAAATTGTTGTGCTTCTGTGCAAATTTTTGTGCATGGGGTTTAGGATCTGTGTGCGCGTGCACACACGCACAGCTTAGAGGGAACAGTGGTCACAAGGTTATTTTAAGGGGGTTGTGGTATTGCCACCCTTACTTGTGTGCTGCCTTCAGAGCTGGGCAGCCAGAGAGCAGCAGTGCAGAAATAAACTACCCAGATCTGAAGGCAGTGCCCGGCCAGCAGCAGTGCAGAAGTAAGGGTGGCAATGCCATACCATACCACCCTTGCTTCTGCTTTCAGAGCTAGGCTGCGGACTGAGGGCCCAGCTCTGCAGGTGGCTGCTGACTGAGGGCTCAGCTCCGCAGGCAGCAGTGCAGAAGTAAGGGTGGCAATACCATACCATGCGATCCTGACTTCTGCACTGCTGCTGACGGCAGCTCTGCCTTCAGAGCTGGGCTCCCGGCCAATAGATGCTGCTCTCCAGCTGCCCAGCTCTGAAGGCATCGCCGCTACCAGCAGCAGTGCAGAAGCAAGTGTAGCAGTACTGCAAGCCCCCCTACAATAACCTTGCAAACCCCCCCCCACTCCTTTTTGAGTCAGGACCCCTACAATTTACAACACTGTGAAATTTCAGATTTAAATAGCTGAAATCATGAAATTTATGATTTTTAAAATCCTATGACCGTGAAATTGACTAAAATGGACTGTGAATTTGGTCACAGACACAAAGACTTTAAGGCCAGCAAGGATCATCATGATCATCGAATACAAACTTTTGCACATTGCAAGAGAACCTCACCCGTCCAGTCCTGCAATAGGCCCACAACCTCTGTCTGAGTTACAGAAGTTCTCAAATCTAACTTGAAGTCTTCAAATCAAAAAGGAATCCATCATTTACTCTAGTTCAAAAACAACTGGACCACTTCAGGGCTAACGATCTGATTGTATCATCTTGAACTAACATTGTAAGTTTCCAGATTGTGCCTAGCTCCTGCCATCATCAGTGACCTCTAAATTGAGAGGCCAACTTTGGACAGATTATGCCAGAGTCACTTCAGGGCATCATGGGAACCTATATAGGCAGATAGCACCTACATAATAAAACCTGCTTGTACACATGGTCCCAGATTTGACAGCAGTCCCAGCATTACTTCACGAACCACCAACACCTGCTAAATATCACTTTGTCGATCTTTTGGCATGGTAGGACAAAGAATCTTTCCTCTAACAGCCCCATCATCAGTTCTGATGAAAGATCCTCCTCACTCGGGATACTACTCTCAGACCCATAGAGAAAGAGTGATGACTTTGTCACATATTCCATGCCTACACCAGATGCGTACATACAGACATGCAAAGAGGGGTAGAGTAGATTGCACCACCAGTGCTGCAACAGAGGAAAGGCTCCTTGCAGAAGAAATGGCTTTTGCAATATCAAGCTTCTAAACACACCGATCTCTAGCTCTAACTGTCCAATGGCAAGAGTTTAACCAAACTGGGATTGGCTGATCCCTGCCTGTACTTGTGTTTGTCCATTACAAGCTGTTAAGAGACATTTTTGTTACACCAATAACTGCAGCAAAGTTTTTATATTCCAGAAAAGAACATATGAACTATTACTCATCACAAACATACATGGGAGTGGTTCAATTAAGTAATCTTTGTACAGCACTTTGGACATTCAGGTTAGTTAAAGAAATGTGCCGTTTGCAGTTGTGCAAGAGGAACATATAACCAGCATAAGCCATGCAGTTGTGAAGAAATTATGGAGAAGGGTATAACAAGCCATCAAACCTTCTCCCCTCTTTGGGTATACCGTCACATTTTAAACAGTACGTTCATTTGCATTAGTTCCAAAGAAATCCAAAGGGAAGGCATCAGAGAAAAGGCTCTGGCATTAGTTGAGTACCACTCTTCCTTTAGGCACAATATGCTGTTTTGCGGAAAGATCAAAAAAAGTCTACCCACAAGTTGACCCTTTTCCAAAGGGATTTCAGCTTCTTAATAACCTCTTGCATGGTCTAGTGTGCGCTAAGAAGGGTGTCAAAAAAGAGAGGCCACAATCCTGTGCCAGGAATAAGAAGGTATGTTCGTGAAGACAACTGGCTAAGGTTGTCCACCATAACAGCATATACCAAAAACTCTGTGGTAAGCTGTGGTCTTCCAGAAGCAAATGACTTGCTCCACTACTAAAGAAAAGGGTGCAGTAAGTCCTGTAAATAATTAGTCTTCATTTAAAACAGAATTTTCCTAATATCCTCAGAGGGATTCACTATTAATTATCTGGACCATTATATTTTACATTTCTGCAGCCCAGATGTTAAGTAAATGAGGAAAAATGACAGATTACATTGTTTTTAATTTCCATGAATGTACCTAGTGCTTAAATCTATATTTATTTCCTTTGTGTTTTTCTATTTTCTTTATTATATGTGCTCCAGCCACAGCTAGCCAAAAACCACAAAGACGGAGTTAATCACTGCCAAATCAACGCTACTCTGTAAAAAGAATAAAAATAAAATGTGTTAGTTACTAGGAATAACTGAAGTGGCGGGGAGGGAAATTGTACATTAAGTGAATGAAGCTAACCCCATCTGCTCCATTCATTTTTACCACTGCAAGATAAAATAGACATGACAAGGATAGAATGGTACCTCAAGTAATGGGCATAGTACAAGTCAGAGACCTTTATGAAGAATCCTGAATACACCCCAGTCACAGAATAATGCTGCAGATCAGTGGGGCAAGAGAACCACCTCTTCCTGAGGGCAAGAACTGCAAGTCTATAGTACTAAAACTAGAAGTCTGCAAAATTATATTACTGGTCCTCAGAGCCCAGCCACCCCTAAATAAGCTAGCGTTGCATGTTTGGAAGGTGCAAGGAAGAAATAATAGGGTTAGCATGCAATTATTTTCTGTCTGAGAAATCCTGATTATTAACAAGGCACACATTTGTTACCCTTGCTTTTTCCTCAGGTTCAGCATTAAATTAGTAATATATGCTAATGGGGTTAGACACAGTGGGGAGATTCAACTCAGGATACCTTTAACCACATAATGTAATACAGCTGAATTCCACCAACAGTTAAATAAATGAAAAAAGAAAGGTATAAGGCAAGCATGGTTATTTAAAACCTGAGTCACAGGAACCAAGACAATGAGAAACTTAAACCACACTATACATTACCTGCTTTCCCTCAATTTCTGGATATATTTATACTTATCAGTCAATGAACCATTGGACGCAATCACTGCCTACAAAGTATATGAAACATAAAATTACTTTTCCTACGTCTGAACTTTACATATCTAGGTCAGAAGAGGAATGGAAATAGCTTGAAAGACTTACATCTCGTACAACAGGTGAATAATTCTGGCTTTCAAGAGGCTGTGAGCCATCAGACAACAGCTATGGAGATGAAGGATTTCAGTCTGAGCATTTTATTTCCCACAAATTTTCAGAGAACTTTCAGAGATAAATCCTCTGGAAAAATTTGCTTAATTAAAAAAAAAAAAAAAAAGAAGGAAACTGTCCAGGTTTTAAGGTATATTAAAATACATGCAGGAATTGCACATAAAATAATCTCTGAAACCTGAAATTCTCCTGACCCATATAATTAATTGTTTCAAGTGACTTTCATTCTCATTAACTTTCACTTTGAAAATGGGACTTCGGTGCCTTTGGAAATTTTACCTCAGACACTGTGGAGCAGTCATTTTTCAGACTGATTCAGTTATGTTCTACAGCAGATTTTTTAAATCTATATATGGCAGACCAGAAGAGCCACATAATGCAATCAAAGTTTAAGTTCAAACCTTCAGTCTGTCACTGAATACACAAGGCCTTACCATCTCTTCAACATAAGCGAAGAGCATGTCTCCAAAGTATTCTGTTGCTTCTATAGGAAGCTGTGCTGGTAAGTTGTCAATGGAACACATCAGAATCCCAAAGCCTTCCACGCTGGAAGAGACAACATTATGATTCCATGTCACATTTTCTTTGTCACATCTTTAGCGGTCATGTTTCAAAAGCATGACTTCATATAGTGGTTTGAGTAGAATAGGATATTCAAACAAAAAGTACAGTGCAAATTAAAGGTTCTCCCACCTGCCATGAATAATATGCTGGTCAGCGTCATACATACAAAATGGACTGTCAATTGTTGTACACTCTGTCATAAATTCTATGGATCCTCCAGTGTCTGCTGAAATGTCACATATTGCCATAAGTCTAAAGTAATTAAATAAAAACAATAAACAAAGTCATCCAAAACATAAATAAGAATAGTTACAAAAGATCAGAAGATTGTTCTTTACAAGAGTTTCAACCAGACTTATCAGACACAGATAAATAAAATATGTTGGGGAAAAGTCAACATGGCTTTTCTAAAGGGAAATCAAGCCTCATCAATTTACTGGAATGCTTGGAGTGGATCAAAAAGTATGTGGGGTGATCCACTAGGTATACTGTACTTGGACTTTCAGAAAGCCTTTGACAAGGTCCCTCACCAAAGGCTCTTAAGCAAACTAAGCAGTCATGGGATAAGGAGGAAGGCCCTCTCATGGTTCAGAACTGGTTAAAATGAGAAGAAACCAACAGTAGGAATAAATGGTCAGTTTTCATAATAAAAAGAGGTAAACAACAGGGTGCCCCAAGGATCGGTACTGAGACCTATTCTGTACAGCACATTCATAAACTATCTGGGAAAGGAGGTGAACAATCGGGTGGTAAAAAGTTTGCTGACAATACAAAATTACTCAAGACGGCAGTCTGCTTTGGACTTGAGTTACAAAGGGATCTCACAAAACTAGGTGATTGGGCAACAAATTGGCAGATGAAATCAAATGTTGATAACTGCAAAGTAACGCACATTGGAAAACAATCCTAGCTACACATACAAAATGATTTGATCTAAATTAGCTGTTACTACTCAAGAAAGATCTTGGAGTTATTGTGGATAGTTAAGAACATAAGAATGGCCATACTAGGTCAGACCAAAGGTCCATCTAGCCCAGTATCCTGTCTTCTGACAGTGGCCAATGCCAGGTACCCTAGAGGGAATGAACAGAACAGGTAATCATCAAGTGATCCATGTGCTGTCTCCCATTTCCAGCTCTGACAAACAGAGGTTAGGGACACCTCTTAAAACATCCACTCAACATACAGCAGCAGTTAAAGCTAACAAAATGATTTGGGGTATGAAACAGTCCATACAAGGAGAAACTAAAACAGAGACTGTTCAGCTTAGAAAAGAGACTACTTCAGGGAAATATGATAGAGGTCTACAAAATCATGAATGGTGTGGAAAAAGCGAATAGGAAATATTATTTCCTCCTTCACACAACACAAGAACCAGGGGTCGCCTAACGAAATTAACAGCCAGCAGGTTTAAAAACAAACAAAAGGAAGTACTACTTCACACAGTGCACAGGGTTGTTGTGAAGGCCAAAACTAACTGGGTTCAAAAAAAGAATTAGCGGAGTTCATGGAGGACAGGTTCATAAATGGCTATTAGCCAAAATGCTCAGGGATGCAATCCCATGCTCTGGGTGTCTTAAGCCTCTCACTGCTAGAAGCTGGGAGTGGAAGCATCTGGCATCAGCCACTGTCTGAAGACAGGATACTGGGCTAAATGGACCATTGGCCTGACCCAGTATGGCCATTCTTATGTTCTTATGTCCAGAAAGGAACTACTTGTAACGGACATGGGGCAGGTGTTTTCTATCATTAATAAAATAATCTATTGAAAGACTGCAATTCCTGATAAGCATAACAGACTATTTCTAGAATGACTTGGTTATAGATTTTTTTTTTAAAATGATAAAATTAGTAGATAAAGAGAGGTCTTTAGCTTATCAATTACGTAAACCAGACACCATGAAAAAGAGACCATGGTCAATAGTTTATTTTCTTTGTCTCTTCTGTGAGCACAAGTAGTATATAAAGAGATTCCTACTATTATAGATGTATGTTGTAATGGACAAAATTATGTCATTGATAAGGGAGGACCATAAATACTCAGTAATTGACAAAATGGACAAGGAACATGTGGTACAGCAGATGTGTTCTATAATCAATTTATCAGCAAAATATTAAAGTATGGATTAACATCTAAGCCTTAAGAGCTAGTTGTGGTTACGTATTGTCCTAATAATGATAAATTGGTTACAATTATCATTGGTTTATTGATTCTTAAACAAGGTCAAGCATGAAAAAAGATTTTTTTCTTTGTTCTGAACAGTATATTAGAGATGAGTTTTAGGGAGTTAGTCGCAAGTGAACTCAGGTTGGGGGGGAGGGGACACAGTTCACCAGTCTCAAATTTGCAATGTATGTTTCCTTTTCTGTATAGCACTCTATTAAGTATTTCTTGTTGTCTTAACTAACTCAGCTGACGTATTTGATATCATAATTTATTAAACCTGCACACACACACCACAACATCTGTCACATTTATTCTCCCAGCCTTTCCCCAGGGAGAGAAGCACGTGCAGGGTTAACTTAATTTACAAATCTGCCATTTGTCAATAGTAGAAATTAATGACATTTGTAACTGGGATGTACAAATTCCAAAAGGAAACAGAAATAGGGAAGCATGTGGGAAAAGAGAGCAGGATGGGTTGGGTTCTGCTCCTAAGTTTCTCTCAGAGACTGTCAATGTATTTATTCAATGCTTTGCTGAAACCACTGATCCTTATTACTTAATTAGAATGCTAGAGAATAAATTATTACTACCAATCAAAGGTGCCTTACTTGTGTGGTAATTCTGGACAACCCTCAGTTGCAGCAGCAGAAGGTTTAATCGGAGCCAGCAACTTTTTTGCATCATGTCGATTTAACAAGCGAGGGGTGTGTTGCTCCCAGTATATTCCATTAATCAAACAAGTAGTGTACGGTGCAATCTGCAAAGAAAGTCACAAATTCTAGAAGGTCTCACATGGATGTTATTGATAGTCAAGGGGACTTGCATTTCATCTAGCCTTATAGACAAGTGATACCCTAACCACAGAGAACGTGGAACAGTATTTGCTATCAGCAGTATTTGGAAAACCTTGTACTGAGAGAACAGCAACAACGCTCACATCAGTATTAAAACGAGAAATGTAGAGTTCTGGACGTTTGTCGTATTCCTCCGGATCATACACCCCATCGGTCTTCCTTACAAGATGGTGGTGACGACTTAACACTGTCCCATATACTTTCCTAAGGTCTGCAATAAAAAGAGGAGAAAGTCAGTTATTTAAGAAGCAATACTGTTGGTCAAAGAGATTCCAAAGCTTATCACACTTGTGCCTTAGCATTACCTCCAGATTTGGAAACCTCCCTCAGTTCATGTGGCTCCACAAACTCACAAGGGAGTTCATTGAACACTTCTTGGGCACCCTGCAGATAAAAATATGACTCAGAATCACGTGGACATCAGCAAAGAGTATAGGATATTGAAAAATTGCAGAAAGGAAATTGTTATTGCATTCACAGAATGTTCACAAGGGCTCATTTTCAATAGGTCTTGCCAGTTCTGCCAGATTACACTGTCTCTATAGAGATACATACTAATCCACATGTGCCAAGTACCTCCCTGAAATCTGGTTTACTGTGTAACATGAGAAAGTGTTCATTTTAGCTTAGTGAACGAAAAACAAAAAGTCACCAGATGTGTCTTCAGAGCATTGTTAACTTGAGTTAGAACTTAAGTATTACCCCTAATTCGACTCCCATCCACACGCAACTCTAACTTCAGGTAAGTGGTTCTTTTAACTCTAGCTAGCTAGCCCATTGGGGGTCAGACAGTAGAGCAGGGGGTCTGTTGACATTCCAGTGTTCATAGAATCATAGAATATCAGGGTTGGAAGGGACCCCTGAAGGTCATCTAGTCCAACCCCCTGCTCGAAGCAGGACCAATTCCCAGTTAAATCATCCCAGCCAGGGCTTTGTCAAGCCTGACCTTAAAAACCTCTAAGGAAGGAGATTCTACCACCTCCCTAGGTAACGCATTCCAGTGTTTCACCACCCTCTTAGTGAAAAAGTTTTTCCTAATATCCAATCTAAACCTCCCCCACTGCAACTTGAGACCATTACTCCTCGTTCTGTCATCTGCTACCATTGAGAACAGTCTAGAGCCATCCTCTTTGGAACCCCCTTTCAGGTAGTTGAAAGCAGCTATCAAATCTCCCCTCATTCTTCTCTTCTGCAGGCTAAACAATCCCAGCTCCCTCAGCCTCTCCTCATAAGTCATGTGTTCTAGACCCCTAATCATTTTTGTTGCCCTTCGCTGGACTCTCTCCAATTTATCCACATCCTTCTTGTAGTGTGGGGCCCAAAACTGGACACAGTACTCCAGATGAGGCCTCACCAATGTCGAATAGAGGGGAACGATCACGTCCCTCCATCTGCTCGCTATGCCCCTACTTATACATCCCAAAATGCCATTGGCCTTCTTGGATTGTTCTTTGATTGTTGCGGAAGCTTGAGCTAATAAGGCAAAGGGATGCAACAGCTTGAGTTATAAGTCAGCAGCAGCTAACCCAATTGCTCTGTGAAACTCAACTGTTATTTTGAAGCGTGGTTGCTCTCAGCTCCAGGGTCCCTACTCTGGCTGATGGCACAGGCTTCAGTGCAGGCTACCACCACTACACTCCTATCGGTACCCATGCTAGCTAGATTAAAGTTGATACAGATGTTCTTCAGTTAAACCAATGAAGCTTTATGCAAATCACCCCCACTGTTTAAAGTCTTTTTCAGAAGGTTCTTTACCATCCATATAGACCTTGCCACAAGTCCCTTTGATTGGGATTTTCATCACAAAACACCTGTGAGGATACAGCCTTTTCCTGTAGCCACATTGTAAGGTCTGAGGCCTTTGTCTGCAGTCATATTAGGAGAGCAGCCGCCATGAGCTAAGAAGCAGGAAGTCACATCATCACATTCCATCTGAATTACATTAAAACAATGTAATACCAGACTGGTAAGAAGGCGATCCTGTCCTAACAGGATCCACCATCACCAGACAAGGAAACAAATCTTAAGATGGTTAAAGAAAACTTAATCTGATGGCATTCTGTCTGGCAAGAAATCATTTATCAGGTTGTGGTTGTGAAATCCCTACTTCTTTATTGTTTTGTCTTTATGGTTCCCACTTCGCTACTGTTTATCTGTATGGTCTCTTTCTGGTTCTTTGATTGTTTCTGTCTGTTACATACTTAGCTAGGTGTAAAAAAAAAAAAAAAAAAAAATCAATTAAGGTGGTGGGGTTAGAGAATTGTTTTACAATGATAGGATTGGTTAGAACACTGTTCAGTAATACTTTAGTAAAATGATTGGTTAAATTACAGCTAAGCAGGACTCAAGTTTCACTATATAAACTAGGATCCAAAAGGAAGTTCTTGGGAACCAACTCCAGGACACAGCCCCAAGATCAGAGCTGCCAGCCCCAACATTCTGCTAATGACAGCGTGCAGAAGCTGGAGTTCCCCAGATGACCTGTTCCTGACTGGCCATCAAGAAAAATTCATCTGCCTTACTGGGAGTGGTGAGCATTATATGGTTAATGTGTGCATTCTGTTTTGGTAATTGATAATAAATAGAGGTTAAGTAGGCTATTACTGTGTAAGGCTTTTTCACTGGTAAAAGACCCTGAAAACCTGCAGAGTGTAAGGTTATGCACTGAGTCCACAGAAGGGTGAGGGTGGGTGCCTAAATTAACAAGGTTATGCCTGAGCCCTAGGAACAGGGTAAGGATGGGCGCCCTACAGTGTGACAGTAACAGAATTTTGTGCAGGTAACATATCAAGTCCAAATTACACGCAAACTATGGCAAATGGCCTAAAATCCACATTGCAAAGTTACAGCCCATTATTGCTAAAGACTTCGTCTGGAAAAATGAGAAATCCAGTGGCACCTTAAAGACTAACGGATTTATTTGGCCATAAGCTTTTGTGAGTAAAAAAACCCTACTTCTTCAGATGCATGGAGTGAAAATTAAGGATGCAGGCATTATTATACTGACACATGAAGAGAAAGGAGTTTTCATGCATCTCTCACACACTCTCTCTCTAATTCCCTCTAGGACACCTGATCCCTGATCATACATCTCAATTTAATCCTTACCAATAGGTTTCTTACCCCTCCCGCACAGACCTCAAAAGCTTCATCCCATCAGTGTGGCTCCTCTAACTACTCCTGACAGCGTTCTGCACCAAAAAATTAAAAATTCTAAACACAGTATTTTAAAATTCTCTACATTTTATTTGTCAATAAATGAATACATAGGCTCCAGCATGGCAGTGGGGAGCACAGACCACTGGCTACACGAAAATGGGAGATCACCCTGAAGCCTCCCCACCCTCAACCCCAGGGACACAAACTCAGTGCTCAGGTTGCACCTGACCTTAACACAGCACAAGGCCTGGCCCTGCCCCAGAAATACCCTGGGGCCCTGCCCCTCTGAACCAGGCACACCAGGTGTGGGGCAGGCAGGCTCACCCAGGCAGGATCCAAGTGTGGAGGGGCTCAGTGTGGGGGGGATACAGGTGCGGGGCGAGAGGATTCCGTGTGGGACAATCTGGATACAGACAGCTCAGTAGAGGGGGGGGTCTAGGTATGGGGGGATCTGGATGCACAGAGGCTTGTTGCAGGGGTTCCAGGTGCAATGGGACTCTGCAGGGGCTTCCAGGTGAAAGTGGTTGGGACTCAGCAGAGAGGTTTGGGTACAGCTCATTGGGGGATCAGTGGCCTGGGGGCTCAGGGTGGTGGGGCTCATCAGGGTAGGGGTTTGAGTGCAGAGAGCTCAGTGGTGGGGGGGTCTGGGTGCAGGGGTGGAAGTCTGCAGGCAGGGTGTCTGAGTGCAGGGGGCTCCAGATGCAGGGGTTGGGGTTCAATGGGATGGAATTCAGGGGGGTTATCGGTGTATGGGGTGAGGCTCGGCAGAGGTATCTGGGTCTGGGAGGTCTGGATGCATGGGGGTTGGGCAGATGGGGGAGCAGCTCCTCATACAGTGACCCCTCCCCCCGCAGCTGAGGGGGCAGGAAGCAGGGAAGGATGCTGAGCTTCCTGCAGCTGGGGGAGGTTTTTAGGGGTGGGTCTGACACAGCCCCAGCCACTCCTTGCAGGGGAAGAGGAAGTCCCATCCTTTTCTGCCTCCAGCCCAGATGATCCCAGCTCAGGGTAGGAGACACTGGCTGGGGTATCCCTAGCCCTGCGGTGATTGACCTCTCCGCTGGCTGCTCCAGGTGCCTGAAACAACGTACCTGCGCAGCTAGGGAGCAGTGCGTGACTGCTCTTGCAGCTTCCCTTTGCTTCCGTCAGAAAAGCAAAGAAATCTGTGGGGGACATGAATTCTGTGCATGCAGAGTGGCGCAGAATTCCCCTAGGAGTATCTAACCAGCAGAGGATTCTCTTCTGAGCAGGAATACCCACAGCTCCCAGACAATGATTGGCGGGGGGGCGCAGGGGATTGCATCTAGGTTCAGCTGGGAAGAGGTGCAGGTATCAAAGCCTTTCCAGATTGGGGTTGGAGTAGATAAAATCATAGGCAAATTGTAGAAGAAAAGAAAGAAGAAGAAGAATGTATGCAGCTGGGAAGGGCCTGTGCTAGGTTAGTAAACCAGGGGAGTAGCAGGTGACTGGGAAAGTCTGCTCTGGGTACACAAATGTTGTCAGCATCTAATCCTCTTCTGGACCCTCCTCTTTTTCCTGAATGGCAGCAGCTATTCTTTTGACACTTCTTCCTATGGCAGGTGGTGTTAGAGGGCTTAGTCCTTCACCCTCCCACTTCTCTGGTTCTTTTCGCGTGAACAGAGGGCAACAATACCCAAAGTCCGAAGGTGCAAACAATTCGATGTTTATTGGGTAAACTTCCAGCAAGCTTAAATCCAAGTTTCTTTTTCTTTATTTTTGAATCCCAAATTACTTCCGGTTTGCCCCTAATTTATATAGTAATATTCTCAGCTATACCTTAACCAATCATTTTACTGAAATTTACCTAACCAATCCTAACATATTGTAACATGATTAGCTAACCAATTATATCCCACCACCTTAATTAGTTTACACCCAGCAAAATTAATTATACAGCAGACAGAAACAATTACAGAACCAGAGACCATGCAAACAAACAACAGCAAAATGGGAACTATAATGACAAAACAATACAGAAGTGAGGATTTCACAACTACATCTATAAAGACATAAGGGTTTTCCAACTAGGTTTTCCAACTATGCATCCGATGAAGCGAGCTGTAGCTCACGAAAGCTTATGCTCAAATAAATTTGTTAGTCTCTAAGGTGCCACAAGTACTCCTTTTCTTTCTGCGAATACAGACTAACATGGCTGCTACTCTGAAACCAACTATGTCTATTGATAAGGGAGTTCTTACCAAACAGAAAACTATCAAACTAAATTTCCTTTTACATCTTCTAGGTTCTTCCCTTTCTCTGGAGGTGATAGGTCAGATCACCTTTCTAACACCCCCAGATTGCCTTATTTCAATATGACTGGTTTGAAATGTGCGAGGACATGACCGAACGCTTTCCAGCTTATGGCTGCTCCCACTGCTTAATCAAAGGCCCTAGCTTAAGAACAGGGCCTCAGACTGTCGCTGTGAGTGAAGGCCCTCACACAGGCAGACACTGATTTTGATTCTCTCTTTTATACCCTTATAACTAGCTAAAATGATAAACATACCTAAATTCTTAAATTATAGGCCTTTACAGACAGGCCTGAATATCTATATCCTAACAGGTGGGACAACTGATATTCTCCTCTGGCTCTTCTTCTGTTTCATGGACGATGGCCTGCAGGATTATGCGGCCTCTGAAGCTTGGTTGACCCCAGAAAGGAGTTTCACTGCTGATTCTGAGCTGACATTTCACTTTAGCACATGCTCATTGGCTTCTCCTAACAGACCATCAACCAGGTTCCACATCAGTTGCTCACTGCAGCCAACAGCAGGCTAGTAGTCTCTTGCCTAAGGATGTATGCTAAATGGGTGCGTGAATGTAATGGAGGCTGCACTCTGCCACCACCCAGCCCCAAAAGGCAAAGAGCTTCTGTGAATGCCTGCATCTCAGGGGTAGTGGAGAGCGTAACCCATCCATTGGATCAACCATCCATCCTTTAGGTAGAGTAACATCAAGTCTTACACCACATAAATAATGCGGAAGTCTAACCTTCTTTGAGGAATAATATATACAGACTGATAAAGCAAACAGAAGTTCTCCCACATAGTCATCCTTAACCATTCTATAGCATTAAGGGGGTGAGGAGCAGCTGTCCTTGACAGTGCAGCCTAGTTTATATGATTCATGACTAGTAACCAGTATCATAGCTCCTCTACAAGCACAAGTCTAGGGTAACTGGGAATTCATATCATACCATGGCAAAAAGCCTAGAAGCAAGAGTAGTGCACAAATTAAATCTATCATGAAATTGCATACAGTGAGCCTGATGCGTACAAGATTCACAAATAGGACTTAGGTAAAAAGATACATCAAAAACGAGTATTACATTGGTGGGAGGGAAGGCATCTTACCTTAGAAACGTTACCAGTGCCTGTAAACACAAATGTTAAGGGTCCAATCGACTTTGGCATCAAACCCAGAGAGATTTCATAGCCAGCATCCCGCACTGCCTGCACAGCCTGGCTGCTGTTCCTGTAGTTATGAGCCATACCAATGTGCTGAAACCAGACACAAAGGGTTCTTATCAATGTGTTTGTCCAGAGCCCATGATATTTCTTTTTACTAAAATGTTCAAGTGATGTTATGTAAAAATCCTACCATGAAAGGAGTGTGATGTCCCAGGGCAAGAAATCGTAATCCCATTCCATGTAAAATATTGATCATTCCTATTTCAGAATTACACAGTTAATATAATTAAGAATGGACATATAGGATCTACAGTGACTGATACCCAAGATCTTCCTGGACTCAAGATAAAACAGGTTCAGTAGCAGACTTGGATCTCAGTCCTCCATTTGGCATCCCTCAAACATGCCAATATATTTTCTTTTTGGTGGGGAGGGGAAAGGAGAGAACAACCATGTGGGGAGGGGGAGGAAAAAAAGCCCACACCGCTAAATTCCACTGAAGAGTAGTGAGCTTTTTGGAGGTACAGTGGAAAAACAATAAATACTTTAATACAAAGCTATCAGGACCATGTCACAAAAAAAAGAGGGCTGATTAGCACGTGTGTTGTACTTCACCACACACTTTGGCTCACAGGGAGGGTGACAGACATTTCTTTCTAGAGCACATATTCTGTTGGCCTAAGGTCACTGATTCTCCTTCCAGTGAGGTGGAGTATCTACTCTCCTGGCAAGAGAAATACTGCTTCTGTATAGATAGGTGGGACTTAATATGAAGTAAAATAATGGAGTTAGGGAGAATCCTCAGGACGCTGACTATACTGTGTGCCGGGAATTAGCAACAAACTAGAAAGAGATTCTCAGGAGCTGCTCAGCAGCTACAGAAAGCACCACAGGCCTGGACTCTCAGGAAGTTAATGTAAACTGAAAAGGTGCTGATGTTGGTGAAGCATTATTAGTCCTAGGCCTACTTATTGTATAGTGCACTATACCTGCTACACCAGCCCACTGTCCGAAAGCTACCACTCGTATTCCTCTGTGATCAACCATTTTCTCATAGTCAATCAATCGAATTTCCTGAAAATACATAAAAAGTTGCTTTTATGTTTTCACTAAAAGTTTGATTTTAAACAGCAAAACCAAGGATATAACTGCTTCTCTGGGAACTACTTTTATATGCACCTTCTGCCATGTTTTGTGCATGAAACACACACATGCACAGGACTGAGTTTTCAACTTTAGGAAAAAAAAAAGTGTTTTTTAAGAACATGTTGATTTTTGGCTTGCTTGGTTTATAACCAGAGTCTCCATAACACTTTTAAGTTAAGAAATAAAAATGTTAGTACAGCAATCAGCAGATCATTGAAACGAAACATGGCCATCTTCGAGGAACCCAGAGGGGCAGATCTTCATCTGGTGTAAATCAGCAGCTCAGGAACAGAGCTACACTGACTGACACCAGATGAGGATCTGACCCAGACGTCATAACCCACAAACAGCAGCATCCTGACCAAGTGGCAGGGTGATTCAGTCCTAATGGGATATTTGCCGCCTCACAAATAAGACACTCATTGTCAATCTCAGAAGTGAGACAAGAGTAAATGTTACATCTGATTCCAGTATCCATGCACCCTCTCCCCAAAAAAGTTGGAAGATCAAGGTTGTGGCTTGTTGGGAGACACTTGCACTTTTATTGCCCATGCTCTTTGTAGACAGATGACCTCTGTTCTCGGGGACAACTAGTTGCTCAAATCAATGTACTGAACAAACAGAGGATGAAATCCTGGTCCCAGTGAAATAAGTGGCAAAACTTCCATGAGGCCAGGATTTTACCCAATGTTATGAAACATGCAAAGAGCCAAATTTTGCAATTCCTAATCAGGCAGAATTAGCTTCTTTGGGATAGTCAGTCACATGAGGACTGCACACCAGACCCTTTAGACTGGATATCAATATCATGTATTGAAGTACAGTTACACGGACTTCAATCTTTTTTCTCCTCACAATTTACTCTGGCAAGAAAGGTCAGAATCAGAGCCATATTCTTTAACCGTGAGAATATCTCTTAGGAAAGCATATACAGCACTTAAGCAGCTTTTCAAAGTGTATTATAGCCAAGACTATCAGTTTCAAGTTGAGCGCTTTGCATCATATAAACAACAAGTAAAGAGGGATAATTAAGTCCCTGACTGAGGCCAGGAATGGCA
Source organism: Eretmochelys imbricata (assembly GCF_965152235.1). Classification (NCBI taxonomy): domain Eukaryota; kingdom Metazoa; phylum Chordata; order Testudines; family Cheloniidae; genus Eretmochelys; species Eretmochelys imbricata. The sequence goes on from NC_135572.1 coordinate 316,984,569, forward strand.
ATTTCAGCCTAAAATGAATGTTTAAAGCCCAGTTATAAATATCAAAATATACTCCTGAGGGAATTCTGCATCACTACATGCATGCAGAATTCATGTCCCCTGCAGATTTCTTTGCTTCCCCTCAGAAAAATGACTTTCTGACAGGGAAGCAAAGGGAAGCTGCACGAGCAATCACTCACCCCGTCCCCAGCAGTGCAGGCGCATTGTTTCGGGTGCCCAGAGCAGCTGGCAGAGAGGTAAACAACTGCATAACTGGGGTGGGGAAAGAAAGAAATGCTGAGGATGCCCTGACTACTGGCTCATACCCTGTGCTGGGCTCAGCTGCTAGTCCCAGCTAGGCTGGGGGCCGGGACTACTTCTTCCCCTGAAAGGAGGGGCCAGGGCCAGAAACCTCCCCCAGCTGCAGGAAGCTCTGCGTGCAAACGCACACAGCTTCTCATCCCCATTGTCCCTCAGCCACAGGGAGAGGGGTCACTGTTTGAGAAGCTGCTCCCCCATCTGCCCAACCCCAAGCATCTGGACCCCCCTATACCTAGACCCGCCTGCACCAAAAGCCCCAAACCCATAACCTCCCCCGCTGAGCCCCAACCCCCTGCGTCTGGACTCCCACCCCTCAGAACACCCCCCACTGAACTCTCCATACCCTGACAAGCCACACCCCAGAGCCCCAACCAGTTGCATCTGGACCCCCACCCTACAAAGCCCCACCCCCCCAGCACCCAACCCTCACGCTAAGCCCCACACATCCAGACCCACCCTCCTGCTGAGCCCCAACCACCTTTGCCTGAAGCCCTCTGAAAAGTCCCATGCCCCTGAAGCCCACAACAAGCCCCTCTTCATCCAGAACCACCTGCACTTGGACCCTCCACTGAGCCACCTGCACCCAGATTGCCCCACACAGATCCCTCTCACCCCACACCTGGATCCTCCACACTAAGCCCTCCACACTTGGATCCTGCCGGGCTGAGCCTGCCTGCCGGCACCTCCTGCACCTGGCATGGGGGACAGGGCACCAGAGGGTTTCTGGGGCAGGCCCAGCCCTTGTGCTGTGTCAGGGTCAAGTGCAGTCTCACTGCCAGGTCCACGTCCCGGGACTGGGGCTGCAGGGTGATCTCCCACTTCTGTGCAGCCAGTGGCCTGTGCTCCGCACTGCCATGCTAAAGCCTCCACATTTATTTATTTATTGACCAATAAAATTTGTAGAATTTTTAAATATTCCCTCAGGAATAAAAATAGAAGCCTACAATATAAATGCTGTGATGCAGCAATGTGTTCTAACCCATAGCTAAGTGATGTGCTGTAGATACCCTATAGCTGGTGTTTGGATATACAATACCCTCTTGACTACTTCCATATTGTAGCTTAAGAGAATCAATATAAACAGCTTAAAAAATTAAATGCATCTCTTAAAACAACAACTGCGGAGAGTACAGACTTTCTATTAGTGTATCATAAAAAGCAAGCTCAAATATCTATGAATACTTACGTTACTTTCCATTGCACTTCTATGTTTAATCCTGTTTATTACCTTGTGGTAACGGTCACTGATCTTTCTTACTAAAATATTTACCTGTCTTAGAATTTCATCCAGTAGAGACATGTTTGCCTCTTGGGCTTTAATAGTGTGAGAGAAGAATGCATAGTTCTTTTTGGGAATTAATTTATCCTCTGGAGGTCTCTTCACTCCCGCAATTAGAGATGCCTCAGATATATCTTCCTGAATAATGCCACCTGCTTTTATATATTCCTGTAAACAGAGCATTAAGAAACACTTTCATTCTTCAACAGTAATGCAGAAAAAACAAAGGAGGTCTTAAAAGAACTTATGAAGCAGAAAGATACAGAAACAAGTCAAGGCCTGTTACTAAACAAGCTTATTTAAGAGTGAAGAGCTTGGATTTCTATTAGGGCTGTCAAGAGAGTAAAATTAATTGCGATTAATCATGCTGTTAAACAATAGAATACCATTTATTTAAATATTTTGGATGCTTTCTACATTTTCAAATATATTTATTTCAATTACAACAGAATATAAAGTGTACAGTGCTCACTTTATATTTTTTATTATAAATATTTGCACTGTAAAAACCAAAAGAAAATCGTATTTTTCAAATTCACCTAGTACAATTACTGTAGTGCAATCTCTATCATGAAAGTTGAATTTACAAATGTAGAATTATGTACAAAAAGAACCTAACATTCAAAAACAAAACAATGTAAAACTTTAGAGCCTACAAGTCCACTCAGTCCTACTTCTTGTTCAGCCAATCACAGACAAACAAGTTTGCTTACATTTGCAGGAGGAGATAATGCTGCCCACTTCTTGTTTATAATGTTACCTGAAGTGAGATAGCTGTTTGTATGGCATTATTTTTATATGATGAACAGGATTTTCAGTAATCCTCATTATATCTGACTTGGCTGCCTGGGTGGGAGCTCAAGGTTCAGTTGCTTTAAGGGAACTGTATTTTTGGCTTCTGGGTAACCAGTAAGGTATTGTAGAAGCAGTTTTGTTGCTGGGCCTGTGAATCTAAATATTAGAATAACCAGTTTGGGGGACTGTCTTCCCCATTCTTTGCATTTTGCCCTAATTGAGCAATCTCAGTGTGTCCCCCCCCTTGGATCCCAGTCACACTACATTATTTCATTGGGATTGCATAGGATTGTCCCTGGGGGCAGAATTCAGACCATCTTATTACTAATAATAAATAGACTGTGGAGGTTTTCTTTCCTTCAAAAGTGGGTAAAACATCACAATCCCCATTGTAAGATGGAGAAACTAAGACACAGAAATTGGGTTGTTTGTCCACAGTCATACAGTGGGTTACAGAAGCTAGGGCTTCTGCTCCCATCTCTGTGCCTTATCATGCTGCTTCCACTGAAGTTGATGGCAAGACTTCTGTCATCAACTTCAGTGGAAGCAGCATGATAACCATACAGCTAAGGATAGCCTAGAATTCCTCCTTACCTGTAAAGGGTTAAGAAGCTCAAATAACCTGGTTGACACCTGATCAAAAGGACCAATGAGGAATGAAGATACTTTCAAATCTTGGGGGGGGAGGAGGGAGAAGGCTTTGTTTTGTGTGTTCTCTTGGGAAGCAGAGAAACATTAGGTCAGAAAATTCATTCTCCTATAAACCATCCTAGAAGTCTCTCATATTACAAAAATTGAGAGTAAAAGCCAGGCGAGGCATGTTACATTATCTTTTGTTCTGCTTGTGAATTTTTCCTTTACTGGAGGGACATTTATTCCTGTTTTCTGTAACTTTGAAACTAAGCCTAGAGGAAGTTCTGCTGTGTTTTTTAATCTTCTGTTACCCTATAAAGTTTTCCATCCTGATTTTACAGAGGTGATTTTTAACCCCCCCCCCCTTTTTTTTTTAAATAAAATCCTTCTTTTCTCCATTGTCCTAAGACCCAGGGGTTTGGTTCTGTGATCACTCTGTAACCAGTTGGTTAGGATATTATTCTCAAGCCTCCACAGGAAAGGGGGTGCAAGGACTTGGGGGGATATTTTGGGGGAACTAGGAACTCCCAGTGATCCTTTCCCTGATTCTTTATTAAATCACTTGGTGGTGGCAGCATACCGTCTCAGGGCAAAGAACTTGTGCCTTGAGGAAGTTTTAACCTAAGCTGGTAGAAATAAGCTTAGGGGGATCTTTCATGTGGGTCCCCACATCTGTATCCTAGAGTTCAGAGTGGGGAGGGAACCTTAACAACTCCCATTGACTTCAAGTGACAGTGGGACCAGGCTGAACATTAGCATAACAAAAATCAATAGATTTACACAAAGTAAGTTATCTTTGGTGTAAATGTGGTTGTTACTTAAAACATCTGGTTAGAGTACAAATCCTTAAAGACTGGACAGTAGGTTGTCTTTTGGTTTTTTCGCCTCAAATATATTCCTCCCACTCTCAGACCCTGACTTGATAAGTAAAAAGGGTATATCTCACAATTGCGTTAGCTTAACACAAATGCCTCATTAAGAGTCAGGCTAGCGTGACTACAATACAGCCAGCTAGCAAGGCTTCAAACATGGTGGCCTGCAACTTAACAGGGTTTTGCAATCATTTCAATATAACTCAGATGAATTAGTCGGATCGGGTGCCAGGGGAGGTTGGGGGGGGGGCACACTTTTTCTGTCACAGCTACACACAGCATCAGCGGAAATATTCTGCCTGAATTCAGGCAGCAAGGAAAAAAAAAAAAAAGACAAAAACACAGTTATATGGGACATCATGAATTACATAAAACCCCAAAGGTTTCAGAGTAGCAGCCATGTTAGTCTGTATTGGCAAAAAGAAAAGGAGTACTTGTGGCACCTTAGAGACTAACCAATTTATTTGAGCATAAGCTTTCGTGAGCTACAGCTCACTTCATCGGATGCATAAAGTGGAAAATACAGTGAGGAGATTTATATACACACAGATCATGCAAAAATGGGTGTTTACCATACACATTGTAAGGAGAGTGATCACTCAAGATGAGTTGTTACCAGCAGGAGAGTGGGGTGAGGGGAGAGAACAAGGAGTTAACAAGAACATCTGAGGAACAGTGTGGGGGGGAGAATAAACAAGGGGAAATAGTTTTACTTTGTATAATGACTCAACCACTCCCAGTCTCTATTCAAGCCTAAGTTAATTGTATCCAATTTGCAAATTAATTCCAATTCAGCAGTCTCTTGTTGGAGTCTGTTTTCAAAGTTTTTTTGTTGAAGAATAGTCACTTTTAGATCAGAAATCGAGTGACCAGAGAGATTAAAGTCTTCTCCGACTGGTTTATGAATGTTATAATTCTTGACATCTGATTTGTGTCCATTTATTCTTTTACGTAGAGATTGTCCAGTTTGACCAATGTACATGGCAGAGGGGCACTGCTGGCACATGATGGCATAGATCACATTGGTAGATGTGCAGGTGAACGAGCCCCTGATAGTGTGGCTGATGTGATTAGGCCCTATGATGGTGTCCCCTGAATAGATATGTGGGCACAGTTGGCGACGGGCTTTGTTGCAAGGATAGGTTCCTGGGTTAGTGGTTCTGTTGTGTGGTGTGTGGTTGCTGGTGACTATTTGCTTCAGGTTGGGGGGCTATCTGTAGGCAAGGACTGGCCTGTCTCCCAAGATTTGTGAGAGTGATGGGTCGTCCTTCAGGATAGGTTGTAGATCCTTGATAATGCGTTGGAGAGGTTTTAGTTGGGGGCTGAAGGTGATGGCTAGTGGCGTTCTGTTATTTTCTTTGTTGGGCCTGTCCTGTAGTAGGTGACTTCTGGGTACTCTTCTGGCTCTGTCAATCTGTTTCTTCACTTCCGCAGGTGGGTATTGTAGTTGTAAGAATGCTTGATAGAGATCTTGTGTTGGTCTCTGTCTGAAGGGTTGGAGCAAATGCGGTTGTATCATAGAGCTTGACTGTAGACAATGGATTGTGTGGTGTGGTCTGAGAGAAAGCTGGAGGCATGAAGGTAGGAACAGCGGTCAGTAGGTTTCCGGTATAGGGTGGTGTTTATGTGACCATCGCTTGTTAGCACTGTAGTGTCCAGGAAGTGGATCTCGTGTGGACTGGACCAGGCTGAGGTTGATGGTGGGATAGAAATTGTTGAAATCATGGTGGAATTCCTCAAGAGCTTCTTTTCCATGGGTCCAGATGATGAAAATGTCATCAATATAGCGCAAGTAGAGTAGGGGCGTTAGGGGACAAGAGCTGAGGAAGCGTTGTTCTAAGTCAGCCATAAAAATGTTGGCATACTGTGGGACCATGCGGGTACCCATAGCAGTGCCGCTGATCTGAAGGTATACATTGTCCCCAAATGTGAAATAGTTATGGGTGAGGACAAAACCACAAAGCTCACCCACCAGGTTTGCCGTGACATTATCAGGGAGACTGTTCCTGACAGCTTGTAGTCAATCTTTTTGTGGAATGTTGGTGTAGAGGGCTTCTACATCCATAGTGGCCAGGACAGTGTTTTCAGGAAGATCACCGATGGATTGTAGTTTCCTCAGGAAGTCAGTGGTGTCTTGAAGATAGCTAGGAGTGCTGGTAGCGTAGGGCCTGAGGAGGGAGTCTACATAGCCAGACAATCCTGCTGTCAGGGTGCCAATGCCTGAGATGATGGGGCGCCCAGGATTTCCAGGTTTATGGATCTTGGGTAGCAGATAGAATACCCCAGGTCGGGGTTCCAGGGATGTGTCTGTGCGGATTTGTTCTTGTGCTTTTTCAGGGAGTTTCTTGAGCAAATACTGTAGTTTCTTTTGGTAACCCTCAGTGGGATCAGAGGGTAATGGCCCACATGGCCCCACAGTATGCCAACATTTATGCCATCATGTGCCAGCAATGCCCCTCTGCCATGTACATTGGTCAAACTGGACAGTCTCTACGTAAAAAAATAAATGGACACAAATCAGATGTCAAGATTTATAATATTCATAAACCAGTCGGAGAAGACTTCAATCTTTCTGGTCACTCGATTTCTGATCTAAAAGTGACTATTCTTCAACAAAAAAACTTCGAAAACAGACTCCAACAAGAGACTGCTGAATTGGAATTAATTTGCAAATTGGATACAATTAACGTAGGCTTGAATAGAGACTGGGAGTGGTTGAGTCATTATACAAAGTAAAACTATTTCCCCTTGTTTATTCCTCCCCCCCTCAACTGTTCCTCAGACGTTCTTGTTAACTCCTGGAAATGTGCTGGAAATGGCCCACCCTGATTATCACTTCAAAAGGTTTTCTCTCCCCCCACCCCACTCTCCTGCTGGTAATAGCTCATCTTAAGTGATCACTCTCCTTACAATATGTATGGTAAACACCCATTTTTGCATGATCTGTGTGTATATAAATCTCCTCACTGTATTTTCCACTTTATGCATCCGATGAAGTGAGCTGTAGCTCACAAAAGCTTATGCTCAAATAAATTGGTTAGTCTCTAAGGTGCCACAAGTACTCCTTTTCTTTTTATAAAACCCCAAAGTTCCTATGCAAAGAACTATTGAGAATTTAGACAATAGAAGGCAGTGCGGCTGAGGGAGGGCAGGACAGACCTAAAAAACAAAGAACTATGAATAGGCATCAATATTGGGATACTTACAGATCTAGCCAATGATTCCCATTGCTTTTGTCAGTGGGAAAGAATGACCCCCTTTTGTAATAAATAACGAAGTAGATAATAACATATGTTCACTATTATTTACATCCTTTAATGCTGTAGTACCATAATTAAGTAAACCAATGTTACATTTCGTTCTTCTAAATGGGAACCACAGCAGAACTTACCTTTTCATGGATGGCTCTCCGGTTTGATGGCTGTACTAAGACTTTATATCCCAAATTTGTTAGCTCCTTAACATGCTTTGGTGCTAGAGGTGCTCTTCTTTCCCAAGCACTAATGTCTTCCCTCCTGATTGCCAGTACAGGTTTATGATGGTGACGGCACTTTAAAAGGTGGACCCCACACTTACCAGTTGGATTTCTGAATGCTCGTAGCATAATAAAACCTGATGGCAGCAAAGACAAAGTAGTTAAACAATACCAGGCTTGTAAAGGTGCTTAGAAACCACTTTGTTTGTACAAGAAGTTCACGTCTCTTTAAAAATCTGTTGTAAAACATACTCAACTACTAATCACTACAATGATCGTAACACCAGCAATAATTATCACAATTTTCTGATTAACAATATTAATATTCCCAGATTTCCTGTGCAATAGAAATCTGAATTTACTTTCATTACCAAACATAAGCTCTCTAATGTAAACCACAGCTGAAATAGTAAGAGAACATTACAAAGTCTCATTTTCTCTTTGCTTTGGCTAGGTTACTTCACAAAAATCAAACCACCAGTATCGGTGTATCAAAAGGTTTTTACTCATGTGCAAGGTATATTTTTTTAATTCTAGTTATTGTACTTGTGATCAGTGCTGGAGGCTTAAGCAAAAATGCCAGTTAGACTGAGTCACCAGTATAAATATGCAAGAGCCAAAAATGTATCAGCCCCCCACCTTATAAATATCTTCCTTATCACTTGGCATAGTGATAAAAAAAGAGATTAACTCATAAAAAAGCAATAAAGTACAGTTAAGGGTACTACATGATCAATGACAAATGCCCTTGGGCCATTTCTTTAAAGGTACTTACAGAAGCATGCCTAGGCACCCAATCCCTATTTAAATTTAAATCACTGTGAGCTAGGTGCCTACGCACTTTTGAAAACCCCACGAAGGTCCAGATCCTCAAAACGTACTTAGATGCCTGAATACCTTTGAGGATCTGGTCTAGATGCCTCTCTGTATTTAAACATCTTTGAAAATCTAGCTCTTAGACCCCAGTTTTGCAAAGACTTATGCACATATCTAACTAAGCATACAAAGGCCCTTTAAACTCAGTGGGACTGCTCATGGACTTCAAGTTAGGAGTGTCTGTAAATCCAATAAAGTGAGCTGTAGCTCACGAAGGCTTATGCTCAAATAAATTTGTTAGTCTCTAAGGTGCCACAAGTACTTCTTTTCTTTTTGTGGATACAGACTAACATGGCTGCTACTCTGAAACCTGTAAATCTTTGCAAGATCAGAGCAATAGCAAGAAATACATAGTGAGCATCCTACAGTATCAGAGAAAGCTACTTCGAAATGCAAAGTGTAATGATCTTTTAGTTCTCACTTACATTCTTCCATAGCACCTTCCTATGAGCAGAATGCCAGCAAGCACACCATCCTTCCTGCTGAAGGCCCACTTGTACAAGAAACTTACTGGCTGATTATGGGTCACATGGGGATAAGGGATGGGTCACATGGGGATAGGGATAGGGACAGAAGAGTTAGCATGCAAAAATCTTCTTTCCCATTTGTACAGTGCTTTGTATTTTTGACATTTGGTCTATTAAAGGGACACTGTCACCTTAAATTTGGCCTGAAAACAAGATTTTATAAAACCTCAGACCAAAAGAAAACAGTGTGGAAACTTTCTGAGTTCCAATAAAAACAGGTGCTTGTAAACAAACATTCCCAGAAGCCTTTGAAACTCAAACACTATTAAAGTCTTAGAGCAAAACTGACCTCATTGATTTTCACTGGCCTTACTGAAAGAAGAACAAGACATACGAAGATTGGCAAGATGGGTTTTAAAAAAATTCTTACTTTTAATAATCTTAGCTGCATTAATTATGTTAAAGATAGCACATTTACAACATATTTTTAAATTGACAGCAATTTTTAAGGCATACTGAATATGTGGCTTTTCTTCTAATGGTAGTTTTAGTGCCACAAACTGATGAAGTTGGTACGAGTTTTAAATTTTTTTAAATGATTATTCAAAGCATTTAGTTTTGAAATTAAACAATCCCATGTATCAATACCTGCCTGAATCCTACTGCCAATTTCTGTTTTTCCAGCTGCATCTTTAACAACTAGTTAAAAAACTTAAGAATTCTGCCAGGTACCCAATGCAAAGTGAAGATATAGAAAAATATTTTCCCCCAATCTCCTTCAGTTATACTTATCTTAATTATTACTTGAAGCAATTGCAGATCGATGGGTTTTATATTTCCCCCCGCCCCCGAGGATTTTTTAAAACAATGGTGACTTTCAGATTCACATACACCTTTGCCAGAGGTCACGAATAGTTCTTTCCTAGCAGACATATGATGCGTCCAATGAAGTGAGCTGTAGCTCACGAAAGTTTGTGCTCAAATAAATTGGTTAGTCTCTAAGGTGCCACAAGTCCTCCTTTTCTTTTTGCGAATACAGACTAACAGGCTGCTACTCTGAAACCAGACATATGATGTGATCCAAACTTGTTTCCCGCATGTTAGAACAGGACGGCAGGTAACTCCTGATCTAGAGATGCAGCTAAAAGGAGCATTTAATCTCCTTCACAGCTTTCTCTCTGATGGATTGCTCCCTATCAGTCTAAATTACTGGCCAGAAAAGACCTCACGAGCTGGAAAATCCAGGCTCGCTGCAGGGATCACCACCAGGGACGAACGTGGCTACTTTGTTGCCAGAAACGAAGATGCAAACTTGTCCTCGAGAATCCAGCTGTACCGAGGAGCGGGGAGGGAGGGAGCTGAAAGCCAGGCCGTTCTGCCCGACCCACCACGGCGGGACTGCACCGCCTGGGCTCGGAGGCGGAGAGGGACATTCCCGAGGGGGGCGGAATCACTGGGAGCGACTCCCACAGCCCAGCCCGCTGTCCCGCACTGACCCGGGCCGCAGCGGCCTCCAAGGTCCAGCCCAGACCCAGCAGCAGGCACAGCCCCACGCGCGGCCTGGAGGCCCCCCACGGAAACCTCCGCCGCCTGCTGCTACAGCAGGACCCCACTGCAGGAGACGCAGAGCCCAGCCCACGCGCGAAGCGCGGCACCCACCTGGCAGCGGAGCGGGGGTTTACACGGGAGAAGGGAGCCGCCGGCTCTGGGATTGCGCAAACGAACGCAGAGGCTGCCCAGCGAGGCTATGTACAGAATGTAGGGGAAAGAAGGGATGCAGCCCCCGCCGGCAGCCAATCGCGTGTGACCTTCGGGGTACAACCTTCCCTTTCCGCCAATCGCAAAAGGTCCCCAGGCGTGACGTTATTGGTGACGTCTCGTCTCTCCCCCACACACACCCCCCGAACTCGCCTCTCTCGTGTGGGCTCCTGCTCTGGCTGGGGCGGGGGAGATTTCCCGGAATGTTCTGCTGCGGGGCCCTGGCTCTCCAAGGGGACTTGCACAAGGTCACGGGAACGCTCCCAGATACGGACAATCAATGGGCTCGCAGGGATCCTACTGGCCACGCCGACTGCACACCCCGCAATGCTGCCGGGATCTGCCATACATGACAGTCCGGGGGATGGCGGAGAGAGCGGAGCTCCCCTTCCCCGAAATGGCTCAGAGGCATCTGGAATACGAGAGTCACTGGGACAGGGAAAACACGGTGTGGATCTGGGAAACTAGAAACGCATTAATAAAATGGGTGTCAACATTGTATTTTTAACATAAATTGTACGGTAATGGGGGATGGGCATTGGCAAGGCAGATAGGACATGGAAGGATCAACATATCTCTGCCTCTGAAAAGCATCCCAGCCCTTCCCCAGCTGACAAAATCCTTGTGTATCCCCCTCCTCCTCAATGACAAGTAACTCAGAGCTCTTTAATTTCCCCTTTTCTCCACCCACTAAAATAAGGAATGGCAATATAGTATCTTTGCTCTCTACACAACGTTAGTAATAAAACAAAATCCTTAAGTTACACAGTTGGATGCCAAATAACAGTGTTTAACTATATACAAATACATAGGCCTACCTAAGGTGTAATTTTTTAACAGTGACAGAAAGTAACCATTAGAACAATTTATGAACAATTTCCCGAGAATTGTGGTGCATTTTCCATCACTGACAATTTTTAATTCAAGATTGGAATTTTTTTTCTTAAAGATCTGCCCTAGGAATTATTTTGCAGAAGTTCTAGGGACCGTGTTACACAGGAAGTAGGACTAGATGATCAGAACGGGTCCTTTCTGGCCACTGAATCTATGACTCTGTGAAGGTTTCTTCCCCACTCTGAACTTTAGGGTACAGATGTGGGGACCTGCATGAAAGACCCCCTAAGCTTATTTTTACCAGCTTAGGTTAAAAACTTCCCCAAGGTACAAACTTTGCCTTGTTCTTGAACCATATGCTGCCACCACCAAGCGTTTTAAACAAAGAACAGGGAAAGAGCCCACTTGGAGATGTCTTTCCCCCAAATATTCCCCCAAGCCCTACACGCCCTTTTCTGGGGAAGGCTTGATAAGAATTCTCACCAATTTGTACAGGTGAACACAGACCCAAACCCTTGGATTTTAAGAACAATGAAAAATTAATTAGGTTTTTAAAAGAAGAATTTTAAAGAAAAAGTAAAAGAATCACCTTTGTAAAATTAGGATGGTAAATACCTCACAAGGTAATTAGATTTAAAACATAGAGATTCCCATTAGGCAAATCCTTAAGTTACAAAAAGACACAAAACCAGGAATATACATTCCATCCAGCACAGCTTATTTTACCAGCCATTAAACAAATGGAAATTTAACGCATTTTTAGCTTGATTACTTACTAACTTAACAGAAGTTGTAAGGCTGCATTTTTTATTTGTTTTCGGCAAAAGCATTATACAGACAGACAAACCCGTTGTTCACCCCCACTCCAGATTTGGAAGTATTTTGTTCCTTTATTGGTCATTTTGGGTTAGGTGCCAGAGAGGTTATTTTAGCTTCTTAACCCTTTACAGGTGAAAGGGTTTTGCCTCTGGCCAGGAGGGATTTTATAGCACTGTATACAGAAAGGTGGTTACCCTTCCCTTTATATTTATGACACGCCCCCCAAATCACAGATACGGTGAAACACTGGCTGTGATTCTTTTTGGAGCTTTATAAACAGAGTTAATAAGACACATGCACCTTTAAATATACTACTAACTGTATAAAGACTAACAATATTTTATACATTTTAAGGACGATTTTAACCAGTTGATTTTGGGAAACTTTTACGGGAGAGTGCATCAGCCACTCTCTTAAGGGCTCTAAATTTTACTCTGTAAGTTTCAGGTGTAACTTGAAATTGTTTTAAAACCAAATCTTTGAATTTATTGTAGTCAGAAGCCTCCTCAATAGGCATCTTATTGAATATGTCCAGAGCTCTTCCAGTCAATTTTGCAACTAATGTGGTCATCTTGTGAGCTTCAGGAATTTGATGGAGTGTGCACAGTCTCTCAAAGGTGAGAAAATATTCAGCAATATCACTGGCTTCATCGGGGGGGAGGGATAGCTCAGTGGTTTGAGCATTGGCCTGCTAAACCCAGGGTTGTGAGTTCAGTCTTTGAGGGGGCCATTTAGGGATCTGGGGCAAAAATTGGGGATTGTTCCTGCTTTGAGCAGGGGGTTGGACTAGATGACCTCCTGAGGTCCCTTCCAACCCTGATATTCTATGATAATGTGGACATAGTCACTCCCATTTGTGGATTGTTGGGGAAGGATTGTTAGGGTTATTCAGTATATTCTGCTGAGCCTTTGCCTTCTCCATCTCCAGTGCATGCTTCCTCTCTTTTTCCTTCTCCTCCTTTTCTTTTTTCTTTGCCTCCATTTCTCTCCTGTGGGCAGCCTCCCTTTTTTTTTCCTTTGGCCTCCATTTCTTTTCTTTTTTTTGCCTCCATTTCCATCTGTCTGAGTTCTCCCGTCTTTCGTGTTTGTTTTGTTTTTCCTCTGCCTCAAATCTGGCTAATCCAGCTTCTGTTGAACAGTGCAGTCTGTCATCCTAACCTCTTTTTTTTAACTAACTTTACATCCGAGAGTTAGAAACAAAACAAAACAAATCAAAAACTGGCTTGTAAAATGTTGCTGTGCTGTAACATGATACATTTTTCTCTGATAGCTGTTCTCAGCCTACAGAAAAATCCTTTTGTTATGCCTGCTGCTCTGTCCCCCAGGCAGAGAGACAGAATCTAGAGCTGCAATCGCCTTTTACAAAAACTTTTAAAATCCTGCTGTGCTTCTGGTTTAAAATGATCTCTGGTTTAAAATGATCCCACCGCTCTACCACCATGTCAAGGTTCCTTCTCCACTCTGAACTCTAGGGTACAGATGTGGGGACCTGCACGAAAGACCCCCTAAACTTATTTTTACCAGCTTAGGTTAAAAACTTCCCCAAGGTACAAACTTTGCCTTGTTCTTGAACCGTATGTCGCCACCACCAAGCGTTTTAAACAAAGGACAGGGAAAAAGCCCACTTGGAGATGTCTTCCCCCAAAATATCCCCCCAAGCCCTATACTCCCTTTTCTGGGGAAGGCTTGATAAGAATTCTCACCAATTTGTACAGGTGAACACAGACCCAAACCTTGGATTTTAAGAACAATGAAAAATCAATCAGGTTTTTAAAAGAAGAATTTTAATTAAAGGAAAGGTAAATGAATCATCTCTGTAAAATTAGGATGGTAAATACCTCACAGGGTAATTAGATTTAAAACATAGAGATTCCCGTTAGGCAAATCCTTAAGTTACAAAAAGACACAAAAACAGGAATATACATTCCATCCAGCACAGCTTATTTTACCAGCCATTAAACAAAAGGAAATTTAACACATTTCTAGATAGGTTACTTACTAACTTAACAGGAGTTGTAAGGCTGCATTCCTGATCTGTTCCCGGCAAAAGCATCACACAGACAGACAAACCCTTTGTTCCCCCCCTCCAGATTTGAAAGTATCTTGTCCCGTCATTGGTCATTTTGGGTTAGGTGCCAGCGAGGTTATCTTAGCTTCTTAACCCTTTACAGGTGAAAGGGTTTTGCCTCTGGCCAGGAGGGATTTTATAGCACTGTATACAGGAAGTTGGTTATCCTTCCCTTTATATTTATGACAGACTCAATGGCAGAGGTGGGCAAACTACGGCCCGCGTGGCCCTTGAGCTGCCAGTTGAGGAGGCTAGCCCCCGGCCCCTCCCCTTTGTCCCTCCTCCCCCGCAGCCTCAGCTCACCATGCCACCAGTGCTCTGGGCAGTGCAGCTGCCAGTCCTGGTGCTCTGAGTAGCATGGTAAGGGGGTGGGGAGCAGGGAGGCTGGATAAGGGGCAGAGAGTCCAGGGGGGCAGTCAGGGGACAGGGAGCAGGAGGGGTTGGATAGGTGTGGGAGTCCCAGGTGGGGGCCTGTCAGGGGGCAGGGGTGTGAATGGGGTCGGGGAAGTCAGGGAGCAGGGGGGTTTGGATGGGTAGGGAGTTCTGAGGGGGGCAGTCAGGGAGCAGGAAGGGGCAGATAGGGGGCGGGGGCCAGGCTGTTTGGGGAGGCACAGCCTTACCCACCTGGCCCTCCATACAGTTTCAGAAACCCGATGTGGCCCTCAGGCCAGAAAGTTTGCCCACCCCTGCTCTATAGGCTAGTCTACACTGAAAACTTACATAAGCATAGTTACATTTCTGCAGGGTGTGAAAAATCTAAAGAGACGTAGCTATGGCAACCTATCCCCTGGTGTAGACAACGCTAGGTCAACAGAAGAATTCTTCCATCAACCTAACTACCTCCTCTTGGGGAGATGGATTACCTATAGTGACGGGAGAACTACACTGAACCACTGCAGCTTTGCCACTGTAGCACTGTAAGGGTAGACATACACTATGAAAAACTAAGGCCTGGTCCACATTACACAGTTAGGTCAACATGAGGCAGCTTACGTTGAACTAATTGTGTCAGTGTCTACACTACAGTCTTGCTCCCGCCAATTGAAATACCCTACTACACCGACATAATAACTCCATCTCCACAAGAGGTAGAGGGCTTATGTCAGTATAGTTAGGGTGACACAGTATCTGTGTAGAAACTATGTTACTTACATTGGCTGTTGGTTGTCTTGTCAATTTTACAGCAGGAACTGTGAAATTGACAAGAAAACCAGGCAGCTAGATTTCAGCTGCCCCCCCCCTCGCACCCCACTCTCCTGAAGAGCTTGGGCAGCTGGACACACCTCCACCCCGCAGCCAGGACGAGAAGCCTCGGCAGCTGGTCCCTGCTCCCAGCTGGGAGCTGGGGTGAGAAGCCAGGGCCGCTTCCCGCCCCCCACCCCCTGCTCCCAGCATGGAGCCCTGAAATTGACAAGGCTGCCCCTCTCCTTGCAGGGAGGGAGAAGCCAGGGCAGCCAGATCCTGCTTCCCTGGGGCAAGAAGCGCTGGGCGGCTTCCCCCTCCCACAAGGGAACAGGAAGCTGAGGGGGAGGGCAACCTGCCAGGAGCCCTAAGTATGACACTGCAGCTCTGGAAGGAGTCTGATGGCTACAATAACAAAAGGCAAGTGACAGGTTTCAGAGAAGCAGCCGTGTTAGTCTGTATTCGCAAAAAGAAAAGGAGTACTTGTGGCACCTTAGAGACTAACCAGTTTATTTGAGCATAAGCTTTCGTGAGCTACAGCTTACTTCATCGGATGCATCCGATGAAGTGAGCTGTAGCTCACGAAAGCTTATGCTCAAATAAATTGGTTAGTCTCTAAGGTGCCAAAAGGCAAGTGAGGCCACTAGAGGGCTCCCAAACTAGTTACAAGCATACTATACAATTCCTATTACACTACTAGAGTGGATTAAACTCTGCCAGAGACCTATCATGCCATGGGCTACACACGGTTTTTATAGTGATTTAACTATTCAAGTTAGTTATATTTTATACTGATATAGTTAAAGTGGTTGAAACGCCTTGTGTGGACACAGACTGTTATAAAGGTGTGTTATGGGAATAAGCTATATTGGTGTAAGGACCTTTATATTGACATAACTGCTTCCACACTAGTAATTTGTGCCGCTTTACCTATATTGGTTTCCAAACCAATATAGATAAAGCCATACAAAAACTGTGTGTAGACTAGCCCTTTACTTCATACAAGGCCCTGTTAAATGTACCCTTGTTAAAGGGAAAATAGCCCTCACTAACACAGCATATTGCAAGCTATAGGACTTTATGTCTTAATTATCACATACTGTTGTAATTTTTGAAGGATGTGGCTGGCTTTGATCATTTCCACTGATATTGTGGCCCAACTATATCAGAGCTCTAAGAGATAAACCTTCAGTTAGCAAGCAGTTATAGGTCAAGTATTTAGGTTACAAAGAGCAATCTCTCAGGCAAGTTGATTGGGGACTAAATTACATGATAAAGAGGCTGGGTGGTAATAAATTCATTGTGCAAATCTTTTTGACATGTCTAGGAAAGGATGACAGGAGAACTAGAGTTAGTGTTTTGTAAAAGTTTTGTTTTCGCAAATTGATCTCACTTATACCAATGCAACTCTATTGACTTTATACAAACGTAACTGGGATCAAAATCAGGCCCTATAGTGTAAGGGAATTCTGTTTTATTCTGTTTTTATCATCTTGCCCTTACATGGCCATCTTGTTTTTTTCAAATATTGTTGTTGGCCTCCATTTTGAGTCCCCTTCTGCATGAAGGATTTGGCGCCCTTTTCCCTGTAAGGCGGGAAAAGTGAAGGTCAGGTGGCCACATAATCTGCCTAGAGACAGTGGGTTATAAAAGGCTGGTTCACCCATCCCTCAGGGCTGTCCATCCTAGTGACAGACCCAGTGCCCAAGACAGACTGCTCTCCCCAGAGGTAGGCCTGTATCTGTGAGATTACCACCTAGTTCCCTACCTAGATCTATCTGGCTGCCTTTCCATTGCATGCCAGTATCGCATTGCTTGCACTCACCTGCTATTCCAGCTAAGTGACCAATTAACATCTGCATTGCCGCTCACACAACAACGTGTCAAGAACAGAAGACCTAAAGACCTGAAGACAGAAGACATCAGTTGCTTACCTGTGTGAAGACTCTCCTGTGTTCCTGTGTTTCCGGTCTCCTGTCCATCAGTGTCCAGGATTCCAGTTCGTCTCTTCCTCTGGTGTGCCGGTGTCTACTTCCCTGCGTGACATGTATTAACCCTTTTTATTGTTCGTATCCTACCCCAGGGTTGGCAGGTTTGTAGAAATTTTGGTGGTGCCCAGAACGCCCAGAGCCCGCCCCCCCAAAACTCCACCCCCACCTCCCTAAGGCTCTGGGAGGAAGTTTGGGTGGGGGGAGGAGGTCTGGGATGCAGGCCCTGGGCTGAAGCAGGGGATTAGGGTACAGTAGAGGTGCAGGGTGCAGGCTCTGGGAGGGTGTTTGGGTGCAGAAGGGGTGAGAGGTTGGGCTCTGGGAGGGAGTTTGAGTGGGGGGAGGGGGGTCTGGGGTGCAGACTCTGGGGTGGAGTTTGGGTGCTGGGTGCAGGCTCTGGGCTGGGGCAAGGGGTAGGGGTGCACGAGGGGTGAGGGATGCACGAGGGGTGAGGGGTGCAAGCTTTGGGCT
Organism: Eretmochelys imbricata; assembly: GCF_965152235.1. Lineage (NCBI taxonomy): Eukaryota > Metazoa > Chordata > Testudines > Cheloniidae > Eretmochelys > Eretmochelys imbricata. Next base: position 317,002,386 of record NC_135572.1, read on the forward strand.
GATGATAGAGGTGGGATAAGAAGTATGCAACCTGAATCTTCTTAATTAGCCCATTCCTAGGCTAATATAATTTGGCGACCACAGCAGGAACCCCTTTTTGTTTTAAATTGTAATTTATGTGTAATTATAATCTACTCGGCTCTGTCAACTAGCGGCCCACAGGCTGTGTGGGTGGGTCACTGTTCTGTGAGTGCCGGAGCAGTGCTGAGAGCCGGTAGGCCTTGTGTGCCGGCGACCTTGCAAGTCGTTGTGTCCTACTAAAGTGTGGCCTGTGTGTCACTGGGCTTTCCTGCCTAGCTAGCACCTAGGAGGAGCCTCCAGTCTTGAGTACCGGGAATGAAGGGGCTATTCAGCCACCGACTCTCTGCCTGGCCTGTATCCAGGAAGGGCGTCTTACGGCCTTGTGTACCAGAACATGTTGACAGCCTTGTATGCTGTGAGGGAGAGGATATTCTCTTCCTCCGGTGTGGCTTTGTGTGCCACTGTGTTGGGCCCAACACCCATTGATTGGGCTGCAGCCTTGTGCACTGCAGGAGAACTATACTTGTTAGAGATCTTTACCGCTGGTCTGAAACCAGGGGGATCTCTGACCAGGGTGTCAGGAGAGCAAGTAGACAGACTGCGGCTAGTAAGCTCAGTGGACTGCGGAGAGGGCCCAGCTCCATACAGACTGCAGCAAAGCCCAGCTCTGTAGAGAGTAGCAGTTTTGTAAATTTATTGGAACAGGCACTGGTGGCGAAGCCGGCCTGGCTCATTATTGCATGTCCTAACCCAGTCTGTGTGAAACAGCCAAACTGCTACTGAGAGAAACTTGAATTGTTCTGACACATGCTGACCATTGTCGGGCATGTCACGAGTGCTGTTGCCCAGAAAAGACTTCCATGGCAGGCTTAAGAGCCTGGGGTCCCACATGCTTGCGATCAGAACAGCAGGCAGGATGAGCACTCGGACCTATGGTGAATCTGGGTGCCTGCTGGAGTTAAATAAAGTTTCCGTTGATTTTTGTGTGAATTATTTGGGAAGGGAAAAAATCCTTGGGCAGAGGGGCTGCTCAAGGGAGGAGATGCTTTCACCATGTTGAATAGAAAATGGGAAGGATTTGTGCAGGACAAGCTCAAGCCCAGCAAGAAAGAGAAAAAGAGGGCTCTGATTTATGGGCTCTATAAGGTGTGTAGGGAACTGAATGGGCACTGCAACACACAGGGAGTCAGAGTAGCCCAACTGAAAGACCAAATCAAAGCTAAGAACACTGAGATAGAAAAGCTGGGTGGAAGGGTTAGAGTCCCAAAACAGAGGATATGTTACGCAGATCAACAGGCCAGATTTGCAGGTGCAGGACCTGCATGATCTCTTAGCTAAGGAAGAGAAAGAGATCCACTCACTGAATGTGAAGCAGGAAGAATCCCAAGCTGCCGTCAGGGAGCTGATGAAAGAGCTTTGTTCCAGTCAAAGCCAGCAGGTGGAACACTCAAACTGGCAGGGAAAAATTAAGAAGCTCCAGCACAAGTTACAACAACTTTCACGGTGAACCAAGCTGTTAACATTACATAGCACATGTGCTTTCGGTACAAGGTCGCATTTTGCCTCTTATATTGAGGGCCTGCGGTTTGGTGTGAGAGATCACACACGCAGGGCCGGGCAACAGAATTCGGCTTGCAGGCAGCCATGGTAAGCCCCAGTCTTTCAGCTTCTTCAAAGGTACACTCACCAGAGGTGCCTTCTCCGGCTTCATGGTCCAGGAGCCCGCCTTGGGAGGGTTGGGAGGGTATTGGCTCCAGGGTGATAAACAGTTCCTGGCTGTCAGGGAGAGTGGTTTCTACGCTTGCCTGCTGTGCGCTATCCTCCTCCTCATCTTCCTCATCCCCAAAATCCTCATCCCTGTTGCGTGAGACTCCCCCCTTGCAGGTGTCCATGGACAGGGGTGCGGTAGTGGTAGGGCACCCCCTAGAACTGCATGCAGCTCATCATAGAAGCGGTATGTCTGGGGCTCTGACCCAGAGCGGCCATTCTCCTCTTTGTTTTTTTTGGTAGGCTTGCCAGAGCTCCTTACTTTTCACGCAGCACTGCTGCGGATCCCTGTTATAGCCTCTGTCCATCGTGCCCTTGGAGATTTTTTCAAATATTTTGGCATTTCGTCTTTTGGAACGGAGTTCTGATAGCACAGATTCATCTCCCCATACAGTGATCAGATCCAGTACCTCCCGTTTGGTCCATGCTGGAGCTCTTTTGCGATTCTGGGACTGCGTGGTCACTTGTGCTGATGAGCTCTGCATGGTCACCTCTGCTGACGACCTTGCCACGCTGGCCAAACAGGAAATGAAATTCAAAAGTTCCAAGTGCTTTTCCTGCGTACCTGGCTAGTGCATCTGAGTTGAAAGTGCTATCTAGAGCGGTCACAATGGAACACTCTGGGATAGCTCCCGGAGGCCAATACCATTGAATTGCATCCACACTACCCCAAACTCGACCTGGCAATGTCGATTTCAGCGCTAATCCCCTCGTCGGGGAGGAGTACAGAAATCAATTTTAAGAGCCCTTTAAGTCAACAAAAATGGCTTCGTCATGTGGATGGATGGAGGATTTAATTGATCTAACACTGCTAAATTCGACCTAAACTCATAGTGTAGACCAGAGCTAAGACCAAGAGGGATTTAACAGCCAAAGTCTTAGGCGGAGTGGGAGCTGGCTTGGGAGTGGTTAATGCATTAAGTGCTAGCATTCTAGCCCAAAGAATCAGTAATGTAGGCCATGATATGTCATCTTTAGACCAGCCTCTTACAACATCACTGAATAAAATCAGTGATTTAGACTATGACATAGTCAGCACCATGCAGACCTGGTATAATACCCAGAAACAGAACCAGGAAAAGATAATAGATGCCATAGGCACATTACAAGCCAATGCATTTTGGGCACTTACCTGTATTCAAGTGCAGGCATGGCTGCAAGGAGTGGCAAGTGGGATCCTTAGGATAGGATTTCCAAGGCATCATTCCTAAGAAGATAAGAAATTTAATGTTAAAGGATGTATCGCCCTTTGAAAAGGAGCACCACGCTTGGTGGAAACTGCTGGATTTCAGCTATGATTCAGATTCAAAGAAGGTAACTACCTACATACTAACCATTTATAATGCCAGAACAAATTGGGTTTATCCTCTCATTCCACTCAGGATTAACATTAATCAGTCAATCATGATACCTGTGAACATCCCAAAACGGGCGCTTAAAATCAAGTAAGAGTACCATAGTGTTAATTTAGATACTTGTGTCTGGGAGCCTAATAGTGGATACATCTGTACCACAGATGTGTATAAAGGACCACATATCTGTCTGAGCCCAAACTGGGGAAGGTGCCACTATGACCTGCAATTACAAACAGGTAACCAATCTGAGCTGGTGGTAGTGAACAGCAATTGCATTTGTATAAGAATTAGATATAAAGAGTTCATTGTAAATTTCTTTACACCATTGTTAATGACCCACATGTAAATCTCTGTTTGTTTTGTACTTGCCATCCAGGGATGTGATGTTACCTTTGTTTCAGAGAAAATGAATGTGAAAATATTCGGTTATTTTATAATTTGTACCAGCACATTGACCCTGTCAACCTTGGAGTGAACGCTGATGTGCTAAAACAATTGGTACAGCACCCGTGCTAGAGAATCATGTAAAAGATTTAGTAAAGCAAGGTAAAGACCTAACACTCACAGTGCATCACTCTACAGAGCAAATCAAGAAAATCCTTAAAAGGGTGCTGAAAAATTCCAGATTTGCACACTGGTGGGAAAGTCTTTTTGTCAGTCCCACTGAATTGACAGAAGCATGGAACACACTTATTCATCCTTTTATTGTTATTTTAATTGTGAAAGTTATTATTATTATTTCAGTCATAGCAACCATTGGATGGGTGAAGGCTAAAGTGTGAAGGGTCATTAATAGCTCCTGGCATCCCAGCCTACCTGAAGTGTAAGCAATACAGGTGTGGTGACAAATGTAGCCAGGCCTAAAAAGTCACCAAGGAGGGGAATATGTAAGGGAATTCTGTTTTATTCTGTTTTTATCACCTTGCCCTTACCTGGCCATCTTGTTTTTTTTTTCAAATGTTGTTGGCCTCCATTTTGAGTCTCCTTCTTCATGAAGGATTTGGCGCCCTTTCCCCATAAGGCGGGAAAAGTGAAGGTCAGGTGACCACATAATCTGCCTAGAGACAGCAGGTTATAAAATCTGGTTCACGGGTCCCTCAGGGCTGTCCATCCTAGTGACAGACCAGTGCCCGTGACAGACTGCTCTCCCCAGAGGTAGGCCTGTATCTGTGAGATTACCACCTACTTCCCTACCTAGGTCTATCTGGCTGCCTTTCCATTGCATGCCAGTATCGCATTGCTTGCACTCACCTGCTATTCCAGCTAAGTGACCGATTAACATCCACATTGTCACATGCACAATGACGTATCAAGAGCAGAAGCCCTAAAGACCTGAAGACAGAAGACATCAGCTGCTTACCTGTGTGAAGGCCCTCCTGTGTTCCTGTGTTTCCGCTTTCCTGTCCATCAGTGTCCAGGGTTCCAGTTCATCTCTCCCTCTAGTGTGCCAGTGTCCTCCTTCCCTGCATGACATGGTGATGTATTAACCCTTTTCATTGTTCCTATCCTACCCATCGTGTGGGAATCAATGATCAGGGCTTCAGGCCCACATTTGAGTTTGTGTTGACAACCGAGGTGTTTTATGTCTTGTTATAGTTACGTTGGGGTCATTGTTTAGTAAATCACTTGTTTGTTAATAAATCTCATTCGTTTTCATCCTATCCATTTGTCAGTTTTCTGTCACTACTTAAAACACCTGATGACAGAGGCAGGATAAATAGGGTGCAAACTGAATCTTCTTAATTAGCTCATTCCTAGTCTAACAATAGGAGTATCTGCTGACATTCCTGATATTTAAATTATTGGTTATTATTATGTATGTCTATTAACATAGTATGCAGCAGCCCTAGTCATTGTGCTAGATGCTGTATGAACACAGAGCAAAACGATACCTGTGCATTTAAGTTAAGGTATTCAGAGATTTTTAAGGCCAGAAGGGACCACTATGATCATCTGGTCTGTGCTACTGTACTGATTGTATTGGTCTTACCATCTCTCTGATAGGCAATTGGAGAATAGCAATACAAACTTTATGGTTATGAAACCACATCACAACAACCATCATCACAACTGAGAATTGTGTTAGTAGAGGGTAAGGACTGAATAAGCTTGGGAACTGCCTTTCCTATTTCCTGCAATTCTAGTAGCAAGATCTATAAATCATTAGAGATGAGGTTGACTCCTATGTCCCTTTATTTCTGATACTTTCTTTGTATCAGAAGTACTCACAACATGATCACAGGTAAAGACAAGTTTAAATTTGTGTTATACCTGATCTTACTATTATAGTGTTGGTTTGGTTCAATAAGACTTTTTACTCAGGACTAACTCTAGTTCCTCTCATCCATTTCCTCACCCTCTTTAGAATGCAGTTTGTCACAATAAATTTATTAACCCTCTTCCACCTTCGTCTCCTTCCCCAAAGGAAGTTTGGTTAAGATCCTGAAAATTGGAGTTCACATCTCAGCTTGTATTACTAATTTCCAATGTGATCTTGGGCAAGTCACTTCAATCTCTCTCTGACTCAGTTCCCTATCTGTTAAATTGAGGATAATAGCACTTCCCCATCTCACAGGGATGTTGGGGGGATACATGTATTAACACTGGTAAGGCCATCAAATATTACAGTGTTGTGGGCCATGAACCTAGATAGATTGGTCACAAATGCCTTATATTCAAACCAGCAGGTCAGCCAGTTTCCTCTTATTTCTATAGCTATTTTATTTATAATTGTGTCACGCACACAGGAACACAAGCTGCAAGAAGAATGAACAAATGAAAATTCATGGAAACAAAAGGGATCAAAAGTAGCAATGACTTAGGCTATGTCTACACTACAGCTCATGTTGGCATAATTTATGTCACTCAGGGGTGTGAATAAACCACCCCCTCAGCGACATAAGTTACATCAACATAAGCGCTCGTGTGCACAGCGCTATGTCAGTGGGAGAGCTTCTCACACCAACAGAACTTCTGCCATTCACAGAGGTGGTTTGATTATGCCAAAGAGAGAGCTCTCTCCTGTTGACATAGAGTGTCTTCTTCACCACTACAGCGCTGCACATGTAGGCATGTCCTCAGTAATTGCAGAGCTGAAAAGCAGGTTTTAAAGAGCACTTGCTACTCATTGCTTTGTGTTCCATTCAAAGCTGGCATTACTGCAGTGGCGAGGGGGGGTTCCCCCTTTGGTTTTTGAGCTCTTTAGCAATTCTATATAGTTCTGTTAAATACTGTAAATGCACAAAAATCTCTCACAAGTTGATCAGTTATTCTGGAGTTTGAATTTAAATTAGTTTAAACTAAATCAACAAGGCTAATTTTTTTACTATTATTATTATATTGATGTTTTCTCCCAAAATAAGGGGAGAACAGAAAGAAAGACAAAAAGGAAAAAAAAGCAAAGGAATGAGAAAGGAAGGAAAGAGGGTAGGGAGGGGAGAGGAAAGTGACATTTTGATTTCCATCCACCAGGAATTAACCAAAGGTTTATAAAAAGTTAAACCAAATCTTTTCAAATATTTTGAGGTCCCTCTTCTCCGAAACATTACTTACTCTTTAGTTCCAGGTCAGCCAAGTTGCTGTGCCAAGCTTCCATCTGCGGAGGCAGTCTGCTCTTCCCTGTAAGCAATATGAGTCATTTGTCTGCAAGCACTATTCTAAAAAATTACGCTCTCCATGAGCTGGAGTGTTTCAAAGAGGACAGGATATATCCCAAAACACAGCTCTAGGAAGTAATTTTTAGGAAGGTATCCATTATCATATTAATAGTCCTACCTACTCCTAGCCAAAAAGATTGTATCCTGGGACATGTGAGCCACTGTAGCTCCAGGAGATCCACACCTATGGCAGCAGTCTGTTTGGGTAAGGCCCATGTACTGTAACCTATGTGGGGACCAGTGTGAATGAAATATACTTTTCTGTTGGATCAGCCTTAATTAGAGATCAAAATCTGAGTTTTTAATGTTTTGCAAGGGATTTCCCCATTGGCTAGGGTTCAAGGAGATAGACAAATCTTTATTTCAGGCTTGGCACTGGTAATCTAAATTAGCAATGATCTTCTGGGTAAGGAAGTTGTAAAGGCTATAAATGGTTGGGTGAATTTATAGATCTCCCTCCACGTCAATAACAATTTTGGAGTCTCTGGTATTCCCAATGCATCAGGGCCAAATTCATCCTTCAAGAGATCTTAAATTGCAAATAGCACCATGCCACTGGACCAGATAGATTGTACTGTTGTTGGAGCATTTGGAACAGCAGAAATTTTCTAGCCAAACTGGCCCTTGTTTGGTAGCCAATATTGTATGGAATATTTGATGATCAAAACTGTAATAGGCTGAACCCAGTATTCCTGCCTGTGGGAGGGGATGGACCAACACCTGTTCCACCAGCAGCCAGGAGGGGGTCTGCTCTATTACATTCTGGAGCCACAGAGCTGACTGGCTAAGGATAAAAGCTGAATGATAATGATACAAACCGTGGAAAAGGAAGCCTCCATTGTGTGTGATTGGGGGTTGCCATTTACAAAATGTCAGTATTGGCCTCACGCCCACCCCAGAGAAATATTTTAACATTTTTGTTCATTTTCCTAAAATAAAACTGAGGAATAGTGACAAAGGGGTTAAGATTCTCTCACTCTCTGGGGAAGATGGATGCTAGATTAATTTTTACCAGATTTTTCCATCTCTTTGGGGATGAGTTATCCCTAAATATTTCATAAATTTGCGTTGCCATCTAAAATACTAATGATCATAGATTCCCTTATAAGCATGTTTGCTTATGCCCGACTTTTCCTATTTGATTTTCTATCCCAAGAGGTGTCCAAATGCATTAATTAGATTTAATAGGTTAGAAACAGAAACTTCAGACCAACCTATTTCTTTATTGTTACAAGAGCTGTACAGAACTTGGGCAATAAAATCTGACGCCAAGTAAAATCTCCCTGATTTCTGGTTTTGTTATAAACTCAAAATTCAGACTTGGTTTGCAGAAAGGCTCATGGTGGAATGCAAGCCAAGATTTCCCACCTTCTAAGGACCATGCAGGGAGCCCTCCATGCAGCTGAAATACATCCTGGGGGAAGAGCCCAGGACGAGGAGCAGGTAGGCCCAAGTTAGATGGGGCCAGAGGAAGCATATCATACTGCACAACAGCCCTATGGAGATTTCCTGAGAAAGGAAATCCAGGTCTCCAGAGCTTGTATGTAGGCACAACACCTCAAGATGGATGTCCTTGTATTCTGTAGATTTTCTGGTATTCGCAAGATTTGGGGATGAATTTTTATCTCACCCTGTTAGAGTGGGAGAACCCCACCTTCTCCATACTCTGTGGCATAAGGAGTCTCTCTTAGCTTTTATTCCAGTCCCACAGATTTTATCATGGGAAAGAACAATCCTCCCATTGCTATTTCAAAAGGACCTCACACATATGTCCTCCAGAATCTAATTTCCACTTTGCATGCTTAATAAAGCACATACAAAGCATTGCACCTAGATTTAAAGGGTATGAAGTTCTATTAATTAGGTAGTGTATGGTACATAATTATGTCCACACCTTTTAGAAAAGGCATCATTTATTCTACTTTGTTGTTATTGCTCCCCAAAACAACCTAAATAAGGACAATTACATTCCGAATTACAAGGGCGTGTGAACCAAATAGTGAATTTTGAGACAATTACATCAGCCTCATTTTCTTGCACTCATGATTCTAAATTATATTTAATAATAGACTTTTTAAAGGTTATTTGATCAGAGAATAAGATATAAATAGTAGGCTAGGCAAGAATGAAAGTGCCTAATGCAGGCAAAATTCTTTAGTGTTTATCTTATCTACGTACAAAATGTAGCTGAAACATTAACATTCGTCTTTCAAAAAGCATAATTAGTGTGTGACCTCAGAGGTTAAGTCACCCATGAAACTGAAAGAGCTACAATGTTAAGGGTTGCTCCTAGTTTTCTGCTCTTTTATAAGAGTAAATGATTATTTATGTATTATATTTACTAGAAAGAGGGTACATGACTAAAACAAGTCAGCTGTATCCTAGCATAGCCTGGTCTTCATTAAACTAATGGAAGTATTTTAGTAACCACTTTGTCTATAAACAGAATGAATTGGAAAATAAACCAGTTACTGGTGAATTTATTGCAAGAAATGAACCAAACCAACTCTACTTTACATTATTTCTGACTCTGGGCTTCCTAGCTTTTAAGACCCTTGGAAATACTCTATATGACCTTGTTCGGCATCTATGTATCTTAGGTACTTATATTGCCCCCATTAACATAGTACCAGATAACCTCACAATGTGGAATATATTTATCCCCACAACATCCCCGTGAGGTAGCAAAGTGCTATTTTCCACACTTTGCAGAAGGGGAACTGAGGTGCATAGAAGCTAAGTGATTTGCCTAAGGTCACACAGAAAGTCTGTGGGAAAGCAGACTTGTTCTCCTAAGTCCTAGGCTAGAGCCTTTACCACTAGACCATCATTCCTCTCTGGAGTGGCAACTTCTCAGCAGTGCTCACTAATCAAAAGTTCTATGCATGTAGAGAGGATTTTTAGAGAGTTATGCAGCTCTGAGAGATCTTGGTGTGAAGAAAATCCTTGTTTCCAGGGCATGGAGATTCTTTACAGCCTTTGTCATTTCTGGGTCTGATGGAGAAGCAGTGTTACATTACAGTGTTGGGCTGTTCCAGGAGTGGTAATCAGGACGAGATGTTCAGGAGATTCTGGATATTTAATACTCCCGATTGGAGACCATTGTCTATTGTTACATGACTATGATTAATTCAGACTGATCTTCTACAACCAGATGGGACATTATTTACTATAGATTATCAAACTGACTAGAGTAGCAGCAAGAAGCTCTAAGGAGGGCAGAAGTGCTAGCCCCTAAAGCAGGGGTGAAAGTAACTTAAGGGACTTACCAGTATGCAGAGCCAGGGTCCTGAGCAGGGGGTGGAGCCTCAACCAGAAGGGGCAGGGTCTTTGGAGCCTCGGGGCTCCAGCGGCGATTTAAAGGGCCCAGGGCTCCTGGGCACCACTGCCACAGTGGAGCCCCTGGCCCTTTAAATCACCGCCGGAGCCTCGGGGCTCATGGTTGCTACCCAAGGGCTCCAGCAGCGGGGCTCTGGCAGTGATTTAAAGGGTCCGCGGCTCTGGCTGCTGCCTGGAGCACAGGGCCCTTTTAAATTTCCAGCCTGGGAAAGCTGCCCCCTGCCGGTACGGTCAACTGTGTACCGGCTCTTGCCGGTACGCAGTACCAGACCGGACCGGCTTATTTTTACCTCTGCCCTAAAGATAAGTTTTCTTACTATATTATTCAGCCACTAGCAGTCTGCGTGCTGTACAGAGTTGCAGACAGAGAGGATGTGGTCCCTGGGAAACAAAGGAAACACAGACGGAATTCAGGCTTTGAGGGAGCCAGTTGGTGTGTAGCTGTAGCTGTTTTCTGTAAGAGACACCTTCTGATTGAGGTGGACTGTGAGTCCATCTATCATGGAATGTGATCTAGATGAAATTACTATTAGGTGGGTGCACAGTTGATTGTAAAACTGTACTCAAAGTCTGTCCTGGGTTCTGTACTGTTCAACATTTTCATTAATGACTTGGGTAATGGAATGGAGAGTATGTGTCAGAGATAAGGACCTGAAGCTGCACTTGCTCAGTCTTATGATGGCCTAACGAGCCCAGCTGGCCTGCATCATCTAGGTTATCTGATAGACCTCCCCATCTGATTGGCAGAAGAAGCTACAAAGCCTGTTCTTAAGCTCAGGAGCCGCAGTAACTTGCTGGCTGCTCAGTGCCCATGCCCATGGATTCTCTGCTTCCCTGTGCTCGACTTGCTCCAAGCCCTGCTCCCAGCCTTGTTTGAGTCTTGTCTCAGCCTCACTCCTGCCTCCCTTCTGAATCCATACACTGAGAATGCCGTTCTAGCCTGGTGTCTCCTCCTGTAACAATCCAAGGGCATGATGAGTACATAGTCTGGCAAATCCTTGATTCCTGACTTGTTAGAGGACACCTCCAACACTTGGTTGACTGGGAGGGTTACGGCTTGGATGAACAGCCCTGGGAAAGGGTAAATCACCTCCATGCCCCAGATCCATTGCGGGCCATTACAGAGACCACCCCAAGAAATTGAACATTTGAGGAGGAGGATTGCTATCAGGAATAAGGCCCTGCAGGTGTGTCTCTTGATGGCCTAAAAAGAACAACTGGGCCACATCAGCTAGGTCACCTGACAGACTGCCCCACCTGATTGGCTGAGGAAGCTAGCAGGCCTGTTCCTAAGTTCAGCAGCAGGAGCAGCTCACTGGCTGCTCAACACACACACAGATTCTCTGTCTCTCTGTGCTCATTTTACTCCAAGCCCTACTCCTGCCTTGCTTCTGCTTTGCTCCAGCCTAGACCCTGCCCTGCAACTAGCCTTGTTCCAGTTCTTTCCTAGCCTCATTCCTGCCTTGGAACCAGCCCTGTTCCTGCCTTTCCTGATTCCAGGTAATATGCTTCTGACCTTCAGCTCCAATTCCTGGCTCTCACTCTGTCTTGTCCCATGGCTCTGGCATTTGGACTTGGACTCTGGTGCTCCAAGCACTAGGCCTGACTTCTATTCTGACCACTAGGCTAGACTGCCTACAACCCGGTTTCCTGACAGTATGCTTACAAAATTTGCAGGCTGAGAGGAGTTGCAAGCACTTTGGATTAGAATTCAAAATCTAAAATTACTTTGATAAATTGGAGAATTGGTCTGAAATCAAGGAGATGAAATTCAATAAAGATAGGTGCGAACTTTAGGAAGGAAAAATCAAATGCAGAACTACAAAATGGGGAATAATGCTCCAGAATAGTACTTCTGAAAAGGACCTGAGGGTTGTAGTAGATCACAAACAGCATATGAACCAACAGTGTGATGCAGTTGTGAGAAAGGCATGTATCAGTTGGGGGTATACTAACTGGAGTGTCATATCTAAGGCACAGAAAGTATTTGCTTCGCTTTACTCAGCACTGGTGAGGCCTCACTTGGAGTATTGTGTCCAGTTTTGGGCACCACACTTTAAGAAAGATGTGGATAAACTGGAAGGAGTCCAGAGGAGAGCAACAAGAATGATAAAAGGTTTTAAAAAATCTGATTTATGAAGAAAGGTTAAAAAAGGTAATTTTTAGTCTTGAGAAAAGAAGACTGAGGGAGAACCCAATAACAATCTTCAAATATGTTAAGGGCTGTTTATAAAGAGGACAACGATCAATTGTTCTCAATGTCCACTGAAGAGCAAGTCAGCAGTAATCAGATTTATCTTCATGAAGGGAGATTTAGGTCAGATATTCCGAAAAACTTTCTAACTACAAGGGTAGTTAAATACTGGTTACCATGGGAGGTTGTGGAATCCATGTCAATGGAGGTTTTTTAAGAACAGGTTCGATAAACTCCTGTCAGGGATATTCTAGGTTTACTTGACCTGGGGGGTGGGAAGGGGAAGAAGCGGATGTACTAGATCAGTGGTTCTCAAAGCCGGCCCGCCGCTTTTAAGGGAAAGCCCCTGGTGGGCTGGACCGGTTTGTTTACCTGCCGCACTCACAGGTTCGGCTGATCGCGGCTCCCACTGGCCGCGGTTTGCCACTCCAGGTCAATGGGGGCTGCGGGAAGTGGCACAGGCCAAGGGATGTGCTGGCCGCCCTTTCCACAGCCCCCATTGGCCTGGAGCAGTGAACCGCAGCAAGGGGGAGCCGCGATCAGCCGAACCTGTGGATGTGACAGGTAAACAAACCGGTCCAGCCCGCCAGGGGCTTTCCCTGAACAAGCAGCAGACCGACTTTGAGAACTACTGTACTAGATGACCTCTGGAGGTGCCTTCCAGCCTTACATTTCTATAAAATATTTACATTTCTATACTCTTCTATGAAAGTCCCCAACCATAAGGGTTAGTTCTCAGTCAAATGGAATGCTTTTGACTCAGCATAAATAGGACGGTGCTGGCTTCTGTTATAGTAATGTTTAGCTCCCCTGAGCACCCAGTCAGTGGTAGACTTAGCAGATTTTCTTCTTAAAATATCAAGGGTGAAATCCTGCCACATTGATATCTATGGCAAAATTCCCATTGGCTTTAATAGGACCAGGATTTCACCCCATGTCTCAAATGAACAGAATAATCAACATCCTGAAAAGACTTTTTCTACAAAATATGTCTTTACCAAGCAGACTTTATTTTCCGTTTTAATTCTTGTTTCGTTCTGCAAAGATCAAGTGGCTTCCACAAAGCTTTTCAGGACTTTAATCAGAATGAGGTTATTGAAAAATATGACATTTTATTTCAAAGCAACTACCTGTGGCAGCTGTTGACTAGCACTGTGAATACAGAGTTCACATCAGAATAGTAGCCATCACTGAACATTACAGAACACATTGCTAGTCAGGTAGGGAATCTCTATTACAATGCATTGTCTTGCCCAACAGGGGAAACTGGGATCCACAGGGCTTCAGGTACCGTCAGAAATGGCTCTGTACTCTTCAGTAATGGCCACTAAACTAACAGTTGGCATGGATCTAGTCACACTTGTAGATACTGAATATTGCTGTAGCATCATGTACATCCATGCTCATAAAACAATGCACATTAGGTTGTTTGCAGCATCTTCTCCCAAAAATACATGTTTGGAATTCAATTTTCATTTGTACCCTTAAATACTAAAATCTTTCCAAAATATTTTTAAATTGCAATGCAAATCATTTTAATAGAAAATTGCAACCTATGAAATAATTAAATCCAATTAACAAACTGGCTCATGTTAAGAATATAGTACTTGGATAATTGCAAGCCACTGCAGTGCTTTATGGATACAAATTAGCCTAATTTATTGTGCAAATGAAATAGTTTTCAGGGCCTCCATTCTGAAAATATTTTTGTCCTATATCTCACACAGCACAGCTCTCCTGACGAAAGGTCAGCTTGCTGTGTAACAAAACAATCTGGCAGTGCAAAAGCACAAAGAGATTTGGCAGTTCCAAAGAAGGCTTCATTAGCTGAATCCCATCTATGGTTAATAAACAGGAATCTCTCCGACTAGATTTACAACATTTACACATTCTGGCATCTTACAAAAGTAAGGATAAATGGGTGAGCCTGGGGTCTATGAGAAATATAAATGCATTGAGAATCTTTCCTGGGTTCAAAGAATTAGGCTTGTCCATATACACATTAGTAGGGCTCTCAAGTCAATACTAAACTTCTATTATATATTGATCCTTAGTGTGAATATAATCAAAACCTTGGCTTTTCCCTGAAAGAATAAAGATTTAGAGCTTAAAGAGTCCATTAAGCAATTATGCCATAGATGCATTAAAACTACAACCTTACTTATGAAGCTCTTTCAATAAATAATGGTTCTCCCTGCCTTATCTCAGCCACTTGCCACATGTCTCAGTCAGAAGTTGCTGATCTCTTATAGAGGAACCAAAACAAAAACAGCAACACTTTTCACTTATTTGGCACTTTCCATCTTCAAGTCACTGAAGTAATTGACTAACAACTTATTTTCCTAACAACAGTGTGGTGAGAATTGTGTATTATCTCCATTTTACAGATGATAAAACTGAGACATAAGAATATAAGAATGGCCGTGTTGGGTTAGACCAAAGGTTCATCTGGTCCAGTATCCTGTCTTCCAACAGTGGCCAATACCAGGTGCCCCAGAGGGAATGAACAGAGCAGGTAAACATCAAGTGATCTGTCACCTATTCCCAGACAGATTGAGACTTGCCTAAAATCACACAGTAAATCAGTGTCAAAACCAGGGTTAAAGTTCAGGTCTTCCTATCAGTCTCTTGCTCTTTCCTACACTGGACTTCTTGAGCCAGATTATTTTGGAAGCCTCTAAAATCATAGATCATTTAAAGGTAATTACAAAGCAAAAATGAAAATGGGGTTAAATATGTAATGCATGTGCTGACAGGCCCTACACACTAACCAAGCTCAGGGGAGCCAATTTGGAACAGAATTAAATTTAAATAGTGTGTGCAGTTCTGGTTTCCCATGTTTAAGAAGGATGAATTCAAACTGGAACAGGTACAGAGAAGGGCTGCTAGGATGATCCGAGGAATGGAAAACTTGTCTTATGAAAGGAGACTCAAGGAGCTTGGCTTGTTTAGCCTAACTAAAAGAAGGTTGAGGGGAGATATGATTGCTCTCTATAAATATATCAGAGGGATAAATACCGGAGAGGGAGAGGAATTATTTAAGTTCAGTACCAATGTGGACACAAGAACAAATGGATATAAATTGGCCATCAGGAAATTTAGACTAGAAATTAGACGAAGGTTTCTAACCATCAGAGGCGTGAAGTTTTGGAATAGCCTTCCAAGGGAAGCAGTGGGGGCAAAAGATCTATCTGGCTTTAAGATTAAACTCGATAAATTTATGGAGGAGATGGTATGATGGAATAACATGGTTTTGGTAATTAAATATTCATGGAAAATAGGCCCAATGGCCTGTGACGGGATATTAGGTGGGGTGGGATCTGAGTTACCCAGGAAAGAATTTTCTGTAGTATCTGGCTGATGAATCTTGCCCATATGCTCAGGGTTTAGCTGATCACCATATTTGGGGTTGGGAAGAGGCCCTGGAGGTTTTTTGCCTTCTTCTGTAGCATGGGACACGAGTCACTTGCTGGAGGAGTCTCTGCTCCTTGAAGTCTTTAAACTATGATTTGAGGACTTCAATAACACAGATATAGGTGTGAGGTTTTTTGCAGGAGTGGTGGGTGAAATTCTGTGGCCTGCGTGTGCAGGAAGTCAGACTAGATGATCATAATGGTTCCTTCTGACCTAAATATCTATGAATCTATGAAAATTTTAACTAAACTTTTATATCAATAGATAGATAGATAGAGATAACTATATAGATATAGATAGATATATAATTTTTCCTCCTTAGTAAAATCCTCTTTCTATTTCTAGGTTCACTGATGATAACCCTGAATACATCGTTGTGGGACACCACAAATGCCATGAGTTGCCTTTGTCTGTTGACAATGTGACTTCTGAGGTTCATGATATGACATTCTGGGATATCTTTGTGTAACTATACCACCCTCCTAGCCAAGATGGAATCCACTTTGCAGGTGACTCTGGCAAAATAATGGCATGTGCAGCAATACAGCAAGGAAACTCTCTTCTGCCCCAGCGGAAGCTGTTTCAACCCCCACCCAGAGTAAACGCGCACGCACACCGGAATACTACAATGAATATAGTAAAGGGAAATATTTATTTATAGAGACATGAATAGAGAAAAACAACAGGGTGATAAGATAGGGGGACCAGTTAAACAGGGTTACATCCAACCTGAGGACCTACAGGAACCACAGTATAAAAGGATAGAGGCCAACCAATGCATCTAGACTCATAGTTCAGGAATCCTAGGCAGAGTTCCAGTTCAGCAGTGAGTCTTGGGTGCTCCTAGTCATCTTCAATGCCAGTAAACTTTCCCCAACAAACCCCTCTGGTGCCCTCTTCTGCCCCTCTCTGCAAACTCACACAGAGCAACAACCTCCCCACTTCACTAGCTACAGCCTCCCCACTTAGTCCCAATGCAAAGTCACCAGCACCAGTACTCACAGCCCCCTACAGCTCTTAGAGACAGTGATACTGAGTCCAGCTCCAGTTTGTCCTTCTCACGGTGCTTCTCCTGGCTCTAAGTTTGCCAACTTTCTAATCCCTGAAAACTGAACACCCGTGCCCCGCCCTTTCCCCTGAAGCCCCCGCCCCCTGTCCCACCTGTTCCCCTCTCTGTCGTTCACTCTCCAGCCCCACCCTCATTGCTCACTCCACCATCCCTTGGGACTCACCTGCCACCTGCAGAGCTGGGCTGGGAGGAGCTGATGTGGAGCTTGCCGGCTGGCCTGCCTGCCCAATTGGGGCACATCAGGGGTCAGTCCCTAGAGTGAGGGGCTGGGGTGGGGAAATTGGGGCACAGCGGGGTGGGGGGGTTGGTCCCTGGAGCAAGGGGCCGGGGTGGGAAAATCGGGCCATGGTAGGGCAGTGGGGGTCCCCAGAGTGAGGGGCCAGGGTGGGGAAATTGGGGCCCAGCGGGCGGGCGGGTGGGCAGACAGGTTACGCCCTACCCCGGACGGCGCCAGTACCTACTTTGGAGCCCAGTCTGGGAACCAGCCAGTTCTCTCCATCAGGCTTGGGGGAGGAGGGGGAGAGCAACACCTGCTAAACAGAGCTGCTCCTTCAGGCTCCAGCCCCAGCTGCTGCTCTTCCCACCCCCCTGGTGGCTGAGGCTGGTTACTGCAGGCAACCGGACTTCTAGTGTCCCGTCAGCCTGCCAGGTTCCCTTTTCAAACAGACATCATAGTTGAAAACCTGACACCTGGCAAGTGGTCACCCTTCCTGGCTCCTATCCTGGGACAATCCCCATTGTCTACTCTGTCCCTCCCAGGCTTTGGGCTCATTCTCAGTTGTTTCACTACATGAGGGCTGTTCACTGTAGGCCCTACTGCTTGGCACTACAGTCACACACACCCTGTCGCTCTCCCTCTCTCCACTCTCCTCCTCCTGGAACAAACAGCACTTCCTGTGCCATAGGACAAGATTTTAAAAGGGCCCTGCTATCTAAACTCCCAGGGGGTTACATTTGGAAAAGATTAATTAAAACTTATTTCTGTGAAGAAACCTGCAATGTGGTTAGTGGGGGCCTTCAGCACTGAAATGTGTGTTTAACTCCAGTTTCCTTTTTCCTTAGCAGTTCAGCTTTAAAGTGAACTGAACCCAAGATTATATTAGAGGGAGAAAGCTTGCCTTGCAAGAGGGGACAGGCAACAGATGACCTAATATATCTTTTGTATTCCTAATTTCTCTTACTACATACAACAAAAATATCCTGGAACATGACTGGATGGAAAGAGCCATCTGGTGAATTAGTAGGCTTCTTCAGTTTCCTTCCTCAGATGTGAACAGTACCGAGGTCTGGAATGACAGGTTTCAGAGTAACAGTCGTGTTAGTCGGTATTCGCAAAAAGAAAAGAAGTACTTGTGGCACCTTAGAGACTAACCAATTTATCTGAGCATAAGCTTTCGTGAGCTACAGCTCACTTCATCGGATGCATACTGTGGAAAGTACAGAAGATGTTTGTTTTTATACACACAAATCATGAAAAAATGGGTGTTTATCACTACAAAAGGTTTTCTCTTCCTCCACCCCACTCTCCTGCTGGTAATAGCTTATGTAAAGTGATCACTCTCCTTACAATGTGTATGATAATCAAGGTGGGCCATTTCCAGCACAAATCCAAGAACGTCTGAGGAAGAGGGAGGGGGTGGGTTAGGAAAACAAGGGGAAATAGGTTACCTTGCATAATGACTTAGCCACTCCCAGTCTCTATTCAAGCCTAAGTTAATTGTATCCAATTTGCAAATTAATTCCAATTCAGCAGTCTCTTGCTGGAGTCTGGATTTGAAGTTTTTCTGTTGTAATATCGCAACTTTCATGTCTGTAATCGCGTGACCAGAGAGATTGAAGTGTTCTCTGACTGGTTTATGAATGTTATAATTCTTGACATTTGATTTGTGTCCATTTATTCTTTTACGTAGAGATTGTCCAGTTTGACTAATGTACATGGCAGAGGGGCATTGCTGGCACATATCACATTGGTAGATGTGCTGGTGAACGAGCCTCTGATAGTGTGGCTGATGTTATTAGGCCTGTGATGGTGTTCCCTGAATAGATATGTGTGCACAGTTGGCAATGGGCTTTGTTGCAAGGATAGGTTCCTGGGTTAGTGGTTCTGTTGTGTGGTATGTGGTTGCTGGTGAGTATTCGCTTCAGGTTGGGGGGCTGTCTGTAGGCAAGGACTGGCCTGTCTCCCAAGATTTGTGAGTGTGTTGGGTCATCCTTCAGGATAGGTTGTAGATCCTTAATAATGTGTTGGAGGGGTTTTAGTTGGGAGCTAAAGGTGACAGCTAGTGGCATTCTGTTATTTTCTTTGTTAGGCCTGTCCTGTAGTAGGTGACTTCTGGGAACTCTTCTGGCTCTATCAATCTGTTTCTTCACTTCCGCAGGTGGGTATTGTAGTTGTAAGAATGCTTGATAGAGATCTTGTAGATGTTGGTCTCTGTCTGAGGCGTTGGAGCAAATGCGGTTGTATAGCAGAGCTTGGCTGTAGACAATGGATCGTGTGGTGTGGTCTGGGTGAAAGCTGGAGGCATGTAGGTAGGAATAGCAGTCAGTAGTGTATAGTGTGATGTTTATGTGACCATCGTTTATCAGCACTGTAGTGTCCAAGAAGTGGATCTCTTGTGTGGGCTGGACCAGGCTGAGGTTGATGGTGGGATGGAAATTGTTGAAATCATGGTGGAATTCCTCAAGAGCTTCTTTTCCATGGGTCCAGATGATGAAGATGTCATCAATATAGCGCAAGTAGAGTAGGGGCATTAGGGGATGAGAGCTGAGGAAGCGTTGTTCTAAGTCAGCCATAAAAATGTTGGCATACTGTGGGGCCATGCGGGTACCCATAGCAGTGCCGCTGATTTGTAGGTATACATTGTCCCCAAATATAAAATAGTTATGTGTAAGGACAAAGTCACAAAGTTCAGCCACCAGGTTAGCCGTGACATTATCGGGGATAGTGTTCTTGATGGCTTGTAGTCCATCTTTGTGTGGAATGTTGGTGTAGAGGGCTTCTACATCCACAGTGGCCAGGATGGTGTTATCAGGAAGATCACCGATGGATTGTAGTTTCCTCAGGAAGTCAGTGGTGTCTCAAAGGTAGCTGGGAGTGCTGGTAGCGTAGGGCCTGAGGAGGGAGTCTACATAGCCAGACAATCCTGCTGTCAGGGTGCCAATGCCTGAGATGATGGGGTGCCCAGGATTTCCAGGTTTATGGATCTTGGGTAGTAGATAGAATATCCCAGGTCGAAGTTCCAGGGGTGTGTCTGTGCGTATTTGATCTTGTGCTTTTTCAGGGAGTTTCTTGAGCAAATGCTGTAGTTTCTTTTGGTAACTCTCAGTGGGATCAGAGGGTAATGACTTGTAGAAAGTGGTATTGGAGAGTTGCCGAGCAGCCTCTTGTTCATATTCCGACCTATTCATGATGACAACAGCACCTCCTTTGTCAGCCTTTTTGATTATGATGTCAGAGTTGTTTCTGAGGCTGTGGATGGCATTGTGTTCTGCACAGCTGAGGTTGTGGGGCAAGTGATGCTGCTTTTCCACAACGCTGACCAATAACGCTGACCAATTTGCATCCTGATTGGCTGCCTGAGTTTAGGTAAATCTAGTATTGACCTCTAAGCCAATCAGATATAATATGCAAATCTCTTTTCACAGTATGTGTGTACACAACAACACTCACTGACTATGGTATTTCATACCAGATGGTCCAGCAAAATGCAAGACCACATAAAGTATATAAAGGTTAAAAATACGGCCTAGTTTATATTAATTTAGGCAAACTGTAAAGATGGCCCAGCCTCACAAAAAGAAGGCCTGGATCCAGGTCTCCCAAAGTTTGGGTTTATTCAGATCAAAAGTTTTTATTTGGGCCAATTTACAGTAAAAGTGAAAAATGCATGAGGACTTTTTTACCCCAAATGTTTTATTCACCAAATGGCTATGTTAAATACTTCTAAACACATACTTTCATTAAGAAGATGAAAACTCTATGTGTGTGCATTATTTTGGGGGGTGAGGTAGAAAGAGGGAGAAACATACACAGAGAAATCTGGACTTTAATTACTATTCAATTTTCACTTTTATTTCTTTAAAATTTGGAGAGGTTCCTAAAAATATACCTGTTATGTTTACAGGGCTAACTACACCTCTGTGCCCTTTCTGGTCATTCTGAGAGCACTCCCTCAGGTCTCAGGCCTCATGACTTTACCTATACTGGGATGGAAGTTCACAATTCTCCCACTTCTTAGATCAGGCCATGGTCCACAGTGCTTTGTTTTGCATAACCTCTGTTCTCATGCTGCAGGTCTGACTAAGTCTGGGCACCTGCGGTTCTCCCCGTCAGGAGTCTGTGACCAGTGGTTTACAATGATCAGAGAGAGAGTGCCTTCTTAAAACAAAAGTGTTTGTTGTAACAATGGGAACAAAACATTTGGAGAAAAAGGATTTTAAACACCAGACCGTTTACACATCTGTCTTACCTAAAGTTCTTAGCTATCCCTGATGATAACCGAGGCAGGCCTAACTTCTTCAGACACCTCTGTCGGGGTCCTGTGTCTCAGTTTGTTTCTTCAGAACAATTGCCTCTCTCTTGAGTATGCCTTAATAAGCTGTCAAGAGTCCTTTCATCCTTCTATGTTCACAGGCTTTCCCTGTCCCAGTACAACCAGTTTTGTAGGTTGGCTGGAGAAGAGGGAAAATCATGAAAGCTAATAATTCTGGCATTATTCTTGAACAAATATTTAGTATTTGCTGAGAGGGGGCTTAGCCTGAACCATTCTTCTTCTTCCTGCCTGTTTTTCCAGACAGAGTGCTGTGGAGTTAAACCAATATGGTCATACAGAAAACACCACAGCAATCAGGCCAACATACTGCAGTCATAAATTATTACACAGCAGCTCCAAATCTGTGACCTTATGAGTAGAAAATCTATGAATCCCAAAATGTAGTATGATTTATATATTATGATCAGAGTATTAATATTCCTATAATTGGGGCAAAAGATGTGTGTAAATATACATATAATGTATACATACACATATGCTTTTTAAAATCTTTTAAATGAAAGAATGTGTTTAATGTGTTTTAAAATCTTTTTAATGAAAGAATGTACTCAGCACAGCCATTTGGTGAATAAAAAATTTTCTGCAAACTACAATTCTATATGAGTGATCCAACAGCCATGCAAGGATTAAAGAGATCATATTATGTTCATGAAATCAAATCTTTGTGTCTCTGGTTTGTGCATCACATATTATAAGATAATGAACAGTTCCATAGCAACAAAAGTCTAGCGCTAAACCATTACCTTGATTTTGCTTCTTGAACAGAAGAAACAATAAAACAGAAGACAATAAACCAGAATTACCAACCCTGAGCTTCAGACAGTAGTAGTGAGTTGAACAGGCTTTTTCAGATTTTTTTTATATCAGCAAAATATTTAACAATTTTCTTTTAAAAGAAAATGAGGATATTAGAACTTACCAAAAGAAAATTCTCCTTGGGTTTACAAATCAATGCCATTAAGTCATTATAAAGTCATCCAGTCACCTAACCAATTTTCTTAATTATGGGCGGATTATCTAAATATAGGGTGTGAAATTCAAATTAACTATAGTTCTGACAATACTCAACAGAACACATGGAAGTGGCCATCTATGAAGGAGGTTCTAAAATGGAGAAAATCAATATGCACTCTCCAACTTAAACTATTATGACCAATAAAATAATAAAAGAGATGCTTATGGTATGTTTGAATCAAGGTATATGATACAACGTAGCTTAGTACCGACCAATAAGAAGCAAAAAAATCTCTCATTTTATTCAAAGTAACCATGAATAGTAATCCCTCACTCCCACAGTTAGGATCCTCCTGATCCCATTTCAGGTTAAATCAATAGCAAAAGTCCAATTGATGTCTTTGGGGAGACAATTGTGTGTTGGATGTGGTGGGATTTTATGATTTCCATACAAAAAGGCACATACTTTCCAGACAGTAAGGCCCCTAAAGATTTCAAGATGCAGCATACAGAAAGCAGAAGCAAAATAATGACATGGCTAAATATACCACATGAAGGAATTTTCTAACAGCTAGTCACATCTATCTGCCATAATCCCTAATGCACCCACATATTTAATGTGTGTCTGTCTCTCTTTCCTGGAAATATACTTGCAGAAGACTGTATTCTTGATGGAGTCAGTGTTTCTAGTACTGACATACCACTCCTTCAAGACATAGTGGGCCTAATTCTCATTTACACCACTCTGAGGTGTAAGAACCCTGTAAAGGGGCCTCAAAATGTGTGTAACCATCCCTCTTGGGAACACTCTTTGTGCAGGAAGAGACCATGACTGATGTAGAACTGTAAAGGCTCTACACCAGCCTTACTCCCTGGCACAGAAGGCAAATTTTGGGCATGTGATAGGAGGGGAGTGTCAAGGGCATGACTGAAGTCCACTGAGCTACCATTAATCCCAGCACTAACAGGGGGGCTAAGGACATGAGCATTAATTAGAGCAGCCTTTGAGGCTTCTGTAACTTATACCAGGAACTGAGCCCCAGAATACAGAAAGCAAATGTGAGGTTCTGCAGGGACAGCACTAGAAGCCAGGTCTGCCAAATGGCCAAGGCCTCTACCCAGCAGCCCTGGTATGGGCACATGTACTGCCACACAGATCCTGTGGAGATAAATGCCACAGGAAGTATCACCTGGGAAGCCTGGGCTTCTCTTGTGGCCCCTGACTCGTCCAGGTATTCTATTTAAGCCCAGGAGGAGTTCCAGGAACTGTTTGCGCAGTGAGGTGGACATGCCTGCTAGCTGTAGTGGTGGACCTGCCTGTCGGCTCACTCCCATGCTTCAACCCCAAATCAGACCCTCAGCTTCTACCCTTGAACTCTGACTCCAGTCCTGACCCCTAGCTTTGGTACTTGGATTCTGACTCTGGCTTTGACAGGCTTTGGTGCTTGAACTCTGACTACAGCTTTGGCCCCAGGATTCATCATTTGAACTCGGACTTTGGCTATAGGCCCTAGTTTTGCCCCTAGAATCCTGGCTCCATTCCTGTCCCTTAGCATCAGTACTAGGACCCTGATCCAAGTCCCGAACTCAGCCTACTGCTTTTAGACACCGTCCCGGTTTCTAACTTCCATCCTAGGCCCCTGGACTTTGACATTAGGCCTGACCGCCCAAGTCCAGGTCATGACAGTAAAAAGGTGGCTTTACTTTGATATCTTTGTCTTGCCCCTCCGAACATGTGCTAATGCATATCAGCAACAAAGGAGATTTTTAAGGAACTAGACATGCACATTCTCATGATTGTATCTAGGAAGTGAAAAAGAGTTTGTAGAGTTCAAGACTCTGCCAGTGCACTTAGGTATTATGATGTTTGTATAGGAAGGCATATGAATTAAGATTGGAGTGGATGTTAATGTTGTTCACTGTTGATTTCCTTGATTTTTATAGTGATTGTGTTGTTAGGAAATACACTTGTGTAACCTTAACTATAATTTAATACAATATTTTGGGATGTTAACTATTAGTGATGGGATAGAATTAAGAATGGTAAAATTTAGTCTGAAAGCTTCCTGACAGTGAAATAAATGAGAATATCAAATTGTTTCTCAAGGGAAATAGTGAAAATGCCATCTCTTGGGATATTTAAAACTGGATTCGACAACAAACGAGGCAATGTACTGTAGGGACCAAATCTGCACTGGCAGGGACATAGGCTGAGTAATCTAATAGGGCTTTTCAACCTCTATCTGTGACTCAGTTTGCAGACAAAAACTAGGTTAAAATAGAGTTAAGCTGGAGAGTACATGTCAGCAGTTTATGAGTATAATACAAACCCATATGGTTCACCCTACCGATATCACAGCATTTCTGCCTGATAGGGAATTTCACATGGGAAGCCAAAGAAAATCACTTTCAATACTCCAAAACTGGAACTAGATCATCAAACACTAGTAATTGCTAACTGTCTGAAAATTTGGAGAAATCACTAAAAAAAAATAGGTTTCAGAGTAGCAGCCGTGTTGGTCTGTAACCGCAAAAAGAACAGGAGGACTTGTGGCACCTTAGAGACTAACACATTTGTTTGAGCATAAGCTTTCATGAGCTACAGCTCACTTCCGATACTCAAATAAATGTGTTAGTCTCTAAGGTGCCACAAGTCCTCCTGTTCTTTTTAAAAACAAATAACATTCTACAATGGAGTATAATCTAGCAATAGATTAGTGTTTAGGGGCAATAATGTCAGGGTTACATAATGGAAATCACAAAATAATGGAAACGGATTTTCTCCTTACAATGACCACAATAAATGTGATCGTCCAGTAAAGAAGAGATGGGAAAAGATTACACACATTTTGCCTGTGCAAAAGAGAAGCATTTTAGCACCTAAAGTCTGTGAACAGTTGGGAATATTTCTGTATCTTTTGGAAGGGGGTGGGAGGTGTGCATAGGGAGAAGAAAATGTTCACAGCACAATATTCTTAAGTGCCAATATGTTTGCTCAAAACTGCGCCCTGCCACTTTGACACTTCTGCTCAGCAGTACAGAATATTTCCACTTGATGGCACCAAATTTTGTTTTTTAAACCTCAGCTTAAAACAATGGCTGAGCAGCAACACAATTTGGAGGAACTGGTCAGGAAAAGTTAATCAAGATCAGTGACTCCTGCTGAGCAATTACAAACTGTTGAATAAATAAATACTATATTTAAATGTCTGGAGTTCATTATAAGGATCAAATTTAATCCATTACAGTGGCTTAGCACTATCCTGTTTGGCCATGACCCACTAAATGTGCATTCTGACACACACACCTTTATTTTATTTTTTTTTTTTAGTTGCTTGAACTATGTCCCAAAGCAACAAAAAATTAATCTTTTATTATTACTCTGTTCTGAAATTCAACATATTGGGATAAATTCAGCCTCCAGTCACATGGCTGAAACTCTCACTGACTTTAGAATAAACTATGTCCATGTAAATGGGGACAAAATAGTGGGCAATATGTTAAGGGCTGAATATCAGCCCCAGTTTTTTCCTGACCTTTGAATTTTCTATTGTTCAATATTTAAATTACTGTTCAATGGTATATCATCCTCTCCTTTCGGTAGCCTTATGTTTCTGATCCAATTCCATTAAACTCAGTATTTGTAGAGTAAACATATTATTTATTAGAAATCTTTATTTCCCGGGATGTTTCAGTATTAATTCTATTCAATGTATCATAAGCACTAGGGGTCTGATTAAGTGAAAATCAATTTGACTTCTACATTGCACAAGGCCAGTTAACATAGTTCTTGGAGCTTTTTCAACCTTCATAAAGCTGAATCACTTTTTGGAAAATGTTTCAAAGTACCTCATGCTGGGTAATAACATGAGAGGATTCTAAGCTTGTAAAATTTAATTGACTCTTTGTCAAGAGAGTTTTCCACTGAATGCATCCAATCAAGTGAGCTGTAGCTCACGAAAGCTTATGCTCAAATAAATTTGTTAGTCTCTAAGGTGCCACAAGTCCTCCTTTTCTTTTTGTTAAGAGAATTATCTACAGAGATGCTGCAACTGTAGTTAGCGTTCTAACCAGGTACAAACTGTGCCAGTTCCTGGTGCCTCCTCCAAACTCTTCCCTCCTGCAACCTCTGCTCCTCCCTCCAAGTTCCATGCAAGTTGCTAAAAATCCTGACGTAATTTTTCTATCTGTCCAACTGTGACTCTCTTTTCTCTATATTCCTTATTACATACCGTCAAGGTTCCTTCCCCACTCTGAACTCTAGGGTACAGATGTGAGGACCTGCATGAAAGACCCCCCGAAGCTTATTCTTACCAGCTTAGACTTCCCCAAGGTACAAACTTTGCCTTGTCCTTGAACCCTATGCTGCCACCACCAAGCATTTTAAACAAAGAACAGGGAAAGAGCCCACTTGGAGACGTCTTCCCACAAAATATCCCCTCAAGCCCTACACCCCCTTTCCTGGAGAAGGCTTGATAAGAATCCTCACCAATTGGTACAGCTGAACACAGACCCAAACCCTTGGATCTTAAGAACAACGAAATATCAATCAGGTTCTTAAAAGAAGAATTTTAATTAAAGAAAAGGTAAAAGAATCACCTCTGTAAAATCAGGATGGTAAATACCTTACAGGGTAATCAGATTCAAAACATAGAGAATTCCTCTAGGCAAAAACCTTAAGTTACAAAAAGACACAGCTTATTTTACCAGTCATTAAACAAAAGAAAATCTAACACATGTTCTAGCTAGATTACTTACTAACTTTACAGGAGTTGTAAGGCTGCATTCCTATCTGTTCCTGGCAAAAGCATCACACAGACAGACAGAACCCTTTGTTTCTCCCCTCCCCCAGATCTGAAAATATCTTATCCCCTCATTGGTCATTGTGGGTCAGGTGCCAGCGAGGTTACCTTAGCTTCTTAACCCTTTACAGGTGAAAGGGTTTTGCCTCTGGCCAGGAGAGATTTTATAGCACTGTATACAGAAAGGTGGTTACCCTTCCCTTTATATTTATGACATGCCCCCCCAAATCACAGATAGGGTGAAACACTGGCTGTGATTTCTTCCTGGAGCTCTAGGAGAAAACAGAGTTAATAAGACACATGCATCTCTAAATATACTACTAACTGTATAAAGACTAACAATATTTTCCACATCTCAAGGACGATTTTAACCAGTTGATTCTGGGAAACTTTCATGGGAGAGTGCATCAGCCACTTTCTTAGAAGCTCCTGAAATGTGTTGTTTGTCAAAATCAAAATCTTGGAGAGCTAAACTCCACCAAATGAGTTTTTTGTTATTTCCCTTGGCGGTATGAAGCCACTGTAGCGCAGCAAGGTTGGTTTGCAGGTGGAAACGCCGTCCCCAAATATATGGGCGTATCTTTTCCAAAGTGTAGACAATGGCGTAACATTCCTTTTCACTGATTGACCAGTGGCTTTCCCTCTCAGACAGCTTCTTGCTGAGACACACGACAAGATGGAACTCTTGATTTGTCCTTCCTGCATTAAGACTGCTCCCACACCACGCTCAGGTGCATCTGTGGTTACTAGGAACGGTTTTTTGTTAAAGTCTGGGGCCCTTAGCACAGGGTTAGACATGAGTGTCACTTTAAGCTGGTTAAAAGCCTTCTGATGCTCTTCAGTCCACTGAACTGCATTTGGCTGTTTCTTTTTGGTTAGGTGTGCTAGTGGGGCGAGATTTGGCTGTATTGAGGTACAAATCGCCTGTAATAACCGGCCAAGCCTAAAAAGGATTGGACCTGTTTCTTTGACTTTGGGACAGGCCACTTTTGGATAGCATCCACTTTGGCCTGTAAGGGGTTGATAGTTTCATGACCCACCTGGTGTCCAAGGTAAGTCACTCTGTTTAGGCCTATTTGACACTTCTTAGCCTTAACAGTTAGTCCTGCCTCCCTTA
Source organism: Eretmochelys imbricata (assembly GCF_965152235.1). Classification (NCBI taxonomy): domain Eukaryota; kingdom Metazoa; phylum Chordata; order Testudines; family Cheloniidae; genus Eretmochelys; species Eretmochelys imbricata. Next base: position 317,030,627 of record NC_135572.1, read on the forward strand.
TGCGCTCAAAGACTTTTTGTAGATGCTTTAGGTGTTCTGCCCAGGAATCCGAAAATATGGCCACATCATCAAGGTAGGCGACTGCATATCCTCCCAATCCCGCTAGAAGACCGTCTACAAGTTTTTGGAAGGTGGTGGGTGCATTCCGCAGCCTGAAAGGGAGCACATTAAATTCATACAGCCTGACATGTGTGATGAAGGCTGACCTTTCCTTGGCGGATTCATCTAGCAGTACCTGCCAGTATCCCTTGGTTAAGTCCAAGGTAGAGATGAACTGGGCCCATCCCAGTTTCTCCAATAGTTCATCTGTGCGTGGCATTGGATAGTTGTCTGGGCGAGTTACAGCATTTAGCTTATGGTAGTCCACACAAAAACATATCTGCCCATATGGTTTGGAAACTAGAACCACTGGAGAGGCCCATGTACTGCCAGAGGGACGGATTACACCCATCTGTAGCATATCCTGGATCTCCCGTTCTATAGCAGTTTTAGCTTGAGGAGACACCCAGTAAGGTTGGGCTCTAATTGGGTGAGATTACCTGTGTCAATGGAGTGGTATGCCCATTCAGTCAGTCCTGGGGTGGCTGAGAACGTCGGTGTGTAGCTAGTGCACAGCTCCTGGATCTGCTGTCGCTGCATACACCCAAGGGTCATGGAGAGGTTCACCTCTTCTATGCCACCATCACTTTTCCCTTCATAGTAGACACCTTCAGGCCACTCAGCGTCATCTCCTCCCTGGGCTGTAAACTGACAAACCTTTAATTCTCTGGAATAAAAGGGCTTTAGAGAATTAATATGGGTCACCTTAGGCTTTCAGTTAGAGGTGGGGAATGCTATGAGATAACTAACAGCTCCCAGGCGCTCCTGGACCGCGAATGGCCCTTCCCACAACACTTCCATTTCATGGGCCTGGAGCGACTTTAAGACTATGACCTGGTCCCCTACTTTGAAGGAATGCTATCTGGTATGTTTATCATACCAGGCTTTTTGTTCTTTTTGAGCATCCTTTAGGTTTTCTTTAGCAAGGGCTAAAGAGGTTCGGAGGGTGTTCTGTAGCTTGGTTACAAAGTACAGAATGTTAGTTCCTGGAGAAGGTATAAACCCCTCCCATTGCTGCTTCACCAACTGTAATGGCCCCTTAACCTCGTGGCCATATACAAGTTCAAATGTGAAAACACTAAACTTTGCCTACAGAGCAACTGCTGCAACACTAAGTCCTAATCATTGGAGTGCTCATTTAAGAATTTACATATCATGGCCCCCAAAGTTCCATTAAACTTCTCCACCAGGCCATTTGTTTGATTGTGGTAAGGGGTGCCAACCAAGTGGTTCACCCCATAAGCTTCCCAAAGGCTTTCCATAGTTCCTTTTGTTTTTCCTCAGCCTCAAATCTGGCTAATTCCAGCTTCTGTTGAACAGTGCAGTCTGTCATCCTAACCTCTCTGTTTTTAACTAACTTTACACCCGAGAGTTAAAAAGAAAACAAACAAACGAAAAACTGGCTTGTAAAATTTTGCTGTGCTGTAACCTGATACCTTTTTCTCTGATAGCTGTTCTCAGCCTACTGAAAAATCCTTTTGTTATGCCTGCTGCTCTGTCCCCCAGGGAGAGACAGACAGAATCTACAGCTGCAATCATCTTTTACAAAACCTTTTAAAATCCTGCTGTGCTTCTAGTTCAAAATGATCTCTGGTTCAAAATGATCCCACCACTCTGCCACCATGTCAAGGTTCCTTCCCCACTCTGAACTAGGGTACAGATGTGAGGACCTGCATGAAAGATGCCCGAAGCTTATTCTTACCAGCTTAGGTTAAAAACTTCCCCAAGGTACAAATTTTGCCTTGTCCTTGAACCCTGCGCTGCCACCACCAAGCATTTTAAACAAAGAACAGGAAAGAGCCCACTTGGAGACGTCTTTCCACAAAATATCCCCTCAAGCCCTACACTCCCTTTCCTGGGGAAGGCTTGATAAGAATCCTCACCAATTGGTACAGGTGAACACAGACCCAAACCTTTGGATCTTAAGAACAACGAAAAATCAATCAGGTTCTTGAAAGAAGAATTTTAATTAAAGAATAGGTAAAAGAATCACCTCTGTAAAATCAGGATGGTAAATATCTTACAGGGTAATCAGATTCAAAACACAGAGAATCCCTCTAGGCGCAAAAACCTTAAATTACAAAAAGACACAGCTTATTTTACCAGCCATTAAACAAAAGAAAATCTAACGCATGTTCTAGCTAGATTACTTACTAACTTAACAGGAATTGTAAGGCTGCATTCCTGATCTAAACTTCTCTTCAGTTTTTGGCCTGGCTAACAGTGAAGAGCTCCTGCCAGAGGAGAGTTATTCTTTTGGCCTTTACTTTGGGGCCTAACACTGTGTGTAAGACCACTCCTCAGCAAGCAGCGGGGAAGATGAATCATAGAATATCAGGGTTGGAAGGGACCTCAGGAGGTCATCTAGCCCACCCCCCTGCTCAAAGCAGGACCAATCCCCAATTTTTGCCCCAGATCCCAAATGGCCCCCTCAAGGATTGAACTCACAATCCTGGGTTTAGCAGGCTAATGCTCAAACCACTGAGCTATCCCTCCCCCGAAATGGTAGAGAAGCTTCTTAAAAAACTCCTGACTACCTGTTCTACCAGGCCAGGACTCAAGGTGTCTCACTGCAGGCAACCTGCTTCTCCCCCTCCAGGTAAATAGCCAGATTTTCAGAAGAGCTTGGTTCCTAATTAGGTGCTGCCCAGCATTCAGAAGGTCCCACTGAGAGTAGGGAGGATTGCAAGTGGCTGGGAGCTGACCACTTTTTTAAAGATTTCCCCCATATAACTTGCCCAAGGTCACAGAGGAAATTTATAGGAGAACCAGAAATTGAACTCATCTCCTGAGGCTTAGTCCAGTGCCATACGCACAAAGCTGCTCACCAGGACTTCAATTTTCATCAGCACTCAGCAGTAGGAGCCTCCAGTCATGCTTTTACCAGAGAAAAGAGCTTAAGAGATGAGAACATTTCCCTATTTCTCACATAGATCTAGGAAACTCAGAGCACTATAGCTTCCTCCCAATCCCCTCTTAACTTGGTGCTTTTTACACCCACTCAAGGGATTAGAACACTGGCTTGAGCCTGGCACAGTGCCTGTTTCTTTACTTACAGATGCTCTGCCAATACAGCTCAGCCCTGGCCTACACAACACCCATGCAATTCTGCCCAGAGATTACCAGTGGTGCTGAATTGAATGGGATTTATTTTGTAGACAAACTTGCCTTAGGAGCTAGGCTGTGACAATCAAACTCATTTTTCATGTGTGAGCTAATCTCATTTGAATCCAGATTTCCCCTGTACATAAGGCTAATACACTATAATTTAGCCATGGCTTTTTTATTCAAAATAAAAATTAAACCACACGTGTCATTAATCTTAGAAAACCAGCTTTTGGTTATGCCTTCACAGTAACTACTGTTCATAAGGCTGTTTATTCTGTAGAGTACTAAACTACAATAGTGGTATAGTGGATTATGCATTATTTTTATAAAATACATTCCTCCTTACCCTTCAGTAACAGCTCCTCCTGTCAACAGAGCTGTTATGACGTGTCATGTGAACATATCTCTCAAATTGCCTACATTTCAAAAGGTTAGCAATCAAGTTAGTCCCAAAGTCATCTCTATTCCACACACATTTTGTGTCCCCTCCATTTTATTGTTGAAAATTATTTACATCAGATATAAAGACTCATCAGACAGAGAAAGATTCACCCTAAAGGAATGCATCTCCCACAATCTCTGAGTTTCTGCAGGAATAAATGTTTGCATCCCTCATTTTTGGCTCTTTGTCACACATTAAATCCCACATTTGGACTTTGGCTTTGCCACTGACTATTTATGGAACCTTGACACTATGGTTTATTGACCTCCTAACCTGATAATCTGTCCTGGTTCCAAATTATTTGATGCCAAGGGAAAGTATACAAGATAAAAGCAAAGAAATTAGTATAAGCATATTAACACTAAAGGCTTGTCTATACAGGGAAAAATCCCAGAGTACCTAGAGCAGAATAGATAGTGCTCACTAGCTACGCCTACACTGTGGAAGTGTATTACACTAAAGTGCACAAAGGCAGTCTTAGGCCTTGTTTACACTACAGAATTAAGTCAACTTAAGTTACATCAATTAACATAAGCTTCTTTAATTACATCAATTGTGCACGTCCAGACAATGCTCCTCGTGTCGGCAGAGTGTGTTCACTGTCGGTGCTCTTGCATCAACAGAGAGAGCATTGCATCATGGGTAGCTATCCCATTGTGCAACTCGCCATTCTCTGCCACTGGGAGATCTGGAATGGAGGGCAGTGCATCATGGGGATGTGCTTACCATCCCATGATGCAGTTCTTTCTATCCCAATATTCCATGGGCTTCTGACTTCGTTTCATGCTGTTTTTTAACAGCCTCTGTAAATTGTAAGCCCACCATCTCCGATGGAAAGCATTGATCCTGTACTGCTGACCAGTCTGGTGAGGAACATTATGAACATTATGGCTGGTCCAGAAATATTTTATGAGCTGGGAAACAGAAAATGAATCTGTGGTGTGCAATGGAAAGAAACAACTCAAGATTGCTTCTGGTATTCGCAAAGCAGCTGCATAGAGTGGACCATCAATACTGGGCTCGAGAAACAAGCACTGAGTGGTGCAATCACATCATGATTCACGTATGGGATGACGAGCAGTGGCTGCTGAATTTTTGGATGCACAAAGCCACTTTCTTGAAACTATGTGTGGAGCTCACCGCTGCCGTGCGGCATAAGGACACCAGAGTGAGAGCTGCCCGTGCAGTGGAAAAGCGAGTGGCAATTGCTGTATGGCAAATCCAGACTACTACTGGTCAATCGTGAGTCAGTCTGGAGTTGGAAAGTCTGCCGTGAGGGTTGCGGTGAGGCAAGTATGCAAGGCCATTAATTGCCTCCTGCTATGAAAGACTGTGACTCTGGGTAATGAGCAGAAAATAATTGATGGCTTTGCAGCAGTGGGATTCCCTAACTGCAGTGGGGCAATAGATGGCATGCATATCCTAATTTTGGCCCCAGACCATCTTGCAACAGAGTACATCAACTGAAAGGGCTATTTCTCCAAGGTCTTGGAGGCACTAATGGATCACCAGGCCTGTTTCACTGACATCATTGAGGGCTGGTCAGGGAAAGTTCATAATGTATGCATCTTTAGGAACACAGGACTGTTTAGAAAGCTGCACACTGGGACTTTCTTTCCAGACCAGAAGATTCCACTGGGTGATGTGCAAATGCCCATAGTGATCCTGGGAGATCCCACCTACCACTTGCTCCCGAATGATTGTTGGATTTTAAAAGGTCACTGGCACTGCCTTTTTGGCAGGTTAGACCTCAATGAGGAAAATATTCCGAAGGTCAAAGCAGCCTGCTTTGCTCTGCATAACATTTGTGAAGCGAAGGGGGGGGAGTTTTCCCAGGGTGGAGCGCTGAGTTTGAGCAGCCAGATACCAGGGCAATTAGAGGGGCTCAGCGGTGGCTATTAGAATCAGGCAGGATCTGAAGGAGCATTTTGACTATGAGGACCAGTAATGTGTCTTTATGTGATGCATTCAGTCAGGCAATGTTTATTTGCTCCCTTAAATGACCCCTGTAATGCTTGCTCCCTGAGCTTTAATTGTAGTGTGCAAATGTTCCTGCCTTTCGCCACTGTGTTTGAATTTTAACAGCAACTACCATGAGCATGATACAAATAAAGACTCATTTTGTTTCAAATTCTAGACTTTAATTAAAAGATAAAATATATTTTTTGTTGTTGTTGCCAACAGGGGACATGGCAATGAGGAGCAGTCTCTCGGTTCATGCTCTCATACCTGTGTGTAACTCCAGCTTTCATCATGAAACCAGTCTCTAGGGGTGGATTGCAAGGGGTGTTGCGATGGAATGTGAACATGCAAGGAATCTGTTGGGGGTGTTTGTGGAGGGCATGGAATGGTGTTCTGTATTGGTTGCAGGGGGAGTCATGCATACATGCGCTCAGATTGTAGCACTATGAGGGACTTGAGCATCTCTGCCTGTCCCTCCAGTAGCTTTATCATCCACTCCTGTCCATCTATCATCCTCTTCTGCCCATGTCTCCTTTCAAGGCTATCCAGCCTGAGTTTTTCATTAATTGTCTCCCTCCATGCTCTTCTTTGGTTATGTGCTGCATCTGTTGACTGCAGCACTTCTCTAAACATATCCTCCTTACTCCTCCTGGTTCACCTCCTTGTCTGACAGAGGCACTCCGCCAGTGTGTAGGGGTTGTCCTCAAGGGCACATCTGCAAAAGCCAAGGAAACAATGAACAGAGACAATACTGGGAGTGTACTCAAAGCCATGAATCACAAAAGTCACATACACCTTTTTCTCACTGTCCCTTTGCTAACACACAGCTAAGTGAGAGTCCAAATATGGTGAGTTGGGCAGGGTGGGGGATGGGAAGAGGGAATGGGCAAGAAGGAATGAAGGGTCTAGGTAGTTTCCAAAGAGGGTCACTACATGCAGAAGTGCTGACTTCCCCAGTTCCCCACTCCACCTCTCCAGTTCCCCAGTTCCCCACTCCACCTCTTCCCCCAAGTCCTCACCCTCACCCCACCTCTTCCCGCCCCTGCCCCAACCCTGCATCCCACCCCATCAGGGAGGAGCTGATCGGCAGGACCCACTGGCGGGCAGAAGGGCTGGGGGGAGAGGGGGAAGAGCTGATCCGTCGAGTTGCCAGTGGGTGCTGAGCACCCACTATTTCTTTTCTGTGGGTGCTCCAGCCCCACAGCACTCATGGAGTCAGCTCCTATGACTACATGTGCCTAGGGAGAGTATTCTGAATATTGCACACTTTTCTACAGACTGGGGTAATTGAACCCGAGATCTCACTCCTGAGGGTAATCCAGGATGCAAGGGTGCATCTCCTGCATGTGTGTAGCTTCATACTGGGTCCAGTTGCTGCTTGCCTGTGTGCTACTTTGGTCTCTGCAGAAATAATTGCCAGTTGGCACAGTAAAGTTTCCTACAGCGGGGGAAGCAAGGCAGCTGTACAAAGGAACCTTCGGCAAAGAATTGCAGAGTACCTACACAAAAGTTTCCTAGAGATCTCTATGCAACCTGGTGTACAGTAACAAACTTTTCCACCAGGCTCCCACTGCGTAGCTGCATAGACTCTGTTGGCAATTTCTATCCCTTATCCCTCCCCTACCATATGACTGTGCAGTATCAAACCAAAGTGCATGCTTACCAGAGATTGCCTTTCCTGCTTCATGAGCACCAGAACCATAGTGCTGGGGCTAGCTAGACCCCTCCAGAGTCAAAAATAGGTCCTGGTTTGGCACACCACCGGCCAACCCTGTCACATGTCCCACATCCTCCTCCAACTCCACTTCCTCATCCACCACTTTGTCCTCATGGTTGACTGAACTGGCAGTTACCTCTAGTCCTCCTGAAATATCCACAGGGTTCTTGGCAGTGGCGGTGGGGTCACCACTGAGGATGGTGTGCAGCTCCTCATAGAAGTGGCATGTTTGCAGCTCTGCACCAAAGTGATGGTTGCCCTCCCTTGCCTTCTGGTATGCCTGCCTCAGCTCCTTGGCCTTAGCACAGCACTGCTGTGTGTCCCTTTTGTGCTCCTGCATGCCATGAGCAATCTGCCCATGGATATCAAAGCTCCTACAGCTTGAGAAACTCTTTGGTTGCACAACCTTCCGTCTCCGCAGAGCCAACAGCTCCAGTGTACTCCATGTGGGAGTGTGTCTGTTGCAGAAAGCCAGGATGATCAGCTGGGAAGATGCTGTGAGAACAGTCCATGTCAAGAAAACAGGAAGAGATATTTCAAAAATTCCTGGGCTTTTAAACAGGAGAGGGACATATGCCTGTGTACCTGAAGCGCAGCGGAGTTCAAACTTCTGACCAGAGCAGTTATGATGTGCATTGTGGGACACCTCCTGGAGGCCAGTTAGGGTGACATAAGCAAGGGCACTGTCTACTCTGACACTGCATCATTCTAACTATGTCGCAGAAAGCTCTATGCCGCTTGTCAAGGTGGTTTTATTTTGTCAGGGAATTTATTTATTTTTTTCATATTTATTAATTTATTTATATCAGGGAATTTAAATCGGCTGGAGGAGCATTTTTGTGTATACAAGAGCTGACTTTTGTCGACAAAACTGTGTAGTGTTGACAAGGCCTTAGTGTGGCATCAGAGTGTCCACACACAGCTTTGGGTGGGGTGGCTGATATGCTTTAAATTCACACCCGAGCTTTTTTTACACTAATTTCCCTGTGCAGACAAGCCTTAAGTTTCCCCTTTTTTTATTTGCTGGAGTTGGAATGTATAACATTTTGTCCAAATTGAACTGTTCGGCTAGAGTCACTAGTAAACTCTGGTTGTGTTGTGCTCCTCAGTGACCCAAAGTATCTAAAAATACAGTTTAACTCACCAGTTCATTTGTGTTTATGGGTGCTTTGCATCAACAATGCAGTGCAAGCAGCCCAAGAGTGCCAGGACTCTGGCCCGCCATCTTTAACTTACTTTCTCTTTGCCTTGCATAGATGGCATATCTGTGGTGGCATTATCACCAGATAACAAGACACTATTACTGCATCTCAATGAAGGTTAAGGTAGCCACATCTCATCATTTTTTATGGAAATAGTGGCTCATAGACCTTCAGCCTCAGGGTATGTCTACACTACGAAATTAGGTCAATTTTATAGAAGTCGATTTTTAGAAACCAATTTTATACAGTTGATTGCGTATGTCCACACTAAGCGCATTAAGTCGACAGAGTGTGTCCTCACTACTGTGGCTAGCATCAACTTACAGAGCGGTGCACTGTCGGTAGCTATCCCACAGTTCCCACAGTCTCCGCTGCCCATTGGAATTCTGGGTTAAGCTCCCAATGCCTGATGGGGCAAAAACATTGTTGCGGATGGTTTTGGGTACATGTCATCAGGCCCCCCACCCCCCACCTTGAAAGCAATGGCAGACAATTGTTTCGGGCCTTTTTTCCTGGGTTACCCGTGCAGACGCCATACCACGGCAAGCATGGAGCCCGCTCAGCTCACCATCACCATACGTCTCCTGGGTGCTGCTGGCAGACACAGTACTGCATTGCTACACAGCAGCAGCTCCTTGCCTTTGCGGCAGATGGTGCAGTAGGACTGATAGCCATCGTATGTCTCCTGGGTACTCCTGGCAGACCTTGGTGAGAAAGACATGGCTATTGTCCTCTTAGAGCACCCAATGGGAGCCAGAGACTCCAGGTCATTTTCTTCTTTAAGTTTCATCTTATGGAGATTCAGTCCTGCCTGGAATATCATGCAAGCTGGAGGCTTCTGTCTCAGGCTGCTCTCCCAGCCAGCAGCACCGCACGGTAGCACCTACCCCAGCCTACCCCTTGCTCCCATGGCTTATGAAGCCTGGACAGTAGTAAGGAGCCATTCAACTATAGGCTGAGCAAGTGCAGAATGGTGATAGAATATGCCTTTGGATGTTTAAAAGCTCGCTGGTGCTGTTTGCTGACTAAGTCAGACCTCAGCGCAACCAACATTCCCATTGTTATTGCTGCTTGCTGTGTGCTCCATAATATCTGTGAGAGTAAGGGGGAGACATTTATGGTGGGGTGGGACGTTGAGGCAAATCGCCTGGCATCCAATTTTGAGCAGCCAGACACCAGAGCAATTAGAAGACCACAACAAGGCATGCTGCGCGTCCGAGAGGCTTTGAAAACCAATTTCATGACTGGCCAGGCTTCAGTGTGACAGTGTTTCTCCTTGATGCAAACCAGCCCATTTTGTTGATTTTAATTCCCTGTAAGCCAACCACCCTCCCCCCTTCAATCACAGCTGGCAAAGGAAATAAAGTCATTACTGTTTTGAAACCATGCATTCTTTCTTTATTAATTAAAAAAAAAGAGATAATGGACAAGGTAGCTCCTGGTGGGGTGGGGGAGGAGGGAAGGACAAGGCCACATTGATTATTGTGGCCACACTAAAGATCAAACTGTTTGAATGCCAGCCTTCTGTTGCTTGGGCCATCCTCTGGAGTGGAGTGGCTGGGTACCTGGAGCCTCCCCCCACCACCATGTTCTTGAGCATCTGGTTGAGGAGGCTGTGGAACATGGGAAGGAGAGTAGGCAGTTATACAGTGGATACAGTGGGGGTCTGTGCTCTTGTTGGCTTTCCTGCAGCTCCAATAGATGCTTTATCATGTCCGTTTGCTCCCCCAACAGACGCTTCATCATGTCCATTTGCTCCCCCATTAGTCTCAACATCGCGTCCTGCTTCTGCTCTTTGTGCTCATTTAATTCTTTCCTGGCCTCTGCCACTGAATGCCTCTATGCATTAAGCTGTGCCCTATCAGTGCAGGAAGACTGCATGAGCTCGGAAAATATGTCATTGCGAGTGCGTTTTTTTCGCCTTCTAATCTGCGATAACCTCAGGGACGGAGACGATAGGGGGAGCAAAGAAACATTCAACGCTCTATGATTCTGGGGGGACTGCATGGTCACCTGTGCTGCTGAGTGCTGCTGAGTTCGCCACGCTGACCAAACAGGAAATTAAATTCAAAAGTTACCAGGGCTTTTCCTGTAGTTACCTTGCTAGTGCATCGGAGTTCAAAGTGCTGTCCAGTGTGGTCACAATGGAGCACTCTGGGACGGCTCCTGGAGGCCAATACCATCGATTTGTATCCACACTACCCCAAATTCAACCCAGCAAGGTCAATTTTAGCACTACTCCCCTCTTCGGGGAGGAGTACAGAAGTAGATTTTAAGAGCCTTTTAGGTCGACAGAACGGGGTTGGTTGTGTGGACGCAGTCATTTTTAAATCAACCTAACATGACTAAATTTGACCTAACCCCGTGGTGTAGACCAGGCCTTACCATCAGTTATTTTTTTCAGCCTGGTCCTGCACTCAGAATCTCACTTGAATGGGATTCCATGCAGGCGCAAGCATCTGCCCCACAATTCTCTGGAGGGATCAGGACCTTTCATTATAGACTTTTCAGGACAGGGAACATGCCTTCTGTGTGTGTTTGTACAGTGCCCGGAACAGATTGTACAGTACCCGTTTGGGAATTTAGAGGGCTACCACAACAAAAATAATCAACAGTATATTAACTTCCCTTTTGCACATGTGAATCAGCTATTTATGCAAATGGAAAAAAGAGAGGCAAACGAATTATAATCTTGGGTTTTCCCACTGAATTTGAATTGTTTGCCTCCTATTTACCAGCCACAGACAATAATTGCTCTCTATATCAGATGTCACACAGACAACAGAGCTGTGAATGACTTTAACAATCAAGATTTTCCCCTTTGTCTGGTTTTCTGAACCAAGTTTCTTTGTGTTGGGCTGGGATCTCAGCCATGATCAGTGTAATTCCATTGCAAAAGTCTAACGAGCTCATATTACTTCTTCCATAAAGGGAGTGATCTGCCACGTGTTAGCCAGCATTACAGCCAAATCCAGTGCCCACATCTCCCAAGGTCCACTGCAAGAAGTATGTCCTTTTTAACTAAAAGAGTGTATAATTTAAAGAGCATCTTGTTATGACCCACTTTTGTTTTTAATATGATCAGATACAAGAAAATGGAATTAGTAGTCAGATTTGGATTAAAAACCCCACAATTTTGCATTCCATCTGTTCTCCTTGACAACAATTCCCTACACTGGTGTGAAGAAGATTTCAAGATTGAAGTAGCCAATATCATAATCCATTCTGGGCTATTAGGTGAATATATTGAACATTTAAGTATTTTCTTATTAGAGATTGCAAGAAGATCATGTTCTGATTTGAGAAAACAACAACAAAAGAAGAAAAAGAAAACACAGCACATCATACTTACATACAGAGTTCTAAGTGAACTTTGACCTGGACCTTGAATTGTATAAATTAACAGATATGAACACTGACATGTTTCTCTAACAGGATATAAAAAATGAAAGCACTTGAGTTAACACCAAACTCCTAGATCACATATAAAGTCTCATTTTTTTAATCTGTTTCTCAGATTGAGTAATAGGCTGTGTGATATATAGTAAGTTCATTAACAACCTTTTTACACTGCTAATAGTGCTAATAGCTAATGACCCATAAAAGCAACACTCAGCTTCTTCAGATGGATTCATTGTAAATTTAGCTTTAATTTGTTTAGACCTGAATGAGAAGCTGCTGCCTTAGTTCTCTACTACAGCTGTTGCAATTAACAGAAGTATCACACTGTGCATACATGGCTGATTGCATGGTATATATATCTACAGAGCCTTTACACTGCATACCTATTCATCACAGAATGTTCTGTCCTTTCATAAGTATAATAATGTCCTGACTCTGCAAAATACTCATTGACTTCAAAGTGCCAGCATTGGCTGTACTATACAGGTTCAGGGACAAATTCTGAAAGAGACCCTAAGCATTTGCACATGTAAAACTGCACCTGTAATTTTAGAGACTGCCTGGGAATATTTGGCCTGCAATGTACTGGTTTCCTCATTTTCAAATTTTGCTTAATTGTAATTTATCATGTCACATCTTCATATGGTTGTTTTATTAGGTTTAACTCCTTATCCACCAGGATATGAAACTTTTGAAATATGCATACTATTCCTTTTCAAAAATATATGTATTCCTAGACCCAATTCTGCCCCTACTGAAGTCAGTAGCAAAACTTAATATTTTAATTCCCACTAAAAATCACCCTTTTAATAAAACACCCATTTTATTCATTATTAGCTAACCTCTTAAAAATGTGACTGAAAACTTTACATGTAAGTAATACAGTAAATTTCTCTCTACTGCATATTGATACTCCACTACTGCAAAGAAATAGCATATGGTACTTGTATAACTCAGATTATAACAGCAATGAAAAAGTAAAAGTTTGTAATATGGAAGATAGGGCCCAACAGACCACCCATATTGATTGGGATACATTGTTTCAGACTGCTTGGAGAACTATGAGGAATGATAGAGAAAAGACCAAAAACCTATTTCACTTTCCCAGATGTCTTGTAAAGTAGGATAAATTATCTATCCCGGAAACCATCTGGTTCGGCTATCCAGTTCAGCTTCCACTGACATCAATAGACATTTTTCCATTGACTTTAATGGGAGTTGGTTGAGCCTCAAGTAAAAAGAGTGCTGACTATATAAACTTGCTAAAAATTCTGCTCATATAAGAACATATAATGATGTAGTTACTGGAAAATTATTATCTTAGCACCAGTTTTTAAATGCCCCAACCAATTTAGGGCCCCATTGTTCTAGATGCTGTACAGATCTAGTAAGAGACAGTCCTTGCCCCAGGGAGTTTATAAGGCTAGTCTGAAACAAATTGCAACAGGCGGGTGAACAAACAAACAGGGGGAGATTTTATATAGTCAAGTTTACATATCAAGGCAAATTCAAGCAAATGTTTTATTACTTTAAAAGCCTATCTTGAAATGCTATTTGTGTTGATTTTGTTATCAACAAGCCTAGAAAACGGCTGGTGTCATGATGAACTGCTACTTTCAATAAAGTACCATTTCAAAACTAAACAAAATAAACGCTAGTTTCCTGCTTACTCCAAAATATTTAAGAAGTTTCAACAATTCAGCCAAATGAAGTAATGCAAATTAATATTTGGTCATGTGTTTCCCTTTTTAAACAAATAACAATATACAGATTCCTCGTAGTCAATTGTCTCCTTCCTGCGCAGTTATTTTTTCTAACCAGAGGGTCCAGAGCATTTTTGTTTACCCAACAGCACTAGCTTCCAGACACAGGACTCCTGCTTCAACATTGTCTGCAGCAGCTATAGTTGCCCAGACAAGCAGCCTTGGCTCTAAAAATACCCTCCAGGTTCTTTCTGAGATTTTAAGACCTTCAGGACAGAGATCATGCCTACTTCTATGGGCTTGTCTTCACATACAGCATTGCAGCACTTCAGTGAAGACACTACTACACTGATGGGCAAGATCTTCTCCCGTCGGTGTAGTTAATCCAGCGCCTCGAGAGAAGCTCCCCATTGACATAGCACTGGGGTGGGGAGGTTTAGGTTGGTATGATTATGTTGCTCAGGGGTGTAGATTTTTCACACCCCATGAGCGACGCAGTTATACCAGTATAGGTCTGTAGCGTAGGCCTGGCCTAAGTTTATACAGGGCCTAAAACAACATCACTTTGTGTTAGTAAATAATATTATCCCAACTTTACAGAAGGGGAAATTGAGGCACAGAAAGGCAAGGTGATTTGCGGCCTACTTATCCCATCTGGAGCATGGCATGCATTGGACGAAAAAGGGTTGCCAGTTACACATAAGCCTCTGAAGTGAGTATAAAACATGAGAAAACTGCTACTGTCTGTTTCTGGAGAAATGATGCCATTTTAGAAACTCTGTAGACAAAGTGGGTATGATCAGAGCTTAGTGCCTTACCCAGCATCATCCTCTGTAAGAGCAGTATTAACTTGCTCCTTTGCCAGCATAAATTAGAGCTGCTCTGTGGCCACTCTACTTTACATCAAGAGTCAGTCTGACCCACAGCTATCTCCAAGTTTGAAGTAGACGTAGACCCTCCAAGGCACAAGAATTTGGCATTGCTGAGAATTCAGCCCACAGTCTTCATGGAGCGTCAGCTCTGAATGGCTGGAAGCTCTGTTATGAATATGATTCTGTTTACGGTACTGTGTTACTGAATATGTGTTACTGAATATTTTTGGATCATATGTGTCCATACACTGCATTTCTGACATGTGAGCCAAACATCATTCCAGGACTGACAGGACTGCCCAGAGAGCAAATGGGATCAGAGGGTGGAGGTTAGACGTCCCTGGTTTGGCATAACTTTTGTAACGCCAAAAGATGATGGTGCCGCAGAAAAGAAAGCCTTAATCCACATATAAGAACAGAAGAACAGCCATACTGGGGCAGACCAAAGGTCCATCCAGCCCAGGATCCTGTCTTCCGACAGTGGCCAATGCCAGAGAGAATGAACAGAACAGGCAATCACCAAGTGCAGGGCCACTCCTAGCTATTTTGGTGCCCTATGCAGCCCCCTCCCCGGGGGCAGGGGGGCCCAGGCCTCCATGGGGGAGAGCAGGGGGGCTGGCCCCAGACCTCCGTGGGGGACTGGGGCTGGCCACTTCCTGCGGAAAGTGGAGTGACCCGGCCCCAGCCTGCTCCGCTCCCCTGGCTGCTAGCCACGCCTCCGGTGAGTGCTGGGGGGCAGTTCCCCTCTCCCCCCAAGCCTGGGAGCCAGGGGAGTGGAGCAGGCTGGGGCCGGGTCACTCGACTTCCCGCAGGAAGTGGCCAGCCCCCATCCCCCATGGAGGCCTGGGGCCAGCCCCCCCCGCTCTCCCCGGTGGAGGCTTGGGGCCAGCTCCCCAACCCCTCCCTGTGGAGGCCTGGGGCCCTACACAGACCACCCACACCCCGCTGCGGAGGCCTGGTGCCCCAGGCTACTCTGCTCCCCTGGCTCCCCAGGCTTGGGGGGAACTGCCCCGCAGCACTTGCTGGCGGCGTGGCTGGGAGCCAGGGGAGCGGAGCAGGCTGGGGCCAGGTCGTTCTACTTACCATGCGGTGACTGCAGGGTCAGGCCTGGTGGCAGTCTTCAGGGGAGTGGGGGCAGGGCTGGGAAAGCGCTGGAGCAGGTGCTGGAGCACCACACAGCTGTGCAGGGCACCAGGAAATTTGGTGCCCCAAAGTTCCTGGTGCCCTACGCAGCTGCGTGCTTTGCATATGGGTAAGGACGGCCCTGACCAAGAGATCCATCCTCTGCCGCCCACTCCCAGTCCGAGGCAAACAGAGGCTAGGGACACCATCCCTGCCCATCTTGGCTAATAGCCATTGATCGACCTATCCTCCGTGAATTTATCTGGTTCTTTTTTGAACCCTATTATAGTCTTGGCCTTCACAACACAATAACCAGTATCGTTATTAGTCTTTTCAGATCTATAGTTTGCCCTATTATCATCTAGGTTTCCTTCTTCGACTCTGCTGAAGCCATAAAGCCAATGATGTCTGCCAAGAAGCAACTTCAAAACAGGAGGCTATATAAAATCATCAGTACCAGTTCTCCATCATTGCCACACATTTGCCAACATTAGCCTCAGTAACTAGCAATGGTTAGCATATTTATTCAAGAGCAAATAAAAAAAAATTGGCCAACTTCTTCTCGCTACATCCCTAACAATACCATTTGCTCTAATAGGGCTGCATGGATGTGAATAAAGAAACTAGTTCTAAATTTTGTATTGGCTGATTTCATAATTCAGTGAACAGATTCAAATAATTTCTATATTTTATTTTATTCTGTGTATATTATATTATTTTTGATAAACTTTAACAAACAATTTAAAAAAACACAAGATATGTGCCCAGATTACTACCTACATGCTATGTAATTTCTTTACGGGGTCTTTTTAAAAAGCCAAAATATGCCTCCCACTAAATTGATAAGTATAGGGGAAAACTAACAAGGGGGGCTGGCTTGCTTGCTTTCTCTGGTTAAACCTAGGGGAAAGTAATTGCTACCTATGGTGTTATACAACCTAAATAAATAGTTTGTATTCTAGGAGTCCATCTTGTTTAAATTATTATTATTTTAAAAGAAATATTAATGACTGCTTGAGATTACTTCTTTCAAGTCCCCGGAGGGATTCTATGGGTATGACTACACTGGCATGCATACTGGAGTACTAGGCCATGTACATGCTTGCACAAGTTCCCAATATCTGCACTGAGTGTCCACTTATGGTATGCTGGACATGGGTATAATGCTAGCTAAAAGTCTATACCCACGTCCACATTGGCATTGTTGTTAGCACTACCATTTCAGAGGCAGCATCCCAGGGCTCTGTGCATCAGAGAGAGACACTCTAGGAATCACATTGCTGTGTGTTGTTGGTACTGTCCCCTGCCTTCACATACCTGTTGCTGATGGCAATTCCTACTTGCTGCTCTCCCCACCAAATTGAATGGAAGCCATGGTGTAAGTGAATGATGATCTGATTCCGCCCCTTCTCCTTACTGCAGAACAGCTAGTTATGTGGTGGAGCAGGTGCTAGATGAGCTGCAGGATGGACTTTGGGGAGAGCTTTCTGATATGCTGAAGATGGCGGACCTTGAGGGGGGATAACAATTCATTCAGTTCCCATGGTATAGATATGGTAACTGCTGGTATCGTCATGGGTGGACTGTTGCTTCTGGCACAGGAGAACCAACACATCATTTTGGAAACTTGGGATGACGAGCAGAGACTTCAGAACTTCCCAATGAGGAAACAGACCTTCATGGAACTTTGTGAGGCACTTTTAGGAAACCACCAGAGAGAGACCACTCAATTCCATAAACATGAAGAAGAGGGTGGCTGTTGCCCTGTGGAAGCTGGAAATACCAAACAGTCATTGGTCCAGAGTAAACCTTTTGGGTTTGGAAAGTCCACTGTTGGGTGCAGGGTTGTGAGGCAATTAACACTGTTATCTACCCACAGGTGGTTGCCATAAGCAAAGTTCTGGAAATAATAAATTTGAGAGGGTGGGTTTTCTGAACTGTGCAGGGGCTATTGATGGTAACCACACCCCAATACTTTGCCCGCCAAAAGGGGAAAGTAGATATATGAACCAAAAATTTTACTATCCACTTGTTCTGCAAGGTATTCAGTGGCAGATACATGACTACCAACAGGAGAAACATTGGAACGTATCATGACACCAGGGTGCTGAGGCGATTGGGATTGTACTTCAAGGGGGAAGAAGGGCATTTATTTCCCACAAATGATATGGTTCTCTACAGTGTGTCTGGTCCAGCTGTTATTTTGAGGGACCCTGCATACCCCCTCTGAATTTGACTCATAAAACTCTTCCCTGACATCAATGACTTTGGAAAAAAGGGAATTCAATTACAAACTCAATAGCTACCCAATGGTTATAGAGTGAGTATGTGATAGGGTGAAATCTTGTTGTTGCTGCCTATACAATGGTCTGGATGCCAATGTGGTTAAGGCCATTCATATAATTATCATCTGCTGCACAGTCCATAATGTTTGTGAGGGTAAAGAGGAGTGCTTCAGTCCAGAATGGGCACAGGATGAGTCTTGTTTACCAAATTTGTACAGGCATTTGGATCCCACCCACGTACACTCTGGTCTTGATTCACAGTGGGCAAAATCAGGGATGCCATATGTGTACACCTCTTGGAACAGAAGGGAGGCATAGGGTGATCTCTGTTTATGCTGAGGGACATCTTCACATCCTGGGCAGTTGCTAGAAAAAAACACTTGCATGGCTAAATAGCTTCCTGAGGATTTTGTTCCCCTGTAGGTGATAGCACTAGCCATTCATTCCTGTGACTATTCACCCACTGCAAACAATTATAACAGGGTGTTTCCACTGGGTTAACACTTTAAGGGTTGGGTTTATGCTATGGAGGGTGATGTCCTAGTTGTAATGAGGTCATTACGCAATGCTTTTTTCTGTAATGTTCACACTTGTTTACAAACCTCTGTTATCAGGAGCACATGATTGCTCTTAACAAGCTCATCAACATTTGGTTTGGTGGGAAAGAGGTTCACCCATTCTTTTTTTCACTGTTCATTGGTAGTGGTGCTAACTGCAGCTGTTCTGGAGCAGTAACCCCAAAGTTGAAACTGGTCAAGATTTTGGAAGTCCAGGGAAAGGAGGGTCAGTTTAATCACTGAATAGTGGCAGGTGCCTGTATAAACAACGAGGAGTCCAGTGGCACCTTAGAGACTAACAGATATATTTATAAGCTTTCGTGGGTAAAAAAAAAACACTTCTTCAGATGCATAGAGTGAAAATTATAGATACAAGCATAAATATACTGGCACACGAAGAGAAGAGAGTTACCTGACAAATGGAGAACTAGCAATGATGACAGGGCCAATTCAATCAGGGTGGCTGTGGTCCACTCCCAATAATTGATGAAGAGGTGTCAGTACCAAGGGAGGAAAATTGATTCTATAGTGAGCCAGCCACGCCCAGTCCCTATTCAAGCCCAAATTAATGGTGTTAAGTTTGCAAATGAATTGTAGCTCTCCAGTTTCTCTTTGAAGTCTGTTTTTGAAGTATTTTTGTGGCAAGATGGCTACTTTTAAATCTGTTATTGAATGTTCAGGGAGATTGAAGTGTTCTGCTACTGTTACCATTCCTGATGTCTTATTTGTGTCAGTTTATTCTTTTACATAGAGACTGTCCAGTTTGACCAATGTACATGGCAGAGGGGCATTGCTAGCATATGATGGCATAGATCACATTGGTAGATGTGCAGGTGAATGAGCCCCTGATGGTGTGGCTGATGTGGTTGGGTCCAATGATGGTTTCACAAGAGTAGACATGGGGACAGAGTAGGCAACAGGGTTTGTTGCAGGGATTGGTTCCTGGGTTAGTATTTCTGTGGTGTGGTGTGGAGTTGCTGGTGAGTAGTTGCTTCAGGTTGGGGGGGGGGGCTGTCTGTAAGTGAAGACTGGCCTGCTTCCCAAGGTGCCTGTATTGTTACTTTAATTGTGTTTTGTTGTTCTGTATATGAACCAAACCATAAAGACATTTATCTTTCCATATTCTGTGTTGTGAGTTCTACTGCTTTTAAAATGACCAGTGCTTTCTGTAAGCACACAACAATGCT
Source organism: Eretmochelys imbricata (assembly GCF_965152235.1). Lineage (NCBI taxonomy): Eukaryota > Metazoa > Chordata > Testudines > Cheloniidae > Eretmochelys > Eretmochelys imbricata. The sequence continues at coordinate 317,050,285 of NC_135572.1, forward strand.
TCCCCATCCCTCCCCTGTCTCCTTGGGACTTCTGATATTTCCTATCCTGGGGGTGGGCATTGTGGGTGTGGGATGGATAGAAAAGTGTTTGCAGTATCATGGCACCAGACAGTTCTATCCATTCAATTTCAGGTGCTGCGAGTCATAGGGCCCAATCCCGAACTTGAAAACAACTTATGTTCTTCCTAGTCAGGAAGAAAGGTCCACACACAAGTCAAGGAGACTGTAACATTTATTAAAACTAGTACATTGAACATATTTTGGGGAACAATTATTTTTAAAAGGGAATGTGAACAAACAAAACATAACAGGACTGCGTCTGTGAATGACGGCCAAACGTTAATGTCTCTGAACCTGTCTCATTGCCATTCCCTCCCCCTGACAAGGGGGAACAATTGTGGAAAATTGTTCTGGGGAACAACTGGGAATGTCTCCTGTGCAGGGTTGGGGAGTAAGCACTTGGTGGGGTTCAGGGACTACAACAGGCTCATTGTTCCTCTCCTGGGTGCACAGAGAGGTCCCCTTGTGAGGGATTTCAGATGCCAGTTGAGGGTGTAGTCCCAACAGTCCTGCAGGCTCCTCTCAATTGCTCCAAGGGTTGGGTTCTCCACCTCAGCTGCACCTTGGGAAGCAGCTGGAGGAAATAGTGGAAGTTCATGGACAGGTGCAGTGGCCATAACAGCAGGCAGACCACAAACTCATTCAGTCACCAGTTCGATGGGCTTCTCCATTAGGGTATGCCCCCATTCCCTGTGGGCATGCCCTGCTTCTTTAAGGTATGTGTCCTGTGCCATGAACCAGTTCATCATTGTCTCTTCCTGCTAAAGAGACCAATCGTCCCATACCCTGAAGAACTCAAACTGCTCCTGGTTCCTCCGGTCCATGTCTAAGAACAAGTCCTCCAGAGTCATTCTCCATCTTTCTCTGCTATCTTTGGAGTGATTCTCCCATTCTCCTGGTGGAATGGTTTCCCTCTCAGGAGATGAAGGTCCTGCAACTTCAAAGACAAGAATAGCCTTATATATATTTTTTGACTTTGGAAGAAGCTGAGAAATCCCCACACATAACTGCTGTGGAAAGCCAAATTTTGATACTTTTCAGCATTCCAGGTTTGCGACTGTTAGAATATCATTGGTTCTCAGACAACTTTTGCATCCCACGAGGAAGAAGCAAGGGCTATTGTTTTTTTAAAAAATTAAATTTTCTTAAAGTCTCAAGGTTTGGTAGTGGTGGGATATAGCAGTTCCTTCCAGGAGCTAGGTTACCAGTTTGCAATTTCTTCTTTAAAGACTAACCAACACTTGGAGAACAGAGCAGTTTTCAAGGAGCGAGAATGGAAGAGAGAGGTGGCTTTCCAGTCCTGTGGAGAAAATCCAGCAATCTATGCCAGAGAGCTGTTTCTCCTAATGGTCACCCCTCTACATAATGCTGAATGGAGGGATTTGGTCAGCTATGAAGGTTTGCACTGCTGTTGAACCTCAAGACCCAGCTAGAGTTTCTGCTACACCACAAATTTGCTGAAATATGCTTATAGGACTGGGAGGCAATTCAACTGGAAATTGACTATGTTCTCACCTATCATACAATGTTTCCACGCAAAGGAAGATGAGAACCATGGAAACCATGGAAAATTCTGTCTCTGCGCCTGACTAACATTGGTGAAATGGACAGAGAAAGAAAAAGACGCACCACAACTTGGAATCTATGAGTCTATCTACGAATGTCCTGATGTTCTGCTCTTCATCTTTATTCCATCAGACCCAGCTGCTCTCAGAATGTCAGACTCAATTTGGATAAGATGGAGATGATGCTGATTGCCAGGGAGGAGCATTCTGATGAACCAGCAGAGATAACTGTTCCTTCAGCCTCAGACATCTGTCCACCCACTGTCAAAGTTGTTCACAATCTAAAATGTCTGCTAATATTATTGCTGCCAAGGGGCTCCAGTAACAGTTTTAAGTGTTGGGTGGCTAAGAAATAATGTACCTTCCTCTCACATGCAGATTTCACTAGGATCATAGCCCCTTTCATCACTAAGCTAGACAACACACTTTACCTGAGACTAACCTTGCAGGCCAAGAAGCTTCAGGTAATGCCAAACAGGCTGGTCACATTCTGAGCAGGGCAGACTGGCAAAAGCACATTACACCTAATCTTTGTCTTCACAGATATGAAGGTCTGCTTATTATCTCACCCATAAAATCTTAAATGGGGACAAGATGCTTGTAGTGTTTATGCCACAGTAGATCCAGTGCGATATTCCCTGCCCATGCTTGGTTGACCTCACCTAGTTTACCTCATCATAAAACTTAAGTGCCTGGTCTCCACTATGCCTGATCAGCTAGATAGCTAATGTGCATTAGCTATCTCATGGTAAAACATACCTCTTTAGTCAGTGAAGATATAGCCCTTAGCTCTGCATTGGCTGTAGGCTTTTTGCAGGGGAAAGGCAAACTGCAGCCTACCATTTATAAATCTCTAGATGGCTTATGGCCCAGACACCTCATAGACAGCCTCACCTACTCTAACCCACCTCAAAAGTTCTATTAATCCAGAAGGAATAAATTTAGTGTCACAAAGCAAGAGGCAGGCAGGGCGGAATACTCCTGATGTCAAGACCTTACCAGTGAAATTTGTTCCCACCAGAAATACATGTAAGCCTGAACCTGGTCACATTCAGGAAGTACTGTAAGATACATCACTTTGTCCAAGCTTTTCGCTGACTGCCAGTTTCAGTATTCTAGCACCCAGCCTTTTGGCAAGGTTTCCCTCTCTCTGACCGCGTAATGCTGTGATGTTACAGGCTATGCCTACACACTGCACACTAAACCCAGATCTTGGTGTTTCCAATCCTGTGCTTGAGCATCCACACTGCATTGGAAACCCAGGCCTCACAAGCATGCTGGTGTGTCCATACTATACTACACAAAACTTCAGCTTCTGAGAGCATATATCATCATATCCCAGGATTCCTACCACCCTTGCCAGCTGGTGCTCCTCTAGAGCTTGGTTCCTTGTGGGAGAACTTGTCTGTCCATCACAGAGGAGCTGTCCAGAAGTGTTTTGGGTGGTTTTAGCCTGCCAACACACCCAGCCAAGCCATTTTCGGTCCACATGCTCCCTGCAACTGGAGCCATCAACATGGATTCCCAACTATCAAAACTTCTAATATAATAAACAAACTCCATGCCAAAATAGTGAAAGGTGCTTGTTCCCAAATGTCATGTCCTGCTATCCCTGAGTGTCCCTGTCCCACTGTTCTCCTTGGCCTTTCTGGCGTGTTTTGCAGGTGTAGGCTTGGAGTCGCTGAATGCACAGGGTACATTTGTCCATTCCATGTGCCTGTGACATATCATTGCCTGTGACACTGTCCAGGCACCACCTGAATTGTCCAAAGGGTGCATAGTCTGCAGGACTTGATAGCATGGAGGAGACTCAGGGCATGGCACTGGAGCAAGCACTGCAGGTGTTTTCGGAGCCTGCAGTCTGGTGGCCATAAGCACAAGTAGTTGCTCATACAGCTCCTTCTGTTGCACGCTGTCTTCCTCCCTCAACCTGCAGTCATGCTCCATGAATCTGTCCATCAATGTCTTCTCATACTGTGCAGCCTCTGTCTCTCTTTCCACTCTTCTTTCATTGTTATTCTTTTGATACTCCATTTGATCCTTCTGAACCTCTGTCTGCTGATTTGCTTTATTTAGGATCTCTCCCATCAGCTCATCTTGGACTCAACTTCTCTTTGCGTAGAGTAAGTGGGTCCGCATCCCCAGTATTTTCCCTGCAGAGGTGAAAGGCCTTGGAGGGGAAAAGAAAGAACACATTATTGTCTGACCATGATAAAAAAGAATTACATTGTCCACCCTAACAAAGGGGTTGCTTTAATTCAATTTAATTCACACAAAATCCAGTGTCCACTTCAGACATCCTTTGGAGCAGCACTGAAGCCATCACACATCATGGTAAGCTACCCATACAAATTCAACTGAAATGATTTTTATATTCCCTTCATTCTTTTTTCAGTGGAAGAGGAGACCTATGAGTAATTTAGTCACAAGCTATGTTTTTTCAATCCTTTCAGGCTGGGCAAGCTCGGGAGAACATTGACATTCTGATAGTCCCAGAGTGCAAACCTGAACTTCTGTTCCAGGCCAGCAGAGGATGGCCATCAATGTGCGTTAAGGAGACATTTAGGGATCTAGCGACCCACCAGCACATCTCTGAATGTAGGGGGCTTGTCAGTTACAGAGGCAGCTCTAATAACTATTCCCTGCCCTTCAACGTAACTGACCATCTTGAATTCCTGTTCCATGAGAAGTACACTTTCATAACCAGCCAGCAATGGGTGGAAATTCATGGGAAAAACCAAAGATGCTGGTTTAGCATAGAGACATAGTACAGCCTGTTTACAAGCACCCAACATCCATGCACAGACCCGACTGACTCTTAGCACACACAGACTGCCACCTGCAACTGTAATCTGGACTCATTTATTAAAGCCATGTGTGGACCAAATACACACTCTGGCTTTGTTTGGACTAATAACAGCCAGATTTTTTGGAGACTCAGTTCACAGGTAGCCTGGAATAGTGCAAATATGGCTGTGTTGTAATACATGGGAGGGGTACATGAGGCTATGAATTGTGGAGCCTCGACCCATACTTACAACAATCAGTGAGTAACTGGTAAAAATGTCAGAATAACTGCATGTTTAACCACTTCCCTCTTTTCACTGTGTCCATTTTAAATCCCACATGGGGCTGTGGGGGAAGGGAGAAGGCGTGGGGGGAATGATGTGGATTCTGCACTGAAAAGAAGTACACTAAAACTTCAGCTTGTATTAACAATTTAGTAGGGCCATAAGCCAGAAATCCATCTCATCCATTAATAACAACAAACATAGCCGCTAAAACTTACTGGCTCTGTCACTTGCTCGGATGCCAGTTCTGCTGCTGGCTGCTCCCCAGGGCTCTCCCTAAACTGCGTCTCTGAGTATGGCCACAGGATGTGCTGAAGTTGCTTCGGCAGCATAGCCCTTTGGTTATCAGTACCAGGGTCACTTCTCGTCCATCTTCTGGTGGCTGGTTGGTCTCTGGAGCTGCCTGGGATTGGAAAATTATCCCTGCTCTGTAGATGCCATGCATCAGCTCAGTGCTCACCAGGCCCTCTCAGACGTCCAGAGAGGCCCAGGCCACTTCCAGCTTTTGAAGCCCCTAGCCATAATAAAAATAAAAAATGATGATACATGAAAACAAAATTAGGCACCAAAAAAGAGCGAGACGTAATTTGAATATTTTTTTATTTAACAGATGCTTTTCTAGCCTTTTTCTGTGCAAAAAAATTATGTCTTTTACCAAATCACATCTCTTATTTGCCAAAAAATAAACAAGTGTCTAAATCTGAGGCCCCAGCCAAATGGCCCTCCTGACACACACCCCCTACCCCCCTTTTGATTGGCCCTGGTGCGCACTACAGCTCCTAGTACCTGGTGGAATTCCTCATAAAAGAGACAAGAAGATGGGGAGTTCCCAGAGGTTCCATTAGCATCCTTGACTTTGCAGTAGTCTGTCTTCAGCTGCTTGATTTGCTGTCTGTATTGTTCTGCTATTCGATAGATTCCCAGTGCCATCAGCTGCTCGGTTATAGCTTTGTAGGCATGATCATTTCTTGTGCTCTTGCTGAAGTCAAACATCTTCCTCGCCTCACAACAGTGGTTTTCCAGAATCAGGCTGTGTTCCTCTGGCCAGCTAGCAGGGCACCTGATGCAGGATTTCTCCTTAGTGCTGGCCATAGCTAATACACATGTGGATTGACTGTGTTTCCAGTTGAGCAGTCCATGAGGAAATAAAGAGTTAAATGCTGAGCAGGGTGCATTCGAACCAGGAGCTTCCTTTTGTTTTCTGGGAAGTGAGTGGGAGGTATTTGGATGGAAATGCCAGGAAGCATAGCCCCAAGGGATTTGGGGATAGAGTTGGCAGACTCTACAGACCTGAGTCTAGTGACTTGGACTGGAGCTGCATCCATACTGCAAAATGCCTGGGCTTTGACCCACATCACAGCAGACTTGGGTTCTGACCCACCCAAGGTCAAAGCAGTTCCTGCAGGCTCAAGTCCAGAGGAGGTTCCTGGTCTGAGTCAGGCTGATTTCTGTGTGGACAGAAGAGGGGCTTGGGTTTAAACCTAAGTCAGAGCCCAGCTTTAATGTGCTGTGTAGATGTACCCGCAGAGGCTATGGTGCGTTCTGCCTCTTATTCTTGGGAAGTGTTTTTGCAGGTAATCTAAGCCAAGGAGGCCCACGAAATAAATGTATTGAATGAATAATAATAATAAATTATATGAAGTCACACCTTACAGACTCCAGTCTCTGCACACAATGGAGCTGATCTTTGGACAACAGAGCTACTGTGTCATCCTGTATTCCTCCGAGACGCCTGCAATATTCCAACTATGCTGGTCCATAAATACAGACACTGGTTTCTCCTCTCCCGCCAGCTGGAAATGGAGCAGCTTGTCCTAGAACCCACAAACAGAGAGGCAATTCTGCATTTAGTCCTTAGTCGAGCACAGGACCTTGTCCAAGCCGTGAATATAGCTGAACCACTTGGTAATAGCTAACATAATATAATTAAATTTAACATTCTTGTAGAGGGAAAAATGCCAAAGAAACCCATCACTGTAGCATTTAATGTCAAAAAGCGGAATGACACAAAAATGAGGACGCTAGTTAAACAGAAATTAAAAGGAACATGCCTGCAAAGGTTAAATGCCTGCAAACTGTATGGAGACTATTTTAAAACATCATAATAGAGGCTCAAACTAAATGTATACCTCCTTCCTCCCCCATTAAAAAAAATCCAGTAAGAGAACCAAAAATAAATGCCACCATGGCTGAACAACAGAGTAAAAGAGGTGATTAGAGGCAAAAAGGCACTGTTTAGATATTGGAAGTCAGATCCTAATGAGGAAAATAGAAAGGAGCATAAACTCTGGCAAGGCAAGTAGAAAAGTATAATAAGGCAGGCCAAGAAAAAATTTGAAGAGCAACTAGCTAAAGACACAAAAACTAACAGCAATTATTTTTAAGCACAACAAAAGCAGAAATCCTGCCAAAAAGTCAGTGGGGACACTGGACAATCAAGGTCTGAAGGAGCACTCCAGGAAGACAAGGCCATTGCAGTGACTCTATATGAATTCTTTGCATCCGTCTTCACTGTAGAGCATGGGTTTTCAAACTTTTTAGGCTGCGTACCCCTTCCCAGATTGAAGTGTCAGTAAAGGAGGTTTTGGAACAAATTGAAAAATGTAAGTGTAATAAGTCACCAGGATTAGATAGTATTCACTCAAAAGTTATGAAGTAACTCAAATATGAAATTGCAGAACTACTAACTGTGGTATATAAACTAAAGGCTTAAATCAGCCTTTGTACCAGAAGACTGGAGGCTAGCTAACGTAATGCCTATTTTCAGGCATTCAGAAAAAACTCCAGAGGCGATCCTGGCAATTAAAAGGCAGTGAACCTAACTTCAGTACCAGGCAAATTGGTTGAAACTATAGTAAAGAACAGAATTATCAGACACACAGATGAATACAATATGTCGGGGAAGAGTCAACATGGCTTTTTGAAAGAGAAATAATGCCTATTAGAATTCTTTAGGCATCTGTAGGGAGGTCGATGACTCACCGGCACAGTACCTCCTGCTGGTCATCCAGGGAATTAGGTAAACTCCAGCTTCGGAGCGCCCTCTACTGGCCAGTGTCTCACCTGCCTTAGGCCCCCAGGTCCCTTCCAGACGCCAGTGCCCTTTACCTCAGAGTTCTGCCCCCAGCAGTACCCCCACACTTTGGGTTTCCCCTCCCAGGGAAACTGCCAACCCTCTAAACCCACCTTGCCTCAGTGGCTACCTCCAGTCATTATCTAGCTCCCACTCACTGGGGCAGACTGCAGTCTGTAATGGCCACTAATCATTGGCAATGGGGTAGGACCAGCTGCCTCTTCCTATCCCGAGCTGCCCCTCTGCAGCCCCAGTACCTACGTAGGCCTTCACCAAGGCCTGCAGCCTGGGGTTTTACCAGGCAGGAGCTGCCCAGTTCCCTTGCCCTATTCCCCAGCACTGCTCCTGTTCAGGTACCTTCCTTGTAGGCAGCTAGCCCTTCTCCCTCCAGTTTTCACAATGGAGAGAACTAAATAGTGCGGGGGAGGGAAGTCCAAAGATTCATATGCGGACCAGTGCTGTTCAACATATTCATAAGTGATCTGGAAAAGGGAGTGAACAGTGAAGTGGAAAAATTTGCCGATGATACAAAATTACTCAAGATAGTTAAGACCAAAGCTAACTGCAAAGCATTACAAAGGGATCTGGTTAAACTGGGTGACTGGGCAACAAAACGGCAGATGAAATTCCGTGTTGATATGTGGACAGTAATGAACATTGGAAGAAACAATCCCAGCTATATATACAAAATGATGGGGATCTAAATTACCTGTTATCCCTCAAGAATGAGATCTTAGCATCATTGTGGATAGTTCTCTGAAAACATCCACTCAGTGTGCAGTGGCAGTCAAAACAGCTAGAAGAACGTTAGGAACCATTAGGAAAGGGAGATAAATAAAACAAAAAGACGTCATAGTGGCACTATATAAATCCCTGGTATGGCTACACCCTGAATACTGTGTGCAGCTCTGGTCGTCACAGCTCGGAAAAAAGCTATATTAAAATTGGAAAAGAGAAGGACAACAAAAATGATTAAGGGTATGGAACAGCTTCCATGTGAAGAGAAATTAAAAAAGACTGTGATGGTTTAGTTTCGGACAGAGGTGACTATGGGAGGGGATGGCAGAAGGCTTTAAAATCCTGAATGGTCTGGATAAAGTGACTACAGAAGTTTTATTTACCTCGTCATAGAATTCGAGAACTAGGGGACACCCAAGGCAATTAATAAGCAGCAGGTTTTAAACGAACAAAAGGAAGTACTTCACGCAATGCACAGTAAACCTGTGGTACTTGTTGCCAAGGGATGTTATTAAGGCCAAAAGACTAACCCAGGTCAAAAAGAAATTACATAAATTCATGGAGGATAGGTCCATAAATGGCTATTAGCCAACTATTAGCCAGGCTGTTAGCCTGATTAGTCAGGGACATAATCTCATGCTCTGGGTATCCCTAAACCTCCAACTGCCAGAAGCTGTGACTGGATGACAGAGGATGGATCACTTGAAAACCCACTGTAACTGTTCATTCAAGTACATAAAAGGTTGGTACAAGGAGGAGGGACAAGGACTGTTCTTCTTAACCTCTTAGGCTAGGACAAGAAGTCATGGGCTTAAATTGCAGTAAGGAAGGTTAAGATTGAACATGAGGAAAAACTTCCTGTCAGGGTGGTTAAGCACTGGAATAAAATTGCCTAGGGAGGTTGTGGAATCTCCATCATTGGAGATTTTTAAGTACATGTTAGACAAACACCTGTCAGGGATGGTCTAGATAATACTTAGTCCTGCCATGAGTGCATGGGACTGGATTAGATGACCTCTCGACATCCCTTCCAGCCCTATGATTCTATGATTCCCTCAGAAGCAGTCACTGTCAGAAGACAGGATGCTGGGCTAGATGGCCCATTGGTATGATCCAGTATGTCCATTCTTATGTGATTTGGGCAAATTAAGGCCAAAAACTAGAAAAAGGTTTCTAACCCTCAGCGGAGTGAGGGTCTAGAGAAGGTTTCCAATAGTCACAAAGAGGGAACACACTAACTAGTTGTAAGATGTAGCTTGATACATTTATTAATAGGATTATACAATAAGGTTGCCTGCCCTAGCATGGCACTGGATGTGATGACCCAGGAGGTCCTTTTCAGTATCATATTCCTAAACCATTTAGTATCTCTGTGCCTCAGTTCCCAATCTGCAAAATGGGAATAATAGCACTTCCCTACCTCACAAGAGTGTTGTGAGGATAAATACATTAAAGATGTGCAGCACTGGGATACTACAATAATGGAGGGATTATGAGTATCATAGATTGACAAACAACTGGATAGATAGAGGGGTGGATCAGCTCTTCTACAGTCTGGGCTTTGGCTGCCTTAAAGCTTTTGGGCAAGATGTAGTCTCCCTCGTTCATGCAGATAACTCACTTGCTTCTGTACCATAAAGTTTGCTTTTTCACACAGGAATCAGGGAGGAATGGTAACAAATTAGGAATTAGTGGAGGAACTGTAGGAAAACTTCAGTTTCTGAGCTGCTTGCCTTGCTGGCAGTGAATTTTAGTGAATTCAACTGCTTCGTTTTAATTCCTGGGCATTAATTTGGTTGTGCTTTTCAGTAATGTCCAGGGTGCCTAGAGCATATCGATAGGCATATGGATGAAATCCTGGCCCTATTGAAGTCACGGGGCCAGGAGTTCACCACATAACTACAGAATTGGAGTTATACAAATACAACTCTGATAGCAAACCAAAGGGGGTATCTGAATAGACGTTGCTCCTCCGGAAACTGTATCAGCATTTTTCAGCTGATAAGGGAACTTTTCAGCTCCTTCTGAAGAAAGCCTCGTTATGAGACTCCGATCCAGGGTGTTGATATCTTTCCTAGTGATCAATTTTTGGTGCAATTTTGGGTATTCAACAGATAAAGCCTGCCTGAGAGCCGGCTTGGCGAAAGGGGGCTGGACCCTTCTCTTTGCAGAACGAGCAGAGCGTTAGTAGTGGGTGCAGTAGTCCCAATACTGCAAGGTGGCCCTTGGGGAGGGAGGAGAGCGATTTCCTTTTCAGTAGTGTTATCCCAGTAACTATTGGCTTCCCTTCTCCCCTTTCCCCACATCACAGGTGGTGAGAACAGATTTACAGTGCAGGCATCATTTAAATTCATCCCTCAGGTGATAACAGATTCTCCGCAGATTTGCATTCGCATCACATCATTGTAATACTGTTCTGTCACCCCAGTGTGCCAGTGATAGGCCAGGAAACCGTACTGGAGACTTTGATGGATGCAGTGTTGTTGTAGATGTGTTGGTCCCAGGATATTAGAGAGACAGTGTAGGTGAGGTAATTTCTTGTATTGGACCAACTTCTGTTGGGGAGAGAGACAAGCTTTGGAGCTCTTCTGCAGGAAATCTTTCCCAGAACTGGAGAAGAACTCTGTTGAAACTCCAAAGCTCATTTCTCTTCCCAACAGAAGTTGGTCCAATAAAACATGTTACCTCACCCACTAGTCTCTCTAAAGACTGGTGAAGTCCAGTCAATGGACATTTTAAAAGTTTACTACCAACATCATTGGTATCATGTGATAATATAGGCCGGGGAACCAAACACGCTAAATCTTTCATTTCAATCTAGTTCAGTCAAGCAGGGGCTTCATTACTAGGTTGCTGGACCGCCTAGGCCTAGGTAACCCAGACGTGCACAGGGGTTAAGAACATAAGAACGGCCATACTGGATCAGGCCAAAGGTCCATCAAGCCCAGTATCCTGTCCTCTGACAGTAGCCAATGGCGGGTGCCCCAAAGAGAATGAACAGACAGGTTATCATCAAATGATCCATGCCCTGTCACCCAATCCCAGCTTCTGGCAAACAGAGGCTAGGGACACCATTCCTGCCCATCCTGGCTAATAACCATTGATGGACCTATCTTCCATGAATCTATCTAGCTCCCTTTTGAACCCTGTTATAGTATTGGCCTTCACAACACCCTCTGGAAAGGAGTTCCAGAGGTTGACAGTGCCCTGCGTGAAAAAATACTTTCTTGTGTTTGTTTTAAACCTGCTACCTATTAATCTCATTTGGTGGCCCCTTGTTCTTGTATTATGAGAAGGAGTAAATAACACTTCCTTATTTACTTCCTCTATACCACTCATGATTTTATAGACCTCTATCATATCCCCCCCTTAGTCTCCTCTTTTCCAAGATGAAAAGTCCTAGCCTTATTAATCTCTCCTCATAGGGAAGCCGTTCTATACCCCTAAGAATGTGATGAGTGATGGGTGTCCCCACCCTCACACATCTCAGCTGCAGTTTGTCCCTGCTGAACTCTAAATGATTCGCAGGAGGGACCTGATGACTCCTGGAAATGTCCTGAGAGGTGGTTACTGCACATGCACATGGGCTGTCAGGCACTTGGCTACTTCCAAACAGCTTGTTGAGGCTCAACTCCTCCATAGTTTCCTTTTGAACGAAAGGGGATTGGGTTGTGGTTGTTTGGCGTTTGCTTGTTCTGCTTTGGACCGTGGTATTTAACTACCCTCTGGTAACTCAGAGGCCAGGTCTACACTAAAATGTTGGCACCACCCAGGTATGTTGCTCAGGGGTGTGTAGACAGTGCTAGGTCCAGGGAAGAATTCTTGGGGACCTAGCTACCTCCTCTGGGGAGCTGGATTTACTACAGGGATGGGAGAACCTTACCCAGAGCGTCCACACTGAAGCGCCACTGTAGCGCAGCTGAAACTGGGCGGGGGGGGGGGCTTCCCATTTTGCCACTCTGGTCATTTATAGCACACACAAATCTTACAACAGGTCAGATTCAAGACCGATAGGACTACAAATGCCTCGGAGATGAACCCTCCCCCCATCTCCACCCTCACATCAAAGTCACCTGGAAGGGCGCCATGGTTTTTGCCCCTCTTCCTAGTCCTTAGTCCTGAGTGTTTAGGGGGCAGTTTGGAAATCTAGGTGAAGAGTGGGCAACGGCCAGTGCTCCTGTGGGTGAAACCCAGCCACACTAGTCGGTGTTTAACATCGGCCTTTGCTCGGATTTCCCCAGCCAGCTCTGCTCCGTCAGTTCAGCCCTGCTGCCGATTGAAACTCTCCTTTCCCCAGGCTCCTACACAGGCGAAGAACTGTGCCCGACTGCGGATCGCGGACTGACTGCGACCTTAGCAGGCTCCCTGCGCCTCGGCCGTGTTTCGTTTCTTCCTTTTTTTTCTATTGAGGTCTCCAGAGGAGAGGACTTTATCAGAAGGGCACCAGGCGCGCCTCACACGGACGATGAAGAACAACAGGTGTGAAAGCTGAACCTTGCTACTCGCGGCTGCCAGCTGATCTCTCCCTTCACTCCCCGCACGCAGCGGGGCCGGCTCCGATCCGGCTCCCATGGGCGCCAAACTTCCGTCGGTTTCCACGGCAGAAGCATCGGGCGTTTTGCCTGAAACTGCTTTGATATACAAGAGAGGCGCGGTGACCCCGCAGGAGAGGCGGCGAGAGGGCAGTAGAGGGCAGCCAGGCTGCACAGTGCCGCCCCAGAGCCAACGCCGCGGAGAACCCCGGAGCTGCCTGGCCCCTTCTACTTTGAACCCCTTCTACTTTGCCGATCCGCCACTCGGGCCCGCCTCCTTCCTTCCGTCTGCGGGGAGACACTGGTCAGCGGAAGACTGAGTGGCCCCTGAAGCGCACCCGCAAAGACAGGGAATCCCGACCGAGGGAGCTGAACCCAAACCCTCCCCGCCCGCCCGCCCGCCCGCCGACAGGCTCCAGTCCTGACTCCCGTTTCTCTCCTGCGCAGTAGGCGGCTCTTGGTTAGAAGGGGAATTGGGATACACCCCAAATACTCTCCCCGCCCGCCCCTAATATTCTCTGAATTCTTGGGTCAGACTTTCTAATCCAGTTCGTACAGAGACCTGAGCAAACGTGCCTTCCATACAAATTGCACTTTGGGGCAATACTCTGGTGTCTGCCTCTTTCCCGGTCGCCTTATCTTTGCTATGATTTAACAAATGTTCGGGCAAACTAAATCCACCTGTAGTTTTTGTTTCCGTCTCTTTTTGGTCTGACCTACAAAACCACCAGCACTCTGACCCGATTAAACAGTCTCCCTTCTCTCCATTTCCGCCAGCCCACCATACCATTGGTATACTGGGTAAAAAGAAAGTGGTGGAGGGGGATCTAACTGCTCCATCGCCAGTGTATTAGTTAGTGTTCTCATACCCATTTCATTCAAGGCGCCATCCAATGTTCAGGCATCTCACCATAGGATCTGAGTTTGGGGAGAAAATGGAAAGCGATTCTGCAAGCAACCTTAGCTGCCCTTTCAGATGCGTTGTTTTGCACCTCAACCGGTTTGTTTATTCTACAAATAAAATCTTCTCTTAAAGCCCCAATGGCTAACCTCAGGTATGTGAAAGGGAGACTACTTCCACGTTTACAGCACTTTCCAACACATATTTAGACAAACGAAGTCTGTTTAAAGTTTATGCCCATTCTACAGATTCGTATCAAACAGCCCATTCCCCAGCGCACCACGACAAAGGGACCGCTCATGGTTTACAAAACGACAAACTGCTGTTTCACCTGACCTGACCTCCTAGGCCTGTCCCTACAACCAGCTCGACTCGCTTCCGCTGCAGACCCCTTCTACAGAGCCGGGATCCGGACGCCAGTCCAGATCCTGGAAACACAGGGAAGAGCTGGGTGTGATCGTGTGATCCGTTTGAGAACTTCGCAGCCAGGACCTGGAGATCTGTGTTCATGGGCCAGAAGCATTGTATCCTCTAAGCTCGGAAAAGAAACCTGAATTGTCCAAATATTTGCTCAGAACACAACGTACCACGCAGCTGGGAGACACGTACCTCCAGGGGTCTGCCGGGACGCGAAGGTCGTGACTGAGCAGCTGTAACGTCCCAAGAGCTGATCATTTGGCGGGGATCTGTTTAGTTCGCACGCTCCCTGAAATTCCTCCCTGGTGTCTGCGGCCACACAGTCGTAGCCCTTGCGCCGTCTGTCCGTGCCCAGGCAATGCTCGCTAGTCTCCCGCCTTGTCTCCCGGAGAGCATCGGAACCCCTTAGGCTCTGCTCCTCTCGATCGGCTTTCCGCCCGGTCGGTACATTGTCTTCCCACGCGCGGCCGTGGGTGTCAGACACCGTCCTGCCGAGGTGCAGTGCGCAGCAGACGGTGTAACCTCAGCTCGGTGTAAACCCATTCGGTGTAACTTCAGCTCGGCCCCCTTCGGGTGGGCGTGGGGGGAGGGGGGACGGAAGGGGACCGTTCCAAGCCCTTCCTTTCTGAAGTACAACACGACCCGAAATTCAGATGCGGACAACGGCTCTGAAACGCGTCAAGCGGAGGGCGAAGAAGCGGCTAAGGGCACATGAGGCTGGTTCACAGCTGGCGCCTCTCCTCGGCTTCGCCCGCATCCATTTTGCTGCCCACTGCCCTCGCCCTCTGGAAAAGATGTTCCCGGCGAGTTTGTCTATTTCATGCCAAACAAGGCGTCCCAGAGGCGAGCCCCGAACTCCCCCCGCTCTGGGAGAGGGTTACGTGGGGCAGCCGGGCCGCGGCCGGCCTGGCTCTGAGCACCGCGTGCGGCTCCCATCTCTTTTGGGGAGGAGGCGAATAAATAATAGTAGCAAAAGAAGCCCCTTAAAGATGCTGCTTTTACTAATGGCTGAGGATAGCACCTCAGCCATTAGTAAAAGGGGGGAGGTTAATTTTGTTTTGGCACAGGAGAGATCTAAAATAATTACATAAAATAAGATCTCCTTCCTGGGCTCATCCATTCTTCCACCCCGCTTTCTTTCTAGGCAACGACCGGTAGGAGCGTGCTTAGTTTTTAAGGCTGGATTGGCAGCTTCTACTGAGCAGCTAATAGTATAACAACCCGGCTTTGATAAATCCGAGCTAATTACCCCCTCTTAATTAAAGTCTTTAGCAGTTGTTTCAGTGTTTTGGCAAGAAAACAGGAGAGGTTTGCAGTTAGAAAACACCAGCGCCTAAGCTCACAGCAGAGCTGCTGATTAACACTTGGAGCATTTCAAGGACCTGGCATCAGCCACAGTTTTGATTTCCATCCATCTTCCCTTCTTGATTAAACATAAATACATACACACAGCCCCTCTATGTTGGTATTACCTATCATCCGCCCGCCCCCAGCCTTTCCTTATCAATACATTAGGAAGCGGTATGGTGGGATCACAGCTCTTTAATAGGATCATTGGTCTGGTAGCTGAATAATGTAAATAGCTAATGCGCCCTTGATGATTCAATCATCACGCTCCAAGTATTTATTTCCACCAGGTCAACGAATTCATTTTCCACGTGCAAGAATCAAACTGAAATTCAAATCCGTACATAGTGAACCAGCTCTGGCCATAAAGATACGATATTCAGGGGAGGGGGTGAAGGAGGGGAGCTATCGAGAAGGGACAACCAGCGGGCATCGAAGACAGGGCAGAACCAATACATACATATATACACACACACACATCGAAATAATTAATTGGTGCAGCATTCCCGGCTCGGATAATACAGATCCCAATAAATACAGCAGAAATTGGCTTGGCTTTTTTTTTTAAACCATCTCTAACCCTGAGATGTTAAAAAAGCGAGTCTTGAAAGAAAGAAAACAAAACAAAACAACCCAACAACAACAAAAAGAAGGAAACGACCAGTCCATCAATGTTAGTGGCCAAGTAGAGCGTAATACACAAAACCGCTTAACAGGTGCATGCAAAGAAGCAGGCGGATGGTTGCAACGCGGGGCTCTGGGTTGCTTTCCTCGCCAGTAGGACCGGCGGAGCTCCGGGCTTGCAGTTCCCTCACGGATGGTGCGGCTGTTGCAGCAGCGGGCCCGGCGGCTGTAGCTCCTGGTCAGGCCCCGGCTCGGCAGGGGCTCGCGGCAGTCCCAGGGCGCTGTCGTGCAGCTTGCGGACGTGCTTCTTGAGATCAAAGTTCCTGCAGAAGCCCTTGCCGCAGGTGGGGCAGGTGAAGGGCTTCTTGTCGTTGTGGGTGTGCATGTGGAAGGTCAGGTTGTACACCTGATGGAAAGCCTTGTTGCAGATATTGCACTTGAACTGCTTCTCGCCGCTGTGGGTCAGTTTGTGGTTTTTGTAATTACCTGGGAACAGACAAGTCAAGGGTCACAGACGCTACACTGGGGAGAGCGCTTTGCCCTATCCCCAAACCCCAGCTCAAGATGAAATTGTCAATTGATCGTTTTTAAACTAAAACACAACTCAAACCACCCACTCACAATATTCCGGTTAGGAAATTGATTGTTAGAACCACACGGTAAAGCGCTGAATAAAACCAGATTTATAAACCACACAGAACAAGTATTGTAAAAAATTCTAAACGATAGCATGAGGATTACTAGAATCCTAGATTAATATTAAACAAAGATTCTCACACTGAGCAAAAAGATGAACAGTAACAAATTGCATTTGGGGTGGGGGAATTCAAGTAGGTTGGAAATTGCATCTTGCAATGTGGAAAAAAAAACCCGAAAGTTCTCTTTTTTCCACTCCTCTGCAAGCTTAAATCGGACACTTCAGATACCGAGTATTCAACATAAAAAGTTGATCTCCAGGTTAAAACTGAGCCAAGGGTTTAAAATAAAATAATAATGAATAAATAATAAAGCAAGCCCTCCTGCAAATTGTTTTGATTGTTTACCTACTGGGGGCGGGATTCTGAGGAGAATAACAAGAAGGGATTTGAGACTTTGTACCTTTTTGATGAAATCCTTTGCCACAAAATTCACAAACAAAAGGTTTGTAGCCGGCATGGATTCGGGTGTGTGTGTTTAAAGTGGAACTCCGGTTAAACGCTTTGCCGCACTGGTTACACTTGTGAGGCTTTTCCTATAAGGAAACAAAACAAAAGCAAATATTGAAGTGCTTGGCAAAGCGCTTTCCAGTGCTTGGCAATCTGTGGCTTTCTAGAGACTTGAGACCGACGCAAAGCCTGTTTAAAAAACGAACGAAAACAAAAACAAACGCCTCCCGACCAAATGACCCCGTTTTAATAGTTTTTTTTTTTTTTTGTCGGATCGGATCAGCAAAACCAGGTGGAAATACGCAGTGCAATAGGCGTGAGAGATATTCACCTGGGTGTGTATGATCTTGTGCCGGCAGAGAGTGCTTGCTTGTCTGAAGCCCTTGCCACAAACTTTGCAAACAAAGGGTCTGGCTCCTGTGTGGACTGGCATGTGGCGAGTTAAATTATAATGTGCATTAAATACCTTGAAAGTTAAATCAGGAAAAAAAAACAATTAGAATCATAAAGCAACTTGGGGGGGGGTAGTTCTAAAACGGGAGCAGACAAATGGATCGAAACTTTATGCGAGCAAAGGAAGTTAGTTACTTGCCTTCCCGCAAACTTCACACGTGAAAACTTTGGGCTTGCTGCTGGGAGAGCTCCGGCTGAACTCCGAGCTCTTGAACGCGATTTTTTCCGATAGGATCTGGGCACTTTCTTTCATGTAGTGCTGGAGCTGAGCCTGCGATAAGTCTTTAAAGGCCACTCCGGAAGGGTACTTTTCCACGGACGGGAGCACCAGTTTGTTTCTCTCCGCCAGGTACGCCTTGGGCTGCGGGTGCAAAGGCGAGCTGAGGAAATAAGAAGCCACCGGGTGGATGTTGACGCTGGACGACGGGTGACAAGGGCCGTCGCCGCGGTTGAAGTAACACAGCGCTCCCATGGCGTGGAAAGAGGAGTGGTTGACCACTCGCGGTCTCACCAGTTTGTACTGCTGCAGGGGCAGGGCGTCGCGGGAGAAATCGCCTTTTAGGCTCAGGGCACAGTTCAGTAGATCGCCGCAGCTGAAGGGGGAGGCAGAGGAGTCCAAGTGAGCCTTCCTGGCTTCCGATCCGGCCACCCCCGCTTTGGGGAGGGGGTCGTACGCCACCGGGACAAAGGGGATCATGCAGGGGATGGAGGAGTTGAGGTGCAACGAGTGTTTGGGGTCTCCTTTGGGCACGGATCCTTGGAGGAAGGGCGGCACCGGAATGGACTTCGGCTCTGGAGTCCTGGCCATGATTCGCTCGATGGAGAAAGCCAGGGGTTTAGAAGTGCTGATCATGGTGCTTCGAGCAGACAGGCTCTCTCTGCCTGGAGAAGTTGCTAAGATTTTGGTCGCCGTGTGGTGGCTACTATTGTCCATGGCTGGCTTGCATTTGTTCGCCTGTCTGAGCCGCTTTGGTAGACGCCTCTTTTTTCCCCCCTCTCTCTCTCTTCCCCACTCTCCCCCTTTTTCTGGTCACTGATCTGCAAGGAGGGAGACCAGCACCGTCGCCGCCACCAGCATCATTAGAGCCTCCGCCGGCGGAACCAGCCTTCCCGGTCCAGTGGACTCATGCCAGCCCATCACAGGTTACTTTGGCGCACCAGTGACTTAAGGACAATCGCTGCTTACTTCTATCAATAGAAAGTGTTGTGTCAATAACGCAGCCAAGATCTCGCCAATCGTTAACTTCCAAGAGGAGAAGGTAAACTAGATAATTGCTCAATTCGCTTCCAACAGTCAACAGGAAAAGTCCCCCCCATACACCCCCCCTCCCAACTCCCCTAGTAAGCGACTACTTTTCATTGGAGACGCAGTCTCCCCCTCCAGGAGAAGGAGGTGTCTCTCTCCCCCCTTCCCCCTCGCACGCCCCCTCCCTCTCTTCTTTATTATTATTCGCAATCTGTTTCGCCAGGCTTTAGAGGCCAAGCTGAACCGACATCAATGTTCTTGTTTGGCTCTAAGTGACAGCAAATAAAATCATTGTCCACGTGCTAAATAAGGAAACGGAGCCCAATTTGCGGGCGAGCGGGCAGCGGCAGGAGAAGCGGCTCTGGGGGAAGCTGATTGTTTCCTTGCCACTTTCCAGCCTAGGCTCTGGCGTGGGGAAGGAGGCGCGTGGGGGGGAGGGGGGGGGTTGGACGCTCTGAGGCCGCTGCCCTTCTGGCAGGCGCTGGTCGGGGGCTGACGCCACGGCTTGGAGGGCTTTGGTCTTTTGGAAAAGACAGCCAACAAACGGGGCTGGACCTTGCCCCAGATCCGATCACTCCAGAATTGAAACGCAAATGGCTAGACAGAAACCACTGGGGCCAAGCCGAGTTGAGACCGAATAACCAAAAGTTGAATCACAGTCTGGAGGAAGGAGGAAGTGCTTGCCCAACCCGATACTTTATACATATGCATACACACACTCTCGGTGTGTTTCAGCGGTGCCTAGAGGCCTTAATCCTGACGGGAGAACCCTGTATGCATAGAGGGAGCCAGGCTCCTTGCTCCGCTTGTTTACAGTCAAAGCACAGGAGCAAGGCAGCGTGGCTGGAGGAGGAGGTTGCCATCGATTTATTTTTATTTTTGTGGCCGATCTATTCATTTTGCAGACATGATAATCTACCGCTAAAGCAAGTGTCAGTTATTCCCGTCTGCCCCGGCCACTGGCGGGCATTATATAACGAGAGAGGCCTGCAGTTCCTGACCAATCTGCCTACAGTCCATCTCGGCCACAGGCAGCGAAGCAACAGGCTGCACGTGCGCCTGGGCAGGGACATTGCCGTGAATGGGGCCCCCACTGCATTGGGCAGGTAGGTCCCCTCCCCCGCCTCCTGGGCTGCTGACGCTTTCTGGGGCCCTTGGAGGGGGGTGGATGTGGCCGAGCAGCCGCCCCTTTTGCACCGCCCGGAGGTGCCTGTTGCATGCTCCCCGTGAGCGGCTCCGTGCCTGGCTGCTCCCAAGGGCCTTTGACACACGTGGGAGGCGAGGAAGAGTCCAGCCCGGGCACAGCCGGCTGGGGGATGTCCCCGATACTGGCTCCCTCCAGTCTCCGCATTTCAGGCTGGCGAAAGGGGGCAGCTAGGGGGCACCAATAGCCAGCCCACAATGCCAGCTCCCCCCACCACAGCAAGCCCTTCTCTGGGCCCACGGAAGCAGGCGCAGAGGGATGGACCAAGGCCCTGGACCTTTTTAAGGGGGAAGACTCCAGCGGGCTCCAATGGAGGCGCCCGAAATGGGGCCAGGCTGGCAGGGAGAGGTCGCCCTACACCCACCTGGGAGTCCGGGCAGGGTAACGCCCTGCTAGAAACCCTACAAAAGCCCGTCCGGATCCAGCCCCGACGGCCTCCCCTGCACTCTGCAGGGGAGAAGAAGCTGGACAAGGGGCTGATTCGCCGCCCGCTCCGGGGCAGAGAAGGGTGGATCCGCCTCTCCCAGTGAAGCAGACATCTGGAGAGCCAGGTACCCAGGGCCCCTCTTCCCTGGCAGCCCGCAGTCGGTGGGGCGGTGAAGTGGGTGGCGATTCCAGCAGGCCTCCTGGGAGGGCGGGCCCTTCTAGGCATGCTGGCAGTGGGAGGTCTCTCTGCCCCGGATGCACGGGTGGCTGAGAGTGGGCTCCCCCAGGACCATGGGGCGGGCAGGGACAGACTGATCCAGGGCTCATAGCTCAGCTTTGCTTCACGCTGGCGAGGCAACATGGGCCCTGGGGTGCGGGATCCCGTCCCTTCCCACGGCACCAGCCTGTGACCCCTGCCCTGGGGCACAGCTGGGCGTGCGACCCCGCGCATGCAAACCTCCCCCAAAACGCGAGATCAGAGCCCCTTTGGCGGGGACAAAAGCCCCAAGGCCTCGGAGTCCCGCGGGGGGAGGCTTGTGAGTGGTGGGCAGCGGTGTGGGGAGATGCCCGGGGCCGCTGAAGTAGTGGCAAGTGGGGGGCTGAGCAAGGGCTGGAGAGGAAGGGCTGGGCCAACAGAAGGGACGAGCTGGGGGCTCGGCGAGCCGGGGTTTGGGCGACACAGACTTGAGGGTGCCCGGCAGAGCTCCACGTTTGTCCTCTTTCCTCTCCCGCTGGGCGCTGCTCCCTCCTGGGCGCAGACAAAGGGCGAGCGGGGGGGTGGCCGCTGGAGAGGTCCCGCGGCAGATGGGGTCGCGGTTAAGACTTTAATTGCTGCCTTTTAAGCGCTGATCAGGTTCCCATAGGCGGGGCCCTCTTCTTACCTGCTGCTTCCTGCCTTGGCACCGAAAGCCCAGGGACTCCTCCAGCGGCGGGGCACGGATTTTAAGGCGCACCAGAGAAACTGCAAACACTGCGTCTGAGTGAGCTTGACAGGGACACAAATAAAATCAGATTAGGGATCCCGAACCTGTGCGGGGGTCACGTGGTCCAATTTGAGAGATCTTCGTTTTCTAGCGTGTAAACCTCCCGGGTCTATTTCGTGCCTATTCTAGCGGAGTTTCCTGCTTCCGAACAATTTACATTAAATTTGGTCTCGACAAATTTCCTCTTAGCTGATAGGAAAGAAAGGAATTATTACGGGGTGGGTTTGGAGGCTTCAAATCCCACCCACTTGGTAGGTTAACAGGTTGCTTTTAACTGGTCTTTTTGGGATTGACTTTTTGACATGCGTTGGAAAGTAACATATATGTAATGTCATTTGAGCAGTGTAAATATCCCAAAGCAGCAATTACAGCCCGTCCATTAGGATAATACTGGCCTTCTTAACGCTGAAGTGGTAAAGAGGGCGCTTTGGAAATCTTGATTATTCATTATTTGTTAATGGATATTTTCCCCTCTGTATCTAGTGTAGCTGAAAACTTGTGTGCAAGCCAACTTAATAAACAGAGGCACGGATCTCTTGGCAGGCTCAGCCTCTGTTTGAGAGAAGGGACTTTTGCGAGTGCAAAAATTGCTGGAAATCTAGTTACGCTCTTAAAGCAGCGTAACGATTTTTTCTGCTCCTGTCCCGGACCTTGCATTTCACTCAGGGTCTCGGTTTTCTAGCGATATTAGACGGGAGGGTCTGTAAACTACGAGCACCTCTCCAACAGAACAGCTGGCGCTGAAGGGAGGTATTCCTGAAATGATTCGCGGTGGTCAGAGTGACAGCTTGCCTGCTTCTATTTTCAAAGGGGGTTTTCGGCTGTCTTCTAACTGGGGTGTTTCACCATTTGTTTGCCTTTCTTTTTTCCAATCTCTGGCCCTTCTCTCCAGAGACGTTCAAGGGGTGAGTGGGTTGTTCTGAAGAGGGAAGTCTGGTCTGTTCTGCCTGGGGAAGTAGCAGACCCCAGGTGACCTCCCCAGAGTTAAAAACCTTCTGAGGAATTAAGGGCAAAAGTTTGAGCGCCGAACAATAATTTCGTATCCGGTCTGGGAAAGGTGCTGTTCTCTTTCCCCCCGTAATCGGTTTTGCATTTCATTCGCTCCTAAACTATGTTCTTGATATTGCTCACTTGCATTATTCTCATGACATATCTCTACGCGCGTTTAAATCCGAGCCACAGGCGAATTCATCTCGTGGGCAAGATTACTCCAATCTGAACCCAAAGGCGATTACAGCAATGTAAAATACCGCCTAAACCTTAATCTTTCATTTCTTCCTTCGTAATAAAACACATAAATTCCATTGCGTTTTTAAGTAAAAAATTAATTGAAAAGCATGAGAATTTCTCCAACCTTCTGCTGCGTGTATTAATCTTCTCCTGGACGTGTTTCACAGTCCCCCTAGGAACAGGCTGCATTTCATCCTCGGATCTGGATAAAGACAACAAGCTTCTTTCACTTGCTGCAGATTAGCTACAGGAGGAGAAGGCGACGGGAATCTAGCGTGTTTTATTCGGGATTATGTTTCTGGGCGATCTAGGAAAGAAGCAAGGAGGTTACAGACAATACTCCTGCCTGCTTCATTGAAGGACTCTGGCGGCTTCCTCTGTGCCCGATTATTATTTTTAGTCGCTTTGATTCGTTTACGGTCACTGCTTTGTTCATATTAGCTAATCAATCAGTCAATCAATCAATCACCAGGATCACATCTTTACAATCCAGCATTGTTAAAGGGGTGATTTGCCCCCCAAACAAAAGCCAGGAAATCCAGAGCAAAAACTGCCACTCCGTCCCCTACACTGCTCTGTTGTACTGCCAGACGGCTCAGAATAGCGCTTTATACTCTACACCGTGCAATTTGACATACCTGGACACAATGGAGTAAATTAGCCCGGCACTGCCATGGCTTTTTCAATAGGGAAATTAGCCCCTGGTTGTTGTTATTGTTGTGATCTATTAGAGTTAATTTTTTTTAAATGAATGTCTCGCTAAAATACAAACGAGAAATGGTTTATGTAAAGGATTTCCCCCAAAAAGAAGAGGGGAACATAGACCTCTGGTTGAGGATCAGAGCCACAGGACCCAGTGTAATTTTACTGGAACAAGTTCAGTTGTAACCGCTCCAGTCAACAACCTTTTGGCAGGACTCTAAGTTGCATTCCTCTTCCGTAGTGAATTGTTGTTCCCTACTGCCCTGATCTGGCGGAGTGAGAAGCTAGCCATTGACATACTTCACGAGCCAGTACAATAATGAATGGAGCTGTTATGATATGATGGTAGCAGCAAAGTCCTTTGGAAATCAGCAGGGTTCATTTCTGAAGTATCCATGCTATGTGCTGAAGGAAGGTCGATGTAGGATTTTTTGGTCGCGTAGGACATTTAGGCATCATTAGCTGCTTAACTCGGTGGTTTATTTTTTCTCCCCAGCAATATATATTAGTCCATGGCAAGGATGATGACATTGTTATTTTAAAATAAACCGTCTTTTTTAGTGAATCCGCCAGCAAAAAACAACGTTCTCTGAACCAAAACCAAACCAATGTGTTTGCTGCTCTATTTTACACCCGTGCAAACTCCACGCAGGCTACGACCCGCCAGGACAACCAAGCAACCGGGTGCAAATTAAAACTTTTCAGGTATAAATCCTTTAATCGCACATAATTATAATGACAAGTGACCCTGGAGCAGCGCTCCCAGCTCCCCGTATTACATGCACCCGGTCTGTTTAAGCATACCAGCGATGAGCATAAACTACAGCAATCGCGTCTAATCTAATCAGTCTGCCTGTGAGGGGGCCCAGCGGTGTCATCAGCTCCAAAGGGCCCTTGGTAAAAGTGGCTGGGAGGGGCCAAAAGGCAGCAACTGGGGCTATGAATGACACTTTCCCGCTTGTTCCTTTCCAGTTCAACAAATGCTGAGCCAAATTCCCGGCACAGGAACGTGTCACGCTCCCTGGATCAGGCAATCCATGTCGTTTATGCGCGCTGAGTAGCGTCGGGAATAATTCTCTTGGCTTCTAGAAGAGGAGGATTTGTGGCACCTTAGAGACTAACCAATTTATTTGAGCATAAGCTTTCGTGAGCTACAGCTCACTAACAGGGCTGCTACTCTGAAACCTCTCTTTGCTTCTGTTTTCTTCTAGCGCACTGGGAGGTGGGACAGGGAGAAAGTTTGGCTAAACGGTGAACTGCGGCAAAGTGCAAGAGTTCTGCTTCCCAAGCTGCCCGCTGGCCAGGTACAGCTAGGAAGTAGGTGCCTTCCTGTTACTCCGCTTCACGGGGTTAAATAGAAACGGTGCTACAAGACCTGTCCCGGGCTGAATCCAATCCCGCAGCAAAATCCTGCTCTCCTGACAAGTCCCGTTGACGTCTCCACGTTGCTTCTCAGCACTATCATATCTCAACAGCACCGAAAAGGGAGGAGGTTGTGTGCCTTGGCCAGAGCCGGCAGCTGACCCATTTAGACAGGGAAAAGTTTGCTAGTCTCTCAATTTGCTGCCCGTTCAGGCTGAATTACAACACTGGTGGTGGAAGAAAGTTGGAAGGCTCATTCTGGGGGAAATTAAGCCAAAAGCCCCAAATCATTTTTTTTTTAATGTCAGTGGAAGTCGGAGGAAAATTGCTAGCCGCAATTTACAATATTGGACATTTGAAATATTCTTTGGTGAGTACAAGGAACCATAAGAGAATTTCCATCTATGTGCAGAAAATAGTCTCAACTTTCTGACTTTGGGAAATAATTCGCTGTTGTTGTTTCCCCCCCTCCCCCATCTGTTTGAGTTGCAATTTTTTATTTGCTTGTTAAACTTTCGATTAAACAAAATTATTATAGACTCGTTTTGGCCAAAAAAATTGGCTCATTGTTCACACATCCGTTTTATCGTGTTTGTTATATACAGGTAGCTGTCAGAAACAACTTTTAGTCAATCTTCGTTACTGTGCTTGTGCTGGCTTTTTGGGCAGAGTGTTATTGATGCGGCTGTGGACTGTCATTACAGAATTTGATTTGATGGAGTGGGATCAAATCCTACCTAGGGCTCTTAGAATGGAAACATTTAAGGATCCTTTTCGGTGGGCCTGATTCAAAGCCTAAAAGACTTTTCCTTGACTGCATAGTCTTTGGATCAGGCCCTATGTCACCAAAACGCCCCAGAGTCTCTTCTTTGTACGTCTTTTCGCTGGACACTTCTAAAACACCTGATGCTAGCTGGCTATCTAACCCGGTGACAGGCCTTTCATGCCTGCTTCCTTTCCCATCGACAAACTCATGGTCAAGCGATTTCAACTATTGCAATAGAAGAGCCAAGGTTTCAACGGGGATTTAATTTCTGGATTCAAGTGGTTTAGTTTTTAAGTGTCTCGGCAAAGACATCCATAAACCATCCGGGAAGAGTCTAAATGACTGCCTTGTACTGAAATAAACTGGGATAACAATCTAATGATCGACTCTTGGGCCATTATGAAGTCCGGTTTCCAAAGAAGTCACGGATTTTCGTGTAAATGAGCGAGGGAACATCACCAATGTCAGGGCAAGAGGAGGGCCAGGTGACAAAGAGGAATCTATTCCTTTCCGGGAGTATTATCTGTACAAGGAGTAATGCACACATGTAGGGTTCTCTCTAATAAGGTTTATAAACACAGGGAGTGGGCTTTTTAGGTCAACCGTCATGCGTGGTGAAACGGGCAACACTATGGGGTTCTAGCCGTTCCAAACGCTGTCCGCTCATCCTCCAAACCAACGAACTAACCCGGTCAGTCCAGTGAGTCCCATTTACAGGTGGGGGAAACTGAGGCAGCAAGGTTAAGGTCCCAGGCCACAAAGGGAGTCGCTGGCAGAGTGAGAGCTCAGTAGCGTCTAACTTGCACTCCGGTGCTCCGATCGCTTCTCTCTCTGGGGCTCATTAAAAGGACACCCCTTCCCTTCAGGGTGCTTCGGATCGGGCCCTGCATGAAGTGTGGTCTCCGTGTACCCGAGGCTGCTGTGTAACCATCTCACTCCAGAGCACCGACAGCGGAGCCGCGTGTCATGCCAGCCTAGCCCTCCCGGCTGTTTCCATCCTGGCCATTTCCCGTCCCTCTAGAATCTACATAATAGAGACACAGCGGCCCAGAGTGACCCCGACGCCCCGCTCTCTCTGCGCGGCTCCTTGCCCACCTTCCTCCCTGGAGCGGTGCCCGGCGTTGGCACGGCCGGCTCCACCTTCCCTTCTTGTTTGAGCTGGCGGTAGCGCCCCAGCTGTAGCTGTGAAAGAAAAGAGCAGCTTCGGCTGCCCACAAGCTCGATCCTTCCCTGCCTTTCCCACCTTGGCTCCTCTCACGTGTGAATGGGAGAGGGGAGGGATTGGAAGCGGCGCAGTGGAGCCGGAGAAAGGGAACAGCCGCTCGGGGCAGGATCACACCGCTTTGATTTGCAAGCGGCTTCGCTTCGTTCGGGGGGGCGCCCCACCCCCGGGTTACACCTTCATAGGCTTAGCCCTGAACTTGCCCATCTGGCTCGCATTCCCTGTCGCCCTGGCTGCGCGGGTCAGGCGGCGGGGACAAGCGGTACCTGGCAAAGAAAAGCCGCCGGGGCCCCGAAGTGGCGGCATCCCCCGCGCTCTCCCGTTCGCCCCGATCCCCGCGGTGTGTGGACGGGCAAACCTGTGATCTGGGCCGCAGCGTGCGCTGGGCTCCTTGGGACTGGACACAGTTAAGCCCGTGACGAAAACCCTCCTGATGCAACGAAGCACGGAACAGGGGGACCTGTGCAGGCTCGCGGACACGGTTATTGTCTCTTTTCTAAGGGCTCCGCGTTATGGTCACCCGCACGTTGTTAAGCTCTTTCCTTTCTCCCACGGCCTGTGAGCTACTTTCCTAACAAGTCTTAAGGTGGCGCAGCCCCGAGGCATGGGGGACGGCCCCACGATTCTAGCTGGGGGGGCAGCATCAGCATCGGTGTGGGAGCAATGGGCCCGGGCCGGGCAACTTTCTTTCAACCTTTCTAAAAAGCGCTCTGAAGGCCTGGGGAGACTGAAGCGTTAGTCTGGGTTGGATGCTCGGGCCCCAGGTCAGCACGGTACTTCAGCACCCCAACTTTTGGCGTCCCTGGGACTTGTTAACATCAGGCACCTGATTGAGTCTCCTCGCTGAATTGGGGGCTCGGGCCGGATCTTCTCTGTTACACATCAAAACACAGCACCTGGCTTCTCTGAGGCTGTTGGGGTCGGAGGCTAAGTTTTAGGAGCCATCAGTAATTTGAGCTAACTAGTCACTTGCTGTGGTGCAATTTCAACTTCCCTGCATCAGTAGCAAGGCTCTGTGGAATTCACTGGTGCAAAAGACCCCGGGTATGAAAAGAATTCTGCTCACTCTCAAGGACGGCCCAGGAAGTCCTCCGTTTCCTCTGCACTGAGTTCATAAAACATTTCTGCGTGTCTGTAATGAACATTTGAAAATGCAGACTAAAATACAGGGTCCCACGCTCTTCCCATTGAGCTCGAAGGAGTTTCATGGAAGCAGCAGCTGACCTATTAGAGGAATCTCCGAATACAAATTCCAACATTTTGCTTCACTTGATAATCCATATCAATGATCAGCTACTAGCAAAAGATCTGGATGACTAAACTATGAAATTACCCTCTCCAAAGTGCTATTAATACACCCAGTGCTAAATATACAGCTCCTGTGACCTTCTGAGGATGTGGTGCTGGGGGCCCGATAACAACTTTCTTACCTTGCAGTTGCCCTTTGCAATCTGACTCTAGTTAATGGTTTTATAACCTTTTCACAGATACAAACCTATTTGGTTGTCTCTGTTCAAAGCGCCGTTTGGTATCATTGGTACAGGTTATCTCTCATATAAAAGTGAGCCCTCTTTTGCCATTAATAAGGCGTTTGGGCTTAAAACTGAAGGAGGGCAGTGTTGGGGCCAAGCAGAACATATGACGAGATCTCTTAGGAAACTCAAACTGTCTTCAACACACTAGGGTTCATCGATTTTAAGGCCAGACCATAGATGATCATCTAGTCTGACCTTCCGCATAAAAAAACCATAGAATTTCACCTGGTGATTCCTCCAGGGGAGGGAATTATTAACCTGTCCTGCATGAAGTGAGCATCCGTGAGTTCAATAAGAACTTGTGATTGAACTAGAGCATCTGATGTAAAGACTCCAAGTGATGGAGAAGTTACCCCATGCGTTGATAAGCTGTTCCAAAGGCCCCTTTCCCTTCAGTTAAGAAAGCCTTTCCAGTTTCAGTGTTTCTAACTTCAGCTTCCAGAGCTGGATCTCATTATTCTTCTGTCAACTAAACAAAAGGAATGCTTTTGATTTTACTCTCTACCCTCTCTCCTTCTCTGAAAAATGCTTCTCACATCCACTGTGAAGAAAGTCACTGTGCCCAAACAATAAAATAGAGGGGCAGGAGGACAGCAGCTTCCCCTGAGCATGCAGACAGATATACCAGAACAACTCAGCACTGGAAGCACTACACGACTTCATCTAGATCACTGGATCCATGCCACCTTCTTGACTTCTACACCTGAGCACGATTAGATAGGCTGCTGAATATCTCACTTCAGCAGTGTAGGGTCAGTTCCATCCCTCCCACACAGGACCCTGCTGGAGGAGAAATACTTGGCAACTTCACAGAGTTTGTCTCTGATAATTTCATTGGGGGAAATAAAGGTTAGCTTTCCCTCTCCTCCTCCCCGCTCCAACTACACACATACATTGGGGCCGATTCAGCCCCAAACTCTACATCCGGTCTCTCCAGTCATCCTTCCCGGTGGTGTCACCTACAGCAGGGTCTCAGGAAGGTGTGGGAGGAGAGGCCTGGCATCTTGAAGGCAGCGGGAAAGGAATGAGGAAGACTTGTTCATGGATCTGCACCTGATCCAATAGAAAGCCTCCCCTTTGCTTCAACCAGCTGTGGCTCAGGGCCTTGAGAAAGTTTCTAAAAGGAGTTTGGCCTTCTGTCTACACTATTCAAGCCGGATTAGCCTGACGGCTTCTTCGGGCATTCCATCGGGATGTAGCATGTCATGGATGAACCTTCGGCTCCCTGTGTACCTTGACCCTGGTCGACACTACAAGTTTAGGTCGAATTTAGCAATATTAGATCGATTTAACCCTGTACCTGTCCACACAACGAAGCCATTTTTGTTGACTTACAGGGCTCTTAAAATTGATTTCTGTACTCCTCCCTGACAAGGGGATTAGCGCTGAAATTGACATCGCCAGGTCAAATTTGGGGTAGTGTGGATGCAATTCAATGGTATTGGCCTTTGGGAGCTATCCCAGAGTGCTCCATTGTGACTGCTCTGGACAGCACTTTCAACTCAGATGCACTAGCTAGGTACACAGGAAAAGCACCTGGAACTTTTGAATTTCATTTCCTGTTTGGCCAGCGTGGCAAGGTCATCAGCAGAGATGACCATGCAGAGCTCATCAGCACAAGTGACCATGCAGTCCTAGAACCACAAAAGTGCTCCAGCATGGACCAAACGGGAGGTACTGGATCTGATCGCTGTATGGGGAGATGAATCCGTGCTATCAGAACTCCATTCCAAAAGACGAAATGCCAAAATAATTTGAAAAAATCTCCAAGGGCACGATGGCCAGAGGCTATAACAGAGATCCGCAGCAGTGTAAGTAAGGAGTAAGGAGTAAGTAAGGAGCTCTGGCAAGCCTACCAAAAAACCAAAGAGGCAAATGGCTGCTCCGGGTCAGAGCCCCAGACATGCAGCTGCTATGATGAGCTGCATGCAATTCTAGCTGGTTCCCCTACCACTACCCCACCCCTGTACGTGGCCTCCTGCAAGGGGGGAGTCTCACACAACAGGGATGAGGATTTTGCGGACGGGGAAGATGATGATGAAGAAACAGTTCTCCCCGACAGCCAGGAACTGTTTATCACCCTGGAGCCAATACCCTCCCAAGGCGGGCTCCCGGACCTTGAAGGCGGTGAAGGCACCTCTGGTGAGTGTACCTTTGTAAATATAATATAGGGTTTAAAAGCAAGTGTGTTTAATAATTAATTTGCCCTGAAGACTTGGGATGCATTCGCAGCCAGTATAGCTACTGGAAAAGCCTGTTAATGTGTCTGGGGATGGAGTGGAAATCCTCCAGGGACATCTCAATGATGCTCTCCTGGAGGTACTCCCAAAGCCTTTGCAAAAGGTTTCTGGAGAGGGCAGCCTTATTCCGTCCTACCATGGTAGGACACTTTACCACGCCAGGCCAGTAGCACGTATTCTGGAATCATTGCATAACAAAGCATGGCAGTGTATGGTCCCGGTGTTTGCTGGCATTCAAGCAACATCCATTCTTTATCTCTCTATGTTATCCTCAGGAGAGTGATATCATTCATGGTCACCTAGTTGAAATAGGGGAATTTTATTAAGGGGACATTCAGAGGTGGCTGTTCCTGCTGGGTTGTTTGCCTGTGGCTGAAAAGAAATCATCCCCGCTGTTAGCCACGTGGTGGGGGGGAGGGGTGAAGTGATCATCCCAGAGAATTGTGGGGGGGGGACCTTGTACCAAAAGCACGTGTGCTTTGTAATGTTAACAGCTTGGTTCACCATGAAAGAGTCTACCCATTGTTCTCTAAAACGTGTCTTTTTAAATACTACTCTCCCTTTTTTCCTCCCGCAGCTGCAAATGTTTCAACACTCCCCCTATCATCTCCGTCCCAGAGGCTAGCGCAGATAAGAAGGTGAAAAACACACACTCGCAATGAAATGTTCTCTGAGCTCATGCAGTCCTCCCGCACTGAAAGAGCTCAGCAGAATGCATGGAAGAAAACAATGGCAGAGTCCAGGAAAGCACAAAATGAACGTGAGGACAGGAGGGACGCACGAGACGGGAGGTGGCAGGAGCAAGATAATAGGTGACGGCAGCGTGATGAGAGAAGGCAGGATGCAATGCTGAGGCTACCGTAGGATCAAACTGATATGCTCCGGCGTACGGTTGAGCGGCAGGAAAGGCAGCAGGAGCACAGACCGCCACTGCAGCCCCTGTGTAACCAACCGCCCTCCTCCCCAAGTTCCATAGCCTCCTCACCCAGATGCCCAAGAATGCAGGGGGGCCCCCTCTCCGGGCACCCAACCACTCCACCCCAGAGGACTGCCCAAGCAACAGAAGATTGCCATTCAATAAGTTTTGAAGTGCAGTGTGTCCTTCCCTCCTCCCCTCCTCCACCACCCCACCCAGTGCTTCCCTCCTGCCCTATCCCTCCTGGACTACCTTGGCAGTTATCCCCCTATTTGTGTGACGAATTAATAAAGAATGCATGAATTTGAAACAACAATGACTTTATTGCCTCCGCAAGCAGTGATCGAATGGGGGAGGTCGGCTGGCTTATGAGGAAGTAGAGTGAACCAAGGGGGCAGGTTTTCATCAAGGAGAAACAAATAGAACTGTCACACTGTAGCCTGGCCAGTCATTAAACTGCTTTTCAAAACTTCTCTGATGTGCAGGGTGCCCAGGTGCTCTTCTAATCGTCCTGGTGTCTGGCTGCGCATAATCGGCCACCAAGTGATTTGCCTCAACCTCCCACCCTGCCATAAACGTCTCCCCCTGTTACTCTCAGTAATAACAATGGGAATATTGGTTTTGCTGAGGTCTAACCGAGTCAGTAAACTGCGCCAGTGCACTTTTAAACATCCAAATGCACATTCTACCACCATTCTGCACTTGCTCAGCCTGTAGTTGAACAGCTCCTGACTACTGCCCAGGGTGCCTGTGTATGGCTTCATGAGCCATGGCACTAAGGGGTAGGTTGGGTCCCCAAGGATAACTATTGGCATTTCAACATTCCCAATGGCTATTTTCTGGTCTGGAAAGTAAGTCTCTTCCTGTAGCTGTTCAAACAGACCAGAGTTCCTGAAGATTCGAGCGTCATGCACCTCTCCCAGCCATCCCATGCTGATGTTGGTGAAACATCCCTTGTGATCCACCAGTGCTTGCAGCACCATTGAAGAGTACCCCTTGTGGTTTATGTACTGGCTGCCAAGGTGGTCTGGTCCTAAGATAGGAATATGCATTCCATCTATTGCCCCACCACAGTTAGGGAATCCTATTGCAGCAAAGCCACTCATTATGACCTGCACATTTCCCAGAGTCACTACCCTTATTATCAGCAGCTCAGTGATTGCGTTGGCTACTTGGATCACAGCAGCCCCCACAGTAGATTTACCCACTCCAAATTGATTCCCGACTGACCGGTAGCTGTCTGGTGTTGCAAGCTTCCAGAGGACTATCACCACTCGCTTGTGAACTGTGAGGGCTGCTCTCATCTTGGTATTCCTGTGCTTCAGGGCAGGGGAAAGCAACTCACAAAGTTCCATGGAAGTGCCCTTACGCATGCGAAAGTTTCGCAGCCACTGGGAATCATCCCAGACCTGCAACACTATGCGGTCCCACCTGCTTGTTTCCCAGGCCCAGAATTGGCATTCCACGGCATGAGCATGCTCCATTGCCACCAGGATGTCCAAACTGCTGGGGCCCATGCTTTGAGAGAAGTCTGTGTCCATGTCCTCATCGCTATCGTCACTGCGCTGCCATCGCCTCCTCGCCTGCTTTTGCAGGTTCTGGTTCTGAACATACTGCAGGATAATGCGCGAGGTGTTTACAATGCTCATAACTGCCATGGTGATCTGAGCGGGTGCCATGGTTGCCGTGGTATAGCCTCTGCAGGAGAGCAGGAGATCAGAGTTGCAGTGGAAGCGGTGGCTGAGACGGATGCCACGAGAATAGATATTTATAGAGAACAACGAGAGGACCCGCGAGGTGGATTCATGAGAACAGGAGAGCAGAGTTGCAGTGGAAGCGGGAGCCCATGACAGCCAACATAGAGAAATTTGCTATTGAGACAAGAGCAGGAGAGCAGAGTTGCAGCGGAAGTGGTGGATGATGACGGTTAGCAGTCCTAGTGCACTGTCTGCTGACAGCAGTATGGCGTCTGCACGGAAAAAAGGCACGAAACGATTGTCTGCCGTTGCTTTCACGGAGGGAGGCGCGACTGACGACATGTACCCAAAACCACCCGTGACAATGTTTTTGCCCCATCAGGCATTGGGAGCTCAACCCAGAATTCCAATGGGCAGCGGAGACTGCGGGAACTGTGGGATAGCTACCCACAGTGCACCGCTCCATGAGTGGACGCTAGCCACGGTAGTGTGGACGCACTCCGCTGACTTAATGCACTTAGTGGGGACACACAAAATCGACTGCATAAAATCGCTTCCTAAAAAAATCAATTTCTATAAATTCGACCTAATTTCATGGTGTAGACATAGGGAAGGCTCTCGTTTTAGGCTGTTATGCTGAGCTGGTTGGTATCCCCTCCCGCCTCATCTCCTCAGATGCTGCAGGCTTCCATGCACCAGCGGGTGGGGGGCCATAGGCGGGGGTCACATCTCTATAGATCTCAAAGCACCAGATCCAGACTCTTTCAATGAATTACTTTAAAAAGTAAGTTCAAGCGTAACAGTGAGGTGGTGCCTTGACGATTCAACAAGAGAGGGAGTCCTATGCAGGTGGGTACACTGTGCCAATAGAATACAGTATGCCACAATTATTAACCCGAGTCCAACAAACACCCAGGGAATTAAAAACGACTGAGTGCAGACGTATTACCAGCGAGGAGAAGCAACCCTATTATTTTCCACTTCATTTACCTTCTGGTGCTGCTTTCCTTTTGAAACCGTGCTTCCCCGGCTTCCGGAAGTATTCATGTGCCCGCTCCTTCCCTCAGTAGGATCCACACAGTTAATCAAGTGCAGTCCTACATTCAGGAAGCAAACAGAGCAGGAGTCCTTCTGGAAAACACGTGTGCTCCTTCGGCTTTTTTTATTAGCAGCACATTAACAACTGGAACCGGTTTAGTGCGCTCTGCTCTCTCGGCAACATCACGACTCTCCGGATAGGAACAGGGCGTCATCTGAACCCAGCCATCGTCTACTTACATTGAAAAACGAATCTATGGGAAACGATGGTTGCATGAATTAATAACATTATTTTCCCTCTGCTCTTCAAGGGAAAGCTAAGTGCCTTTAACTCC
The DNA here is from genome assembly GCF_965152235.1 of Eretmochelys imbricata. Taxonomy (NCBI): domain Eukaryota; kingdom Metazoa; phylum Chordata; order Testudines; family Cheloniidae; genus Eretmochelys; species Eretmochelys imbricata. Next base: position 317,085,113 of record NC_135572.1, read on the forward strand.
AAACCCCAGGATAAGAGACAAAACTCACATCGTGATTTTTCCTCAGATATCATCACTAAAGGAGTCAGCGTTGGTTTCTGAGCTTTTAAACCTTCCTGGTCGACTTGTTGCTACTCAAAAATCCTCCAGAACCGGTTCCTTGATTTCCCTCCTGTCTCCCGTCTTTTCAGGTTTCCAGCCCCTGGAATTTCCTTTGAGCTCAAAGCAGTCACAGGCTCTCTTTGCTTACCAAGCTGAATTTTTATTCCATACCTTTGAGAAAACCTTGCAGTCCTTTGGTAGTTGCAAAATGCAAGAACACCCTGACCAAATCCCCTCATACCAAACCAAAGTTACTGGGTCTAGAAGAAAAGGAGGACTTGTGGCACCTTAGAGACTAACCAATTTATTTGAGCATAAGCTTTCCTGAGCTACAGCTCACTTCACCCGGTGCATACTGTGGAAAATACAAAAGATGTTTTTATACACACAAACCATGAAAAAATGGGTGTTTATCACTACAAAGGGTTTTCTCTCCCCCCACCCCACTCTCCTCCTGGTAATAGCTTATCTCTCCTTACAATGTGTATGATAATCAAGGTGGGCCATTTCCAGCACAAATCCAGGTTTTCTCCCCCCCCTCCCCCCACAAACCCACTCTCCTGTTGGTGCCACAAGTCCTCCTTTTCTTTTTGCGAATACAGACTAACATGGCTGTTACTCTGAAAGGGGTCTAGAAGCCCCACACATTTTGGGACTGCAGTTTCCTTCCTTATGTTCTGGGAATCTCTCGTTCAAACCGGAGAAATGGGACTGCTCTGCCTGTTGTGAACAAGATAGGGGGCTGGATGGTTAGGTTTACACGGAAATTAGGCTCTCCTCAAACCACATGCATATTCTGGCTACGCTGCTTTGAATGGCTCCCAGTGAAACAACCTTTCCTCTTTTGAGTAGGTTTGAAGAGGGTCGACCCTCTTTGTATACTGTTTTGTTGAGTCTGGTGCAGGACTAAATAGCCCCACCGGGCACCGTTAAAAAAAGAAAGACCCACAGACCCGCACTCGTCACTCTGTCCTGCTCATGAATAGCAGCGCAGCCTCAATAGCCAACAAAACGCTGGGGATTTCCCTGAACTCTCCCGCTGCCCTGGCCTTGCAACTCGCCTCTGCTGGGCTGCAAGGTGCGATGCAGGCCCATCAATACACAAGCAGCTCGGCAAACCCCCAGGGCGGCTCTGGAGCTCTCCTCGCGAGCCAAGGGATTCACTAAACGTGCAGTTGTCGAGCCCGGGAAGGCAATTTGCAGCCACGGGGGCAGAACACCAGCGAAAGCCGCTCACTCGCAGCTCCCAGAGACTTTGGCCCCGGCGTATTCAAGTGCACGCACAGCGCTCGTCGTTTGTCCAAGGGATCCAAAAACACCTTGTGGCGCTACAGACTTCCCCACGATAGTCCCCCCCCTCCTCCTCCACCCACGAGGGAGGCCAATTTACTCTGGTCTCTGACCGATTCAGCCGGCCGAGTCTGGATTTGGCCCGTTATTCCCGAGGAAAGTTGAGAGTTTTGGGGGGATTAAACGCTGGCCACCATTGCCAGGGCAGTTGCTGTCTCGTTTGAGAAGGAGACGTTTCCCAGCTCTCTCCCGACACAGCCCGCTGGGCGCCCCTCGTCCCCGGGCATCTCTAGTTTGCCCCGGGAAGGAGCCCGCCATTCGCTGTGAGAGGTTCGTGCCGCGCTTGCCGAGAAGCCAGGAGTCCTGAGGGGCGAGCGCTGCAGCGAGCTCGGCCTTCACCATGCGGCAAAGGAGATGGCTGCACCGTGAGTTTCACAGGGCGCCCGAGCTTTTTGGGCGGGACGGTGACTGGGAGGAGGGAGATGAGACCGAAAGACGGTCTGGGAGGTTACTACGTACGTGGGACTAGCCGATTATAAAATAGAGCTTGACTGGTTGCTGCAAAAGGGACGTTTGTAAAAACGCCACCGATTTAGCGCTTCAGCTCAAAAGAGCGAAGGGTGTCCAAAACCCCACGCAGCCGCGCCTGGCCTGTTTGCTTGGCGGAAACTTGCGCGCCTCGCGGAGCGAAGTGTCCCCCGGGGCGACGGCTGCGAGGGCCGCTCTGTTTCAGAAGGTTTTTTGGGCCTGGGGGGGGGGGGGGCGGCTCCTCAGGGTTTGGCCCGTCCCCCCCAGCGCGGGGCGGGACTGCGGTTAGGAGCTGGCCACGGGCCTGGGCCGCCAATCCCACCCCGTCCCCTTCGGGAGCGGTTCCGAGCAGCCTGGGAGCCACGGGAGCGCCAGCGCTCTCCTCCTGCTTCTCTCTCCAGCCCCGCTCATCTCACCCGGGGGCCGGCGGCTGCCTGTCCCGCTCCCTTCCCTCCCCCTCCGCAGGGCGCTGCTCCGCCGGGCGAAAGGAACGGGATGCAAACAGCAGCAGCTTCAGCGGAGAATTTGGAAAAATTCCCCCCAAAGCCCAGTAAAGCTCCTCCTTCCCTTTGGCAAAGTGCGCGCGCCCAGCAGCGGCTCTCCCCACAGGCAGGGTGGAGGCTTTAATCCTCTGAGGCCGGGGGACCCACTAATGCACTTCGCACGAGCACTTCCTTGCTACAGCAGCAGCAAATGAAATCCCCTTTGCTGACGGGGTCGGGGCCATGACTACTAAAGGCGATTGAGCAGGGACAATCTGGGAAGGCAGACAAGGAGGCACAGGACCTGGAAAACTTTGCCGCTCCTGGCCCCTGTGAAGAGGCAGGATATGGATGGTTTTCAACAGAAAATGATGTTTGATCTTTCCCTCTATTTCATTGAAACAAACTCCTTTTCGGTTTAGGTGCCAGGAGTGCGGCAGGGAGTAATTGTCATTTTCTTTTCTAAGTAGCTGAGCTATGCAGAAGTGTAACCTGCCTGCCCTTGTTCACACTTAAAAACCAATTCTTAAAAACATTCTTAACCGCTCTAAAACTTTTCAATTCATCAGGCCCTTTGCCCTTCCAGAACCCTTGTGAAGTTCCACAACTCTCACTGCAAGGAAACTTCATGTAAGCTGCACTCTTTTTGAATTGTTCTATGAGAAAAAAACACTTCGTTCTGTTAAATTAAGCACAGACATTTAGTGTCAATGGGAACTTCAGTAACTTCTTTCCACTCCTCCTTCTGATATTGCTCTTTCAGAATTCCTCTGGATCCCATCCATACGAAGATTCATACACCTTCTCTGAAAATAAACACTGTGGTATTTTTTTTTAATAGAAACAGCAAATTTTGAGACAACCTTGTCTGATTCTGTCAAACTCACATCAAAGGCATGGGAATATGGGAGTTTGTTTACAGAACACAGCCCTGGGCTCATACAAAGCAGGTTATCAAATACAAGCATTGAGAAATAGCTTATCTGTTTTTACAAGAAAAAACTAGGTGACAGTTTGAATGATTTGAAATACTGAAAACATCTTTTAATTTTAGAATTCTATACAAACTTAGATACAGACACGGTCATGACAAAATGTGTTCTTATTGCCTGCAAAATTTCACATAGAAATAGAAACACTGATGGCAAGCTTACTGACATCCAACCTGATGAGATATCCTTAAACTTGCAAGATGAATGTAGGGAAATAGAAGACACAGTAAGTAAGTAGCGTATGTGCATTTTGTCATCCCTAGAGTCTTCTTATTTATACACCAAACTCAAAGCACTGTGAACCAAGATTTAAGTTTTTAACACACATCACACAATAATGAAAAATTAAGTACAAAACAAGAAAAAATATGTAAAGTGTAATCCTGAAAATACACTGTTTTTTTAACAAGGGCACTGAATTAGTCCAAGAATGATTTCCTGTATAATTGTGTATTATGGAGGCACACATCTTGTTTTCTGCACAGGACATCACTATTTGATGGAGTTACAGGAACAAATGGTAACTCTAACAAAAGGTAAAGAAACGTAATCACAAGGGGAACTCAAACTCCATGCCAACACTCTCACAGTTCTAAGCAAAGCTATACATTGAAATATGCTAAAATCATTGTCCTCAAAAAATTCTTGGCACTTTTGCTCCCAATAATTCTGCTTTCAGATTTAAAAAAGTGGAATGAATTACATTTTTGGTACTCGAGTGGGTAAAGCAAAACTGTAAATGCAAATACAAGGACAAGTTACAAAACAAACATTTAGTGTTGACCTTCTAGGTGAAATATCTCACTATCATCCTTCTTCTTCATCGCTGTCTTTCATGGTGATACCCTGAAGTCCTCCCCCATCAGTGACTGAGACTGTGGCCTCCTCTACTTTAAGACGGCTGTGAATGGTATCATAGGTTTTACTATTCAGTGTTCCTTCCAACACACCCTGCAGTCTGAAATCTCGGTAGGTTTTCTGTAGCAAGAAGAGAGAACATTCTAAATGCACCATTGGATTTTCCCAAGAAGCCCATGCATAGTCACTGCATAAAGTGCCCAATTATAAGAATAGTTTTACTCCTTTTAAAAATACAGGCCTATCCTTTTAAGTGGTGCTGGTGCTTTCACTTTTGAGTCAGAGCTCAGCACTTTCCGAGAATTAGGCCTTTTAAAAATCTCAAGATAACCCTCCAAAATACAAGGCACCCAAAATCACTAATCACTTTTGAAAATTTGGGCCACAGAGCACAACCACCAAAACCAGGCTGTGTGTCCATATAAGCAACTTCTTGTCATAATCGTTTGAGAACTTGTGCAAGTGAGGAGAGATGTGAAGTGATAATAAGCCACCTACTAGAAACATTAAATAGTTCATGTTACCAAGATATATTAGCAATTATTTCTTTAAGGTAGTTATCAACTTTTTCCTCTTGTGCACCACTTTGAAAGAAAGATCGCCTTTCATGGGTCTGTTCCCTCCCAATACAATAATCCCCTAAATACTTGGTTCCCAAAGACCTTCTTTACACTCTTGCAGTGGTCCAGCTTTCACTAGTGGTAGCAACCATGGAAGTGGACAGAGGTGTTAACAGCCTGTTGTCTAACTTTGGGTAATTTTTGCAAAACTGCATTAGCATAGACAATGTTAAATTGTTTCATTCTATAGACACCAGAAAAGGGTCCACTGTCCCCAATTTAAAAAACCATTCCTTTAAGATGGTGTGTTTTGTGTTAAGCTTCCAGACTTCACTCAGTGCATATTTCACAGTAACTCTGTAGTCCCCTCATTCATTCAGAGATAAACTGACAAAGAGCTTTGTGAATGTCTAAACAATTTGGCATAATTCTGTGAAATCAGTCTTAAGAGTACAGCATTTTGAAACTGAGAAGTCTACAGTTGTATATTCAATTATGAATTTGGTTACAGCTACTGTTTACCATCCAGCAGAATATCTCAACACCTGGACTCTTTCCTCATAATATAATTTATTTTGCAGTTATCTCTGCATTATAAACCAGGTGTTTATGAAAATACTTTCAAAAACAAGTTTTAAGATGTGTTCTGTATTCTGTGACATAACAGTTTCTATGGTCACTGCTTAAAAAAAAAAAGCCAGAGTAAATGCTCACTTAAATTGCAAATCATCTACATATCCTTCCCTTTGTTCACTTCTCAAGGTTTTGTTTCCCTGATGCATTGATTTGCCATGACACAGCAGAGGCTACTGTTTCATTTGACTTTCTATGTTGGGCAAGAAGACATTATTCAGTGATGATGTCTAAAAGCAGGCAGGCAGCACTGCAGTAGTGAAAATCCAACACACTCATACTCTGCCATGTTTTCTGGTAGCACTGGTTTGGGCTTACAATGTGCATGGAAAAAGCTATAGGAGAAGAGGACCAGGAAAGGACTAAAGCCCCACAATTCCCTACTACTTTGTCTACTTTGACCACTGCCTGTTAATTTCCCATATGGATCCACTTTGCTGACTTTTCCCTATCTCATTGATTCTGCCTCCAGTCCATCCAAAACACAGCTATCAAGTTTTTCATTCTTCCAATGCTCTGACTAAATCACTCCTACTGATTCTCAATCCAGATTTAATATTTTTGCATTCATATTATATGCCTATTGAATAATCTCTTGTAGATGCACTGACATTTCAGTGCAATAAAATCAACAATAAAGTAACTATAACTCAGGGTAATCAAAGCAATCCCAATAAGGACCCTGTATTTCCAGGGAACCCGTCCTTAACCAACTCCCTTAGACTATTCCTGGGTTAACTGATGAGGTCTGCAGCCTGCCCTGAACATCACAGTTGTTTCTCTGTTGGATCAAAGAGGGAATAAGTTCCAGAGTTGAAGACCTTCTACTGAGATGGCTCTGTTCTCAGCCCCAAAATGAACATATCAGTTTGATCATCTCAGCTGATTTCAACTGCTGCACCCTCTCTCTCTTACCCTGAATTGCATCTGGAAATGAATTAGTAGCCACTGCACTCAACAGAACATAGGTATAGCGCGCTCCCTGAAGGAAATCCTTTAAGTCAGTGCTACTTTAAGCTGTGTTCTGAACCACACTGAGATCAAAGTTCTACTCATCACTTTCAGATCTCTCCAGAATTCCATCACTGCTCCTATCTCTTCCATCTCTGCTTATGACCCTTCCTATTTCATGCACTCTATGCTTCCTTTCCAATCACTTGATTTATGTCCCACATCCACTATAGCCTTCTTTCATGACACCCTCAAGGCCTGATATTGCTTGTGCAAGTACAAAGCTCAGAAATATCCATTTTAATTAAAAACTTTAACCTATGCTCCAAGTCCCCACATTTTAGAGTTTGTGGGTTACCTTGTGGATTTTTATACTGTGGATTTGAGCAACGTGGGTGCACTTTTCCTTTAAACGAGGAAACAATTATGGGAGAACAAATAGAAAACGCTGTAACTGGATACAGTCACTCACTATATTTCACTACTGTATATACAGTAGGATTTTCACACTTTTTCAGAATTCTCCTTTTACATGACTTTTAAAGATTGATTTTGCAACCATTATCCAGACAAACCTCCCATTGATTTCAGCAGAACTTTTGCCTCATGATAGACTTCAGCATCAGGCCCATTGATATATTTTCAGTTCAGTGTAGTGGCCTTCGATGGTACAACTGCTATTATTGTTAAAAGCAGTTACATATCTAAAGCATCTCTTGCTAATTTGGGAGTTTTAGTATTTTATTAGTATTTCTCCTAGGGTAGCCTCTGCTGGCTAGCTGGGGAAAGAATATTTCTTATCCTTCAGAGTACATTTTTCCCCTCTGTGTGCACGTTCAGGTGCTCTATTGTGCTTGCCATGAATTTAGCATATGGAGGCAGAGATCTGGCATACCTCACTTAGCGTACAGCTCTGTGCAAACTGATGGTACTGTATAAATAAAACAATACAAGTAATTATGTACTACCAAGTAATTGTCACTTAATCTCATTTATAGTCTAAGGTATCACTAGTGTCCAAGTAGCAGCCTTTTTTCTTGAATTCCAAACTTTGATGACCTTCCAAGACAAAAGCCTTTTCATTTACTTAAATCCAGTTTCTTTCCTTTTAAATTTCCAGGAGCGTCCGTGTGTTCTGTGGCTGTTTAGCTCATACCAATCTTTTTAAAGACTTTGTGATCTTTTTTTAGGTACTTATAAAATACAACAAGGTTTCCTCTTGGCATCTTTTCCGAAGTGTGTAAGATTAAACTCTCATTCTTATGATGGTAGTTCAGAGCCTTCGAACAACTTACATAGCTCTTTCTCCAGAATTTGTATATACAGATAGATGTAAAGTGACCCAGATGGGATTTTAGGACCTCTTCTACACTAGAGGCCATAGACATTTAAACCAACTTTGGAACCCTCTCTCACATGCCCATAACACTCCACATGTCTAGCTGCAAAGTTGCTACCAGTTTTCAACAGGTGTTCACCGTACTTCCTCTAAGCAAGGGTAACCACTGTGTCACTCTGTAGTTTTAATGTAGACAACAGTACTGGCATCTATTGACTCACAGTGCACCAGTCACTCCTTAAGTGTCCGATTAGGTAAATCTTTTGGACTCTATGGTCCGGGGGTCAAGTTGTCCAGAAGCTCCTCACTTGTATAATTTTGCCTTTAACTCTCACTGTGTGCACTTCTTGTATTCCATCAGCACTTTAGCCCTGGAGGAGAGCAGGTCATGTTTCCACTGTTGTCCTTCCTCGAGAAAAACGTTGAATTCCACGAGGGGGCTCTCATTGGAGTCACCACTTACAGTGTGTCTTGACTATGCTGTCACCAGCCAGTGGCCTGAAAGGAAATTGGTTCCATGGAAACCAATAGTGCAGGACCTGGCTCTAAGATGGCAAAACTGAACTTGGATGGCCCGGTGGGCCATATTTGATCATTTTTCCAGTTTACAATGAAAATTCCAAATGTAACTCTAGCGTCCAAGAGAAGAATTTGCCCTGATGTTACAGCCATGACTTTAACTGTACAACACGATAATTTGGGGAAAAGGTTATCATTGAGACCAACAACTTCTTATCAGACCTATGGATAACAAGAACATTCAGAACTACAATAGTAAGGATTTAAAAAGTTTGGAAAGGGACACAAATTCCTCTGACTCGAGGTATAAGCCAGTTTCTCACTGATGGGGATTAGAAAGAAACTTTCCAAGAGGGCAGGTTATCCAATAATTATGTAATGTAGGATTTTTGCACTTTCCTCTGAAGCATTTGGCATTAGCTACAGTCAGTGATAGGACACTGGACTGAAAAGACCACTGGTCTCATTCAATATGGCAATTCCTTTGTTCCTAATTCTACTGGTGCTCTATCTGGCCGAAGAAAAATTAGGAAATTCTATCCAATATGTGTACAGTGTTCTCCACACTGAACCTAATACATCACAATAGATAATGAAATAGAAAAAATAATTAAAAAACAGTTACCATCCACTTTCTTGAGGGCAGGGAAAAAACGGGGTAAGTGTACTATTGTAATTGTCAAGATAAAAATAGCAGCTTTCAGCAGTCCCTATACAAATTGCTCCAGTCTGTTCCAGGTAAGGATTTGTAATTGAGATGGTAGACATAATGCAGTCAACATATTTATTCACTGTAACTGATCGGTTGATTCCTCTGTAGTGAGGTTACAGTGGACAGTAACTACTCATTCAGGGAAAGGTGTTCACTGCAACTGAATGCAATAACTCTTTGTCTAGGCAGAAGGAAAAAGAGGACAGAGCTCTTTTAAGCATCTGTACTGCGTCTGGGTTATGAGGGAGAGGAGAAGGAGGACAGACTCATCTGAGTGGAGCCAAGGGGGAAACAGGAAGAGGCCGGGCCAGGGAGGGTCACTGTCTCATCATGTGCACCAGGGGAAGGGGAGGGTATTCATGCCCCTGCTGCATTCCAGAAGGCTTTCTCTCTCTCAATCACTGATCAGTAGCATCTACCCTCCCACCCAGCGGATCAGAATAGAAGCAGATTTTATGATCTTCTGTGGGCTTGCACTAGTTGCCTTTTTTCATTTGGGGCTGGCAAGGAATTTTCCCCTCACTGTCAGATAGGCTGAAGTCGAATGAGTTTTTTCCACCTTCCCTGTAGCAGGTCAGGGACCTGGTGAGGTAGGTAATGAGGGTAGGTCTAGATATCACAATTTGGTAGGTAGTAGGTGTGGTAGGTGTCCAGTGCAGGTACTTATTACAGAGGGGATAGGGTTCCCTGATAAACAGGAGCTGGAAGTGGGTTTAGGGCAGTGGTGGGCAACCTGTGGCCCATCAGGGTAATCAGCATGTCCCTGTGGACTGTGCCGCTTCCTGCAGCTCCCATTGGCTGGGAACGGTGAACCGCAGCCACTGGAAGCTGCGGGCAGCCATGCAAATGTAAACGAACTGTCTAGCAGCCCGCCAGCGGATTACCCTGATGGGCTGTGTGTGGCCCGCGAGCCACAAGTTGCCCACCACTGGTTTAGGGGGAGGCATCCCCTAAGGAAGTTGGTAAAAGTAGGGTTGGAGCTCCTAATGTCTGGTTCGGCAGGGAGACAGCCTTATCTTTTTTCCAGCCCCATTTAACTCCCTCAGTTGAGAGGACGGTGGTGAGAACGGGCT